>NC_091247.1:193772500-196272500 GCF_042477335.2 Ovis canadensis
CATGAAAAAACTTAATAAAATAGTATCAGTGGCATAAAACATCATTATTTTATATAATAAACAATTATTATGCAACAAGCAGTTTCAGAGAAAAGAAGTATTTCTGGAAAAGACAGAGAATATGTATACTTCCCAAGAACAATTATACAAGGTGTTTCACATTGAGAAGACCTAACACATTTGAGAAAGAGAATAGTTATCCCTTCGCAAAGAATTAAATAATAAAAAAACTCCGGCAATTTTTTTTATCCCAAATGGCACTTTCCAATAAAGATTTTGTTAGCATATGAAAGCTAGAGAATATGAAGTAATCACATTTTCCCAAAAACATCTTCATATATTTACTTTGATACATGCATTCTCTATATAGTGATATTTTAAAAACTGAGGTTGATGATTACAAAGTTATTAAATAATTCTCCCCTTGATAAAACTATAATTAGCTAACTTTTCAAAAAACTATATTGCTATACTTTTAAGTAAGAATTATATTTCCATAAAATGATAAGAAGGCTGAAATGAGTACTTACCTTTGGCATCTCTTAGCTTCTCTCTGGGTGAAATATCAGAGGAAGAAAGTTGTTCCTTTACTTTGGAAACATCTTTTGGATGTAACAAGTCAAATAAGCTTTGTCCAATCAAACTAGCCTATTTATAAGGCAGAAGTTCATTTAAAATCAGTATCATGTCATTTCTATGTTTCCTCAAACAAATAAATGATACTGTTTCCTTGGTTAAAGTGCCTTTTTCTTAAGCTTGGATATATCAACTACACTGGGTGAAGTTACCTTAGTGTTAAAAGCAGAGTAAAACTTGTAGACAAAAAAAAAGTACATACACCCAAAATTGGATACACATAAATCACATACACACACCTAATAACTAACATTTTATTTAAACTTAATCATTGGTAAAAGTGGTAAAGAAAAAAAGAATGGGCTTCCTGGGTTACTCAGTTGGTAAAGAATCCACCTGCAATGCAGGAGACCCCAGTTTGATTTCTGGGTCAGGAAGATCTGCTGGAGAAGGGATAGGCTACCCACTCCAGTATTCTTGTAGCTCCTTGTAGCTCAGCTGGTAAAGAATCCACCTGCAATGAGGGAGACCTGGATTTGATCCCTGGGTTGGGAAGATTCCCTGGAAAAGGGAAAGGCTACCCACTCCAGTATTCTGGCCTGGAGAATTCCATGGACTGTATAGGCCATGGGGTCGCAATGAGTTAGACACTTTTCACTTTCACTTTCATTGGTAAAAGTAAAAATATTATATTACAGAATAATATAAAAGACACAGAATACCTATGATCTCATGATGTGACTCAGAAATTTACCATACTGCCTTAAAAAAATTACCATACTATTGGTAAACCAAACCCGACTTGGTACACCTCCTACTTGGCATTTCACTTCTCCCCACATGCAGAGCATTCCTTGGCCCATGACTTTGTTTGCATGGTCTCATCACCTGGAAATCACTACCTCTTCTCTATAAATTCAGTTCCCTGGCCAAGCTAGCTAATTGCCTTTTACTCCCTAACTACCAAGATTCCCTCTCCAAACCTGAAATGTCTTCCTCCTCATCTCTGCTCTAAACTGGCAGACACTCTACTTCACATGTGAAGCCCACAGTGATCACTCTCTTCTGAATTTATTACCCAAGTAGACATTCCTATGGAAGGTAGAACAATTGGACCAGCTGGTCCAAGTGGCCTGGAGTGCTTGGCAGTTAGATCATTATAGTTCAGTCACTCAGTCATGTCCCACTCTGCGACTCCAGAGACTGCAGCACACCAGGCCTCCCTGTCCATCACCAACTCCTGGAGCTTGCTCAAACTCATGTGCATTGAGTGGTGATGCCATCCAACCACCTCATCCTCTGTTTTCCCCTTCTCCTCCTGCCTTCACTCTTTCCCAGCATCATGGTCTTTTCCAATGAGTCAGTTCTTCACATCAGGTGGCCAAAGTATTGGAGTTTCAGCTTCCGCATCAGTCCTTCCAGTGAATATTCAGGACTGATTTCCTTTAGGATGGACTGGTTGGATCTCCTTGTAATCAAGAGTCTTCTCCAACATCATAGCTCAAAAACATCAATTATTCAGTGCTCAGCTTTCTTTATAGTCCAACTCTTACACCCACACATGACTACTGGAAAAACAACAGTCTGATGTATAAATCAGATTGCTAGTTTTTTTTCTTTTTTTTAAGGCAGTTAGATAGCTCTACTTAAAAAAAAAAGCTAGCAATCTGATTTATACTTCAGTCTATTGTGTGATTGGCTAATATATAAGTCTATGCCCAGAACTCTGCTTCAGAGCAAATTAGCTTTTTTAAAAATTGACGTATAGTTGATTTACAATGTTGTATCAATCTCTGCTATACAGATAGATCAGATTTCTGAAGGTGAAAAGCTGAGGACAAGACCCTGTACCACGGGGATCCCAAAGTCCTCCCGAGCAGTCAGTGAGTCTCATGGTCTCTGAATTGCAAAGTCAGTGTCCAGTGGGACTAGACTCTATGCCACTAATTTGGAACTTAAGAGCTACCTTCAATTGTCAGGTATCTTGGTGTGTACCTATGTGAGTGATGGTCTCTATTTCTAATTAGAAAATATAATAATCAAATCAGCTGCATGATTCCTTCGGTCATCACTCCTTTTGTATGTAGGCTCATACAATCTCTTTCTTTTATTTAACTCATTATCTATGAATGCCTTCCATCTCTCCATATTTTCAAGTTTTGGGGAGAAGCTAGGCTGAGATTGATGAGAGTTATTTATGATCAAAGCTGTTATCTTTACATATATTACATATTATAATATATACATATTATATTATTGTATTTCTGTTTTAAAGGAGACCACAAGTACTAGTTTATTCTCTCTGTTGGTTTCAGTCCTATACTTTTTGAGTAACTAGTTTAAATTAAATGGTGTTCAAAAATGAGGAGACAAATCAATCACAGTGCTGATTAAATAAAGGATGTATTTCAGAATTTGTTGCCAGAGCCTACAGCCAAAGCTGTTTCGCAATGCACATAGCTTGATAAATATTAATGCTCTCTCTTGGAGGAAACAGGCAAGGGTGACTAATATTTTTCCAACACTCAAATATGATATCTTACTTAATGTGTTTATATCCTGAAAAACAGGTATAATCATGATTTCCATTTTTTACATAGGAAGAAGCTGAGGTTTAAGAAAATGAAATAACTTGCTAAAGGAAATAAACACTCCTGTCAGTAACAAAAATTCATACTTTTTCCACATATCTTCTCATTTCTCTTGAAATTCTAACTCAGCAGAACCCAATCCCACAACCCAGGGGGAAGAAAGAGTTCAGAAGCTTCAATATATGTGTTATTTTTTTTAAAATAAACATAGTAAGAAATATGCTCAGTTTTGGATACCTGATCATAATTAAGTATCTTGGAGACCGATTTAGAAACGAAGAGAATTTTTCCTCTTTCACATCCAACCACAAATAGGAAGCCTTCTGCAGTCTAGGATTTAAAAATATAATACAAGGTGAATATTTTAAAAGATCTTGAGGCAAACGTGGTTCACTGATTTATGTAGTTATAGACATTAGGTTTATTTTGCTCTTCTTGCTGTATTAACCTACCCACAGTTTAAATTCTAACGAGCATTGTAAACAATTCAAAACCAAGTTAATTTGCTTGTTAATGGGTAGAGTTTCCTTTGAAGGTGATGATAACATTCTAAAATTGCATTGTGGGAGTTTCTTGATGGCCCAGTGGCTAAGAGTCCATGCTTCCAATGCAGAGGGCCCAGGTTCGATCCCTAGTCTGGGAACCAGATCCCACATGCCACAAGTAAGACTTTTCATGCCTCACCTAAAGATTACATGTACATAGCTAAGACCCAGTACAGCCAAATAAATAAATATTTAAATTTTTTCTTTAAAAATGATGAAAGTTACACTTTGATTATGATTACATAACTGTGAATATACTAAAAACCATATGGTATGTGAATTATCTCAAAAAAAGGAGTTAAACAAATAATGAAAGGTTTTCTGTCTCTCTCATACATATACATTCAGATTCTGAGAAAATTACTGTAGCAATAAAACTAAAGAGTGGTCGTAAGAGCTAGTAAAGTTAATTTTAAGAAATTTCTCATTATATAAAAAGATTGGTAACATCAAATTGAACTCCAGTCGAAACTAATGTTTTTCATCTGGAATGCAATATTAAATCGGAATATTTCATAATATAAAAATTACCTGTGTCAAGTTCTATACTCATATAGAAACTCTGTACACATATCAAAACACATCCATAACAGTTGCCTGTGGATGTGTTGAAACGGAAGGACTGTGCAGACCGGGATAAAGGAAGCATCAGCGATACTATATTTGAATTCAGCTGTTCAGATAAAAAAGGGGCTCTTAAAAAAATTCAAGGACAAATGTATATAAAATCTTTCTGTTTAGTCATACTAAGGCATAAAGCCTAGTAGTAACAGTACAAGATCAAGAAACATACTGCCTCCTGGGGGCAGAATAAGCCAATGACATGGTCATATTTTCCACATCAAATAAACCTCTAGACCAGTGGATCTGGTGCATTCGAAGCGATGACGACAAAGCAAAGCACTGACTAACAATTCATTCAGTAAGCAGTGGCTGGCTCTGCAGAGGACAGGATCCTGAAGGAATTGAGTATAAGATAGATGGCTTTGAAGGAGGGGGTAATAGAGGGGCACAGAGCTTACAGTGTGGAAGGTTAGAATGTCAGGAAGCATAAGGAGCTTAGCGTTAAAGACTAGCTAGGCTCTCTGCTTTGGAATATGCCCATCCTCTGCCTCTACATTCATTAGCTCAAACTAATAAGACATGGGCTTCCCTGGTGCCTCAGATGGTAAAGAATCAGCCTGCAATGGGGGAGATCTGGGTTCCATCCCTACATGGGGAAGATCCCCTGGAGGAGGGAATGGCAACCCACTCCAGTATTCTTGCCTGGAGAACTTGGACAGAGGAACCTAGCGGGCTATGGTCCAGGGGGTTGCAAAGAGTCGGACACAATGGACACAGTTAGTCGTTTCACTTAAATTTTTATCTTAAAGGAAATTTGACATAATATGTATTCCTGTACATTTACAACAGGAAGTGAACTGAAGAAAATCTTCCCATTCAGACAAAAATGAAAGGACAATACAACTTAGACAAGCATATCTCTTTACTTACCTTAAGAATTAAGTGTCTGAGCTCATTATCGTGAATGAATGAAGGTCTGTAATTATTTCCTGGGTAAGAACTTGTCATACCTAAAAATAAAGAAGTCATATAGTTAACTGAAAATCAAGTAGAGATGGAAATATAGTAAATGCTCAGTGAATATTAGCAATTCTGGGGCTGCTATTGGTGATGACAAGGATGATGGTATTTTCTTTTCTAGCATACTCTAAGATCTCTTCTATAATCTCTTTCTTGTTACTAGACTGCAATTTCCTGCTTTCAGATAAGTTCTTAGAGCTACTTATTCCTTTATACACAAATGTACGGACAGTAAAAGCTATATATTGAAAAGAGATAAAAATGCAATTATTATCTATAATATTATAATAACACACAACAATATTCAAGACTCTGGTTATTTTATAATCTCTTAGCTTCCTAAAACTGATCATATGGTGATCCAGTGGTTAAGGGAATCTGCCTTGCAATGCAGGAGATGTGGGTTCAATTCCTGGTTGGGGAACTAAGATCCCATATGCCTTGGTGCAACTAAGCCCACTTATGTGCTGCAGCTACTGAAGCCTGAATGCTCTGGAGTCTGTGTGCCACAACTAGAGAGTCCAAGCACAATACCGAAAGAGTGTACAAAGATCCCGCATGCTACAACTAACAGCAGGGGTAGTCAAATAAATAATAAAAAATACTTCTTTCAAAAAAACAAAAAACCACCTGATCATATGAATTATCCTGAATAATTCAGGAGATTATTGAATTCGAAGCAAATTTTATGGATTCATGGGATTTCCTATATGACCCTTTAAAGACCAAATGGAGACTTCTGACAGTATACAAAATGTATAAAGTATAAATGAAATCATTCATTTTAAGCCCTTTCACAGAGTTCATCATGTTGAACGAAAAGTCTCTAAAGTAACCAGAAGAGCTTGGAAAAGGGTAAGGAATAATCAGATCAGTTCAGTTAAGTTCAGCTGCTCAGTAGTGTCTGACTCTTTGCAACCCCAGAGTCTGCAGCACACCAGGCTTCCCTGTCCCTCACCAACTCCCAGAGCTTGCTCAAACTCATGTCCATCGAGTCACTGATGCCATCCAACCATCTCATCCTCTGTCATCCCCTTCTCTTCCCACCTTCAGTCTTTCCCAGCAACAGGGTCTTTTCCAATGAGTCAGTTCTTCACATCAGGTGGCCAAAGTACTGGAGTTTCAGCTTTAGCATCATTCCCTCCAAAGAATACCCAGGCTGATCTCCTCTAAAATGGACTGGTTTGATCTCGTTATAGTCCAAGGGACTCAAGAGTCTTCTCCAACACCATAATTCAAAAACATCAATTCTATGGCACTCAACTTTCTTCATACTCTTTTATAATTTTCTTATAATCTTTCTTTATAATCTTTTTTTCCAGTAGCTGGAAAAACCATAGCTTTGACTAGACAGACCTTTGTCGGCAAGTAATGTCTCTGCTTTTTAAAATGCTGTCTAGGTTTGTCATAGAGCAAGGAGCAAGCGTCTTCTAATTTCGTGGCTGCAGTCACCATCTGCAGTGATTTTGGAGCCCCCCAAAATAAAGTCTCCATTGTTTCCCTACTTATTTGCCATGAAGTGATGGGACTGGATGCCATGATCTTAGTTTATTGAGTGTTGAGTTTTAAGCCAGTTTTTTCACTCTCCTCTTCCACTTTCATCAAGAGGCTCTTCAATTCCTCTTCATTTTCTGCCATAAGGGCGGTGTCCTCTGTGTAGCTGAGGTTATTGATATTTCTCCCGGCAATCTGATTCCAGCTTGTCTGCATCCAGCGCGATGATCAGGGCAAAGCTAGGTAAAAGTTTGACCCGAGAGGAGTAAGGGAAGAACTAAAAGTAATACATTTGTCTTGAGGACCTCCACCAAGCCTTACCGGGAAAGCCCGCCACGGCCACAAGGCGGCGCGGAGGACTGTTCACCCAGCCCAGGTGTGCTGTCCCCAGGTAACTCTAAGCAAGGGTGATTCAAAAGTAAATCAAATTTCCCTTCTTACACTTCCCAGTTTCCCTAAACAGCAACCCCCTCCTAGGGACTCCAGAGAAAGATGTTTTTGCCAAAAGAAAAAAAAAGATGGGGGTAACACTCTGATACAGGTTAACCATTAACTGGCCTTTGGATGAATTTACAGACAAAACTCACCAATTACCTGAGGCTTCCCTGGTAGCTCAGATGGTAAAGAAAGTGCCTGAAATGCAGGAGAAGCAGGTTTGAACCCTGGGTTGGCAAGATCCCCTTGGAGAAGGAAATGGCAACCCACTCCAATATTCTTGCCTGGGAAATCCCATGAACTGAGGAGCCTGGCAGGCTATGAGGTTGCAAAGAGTTGGACACGACTTAGCGACTAAATCATCACCACCAATTACCTAAGTGGTGGGGAAAGAACAAAACCAGAAAATAAAACATCCTCATAGAATGATTTGGTAAAGTCTTCTCAGACTGGCAGCATCCTTACAAGGCCTGACATAAGCAAAAGAAAGCTCTTTTAGAATCTACCTTCTAGGAAGCCCTCAAGCAATCTCCCCACATGACTTATTATTATTATTATTATTATTGTCATCAGTTCCCAGGAGACTTGTAGGAGGGAGTTGAGAAAAGGCTAAAGATGCAGACCTGAGTGCCCAGCTGGCACAGGAATAAACCAGTGTGAGCAAGGCAGTGACACTTGCAGGCTGGCTTGAAGCGAGGTTGGCAGAATTGTGCTGAGGCAACCTGGTCAGTGTCAGTCAGCCAGAGTGGGTGAGCCCTGGCTAAATAGATGAGTGAGGACGTGAGGACATGCCAGTGAGGAACAGAGGGCAGTTGTAGAGCTGAAGTTAGGGTGAGAAAGAGTAGAGTGAAAAAGTTGGCTTAAAGCTCAACATTCAGAAAACGAAGATCACGGCATCCGGTCCCATCACTTCATGGGAAATAGATGGGGAAACAGTAGAAACAGTGTCAGACTTTATTTTGTGGGGCTCCAAAATCACTGCAGATGGTGACTGCAGCCATGAAATTAAAAGACGCTTACTCCTTGGAAGAAAAGTTATGTCCAACCTAGATAGCATATTCAAAAGCAGAGATATTACTTTGCCGACTAAGGTCCATCTAGTCAAGGCTATGGTTTTTCTATGGTCATGTATGGATGTGAGAGTTGGACTGTGAAGAAGGCTGGGTGCCGAAGAATTGATGCGTTTGAACTGTAGTGCTGGAGAAGACTCTTGAGGGTCCCTTGGACTGCAAGGAGATCCAACCAGTCCATTCTGAAGGAGATCAGCCCTGGGATTTCTTTGGAAGGAATGATGCTAAAGCTGAAACTCCAGTACTTTGGCCAGCTCATGTGAAGAGTTGACTCATTGGAAAAGATTCTGATGCTGGGAGGGATTGGGGGCAGGAGGAGAAGGGGACGACAGAGGATGAGATGGCTGGATGGCATCACAGACTCGATGGACGTGAGTCTGAGTGAACTCTGGGAGATGGTGATGGACAGGGAGGCCTGGTGTGCTGCGATTCATGGGGTCACAAAGAGTCGGACACGACTGAGCGACTGAACTGAACTGAACTGAGCTAACAATGAATGGTGTGCGATTCTGTACTCCTGCCATCGGGCAGTGACAAATTTGATTCTCAGATGCTAGTGGCAAAAACAAATGTGGAACATGATGACTTACTAAGTTCTTCATTGTCATTTATTGTCATTTTATTTTATTGTGTTCTTCTTCGTCATTGAAAATGACAATATGACAATAATAATGACAATGATAATGATCATTATAATGATAAGGATAATAAGGATCAATATGGCAATAACAACTCTTCTTCCTCATCCTCGGACCACCACCTCCACCATCAAGAAACACTATGCTTAAGGACCTCCCTGAGGACCTGCCTCAGGGAGAGGGAAGGCTACCCACTCCAGTATTCTTGCCTGGAGAATTCCATGGACAGATGAGCCTGGTAGGCTACAGTCCACGGGGTTGCAGAGTCCAGCATGACTGAGAGACTAACATACACACACGGAAAGGTAAAACTGTTGGGACATACCCGCCTATGAGCATTTTCCCCTTAGTTAATTGTGCTGTATTTTACAATGGATAGGGAAGGGGAATTCTTGCCCTTTCCCCAGATAATTTGAGATGCACTGCTGTAGATTGTAGAGAAAAAAAGTCATTTCACATCCTCTGTCTTCAGAGTAATTATCTGTAGACCATCCACATGCAACCCTCTCATGGCATCTAGGCATTTGGGGATGGAATTGGGGTACACTCTGGCCAGAGCACTAGAATGCCGCCCCAGCTGCTCTGTCATCTCATCCGTGGGTAGCACTAAGGATCTGGTCAGGATGTCTGATGAGGATAAGACCATCTCACTTCAGTTTACAAGGACCAATAATGAAGTCTGTGTATGCTCTGTTCCAAAGAACCCCATCTGGATTTAGACAGTGTCTCCCTCTTACTGAGCTTGCCCTGCAGCGCATCCCATGCATACTTCCATGTATCATTGGCCACACTAGGTGTTAATAATCTCTCCCTGGGTCTATCTTCCTTATCCACCATGCATCCCCCGCCCCCAGCACAGAGATCTTGCCTCCTTCATTTGCCTAACCCCAGCACAGAACAAGAACTCAGCTGATGCTCAGTGCATGCTTGAAGAATTAGGTTGCTGATTCATAGCTTTTCCCTCAGGTCCTCCTCCCTCAGAACGCTGTGAATGTTAAAACTGTTGGGTAATTTTAGGGTTGCAATCAAATGACCTCGGTTGAACCTGCTAATGTTCATTGCTAACAGATTTAAGAGAAATATTGCACACAACTTATGCAAGGCCTAGTTGTGAATAAAAGAGAATCTTCTTTCACAATGGGCTGTTATGAACAAAAGACCACCAATCGTGCTCCCAGAAGGAGGCCTGCCAGGCAGTCCCCCAACCCCAGGCTTGCTGTGCATACGGTACTGAAGGGATCGAGAGCTGTACTTGCTTTCCCCACAGCCTGCTCTCCAGATCTACTCGTGTTCGGCTGGAGTGCACAAGCCAGTTTTCTACCATCTGCAGAGATCTAAGGAAGGTGCTTTAAAGCACAACTTGGCACAAACTACTATTAAATAGCCCTGTAATAGCTGTCTCTAGTTTTACTTCCTAATTTGTAGGTGTCCCTTCCTCCTCCAATCTGAGTAGATCTGTCAGGATTTTTTGGTTCATTATGAAGTAAGATCCTTTTGGTATGGGCTCCAGTTTGCACGTGGAATCCAGGTAACACCATTCTCCTCTAAGCCACTTTAAGTCAACTTGGCAAAGTCTGTGTTCTGGCCACAGAACTTCCTTCTCCCTGAAACAGACTGTCCTTTTGCTGGCATGTAGTTCAAGACAGAGATCTAAATAAGACTGTTGGCCTTCCTTTGCTTATTCCTTTTTAATTCTTTTGGAGCAAGATTTCACTATATTCTTTTAGATCTTTACAAATCTGAACCTTCAGAGTCTCCTCTACAGTCTGCAGAAAACTCGCCGGCCAGGTCTTCAGACTGTATCAAAATGAATTTATGTCACCAACATTCTTGTCTCTAAAACCCCAGTCTATTTCCATCGTTCTGTCCCTCGAGTTGGACGGGGTTTGTTCCCAAACCAGATGTGATTTTAACTACACATGTACACAGAATGTTTATTACACTTTGATTTAAAATTCAAGTTCAGGGCTTCCCTGGCTCAGTGGTAATCCGCCTGCCAATGCGGGAGACATGAGTTCGATCCCCGATCCCCATGCCACAGAGCTGCCAAACCTGTGCACTACAGCTGTTGAACCTGTGCTCTAGGGCCTGGGAGCCACAGCTACTGAGCCCATGTGCCGCAACTGCCGAAAGCCTCGTGCCCTGCAACAAGAGAAGCCACCATGTGCCGCAACTACTGAAGCCTCGTGCCCTGCAACAAGAGAAGCCACCATGGGCTGCAACTACCAAAGCCTCGTGCCCTGCAACAAGAGAAGCCACCATGGGCAGCAACTACCATGTGCCGCAACTACTGAAGCCTCATGCCCTGCAACAAGAGAAGCCACCATGGGCAACAACTACTGAAGCCTCGTGCCCTGCAACAAGAGAAGCCACCATGGGCAGCAAGTACTGAAGCCTCGTGCCCTGCAACAAGAGAAGCCACCATGGGCCGCAACTACCATGTGCCGCAACTACTGAAGCCTCATGCCCTGCAACAAGAGAAGCCACCATGGGCAGCAACTACTGAAGCCTCGTGCCCTGCAACAAGAGAAGCCACCATGGGCAGCAACTACTGAAGCCTCGTGCCCTGCAACAAGAGAAGCCACCATGGGCAGCAACTACCGAAGCCTCGTGCCCTGCAACAAGAGAAGCCACCATGGGCAGCAACTACCATGTGCCGCAACTACTGAAGCCTCGTGCCCTGCAACAAGAGAAGCCACCATGGGCAGCAACTACTGAAGCCTCGTGCCCTGCAACAAGAGAAGCCACCATGGGCAGCAACTACTGAAGCCTCGTGCCCTGCAACAAGAGAAGCCACCACGGGCAGCAACTATTGAAGCCTCGTGCCCTGCAACAAGAGAAGCCACCTCAGGGAGAAACCTGCTCACCACAACTAGAGAAAAGCCCGCACAGCAACAAAGACCCAGTGTGACCAAAAGTACACAAATAAATAAATAAAAATTTTTTTTTAGTTCAAAGTCAGAAATGATCATGCATACCCCAATCCTCATCAGCTGAGGACCTCCTTCACCCAGTATGTAAGACTATCTTAGTTTATGTGAGACTATATTAGTAAGTGGAGACACTAATAGTAAGGTGTGATGCATTTTCGGGTACTACTTACAAGTCTGAATGAAGTTTTAAGAGAAACTGATGAATTTAAAGAGTTTTTCTTTTCTAATAATGGAAATCTGACAATAACTTAAAATTATCATAACTATTTCAGAACTTCTAAACTAGGTATGCATGACAGGTATCATCACCTTAATATTATACCTGGGAAGACAAGTAGAAATGTGAAGACTTTTCAAGTTCACAGAGTAAAGCTAAGATGAAGAGTTCAGTGAAACCAACTTTTCTGACATCCAAGTTAGTACTTTCTCCACCTATGGAATATGGACGAGCATCAAAATGAATACCCATGAAGCTGAAAGATGCATTTGTATAAAATCTCAGTAGCCAAAAACAAAAACCAGGGACCTCAATTACAAGGGAGACTTTACAAACCCGAGGGTGGAGGCCATCTTCCAACTCACCTTTTAAAGATCTCAAGTGTTGAACAGCCATTCTTAAAACTGTCAGTTTGTCCAGTTTCCGGGCCATGGGACTGCACTGAGGGATCATTGTAGACAGTTTTCCAATCAGGTTGTTCATTTTATCTCTCCTCCGCTTTTCAGTTTGGCTATGAGCTTCTCTAAGAAGGAGAAAGCGCCTCTGTTATATTTAACATTCAGCAGACACTCAGGGACCCCAGAGGCACTAGCAGGAGCATGGGTAGGGCCGGCAAGCTCCCGCTGTTCGTCCTCCTGACTTTGACCCTGCAGATGGCATTCAGGGAGGCAGGACGGGCTGGGACAGGAGTGGCATTGTTCACACTGCTTTTACCAGCCTCCACCTCCTGCCCCCACCCCCACTGCACTACCCTTGCTCCTTCCCTTCTGATCTTAGTCCCTGAAATCTGCAAGAAGTAAGATTTTCCACCCTAGCATTCTTGCCTGCACAATCCCATGGACAGAGGAGCCTGGTAAGCTATGGCCCATAGGGTCACATGACTGAAGTCAGACATAGGATCAAATATAAGTCACTGAAGTAACTTAGCACATGAGAGCTGAGGTGGAATTTTTTTTTCCCACTTCCCTCTTAGAGGAAGAGATGTGCATGTGTGCACAGTCATGCCTAACTCTTTGTGACCCCATGGGCTTGCTCTGTCCATGGGATTTCCCAGGCAAGAATACTAGAGTGGGTTGTCATGCCTTCTGTAGGGATCTTCCCAACCAGGGGATCAAACCCGAGTCTCCTGCATCTCCTGCAATGGCAGGCAAACTCTTTACCACTGCACCACCCAGGAAGCCCCTGAGAAAGAGATGGGTTGCCTTCTATTCAAAGCTAATTTCCCTGGTCTTCACTTGAACAGTTACCAGCATCTTGAGCTCATTCTCTTTCACAGCTCCTTTTATGGGTCAATAAATGGGCTCAATCTCTTCCCTTTAGGGAAAAAAAAAAAAAAAAAACAAAAAACATTTTCCCTAAATCTAGAGATCTTTTCCCCCTCCCCTCCTCCCTCCTTGGCCAGCTACCTGAGGCCGTTGTCTCACTCAACCTTCCTTCTCCCAGGCATCTCTCCATCTATTAAAGCAAACTCCCACAGCCCCCACTTCACTAAAACTACTCTAGCAGAAGTCATCCTCATCTTATGCAGCCCCAGCTGTTCCCTGCCTTGCGTTGGACACTGATGGCATTTTTCATTCTTTGTTGGCTTCTGCTCCTCCATCCTCCCGCCTCAGCTCTTCCTCTGTCCTTCAGTACTGATACCCTGAGATCCCTTACTTGGCACTACTCTTTCTTCACCCTGTAGCTTCACCCTGAGAGATTTCATTCTCTCAGAAGCCTTTACAGCAACTCATAAGCTACTTAACCATTTAATCCCTATCTCATTCATACCTCATCCAATTCCAGACCTTTAGAATTAGAAGGATGCACATCAGTGATTCAAAGCACCCTAAAACTCAACAAATCCCAAACTGAATGCATTCTTTGCAACTGGCCTCATTTTAATTCTTCCTCTGCCAGCCCTGATTACTCCTTTTCCTTTTATAGGGCTTATCTTGATTGGTGATACCACTGGGCTCATGCTAGACCCTTTATTCTTCTTCACCTGGAAGAACCAAATAAACACAAACTCCTATAAATTCTTGTTTTAAAATTGTTTCTTAAAGGTGTCTTTTGCTTCTCTCCATCCACCTGTTACTGTCTTAGTGTTAGTCATTCAATTGTATCCAACTCTTCGCGACCCCATGGACTGTAGCCTGCCAGGCTCCTCTGTTCATGGAATTCTCCAGGCAAGAATACTGAAATGGGTAGCCATTTCCTTGTCCAGGGGATCTTCCTGACCCAGGGATCGAACCCAGGTCTTCTGCACTGGCAGATGGATTCTTTACAACTGTGCCACCTGGGAAGCTCCATGATACTCATTGCACAACCCCTAAAAGCCTTTGAAATTGATATTACTGCTTCTTCAAGTATCTTCCTTATCTACTCTATCCTACCCATGACTTCCAGAATTATTGTTTTAAAATAAAATCATCTAATCCCATTGCATAAGGGATGCTAGCATGCATTTTCACTGTCAAAGAGGAAAGTCCAGACTCCCTAATGACATCCCAGTGTTCTCATGACCTGGCTCATGCTTTCATCTCTGGTTTCGCCTCTCCATTCCTTCCCCCTACAGGTCTGGATGTTGTAAAGCAGCAGTGCCAGATAACTTGCTCTCCTCCAACACATGAAGTCAGCTCACATGTCCTCTATGTCTTGCACTCTTCTAGAATTAGAATGTCCTGCCTCCCTATATTCCTGGAAAAAAAGTCCTAATCCCTCTTCAAAACCCAGGTGACTTATTCCTCTGGGAAGCTCTCTTTAACATCCCTCTCAAAGCCACCTCAGTACTTTGTTTCATCAAATATGCCACTACCATATTTCATCAAATCTAAGACACCATCAGCTGTAAGATGCACCATTATCTAGTGCATCACAAAGACAGAAAAATGCTCTCAATTAATAGGGAGATAACACTGATGATAAGACATGTAAGGGGTGGGTGTATATCTTTGATTTCAAGAATTAGGTTATTCTACTTTTGACATTTTACTGTGAATATTTGTCTGTTTCTCCTACAACACACAGATCATGGCAACTCCAGAATTTCTATATAAGAAAAGTTTGGGGGAAGTCAATCTAATGGGAAAGGGGAAAAATAGGAGATTTGTCCTGATCTATTTTTAGAGACTTTAGATGAAGGAGTGGGAGGAAGGGGAGAAGCAATGATGGAGCTAACAACCCCCTCATGCCCCGCCCCCCAAAAAACCATTCACCTTTGGCCAATGCCTGGAATAAAGTACATGCTTTGGGATGAACAGGATGGCATTCAAATTAAAGTGACAGTAGAAATGAAGTTGGTCACTCATGTCCAACTCTGCGACTCCATGGACCATAGCCTACCAGGCTTCTCTGTCCACGGGATTTTCCAGGCAAGAGTACTGGAGTGGGTTGCCATTTCCTTCTCCTGGGGATCTTCCCAACCCAGGGCTTGAACCCGGGTCTCCCTCATTGCAGGCAGACACTTTACTCTCTGAGCCACCAGGGAAGCTGCATTCAAATTAAATGTAGGAGCAAGCAAATTGATCCTCAGACTGTGCTCCCCAAAATCTGAAACTTCGGAAGGGGTCTTGGGGGTCATGTGGAGGAAAGCAGAAATGAAGGGACTCCTGGGGTGGGGGTGGGGGTATGATGGAGCTACTGTAAGAGTTCATTAAGGGAAGGGTTCTGCAGCTTCAAAAATATGGTTGGCTCATGCATGCATTCATTCATCCATACATAAATAGATGTACTCAGCATACATGAATGCATACGTGAATGGATAACTGCTACTTTGAATGCCATCCCGTTCATCCCAAAGCATGTACTTTGTTCCAGGCATTAGCCAAAGAGTGGTCTTTTTTTGGGGGGTTGGGGGGGGGTTGTTAGCTCCATCAGTGCTTCTCCCCTTCCTTTCACTCCTTCATCTAAAGGCTCTAAAAATAGATCAGGACAAATCTCCTATTTTTCCCCTTTCCCATTAGATTAACTTCCCCAAACTTTTCTTACATAGAAACTCTGGAGTTGCCGTGATCTCTGTGTGGTAGGAGAAATAGACAAATGTTCACAGTAAAGTGTCAAAAGTAGAATAACCTAATTCTTGAAATTGAAGATATATACCCACCCCAACATTTTATCATCTGTGAAACATATAGGGCTCCCCTGATCACTCAGTTGGTACAGAATCCGCCTGCAATGCAGGAGACTCCGGTTCCATTCCTGGGTTGGGAAGATCCACTGGAGAAGGGAAAGGCTACCCACTCCAGCATTCCTGCCTGGAAACTCCCATGGATGGAGATGCCTGGCAGGCTACAGTCCATGGGTTCGCAAAGAGTCGGACACGACTGAATGACTTTCACTTTCACTCCTACTATGGTCTGCTGTTGTTTAGTCACTAAGTTGTGTCCAACTCTTTGCAACCCCGTAGACTATGGCATGGTTTTCCCTCATAGCTCAGTTGGTAAAGAATCTGCCTGCAATGCAGGAGATTCTTGGGTCAGGAAGATCTCCTAGAGAAGGAAATGGCAACCCACTTCAGTATTCTTGCCTGGAGAATCCGTGAACAGAGGAGTCTGGCAGGCTACAGTCCTTGGGATCACAAGAGTTGGACTTAGAAACTTAAGTGAGAGACTACAGCACAACAGGCTCCTCTGTCCTCCACTATCTCCCAGAGTTTGTTCAAATTCATGTCCATTGAGGCAGTGATGCTATCTGATCATCTCACCCTCTGTCACCCCCATCTTCTCCTGCCTTCAATCTTTTCCAGCATCAGGGTTTTTTTTCTTTGTTTTTTTCCAATGAATCAGCTCTTCCCATCAAGTGGCCAAAGTATTGGAGCTTCAGCTTCACCATCAGTCCTTCCAATGAATAATCAGGGTGGATTTCCTTTAGGATTGACTGGTTGGATCTCCTTAGAGCCCAAGGGACTCTCAAGTTAGGTCCTTATTGTTTCTGTCCTTTATCATGCCCATCCTTGCATGAAATGTTCCCTTGATAACTCCAGTTTTCTTAAAGAGATCTCTAGTCTTTCCCATTCTGTTGTTTTCCTCTTATTCCCTTGCATTGTTCATTTAAGAAGGTCTTTTAGTCTCTCCTGGCTATTGTCTGGAACTCTGCATTCAGTTGAGTATACCTTTCCTTTTCTCCTTTCACTTCTCTTCTCTCCTGCTGGGGCATAGACTTGGATTACTGTGGTGGTGAATGGTTTGCTTGGAAATGAACGGAGATCATTCTGTCGTTTCTGAGACTGGATCCAAATATTGCATTTCAGACACTTTTGTCGACAATGAGGGCCACTCCATTTCTTCTAAGTGATTCTTCCCCATAGTAGTATAGATAAGGGTCATCTGAATTAAATCCACCCATTCTCATCCTTTTTAGTTGACTGATTCCTAAGATCTTCAATCAATCTTGCTATCTCCTGCTTGACCACGTCCAATTTACCTGGATTCATGGACCTAACATTCCAGATTCCTATGCAATATTGTAATTTATAGCATCAGACTTTACTTTTATCACCAGACACATCCACAACTGAGCATCGTTTCCCCTTGGCCCAACTGCTTTATTCTTTGTGGAACAGTTAGTAATTGCCCTCTGTTCTTCCCCAGTAGCATACTGGACACCTACCAACCTGTGGGGCTCATCTTCTGGTGTCATATCTTTTTGCCTTTCCATACTGTTCATGGGGTTCTCCAGGCAGGAATACTGGAGTGGGTTGCCATTTCCTCCTCCAGTGGACCATGTTTTATCACAATTCTTCTCATCAGTTGGGAATAAGGAATGGTGATGTTGGGAGCTAGGAAACAGAGAGGAAGGTGAGATGGCCAGTTTTTGAATAAGGTACTTTTCTTGAAGGGTGTGCACTTGAAAAGATTTCTTGGAGAATTTTATTAAAGAAAGGTATATCTACCCAGAGGACAGTTTTCTGCTTAATAATTTATCAGGGCTCTGGCTCATAATCCTGTGAACAGCTACTGTCACTTTGAACCATGTCAGTATTTCATAAAGTCTTATTTAAAAAAAAAAAGAATAAATGGAGAAAAAGCAAAATTGAGATCTGGCCATGAGGCCAGAGGTAGAAAAATATTTGTTGAGGTTGAAAGAATATGATGAAACAATTGACAGAATTTATGACAGTGGATTCCTAATAATCAGAAGCTCCTTGTAAGTAATTCTGATTTGCTTATTGGATGAATTAGGTTTTCTCTAGTACTTCAAGGAAATAATAGTTGTTTTTAATAAATAGCTATTCTAAGAAAAATTTAAAGACACATAAGCTAAAATGTTATCCAAGTAGATAGAGAAAAAAGGTATAAGGTATATGATGATCACTACATCTCAGAGCAGAACATATGAGAAAAACCTAATATTCATGAATCTGTTCTATCTTGACATCACTGTTTGCTTCAGCTAGTGGTCTGCATATGTGACTTCCCCACCCAACATATACCCTCTCAATGGTTCATTGTACCTGAAGGACTTAATTTTTACTTGTTGTTCACATTCTTCCATTCTTCAAAAAAGCAAGATAAAGTATCAAACTGCATGAAACAGATCTTCAGTAATTCTTGAGAAATAAATGTGAGATTAAGTTCAATCATCCTAATTCCGATTAAGTCTTTAATTATACATGCTACCCTGAGCTCCTAATTGAAATGATTATTATTGTCTGGGTGAGCTGCTCTTGTACCAAAGCTGACAGGTGCCTCATCTCCATCAGGTAACAATAACTATGTGAAGCAACAGTGAATAATTACTTCTGCTCTGTTTAGAAATTATGCCATCCCAATCTTGAAAAGTATATTCATAGAAATAACATGAAATAAAATAGCTATTTTTAAAACAATGAATGGCTTAGCCAAAAACGTTGTAATAGCTCTATTACATAGCCTGAAAATTTATTAAAACTCTAAGACCTTTAATTTTGTCTGAAAATTCATCTAGACATAAATAATTTTGAAAGCTGGAAACTGATCACTTGCCAGTAATATTAATTTTCACATTAGTATATGCCTTAGCAGAATATTCTAAATGTATATATGTGTGTGTATAAATATTTATATATATATACTTACATACAGGTACATATGCAGCAGTGCATTTATTCATTCAGAATGTAGTCACCAGACCACTACCAAAGCGATGGTGATAAAATACTTTCCACATTAAAAAATCATGCAGGCTGCGTAGTTTTTCTTCAAATATGTGTTTTAAAATATATACTCCCAAGTGTATTAATTTTTGAAAGGGCATTTTAAAAATTCACGGTAAAGCTTCCATAATCTCATCTGGAAATAATTACAATCAACATTTTAATGGGTCTCGCCCAGTCTTTTGTAGACATGTATCTGTGTGTGTGCTTAGTTGCTCAGTCGCATCCGATTCTTTGTGACCCCATGGACTGTAGCCTGCCAAGTTCTCCTGTCCATGAGATTCTCCAGGCAAGAATACTGGAGTGGGTTGCCATGATCTTCTCCAGGGGGATCTCCCTGACCCAGGGATCAAACCTGCATCTCTTGAGTCTCCTGCACTGGCAGGTGGATTCTTTATTACTGAGTCACCTGGGAAGCCCAGACATGTATCTAGATACACAAAAAACCAGCTTTGACTATTTAACTTAGTCATAGGGGGCGGGGGGGAATTGTGGAGCATGGAGGGTATTTATATAGATTTGTGTTCTATATTGTGTATATACTGATATAAATATATAAAATAAAAATCAGATAACCATGTAAAATTTTTCATGTCTTGTCTGATTCACTTAACACTATAACATAAATATTTTCTCCTAGCTTCAAATATTCTTGAAGAACATAATTTTTAATGACTAAATAGTGGCCTGTTGGTTAGCTGTGCTATAATTTATTTAATAATTTTCTATGACTAGGTATCTCAATATTCTAATTTTTCAATATTATAAATAGTGTGCCTAAAATGACTGTGGTGCATGCATCTTCAATTATTCTCCTAGGATAAAACTTTGGTAGTCACTCAGTCTTATCCAACTCTTGATGACCCCATGCATTGTAGCCTGCCAGGATCCTCTGTCCATGGGATTCTCCAGGAAAGAACACTGGAGTTTGTAACCATTCCCTTCTCCGAGGTATCTTCCCAACCCAGGGATGGAACTTGGTTCTCCCACATTGCAGGCAGATTCTCTACTGTCTGAGCCACCAGGGAAGTCCAGGATAAACCTTCAGATGTACAATGTATGGATAACTACTTTAAGGCTTCTGACTCATGTTGCCAAGTTTCCCTCTTTTAGAAGACTCAACAATGATCATTTTCTAGACTTTGAAGAGTTTGATCTACCTGTGAACTATTTTATTCATATGATGTATTTTGTTTGAGGTTTCAATACTATTTTCCTGCTTAAAAAAGATAATACATGCTGTTTATAGAAGACTTAATAAAATTTATGAAGAGATGCATATAAATGTTCCAAATAAAATAAGACCACTAAGATAAAAGCTTAATCAAAGGATGTTCTTCCTTATCACTGTCTAAATAAATAGCTTTGATGACACTTTATCAAAAGTATTTTCATGTGTGTTATTTGATTCTGACCCCATTTAAGAATCATGTAGTTATTCAGTTCAGTTCAGTTCAGTTCAGTCACTCAGTCATGTCCAACTCTTTGTGACCCCATGGACTGCAGCACACCAGTCCTCCCTGTCCATCACCAACTCTCGGAGTTTACTCAATTTTATGTCCATTGAGTCGGTGATGCCATCCTCTGTCGTCCCTTTCTCCTGCCTTCAATCATTCCCAGCATCAGGGTCTTTTCCAATGAGTCAGTTCTTCACATCTCAGGACTGATTTACATGTAGTTATTACTCTGCCCATTTTAAAGATGAAGGAATTGAGGCCCAATAAGGTTACTGCTCGAGGTCATAGACCTAACAGGAGGCCAGTAAAGCTTATTCTATGTAGGCTCATGTGCCTTCCTCTATGCCTCTCTCATTTTCAGCCTGCTCTGTGGTACAAAATTAAACAGCCTTTTTGAAACAATAGAGAGTGTTAGATTAAGTCAGCTTTTTTTTCCCCTCTCTTTTCTGCCTGACTTCACATCTAAGGATTAAAGTAGAAAATAATGATACAGGATGAATGATTTTCGAATGACCTGGAATTATATACACATATGCATGTGTGCTTAGTTGCTAAGTTATGTCCGACTCTTTGCAACCCCATGGACTGTTGCCCACCAGACTCCTCTGTCCATGGGATTTCCCAGGCAAGAATACTGGAGTAGCTTGCCATTTCCTTTTCCAGGGGATTTTTCAGATCCATGGATTGAACCCATGTCTCCTGCATTGGCAAATGGATTCTTCACCACTAAGCCACCTGGGATCCCCATATATAGATACGCTGCTGCTTAGCTGCTTCAGTCGTGTCCTGCTCTGTGCAATCCTATGGACTGCAGCCCACCAGGCTCCTCTGTCCATGGGATTCTCCAGGCAAGAATACTGGAGTGGGTTGCCATGCCCCATCCAGGGGATCTTCCTGACTCAGGGATCGAACCTGGGCCTCCTGCATTGCAGGCAGATTCTTGACCGCTGAGCCACCAGGAAAGCCCCATATATAGATATATATTACTTCAATTTCAAAAGGTAAAGTTTAACTGTTTTAAATCATGCTTTTGCTTTGATTATACACATCTTAGCAAATTAACTCACTGGCTAAATTTGCCTCCTTGATGAAATTCAAACCGACTGTACTTAAGAAATCAAAATACAGTTTAACTAGGTCCTGTGCAGAACAGAAAAAAGGCACGATCTCATCAGTCAAACAGTTCATTCCTTTGCAACATGAACCTAGACAATTAGTAAATTTGCTCTTTGTATGTTTTCTCCATGCTGGCATTTGGTCTATAGTAAAGATATTTTTACTTATGAATTTTAATAAGCTCACTGATATTAATAACATTCACATTAATTCCTTAGATGCATTTTTTTAGTGTAGCTTCTTATACTAAGTAATATAACTTTTTCAAAACACAGTGGAGTTTTCTTTGAAAACTACTTTCACTGCATTTTGAATGAAATGTAGGCCCTCCTCATAAATCAAGCAAAAACAAATGAAATTGGAAGCAAATACAGTCAAAACACTCCTCCAATTGGCTGCTTTCCATGCATTTCTCCTTTTTGAAACTTTCTTCCTTTCCCTTCTGAGATACTATGCTCATTTTACAGCCCCATCTCCTCACATTTTGGGTAGGCGCCCCTCCTCCCTGAGCCTCCCGACCTTTCCTGCACCCATACCTGCATCCAATGCCAGTCACCGCTTTTGTTCTTTATACATTAACGGTGTCTGAATCTCCATCTCCAGGCCACGCCTCAACCCTGAGTTCCAGACCCTTATATCCAACTGCCTACTTAAAGATTCCCATAAATGTCACATTCTCCTTGTAGCCAAAACTGAATTCATCATCTTTCCCTCAGTATCAGTGAGTGAAATGCCATCCTCCATCCAGGTCCAAGTCAGAAAATTTGGATGCTTCTTAAATCCCTACTCTTCCTCATGAACAAGAGTGAACCTTAGAGATTCTCTCTTCTGAATGTGTCATGATATGCCCCTCCCTCTCCAGGCCCTTCCTGCCCAGGCTACTCTCTTGGGCCAGTGCTCAGAAAACCCATTCCCCAGCAACCGTCTCTCCACTGTTTTCTCTGCCTGATGGATTTTCCTCCATCAGTCCATCCTCCATACTGTTTCCTGAGAGCTCCTTTAAAAATATAAATCTGTGCCACTTCACACTTATTAGGATAGCTTTTTTTTTTTTAACGGAAAATAGCAAGTGTCAGCAAGGATATGCAGAAATTGGATTCCTCACACATTTCTGGTGGGAATGTAAAATGGTGAAGGTACTGTGGAAAACAGTTTGGTGGTTCCTCAAACACTAATCATGCAATTACCATCTGACCCAGCAATTCAACTTGTAGGTATATAATCAAAAGAACTGCAACTTGAAAGCAGAGACTCAGATACTCGTGCACCAACGTTCACAGCAGTATTATTCACAACAGCCAAAAAGTGGGAACAACCCAAATGCCACCAACAAATGAATGGATAAATAGGATGTGGCGTATACATACAATGGGATATGATTCAGCCATAAAAAAGGATGAAGTTCTGCTACATCGCTACAATGAAGGTGAAACTTAAAATCACTACACTAAGTGAAATAAGCCAGAGATAAAAGGACAAGTATTGTACGATTCCACTTAGATGACATACCTAAAATAGGCAAATTCTCAGAGCTAGAGAGTAGGCTAGAGGTCACCAGGGGCCAGGGAAAGGGAGGGAGAACCACTGTTTCATGGGTACAGTGTTTCTGACTGGGGTGATGGAGAAGTTTTAGAAACAGACAGTCCTGATGATTGTACAACATTGTGAATGTAATTAATGCCACTGAATTGTACACTTAGAAGTGGTTAAAATATCAAATTTTATGTTACATATATTTCACTACAATAAAAAAGCTTTTTTAAAAGTGCAAAGGTAAACAAAAGTTTTAAAAATGTAATCTGATCAAGTTCTCAAAATGCCTCCATTTTCCTTATTGTGTTTAAGACACTTTTCAGGCTTTCCTGATGGCTCAGACAGTAAAGAATCTGCCTGCAATGCAGGAGACCCGGGGTTCAGTCCCTCAGTCGGGAAGATCCCCTGGAGAAGGGAACGGCAACCCACATCCAGTATTCTTGCCTGGAGAATGCCATGGACAGAGGAGCCTGTTGGCTACAGGCCATGGGGTTGCAAAGAGTTGGACACGACTGAGCGACTAACACTTTCCTTTTAGTTTTCAGTTTCTTTAGTTCAGCAGACATTCATAACCTAGTCCAAGTTTACCCCTCAAGTCTCACAGCTCACCCACCTCCTGGTGTGTCCTCTGCTCTACTGTGACAATTACTCGTTTCCTGATCAGCAGTACGCTGCTTCATATTCTACGCTTCTGCAGAGCTGTTCCTACAGCCTGAAATACCTTCTCTACTTCTGCTCTGAATGGCTCATCCCTATTTTTCATTCAAAACTTAGCTGCCGTCAACATTTCCAGGAAGCTGTTCTTTACTTCTGATCTCATTATTATTTAAACACCCAATTTGCCTTGCTGCCATAATACCTAGGGTCCCTCTTATGGAAATTATCATGATATGTAATAATTCTTTGTATTGTTCCCATTTGTACAAATTTATTGTGCCTTATATGTCTTCCTCCTCGCCTACTGGGTATCATATTCTTCAGTTCAATTTAGTCGCTCAGTCGTGTCTGACCCTTTGCGACCCCATGGACTACAGCACGCAGTAGATATATTGTAGATACTCAATAAATGTTTAATGTAGATATCACATTGTAGATACTCAATAAAGGTTTAATCATTGCATTCCAAGGAATCTTCATCAATGACCCTTTTAAAGAAGCAGCTCTCCATTCAAATCCAACAGTGCTGCAGAAAGGGTGAAACTTCTCGCACATTCTCTTCTGTTGAAAAATATCCAGTGTTTGGAGGCTCCACCAATGAAATCAACCTCAAGCCCTGAGTCTCTGGGAAGGATGCTGCACAGTCAGTACTTTGTAAAATTCATAAAGCACTTTGACATCCCTTATTTCATTAGAATGGAAAATGGTGAGATGAAAGAAGGATTGGGGCAGAGTGCAGAAATTCTAGGATAGATAATGAGCAAATCACGGGGTGTACACTCATTTTCTGCTGCCACTCTATGTGCTCTTCAAGTAGAAATTATGTCACATGAGAGTCCAGTACTTACCTGCTGCAACTGAATGCTGACATTTCTACCCTTGTTGAAAGGAGACAGGTAAAGGGATTCTGAGAAAGTTTTTCCACCACTTTTTCTTTCATGATTCCTGACCTGGAAGGGAAGAGGCCTTCGGTCATCCCTACCAGATAATGCTGGAAAATTGGACAGCATGGCTGTCTTCATGTGCTAGAAACACGCTCCCCTGTCCAGCTGCAGAGAGACAGGAAGTAGGGTGTAAATAGGAAACCACTACACTGACAATTAGGCATTCCAACTAGCTGGATAATGTCGGGCAAGGTACTTGATGTTTCTGAGTTGTAGCTGCTTCATTTTCTAAAATGTGTGTAATAAATAATCTTTAGGGTTGCCTTCTACCAGAAAGCCATTATCCGTCAGTATATTGTCACTATATTTTCTAGGGCTTCAAAATCAATGCAGATGGTGACTGAAGCCATGAAATTAAAAGATGCTTGCTCCTTGGAAGAAAATTTATGACAAACTTAGACAATATATTAAAAAGCAGAGACTTTGCCAACAAAGGTTCATATAGTCAAAGCTATTGTTTTTTCCAGTAGTTATGCATGGTTGTGAGAGTTGGACCATAAAAGAAAGCTGAGCACCAAAGAATTGACACTTTTGAACTGTGGTGTTGGAGAAGACTCTTGAGAGTCCCTTGGACAGGATATCCAACCAGTCAATCCTAAAGGAAATCCACCCTGAATATTCACTGGAAGGACTGATGCTGAAGCTGAAACTCCAATACTTTGGCCACTTGATATAAAGAACTGACTCATTAGAAAAGACCTTGATGCTGGTAAAGATTGAAGGTAGGAGGAGAAGGGGGATGACAGAGGATAAGTTGGTTGGATGTCATCACCAACTCAATGGACATGAGTTTGAGCAAGCTACCGGCATTGCTGATGGACAGGGAAGCCTGGCATGCTGCAGTCCATGGGGTCACAAAGAGTCAAACACAACTGAGTGACTGAATTGAACTGATATTGAACTGATATTTCTAGTATTTCCCTTGTCACTGCCCTCATTTTTCCATTCACTCTCAAAACCACTGGCTCAACCATGGCCCCTTGGGACATGTGTGATGCAAGTTCTATTGTGTGACTCTAGTTCTCACTTGAAAGTCATATTCTTATTTAAATATTGAGAAAGAACAATGGTACTTATGATTCTAAAGAAAAAAGAAGAAAATAAAAATGACTAACAGTCATTTCTAGCTCAAGGTGAGCGAGGACTGCATGCATGCTAAGTCTCTCTAGTCATATCCGATTCTGTGATACTATGGACCATAGCCCACCGGTCCCGCTGTCCATGGGATTCTCCAGGCTCCAAGAATACTGGAGTGGGTTTCCATTTCCTTCTCCAGGGGATCTTCCTGACCCAGGGATCGAACCTGCATCACTTACGTCTCCTGCACTGGCAGGCAGGTTCTTTTACCACTAGGACCACCTGGGAAGCCCAGAGCCACCTGGGAATGGGGCTACCACCTGATAATCAAGGATGTAGAACAGCAAATGGTTCTAGGTAGACTGTCACTTGGTCAACTGTAGTTATTTATAATCATCCACTTTATTGGAAGAGACTAAGAGAATACAGACAATCAAAAACAGTATATAATCTTTATATACTTATATGTATACAACCTGTATATACATTTTATATGTGGCTTGGAAAGTGTGTTGGTCCTTACATTTGAATAACACTGATTCTGCCATCTTGGAAACAGAAGCTAAATTATAAAGTGTACTAGGGAGAACTGAGTTAAAAAGAGTTGGACATTTCATTACATCCTCATCTTGTCCCCTACTCAGGACTTTTCCAGTCATTCATGATGGAGAATGGTCATCAACTTTCACGTTCATGTAAAGAAAGTACCAGCTTAAAATGAATTGCTGTAGATTGTTATATTTATCTTGCCCTATTATTTTCACTATAAAAACCCTATGTTTGGGGAGATCATTAAAAAATATTTGAGACTGCAAGCTGCATTAGGTAACAAAATGAACAAGGAGATAGAAAGTATTCTCAACATTGATTCTATTATCTACTAAGCTTAATAAACATGGAAAACAAGAGTTTTAATTGATTAAAGTTGCCACAGATAACCAAGGGTTGGTTGTTACATAAACAATGAGTAAATCAAGAAGCATGTTGTGATTATTTTCAGCCAAACATGTAAGATGTTTTCCTCAAGGTTAAGTATTTCAATTAGGAAGGCAAATATCTTAACTGTTAAGCAAATTAACCTCAAGTTCCTACATCTTTCAGATCCCAGTTGACCTTCCTGGATAGCTAATAACCTTAAGAGTTGGATCAGTCAATGACAGAGATAGCAGTCGGGTGGATAAGTAATCTACCCTGTCCAAATTTTTAATTACCATGTAATTTAAAGTAATAATTTAAAAGTAATCTTTTTCTAGAGAATATATATATATACACAATAGAAAAGGGGTAAAAAAAATAGGGGTAAAAAAGAATGAAATAATGCATTCTGCTGATACACGGATGGACCTAGTGATGATCATACTAGCAAAGTAAGTCATAAAGAAAAAGACAAACACCACATGATATCACTTATTTGTGGAATGTAAATATGATACAAGTGAGCCTATCTATAAAACAGAAACAGACTCACAGCCACAGAGAACAGACTTGCAGTTGCCAAGGAGGGGGTGTGAACTGAGAATTTGGGACTAGCAGATGCAAACTACTATAGACAGTCTAGAATGGATAAACAGCAAGGTCGTATTGTACAGGTCAGCACAAGTATTTAACATCCATATATTAAACCATAATAGAAAAGAATATATATGTATATGTATAACTGAATCACTTGGCTATACACCAGACACTAACACAAAATTATAAACCAACTACACTTTAATTAAAAAAAATAAAAAGAAACAAAAGGTTTTAATTTGTTTAAAATGTAGTCTTTTTCTTTTCTCCCTAGGGTTGAAGATTTCCTAGGGTTACAGGAACAAATTCACTTACTGCGATGGGTCTGAATCACTCTGTCTTCGTTTCCGTGGCAACTCTGTCACGCGTGGGCTGAAGGATCCAGTGGCTATTGGTTGAGTCCAGGGGCTTAGATGACTAGAAGCAATGCACTGGTTCCCTTCCATCAATACTTTACCTGTGAGACATAAACTGCAATAAAGCATCTGTTTGAAACATTAATTCTCACTTTACAGATCTATGTCATATATTTTAAATGGCTTTATACTTTGATATTTTAAAATGCCAAGTAAACAATAAAATGGGGGAATTGTCTCGTGGGCCAGTGGTTGGCAATCCCCTGCCACATGCCACAGTGCACACTACTTAGTGGCACAGCTAAGCGCATATGCCACAACTGGGCCTCTGCTCCAGAGCCCACCTGCCACAGCTACTGACACCCGCGTGCCCTAGAGCCTGTGCCCTACAGCAAGAGAAGCCCCCATCGTGAGGAGCCAGCACACAGCTGGGCCGGAGCTCCTGCTCACCTCAACCAAAGAAAGCTTCAGGCAGCGATGCAGACCCAGTGCAGCCAAAATTAAATGGCATGGAGCGGAAGACTAATTATACACAACCAAATACTAGCTAACAATCTATTGTTAGTCTGTAGCTTTATTTTCCCTGTCTAATTATAAAACATATATATGGATATTGCAGGAAATATGAAAAACACAAAAAGGTGGAATGGAAGGGGGAAATCCAAATTTCACCAACTAACGTTACTATTTAGAATGACTTCCTTTTAGAATTTTTTCTATAGTTGTTTTTATAGTAATTGAAATCAGAGTGTATATTCTGCATTATTTACATATCATTATGATAATAACAGTGTTATCACAAATTCTTTATAGATGATTCTAATGACTGCATAATATGCTATCATGCAGCTGTGTCATAGCTACTTACCCACTCTTCTATTGCTGGAATCCAAGTTTGTTTCTATTTTTTTCACCATCATAAATATGCAGTGTGTTTTATCTATGTGTATAAAACTTTTAATCTACTGGTTAATTCTCTTCATCTTCTACTTATTTCTTGTGGATAGTATCCCAGAAATAGGTTAACAAGGTCACAGGACATGAATATTTTTAGTCCTGAATTGACTAAAATTCAATTAAACCTGAACTGACAAGAGGGAAATTTTAACCCTTAGTGTTTAAAAAAAAAGATTGAAATTTAATGAGCTAATCATTTATTTTAAGAAATCAGGAAAAGATTCCTAAAATAAATCTAAAGAATTAGGAGAAAGGAAATTGTTAAAATAACACCAGAAATACTGAATTAGAATACAAATTAGTACAGATCAGAAAAGCTAAACATAGGTTCTTCCAGATTGGAAACTCCAATAACCCTATGGCAAGACGTTTTTTCAGTTCAGTTCAATGGAATGGCAACCCACTTCAGTATTCTTACCTGGGAAATCTCGTGGACACAAAAGCCTGGAGGCTGCAGTCCACGGAGTTGCAGAGAATCAGGCATGCCTGAGTGACTAACATATCCATTTTCATAGAAGAAAAAGGAATTCTTTGTCCCTCAACTCTTTTTATAAGGTTTACATAAATTTGATATTAAAATTTGACAATGGCAGTACAAGATAGGATAGCTATAGGCCTAATCTCATCTATGAACAAAGATATAAAAATCTTAACAAAATCTTAACAAAAACTCAGAAATGTATAAAAAGAATAACCCATCATGACCAAGGTAGTTGTATCCCAGGAATGTAATACTGGTTTAATATTAGTAAATTAATGAATATAATTTACTACAATAAGAGCTCATTGAAAAAATATGAATATCTTAAAAGATTCAGAAATACTAATGAAAAAACATTGAAAAAATCTTTTTATAATCAGAAACAAAAACATTAAACAAAACAACAACAAAAGAACATCTTTCAACACTGTATTATTAATAGAAGACCTGTCAGTGGAATAAGACAAGAAACTATACTTGAAGCATAAGAATTGGAAAGGAAGAAAAAATAATCTTTAGTAGGAAATGATATGATTGAGAATATAGAAAACCCAAAATAATATGAATTATTAAAATTAGGGAGTGGATCAAGGTTGGCTGTATGTATGTAAAGTCAATACACAAAATCAGTCTATTTACCAGTAACATACTATAAGAAAATGATACTTTAAAAATATAATTTACAATAACTTCAAAAACTATAGAGTACCTAAAGAACAAATGTACAAGAATAAATGTATAACCTAAATAAAAATGTATAACGTTCTTCTGGAGAAAATTATAAAAATTTATTTAAAACATTGAAAAAGATTTAAAAAAATGGAAAAATACACCATGTTTATGGATGGGAGGTCTCAATATCATAAATATTTCAATTCTCCTAAAATGGATGTGTAATTCCTCTCAAAATATTCTCTTTTTTGGTGGAACATCAAAAGCTGAATATAAAATATATATGGTAGTGCAATGACTTATGAACAGCCAAGGGAAATGTGGGAGGACTGGGCCTCTCATATATCAAGCATTATAAAACTTTGGTAATTAAGACAGGGTGGTATTGGTGTGGAGATATAGACAGACTGAAAGAAAACCATGGAGAGCCCAGACATATAAATACGGACATCTGCTAAATGTCAGAGGTGGAATTTCAAATCAGCATGAGGAGTCCAGCTTTTTAATAAATAACCCTGTGCCAACTTATTTTCTCTATGAAAAAGAATAAAGTCAGATCCCTTACCTTATGCCAAATATAAAAACCAAACCAAATATAAAAATTCAATTCAACTAGATTAAAGACCTAAACGTAAAAGGCCTTACAAATAGCTGTGAAAAGAAGAGAAGCAAAAAGCAAAGGAGAAAAGGAAAGATATAAGCATCTGAATGTCGAGTTCCAAAGAATAGCAAGAAGAGATAAGAAAGCCTTCCTCAGCGATTAATACAAAGAAATAGAGGAAAACAACAGAATGGGAAAGATTAGAGATCTCTTCAAGAAAATTGGAGATACCAAGGGACCATTTCATGCAAAGATGGGCTCGATAAAGGACAGAAATGGTATGGACCTAACAGAAGCAGAAGATATTAAGAAGCAATGGCAAGAATACACAGAAGAACTGTACAAAAAAGATCTTCACGACCCAGATAATCACGATGGTGTGATCACTCATCTAGGGCCAGACATCTTGGAATGTGAAGTCAAGTGGGCCTTAGAAAGCGTCACTACGAACAAAGCTAGTGGAGGTGATGGAATTCCAGTTGAGCTGTTTCAAATCCTGAAAGATGATGCTGTGAAAGTGCTGCACTCAATATGCCAGCAAATTTGGAACACTCAGCAGTGGCCACAGGACTGGAAAAGGTCAGTTTTCATTCCAATTCCAAAGAAAGGCAATGCCAAAGAATGCTCAAACTATCGCACAATTGCATTCATCTCACATGCTAGTAAAGTAATGCTCAAAATTCTCCAAGCCAGGCTTCAGCAATATGTGAACCGGGAACTCCCTGATGTTCAAGCTGGTTTTAGAAAAGGCAGAGGAACCAGAGATCAAATTGCCAACATGCGCTGGATCATGGAAAAAGCAAGAGAATTCCAGAAAAACATCTATTTCTGCTTTATTGACTATGCCAAAGCCTTTGACTGTGTGGATCACAATAAACTGTGGGAAGTTCTGAAAGAGATGGGAATACCAGACCACCAGACCTCCCTCTTGAGAAATCTGTATGCAGGTCAGGAAGCAACAGTTAGAACTGGATATGGAACAACAGACTGGTTCCAAATAGGAAAAGGAGTACGTCAAGGCTGTATATTGTCACCCTGCTTATTTAACTTCTATGCAGAGTACATCATGAGAAATGCTGGGCTGGAAGAAGCACAAGCTGGAATCAAGATTGCTGGGAGAAATATCAATCACCTCAGATATGCAGATGACACCACCCTTATGGCAGAAAGTGAAGAGGAACTAAAAAGCCTCTTGATGAAAGTGAAAGTGGAGAGCGAAAAAGTTGGCTTAAAGCTCAACATTCAGAAAATGAAGTTCATGGCATCCGGTCCCATCACTTCATGGCAAATAGATGGGAAAACAGTGGAAACAGTGTCAGACTTTATCTTTTTGGGCTGCAAAATCACTGAAGATGGTGATTGCAGCCATGAAATTAAAAGATGCTTACTCCTTAGAAGAAAAGTTATGATCAATCTAGATAGCATATTGAAAAGCAGAGACATTACTTTGCCAACAAAGGTCTGTCTAGTCAAGTGAAGTGAAAGTGAAGTCGCTCAGTCATGTCCAACTCTTTGTGACCCCATGGACTGTAGTCTGCCAGGCTCCTCTGTCCATGGGATTTTCCAGGCAATAGTTCTGGAGTGGATTGCCATTTCCTTCTCCAGGGGATCTTCCCAACCCAGGGCTCGAACCCGGGTCTCCCGCACTGTAGACAGACGCTTTACTGTCTGAGCTACCAGAGAATCAAGGCTATGGTTTTTCCAGTGGTCATGTATGGATGTGAGAGTTGGACTGTGAAGAAAGCTGAGTGCCGAAGAATTGATGCGTTTGAACTGTGGTGTTCTCAAGAGAAGACTCTTGAGAGTCCCTTGGACTGCAAGGAGATCCAACCAGTCCATTCTGAAGGAGATCAGCCCTGGGATTTCTTTGGAAGGAATGATGCTAAAGCTGAAACTCCAGTACTTTGGCCACCTCATGTGAAGAGCTGACTCATTGGAAATAACTCTGATGCTGGGAGGGATTAGGGCCAGGAGGAGAAGGGGATGACAGAGGATGAGATGGCTGGATGGCATCACTGACTCAATGGACGTGAGTCTGAGTGAACTCTGGGAGTTGGTGATGGACAGGGAGGCCTGGCGTGCTGTGATTCATGGGGTCGCAGAGTCGGACACGACTGAGCAACTGAACTGAATTGTAGAAAAGATTTCCCAAACATAAAATGTAAAAACAATAAAGGAAAAGACTGACTAAAATCATCTTAAAATGAAGTTAATATTCATCCAAAGGCACTATAAAGAGAAGGAAACGAAAATTCACAGACTGGGAGAAGTTTACGTGCTATACATATAAACAATAAAGGGTTACTATGTGTGCTGTATAAAGAATGCCATCGCATCAATAGGAAAAAGACCAATACAACACCCAGCAGAAAACTGGAAAGACTTTAATGGGCACTTCATAAAAGAAATTCCAATTATCAATACAAGAATGAAAAGATACTCAATTTCATTAGTAATCAGGAAAATCCAAAGTAAACTCTAGTCACATCCTACATACCCACCTAATGGCTACAAATGAAAAGTTTAATGATACCAAGTGTAAGCGAGAATATAGAGCAATGGAAACAGAAATGGAAAGCTCTGTTGGTGGGAAAATAAATTGCTACAAGTACTTTGGAAACTATTTTTGCATTCAGTTCAGTTCAGTTCAATCACTCAGTCATGTCTGACTCTTTGCAATCCCATGAATAGCAGCACGCCAGGCCTCCCTGTCCATCACCAACTCCCAGAGTTCACTCAGACTCACGTCCATCAAGTCAGTGATGCCATCCAGCCATCTCATCCTCTGTCATCTCCTTCTCCTCCTGCCCCCAATCCCTGCCCCCAATCCCTCCCAGCATCAGAGTCTTTTCCAATGAGGCAACTCTTCACATGAGGTGGCCAAAGTACTGGAGTTTCAGCTTTAGCATCATTCCTTCCAAAATCCTAGGGCTGATCTCCTTCAGAATGGACTGTTTTATTTTATTTTCACTAATAAAGTGAAACATATGCAAATAACATGGTTTAGTGTTCATTCCTAAGTATATGGAGAAACTCTTACATATCTTACAACAGCGGTCTGCAACTATTTCTGCACCCTGTTTACATGGAAGACAAGTTTTCGATGGACCATGGGTGGGGGGATGATTTCAGTATGATTTAAGCACATTACATTTCTTGTGCTCTTTATTTCTATTTTGCAGCAATCTCAGGATATTCTGCCCTGACTTTAGGGTTAGGGTTCACACCCCTGTGAGAATCTAATGTTGCCCTGACCTGACAGGGGGCAGAGTTCAGGTGGTAATGCAAGGGATGGGGAGGAGCTGTAAATACAGATGAAACTTCGCTCATTCACCTGCCACCCACCTCCTGCTGTGCAGCCCAAGGTGGGGGACCTCTATCTTAGGAGACATGTACAAGAAATACCTTCACAGTATGGCTTGCAACTGAACAACAAAAATTAATGAGGAAACTAGAAACTCTTTAATTTCCCTCAACAAATGGATAAACTGTTTATTCACTGGATAGAATGCTAAGAGTAGTACAAACGAATGCAGTATATTCAGCATGGATGAATCTCAATAATCCTAGGTGAAAAAAGTGCCTATTAATTGCCACTTTTTTAAAAACATCTTGTTTTCTTTCATCTTTATTGATATTTTTGAAGGGTAGTTAGCAAGTATTGTAGAGATTGTCTCTCAGTTTAGCTTTTTCTGTTATTCCCTGATGACTAAATTCAGGTTATGCGCTTTTTTCAAGAACACCAGAAAATTGATTCTGTGTCCTTCTCAGTACCAAGTGCTTTCACTTTAAATTGAACTGCTTCTGGTGCTTTTGGTTGCTTCATTAAGATCCTGCTCTTTAGGATGTCAAATGGTGTTCGGCCCATGGAATCAACAAAAAAAGAGGCAGGGGAAAGATTTACGAGATCCTCTACTTGATTATAAGCTCCAACACTGGAAGCTTTTAGTTTTCAGGACCATGTCATCTTTTTAGCTCCAAATCTTAGCACAGTGCCAGACATACAGTTTTTAGGGTTTGTTGAAGGAATGAATCACCTTTCATTTCATTACCCATGGACATTCAAAAGAGAAACTGAAAGGGGTGGAAAGTTGGGATTCACAGATTCACGTATTTGGGCTGCTGGGAATGATGAAATTCCCACAATAAAGAATATGCAATTTCCTTTGGTACCTACCTCACAAACAAGGAGGCCTACTCCCTACCATCACTTCATTTTTATCATTTTTTTTCCACAGAAGGAAAAAAAATGCACCTGATTGTCTTCTGAAAGAAAAGACACTATGTGGCATGAGATTTGTCAACTGGAAGTAGCTTTCTGAAATAACAGGCAGTAGCTGTTTCACACGTTTGTGCTAATTTGTTACAATGGAAACCAAATTCTGCTTCTTACCACTGACAAGTTACTGGAAGATGCTTAGTCACATAATAAAAATGAAATACTAATTGGCACTACAGGAAAAATACCAACTTGCTATAAATATACAAATTGTGAAAAAGCTTTTACTAGGCAGAGTAAAACACTGTATTATTTCACGATATTTATTAAGAGTTGGCCCAGGTAGACAATATGTCTAAAAGGATTAAGATTTAGTACCTGAGCTCAGGTCAGTTCGGTCCAGTCACTCAGTCACGTCCAACTCTTTGTGACCTCATGGACTGCAGCACGCCAGGCTTTCCTGTCCATCACCAGCTCCCAGAGCTTGCTCAAACTCATGTCCATCGAGTTGGTGATGTCATCCAACCATCTCATCCTCTGTTGTCCCCTTCTCCTCCTGCCTTCAATCTTTCTCAGCATCAGGGTCTTTTCCGAAGAGTCAGTTCTTCACATCAGGTGGCCTGAGTACTGGAGTTTCAGCTTCAACATCAGTCCTTCCAATGAACACCCAGGAGTGATCTCCTTTAGGATGGACTGGTTGGGCCTCCTTGCAGTCCAAGGGACTCTCAAGAATCTTCTCCAACACCACAGTTCAAACGCATCAATTCTTTGGCGCTCAGCTTTCTTTATAGTCCAACTCTCACATCCATACATGACTACTGGAAAAATCATAGCTTTGACTAGATGGACCTTTGTTGGCAAAGTAATGTCTCTGCTTGTTAATATGCTGGCTAGGTTTGTCATAGATTTTCTTCCAAGGAGCAAGCATCTTTTAATTTCATGACTGCAGTCACTATCTGCAGTGACTTTGGAGCCCCCCAAAATAAAGTCTCTCTCTGTTTCCACTGTTTCCCCATCTATTTGCCACGAAGTGATGGGACTGGATGCCATGATCTTAGTTCTCTGAATGTTGAGTTTTAAGCCAAATATGTCACTCTCCTCTTTCACTTTCATCAGGAAGTTTATAATTCTGTATATTTGTGCATATGCAGGTGTACAGACATTGAAACCAAATACAGAATGCAATTAGACCTGTTCAGAGGTGCAAGTTTATGAGTTCCTCCTACCAGAACACAGACGGAAGGGCACTTAAGTCTGTTTTAGGCAGGGAGTAACATTTGAAAACATTTTTTGGATGGTTATTTTAGGCTAAGAGAACACGGTTAACAGGAAGTGAAACAAATATATTTAGTATAATTCTACACTATCATTGGGCTTCCCTGGTGGCTCAGTGGTAAAGAATCCACCTGCCAATGCAGGAGATGTGGGTTTGACCCCTGGGTTAGGAAGATCCCCTGGAGTAGGAAATGGCAACCCAATCCAGTACTCTGGCCTGGGAAATCCCATGGCCTGGGAAATCCCACAAAACAGTCAGATATGACTTAGCGACTAAACAACAACAACACTATCATTAAAAATGACGTTTAGGTAATGTATCTGGAGAATATACCAAAGTCAAGTATTAGAAAATGCATCTGCTGATATAAATCTGATCAGTAAAACTGGACTTTTTCAGATCAAATTTTACCTTCTCGTACATCAAACAAAATGCACACTAAATTGACAGAACACCTACCAGACCAAAAACCAGATACCTAATCATCATGGACCATCTAGAAATGCAGCTTACCTAGAAAATTCACAGGAGGGATGAGTTTTAGATTCATTGATATTTCACAGAAGCCTATCAAGACATTTATCCACGAGTCCTTACTACACTTGGAAAAGGCAGGCAAGTAAGTGTTCCATGACTGCCTTTCCTGTGTTTCAATCCAAACAGCCAAATGAACCCTGAAGAAAAGCAGATATTTAGCCAGACTGGTCTTAACTGAAGCCAGCAGAGTAGCTTGCTCAAAATGGGGGCTCATACAGGGTGTTGAGATACCACAGGCTAATCAGGTAATTTTCCAGATTTCCATCCAGTCTCTTAGATAGAATTTGTCAATAGGGCCTTCACAGTTCAAACACCCCTACTCCTTTTGAAGAGTACTCAATTACAGACCCCAATACATGCCTTCCTATTCAGGAAGAACTATACCTATGATGACTTTTTCCACAATCTCAGCCTCAGTCACCATGGAAGAGGAAGAAAATCTGACCTCTGATTCTGACCACTTCTACATGGGTCTACCTACAGGAAGGAAAATGAAGGAAACCACACTGACACACCCAGACAAGGTCTTCTGATGCAGACACTTTGCATTCAGAAATAAACTGGCGTCCTGCTTTTACATGTCCAAAAATTGGCATCGAAGGTCTCTCCCTATGATGGCATGTTGTGCCACTGACACCTCCACTCTTCTTCTGCTTACTGAAACATGTGACACCTTTGGCAAGAGGGTGAAGTTTCAGGGGTTGATTGAAGCTGCAGTTATAAGAAGTAATTTATTTTCTTCAAGCTCTATCCAGTTGCTTCACTTGAAGAAAGCTCTGCGTGATTAGGTAAGTGTTAGTCGCTCATTTGTGTCCAACTTTTTGTGATCCCACAGACTGTAGCCTGCCAGGCTCCTCTGTCCATGAAATTCTGCAGGCAAGAATACTGGAGTGGGTTGCCATTTCCTTCTCCAGGGCTCGTATAAGGGAAAATAGAATTGGATGCCTCACGTCCAAGGGAGCCCCTAGGCCTGTTCATTATCAGAGTGTTCCTCGCCTTTGTAAAGCATTTCTGACTGCCAGATTGTTTAATTGTGAGACATTCAGGGACCATTGCTCTTCTGATCTTATCATATCTAATATGCACCTCAAAGATCTTTCCTTTGGGATAGATGAAATTTAATCTAAAGTCAAGGGTGTTGGAATTTTAACCTGACCTGTGGAGCAGAGAGGTGGAAAATGCTTAACTCTTGCTTGATACCCACATTGCCTGACTTCCTGGGAGTCTGTCTGGCCCCTTTCCATAAACATTTTTTTTTCAATCCTTGTAGCTCTTCAGCAGAAACTTATTACACTATCATCATAAGAGAAGTTGGAGAGTCACAGCTTCACCTATTTTGACAGGCTTTCGAAAGTGAAGGCTTTGATCTCCATCACCCAGAGACTCTCAGAAGCATCTCTCCTTTTCCTGCTACCCTACCTCATACAGAGCTCTGAGGAGCTCCTCAGAGTGAGCTCCTTCTCAGATAATGGGCACTCTCTACTTAGCTCATTAACAGGCAATGTGAGGTAGTTATAAGAGGATACAATTCTTCCTTAGCACCTACTTAGATGCTGTTATAGAGTGAACGCATCCTACAAAACTCATATGATAAAATCTAATCCACAATGTGATTATATTTGGAGATGGGGCCTTTGGGTAGAGCCACTCAAAGATCCTGAGAGTGGAGCTCTCAAGACGGGGATTGTTGTTGTTCAGTCACTAAGTCGTGTCCAACTCTTTGCAATCCCTGGACTGCAGCACTCCAGGCTTCCCTGTCCTTCTCTATCTCTCAAAGTTTGCTCAAACTCAGGTCCACTGAGTCAACGATGCCATCAAACCATCTTATTCTATGTCACCCTCTTCTTCTCCTGTCCTCAATCTTTCCCAGCATCAGGGTCTCTTCCAGTGAGTCAGCCCGTCAGATTAGGTAGCCAAAGTATTAGAGCTTCAGCTTTAGCATCAGTCCTTCTAATGAATATTCAGGGTTGATTTCCTTTAGGATGGACTGGTTTGATCTCCTTGCGGTCCAAGGGACTTTCAAGAGTCTTCTCCAACACCACAATTCAAAAGCATCAATTCTTCAATGTTCAGCCTTTTTTATGGTTCAACCTAGACAGGGTACTAAAAAGCAGAGACATCACTTTGCTGACAAAGGTCTGTATAGTCAGAGCTATGGTTTTTTCAGTAGTCGTGTACAGATTTGAGAGTTGGACTGTAACGAATGGGAGTAGTGCTGTTATCAGAAGAGGCTGGAGAGCTGGCTCACTGTCTTTCTGAGGTGACAACAAGAAGCTGGCCAGCTGCCCCACCACAGCACTGTCTCCAAAACCCAACCACACTGGAACCCTGACCTCAGACTTCCAGCCCACAGACCATGAGAAATAAATTTCTATTGTTGACAAAAAATAAAATAAAAATGATGTTTATGAGCTTTATGAATATGGAAAATGTTTATGTACTGTTTAATTTAAAAAGCAGCATGAAAGACACAGAGACTACATAAAATCAAGAAACAAAGATAACTATTGGGTTGGCTAAAACATTCATTTGAATTTTTCCATAACATCAGATGGAAAGCCCCGAATGAACTTTTTGGCCAACCCAATATTTTCAGGGGAGAAAAAAATCTAGAAGGAAACAGTGAAAGTTTTTCAATTATTTTGTCTGAGTGGCCAGTCAAAGCTCTTTTTTCCTTTCTACTTTCCTGCATTGTTCTAAATTCTACAAGTATCATGTCTTACTCTTGTAAGACATACATACAGCTCAGAAAGAAAAAAGAAAAGAGATTTTTTTTTCTCTCTCAGAAAAAATAAAAGAGAAATAAGAAAGCCTTTTAAGTGAACAATGCAAAGAAATAGAGGAAAAGAATAGAAGGGGAAAGACTAGAGATCTCTTCAAGAAAATTAGAGATAGCAAGGGAACATTTCATGCAAAGATGGGCTCAATAAAGGACAGAAATGGTATAGACATAACAGAAGCAGAAGACATTAAGAAGAGGTGGCATGAATACATAGAAGAACTGTACAAAAAAGATCTTCATGACCCAGATAATCTGATGGTGTGATCACTCACCTAGAGCCAGACATCCTGGAGTGTGGAGTCAAGTGGGCCTTAGAAAGCATCACTATGAACAAAACTAGTGGAGGTGATGGCATTTCAGTTGAGCTGTTTCAAATCCTAAAAGATGATGCTGTGAAAGTGCTGCACTCAATATGCCAGCAAATTTGGAAAACTCAGCAGTGGCCACAGGACTTGAAAAGGTCAATTTTCATTCCAGTCCCAAAGAAGGCTAATGCCAAAGAATGTTCAAGCTACCACCCAATTGCACTCATTTCACATGCTAGCAAAGTAATGCTCAAAATCCTTCAAGCTAGGCTTCAGCAGTATGTGAACCAATAACTTCCAGTTTACAAGCTGGATTGAGAAAAGGCAGAGGAACCAGAGATCAAATTGCCAACATCTTTTGGATCACAGAGAAAGTAAGAGTTTCAGAAAAACATTGACTATGCTAAAGTCTTTGACTGTGTAGATCACAACAAACTATAGAAAATTCTTAAGAGATAGGAATACCAGATCACCTTCCCTGCCTACTGAGAAACCTGTATGCAGGTCAAGAACCAACAGTTAGAACCTGACATGGAACAACAGACTGGTTCCAAATAGGAAAAGGAGTACCTCAAGGCTCTTGAGGTTGTCATTCTGCTTATTTAATGTATATGCAGAGTACATCATGTGAAATGCCGGGCTGGATGAAGCACAATCTAAAATCATGACTGCCGGGAGAAATATCAATAACCTCAGATACATAGATGACACCACCCTTATAGCAGAAAGCAAAGAGGAATTAGAGTCTCTTGATGAAGGTGAAAGAGGAGAGTAAAAAAGCTGTCTTAAAGCTCAACATTCAAAAATCTAAGATCATGGCATCTGGTCCCATCACTTCATGGCAAGTAGATGGGGAAACAATAGGAAAAGTGACAGATTTCATTTTCTTGGGCTCCAAAATCACTGCAGATGGTGACTGCAGCCATGAAATTAAAAGACACTTGCTTTTTGGAAGAAAAGCAACGACAAACCTAGATAATGTATTAAAAAGCAGAGATAGTACTTCGCCTACAAAGGTCTGTATAGTCAAAACTATAAGCCCTGGTGGAGGAAAGGGCAACCCACTCCTGATTCTTGCTTGGAGAATGCCATGGACAGAGGAGTCTGGTGGGCTACCGCATAGGGTCAGCAAAGAGCAAGTGACATGACTGAAGCGACTTAGCAAGCATGCATGATTTTTCCAGTAGTCTTGTACGGATATAAGAGCTGGACAATAAAAATGGCTGAGCACTGAAGAATTGATGCCTTCAAACTGTGCTGCTGGAGAAGACTCTTGAGAGTTCCTTGGACAACAAGGAGATCAAACCAGTCAATCCTGAAGGAAATCAGTGGAAGGACTGATGATGAAGCTGAAGCTCCAATACTTTGGCCAATACTGACGCGAAGAGCCAACTCATTGGAAAAGAGCCTGATGCTGGAAAAATTGAAGGCAGGAGGAGAAGGGGACAACAGAGGACAAGATGGTTAGATGGCCTCATCGACTCAATGAGTTTGAGCAAACTTCAGGAGATGGTTAAGGACAGGGAAGCCTGGCATGCTGCAGTCCATGGGGTCACAAAGACTGAGTTGGACATGACTGAGCTACTGAACAACAACAATTAGAAAACAGTAAGTAGATCAATATGGCTGGATATAGCGTGAAACAGGAGACCAAGCTGGAAGAATAGACTGTGTTAGTTTGTGGGGGGCCTTGGATGTCTCACTAAGCAGTTTGAGTTTGATTTCCAGGTACCAGAGAGCTAGTGAAGTTCCCTAGCACTGCATCTCAGTCCCCTACATTTCTTGGCTAGTTATCACTAAAGCAGGAGGCACATTTGCACTGTTTTCCAGGAACTAGTTTCCCATTATAAGCTATAAGTTTCATCTTAATGTATTCCACATTTGCCCAACCTGAATGGCTCACTTCTTACATGGGTTCCTATTTATTTCTGTAATGAAGATTGTACTTAAAGCTATCCCAGCCTGCCTGGGAAAAGGCTTTGGTGCCAAGCATGGACAGGGAAAACCAACAACCTTTCACATGGGGAATTAGGGCCCCATCTAACAATGATACAACATCAACATATCACAGAAAAATTCACTTCTCCTACATAAACCAGAAGGAGGAAATTCTATTCCTTTGGCCTTGACTTCAAAAGCGGCAAGATGTCTAAAAGCTGGAGAACCAAAGCAGAGAAAAGAGGTGGCTTTACTGGCCCAAGATCAGTCAATTGCTAGGGAGTTATGCAGAAAGTCAAGAAAAGGAATAAGTAATATCTATAACATTCAGCAATTGACTGCTGAACAACATGGGCTTGAAACGCAGAGGTCTACTTATACTCAGATTTCTTTCACTAAAGACATACCAGGGTACTAAACAGTCTGCAGCTGGCTGAATCCATGGATGCAGAACCATGGATACAGAGAGCGGACTATAAAGTTACACATGGATTTTTTATTGTATTGAGGGTCAGTGCCCCACCCCTCGCTGTTGTTCAAGGGACAACAATAATAAAATAATGCTCCACAGAATACATGATGGGTAAGAAAGAAGGAGACACCAGAAGAGGTTGAAAGAACAGGCAGGTAGCTAGAATGTTTGTGTACAAGACCATGGTCAGTAGGGAAAAGTTCAGAGGTAAAGCATTTGCAGCTGATTCAAGGGCTGAGTAAGAGGCGCCCAGGGATCGCCCAGGTGGTGCACTGGTAAAGAATCCACCTGTCAATGCAGGCGATGTGGGAAGATCCCCTGGAGTGGGAAATGGCAACATCACTTCCGTATTCTTGCCTGGAAAATCTCATGGACAGAGGACACTGGTGGTCTTCAAGCCGTGAGGTCGCAAAAGAGTTGGACACGACTGAGCACAAATACACACACAAGATGCACCCAAGGAGGCACTGCAGTGCAGTGAGGGTGAGGTGTGTTGGGAAAGAGAAGAAAGACCAAAGTCGCACAGCATGACATTGGGGGATGGCAGGAGAGGAAATGTCAGAACACAAGGGGCAGCCTCCTGGGGGAGGGGGTTAAAATAAGGATAGAAGATGGCTGAATAAACAGAAAACCTAAATGAAGGTACAGGCATATCTCATTTTATTCCACTTTCCATATCTTGTGTTGTTTTTGTTTGTTTGTTTTACAAATTGAAGGTCTGTGGCAACCTTGAATGGGCAAGTCTATCAACACCACTTTTCCAATAGCTCATTTCATGTCCCTGCATCACATTTTTAGTAATTCTCACAATATTTCAAACTTTTTCATTATTATTAAATTTGTCACAGTGCTCTATGATCAGGATCTGTGATGTTGCTATTGCAAGATCGTGACTCACTGAAGGACCAGACAATGGTTAGTATTTTTCTAATAAAGTGTTTCAAAATTAAGGTATGTACATCTTTTTAGACATACTGCTATTGTACACTTAGATTACAGTAGAGTATAAATGTAACTTTTCTATGCACTGGGAATACCTGGCTGGAATTACTGGCTCAGACAGTAAAGACTGCCTGTAATGCAGTCTTTAATGGAGACCTGGCTATAATGGAGACCTGGGTTCAATCCCTGGGTTGGGAAGATCCCCTGGAGAGGGGAATGGCAACCCACTCCAGCATTCTTGCCTGGAGAAGTCCCATGCACAGAGGAGCCTGGCAAGCTACATGGGGTTGCAAACAGTTGGACATGACTGAGTGACTGACACACACACACATGCGAACACCCACCGGGAAACCAACGAATTCATGTGACACATTTTATTGTGATATTTTGCATAAGGCAATAATGCAGTGGTCTGGAACGAAACCTGCAATATCTCTGAGGCATGCCTCTAGTAAGTGACAATGGGGAACAACATCTGGAAATAGCAGTGAGCCTCAGACAAATGCCAAGCTCACTTTCTACTTCTGAAATACACGAGAGTCATTAGCTTCCACAAACCAATTGACAAATGGTCAATTCCTTCAAGTTTGGCCTGACCACAATACAGATCACCTCAGAATTACTGCACTGAAAAATGAGGAAATTTCCCCCCTATCAAAATGACTTATTCTAATAAATTACTATACCCACAAGGGAGCCTTGAAGAAGCGAAAGAGGTGAAAAGAGAGACACTCTTCACAGTTTCATATACTTCTGGTGAAAATGATGACTAGCATAACGTTTCTAAAAGGAAATTTGGAAAACTGTACCAAGGGAAACAGATATTTATATCCTTTGGCCCATATATTCTACTTCTTTGAGTTTATCCTAAAAATATTAAAGACATACATAAAGGCTTTTGTACATGGAAATGAATAAAAATATTTCAACAGTGTATACATGAAAGCAACCTAAAGGTGTCAACAAACAAGGCAACAACTTCAAAACCAGAGTGTAACCCTGTGATGGGCCACACTGGAGCTTTTAAACACAATGTTTTCTAACTATTCATGAAATGGCAAATGCTATGTGTCATTGTCATTGTGCTAAGTCACTTCAGTCATGTCCAACTCTTTGCGACCCTATGGACTGTAACACATCAGGCTCCTCTGTCCTTGGGATTCTCCAGGCGAGAGTAGTAGAGTGGGTTGCCATACCCTCCTCCAGAGGATCTTCCTGACCTTCAGATCAAACCCGCATCTCTTATGTCTCCTGCATTTACAGGCAGGTTCTTTACCATGAGTACCACCTGGGTAGCCCCAGTATATGCTATACAAAATATTACATTTTGTATGACTTTTGGGGTTCTTTATTGCCTAAAAAAAAGTATATGAATAGAAGATTTGAGGTATACTAAGGCCAAAAAATGAGAAGATAATTGCCAACAAAAAGGTAGACTGCTGCTCACAGTTCCTAAGAGGAAGGGGCATGCCAGGCCACATGGGGCAGCACCAGGGCCAATCAAGAAGCAGAGGGAGGGGGGAGTTTGTGGGCAAATGTCTCTATTGTGGTTTCTATGGGAGGGAATGGGCAAGACAGGCTGAGCAGTATTAGGACTGGCTAGTTTGAATGACTTCAGCAGCCCATGGAGCATCGGGGTTACACCCAGCTGTCTGGTACCTGGCCCAGGGGCATTCAGGATGGGTGGATAGCAGGCCAGTGTGTGAGATCCTAATAGAGGAGGTGGCTGGGGTGTGGGCTCTGAATTGGCTGGTCTGTATTTGAAAAGTGCACTCACAGGTAAGTTGTTGACTCTCAATGGGCTCATCCTGGCAGGGGCAGTCCCTCCAGCATCAGCAATGCCCCAGATGTCAAGGCATCAGAATATCGAAAATAAAGAATATGTGAATGTGTTTATTTTCCTTCATTTAAAATTGTTTAAAAATTAAAAATTTCAAATTTTCTATAATTAACTCATATTATTTTTTAATTTAGAAAAAGTAAATATTCCCCTCAAGGTTCTCTGTTATTAAGAAGCCTTGGGTATTTCTTTGAAAGGATAAATGTATACCACTATTTGAAGAGTAATGTATGCAGCCCTTCTTACATTGTTTTTTAAAACCAAAGAGTAAATACAGACTGCTGACGCCACTAATTTGGTGCTGCTGAAGATATGAGAAGGTATTGAGCCACTTACAAGGCACATTCAATGTTTTCCCAAAGAGAAGGAGCAGGGAGTTTCTAATCAAATATATAGGAGTTCAGATTGACCCTTCTCCTGAACTGTGGATGAAAGAGAGGTCTACCGGCAAAGTGCTTAAGAAAGAGTTAAGAAGAAACTTTCCACAAGCGTTATCTGCCTATGGAGGATTCCCTTTGTTGCAGAGGTGGAGAGGGCAGTTAACTATTGATTTCAGACAGTGGCAGCCACGTTGGATGACTGATTGAAAGCATCCATCAGGTGCCATGTTTAATGCTTTGGGAAGAACTGTGACACCACAGCGTTCATAAAGGGTTATTGTTGGTGGCAGAGAACAGCCCCCCGTCTGCCAAAAGCACTGCTTCTTTTTATTATTATTATTTTTAAGTTGTCCGTTGCTGCAGGGAGCTTTCTCTAGTTGCAGCAAGTTTCTTCATTGTGGTGCAGGGGCTTCTCATTGCAGTGGTTTCTCTCTCTGTGGAGCACAGGCTTTAGGCGCACGGGCTTCAGTGACTACAGCATGCAGGTTCAGTAGTTGTGGCGTGTGGGCTTAGCTGCTCTGCAGCACGTGGAATCTTCCCTGACAAGGGATTGAACCCATGTCCCCTGCAGTAGCAGGCAGATTCTTATCCACTGGACCACCAGGGAAGTCCAACACTGCTTCTTCATGGGGAGAGACTAAGTGACTTGACAACCTGTACTGGTTTCTGAGGACTCTTCTGAGGGAAGAACTTCCTGACTGTGTGGATTTCATGGAGCCCAGCTCAAGTTCAGCCCCCACTGCAATAACACTGTTCCCCATACAACGGCAACCCACCACCTTCACAGACCAGGGGACTGAATGGCCATGAGCTGGTACCAGGCATGGCAAGGGCACTTCGGTCCAAGCCCCCCCAGCTCACTGTGTGCCTCTAGGTGAGTGGTTTACTCTTTCTGTGGATTGCTCATCTACAGAATAGAGATTATGATACAGACTAGAGTTACCTCACAGAGCTTTAATTTTAAAAAAGGAGATAAATATTGAAGCCTCTTGGAATCTATAAAGTTTTGCTGGACAGATAGTAGGTAGGACATTAATTACTTATCTGAATTGGGTATAATGGGCTTATGGCCAAAGGGACACCAAAAAGCATCTCTCTTTACCCTCACACAAATGGTCAGATTGAATGATTATATAACAGTTAAAGATTACTGAGGTCCAAGTCAAATTCAAGGGCAGCTGCAGAGCTATTAAGAGATTAAATCAGAGGTATTGTATCATAAATTCAGGTTTCTGCATGAAAACCCTCTTATAATTAGTAAACAAACAATATCTCCTACCCTTTCTAAAGAAGGTAACGTGAGACACTGATCAACGACCAAACACATATTCAAAACTGTGATTTTGCTATGAAAACTTTTTTTCATAGCAAAAAAGCAGAACACTATGAGACTACTCAATATGAAGTCCCGTAGCAGTATGATCACTGCCCAATAACTTGAGTATTCCATTCCATTGCTCAAAATTCAACTGTGGCTCCCCACTGAATTTTCTTAACTGAACTACAGTTGATTTACAATGCTGTGTTAGTTTCAGGTGTATAGCTCCCCACTGAATTTAAGATGACATGAAATGAAAGTGCCTGTGAGCCAGATTCCAGGCCACTCTCTTATTCATGACCGAGGCAGCAGCCACAGGGCACCAAGCGACAGTCCCCAGTCATGTCACATTGCTCCCTGGCTCTCTTCTCCAGGCATGCCCATAACTGGAAATGCCTCTAATCCAGCAGCACCTTGTAACTGACACCATCATTGAGCTGATCCCACTTCACTGTAATTATCTCATCACCAGTCCATCTATCTCACCAGACATAGCTCCTTGAGGCCAGAGACCATGTTTGTATTAGTTTAACATAATCCTTGATATACCACCCACATTCAATAATTGAGGAAATGATGGAACATTCTATTGCTAGTATCAGGTCAAATCCTTACCTATTGGGAAAACATTAGGTCTCTATTTCCTTCTACTTACTAAAATTAATCTGTGCTGGATGAATGAGTTAAATGTAGGAAAATAAAATCATAAAAGTATAAAATAAAATATGTGGATGTATAAATAATTTTAAAGTGAAGACTTTCAAAGTGTGATGTCAAATGTAAAAACTGGGAAGGAAATGACTACATTAAAAAGTTAAAATTTCTATATCTCAAAACCACCATAAAATTAAGATATGAAAAAACCAGGGAAATGTTTCCCATGCCCTTCCCTCTACCCCAATTCAAGGCAAATGTGACTTTCTTTTAGTCTTTAACCATTTGTCTGCATTGTCTAGCCTTCATATAAATAGAATCATATGACATATTCTTTTGAGTTGGGCTTCTTTTCCTCATAATGTTTTGAGATTCATCCATGTTGTTGTATGGTATTATTGTTGATGTATGTTCTATTGAGTTGGCATCATATTTTGTTTATCCATTTAATTCATTTGTTGATGAACACTTGGCTTATTTCCAATTGGAGGCTATTATAAATAAGGCTGCTACAAACATTTGTGTACCAGTCTTTGTGTAGGCAATGTTTTCATTTATCTTGGGTAAATTCATAGACATAGGATGACTGGGTTGCAAGGTAGGTACATGTTTTGGGGAAAACTGTCAAACTGTGTCCCTAAGCAGTTGTGCCTTTTCACATTTCCACCAGTATCAGTCTAACTTTCAGCTGCTCCATTCTCACCAACAATTGGCACTTTTTAAACTATCCATTCTAAAGAACAGGTTGTGCGATGAATTACATAGTTATCCATGTACTTTTAAGACATTTTTATTATTTGAAAGTTTACTTCTTGGAAGGCCAAAAAGTCTCTCTACAATTTCTATCCATTATCTCCATGTCTGCTAAGTCTAATAAGTTTCAGTTCAGTTGTATACTTATTATTGTGCGAGGCACTGCATTAGAAGCTAGAGAGAATGCAAGGATAAGTATGACATGCCATTCACCCTCAAAGAGTTCAGCCAGATAAGAATATACATGCTAAGCTACTTCAGTCATGTCTGACTCTTTGCGACCCTAAGGACTATATCCCGCCAGGTTCTTCTGTCCATGGGATTCTCCAGGCAAGAATACTGGAGTGGATTTCTATGCTCTTCTCCAGGGGATCTTCCCAACCCAAGGACTGAACCCACATCTGCTATGTGTCCCCTTCATTGGCATGCAGGTTCTTTACCACTAGTGCTACTTGGGAAGCCCAGTAAGTACAGACATAACCCAAATGCAAGGTAGACTGAAAAGTGTCTTTCGAGAAATCTGGGTCACAGCACTCTGTAAAGGCTTCAGGAAGGAGGTAGCAGCTTAGACAATTTCTATGGAGAATTGTTGGTTGCTTTAGTCACTAAGTCATGTCCAACTCTTACAACCCCATGGACACATGGCTGTACCCAGGCTTCTCTGCCCACGGGATTCTCCAGGCAAGAATACTGGGGTGGCTTGCCATTTCCTTCTCCAAGTGTATAGAGCATAGAACTCTTCAAGCTTTGATGGCTAGCCATAATATAGACACTTTTGTCCTAAATCCTTCTCTCATCTAAACCAAGCCATGTGATCCTTTCAAACATTACCCATAGGTTGCCTTATCACTAGCTAGCTCTCTTCTGAATATACTTTGGTTAAAAATACTTTGACGTGTGGGGTGATTGGTATTCAACATCCAAGAGCTGTCTAGTCCACAGAGAGGAGAACAGAACTTTGACGGATAAGGTTCTGATTATATTCTCACTATTTATAAGGCTGCATTAGCTTTTAGTTTACATATTGGGCCTTCACTTTAAACTGTTGATTCATTTGTTTATGTAACTTTAGAACTGTAACTGACATGAGAGATGATCCAGCATAGCTCCTTCTTTTTCCAAGAAAGAAACAGTCTCATAGTTGATTCAGTTCCTTGCCCTTTATTATACAGCCACACACTGATGTAGGAGGGGCTCCTGACTCCCAACAGGGCTTTTTGGGAGTAAACCTAAACTTGTCTTTTCTACAGGCTGTTGTTAAGTCACATCTTTATCATTTTAAAGATGTACATTTTGTTTTACACTTAGATGCTGGCCCTTTTTTTGGCTGTTAAGTTTCATCTTTGATATCACCCTATCAACATCTTTTTGGATTCAGATTCTATCTACCAGATTGACTAAGCCTCCTCAAAATATGCCATCTGCAAAAGTGACCAGCATGACATTTACATTTTCAAACCAAATGTCTGGCTGGTGTGTTGAACAAGAAAAAGGGAGGGGGAGAGGAGGGAGTTATTCACTGTGACCAAATACAGCGTAGGCAAAGTGAGACCCAAGTCATAGTCACAGAAGTGAGCACAAGGTTGACACTAGGGAAAAAGAGAGGAATGCTATACTGGGCTCGGACAACCACTCAGCAAATAGGAGAAAGGATCCACTTTGGGGTGGAGAAGCAGTCTGGGAGTAGGATAGTGAATAACGCAAGGGTGTCAGGGAGCTGTGCGGATTAAGTTGTGTTCATTGCATGGACTATCTTGAGCCTTCTGGCTTAAAATGGGCCAAAGGGGAATCTGGTTTCCCACATGACAAATCCCTCCTACTAGGAAGGAGGGGCCGAGGCTCTCCCAGACCTGCTCTGCACAAAAGGCATTTATATTCCAGAGCACGTGTGAGGTGAGACGTGAATTTGCTTACACCATTCCCATCAGACTAGGTACTAAAAATGGCTTTAATATAAGAAGGTGTCCTGGATTTCCTGCAAGCTTCTCTATATCTGATCATGAGGGTGTGGCATTCAGGGTGGAACACAAACCAATTGCATGGGTGTGAATGGGAGAAGCAAGATACAGAGGCATAGAAACTTTAGAGCTTCCAAACCTGGGAATGAACCCAAAGACCAGTTCCCCAGTTTGCAGCACAGTAGGTACAACAGGTGGAAAGGGCATGGAAGGAGAAGAGCTAGTCTAGTCCCTACTGGGCTAGTCACCTGATGAGCAGAACCTGTCAGCTGTGATCCCAGTACATCTGCATATCATGCCATCAGTGCACTCTCATCAAGCTACTACAAAGCAGACACCATGCTCTAGAGGCTGGGGAAACATGGTGACCAGACTTCTTCCTCATGGAACTGGAAACTTAATCAATCCTCCTGTGTGTCCTGGGGTTCAACTGGTATTAACCAGCTTGAGTGCTGCTGGTGGTACAGGGAAATGGGGGAAAAGGACAAACTACTGGGGAAAGGTATCATTTATGAATTTCAGTGAATAAAATCTAGTACATGATCTTAAAGTGTTAAGGTATGTAGCCCACTCACTTTCTGGATGACATTCAATGCCAAAGATGTTATTCCTATAGACTTTCACAGTTCCTAAGTTCATTGGTTAATGTGCTGTTTCTCATCTGATGGAATGGGGAAGTGGAAAATTCTCTCGGCTAATTCTTTATGTACTATTTGCTTCAACTATAACAAAGCACTGCCTTTTAAGGTTCTTTTCTGACCTGAGGGAAAAAAACTTTTTGTTCACAAATATAAAAATTTATTATAAAATATTTGGAGAAAACTCTAAAATATAGATATATCTGATTTTAACTTTTAATAAAAGGTCAAGAGGAGGGAAAAGGAACAAAAGAAATCATCCTGTCCAATTCACTCACCTTACAGTGGAGGAAACTGAGGTTCAGAAACAAGACGCCAGCTGTGTGTTACACTACCATTTCAATAAAGGAAACAGAAACAGGGACTTTCCTGGTCCAGTGGGTAAGAACCCGCCTACCAATGCAGGGGACATGGGTTCAATTCCTAGTCAGAGAGCATCCCACACGTCCTGGGGCAGCTAAGACTGTGAGCCACACCCACTGAAGCCTGTGTGCTCTAGAGCCTGTGCTCTGCAACAGAAGAAGCCACTGCAATGAGAAGTCCACACACCACACCATCACCACGGCTAGAGAAGGCCAGAGCACAGCAACGAAGACCCAGCACCGCCAAAATAAATAAATGACTAAACTAAAAAAACAAAACTGTCCTTAAGTACAATAGCCTCTTTTGGAGAAATAGTTCTCATTCATTTCCCACTCAACCACTGCAGACTTTTTTTTTAAAAAACTAAAACAGTGCCACTGGGAGAGGAAGTTCTCCCTTCCACAAGCTTTAAGCAAGCAAGGGGAGTTACACCGTTGCACCAAAATGTTGAGGAACGCTATAAACACCATGGGTCTGGATTTCAGGAAGACATTTTTTTCAAAGATGGAGAGTAGAGAGTTACTTTAAGCCTCCAACATGGTCTTCAGAAAAAAACAAAGATGGATAAGAAGAGATTTTAGGCAGGAATGTCAATTAGGCAGCAACCACTGCAGTGAACCAGACTGAACAGGAGAGACGAAAGGGGGGATGAAGTCACTAGTGAGACCACAGCGGCTGCTGCTGTGACTACCCCCACTTCCACCCCACCACCAATGAATAATCTTGCACTGAATCCTACACACCAGGCAGTAATCTTTTTATACCTAATTTTGCACAGTCCTCATAACAGCCCTATGGTGAGGGTTTACCATGTGAGGAAACAGATTCACAGAAATGAAGTCACTTGCTGTGATGGTCTTTGTGTCAGCCTGGTTGGCTACAGTCCTCAGGCACTCAGTTAGATACGAATCTAAGTGCTGCTGTATTTTGTAGCTGTGATTAAATTCCATAATCAGTTGTCCTTAACAAGGGAAACTGTCCTAGATTAGGGTCAGGGTTAGAGTCAGGGCGAGGGTTATCTAGAGCAGAAGTCCCCAGCCTTTTTGACACCAGTTTCATGGAAGACAATTTTTCCATGTATGGGGGGCAGGCATGGTTTAGGCAGTGATGTGATTGATGGGGGCAGCAGGTGAAGCTTCACTCGCTCACCCTACCTCACCTTCTGAGGCCTGGTTCTTAACAGACCTTGGACCAGCACCGGTCCACAGCCCAGGGGTTAGGGACCGTTGATTTAGAGTTATCCTAGACAATCTGGGTGGACCTGATTTAATCAGTTGAAAGCCTTAAAAACACAGCTGAAAGTGAAAGCAAAAGCGAAACTGTTAGTCACTAAGTTGTATCCATCTCTGCCACCCCATGGACTGTAGCCGGCCAGGCTTCTCTGTCCATGGAATTCTCCAGGTAAGAATACTGGAGTAGCTTGCTATTCCTTTCTCCAAGGGTTCTTGCAGACCCAGGGATTGAACCTGGGTATCCTGCATTCCTGGGGAATTCTTCCCTCCCAGGTTTCCCTAAAGAAGAAGAAACTACACCCATGGATAGCTGCTTCAGCCTGTGCCTGAGAGCTCTAGCCCACCTTTCCTGATGGCAGGCCCTATGAACTCAAGTCCTGTGGCCTGACCTCACATTTGCATAAGCCACTTCCTTGTAATAAATCTCTCACTATACATATCCCTTATTGGTTCTGCTCCTCTGGTTGAACCCTGACTGATACACGTGCCAAAGATGACCTAATTATAAGATGAGAGAGCTCAGATTTTCTCAAAGCCAAAAAAGGCCAATATTGCACACTCCCTCCTCAAATAAGTTCAATTTTAGACATCAGCACGTCGCAGAAATGGCACCTCCTCCAGAGGTCTATAGGCTTCCCTACAGAAGAATCCACTTGCAGTGCAGGAGACTTGGGTTCGATCCCTGGGTTGGGAAAATCCCCTGGAGGAAGAAATGGCAATCCACTCCAGTATTCTTGCCTGGAGAATTCCATGGACAGAGGAGCCTGGCTGGCTACACTCCATGGTCTCACATAGAATTGGACATGACTGAGCAACTAACAGGTTCACTTTCACTTTCCCAGAGGTCTAGGAGGCATGGCAGACAAGGATAAAAGTTCTGGAGGCCAGTCTGTTTGGGTTCTGATCCTGGTTTAGCTACTTACTATGGAAACTTTACCTTGGGGAAGGCACTTAAAATCTCTGTGTCTCAATTTCTTCACGAGAAATATGCAACAGGGACTTCCTTGGCAGTCCAAGGGTTACGACTCCACGCCTCCAATGCAAGGGGCACAGGTTCCATCCCAGGTTGGGAAACTAAGATCCCACATGCCATGCTGTGCAGCCAAAAAAAGAAATACGTACATAACCATGCATAAAATAGATGGCCGGTGGGAATTTGCTGTATGACTCAGGGAGATTAATTACGGCGCTTGGTGACAACCTAGAGGGGTGGGATGAGGTGGGAGGTGGGAGGAAGGTTTAAGAGGGAGGAAGTGTATGTATACCTATAGCTGATGCATGTTGACGTACGGAAGAAACAACACAATATTGTAAAGCAATTATCCTCCAATTAAAAATAATTTTTAAAAAAGAAACATGAAACAATAATAGTACTACTTTATAGATTTGCTGAAGATTTGTGAATTATATCATGTAAAGCATTTAGACAACTAGCACATAGTAAATATTAAGAATTATTAACTATTTAGAAGAACCAAAAGGTGAGAATCATCCATGCTAAGCTTTTGAAATGGGGCAAAGAGGGAACAGAAACACCCATGATGACTATAAGTAAATCGGAGTCGTGGGAAACCATTCAGTTGTGATGCAGAATGTAATCAGAGTGATATAAGCACCTAACAATGCTACCCTGGTGATGACTATTCCAGAAAAGGCCAACCTTTCATAGGCATTATAACCTAATCCAGGGATGGGCAAGAGCAAGAAAAAGCAGCTCATCAGAATTTGTTCCACACTGAAACAGAAAATTCCCCTAACTTGGTCCAGGACTTATCCTCAAGAATAAGAAGAATACAGAGTTCAGCGTTTTCAACATCAGCAAGTTTCTCCAAAAGGCACAGAAACAATTTTGATGAGCTATACCCGCATCACTGTTACACAGGCAAATACAATTCTTGCAGGTTATGAGTACACAGAAAACATGCTGTAGACTATCATCATGATCTGTACTAATCAGGCATGACTTGATATGTCAGATTCGATACAGAACCTACAAAAGATATCATGGTTCCTCACCTCTAATGTATCAACAAAATAAGACACCCTCAGTTAACTCTGAGAAAGAGAATTCATCAGTGTTCACAGAAGTATTTATGTATCTTTTCACCCAGTGGTGATTATTCTAGAAAGAAGAAAGACCCTTTAAAGGGGATGAGAGGAGAAGCACTGACTTTGCAATAAGAAAATGCTAAGGCCCTACAAACTGAAACACAGTATGAGTTTAAAAAGTAATAAAACCCAACACACCATTAATGACTTCAATATTATTTATGTATTAACATACCATAGTTACAATGATGATCAGAATCCAAAGCTGCCTTCAGGCTCTTCCAAAACAAGCAGCTAACAAAAAATTACTTAAAACCTCTTGATAAAGAATTTGTCCTAGATGTCTTCTGAAAGTTGAGGTGTGAATCGAATGTTCTTCTAAGATCAGGCTGCATGGTTTGTGAACCACATGTCCCAGAAGTAGCAATGGTTACTGCTGAAAGGAACTGATAGGCCAAAAGTGCTAGTTGAACTCAAGTTGAAAGGTAAAGAAAAGAGAATTGTCTTAAGCCGCTAGCCTCAGGATGCATGGGAAATTGGGTTTGGTCTCTTTTTTCTAGGTCAGTGTTGTTGCCTGGATGACTCATTAGAGAAGAGATGGCCTCCCTAGAAGGCCATATTGTTGTCTCCACAGTAGTGTGAGCATGGCCTACCTTTGGGTACCATGTAAGTCAGAGAGGAAATCCAATTCTCTACCCAGGAGGTTGAGGAGAGAAATAAACATAAAGCTGGCAACTGTGTTCAATTTTTCAATCAAAACTGTTTTCTAGATTTTGACAAAACAATTACTAATCGTCACAATCTTCTATTCATTTTAAACATATATTGATCTCTGTTCTGTAAAGTGTTCAAGTCTGCCCATCGTATACTGATCTCTTTTTTACAATCTGTCTATAAAATACCTATACTTTTGTACCATCCAGGCTCAACAACAATCTCTTCTCCCTCTCTTCTCCTCTCCTAAGAAGAAAAGATGAAGAGGTATTTTGATGTACCTAAGTGTTTCTGCCTTTGAGTAACTTCTATGCCAGAGATCCTCTGCACTGAGTCTGAATCAACAAACATCTTCTGATGTTATCACACACAGGCGTTTGCAGGAGTGCTCTTTTAGGAATGTGTTCAGACGTGCATGGCAATGGAGTCCTTTTGGTTTATAAACCTTCACTGCTTGTTTTGGAAGGCAAGGCATCGGATAGTTCTGTTCAGTCCTGCACCCTGGGGCTGCATAGGAAGGGTCTGCAAGGAGGCCTGGAGCACATGTCCATAAGAGGAGGATATCAGTGGCCATTACACTGGACAGTGGATGGAAGTCCAGAAACCTGCTTCCCAGCAGGCTGCAGCAGGAATAAATGAGACAGCACCAGTGACGGTTTTAAGAAGAAGCAGTGTGAAATGGATTTAAAGATAGAAGCAGCTACTTTTTTTCAGAGAAGAGAGGATGGGCGAAAGTAGTGGCCCAGATGCACCTGGAGGGAAAGCTAAGACCATATAACTAATCATCTGGCAGGAACCAGGATCCCTGATGTTCTTTCTGGTCAGAAATATGCTGCAAGTAACATTTCAGGGTGATACAACTGGTCTCTTGCTGGCCAGGGACCAAAAAGAAGGTGCTCGGATCTTTCCTTCTGGAGCCTGTAACTCAGGTTTTTCTCATTTGCTGTCCTGCCGCATCACAGGTGGGAGGGCAGCGCTGGGTGACATTAACAAGGCAAGGACAGGTCAGTTCTTCTGTTCCCACTTTTCCCAGCCAGACCAGCACCAGTTCTTCCAAGCACATCACTGATGATTTTCCATATACACGTCTAATCTCTGTTGTCGATGACCCTCTTTGCTGCCTCCACAAGTTATCTATCCTTCAATACTAAACTTGACCCCTTCTCTGAAAGCCAACTCCCCCACAAACTAGATATAATTCTTCCCAAATGTAGGTGGAGAGGCTCACTCCTAGCAGTTAAACCATAGATTGTGCTAGGTTCTGTCTTTACAACACATATTTTGGCCGTTTTTCATCTCTCCTTTTATAAGCTCTTTAATCCTGCTTGTTTCATCCGTTTCTTTCTCTCTGTTTGCCTAGAACAGCAATATGCTTTATGAACAAACCAGCCCTGTCAGCACCTCAAACCAACAGTCACTTACAATCAAAAAGCTTGGTTAGGTATTTAATAAGTGCAAGGAGGTGAAGACTGTAAAGATGAGCCAGGTCCTACCCTGCTCTCTTAGGCATGTGCAACCCAAGGATGGAGCTAAGATAGGTACCTAAACAAGGCATGGCAAGTGGGCACAGGGTTCTCGGAGGCACGCCAAAAACTACAGTGAGGAAATAGAAGGGAAGAATCATTTCCATCAGCGGGTAGGAGAAGTTCTGGGAAGGGTTCATGAGGAGAAGGAAACTCATCTGTTGAAGGTCAGATTTCACTAGCTTGGAATCATCTCATTTAATTGTCACATGACTCTTCAAGTTAGGTCATTTTTTACCGCCATGTTATAGACGAGGAAATTGGGGCTCAGAGAAGTTAAATAATTTGGTCAAGGTCACAGAGCTAGTATATTAACTGACACCCACACTCCCACTCCTGGAGTAGGCAATGGAAACCCACTCCAGTGTTCTTGCCTGGAAAATTCTACGGACAGAAGAGTCTGGTGGACTACAGTCCATGGGGTTGCAGAGTTGGACACGTCTGAGCACGCACACACACGTACTCCCACTGGGTCCAAAGTTCATGCATTTTCCTGCACCAGCTCTTCTGTTCCAGGGGTAGAAGAAACACAGTGACACCTGAGCTCGGCCTTCAAAACTACAGGAGAGCCCCTACAGGCCCATCTGGAGGGAGGACAGGGCAGTCTAGGAGCAGCCAACGGCCTGAGGAGAGGCCTGGACCATACATGGGAAGGCAGACTCCCTCACATAACTATGTAGGACATGTAAAGGAGAAGTACTGGAGAGGTGCCGAGAAAGAAAGCCAGTGGATGGTTCTCCACTTCGCCTGTGCTATGCTTGGAACAGAGGGCAAAGTGTATTTCTTATCTAAGTAAAAAAATAAATGGGACTTCCCTTGCAGTCCAGCGGTTAAGACTCTGGGCTTCCACTGTAGGGGGCCTGAATTCAGTCCCTCATCCAGGAACAAAGATCCCACATGCTGTGCAGTAGGGCCAATAAATAAATTTAAAAAATTAATTTTAAAATAACATTTAAGAAATTCAATTAAATATTGTAAGTAAAACATTTTGAATGTATTGGGAATTGCTGTTTTACGGCAATCATCTTGACCCTCAACTGTAAATCTCCTATAATGCAAACCTGGGCTTCCCTTGTGGCTCAGCTGGTAAAGAATCTGCCTACAATGTAGGAGACCTGGGTTGGGAAGAGCTAGGAATGGCTCCCCACTCCAGTACTCTGGCCTGGAGAATTCCATGGACTGTATAGTCCACGGGGTCGCAAAGAGTCGGACAGGACCGAGCAACCTTCACTTCCATGTCACCGTAATGCAAACCAGGTTGAGCGGAAGAAGGATTCTCTCTGTGCTTCCTTTTCCTTCAGTCTTCTTTGTTTCTCTCTTTCGGTAAAGATACTATCTAGAGATTTAAATCATAAGATTAAAGAGAAACGAAATCCCAGAAATTTACTGAGATAAATGACAAATTTCCAATCATCCCCACCAACAACTAAGTATTTTCAAATGAGAATTTTAATATTATACATCTAGACTGATTTAAATATGTTAATTAGTTTCAAAGTATTTTAAGTTTAAAAACTGGGGGCTGGGTAGATGAGACACTTGCCTCTTGCTGGCTCACTGAGACCCTGGTGGTGCTGATGCTGACTAACCACCCGGATGCCAGGCACCGAGGTTTTCAGCCCAAGGCAACTGAAATTGGGGCTACTGAATGACATCTTATTATCTTGTTTATGATATCCTGAACATTATGCAAAGGAAGAGATTTCAAAAGGATGCTCTAATTAATGTTCACCACACAGAAAGAGATCATGCTTTTTCTTTTTCTTTTTTTTGTCTGTGCTGGTGGTTCTTTGTTGTTTTGTCTGGGCCTTTTCTAGTTGTGGAGCACAGGAGCTACTCTTCATTGTGATGTGCGAGCTTCTCACTGTGGAAACTTCCCCTGTTGCAGAGCGCAGGCTCTAGGGTGCACAGGCTTCAGCAGTTGTGGCTTGTGAGCCCGAGAGCTCAGGCTCAGTAGCTGTGGCTCACAGGCTTTAATTGCTCTGCGGCAAGTGGAATCTTCTCAGACCAGGGATTGAACCCATGTCTCCTGCATTGGCAGGCGGATTCTTATCCACTGTACCATGAGGGAAGTCCAGATCACGCTTTTCAGAATCAAGAAGTCTTTCCACAAGGAAAAAAGTATACTGAAATCACTGTTTACTAATATTTTGGCTTTCCCATGTATTTTAAACATTAGATTTCTTTTTTCCCTGGAGTCAAATTCTAATGCGTGGCAGTCCCTACCCTTCCTCCTCCCCTGTGTCTCTCCTCACCTCCATCCCTCCTCAGCCCTCCTCCGACCCACCACCGCCACCGCCACCGGGGATCAGCTCCTCTCCACTCCCCTTCTCCACCCTCTCCACCCTCTGTCTTCAACATCTTTCTGCAGCTCTTTCCCTCTCTCCTCCTCTCTCTTTACTCCAACCCTTCTCTCACTCCTCCACCTTTCTCTCTTTCCCTCTCACTTTCCTCCCCCTAAAACATGTCAAAAGTCATTTTTAGCCCATCTTGGTTTATCTTGAGTGACGCACATCAGACTGAAGGACTCGGACAAGAAGAGTAGTTTATGCACAGTGGACCAGGACGTGACTTTCAATATCTGAGTCACAAAAATGAATTTAAGCCACTACATAATTGCAGAACTACCCCTCATAAGAGCTGGGTATGATAACATCCCAGGTGAAAACAGGGGATGGTAAAAAGTTGGGGAAGGGAAGGTGAGAAAGTTGCCCCTTGGATGCCTAAACCCAAGATGAAATCTGGCAATCAGCCTTGGTACATGTGCTGCTCTCCCGAGAATGCCTGCTCCCTAACTCCAAAGATTCTGGAATCATTTACCAGAAGGTGCCAGCCAGTCACTTGGCATGGCAGCTTGCTTAATCTTGTTGTTTACCATCAACCCATCAAAAACAAGTGAGCAGGCAATCATGTTAGGTACCAGCTGATTTTTGGTGGCCATCTTCAAAACCAGCTCCCTCAATGTTTTCAGCAGTGTAATCAAACCATGGGGATTTTTTTCCATATCACCATTATTAGATTTTTTTTTTCCTTTGGGCTGCACTGCATGGCATGTGGGATCTTAGTTCCCAGACCAGGGATTGAACCCAAGCCCCCTGCAGTGGCAGCAGAGCCCTAACCACTAACCACTGGCCCACCAGAGAATTCCCTGATTTTCATTTTATTGTGAAGGCCTGAATGTCAATCTGCCTAGGAAAAAGGAATATGGAGGGATTTTGCGCCAGGGGGAAAAAACCCATGGCCCTGGATTCTGACATAGAGACCTGTTTTGTTTTTTCCCTCCAGGAATGGGAGAAATTGCAACAATAATTCTCCCTCTTTAGACAAAGAGAGTGTCTGGCAGTGAGCACACTGCCCATTAACCATCCAAGCAGACAGGGAAGAAAGAAGAGCAGCCCAGCCAGGAGCCACAGAGTTTAACTTCAGGTGTGTCTGTCAATTTCTGGCTACAGCTTCAGTTTTTTCACCTCATCGATGAAAGGGAGATAGTATCACCCACATCACAGGGCTGGTATGAGGCCAAGAAATGCCTGGTACATAATAGGAGTTCAATAAACGCTGGCCCTCTGAGGCCCCGTGGAGACTTTGTTCCTCTTACCAAAAAAAGATTAAATTTGATCATCCCCAAGTTAACATCTGGTATGCAGCTAAATAGCAATAAACTCTTTGTCCAAAAACTTGTCATAAAGACTTACCTGGTATAAGCCATATTTTGAATTAGCAGGTGCATTTTCATACCCTCCTTTTTCAGAAAAGCCCAAATATTTGGCCAATTTTAACTTGAGGGCAACAACACACTTGAGTGCAACAATACTTTCTTAATAGACATGCGATTCATTACTTTCAGAAAGCAAATTGAAGCTGTAAATGAAAAACAACTATATTAAACTAACATTTATGGAGTACTTACTATTTCCCAAGAACTGTGCTAAGCACTTTATATACATACATACATATATATATATATATATACACATACACACATTTATATCTCAGATGAACTTATTTGCAAAGGAAAGAGTCACATATGTAGAGAACAAACATGGTTACCAAAGGGGTGTGTGCTAAGTTGCTTCAGTCATGTCTGACTCTTCGGGACCCTATGGACTGTAGCCTACCAGGCTCCTCTGTCCATGTGATTCTCCGGGGAAGTGTACTGGAGTGGACTGCCATGCCCTTCTCCAGGGAATTTTCCTGACCCAGGGATCGAACCCACATCTCTTACGTCTCTTGCACTGGCACGTGGATTCTTTACCACTAGCGCCACCTGGGAAGCCCAAAGGGGAGTGGAATGTATTTGGGAGACTGGGATTGACATACATTCACGACTATGGGTAAAACAGATAACTAATGAGAACCTACTAGAGTGCACAGGGAACTCTGCTCAGTGCTCCGTGGTGACCTAAATGGGAAGGAAATCTAAAAAAGAGTGGATATATGCATATATGTAATTGATTCACTTCTGTCGCACAGCAGAAACAAACACAGCATTGTAAAGCAACTATACTCCAATAAAAATGTTTTAAAAACAAAGAAGAACACAGTCCCTGGATAACTTCACAGAGCGAGCCACTCTACTCTCTAGTTAGACTTTCATGTACATAGAACAATTCTTTTTGAAGTCTCTCTAAAGTCACCTCAGCTATATTCTGGCTAATAGAGGAGGGTGTAAGATGTTTCCTAAAGGATAGCATATCTTTAAAAACATATTCAAGAAAATTAGTTAGCCCAGTGAAGGAGAGGGGTATATTGGTCATGAGGGCCAGTTGCAAAAAGAAAGGTGCTTGGGGCAGAGGAGACTACAGAGCCAAGGGAAAGGGGCAATGGTCCAAGGAGCTCTCAAACAGGAACACAGGCTTGGAGACAGGGCGCTCTGGAAGATGAAGAGGCAGGACTCAGGATGAGGCTGCAAAGGCTGGTCAGATGCCCGAAAGACTTGAATGGTGGGTTGAGAACCTTGAACTTTTTTCACATAGGAATGGAGAGCTATTGAAGATCCTATCAAAGGAGGGATAGGATAGTGCCCTGGTGCCAGGACAGAAGGTGGGTGTTCAGGAGGCCCAGTCAAAGGCGGAAGTGAACAGCCATCCAAATAATGTGTGATCAGAGTGTGACCTCCAGCAACGGCAGTGTAGAGAAGATGGGACAGAATTAAGGTCTGTGTAGTCACCCTAGGGGGCATAGAAGAGGGGGAAGTAAAACAGACTCTCAGACTTCTGGATTAAAGGAGAGGACCACAACTATGGCAGGAGAAAGAGCCATTGGGATGAGGAAGGAGATGGCAGGCACAGTATCAGACACACTGGGTGAGACGTCACCATTTGTGCCAAAGCAGGTCATTAACAGCTATCCCTGTCTAGAGCTTAAATAGGGCATCAGAAACAAGGATGCAGATTCCAGGGAGGGTGGGCACTTATGTAGACACCCAGTGTCCGCAGACCTCAATGGCCCAACATGGCACAGTAAATGCCAGGAGAAAAAAAAGAGGAAGGGAAAAGGGAGGTAGAAATCAGTCAAAATCACAGGGATGTGAAACACTGATGCTTCTCTCCAGGCTCTTCTTAGGGAAAAAAAGAAAAAAAAAAGCAGAGAAACAAACATGCTGAAGACTTTTTAGGGAGAAATGGTGAACAACAAGGAGCTGAAACTATTACAAAAACTTAAAGCAAAACTTTTGTCCAAAATGACTCTTGTAATCTCTACACTAAATTTTATCAGTAATAAAAGCATATCCAGATGAAAAATATATATATCTCATTCAATTCTAACAATCCTATAAGACAGATACTAAAATTATCTCCACTTTAGGAAGAGACTAATGCTAACTTAACCCAGAAGACATAGTAAAGGGCAGAGTTCAGTCACAGCCAACACAGGATTTCTGGGCTTAAAATGATGAATACTACCTTCTCTTTTCAAACCAGTGCCTTCTCACATCTTCATATAGACCGGAAAGACTTCAAATATTCAAATGACAGAATTTTAGAAACCTCCCCATGATTTAAATCCTCTTTTAGATTTTCAAAAGACCTCTTCTCATTGCTGTATTTCCCAGAAGAATCTAAACGCATCACAATATTCTAAAAGGAAACGGGAGATTTAACAAACTGCTTCCCTGAACTTCTCTCTGCCAGTCTTTTAGTTATTTACATGTTTTTTTCCTGCCTCCTGTCCGTCTTAAGTAACAAATATTTTATGATCAGTCCATAATTATGAGTAGTCATACGGGAGAGACCAGCGAATGTCGCCAGAAAACACTAGAGAGAGAAAAAAGACGTAGCAACGCTTCCAACTCAATTCACAAAAACTCCAAAATAATATAAAACGAAACAAACAAATTCCACGGACGACTTTCTTAGTGCTGAAATGGCACAAGAGCCGCCTCTCGCTGAGAGAGGACCTGTTGCGGTGCAATCTGTGGCTTTCAAGAGTAAGAAATGTGGGCGACCTGCCTCCCCGCTCTCGCCTGCCCGATCCACCGCTGAGCAGGTTTTAAAGAAGGGATAGAAGTGAGAACTTCCAGTTCAGAGGGAATAGGATCGCAGAACCCGGAGCTCCTTCAACGGCTAATGGCAAATGGTTTATAAAGGGGAAAAACGGAATCTACGAATTCTGCGCAGCAGTCCTTGCCGACTGAGAAGTGGGCGCCCAGCGGTAGGCTGGGGGAGGCCACTCGCGGTCGCTGGGTGGACGGTCCCTCGTCAGCTCCTCTTCGCTGAAACGTCCGACCCTGGGCCCCGAAATGGGGCTGCGGCAATTCGAAAGCCGGCGGCGATGGCGGGCGTCAACCCCCACCTCCCGCTCCGGGGCGAGGATGCTCGGGGCGCCGAGCCGCACCTGTGCCGCAAGGGACGACCTCCGCCCCCGAGCCTGCCAAGGTGATGCAGGGTCGGAGAAGAGCCCCCGGCAAAGTGCGCCCACCTGGCCTCGCGCACCGGCCGCTCGCTCCAGGCCGGCCCGGTTGCCGCTCCCGCAGCCGGAGCCCCCGGCCCGCAACCTCACCTCTCGCCGCCGCCTCCGCTTCCGTCGCCATCGCAGGAGCCACCCGGCCGGCTCCGCAGCCCCGGAGCCCGCAGCATGGAGAGCCCCGGGCCAGCGCTGAGCCGGCCCGGGCGGCCGCCCCGAGGCGGGGCGCAGGCACCCGCGGGGCTCTGCCCGGTGCAGCGATGGCCCCACTGCAGCTCGGGGCTCAGGAGCTGGCGGCCGGGGGCTCGCCCGCCCTGGGGTCTAGCCGCCGCCGGGCCGGGGGCGGGAGAAAGGGCCCGCGCGGGGCGGAGTCACGGCAGCCCCGCCCGCCGACCCCGGCGGAGGGAGGCGAAGTGCGGGAGGCCAGCAGAGCAGCGCCTGGAGCCTCGCTGGAAACGAGCCTGTCTAAAGCAGGTTTCCCTCATCACTTCCAACTTCGTTGTCTGGTGTTCTGCAGTGTGGAGTTGTTCCCCTTGTGTGTGGGGACTGGAGTGGGGGGAGATTGTTCATTTTCTAAGTCATGTCCGACCCTTTGCGACCCCATGCTGCAGCACACCAGGCTTCCCTGTCCGTCACCAACTCCCGGAGCTTGCTCAAACCCATGTCCATTGAGTCGGTGATGCCATCCAACAATCTCATCCTCTGTCGTCCCCTTCTTCTCCTGCCCTCAATCTTTCCCAGCATCAGGGTCTTTTCCAATGAGTTGGCTCTTCGCATCAAGTAGCCAAAGTATTGGAGCTCGATCATCAGTCCTTCCAATGAATATTCAGGGTTGATTTCCTTAAGGATTGGCTGGTTTGATCTCCTTGAAGTCCCAGGGACTCTCAAGTCTTCTCCAACACCACAGTTTCAAAGCATCAGTTCTTCAGCGCTCAGCCTTCTTTATGGTCCAACTTTCACATCTCCAAAGAAGCTGTTTGACGTCCTGAGACAGTTGGGTAAATCCAGAAGCAAGATTCTTTGGGGACCACTTGTCAGCCCATCGTCATACGCGGAGTACGCTGGTTCGCTTCCCTCCCGTAGGACCCTAGGGTTCCTTGGTCACAGTTGGTCTTGTAGTGGAGGGAAGGAACAGCGGAGAAGACACCAAAGCTCTGCATCAGCCAGCCTAAAACTAATACTTTTCCTTCAAGACTCTCCATTACAGCGTCGTAACTAGCTGCTTTGTGTGTCCTGAGAGCTACTTAGGACGAGGGAGTTAGACGCGTGTTCCCAACAGCAGTAAGCAGACGCAGAGGAACTGATGCAGCCTTAAGTGGGTCTCGGACTTTATCCTGCTGGAGGTGGCAAGAGATGCCGCCCTCGATGACACACAAGGGGACACATCCCTAATCAAAAACCGTTGTGGAGTCCTGGCTTTGACTTGGAACTCCACCCGAAGTTCACCCACACCCACGTGTGCTGTCGGCTCAGAAAGAAAAATTCAGCAGAGAGCCTGACAGGCACTTTTAAGATCTGGCCTAGGTTTCCCTGAACATGCTCAAACCCTGGCTTTCCAAGACAAGTGTACACTGTTTTGAGGTGGTTTACCAAGATTTGAGGGCAGGGGGGTACTCTTAGACTGCACATGTGTTCAGTGCCACTTTGATGGTGAAGCGGAATTTCTAGGATCCTGGTCAAAAAGTACAGGGGCTTCCCCGGCAGCTCAGAGGTAAAGAATCTGCTTGCAGTTCTGGAGGTGCAGATTGGATCCCTGGATTTGGAAGATCCCTTGGAGAAGGAAATGGCAACCCATTCCAGTATTCTAGCCTGGGAAACCCCATGGACAGAGGAGTGCACAGGCTTCAGTCCATGGTGTAGCAAAGAACTGGACACAGCTTAGCGACTGAGCCCGGATGGTCAAGCTACAAACTTGCTGTCTTGCTTACAAAGTGTTTTTCCCTTTATCATCTCAGGTGAGCCTCACAACAACCTCTGTGAAGTGGTTGAACACCTATAATTCTTGTATTCTCAGTAGGCAAATAGAGGTTCAGAGATGAGTGTTTTGGCCAAAATCACTCAGTATACAGTAGAAGCCAGATGGTGAAAGTCAGATCTCCTCAGGAGTTCATACGCGGTATGATAAGCTTGCTGGTGAATCATCACAGTCCTCATTTCTTAGAAATGATGATTCACTTCCACCAAGAGCCTGAGAGCAAGAGCCGGGAATCCAGTACCTAAATGTGATGCCAGAAGTGTAACATACAAGAACAGACACACAGGATTTCTTGGGGCAAATCATTCTCATAGTTTAATGTGTGTTTCCCCAATTGTTCAAATTTAAAATCTGCTTTCAACTCTTTCTTTAAACTCTGGAGCTTTACTTCCTAAGTTTGTTTGTTTTTTTTTTTTTTTTAGAGTGGTTATATTATACCTCCTAGGATAAGTCAGAGATAGTCACACAATATCTTGACAGATGGATAGGAAAATCATCTCTCCTTTCCAACTAGTGGTCTTTTCATATTTTCTTCTTGAGCAAAATGTAAGAAAGTGATTTGAAACATAACTTGCAGAGTGCATGGTATAGTTCCTACCGGCCAATGTGGTTTCCTTCCCAAAAGCCCAGGAACAACTTTGCTTTCAGGAACCATTGCTAATCTTAGGGGGAATTCAGTTTGTTCATTAATTTTCTTCACTGCCAAATACTCAAGCAAGAACAAGACTGACATTAAGAACCATTGCCTAGCACACTATAAATTCCTATTCTTGTCAACCTCCTGCTGGGGTTGTAACAGTGCAATTTTGTTTGGAGGACCCTTTAAGTTCACATATATATTTCAGTTGGTCCAGAACAACAACAACAACAAAATCACCTGTTTCAGAGTATAGTTAAATTGAAGACCCCCATCTCCAGTGACATATAAGAATAAAAAACTACCCATTAATGAGCTCCTAAGTGACTGAGGAAATAATTAAATTATTAATATTTAAAACTTCTCTTTCTTCCCCGTCACTCCTCCACCCCTGACATTCCATGGAGGTTGAATACTGGGGAAGGTTCTTGGATTTGCTGAGCAGGTTGATGAGTGGAAATGCAGTTAGGAGTAACAGGGGGGCACAAATGTTTTTTGAGGGACTGACATGCCTCTAATGGGCTTCTGGAAAGGGAGAAAGCAGCTTGAGCTTAGCCCATGGAGGTGAGACGCAGAGAAGGTAATTGCAGGAGGGTATACTCATGAGAGGAGAAGGCAATGGCACCCCACTCCAGTACTCTTGCCTGGAAAATCCCATGGATGGAAGAGCCTGGAAGGCTGCAGTCCATGGGGTCGCTGAGGGTCAGACACGACTGAGCGACTTCACTTTCACTTTTCACTTACATACATTGGAGAAGGCAATGGCAACCCACTCCAGCATTCTTGCCTGGAGAATCTCAGGGATGGGGGAGCCTGGTGGGCTGCCGTCTATGGGGTCTCACAGAGTTGGACATGACTGAAGCGACTTAGCAGCAGCAGCATACTCATGAGAAAGAGCAGAAGTGGTGGTGGCAGCTGCCACCGGGAGTGGAAATTTGAGAGTATTTTTGAAGGGTATTTAGGAAGATTCACTGTGTAATGCAAACCCTCTTACATTATTTCCCTGGAAAATAACAACTTTAGCAAAGGCTATAGTTCGTTTCAATGCTTTTGGAGTTATGTATTTATTAAACATGAAAACATTTTGAGATTGGCCTTAGAGGGGGAGTAGGGCTGTTCACAAAATGCAGTTATTCATTTGTTCACAAATGCTTGTAGAGTGTCTACACTGTGCCAGGCATGGTGACAAGCACTGACTGCCGTACATCACCAACTGGACATCCATTACTTTATATAGATGTTTTCATAACAATCAGTAAGGCAGGTATTATTTCATTTTAGAAAAGTCCAACCAGTGTCCTTTTTCCTTTAGCTCAGTAGTTTCCCAAGTTGAATTGAGACTGTGCAGAAGTTCAGACCCACCCCCTGAAACTCTGCTTTAGTAAATCTGGGGTGAGACACCCTAAATCTTTATTCAAATAAGTATCCTAGTTGAGTCTGAAATAGTTGCTCCAAGTACTCTACTTCAGGGAATATTGCTTCAACTAGCCAAAAATGAATTTTCTTAAGCCTAGGTTGTTGCAAAGGATAACTTGTGTGTGTGTGTTTCTATAAGCCAGAGGACAGAAGTAGCAATAAACTAAAATCTCAAGAAAAATACAGGGAGAACAAAACTTAGAACAAGAGGGAATAGTTTACAGACATCTCTTTATATACGGAGCTATTGCTTCTTTTTTCCTTAGAGATTATGTATTTGTATATGTAAGTGTCAAAAGCTGAAGTAATTTTTATTTTTGGAGGTTTTGGACAGTCTTATATCTATGGTACCCTAGACCCTCCTCAGTCCTCTACTATATAGAACCATACTAGAGGAGTTTTCAAGTTCTGTCCATGATTAACTTACCTAAGAGGACAGGAAAGGCAAAGGACAATCTCCCTTTCCTGTTATGTATTTCTCCATTTGGCAGAGACTTATAAGTCATCTCAACATTTAAGGATTTGCTAAGGAATGCTTTAGAATGAACAGTAATAACTTTGTAATGGTTTTTAGCACAACCTCCTGAGAAATGTTTTGATTTCTACTAATCAAAGCCTATCTTCTCAAGTTAGACAAAGCAGTTGAGGCACTAGTGATGAGGCCAGTCATCAGGCCCACTGTTGCCTGGATCTTGAGAGGAAGTAAGTAGATGAGGATCCCTGTGACTGGTATAACAACTTTGTGGGAGATGGACCCGTGAGACGAAAGGCAGCTGGAAGCCTTGGCAGTAGCACTAAAAAGACCAAGCCCTGGTCACTGGACCAAACATCCACTGTTTGTATGATGTCCAGAGACCCACCCCTACTCCTGCTTCTCTGAAGGACAAGCAACCTAGGCTCCCAGTAGCTGAGCTATGGTCTGGCACAGTGGTCCTCAGTACTCCTATTTCACACGGGTCAGAAAAGGTGTTAATGGACCAGCCCTTCAGTTCATATGTAGGCAATGGCAGAATCAGTAACAAAACCCAAGTGCAGTGGCTTCAGTAAGAACCATTGGTATAAACCAGTGTGGCACCCTTTTGATTATCTTGGGGGTTAACTCCAATTTGGTTCTGGTGTCAGGTGGCCATGTGCTTTAGGGGAGCCTCACTCTGTACCAAGGATGTGAAGCCTGCTTAGTTTAAATCAATCAACAGACCAGGTACTATTGTAGGAATGGATGGATGGCATAATCAAGGCCAACAAAGTGGGGTTGGGGGGCAGGGTTCCTTGCTTAGAATGCTTCTGGAAAAGATTTTCCTTACTCTTAAAAAGAGGATGAACAATCTTTTTAAAAACTTTTATGACAATTTGATGCTTAGAGTCCCTGTAGCCATCCAGCCCTCTGAGAAAACAAGGCTAAGGACATCCAACACTCGGTTGACGACAATGTAGAAAACTAGAAAGAATCTCTGTTCTTAAAGACATTTTTGAGAGGCTAAATTTACTCTGGAAGGTCCCTATCTTGTGTCTTAGTTTTACACAAGATACTCATTTTCCTTATTTTTGCATTTTTACTTGCATCTTATACTTGCAGTCAAAAGCACCCAAAATACCAACTTGTTCACTGGCTTCCCATGTGTTTTTCTGAGGTCTAGAAGCATATCAGATAATTTGTCAAGGAAGTGTGCTCTGTGATCTGGGGAGTGGAAGGAGCCCCAGACTTGGTTCAAGAGCAATCTATTACCTGAGTTTGGGTAATTCACACTCAGATTCATGTTCATCATCTGTAAAATATTAGTAATTATGCTTATTTCACAGAGTAGTAGTAAAAACCAAAATCAGTAAGCTAAGTGAAAGCCTTTTGTAAAGCAATGTAAGTTCTTTTAACAACATGCTTTTGAAAGATCAATGTAGAATATCAAAGTTTGCTCTGAATTCCAAATTTTGATAGTCAGTGTTTTCACCATTTTGTCTTAACAACAGCATTACTAAAATTATGTCAGTCAGGGAACAGTTGGAAGCACAGCTAGGATGAACAGGATTCTGACTGGCTCTCTCTGAGACTGGCAGAAACAGTCTCGTGATCAATGATCGGTGTCTCCAATGGGACAGATGAAGCAGTACCTGGGTACCCAGGGCACTTATATCCCTAGTTTCCATTGCTATTTTGAGGCATATTTTCATTTCTACCTGCTAATTGATTAGTGGAGTAGCTGCATATAAACCTATACAACTATCTTGAGTGTTTAAACATAAGACAATTGAAACTTAAAATATTTATCCAATATGTTGTTCTTGATGTGATCTCTAAGGGTAAAAGTTGGATCCATTTACAAAGCAGGCTTTCTTGAGATTTGGGTAACATCTATGTCAAAATTCAAAAATATAACCAAAAAACCTCACCAACAAAAATATTGTAAACATAATCTTTATTCTTTTCTTACCTTCAGTGAAAAGTGCATGATGCCACCAAAACATTTCTTTGAAACTCAGTAACTGAACACAGAACTCAGTAGCCTGGTGATTATTTTTCAGACAACTGCTGAATAATTTATATTGCTTTAAAAATAACTAACATCTATTTTTATTACTTCAATCCGTTTTAAAGTAGCAATATTACTCTCATTTTTTCATAAAAATTTAAAATATCTCTAATAGTCCTAAGTGTATTGTATTTATATTTGTTCCAAGTGTTTGCTTCATTAAAATGTTCCAGAGATAAGTGCACTTCTACAGAGAAAACAAAATTTAAATAAAGACAAGGGGAAATATTCATGGTTGTAGCAAAATAGTTATTTTGAATGTTCTGACTCTTAGCAATTCAAAGAGAGAATAGAATGTGTTTTGTAGGCAGGGACCTCTCTATTGATTAAAATTTCAATCCATTTCTTTGTAGATCATTGATAGATGGATAGCTGTTTCTCCTACCAGTAGATACTGCTGGGTTGATTGTCTAAAGGTTTTCTACAATAAAACACCAACAATAAATGTACTTAAAAATATTGTAAGATTTACAGATCTACACAAAGATAACAGGTGTTTTAAAAAACAGAAAAGTATATTATCACAGAAATAAATGAAACCCTATCTTAACCCTAAGCAACCAGTTTTGAATATTCCATACTTGTTATTTTCCATTCAACTAATAGCTTATTAAATCAGATATATATTCCATTCAGTAAAGGCTGATAAGAAATTTCCTATTCTCAGATAGCATTATGCTTCAATAAATTTAAACATTTAAAGCCATGTTAATATGAAAAGCATAAAAGAAAAAAAACATAACTTGCTTTAATACAAAGGTTTTTTAATTAAAAAAGTCAAAGTCTACATTAAATCAGGAAATCAACAAATCTGAATTATACAAGCTTTCTATATACTTAGAAAAACCAAAAACACACAGTTTATAACAAAACTCTTTAATTCAAAATAGTCTAATTTAAAGAAAATGTCATTATGCTCTGTTGATTAGATAGGGTTTTGTCATTTAAATTAAATGGTTCACCTGAAATATGGGAAGTATATAATAGAGAAAATTCAAGCTCAAGGGTACTTTGCAAGTTATCTAATTTGCTTTATGAATCAAATTCTTAGCTTCCAAAGGGCAGACACAGTCTTTAATTGCTTTTAGATAGGCACTTAAGAAATGCTTTTGATGAGGAGGAAACCCCAAAGATTATGAATCACTCAACTCCAGGGAAAAATGAGTATCTTAACAAGGTAAACTTTTCATAACTGCCCTTCTGCTGCCAAGAAACCATAACTATCCCCAAGTTCTTCCTATTAATAAGAATGAAAGAAATGGAACCTAAAATGCTCTATTCCTATTCAGTTAAAAGGTAAACTTAGTAATTCAGCTGCTTTGTATCAATCTCTCTCTCTCCCTTGAATTAGTGAAATTTTTCAATACTAGAATAGTTACCATAGTAGAACCAGAGTATGTTGCAATTCCCTTGTATCTTACCCATTCACACTAGCAAAACATCCTTTTTGAAAAAAACAGTGGGGAAGGGGGGAATGAGAAAAATCTCGTAAAACTAAATGTAAGTTAGAGAGCTTTTAAAATTAGAGGCAGTTGTAATTAGAAAAACCAGAGCTAGGCAAAAGGAGATAACCCCCAAATTTTAATAGTTCTCTCTCCTAAATACTTGGTCACATGTTCCAGATAAGAAAAATGGAGATGAACTATTAGGTGAACGCATACTAAGTATCAAATAAATACTAGGAGGGAAAGGGGAGGAAGGAAGGAAGGAAGGTGGGGGGAGGGAAAGGAAGGAAAGGGAAGAAAGGGAAGGGGAGAACAGGGCAGGAAGAAAAAAAGCACAGAATGGCCTTACTGAAACACCATGGAGCTCCCTAGCAAGCAGGAACATTTATAAAAGCTTTTGTAATTCTGCAAAATGGTCCTATGCAATTCTTCCCCACTAGAAGAACATCTATACAAATAAATTATCGTTTTAGATTCTGATCACAGATCATTCGTAACAGTAATAACTGTTATCTAAAAAAGAAATTCCACTAGTTAACAGTTAAGACAAACATTAGGCCATTCTTTGATAAATTAATACTCCTCCACTATTACTGATGAAGCCAAAATCTCAGAGAGTCATTTTTAAAAGAAAATGTTGAGCTGGAAAAGACTATCACATTCTTGGGGGAATATCCAAAGAATTTGCTGCTGACATCACCTCCCCCATCCTCTAATCACAAGACCCCTGGCCTGCATTTATTTCCTTAATTTCATTTACAGTAACCACAGTGATGGAGCTAAACATGAACAGTAGTGCCCTTGAATGAGCTAGCCTCCATCAAAGATCTGAAGACAGCATTCCCGCAGGACAGTAAAATCCCCCATAGCTGTGAACATCCACTCTGTTCAGGATCTTTGGTACATTTGGAGTATAAGAAAATAATGGCACAATAATACAAGTACTATCAAAGGAAAATTTTTCATCAAAACAAATAAAAGTTAACCAGCCATGATATGTAACAACTTTCTAGAAAACCAAAGTAAATAGCTCTTTGTTCTCTACAAGTTCATTTACATGATCAGAAGTTTGACGTTTAAAAAAATAGTTTAATAAAAATACACTAGTAGTTCTACAAGCAGCCTTCAAGGTCATTTCAATTCAACTCACCATAATCAAATTAAAATAATGCCATGTCCTCTTATTAAAAAAGAAGTCCTCTTGTCACAAGAAAAGCAACTTTACATTTTATATGATACAGTACATCTCCCTATGAGTATACAGAATACATGTATAAAGGTCATCAGTATTTCTGAATGCAAAGTAAATATATTAGTGGAGTGCTTGAGTGAAGCTGTTCAACTTCCTCCTTATTCAAAACTTGTTACTCCCTACTGTGGAGTTTGTGTAATAACATGATGGTAAACTTTATTTTTTAAATAACCCAGTGTATTTCCTTTTTAAAATGCCTTAAAACCATTCCAGAAATTGTCTTCATATATATTCTATAGATGTCCAAACCAATAGGGCAAGTGTTCTAATACCAGCTATGGAAGATGGCTTTTATTGATTATCTAGACCCATAAGGTGTGCAGTAAAACAGCCAATACTGCAGTGTTACCTACAGGTTAGCCTATGTTGCTTTAAATGATATGTGTTTCTCCTGAATTGATTAGAGGTGTTACAGTACAAAGCCACGGCACACACAGGCGGAATGGACCTTAATATGCGTGTAGGCAGTGCAGTTAGAAAGGGATGTACATTTCTTTTATTCCAGTACCTTCATATAATAAAGTTACCAAAAATAATATTAAAAAAAGAAAAAAGCCAGCTGGCACTGCCAACCAATTCCTGTAGTAGTCTTCGAAATCCTAATCCTGTAGAATTTCCTCTTGTAGTCAGAAGCACCACCGTCGTCAGGAGTATTACAGTGTATTGTTACCTACGCCAAGCAAGCCTGGTGATGCGGCTACCTGAGTTCTCTTGGTTGTGAGTCAACGTGATCTTCGTTCATAATTTCCCAGCCTTCATGTAGGTGGGGATAGAGCCACGCTGAGTCAACCCTTCAAACCTTTTATAGGTATAATTGAGAAAAACCCAGTCTTTGGATTTGTAGTCCGGTTCCGTGGTGTTTGGCACTGGAAAGATAGAAAAATTAACCAAGACCAAAGGAATTTCATTAATGAAATATGTTATCACTTTCATAGACTTTTAAATGTGGTTAACTGTGAGACTGTCTTACCTGGTTGTAAAATATCAGATTCAGGAAAGTCATCGAAATTTGATGTATCGTCAATGCTTTTGATTTCTATAGGGATTGCTGCTGGCCTTTCCCTGTAAAATAGTATTGAGTAACCATGGTTAAGTTTTCTTGAATTCAGTTTTCCAAAGCTTAATTCTACTTGCAAATTCTACATGCTGTTCTATAGATATTAGAAGAGCCAAGGAAATTTATTATGGATTTGAAATTTCTGAAGTTAAGTGGATTTCATAGCTGAGTAGAATTTTCTTATTAAAACATTATCATTTACTTGGAATTTTTATTTCTTTATACCAAGACTTTTTCCATGCTGTTTCTTTTTTTAAAGAGGAAAAACAATAGTTAATGAAAGGGAAAGGAGAACAGAGAATTTTATTTAAAAAATTTAATCATTCTATAAAGTACCCTAAACATTGTTGGGATCAGAATCCAACCTAATTAATTTAGGAATAGAATTCTTCTAGTAGAAGATCTACCACTTCATAAGTCAAGTCATTTGGGAAAATAAGAGGCTCAAACGGTGAAGGGACTACATGTTTGTGATGAAATCTGAACCCAAAAACTTCTCAGTCATATAAATTTTAAGGGAACTGGGGGCATTAGGTTAAAAAAATAATAAGTCACGAAAATGTTTTTTTTTTTATCATGCTAAAACTAGTTTAGGAAATTCATCAATTTTTATTGCTTCTATTTTTTCAGCAAGTACTTATTGATCTATTAGGTGATAAGTGTACAAAATTGTGTAAAAACACATTTATATTTCCCCCAGAATTATTCTAACCTATTTACACTTAATGTACTAACTTAATAAATTTATATTAGTTTAGTGTAAAAAAAATATAAACTCTGGTGCCCTAATGACCTTAGACATTGTGACTCTTTCCGCATATAAAACCAGGAGACTGGACTGGTAGTCTGTAAGCGTTCTTTCAGCTGTGACAAGGGGGAATCATGTGACAGTTCTGCTCAATGAGATGGCACATGGACAGTAAAATGCAGCACAGCAGTTTACAGTCAGGACTCTAGAATCACACCGCCTGGGTTCAGTTCCAGCCAGATCACTTACTAGGTGAGGCACTAGTAAGGCAAATTACTTCTCTGTGACTTAGTTTTCTCATCTGTAAAATGGGGATAATAATAATACCAATTGTACAAGGCTTATTATGAGGATAAGATGAGCAGTGTACATAAAGTACTTACAACAGTGCTGGACATACAGTTAACAGTCCCCCCAAATATACCTACTGCAGAATCAGGAAGAGTGTCTAGCACATTGTAGGGGCTCCCGTGAGGGGACACTTAGTTGTCTTAAGTGGAAAGGGGGGCTGGCGAGCCTAGGCAAGGCAGGACTGAGGGTAGGGAGGCCAGAGAGGTGAAGAGCATTTTCATCAGAATGAAGAGCAAATGACAATGCCCTAGGGTGGGAGGAATGGGGCAGGAACCACACAAGATGCAGCTTCTACAGATGATGCAAGAATCATATCCCAAGATCCTGAAAAGCAGGGAAGGACCCTTAGAATCACTCTCTAAGTACAAAGAGAAGGAAGGAAATGGCACAATCAGATTTTTTTCTGAACTGTTGCTGTGTGGGGGAGAGACCAGAACTGCTGAAGACAGTATGGCCACAAAACGAATAAAGGCCAATGCTCACAACAAACAACTCTAAGCCAGTTCTTAGAAGTTACCTGCATTATTTAACTTCTCTCACAATGCGGGAGACCTGGGTTCGATCCCTGGGTTGGGAAGATATCCTGGAGAAGGGAAAGGTTACCCACTCCAGTATTCTGGCCTGGAGAATTCCATGGACTGTATAGTACATGGGTTTGCAAAGAGTTGGACACGACTGAGCGACTTTCACTTTCACAGTGTTTATAAGAGGGACTGTATATTCTTCAAAACTAATAAAGGAGACACAGTATAGAATACGAGAGGACAAAAACAGTTATACAGTGTCAAATGTAATTACATCTTTGTTGTGCTAACAGCCTTCATCATGTAACTTTGCATATCAAAATCTCAACAGGGGCACAGTATGTGTTTGTTTCTTAAAGTGGATGTTACATAAAATGAGTCATTTATCTATAGCCACTACAGTCTCACTCATTTATATAATCCAGAAAACACTAACTTATCACATGACCACAATGTTACCTCTTGTATTTAATCTATCAGAATCAGAGATAAATTAATCACCAAATCTAGTAGAAAGTTTTCACTCACACAGCCTTATCCCACTCTAAGCCTGTAAACATACCTGATGTGCCCCCAGTCGACACCTTCAAAAAAAGGATGACTTTTTATTTCTTCTACTCCACTATTCCCAATTCTATTTTCAGAATCAATACAAAACCTAGAAAATGGAAACAGAGAAATTATAATATGCAGACTACATCTCAAGTACTCTGCGTTATTTCAAACACTTCATCTTTTTTTCTGTTTACTGAAGTTAACTGTATTGTGAGAAATGTGAGGAAAAATAGAAATCACCTGTAACTTCACTATTCATATGTAACTATTGTAAACAGTTTGAGGCCACATTCTTCCAGTCTTTTACTATAATTTCAAAAATATGGTGTTGATAAGGAGTTTCCATTATTATTTTTTTTCACTTAATATACTGAGAACATTTCCCAAAGTCATTTAAGTATTTTTCTATACATTTTTTTCCTAAAGTTTACACATGGAAACACTACAATTTATTTAGCTAGTCCACCATTGCCAGACATTTAGATGATTTTTAATTTTTCATTACTAAAAACACTATCTAGATAACATAATATACCCTAAATCTTTATACACATCTGATTATCTGCATATACAAAATTCCTAGAAGTAGAATTGCTAGGTCAAAGGTCAAAGACAGTTTGAACATTTTTTTTTAATAGGATGCTACCAACTGGCTGTTCCCACACTGTCCCAATTCATATTCCTTCTAGGAATCCACAATAGAACCTAAACACTTCATCTTAGTTGAGAAAAAGAATGGAATCTTTTGCTTAGAAAAGGTTTCATACATAGACTTCTTTTTTAATTGGGGGCTAATTACTTTACAGTATTGTGGTGGCTTTTGCCATACATTCACATGAATTAGCCACGGGTGTACATGTGTTCCCTATCCTGAACCCCCCTCCCACCTCCCTCTACATCCCATTCCTCAGGGTCATCCCAGTGCACCAGCCCTGAGCACCCTGTCTCATGCATCGAACCTGGACTGGTGATCTGTTTCACATACGATAATATACGTGTTTCAATGCTATTCTCTCAAATCATCCCACCCTCACCTTCTCCCACTGAGTCCAAAAGTCTGTTCTTTACATCTGTGTTCTTTTATCTGTGTCTCGCATATAGGGTCATCATTACTATCTTTCTAAATTTCATATATATGCATTAATATACTGTTGGTGTTTTTCTTACACAGATTTTGTGATATGAACTGCTACTGAGAACTTATTTTCCCTTTCTCTTTAGGGGATAAAGTCATTGTAATCCAACAGGAATGACCTCTGAAATAAGACTTCTTCCCTCTTCTTAACTCTTTTTTTTTTCCCCTGAATATTACCTTTTAAGAATCTGCATTAGAAAAAACCAAAATGCCTTTTCTTTACCGAGTCCTTTGACTGTATAGATCAGTGATAGTCTTTTTCCTCCCACAAAACTGAAATAGGCAATTTAATCTTTTAGGTCCCTGTGAGGCCTTAAGATACCATAACCTCTTTAAGAGATTTACCTACTAACCTAAGAATTAAGTCCTTGGCTTTCTCAGATATAGGCACCTCTGGAGGAAATACCAGAGTTTCTTTCCAGTTCATCACTTTCCTGTATGTTTCTTGAGGTGTTTCAGAGCAGAAAGGTGGATATCCTAAGTATCACAGGAAATAAGGTTTCATTAGCCTTTATGGTCAAATTTGCTGCACCTACTACCTACATGTCACAAAAAAACAAAATAGCACTGAGCACTCTACTTAACAATAAAAAAAACACCACCATTCATCCATTTACAATAAAATGGCTTATAAAGTCAACAAAATAAAGGATTTAAAGCATTGCCCCTCTTTCACCTAAAAGGTCACGCAGATACAATTTAGATACCTGGGAATTCTGGTTAAATGCCTCCTTCCTGACACAGGATCCCTAGAGAGCTCACTGGTATTTATCATTGTGTATTTAACATTGGGGGATGTCAGAAATCAGCTTAAAGAGTTCAGATATTTTAGCCCATAATATCTACAGTATGTTCAATCAGTGGTGCTCTGATTTACATGGAATGTACATAAATGAATAATAAAACATACCTATTAGCATTTCGTACATAATTACTCCCAAAGACCACCAGTCACACAATTTGTTGTAACCAGTCTGCATGAATACTTCTGGAGCAATGTAATCTGGTGTCCCAACTGTTGAATATGCCTGCAAAGGAACAGCTTGTCAAACCAGTGTCCTCAATATATATATATATTTTTTTTTTTTTTGAAAGATCTGAGTATGGCTCACTACTAGAAAAACTAAAATATACAGAAGCTAATTTTGAATCTAGTATGTGTTTTGCATGTTTATCATGTATAAGGCTTAGTGAAAGGCATGGAGTCAGATAACATGTTAAGACATGATTTCTGTTCTTAAAGAGCTCAACTAAGTTATTTATGTATTCAGTCCTAAATCCATTCCAAAAAAGAATAAAAAGGGTGTGTTCAGTCGGCCTGGCTTCTCCACTCTATACTTGCTCTCAGGCAAGTTATTCAGCCTTTTTGAGCTTCAACTTCTGCTTACATAAAACTGGACTAATAATTCCTGCCCTCACAGAGTAGGTATGAGGATGAAACAAGCAAAGGAATGTGTCTGTAAACCACAGCGTCCCATATAAAGATCAGTTATTTTCGTTATAAACTCATTTCCAGGGTACTGCTTATCTATTAGAAAGCAATGCAGTTTTTCATTCTTAATTCATATAAAATCTTACAAAAAACTTTCTTTAAGGCAGCAATTTTCTATTACAGGTAGTACTCTAGGGGCCATTTGAAAATGTGTAGCAGCAGATTTTGACATTTCTATATCTGGGGAAGGACATGATTGGCATTTAGTGGCAGGGGATATAGTCTCTAAAGGAATTTCCTGCCCCAAACACCAAGGTCCAGTCTGTTTCATCACTGGAAAATACTGATGTGAGTCATGATGATAGTCACAAGAATAGTAAAACCTGCACATGAGTAATGATTGTGAATACTCTGTAATTAGGGGGTACAAAATCTCCACCATAGTTTTAGGCGGTATTCATATTTCCCTTTAAAAGCAGGAAATACTGCAATTCTTTCCTCAATCATAAAATCTGATCTAAAAGTAACACACTTAAAAGCAGAAATAATATTCTGTCATTAATGCATAGCTCAAAACATTTAAAAAATATTTTTGAAAACTTTAAAACACCAAAGTGTTTTACAGGCAGAAACAGTTTACTTGGACTAATGAGAGAATGAGCTCAATGATGCAAAGGTCATTTTATCTGCTTTGAGAGGGTACCAGACTCTTGCCTTTCAGTCTGTTTACCTTCCTGAAGGACTGCTGAGTGAGTTTCCCTTCATCACTTGGCAGAATTTAACAAATATTTATAGATATCTGTCGGTATGTACCAGGCATTGTATAAGAAGTTAGGAAATTAAAGTCAAAAGGCACATTCATAACCTTGACAATGTTCACAGGATAAAAGGAAAGAGGAAAAGGGACAAATGATTCTAATATTTGCCAAGTAATGGAAGAGAAAGCTTGTAGGGTTAAAAACCGACAGTGCTGTTGGGCATTAAAGGAGTCATTACGTTTATTTGCGGTAAAGTCTGCTTTTCAACTCTATTTTATTGCAACACTGTTAACACGACAACAAACTTTATGTTTACTTTGTCTATAAAGTTCTTAGAAACACAATAACCTTACTTATGCTGACTGATATTTGTTGTATCAGGACAGGTAGGGAAAATAGAAACATGAATATCACTCAGCATTTACCTCAATTTACACTCATCTCTCAGGCAGTGCTAGAAATAAAGAAACCCGCCTGCCAATGCAAGTAGACAGAAAAGACACAGGTTCGACCCCTGGGTTGGGAAGATCCCCTGGAGGAGGGTATGGCAACCCACTCCAGTACTGGAGAGTCCCATGGACAGAGCAGCCTGGCAGGCTACATACAGTCTACATGGTCGCACAGAGCCAGACAAGACTGAAGTGACTTAGCACGCTCACACAACTCATCTCGGTGAGTTTCATAGAAAGTGCTAGTTCTGGTAAACAGACAAATACATAATCAGAGATATGCTTGATAAAATACTCTGAAGTGAAATCATAAAATATAAAAGTGGCATTTTCCGTTATAGTAATGGAAATGTTACAGAAAAATTAAGAAAACTATACGATCTCAGAGGGCTTTCCTGGTGGCTCAGAGGTTAAAGCGTCTGCCTGGAATGCAGGAGACCCGGGTTCGATCCCTGGGTTGGGAAGATCCCCTGGAGAAGGAAATGGCAACCCACTCCAGTACTCTTGCCTGAAAAATCCCATGGAGGGAGGAGCCTGGTGGGCTACAGTCCATGGGGTCGCAAAGAGTCGGACACGACTGAGCGACTTAACTTACTTACTTACTATACGATCTCAGAACAAGCTCTATCACTGCTAGGAAGTAAGAACTAATTATTGTGAAGCTCTAAATAATAAAACAAATACCAAATGAGATTTTAGAGCCAGGGCCCAAAATTCTTTCTTCCAAATGTGGCTACTTACCAGTTGTCTCCTATTCTTCTTCCACGTTTCTGCTTTCCTCTTTGAGTTCATGTTCTGGAATGCTAATTTCAATGAGACAGAATTGTAATTATGAGGGAGAAACTTACTAAAAAACAAATTCACATACATGCATTGAAAACACACCAGTTTAAGGGTTGAGGAGAAGGAGAGAAGCTTCAGTTCTCAACAGTCCTGGATTAAACCAGCTGGACTACTTTAACTCGAAAAAAAAAAAATCCAACTTACAGAAGTCACTTGGTGGATTGTGGGTAAGATTTCTGTAGAATTCAGTCCTATGAGCCTTCTTTAATCCCGTGCACAAACCAAAATCAGATAATTTTACATGACCCTAAGGAAAAAAAGGAAAAACCTCATAAAATCATTAGAGACAAAAGGCTTACTTAAAACTCTTCTTCTAAATGCAATCATAAAAATTCTTAGCTTAGAACTCCTACAGGTGAAATGCAAAATTATCAATATTTGATGTTGATTATTTTAAGAAGGAGAAAATGGAAGATGATAAAAAGACAGCCAATTTTCCCTTGATGTCATTTCACTTCAAGGGCTCTCTCCTACTGTACCAGTTTATGAAATAATGTAGGTTAGCAGTCATATAAATTGCAGTTGCCCATTTCCAATCACAAAATCACCTCTGTTACAGCATAAAACAATCAGTGACCTAGTAATTCACCAGTTTATTCACATGCCTTGGCATCTAACAAAAGGTTGTCTGGTTTAATATCCCGATGGATGAAACCCAACTGGTGGATCGCATCTATTGCCAGAACAGTCTCTGAAATGTAGAACTGTGTTTCTTCTTCTGTCAAAGTATCCTTCTTCATTAGCAATGTCATCATGTCACCTAAGTAAAGGAGAGTAAGTACCCTGTATTAGTAACATCTCAAAAGGGGGAATGTTTTGTAAAAGATGTCTTTGTAATATACAACATAAGCCTCATTTCTGCATTTTATGATCCACCCAGAGTACTTCTAACCATCTCTAGGGCCAAATAAAAAAAAGTCTCATTAAGGAGAAGTTTCATGACATGTAATGGTTTTAAGGTAGAAAATATGTGAAATCAAATCACAGCAGAACTGATCATGATATAGTATCTACCATTCAACATCCAGAAATAAGTTGCTGAGGAAAAGATATCAAACCGGGAAAATGAATGCATGTAAGCAGATCTGGAAATGGGATATATCCTTTCAAAGTCGAGTTTCAAAAGCACTCAGCACTCTTTGGGCCAACAAAGATAGGTCATTATTCCACCAAGAGGGTCACTTCTAGACATTCTTGTTCCCAGGAAATTTTGCTCTTTTACAAGGGACAAAGAAGAAACACTGGTAAATTTACAACTCAAAATTGACAACTGTTAATATTTTTCATGGTGCTTCAAGTCTTTAAAAAAAAAATACCATGCAAATTCTTCATCTTCTGTTTCCATTCCATTCCCCTTCCCCTTTTTGTTGAGTTGCCATTATCATGGATTTGCTTTGGTGTGTATTCTTCCAGCTTATTTTTGAAATGTTTTCAGATGCATATATATTAATCTATGAATTTAGAGTCTTTTTATGGTTTTTAAAATTATATGTGATATCAACTGTACATATAATTCCACAGCTTGCTTAATCTCTCTTAATTTCTGAGATCTTACTGTTGAAACAAATACAGCTCCTGACTTTTAACTACTGTAAAATATTTAATGACATAATTATGCCATGTTTTACTTATCCATTCTTCTACTGATGGACAGTTACCTTGCATCTAGGGTTTCACTCTTATGACACTGCTGCTATGAGGCCTCTTGTGCACACGTGGGGAAGAATCCCTGACTGTAGCACACATGCCTTTTTAACTTTCCTGGCATCTCTGAACTGCTCTCCCCAAGAGTCAGAGATTCCTCTGCACAGATGAGAGGCCAGGTTTCCCCCACGGCCTCATCAGACTATTAATGTTTCTACCAATCAGATGGTTGAATATGAAATGGAATCTCATTCTTGTTTTAACTTGCATTTCCCTGAATATGAGTAAAGCGGAACATTTTCTTACTTTTTGTAGACCAACTAGAGTTCTATTCCTTACACTGCCTATCATTTGCCCACTGGGTTGTCTGTCTTCTTCTTTGATGACTTGTTCTGAACTCTAGACTTGCAAAGATCTAAAAAATTATATATAGTAAACAGAATAATAATATTTAAAATGTGCCAACTTTATCATTTCTTCAAAACAATCTGATTTGCGGTTCAAATTAGTATTATCGTGGGAGGAATGATTAGAAAATTATGACTGTGTAAAACCTCAGAGCCAGAGGTATAAAATATCCCTAGCTTACTTATTTATATAATCAATAAAATCATAGTTAGATATAAAGATGTGCTTGTGTTGGCCTGTCATTGCTATTACGTTTGCTTTTACCTCCAGGGAGAAATTCCATGATTAGATAAAGGTTCCTCTTGTCTTGAAAACTGTAAAACATCTTCACCACCCAGGCACCATCTGCTTCTACCAAAATATCTCTTTCTGCTCGGATATGGGCCACCTGGACGAATGTATTTTGAAAAAATAATTGTAACACGTTACACATTTTTCAAGCTTACTTCTTAACAATTACCATATTCTCATTAAACATGAAGAAGTTCAGGAAACAGTTTATTTTAGCTGATATCTTTAGGTCTGAAGAGGTGGGGTCACAAAGGGAAGCTGAGAGTTTTCAGATAGAAAAATGATTAGTCTAAGGATTTTCTAACCAGAACCTTCACCTAACCAAGGATCTTGGCTTCGTCAAATAAATTTAGGGTCCTGGTCTGACTTTTATTAAAAGTTAAATAGTTAGCAATGCCCTATGATTGGTATAACAAAGTCAGGGTGCTCAACAAACTATTTTTAATTGTTACCAGTCCAACAAAGGGCCTAACTTGGCCTTTAACTACTAGGTTGTTTTAAGAAGTTGAAACATTTATAATAATTTTATATTATTTTATTATAATAAACCTTTGTAATATCCAAAAACATGATCTACAGCAAATTCTTATATAACTTTTTGGGATTTTGCTACTGACTTTTGTCAGACACATAATTACTACAGTTACTATTAAATGAATATTTTGGAGACTGAAAAACTTTATGAACTGAGTGATTTATGGGGTTGGTACAGTTAATTTTCAGATGTTTTCCCACTGATACATCTATACATTCTTTCTTCAAATTTGATTAACAACAGAATATTTGATTTTATGCTTTTGCTACTTTCATTGTGCGCCATTATGGACTCTGGCCTAAAGCACATGAGGATACAGATTTTGTAAACCTTTTCTTGATAACAAAATATGATCTGCTTAAAATAACTGAGATTACTGTATCACGGTCTGATACAGTAAATGCTCTAAGATCAAAATCAACGCACAAGAATAAACATTAAAAACCTGTTTTCTGGCATCAAAAAGCTTAAAATTTCTTTTAAACCTGTTTCATAAAGTGAAAAATTATACTGAAATTCCTACCTACCACCTTTTACAAAAAGCATTTTGAGATGGTAAAGGGAAAACAAACTCTGGTGCTGCCTCTGGTGTTGTCAAGATAACGACATCATTAACTTGGCTTGATTAATCATTTTTAAGTACCTTAAAGCCAGATTACAGGCACGTTTTCAAAATGGACCTAGGTTTCTATAGTAGAGGAAGTGTCATGCATAGCAATCTGGAACCACAACAGTGGGGAGATATGTTAGTCACTTCAGTCGTGTCCAACTCTTTGCAACCCCAAGGATGGTAGCCTGCCAGGCTCTTCTGTTCATGGAATTCTCCAGGCAAGAATACTGGAGTGGGCTGGCATTTCCTTCTCCAGGGGAGGGATCTTCCCAAGCCAGGGACTGAACCTGGGTTTCACACATTGCGGGCTGATGCTTTACTCTCTGAGCCACCAGGGAAGCGGGGAGATAAGTTGCTATTTAATCTTGCAGAGTCGTTAGCATTCAAGTAAATGTGATAAAAACTTAAAATAATAATATATTAGAATTAAGTGGGAAAAACATTTTCTAAAATGAAATTCAATGATGACAAAAGCAGATTAATTTATATAGGGGAAAAAAACAACCCCAAAGTGCAAAACAGACTTGATGTTGGACTACAGTGAAGATTCTTCTGCAAAAATTCTAGACCAGGGCTGCCCAACAGAAATAAATGCAAACCATGCGTGTCACTTTAAGTTTTCTAGTAGCCACACAAAAGATAAAAAGAAATGGGTGGAATTATTTTTAACAATACAGTTTTTGTAACCCCTATATATCCAAATGTTATCATTTCAGCATGTTATCAACAGAAAAATTATTGAGCTACTTATTTATACTCTTTTTTTGAGGGAGGGGGGACACCAAGCCTTCAAAAATTTGGTAGGGCATTTTCCTTTGCACAGCATATCTCGGTTCAGACTAACTACACTCAAGTGCCAGCAGCCACACGTGGCCAGTTACGTAAAGACTATGGGCTGGAACTCACTTCTGCCTTTAGTCTCTCCTCTAAAACTCAATCCAGGACTAATCCCATATGGCTTAGTTAGAAGTTTCCCGTTTATCTCCTAATCTCGGAGGCTCTACATCTTGACCCAGATGTTAATTCCCATCATTATCTGTAATTCTCGAACACATCTCAATATCTGACCTCCCTTGCCTTCTAACCTTTTCCTTGTAGATCAGCCTGTGTTCAACAAAACCCCTGCCACCGCATCTCTGGACGTTCCTGTCACTTTCTCATCCTGAAAGCAGGCTGTCTGCAGAGAGTCCTGTCTTCCTGGAGAGTGAGTGGTCAGGAATGACCTGCTTTCCCCATCTTTTCTACACTAGAAAATGACACCATCAAGCATCCCATTCCCAGGTACAACTCTGGGAATTATCCTTGATTCTTCCCTCTTTTCTCACGGTCCTTGCCCCTCCTCTCCCTCCCAATATAGAGTACGGCTCAGAAAATCCTGCTGGCTCTTCCATGAGATCATACACTTCATCTGCGACTTTTCTTCCACTTTACTGTTGTAACCCTGTCCTATTGTGCAGGGCTTCCCAGGTGGTGCTAGGGGTAAAGAACCTGCCTGCCAGCGCAGTAGACATAAGAGACTCAGGTTCCGTCCCTGGATTGGGAAGATCACTTGGAGGGAATGCAACCCACTCCCATATTCTTGCCTGGAGAATCCCATGGACAGAGGAACCTGGTGGGCCACAGTCGATAGGGTTACAGAGTCAGACACAACTGAAGCAACTGAGCGTGCACGCACTGTTGTGTAAGTCACAGTCACATCCTGGCTGCCACTGCTACACAGTCTCCCAAGTGTTCTCCCTGCGCCAACTCTTGTTTGTCCTGCCTGCAAGCCATCTTTGTCAAGCATCCAACAGACACATCAATTCTCATTTAAGCAAAACAGTGTCTTCCCACTGCATCTGGAGTGGGACCCACACACCATTTCTCGACCATCAAAGCTCTGTGTGATCTGCTCCCTGCCTCCCTCTCCCACTTCATCTCCCACCACTCCTCCCCTCCTTGAATTCTAGCCGCAGTGGCTTCTTTCCATCTCTAAACAGACCAAGATTCTTTTTGTTGCAGAGCCTCTGGATCTTCGTTCTACCTGATTATAGGTCTCACTCTTTCTCGTCAATATTCTCTTTGCAGAGAACCTTCCCTCATCTAATTCTTTCTCCTAAAGCCAGGTCATCTGCATCACTTTATCCTTTTGTAAAATTTGTCTTGATAGTACTCGGCAGACCTGACTATTTCAAACAGCTGTCTGCTCATTTCCCCTACAACTGTCAGTGAATAAGATTTAGGTTTCGCCTGTTAATCACTGTATTCCCAGAACCTAGAATAGTATCTGACACATCATAGGCACCTAATAAATACTTGTTGAATGAATGGAACAGAAATAAAGTGAAATAATGCAGTGAAAATTCAATTGGGCCGTATTTAAATGAAAAATCAGGATCATACTGTTATGATAACAAAGTTAGTTTAGGTGGGACTAACAGTGCAGTTCAGCTTTAGGTCCAGGGAGGCACCATCTCCCTCTGCATCCTCACACTGCTGAGTCTTTGACTAGCACATATACTCACTCAGGGTTCTAACAATGTCTACTCAGGTGGATGCATAAATTAATGGAACAACAACAATCGATGTCTTCAGATTCTTGGTCACCCCAAAATTCCACCAAGTCACAGGAAAGAGGGAGAGAGCTCAGGAGTACAATTGGAGGGGTTACAGATTTTGAGTGTTAGAGTGTTAGTCGTTCAGTCGTCTCTGACTCTGTAAACCATGGATTGTAGCCCGCCAGGCTCCTCTGTCCATGGAATTCTCCAGGCATGAATACAGGACTGGGTAGCCATTCCCTTCTCCAGGGGATCTTCCTAACTCAGGGATCAAACCTGGGTCTCCTGCACTGCAGGCACATCTTTTACCATCCAAGCCACAAGAGGGGCCCTTTACAGATTTTGAAATATGTGTAATAAAATCAGCAAATTCTTAGGAGACTGGTTTGCTTATTTGATAGATAACAGGGACTGAGGGTGCTGAGAACTGTCCTTTACTTTTACTGAAGTCAGAGAAGAAGGTATTTTGCTGTGAAATGAAGGTTCGTGTCCTCTCTGAAAATTCCTATGGTGATGCACTAAACCCCACTATGACTGGATTTGGAGACGGGGTCCTCTAAGGAGGTAGGTTTAGTGACGTCATAAGCAGGAGGGGTTAGTGTTCTTATAAGAAGAGACTCCAGGGAGTCACTCTCTGCCCTCTGCACACACCAAGGAAAGGCTATGTAGGCACTTGGTGAGAAGGCTGCTGTGTGCAAGCCAGGAACAGAGGTCTCACCAGAAATGAAACCCTGCCTTGCTCCTGGACTTTCAGCCTCCAGAGCTATGAGAAAAGAAATTTCTGTTGTTTAAGTCACCCAGTCTGTGGTATTTTGTCATGACAGCTTGAACACACAAGCTAGATTATGAATTTGGAAGAAATTTTAACCAGAGAGAAACAATGAAACAGGCTACCAAAAAATCTATAATCAATCAAGTAGTAAGATGTGTAGCTTTCTCTTTCTTAAAATCCCAGTTTTAACACTTACTCTAACACCTCGCCAGTGGATGTTCCTTTGGTTACATGTGCTAAAGAACTCTTACCTGCTCTTTTTCAAGCATATCAGCTTTTCTCAATATCTTCATTGCATAGATATGGCCTGTATCTTTCTTCTGGACCAGCCGCACCTTGAATGTAAAAATTATAGCACAAATTTCTGTCACTGCTATTTATTTAGGGGTGAAAGGTAGGCTCCTTTAAAGAAAGCAGTGCTGTAGTTTGCTGTTGCTGGTTATTTTAGAAATTCTATTAAAATTACACTACTTTAATACACATTTTAACCCATTACACTACTTACATATGAAGCTACTATCTTAAGATACATATTTTCAATAACAGCGACTTTAAAAAAGAAGCACACCTCTCCGAACGCTCCTCTTCCTATAACTTTCAGAGACTCAAAGTCATCCAGGCCAAGTCTGGTCCGCTTGAGCCGTAAGAACTCTGTCTCCTTGCGAGCATGCTGTGATCGGCGTAACTTTTTCTATTAAAAAAGAACATTTTAGGAAGACGATTTTTAAAATCAGATTGTTTCAAAGGAAGCCTATAGTGTTAAAAGAAGTGACATATTAAAATGAAGGTAACATATCTTAAATATTATATACTCGTGCTACAATTTATTTACCAAAGTTGAACATTCATTGAGCATGTAAAAAATAAAATAATTTTTAAAATCATTTAAAAATTTTTAACAATTGATAAATCTTTATTCTTGAGACAGACTCTGTTAAATATTTCATCTTAACAAGTCCACATATTCTTTCATCTATATATTAACTTAATTCAAAAACAAAAATTAAACTTTAGGAAATGCTAATAGCATTCTTTATTTTTCTTTTGGCCGCATCGTGCAGCATGCGGGATCTTAATTCCACAAACCAGGAATCAAACCCGTGCCCCCTGCATTGGAGAGCAGATTCTTAACTGGTGGACCACAGGGCAAGTCCCATAATTTCTGATATTCATTTTTTACTGTTAACAAATCTACTAGGGAATTGTGTCAACTCCCTAATTTCCAAGGCTGCTCTCTCACAGCAGCTGAGACTTCAGACACTGAAATAACACAGCAGCAGTATTTCCATACAGACTTATTTATGGTAGAATTTATTCTTGGGCAGATTTTTTACATAAAGTGCTTGAGACTTGGCATATAACTTCTTAAAAATATGAAACTGCAACAACAACAAAATAATTACACAAAGAATCCTTTAAAATATCCAAGTCAAGAATTTCACAATTCATTATACAAAGATTACAAAAAATACTATTAAAGAAAAATTATGAACTACCTGAAGCTTACACCAGGAATGGGCATTTATTTAATTGTTCTAAACCTTGCTTTTCCTTCCCCTCATGAAACAAAATTCTGCTTTTTGACATAGAATTATGTCAAATTAGCTCAACCTAGTAGAGGTCACATAAGACTCTTGAGAGTCCCTTGGACAGCAAGGAGATCAAACTAATCAATCCTAAAGGACATCAACCCTGAATGTTCATTGGAAGGACAAATGCTGAAGCTGAAGCTCCAATACTTTGGCCACTTGATATGAAGAGCTGACTCACTGGTAAAGACCCTGATGCTGGGAAAGATTAACGGGAGGAGGAAAGGGGACGGCACAGGATGAGATGGCTGGATGGCATCACCGACTCGGACATGAACCTGAGCAAACTCCAGGAGATGGTGAAGGACAGGGAAGACCTGGCGTGCTGTAGTCCATGGGGTTGCAAAGAGTTGGACACAACTTAGCAACAGAACAACAACATAGTAGAGGTCACACAGAATGGGTAACAAACAAAATCAGTGAAAAAATCAAGCTCCAGTTCATCTTCAACTGAACCCTATCAAACATGCAGAGAAAGAAACAAGTCAAAATGACTGAAACAGTTCAGAAGCACTGTTCCTAAATGTAGTTCAAGATATAACCACTGAATAAACCCTTCCTACCCCTGTGTGCAACTGTTTCCAAATTGGTAAAGTGAATTATTAATTAGAAATATGCAAGGATGCATCATCAACACAATGGAATTTTGATACTTCTAACAAAGTCTACAAGATGAAATCAGGAAATTATGTCTTCAATCTAAACACCTTTAAAACAGCTAAATGAAATCACACTAGTGGTGAAAATAGTGAAGACTTTCTTTGTTTAAAAATGCCTTTTGAATCAATAATGTTGAAAAATGAATTATTAGTAAAACAAAAGGATAGCTCAGAAGTAACTTGTTATAAATTCTGACTCTAATTTAAAAAGGCCACACGGTGGCACTATAACACCATTTTTCAAAGAAGCAAAAGCCCCTTTTAAAAATTACATGCATGATTAAATATAAGAATTCTGAAAGGCAGGCTGGATTTCTGGTTTTATGGGTTTAACAATGTACAATTGGATGAAGATTCAGAAATTTGTCTAAGCTGAATGGAAAAGACCACATCACAATTTCATAAATTATGCTCAAAGTCGACAGACAAGAGAGGCAGTCAAAGAACGTAATGCTTATCACTATTTGACAGGTTGTGTAGTGTAGTAAGTAAACAACATTTATGTAGTCAGGAGACGGCTTTTAAATGGTGAAAGGGAGATCATAATGTATGGACTCTACAATCCTATGAAGAAGGGAAATCACCTATGACACTGTCATAGTACTTGAAAAACAAAAAACCTATCAAATATCAAATATCAAAGTCCACGTTGTAGTCCAAAGAGAGTTGAAACAAGTTCACATTTCTTAAAAAACTGATGAAAAAAGCATGCTGATATATCTGCTCACAACTTGTGTAAATCAAGTCATCTTGGAAAGCAAGTAACGTTGTAATCATATTTTTGGTAATCATATTCTTTCCTCTCGAAGACAACAGAAATCTATGGGCAGGCTTAACATTTCAAGGCTCTCTTGCAGCTTAAACTTGTGCAGTTTGGTTTTCCCTTACAGTAAAGAGTATTCCATGTTAGACAGGATTTAAAAGGAGATGAAACTAGAAATACACCATTTTCTTTTTTTTTCTCCATTCCTCTTCAAATGGGCGTTCCTCAAACGCTCATTTTGCAGGGTGCTCAATTTTTGTAGAAGACAGTGTACACAGAAGTTTTAAGCTATGGAATACTTCAGGTAACAACTTCATCTCTTATAAATGCTTCTCATGGCCACATTATATACGGTTTAGTTTTCACAACTAACTTTCATAAACTATTTCACAAGTTAGTTTCTATTACAGAATGCATTAAGGATGAATTTATTTTTATAAAACAACTTTACTTTGAAAAGATCCACCCCACATAAAGATAGTTTCAGCACACTACATTCTTTCAGAGATCGTGTCTATTTGTGACCGACTAGGGCTTAGAAAGGGGCCCAAGAAGGAGCATTTGTGGAATTCTAATATCTTCACTGAAAATTTTGGATGTTTTATACATGGTTATTTTAGGCCACTGAGAACTTTTAGGGGTAAAATCATCTCACATTTTCTGTGAGTTATTTAAAGAGAATTAAAGAGAACAGTTCTAGACGTACTTAGCACCTCCTGGTGTGGATGAGAGGCTATACTCAATGCTTACATGCATCTAATTTGGCCCCTGAGTTGTTTTTAAATCATTCTAATAACTTGCCAATATTTTAAAAAGGCAAATGATTTCATAGAAGTCCAGATTTCCAGCTTCTCTTGAAAAGCAGAACTTGGTTTCACTGGGCCAACAGGATCGCCCTGAAACCAGGCCACCTCCATCCACCCCAGTGCCAGTCATGGGAAACTGGTATAATCAGGCTGGTGGTCTTGTTTTCTTTCAGCAAAGTGAAAAGTGGTATTCTTTATTAAAAGATAAACTGTGAGGCGAAAATCTTTAGAACAAGGCAAAAAAAAAAAAATCTATTTCTTCGTGGAAATAAAAAAAAGGTGAATTAAATATGCAAAATATATTAGATCAAAAGACTAAATGTCCCCAGGAAACCAATGTGACCAGCTTCTCTTGTTATGCTTGGCCTTTGGACATCTGCTTTCATATAGTTCATTTTTAAAGTGCAATATTCTGCACATATTCATTACTTTGAATGCACCTCTTAACAATCATGTAAATTCTACCTATTTCTTTAAGACTCAAATCAACTGTTGATTCTTCCGTGAAACGTTTTCTGATCCCCTGAACTAGGAAAAAAACCCTCCATATTTTCAAAGTTTGCCACATTCTATCATGTATACCTATTCGTACACGTACACACAGGTACTCTCTCCTTCTTATCTATAAACTCTTTAGGGAGAGATCCACTGTCCATTTGTTCATTTATTTACCAAATATTTATCCCAGCCCTCTGCCAGCCCGGATCATGTAATGCTGAATAGATGTCACAGAGTTTCTACCCTGGGAAGATGGTTTTAAGGCTGCCTCAGGGACAAGAATAGTGTACTATCCCAGTGGACGTGTTGTCTAGAAAGAGACAGAAACATCTTGAAGAATAGTGGAACTCAGGCAGGCAGAAGGAAGAGTTCCAAGCAGCAGAGATGCACAGAAGAAAGCCTACAGGCAGGAGTGAGGAAATGAACATAATTCAATCCCATTGGGCAGCCTGGCGATGGGGTGACAGGAGATAAGGTGAGAGAAAGGGAAGCAAAAGCCAAATTATAAAGGGACTTGTATATCCACTCACACTGCAGAGCTGGCCTTATCCTGAGAAAACATGGGAGCCAGTGAAGGGTATTAAACAGGAGTGACTTGGTCAGATCTGGTTTTTGACAGGTAACCCTGGCTGCAGTGTATAGGAAAACTGGGGTTGGGAACATGGCTGAGAACGCAAGACAGACTAACTGGGGGCAGTGAGTCTTCAGGTGAAACACACGGTCATTTACATGACTGGGTTCCTGGCATCAGACTAGTGAACCAGGAGGTTTTAAGAAACATGCAGGAAAATTTTAAAGAAGATTTGGCAATTAACTGATTCTTCTTGGAGCCCTCTTTTCTTATTCCTCAGACCTAGAATACTGTAGATACTATTCTCTGAATATATGTTATTAGAATTAAAAAAAAAAAAGCTTCCCCCTTTCAAAGATTTCCATCATAGCAACACAGTAAGAAGACCACATTCAAATATTAAACCCACACTATCTAAATTATAAGATCATGTGTGCATTCTAAGTCACTTCAGTCATGTCCAGCTCTTTGTGACCCCATAGACTGTAACCCATCAGGTTCCTCTGTCCATGGGCTTCTCCAGGCAAGAATACTGGAGTGGGTTGCCATTCCCTTCTCCAGGGGATCTTCCTGATCCAGGTATCGAGCCCGTGTTCTCTTATGTCTCCTGCACTGGCAGGAGGAATCTTTATCACTAGCGCTAATACTTGAAAAAGCCACTGGGTAGCTTTTGTACAGTTACAGTTATTATAGTTTTCCCCTTTTTATTGAGAGATAATTGACATATAATATTGTGTAAGTTTAAGGTATACAATGTGGTAATTTTTTTCCCCCCACCTTTTGGCCATGCCATGTGATCCACAGGATCTTAGTTCCTCAAAGAGGGATCAAACCCAGATACCCAGCAGTGGAAGCATGGGGTCCTAATCACCAGGGAATTTCCACAATGTGATGACTTGATACAAGTGAATATATATTGTGAAATGTGGACCACAATAAAGTCAGTTAACACATCCATCATGTCACATAACTAAATGCTTTTTTTTTTTTTTGTAGTGAGAACATTTACGATTTAGCGACTTTCAGGTATATAACAGAGGTGTTAGTCACAGTAATTACAGCTTACATTACCTCTTCATCTGCTAATCCTTCTTCTTCCATAGCCACTTCTAATTTCTTCTGCCTTTTTAGAAGAAAAAATAATTTAAATTTAAATGTGTTCCTAAGTATTTCCATTTAAGAAATGTACATTTATTTTTTCAAGTTTATACTTCAGATTGCTATGCTAAAAAACAAATCTTTCAAGTTGAATCAAAATAATCACTAAAAAGAGTGATTATGTGTGTGTATATATATACACACATATAAATATTTCTTTTTCAAAATATAAGCCCAGTCCAGATTTAGCTGTCTTATACTAGCCAAATGAGTAATTTACTTCTAAAGCTGCCTAAATGAATTGTTAGCAAAGGTGACTCATGTTCTAACGCGGAAAACTCTGTTGTCTAATGTTCAAACCTCCAAAATCATTAACATTTATCAGTGCTTATACTAGATGTATAAAAAGGTAACTATAGTGACTAAAAGTAAAAATTTTTAAGGTGGATATCTCTAGGCTTCCCTGTGTTTGAACTTTGGTTTTAATACTTATTAGCTAAAGCTTGTCTACATCCTTTACTTAACCTCTAAACTTGATTTTCCTAATTAATCAAGGAAAGATGTTCAGTGCAATTAAGTATATTTGATTCTACTATAATTCTTGGGAAATTGGAAAGTGATATATGTACATGAAAATAATAACCCATTAACTACTAGAATATTTGCATTGCTAGGTATAGCCAAGTTCAGTTCTTCAATATTTTTAAATGTACCCTTGAAGTTACTTAAGCTACAGAGGGAGTGGGGGGTGGGGTGAGGGGATGTGTGGTATTGATCAGTACAGATCAAATAACTGGTAACCAGACAGAAAGCTGGAGTATCCACTTTGCAACTCATTTCCAAGTGACTATTAGTATTTCATTTCTATTGTATTGCTTTTTTTTTCGCCTAATGATAAACCTTGGAGAGCTTTTCCTAATTAGTTTCGCAGCATACTAGAAAAAGACTAACTTTCAAAGATTTATCCATAAGGGTTGAGGATTGAAACCATGATGTTTATGACAATATACCCCAAGGGAAGCTCTTTCCTAAACCACTGTTAAGATCCTTTTTATTTCTTATGGAAAATTCATAACAAAACTATCTGAAGCCTGTTCATAAGTCACCTGTTCATAAGAATATTCTCCACTTACTTCCTCAATTCTAGTAATAAGCACCTACCTTGGTGCTAATCACACTGATTTTTATCTTTTGTTTACACATGATTGCCCAAGGCCAACCCTTTGAATGGACTAAGTGTCTGGACTCTGTGTCTGCCATCATGCCCCTCTAGACACCAGAGCTGCTTGGTGAATGATCTGAGTTTTCTTCTCTGCAAAAAGAATCCAGAGAGTCAGAGGACCATTATCACAGGAGGGACTATCAATATACAAACAACTTTATTCTTCTGTCAAATCTCTATACTCGCCTTCTAAAGCCAACAACTCAGTAACTTATCCTTCCTTCTGGGAAGAGATGCAAAAACTTTCATCTGTTTCCATACCTAAATGAGAAGACCCACAGGTTTCTCTTGTCCCTTCTTAAAACACAGTTTCCTTCTGAAATGATCTTAAGCTTTGTACTGATTGGTACTTTATTTGGCTTATGCATTTATCCACTTAATTAAGCCTAAAAAATCCATCGCATGTTCCTTAAAGTACAAGCTTTTAGAAAACATAAGCTATTTAATTTGACTTCCATGGCACTTACCATGTTTTTTAAAAAACTAATTTTTATATCTATTTTCTTTTGTTTAAAACTTCCCTGGTGGCTCAGATGGTAAAGCGTCTGCCTACAAAGTGGAGGACCCGGGTTCAGTCCCTAGGTCAGGAAGATCTGGAGAAGGAACTGGCAACCCACTCCAGTATTCTTGTTTGGAAAATCCCATGGACGGAGGAGCCTGTGGGCTACAGTCCATGGGGTCGCAAAGAGTCAGACACGACTGAGCGACTTCACTTTCTTTCACTTTCTTCTTTTGTTTGGGAACAGAAGGCAAAACTGAGTTACTTTAAGGTTTCAGCAATAAAAGACAGTAATGAACCTTTAGAATTCTCATGAATTTTAAGCCAGCATTGACTTCTTTCTCTCACATACCTTATCTGGGTAGCTGCCATGTTTTTCCCATCTTTCTTACTGAAAAAGATGGTAACTTAAGCGACCAGTGAAAAAATATAGGACTTTCCTTCCTTGGTTTTCTTTTACTTCATTCAGTCTCCCTTGATGATCTGATTACTTTCAGACTTTCATTATATTTACAATTACAGTAATTTCTTGTATGTTTTATTTCTAACTTATGGTGTGGTTTCTACTTGTACTTACTTTTAGGTATTTCAGTTTTTCTTTTTCCCTTGCTTTCTTCTGAACTTATTTTTCCCCTAGCTCTTTTTTTCCTTCTATTAATTTGAAAGTTACAAACTAATTTTATTCTTTTAGTGGCCACCCTAGAAATTATAACAAGCATTCTTAATTTGTCAAAGCTTGAAATTAATCAATCTTTACTCCTCTCTATGTTGTATCCCTATCCTTAGGACACACTGATCTCTAAGAACAATTTAATTCCACTTCCCTCCACTTCCACTTCTACTGTAGAAAAATACTTTAGTTCTATTCTTTAAAATATCTAAGATAGTATCATTATTGTTGAAGTTTTCTTATACAGTCCATTTTGGCTGAGATTTATCTACATATTTACATTTAGATCCTCTGAGTGTGCTCACCTGCCTTCTACCTAAGTTGAATCTTTTGGAATTTCTGCTGATGGTGAACTCACTTTAACTCACCTCTGTTCCATTCCCTTTCCTCTTTTCCTCTAGGAATTTTGATCAAAGACACATTTACTCTCCTCACTAGTCTCTACCTTTCTTAGCTCTCTTTTATACTTCCTTCCTCTAAGCTGACTTCTGAATAGTCACTTGAGTTTCACTTTCCAGTTCTGTGCTCTCCCCAGCCATGTCTAATCTGTAGTTGCTGCTGCTGCTGCTAAGTCGCTTCAGTTGTGTCCGACTCTGTGCGACCCCATAGACAGCAGCCCACCAGGCTCCCCCATCCCTGGGATTCTCCAGGCAAGAACACTGGAGTGGGTTGCCATTTCTTTCTCCAATGCATGAAAGTGAAAGTGAAGTCTCTCAGTTGTAGACCCACCCAAAATTACATCCAAAACCAGATTCTTCCCCTGGAGTTCTATTTTACTAAGTTACACCACTCTCTGTCCAGGTGTGAAATTCCAGAGCCAGCACTGACTTCTTTCTCTCATATTCCTTACCTGGGTAGCTGCCATGTTTCTCCCATCTTTCTCACTGCGTTCTTCCTTACTATTGCTGTCATAACCCTAAGGCTAGCCTACTTTCCACTGGCTGGGACTACATCCTTTCCTGTTTCCAATCTCTCCTCCCATAATCCATTCTGTACAACACAACTAAAGTGTCTTCCAGAGAAGCACCTGTGATCATTTAGATCTTCTGTTCAAAATTTTTCAAGGCTCTTTACTACCATGAGACTAGCTTTGATCTGAAGTGTCCAAGGCTCGCAGGAAATGGTAAAAATCTAGCTGGAGCTAACTTGGACAATGCCTGACCTGGTAAGGTGCTTTCGTCTGTCTCCAGTATCCTCCCTCCAGCTGTTAGCCTCTCCCTTCTCCCTTTCATGCATAATGAAAGAGCTTCCTTAGGAGCTCTGTTCAAATGCCACCAGCCTTGATGAAGCCTTCCCAGCTGCCTTTGTCAAAAACAACCTCTCCTTCCCTCACCCTTCTCAAGGGGCACACTTTTCACCCTTTCATATAATATTCATGTGCATTATCTTCCTTACTGTAAGTTTTCTGAAGGTAAAATAATGTCATTAAAAAAAAAATTCTCTCATTCCCCGATATACACACAACACTACAAATGTTTCTGGATTAAAAGCAGTCATTCATTAATTAGCTCTCTAAAAGAGTTTTTTAAAAAAGAAAATATAAAGATATACCATAATCTCACGGTCAGAAACATTTTGTTTAAAACATCAATTAACAAGAGATATAAATATACTGGTGCCAGGACAAGACACTATTCTGTGAAGGTAAAACAAATAACCAAGTACAATGTCATTATGGGAAACTTAACAGCAGCATTCAAGGATCCACAATATTTATATTATTAACGAACAACATGTTTCCATCCCACTTGCAACATAATAGCTTATTTAACTACACAGAAAATTTTGACCAGCCTTTACTATACCTGGTTTCTCTCTCTTCATGCTGTAAAATCAGGTTGCTGTAAAAATTCTCCAATGTGAGCTTGGCGACAGTCACTCTTTCCCGGGTGTGGTTGCTCATAGGAAAGGTGGTTGTAGACCCTGCCGTCATTGCCATAGTAACAGAAACTAGAAAGACACAGAGACACAAATTATTTCATAGGAAAAGAAAACTTTCTATCTCTTTTAACAAACTCTAGAAATGGCCTGATTTCTACTAGGCAACAACACTGTACCCTAACAGTTAAGACACTGGAATCTTTCACATTATAAGTAAAATAATATAATAAAGAAATACAGTATTTAGTAAATATAGCAAAGAAAGATAAAGATACACCATTCCCAAAGCAACAGAAATGAAGTCTGTGCTGGCAGATGTAAACCACACTAAAGAAGCACCAGTAGCAGTCCACACACACCATGAACACATTCACATACATGCTCATCCGTCACTCAAAACAAGAAAGGGTCCATCAATTTTGTGGTTGTCTCACTGATTATTAAACAAAATTCACAAGATTTTGCTAATACTTATGACCCAATAAGCACACATCTCCAAAAGAGTTAACAAAGTTTAGTTAAACAGAAAGAAGTAGTTTCTGCCATATAAATTGTATGAATCGAGTAGTGTTATATCAAATATGCACACGAACATCTGTCAGAGCAATTCTTACGGGTATTATGTTTTAGGGAAAAACTACTTTTAGAAGCAAACCCCTTTGGCCACGTTGCACAGCATGTGGGATCTTAATCCCCTGACTTGTGCCCCCTGCACTGGAAGTGCAGGCTTAACCAAGGATGCCCCAGAAAGAAGCCCCTCTGAATGGAGTCCATGGATGCCCTATTTCATCCCGAATCCTAAGTCATTCCAAATAGTGTTAGGACAGTCTAGTACACTACTCTAGACTGGTAGGTCCATTTCATTTTCAGATGAAACTCAAATGCCTGTAGGAACCAGGCAGGAAACAAAAACATATGAATCAAGTCAGGTGACAACAGGGAAGGTCTGTGGTCTTTCCTGGACAATGTTTGCTTACTTTAAAGTCATTCAGGTGCCAACTTTTAAAAACCATTGAGCCAGCCAAGCAAAGTACTGGTTTAAAGATGATGTGACGACTTCCCCGGAGTTCCAGTGGTTAAGACTCAATGCTTCCACTGCAAGGGGCACAGATTTGGTCCCTGGTTGGGGAACTAAGATCCCACATGCTGTGTGGTGTGGCCAAAAACCAAACAACAACAACAACAAACCAAGAAGAAGAAGATAAGGTAGACAATTAGACAAGATAAGGAATGTTAAGACTGAACTCTGGTGGCTGCTATAGGTGGGCACTGACCCTAGAGACTTGCTCACCATAGTCCACATCTAGACCCCACCGCCCCCCAAAAAAACCCCGAAACAAAAAACCTAGAATGGCTCCATACATTAAAGAAGCTTTTGCTAATCTAGATGGGAGATCATTATAGACCATACGAGAGAAGATCCAGATTGCCAGGGTAACTCTCCAATGTTGCATTAATAGCTAAAAGTATTCTCCCAAATCTGACACCTACCCCCAACACCAACCTCTCGTTAACTAACTACATCAAGACACAGAGCCCTAGATATAGACCTGAACTGAACTGCACTCCAAGGATCTCATTCTTCACGTGAAACAAGCCATACACGGGTTGAAAGTAAACAATTATGGCAAACTCCCAGTTCCGCTGTTGTCTTAGTGAGTTTATACCTCAATCTACTGCTTGAACCTCATTATGTCTGAAATTGCACTTATTATTCTAACATCATAAACTTGTTTCTCTGCTAGCTGCTCTAAATCTTTTTATAACAAGAAGCTGATCACATTACTTGTTTAAAATTGTTCATGGCATGTACAGCAAGTCAAATGAGCTCAGCAAGATAAATAAGGACAACTCATACACAGACTGCTGATATCTATCAGAAACTTTATGAGAGTTTATTCATAAATTCCCCCTTTTTGCCTGAGGCTTTAAGACCATGGCACTCCCAAGCATTTCTTCCTCACAACAGCCCAGTAAAGAAAGGAACTGAAACTTGGAAAAGTCAGCTGGTGAGCTTCGGAGTCCCACCCCACCTATCTCCAATCTGCCTTTCTGGGCTTATCTGCTGCCCTTCCGCACCACTCACTTGGCCTTTTCATGCCTCCAAGCCCTGGCATGACCTATTCCTGAACCAGTTCTGTCCTACGCTCTATCTGCAGGGCTACTGCTGATCCGTCACAGCCCAGTGTGACAGAAGCCTTATTGTGGTGACTTCTCTAAGGTTCCCTGCCAGGAGAGACACCAATTTACCAGAAGACACCAAATGGCATTATTTCAAGTGTGCTCTCTGCCGCGTGTAACAAATACCCCAGGTACAAGCACTGATCACGTCATCTGCCTATCCCACTAAACTCGGAGCACTTCTGGGCAAGAACTTGCCCTGATTCGTTCTTGAGCGTTCACCTTGATAGCACTGTATTGGACTCAGAGTAGGTATTACTCAATGAAATGAGTCCACTTATCAAATGGGGGATGGGGTGAAAGGAGAGTTGAAAAAATTAGCAAAACTTGCCTATAAAGGGTGGCAACTGTGGAAAAAGAAACTTACTGAACCTTGGAGTCAGATATTTAGAGATCTAATCCAGGTTCTGCTGCTAAACAATCACATGAAAGTGAAAGTGAAGTTGCTCAGTTGTGTCCAACTCTTTGTGACCCCATGGACTGTAGCCTATCAGGCTCCTCTGTCCATGGGATTTTCCAGGCAAGTATACTGGAGTGGGTTGCCATTTCCTTCTCCAGGGGATCTTCCCAACCCAGGGACTGAACCCAGGTCTCCTGCATTGCAGGCAGATGCTTTACCATCTGAGCCACCAGGGTCCTATTCAAATCACCACAATGCTCTGAACTCAGGTCACTTTCCTCTCAGATCCAGGAATTACAATACTTGCTCGGCTAGCTCAGAGACCTAGTTTAAGGCCATCTGAGATAAGACAACATAGAAATTATACAAATGTAAGATATTATTTTAGGCACTTAGTTTACTTTAAATGTGCTTTAATAATAGTGAGCATTATTTTTGAAACAATAATAAAATGAGCTCAAGAATTATCCTGGCCAAATGATTTCTGAGCACTAGGCTTGGAATGGTTTCCCAGGTGCCTCAGTGATAAATAATCCACTTTCCATGGAAGACAAGTAGATTCGATCCCTGGGTAGGAGAGATCCTCTGGAGGAGGAAATGGCAACCCACTCCAGTATTCCTGCCTGGAAAATTCTATGGACAGACCAGTCTGGCAGGCTGCAGTCCACAGGGTTGAAGAGTTGGACACGACTGAACACGATGACGAAGCCTGGAATGCTACCTAAGGCAATGCTGCCCCGTTATCTTTGGAGATCTCACAAAACTGGGTTCATGGTCTATGTTTCAGGATCAGATGCAGAAAGGTCAAAGAAAGGAAAAGAGGAGATGGGATAGTACAGAGCAAACATCCCCAGTCATGTTTGCTAATTGGCACTTGGGGACTGGTAAGGAAGAGGGGAGCTGGGAGGTTGGCTGGAAGTGGAAGAAGTCAAATAAATTTAGGAAGTCTAGATTATACAGTTTTTTACTGTATGACTTACCATTACACTGTATCGTTAATGGAATAATATGTATCCTAAATCCTCAAAAAGGCGATAGGTTGACATTTGCGGCAGTATTCGAGGAAACCCCCTTTAGGCATATAAATTTTAAGTTTATAGACAGTTATTTTCAAACACTGGTTTAAAAAAGTACCTGTTACTTTTTTTAATATTTGCTGGGGGGCAGGGGGAGGGGGACTTAGAAACTTCAACAAAAAAAAAATATCTAGAAAATTTAAGAGTGCTTTCTGATTTGTCCAGAATACCTGTAGCTGACAAGAGAATTTTCAAATTGGTTTGCCTGTTGGCAGGAGGAAAAAAGGTCAAGACTCAACTATAGTTATCCAGGGTTTATACTTTCCTTTCAAAAAGTGAATGGTGAAAAAAACTAATAAATAAAACCTTTTATAATGACCCTTGAAAAAGCACAAAGAAACAACACATCAGTAATGCTCCCAGGTGGCTCGGAGGTAAAAAGTCTGCTTGTCAGTGCAGGAGATACGGCAGATGTGGGTTTGATCCCTGGGTTGGGAAGATTTCCTGGAGGAGGAAATGGCAACCCACTACAGTGTTCTTGCCTGGGATATCTCATGGGCAGAAGAGGCTGGTGGAGCTACAGTCCATGGGGTCACAAAGAGGTGGACACGACTTAGTGACTAAACAACACAAATGCTTCTAGAATTCAGAAAGAAGGATATATGATGAACTCAGGGTGTGGCAGCTGACAGGCTGCCAAAGGGCCTCGCAAAACAGGCTGCTCTGCTCTGTCTGCCAAGGAGCAGGGTCTGGCCTTTAGCTGCCAGTGTTCCAGGGCAATCAGATTATGGAAGCTACTTAATCCTCACAAAGTTCAAAAGAGACTGATAAACAAGACATAATGGCAGTTTACGGATTTACACAGTAAGAAACTGAGAACAAGAAACAGATAACTTGCATGTTTTGGCAAACGCACTCTGTTTCTGTAGGCAAGTTAGATGTAAAGACTTAAGAAGGCTGGTGAGCATGGCATCAAAACAGAGAATTGTTTATTCAATTCGACTGTTTAATGGCACAAGGAGAAAGTGGAATCTTAAAAAAAAAAAAAAAAGGTTGACCACTACCTTGCCCAGGACACCTCTGCCCATTCAAAGTGGCAGGAGGAGATGGCCAATATTAACCCCTATTGCTGACAGGGCTTTCCCAGATGATGCAAAATTAGGGGGCTAGGAGTGAGCAGAAATATTACTGAGCAAAATTTGGGGGGGAAATTTCTGTGAAACATAAAGAAGTTGGGGTACTAAAAACAACTCCAAACCACAGAAAGTGTTTGCATTAGCAGTGCAGAAAAAATGTGAGCTAGTTTGAGATAAAGATTTATGAACCTGAAGTCTTTATGAAAGAGGGGGTAAACAAAAAGAAGAGAACGATTCTTCCATAGAAAGATGAAATGAACTTATAACTCCAAAATCCAGAAGGGATATAAAGCGATGAAAAGAGACTTCCAAACACTATATAATTTAACCATGATCACCATGGTTTTTCCATTCAAATTATACATACATGCAAGTGTATGCCTTGTTTAAAAACCTAATCAGAGGAAAACCTATGTCTGTTCCTCTCTGTAACAAAATTACAGCACCTGGCAAAGTGCTGAGCACACAGTCTGCATTCTATAAATGATGGTGAGTAACCAAACTCAAAATTAATGGATTTTAAATTATATATGTCTCATATCTAACAATTTCCTTTGGATTAAAAACTACAGTAGCATTTGGTGTTATATTAACCTTCAGAGAGACAAATACTACTTGAGAGAGTCAACTACAGAAAAAACCCAAACTCTCTCCCTTAGTCTGGACTAAATAATCTCTTTTAGAGATCGGCTTAAAAGACAAAATAAAACAAAAATTATTACTCTCTAACCAGAAACAAATAGTGAGTGAATAAGTGAAGTCGCTCAGTCTGTCCATGGGATTTTCCAGGCAATAGTACTGGAGTGGATTGCCATTTCCTTCTCCAGGAGATCTTCCCGACCCAGGGATCGAACCCGGGTCTCCTGCATTGTAGACAGACGCTTTACCATCTGAGCCACCAGGGAAGTCCGAAACAAATAGACTTTATAATATTAAAATTAAGCAAAACTAAGAACAGAAGGGACCAAATTATTACAAAGAATGATCTGGATAACTGGCACTTGTTATACTGCAAATATATTCCTCTAATGGGTTTCACACTGCTCTTTGTCTTTTATTTACTAAAGCCCTTTCTTCAGCCAGAAAAAGAACAGGATATAATTTGCAAGTCTAGAATTCCTGCACTGATAAAAACAACAGTAGGTGTCCTTGAATTTCCTGTTCATGTGTTTTGTCCAGACTCTCCTATTCATTAATGGAGAAGCTACCAATGGCAGTTCAGCATTCTTTCGTTTATCAAGCCTGAGGAAAGGAGATAACAAATCTGGCACTGGGGCCATCTATAAATAGATGTAGTGTCTCCAAGCATTTACCATCACACTTCTAGAATAGAAAAACAGAGCTGCTTTACCTGACCAGTACGATTTAACCAATGACTTCACCTTAACTTTCCCCAACTACATTTCAGAGGACAGAGCATCATTAATGCCTTAGAGAATAAACATTTTCCTAGATTCATCATTAGCTGCAACCTAGAAGCCCAACAGGTCCTCAGGCTGGACACTGCCCTCTGGGTCCCCAACAGAGCAGCCACAGCTTCTTTCCTCTCTGAGGTACCATCTGAAGAACAAGATATTCACTGTCAGGTGAGAGTTCAAGTGCCAATACTAACTTTTATAGTCATATTATTCCCAACCAACATTTTCTGCAGATACACACAATGTGCCAGCACTGCCAAAGCACTGAGAATACGAAGACTGATAAAACACAGTCCCTGCTCTTATGGAGTTCATTGTCCTAGGGTGACACAAGGAAAACTCAAGGAAAAGTATAGACTGAGGTTTAAGAGAGGAGGAGATGCCTCAACTGACTCTCGTTGGTGATGATCAAAGAGTCCACAAGTCAGATGGCCAGGGCAGAAGGGGAAGAGGCTGAAAGGGCTTGAAATCAACTGACACACTCAAGTGTAGAGAATGGCTTGGGTACATTTGGTGAAACAGCCAAAGATGAAGGTGCAAAGTCAGTCAGGAATCATAAAATACTTTTCTGGCCATGTTAAAAAATTATCCTGAGTATAAACGGGAGTTGCCTAAGGCCTTTAATTAAGTGAAAAACAATAAAGAACAGTGCTTGAGCACTTACCCAAGTACCAAGAACTCTTCCAAAAATGTTAAATGTTTTAATGTTTGTGATCCTGCTAACCTCCCCTACAATTCTATCTGATTGGGACTTCAGATAGATTATGCTAGCATAGGGAGGATGTAAGAAGGCTGAGTATACTAGACTGGAGGAGTGTAAATCAGCCTGGAGGACTCAATAAAAGGTCAGGGGTAGCAAAACTGAGGGCCTACAAACATATTTTGTGTAACTTGTACTATGGTTCAGAAATCAGAAGACTTCACATAAAAATCCAGATTTCTGGCTCCTCTCGAAAAAATCCAATCTGTCAAGTTCGAGCTCACAATCCTGCCTGCAAATGGAAGGCAAGGACAGAAGCAGTGGGTCCCTGAAAACCCCACTTCCTGCCAGAGTTCACCAACTTCCTTCCTCAGGCCCAGCCTCCTTCACTCCTTGTACTACCTACCTGCCTGCTTCCAGTAAGCATCTGAGATTACAATCCTTGGTTTAGGGCAGAATAATAAGGGCCCAATTTAATACAGTAGCAGAAGAGATTAAAAGAAGGGCTCAGATACTCAGCTGAAAATAATGAAATCTGTCATTCAATTTCCGATTTGGATGACTGGGTAAATCTTGATATCATTAATAAGAACAGGAAGTACATAAGAAATGCTAACTTGGTGGGGAAAGAAAATAAGCTCAAGGCTGATCCTGAGTTATTCCACCAGACACAGGATCCACGGCTCTAAAATGGATAGACACCAGGCCCGCCTTATAGAATCGATGTGAAGCTCCAATGATGGCAAAGCCCAGTGATGAAGGTCCACATTGCTAGGTCTGAATTTCGGCCCAGACACTTACTAGGTACATCACTTCAGGCAAATTACTTAAACTTTCTGTGCTTCAGTTTACTGTTGACTAAAATAAAGATTATGGTGGCCAACTTATATAGTACATGCTTATCATGTTAATGTAGGACTTACAAGAATCACAAAAGTTAATATTTGTAAAGGACTTAGAACAGTGCCTAGTAAAGAGAAACGTCATGTAAGTGTTTGATACCTCCATAATAAATGAGAAAATCTTTTAAATACATGTGGCTCATGTTAAATACCCAAAACAAAAATGATCAATTTTCTTCCCTTCTTTACCCAGTCCTCCTGCTCATTCCTCCTGTTTTGAGTAACTGTCCTGGTAAGTTAATTTGTAAATTTATTCTCTAGTGGATATTCTCTGTGTCTTCTAGTCTTAAAACCTACTTGATTTGAAAGTTTAGAGTGCTTTTAGTGGTGAGAGAAAGGTATCAAAAAGTACTTATCAGTTTTCTAAACAGAAAGACTTGAAGGAAAAAAAGACAGTTTTTGGTAGAAGTCTTGCTAGATGTTAGTGAAGATCTGGGAATGCGGCTCTGACGGGAGGGAGTGTCCCAGAGAACTTCTCATCCCTCTCACAAGACGGAGTCATTCCCATGAGGCAAGAGACATTCAGTCTACCTGAAATCCAGTTAATCTTAGTGTCAAGAGCTTTTGCTTTGAATTAGTTAATGCAATGCTCTCCATCTGTGGAGAGAGAACTGGCTCTGTTTACTAGTCCAGCAGATCAAATTTATACACAGTTGTCCTTGCTTTCTGTGTGTCAGAAGCCTGGTGGTAATGGCGCAGCGGTGCTAAAGTCAACATTATCATTTTTATTTTTAAAACTGTTTATAAAAAGGCACCTTCTCCTGGTGACCAAAATACAGTTCAAAGGTTGAGCTCCCCAAAGCTTATTTGGCTATAGTAATACTGTTAACAGCAGACTACTTATGAATGTTAATCCAAACTCCCTCTGTACATAGTTTTTTTTTTTCTTCTTTTAACTTGAAATGAGAAGGGAAAGTGTTGTTTGAAACAAATGTAATCCAAGAAGCTGAATTAAATAAACTAAGTTAAATTTGCCAAAGTAGTGGTAATTGTGTCTAAAACCTGGCCTGTTTACAGTTCTTATGGTTTAGGTAATGTAGTAACCCATTTTTCTCAAAAGTATTCAGAAAGAAGTCAACCACTCTTAAATATAGTTACATAATTCAATTATTCTATTGCTATAGCTCTGTCTGGTAATCCATCAGATCTTGCCTGCAAAGGATAGATGCTTACCTGAATCTACCAAGGTACAGTTAACTTAAAAAAATAAACTTCCTCATCTGAAATGCCAGACAACTCCAAATACTGATAATTTAGCACCACAATGGAGAAGAAAACAAGCTTAGAGAGGTTGCCCTAAATTTTTTTTAAAATCAAGTTCTATTAATTGGTATAAGAACATTCTCTAAGCCTGTTTGTTTTGTAAACAGACTGTTTTGTAAAAAAAAAAAAAGTTCATTTATATCATTTTTTAAAAAAGATCCCACATATAAGCAATTTCATATGGCATTTGTCTTTCTCTGGCGGACTTCACTTACAGACTTCACGTTTCAAGATGAATAAGTACTAGGGATATAATGCACAGCATGGAGACTAAGTTAACAATATTGTACTGCTATTTGAAAGTTGAAAGTATCTGAAAGTACAGTATATTTGAAAGCTGCTAAGGGTAGACTTTGGGAGAAGGCGATGGCACCCCACTCCAGTACTCTTGCCTGGAAAATCCCATGGACGGAGGAGCCTGGTGGGCTGCAGTCCATGGGGTCGCTAAGAGTCGGGCACGACTGAGTGACTTCACTTTCACTTTTCACTTTCCTGCATTGGAGAAGGAAATGGCAACCCACTCCAGTGTTCTTGCCTGGAGAATCCCAGGGACGGGGGAGCCTGGTGGGCTGCCGTCTATGGGGTCACAGAGAGTCGGACATGACTGAAGCAATTTAGCAGCAAGATTAGACTTTAAAAGTTCTCACTAGACCCACAAAAAATTTTAACTATATGAAGTGATGGATGTTAACTATTATGATAATCACTTCAGAATGTGATACATATATCAAATCATTACACTACACATCTTAAAGTTACACAAGAGAAGTTCTTGGATAGTGAGAGAGAGAGTGAGGCATGACAGTGATCTGGAGATTTGGGGCTCCCAGATTTAAGCTGTGGCCCTGAATTGAGACATGGAGGAGTAACATGAACGAAGACAATGAATGCATTCAAAGAACTAGCCCTCCTTTGGCCTTGTCAGTCATGCTTCTGTATACTTCTAATATCCAGCAACATGAATTTTCTATGTTTTTTGCTTCTGTTATAAAGAGTATGGGTCAGTGAAAAGAAGACAAATTATTTTCTAAATAAAGAGTTTAACTTAAGGTTTAAAATTTACTCCTTAAGGGGTTAATTTTAAAGATAGACATTTAGAAATGGAAAAATAATCCTGTTTACAAAAGTAGCAAAGAGGAGGAGGAGAACAACATTCATAAAATACCTAGAATAACCTTGATCCAAAAAAAAAGTGTTGGCTTTTTGGTGAAGAAATCTCATCACAGATTGTGGAAAGAAGGGAAGAATTAGTCAATTAATGTGTTGGGACAATTGGCTATCTATTTGTGGAAAAAAAACAAGTCAGATGTTCATTTCATTCCAAAGGGCAAAATAAATTTCAAATGGTACAAAAGGGTGAACATAAAGCTAAAGAGAAAAAAAGGAAAGGAAGGAAAAAGAAAGAGAAGGGAAAGAAAAACATGAGGAGGAACAGGAAATAAAAGGAAAAGGAAAAATTAAACTTCAAAAAAATTACAAGAAAATTAGATGACTACCTGATCATTTAAAGGAAAAGGACTGTCATAACAGGAAATCATCACAAGGAAAATAGTCCTAGGTACAATTACAGAAAAAATTTGAATATCCGTATATGCATCAAACAAGATTAAAAGATAGTACTTTTAAGGAAAACTGCAAAATAGCAGTATATATTAAACTTTTATGTTAAAAATACCTTATGCCTATGTCAAAATAAATTAACTTCTTAAAATATATACAAAGTTCATAACACAAGTTTTATAACATTAAAGGTATAAAGAGACAATAAAGGCCCTAATAATAAATAGATAATACTGACTGACAAATACATAAGTAAAAGTAGCTAACAAACATGAAAAATATTCAATGTTAGCAATAAATCAAAGACATGGAAACTTTAAAACTTTAAAATAATGCAATATATTCCCTGCGTAAAAGTAGCCACAACCTGGGGGAAAATTTTCTTGTTTGGGCCCAGTCTATCATCAGATACCTTTCTACACATCATCTGTATCCACGTGGATGTTTTTATAGCTATATTGAGATATAATGGATATGTAAGATTGTGTAACTTAACGTTCATGCATGTTGTCACAAATCTCCTTTTTTTTTCCCTGGGTGAATAACATTCTAGTAGGCTGTGTGTGTGTGTACACCACCTTCTTCATCATTTATCAGTGGACAGTTGGACTGCTTCCATGTCTTGGCTACTGTAACGTGAGGGTGCAGCAATCTCTTTGATAGTAACTGCATTTCCTTTCTATATTGCTGGACCATATGGTAGTTGTATTTTTAATTTTTTGAGGAACCTCTATATGTTTTCCATAGTAGCTGTACCAATTTACATTCCCACTAATAGTTTACAAGAGTTCCCATTTGTTCACAATCTCAGTAACACTTGTTCTCTCTTGCCTTTTTGATAATACCCTCTCCAACCAGTATAGAGTAATATCTCATTGCTGTTTTGATTTGCATTTCCCTAACGACTTGTAATGTTGAGCACCTTTTCATACACCTCTTAGCCATTTGAATATCTTCTCTTAAAAAATGTTTATTCAAATCCTTTGTCCATTTTTAAACTGGACTGTGAATTTGAGTTGTACAAGTTCCTTGTGTATTTTGGATATTAACCCCCTGGTCCTTGGCTTTTCTTTGTTGGGAGATTTTTGATCACTGATTCAGTCTCCTTGCTCATTATTGTTGGGCACAGATTTTCTATTTCTTCAGGATTCATTCTTGATAGGTTGTATATTTCTAGGAATTTATTTCTTCTAGCTTGTCTAACTTGAGACGTGTAATTGTTCACAGCAGTCTCTTATGATCCTTTGTATTTCTGTGGTATGAGAGGCAGTACCTCCCCTTTCATTTATAATTTTATTTCAGCTCTCTCTTTTTTTCTTGATTAGTTTAGCTAACGGTTTCTCTATTTTGTTTTTTCAAAGAATTAATTTTTAATTTTATCAATCTTTTCTATTGTTTTCCTATTCTCTAATTTATTCATTTCTATTCTGATCTTTATTATCTGCTTCCTTCTCTAACTTTGTGTTAGCTTGTTCTTTTTCTAGCTTCATGAGGTGGAAAGTTCCGTTGTTAATTTGAGAGCTTCCCTTGTTCTTAATCTATGTTTTACATTTATCACTATCAACTTCCCTCTTAGATCCTTTTGCTGTATCCTGCAAGTTTTGGCATGCGTGTTTTCATTTTTTATTGTTTCATGTTTTTGAAATATCTTTATTTCTTTGACCCACTAGTTGTTCATGACTGTGTTATTTAAATTCACATATTTGCAAGAGTTCCAGCTTTTGTCCTGTTATTTCCAGTTTCACACTGTTGTGGTCAGAAAAGATACTTGATAATTCTTACCTTCTTGAATTTGTTGAGACTTGTCTTTGGCCTAACACATGATCTCTCCCAGAAAATGTTCTGTGTGCACTTAAGAAGAATGTGCAGTCTGCTGCAACTGGATGGAATGTTAGATCTGTTTGGTTTAATTCAAATGTGCTGTTTCCTTATTGATTCTGTCTGATTGATCTATCCATTATTGAGAGGGGTATTAAAGTCCTCACTATTACTGTATGGATGTTCACTTCCCCTTTTCCTTGTTAGTATTTGCTTTATATATTTCAATGCTCTGATGTTGGGGATATAATTAGTTACCATTGTTCTTCCTGATGAAATGACCCCTTTATCATTATATAATAACCTTCTGGTCTCTTCTGATATTTTAAGCTTAGTCTATTTTGTCTGTTATAACTATAGCTCCCCTGCTTTCTTTTGGTTACTATATGCTTGAAATAAGTTTTTTCATCCCTTCACTCTTAGTCTGTGTATGTCCTTAAAGCTAAAATGTCTCCTATTCAGCATATTATTGGATCTTGTTTTTTAATCCATTCAGCGATAAATCTTTTGATTGAAGAATTTAATCCAATTATGCTAAAAGTAATTACTGACGGGTAAAGCCTTACCACTGCCATTGTACTGTTTTCTGTTCTGTAGATCCTTTGTTCTTTCCTTCCCCTCTTGCTATCTTGTTTTGCGAACAATGACTTTTTACAGCAGTGTGCTTCCACTCCTTTACCAGTCTTTTCTGTACCTACTACAGAAAGTTTTCCCTTTGTGATTACCATAAGGCTCACATAAAATATTCTATTTTAAACTGATGACAACTTAAGTTCAATAGCACATAGAGACTTTAGACATTTAATCCTCTGCCCCTCACGTTTCAGATTACTGGTGTTACAATTTACGTATTTTTAATATTGTGTATCCAATTTTCATACATTTGTCTTTTAACTTTTAAACTAGAGTTATGAATTATATACTACTAAAAAGAACCAGACTTTTGACTATACATTTACCATCACCAGTAAGCTTTATAAACATATTCATATGTTTTTATGATGTTGGTTAGTATCTTTTAAATTCTGTTTGAATTGTAAGTTAGATCAAGGGGTGATAAAATCCCTCAGCTTTTGTTTTTCAGGATATCTTTTTCTCTCCTTGATTTGTGAGAAACAGCATTACTAGGTATACTATTCTTGGTTGACAGATTTTTCTTTCAGTATTTTGAATATCATCCTCTCACTCTCCTGAACTGTGAAGTTTCTATTAAGAAATCAATTTACAGTCTTGTAAGGCCTCCCTTGTGTGTAACAAGTCACTTTTCTCCACTGCTTTCATAATTTTCTCCTTTTCTTTGACTTTTGATAATGTAGTTATGTCTCTCAGTAGAACCCTTTTGATTTCAGTCTATTTGGGATCCTTGAATCTGAATGTCCTTTTCTTTCCCTAAGCAATTACTGCTTTCCTTTCTCCTTCTGGGATTCCAAGTATTTGTATGTCTTAATAGTGTTCTATAAGTCTTTACTCTTTTTCCTTCTTTCTGCAGCTTTGACTAAATAAGTTCAATGACCTATATTCTAATTCACTCACTCACTTTTTTTTTTTCTTTTGTGGGGGCCAAGGGGTGGTACTTGGTCAAGTCTGTTGTTGAATCTTTCAATAGAATTCTCCAGTTCAGTCATTGTATTTTTCAGTTTTAAGATTTCTGTCTGGGTTGCTTGTTTGGTTGTTGATAGTATCTATTTCTTTGCTGAAATTTCCACTTTGTTCTTGCATTGTTTTCCTAGTATCATCTAGCTGCCTCTGTGTTCTTATAGGTCACTGAACTTCTTTTAAGATAATTATTAGAAATTCTCTGTTAGATGGTTCACAGAGCTCCACTACTTCAGGATCAGTTACAGGAGGTTTATTAGCTTCTTTTGATGGTGTCAAGTTTACCTGACTCTTCCTATTCCTTGACTCCTTGTATTGGTATCTGCATATTAAGGCAAATGGTCTCTTCCTTCAGTATTTATGATTTCACTAGTCAGCTCAGCTTGGAATATTGGACAGGCCTGCTGGTAGTGTCTGTTGGCAGGCAGGGCTTGCTATGGGGTTCTCTTGTTAGATAAGGCTACTGCCCATATTCTGAGGTATGGGGGTGGGTGCTGTTTGCTGGGTTCTGTGGTTGGGTGCAACTGCTGGCTGAACTCCACATTCTAGCAGAGTGCTAGGAGGGCCTCCTAATCAGGTGGGGCTGCTAGCTGTATCCATGGTCAGGTGAGGCCACTAGCTGGAGTCTGCACTCACTTCTAGTGGGGTGAGGTGGCAGGTTATGTTCCCTGGCAACATGGTGCTTGGGTTGGACTCATGAATGGGCAGGGCTATGGCTTGGGCTCTGCAATTGTTTCTGGTTGGGCGGGTCTTAGGTTGTTAGGAACCAGATGGTGTTCCTGGCTCATGTCAGGAACATCATCCTAACCAGATGGTATTCCTGGCTTGACTCCCTGTTGAGGTGGAGCCCTAGGCTGGGCTTTGCACTTAGGCAGGCCATTGACTGTGCTCAATTGTTGGACAAGGTCACTGGCAGGATCACTGGTTGCAAGAACTATATTCTGCAGTTGGATGAGTTAGAGGCTGTGCTTTTCAGATGATCAGAGTCACTATCCAGGTTCCCTTAATGGGTGGGATTGCAGGTTATGCTCTGCAATTGGGCAGGATCGATAGCTGGGCTCCATGCGTGGGCAAGGCCACAAGCTGTGTTTAACAATTAGACAGGGCCCTCAGCTGGGCTCTACTGCAGACTAGAGCAGTAGGGTGAATCCACAGATGGGCAGCACCATAGTCTGGGTTCCAAGGCTGCCTAGAGTCACTGTTTAGGCTCCTCAAACAGTTTGCTGGCTTGGCTCCCTGACTAAGCAGGGCTGTAGGATAGGCTCTGTGGCTATACAGGGTCTCTGACCAGAACCTGGTCAAATAGGACCAGAGGCTACACTCAGCAGTTAGGCAGCACTGTGAGTGTGCTTCTTTGCCTGGGTAGAACTGTAGAATGGGCTCCATGGTCAGCCTGCTCATTGGCTAAAGACCCAAATCAGGCAAGCTACAAGCTCCCATGCCAGACAGGACTACCGAACTTGCCTCTGCAAATGGACAGAACCACTGGCTGCAGTCTCTGCTCAGGCACCACTGTAAGCAGGAATGCGGTCCCCCAAGATCTGAGCACTGGTTGCTGTGAACCCATCCCCTTCTCTGTCTCTAGTGTCTCCCAGTGGTTGACTTCTACAGATTTCCCCAGTGATCCCTGTGAGGTGATGAGACCCGAGTGGGCTTCCCAGGAAGTGTCCCACAACACTGGAGGAGCTGGATGTCTAACTTGGGCTCTTTTTCCCACTGGAAAACACAGACTCAGGGAGACCCTCTTGGTGTGGCACTGTGCTGGCCTAGGTTCCTTCTCAGTCTCTGCAGTTCCAAGGGATATGTCAGCTTGACCCCAGGGTTCTGGGATATTTTACAATGGTGTCTAGCCCATAGATAATTGATCCTGTTAGGGGGGCAGGACTGAAATTAGTAATGACCTATGTCACCATCTTGATGACTACATTCCCTCTGCTTATGTTCCCTGATAGGGATTAATTCTTTCTGGTAGGGAATGTAGAAATTTATATCAAGAATCTTAAAGGGTTTGTTTCGGGGTTTTTTTTGTTTTTGTTTTTGTTTTTTTAATCAAAAAAATTTTAAATTTGACATAAATAATTTCACCTTCAGGAATTTATGCTAAGAAAACAATCAAAACTGCAGCAAAGATTCAAAAACATTTTTTAAAATCAAAGCATTATTTAAAATAGCAAATAAAGTAAATGTTTAAAAGTAAATGGAATGACTGATGGAATGATGATAGCATGAAATATCAGACATAAAACTGAAGAAAAATTTCCCCCCAAAACCTAACAATGTGAAAAATAAGATTAAGTAAATGGGATATGATGCTTTATATTCAGATAAAATATGAACTCAACTATATGGTGGGAGGAAGAGGGTAAATTAGAGTGAAATATGATGTGAAATATGGATGATTTCAATTTTTTTTATTTTTTCAAATTTTCTAATTTTCCCATAAGAGGAAAACAATCCATCTTATGATAAGAAAAAAGTATTTAAGAGTATGTGAGGGGAAGGTAGGAACAGTAAAAGGAAATCAACTTGTATTTTTCAGCCCCCAGAGGTAGTTTTCCTGGTACCACTGTATGTGAATTTTTTCCCTAAGTACCAAATTCTTTTTTTGCCTCTTCATATTGTTCATGGGGTTCCTGTGGCAAGAATATTGGAATGGGTTGTCATTTCCTCTCCAGCAGGTCAAGAAACAACAGTTAGATCTGGACATGGAACAACAGAGTGGTTCAAAATTGGGAAAGGAGTATGTCAAGGCTGTATATTGCTACCCAACCTATTTAACTTCTATGTAGAGTACATCATGTGAAATGCCAGGCTGGATGAAGCATAAGTTAGACTCAAGATTGCCAGAAGAAATAACAACAACCTTAGATATGCAGATGACACCACTGGATGTGTGTTAGTCACTCAGTTGTGTCCAACTCTTTGGAACCCCATGGACTGTAGCCTACCGGGCTTCTCTGCCCACGGAATTCTCCAGGCAAGCATATTTGGAGTGGGTTGCCATTTCCTACTCCAGGGGATCTTCCCATCCCAGGGATTGAACTGGAGTCTCCTGCATTGTGGGCAGATTCTTTATCATCTGAGCCACTGTGGAAGATGCTGATACCACTTAATAGCAGAAAATGAAGAGAAACTAAGGAGCCTCTTGATGAGGTCGTGAAAGAGGAGAGTGAAAAACTGGTTTGAAATTCAACATTCAAAAAACTAAGATCATGGTGCCCAGTCTCATCACTTAAAGGGCAAATAGAAGGTGAAAAAGAGGAAGCAGTGAAAGACTATTTTCTTGGGCTCCAAAATCACTGCAGATGGTGACTACAGCCATGAAATTTAAAGACATTTGCTCCTTGGAAGGAAAGCTGACAATTCTAGACAGCATATTCAAAAGCAGAGGCATCACTTTACTGACAAAGGTCAGCAAAGCTACGTTTTTTTCAGTAGTCATGTGCAGATGTGAGAGGTGGACCATAACGAAGGCTGAGCACCAAAAAATTGATGCTTTTGAATTGTGCTGGAGGAGATTCTTGAGAGTCCCTTGGAATGCAAGGAGATCCAACCAGTTAATCCTAAAAAAATCAACCCCAAATATTCATTGGAAAGACTGATGCTGAAGCTGAAGCTCCAATACTTTAGCCACCTGATACAAAGAGCCAACTCACTGGAAAAGACTCTGAGGTAGGAAAGACTGAGGGCAGGAAGAGAAGGGGATGACAGAGGATGAGATGATTGAATGGCGTCACTGACTCAATGGACTTTGAGTTTGAGCAAACTCTGGAAGACAGTGAAGGGCAGAGGAGCCTGGCATGCTGCAGTCTGTGTGGTTGCAAAGAGCTGGACACGAGTAAACAACAATAGTAACAACCAGATTCTTAGTTTGGGTTTAGCAGAGGATTGCAAAGAACAGCAAAGACTCTGAGGTCACAGAATAAAACTAAAGGCAAACCAGAAGACTCATGGGAATTCCACAGTTTTTCAGTCATACTTCACACAACTTTGTAGGGAAATATTTTGGGGGTGGGGACTTATACCTGTGCATATTTACAAGGGCTAAAACTGCCCCTCACTTCTCAAATAGCTTTTCCACCTGTGATTCAAAAGGCCTGTACCAAAATCAAAAGCAAGGCAGCACAAATCTCAGCTCAATTAACTTCAAGCCTCATTTCACGTAAAGAAGCTAGCTACTCCTCCAAAAGCATAAGAGAAGAAATGAGCACTCTAGCTTTAAAGAAGAGCCTCACTCCTGTTTACTCCTTCTTTGCCTGCTTTAAAGGAGATAATAATGCCTGATTCATAACACCAGTACAACCAAAACTGTTTTGTGCTACAAGGTGAAGGTTTGGTGTGACAGAGAACAACCAATGAGTGGGCAAGGCAGGAAAATGATGAGTGGTGAGAGGTGGTGTGACATGCTGGTAAAGGAAAGAGGAGCAGCTCTGGAAGTAGTCTAAGCATACAAATCCCTCAGCAGCCCAGTTATAAAAAGCCTGGTCATCTCTGCACTCTCTTGCCTTTCACTTTCCTGAAAGTAAGCTGCTAAGAGAGGAGAAGAAAAAACAGATCAACATTCCCACACACAATAAAACCTGAAAAGAGAAGCGTTTTAAGTGAGGCTGTAAAATATAAATTTCCTAAATAATGACTTTAATTAAAAATATAAACGATTTTACTTTTCCCATTCATTCAGAATATTTAAAGCTTCTGTATCACTAAAAAGCTTCAGGGGAGACTTATGTAGATTCCTCCATTATATCAGTTTCTTTTATATGTTTTAATTTTAAAATTACTGTGTTGCTTTTTCTTTGTTCTTCTTCTTAAATGAAAAGCACTCACTCAAAGAGATCAGATTAATTTAACAACATAAGGGCCAGAGCAGAAGTCATTTTTGAGGGCAAAGATTAGACTAAAATTAAAACATGGTACCACCAAGCTTATGATTTTAAGATTTAAGTAGCTTTGAGCTACTGTTAGTTATTTTGGGCAATTTAAACTCTTCCAAGATACTTTTTCACCATTACAAGGGACCAGTGGAAACTGCTCCCAGCTAGAAACAGACATACCATGTGACACATCAGACTCAGATATTCTGCTGAACAGAGATTACCTCACTTCTGCAATCATGAGAAAAAACCGGAGGTACCCACCTCGTTAAGACACCATAGAACAGAAAACTTTAAGACAGAAAAAAATGTTTTTGGTACTAGTAACCTTTATAATTTAATACCTGAAAAACTTACTATCTATCAAACAGGGCCAGACCACTGTGCTGAGCTGTGATCTTCAGGACACAATTCTGGTTTATTTGGAAAACAAATATAGGAGGAAGACTGTGCCTAAAACAGAATAAAAGAGAATAACACAGTTTCTGTCACTGGGGATATCCTGTAATTCAAGTTAGTACACTGGCAAACCCTTCCATAAATCAGCCTATGAGTTCATTTCTGTTCAGCACTTTTCTTGATGCCATTAAAGGTCTCAGGTCACAATTTCAGTTCACCACTCAGGCAAGACTGTCAGAATCATAGAACTTGAAGACAGAAACTCCGTTATCGAGTTCATCTCCCACATTTTGCAGACATGAGGCCCACAGTCACATCTGGGGGAGACGTATGGACTAGGTTATCAACTTTCAGGGGAGCTCCCAGTCCATCTGGAGAGTCCACAGTGTGGTGGCTGCTCTATGCAGCCTCTATGTAGCTCTGTGTAACCCCACAGTGGAGCTGCCCTTCAGAACACTGAACGCCAGGGCAGCCCCGGACCACAATGGCCCCTACCAGCTCTGTCCCTGGAGTCCATGTCTGACACTAAGTCACTGCTTTCTATCCTAGGATTACGGATCTGTGGATCAAATAACTGCCTGCTTTTCAGATGACCAAAGAATGACATTTTAACCCCAAACTTTCTGGAAACCAAAGTATTGTGACTAAAGGCTTCTTGAAGGCTATTAGTACCTCATTATAGAAGTTAGTCAACCACTAAGCAATACAGGGCTTCCCAGGTGGTGTGAGTCACAAAGAACCCACTGGCCAATGCGGGAGACATAAAGAGACGAGGGTTTGATCCCCAGGCTGGGAAGATTCCCTGGGGAGGGGCATGGCAACCCACTCCAGTATTCTTTCCTGGAGGATCCCCCCATGGACAGAGGAGCCTGATGGGTTACAGTCCATGGAGTCGCAGTCTGGACACACACACACAAGCGATATAGATTTAGTTTGGGGCTCTACCCATCTGTAATTACTTCCTTATAAAATTATGCTCCAAAGTGAGTTTCTCAAAACCATATATACTGTAATGGGGTCTTGTATGCTCCTTGTCCAAGATAATTTAGCATGATGGCAAACCTAAGTGCACAAATATTCAGGTCTCTGGAATTTGCATAGGTATCCTATAACAGATGAAATGACGTTTCTAAAATATAAAAATGAACTTTTTTTGAAGATAGAAATATCTTTTTTTCTATTTATGAAAGAAATATCTGACATGTGAAAAATGTGAAAATATCCAAAAGTATATAGTGTCAATCAAAAGTGACCTCATCACTCTAAAATCCAGTTTTCACTGTAGGGTAACAGACTGAAGTCAGACTGCCTGCATTAAATTCTGGTTCTGCTGCTGAAGAACTGGAAGACCTCTCAGGGTGTTGGTATCCTTATCTATAAACAGAGACCATGAAAGCATGTGAGAATTATAACAAGTGTTGATTAAGTACTTTACAAAATATAGGAATTATTCCAAGTACTTAAAACATGTTAACCAATTTTAATAAAGTAGTTGATTGATATAAGTTAAAGCACTTAGAATAGTGCCTGAGATCTAGTCAAGGGCTCATTAAATGCTAACTGTTGTTATGGCCTTCCAAAACTTTAATGCCCATATAAACACACACACACAAACACACACACAGTTTCAACAAAATGCATTTATATAAAGTGTTCTGTAACTTGCTTTTTCCCTAACTTGCAGACATCCTTCAGTGTTAATTCCAACTGATCCACTTTATCCTTTTTAAGCAACAAATAGTAATAATATTTACTAACATATAACACATTATACTAACACGTAATGAATTGTTTTGTACTAGACACCGTGCTTTGTGTATCATCTCACTTAATCCTCTGCTGCTGCTTAGTCGCTCAGTCCTGTCAGACTCTTTGGGACTGCATGGACTGTAGCCCACCAGGCTCCTCTGTCTGTGGGATTTCCCAGGCAAGAATACTAGAGTGGGTTGTCCTTTCCTTCTCTAGGGGATCTTCCCAACTCAGGGATCAAACCTGCATCTCCTGCTTGGCAGATGGATTCTTTACCACTGAGCCACCTGTGAAGCCCCTACTTAATCCTCACAAGACCCCTAAAATGAATGTGCCTTTATTAGAGAAGAGGGCGGTGAGACGTCGCTGGATTAAGTAACGTGCTCAAGAACATGGTGGAACCAGGATTTGAACTTGGTTCCTCTGTGAGGGTCCAAGCACACTTCATTCTCTATAGTGCCATACTTTTTAACCAGTGTCCACTAAACCAATGTTCAAATGGTCTCTATTGATGGATGAGGAGGGGATTTTTCACAATACTACAATGAATATATTAGATCATAGACTGTGCATGCTTTCTCCTATTTCCTTATTATGTTCTTCCAGACATGCAACTGCTGTCAAATCATGCACATTTAAAATTCTGATACATACAGCAAGGTTGCTTTCCAGAGATATAAAACCAATCGATCAACCACAGTTACATGAGAGAGCCAAAACTAGTCACTGTCCATCTTTTTAATCTTGGCCAGCCCAAGGACATCTTAGTTTTGCTTATGCATTTCTTTGACTACAGTGAGCTCCCAGGTAGCTCAGTGGTAAAGAATCTGCCGACAATTCAGGAGACGCAAGTTCAATCTCTGGATTGGAAAGATCCCCTGGAGAAGGAACTGGCAACTTACTCCAGTATTCTTGCCTGGAAAATCCCATGGACAGAGGAGCCTAGCTGTCTACAGTCCATGGGGTCACAGAGTCAGACATGACTGAGTTACACACATACAATGAGTTAACCAATTTTCATGTATTTTAAATAATTATTTCTTCTTTTGTAAGCTGCCTGATTTACATTCTTTGCCCAGCTTAAATCATATCATAATGCCCATATTGAAACAATTTCCATTTATACAATTTAAGAAAATTTAGTCCATGCAGGAACTGCAGTTATTACAACAGCAGCAAGGCACTTTCCTATAAATCAACAGTATCAAATCAAAAGTGTCACAAAGCTCAAAAGCTGAAAATATATACAGAAATATAACTTTCCAAACTAAGTAAAACTTTCTGTGATTCAGATGTGACATTAAGACCCTGTTGTGTAGACCCTATTTATTTGGACCAGCATATATAAATTTTTAATAATGCCAAATTATTCTTCAGCAGAAACTTCCCAACTTAGATAACAATTCTCTAGAAGGCAACTAATCATGTCCTTCTCTTTATCATGATCATCACTGTCAGCATCACAGCCAACCTGATATGCCAGATAGTACTGTGTGCCTCCTCTCAGGTAACCTCACAACAACCAGGGACAGGAGATACTATTTCTGCATTTTCCTGAGAAACTGAGGCTCAGAGAGATGAAGCCATTTGCCAGAGGCCTCTTAACTAGCAAGTAGCAGGGTTGGGGTTTCAACCCTGTCTGACTCCAGAGCTATTATTCTATTGTTCCAACATCATGTCTACCTTTTATGACCAGACTCAAGTGATTAAACGAAGCTAAAACCAAAAATAAATCTGTAACTTCCAAAAGGCAACTCCAGAGAAGGGCTGGCCTTTTCTTACATGATCACCTTACTTACTCTTGACAAATCTTAAGTTGCTGTATAATCCCTAGTTTTAAAGAAACTTCAAAGAATCGACTCTCTCATCCTTCTGTCAGGAACAAGGCTGTGCTAACTTTCCTCCACTGTGCTAACCTGACCTCTGGTCCACACAGCTATAGAAGCTGTTTAAAAAGTTTCATAATCTTGCTGGGAATTTTTGGTGTCCTCATTTACTTGTCTAAATAGGGAAAAAGTATCAGAATGTTTTGCTATATGAGCAGGAGGATTAACCAACATTGAGAGGCTTCCAGAATCCTGGCAACGATACCATCATGTGGGTGGAAGTCCGTCCAGGTTTAACCTGTGTCTAGATGGGGTCACAGCAGCCCTGAAATAACCTGAGAATAGAAAGGTCTCCTGGTGGTGACAAAGGAGCCCTTCTTATCTGCTTGGCAGTCTCATAATCAGAGGATTCTTACATCCAACCTAAATCTTTCCCACTGAAATTCAAGCCTATTTCCTTTTCTCATATTTGCCATAAAAAGAAAGAAATTCGCTGCAGCAATTAACTCGCTCAAATTCTCACAGCAAATTTTTAAAAAATAGCTGGAACCAGTACTGATTTTCTTTGATTCTCTTCATTGCATAATCAAAAGTTTTCAGTCCTTTTTTGCTAAGGGAAGAATTGCTTCTCGCAAGAAAACTGTGAAACTGGTTTGAAAATAAAGTTGCTTTATTTATAACTCTTCATGACTGGTATTTAACTGAGACAAAAGCCCTTCAGCAGTGCTTTTAAAGGTCTTTATCAACAAAAATAAAACCATAGGTAACTTTCTCAAACCATTCTGTGTCAGGTACAGTACTAAACATTTAACATTTTTTCATCTTCACAACAATTTTATGAAGTAGATGCTTCTCACATTTGCAACTAAGGAAACTGAGGCTTAGTTAAGTCTCCATCCCAAAGCCACAGAGCTAGTAAATGGAACTGATTCTGCCTTATAACTGAGCCTAAGCTTATAACCCACTCTACTACATTGTCTACCATCTGACCTTTATTTTTAACTGGGTAAATAAGCCTCTGTTTATAGAGCACTTTGTTTCTAAGAGCTCCAAGTTCTTTATAATAAATTTTATGCTCCTCATCTCTTTCCAACACAAAATTTGTGCAAATATGACAACCACAAGGTTTCACGGAACTAAAGAGAATCAACTTAAAAATGCAGCAAACACCTTAAAAATCTAAGGAAAATAAATTATGTGCACCAAGATTTAGAGTCTGAGTTTGAGCAACTACAGAACTTCTGCACGAGACAACCATCTGGTAACAATCCGTTTTGAAACTCTACTCTGTTCCATCAATCTACTTATTTATTTATTCTCATAACTAAACCAAGCTATTTTCAGAGCTTGTAAAATATATTTTGACATCTTGTTGGAAAGACTCTCCTCTTTCTTTTGTTTTCCTCTCAAATTTTTATACACTCTTTTATCTGAATTTTAAATTCTGTTCTTAAAGTTCAATTAAAAACACTGTTGGGATTTTGACTAGGTATCAGTTTTTTGAAAAGGGGGAGGAAAGGGCATGGTGGTTTAAGCACATCCAGCCTCAGCCACTGGTGGCTCAGCTGGTAAAGAATCCACCTGCAATGTAGGAGACCTAGGTTCGATCCCTGGTGTTGGGAAGATCCCCTGGAGACGGGAACGGATGCCCACTCCAGTATTCTGGCCTGGAAAATTCCATGGACTATATAGTCCATGGGGTCACAAAGAGTTGGACATGACTGAGTGACTTTCACTTTCAACCTCAGCCTCAGGATTAAAATTACCAATTTGATTTTGGTTCCTTTGCCAAGGTATTTCTATCACCTGGGAAACAAATATCCAAACTGAAGGTTAAGGTTTTTAAAATTCTTTTAAATATATATATACATATATTTGACTGTACTGGGTTTTAATTGCAGCATGTGGGATCTAGTTCCTCGACCAGGGATTGAACCCGGACTCCCTGAACTGGGAGTTCTGAGTTTTAGTCACTGGACCACTAGAGAAGTCCCTAAAGATCCCCTTTTAAAAGTGGCATCCAAACTTAGAGTGTCTCTAATTGATTACAGGGAAAAAAAAATCAATATTCAGTAAACCTACCAGGTGGTGGCTGAAAGGCTGGCTTTCAGGAAGACCAAAGGCAGAGAGATAGAAGACACCAGCTAACAGTTCCACTGGTTTAGGTAACTGATCATTACTTGGCCAATTATGATCAAATAATTGGCATCATAAGCACCCCTTATACACCTGACACTCTGCTAGTAAGAAGAGACCTAAATAGTAAGAGAGGTGACCTGAGCACTTAAAATCTGGTGATCTGTTGAAAAAAGCAATACAAAACCACAAAAACCATCAGTGCATGTGACAAATATGCCCAGGTGACCCTATGTGATGTAAGCAGGGCTTCAAACAGGGAAAGATCAGTGTGCGCTGCAGCACCCAATAAAAACTAGTAAGTTGGCTAAACTCAGCTCCAGCTTACCTGAATGCGGTAATCAAAATTTAATGACAGCTTTTTAGGAGCCCAGGTTAAGAAAAACAGTGATGAGCTCACCTTGGTTTATAAATCACGACTCAGCCAAACTCCCAGCATCCTGATAAAAGGGCAGAGAGCCCATAAGCACGCCATCTCTCACTGTTCCCGAAGCAGCTACTCCAGATGACACATAGAAACTGTGGTGGGCACAGGATTAACCCAGTGGGAAATCCCCAAACACTCTGCAGCGTGAGGGCTATTCAATACCAGAACCTGATCCTACTCCCCTACACTCAACCTGAAAAGTCCCTGTTCCAGAGGACTCACATCCACAGAAACTCCACCCAGTTTCCTCACATCATGGAAAGTCACTAGTTTACTCAGAAGACCTAGTACGAGGGCTCCTTGACTTGTGGAAAGAGGTAGTTCTTTCCAAAAGCACTGAGTCAAAAATTTTTACCAGCACTAGATTTGTTCAAAGTAAAAAGAAAGGAATAAAAGAATATTTTTTTTAGTGAATAAACGGGATGAGCACTGTATCTCCTCCCAAGGAACAAGAAAACAATGCTAAACATAGCTGGGAAAACTGGTTGGGGGCAATGGGGGTGGAACGCTTAAAAAAATTTTAATCTTACGCAAACTCTACAGATATTAATTTTAAAATATTATTAGATAATGCAAAGCAAGACATCTCAGTGAATTTTTTAACCAACCTGATATGTCAACAAGCATTACTTATGGTATTTTCTTTGAAAGTGCATAGAAAACTTACTTGTGAGTTAGTTTTAAGACCTGTGCATGGATGCTAAGTCATTTCAGTTGTGTCCGACTCTTTGCAACTCTATGGACTGTAGCCTGCCAGGCTCCTTTGTCCATTGGATCCTCCAGGCAAGAATACTGGAGTGGGTAGCCATTCCCTTCTCCAAGGGATCTTCCCAACTCTTACATCTCCTACAACGGCAGCCACCTAGCCATTACCTAGCCATTACCACTAGCGCCACCTATGAAGCCCTGGGAAGTTTTAAGGCAGCTTCACTAAAATGAGGAAGTTAAGACCATTTATTCATCTAAGTTCCTTCTCAATTTCATGACAGTTTATACTTTTTAAACATAAGTTTTAGTACTTTAAGCATATGAAGAGTATTCATACAAAAGCCTCAGAACTCCATTTCTAATGAGATACACTGTAAATCATAAAACATTGCCTCATACCCTGTAGCTTTTAAGTGAAACTTGGATAATTCAGTGGGTTGTACATTTTTAGAAGTGATATAAACACTCTGTATAGTTCCCTACATACTTCAGGAGTTGTGAAGATCTAGTGGGAGAGATAACATTGCTTTCTAAAGGGCAAAACACTATTCACTGTGCGGTTATACATACACTAGACAATAAAACTTCTACATCCGGGATGAGTATGTCTGGGGAGAGAAGGAAGGGAAGGATCACAAAGGCATTTCAGACTCTATCTGTAATGTTTTGTTATCTCAATAAAAACTCAGGCAAACAGAGCAGAAAGTTAAGATTTGTGCATCAGGTACATGAATGTTCTTTCCATTTTTCTCTCTAACTTTGTAATAATCCATAATTAAAAGGAAGCTTCTAATATAATCTTGAGAAAATAAAAATAACAAAGATTCCAAGAACTTTTAAAGGTTTCCTGTGGATAAACTTTTTTAAAGCTATTTAACCTTATCTTCTAACAACTATTTTCCTTACTAATATGGTCACCGATTCTTTTCTCCCTTACACCTCCATCTAACTGAATCTAAATAAAACAGCACAACTTTCTCCAGGGCATACAGAAAAATGAAGCTCAGGGATATGGGCTCAGCAGACTTGATGGTCTTGGAACAGCTGGGAGGGGGATGAAGACTCCCCCCCCCCAGTGGGAGAGGCTGCCAGTTTTCTGGAGCCAAGCCTTCAGTAAGGCGTCATTATTTTATCTGAAGTATAATGACTTCCCAGAATAGCAAAAGATCTATATTCAAAAGATTAAAAACATATCCCATATATACTGAAATATTCCCAGATGAAATACTGTAACATTATCAAGAATTGTCTGTAAAATAATACAAAAAGAATGAGTATGGTTACAGATGAAATAAGATGCCATGATTTGGTAAAATCTGGTGATGGTACATGGGAATATATTATACTCTCCTCTGTATTTTTGTATATATTAAAATTTTCTCATAATTAAGCTTTCAAAAAATATACCCAAACTAAGTTGTTTACTTATTATCACATTAGGGCTTCCCATATGGCTCAATCATAAAGAATCCACTTGCCAATGCAGAAGAAATGGGCTCAATCCCCGGGTCAGGAAGATCCCCTGGAGAAGGAAATGGCAAACCACTCTACTATTCTTGCCTGGGAAATCCCGTGGACAGAGGAACCTGGTGGGCTACAGTCCATGAGGTCACAAAAGAGTCGGACAGAATTTAGCCACTGAAACAACAATTATCACATTAAAAGCCTTTCCCATTTTCATCTGCTAGGCCTGTCCATGCCAGGGTTAATCCTCATGCCATCACTCCTCAGCGTGCGCCATGGCCTTAGTTACTCAGTCTCTTTGGTTCTGAGTTCATCCGTCTGAAAAAGTGAAAGGATTGGATGAGATGGTTCTTAACTTCCCTATTGGCTATACCATGATTACTGGATTTATAAACTGACTTAGTTATTGAATAATACAGTTAAGAACTGCACATGTTATTAGTAATACACTATGGTCACATAGGAGCATCCTTAATCCCTAATTTATTTATTTATTTGACAAACATTTAGGGTATGTGCACTATGTGCCTGGCAGTATTATATGTGGGTAGAATACAAAATTAAACGATGCAAAATCTTTGCCTTCAAGATCCAGTCTCACAGTGGAAAACATGTCTAAACAAATGACAACATTACAATGTATGATGACATCGCAGTGATGGAGGTGAAAATACTAGAAGGCTGGGGCTTCCTTGGTGGCCCAGTGGTTAAGTATCCACCTTGCAATGCAAGGGACACAGGTTCAATTCCTGGTCTGGGAAGAAGATCCTGCATGCCTCAGAGCAACTAAGCCCATGTACCACAACTACTGAGCCTGTGTGCCACAACTAACGAAGCCCAGTACCTAGAGCTGAGCTCTGCAACAAAGAGAAGCCAGTGCAATGAGAAGCCCAAGCACCATAACTAGAAGCAGTCCCCACTCGTCGCAACTAGAGAGAGCCTATGTGCAGCAATGGAGACCCAGCACAGCCAAAAACAAATAGTCTTTAAAAAAATACTATAAGGCCTTCACGATGTGAGAAAGCATGGAATTATAAATGAATTCATATGCAAAGGGAGAGACAAAGTAAGGTGCAGTAGATGAGATTGGAAAGAAAGCAGGGACCAGATTGAAAAGAACCCTGTAAGCTACACCAAGGAATTTGGAGAGTTTCTTGAAAAGCGATAAGAAAAGCATTTTAAAGATTTCTAAACCAGAAATGTTGTGGTCCAATTTACATTTTAGATGATCTGCTGGAACAGGAGTACAGATTTGGTGGTAGCTGGTGGTGTTTATAGAACAGAGGAGGGTAAAAAGGATGGAAATTAAATCTAGTATTTAGGAGAAAACTAAAATGATCCAGTCCATGGGGTCACAGTCAGACATCACTGCACGACTGAACTGAACTGAAAATGGTCGAGCAGGAGATGCATGAGGCCTTGAATTGAGGTAGATGGAGATTCCTGAGATTCTGCTCTAGCGGCACCCTGAGGTTCAGAACAGGGAACAGAAAGCATACTCAGTTACATGAGAAAGTAGTTGCTGATGTACAGTAAAGGCAATCAGTTCCTTCTCCAAAATATAAATGAAGCAAAGATCTTAGAAATGCAGGTTTTAGGTACTCTGCTATAAGTCTGCTTCTTTCTTCCAAGATAATACAGAAATTATAGCATGAGACGTTATCTATTCACCATTATTGAGGGGCCAGGTTCAAGCACAGTGCCACACATGTTGTTGTCATTGTTTAATTGCTAAGTCATTCTGACTCTTTTGTGACCCATGGACTATAGCTGCCAGGCTCCTCTGTCCATGGGATTTCCCAGGCAAGAATACTGGAGTGGGTTGCCATTTCCTTCTCCAGGGGATCTTTCTGACCCAGGAATTGAACCCATGTCTCCTGTGCTAGCAGGTGGATTCTTTACCACTGAGCCACCAGGGAAGCCCCACATACAGCAGGTGCTTAACAAATGTGGGTTATGTGTTGGATATGATGAGTTTTCATAAGCTAATGAAACAGTGCCATGTGGTACAGGTGATTAACTCCCTGCTCACTGGCCATATTAGCAATGACTTGATCAAGAGCACCAGTAAGGAGAGATGAAAATTATTGTCCTAGTAATTTTATGCCCCTCTGAGACCCTCCCCATAACCCCTTATCCCCTTCAGATTTTTAGACCATATCAGCAATAATCCCCACACAAGGGAATGAGTGGATAGTTCAGTTATTATTTGAGTCAGACTACACCCAACATGTAGACTATTACAGAAGATACTTTTTTCCTTATAAATTACATTGTATCTTTTATCTGAGCTCCCAAGGGGGCACTTCTGAGAGTAGAATTAGGAGCGCTCAGTCAGTCCTAGGTGCTGCAAACCACATGGAATTCTGTTTCAATTTTTATAAAACAAAAGCAGTATTTTTCCCTCAGAAACCATTATCTTTATTTGAATAAAGATGATAAAAAATAAAGCACAGGAAGGGAGGTCATCTAAACAACATCTTGCTATTAATGACTATTGTCTGAAATTAGAAAATTCTGCCCATCTGTTAAGTATTTACTTTCTTATACTTTTTAAGATTTTCTCAGCAGTAAGCCTATGCTACTAAACATCAAAACTTCAAAATCATCCAATTTCAAACTCATAACTTTATAAAATGTTAATATCACTTCAGACATTACTGACAATAACAACAATATATAATTAATAGTAACGAACTGAGCATTAATCATGAGTCAGGTAACAAGCTTAACACTTTATATACAATGTCTCATTTGATTTTGATCCTCACATTAACCCTAAGGAGTAGTACATAAAGTTACCACTTTGCAGTAGGGAAAAATGAGGTTCAGAGACCTGTACCTTATCTGATATGATATATCCAAAACAAGCCTGCTAGACTAACTAGCCCAGAACTCTTCACCACTCTGCAGTACTCTCTCTCCCAAACCCATTTAAGGATAAAAAAAAAAACCTGGAGGCTCACAAAGTTGACAAGACTTGTTGAAGGGTACATACTTAGAAATGCAGCCAGCATTAGGCTCATGGTTCAGGGCCTCTACCACTCTACCTCTAATACTGGATCTGTTCCATGAAACAAATCATAATCACCCCACAGGAATCAACAAAGTATAAAACCCCCACCCTGTTTAAAAAAAAAAAAATCAAACAAAACAGGCTTTGTCAACATAGCATAAAGGTCATGACGTTCTTTAAAAACAATTTTAAAAAAAGCTAGTAGGGTTTCTTTTTGACACATCAAGGGCATTTTAAACTCAAATCATAAAAGGAGCTAATTTAGAAAATAATGCTTCTCAGATGTCTAATTGTGCCTTTATTTTTGCTTTCCCAATATTCATTTACATGTTTCTTTTACAGTTCATATTTAATTGTCAAAGTTTTCAGTACTTCTCAGGGACTTGGGAAAAGGTTAATGAGCAACTTTCTGTTCCCAACCCACAAAGAAAACAATGTATACAATTAATCCTCATAGATTCTATTGCCAAGTAGCAAGCAAGTGCAATATCTCTCTGATGTATGGGGTGGGGGCGGGGGGACAGAACGGGTGAAAGAGGGCAGAGAGAAACATTAAAAAAAAACCCCACACTTCAGGGGCTCATTTCTTCCAAGTGACTTATACCTCATAGTTGACAAGATGATCCCACCCTTGAATACAAGGAAGTTGCACCCAGTCTCACAAAGCACAGATTCAATCACCCCAAACAGAAGTCTGGACTTCCCTCCAAGACAAATATGGAATTCAATCTGTGTGATGCTTTGAATGCAGCTAATTAACTTGCAATCCTTCATTATGACCAAATAAGGGAGGGAAAAGAGCTACCTTCCTGGTCCTTCCTTGAGGGGGAAGCAAAAGGAAAAGGCATAATATTTAAATCCCACAGCAAAGTTTGAAAACTTTTCCACTAAGATACACACCCTAGCTGAGTCATCATCATAACACCCTACAGTGGCTCACCTCAGTACTAATTACCTTTGTTATAGATGGTCATTCCAACTCTGCTAATTCACTCAAAATAGAATGGATAAGAAGCTATAATTTGTTTCACTCTTTTCACTTATTTAACTCTATAATTTTTAGAGCAAATGTACTGGCCTTAATTTATGTAAGTACTTAATCTATAGCTGAATGAATCAAGAAGCCACAGCTGAGTAAAAATTATATCTGAAAATAGCCACTAACCAAAGCAGTAAGGGACCCTGATGCTGGGAAAGATTGAAGGCAGGAGAAGGGGACAACAGGGGACAGGATGGTTGGATGGCATCACCGATTCAATAGACATGAGTTTGAGCAAATTCCAAGAGTTGGTGAAGGACGGGGAAGTCTGGCATGCTGCAATCCCTGGGGTTGCAAAGAGTCGGATATGACTGAGGGACAGAACAACAACAAAGCAGCAATAGCAACAAAGAAGATTACTTCATGAACCAAGGAGAATGTTTCAAATTCCAAATAAAGATTATGAGGGGCGAAATTTTCCTAACCTAATGAGTGGACACTTTTCAAATATGTTTACCTATTTTCCCGAATAGTTGTATAAGATTCCCCTATTAAATCTTTTAGGAGGACTCCAACCAAGCTCTAATCAGTGAGAGCTCTCTGTGGTATTTCTTAAGCCCTTCCCCCATTTTTCCCTTTCCAAATAGTTGACAATGGCATATGGGGGGGTGGGGGTGGCGTGGTGAATTAAAGGCTATGGAGCTCTTGAAATCTTTCACAGGCCACAGTCCACTCACAAAGATCCAAAGTGTTTTGATGTGAGCCTGACACACCAGACAACTCCAGTTCCAAGCTCTCCTCCTATTTTGATTCCATCCATCATGCTGAAAATGTGCTTTCCATTCTTTCACCACTACATTAAAAAACAATACAGAGTTTTAGGTAAATTCTTTTAAAACTAAATGAGGTAACACTTCAGACACCAAGTCAGTAACTACCTTAGGAATCTACTTCTGAGACTGGAACTAGACTCACTGAGTTTGAATCTGATCCTACTCTTGCTAGCTTTGGGACCTTAGAGAAGTTAATTCACCTGTCTGAGTCTTTAGTTTTCTCACTGATTAAAGAAATTTTTGTCAGTTACTACATGTGATGCCTTTAGGATAGTACCCGACACTTAAGTGGTCAATCTGGAGAAACTGTTATTATCATTATCATTGCTGTCCATCATCACTGTTGTTAACTTGATAATCTGTTAACATACCCCTTTTACCATCCTTCTAGTATGCGGAAGAATCTAACAGGAGATAATCAGATTTCTGAACTACTGTTAAGCTGAAGAAAATAATTCACTAACAGCCTGGTCGGCAAGTTACATATTTCAAAGAACTTAAATCTGTGATTTAACATCATAAGGACTCAACCACTCAACTATAATAATGGTTTAGGATTCATTTAAATCTCTTATGGGCAACTGTTACAGATTTCATGCAGGCCCTAAGTTATGAGTGTTTAATTTTGAAATAATGAAGCCAAAGATATTTTGTCTTCAAAATCATTACAATACATCTGGAGAGATAGCTGCATCTTTAACTAGGCTACAACATAGAGAATTAAACTACAGTAATTTGAACAGGAAACAAAATAGGTTAATTTTTCCTGGGGATAGGAAAAAAGAGCAGCAGCAACAAAAACGATACTCAAGATTGAAAAGTTATAGGTTATGAAATGTAACATTTGCCCCATGAATTTGCCATGGTGATCTTATATAAAACTTAATTTATACATATTAAAATACTAGGTTAAAAAACATATAGCATCACAGAATGAAAAGCTACAAACTAGCATAAGACATTTGAAACATAAAAATGAAGAACTAAATACAATGGTAATATAATAATAATAGTTATTCTTATGCAGTTCTTACTAAGTATCAGGAACTATTCTAAACTATATACACGTATCTTAAATACATAAAGAATTACTATGAATCAATAAGAAAAACACAAACAACAAAATTTTTAAAAGAGCAAAAATCCCAAATAGGAATTTCATAGAAAACAAAAATGGCCCATACACATAAAAGATGCTCAACTACAATTCTAATCAAGGAAATGAATATTAAAGGCCTGATGAGGTATCAGTTCACACACTAGATTCACAAACACTAAAAAGGCTGTCAGCATCTAGTTCTACTGAGGAAGCAGAACAATGAGAATTCTTATCCACTGCTGGTAAAGGTCTAAACTGGTGTAACTGCTGTGGAGAACAGTTGGATATTACTAAGCAAAAATGAATAGCCAATGACTAAGCAATCCTACTCCTAGGTATAAATGGAAAAGATACCCCTGCACAAGGGCAATACCTAACAACATTCAGTGGACACTGTTACTACAGATTTTTAAAAAAGTGTGAAACGAATAGAATAGAAGATTCTATTACATGGTCTAATATATTCTATTATATTCTATAGACCATATATTCTATTATACGGTCTAATATAAGATCATCAATAGAAGTGGAATAAAAAAAAATTCTGGTACATTCATCTAACTGAAAACTACACCACAGTGAAAATGAACAAGGCACCACCACCTGGGTGAATCTCAGAAACATAAACTGGAAAAAAAGGAAATGAGTAAAAGAAGATTATGCACTGTACGTTTCCATTTATATAAAGTTCAAAAAAACAGGCAAACCTAAAAAATAATACTGACTCAATGGGATCTATTCCGAGGTGATGAAACTGTAAGTAAAAGCCAGGAAGTGCTAGCTGTTCAGTCACTAAATCGTGTCTGACTCCTCTGTTTACCATAAAATTAAAGACAGCTCGGAAGAGGAAGGGCATTCGGGAAGCTTCTGAAATACTGGTAAAGTTTTAGTTTTTAAACTCCCTGGAAGATACTTTGTAATCAGTTTCATTATTTTTCCTTATTTTGTACAGATATATTTTATATTCTAACATGTAACACACTTCAAAATCTTAAAAAAAGAATTTAACATGTATTCCTTTTAGATGAATCCTAGGCAAGTCTACATAATGAATCCATCATTGAAACAACGTATACATGGCAGACTAGAAAAGTAACAATTTTAAAATAAAGAAAACTTTAAAATCTGCAGCAGAAACAAAAAGCCTAAACTTTAAAATGGAACCAAACTGAATTCACAATCAGAAAAACAACACAGTAATAACTCAAAGCATCAGTTACTCAAGTGTGTTCTATAAACCATTTTTTTCTTAGATGTCTAAGGGAAAATGGGTACCAGGAGTGAAATAAATTTGAGGATTAATGGGTTAAACAGATAAATCTCCTAAGAAAGAAATAGAATTTCCTTAACTTGACTCTAGAATCTTTTAACATGGTGAATTACATAGTGATCTTTCAGGATTCATATTTCCTATAACGCAAACTGGGAAACATTTTATGACACAGAGGTCATACCAGAGAGCATATCCCCAAGCCAGGTGAGAGCAGACAATACTCTGGTGAAAGGTATTCAGATACCTAAGTCTTCAGTGGCTGATCTGTCCAACCCAAACCATGGGCAGCTGGGATCAAAACCCATAACCAAATACAACCCTTCAGTAACTAAGGGAACAGTCATTTCAAGTGTTACATGAACATGGTGACAGCTTTATGTGATTCCCTTGGGGGTAAAACAACATAAGCATAAGGTGCAACAGAAAAGATCTGGATGGAATATAAAAAATAAATCTATTTCTACAGCTTTTAGCAGGTCTTATTTGGCTTAGGTAGAGTTCAATGGAAGCCTCCAGTAGAAAAATATGTTTCAAATCATACCTCTTAGTTAAAAGGTTTTTACACTAGCCTTCCCCTAATACAATTAGAAAGTTTCTAGTTTCCTACTAAAGTTTCCCCTAAGTAAAACAAATCTGTGAACTGGGTCGGCCAGTTCTTCAAAATGTGGTTTTATTACCATAGGAAAATAAGGTGATAATGCTCTTCAAAAGAAAACACATCCAGAGCAGGGGGCACAATCTCTGTCGGGGAACTAAGATCCCACATGCTGTGCTGTGTACCCCCTCAAAAATGATGAAGATTGACAAATATAACAGTGACAGAAGGAAGAACACCTGTCGTGTGGACATCCGTGGCCAGTCATTTCATTACAACCAGATTCCTACTGACGGCCAAATCACAGTAAGAAGACTCCAAAGTACACACGGAGTCAGAATTAAGGAAGTAAGAGGAATTGAGAATTTAATGGTCTTCTTTCATCCTGGCAATAACTGTTTTTTCTTTAATTAAGCAATTCCTATGTCTAGGCATTCTTCCAAGTCCTAGGGATACGGAGGTCTTTGCTTTCAGAGAGCTCATATTTAAGTAACAGCTGAAGAATATATATATTTCATCAAAGTTTACTATAATATTGTTAACAGAGTAAAAAATTTCAAAGCAATCTAAGTGTTCAACAAGAAAGCTGTTGATTAAATAATTATAACTCTAAATGATGGGGAAAATATACTTTTTAAAGAATAGTGCTTTTAAGCAGTAATTCAAGACATGGAAAAATGATTATGGTGCAACATTAAATGAAAAAAGGCTGTGAAAGTGTAAGTAGTGTATGATCACACATACATATGTGTATCACATGTATACTTACATATATATACATTTCCTACCCTTCTAGATGCATAAGAGAAAGCCAGAAAGTCACCAGTAATTATCTATTTTTCCTCTGCTATCTTTTCAAAGGTAACTGAAAACTTCATACCTTTTCAAACTTTCTAATTTCCTGAAATATCACTACATGTCTTTTATCACCAAGGCAGGGATTACTTTCAAAGTGATTTCAATCGACATAAATACCAGAATCTCTTCAGATTTATCTTTAAGAAGCCATCCATGAATGCCAGTTCTTGGCTCTGTCTCTGAACTTTCAGGGAGAGAAGTCACCCTTCCTTGTGCCTGTAAGCCATACTCCACAAGGACGAGTAACACACCTTCTTATTTCTTCATTCCTACTTCTTGCTTCTTCCTTTCAACTTGAACATCTTACAAAAAAGTTACATTTAATTACCTTGGAAGTAAATGTATAACTCTTCCCCCACAGCCAGTCTGCTAACAACCCCATTTCTAGCCATGGCACTAACCTTTCTCCCAATCAGAATCTTGGAAAGCAGCCTTCATTCACCTCTCCCTTTCCCATTTCAGGTTCATTAATAAAATCTGCTGAAATCTCTCCCCATCGCATCTTACTCCTCACCCATACTTCTGCCACTGGGTAGTCCAGGCCCTGACCGCACATGACGGTGCGTGTGTGCATGCTGGTCGCTCCGACCCCATAGACTGTAGCCCACCAGGCTCCTCTGTCCAAGGGATTCTCCAGGCAAGAATACTAGAGTGCGTTGCCGTGCCCTCCTCCAGGGGATCTTCCCGATCCAGAGATCAAACCCGTGTCTCTTACATCTCCTGCACTGGCAAGTGGGTCCTCTGCCACTAGCGCCACCTGGGAAGCCCTACGTGACGGTACCAGCGTTCAAGCGGGTCTTCCTGAAGCCATCTCACCCTTCTCTAAATCACGGCTCTGTATACAGAATTTAGATGATGTCACTTGGAGGCTCAAAAACTTCGACGCTGTCTCCTTTTTTCCATTCCAATCTTAACTTCTTTGCCTGGCTTTTATTAAACCCCATAATTTGGCTCCACCCTAACTACTTAACTCTATTTTCCATTATTTGCCGGTCTCACCCCTCATCAACTAAGAGACATGCCATAATCAATCTTACCACCAAGCTCTGGAAAATCTAAACATAAAAAAGGCCCTTCCTTTCGTCTGTACTTTTATTTTGAAAGCCTAATGGATATCCCCTCTTCTACAAAGCTTTTCTTGATTTCTCCAACCTCATTTATGTCTCACTTTTCTGAACCTGTCTCAAGTGTGTATGTGTGTGTGCGCAAGAGCTTCATCTATTCATTCACTGATGGACACTAAGGTCATTTCCATATCTTGGCTAGTGTAAATAATGCTGCTATGAACATGGAGGCACAGATATCTTTCCCGGTTAGTGTTTTTGTTTCCTCTGAACATATTGTCAGAAGTTACTATGTAATTTTGACTTACTGATCAAGTGAACCTTAAGCTTAAAGTGGAAAAAGAGACAGAAAAAGTTCAGATATTACTGCAACAATGAAAGCACCTGGTCAGGCTCTCCTTAAAAAATGACAATAGTGAGAATGGTCTAGCAAGTTATTTATTGCAGAAGAAGAAATGGGAAAGGTGTGAGCAACAATGCAGCCTTAGATCCCTGCAAACTTATGTCTGGAATATGGGATTAAATAAAGAAAGAAAATTGGCATTATAAAAATAAGCTAAAAATAAGTTATAATACCACTAAAGCATCAGCGAGACTTGAAGGGATGGGACTTAGAAACATAAAGAACTGCTGGTCTGGATTATGTGAGAGGTTGAAGCTGACACAGAAAGAAACCAAGCTGTAATGGGGACTTCAACATTTGGGATATTTGCTAGAGCTCTCCTACAACTAAAACTCAAGGAACCTGATAATGCCTTGCTTAATCTCCATCTCTCACATAGGGAAAGAAACATTCTGGATAAAATACAACTACTGGGAAGAAATCAGCTTACTGAAGAGCAACGGTTAACTGGAAAACCTGAGAGAGACTCTCAAGTTGGCTACAATTGCTGGGGACAAGAATGTGGGACGTGCCTAGGGAACAGAAATTACAAAAACTTCAGAGGAAAGAAAAGGAAACCCTGTTGAGACTCTAAAAGGGAAGATGCATCATATGTTTTTAGGAAGTTCTCAAGAACAGAATTCTAGCTAAACAATACTTGATTAATTAATCCCCCAAGTATTTACTGAGCATCTACTATGGGCCAGGTAATGGGACTTCCCCAGTAGCAAAGTGATAAAGAATCTGCCTGCAATGCAGAAGCTGCAGGAGATGAGAGTTCAATCCCTGGGTCAGGAAGATCGCCTGGAGGGGAGCATGGCAACCCACTCGAGTTTTCCTGTCTGGAGAATCCCATGGACAGAGGAGCCTCGTGGGCTACAGTTTATAGGGTCGCAGAATCAGACACAACCAACCATGTAGGCACAAGGAAAATACAAAGGAAGTAGAAAACATGATTACTGCCCTGGAGATAGTGAACATTTCAAACTTGGTTGAAAGAAAATTTGGGCTTCCCTAGTGGCTCAGACAGAGAAGGCCATGGCAACCCACTCCAGTACTCTTGCCTGGAGAATCCCAGGGACGGGGGAGCCTGGTGGGCTGCCCTCTATGGGGTTGCACAGAGTCGGACACGACTGAAGCGACTTAGCAGCAGCAGCAGTGGCTCAGACAGTAAAGAACCTGCCTGCAACGCGGGAGACCTGGGTTCAGCATCTGGGTTGGGAAGATCCTCTGGAGGAGGGCATGGCAACCTACTTCAGTATTCTTGCCTGGAGAATTCCTGCGGACAGAGGAGTGTGGCAGGCTATGGTCCAGGGGGTTGCAAAGAGTCAGACATAATTGAAAGTAAATTATAAACTGAAAATGAATTTAAAAGAATAACTAGGAAGATGTTTCATATCCACACAGGACTTGATAAAATAACAGGTTTAAACTTCTGGGTTTTAAAGTAAATAATTCTTAAAGCTACATCACTAGAATAATCTAGGAGAGAAGGCTGAGACAAAGTGAGAGAACTAAAAAAAGAAGAAAAGTGAGAAAGACATGTGGAAAGAGACAGAATCAAACAGCATGCCCCAGTTCATTCTAGTCACATAGAAAAAAGTACAACTTAAATGATTTGGCATGAAAAAAAAATGGAATTCTGGTTATAATGTGCAACACAGAAGAGGAGAAGAGTCTGAAAGGACTAGCTGCACACAGAGCTCTCCAACGAGCTGAGGTTTTAAAAGACACAGATAAAAGACAACACATAACATGGACGCCTGGAAAAGCAGCTCAGGGTGACATCAGGAAGCAAAAGGCCCACAGTGAGCTGAGCTTAAGAAAACCATCAAGGGCTACCAAACGGGCTTTTGAATTTATGTCCAGGAGAGAAAATTTGCAAAAGGCCTGGGTACACTGGTTAAAGTGAATGGTGTAGTTAACACATGACAGGGAAAAGAGAATGACCTCTACTTTTATGTTGCTTTTTGAAATTTTTACACTTGAATACCACTGTACAGTTTACACGTTTCTATTTTACAACGTCCTTGAGAAGTAGGGCCAGCCCCTACTTTAAAAACTCTCTGTCCAGTGTGCATACCCCACTTGAACTCGGCCTCCTTCCTCGGTCTCCTCCTCAGGATGAGGGCCTGAAGTGGAGTCTGTGGGGTGAGGGAACCAAAGCCCAAGACGGCAGGGGCCACAAAAGAGCTGTCCCCAGTGCCTTGCAGGTCTTCTGACTCAGCCAGCTGATAAGGTCACACACCAGGAATTTGCCTCTGAACTGTGCTGAGGACAAGTACTCTTTGATGGATTATGGAGACCTGAGAGCTCTGCTGAAAGACAGAATACAGGCCTCCCAATCCTCCAAAATGAGGAAAGAGCATGAACATTACAAAATACTAACATGAACATTACAAAAGAGCATGGATATGACGAAACACTAATACCAGTAATAACGTTATGCTTATCACCCAGCTTGAAGAATATTCGAAAAAAGATCATAAAGCAGATGGTTTCTGAACAAAGATGGGTGGTCACTAAAAATCCACATGGATTCAGGAGGAACAAGTCTTGCCCAGTAACTCTACTTCTTTTCTTGACAAACAATCTATGTGACTCTTTGAAAGGTATTTAACAAGCTTCACTCTCCAAGTCTTTCTAGAGGAGTAAGGGAGAAAGATGATGAAACATGGGCTGAGATGTGTTTATAAAGCAACAAAACTCAGAATGCTCAAAGGCAAGTTCTATACAAAACTTATGGGGCTTCAACAGTTATACTAACAATGAACCAGATAAAGCTTTTAATGACACTCTTACCAAAACGTGAGGATGAATAATCAAGACAGCAGAGTCAGAATCCAAATTAATTTTTACAGAAGGTAAAGTGAAGAGGAACTAAAAAGCCTCTTGATGAAAGTGAAAGAGGAGTGAAAATGTTGGCTTAAAGCTCAACATTCAGAAAACGAAGATCATGGCATCTGTCCCATCACTTCATGGGAAATAGATGGGGAAACAGTGGAAACAGTGTCAGACTTTATTTTCTTGGGCTCCAAAATCACTGCAGATGGTGACTGCAGCCATGAAATTAAAAGATGCTTACTCCTTGGAAGAAAAGTTATGATCAACCTAGATAGCATATTCAAAAGCAAAGATGTTACTTTGCCAACTAAGGTCCGTCTAGTCAAGGCTATGGTTTTTCCAGTAGTCATGTATGGATCTGAGAGTTGGACTGTGAAGAAGGCTGAGCGCTGAAGAATTTATGCGTTTGAACTGTAGTGTCGGAGAAGACTCTTGAGAGTCCCTTGGACTGCAAGGAGATCCAACCAGTCCATTCTGAAGGAGATCAGCCCTGGGATTTCTTTGGAAGAAATGATGCTAAAGCTGAAGCTCTAGTACTTTGGCCACCTCATGCGAAGAGTTGACTCACTGGAAAAGACTCTGATGCTGGGAGGGATTGTGGGCAGGAGGAGAAGGGGACGACAGAGGATGAGATGGCTGGATAGCATAACTGACTCGATGGACGTGAGTCTGAGTGAACTCCAGGAGTTGGTGATGGACAGGGAGTCCTGGCGTACTGCGATTCATGGGGTCGCAAAGAGTCAGACATGACTGAGCAACTGAACTGAACTTTAACAAATGAAATTTAATAGAAAGAAGGTAAAAATGATATTTGGATTCAAAAACACATGCTAAGTATAAATTGTGATAAACTATTATATACATAAGGAACAACTAAAGATTTTGCTGAATAAAGCTTGACACAAATTAAAAGTATGGAAAAGCTGTCCTCAAAATTTACATGATCTCAATCTTAGGCTGAGTTAATAGACATAGATTAGAAACAAGCAAGATGAATGCCATACACTAGGCTGTATCATCAGAGAAGGCAATGGCACCCCACTCCAGTACTCTTGCCTGGACAATCCCATGGACGGAGGAGTCTGGTAGGCTGCAGTCCATGGGGTTGCTGAGGGTCGGACACGACTGACTGACTTCACTTTCACTTTTCACTTTCATGCATTGGAGAAGGAAACGGCAACCCACTCCAGTGTTCTTGCCTGGAGAGTCCCAGGGACTGGGGAGCCTGGTGGGCTGCCATCTGTGGGGTCGCACGGAGTCAGACACAACTGATGCGACTTAGCAGCAGCAGCAGCAGCAGCAGGCTGTATCATTGGGTTCTGACCTGGAGAAGTTTTCAATAGTTGGCAATGTGCTATAGTAAGTACAAAAGGACAAAGTAAAATGTCCTCACAATTTGAAAATTAAGTCACCCTCTGGGAGTAATAACAGCATGAACCAAAAGAATCAGAAATGACTATCAACATAATTCCAAGAAAAGGTATAATTGAAAATATCTGAGAACACTCAAACCCAATCAAAAGTGAGCAGGGTGTACTTTCTGGGAGGCTGGATTATAACAGAATGTGAATTAAGAAAGCTGAAACATTGTCAATTGTGTTTCTGTCTGGCTAAAGGAAAGGCTATATTAACAGAAGGCGCTCAGTCACTCAGTCATGTCCAACTCTTTGCGGCCCCATGGACTGTAGCCCATCAGGCTCCTCTGCCCATGCAATTTTCCAGGCAAGAATTCTGGAGTAGGGAGCAATTTCCTACTTCAGGGGATCTTCCTGACCCAGGGCTCAAACCTGCATGCCTTGTGTCTCCTGTACTGACGGGTGGATTCCTTACCACTAGCACCACCTGGTGAGCCTGTTAAGAGAAGAATGTTACATTAATCTGTTGGGGGTAGGGACAGGAGCTTAACAAGCAAGATTTTGCCTGTATTCCCCAACACTGTCTGAGACAGAGATGGCTAACTATGTCCAGAGCACTGCTGGTAGATGTATCCTTATTAAAAAGAGGCTCCATCAACTCTCCTGGCTCAGTGACACTCCTCATTAAGATGACCTATCTTGATTAGAATTAACCACTTCCCATGTAGACTGTCCTACTGGGGTGACAGTGCACTGACCAAATTATGACATTTCCGTTCTACTCACAGTGATATTAATAAATGCATTAGTTGACGTCTTGTTTCTCTGTTAGTCTCCTGGTCACTTGCTAAATATAAGTAGATTCCATAATCCCAAACATTTCTGGACACACACATACACACAAATTCACATTTATGGAACTGGAAAAGCAAAGTCTATACATTAAGTTGTGTCATTCTATACCCAGATACCACAAACCTGTGAAGTCCTGTTTCTCTGTATGAAAACTGTATTTTATCTTTATTTAAGAGAGGAAACTAACAAAATATAACCCATGTGGAAGAGAGTAGTCAGGAAAGTAAAAAGTCTGAAATCCCTGATATTTGAACAAATTAAATGAACATGCTTATCTTGAGACAGAGATGACTGAGATAGCTGTCCTCAGTTGTCACTCTTGCTGTTGTTTAGTGGTTAAGTCGTGTCTGACTCTTTGCGATCCCATGGACTGTAGCCTGCCAGGCTCCTGTCCACGGGATTTCCCAGGAAAGCATACTGGAGTGGGTTGCCATTTCCTTCATCATTCTTTCAGTGATATAAAATTATCTCTAACTCTGTGATGAGAAACAGCTGAAATCTGAGTAACAAAGAGTTTTTCAATTTATACTGTCCCGTGCCTGGCACAGGCATAGTTCAGTAAGTCTGGACACATGGGAAATGTTCACAATGTTAGCTATGATTGTGTTGTATTACAAGATATTGTGGGAATGCAAAGGAGGGGTACCTGACTCTGAACAAGAGATGAGAGATCAAGGAAGGCATCCTCAAAAGTAGAGATACCTAAGCAGGGTATGAAAGAAAGCACAGGAGTTAACCAGAGGAGTGTGGGAGAAGGAATTCCAGAAAGAAGCATGTAAGATGCAAGGTCAGAGAAAGCTGCAGAGGTGAGTAGAGGGGGTAATGAAAGAGAAGGCTAGAAAAGCAAAAGGGCACCACTTCTTGAAGGGACTCAGGTCACAGGCCATGGTAAGGAATCTGGTGGAGATGATGGAGAATCATTGGAAACTGTAACTGATGGGAGTTACATAATCAGATTTATGTTTGAGGAGAACCCTTTTGGCAACCACACATAAAATGGATTGGAAGAGCACAAGGCTGGTAGCAGAAAAAGATGGTTATTTCAATAATTTGGAGTCCACATGAAGATACTGACATTGTAGAAAGAGCCAAGATGGGGACTTCCCTGGTGGTCTAGGGGCTCAGACTCCATGTTTCCAGTTCCAGGGGCCCAAGTTCGGTCCCTGAAAGGGAACTAGATTCCACATGCTGCAACTAAGAGTTTATGTGAGTGATAAACAAGAGGAGAGTCAAGGATGATTTCCAGCTTTACGGCTGGGACAACCAAAGAGAATAATACCGTGCACTGGAGGAGGTAAGAAGCCTGAGACAGATTCCGGGAAAGGAGAAGATAACATTGAGTCTTGCGGAAAAACACCCAGGTGGTGATGTCTACAAAAGAGATAAACCATGGAGTCTCAAGCTCAGAAAAGGGGTCTGGTTTGAAAGTCATCATCACAGAGTAGTCACTGAAGGAAGCATCAGAGCCTATGAGATCATCCAGTTCCCAGAGTGTGAGAAATAAGCAGAGGGTTGGGGATAGAAGGCTGGAAAACACCAACCACTCAAGACAATGAAAGTCAGTGATTTCATGATCTGTTAAGTTTCTTTTCTTTGCAAGGAACTGAAATATTTAGGCAAAGATTAAACACCCACTTACCAAGGATTAGGGGGAATTCACAGCACAGAAATGGACTATCTGACCTCTATAGGATCTTTCAACTCTGAAAATGAGTCAAATACTTTAATTCAATCTAGTATTTCTTACAATCTGAGGAAACTTTTAATTACCACTACAGAAAAACTAAAATCATACTTTTTTTTCCATACTTATTTTAATTCTTTGGTCACGTTTGTCCAGGATGAAAAAACACTTTGCGGAACTAAAGTTTCTTGTTTGATAACGTCTCCATAAAGGGAAGGAGTCCCTGACTGACCAAGACAGGCGAACACAGGCTCTTACCTGATTTCCTGTTCTACGTTCCCCTCTATGGGTCCTGTCATACGGTTGGTATCAGGATGTAGTTTTACCCAAACACATGTGCCTACTTATTCCTCCTTTCCCTTTCTGTCACCCTGTGCCTGACTGGGGCTAGACTTAACCTATGGTTTTAAGTCTTAAAGGTTTTCCCGAAACGTAGCTATAATTTCCACTGATATTTAAAGTGTATTGGCTTTTGTTTCCCTTTCCACTCAATTCTAAAAACACAGAGACACAGGTATATAAACACATTTAAAAAAAATTAAATCCAGAAATGTCTGATTAAAACAAACGGTCATTTTTGGCACAACAATATACCCAGGGTATTTTTAGAGAGGACTAAAATTTCACCTTAAAAGATAACACTGGTTCTACCCAGAGACACTTGGAACAGGTGTCAGAGATATTTGACCTTTTCAACCATATGCACCTTTCTCCTTCCCCCAGTCAGCACCTGTCCTGCCCCCCTGCAAGCCTTCTCTTTCTCCTCGTGCCCTTGTCTTTCGATTTCTTCCTGGCAGTACCCATAAACTTTTATTACCACTAATGGCAGTAAAGCTAACACAGCTGCCACCCCCTCAACCCCCCACTTAGAAATACAATGGGTATAAATCTAACTGGAGCCTACAATGAACTTTTTGGTTGTCCTTAGAAAAGAATTTAACAATATTCTGTGTCAGTGACCCAATCCACAGGACAGGAAAACAAATGGCTCCAGCAAAGAAACTTTTGTGGAAAGAAACCACAAGTGCTATTTAGCTCTAGCAGTCTAATGGGGAGGCTCAGAACCATGACTTGCAGATGCAGGTTTCTAAATGAGCAAAACAGAGAGAAACAGGACAAACTAGAGGTAGTGGCTGACACCATTTGAAGTTTAGAATCCTAAGTAATTACAACACAATAAGCGTTAGAGTAGAGAAGATGGGGAAAAAAAAAAATCAAGGCTAGATCCAGAATAAAAGGACTTCAGCACTAGATATTACAATTCTGGGAAAGTTCTAGGGGCACCATAAAACTTTATGGGAAAGGTAAATAATTATGTTCCTCTCAAGTCAAGTGCTCTTGAAGCTGTGTTCTGATGCTGCACTCTCATACAACAAGCTTACTTGCTCCAGGCATTCATCAAAGGAAAGGGTTTTAGGATTTTTCTCCTCTCTGGCTAATGGTATCATTACCTTTTCTGTTTAATTTCACAAAATGAAAGCAAGAGACAATGTATCCCTGGCAGACGATTTGGGAAACACAGCAGAGGTGCTTCCAGGAGGCTGTAAGAGGCAACAGAAACATTTCCTTACAAAAGTTCAGAGTGCTGAAGCTAAAGAAACTAAATATGGAAAAACATAGCAAATAAAAAGTTATTTTACCAGGACAAGTTCATTTATCTTACCTAGCCTCTTGTCCCAACACAAAGTAATCCCCACACAGTCTCTCACATTCTATGCTATTATGTCTTCCTCCTGCCTGTTGGCCAGAAAAACTCCTACTCACCCTTCAGGTCTAAGCTCCAACACCACCACCTCTCTGGAAACCTTTGATTCTCCCAAACAGGTGCCCCTTTTCCTTTCTTCCTGAGTGCTCCTTCATTACAGCAGCTATATGCTATTGCAATTATCTCTAAACTTTGAGGTAGCTCAGCAGTTGCCTGCCTGCTTTCTGAGGGCACAACTCGTCTTTCCATCACTTGCATCTCCTGGAACAGGACACAGATCTCACATGTAATCACAGAGGCAAAGAACTCCCTATGTCTCAACATGAAGGGCCAACACTCACCCATCCAAATCTCTCCTTTCCAATCCCACCAGGTTTCTTTCTTTCTTTTTTTTTTAATATAAATTTATTTATTCTCACCAGGTTTAGAATTTCACTATCAATCCTTTTGGAGAAGGAAACAGCAACTCACTCCAGTATTCTTGCCTGGAAAACGCCATGGACAGAGGAGCCCAGTGGGTGGGCTACAATCTGTGGGGTCATAAACGAGTCAGACACAACTGAGCATGAGTGCAATCTCTTAGATTATTTAAACCAGCCTCTTCCTCGGTCTTTCCATTTCCAGTCCATCTTCCCTTGAATCCGTCCCATATACACTACTGTGTCTGTAATCTTACTAAAGGAGAACTTTAATTAAATGTACCAGGTTGAATAGTTGATGATGCAGAGAATGAAAAGCTGAAAAACACCTGTTCTCTAAGCTGAATGGGCTAAAATCCAAAAGGGCAGAGAAAGAAGTAAATAATTAACACAAAACTCATCAGGTGTTATAGAGATATTTCAAACTCATGCTAATCCCTCCCCTGGCATGTCTTTCACTCATAAATGGACAATTTCTATTTCACTTTATACAGGAAGCCATCCTAATCTCTTCAGCCAGATGCATTATTTTCTCCCTGTTTCCCAGTACCCTGTTACTTGCTTATCACTTTCTGCTTGATTTACACTTATTTGTACTCATACATTAGGCCTCTTACTGGATTGAACCTTCCTAAATAGAAGGGCAATCCCTTTCACTTGTCTCTATTTTGCCATGGTACCTAATAAAAGTGTCCAGAATATAGTTGATAAATGTTGAACTGTGATGATTAAGCTCATGAAAATATTATGAGTCTGTGATTCCTTGAGGATTTGCCAATATTAAGAATATCAGTGGGTCAAATAATACACACAATTCAAGACTGAAATTTTTTTACTCTTGCCACCAAAATAGAAAGTCTATTCTGTTTGGCAAAGTAATAGTAGACATAAGGAGAACATCCTCAACCAGATTTGAAAGATGTGTCCAAATGCAATGGATCACTACTGTAAAAACACAACAAAAGGCAACTCCCCAGTCTCTAAAGTCAGCCCCTGCTTACACATACAGACTCATCATGAAGGGCAAACATGTTATGGCGTTTCCGTAATGGGGGCAAGTCAATGGATAAGTGTTCAGCTAAGTAAAAATGTCCACAGCTTGGCAAACCCTAAATTTAATAAAGCAAGATACAGGTACAAGATAGTATTTCAAAAATGGATCATTCAATAAACTCTCTGATCACTCAAATTCCATAGGTGAATACTTGCAGCTTGTCCATCCTTTAAAGCTTATAATCGGTTTCCTAAAACAAAGCTACTGGAAGACTCCTCACCAAGCCCTCCTTCTTTAATTTCACTTTTGAAACAATATCTATCCTCCCTCCACCCATTCCTTCATCATAATTAATCTAGTTAAATCCAACAGCTGTGTGCAGGATGAGGCAGATAGAAACTTAACTATCACTCACCTGAACTGTAAGAACTGAGGACTTAAAACAGTCTATGACTCAAAATGCAAAACTAAAATTCCAATTTCTCAATTTTGACCAAAAAAGTCCAAAACTGTAAGACCCTTTAGGAAAATGCTGTGCTACAATGATATACATCTGCTCCCAACTGGCGTGAAATCAGAACATTCGATCACATCATTTATTTCAGCATTAAAATTGCTGAGGCCCAAAACCATCTCATCAACTAACTTTGCAGAAGCCTTAGCAAACTACCTTTGGCAGCTTCTAATCTAAAGACACAAATTTAAGTTTGCTTTGAGGATTAACCAAGAAAATGTCTAAAAATGCTTTATAAGACTCTAAAGCACAATACAAACTAAGGTGTTACTAGTATTCTTCTTATAGTTAGCTCTTGCCAAGAGCAGGTCCCCCTTTATAGGAAATCTGAGCAGAGCTGAAGTTATTTCTGTACACTTTTCCCAAAGGAATTTATGTTCTATATCAAAAATGTAAATAACTCCTAAAAAAAGAAGGGAGGAGAGGAAAGGAAACAAAATTCAAGTGAGACTAGAAGGAGGGGGTAAATTAAACAGCACAGGAGAAGTTTTTTGTAATAAAATAAAGCAATATAAGAGAAAGCAACCCTGGATCTCAGAGGTCAGTTTCTAGCCCTGCCACTGAACTATCTACTCAGCTACTCCTGTGGCCCTGGTCCCTTCACCCTAGGCTCCAGTTTCCTTGTCTGTAACTAGAGATAACAGCTCAGACAGTTGCTGTGGGATTAAATGAGATAATATTTATATAAAGTACTCAGTACTATATCTGGTACATAGTAAGTATTAAGCAAATAAATGATTACTGTTGTTGGTAAAATTATTACTAGACCTGTACCCTGATTGGTGACATTCAGGAAGAAAAAGGAGCCAAGAACATGTCAGCAGGGAAGATGAAATACAGAGGGCTAAGTCTATATTCCACTGCTGGGCAACAACATTTGGGAAACATGGATTACCACAAAGCATTTTTCGTATTAAATACACAAATTACTTACTGTGCTTCCAGGACTGCTGAAGAATCTAGAGAAGTGTAGCCAAAATCTCCAAGTCATAAAAGCTGAAGAGCAATGACTGTATAGAAGAACAGGACAAAAAAAGTGCTTAGTGATGTGCAACTTTCAATTTTCCAAATATTCATAGATAGAATGAAAGTGAGGCTTCATAGCAAAGCTACCACAACTCTGCTGACCCAAAATAGATGGTATCAGCATCACGTAGAATCATTTCAGTTTCTGCCATCTTGTTTTTTATTCTGGAGAAGTGGCTGTATCTGTGATTGATTTTGAGATGGTGTGTGTGTGTGTGTGTGCGTGTGTGCGTATGCGCATGCGCATGCATGCACTCAGTAGCTCAGTCATGTCCAACTCTATGCAACCCCATGGACTGCAGCCCATCAGCCTTCTCTGTCTATAGGATTTTTCCAGGGAGGAATACTGAAGTGGGTTGCCATTTCCTCCTCCAGGGAATCTTCCTGACCCAGGGGTCGAACTCGCATCTCTTGCATCTCCTGCATTGGCAAGTAGACTCTTTACCAGTAGGGTCACCTGGGAAATCATTATTAATGCCATCATATTTGATAACTGCAAAAACAGTAAAAGTGTCCTAAAATTAGGAAGAAGAGGAATCGAATCCCCTCCTGAAGCAGATGAAGAGATAGCAAATAATTGTAAAAGGTGAAAAACAATGGACACTGCCTTTGCATATGAGCTCAGCATCTTAAACACTCTAACATGTGAAAAGTCTGCACCCATGGATGCTAAGACCCATGTCACCAATCAGAGATTTGATGTGAAAGTAAGTGAAAGTGTTAGCCACTCAGCTGCATCTGTTTGTGACCCCATGGACTGTAACCCACCAGACTCCTCTTCTGTCCATGGAATTCTCCAGGCAAGAATACTGGAATGGGTAGCCATTCCTTTCTCCAAGGGATCTTCCCAACTCAGGAATCAAACCCAGGTCTCCTGCATTGCAGGCAGATTCTTTACCACTGAGCAATATGGGAAGCCCTATGGAACCAATAAGAATCAGCAAAAGACCAGGAAAACAGGAAACGTTCCATATGGGTGGCCAGAGAATCAACGCCCACTTGGGTTGTCAACCTGTCTAGGGTTAATTCAGGGGAAGGCAAAGAGCTTGTTTAAGAATTTAAAAGCTGAACACAGTACAAATACTACTGTCATAAGCCACAGACAAATTGGCAAAGTTCGAGGCCTTTCTGAATTTACACAACATGAACATGAACGGTCAACTCACTATCTGACCTGTAACTGCTAAGGAGGTGAAGGTATGTCTGGTTTCCCTTTGAGTCTGCCCAACTCACACTCCTCCTTACTGAGAATAACCTTTCAAAATAAAACCTGTACTTAAAGGAATGTGTAATTTTTCTTTTTTAATACAAAGCAGAGGACTTAAAAGCATGTCCCTAAAATTATGGGCTGAAGATCCCCCAAATTTTGTCAATCAGGCGGTGATAAATGGAAATAATATGCCATCACTACTAATTCAGGCTGTGTGAAAAACATTTTTTTTTAATCTGTTTTGCAATTTGTGTCTTACTGTAATAATATAAATACACTGGGCTCTAAATCCTGGATTTTGTTCTGCCACTTTTTCCCATTAGGTTGTAAGCTTGTCAAGGTTTCCTACAATCTACCACACTCACAGAAGGAGAGGATACTTATATTCATTCATAAAAACTGTGCCACTAGAGCTCTACTTAATACTACAAGTACAGCTGATAAGGGCTCTGACAAAGGTCTGCATCTTGCTGGGAGGAAAGGACAGCTAAGTATCCATATGGTTAGTATGGTCTAACGATAATTTTTTTTCCCTTATCTTTAAATCCAATTTAAAGTTACTTCAATACCTAACCAACAAATGCAAACCACTCTTGAAACTTCATAAATAAAATCAGTTGGACCATTCATTCAACAAAGATGCATTTACCAAGTAGGCTGGTACTGGGCCCAGTGCAGTTCTAGAGTACCTTTTATTTCACAACCCCAAAGAGCTTTCAAAGTTGCCCTAACATAAAAGTATCAGTGACTGAACTTCTCTCATTTTATACATGTACAACAATATTCAAAACACTGATTCATGTTCAACACTATTCAAATTCACTGATTATAAATTTAACTGTTGTGAAAATAAAAAATAAAAAGGGCTGCTGAGACTGACGTTCAAAAATTAACTAAATTCCAACTTCCCAATTCAATCCAAAAAATACCCAGTGCCAAGTGGTTTTAAAAAATTACAAGCCAAAATATACAATGATTCAAACATTCCACAAGGCAAAGGAATTAACATAGTTACAACTTCTCTCTTGTAAACCCTTGCGGGTATTGCTACTAAGTAATGAATCAAACTTATCAAAACCCCACTCAAGGATTACACTTAATATGCACCAAGAGCAATTTCTAAAACTGGAGTCAGTATCTAACATGCCAAAAATAACGTATTTGCCTGGGTTTTCACCATTTTGGAGCTCTTTCTAGAAAACAGATTCCTAAATTTAGGTGTCAGAAGAACGCATTTTCCCAAACCAACATCATCAAAAGTGGGAGAAAAATCAAGGAGACTGGTTAAGCACAGGGATACAAGTCAGAATTCTTGGGTGGGAACCCCTGCTTTACCATTTTCTAGATACCTCAATTACTCTGTCTGCAAAATGGGAATAAAAACACCCACTCCACAGTTGCTGGAAGGATTAAACCGAGGTAGATTAGCATGGTAACAGCTTAGGAGCAAGCAGCATTATATAAAGTGTTTGCTTATGATGATTATCATATGACTAGATCATCTCAATCATCTACACAAATGCCTTTCCCTGATGAAAGCCTTCTTTAATTGGTCTAGTAAAATTTAACCCCTTCCTCCTTGGCTTCCCCACAAAATGGATTGTGTATTACAGTTATTTGGGAATATCTTCTTCCCATCAGGCTGAAGAAAAAGACCACAGTTCATCTGAGTGCACAGGGCAGCAAATACTACTCACTGTTGCCCTTCAGTTTCCTCTCTCTAAAGGTTCTGAATAATAATACTGTGTCAATCAATTATAAAACATTTACCTGGAGAAAGGAGCTTTATGTAATTAGCACACATCAGTACCAGACATACCTAGGTCAACACTCTCTTAAAGACTTAAACAAAAATTTGGGAGGTGGGGAAGAAGGATTCACTTAATATCTTTTAACTACTGACCAAGGTTATCTTTTTAAATTAATTCTTAAAATTTCTTATGCTTTAAAAGCTCTCTCATTATTTCATTCAAAAAGTCTATGGTGTTTTTAATATTAAAATACAGTAGCATAATTTCCACATATGTCAAGTCAACCTAATCATAACTTACCCATCTGCTAATTTTAACATAATCTTGGGGTTGCTAGATGACAATATGCTTGCCTGATTCACCCTCCATTGTTTATGTAAAATAAAATCATTTTCACATTACATTGAGATGCAAAACTTTCTGGCTTTGATTTGTGCCCTTTTCCATCCCTCAAAAAAGTGCACACACATGCAAAAGAGCCTCCAACTGATCCCAGATCAGTGGGAAAACACTATCTAAAGTGTTATCCAACTTTGCTAACATGATGCTGCAGCCCTAACTTTGAGAGGACAGAACTTTCCTGAGAACAAATGGCTGAACTGAGGCTGCTGCTTTATTATCCCTTTCTACAAACTACGATTCTTCCTTTGTTTTCATAGAGTGTTACCTTTAGAAATTAATTTTTTAAGCATAAAAACTGTTGAGGACACCTTATTTGCACAAATATTTCTAGTCTCCACTCTATGATTTATTTAAAATGAAACTCAAAAAGGCTAAAGAAGAATTGCACTCATTTAATGTGGTTTTTCTAAGTCTAATTTTTTTGTCATTCCCAGGGGCAGGGGCTTCCAAAGGATTACAAAGACAACACCCAATTTGTTTCTCACTCTAAACATATCCCAAGTAAACGGGGAATGTTATTAGCCATCTTAACAAGGAGAACACCATAAACGCTAAGCCAGATTAAACAAACAAAAAAAAATTTTTTTTTTATCCATTGTACTTCCTCTGAGATCAGAATCTTTTACAGAAAGGTACTTTGACGATTCTATGCAATGAACAAATGTCATCATAATTTAACATCCTATTTTGAACGAATTTCTCTCCCCTCACATAGTCACAAGAATGGTCAGTTCACATACAATACCTCTCAGCTACTGGATAGACAGTATAATAAACTTAATTGTTTTATATATCCTGAGGCATACAAAGAAAAACCAAACACAAAGAGGCTTCCAGTACCTTACATACATTTATGACCTAGACAAAGAACTTTCAAAAACCTGCCTTCAGTAAGCAAAACTGGGCTTAAACAACAATAAACCCTGCCTTAAAGTAAGGAGACCTGGCAAGTATTAAGGCCTAACCCCGTCCCCCACTCACAGCCCCTGAAAGACCAAGTCTCACTCCCAGCTTACAGCTAGGAGGCATAACTGAAACACTTAAAGCTGTTTCCTCAGATTTTAGTAGTATTAAAGCTAATACTCAGGTCACCTTTTCCAAGCAATTGGCTTCTATCAAAACTTATCGCAAGTTGCGTGAAATAGACAGGAGCGTTGGCTCTGCATTTTATCAAGTGAGGAACACCAGCATCATACTTTCTGGACCAGCCACTACTCCCTGCACCACCAGCTCTCCCCGTCCCCCTCCCCATTTCTTTTTAAGTCTTTCCTCCAAATCCACAATTCGAAAAGCGGTCTCATAAAACAAAAGTAGTATCAGTAAGCGGGAGGCCACCGATTTTGAAAATAAAGTTAGTTCTTTTGCTCTCTACCTGGCAACTTTTAAGGGTGAAATGTTTCCTTCCTCCATCGGACACAACCTTCCCTATTTTTACCCATACCAAACAACCACTCGTTCGTCCCCTCGTAGTAAAGGTGAAAAAAAGGGAGTGGGAGAAAATGATGGTGAAAAGAAGGGTCTAGGATTCCACCGGTAGGGTCCGATTTTGAGAGACCGGCTTTAAACACTCCTTGGCTTCTGAGAGCAGCACGGCTTTTACTGTGTCTATTTGAGAAATGTTTAGGAATCTGACGCATCAGTTTTTAGGAATGGTACACAAACAGCCCCCACAATCTAAGAGCCATGCCCAGAATCCTTCCCCTCGCTGGCATCGGCTGGAGGGCACGGGACAGGAGAGCAGGGGATACAGGGGAAGGTCCTCACGACATTTGTTATTGTTTATGAAGCCCAAGCAGGGACAGAGAGCCCGGGGCTCCGGGACCGCGGAGGGGAGAGGCCAAAGGAGCCTGGAAGGACAAAGACTCCTCCCCGGGCCACAGGCCACCTCTCCGGACACCCGGGGCCACTATCACCCCAAGGAACAAGAGGGCCAAGGCCGTCACCGGAGCTTCACCGGAGATATTTCCAGCCTCGAAATCAGCCCGGCTTTCCCTGGACACCCTAAGACACATAAGATCTTCTCCTGATCCGGCTCTCAGAGTTGGGGCCGGAGAGGCAAGCCGTACCCCTAGCCTCCTCCGCGAAGAAGCGCCGCATCAGCGCACTCACCTGCCTCCGGTCGCGCCTGCGGCCGGCTCAGCCTCCTCACGGACCGCAGCCGGCCCGGCGACCGTCTGCTCCCTCTGCCCGCTCCGCCCTCGCCCCGCCCCCGGGAGGTGGGACCCGCCGCCGCGGCGCCGGAATCTCGGGGCGGCCTCCCTGAACTCTCGCGAGCCCTTCCTCCTCCGCTTCTAGGAGGCTCGGCCGGTCCCCGACGTCATACGCACCACAGCCGGAAGTAGCCTTCTGTCGTCAACGCAGGCACCCCGCCAGACACACGCCCCACCCACCTGCGCCCGGTAAATTCCTGACTGGCCCTGAAAGAGTTGTTCCAAGAGTGACCGCCTTCCTTCCTCATCAGCCTCACCTCATCTCCCTCTTCTCTGCTGAAAGCTAGTTCAGGCCACTCTTGAGGGACCCAGGGTGTTGCCACATTGGTCACGTGTCCTACAGGTCGCCAGAGTTTTTCTTGATGCTTCACAATGCAAAGTGAGTGTTAAAGATAATAGGGAGCTTAGAGATCATTTCCATTATTTTTCTGGAACCTTTTGCAGAGTAGGAAAATGTGGTCAACAAAAATGGATTGGCTGGTCGTGTTGCCTAACTAGTTAGTAACTCAGTGTTCCTTGACTCTTTTCCTTTTCCATCATGACTCGATTGTAGAGACTTGAGAGGAATTCACATTTGGAAAAGCTACAAAAAACCAACCAAACAAACAAACCAGAACTGCAGCATTCATGAAAAATTTGCTTGCATCATCTTGGAAAATCTAAAATAACTGATGGTACTGGGCTGCTGCTTGTTTATGATCAGAGAACTATGAGGAAAATCACCTGTACTATGACTCAGAAAGGATGGCTTTGGGAAGGTGATGCATTTGAGTTTTTATTTAGCAAATCAAATAAGAAAATTGTCCCCAGTTATCGTTAACAAATTACCTTCTATCTGAATATTGGAGATTTTATAAAATAAGATTTACTTTAGACTGTTAAGACAATATACAAAGCTAGCGCTGTGCTTGCAGAAAATGTAATTCAGAGATGACAACCATTATCTTTAGTTTTGCCCAGAGCAGGTGACACATAGGAAAGACTTAGGAAAGAATCTTAACATCACTTCTCTCTCTTTTTTACACTCTCTTCTCTCTCATACATAGCTTGATTGTTGGAAAAAGCACTATGTGATCTGGTAATTAGTGTGTTCTTGGAGAAATCAGTTCCTTCTATATCATGGTGATTTTGAGGCTCAAATGACAGTTGCCATATGCAAGCATTAGAAGTTTAATTGTGATCAAACATGCTTGACAGAGGGCTGTACACCTCTCTCCCTCCACCACACACATATTAATTCAGGTGAGTAGGACTGAGAACATATTCAAAAGCAGAGACATTACTTTGCCGACTAAGGTCCATCTAGTCAAGGCTATGGTTTTTCCTGTGGTCATGTATGGATGTGAAAGTTGGACTGTGAAGAAGGCTGAGTGCTGAAGAATTAATGCTTTTGAACTGTGGTGTTGGAGAAAACTCTTGAGAGTCCCTTGGACTGCAAGGAGATCCAACCAGTCCATTCTGAAGGAGATCAGCCCTGGGATTTCTTTGGAAGGAATAATGCAAAAGCTGAAACTCCAGTACTTTGGCCACCTCATGCGAAGAGTTGACTCATTGGAAAAGACTCTGATGTTGGGAGGGATTGGGGCAGGAAGAAAAGGGGACGACAGAGGATGAGATGGCTGGATGGCATCACTGACTCAATGGACGTGAGTTTGAGTGAACTCCGGGAGTTGGTGATGGACAGGGAGGCCTGGCTGCAATTCAGAGGGTCACAAAGAGTCAGACATGACTGAGCAACTGAACTGAACTGAGGACTGAGAACAGTTTATGGGGTATTCTCTAGCAAACTTATGTTTTCAAATGTGCCATGCTATTTTCATGGCACTAAGAGATATGAACTAGTCTAGGGTATCAGACTAAGATAACATGAGGCAGGCTAGTTTCTAAACTGACGGCATTCCTAACAAATTCCCCTAGATGTTGAAGGTACCTGACCTGAATCAAATTAGAGCCAAGTGCCCTTTTGGAAGTTTGGTGAAATCTATGGACTCTTTTTCAGAATAGTGTTTTTAAATGCATAAATAAGCTACCTAGGATATAAAGGAAATTGATTACTTTAATGTAAAGTTATTAAAATACTAAAACTGAGTTTTCTATATAGTTCTGATGTAGGCAGCTTCTAAGATGACTCTTAATAATCCTCACCCTCTGGTATTCCTATCTTGCACAACCCCCTTAAGTGTGGACTAGACCTAGTGACTTGGTTTTGCAAAGGAGAATACAGCAAAAATGATGAGCTGTCACCTCCACGACTGGGTTACAAAGAACTCTGGCTTCCATCTTGTTTATCCTCTCTTGTTCCATTTCTTACTCACTCTGATGAAAACAGCTGTCATGCTTTGCCCTGTCTTGTGAAGAGGAACTCACAGTAAACACAGAGCAAAGCCTCCAGTCAACAGACACTTAGGAATTGGGGCACCCAGTCTAGCCTGTGAGGGACTGAATCCTGCCCACAACCACATAGAAGCAGACTCTATCCCAGTGGAACTTCAAGATGACTGCAGCCTGGTAAAGGACTCTTAGCCAACATACACAGCAAAGTCTTGCAAGATTCCTACCCCACAGACACTGTGAAATAATATGTATTCATTTTTTAAGCCATTAATTTGGGCCAGGGGTAATTTATTACACAGCCATAGATAAAAATAGTTGTATATTTGCTTTATTAATGCATCAAATAACAAGATCAATACCTACAGTAATTTTGTGGTAGTGATATACATAAACAATGTTTTGAGATATTTGTACCAACTTAATGAGGTAGAAAATATGCATGATTTCAAACATGCAAAGTCAAAGATTTCTAGTATTACTATGATTTGCTGAGTATATTCATAATGGAAGAAATGATCATTTTCAATTAAGGATTAGTGGAAAAATACATTGATGCATATGTATTATTAATGCCTATGTTTATATATATATGTATATAAGATTTGTATATTTATTTTTCATTAAAGTTCACAGACCCAGATTGAGAACTGTTGGCCTAAATAACATATTTTGGCAGGACTTTCCAAAACTCTTCTTATCAACTCTCATTATCAATCATAATTCAAGTTCAAGTAATACAGGTAACAGATACACACCATGGTCCTTGCTAACTTTAGTAACCAATAGTTGAATATGAATTTTTATTCCCTATCTTTCACTTATTCCTGCTTCTTTAAATTACACCAAATGTGGATAGACAAACTAAAATTGTAGCCCACAGAGAAAAATCATAGTGAAAACCTTTTTGGCACCCAGAATTCATCTGATCTTTGTTTTCAGTGTGTGAAATTTAGTATTACTTTTCCTCTCCTAGACCTACCATGTAGTAAATAACCAAAGAATGCCAAATGACAGTAGTAAACAGAAACAGAAGGAAGCTATTAGTAAAACCCTTCCACATAGAAAACATAGAGAAAAGTTGTTTTCCTGTATACGCAGCTTTGCATCTGTGGGATATGGTCAAAGTAGTATTTAAACGTACTGCTTTAAATGCATTGAACAGAAAACGCAAAAATGTACAAACAAGTGAACCAAACTTTCAACTCAGGAAACCTGAGTTGAAAAAGAAAACAAAATAAATTCAACAAAAGTAGAAAAATGTTAAGATTACAGCAGAATCCCTTCCAGATGTCCTGGCCCTTATGTGTACCAAGTATTATAGATCAAATACATAATTGCTCCCATATATAACTCCATTTTTTCAAATAGATGTAATTTATTAAGATTAACAAATTCAAATGCAATTCTAAAATATAAAGGCAGAAATTAATGTAACACAAAACAAAAATGTTTGAAGTTGACCAATAAGGTAATTCTTTAAAAAGTCAAAGAAATAAGGAAATAGGGAAAATCTTTGGCAAAACTAATCCAGTGGGAGAAGAGGACAACAGAGGATGAGATAGCTGAATAGCATCACCAACTCAATGGACATGAGTTTAAGCAAGCTCCTGGAGTTGGTGATAAACAGGAAAGCCTGGCATGCTGCAGTCCATGGGGCTGCAAAGAGCTGGATACGACTGAGTGAACTGAACTGAATCCAAGGGAGACACAGCTAGAAAGGATGATAATAGAGATATAACTGCTGATATGGAGCATTTTTTAGCATTTAAAATGATGATGAAAAAGAGAGGATTTTCCTGGTGGTCCAGTGGCTAAGAGTCCACCTGCCAATGCAGAGGTTTGACTCCTGGTCTGGGAAGATTCCACATGCTGCAGGGCATCTAAGCTCTACAACTACTGAAGCCCTCAAGCCTATAGCTTATACTCCGCTACCAGAGAAACCACCATGATGAGAAGCCTACAGACAATGAGAGAGTAGCCCTTGCTCTTTGCAACTAGAGAAAGCCCACTTGCAATTTCAAGGACCTAGTGCAGCCAAAAAGCCCACTCACAGCTTCAAGGACCCAGTGCAGCCAAAAGACAAATAAATAATACATTAAAAAAAAAAAAGAGAGAGAGTGAGAGGCTATCAAGACAAGCTGGCTGAACACTTCCTTCTGTATGAGTATGAGCAATGTTAATTTCTGATTAGATTTATGGATAGACAAAAAAAAGTAGTTCATATTTATTGAGGTTTTTTTCTGTGTGCCAAGCATTATGCCCTCTGATTGTATTGTAATCTTTATGATAAGTTGGTGAGTTAGGTATTATCACCAATTTATAGATGATGAAACTGAGGCTCAAAGAGCTCTAATAACTTACCTAAGGTCACCCAGTAGCAAGTAGCAAAGCCAGCAACCCAGATTCCTAATAGTGGATCAAAGAAGCACTACTAAGCAAAAGTAAAAGCATGGAATTTGGAGACAGAGAAACTAGTTTGAAGTACTTACCTGTTTACAACATGTTCAATGACTATTAACTGTGAGTACTGCATGCATGCTAAGTCGCTTCAGTCATATCTGACTCTGTGCAGCACTATGGACTCTAGCCCACCAGGCTTCTGAGTCCATAGGATTCTCCAGGCAAGAATACTGGAATGGATTGCCTTGCCCTTCTCCAGGGGTCTTCTTGACCCAAGGAGCAAATTTGTGACAATTAGGTCTCCTGCATTGGCAGGCAGATTTTTTACCACTAGTTCCACCTGGGAAGCCCACTAGTATAATGATAATCCCATCCTTTAAGTGGAATTAAGACCACAACTGCCTACATGCAGATATACGGACAGAAATATGTCTCGGCATTATGTATTCATAATTGTGAAAAATTGGAACTAATCTAAATATCTAAAGATAGGGATTAGTGTAGTAAATTATGGTGGATCTGTACAATGTAATAGCATATATTTGTTTAAAATTGTATATAGATAAATGGTTAATGACATAGAAAGATGTTCAGAATATATTGTTAGGTTTGGGAGTTCTAAAGCATGTTACCAACAGTCTAACAGCTTTTACATAAAAATTATTTGAAAAACAATGTATGTATATATTCATAATATGGGCTTCCCATGTGGTGCTAGTGATAAAGAACCCACCTGCTAATGCAGGAGACATATGACATGCGGGTTTGATCCCTGGGTCGGGAAGATCCTCTGGAGTAGAAAATGGTAACCCGCTCCAGTATTCTGGCTGGGAAAATTCCATGGACAGAGGAGCCTGTCGGATTACAGTCTGTGAGGCTGCAAAGAGTTGGACACAACTGAGTGAGCACATACACATAAACACATACATTCATAATATACACATTCCATATATATATATATAAATTTTTAAAGACAAAGAAAAACAGTAAAATAAAAGCTTTAAGTGTTGTGATTATGAAAAACTATTATGATATATAATGTTATGCCAATTAATTTTTTTTTTAAGGAGAGAGAGAATAGGTGCTTCTCAGTCTGCTTGGAAGAGTATCCTGACAGGAAGACATTAATTTTTCTGTTTTGGAAAAGATAGAAAGTAGATAGGATTTACCAAAAAAAAAGTGAATGGACCTTTCCAGTTGACATGAAGAGTGCTTGACCCCTGGCTTCTTTTCTCATAGCCAAGGTTTTCAAAGGGGCTCTTGCCCAGACAATCAAAATGCAATTCAGGTTTGTTTGTTTGAAAATAAAGTCTCTTTTCTACAAGCTTCAGGGGACTTTCATTGAACCATTTAGTCAAACACATTACAATCCATTCAGAACTCTCACCAGACTGCCTTCTGAAAAATACTTTATAAACCTGGAAACAATGACTTCTAATTGATTTATACTTTAATTTTTAGCTGGCTTGACTAAATTGCAAACTATCACCTAGGGTTTAAAGCATTCCAAGTTTAGGCTATTTCTCTCCCAAAGTTAAATGCACCTATGTAAATAAAAAAAACCCAAAGAAAAGCATAAAGGGAAGGTAAAAATATACTTACTACGTCTAACTGAAATGGTAAAGAATCTACCTGCCAATGCAGGAGATGGTGGATGCATAGATTCGATCCCTGGGTCTGAAAGATCCCCTGGATTATAAAATGGCAACCTGCTCCAGTATTCTTACCTGAAAACTTCCGTGGACAGAAGAGCCTGGCAGGCTACAGTCCATGGGATCATGAGGAGTCGGACATGACTGAACACTCACATAATGCAACCCATCTCTTTGCATTTTAGTAATTACTCCTCTAACAGAAAAATCAGACTGGATTTGTATTCCAAAAACCAGGTTCTCTTACTACTGTATGACCTTGCACAGATCAAAAATGTCCTTTTTCCTCATTTGTAAGATGGGAGAATAGCAACAGGGTATTTGCAGCAAAATATTTTTTGATAAAATTACTTTGTAAACCATAAAACACCATTGCCATAATGGAAAAAATACTGAAGATAGATCTCAGTTTAGTAATAGCTACCTTTTAGGATTAAATGAAATTAAATGAGATAATATAAACATCTATTATGGAACTCAGAACATATTCACTCTCAGTTCAAGGTAGCTGTCTTTATTATCCTTGCTAATACTAATAATTAACAAAAATGCATGTTTCAGAATGAAACCCTCTTACTTTTGTCAACTTCAAATCAAATGAATTCTCTGCATCTACAAAAGACTTTTGGTGATATTTACATCCATGAAGAGAGAGGAAGTCCTTGTCAGACCTTTCTTGCTTTGATTTGTGTCTCCTGTCTATTAACTTTTACAGATTTCTGATACTAATAGAGATACGTGGATTTTCCATCTGTGAAATAGGGAACAGTGCATACATAAGATGAGACAAAGTGATGCTGTGATAACAATCAGAGAATTTTAGTGGCTTAAAATGGTGAAGATTTATTTATTACTAGTGTTTCATGCCCAATTCAGGCCAGCAATAAGGCTTTCTCATCAGGATTACTCAGGGTTCCAAACCAATGCAGCAGCTATCATCTTGAACATTGCTAATTTTTATGCCAGAAAGAAAAGACAAGATGGAAGGGTCTCAGGTCTGCTTACAACCCATTGATTGACCAGAAGTAGTTGGATGGCCCCAATGCAAATAAAAGAAAGCCAAGAGGTACAATCTCCTCATATTCTAGGAAGGAGACATCTCTGACACTCCACCTTTCTAGTGCGGTGAGCATGGGTTCTATACCTGGGTGGGGAAATAAGATCCTGCATGTCACATCAGTTCAGTCACTCAGTCATGTCCAACTCTTTGCAACCCCATGGACTGCAGCATACCAGGCTTCTCTGCCCATCACCAGCTCCCAGACGTTACTCAAACTCATATCCATTGAGTTGGTGATGCCATCCAACCATCTCATCCTCTGTCATCCCCTTCTCCTGCCTTCAGTCGTTCTCAGCATCAGGATCTTTTCCAATGAGTCAGTTCTTTGCATCAGGTGGCCAAAGTATTGGAGTTTCAGCTTCAACATTCCTTCCAATGAATATTCAGGACTGATTTCCTTTGGGATTGGCTGCTTTGATCTTGCAGTCCAAGGGACTCCTCAAGAGTCTTCTCCAGTACCACAGCTCAAAAGCATCAATTCTTTGTCACTCAGCTTTCTTTATAGTCTAACTCTCATATCCATACTTGATTACTGGAAAAACCATAGCTTTGATTAGATGGACCTTTGTTGGCAAAGTAATGTCTCTGCCTTTTAATATGCTGTCTGCTGCTTCTGCTGCTGCTAAGTTGCTTCAGTCATGCCTGACTGTGGGACCCCATAGACGGCAGCCCACCAGGCTTCCCCGTCCCTGGGATTCTCAGGCAAGAACACTGGAGTGGGTTGCCATTTCCTTCTCCAATGCATGAAAGTGAAAAGTGAAAGTGAAGGCGCTCAGTCGTGTCCTACTCTTCGCAACCCCTCGACTGTAGCCCACCAGGCTCCTCCATGCATGGGATTTTCCAGGCAAGAGTACTGGAGTGGGGTGCCATGATCATATCTTTCCTTCCAAGGAGCAAGTGTGTTTTAATATCATGGCTGCAGTCACCATCTGCAGTGATTTTGGAGCCCCCCAAAATACAGTCTGTCACTATTTCATTGTCTCCCCATCTATTTGCCATGAAGTAATGGAACCCGATGCCATGATCTTAGTTTTCTGAATGTTGAGATTTAAGCCAAATTTTTCACTCTCCTCTTTCACTTTCATCAAGAGGCTCTTTAGTTCTTCACTTTCTGCCATAAGGCTGGTGTCATCCCTTATGTCACATAGTGTGGCCCAAAAAATGTTCTAAAAAAAGAAGATATCCCAGGAAGGAGAAAAAAACAAGAATGTTTGTCAGCAGTATTAACATTAATGACCTACATACTGTATATGTGAAAAACACTGTTCAAATACTAGGTGTTGCTTGAGTCCCTTTCTCCATGTCTTAAAGAAACACTGATAGTTAAGCTCTTTACAAAAGAAAAATGCAAGATACTATATAATATTTTGTAATAATATATATTTGATGCAATTTTAATTTTTAAAACATCAAATTAGAACAGAAAAAATAACTTCTCCTTGGTCTCTTCGGTCTCTTGTGACATTCATTCACATTAGACATCTACTCACATTGTATAATACCCTATTTTTTTTTAATTTTATTTTTAAAACTAAAAAGTAGAGTTTTTTTCCTTCAATCTCATTGCCTTTCCCATTCTTAATTTTAGGACTGAATCCTAAAATTTTTATTTTCTCAAGTAAGAGAAAGAATATCCCTCCAAAGACTGTTTTTCATGACAATAGTGGAATTCAACTTATTAAAAAAATCATGCTTAATGTAGGCAGTCTAATGAAAATTAAAATAATTTGAATACATTCTGGGAAGTTAATGTAGTCACTTGGTTGTAGAGTGTCTATTCATGTTCTGTGAATCTAGTACTTAAAATTATTATACCTTTATAAAGCAATCACTTTCCAGTTTTAAAAAGAATTTTAATGGTATCACTCTGGTTTTTAAATAAATATTTATTTATTTTAAATATTATTATTTTAAAAATATTATTTAAATATTTATTTTAAATAAATAGATAACCTTTTTGGTTTTTGGATCTGCCCCAAAGTTCCTATACTTTATTTGGTTCTTCCTTTATAATTTATTAGCCCATTAAATATAGAGTATCTTTTTTAAAAAGTTGATTTTTTTATAAGTGATTATGACTGCTTCAAAATCTATTCAAATTGTAAAGAGGAACTCTTTGGAGATAATATCAGATCTCAGAAAAATCTGTAAACTAAGAAGGTTTAGAGGAGATTTTTTTTAACACCTCCCATCTGTTGGTCTTTCCTTCTCTTGTGATGCATGCATGCTCAGTTGCTCAGTTGTGTCTGACTCTTTACAGTCCCCGTGGACTGTAACCCTCCAGGATCCTCTGTCCATGGGATTCTCTAGGCAAAAGTACTAGAGTGGGTTGCCATGCCCTCCTCCAGGGGATCTTTACAACCCAGGGATCGACCCCACATCAACTGCATTAGCAGGCAGATTCTTTACCACTGAGCCACCTCGGAAGCCCAAACCTCAGTTTACTCGTCCATAATATGGAAAATTTAGGAAGTTCACATTATCAGAGGATAATTGTTACCAGGAGAAAAAAGTAAATATCAGAGGGAGGGACAGTATTGTATAGTAACCATGGAAGAAAATTTATGTTATATGTATTTTCCCAAAATAAAAAATAATTGGAAAAAATTCAGGTTACAGTTGTAGCCATGAAATACTTAGACTGAACAGAGACTGAATCACATTAGGGATTTTTTTTTAACATTTTATTTTTCTGACATTGTGTGATATTATGGATTGACATCCTCAATTTACATTTAACATCACAATCATATTGAGGGTTCCTCTTAAAAAAATAAGTTTTCTGAGATCTTTTGATGTTCATATTTTTCTATTTTAAACCATTGTTTTCAATAGTTTCCACTTTGTGAAAACAGTTAAAACACTTGAACTTCCTCCTCAGTTATCTCTTCCCATTAGACAGTGTCAACTGTAGGGCAAATTCTTAGAAATGGGTCAAAGAGAATGCACATTTTATATTTCCCACACTGATTGCAAAAACTATCATCCCGAGGTTGCACTAATTTCCACTGTTACCAGCACACAGTACAAGAAAATTTCCATTTCCCCTTATGCTGTTCACACCAGGACTTGTCCAGATTTTCAGTTTTGCCACAGAAAGAGAGACTCACAGACGTAGAAAACAAACTTATAGTGATTACCAAAGGGGATACAGGAGGAAAGGAGAAATAAATTAAGAGTTTGGGGTTAACATATACATACTGTTATATATAAAATAAATGACAGGAGTTTCCCTGGTGGCCCAGTGGTTAAGAATTCACCTGTCTGAAAGAAATCAAAGAGGACACTAATAAATGGAGAAATATACTGTGTTCATGGATCAGAAGAATCAAAATAGTGAAAATGAGTATACTACCAAAGCAATCTACAGATTCTATGCAATCCATATCAAGCTACCAATGGTATCTTTTACAGAGCTAGAACAAATAATTTCACAATTTGTATGGAAATACAAAAAACCTGGAATAGCCAAAGCAATCTTGAGAAAGAAGAATGGAACTGGAGGAATCAATCTGCCTGACTTCAGGATCTACTACAAAGCCACAGTCAACAAGACAGTATGGTACTGGCACAAAGACAGAAATATAGATCAATGGAACAAAATAGAAAGCCCAGAGATAAATCCACACACCTATGGACACCTTCTCTTTGACAAAGGAGGCAAGAATATACAATGGAGAAAAGACAATCTCTTTAACAAGTGGTGCTTGGAAAACTGGTCAACCACCTGTAAAAGAATGAAACTAGAACACTTTCTAACACCATACACACACAAACAAAAAAAACTCAAAATGGATTAAAGATCTAAAAGTAAGACCAGAAACTATGAAACTCCTAGAGGAGAACATAGGCAAAACACTCTCCGACATAAATTACAGCAGAATCCTCTATGACCCACCTCCCAGAATATTGGAAATAAAAGCAAAAATAAACAAATGGGACCTAATTAAAATTAAAAGCTTCTGCACAACAAAGGGAACTATAAGAAAAGTGAAAAGACAGCCTTCAAAATGGGACAAAATAATAGCAAATCAAGCAACTGACAAAGAATTAATCTCAAAAATATACAAGCAACTCCTGGAGCCCAATTCCAGAAAAATAAATGACCCAATCCAAAAACGGGCCAAAGAACTAAACAGACATTTCTCCAAAGAAGACATACAGATGGCTAACAAACACATGAAAAGATGCTCAACATCACTCATTATCAGAGAAATGCAAATCAAAACCACAATGAGGTACCATTTCACGCCAGTCAGAATGGCTACTATCCAAAAGTCTACAAGCAATAAATGCTGGAGAGGGTGTGGAGAAAAGGGAACCCTCCTACACTGTTGGTGGGAATGCAAACTAGTACAGCCACTATGGAGAACAGTGTGGAGATTCCTTAAAAAACTGGAAATAGAACTGCCATATGACCCAGCAATCCCACTGCTGGGCATACACACTGAAGAAACCAGAATTGAAAGAGACACGTGTACCCCAATGTTCATCGCAGCACTGTTTACAATAGCCAGGGCATGGAAGCCACCTAGATGTCCATCAGTAGATGAATGGATAAGAAAGCTGTGGTACATATACACAATGGAGTATTACTCAGCCATTAAAAAGAATACATTTGAATCAATTCTAATGAGGTGGATGAAACTGGAGCCTATTATACAGAGTGAAGTAAGCCAGAAAGAAAAACACCAATACAGTATACTAATGCATATATATGGAATTTAGAAAGATGGTAATGATAACCCTGTAGGCGAGACAGCAAAAGAGACACAGATGTATAGAACAGTATTTTGGACTCTGAGGGAGAAGGCGAGGGTGGGATGATTTGGGAGAATGGCATTGAAACATGTATAATATCGTATGTGAAACGAGTCACCAGTCCCAGGCACGATGCATTATACAGGATGCTCAGGGTGGGTGTACTGGGATGACCCAGAAGGATGGTATGCGGAGGGAGGTGGGAGGGCGGTTCAGGATGGGGAACACATGTGCACCCATGGTGGATTCATGTTGATGTATGGCAAAACCAATACAAGACTGTAAAGTAATTAGCCTCCAATTAAAATAAATAAATTTATATTTAAAAAAAAGAATTCACCTTTCAAGCAGGGGACACAGGTTCAGTCCCTAGTGGCAGATGATCCCACATACCCAGGGGCAACTAAGCTTGTGCACCATACATACTGAACCCTGGAGCCACAATTACTGAAGTCCATGCACCCTAGAGCTTGTGCTCTGCAATGAAGAGAAACCACTGCAATGAGAAACCCAAGCACCAAAACTAGAGAGTAGCCTGTGCTCACCACAACTAAAGAAAGACTGTGCACATCAATGAAGACCTAGTACAGCCAAAAATAAATAAATAAATAAAATAAGCAACAAGGACACACTGTATATATAGCACAAGGAACTACATTCAATATCTTATAATAACCTATCATGGAAAAGAATCTGAAAAAATATATATATACATAGCTGAATCACTTTGCTGTACACCTGAAACTAATGCAACATTGTAAATGAACCGTACTTCAGTTTTAAAAATGGTTTTAAAAAAAAGAAAGCAAGAGAGAGTAAGACTTTGGTATGGTATTAGAAATAAAGCCCAGTGTTAAGTGGAAGGTTTGTGTGGAGACTCATTTTGTAATAGGTCCATTTGTTAGTAGTTATTTTCATGTTTTGAGACTCGTTTGAACAATCTCATAAGAATAGGGAATGAATACTTGGATAAGGAGGATTCCCCACATCCCACCCCTTCCCCCTCCACCCCACTCCATCTGATACAATCTCCTCATAGACACTCAGTCTGAGTGCCTCTTCTTCCTGTGGAGCTAAGGTTGGGAACAAGACATTGTAAGGAAGAAAGTCACAAAACCTGTGGCTTGTTTGATCATAGAGGATTCAAGTATAGTCTGGGGTCATGTTGTTTGTTCCTGGGTTGATGATTTCTCTTTGCCTAATAGTTTTATAAATCTGAAAGCAAGGGACTGTAGGAAAGAAGTTATTGGACCTGTCTCTCACTCTGCTACACTCTCTAACACCCCTGTGAGTCAGGTTGATTTCAGAGGGTTGGATTCGTGTATTTTATGCTGATTTGGGTTCCAGGAGGACATAACCCAAATAGGACTTTCAAAAACATGATCTTTTTTTTCTGATTAGGCCGCACAGGGCCTTGCAGATAAGGTTAAGGAGATTTATCTACCCTTAATAGCAACTGGAAGTTATTACAGGGTTTTAGGCAGATGAATGATGTGTCAAATTTACATTTAAAAATACTCTGTTTCTCTCGTATGGAGAATTGGTCTTATAAGTATTAAGTTGAATATTGTAAGTTGCCATAGTAAGCAGGAATAAATGTCTGGTCTACTTGTGAGTGTGTCCAACCAGGGCTGAATAGTACAAATATGATCAGATATGATAAATCAAATAAATGAACATCAAATGTATCACCTTAGTCATCAAGTACATTTCTGATTTAGTTTCTCATTTAGATTTTCTTATGGATTGGGGGTATGCCAGTTAGCCAGAAGAAAAATTTGGTTTGCTAGGTAATTACTTTTCTCATTATAAATTGCTACTTGTTCTTTTCAGAGCTGTATTACTATTGCTCTGTATTAGTTTCTCTGAGTTTGATCACCTCTGACAAAGTTAAATTTCTAGCTTGCAAAGCTGAGGACCAAGCTCTAAGGACAAAGCCTCCTGTTGACATCTTAGCGGTGGTTCTCTGAGTAAAATTATTTTAAGAGAATTAATACACAGACCATTTTAATAATTTTGAAGTGTTTTAAATGAGCCTGTTTTAATTTTTGAAATGATTATTAAAAGACTCACTCACCTATTTAAAATGGCCTAATTGTGGGTCAGGTTTCCTAGGGAAAAGACTCTAAAACTCTCAGGTTAGTATGCAGGAGACTTATTGAAGAGTGATCTCTGGCACAATTCAGGTAAGCGAGAGAAGGTAGCAAGATTAGGCAGAGGAAGAAGTGGAACTCAGATGCAGATGCAACAGAAGCCTCAGTCTATCCCCCAGGGAACTCTGGAGTTGAGATGACTTTTCCAAGTTGTCCAATTGAGACAAGGGGACAGGATTTTGCACCCCAATCTCAACCAGCTGTTGAATGTGGGAGAGGCAGCCACTTGGCTCCGGGAATAGCTGAAGAAGGATGCCTCTGTGGGTGCCAGTGTTTCAGGCAGATATGGAGTTGAATGGTGCCCCACAGCATCCACTACCAGCCCACTGAAGTGGTTCCAGGCCTCATCCTTGGTCCTAGGCTTGTTTATTGCATGTACCAATAAAGTCAGTCAGTCAGTTCAGTCACTCGGTCATGTCTGACTCTTTGTGACCCCATGGACTGCAGCACACCAGGCTTCCCTGTCCATCACCAACTCCCAGAGCTTACTTAAACTCATGTGCATTGAGTCGGTGATACCATCCAACCACCTCATCCTCTGTTGTCCCCTTCTCCCGGCTTCAATCTTTCCCAGCATCAGGGTCGTTTCCAATGAGTCAGTTCTTCACATCAGGTGGCCAAAGTATTGGAGTTTCAGCTTCAGTATCAGTCCTTCCAATGAATATTCAGGACTGGTTTTCTTTAGGATTGACTGGTTTGATCTCCTTGCAGTCCAAGGGACTCTCAAGAGTCCACAGTTCAAAAGCATCAATTCTTCAGCACTCAGCTTTCTTTATAGTCCAACTCTCACATCCATAACATGACCACAGGAAAAACAATAGCTTTGACTAGATGGACCTTTGTTGATAAAGTAATGTCTCTGCTTTTTAATATGCTGTCTAGATTGGTCATATCTTTTCTTCCAAGGAGCAAGCATCCTTTAATTTCATGGCTCCAGTCACCATCTGTAGTGATTTCAGAGACCCAAGAATGAAGTCAGTCACTATTTCCATTGTTTCCCCAACTATTTGCCATGAAGTGATGGAACCAGATGCCATGATCTTAGTTTTCTGAATGTTGAGCTTTAAGCCAACTTTTTCACTCTCCTCTTTCACTTTCATCAAGAGGCTCTTTAGTTCTTCTTCACTTTCTGCCAATCCAGTGGTGTCATCTGCATATCTGAGGTTATTGATATTTCTCCGCAATCTTGATTGCAGCTTGTGCTTCTTCCAGCCCAGCGTTTCTCATGATGTACTCTGCATTTAAGTTAAAGAAGCAGGGTGACAATATACAGCCTTGACGTACTCCTTTTCCTATTTGGAGCCAGTCTGTTGTTCCATGTCCAGGTCTAACTGTTGCTTCTTGACCTGATACAGATTTCTCAGGAGGCAGGTAAGGTGGTCTGATATTTCCATCTCTTTCAGAATTTTTCACAATTTGTTGTGATCCACACAGTCAAAGGCTTTGGCACAGTCAATAAAACAGAAGTAGATGTTTTTCTGGAACTCTCTTGCTGTTTCAATGATTCAACAGATGTTGGCAATTTGATCTCTGGTTCCTCTGCCTTTTCTAAAACCAGCTTGAACATCTGGAAGGTCATGGTTCACATACTGTTGAAGCCAGGCTTGGAGAATTTTGAGCATTACTTTAGTAGTGTGTGAGATGAGTGCAATTGTATGGTACTTTGAACATTCTTTGGCATTTCCTTTCTTTGGGATTGGAATGAAAACTGACCTTTTCCAATCCTGTGGCCACTGCTGAGTTTTTCAAATTTGCTGGCATATTTAGTGCAGCACTTTCACAGCATCATCTGTTAGGATTTGAAATAGCTCAACTGGAATTCCATCACTTCCACTAGCTTGCTCATAGTAATGCTTCCTAAGGCCCACTTGACTTCGTATTCCAGGATGTCTGGCTCTAGGTGAATGATCACACCATCATGGTTATCTAGGTCATGAAGATCTTTTCTGTATAGTTCTTCTGTGTATTCTTGCCACCTCTTCTTAATACCTTCTGCTTCTGTTAGGTCCAAACCATTTCTGACCTTTATTGAGCCCATCTTTGCACAAAATTTTCCCTTGGCATCTCTAATTTTCTTGAAGAGATCTCTAGTCTTTCGCATTCTATTGTTTTCCTCTATTTCTTTGCATTGATCACTGAGGAAGGCTTTCTTATTTCTCCTTGCTATTCTTTGAAACACTGCATTCAGATGGGCATATCTTTCCTTTTCTCCTTTGCCTTTCACTTCTCTTCTTTTCTCAGCTCTTTGTAAGGCCTCCTCAGACAACCATTTTGCCTTTTCACATTTCTTTTTCTTGGGGATAGTCTTGATCACTCTTCTGTACAATGTCATGAACCTGCGTCCATAGTTCTTCAGGCACTCTGTCTATCAGTTCTAATCCCTTGAATCTATTTGTCACTTCTATTTTGAATCTATTTGTCACTGACCTGCCAACACAGGAGACATAAGAGACCTGGGTTCTGTCTCTGGTTCATGAAGATCCCCTGGAGAAGAGCATGGCTACCCACTCCAGCATTTTTGCCTGGAGAATCCCATGGACAGAGGAGCCTGGCTGGCTATAGTTCATGGGGTCAGAAAGAGTTGGATATGACTGAAGGGACTCAACAGCCGCAGCATCATGATATACTGAGGTCACATTACTCTTATCTTACCTTTGGTGGTTGTGCTTTAGTTGTTAAGTCGTGTCCGACACTTGCGACCCCATGGACTGTTGGCCGCCATGCTCCTCTGTCCATGGGACTCTCCAGGCAAGAATGTTGGAGTGGGTTGCCATTTCCTTCTCCATGGGATCTTCTCACCCAGGAATCGAACCCAGGTCTCCTGCACTGCAGACAGATTCTTTACTGATGAGCTACAAGGGTTTCCCTTGTAGCTTACCCTGCTTTCCCTTAAATTCATCATGAAGAACATCAAACCAACAGAAGTCAGAGATACTATGCAAAATAACTGGCCTATACTCTTCAAAATATAAACTTCATGAAAAAAAAGGTGGACTGAGAAATTGTTTCAGATTTTAAAAACTAGAGAGACAACACAGCTAAATGCAACATTTAATCCCCAATTAGATCCTTGACCAGAATTTTATTATTATTTGCTATAAAGGATATTTTGGTGACAGTTGATGAAAATATGATTAAGATCTATAATTTAGATAAAGTTAATGTGAATTTTCTGATTTTGATGATCATTTTATGGTTATGTAAGAGAATATCCTGTTCCTAAGAAATACACACAGGAATATTTAAGTATAAAATGGTGAAACATCCCATTTGAACAATACCATTTATTTTTATCTCAAATATTTCCAGTTTTGCCCTGGGAAAAACTATTGTATCTGTCAATGGAGAACCTGACATTTTTAATGCATGCTAAGTCGCTTGGGTCATGCCCAGCATTGAGCGACCCTTTGGACTGTAACCCGCCAGGCTCCTCTGTCCACGGATTCTCCAGGCAAGAATACTGGAGTGGGTTGCCATGCCCTTTCTGGGGGAACTTCCTGACATTTTCAGTAACTAAAACTAATTACAAATCACAGAAATATATTTACCTAGAATGCATAAAAGAAGAAAAAACCCTGCTTCCTAAAAGAGCTCTTTTTTATAGTTGTTTTATTTATTTATTTTTTTTTTACAAGAGCCAGGTGGCTTGTGCAACTACCTCCTTCCTGAGTATGTCTTTTGTTCCTGAGGTCCAAAGGCCCCATTTCATTTGCCTTCCCTCTTTGATATTTTTTAAAGGACAATTTGTTGCAAACTAGTTCCATATTATGTAAATATTGTTAGTGGAACCTCCACAGGAATTTCAGTATCTAAATAATGGTAAAGTAGTCCCTTGAAGTTCAAACAGTAAGGTGTTTTGAGTCCTGCTGAGCCCTTCTAAATACAATAAGAATAATATTGTTACAAACTTTACAGTTATTTAGTGCTTTCATCAAAAGATCCTAAAGCAATTTACATGTATTAATTAAGCAATTGAACACTCCTGTGAGCATGCTGCATATTATTCTCCTCACTTCAAAGATGATTCAACTAAAGAAAAATTAAATGGTGATAAATAGATCATGGAATTCTCCAGGCAGGAATACTGGGGTGGGTAGCCATTCCCTTCTCCAGGGGATCTTATGGACCCAGGGATCAAACCCATGTCTCTTACATCTCTTGTATTGGAAGGCAGGATCTTTACCACTAGTACCACCTGGGAAACCCCAATAAATAGATAGGTGTATATTCATGTCTGATTCTTTGCAACCCCATGGACTGGAGCCTGCCAGGCTCCTCTGTCCATGGAATTCTCCAGACAAGAATACTGGAGTGGGTAGCTATTCCCCTCTTCAAGGATCTTCATGACCCAGGGATCAAACCCAGATCTCCTGCATTGCAGGCAAATTCTTTACTGTGCAAGCCATCAGGGAAGCTCCATATACATACTGGATTGGCAAAAAAAGTGCTTAGGGGTTTTTAATGTCAGGTAATATGGAAAAACTCAAACAAACTTTGGCCAACCCAATATATATGCTTATAGTAGTAGTAGTGTTTGTTGCTCAGTCGTGTCTGACTCTTTGCAACCCATGGACTGTAGCTCACCAGGCTCCTTGGTCCATGGAATTCTCCAGGCAAGAATAATAGAGTGGGTTGTCATTTCCTCCTCCAGGGACATATGCATATAAATGTATATATTTAAGTACTTTGATACGATATAAAATTAATGGAAAACAATTGTTTACCATGTAAAACTAATTCCTTTTTATTTACTTATTTTTATACCTCTAATGTCTATCTATCTATCTATGTGATAACTAACTCTTCCCAGTTTGCCAGGCATTTCCTTGGTTCCAGCACTGAAAATCTTATGTCCTAGGAACAGCCTCAGTATTGGGCAAAGCAGAACCATTGGTTACTCTAAGTAGAACCTTTGCTTTTTTTTCAAGGTAAATGAATGAAAATTGACTTTAAAAGTCAAGGATCCAACTAGTTAATAAAGTGTGGGCTGGCCTTGTGGTCCTGTGAATTTAAATTTTTACTCTGTTCTGTTAAAGAAGTGAAAATTGGGTCAACTTACATGGGCTTTTACATTCTCCACCAAACATTTTAAATTCAAAATTTTTTGAGGAACTGGCTATATAAATAAATAGTGATACAAAACAGAATTGCAGTTTGCTTCTAGCCTCTTGTGAGTCCAATCTTAAATTTCATAGCACTGAGAAATGGAAGTTATTAAAGTTTTAAGGGGCTTGAAGCTTCATAATAAGAAGGTATACTAGGAAAAATGCACCAACAGAACCCTCAGAGATAAGAAACAACAGAGTTTGACAAAACAGAAGCAATAAGTATGTTAATTTTTAAGGAAGAGTTATGTGAATTACTTACAGGTAATCTGATTGCTATACACAATAGCAACCAGGGAGTTCCCTGGTGGCACAATGGGTAGGAATCAGCCTGCCAATGCAGGGGACACAGGTTTGATCCCTGATCCGAGGAGATTCCACATGCCTTGGAGCAGCTAAGGCCATGTGCCACAACTACTGAGCACATACTCTGGAGCCTATGAGCTTCAGCTACTGAGCCTCTGTGCTGCAGCTGCTGAAGCTCATACACTAGAGGCTGTGCTCCAAAGTAGGAGAGACTGCTGCAATGAGAAGACTGCACATTGAGACTAGAGGGTAGCCCCTGCTCACCACAACTAGAGAAAACCCGCATGCAGCAACCAAACACTCAGCACAGCCAAAGATAAATAAATAAATGAAATTTCTAAAAAAGAAATATGTTAATGAATGGCTTCCTACAGTAACATTGGATCTTGACTCTAGCATCATCATCATCAATATTATCATCATCATCATCATCCCACTGTTTGTTGTTCAGTCGCTCACTCATGTCCGACACTTTGTAACCCCATGGACTGCAGCATGCCAGGCTTCCCTGTCCTTCACCATCTTCCAGAGTTTACTCAAACTCATGTTCATCGAGTCAATGATGCCAGCCAACCATCTCATCCTCTGTCGTCCCCTTCTCCTGCCTTCAATCTTTCTCAGCATCAGGGTCTTTTCCAGTGAGTCAGCTCCTTGCATCAGGTGGCCAAGTTATTAAAGCTTCAGCTTCAGCTCAGTCTTTCCAATGAATATTCAGATTGCTTTCCTTTAGGATTGACTTCTTTAATCTCCTTGCTGTCCAACGGATTCTTCTCTAACACCACAGGTTGAAAGCATCAGTTCTTCAGTGCTCAGCTTTCTTTATGGTCCAACTTTCACATCCATACATGACTATTGGAAAAACCACAGCTTTGACTATACAGACCTTTGTCAGCAAAGTAATGTCTGCTTTTTAATATGCTGTCTAGGTTTGTCATACGTTTTCTTCCAAGGAGCTAGTGTCTTTTAATTTCATGGCTGCAGCCACCATCGTCAGTGATTTTGGAGCCCAAGAAAATAAAATCCATCACTGTTTACATTGTTTCCCCATCTATTTGGCATGAAGTGATAGGACTGGATGCCATGATCTTAGTTTTTTGAATGTTGAGTTTCAAGCCAGCTTTTTTACTCTGTTCTTTCACCTTCATCAAGAGGCTCTTTAGTTCCACTTTGCTTTCTGCCATAAGGATGGTGTCATCTGCATATCTGAGGTTATTGATATTTCTCCTGGCAATCTTGATTCCAACTTGTGCTTCATCCAGCCTGGCATTTCGCATGATGTACTGTGCATTTAAGTTACATAAGCAAGGTGACAATACACAGCCTTGATATACTCCTTTCCCAATTTTGAACTAGTCCGTTGTTCAATCTCACTATAAATTAGTACTATATAGACTTTGAAATTGTTCATATTTTATACATAAAGACAAGATTAAAAAGTGACTAAAATGAATGAAACCATTATTGTGTATTGCCACGAGTATGGCTATTGTGTATAGCAATCAGATTACCTTTAAGTAATTCACATAACTCTTCCTTAAAAATGAAAACTAAACAAAACAAAAAGGAAGCATACTCAGAAGAAATCACTCCCTGCTTTACACTTTGTATCTTGTGCACATTTTACCATAGCACTTGCAATATTCCAAAGACGTACAGTGATTGTTGATATATAATAAATATTCAATAAATATTCTTTGAGGAAAAGACTTGGAGAAAGAAAAGCATCCAAGCAACGGTAGAATAGTCTACTGAAAACTAGTTGTTCTAAACACACAAGAGCTCCCTAGATAATGGGTAAGACATTTGTTTTTAATTGAGAGGAAGGGTATGAAGACAAGGGGATGTGAGATTATGCCTTCCGTCATTAAGAAGATTGAACTTAGATTAGGGAGCTATGATTAAAAGTTTAAAAATGCCTTGTGTTCAGTATGTATGTATGTGTGTGTGCTCAGTCGTGTCCTACTCTTTGCAACCCGATGGACTGTAGCCCACTGGGTTCCTCTGGCCATGGGATTTCCCAGGTAAGAATACTGGAGTGGGTTGCCATTTCCTTCTTGAGGGGATCTTCCCGACCCAAGGATCAACCCTTGTATCCTGCATTGGCAGGCAGATTCTTTACCACTGTGCTCCCTGGGAAGTCCCTTGTGTTCGGTGCAGTAGTACAAAACTCCAAGTAAGTAAAAGTCAAATGAATGATAAGGACAGTATACTCAGAAAGACTGCAAGATCATTGTGACCTAGATTAGAGTAGGTGAGGTCTTCACTTAGATTCACCTTCTCCAGGAACCCTGGCCTGATGACCTAAGACTGGGTTGGATATATCTCTCAAGGTCTTGCTCTCATAGTATGGAGGTTTTGAAGTTGCCTTTTCTTCTCTGTTCCTGCCACTAGGCAAAATGTCTTTGAAGGTAGAAACTCTATTTCATTCACCATCACATCTCCAATAGCTTTTATTATGCTTGGCAAATAAAAGGCCAAAAAGAAATGGTTTTTGAAAGACTGAGTACATGAGTGAATAAAAAAATCTTTTGACTGAATATTAAAGCTTTTGGAAAAAGTATAGGATTTGACATACAGAAAAAAGGAAAACACTGTGGGCAAAGGTGGAGAAACAGAAATGACGTGTTGACAAAACAGTGACTGGACTAGAAGTTCCAGGAAGGAGAATTTAGAATACAAAACTTGAAAAGTAGGTTGGGTTTGAACATCAGAGTAAGAATTTTTATAATTTTACTTATTCATGGCTGTGCTAGGTCTTGATCGCTGCACGAGCTTTTCTCTAGTTACAGTGAGCTGGGGTTACTCTCTAGCTGCAATATGTGGGCTTCTCATTCCAGAGGCTTCTCTTCTTGGAGAGCACTCGCTATAACTGCTCAGGCTTCAGTAGTTGCAGCTCATGGGCTCCAGAGCGCAAGCAGGCTCAATAGTTGTGGCACATGGGCTTAGTTGCTCCATGCTATGTGGGATTTTCCTGAGATCAGGAATCGAACCTGCGTCTCCTACATTGGCAAGTGGATTCTTTACCACTTAGCCACCAGGGAAGACCCCAGAGTAAGGATTTATCACTTGATGTTCTAAGCAACAGGAAGGCAATAAAGTTTTAAGTTGGGAGATGATAAAATCAGTGAAATTCTTCAGGAAGCTCAGTGGCAAGGGATGGGATGGTTTAGTTGAATGAAGGGAGGGAAGATACAGAGGTCAATTAAAAGACAAATCCCAGTCAGATGCACAGCTCAATTTTCTGTTGTCTCATTCTTACATATGAAGAGATAACCAAGCATTTGATGAAAGCTACAGCATTAAAGAAAAAGATAAAGACAAATAAATAGAAAAAGTGACCTGGCAAAAACAGCTAATGCAGGGAGTAGGATAGAACTTTTAAAACAAAAATGCAAATAAAGTCAAATTGAAGTGTCATATTCCTAAAACATGAATGAGATGCCACAGAGAAGAAAAAGTCAGAGAACAAAGCTCATTCTTGGGAAGCGAAAATACAACTGCCAAAAACATTTAAAAACTTGGAAGATAAAACAGGGAGATTTGGCAATATGGAATAAAAAATACATAAAGGTAAAAAGCAAGAGAGAAAGTTAAGAAATAAGAGATCATTCCAAGAAGCCCCAACTGACTAAAAAGCACTTTGGAAAGAAAGAACAACACAATAGAAAAGCTAAATAGAGAAACACTGTCTTCACATTGCAAAAGCCTATTGATTGCAGAACAGGATGAATAGGAAAAATAAAGAGAAAGTAAAAACTCAGATACATCACTGGGGGTGTGTAAAGATAAAATCCTAAGAGCTTCTAGAAAGAAATTTCACACACACACACACACACACACACACACGATCTTTGTTATCAGAGCCATGAAAGGTAAGCATGCCTCAGACTTCTCATCAGCAGTAGCGCTGTCAAAATTCTAAGAGAAAATGAGTTTCCACCTAGAATTCTATGTCCAGCCTAACTACCAATTATGCGGAAGGCCAAATAGAAGACTTTTCAAATATGTAAGAATTTGGAAATTTTACTCCCAATGCATCTTTTCCTAGGAAGTATTTGAGTACAGCAAAGTTGAAATAGAGATCCGTAAGGCTAATCTAGGAGAATGACGAAGGGAAGTACCATCATGGCATTTATTTAGCAGAAACTAAATAAAGAGAAACTCCTTCAGTTATCCAGTAAACACTTATTGTGCTAGGCACTCTTCTAGGTGCTAGGAATTCATTGTTGCTTCACAAAGTCATTGTAATGCTTCCATTCTGACATGGGAGACAAAAGAAGTGAACAAATACGTATATAAGCTGACTGTTGGAAGTGATCGATGCTATGATAAATTATAAAGCAGGGAAAGGAGAGGTATGCTGGTTCAGTCATGGTGGAAAAGGAAAGCTTCTCTTGTGGGGTGGCACTTGAGGGGAGTCTTGAAAGAAATGAGGAACTGGGTCTAGGAAAAGCTGGGGAAGACTTTTCAGGAAGAAGAAACAGGAAGTGCAAGAATCCAGAGGCAGAAATGAGCTTTGTGTCTTTGAAGAGTGGGAAGAAGGCAACAGTAAGTAGCTAGAATTGTGGGCATGATGCAAGATGTGGAAGGGGATGATGGGAGAGAGATAAGCAGGGGCCAGTTCACAAGAGCCTTCTCTGTCTTGTTAACTGTGCCCATAAGTCATTGAAGGGTTTTAAATGGAGGAATACAGGAAAAGGAGAATTCCATGTGCTTAATGGTGTGATTGAAATAATGGAAAACATAAAGGATTAAGACAGAGAATGAAAGGGGGAAAAAAGGAAGGTAATTTGAAACTATAGGGGGAAACAGTGATAGAAAGAAAGAAGTAGAATTATCACACATTATGTGCCTCTCCATGAAAGATATTTAACTCAATACAAAAATAGAAATAATTTTCATTGACTTTCAATTTTTAGGATGGATTGGGGAAAGCATGTAACAGGGGAAGCAGAATAGCACAGTAGTTATGAGCGTGCTATTCTAAAAGCAGGCTGCCTGAATTTGAATCCCAGCTTTGCCATTTATTAGCTGTATGACCTTTGGAAAATTATTGAACCTCTGTTCTTCAGTTTCCTTACCTAGAAAACGGGGATTATAAAAGTACCTACCTCATATGGCTGTAAGGAGAAAATGAGTTGATACTGTAATGTAGATAGAATATTTGCGTATAGTTGCCATTACATTAGTGTTTTGTGGGATTTTCTAGGTGGTCCAGTGGCTAAGACTCCATGCTCCCAATGCAGGAGGCCCGGTCAGGAAACTAGATTGCACATGCTGCAACTAAGACCATGTATACCCAAATAAATAAATGTTTTCTTAAATTATAACTGTGGTATGATTAGAGGGTAGTAGGAAAGTGTTCCACCTGAATTTCCCTCCTACATGTATGAAATTCCAATATCAGAAATTTTGTCCAAGGCTCTACAATTTTTTAGAGGCCTCTGTGAAATAAAAATTCTCTTGAGAGGAATAGCATCTTAAACTCTCATTTGCTGCAAACGTGTTTGAATTAATCAAACCCTTTCCAACCTCAGTCCTTGTCTGAGCACAAAGGCAGCATGGTGGGCGGCCGAGATGGGGAGAAGGGTCTGTTTGCCAGGAGAGTAAACAGCTTCAGAAAGGAAGGTGGGAGGATCATTCAAAAGGCCACTGATGTGGACAACTCCAAGACAAACAACCTCCCCATGTGGCCAAGAGCCGGACTTCAACCAATGGAGTCCTGGCTCCTGTCTCTCCACCACCAGTCCTGGCTGTGTAACATTGACATGTTTGAACCAAGATAGACTCCAGCATGAGTTCCAGGTTTGGCACAGGCTTCCGGTTATTTATTAATGACTGGAAAACCATGTTATATCTGAGTCTGCCACAGAGTCAAAACCAGAGACCACTTTCTTCACATTTATTTTTGTCCAACGCTGACTGGCCCCTGTAGTGGATTTGATCCCAAAGGGTAGTCCCTGAACCAGCTCAGCCTCGAGGGTTTGGGAGGGGCTGTTTATTCAGGCAGGAAATGGTTCCCAGAAATTCCACCCGCCTTTGGGAGTGGTTGCCTTGGGAGGCCTTTCCGTCCCCTCAGACTGGGGCCTCTGGCTGGCCAAACTCCCCTACTATTTCCACAAAAACAGTGTCTGCATTTGAGTGGAAAGAAAATGTGGACAAGTTAGGACTTGCCCCTTTTCAAGATGAGAATTTCGGATCCATAAGCAATCTGCTTTGGGAGTTGATGAAATCTGAAATATGGCCATTTACAGGTAACTTTTTTAGGTTTTCAGATTTCATTTGGAGCGAATTGTGATACAGGAGGAAACTGTGCCGGCTTAAACCATTGCCATCTGTATCTGCATTTAAAGTTTAGAAATCATAAAATTTTAAAGCTGGAAGAGACTTAACATCACCTAGTCCCCCTCCCTTCTTTATGTGTATGACAAAGCTAAAATATCAAGTAACTGAGAGTGACTGACATTAAACTCAGGTGTGTTGACTTCCAGGCTAGGACTTCGATTCATCAGACACTATCTGCAACCCAGAGGGGATTGTAAATATACTCTATGAGTTTTGGTAAAAACACTATATTTTCTTTGTCGGATACCATTATCTACCAAAACGTAAAAATAAATTCAAATGTTGTAAAATTTTTAATAGTTCTTAAATCGCTTAAAAATTTTAAAGACTACAAAAATTTGACACTACCTACAACTCACAGATGCCTGTAACCTGTGGCATGTCCTCTGAGAAACTTTACAAATTAGCTCACTTTAGGAGATGGTAAAGTCCTCTGAGGGGGAAGTAATTAATGGGGGAAAAAAATTAGATATCTCTTTTGCAGTCCCTCTCCTACCCAGTTGGCCCAGCTTAGATGTCTAGGTATTTGTGAAGGAAAAAGAAGCTAAGAAGCTGAGGGTTGGTAACAGCCAGGCAGGTCTAGCCCAGCATGTCCCCTATACTGTGAGCCCAAGGGTTCTGGATTGAAAGCACGAGGGAGCCAGAGACAGAAAGCAAGGATGGGAGAGAACAAGAAAATTTGGAAGCAGACACATAGGACTGTGCTCAGCTCTCAGACTTCGTGCGGTCTTTCTATGGCTTAGGCTGTAAAAGTGTATTGACCCTGAAATATGGAAACACTAATATGCAATCAGATTGATAAAATGAGCAAATGTAGAAAAACAAAGTGAGTGCTTAAGAGGGTGGAGGTAGGGATGGAGTAGGGAATACAGAATGCCAGGGAAGAAAGCAAGCTTTCCTTGGGAAGGCAGTGTCAGTGAAAAATAGCCTCTGCTACTCAACACTTTATCCCTCTCTCACTGACTCATTGCTTAGACTCTTTAAAAAAGGAACCTTATTTTTCAGAGCACTTTTAAGTTCACAGCAAAACTGAGTGGAGGTACAAAGAGTTCCTCTCCTGAGCACAATCCCTCACCCCCCATCACTTTCAAGATCCAGCACCAGAGGGGTACATTTGTTACAATCGATGAACTTACATTGACAGGTCATTATCACCCAAGTCTATAATTTATACTAGAGTTCACTCCCAGTGTTTTAAATTCTTTGGGTTTTAAAAAGGGATGAATGTAATCCACCATTACAGTATCATACAAAATAGTTTCACTGCCCTAAAATTCATCTGTACTCTATTCATCTGTCCCTCCCCTGGAACACACTGATCTTTTCATATGTTCACACGTTATATTGTAGAAATCATACAGTTTGTAGCCTTCTCAGATTGCCTTCTTAGTAGTAGACATTTGAGATTTCTCCACATCTTTTTTGGCTTAATAGATCATTTTCTTTTAGTGATAGAAAACATTTCATTGGATATACCACAGTTTATTTATCCATTCACTTACTAAAGAATATCTTGATTTCTTCCTCTCCTAATGATGTATGATATTGAGCGCTCTTTTATATGCTTACTTGCTATCTATACATCTTCTTTGTTGAGGTGTTTATTTAAGTCTTTGACCAATTTTTTATTCATATTATTTTTTAATGTTGAGTTCTTCGTATATTTTGTACAAGACCTTTCTCAGATATGTCTTTTGCAAATATTTTCTCGCATCTTGTGTCTTCTCGTTCTCTTGATAGTGTCTTTCACAGTGCAGAGGTTTTTAATTTTAGTGAAGTTTCTAGTTTTAATTTAATTTAAAATTAAATTTTTTAAGTTTTAGTTTTTTAGTTTTTTTTTTAATTTAACTTTTGTTTTTAATTTTAGCTCAGTCGTGTCCAACTCTTTGTGACCCTATGGATAGCAACCTGCCAGGCTCCTCAATCCATGGGATTCTCCAGGCAAGAATACTGGAGTGGGTTGCTATTTCCTTCTCCAGGGGATCTTCCCAACCCAGGGATCAAAACTGTATCTCCTGTGTCTCCTACACTGCAGGATGATTCTTTACTGCTGAGCCATCAGGGAAACCCCTGATTGAAGTATAGCTTATCAATTATTTCTGTCATGGATAATGCCTTTGGCGTTGTATTTAAAAAGTCATGCCCACACCCAAGGTTATCTTGATTTCCTCTGACGTTATCTTCTAGGAGTTTTACAGTTTTGTATTTTACAATTATCTATGAGCTACTTTATAAGTTAATTTTTGTGAAGGAAGTAAGGTCTGTGTCTGGATTCATTTTTTACATCTGAATGTTTAGTTGTTCCAGTACCATCCCTTGAGAAAACTATCTTTTTTCCATTGTATTATCTTTGTTTCTTTGTCAAAGTTACTTGCTTTTATTTTTTTTATTGAGATTGCCTTGAATTAAATTGAGAAGAACTGACATCATGACCAGATTTGGTCCTCCTATCTGTGAATGTGGAATCTCTCTTCATTTATTTATTTTGATTTTATTACATCAGAGTTTTGTAGTCTTCCTCAGATAGATATTGTATATGTTTTGTTCAATGTATACCCAAGTATTTCTTTAGGGAAATATTAATGGAAATAGTACCGTATTTCAATTTTTACTTGTTCATTGCTGGTATAAGAAATTGACTGACTTTTGTATATTAACCTTATATCCAACCAACTCACTATAATAGCTTATTAGTTCCAGAAGGTTTTTTGTCTGTTCTTTCAGTTTTTGTACACGGACAGCTCATGCTCTTTTAAGTTTTGTTATACCTGGGTTTTGTTTCAGTTACTTCAAAGCAGTGAAGCAGCAGAGTTGGGGGAAGGGGTTTGTGAGCAGAGACAGTTTTCCCTCTGATTCCCCAGACTGAACTGAACAGAGTTGCAAGATCGGGTTTGTGTTTAGGTCAAAGTGCTTGGAAGGATAGTGAAGGAATGAGATAGTGAGTGAATGAGGTAATTACTTCAGCAGGTTTTCAGATCTTTTGTCTGATTTTTGGCTATTGTTCCTCCTAAGTTCTTTCTTTGCCTAAACAGCCATGGGTGGCTGGAGATGCCGCCTTGTTCTTAGGACCTTGTACAATGCTTCTAAAATTTCTAACATGAAGCTGTCTTGTCCTCAAGTTTGCTCTTTTGCAACCCTGCCTACCCAGCTGGCCTCCAGAGAGACATCTCCTTAATGGAGCAATCTCAGAACTTAAAAAAAAAAGAGATAACTTTGCTGCTTTATCCCATTCCCCTCTCCCAACCTTCTGGAAGTCCTGGGCCAAGTCAGGTGGCCTCTACAACCAAATATTTACAGACGTTTGTTCAACATTGATTTGGTCGAGATATGGGTAAATTTTTTCGATCAACAAAAAAATGCATTTAGAAACATATTTGCTGCTAATTCACTTCCACTAGCTGAAGAACAGGAAATGTTCTAAAAAATGTTTAACAGTCACTTCCCATTTTTCTGAAGCGCTCTTCTCTCTTGTGTTTTGTTTTGTTTGTAATTTTATGAACTAGAAAACTTTTTGAGAGACATGAAAGGGTGAGTAAAACAAACCACTCACTCTCAAATAGCCCTAGGTCATACATTAACTGATACAGGAATTTCAGCTAACCACTAGTGCACATGTTCACCTCAAAAATATCCAAATTAGATTGGCTGCTGCTACTAAAGAGTGCTGTTTTCGTTTCCTTTTGAGGGGAGTGTCCACCTCAGTAAGACTGTAACCAAGTTTCATTTCCTTAGCTATATAAGGAGTTGATAGAAAAACCAGAGTTAGAGTACATTACTTTTCAGTTAATTCCAGTGAAATATTGAAGTTGATTTGTTTTTGCCAATGTTATTTTAACATTCTTTGACTATCACCCCTCCCCCGCCCACCTCCTTTCACAGCTGCCCACTGGCCTGCCTTTTTAATCCGGCTCTGAAACTTTGTGACCTAGTCCAGTCACATAATTTCTTTCTAAAATACTCTTCCTTGACTCACTGACTTGAAGCTGACAATTTACTCCTGAATAATATAACTCCTTTCTCAGAACTGCCTCCCTTAAGATTTCTCCTCATCTTTGCTTCTGAGGATGGATGGAAAGAAAGTAAACATGTTAAGAGTTTCACTGTGTAATTGGCTAAGAAATACATGGACCTGACAGCAAGGACTTTTCCTCAGTCTGATGTAATATAACCTTGCTTGATCTGTATTTATCACAGTACCCACTTTTCATGTGAATTAGTGTGATGGTTTGACTAGGATACTCTCCTTTGGTCAGGAGGTAATGGAGGCATGAAAAGAAGAGACACAATTGATTCATATAGTAGTTCCACCTAGACTGCTTTACAGTGATATCAACTGTACTTCAATTCAGAATCCCATATTTTACAAGTATATTTGGCAATACTGTTCTGGGAGATAACTTGGAAATATGCATCGATCTATTAGAATACCTACATTAACCAAAAGCCTTGGTTGCCTAAGGACAAAAAGTGAAATGTGCAAGTATTAGTTGCTCAGTCATGTCTGACTCTTTGTGATCGCATGGACTGTAGCCCTCCAGGCTCCTCCACCCAAGGAATTCTCCAGGCAAGAATATTGGAGTCGATAGCCTTCCCGTCTCCAGGGGATCTTCCCAATTCAGGGGCTGAACCTAGGTCTCCCGCATTGCAGACAGATTCTTTACCATCTGAGCCACCAGGGAAACAAACCAGCTCCAATAGTTTTAAGCAAAAAGGAGAAGTTATTAGGTCAAGTAACTGAAAAAGGCTATGGTTTTTCCAGTAGTCATGTATGGATGTGAGAGTTGGACTGTGAAGAAAGCTGAGCGCTAAAGAACTGATGCTTTTGAACTGTGGTGTTGGAGAAGACTCTTGAGCATCCCTTGCACTGCAAGGAGATCAGTCCATTCTGAAGGAGATCAGCCCTGGGTGTTCTTTGGAAGGACTGATGCTAAAGCTGAAACTCCAGTACTTTGGCCACCTCATGTAAAGAGTTGACTCATTGGAAAAAACTTTGATGCTGGGAGGGATTGGGGGCAGGAGGAGAAGGGGACGACCGAGGATGAGATGGCTGGATGGCATCACTGACTCGATGAACGTGAGTTTGAGTGAACTCCGGGAGTTGGTGATGGACAGGGAGGCCTGGCACGCTGCAATTCATGGGGTTGCAAAGAGTTGGACACAACCGAGCAACTGAACTGAATTGAACTGAAAAAGTCTAGAGGAGCACCTTGCTTCTGGAACCAGGAAGTTGAATGTTGTCATCAGGAATCTTCCTTCTCTCTCCACCTTTCAGCTGTGCTTTCTTCTATGTTGGCATCACTGTTGCAAAGATGTCTTTTGTCAGTTCCAATCTTAAATAGTATGTGGTACCCATAATATCAGAAGAAAAGAGATGTTTTTATCCAAATATCATTAGCAGATGTAGAAAAATTCTCCCTTATTGACCCAGCTTAGATCATATACCACTCCTGGACTAGTCACTTTATCTGGAGTGGTAGGAAACAGGATACTGATTAATCCCAGCCATGTGACAAAACATTCTACCAGGTGATTGAGAAGCAATTCCTGAAAGGCAGTGCATGCGTGGTGTATGAGGTCAGTTCTATCATGAAAAAGGGACAGAATTCTAGGCGGGCAGAAATAAGAGATATCTATATCCAAGGTTCTTAATCGTCTATGTATTTGCTTTTAGGAAATAATCAGGAATGTGAGAGAGTTTCAAGGTTATTCATGACAGGATTATTTAAAATAATGCAAAACTAGAAAGAATTGAAATATTCAATAATGAGGGATTAGTTGAATAAATTATGGTACGATGTATTCAAAGGAACACTACACAGCCTTTGAAAAATGTGCTGTCGAAGAAAATGATATGAAAAAAGTGTTCATGGCATGTTAAGCATGACAATTGTGTGCAGTGTCCCAATGTATACACATTTCTACGTATGTGCACATATTATCTAAAAAAAAATATCGCATAAATGTTTTGAAAGATTGAAGGAATAGATGATGTTGATTACCTCTTGGTGAAATTAGGAGTAATTTTAAGCATTCTGATATTTTCTTTATTTTCTACAATAAATATGTATTCTTTTAAATTAAAAACATTACTGAAAAACTTTTAATTCTTCACTACCAATTAAAAACTGATCATGCTATTTCTCTCTGGGAAAGAAGGAGCTGAAATAGAGATCCTAATTACTGGTAAATAGCAAACTCTACGGCAAGGAAACTAATTAGGAGAATAAATTATTCACCAGTTTTCTAAGATTAGCTAAGACCCAAATGTATTCTCCATTATGTCACATTTCCATATTTTGATGCTTTATTTGTATGCATACCACTGAGTCTTTCAGAATTAATCAACTGGCCAGATCCATACTCAAAGCACCAGGCCAGATATCTACACAAAGAGACACTCACGGTTCCTTTCTAAATTTTACTCTTGAATGTATTTGGAGAAAGTGAAATGTATTTCCTGCGGTTAGAGACCAAGACTTTTTCTTGATCGTATTAAAAACATTCTGATTGGAGGAAATGACTTTGGCAAAACAGACAGCAATAAGCATCCTAAGTGAACAAACCTTAGCTCCTGAATTGCTTATTCACTTGTTTCAGTTTTTCCTGGGGAACTCCCTTTTTGAATGAGACTTGGGATCATCCTGAGAGCTTCTGAGTTATCTGACCCAGGAGAGAGGATCAAATAATTGGTCCCTCCCCAGTTTACAAATAGCATATCAATGAGCCAAATCTTTACAAGCCCACAGGGAAAACTTTAATTATGCCAGTGACTTTTTAAAAAGCGCAAAATTAGGAGGAAGGATGAAAGCAACACTCACAGTCGCTGATTTCTGCCATTACTCGTGTACATCATTTCACCTGGAAACTAGCCCCATTTCTTTTTGAATTACCAAACCAGTGGCAGAAGCCCCCTTGTGGCTCAGATGGTAAAGAGTCTGCCTGCAATGCAGGAGACCCAGGTTCGATCCCTGAGTTGGGAAGATCCCCTGGAGAAGGAAATGGCAACCCACTCCAGTAATCTTGCCTGGAAAACCCCATGGATGGAGGATGTATAGTCCATGGGGTTGCAAAGAGTTGGACGTGACTGATCAACTTCACTTTCACTTTCAAACCAGTGGCAGCTTGATGTCATGCGAAGATGGCTTATAGGGTGCTCACTAACGCAGATGATGTTTCTGCTTCTTGTCACCCTTGCACCATAAGACACAACTACTCGTAGGAGTTTTTTCAACAAAGAGTCCCCTTTATCTGGCAAAATTGTTCTTGTCACTGGAGAAGGAAACTTAACAAAGTTTATGCAATAAAACAAGGCCTATCCAGGGGTCCCCAAACTCTGGCATCTAATGCTTGATGATCTGAGGTGGAGCTGACATAAAAATAATAGAAATAAAGTATACAATAAATGTAATGAGCTTGAATCATCCCCAACCATCCTCCCACCCAACCTCTGGCCCGTGGAAAAATTGTCTCCCATGAAACTGATTCCTGGTGCCCAAGAAGCTGGGCAATATCCTTTCTTCTTCCTTATTAACAAAACTCCAAATTTCTTTGGGAGGACAACATGTTCAGCTAAAAACCTCCATTTCCCAGGCTGTCACACGTGGGGATGTACCACTCAAATCCCCTTGTTTCCAGAAAGGATTTGCTACCCATGTCAAAGTTGCGAGTTACCTCCTTTCAAGCTGAGATCCTGCTCTCCTCAGGGCTCTCCTCAGCCCCCAGCCAACGTCTACACGATGAGAATACAGAGCCTAGCCATTTCCACCCAACACCGGATTCCCCTAGTGGGCAACTCTTGCTGTCCCTGAGCTGGCAGACACTGTCAGATTTTCATCAGGGCATGCTGACTCCCCCTGCCTAACTGGGCTTCCTGCTGCTTTCACAGGTGTTATTCCCCATTAAACCATTCTCACTCCTCACTGTCTCAGCACCTACTCCCTGAAGAACAAAACTGGCCACACCCAGCTTCCTTTGTGGTTTTGGGCAGCCACGGGACACAGTTCTGATCAGTGAGATCTAAGTGGAAGTTGATAGGTGGGAGTCTAGAAAACCACTGTAATCAGAAGCAGTTTCAACTGGCACACACCTTTTGCTCTTTGCTGTTGTCTTCTTTTTAGCCTGGGACACAGATGTGTTTTAAACTGTGGAGCAGCCATCTTGTGACGCGGTAACAAGCACTAGGTCTAAAACCCCATACTAAAAATGGCAGAGGAGAAACCCGAAAAGAGCCGGGGTCCTAGAAGGCAGTGTGAAGGGATCATACCAGTCTTGCGTACCTCTAGGTTTCTTATTTTGTGTAACAAATAACTTCCTTGCTTGTTTAAGACTTGGTATACAGGCTTTACAGTGGACTGCAAATCTATGACTTGCACATCTATGTTGCCCTGGGAAATGAAGGGTTTTAGCTAGACATGTTGCCCTCCCAAAGAAATTTGGAGTTCTACTAATAACAAAAAGGCCATCATGCAGGCCATTGTTGTATCAGCTATACTTTGTTAAGTTTCCTTCACAAGTGACAAGAACTGTTTTGCCAGATTCCAAGGACATAGGAAAATGCTCTTGATATTAAGCATGTTAAGCAATACCAGTAGGTTACAGAGCATGCGCAGAGCATGGTCCTCATCATCTGGTATGAGTATACATACATGCACACATGTAGATATCTGTTATATACAATCTGTTATATACACATTTTAGCATGTACACATGCAGATATCTATTATCGGCACATTTTACACACATAGACATTTCATCTATATAAAGCTAAAATATGTGCTTAAGAAGAGGAGCGGCATAGTGATATCCAGCCAAATGAGCTGAGTCAGCCTCGTTCAGTGAGGGGACTGGGAATGACATCACTTTACCTTCCCCTTCTCCTTTAATTGCTTAACTCATGAGGAACTAAACCATCAGCATGTGAAATATTTTGTGTGCAGACAGAAAGCAAATGTTTATCAGTTGTATAATACCCATATTGATTTACCCAGGAAAATGTAAAGCCAAACACTGCATGTAATTTAAGCCAAGCATCTCTTTTCCTAGTAGAGTATGAGAATTCCAAATGTCTACCTTTTCATCATTTGGGAATTCTTAGTGACAAGAAAAGACACCCAATCTTTAAATTTTTGAATGAGGAAAATCAGGCAGCCACCCATGCATGGGGGAGTGGAAAGGATTTTGAATTAGAAATTGGAAGATCTGAATTGCAGGCCCAAGTACTGAATCACTTCATCTGCAAAGATGGTAATATGGCCTACCTTAACCTTTTTCACAGGGTGCTGTGAAAATCAAATGAGATGATTGTTGTTGTTCAGGTACTCATTCATGTCTGACTCTTTGCAACCCCATAGACTGCAGCATGCCAGGCTTCCCTGTCCTTCACCATCTCCTAGAGTTTGCTCAAACTCATGTCCATTGGGTTGGTGATGCCATCCAACTATCTCACCCTCTGTTGTCCTAAATCAATAATAATAACTAAGGCTCTCTGTATGCCAGGCACTGTTTACATACTTTTATATATTTTAACTCATTCAATCCTTGCACCAGCCCAATGATACTATGTGATGTGACTATGGGACCCAGAATGCCCAGGGGGCCATTCACCCAATTTATGGGTGGACACAAGTGTGTATTTATTATGAAACAAATAGGCTTCAGCATAAGGATGAATTTTATAATATGACATTCCTGATCTTTAATGCAAAATGACAAACCTAGACAGTGTATTGGGGCTTCTCAGGTGGCGCTAAAGGTAAAGAATCCACCTTCCAATGCAGGAGACATAAGAGACCTGGGTTCAGTCCCTGCATTGGGAAGATTCCCCGGAGGAGGAAATGGCAACCCATTTCAGTATTCTTGCCTGAAGAATCCCATGAACAGAGGAGCCTGGTGGGCTACAGTCCATCTGGTTGCAAAGAGTCAGACACGACTGAAGCGACATAGCACACATGCAGACAGTGTATTAAAAATCAGTGACGTGACTTTGCTGACAAAGGTCCATATGGTGAAAGCTATGGTTTTTCCAGTAGTCATGTACAGATGAAAGAAGTGAACCATAAAAAAGGTTAAGTGCTGAAGAATTAACGCTTTTAAATTGTGATGCTGGAGAAGGCTCTATAGAGTCCCTTGGATAGCAAGAAGATCAAACCAGTCAATCCTAGAGGGAATCAACCCTGACTATTCATTGGAATGACTGATGCTGAAGCTTCGATACATTGGTCACCTGATGCAAAAAGCCAACTCATTGGAAAAGACCCTGATGTTGGGAAAGATTGAAGGCAGAAGGAGAAGAGGGCAGCAGAGGATGAGATGGTTCGATACCATCACTGACTCAATGGGCATGAATTTCCACAAACTCTGGGAGATAGTGGAGGACAGAGGAGCCTGATGTGCTGTAGTTCATGGGGTCACAAAGAGCTGGACACGACTGAACAACAACACATGCTTCACTGGTATTTCACATTTCAGAAAATGTTTAATTATGATTGAATTGAACATTGAGACACTTGTAGATTTTCGTGCTTCTAATTATTTCTAAGAAAAGGAGACACAGGTAAGGAAAACTGCTGAGGATGGAGGGATTTCTTTCACCTTTTCCTCACTTCTTTGCCTTCTCTCAGAAAAGAGGGAAACTCACACGCTTCTTTCCTCTCTCACTTCACTCCTTTTTTTGTCTCTCCTCATAGGAGAGACTGAGATGCTTGGTCAGAGTTGGGAACACTTGTTGGACCAGTTCAACTGGTGGCTAGACCTGTTTTCAAGGCTAAAGTGGTGTGCCTGGGGTTTTCAAGGTCAGAGCTCATGACTGTCCTGTCATTTCATTCACTTCTGAGCCCAGATCTGGCCTTACTTCCTGTCAGAGTGACAAGCACATGTGGGCAGGGAGCCTACCTTTTAAAAAGGAACTTGCGATCTTTGCTGTTTGCCCATTTGGCTAAGCAACACAAGGGCTGTTCTGAAGGCCCCATCTGTGTTCATCCCAGCCACGTGCCTCAATATGCAGGTACCAAGTCTACTTACTAACCTGTGTGCAAAGGAGGAAACTCCAGCACAGCCTCAGCCAGACTCAATATTCAGTCTCTAACTCTGCAGTGTATCACACCCTTGCCTTTGGGGGAAGGGACTATTGAGAGTCCTTTGGCCAGCAAAGAGATCATAACAGTCAATTGTAAAGGAAATCACTCCTGAATATTCATTGGAAGGACTGATGCTGAAGCTTTAGCTTCAACCCTTTGGCCACCTGATGTGAAAAACTGACTCATTGGAAAAGACCTTGATGCTGGGAGAGATTGAAGGCAGGAGGAGAAGGGGATGACAGAGGATGGGATGGTTGGATAGCATCACCAGCTTGATGGACATGACTTTGAGCAAGCTTCAGGAGTTGGTGGTGGACAGGGAAGACTGTTGTGCTGCAGTCCATAGGGTCACAAAGAATTGGACATGACTGAATGGCTGAACATGACTGAACGGCTGAACATCCGGTCCCATCACTCCATGGGAAACAGATGGGGAAACAGTAGAAACAGTGTCAGACTTTATTTTTTGGGGCTCCAAAATCACTGCACATGGTGATTGCAGCCATGAAGCTAAAAGACGCTTACTCTTTGGAAGAAAAGTTATGACCAATCTAGATAGCATATTCAAAAGCAGAGACATTACTTTGCCGACTAAGGTCCATCTAGTCAAGGCTATGGTTTTTCCTGTGGTCATGTGTGGATGTGAGAGTTGGACTATGAAGAAGGCTGAGCGCTGAAGAATTGATGCTTTTGAACTGTGGTGTTGGAGAAGACTCTTGAGAGTCCCTTGGACTGCAAGGAGATCCAACCAGTCCATTCTGAAGGAGATCAGCCCTGGGATTTCTTTGGAAGGAATGATGCTCAAGCTGAAGCTCCAGTACTTTGGCCACCTCATGCGAAGAGTTGACTCATTGGAAAAGACTCTGATGCTGGGAGGAACTGGGGGCAGGAGGAGAAGGGGACGACAGAGGATGAGATGGCTGGATGGCATCGCTGACTCGATGGACATGAGTCTGAGTGAACTCCGGGAGTTGGTGATGGACAGAGAGGCCTGGCGTGCTGCGATTCATGGGGTCGCAAAGAGTCGGACACAACTGAGCGACTGAACTGAACTGAACTGAACAGCTAAACAGAACTGAACTGATGTAAGCTAAGATGTAAAAGACATTGAGAATACTGGCTGGCATATCATAAACCCTAGTTATTTTATGATATACCAGGCAGTGTTCACTGACTTGTGCAGCTGAGACCAACTCATCTGTTCTCTCCCCAGAGGCCAGGCCTGGTCTCAGGCAAGGACAACAGAAGTCAGCATGTCTGTCATGGTAGTTCTGAATAAAAATTGATCTCGCTTTATGATCATATCCCTCAAGGAGGAAGTCTTTGCCTTCAGCCCCATTTTCCACAAGAATTAAATTTCCTTGCTCTGAATTCCAGCTCTTTTGACCAGGTCTTTTGTGCTTGTCTCTAGACCTCTCTGATGCCAGTCATTTATCCATATGGGTCTTTGCTAATTATCTCTGCTGTTCCCTCCTTCCACACTGCTTGGATAGAGATGATTTCTTAGACAATGGTTCTGACCTTTTACTAATAGAACATGACCATAAAATGTTTGGGCTAGTATTGAGTTCAATTGCATAAAATAGAAAACTAAAATAAAGAGTGTACATCAGTAAGAAATTTGTTTTTTCTCATGTAAAATAAATCCAGGCTCTAGAGTTGCTCTGTGACATCATGTGTTTACCAGTCTCCTTTCTCATTCTGTAATACTGTCCATGGGCTTCTCCTGGTGGCTCAGTGGTAAAGAATCCTTCTGCAGTGCAGGAGATAACAGGTTCAATCCATACGTCGGGAAGATCCCCTGGAGAAGGAAATAACAACCCACTCCAGTATTCTTGCCTGGAGAATTCCAGGGACAAAGGAGCTTGCCAGGCTACAATCCATGGGGTGTCAAAAGAGTTGGACACGATTTAGCAACTAAACACACGCATACACGCACAATCCTGTCCATAGTGGTCAGTTTCACCCTCATGCGGCTTACTGACTACCCGACAGTAGCTGCACACGAGAGTTCCAGGCAGGGAGAAGGAGGAAGAGAAAAGGAGAAGTGTGTGCCTGCTAGGTAAGTCAGTTCCCATTTAAGAATTTCTGTAGATGCTTCACCCAAGGGCTTCTGACATCTCACTGACCACCCCGATCTGCAAGGGAGGTTGGTAAATATGCTTCTCAAGATTGCCAGATAAAATAGTTCCCGAGACATTCTTATATTAAGAAATTATTCATTACTTAACTGAAATACAAAATTAACTGGCAGTCTTATGTTTTTAATTTGTTAGGCTTGCAAACATAATATTTTTATTTGACAGGACACACTGTCATACCCAACAAGATCGAATTGGAAATAGAGCAGTCAACTAGCAGTCCCTGCCTTGTTGAGCCTTCTGTTTACTTCTGTAGCTTCATCCTTCCTATTTTAATCCAGATTTCCACTCCCTGCAGGCAATGCTAAGTCACTTCAGTCTTGTCCGACTCTGTGTGACCCTATGGACCATAGCCCACCAGGCTCCTCTGTCCATGGGACTTTCCAGGCAAGAATACTAGAGTGGGTTGGCATGCCCTTCTCCAGGTTCCTCTCCCTAGCCCTAGAGTTATTAACCAATTTTAGTTTTACTAGGGTTCCTCATCTACTACAATTCTAAGATCAATGTAATAATATCTAATATCAATATAATAATAAAATTTTATTTGAAGTTTTCCTTGAGAGGTGAATAGAGGGAGAGACATCTAGCTCAACTGGATGTCAAGGATAACCAAATGCTAATATAATTTGTCATATTAATTTAATAGCCTAAATATTTAGGTCCATGTCCCTAAATAAAATGTCTTCTGTCTCACAGCTTTTATAGTACCTAACTCTGGTTTTTAATCATTAATTTGAAGGTAACAAGTATAGGAACAAAAAATGGTGATGTAATTATGTTAAAAGGAAGGCAGAAGGAAAATTGAGAAAGTGTGGAGAAGTGAGCTGTTTCATCATTCATTGTAACAGATTGTCAGCACACCATGTTTCACACTGATAAATTATAAATAGTTAAATATATATGTATTTTTAAAGGGTCCTTTGGGTTTTTCTGGAGTAAAGCAGGAAGTTATTGTCTCTTTTTGCTGTACTTCTCCTTTTAATCTTTTTTTTTTATTACTGGAGTACAATTAGTTTATAATGTTGTATTAGTTTCTGCTGTGCAATGACGTGAAGCAGCTATATGTATATACATATACGCCCTCTCTCTTGGCTCTCCCTCCCACCTCCCCCTCATCTCACTCCTCTAGGTCATCACAGCGCACTGAGCTGAGCTCCCTGTGCATAAAGTAGCTTCTTGCTACCTACCTATTTCACACATGGTAGTGTATTTAAGTGCTACTCGCTCAGTTTGTCCTCCCCTCCCCCACCCCACGTCCAAATGTCCGTTCTCTGCATCTGTGTCTCTTCCTGCCCTGCAAGTTGGCTCATCTGTACTATTTTTCTAGATTTCATATGTATATGTGTTAATATACAATATGTTTTTCCTTTTCTTATTTACTTCACTCCATATGACAGACTCTAGGTACATCCGTTGCCTTACCATATAAATCATAATTATTCAACTTTTAAAAATTCTGTGATTGAATGATTTCACTGAAAAGTAAAATGTAGAGGTGAGCTCTATGTATGGAATGTTATCTTCCTAGAATAAACAACATGGTGTAGCAAGAGAACTGTTAGAATTAATCAACAATAGAAGGCAATGGCACCCTACTCCAGTACTCTTGCCTGGAGAATCGCATGGGCGGAGGAGCCTGGTAGGCTGTAGTCCATGGGGTCGCTGAGGGTCGGACACAACTGAGCGACTTCACTTTCACTTTTCACTTTCATGCATTGGAGAAGGAAATGGCAACCCACTCCAGTGTTCTTGCCTGGAGAATCCCAGGGACGGGGGAGCCTGGTGGGCTGCATGGGGTCGCACAGAGTTGGACACGAATGAAGTGACTTAGCAGCAGCAGCAGTGACCAACAGGGTGGGCCCTGGTAAATGAACCAGGTGGAAGGTGTGCTTGGTGTCCATCAACCACCACATTTTTCTTTTTACAGACTTCCTTCTTTTCTGTTCACCTGAAACCTAACATTTCCATCCTTCAAATCCCTCTCATCTGCAAGGGTCAGAAATTCACCGACTTCATTTTAAATGACCAAGAAGCTTAAAAAATTCCTTTCTTCATGGGTTGTTGTTAATGTCCAGTCACTAAGTCATATCTGACTCTTTGTGACACCCTGGAGCACAGCACACCAGGCTTCCCTGTCCTTCACTATCTCTCAGAGTTTGCTCAAACTCATGTCCATCAAGTCGGTGATGCCATCCAACCATCTCATCCTCTGTTGTCCCCTTCTACTGCCTTCAATCTTTCCCAGCATCAGGGTCTTTTCCAATGATTTGGCTCTTCACATCAGGTGGCCAAAGTATTGGAGCTTCAGCTTCAGCATCAGTCCTTCCAATGAATATTCAAGGTTGATTTCCTTTAGGATTGACTGATTTGATCTTGCTATCCAAGGGACTCTCAAGAGTCTTCTCCAGCACCACAATTAGTTCTTCATAGGTATTTTGATTAAAAAAATAGGAAGTTTTAAGGTAAAAGAACAAAACTGGCCAGAACTCTGTGTCTCAGCTGTTAGAGAAAAGCTCTCTGGGATAGCAGTTTTCCCTAAGACTCCTGATGTCAGGAGGAGGAAGTGGTGAGACAAGGTTTGCCTGTTGGTAAGGCCGTCACACTAGGAATCTTTCATTTGCTCTAGAACTTTGAGTGATATGATTATTCTATGGAATTAGATCATTTCTCCAACTTATGTTTACAGTTAAAAAAAAACAAAAACAGTCTTGGGCAGAGTAGATAAACCTCTAATTCAGAGCCCTATTTAAAATCAAGCCACTATAACACAAATGTAGGTTTAATAAGGGCTGCTTTGAAATAGATCACTTTGTAATAACTATAAGGTATATTATCCCCACTACTTCTAATAGAATTGCTTTAACTTAAACATGTTACTACAGTATAGGCAGGATGTAATGTGATTTGGGGGTTTCCATGGTGGCTCAGACTGTAAAAGAATCTGCCTGCAAAGCAGACCTGGGTTCAATCCCTGGATCAGGAAGATCCCCTGGAGAAGGGAATGGCAACCCACTCCAGTATTCTTGCCTGGAATGGCTACCCACTCCAGTATTCTTGCTTGGAGAATTCCATGGACAGAGGAGCCTGGCGGACTACAGTCCATGGGGTCACAAAGAGTCAGACAGGACTGAGTGACGAATATTTAAACTTTCAATGTGATTTTTAAACTTCTTTATATTGGTAGAATGGAAAGAATATTTTATTCCTTTTTAGTTATGCAGATTTAAAAATAAAAGTAACTTTCCATTGTTTTTGCTCATTCTAAAATAATACACATTCATTGTAAAAATTAAACAATGCAAAAGTATACATAATATACTGTGGCAGATTGTATTTTCCAAAGGATGCTTCACCAGTCGTAGTGCATCCAACACACGTTTCTTATAATGAGATGCTGACACTTTTCCATCAAGAACAAAGTCTAGAACTCATAGAAGCAGAGGACAGATTGGAGGGTTTTGCCAGGGGCGGAAGTTAGGGGTGGGGGAAATGGTAAATGTGGTCAAAAGACACAAACTTCTGGTTTGTAAGACGAATAAGTTCTTGGGCTATAATGTACAGAATGAGGACTACAGTTCATAATGCTGTGTTGTTTATTTTAAAATTGCTAAGAGAGATTTTAGAAGCTCTTGCCACACACAGAAAACAATTGTAGCTATGTGTTAACTTATCCCATTGCAGTAATCATCTTGCAATATATACACATATAAAACCACATCACATACCTTTAAACTAATACAATGCTATCTGTCAGTTATATCTCATTAGCTGGCGACAAAAAGAATAGGGTCAGATTCCTCACCTTGGACCTGATCAGTGTCTGTGTGCTCAGTTGGGTCCAACTCTGCGACCCTGTGGACTATAGCTCACCAAGCTCCTCTGTCCATGGAATTCTCCAGGCAAGAATTCTGGAGTGGGTTGCCATTTCCTCCTCCAGGGATCTTCCCAACCCAGGAATCGAACCCATGTCTCCTGCATCTCCTTTGCTGCAGGCAGGTTCTTTACAGCTGAGCCACTGGGGAAGCCCCCTGGACCTGGCCAGACCTTTGTAACTGCCTTCGACTAGTAGAAAGGTGGAAGCAACTTCCAAGGCTAGGTCATCAAAGGCAGTGTGGCTTCTGTCTGCTTCTTGCTCTTTCAGCCCGTATCTTTGGAGGCCTGAAAAGTCATGTAAGAAGTCCAAAAAGGTAGCTGGACTACCACTCTGGAGAAACCACATGGAAAAACCACAAGGGGATAGATGGGTGAATGAACAAGCCTTTGGGTTGACCCCACCCCCTGATCATAATCTGAGTATAATAGAACCACCCTACTGAGCAACTTCAAAAATCCAGATCCACATAGACAATGGGAGTTGATAAATAAATACTGTTGCTTCAAGCCACACGTTTTAGGGTGAATTGTGAGGCAGCGCTAGATAAACAGAACAGCTTCATTTCTCATCCAAGATGTAACTGCAATTATTAGTTGAGTTATATCCATAAAGACATTTTGTTAGATTTTTAACAAACTTAAAAAAAATACTAATAAGCTCATAGTATGTATATTATTACATAACCTTTCTCTCCACTTAAAAATATATCAGTGTGGAAGGATTCCCTTTTCTCCACATCCTTGCCAAGATTTGTCATTTGTAGACTTTTTGATTATAGTCATTCTGATAGGTGTGAGGTAATAGCTCATTGTGGTTTTGATTTGCATTTCTCTGATGATTAGCAATGTACATATGTATATATATCAGTTGTATTTGACTTTTTGCAACTCCGTGGACTGTAGCCTGCTAGGCTTCTCTGTCCGTGGAATTCTCCAAGCAAGAATACTGGAATGGGTTGCCATTCCCTTTTCCAGGGGATCTTCCCGACACAGGAGTGGAATCTGGGTCTCCTGTATTGCAGGCAGATTCTTTACCATCTGAGCCACATTTATCTCTCTATATGTATTATTATATAACCTTTTTATCCACTTACTATATCTTTGTCCATCAGCATTTGGATCAACATCATCCTTTTTTTCTAGCCAAGCCAAGCAGCATGTGGGATCTTAGTTCCCCAACCAGGGAAAGAACCCATTTCCCCTGCCTTAGGAGCTTGGGGGCTTAACCACTGGATCACCAGGGAAGTCCCATGTCATCCTTTAATATCCACATAATACTCCACTGTGGCTTCCCTGGTGGCTCAGACGGTAAAGCGTCTGCCTGCAGTGCGGGAGACCCGGGTTTGATTCCTGGATCAGGAAGATCCCCTGGAGAAGGAAATGGCAATCCACTCCAGCACTCTTGCCTGGAAAATCCCATGGATGGAAGAGCCTGATAGGCTACAGTCCATGGGGTCGCAAAGAGTTGGACACATCTGAGCGACTCCACTTTCACTTTCACTCCACTGTATGGATGTCCCATAATTTATTTCCCAATCCCTTAGTGACATATATATGTATATAGTTCCGGTATTTTTCAAATAAATATTTATATATTTCATAATAAAACTATAATCATATTATCATACTATTTGGTAAACTGTTTTTACATTCAACACATTGTAGTTCTCATAATATTCATTTTAATGCTGGAATAATATATTTCATTTGAATGTACCAAATTTATTTAAATGAGTCTCTTGCTGGACATTTATATTGTTCTTGATTTTTAAAATGCTAAGTTAAACATCATCACATGTGAATTTGTATGTGTTTGTCCCATTATTTATCCTAAACGTTTAAAAATAAAAAAGCTAAACCAAAAGGTATGAACATTTTAAAACTTTATACAAACTGCAAAATCCATATGAAAAACATTGTTCTAATTCATTCTCCCAACAATGGGAAATGAGAAGGTATATTTCTCCATAATCTGTTAACTCTGATAATTTAAGAATAATTTACCGAGTTGTAAGTTGGTTTATAATATTCTATCAGTTTCAGGTGATTCACAACACAGTGATCCAACATTTTAACAGATTACACTCCATTTAAAGTTATTATAAAATATGGTCGCTGTTCCCTGTACTGTATCATGTATCTTTGTAGCTTATTTATTTCCTACATAGTAGTTTGTACCTCTTAACCTCCATCTCTATCTTGTGCCCCCGCTTCCTTTTTCCCCTGAGAAGCACTAGTTTGTCCCCTTTATCTGTGAGTCTTTCTGTTATATTCATTTGTTTTAGTTTTAGATTCCATGTATCAGTGAAATTATACCGTACTTTTCTTTCTCTGACTTCCCTGGTGGCTCAGATGGTAAAGAATCTGCCTACAATGGGGGAGACCTGGATACAATCCCTGTGTCGGGAAGATCTCCTGGAGAAGGAAGTGGCACCCCACTCCAGTATTCTTGCCTGGAAAATCCCATGGATAGAGGAGCCTGGTAAGCTACAGTCCATGGGGTTGCAAAGAGTCGGACGGGACTGAGCGATTTCACGTTCACTTTTCTTTCTCTGACTTATTTCACTGAACATAATATTAATATCCTCCAGGTCCATTCAGGTTGTTACATACAACAAAATTTCCTTTTTTTAAAATCTCTGAGTGGTATTCCATTGTATGCATACCACATCTTCTTTATCCATTCATCTGTTGATCGACACTGAGCTTGCTTCCATATCTCGGCCATTGTAAACAATGCTCTATGAACCCTGAGGTCCATGAATGTTTTCAAATTAGTGTTTTTGTTTTCTTTAGATATATACCCAGGTGTGAAATTGCCAGATATTTGGTAGTTTCATTTTTAGTTTTTTGAGGAACACCTATACTGTTTTCCACAATGGCTGCCACCAATACTCACATTTCCACAGCAGTATATGAGTGTTTCCTTTTCTCCACATTCTTGCCAATATTTGTTATGTTTATACTTTTTGAGGACTGTCATTCCTGGCAGGTGTGAGATGATATCTCATCATGGTTTTGATTTGCATTTCTCTGATGATTAGCAGTGTTGAGCCTCTTTTCATGTGCCTGTTGACCATCTGTATGTCTTCTTTGGGAAAATATCTATTCAGGATTCTGCGCATTTTTAAATTGGGTGTGTTTTTGTTTTTATATGAGTTGTTTATATATTTTGGATATTAATCCATTATTGATCATATCATTTGCAAATGTTTTCTCCCATTCAATAGGTTGTCTTTCATTTTGTCAGTGGTTTCCTTTGCTGTACAAAAGCTTTTAAGTTTGGTTAGGTCCTACTTCTCACTCTGTTCATCCATTCATCTCACAAGTTGTTTGACCATCTTTAGGATCATGACCCTGAACTCATTCTCCTGTAGATTGCCAGTCTCCACTTCAATTAGTTCTTCCAGGGTTTTCTCGTTCTTTCATTTAGAACATGTTCTTCCTGTTGCTTCATTTTGCCTAATTTGCTGTTTCTCCGTATGTGGTAGGTTGGTTATGTTTCCTGACCTTTAAAAGATGCCTTTTGCGGGAGATACCATATTCATCCCAACAGCACACTCCCCTCTGGTCACCAGGACTGTACCTTCTAGGAGTGTCTCTTATGTGGGTTGCAGGGGTTCTTCTCTTGGGGCAGATTGGCTATGTGGGTGGTCTGGTAGGCGTGTCTGGCCCTCTGATTGGTTGCCAGGCCCTGCCTTGTGCCGAGGCTGCTGGCTATTGATTGGCAAGGCCAGGTCACAAGGTGGCTGGCTCCAGGAACCCTGGGAGCTCCCAGGGCTAGTGCTCACTTGTGGGCAGAGTCAGGTTCTGGGCTGGGTGATTGTAGGGTCAGGTTTCTGAATGTAGTGTCAGTCAGCCAGCCTGCTGGTGAGTGGAGCTGGATCCTGGGGACCAAGGTCTCTCAGAGCTGGTATTGGCCTGTAGGTGGATATGACTAAACTGGGGGTAGTGGCAGGGGTGGGGATGAGTTGAGAAGACAGTGGCAGGGGGGTGTTGTGGCATTAGTGCAGGCTGACTGGTGGGCAGAGATAGGGCCCAGGGGCTCTGGTGGCAGGTCCCTGGATGTCCTGAAGCTGATGTTGGCCAGTAATGGGTGGGATTGGATCCCCAGGTTGCTGGCAGAAGGTCCCCGAGTGTCTCAGAGGGGGTGTTGACCTGCTGATGGGCAGGCTGCAGGGCTGAGGTGGTCCTGAGACTGGTGTCTGCCCATTGATGGGTGGGGTCATGGCCCAGGGCCTCCCAAATCTGGTGCCTGCCAATTGGTGGGAGTAATCAGGTCCTGGGTTAGAGACCCACTGGCAGAGAGAGCTGAGTCTTGGAGGGGGAGTATCAAGCTGCTGGTGGGTGATGCCAAAGCCCTGGGTGTTCTGGGACCATTGCTGGGTCACTGGTGGGTGCAGCTGGGTCCTAGGATCTCTGGATGCAGGGCCCTGGGGGTCTTGGAACTGGTGTTGGCCTACTAGTGGGTGTGGTCAGTTCCCGACACAGCTGGCTGCAGGGCTATGGTGGCCCTGGGCTGGAGCCTGGACGTTCATGGGTAGAGCTGGTCCCAGGGTCTCTGGCTGTAGGGTACAGGGCTCCCAGAGCTGGTGTTGACTCAGATCATTTTAAAAGGTTTTAATCTTTGCTGGTCTCAGTGGTTAAATTATTTCACTTTTGTTTTAATTTATATGTGTTCAATTATTTTACATTATAAGATACAGCTGACCTTAGTTTGGATGTGTACTATCTTTGGAGAAGATTACTGGAGTTAAAAACTTCAGCACCACAGAGAATCCTCTCTAGAGAATTCAGAGCTCTCCTGCCTCCTGGGCCATCCTACGGACTATGGCCTTGCACAGTGATGATTGGATTGTTCATGTCGTATCCTTTTGCTTTAGCATTTTGGGGATTTCAAGAATATTATTTTTTAATGCCTTTTAAATATCACGCATCTTCTAAAAAGAGCCAAGCCTGATTATAAAACACTCAATGTATTATATTAATACATTTATAATATATATATTATACTTTTTAAAAATATTTTAATTTGGCCTTAAAATTTTGCATTTTCATATCTCTAGAAAATTGACCTCTCGCCAGTTTGAATGTTTGTGTCACTGGAGAGGTTATTTTCAAATTTTTCCTCTTTAACATTTCTATTGGGTCTGTTTATTCTTGTTATCACTCTGTCTAAAGCTTACACTGGATTTGAACATGTCATCAATTTGGAAATTGGTCTTTTTTGGTTTGCAGGGAGTTGTTTTTTGTTTTGGTCTCTAAGCATTGAAAAATCCTAGAAAATGTTACTGTTCCAGATTTATAATATATGTAAGATCATAACTGTTATCTGTATGATTTACAGTTTAAAATGCCTTCATGTATATAAAATCTCATTGTAACGTTGAGATACTAACAACTCTGGGAGTGGGAATTATCATCCATGTTGTTCAGAAAGGAATGGACATCTGTGAGGGGCAATGATTTATTTGTCCAATAAACTACAGAACTGCAAAAAAAAAAAAAAAAAAGAATCCAGCTGCCAATTCAACAGACATGGGTTCGATCCCTGGTCTGGGAAGATCCCACTTACCATGGGGCAGCTAAGCCCATGCACAATAACTCCCGAGCCTGCACACCCTGAAGTCCATGCTCCACAACTAAAGAAGCCGTTGCAATGAGAAGCCCACACACAGCAACTAGAGAAAACCCTCGCACAGCAATGAAGACCCAGAGCAGCCAAAAACAGATAAATACATACATTAATTTTTTTTAATAAAATGACATTATTAGGTAGTTGTGACAGAAATCTTACAGCCTGCAAAGATGAAAATACTTATTATCTGGCCTTTACTAAAAAAAGCTTGTTAATCCTTGTCTATTTTTAGTAAGAAAAGAGATGTGCCCTTTGGACGTAATCCATTAAACCTCTCACCTCATAAAATCTGCAAGCATTAGAATTGTGAAAAGGAATATTCATCATAAAATAGAATCTCAGTTCAGGAAGTGTCAGGTGTCAGCTAAGGACCTTGTAGGAAATTCATGTACAACTTAAATGTCTAGGAAGTGTCTAGTTATCATTGAAAAATAATGACCTGACATTTGAGATTTGTAGATAATTTTATCTGAACTTGAATAATGGGAGTCTGCCATTTGTGTCCAGCTCAGCTGGAATTAGTCTTTCCTCCCTTAGTGCTCCAGGATATTTCATTCTCTCTGTTACAACATCTATTTCAATTGGCCTTGCATTAATTTATTTTCATGAGTATACTTCCAGACTAGGGTTATATACACCTTGTGTTAAGGAACTCTTTTGTTCAACCCTGGAGTCTCCATGAAGTTTTCTCAAAGCAAATATTGATAAATGGTGGTTGAATGAATATCACTAATGCAAATGTGAAAAATAGGTTTATGATACACTGATCTTTTGAAACCATGGGCAAATGCTCAGCAGAGATTCTTCATACTATGCTGCACACATACTCATTTTCAATCCAGTTTATTCTGCTTATGTCTGTTTCACTTGTTCATATATGTGTACAGAAAGGAAGTCATCTCAAGAATGCCTCCTAACAATAGCACTCTGTTGTTAAAAAAATTAAAAAAGACCAAGACAAAACAATTCTCTTGAAAAAGTAAATGCCTTGTCTGGGGTTAAGCAATTTTCTCAGGAAACTGACATTATTGTTAACCAGAACACCCTTCTGGACTTCATTTCCTTAACTCTTCACTGTTAAGCTTCATCATATAATGAATCTTACTTAGCAGTCCAAGTGACAGTTGATCCAGTAGGCCTCCAGTTTTCATCTATGTGAAGTCATAGTTGTAGTCCAGACCCAGTGGAGTCTAAATGAAGCAACCTTAAGGTACTTTATTTGCCTTTGGATAAGTAAAGCTCTTGGTTGCAAGATAATAGAAACACAGCTTGAATTTGCCTGAGAGAGGGAGTGGTGTGCTGCGTGCTAAGTCACTTCAGTTGTGTCTGACTCTTTGTGATCCCATGGACTGGCCGTAGCCTGCCAGGCTCCTCTGTCCATGGGATTCTTTAGACAAGAATACTGGAGTGGTTACCATTTCCTTCTCCAAAGAGAGGGGGTAGGGAGGTGAGGACAGCTGTCTCACAAAATCCAAGAAGGAGGTAAATAACCTAATGAGGGGGAAATTGGGATGCAGCAAACCCTCTGGAACCATGGGAACCAGGGACTGGAAAGCTGCCAGAATTCTCTCCTTTGCCATTTGGAATCTCCGCTTCCCTCCACATGCCACCCTCAGTCTCAGTGTAAATCAATCTTCTCTATCAAGAGGAAACCTAACCTTACACAGCTCCTTTCTCTCTCTCTTTCAAATCTTATAGCTTTATTCCTAAAGAGGCACAGTATCTCAATTTTAATTAGAAAAATCCCAGGGAAAACCTCTGAGCCCAGGTTGGATCAAAGCTAACAGGAGATGTGTCGTACAAAAATGACGCTCTTATCCTAGATGAGGGGGCAAAGAGGGAGACAGGATGGAGATGAGACTGCACCTTTCCTAGGAGAAGGGGGCTAGAAAGGTATTGGGTTAACAACTCTGTCCATGTTCTTTGCTATGTTTGAGGGCATGGATTGTCCTATTTACAAACAAATCTCTAAGATTCTGGAAAGACAAAAATGGCTAAGAAAGAGCCACCCACTGGATACTCAGAGAAGAGACTTCCAGCATAGTGACTTCAGTGAAAGGCAAGGAGAGGTGACATGTTTATTTGAAGCACAATTCCCTGATAACTCGGTTGGTAAAGAATCTGCCTGCAGTGCAGGAGACCCCCGTTCGAGCCCTGGGTCGGGAAGATCCCCTGGAGAAGGAATTGGCTACCCACTGTAGTATTCTTGGTCTTCCCTTGTGGCTCAGCTGGTAAAGAATCTGCCTGCAATTGGGGAGACCTGGGTTCGATCCCTGGGTTGGCAAAATGCCCTGGAGAAGGGAAAGGCTACCCACTCCAGTATTCTGGCCTGAAGAATTCAAGGGACTGTATAGTCTATGGGGTCACAAAGAGTCAGATACGATTGAACGACTTTCACATTCAGTGACAGTGAAAGGCTGTCATCAAAGGACATCAAGAAAAATGGACAAGAAAGGACTTCCCTGGTGGTCTAGTGCTAAGACTCCACTGTAGGGGATGCAGATTCGATCCCTGGTTGGGGAACGAAGATCCCGCATGCCCCGTGACATGGCCAAACGAAAAGAGAGAGAAACTGACAAGAAGCACCTAACATATGTAGCACCTGACATGGAGCCTACTGGGAAGGTCTGGTCTGTGTTCCTCATACGAAAGACTATAACTCCGCAGTGCCTTATGTTTTCTGCAAGCACTGCCCAGGACTGCCACCAACCCATGAGTGCTTTTGTGCAAATTAGAAAGGCATGCCTTCCTTGAGCTGACCCAACACCTGGCCACCTCCTTAGCATCCTGCCAGGATTCTTGTGTCGAGTGTTGGATTTCAGCCTCCTTATACCCCTCAGCCTGGATCCCACCAGCCCAGGGTCCCACCTGCACAAGCATCTCTGACAGTCCAGGCCACCCAGAAGGAAGTGAGGCAGGCAGGCTATCCCTTCTTCAAAAGCAAGAATTCCAGCATCAGTAAAAGTAAGGCTCAGTGGTAGCTTTGGCTTGGTGATGGAAGACAGTAGAAGGAATGGCAACAATGGCTAAATTGGAAGGCCTCTAGGAATGGACAGCCCACCCCCAGGTACCAGAGCCATAGGGACATCTCTGGTAGTGGAGAGGCCAGCCACAAACTCCACGGACTGAGTGACAGCGGAAGCAATATCAGCTTCTGAGGCTGTTGGGCTGATTCAAGGAGGAGCAGTGATGACGGTCTGTGCACACTTGTCTCTCCCACTTACAACCAGGGATTTTTTTTAAAAACAGGAATTAATCAATTAGCTAATGAAGAATTTATGTAGCAAAATGCCTTGATAGAGATGAAACATTTTTATCTCCTTCAAAAACCATATGATATCACTTCTATGTGGAGTCTAAAATATAACACAAGTGAACTTATCTACAAAACAAAAACAGACTCACAGCCATGAAGAACAGACTGGTGGTTGCTAAGAGGAAGGGGGTGGGGAGAGATGGATTGAGAGTTTGGGGTTAGCAGATGCAACCTAGTATACATAAGATGGATAAACTACAGGGTCTTACTGCCTAGAACAGGGAACTATATTCAATATCCTGTGATAAACCTAATGGAAAAGAACATGAAAAAGAATATATATATATATGTATGTGTGTGTGTGTGTGTATCTGAACATATGAATCACTTTGATGTAGACCCAAAACTAACACAACATTGTAAATCAACTATACTTCGATAAAATGAATTTTAAAACTTTTTTGTCTCCTTTGATTTTACCTTTGAAACATCAAAAATAACTCCCCTTTGAAGGGCATGGTTGTGTAAGGATTTACGGAAGCTATACTTAGAAAATGTAATGCAGGATTTAGGAATGCATTTTTATAAGGTTGTATTCAAAGTTGTAGGGTAGTTTGTCTTCAAAGAGAAGCCACACTCTCATCCTTCTCAAAGAGTGAGGAGTCAGTCCATTTAAGGTGCAAAAGAAAGGCACTGGCCCCCAGAAGCAGAAACAGGAGAAGGGAAAATGATCAAGGTTAAGGTCTGGGGGTGAGGGACACCAGAATTTGGGTGTGCTGCCTTCTGATAGCAGCTGGAGATCAGCTTCCACCCTGGAGGTCCTGAGCACCACGAGCCTGGGCGATCAGGGTACAGTTCTGCCACAAATGGACATCAGGCCAGTGCCTGGAGCAATGGCAATAATAGCAGAGCCATCATCCCGGCAATGCAGTCCAGGGAATCAGTACCCAGGCAGCCTGCCACTACGCTGTCAGAGTCCCGTTTATTTTTGTCCTTCGAAGGAGCCGCCCATGAATGTTCCAGTCACAGCATGAGTCAGAGTCTTGTTCCCCAAGAGCTGCTGCAATGCTGCCTCCATTCCACCCTCTCCCCCACTTCCTGGATTCCATCTGAGAGCCACTCACCAGGGCTGTGTATGAATTAGATGCGGGCTGGCTCTCCAACTCTGACGCTTGCACAGAGCCACAAGGGGTGGGGAAGTGGGAAAGAACTGGACACTCTTTACATGCGTCTGTGACAAAAAGTAGCATTCAAACCACTGAAGGAAAGAACGGATCATTTAAAAGTTTTGGGTAAATTGACTAGCAATTAGGGGGAAAATATTAGCTCATTACTTCACTCTATCTAACTAAATACGGACTTCTATTTTATACTCGAGGACAGTTGATTAACAACGTTGTGTTGGTTTCAGGTGTACAACAACGTGATTCAGTTACACTTTTACATGTATCTGTTCTTTTTCCTGGAGAAGGAAATGGCAACCCACTCCAGTATTCTTGCCTGGAAAATCCTATGGGCAGAGGAGCCTGACAGGTACAGTCCATGGGGTAGCAAAGAGTTGGACACGACTGAGCGACTTCACTTTCCAGTTAGGTGTTACAGAATATTGAACAGAGTCCCCTGTGTTATATAGTAGGTCCTTGCTGGTTATCCATTTTAAATATAGTAGTGTGTACATGTCAATCCCAAACTTCCTAACTATTCCTTAATGTAAACATTTTAGACGTAAAAACTATTTAAAAATAGGAAGAACGATGACAAGTAAACAATGTTAAGTACAAACAGTTGGAAACTTCGGTGTGGCAAAATTTTAAAATCACATATAAGTTTCAAACATAAGTGACAAACTGAGGAAAATAAAAATGCGAGGCAAAGGGTTACTACTCATAATATTAACAGAGCTCATACAATGCATGAAAAATTAAAACTTCAATAGAAAAAATGGGCAAAAGTCACAAACAGATAAGTAAAACACATTGGTCAAAAATATATGAAAAAATGTCCAACTTTGCTAATACTCAGAGGCAAATTGAAACAATAACAAGATAATTTTCACCTGTCAGATTAGCAAAGATTTTTGATTGCCTAAACTCACACACTGACAAGGTTGGAAGACATGTATACTTCATGCTTTTTCTATTGGAGTATAAAATGGCACAACTTTCCCTGAGGGAAATCTGATAAGAAGTATCAAAACATTAGATATACATTCTCTTTGGTGCAGTAATTCTGCATGTAGGACTTTAATCAAAGAGATTATTACACATCTTTGAAAAGATGTATTCAGACTTTATCAGTTTGAAAAATAAGAAATAACTTTAATGTTTCTTAGTAGGGGCTTCCCTGGTGGCTCAGACAGTAAAGAATCCTCCTGCAGAGCAAGAGACCTTCCTTGGGTTGGGAAGATGACCCCCTGGAGGAGGGCATGGCAATCCACTCCAGTATTCTTGCCTGGAGAATCCCATGGACAGAGGAGCCTGGCAGGCTACAGTCCATGGAGTCACAAAGAGTGGGACACGACTGAGCGACCAAGCACAGCACAGCACAGTAGGGGCTAGTTGAGTAATTGTGGTATATGCATTTATGGACTGCTTTACAGCCCTTGAAAAGAATGATGTGGACTTCCCCCAGTGGACCAATGGTTTAGAATCCACCTGCCAATGCCGGGGACATGGGGTTGATCCTTGGTCCAGGAAGATCCCACATGCCTCAGGGCAACTAAGCCTGGGCATCACAACTAGAGAGTAGCCTCCATTTGCTGCAACTAGAGACGGCTCAAGCACACTAATGAAGACCCAGGGCAGCCAAAAAAAATAAATAAATAAATAAATAAGAATGATGTATATCTATATCAACACAGAAAGATGACTTCAATGATTGAATCTTTAAGGACCATGCCATTCAGTCATATCAACTATTATCCTATCAGCAGAGTTTTTGATAAATTACCCCTTATTAAATTGGCACTTGGTTCATAGCTTTGCAAATGACTATCACCCAAGGAGACTTAAATATCTGCATGAACAACCCATACCCTTTCCAGTCTCAGGAATTCTTCAATTTCTCATTTACAATAAAATACAATAGATGTTACTGTGTCATCACCTGGTTTGTTGGCCACAGTCTGCACAAATTGCCTCATCTCTAAAATTACTTAATCAGGCTACTTCTCTCTGACCACATCCTCTTATCCTCTCAACTAGCCTGCTCAAGTTTCATGATACATTTGTTTTTATTTTGCTTCAGATCTTCTAGTCCACCCCTCTATTCATCGAAGACTTAATGATCAACAATTTCAAGCATTCTCTTGCCAATATTTTAAATTCCTTCTCCTCGTCATTCACTCTGCACCTGCTGCAAAATCGCCTACCCTCTGTGATTAAATTATCTGTCCTTGTTGTTTTTTTTTTCATACCCTGGCTACCAAGCAACCCTAGAGTATCACCTCCTGAAAGACAGGTACCACTATTCACTATTGTTCACTAATTTCAACTGGGCCCTTGCTTGAGTTCTGTTCCCACAAAGGTAGAGCCTGAATCGCAGATCTGGATGCAAATGGTTTAAGATATTCCTAAGCAGAGGAATGAAAAAGGGAGAGAGAAGAGGAGAGAAAGAGGGAGAGAGGGGTAGGAATAAGGAGAGAGAAGCAGGGTGGGAGGAGGGGGACCACTGTAGGGCATGTTAAGAGCAGATTACTACTGTGGCAACTGAAGCTCAATTCTACCTGCACCTCAGAGAGACCAGATAGAGCCATCCTTTCTTCTCTGCCATTGGTGGAGGTCTGCTCTCAGGGGCATTAACTCCCTCTCATTCCAGGCTACCTGTGCACAGGTCACACAAGCTCCTAGCCAGTGGATGCTCCCAGGCAGTTGTGTTTGCAATAGAAAACCATCAGCATGTTTGCAGAACTGTGAGTGCCAAGGGATGTCAGCGGGCCACCCCTGCAGCCTCAGTGTGGCCTAGCATCTTACCCTGTTACCCTAGCCACCTTCAAATCCCTCCTTACAACCATTTCAAAATTCCTTATCACTTCAAACCTCTGCAATTGATTTTGCCTCCTAATTCACAGAGAAACATGGACATCCTCAAAAAGGAATTCATCGAATTTCTGCCAACAATTCTACCATTGTGTCTACATCCACACCCATCATTTCTCTCTCTTCCTCTTCAGTAAAAGAGGAATCCCTCACCCATCAGAGGCCAACACCTGCCTCTCTTTGACTCTCCTTTCCACCTTCTATGGTGACTCTCCTCAACTGATTGCCTTTTCTCTCTCTTGAATCTTCGACCTCTCGCTTGCCTCTTCTCTTTAACCTTAAACCTTCCCTAGAATTCACTTCCCCATTCCACCTATGGTCCTGTCTCTCCTCCTCTTCACATGAGATCTATTGAAAGAGCATCTTGGCCTCCAGTTTCTCTCCTCCTGTTCCTTTCTTTCTGTTCCATAGTAAGGGCACTATCAGGGTCACAAATAGCCTCCTTGTGGCAAAAGTCAGAGGATTCCGGTCCTTGTCTCTCTTGCCATTTCAGCAGCATTTGACTCTGCAGATTAGTTTCTCCCTGGGCTTCTAAGACATCTAATTCATTGGGTTTTGCTCCTTTCTCCCCTGTCACATTCCTTCAGTGTCTTTACCCATCTTCTAAAAGATGCTATTCTCAGCTCTCCAGCACTCTACCAGTGCTCTCATCCACTGCCACACCTCCAATCACCATGCTAAGGGGGATGACTCGTAGATCCACAGAAAACACCAGACTTCTCTGCTGAACTCCAGACCTAAATTTGCATTTACTTAACGCACACACTTGGAGAAGGCAATGGCACCCCACTGCAGTACTCTTGCCTGGAAAATCCTATGGATGGAGGAGCCTGGTAGGCTGCAGTCCATTGGGTCGCTGAGGGTCAGACACGTCTGAGCGACTTCACTTTCACTTTTCGCTTTCATGCCTTGGAGAAGGAAATGGCAACCCACTCCAGTGTTATTGCCTGGAGAATCCCAGGGATGGGGGAGCCTGGTGGGCTGCCGTCTATGGGGTTGCACAGAGTCGGACACGACTGAAGTGACTTAGCAGCAGCAGCAGCAGCAGCAACGCACACACTCAAATCCGTCACTTTGGCCAACTTATTAAACTTCCCTTAACCTACATTCTTGGGTGTAAAATGAACATGAGATACCTATCTCTTGTGACCTTCAAAAATTTTTTAAATTTTGAAGTAACTATAGATTCATAGGAAGTTGCAAAGACAATATGGGGATGTCCCGGGTGCCCTTCCCCCAGTTTCCCTCAATGGTTACATTTTAATGTAACCATTTTATGTTAACCATTTTAATGTAATGGTTAACAATTCAGTTCAGTTGCTCTGTCGTGTCCGACTCTTTGCAACCCCATGCATCGCAGCACGCCAGGCCTCCCTGTCCATCACCAAATACCGGAGTTCACTCAAACTCATGTCCATCGAGTCCGTGATGCCATCCAGCCATCTCATCCTCTGTCGTCCCCTTCTCCTCCTGCCCCCAATCCCTGTCAACATCAGAGTCTTTTCCAATGAGTCAACTCTTCACATGAGGTGGCCAAAGTACTGGAGTTTCAGCTTTAGCATCATTCCTTCCAAAGAACAGCCAGAACTGATCTTCAGAATGGACTGGTTGGATCTCCTTGCAGTCCACGGAACTCTCAAGTGTCTTCTCCAACACCACAGTTCAAAAGCACCAATTCTTTGGCACTCAGTTTTCTTCACAGTCCAACTCTCACATCCATACATGACCACTGGAAAAACCATAGCCTTGACTAGACGGACCTTTGTTGGCAAAGTAATGTCTCTGCTTTTGAATATGCTACCTGGGTTGGTCATAACTTTCCTTCCAAGGAGCAAGCGTCTTTTAATTTCATGGCTGCAGTCACCATCTGCAGTGATTTTGGAGCCCCCCAAAATAAAGTCTGACACTGTTTCCACTCTTTCCCCATCTAGTGCAACATTAAAAACAGGAAACTGACATGGGAATAAGGTGTGCAGTTCTATACCATTTTATCACCAGTGTGGGTTTGTGGAACCACCATTGCGATCATGATACAAAACTATTCCATCACCAAAAAGAGCTCCCTCATTTGCATCTCTATGTTTCTTTTTAAAAGTCTCATCAGATACTTGCAAGAATGGACATATATGTTATTTGGGTTTGTGTTCTCAGAGTCTCACACATGGTGCCCTGCTCTCAGAAAGTACTGCTAAATGTTTGTGAAAGCAAGGATGGAAGAATGGAAAAGGCATCTGATCCATGGAGGCCAGGGAGAGTTGCCTGGGATCCAGGGCAGACTATGACAATTCTTAGCTCCAAGCCAGTGACCAGGGACCTGAGGACAGAACCCTCTTCCTTGTGAATAAGAAATCTCCTTTATCTCCTGGTGAATAACATGTTAGCAGATGCAGCAAGAGTCAGAATGGTGAGGCTCGTGCATGCGTGCATGCTAAGTCGCTTTAGTTGTGTTGGACTCTTTACAACCCTATTGGACCATAGCTCGTGAGGCTCCTCTGTCCATGGGATTCTCCAGGCAAGAATACTGGAGTGGGTTGCCATGCCCTCATCCAGGGAATCTTCTCGGCCCAGAGACTGAACCCACATCTCTTATGTCTCCTCCATTGGCAGTTGGGTTTTATACCACTAATGCCAGCTGGGAAACCCTGGTGAGGCTCACCTCACATTAATTCCGACAGTTAACCATACTTCCGTCTGTCTGTAGCAGAGGCTTCCCTGGTGGCTCAGATAGTAAAGAATCTGCCTCCTATGTGGGAGACCCCGGTTTGATCCCTGGGTCAGGGAGATCCCTGGAGGAGGAGATGGCATCGCACTCCAATATTCTTGCCTGGGAATTCCCATGGACAGAGGAGTCTGATGGGCTACAGCCCATGGGGTCTCAAAGAGTTGGACATGACTGTGACTAACACAACACTGTCTGTAGCAGAGAGGAAGAACTTTCTCTATTCAGTCCCTTTTGTGGGAATCTCTGACACCACACCACATGGCCAGTTACTGTCTTCATTCTACCTAGTGTCTGCCCTGCTCTCACATCACCAGCACTTCCTGTGCACACTAGAAGAATCAGGGAGACCATCTTGACTTCAGCTTGTCTGCTACTAGGCTAGCATGTGGGGCAACATTTTTCTCAAGGCTCAGCACTTTTGTTCAGTCCTAGGACCTGATCTTAAAATTTTGCTTACTAGTAATTGCTCTTGATATATAAGTAATATTTTTGTTGCTCAGTAATTATGATAGTCAGTAGGAGAACTCTAAAACTGGGAAGAGACGAAAAGCACAGACAAAAATAGCTAGACAAACTGCATAGACAATTACGCATACATTCATGGCTAACCTCGCCCCGCGTTAAACGTGCGTATATTTGTTTATCATCATATCATTATTCCTATTAGAAGGAAAAATAAGGAAATATTTATCCAACATGTTCATAAGATTTTAATCAGAGCAAAAGTCAATTTGGGTTCCCTTAAATAGTGTGGTTAAATCCTCCAAAATGAGAAACACTAGCTTGGAATCTCTTCGTCAGCAGTGAGCAATTTGTGTTGTCTAGTCTGCAAGTCTCAAAGGGCAGTTATTTGATTTCCAAGGCTTAAACTTATTTATCAGTGGTAATTTATAAACTTGGTGCAGCAATTTGTGAGCTGATGTTATGCTTCCAGCAGGGAGGTTTGGAAACAATCCATATGGGAATTTATTATCTTTTTTTTTTTTGGCCTGGCTGCAGGGCATAGGGGATCTTAGTTCCCTGACCAGGGATCAAACCGGTGCCCTGTGAAATGGAAGCCTAGAGTTTTAACCACTGGACCAGCAGGGAAGTCCTAGAAATTTATTTATAATGGAGGAAATGAGAGGCAACCCATGGGTCTCTTAAATGGTGGGGGGGGGGGGGGTGTTAGGAAGTACAGTGTGTCTTGTACATTAAGTGAAAGACCCATTGGTGTCTGTCAGGGTGTGTTTGATGTTAAAGACTGATGTTTGCAGAAAGCACACACACAGGATGGACGTGGTTAGAAAGACAGGGACCTTGTTTTACTTACTGGCATTTTCTCAGTGCTCAGGATGCTGCTTGGTGGTTGGTGGACTCTCAGAAGATTTTGACTGAATGAATAGTCAACACTTATACCACGTGCTAGAGAGAAAGAACAAATCGATAGGTGTTCGATTATCAACCAACCCAAGGCATTCTGGGTAATAACATCACAACACAAGACTTAGCCATGCAGCCTGTTGGGTCACAGCCAAAAGAGAGAGGATTGAGAGAGAAACAAGGAGTCAGAAGAATAAGGTCAGAGGAGACAACCAAAACAGCTCTGGAAAACTTCCGTGGTTCAGGGCCAGCTTCGGTTGGGTTTGGGCAAGTCAGTCCAGTCTGGAGGGTAGGACATGACAGCGTGAGTCCCAGTAATAGGCTAGAATCAAAGTCAGGTGGATGGAGAACAGTCCGATGCTAGCAGAACCTGAGTCACTTTGCTATAGGGCAAAAATTGGCACAAGGTTGTTAATCAAATAAATAAACATACAAAGCAAAAAACAAAAACAAAAACCCCACAAATTTAAAATAAACTAGCAAGGCAGCCAGGCTACATTTCCCCTTTTTTACTAAGCAGCCCCAGATTTTCTGTTGCAATTACATACTTTGCTCTCTGAAGAATGTATTTTCACCCCAGTGTTTTCTGCTACTTTACAGATAAGTATGAGCTTCAGGGAGAGGAAGGATGAGGAGTAGAAAGAGGAAACAGAGAAAGGAACAGGAGAAATTAAGACATCCCTGTACCACTTGTGCCAGGGCTGGATCAGGATTGCTGATGCCCCACCTCCCAGTTACTGCCCAGTATCCTGCCCACTCCTGGCTTCCTGTCTGCCACAATGCCACAACTGCAACAAACCACAGCTGCTGGAGAGCCAACCTAGGACAGAGGAAGCCTTGCCCCCTGCATCCCAACACAGCAGCCACCTTTGTTCTGAGTGCCTGGCTTCCCGCTCCACACACACTGAAGTTCCGCTCTCCTGCGGTTATTTGACCTTTCAGGGCTTTTTCCTTTGCAGCTTGAGCATCTCAATCAATGAGACAGAGCTGGAAGGTCATCCAGTCTAGAATGCCTCTGAAGCCAAAGCTAATAAATAGCTGAAAAAATGGGTCAATGGTGGGAAAGAAAGACTCTGTGTGTGTCTATGTGTGATTTTAGACTAACAGGAAAATCATTGCAAATAGAATTCCAGCAGGACAAATTCGTACCCAACAGGAAATTGTAAATGGTTCTAAGAAATAGCTAAGAACATAAACTCTTTGCAGGAAAAAAAAAACTGAGGGATGACATCATCGCCTCTAAAAGGAATCAGTGTCTTAAAAATTAAACAAATAAACTGACCCATGAGGCGAAGGGATAACCAGAGCATATCTGGATTCTTTGCCCTGTATTTTTACAGCAAGATTAAAAAAAAAAAAAGATTTCAAGCATGATTCTTAGAGAGTGAATCAGGGAGACCATCTTGATAAAACTGGGAAGAGAGGAAAAACATAGAAGAAAATAGCTAGACAAACTGTATAGACAATTACACATACATTCATGGCTAAACACACCCCACATAGAACGTGCATGTGTGTGTTTATCATCAAATTACTCTTCCTATTAAAAGGAGAAAGAAGAAAATATTTATCCAACATGATCCAAGTTATTATAAGATTTTAATCAGAGCAAAAGTCAGTTTCTGTCTACATCCACACCCATCACTTCTCTTTTCTCCTCTTCAGTAAAAGAGGAATCTCTCATCCATCAAAGGCCAACACCTCTGCCTCTCTTTGACCCTCTCTTCCATGTTCTTGGTAACTCTCTTAGATTAATTGCTTTTTCTCTCTCTTGAATCTTCAACTTGTCTCTTTCATCTGCCTGCAGCACAAGAGACCTGGGTTTGATCCTTGGGTTGGGAAGATCCCCACAAACAAATCAAGTGACTTGGAACTACCAGATGTAATTTCCAAAGTGAGAGACTATAGCATATATGGGAAGGGCAAGAATATCAGTATCTCACTCAGATGTGTTGATCTCTCAGAAAGGAAAGGCTTTTGACTTCTTCTCATAACACTTTCTCTGGCCAAGTTAGTGTTAACCAGGGTCCAGATGGGAGGTGAAGCAGCTGGAGCTTCCTGAAAGGTTCACTCACTGATAAAGGTGGTCTTGGAGTCCAGCCCAGGGATCTGTTAGCAGAAAGTAGGATGCTAGTGAAAAGCTTGGGCAGAGAGCAGGAGAGACTGGTCTCAATGAGTTAAAATTGGTTTTAAGAAGTTCATAGGGCTTCCTGGTGGCTCAGTGGTAAGGAATCCATCTGCCAATGCAAGAGACTTGGGTTTGATCCCTGATCTGGGAGGATCCCACATGCTGTGGAGCAGTGAAGCCTGTTTGTCACCACTACTGAGCTTGTGCTCTAGAGTGCTGGAGCTGCAACTACTAAAGCCCTTGAGCCCTAGAGCCTGTGCTCCACAAGAGAAGCCACCATAATGGGAAGCCAATGCACTGTAATGAGGAGTAGCCCCCACTCATCACAACTAGAGAAAGCTTGACCAAAGCAGTGAAGACCAGGCATGGCCAAAAATAAATAAGTAAATAAATAAGCAGTGATAATAATAATACCTAATTTATAAAGTTATTAGGAAGATTGAAATAATTAACACTGTTAAAGCATGTATCTAGCACATGGGAAGCTTTTTTTTTTTTTTTAATTAAAAACGTGTATCAAGTGCCAACCACTGGGCAAATGCTGTTTTAGGTGCTGAAAACGCATGGTGAACATGCAGCTTCTATTCTAGTGTAACAGCACTTAATAAACCAATAAGCAACACAGTAAATAATACAGTGGCATGTAATAAGAAGCATTCTAAAAAAAATAACATGATGAGAATGCACTTTGAATAGGGTAGTAAGGAAAGCCCTCTATGAGGCGATGGTATTTGACATAGATCTGAACATGATGAGGGCACACATCATGAGGATATCTAGGTGGAAAAGTATTCTAGGCAAAGGAAACAGCATGTGCAAAAGCCCTGAGGCAGGTGTGTGCTTGGGGATTTCCCAAGAGAGCTGGAAGACAAGCGTGCCTGAGAAGTGTGAGTAAGGAAAAAGGGTAGGAAACGAGATCAGAGATGCAGGCAGCAGCCAGATCATAGAGTCTTGTAGGCTGTGATTAGGACTGGATTTTGTTTAAGATTAGTAATAAGTCATAGGAGAGGATTGAACAGTGAAGTTATCAGGCATATCTGTAGAAGGATTGTGAGGATGGGAATGAAAGCAAGGAGAGTTGTTAGGTAGGAATACTCCAGATATGAAATGATGGTGCCTTAGACTGGGTGGCGTCTGTAGAGGTGTAGTATAGTTGTATTGGAACTAATAATACTCTGATTGTCAGGTCACAAGGTGTGACAGAAAAAGGAAGCACATGTTCTGAGGAACCTGGGAGAATGGTGTCACCATTCACTGAGATGAATATCATTCAGGAAGTAGCTTTTGGGGGAGGGGAGGTGTTGAAAATTTTGGTCTTGATTGGTTTAAGAAGATGTGAGAGATGTGTGTGTGTGTGTGTGTGTGTGTGTACATACATGTAATGGATTATTACTCAGCCATAAAAAAATGAAATGATGCCATTTGCTGCAACATGGTTGGACCTAGAGATTATTATACCAAGTGAAATAAGTCAGAGAAATACAAATATTATAAAAGATCGCTTTTATGTGGAATCTAAAAAAGAATACAAATGAATCTACAGACAAAACAGAAACAAACACACAGACATAGACAACAAATTAATGATTTCCAAAGAGGAAAGGCAGGGAAAGGAATAAAAAGTATGAGATAAACAGATATAAATTACAATACATAAAATAGATAAGCAACAAGGATTCACTGTATAGCACAGTGAATAATTAAAATAATTATTCAATATCTTACAATAAACTATAATGGAAAATAAGCTGATACGTATGTATGAATACATATATATATACATCTGTAAACATGATTACATATATGCATATGTATATATGATTCAGTATGATAATCTCTAGGTCCAATCATGTTGCTGCAAATACATATATATATAAAACTGAATCACTTTGCTGATTACCTGAAACTAATACAATATTGTAAATCAACTACACTTCAAAAAAAGGTTTGGTTTTGGACATGTTCATTTTGAAATACAAATTAGACATCCAAATCCAGTACATGCTCAGTTGCTCAGTTGTTTCCAACTCTTTGCAACCCCAAGGACCATAATCCATGAGGTTCTTCTGTCCATGGGATTCTCCAGGCAAGAACACTGGATTGGTAGTCATGCCCTCCTCCAGGGGATCTTCCTGACCCAGGGATTGAACCCAGGGCTTTTGCATTGCAGGTGGAATTCTTTACCACTGAGCCTCCAGGGAAGCCCCATGGCTGCTACATTGTATGGCAAAGGGAATTTTGCAGACGTGAATTAGATTGGGAATCTTGAGATGGGGAGATTGTCCAGGATTATCCAAGTGGCCCCAGTGTACTCCCCAGGGTTCTTCTGAAAGAGAAGGGAATGTGAAGATGGAAATGGGGAAGACTGAGATTTAAAGATCCTGTGATTCTGGCTTTGAAGTTGGAGGAAAGGTCCATTAGCCAAGAAATGCAAAAAATAGAGTTCTAGGAACTGGGGAAGGCAAGGAAACATTCTCCCTAAGAGCTTCCAGAAGCAAACAGTCCTGCTGATACCTTGATGGTATCACTGAAACCAATTTTAGACTTCTGGCCTCCAGAACTATAAGAGAATAGTCTGTGTTGTTTTAAGCTGTCAAGGTTCTGGTAATTTGTTACAGCAGCAATAGGTAACTGGGCTTCCCAGGTGGCGCTAGTGGTAAAGAACCCACCTGCCAATGCAGGTAGATATACGAGACATGGGTTCGATCCTGAGTCAGGAAGATCACTTGGAGAAGGGCATGGCAACTCACTCCAGTATTCCTGCCTGGAGAATCCTATGGACAGAGGAGCCTGGTGGGCTGTGGTCCATGGGGTTACAAAGAGTCAGACACGACTGAAGCAATTTTACACACACACACCCAATAGGTAACTAATATGACAGGGTGGTGTGGGAGGCATGGCCACTACTGGTGAGGATGTGAGAGAGATGTAGAACTGGTGAGATGGTGATCGTCCCTGGATGTCTTCAAGGGTAGGACAGTCTGTGAGAAAACGCTATGAAGTAGCCTCAAGCTTGGGATGGGTGTCATTTCTAACCAGCTCACAAAAGTCCGTGCTTCCAGAAAGGCCAAGAACTGACTTCCCTTGATGAAAACTTGTATTGAATCAAAGCAACTTGTGCTGAGTTACCCAGACTTTCTTCAAGACTGAGGACTGACACACCTGTACCAAGTGAGACTGGGTCCCAGGCTTTGGGGATGAGGAATGGCACCTTGGCTCAGTATCCAGTGCAGTGCATTATACATAAAGATTGATTTCATTGTGTGCATGCTCAGTTGTGTCCGATTCTTTGTGACTCCATGGACTGTAGCCCATCAGGCTCCTTTATCCATGGGATTCTCCAAGCAAGAATACTGGAATGGGTTGCCATTTCCTTCTCCAAGGGATCTTTCTGACCCAGGATAGAGCTCAAATCCTTTGCACCTCCTGCACTGGCAGGCAGATGCTTTATCAGCTGAGCCAATTTGGACTGTAACCCTAGGGGCTCCAGTAAAATTGTCCCATATTACATAGGAGTACCTCAATACATAAGGCAAACACTAACAAGTATGAAAGGGGAGATTAACAGTAACACAATAATAATGGGAGACTTTAATACACCACTCACACCTATGGATAGGTCACCAAACAGAAAATTAGCAAAGAAACACAAGCTTTAAAAGTGATACAATGGACCAATTAGACCTAATTGATATCTATAGGACATTTCACCCCAAAACAATGAATTTCACCTTTTTCTCAAGTGCACACAGAACATTCTCCAGGATAGATCACATCTTGGGCTGTAAATCCAGCCTCTGTAAATTCAAAAAAATTGAAATCGTTTCAAGCATCTTTTCTGATCACAATGCAGTAAGATTAGATGTCAACTACAGGAAAAAAAAAACTATTAAAATGAGGCTAAACAACATGCTTCTGAATAATCAACAACTTACAGAAGAAATCACACAGGAAATCAAAATATGCATACAAACAAATGAAAATGAAAACACGGTAACCCAAAATCTATGTGATTCAGTAAAAGCAGTGCTAAGAGGAAGGTTTATAGCAATACAAGCTTACCTCAAGAAATAAGAGAAACAAATAAATAACCTAACTTTACATCTAAAGCAACTAAAAGAAGAAATGAAGAAACCTAAATTTAGTAGAAGAAAGAAATAAAAATCAGAGCCAAAATGAATGAAAAAGAAATAAAGGAGACTATAGCAAAAATCAACAAAACTAAAAGCTGATTCTTTGAGAAGATAAATAAAACACACAAACCACTAACCAGACTCATCAAGAAAAAAGGGAGAAGAATCAAATCAATAAAATAGAAATGAAAATGGAGAAATCACAACAGACAACACAGAAATACAAAGGATCATAGGAAACTACTATCGGCAACTATATACCAATAAAACGGACAACTTGGAAGAAATGGACAAATTCTTAGAAAAGTATAACCTTTCAAAACTGAACCAGGAAGAAATAGAAAACTTTAACAGACCCATCACAAGCACGGAAATAGAAACTGTAATAAAAAACCACCAAGAAAAAGAAATACAAAAAAGCAAAATGGCTATCTGAGGAGGCCTTAAAAATAGCTGTGAAAAGAAGAGAAGCCATCTGTATGTCTTCTTTGGAGAAATGTCTATTTAGTTCTTTGGCCCATTTTTTGATTGGGTCGTTTATTTTTCTGGAATTGAGCTGCATAAGTTGCTTGTATATTTTTGAGATTAGTTGTTTGTCAGTTGCTTCATTTGCTATTATTTTCTCCCATTCAGAAGGCTGTCTTTTCACCTTGCTTATATTTTCCTTTGTTGTGCAGAAGCTTTCAATTTTAATTAGATCCCATTTGTTTATTTTTGCTTTTATTTCCAGAATTCTGGGAGGTGGATCATAGAGGATCCTGCTGTGATTTATGTCTGAGAGTGTTCTGCCTATATTCTCCTCTAGGAGTTTTATAGTTTCTGATCTTACATTTAGATCTTTAATCCATTTTGAGTTTATTTTGTGTACGGTGTTAGAAAGTGATCTAGTTTCATTCTTTTACAAGTGGTTGACCAGTTTTCCCAGCACCACTTGTTAAAGAGATTGTCTTTACTCCATTGTATAGACATACGGATGGCTAACAAACACATGAAAAGATGCTCAACATCACTCATTATTAGAGAAATGCAAATCAAAACCACAATGAGGTACCACTTCACACCAGTCAGAATGGCTGCGATCCAAAAATCTGCAAGCAATAAATGCTGGAGAGGGTGTGGAGAAAAGGGAACCCTCCTACACTGTTGGTGGGAATGCAAACTAGTACAGCCACTATGGAGAACAGTGTGGAGATTCCTTAAAAAATTGCAAATAGAACTACCTTATGACCCAGCAACCCCCCTGCTGGGCATACACACCGAGGAAACCAGAATTGAAAGAGACACATGTACCCCAATGTTCATCGCAGCACTGTTTATAATAGCCAGGACATGGAAACAACCTAGATGTCCATCAGCAGATGAATGGATAAGAAAGCTGTGGTACATATACACAATGGAGTATTACTCAGCTGTTAAAAAGAATTCATTTGAATCAGTTCTGATGAGATGGACGAAACTGGAGCCAATTATACAGAGTGAAGTAAGCCAGAAAGAAAAACACCAATACAGTATACTAACACATATATATGGAATTTAGGAAGATGGCAATGACGACCGTGTATGCAAGACAGGGAAAAAGACACAGATGTGTATAACGGACTTTTGGACTCAGAGGGAGAGGGAGAGGGTGGGATGATTTGGGAGAATGGGAATTCTAACATGTAAACTATCATGTAAGAATTGAATCACCAGTCCATGTCTGACATAGGGTGCAGCATGCTTGGGGCTGGTGCATGGGGATGACCCAGAGAGTTGATGTGGGGAGGGAGGTGGGAGGGGGGGTCATGTTTGGGAACGCATGTAAGAATTAAAGATTTTAAATTTTTTTAAAAAAATTATAAATAAATAAATAAATAGGAAAAAAAAAGAAGAGAAGCAAAAAGCAAAGAAGAAAACGAAAGATATACCCATTTGAATGCAGAGTTTCAAAGAATAGCAAGAAGGGATAAGAAAGCCTTCCTCAGGAATCAATGCAAAGAAATAGAGGAAAAGAACAGAATGGGAAAGAATAGAGATCTCTTCAAGAAAATTAGAGATACCAAGGGAACATTTTGTGCAAATATGGGCTCGATAAAGAACAGAAATGGTATGGACCTAACAGAAGCAGAAGATATTAAGAAGAGGTGGCAAGAATGCACAGAAGAACTGTACAAAAAAGATCTTCACGACCCAGATAATCATGATGATGTGATCACTCACACTCACCTAGAGCCAGACATTCTGGAATGGGAAGTCAAGTGAGCCTTAGAAAACATCACTGCGAACAAAACTAGTGGAGGTGATGGAATTCCAGTTGAGCTCTTTCAAATCCTGAAAGATGATGCTGTGAAAGTGCTGCACTCAATATGCCAGCAAATCTGGAAAACTCAGCAGTGGCCACAGAACTGGAAAAGGTCAGTTTTCACTCCAATCCCAAAAAAGGCAACGCCAAAGAACACTCAAACTACTGCACAATTGCCCTCATCTCACACACTAGTAAAGTAATGCTCAAAACTCTCCAAGCCAGACTTCAGCAATACATGAACCGTGAACTTCCAGATGTTCAAGCTGGTTTTAGAAAAGGCAGAGGAACCAGAGATCAAATTGCCAACATCTGCTAGATCATGGAAAAAGCAAGAGAGTTTCAGAAAAATGTCTATTTCTGCTTTATTGACTATGCCAAAGCCTTTGACTGTGTGGATCACAGTAATCTGTGGAAAATTCTGAAGGAGATGGGAATACCAGACTACCTGACCTGCCTCTTGAGAAACCTGTGTGCAGCTCAGGAAGCAACAGTTAGAACTGGACATGGAACAACAGACTGGTTTCAAATAGGAAAAGGAGTACATCAAGGCTGTATATTGTCACCCTGCTTATTTAACTTATATGCAGAGTTATAAGTTAACTCTGGGCTGGAAGAAGCACAAGCTGGAATCAAGATTGCCGGGAGAAATATCAGTAACCTCAGATATGCAGATGACACCACCCTTATGGCAGAAAGTAAAGAAGAACTAAAGAGCCTCTTGATAAAAGTGAAAGAGGAGAGCGAAAAAGTTAGCTTAAAGCTCAACATTCAGAAAATGAAGTTCATGGCAGCCGATCCCGTCACTTCATGACAAATAGATGGGGAAAGAGTGGAAACAGTGTCAGACTTTATTTGGGGGGCTCTAAAATCACTGCAGATGGTGATTGCAGCCATGAAATTAAAAGACACTTACTCCTTGGAAGGAAAGTTATGACCAACCTAGACAGCATATTGAAAAGCAGAGACATTACTTTGTCCACAAAGATCCATCTAGTCAAGACTATGATTTTTCCAGTAGTCATGTATGGATGTGAGAGTTGGACTATAAAGAAAGCTGAAAGCAGAAGAATGGATCCTTTTGAACTGTGGTGTTGGAGAAGACTCTTGAGAGTCCCTTGGATTGCAAGGAGATCCAACCAGTCCATCCTAAAGGAGATCAGTCCTGGGTGTTCATTGGAAGGACTGATGTTGAAGCTGAAACTCCAATACTTTGGCCACCTCATGCGAAGAGCTGACTCATTTGAAAAGACCCTGATGCTGGGAAAGATTGAGGGCAGGAGGAGAAAGGGACATCAGAGGATGAGAAGGTTGGATGGCATCACTGACTCAATGGACATGAGTTTGGGTAGACTCCAGTAGTTGGTGATGGACAGGGAGGCCTGGCATGCTGCAGTTCATGGGGTCACAAAGAGTCGGACATGATGGAGTGACTGAACTGAACTGAACTGAATAAAAAATCTTACAACAAACAAAAGCCCAGGACCAGATGGCTTCACAGGTGAATTCTACCATAAATTTAGAGAAGGGCTTCTCTCATAGCTCAGTTGGTAAAGAATCTGCCTGCAAATCAGGAGACCCAGGTTCTATTCATGGGTCAGGAAGATCCCTTGGAGAAGGAAATGGCAACCCACTCCAGTATTGCTGCCTGAAGAATCCCATAGACAGAGGAGCCTGGTGGGCTACAGTCCATGGGGTCGCAAGAGTTGGACACTACTTAGTGACTAAACCACCACCAACACCTATGCTACTCAAACTCTCCCAGAAAATTGAAGAGGAAGGTAAACTTCCAAGCCCATTCTATGAGGCCACCATCACCCTAATACTAAAACCAGATAAAGATGCCACACACACAAAAAAAAAAAACTACAGTCCAATATCACTGATGAACATAGATGCCAAAACCCTCAACAAAATTCTAGCAAACAGACTCCAACAATATACTAAAAAGATCATGTATCATGACCAAATGGGCTTTATCCCAGGGATGCAAGGATTCTTCAGTATTCACAAATCAATCAATGTGCACCACATTAACAAATTGAAAGATAAAAACCATATGATTATCTCAATAGATCAGAGAAAGTCTTTGACAAAATTCAACATCCATTTATGATAAAAACTCTCCAGAATGCAGGCATAGAAGGAACATACCTCAACACAATAAAAACCATATATGATAATCCTACAGCAAACATTATCCTCAATGGCAAAAAATTGAAAGCATTTCCTCTAAAGTCAGGAACAAGACAAAGGTGCCCACTCTCACCACTACTATTCACATAGTTTTGGAAGTTTTAGCCACAGCAATCAGAGAAGAAAAAGAAATAAAAGGAATCCAGATTGGAAAAGAAGTACAACTCTCACTGTCTGCAGATGACATGATTCTCTACATAGAAAACCCTAAAGACACCACCAGAAAACTACTAGAGCTAATCAATGAATATAATAAAGTTGCAGGATATAAAATTAATACACAGGAATCCCTTGCATTCCTATACACTAACAATGAGAAAACAGAAAGAGAAATTAAGGAAACAATCCCATTCACCACTGCAATGAAAAGAATAAAATACTTAGGAATAAATCTACATAAAGAAACAAAAGACCTAGATATAGAAAACCATAAGACACTGATGAAAAAAATCAAAGATAAGAAATATACCATGTTCACGGATTGAAAGAATCAATATAGTGAAAATGAGTATACTACCCAAAGCAATCTACAGATCCACCACAATTCCTGTCAAGCTACCAATGGTATTTTTCACAGAACTAGAACAAATAATTTCACAATTTGTATGGAAATACAAAAAACCTCCAATAACCAAAGCAATCTGGAGAATGAAGAATGGAACTGGAGAAATCAACCTGCCTGACTTCAGGCTATACTGCAAAGCTAGTCATAAAGACAGTATGAAAAAAAAAAAAAAGACAGTATGGTACTGGCACAAAGACAGAAATATAAATCAGTGGAACAAAACAGAAAGCCCAGAGATGAATCCACACACCTATGGACACCTTATCTTTGACAACGGAGGCAAAAATATACAATGGAGAAAATACAATCTCTTTAACAAGTGGTGCTGGGGAAACTGGCCAACCACTTGTAAAAGAGTGAAACTAGACACTTTCTAACATCACACACAAAAATAAACTCAAAATGGATTAAAGATCTAAATTTAAGACCAGAAACTATAAAACTCCTAGAGGAAAACATAGGCAGAACACTCTCTGACATAAATCACAGCAGGATCCCTTATGACCCACCTCCCAGAGTAATGGAAATAAAAGCAAAAATAAACAAATGGGACCTAATTAAACTTAAAACCTTTTGCATAACAAAGAAAACTATAAGCAAGGTAAAAAGACAGCCTTCAGAATGGGAGAATATAATAGCAAATGAAGCAACTGACAAAGAATTAACCTCAAAAATACACAAGCAGCTCATGCAGCTCAATACCAGAAAAATAAATGACCCAAACAAAAAACGAGCCAAAAAACTAAACAGACACTCCTCTAAAGAAGAACATGGAAACAACCTAGATGTCCATCAGCAGATGAATGGATAAGAAAGCTGTGGTACATATACACAATGGAGTATTACTCAGCCATTAAAAAGAATTCATTTGAATCAGTTCTGATGAGATGGATGAAACTGGAGCCGATTATACAGAGTGAAGTAAGCCAGAAAGAAAAACACCAATACAGTATACTAACACATATATATGGAATTTAGGAAGATGGCAATGACGACCCTGTATGCAAGACAGGGAAAGAGACACAGACGTGTATAACGGACTTTTGGACTCAGAGGGAGAGGGAGAGGGTGGGATGATTTGGGAGAATGACATTCTAACATGTATACTATCATGTGAATTGAATCGCCAGTCTATGTCTGACGCAGGATACAGCATGCTTGGGGCTGGTGCATGGGGATGACCCAGAAAGATGTTATGGGGAGGGAGGTGGGAGGGGGGTTCATGTTTGGGAATGCATGTAAGAATTAAAGATTTTAAAATTTAAAAAATAAAAAACTAAAAAAAAAAAAAAAGAAGAAGAAGACATACAGATGGCTAACAAACACAGGAAAAGATGCTCAACATGACTTATCAAAGAAATGCAAATCAAAACCACAATGAGGTAAAACCTCATGCCAGTCAGAATGGCTGCTATCAAAAAGTCTACAAACAATAACTGCTAGAGAGGGCGTGGAGAAAAGGGAACCCTCTTACCTTGTTGATGGGAATGTAAACTAGTACAGCCACTATGGAGAACACTGGAGATTCCTTTAAAAACTGCAAATAGAACTGCCATGCTGCTGCTGCTGCTGCTGTTAAGTCACTTCAGTCATGTCCGACTCTGTGCAACCCCATAGACAGCAGCCCACCAGGCTTTCCTGTTCCTGGGATTCTCCAAGCAAGAACACTGGAGTGGGTTGCCATTTCCTTCTCCAGTGCATGAAAGTGAAAAGTGAAAGTGAAGCTCCTCAGTCATGCCGACTCTTCGTGACCACATGGACTGCAACCTACCAGGCTGCTCCATCCATGGGATTTTCCAGGCAAGAGTACTGGAGTGGGTTGCCATTGCCTTCTCCAAGAACTGCCATATGAGCCAGAAATCCCACTACTGGGCATACAAAAGAGGACACCAGAACTGAAAGAAACACATGTACCCCAATGTTCATTGCAGTACCATTTACAATGGCTAGGACATGGAAGCAACCTAGATGTCCATTGGCAGAGAATGGATAAGAAAGTTGTGGTACACACACACAATGGAATATTACTTAGCTATTAAAAAGAACACATTTGAGTCCATTCTAATGAGGTGGATGAAGCTGGAGCCTATTATACACAGTGAAGCAAATTAGAAAGAAAAACACTAATACCGTATATTAACGCATACATATGGAATTTAGAACAATGGTAATGATGACCCTATATGCAAGATAGCAAAAGGGACATAGATATAAAGAACAGAAATTTGGACTCTGGGAAAAGGTGAGGGTGGGATGATTTGAGAGAAAAAGAATTGTAAAATATGTAAAATAGATGGCCAGTCCAAGTTTGATGCATGAAACAGGGAACTCAAAGCTGGTGCACTGGGAAAACCCAGAGAGATGGGATGGGGAGGGAGGTGGTAGGGGAATTTGGGATGGGGGGACACATGTACACCCATGGCTGATTCATGTTAATGTATGGCAAAAACCACCACAATACTGTAAAGTAATTAGCATCCAATTAAAATAAATAAATTTTAAAAATAAAGAATAGATACATGTACAGAAAAAAAAAATTGTCCCTGAATTTCCTTCCTTCTGAATTTTCTTTCTGAATGTTACTCAGAAAACAAGAAACACATAGACATATTCACCCACATGTATACCTTTCTCAGAACTGGGACAGATACTTTCTCATTCTAGATTTCTAAATAAAGCCCTGGAGGGAAAATTCCTACCCAAACTTAAAGGATTAAAGAAAGTAATGACATATATGATTCTAAGGAAATTCATGCCATTTTTTCCCACATATATCCAGACTCATGGGCATTCCACCCAGAGAGGGAAAAAAATGTCAGCATTAGTTAGAACAAGTTACCACAGTACCTGATTTATTGCTCATTCCAGGGTAACTGCAAACAGATGCCATAATAATTTCACTTTATTCAACTGCTGTGTGACTAATCAAAATACCAAAACACTACCATTTTTAACAGGACTGTCTAAATTTCCTAAAGTTGTCCCCTGCAAACGCTGCTTGCTGGAGCACTGGAGTACTGCTGACATGCTCCCAAGGAAAGCATCATGTACAGAATGACGTTATATCATTTCAGAACTCTGAGGTTTTTAGAAAATTTCAAGTATTCTTGGTTTGAGTGACACTGAGTCAAAACCTATTGGGTTTTGGTACACAGTCATAAGAATTCACAAACTGAACACCAGATATGTCATTTTTATTATTAATTTTTTCCTGATTATTAAAAATAGTGCATGTCATTACAGAAAATTTAGGAATGCAGAAAAGTGCAGGAAAATATAAGTGAAGTTGTTTAGTTGTGTCCAACTCTTTGCAACCCCATAGACTATAGACCACCAGGCTCCTCCATCCATGTAATTTTCTAGGCAAGAGTCCTGGAGTGGGTTGCCATCACCCATAAAGAACCACCTGGACATAGAACTATTAGTATCTTGTATTTTTTAGTTGAATTATAGCTGATAATATCTTACTGTATTTTTTAATGTATTCTATTTCCAGACAATTTTTAAATGTTTTAATTTATGTATGTGTGTTTTCTTTTTAAAACATTCAGAACATACTGAAAAGCTATAACCTGAAATTTTATTGTATCATAAACATTCTCCCAAGTCAATCAACATTCTTGAAACATCTGAGTTTACTGGTTGTGTCATATGGATTTACCATACTTATTAAGGATTTCACATTACTGGGCTTTATTTTTCCAAGATTAAAAAAAAAAACCCTTGTATTTAAATGCTTATGAAAACTTCTAAAATTATTGTACTAGTAAATTCTGAGAATTAATGGGACAGAGGATAGCAATTTTTTTAACTTGTTATTTTATATTGGAGTATAGCCAATCAGCAATGTTGTGATAGTTTTTAGTTCAGTTCAGTTCAGTTGCTCAGTCGTGTCTGACTCTCTGTGACCCCATGAATCGCAGCACACCAGGCCTCCCTGTACATCACCAACTCCTGGAGTTCACTCAAACTCACGTTCATCGAGTTGGTGATGCCATCCAGACATCTCATCCTCTGTCGTCCCCTTTTCCTTCTGCCCCCAATCCCTCCCAGCGTCAGAGACTTTTCCAATGAGTCAGGTCTTCGCATGAGGTGGCCGAAGTACTGGAGTTTCAGCTCTAGCACCATTCCTTCCAAAGAACACTCAGGGCTGATCTCCTTTAGAATGGACTGGTTGGATCTCCTTGCAGTACAAGGGACTTTCAAGAGTCTTCTCCAATACCACAGTTAAAAAGCATCAATTCTTTGGCGCTCAGCTTTCTTCACAGCCCAACTCTCACATCCATACATGACCACTGGAAAAACCATAGCCTTGACTAGACGGACCTTTGTTGGCAAAGTAATGTCTCTGCTTTTCAAATGCTATCTAGGTGACAGCTTTAGATGACAACAAAAGGACTCAGCCATACACATGCATGTATCTGTTCTCCCCCAAACTCCCCTCCACTGAGGCTGCATAACCATGAGTAGAGTTCCCTGTGCTATACAGTAGGTCCATCTAGAGAGAGGATAGTAATTGATAGTCCTGATAGAGAAAGGTAGTAACAGTCTACATTTCCACCAAACTTATACCTATTCTGCGTATTGTCTTGTTTATATTAAAAACTAAGACTTAGGAACAAAGAGAAAGCCTCCAACAGTCATAATCAAGCACATGTCAGATTGTAGGTAAACTCACCTTTCCTGAATCAGTTCAGTTCAGTCACTCAGTCGTGCCCGACTCTTTGCGATCCCATGAATCGCAGCACGCCAGGCCTCCCTGTCCATCACCATCTCCTGGAGTTCACTCACACTCATGTCAATCGAGTCAGTGATACCATCCAGCCATCTCATCCTCTGTCGTCCCCTTCTCCTCCTGCCCACAATCCCTCCCAGCATCAGAGTCTTTTCCAATGAGTCAACTCTTCTCATGAGGTGGCCAAAGTACTGGAGCTTCAGCTTCAGCACCATTCCCTCCAAAGAAATCCCAGGGTTGATCTCCTTCAGAATGGACTGGTTGGATCTCCTTGCAGTCCAAGGGACTCTCAAGAGTCTTCTCCAACACCACAGTTCAAAAGCATCAATTCTTCAGCGCTCAGCCTTCTTCACAGTCCAACTCTCACATCCATACATGACCACAGGAAAAACCATAGCCTTGACTAGACGGACCTTAGTCGGCAAAGTAATGTCCTTGCTTTTGAATATGCTATCTAGGTTGGTCATAACTTTTCTTCCAAGGAGGAAGCGTCTTTTAATTTCATGGCTGCAGTCACCATCTGCTGTGATTTTGGAGCCCAGAAAAATGAAGTCTGACACTGTTTCCACTGTTTCCCCATCTATTTCCCATGAAGTGATGGGACTGGACGCCATGATCTTCATTTTCTGAATGTTGAGCTTTAAGCCAACTTTTTCACTCTCCACTTTCACTTTCATCAAGAGGCTTTTGAGTTCCTCTTCACTTTCTGCCATAAGAGTGGTTTCATCTGAATATCTGAGGTTGTTGATATTTCTCCTGGCAATCTTGATTCCAGCTTGTGTTTCTTCCAGTCCAGCATTTCTCATGATGTACTCTGCATAAAAGTTAAATAAGCAGGGTGACAATATACAGCCTTGACGTACACCTTTTCCTATTTGGAACCAGTCTGTTGTTCCATGTCCAGTTCTAACTGTTGCTTCCTGACCTGCATACAGATTTCTCAAGAGGCAGATTTTCCACAGTTTATTGTGATCCACACAGTCAAAGGCTTTGGCATAGTCAATAAAGCAGAAATAGATGTTTTTCTGGAACTCTCTTGCTTTTTCCATGATCCAGCGGATGTTGGCAATTTAATCTCTGGTTCCTCTGCCTTTTCTAAAACCAGCTTGAACATCTGGAAGTTCACGGTTCATGTATTGCTGAAGTCTGGCTTGGAGAGTTTTGAGCATTACTTTACTAGTGTGTGAGATGAGGGCAATTGTGCAGTAGTTTGAGTATTCTTTGGCATTGCCTTTCTTTGGGATTGGAGTGAAAACTGACCTTTTCCAGTTCTGTGGCCACTGCTGAGTTTTCCAGATTTGCTGGCATATTGAGTGCAGCACTTTCACAGCATCATCTTTCAGGATTTGAAAGAGCTCAACTGGAATTCCATCACCTCCACTAGTTTTGTTCGCAGTGATGTTTTCTAAGGCTCACTTGACTTCCCATTCCAGAATGTCTGGCTCTAGGTGAGTGTGAGTGATCACATCATCATGATTATCTGGGTCGTGAAGATCTTTTTTGTACAGTTCTTCTGTGTATTCTTGCCACCTCTTCTTAATATCTTCTGCTTCTGTTAGGTCCAGACCACTTCTGTCCTTTATCGAGCCCATCTTTGCATGAAATGTTCCCTTGGTATCTCTAATTTTCTTGAAGAGATCTCTAGTCTTTCCCATTCTGTTGTTTTCCTCGATTTCTTTGCATTGATCGCTGAAGAAGGCTTTCTTATCTCTTCTTGCTATTCTTTGGAACTCTGCATTCAGATGGATATATCTTTCCTTTTCTCCTTTGCTTTTCGCCTCTCTCCTTTTCACAGCTATTTGTAAGCCCTCCCCAGACAGCCATTTTGCTTTTTTGCGTTTCTTTTCCATGGGGATGGTCTTGATCCGTGTCTCCTGTACAATGTCACGAACCTCAGTCCATAGTTCATCAGGCACTCTATCTAATCAGATCTAGGCCCTTAAATCTATTTGTCACTTCCACTGTATAATCATAAGGGATTTGATTTAGGTCATACCTGAATGGTCTATCGGTTTTCCCTACTTTCTTCAATTTAAGTCTGAATTTGATAATAAGGAGTTCATGATCTGAGCCACAGTCAGCTCCTGGTCTAATTTTTGTTGGTTGTATAGAGCTTCTCCATCTTTGGCTGCAGAGACTATAATCAGTCTGATTTCGGTGTTGACCATCTGGTGATGTCCATGTGTAGAGTCTTCTCTTGTGTTGTTGGAAGAGGGTGTTTGCTATGACCAGTGCATTTTCTTGGCAAAACTCTATTAGTCTCTGCCTGCTTCATTCCGCATTCTAAGGCCAAATTTGCCTGTTACTCCAGGTGTTTCTTGACTTCCTACTTTTGCATTCCAGTCCCCTAGAATGAAAAGGACATCTTTTTTGGGTGTTAGTTCTAAAAGGTCTTGTAGGTCTTCATAAAACCATTCAACTTCAGCTTCTTCAGCATTACTGTTTGGGGCATAGACTTGGATAACTGTGATATTGAATGGTTTGCCTTGGAGATGAACAGAGATCATTCTGTCGTTTTTTAGATTGCATCCAAGTACTGCATTTTGGACTCTTTCGTTGACCATGATGGCTACTCCATTTCTTCTGAGGGATTCCTGCCCACAGTAGTAGATATAACAGTCATCTGAGTTAAATTCACCCATTCCAGTCCATTTTAGTTAGCTGATTCCTAGAATGTCGACATTCACTCTTGTCATCTCTTGTCTGACCACTTCCAATTTGCCTTGATTCATGGACCTGACATTCCAGGTTCCTATGCAATGTTGCTTTTACAGCATCGGATCTTGCTTCTATCACCAGTCACATGCATGACTGGGTATTGTTTTTGCTTTGGCTCCATCCCTTCATTCTTTCTGGAGTTACTTCTCCACTGATCTCCAGTAGCATATTGAGCACCTAATGACCTGGGAGTTCCTCTTTTGTATCCTATCATTTTGCCTTTTCATGCTGTTCATGGGGTTCTCAAGGCAAGAATACTGAAGTGGCTTGCCATTCCCTTCTCCAGTGGACCACGTTCTGTCAGACCTCTCTACCATGACCCGCCCATCTTGGGTTGCCCCGCAGGCATGGCTTGGTTTCATTGGATTAGACAAGGCTGTGGTCCTAGTGCCGTGGAATTTCTAGCTGAGTTTCACATTTACAGGCGTATTTTTAAAAGCAATGCTTTCCTTCTTCCTTTCTGGTTTGCGTGTGTTTCCAATGAACATCTATAACTTTTATGATTAGGAAAACAAGACCTAAGTTAAAAACACAAGGATATGCCTTGAACTCAATAGTTCTATAGACAAAATCTTGCTGAATTAGTACACCTATTATACACATCATTCAGAATAAAACATAATAGAACAAAACCAAAATACTTGCTTTTCTTACATGTCAAATGGGATCCAAGGAAAAAAAGATTATTTGTTATTTTTGTTTGTTTAGTTTACAAAATAAAATTTATAGACAACACAACCAGTATATTTAAAAGAAGCACTGCTTCAGTTTTTTGCTCAAAATGGAAATGATCCTTTTTTTCTAAAAATGTGTTAGAAATCCCAAGATATTCCTTTGACCCTCCACCCACACCTATCTCTTCCACCATCTCTCTCCTCTACCCATAAGACTTTTTTAAAAATTAATTAATTTATTTTAATTGGATGCTAATTACCTTACAATATTGTCCCATAAGACTTTTGAAAGTCATCTACAGTTGCTGGAAGCTGTCACTTCCTCAGTCTCCTTTCAGTTCACAGTTGCATCATATCTCTGTTCCAACTATTCCCCTAAAGCATGGTGTGTAAATGCAATCAATGACCTTCTACTGAGAAATCCATTGATTACATGTTGTCCTTATTTTAGTGGATCTTACTGCTGAATGTAATGCTGGAGACTACTTCTTCCTTCTTGAAATTCTCAACTCTTGGCTTTAGTGACTCTGTATACTCTTGAGGATCCTTAAGGCCTTCTAACCCTTTCTTCTTGCACTTTCCTAAGCTCCTCTTCCACCACTCACTCCACAGGTCTTAATATTCTCCCAGTTTCTCACTGGCTCTTCTCTTTTTGCTCTATGTGTCCTTCCTGGCAGACCTCACACACTCTCATAGTTGTAACAGTACCCTGAATGCCAAGTGTCCCAAACCTATTCCCTGTCTAAGGCCTCAGACACACAAATCTGTCTGTTCAATATATGCATTGAAATTTACCGCCACAGACAATGCAAGTGAATGTGTCCCATATTCTCCTCCTCTTTACAGGCTTCCCCACCATTCTCTGTTGGTGACACTACTTAAGGAGTAGTGTCCAACTCTTTGTGACTCCATGGACTACAGCACTCCGGGCTCCCCTGTCTTTCACTGTCTCTTGGAGTTTCTTGATTCGTGTCCACTGAGTCAGTGATGCTGTCTAACCATCACATCCTCTGCTGTCCCCTTCTCCTCTTACCCTCAATCTTTCCCAGCATCAGGGTCTTTTCCAGTGAGTCTGCTCTTTGCATAAGGTAGTCAAAATATTGGAGCTTAAGCTTTAGCATCAGTCCTTCCAATGAATATTCAGGGTTGATTTCCTTTAAGATTGACTGGTTTGAATTCCTTGCAGTCCAAGGGACTCTCAAGAGTCTTCTCCAACACTACAGTTCAAAAGCATCAATTTTTCAGTGCTCAGCCTTCTTTATGGTCCAACTCTAACAATTTCATGTCTTAAATATCTCTTAAATCACTCTTTTTCTCTTCAAACAGTGTTGCTTAATCTAGATTCAGTTCTTTATCATCTCTCATCTGAACCATTCCACCAGCCATAAAATTTGCCCTCTCCTTCCAGGATGGCTCTCTTCAAATCCATCCTCCAGTAGCTTACCAAGGCTCTAATAGCAAAATCTAATTCTGTGACCCTCCATATAAACCTCGATGGTTTCTACAGCTGTTATAGCAAAGAGTCCGCCCATCCCACAGACCAACTCCAATCATTCAATGGTAATTTCTAGACTCTTGTGTTGAGAAGGACTATGAAGCCATGTCAGAGGTTCATAATGAACAGTTGCTGTCATTGGTAAGGGAAGAAAGAGTAGTGGCCCTTAGTCTGTGTATTTGCTTTTTTCTGGTAAACAGAACAAGAGTTGGTTCTGATGACCCCAACTCTTCCACCTTTACATTTGGTACTTTCTCCTCTCTCATTACACTGTACAACTTTAAGTCCCATCCCTTATCACTCTGTTTCTGGAATCTGGGCTTTTGTAAAAGAGCTATCCCTATGTGGAACACCTCTCTCTACCTCCCATACTCCCCACTCCTGACTAGCTTTATCCCATTGTTTGAGACTCAGGCCTGCATGAGTATATCTAGTATACTTTTGAACGTTCCATGTGGCTCAGTGGTAAAGAATCTGCCTGCCAATGCGCGAGATGCTGGAGACGTGGGTTCAATCCCTGGGTCAACAAGATCCCCTAGAGGAGGAAATGGCAACCTACTCCAGTATTCTTGCCTGGAAGAGCCCCATGGGCAGAGGAGCCCAACAGGCTACAGTCCATAGGGTCACAAAGAGTCAGACATGATTGAGTGACTGAGCATGAGCACAAGTCTATCTTCACTGACTCCCCGTGTTTCCAGCCAAGGTTGGGTGAAGTGTTCTTTCTCTGTGTTTCCTCCAAATTCCAGTTTTCCCTCTATCACTACATATTTTCTAGTTATGCATCTATCCCCATCCCCAATATGTTGTCAACTACTTGAAATGTATGCAAATTCTTGGCAAATCGATGCAGTCTTTGTCATGTTCTATCCCCCAAAGGTGACATCTATTTCTTCACCTCCTTAAATCTGGACAGGCCTGGGCCTAATCTTTAAGAAGACTGGCAACTTCTAATTTTTCTCTGTTGTAACTCAGCTTCCAAACTGTGAGGAAGCCCAAACAGCCACAGAAGGACAAAATATGAAAGATAACCATCACCCTTGGCTGGCAGCCTTAGCTAGCAGCATGATTCAGCACCAACTTGCCTGTCACATGAACAAACTGTCTTGAAAGTGGTCCTCCATCCTTCCAGAGCAGTTGAGCAACCCAGGTCACTCTAGTCAAAAGAAACAGAGATGACTTGTCCTTACAAGTCCTGAACAAATTACAAACTCATAGACAAAGGGGTGAATGATATTGCTTTAAATCACAAGATTTAGGGGTGGTCTATTTTACAGTATTAGATAAAACAAATGATGTGGTTCTATTGACTGAAATTGGTCTTTGATTGTGGCTTTTCTTCCCTTGCTAATCGTATTGCTTTCTTACACTTAACTTCATACTTCGATTTTCCCTTGTTTAATTTTGGATAATATTCTCAGGTGATTAGTTAGGATGATTTCTCAACATTATAAAATACTATGGAAAAATGCACATATTTGATGTATGCGGTTTCCCAGTTTTCAGCAGTATGATAATAATTTTTCATTAGGAAGATATACTTTTTCAAAGACCTGTCCAAAAACATATCAGGTTGCCTTTTGGTGAAATAATCAAAACTTTATTAAACAGAAATATAAAGGCATGTAGTACTCCTGTGCCTCTGACCAATATATCTTACTCAGGTTGGGTGGAGTTTGGCTGTGTTGTCTAACTCAATGAATGGACTTCTTTGTGAAAGATCACCTGCCTAATGCATGCAGCCATGTTAACTAAAAGCACTAACCATCTTACTTCTGTCCATTTGAAGCACTCTAGCATACATAGCTCTAAGAGTAGATAAGATATTCCATGCTGTAAGACTCTAGCAGGATAGAAACTTCCTTCTATTCCAAACTGCTTAAAGGTTCTGACCTTCAAAAAATAAGAAAAAATCCTGGACAATAGTAAATTAAATATCACATCAGGCTTGAACGTTAGTTCAGTTCAGTTCAGTTCATTTCAGTTGCTCAGTGGTGTCTGGCTCTTTGCAACCCCATGAATTGCAGCATGCCAGGCCTCCCTGTCCATCACCAACTCCTGGAGTTCACTCAAACTCACGTCCATCGAGTCCATGATGCCACCCAGCCATCTCATCCTCTGTCGTCCCCTTCTCCTCCTGCCCTCAATCCCTCCCAGCATCAGAGTGTTTTCCAATGAGTCAACTCTTCACATGAGGTGGCCAAAGTACTGGAGTTTCAGCTTTAGCATCATTCCTTCCAAAGAACACCCAGGACTGATCTCCTTCAGATTGGACTGGTTAGATCTCCTTGCAGTCCAAGGGACTCTCAAGAGTCTTCTCCAACACCACAGTTCAAAAGCATCAATTCTTCGGCACTCAACTTTCTTCACAGTCCAACTCTCACATCCATACAATGACTACTGGAAAAACCATAGCCTTGACTAGACGGACCTTTGTTGGCAAAGTAATGTCTCTGCTTTTGAATATGGTATCTAGGTTGGTCATAACTTTTCTTCCAAGGAGTAAGCGTCTTTTAATTTCATGGCTGCAATCACTATCTGCAGTGATTTTGGAGCCCCCCAAAATAAAGTCTGACACTCTTTCCACTGTTTCCCCATCTATTTCCCGTGAAGTGATGGGACCAGATGCCATGATCTTCATTTTCTGAATGTTGAGCTTTAAGCCAACTTTTTCACTCTCCTCTTTCACTTTCATCAAGAGGCTTTTTAGTTCCTCTGCACTTTCTGCCATAATAATTCACTTTAATTATTTGCATATATTTAACACACCATTTGACAACTTTCATGTGACAGCTACAAAACTCAGCATCCTTTTGCCTTAAAGCCAAGATATGCTTGGATGTCTATAGGTCTACTTTTCACTTTTAGGAGGAAGGAGATCAGTTCTGTTCATGTGTTTGTAGTAAACCATCTTTCCTAGTCTTCCCTATATAGCCTATTAACATAAGTGAACCTACCCCTTAATATTGTCCCCCTTCTAGGAACAATGTAGACATTTCTCTCTTAAGTGACCATCTCCACTCTCAGTTGGGAATTGACATTACTATACATTTGGCAATGTTAGTTATTCATTCAATCAATAAAATTTTTTGCTATGTTCCAGGCATTGTTCTGAGAACTTTATATTTGGCCATGAAACAAAGAGACAAGGTCTAGTCTCATGAACCTTAAATTTCAGGGGCAGGATGTGATTTTAGTCAATTAAAAAAATTGAACAACTTCCCTGGTAGCCCAGTGGTTAAGACTCCACGCTTCTAATGCAGGGGGTTCTGGTTCCATACCTGGTCAGGGAACTGAGATCCCACAGTGCTGTGCAATGTGGCCAAAATTTTTTTTAAATAACTTTTTTAAGAACTTGGGTTTTAAAAATAAAATTAAAAATTGAGTGAACAAGATAATTTCAGGTAGTGTTATGAAGAATATATAGTTCTGTAATGTGCTAGAAGGGCTTCCCTGGAGGCTCAGCAGTAAAGAATTCGCCTGCAATGCAGGAGACAAAGATTTGATCCCTGGGTGAGGAAGATCCCCTGGAGGAGGGCATGGCAACCCACTCCAATATTCTTGCCTTGGAGAATCCCATAGATTCTGGTGGGCTACAGTCCATGCAATCACAATGACTTGGATATGACTGAAGCAACTTAGCACGCATGCAGTGTGCTAGAGTGTCGGGGGGTGGGGAGCTACTTCAAATTTGATGCCAAGGGAAATCTCTCTGAGCAGGGAACCTACAAACGTAAACCACCCTTCCTATTCCCAGCCTGGTCTGACAATGAGGGATTGAGAAAAGGAGAAAAGCTAGCTGAACTTCATTATGAAATACCTAAAAGCCTTCTTCAGTGGTAGTGGGGAAAGGAAAAAATCTTCAGGAGATAATTTTGATGTGAGCTGATTTTCTTTTCGTCTCCTCCCACTTCTTCTGGTTGGAGCTAAGAGAGACGACGTCAAAGTCCCAGATTTCAGGAAGCAGGCACAGTGTGTTTGTTTCCTAAGGGAGCCATCATAAATTACCACAAACTGAAACAACTGGAGATTTATTCTCTCGTGGTTTTGGAGGCTAGACAGACAAGATCAACTTGTGAGCAGGGCCCTCCAAAAGACTCTAGGGCAGGATTCTTCTTTGTTTATTCATAGCTTCTGTTGGTTGCCAGCAATCCTTGGTGTTCCTTGGTTTGCGGCATCGTAACTTTAATCTCTGCCTCAGTTTTCACACTGCCTGATTCCCTGTATCTCCTCTGTGTCTCTTTTTAATAGAAAAAATAAGTATTTTTAATTTGAAAATTTCCCTCTTTTTATAGATACGTGTCATTGGATTTAGGAGGGCTTCCTGGTGGCTCAGCTGGTAAAGAATCAGCCTGCAATGTGGGAGACCTGGGTTCCATCTCTGAGTTGGGAAGATCCCCTGGAGAAGGGAAAGGCTATCACATTCCAGTATTCTGGCCTGGAGAATTCCATAGACTATATAGTCTACGGGGTCACAAAAAGTCAGACATAACTGAGTGACTTTCACACACCCTAACCCAATAGGACCTCATTTTAGCTTGATTATATCTGCAAAACCCTATTTCAAATAATACCATACTCATATGTGCTGTGTAGACATGAATTGGGAGGAATTATTCAACCAATAACAGAAAGTCAGCTGGAACTCTCATCAGTGGGAGAAAATAGACCGCAACGACTGACGTCATCCAGAGACTAAAGAGGAAGGAAAAGTGTGGGGACCTACAGAGAGGCATGGTCTGCGGAGCCTTGCTGTCTAATTTTAACTTTGCTTCTAGTGTCATCAATCTCTTCTCTTATCCTCAAGAACTGAGTTGTTTGTCAAACTGCTAAAGCCTCTTAGGAAGTGCTTCAGGAGAAGGCCCAGAGTAGTTGAGTCCATGATTAAGCAAAGTGGGTGAGGAGATCACAGCAACCCAGAGAGGCAACTGCCACACAGCCAGGTGGATCAGCAGTCTTGTTCTGAGAAGACAGCAAAAATCAGGACTACTTGGGTGTCCTCAGAACTGCTTGGTGACAAAATCTTTAATGTTGCAGGATTCATTCACAAACAGCATTCCTCAAATACCTGCTCTCTGCCAAGTACCTTGTTGATGCTGGGGAAAAAATGCTGAAGTACCAGAAGCTGGTCCCTGCTCTGGAGAATTTTATTGCCATCAAGGATGGTGAGAATTTGAAGGGTGATGTTCTTCAGATGTAAGGGAAAATGTGACCACAGGAGCTGAGTTGAGGACATGACTTACACTGATTATAAAGTGATAGGACTTCCTTCATGGAGTGGTAGATTAGAATCTGCCTTGCAATGCAGAGAACACCACAGGTTGATCCCTGGGCTGGGCAGAGTCCACATGCTGCAGAGCAACTAAGCCCAGGTGCCGCAACTACTGAAGCCCGTATGCCTACAGCCTGTGCTCCACAGCAAGGGAATCCTGTGCACTGCAACAAAGATTAGCCCCTGCTCACTGCAACTAGGGAAAGCCCATGCAAAGCAACGAAGACTCAGAAGAGCCATAAATAAATAAAATTATTTTAAAAAACTAAAGTGATGGCTAGCACAACCAATGTTTGTTGATTGCCTCCCACATGCCAGGCACTACATTGGATACCAGCATTCAAATGCAGCATCCACCCTACTCCTCGTCCTTTAGCTTCTCCTTCACTGTTTCATGGAATCTTTAGACACAACAAATTCTAAGACATTGATGTCCCTACAACCTCCCTCAAAATAATCACTTTGATTGGTGTGCTTTGTTTAGAAATAGCCCCATAATAGTATCAAATATCAAACATTTGATCACTCAGCATTCCAGCCTGAAAAACATAAATCAATGCCTCAATGTCCCTCTTCTTAACTTTTATTTAAATCCCTTAGCACTGGCACAGAAACATACAGCACAGTTTCTGGGACAAGGCAGACATTCATTCACATTCAAAATCACTCTGCACCGGGTACTAACCAAATGTTAGTTTCTGTTTCCTTCCTAAAAAAATATCACAGGTCTGCTTGCTGCTCATAGCAATGAGTACAGAATAAAAGAAATAAAATTCTGATGAGTGATCTCACTATGATTTAGCCAAAGAATCACTGTAGTTCAAAATTTCACAAAAGTTTTGCCTTCTCAAGATCTTACAAGAATTCATCTCCAGCTTTTCTTTAATGTTGAATTTCCCTCTGGATCATAGTTTCTGTTGTGTAATCCTCTGGTCTTCTCTTCTTTCTTGGCTTCTCCTTGAATTCCCCATCTAAGATAGAGAGTCCTCACTATTAAGTTGGTTAACTACATGCAACTTGTATTACTTCTGCCTAAATAAAATTTGGATGGGCAACTTACATCTATTGTATAAGAGCTTGTAGAAATCAATGTCTAAGCTGTCACTTGTGAACATACCTCAGCTGATGTGACTCACTTTTCTTTCACAGTTATGCACATCATGATATTAGGGAGAAATATCAACAACCTCAGATATGCGGATGATATCACTTTAATGGCAGAAAGTGAAGAGGAACTAAACAGCCTCTTGATGAAGGTGAAAAAGGAGAGTGAAAAAGCTGACTTAAAACTCAACATTCAAAAAACTAAGATCATGGCATCTGGTCCTATCACTTTATGGCAAATAGATGGGAAAACATGGAAACAGTGTCAGATTTCATTTTCTTGGCCTCCAAAATCAGTGTGGACAGTGACTGCAGCCATGAAATTATGACATTTGCTCCTTGGAAGAATAGCTATGTCAAACCTAGACAATATTTTAAAAAGCAGAGACATCACTTTGCCAACAAAGGTCTGTATAGTCAAAGTTATGGTTTTTCCAGTAGTTATGTATGGATGTGAGAGTTGCACCATAAAGAAGGCTGAGCACAAGACAATTGACACTTTCTAACTGTGGTGCTGGAAAAGACTCTTGAGAGTCCCTTGGACAGCAAGGATTTCAAACCAGTCAATCCTAAAGGAAATCAACTCTGAATATTCATTGGAAGGTCTGACCCTGAAGCTGAAGCTCCAATATGCTGGCCATCTGATGTGAAGAACCAACACATTGCAAAAGACCCTGATGCTGGGAAAGACTGAAGGCAGGAGGAGAAGGGGATGACAGAGGATGAGATGGCTGGATGGCATCACTGATTCAATAGACATGAGTTTGAGAAAACTCAAGGAGATAGTGATGGATGAAGAAGCCTGGCATGCTGTAGCTCATGGGCTAGCAAAGAGTCGGGCACAACTTAGTGACTGAACAACAGCAACAACAGTGACATCAGAAGAGAACACGGTGTAATGAAAGACCAGGGCTTTGGGGTCAGGTCTAGTTTTGAGTCCCTATTCTTCCATTTGCTGCCTGAGTGGACATAGACAAGTTCCTTAATATTTTTCAGCTGGAAGTCATAGTATATTTTTGAACTATAGTGAGAACTGGAAACAAACTATGAAAACTGTCTGGCAAGTGATAGGCACTTAATTCCTGGAAGCTATTCCTATTATTCTAGTCATGCCCAGTAATCTACATAATCTCTTGGATCTATTTATGGTTGCTTCTGACATTTCTGCTTTTGCCTTTTTTATATCGGTTATGAATGTACTTATAAAAATAAACCTAGTGTCTTCCAAATGCAAGGGGGGAAAAACCCAATTAAGATTACATTACATAGAATTGAGTACTGGAATTCAAGCTGTGAGATAAAGTTTAAACAGATTAACTACCATGAGCTGGTGGTGAGGTCATAGCTTAAAATAATTTGGCAGAGTTAAACCAGACTAGCACAAACAGACTTCTGAATTGGCACATTTCACAAAAGGTGGTTCTCTTATGCCCAAATATAGAGGTTGACTCATGCAGTCTGGGTGAAACATCTGAGGAACCAAGTGATATCATTCAAGGAGGCAGGATGACATCATTCTGCAAATGTTTCTCGTCTGTCTGGTTTTGGCCTTGAGACTTCTGGGACTCTTGTGTCTCATGATTTCCAGCAGTTGCTCTTAAACTCTCCCCTCCTTGAGGGAGGCAACATTAGTCCTCACCTATCTTTATATTTCCTGCATGTTATAAATATTTTTCCACGTCTGGCACAGTATCTGGTTTCCACTCTGCTCGTTCTATTCAAACTGGTCTCAAAATGGTTGCTAAAAATAGTCTAGTTGCCCAATCCAGTGGATCCTTTTAAGTTTCCTTCCCTCTGGAACTGTGGGCTGTGGTTGGCATGTGGGTCAACTCGTCTTCCTCACCCCCTTTCTTTGCTTCCTTATACCTGTCTCATGATTCTCTGGATTCTGAAGATCACTTCTTATGCGCCTTCTTCCCTTGTTTCTCTTTGGTAACTCGCCCTTAGACGTTCTCCAGGGCTATCATTCCAGCTTCTTCTCTGGCCCCCGGGCCCCTTGGCAAGCTTATCTCCTGGCTCCCCTAGTCTCAATCACTGTTTCTGCAATGACCTTCTCCAAACCAAAGCCGGACAGGTGACTGTCCCAGCTAAGAACCTTCCATTTTCACAGTTGCTTTCAAGTTGGATCCATAATCTAGGAAGAGTGTCGACTCCTTCATAACCTGGTCTCAGCAAATCCTCTGACCTTCCTCTCCCACCATGGAGCTTCTCTGCCTATGGTCATGCTACTTCTCTGTTTCACCACCCTCTGCATCCAAAAATCTCACAGATCCTCTAAGATCCCATTCAAAGGCCATCTATACAAAGTCTTCCTTAGCAGCTTCCTCCCTCCACCCTGGTGGAATTAGTGGGCTGCCTCACCACACACCATGTTTGCCTACTTCTAGCAGAGCTCTTATCATGTTTTGTTACTGTCTGTTCTTCTCTTTTTTGTCTGTACCTTTAGATGATGATTTCTTGAGAGCAGAGATTTTACCTTCTTTGTCTTATTATTATTCATACCCCCCAGCACAGGCCTTGCAGATAATTACATTCTCAAGAAATACTTCTCCATTTGAACTGAATCTATGTTTTCAAGATCAGTCTTCTAATCAGATTCAGTTGCTTTGCTACCTGCAAAAGAAGAAAGAGAGAAACACAAAGTATCTGCCATGCACTCAATGTATGTTAGGCTATTGGACTTTCTTGGTAAAACTCTTTTCCACACTCTCTGTATAATTAAACTGTGGGCAAAGAAAGGCATGTTCCACGCTTTTTGATGCACAACCAACTCCAAGGTCAGCTAAATTCCAGTGCAGAATCATCAGAAAGATCCAGCATATCTAATCAACTCTATGTGAATCAAGGGCCTCTTCCATGAAGTTGAATAAGCCCTTCTAGGACATCAGGGTATCATTTAGTAAATTTCTTCTCCTGGCAGATTAAATAGGGCTTGGATATATGTTATAATAGAGGCACATAAGCTCTAATTTTGTTCAGCAAAATAAATGGTTACTTAAAATTAAGTCTGGATCAAATAAAATGTATCATGTATCACTCAGACAGAAATAAAGCTCATGATAATGGTTGTGGAGAGCACTGTTTTTCTACTTGCACTTGCTCCATTCAGTCAAGATCTGCTTCACCACTAATCTCTGTATAGGAATATCTAATGGAGTTCTTTAGCTCCGGATTTCATTGAGGCATCAGAAAAAGCCTACTGTGAATGACTGAATTTCTACTGCTTAATAAGGGTGCACACAACATATAATATATGTTTCTATAAAATAATAGATAACATATATTAAGCAATACCACACAGATGTGAAGCCCTGGCTGTATTTCTTACAAGGATTATATCATTTCCTCACAATAACCATATGAGGGAAATTGCTATTATCTCCATTTTATAAATGAGGAAACTGAAGGTCAGAAGGTCAATAACTTCCAAACGTTACAGAACTACTGTGAAGTGAACTAGGAGTCAAAGATTGCCTCTTGCTTCAGTGAATTTAGAAGGTAGAGAGATGTCAGTAACAAGCACCCATTTATGAAGGGAAGGATGATGACTCATGGCCATGTTAATATGGAAACGTGATCGGTCAGGTCTCAATCTTTTGGCACTTTCTTCTGGCCCAATGTTTTTCAATTACAGGTACAGAAGACTTTATTTCTTTTTGAAGTGGGAAAGAGAGAGATGTCGAGGAAGTTCAACTATATGGATGCACGTTTTCTTGCTCAAACCTCAGCTTATGACTATGTTTGGATAACATAGTCTGGTCAGTATCTTTTAGGATATCAACGGTGGGTCTGACTGCATCTTAGCAGAAACCACTCTGCCTTTGCCTGGATCTCTCTTCCCCCACCCTAGGGGAGCTCTGTAGCACGAGCCCAGTGGGCTCCAGTACAGGATATCAAGCACTGTCATTCAATCGCTTCATTAAAGTGGACATTTCTTTTGTAAACTGATATTTCTCTTTCATTTTTCTAGTGTCTACTGGAAAAATACTCCCATATCATTTTTGAAGTGTAAGAGCTATAATATTGAACTGTATCTCTAAGAATAATTGTTACTATCTCTCAAATAAATCACTTCAAGGCTATCATTTAAAATAGAATTGAAATTATTATGAAATGCAATGATTAATGCATTGCATTAGCTAAAATTGCATTTTTAAAAATCTTACGTGAATTACCAACAATCATTAATAATAAAAGTACAGAAAAATACAAAGCATTTGACAGCACACTGTATTACTGAGGGTGTGAGAAAACAGACATTCTTGTATATTGCCAGTAGGCATAGCAATTGAAATTTTTCATAGATAGCAATTTGGAAATAACTATTGAAGTTAAAAATGCATTTACAGATGATTCATAGGTAATTCACTGTAGCTTTGTTTGTAGCAGCAAGAGACTACAGCCTAACTATCCATCAATAAGGTATATACAGTGCAAACCTAAAAAGACTGAGGCAGCTCTGTTGGTGATAAGGAATGAGAGCTAAATTACACATGTGTGTGTGTTTGTACCATTGGTGTGCTGGCTAATGTTCAATTACCCACCTCCCCAAGGGTAGTTCCACGGATGTTGGTTGACAAGTAAGATGAAGGTGAACCAGTGAAGATGTATCTGAAGCTTCGTTGGTTCCTCAATGATGCCAGTGACTTCTTTGCTGGAATGGATAATAATTTCAAATAATGGAAGAGCATTTCCTCAATTTTTTGTTATATTCACAACGACAAACACTTAGGTTTAATTTGTATTCTTAACATATTTACCATCCCCAGACGATCAATCAAACAAAAAATTAAGCCCTGATTTTTATGATTTGCTGATTTCTGGTGGAAATACTCCCACAATGGCCAATTTCGAGTTGCCAATGTGACATCACTGAATACAGAGTTGGAAAAAAATACACATACCTACATGGAGGTCATTATATAGCGTTTACCCCTTCAAATACAGTAGATGCAAATAACTCACAACAAACATATAACAGTAAAATATAGTAGAATAATTAGGATGTCATGAACTTTTAGTATTTCTTATCTGTTATAACTTAATTGTAAGTTTATTTTGAAATAGTGGCTGTGTTCAATAACCAACACACAAAATTCCTGAACATTTAACAATCAGCTGTCATGAGTTGATATGAGCTGGCACCAACATACACAACATATACAATGAGATAGTGTCCCACCAGGAAACAGAAAGCACACTTAGAGGAAACTCTGAAGAGAATTTGTTGAAGGGTATGATCGAGGTTAAGGAAACACAGAGAGAGGCTGACAGGTGTGTGAATACACACACAAAAAGGAATTGTACACTTGAAGTGAGTGATGTGTATGGTATGTGCATTATACTTCAACAAAGCTGTTTTGAAAACATGAGAGAGCTGCTGGGGCCTCCGGGGACCAGCACTGTCAGGAAGTCATTAACATCCCTAAACCTTATGGGGCAAGAGGAGGGAACAGTGTTAACAGAGCCTGTGTGAGATAAAGACCACTAGGAGGGGCTCCCCGCAAGAGCTGCAGTTGTGGATGGATTCATCCGCTGCCCCAACAGCAGTTCTGAAGCGAACGATGTTGTGGAGGAGGATAGTGCAGCCTTTCTCTTCTCCTGCCCTTCAATCCACCATGCCTCATGTTGGCCAAACTCAGCTCCAAGTCAGAGGGCAAGGCAACCTCAGTGATGTTTGCATACAAGTCAACCCCTTAGACTCCTTGGAAGGAAAGCTATGACAAACCTAGACAATGTATTAAAAAGCAGAGACATCACTTTGCTGACAAAGGTCTGTACAGTCAAAGCTATAGTTTTTCCAGTAGTCATGTATGGGTGTGAGAGTTGGACCATAAAGAAGGCTGAGCGCTGAAGAATTGATGCTTTGGAACTGTGGTGCTGGAAAAGACTCTTGAGAATCCCTTAGAGAGCAAGGAGATCCAACCAATCAATCCTAACAGAAATCAACCCTGATTATTCATTGGAAGGACTGATACTGAGGCTGAAGCTCCAATACTTTGGCCACCTGATGCAAAGAGCCAACTCATGGGAAAGACCCTGATGCTGGGAAAGATTGAAGGCAAAGATGGTTAGATCGTCTCATGGACTCAATGGACATGAATCTGAGCAAACTCCAGGAGATAGTGAAGGACAGGGAAGCCTAGCATGTTGCCGTCCATGGGGTTGCAGAGTCAGACATGACTTAACCGCTGAACAATAATAACTCCTTAGAGCACAGAGCAGATCCATAAAAGGTAGATAATGAATCTGAGGGCAAACAGAAAATGATCACACACACATACCACACACACACACACACACACAAGTATTCACTAATAAAGTATTTGTATAGAATATTTCTGGAAGAAACACAATAAAATTGTTAGTACTAGTTAGCTCCAGGGAAGGAGAAAGATTGAAAGACATAGACTTTTTCAGTCTATAATATTTTGTAGCTTTTGCATTTTGAACCTTGTGAATATATTACCTATTTCAAAAAATTAGTAACATTAACATTTAAAAAATAACTATAGAAACAATGAAGTTTTTGGTTGTTAAGGCTGGTCATGAATAGCCTGCTACTTTTCCCCCGAGTGCAGAGTAGGACTGTAATTCCCAGTGCCTGTTGAAGTTAGGTGTCACTACATGTCTTATTTGAAGGATAAAATATGAGAACTAATGTGCATCACATCAGGCAGAAGCTTTAAGAGCCAGTGCAGGTATTGCCATTTCCTCTTTTTGCCACTTCATGAGTCATGGAAGCATTGCAGAACCTCTGTCAGCCAGAGTCCAAGATATACAAGGAATAGACACTCTCCCTCCTACCCCACCACACTAACATTAGACTTTGAGTACGAGTGAGAAATAACCTGTGTTGTTTGAAATTATTGAAATTATAGGATTGTTTGCTACTAGAGCATAAAATGGTCATAAATTTACATTTATTTTTGGCTGCGCTAAGTCTTCGTTGCTGCACATGGGCTTTCTCTAGCTGTGGTGAGGGGACTATTCACTATGGTGCTCGGGTTTCTCATTGCAGTGGCTTCTCTCATTGCAGAGCTCAGGTTCTAGGCACACGGGCTTCAGTAGTTGCAGCACGTGGGCTCAGTGGGTGTGGCACACGGGCTTAGTTGCTCTGCAGCATGTGGAATCTTCCCAGACCAGGGATTGAACCCATGTCCCCTACATTGGCAGGTGTACTCTTATCCACTGCACCATCAGGCAAGTCCTAAACTGGCCTACTTTTGTTGATAAAAAATGGAGCCAAATGACTCCTGGCATTATTTTCAAATAAAAAATATTTTATTTGAATGTACATAAAGAATATGTACATTTAGCCTCTTGTCTTACAACAATACATATATTTGGACCCATGGAAATATCATGGATTTTGACAATATGAATTTTATGAATGTCAATGCTAACTTTACATTCAGCAATTTATATCAACTGCCTCAAAAAAATGCATTTTGACCAAATAATTCTGTGCTAAGTCACTTCAGTCATGTGTGACTCTGAGTGGCCCGCCAGGCTCCTCTGTCCATGGGATTCTCCAGGCAAGGATGCTGGAGCGGGTTGCATTTCCTCCTCCAGGGAATCTTTCCAACCCAAGGATCGAACCAGCGTCTCTCACGTCTCCTGCATTGGCAAGCAGGTTCTTTACCACTAGCACCATCTGGGAAGCCCTGAACAATTCTACTCTTAGGAATTAATCCTAATGAAACAACCGTAATAACAGCTAAATTTTATTGAACAGTTATTATGCAACAGACACTCTTCTAAGAGCTTCGCACAAGTTAATTTAGTATGCTTATAGCAATCCTATGATGTATGACATTATTACCTATCACTGTTACACTTTTATACAGAGACTGAAGCTTAGAAAAGTTGAGCAACTTGTCAAAAATTATACAACTAATAGGCAGAGTAGCCAGGATTTAAATCAATTAGCTCAATTCCTGAGCTTATGTGAAATTTCAGCCACTGTGATATATTGCTACTTTTTTCCCTATCTATTCCTTCTTTGACCTACAGACTTCTTAATTTTCAAAGGTATGGTCTTTTCCTAGTGATCTTGTTCTTCTTGAGTTTACTGAGGAATATCTGATAGATGTAGTCATATATATTTAAAGTGCATGACATGATGATTGTATATATTATTAATGAAATGAAACAATTGCCAAGATCAAGATAATTAATACGTCCATCACTTAGTGATGAGGATGCTTAAGATCTATTCTCAGCAGCTTTCAAGTGTACAGTAACTTATCATCATCTGTAGTCATCATGCTGTACAGCAGACACTCAGAACTTGTTCTTCTGTAATTGAAAGTTTGTGCCCTTTGACCTACATCTCTCCATTTCCCCCTCCCAGCCACCCCTGGTAACCACCATTCTATTTTCTGTTTCTATTAAATTGGCTTTTTTTTGGTTAAAGATTCCACATGTAAGTGGTACCATACCTACTGCTACTTCTTAAATAGCTTTAAGGATATAAATCACAGGACTGCTTTAGAACCTTGAAGCTGGGAAGCAAATCAAGTGTCCAAACGTGAGACAATGTTGAATCAATTGCAGTCACACTGAGTGCTAGAATACATACTATGGAGAGGCAGTTGCTTCCTACAGATCACAAAGAGGCAAAGGAAAAATGATTGCAATATATAGAATAAGAATAAATTTTTAAACTCTTATCCTAATTGTCAAAAAGTATGTGCATACACATATACTTTGCTGGTTTCGAGCTCTGGAGTGGAGCCCAGAGCAAGACAAGGATCTGAGCAAGTCCAGTTTTCAGTCTGGAAAGCTTATTCTTGGATAGTGGATCTTGCATGAGTTTTTCTTCTTAGTATCTCCATGCATTTTTTAATTTTCTGTAATACCACATACAAATTCTGTATTTAATGGTGCCACACTGAGCTCACATAGAAGATCCTGAAACAAGAACTTGCCCACAGTGACTGGTTTGGTCAGTGATACCAGGGAACAGGAGTAAGAATGTGAAAGTGAAACTATTGCTGGTAAATTTAAGGTTCTTTCTTCATGTTGAAAGAACACAGAGATGAAATAACAGGTAAGAAGTGGATTTATTTAGAGAGAAGCACATTCCACAGACAGAGTGTGGGCCATTACAGAAGGTGAGAGAGCTTTGAAATATGACATGGTTAGCTTTTATGGGCTGGGTAATTTCATAGGTTAATTAGTGGCAGGATTACTCCAATTATTTGGGGGAAGGGGGGGCAATTTCCAGGGACTGGGTTGCCATCCACTTTTTAGCCTTTTATGGTCAGCCTCAGAACTGTCATGGCACTGGTGGGTGTGTCATTTAGCATATCCTGATGGTGTGATCACTCACCTAGAGCCAGACATCCTGGAATGTGAAGTCAAGTGGGCCTTAGGAAGCATCACTATGAACAAAGCTAGTGGAGGTGATGGAATTCCAGTTGAGCTATTTCAAACCCTGGAAGATGATGCTGTGAAAGTGCTGCACTCAATATGCCAGCAAATTTGGAAAACTCAGCAGTGGCCACAGGACTGGAAAAGGTCAGTTTTCATTCCAATCCCCAAAACAGGCAATGCCAAAGAATGCTCAAACTACCACACAATTGCACTCATCCCACAGCTAGTAAAGTAATGCTCAAAATTCTCCAAGCCAGGCTTCAGCAATACATGAACCGTGAACTTCCTGACGTTCAAGCTGGTTTTAGAAAAGGCAGAGGAACCAGAGATCAAATTGTCAACATCCACTTGATCATGGAAAAAGCAAGAGAGTTCCAGAAAAACATCTATTTCTGCTTTATTGACTACACCAAAGCCTTTGACTGTGTGGATCACAATAAACTGGAAAATTCTGAAAGAGATGGGGATACCAGACCACCTGACCTGCCTCTTTATATGCAGGTCAGGAAGCAACAGTTAGAACTGGACATGGAACATCAGACTGGTTCCAAATGGGAAAAGGAGTACGTCAAGGATGTATATTGTCACCCTGCTTATTTAACTTCTATGCAGAGTACATCATGAGAAATGCTGGGCTGGAAGAAGCACAAGCTGGAATTAAGATTGCCAGGAGAAATATCAACAACCTCAGATATGCAGATGACACCACCCTTATGGCAGAAAGTGAAGAGGAACTAAAAAGCCTCCTGATGAAAGTGAAAGAGGAGAGTGAAAAAGTTGGCGTAAAGCTCAACATTCAGAAAACTAAGATCGTGGCATCCAGTCCCATCACTTCATGGGAAATAGATGGGGAAACAGTGTCCGACTTTATTTTTTGGGGCTCCAAAATCACTGTAGATGGTGATTGCAGCCATGAAATTAAAAGACGCTTACTCCTGGGAAAGAAAGTTAAGACTGACCTAGATAGCATATTCAAAAGCAGAGACATTACTTTCCCAACAAAGGTCTGTCTAGTCAAGGCTATTGTTTTTCCTGTGGTCAAGTATGGTTGTGAGAGTTGGACTGGGAAGAAGGCTGAGCGCCAAAGAATTGATGCTTTTGAACTGTAGTGTTGGAGAAGACTCTTGAGAGTCCCTTGGATTGCATCCAACCAGTCCATTCTAAAGGAGATCAGTCCTGGGTGTTCTTTGGAAGGAATGATGCTAAAGCTGAAACTCCAGTACTTTGGCCACCTCATGCGAAGAGTTGACTCATTGGAAAAGACTCTGATGCTGGGAGGGATTGAGGGCAGGAGGAGAAGGGGACGACAGAGGATGAGATGGCTGGATGGCATCACCGACTCAATGGACATGAGTTTGAGTGAACTCCGGGTGATGGTGATAGACAGGGAGGCCTGGTGTGCTGCCATTCATGGGGTCGCAGAGAGTCGGACACGACTGAGTGACTGAAATGAACTGAACTGAACTGAACTGAATGTATTACAATGAGCATACAATGAGGCTCACGGTTTATTGGAAGATGAATCTTCTCCATCTTGAACCTAGTTATTTCTAACTAGTTTTTGTCATGGCCTATAAGCCATGTTTTTCTTTAAAGGTTGTGCCCTGCCCCCTTCCCTCTTGTTTCAAAATCAAGGGTGTGATGTGTTATAAAGCTGCTCACCACTGTGGGAAACTGAGGTGTTCTTTCTAGAACCCTCTCTAATGAGCCAAGTAGAATGGACTGCCCCACCATCTGTCTGAGGGACATAAGACAGGTCCTCAGCGCCTTCTCCATATGTCAAGGGTTTTAAGTCCTTCCTATTTCCAAGTTTGCACGTTTGTCAGAAAAGCTAAGAAGTTTGCTGAAGATGACCCTCTGCAGAGCAGAGAAGCCTCTAAGCCGCAGACTAGAGCTATGAAGGGCAGCTGACATGAGGTGTTGGAATGGAACTGAGGTGAACAAGGTGAAATGAGAGGTGAGCCTTGAGACACAAGAGGTGCACCATATATAGCTTTATGAAGTTTCAGGATTGAAATTGCTGACTCTTCCAGTCATGACTCTTCTTATCTTGTTTTTCTTTTACAGTAGAGCTTCACTGTAGAAGAAAATGTCAAGTGGGATTTCCTAAAACTATCACCTTCTGCATCCAGCCAAGATGGTAAATAAGAAACTGAGTTACATCTCAGAGGAGCGTGGCAGAGATCAGAGCCATCCTCAAAGATTGAAAGGCTACCCTGCTGGCTCAGTGGTAAAGAATGCATCTACCAATGCAGGAGACACAGATTCAAACCTTGGGTCAGGAAGATCGCCTGGAGGAGGGCATGGCAACCCATTCCAGTATTCTCGCTTGGAGAATCCCATGGACAGAGGAACCTGGTGAGCTACAGTCCATAGGGTCGCAGAGTCCGACACAACTGAGCAAATAAACAACAACAAAGATTTAAAGGCTGCAAAGGTGGTGGTGCCCATTTAATTGTTCTGGAATGTATGAAAACCAGATGGTGGATGATTATGCATTATGTAAATATAACAAAGGAGTAGCCCAGTTGCAGCTGCTGGGCTGGATATGGGACCTCTACTGAAGCACGTTAATAGAGCCTCAAGTATGTAGTGTGTGGTTGATCTGGTGAGCATATTATTTTTCATATCAATCAAAAGAGGAACCTAAAGCAGTTTTCAACTGGCACAAAATGACAATAATATATATTCACATACTGTTCATGGGGTTCTCAAGGCAAGAATGCTGATGTGGTTTGTCTAGTCAAAGCTATGGTTTTTCTAGTAGTCATATATGGATGTGAGAGTTGGACCATAAAGAAGGCTGAGCACCGAAGAATTGATGCTTTTGAACTGTGGTGTTGGAGAAGACTCTTGAGTGTTCATTAGACAGCAAGGAGATCAAACCAGTCAATCTTAAAGGAAATCGATTCTGAATGTTCATTGGAAAGATTGATGCTGAAGCTGAAGCTCCAGAACTTAGGCACCTGATGCAAAGAGCCTACTCATTGGAAAAGACACTGACTCTGGGAAAAACTGAGGCCAGGAGGAGAAGCAGGCAACAGAGGGTGAGATGGTTGGATAGCATCATTGGCTCAATGAATGTAAGTTTGAGCAAACTCTGGGAGATAGAAAAGGACAGGGAAGCCTGGTATGCTGCAGTCCAAAGAGTCAGATATGACTGAGCAACTGAACAACAATATATTCTCAGGATTTCCCCAGGACCATGTTAATTCTCCCAATGTCTCTCACAGGGATCCATGCTATTTGGACGTTTCACAATTACCATTTTGAGGAAATGTTAACGAACAAGATGTGCCGTGTACCCTAGAGGCCTTGATGAGACATATCGAATCCAGAGGGCGAAAAGTCAGCCCTAGAAAGATCCAGAGGCCTGCCAGATTAGCAGACTATTTGTTTGCAGACTATTCCATACTGAGGTACACTCCTTCAGTCCATTTACAGGGTGACTTGGAAGGCTGCCAGCTTTGGAGTGGAGCCCAGAGCAAGAGAGGGGTTTGTAGCATGTCCAGTTTTCAGTAAAGGCAGCCTTGCAGCTTGGGATCCCATGCCTCAGCAGATCCCAAAAGATGTCATATGAGTTCTTGGGCAAGTCTCAGTAGGAGGAGCACAATGCAGACCTCTAGGGTTCTCAAAGAGATGCTATGCCACTTGCTGCAGAGACTAGGAAGAGAAAAACAAATACCATATATTCATGCCTATATGTGAGATCTAGAAAAGTGGTACAGATGAACTTATTTGCAGGGCAGAAATAGAAATCCAAGCATAGGCAATGCACGTGTGGACACGGTGAGGAGGACGGGTGGGGGGATGAATTGGGAAATTAGGACTGACTTTGTGCACTGTACATTGTGATGTATAAAAGAGATAGCTAATGGGAAGAAGCACAAGGAGCTCAGTCGGTGCTCTGTGATGACCTAGAGGGGTGTGATGGGGGCGAGGGGAGATGAGGAGGAGCTCCAAGAGGAAGGAGATACATGTAAACATATAGCTGATTCATGTTTTTGTAGAGCAGAAACTAACACAGCATTGTAAAGGAACTATGCCTAAAATTTTTTAGAAATGCAGCTCCTGGCAGGCTCCTGGGCCCTGATGTAGTCTAGCCTCTACCATGGGACATCAAGGGACTCTGTGTCCAGAATTGCTCATCGTGAGCTGGATGCTCTCGGATCCCCAGGTTACATGTTAGGCTGGCCTAGCAGCAATGCTTTATTGTAAGTGAGAAGCTGTACCCTGGAGACTGTGCTTGAGCAAGTGCAGAAGCCAAAGAAACTTTGGGAAAGATGACCCCAGCCCCTAGAAAAGCTATTTAATCTCTCCTGACCTTAGTGTCCTTCTTTTTGAAACAAGGTGGATGATACCTTAACTAGGCTCTTGAGAGGGCTGTCAAGTACCATTGTGCAGCCAGCCTGTGAACTGTACAAATGTACTGAGTAGAGGAGGTGAGAAGAGGCTGACATTCCAGTTGGCCTCAAATCCCTGGGCAGCATCTACCAAGCAGAGGTACCCATTTCTAATTTGCAGAGGTACCCATTTCTAATTTGCACAAGGCCCCCTGTGGGCTACTTCAGGCCTGTCTATTGTCAGGATTTAAGAGAGATCACAGATGTAAGGCACCTATTAATAGTAAGTGGTCATAAATGGTAGTTGCTGCTGTATTCTGCTGTCTCCAAGTCCGTCAGTTACTGAAAGCCTAAGTTAAAAGGGTGACGCTAGTGGTAAAGAATCTGCCTGCCGAAGCAGGAGACTCAGGAGATGCAGGTTTGATCCTTGGGTTGGGAAGACCCACTGGAGGAGGAAATGGCAACGTACTCCGGTATTCTTGCCTGGAGAATCCCACGGACAGAAGAGCCTGGGGGGCTATAGTCCACGGGGTCACAAAGAGTCAGACATGACTGAAGCAACTTAGCATGCATGCACGCATGCTAGTTAAAAGTATAAGTCAGCACTGAAGCCCTACATGACAAAAATGGTCACAGGGGAATGGCATGTCTCTGACAGAATCAGTTTCCCCCAGTGGACTCCAAGGACCATGAGGTGGGGATCTGCCTCACTTACTCCTGGATGCTCCTGGGACTTAGTAATACAATAAATACTAACTGAATGATTGGGTAATTGAGGGAAAGGATAATTTTACTTTTTGAAAAAAAAAAATAAAGTTACAGCATCTTTGAAAATATTTGCTTGGAGGTCTTCTTGAATATCTTTCCATATCTTGATTTCAGCTTGCCAGTTCTCAGAGTTTTCTGTAGTTTTGAGGCCACTTCTAGAATAAATCTAGGTCAATGTTCAGAATAACTTGCTTTAACTCTCTAGAAGTTAGAGAGAGAATCCTCAATAAGGCAACCAAGCAACAACAGTCCCACAGAATCTCCAAGTTCAGCTCTTTGTCTTGGTTTCTATGTAATCAAACTATATCTCTTGGCCCATTTATGTTACACTAATCAAGTTTAAAAAGACACCATGAAATTAAAAGATGCTTGCTCCTTGGAAGAAAAGAAATGACAAACCTAGACAGCATATTAAAAAACAGAGACATTACTTTACTGACAAAGATCCATCTAGTCAAAGCCATGGTTTTTCCAATAGTCATGTATGGATGTGAGAGTTGAACCATAAAGAAAGCTGAGCACCAAAGAATTGATGCTTTTGAACTGTGGTGTTGGAGAAGACTGAAGAACTGACTCATTGGAAAAGACCCTAATGCTGGGAAAGATTGAAGGCAGGAGGAGAAGGGGATGACAGAGGATGAGATGGTCGGATGGTATCACTGACTTGACTGACATGAGTTTGAGCAAGCTCCTGGAGTTGGTGATGGACAGAGAAGCCTGGCATGCAGAAGTCCATGGGGTCACAAAGAATCAGACATGACTGAGCGAATGAACTGAACTGAACTGAACTGATCAAGTTTAAGTCTGATTCATTTAAAGTTATCCAGCTGACCTTTGTTGTCACTTTTAGACTATGTAGAAAGAGTCTGATTACTTACATTAAGCTTTAATTACTGAACTGTGTGATTGGTTGATAAGATGAGAAATAAGTTTCTGATAGAACCTTCTCTGGTCCTATCTAGACTCTTCTCCTTTGCTATTGTGCAGTAGAGAATCAAACCTCCTTGGTGGCTTAGATGGTAAAGAATTTGCCTTCAGTGCAGGAGCCCGGGTTCAAAGCCTGGGTCAGGAAGATCCCCTGGAGAAGGGAATAGCTACCCATTCCAGTATTCTTGCCTGGAGAATTCCACGGGCAGAGGAGTCCAGTGGGCTGTAGTCCACGGAGTTGCAAACAGGCAGACATGACTGAGCAACTAACACACTTCGGCGTCCAGCAAAAGACTGTTTTCAGTTCAGCAAATTTAATTTTCCTCTAGTTACCTCTGATTCAGTGTAAGTGGTCTGAACTAGCTCTAAAATATGATATGGTGTGATGAGGTGCAATGTGATAAATTGTGATAAGCCTTACTCTTATTAGTCATTTATTCTGTTTGTGCTCCCTCTCTTTTGTTTCATTGCCTGGTTGAATTCCTCTGTTCCTCCTACCTCACCACTGACTGGGCTGATTCACTTGTCAGAACTGAATTTTACATGTTGCAGCACCACTTTTAAACATCTCTGAGGACTCCAGGCACTGTGACAGTAAAAGCAAGAAGGAGCTTCACAAACTTCCCCATAGAAGGGCAACCTCATTGAGGATCAGAAGGGCCTTTGTTCTTCCTCAGAACACTTAATCTCTCTTGCTAAATTTGCCTTCCACACTGTCCCAGAGACTTCTGAAGAGTTCTGTTCTTGGAGCATTTCTCTAGTCGCTCCCAAGATGCTTTACTGTCCCAGTAAGCCATGTCTTTTGCTTGTTTTAGTTGCCTGTTTAAAGGTTGCTTTTAAAATAGTCTTCTTTCAAATTAATCTTTATATTCACTAACTTGGATGGTAAACAAGCAGTATTATGCTGTCATTTCTCTATGAGAACAGAATTTCCTAGAATTAATTATATTAAACACAAGATAGCAACATATTGGGGCATTTTGAGAACCCGTATCTGTAAATGCAATTTTAAAATCTTTTCTGTATAAGTAAATTTTATTAATGCTACTTACTTCACAGAAAAATGGTAAGAGGAAGGAGGAGAAAAATTACATTCTGCATAATAATTGTGTTTTGGAAAGCCACATTTTAAAAATCACAAAAATTTGAAGAGAAGACAATACAGATTTCTTCAGGTAAGGTTTGCCATTTTCGGTCTTAGTAGAATAATTGATGCCTGGCATTCTATTCCTGATCTAAGAAGTTCTAGATTCCTTTCTTTTCAAAAATATTGGCTAAGACTCACTCCATTCCCAGAATCTTCTCAGTTCAGTTCAGTTCATTTCAGTCGCTCAGTTGTGTCCGACCAAATTGTCTTTCTCAGATACCCCTATACTGCTCAATTAACACCTCAAATCCCATTTCTCAGATAACCTAGGAAAACAACAGCAGCGCTAATCCTTGTAAGGGAATGGCTAAGAGCATGCATCCTAATGCTAGACTAGCTCTACCACTTACTACCCGTGTAACATTGGGCAAGTTGACTAAGTTCTCTGTGCCTCTTTTTTCCATTTACAAAATGAGGATAGCTATATTATGTACCTCAAAGCATTATTAGGAGGAGTCAATGATTTTCTCTACTTAAAGTATTCAGAATAGTAGGGAGTAAGAACTATATGAATGTTGTTAAATAGAAGTTCATAAAACAATGTCTAATCCTGACTTTTTCTCTCTAAAATCTTTTGATTATACAAGATAGACCAACATTAAACATTAATTATCCACAACATAAAAAAGTATTTTTATCCCATAAATCCACTGGAAGAAACTGTTAGTAATTTTTAATGTCTATTATATTATAAACATATCTAATACATATCTTTATCACTGGTTATAAACAAACTAGATGTTTAACAATACATGAAGATATCAAGATAATATATAATTTGTATATATATAATATATAATTTGTAAAATGAAGTACAAATTTATTTTCAATATGTTTAAGTGAAAAAAAGCAGGTTCCATGAGAATAGTATGTATATGATTCTATTTTTTTCATTATTTATTTATTATCTTTTTACTTTCGGTTGCACTGGGTCTTCGTTGCTGTGAGCAGGGTCTACTCTTCACTGCAGCGTGTGGGTTTCTACTCTCAGTGGCTTCTCTTATTGCAGAGCACAGCTCTAGGGTGAGTGGGCTCCAGTAGTTGCGGCACACAGGCTTAATTGCCCTATGGCACTTGGAATTTTCCCAGACCAGAGACTGAACTTCTGTCCCCTGCATTGGCAGGCTGATTTTTATTCACTGTACCACCAGGGAAATCCTGATTCTATTTTGTTATTGAAACAATATGTACCAAATAACAGGTTAAAAAAAGCCTGAACAGATAGACACCAAAATGTTCATAGTGGTTATTTTTAGGTGATGAAATGATGAATGGCTTCTATTTTCTTTTATTTTCAAAGTCTGGATCTTCTAAACTATCTTCAAGGCTATTAATTACTTTTGAATAAAAGGTGTGTGTGTGAGTCGCTCAGTCATGTCTGACTCTTTGCGACCCCATAGATTGTAGCCCGCCAGCTCCTCTGCCCATGGAATTCTCCAGGCAAGAATACTGCAGTGGGTTGCCATTCCCTTCTCAAAAAAAAACTAAAAATTAATCATAAGAATATAGCTTAATTGTGGAAATTTATTTTCTCTCCATGGGAATCTCTAAAGAAAATGGCAAAATGCATTGAATTCCTCTAATTAGATACAATCACAACTTCCATAAACCTCAAATTTAGTAAGATTTCTTAAATCCCATTGCCTTTAAATAACTTAAGACACTAAAAGGTATTTTAAACAATCTTGCACTTATTAACTTGGATATTTTAGTCATTTGTTCTCACTTTCTTCTTACATTGTACATGTGCTTAGTCACTCAGTCATGTCTGATTCTTTGCCACCCCATGGACTGTAGCTCACCAGGCTCCTCTGTCCATGGGGATTCTCCAGGCAAGAATACTGGAGTGGGTTGCCATGCCCTCTTCTAGGGGATCTTCCCAACCCATGGATCGAACCCAGGTTTCCCACATTGCAGGCAATTCTCCACCATCTGAACCACCAAGCAAGCCCATGAATACCTATATTAGTTGTGGATAATTAATTTTTAATGTTGGCTTATTTTGTATAATCAAACTTCTAAAACAATTTATTACACTAAATTAGAGAACTGAAACATTTTCTGTGAATAAAATAATTTTAATTACTTCAATTTATAAAATAGCAGAAATAAAAAGTTTTAAGGTACTAATTATGAGACAAGATAGATGACTACTTAATTGAATACATTTTCCAAAAATCAGAGAGAAAAATTAAATATAGCATCTTATGGAACAGAACAGAGAGCCCAGAAATAAGCCTGTACACCTACAGCCAATTAATCCTTGACAAAGGAGGCAAGAATACACAATGGAGAAAAGACAGTCTCCTCAGCAAGTGGTTTTTGGAAAGTTGGACAGCAGCATGTAAATCAATGAAGTTAGAACACACCCTTACACCATACACAAAAATTAAACTGACTTAAAGACCTAAACAGAATACATGACATCATAAAACTCCTGGAAGAAATCATAGGCAAAACATTCTCTGATATAAATTGTACTAGTGTATTCTTAGGTCAGTCTCCCAAGGCAATAGATATAAAACAATAATAAACAAATGAGATATAATCAAACTTACAAGTTTTTGCACCACAAAGGAAACTATAAACAAAACAAAAAGATTACCTACAGAATGGGAGAAAATATTTGCAAGTTATACAAACAACAAGGGCTTAATTTCCAGAATTTACAAACAGCTCATGCAACTCAAAAACAACAACAACAAAACCAATCAGAAAGTGAGCTGCTGCTGCTGCTGCTAAGTCGCTTCAGTTGTGTCCGACTCTGTGCGACCCCGTAGACGGCAGCCCACAAGGCTCCTGTCCCTGGGATTCTCCAGGCAAGAACACTGGAGTGGGTTGCCATTTCCTTCTCCAATGCACAAAAGTGAAAGTGAAGTCGCTCAGTCATGTCTGACTCTTAACGACCTCATGGACTGCAGCCTACCAGGCTCCTCCGTCCATGGGATTTTCCAGGCAAGAGTACTGGAGTGGGGTGCCATTGCCTTCTCCAGAAAGTGAGCAGAAGGCCTAAATAGACATTTCTCCAAAGAAGAAATACAGATGGCCAATAGACACATGAAAAGTTGCTTAACATTGCTACTTATTAGAGAAATGCATATCAAAACTACAGTGAGGTATCACCTCACACTGGTCAGAATGGCCATGATTAAAAAGTCTACAAATAACAAATGCTGGAGAGGGTGTGGAAAAAGGGAAACTTCCTACCCTATTGGTAGGAATATAAGTTGGTTCAGCCACAATGGAAAATAGTATGGAGGTACTTCAGAAAACTGAAAATAAAATTACCATATGATCCAGCAATCTCACTCCTGGGCATATAGCCAGACAAAACTATCACTCAAATCAATACACACACCCCTATGTTTATAGTAGCACCATTCACAATAGCCAAGATACAGAAACAAGCTAAATGTCTGTCAACAGATGAATGGATAAAGATGTAGCACATATATACAATGGAACACTGCATGCGTGTGTGCTAGGTCACTTCAGTCGTGTCCAGCTCTGTGCGACTCTGTGGACTGCAGCCTTCCAGGCTCCTCTGTCCATGGCATTCTTTAGGCAAGAATACTGGAGTGGGTTGCTGTGCCCTCCTTCAGGACATCTTCCTGATCCAGGGATTGAACCTGTGGCTATTAGGTCTACGTACATTGGCAAGTGGGTTCTTTACCACTAGTGCCACCTGGGAAGCCCCATAGTGGAATACAACTCAGCCGTAAAAAAAATAGTGAAATAATGCAACTCGAGAGTATCATACTAAGTGAAGTCAGAAAGAGACAGCCAAGTACAGTGTGATATCATGTATATGTGGAATCTAAAATATGACACAAATGAGCCTCTCTAAGAAACAGAATCACGGACATAAAGAACAGACTGGTGATGGCCAAGGGGGAGGGGTTTAGGGGAGGAATGGAGTGGGAGGTTGAGATTAACAAATGTAAGCTATTATTAATATATAGCGGATGGATAAACAAGGTCCTACTGTATAACACAGGGAATTACCTTCAACATCCTGTAATAAACCATAATGGAAAAGAATATTCAAAAAAAAAGAATGTGCACATATATATGTATAACTGAATCACTTTGTTGTAAAAAAACAAAAAAATCAAAAAGTAACACAGCATTGTAAATCAGCTGTATATGTGTGTGTGCATGCATCCATGAACAGTCATGTCTGACCCTCTGCGGCCCCGTGGACTGTAGCCCGCAAGGTTCCTATGTCCGTGGGATTTCTTGGGCAAGAATACTGGAGTGGGTTGCCATTTCCTCCTGCAGGGAATCTTCTGACCCAGGGATCTAACTCTCATCTTCTGTATCTTTGGCAGTGGCAGGCAGTTTCTTTACCACTGAGTGACCAAGGAAGCCCGAATCAACTCTGTTCAATTTTTAAAATGTGTAAAGGTGCCATCTTAGCATTTAGGCGATTACATGGGTCACTTCTGGTTTTGCCTTTCTTCAGGTGTGACTTTGTTTCTCCTCAGGCTCAGCTGTAATATTTTTTCAGGCTCATCTGTGACCCTTGTGGTTCTTCCTTTAATCACCCTTTAAAGCGTTCCACAGATTAAGAAAAATCCTTGCAAAACTACCAACTGCTCTTTTTCCTTTTTTTTCTTTTTAAATTACACTGGCAATTATCTTTCTATCTCATACTAAAAACCATAAAGCTAAGAGCCACAATGAATCAATACATTGGGGAACTAATAAATCAATACAGTTAAATACGACGGAAGTCAGCTGATTTTTGTTCTCCTACAAAACTGAGAAACCAATTTCTGTCACTTATTTAATCAAAAATTAACCCACTAATTTACATAATTTTCCGCCGAAATATTTATTTCAACCTTGCTAACTCCATGCCTGGAAAATCCCATGGACGGAGGAGCCTGGTAGGCTGCAGTCCATGAGGTCGCTAAGAGTCAGACACAACTGAGCGACTTCACTTTCACTTTCGTGCATTGGAGAAGGAAATGACAACCCGCTCCAGTGTTCTTGCCTGGAGAATCCCAGGGACGGGGGAGCTTGGTGGGCTGCCGTCTATGGGGTCACACAGAGTCGGACACGACTGAAGCGACTTAGCAGCAGCAGCAGCAGCAACTCCATACAACCCTCCTCTCTAGCTAGTTTACTCATTTTTGTCTCTAAGGGGAATCCCCCACTGGATTGTTGAAACCCTGCTACCTTTGTTTCCCTTGAATTTGTTCTCTGACTTTTCTCTGAAAGAAAAAGTTCTGAAAAGAAGATGACCCAGTTTTTCAGAGTGAATAAAAAGTTTCTTCACCCACAGTAGAAATCTTATAGTAGTTTTTTCCCCAGGGCTATAAGACAGTGGCGAAGGAATATTTTTTCTTATTTACAAGTACTGAATAAAAAGTTTTAAAAAGCTTAAAAGATTTTCTTACTTAGAAAATCTACTAACCAAGAATCAGTAGAAAACACCCAGAAAACTACAAAGAGGTTTTAAAAAAAATTAAGTCAAAGACTCTTCTCTTATAATCTAATTTCTCTAACTACTGAAAGGTTCAATGAGTATTTCTATTCCAGATCTTATAGTATAAAGAAAGACATGGGTTCTTATTTGCAAAACTATTCCACAGATATTGCTTTTATATATTCAAAATATACTCCCTTTTGCTCCATTTGGAAATCTGTAACTCTAGATAAAATTACTCTTAGGTTTTATTGAATGGAGCCACATTAGATAACTTTTATTTCCAGCTGTTGCTTTATTATTTATTTTGAATCATTGTAAAGAAAACATCCCTGGGACTTCCCTGACTGTTCAGTGGTTAAAACCCCAAGCTTACACTCCATGGGTCACAGGTTCGATCTCTGATGAGGGAACTAAGATCCTGCATGCCGCATGGCCACAGGGGGAAAAAAAATTTCTTCTATCAGAATTTTCCTAAAACTCCAAACATATTTGGTCACTTTTCATTGGGCTTTTTAAAAGTTTATTCTTATTTAAAATAAATACATGTATATATAATAAGGAAAATATTACTATTTTAGTAGTAAAATAAAATGAAAATTTACAAGCCCTGAGTCAGAGATAATCACAATTAATATTTTGTTGTATGCTACTGCTGCTAAGTCGCTTCAGTCGTGTCTGACTGTGCGACCCCATAGACGGCAGCCCACCAGGCTCCCACGTCCCTGGGATTCTCCAGGCAAGAACACTGGAGTGGGTTGCCATTTCCTTCTCCAATGCATGAAAGTGAAAAGTGAAAGTGAAGTTGCTCAGTCGTGTCTGACTCTAGCTACCCCATGCACTGCAGCCCACCACATACATATAATTCATTATATCCCTTCAGAATTTTCATAAGGTAATTAAGTAAGAAACAAAGAAATGTTTCCCCTCAGCTATAATCAATGATCCATTCCCATGATCTTCTGTTAAATAGTAAATTATATAAACATTTATTGAGTTACTGCTGTCTGCTTCTCACAAAAATGGCACGATTCCTTTATGTTTCCACATAAGCAATATTGCCACCAGGTTCCGTTATTTTACTTTACTTATCTCTTACCCTTATTTTAAATTCTAGTGGATTTTTCCTTTATCTCATAGATTGTGTCTATCTGCTATCAACTCAGCATTTCCTTCTATAGAAATCACTAGGAATCCTGATTTTATAATCTGTCATTTGAGCTAAACCTCCTACTTTTGTGTCCTCAACATACTTGAAAATAATTTCTTCTAAGCGTTCATTTAAATTGTTCGTTAAAAATGTCAAACCATTTGTAGAATAAGATTAAGCTGGCTAAAACAAACAAACAAAAACACACAAGGATTCCCTGGCAATCCAATGGTTAAGAAGACTCCATACTTCTAAAGCAAGGGGTGCAGGTTCAGCCCCTGACTGGAGAACTAAGATCCCACATGCCACACAGCGCATAAATTTAAGAAGACAAACATAGAGAGAGAGGACAAGAACAAAGTAGCTCACGACACAGTTCCAGTGTAAAGACAACTGGAGAACAATAAGGAAGTGCACCGTGGATGCATAGCCGGAAGTCCAGTTTAAAAGAAGGGGAGGAACTGAATCTACACTGTGTTCCAGAAACAGTACCCACCCTGAGAAAAAGTGTTAGAATGAGGAAGTGAATTCAAACAAATCTGCACAAATCTTTTGATATTACATGAGGGAGGGTTATATACCTATATGATTGCAAAAACTTGCATGCTTATGCCATGTAAGTTTGCCTGGAATGTTACAATAAAAATATATGCTTTTCATAACCAATTAGAGGATGGAAGGAAGATTTGATTGCTGGGGTTTCAGTCAGCAGCGTGTGGACTAGTCTACATGGCACCTGTGTGCAAATTAGAAAAAAAGGACTCTTCCTCAGGCTGCCAGAGCTCCGCACAAGGGCTTGGCAAGAACAGCAGAGGTTGGACTTTCGCCCTCACTGGCCCCCTTGACAGGAGTCCGCGTGCATGGACACAGAGGAGTTTGCTGCAACTCTACAAACCACATCTCTGCTTTGGCAGCAGCTCCTTGTTAGGCTCTGACAATACGGGGTGCTAGAGAAGGCAATGGCACCCCACTCCAGTACTCTTGCCTGGAAAATCCTATGGATGGAGGAGCCTGGCAGGCTGCAGTCCATGGGGTCCCTAAGAGTCAGATACGACTGAGCAACTTCACTTTCACTTTTCACTTTCATGCATTGGAAAAGGAAATGGCAACCCACTCCAGTGTTCTTGCCTGGAGAATCCCAGGGACAGGGGAGCCTGGTGGTCTGCCGTCTATGGGGTCACACAGAGTCGGACACGACTGAAGTGGCTTAGCAGCAGCAGCAGCAGAGGGAGCAGGAAGGGCTGGAGGAGGAAGCAGGGCCTTGTTCCTGCCCGTGGCCTTCCAGCTGGCTATGGTTATTGCCAGCAGCACCCCATTAACTCTTATTCCCTGCAGCAGCACGTAGATCCAGTATGCAGTTTTCTCAACTTGCAGGACAAGTTGCCTTGCGTCCCCTCAAGGACACTAGGCAGCGGACTCTTCCTCAGAGTTGGGTCCCAGCTCAGGGGGGCTCCTCCTCCGACCCAGAGACGCCAGTGCAGCCTGAGAAGCACCCTCTTCCTCAGATGGCTGAATTTCAGCTCCTCAGGGCCCCTTCTTTAAGTTTCTCCGTTTTATTAATCATTCCAATCTCTTGCTAACCGTTTCCTCGATCCTGAAGGTAATTAACAGTTTCCTGTAGTTGCTACGTGGGCAGTACGTTCAGTTTTTCTTTATACCTTTATGGTTACCAACTTGACAATCTTATACCTAATTGACAGTTCATTATATTAAATTCTTTTTGTCAAATAACTGTGCAGTTCCTGTCTCTTGACTAGACTCTGACTGGTGCAAAGAGGAAGACGCAGTGGAACAATAAAGGGTACAATCTGCATATGCGGTCTTTTTCAGACATTACTTGAACTGCCCTAACAGCCAGGTTACTCAAAAAGGGGAAACTTTCCATCAGCCTCTTGAGCTGAGGATTATTGCCAGAATCAAAAAACTAGCTGGCTTAGCTGGCAAACTCTCCTTAGAGAATCCTGGTTGAGGAGTGATAAACCCAGCTTACATCTTTCCAAAGAGGTTGTATTAATCACAAACAAGTTATGCTACAATAACAAACAACTCTCCAATTAGCAATGGCTTAGAACAGCAGTCCCCAACCTTTTTGGCACCAAGAACAGTTTCGTGGAAGATAATTTTCCACCAACCTGGGAGAAGATCGGGGAGGGATGGTTTCCAGATGATTCAAGTGTATTACACTTATTGTGCACTTTATTTCTGTTATTAGTACATCAGCTCCACTTCAGATCATCAGGCATTAGATTCCAGTCACTGGGGACCCCTGGCTTAGAACATTTACCTATCTTGATGGTTTCCTGGTAGCCAAGGATCTACTGCAGCTCTGCCCCATGGTTCTGCTCCAACTATCTCCTTCATTTCAGGGCTTGGGCCAAAGATGATGCCCCTCCTTGTCTCTTTGCAGAGAGAAGAGCGTAGGAATGGAACCAGGCAATGGCTGCTGTGTCTATTAACAGTCAAAGTTAATAAGGTAGTCAAAGCCATTATCAATAGGGCAGGTTGGATAAATAATTAACAGAATCTTCCCTTGCTGTTTAAGAATTCGACCTTCAGTTAACACGCTAACTCTGTTCCCCTGGACCCAGAGGAGAGTAATGTGTTAACAGTGTTCTTCAACCACAATGCTCATAGTAAATATGATCTCAGATTGGAAACTGCATTTGTCCTGAGAGGAACTGGACCTCCACGGGGGCTCAGTTGGTAAAGAATCCTCCTGCAATGCAAAAGATCCAAGTTCAATCCCTGGGTCAGAAAGATCCCCTGGAGAAGGAAGCGGCAACCCACTCCAGTATGCTTACCTGGGAAATTCCATGGATGCCAGTCCATGGAGTTGCAAGAGTCAGACACGACTTAGAGACCAAACCAACCAAGCAACAACTGGGAGGAACTATAAATGCACAATAGATCCCTGATGGAGGCTGTGTAGATGTAGCTCCTCTGAGTGTGGGGACAGTTTTCACTGAGCATGTCCTTGTGGGGCTGCTAGAAGCTATGCTTCTGAAGTTTTAAAGGAGATATTGGCTCCTGTGGGGCGTGAGTGGATTCTGCACCAGTCCCAGCTATGTCACGTCTTGCACTTGAGCTGTCCCCAGGAAGCTGTGTGATTTGATGGCCCATAGAAGAGGAACACTTGATGCTTCACTGCTGGCAAATTGTGGTTCCTGTCCTATGTGCTTCTGCTGAATCTGATGCCAAAGTAATTGATGGTAGTTTTGTGCATCTGAATATTGAGTTGAATCTAAGAATACGCCATGGTGGAAATGTAGGTGGAAAATGTATCAATATAGTCTCCAATGGGGAAGCACTACAAGGCTGTAGGCTCTTCTTATAGGGAAAGGAGCAAATAATTAATAAATAATTAATGGTAATAAATGGTAATAAATTCTCCTGGTGGCTCAGACGGTAAAGAATCTGCCTGCAATAAGTCGGACATGACTGAACAACTAAATACACACAATAAACTGTCCAAGGGAGATTCTCCTACAGGACCCTGTTACCTTTCAGCAAACAATAGATTGAGAACCACTGATAAATAGAGGCAAAATGGAAAAAGTAATGGGTTTGTGATTTCGAAGATCTCCGAAGCCTGCCTCTCCTGCTTACTGCTTATAACTTGAGTGATTGAGCATCAGAATCCTCACCTATGACTATATTATCATTCTGGCCTTGTTACTAAAGAGAAAAAAGTTGAAACGAGCAAAAAAAAAAAGTGGAATTATTTGTCCATGTGATTGGAAGGGGCTGAGATGCAGTCAGAATCTAATGAACTTGAGTTTCTAGGACTCAACTTTGTCCCCATCTCTAATTTTTTCTCTCTTCATGCTAACCTACTTCAGGGAGGATTTTTTTTTCACATGACAGAGCTATTGGCAGTTCTTGATCACAGTCTTACAATGAGCATATAGAAGTCTTTTTAAATTTATGATTTCATTTTACTATGTGGCTGGGTTCTCTCATTACCACACCGGTCTTAACTAGACTGTCTATATTTAGGCAGATTGTTCTGCTGTTTGTAAACTGAAGGCAATCCTTCCTGCTAGAGAGCCTGGAGCAAACGTAGAAAATGAGTAAGCTGATTATCATGAAGTACTACGAATGGTCAGGACCATGGAGATCATCTAGTCCATGCGCTCTGTGTTCATTTAACCTTTGTCTAACCTGTCTTCATGTAACTTTGATCTAACTTTCCCTGGTGGCTCAGATGGAAAAGAATCTGCCTGTAATGCAGGAGATCCAGGTTCGGGCCCTGGGTCTGAAAGATCCCCTGGAGAAGGGAATGGCCATCCACTCCAGTATTCCTGCCTGGAAAATCCCATGGACAGAGGAGCCTGGAGGTCTACAGTCCATGGGATAGCAAAGAGTTGGACACAACTGAGCGACTAACATTAACTGTCTAACATCCTCTCCAAGATGCTGGCTTACCTGTCTCTTGTTCTTGTTCAGATAATGCCTTAAAAATCTTTCCATTTTTATTAAGAATTTTCACAAATGTACTCTTATTCTGGACTTTAATCTTTGCAGCCATCCTACTGTCTTCTTATGTTTCTCCTACTTTTTTTCCTTTGGAATTTTTACATTTATGCAATGAGATAATGTTTTAGAATGTTCTCCTTTTTTCCCTATTACATATGGTATTTCCTTGAATTTTTGCAAATCCGCTTTGCTAAACGTATCCATTCCGTTGGAATGTAATTATTGTTTAGTCACTAAGTCATGTCTGACTCTTTTTCAACCCCATGGACTATAGCCTGCCAGGCTCCTCTGTCCATGGGACTTCCCAGGCAACCATCCATTTCCTTCTTCAGGGGATCTTCCTGATCCAAGGATCAAACCTGCAACTCCTGCATTGGGAGGCAGATTTTTACTTCTTAGTAATTTCCCTAATATAATCAATCTTTTCTTTCTTATTGGTAGGAAAAAAATTAGAATGTTGAGTTTCCCTTTGATTTTCTCTACTTTCTAAGAATGTTTCAGTTAGAGTTCTTGCAAACAAAGAAAATAAATGTAATTTGCCCAAGGAGAAAAATAATTTTGGGAGGGTTTGAAAGTTACACAATAGGCAAGAAGACCAAATAAACAGACTCAGGCAGAAACATACATGGACAAAGTGCAGCTAAGACCCAGCCAATAGAGCCGTCTGTGAAGGGTGCCCTATTGGCACTGGCCCTGCTGGAGAGGCACAGCTGTGCTGCTGGCATCTGCTCCCTCTGGACACTTAGGCTAGTGCCTCTGAACTCACTGTGTCTCTGTAGATACAGTAAAACTTGTTCAGTCATGTCCGACTATTTACAACCCCATGGACTGTAGCCCACCAGGCTTCTCTGTCCTGAATTATCAGAATTAGCTATTAACTTGGACAGCCAGGAGACCAGTCAATTCTAAACGAAATCAGTCCTGAATATTCATGGAAAGAATTGATGCTGAAGTTGAAGCTCCAATACTTTGGCCACCTGGTGCAAAGAGCCAACTCGCTGGAAAAAACCCTGATTCTGGGAACCATTGAGGGCAGGAGGAGAACGGGCCCATAGAGGATGAGATGGTTGGATGGGATCATTGACACAATGGGCATGACTCTGAGCAAACTCCAGGAGATAGTAAAGGACAGGCAAGCCTGGTGTGCTGCAGTCCATGGGTTTGCAAAGAGTCAGACACGACTGAGCAACTTCAACAACTATTAACTAACCAGAAAGACTGTCCTTCCCTCCAGTTTCCATATCAATCAGAGCTCTTCATTTTTTATTTCTCCCCTTATGATTCTCTCAAAGAAGACGTTCATGTATTGGGCTACCAAAACAATAAGAGATCATTACAAAAATATCCAAGAAATGCAAGGATTTGTCAGTGTCATTCCTTTAACATAATTAGTTTTCAGGGTGTTGGTATATTTTAATTCCTACATTACCACTCTAATCTGTCCTCTGTAGTTTTCATAATTCATGAGGAAAACATCTTTTGTATAATTTATTATCCTATGGCCTCATTATAATCTAAAGAAAATAGCATTTTTGTTTGGCTCTGTTTTTATCCTAGTCTGAGGTCTTATGAAATGTTAAAACTGTATTTGGTGGGGAGAAAATTACCAAATAAAATTGAGAAGCGCTACAAACTCAAAGTGTAGAAGCACTACAAACTCCCTTTTGAAAAATTTCAAACACAATAGCATATTAAAGGTTTGGAGAAATCATGAAGCAAAAAAAAATTTTAAGGTTAATTAAAATTAATGGATTTTAATTTAAAATTAATTAAAATTAAATGAATTTAATTTTAAGTCAATTTTTATTATTCTTACTAGAGTATTGTTCTAGTTACTTGACTGTTGGCCTTCAACTTCATACTATTCTCCTTCCTGCCTCTCAGGGGCTAGAAGCCTGAAAACAACATCTCCAGACTCTCCCATCTGCTGGGTCTGATCAGGTTCTGGCACAGAAAGTCCTGGCAAGAGGTTAGAAAGCAGGAGGAGCCAAGGAGCCCTGATTTTCCTCCTTCTGCTCTGGCTGCAGCAGCCGGCCAGCTGGCCATGGCAGGTCATCACAGGCCACACAGGTTGCTATAATGGTGGTATGGTCATAGCAAAAGTGCCAGAGGACAAGTAGCAGCTTCAGCAGCAGCAGCAAGTCTATCAGCAAAAGCCAGAAAGCTGGTTTCCAGAATCCTGAACCATCACTTGGACTGCTGGCTTCACGTGAAATAGCAGCTCTGGTGGTTCCAGCAGCAGAGCTCTCAAAGCCTCAATAGCACAGCACTCACAGGATTCAGGAAGCATCCTTTTCCCTTCTGCTCCTTCTGCCATGCAGGTTGACAGCTTCCTGGACTTAGTGATATCTGAGGAGCATCCTTTCACCTCTTTACACCTTCAGCCCTTCTAACACTTTTGCAGACAATCTCTATATTAGGCTAAAGGCTGAGTTGTTTCCACTGTTCTGGTTAGACACGGAACGATACAAACATAGTATTTCCCTCCCAGCAAACATAAGATCTTTTATAACTACAGTATTCTGCCTGACTTTCCAATACTTTGGCCACCCGACGCCAAGAGCCAACTCATTGGAAAAGACCTTGATGCTGGGAAAGAGTGAAGGCAGGAGAAGGGGACAACAAAGAATGAGATGGTTGGATGGTATCACCAATTCAATGGACATGAGTTTGAGCAAGCTCCAGGAGATGGTGAAGAACAGGGAAGCCTGGCGTGCTGCAGTCCATGGCGTTGTAAAGAACTGGACGCTACTGAGCGACTGAACAACGAACAACAACATTCTGCATGACATGGTTTAGGAAAGGCAAACAGCCCAAATCATCTCTACCTTTCTTCTGTTTTCCAGTTGTTGATTTTTCTATAAATAGGTACTTTGACTATTTACAATGAGTGAGAAAAAATGGGAAGAAATTAAAAGTGGAGTTACAGTAAGATCTTCTATTTTTCTTAGTGTGAATCATCATGTGTGCTTAAATATTAGATTTATAAATAGGGATACCAAATTTCATGTCCTTGGTGAAGTTTACTAAGAGAAACTAACATTTCACAGATGAGCTAAATGCTCCTAAGTGTAAAAGTTTGGTTCTCAAATATCTGCAGGAAAACCATACACATTTCAGCACTGTAATAAGAGTCAACAAGCTGGAACCAGTTTTGCCCTTTTAAGCACTTCAAAGGAAAGGTGTACCTCAGCCACTCCTATTCTTTTTTTCTAGAAGGTAAATAAAAGTGACTAAAGCAATTGGTAATCCCAAGCCTGTATTTTTCTTATGTGGACAAAAAAGACCTCATAAGGATTTTGAGTTTCGTTATTCATAATGAGCCCCTCCTTTTATTCTTATAACATGCCAAGCTTGTTCCCAGTGCCTGAGCCCTGGCTCCTTGCTCAGTTGGTTGTTTTTAATGATCAAAGTCTCAGCTCACATTGCCACCCCCACAGATAGGTCTTCCAGACAACTGCACCTGACTTCCCCACCACACCGCAGCATCTCTCCCATCAGCCTGTATCCACCACTCTGTTTTATTGGCTTCTTAGCTCCTACTTACACTATCTGAAATGACCATTCTGATGTATTTGCTTACTTGTTAATTGCTCATCTCCTCACTCCAGTATGTGATCTCTTTAAAAGTAAAGACCTGGTCTGGCTCACTCATTGCCTATCCCAGAGCAGTCCCTGCACATATTGGGGGTGTTACAAATATTTGCATCATGAATGAAAAAGTAGCTGACCTCTCCCCTATTATACTCAGCTGTTTAGGCCACTCTGCTGGACTCTCTACCATGCTAAGACAGTCCCTGCTCTCCAGAATTTTGAGAAACTACCACATTCAATGTGACCCAATTATCCTAAATATAAAGTTTGGGTCCATAAACAGCTACTGATAGAGATGAATCTTAGTACCATGTGAAAGTAATAAAACAATATATTTTTTGTTGTTTATTTGCTAAGTCATATCTGACTCGTGGACGCCACAGTCCATGGGGTCACAAAAGAGTCAGATATGACTAAGTGACTAAACCACCACCACCATGGACTGTAGCCCACCAGCCTCCTCTATCCATGGGATTTCCCAGGCAAGAATACTGGAGTGGGTTGCCATTTCCTACTTCTGGGGATCTCCCCAACCCAGGGATCGAACTCACAGCTCCTACACTGGCAGGTGGATTCTTTACCTCTGAGATACCAGGGAAGCCCCAAAACAATAGTAAACAGAAAATTAAATAAATCCAATAATGAATGTTTGTTCACAAAGGTTCAAAGTTCAAGTTTATATGCTTATCTAGATTCCATAAATTCTCTGAATTTATTAAATGAGGTATAAGATTATGTAAGAGTTCAAGCTTTTATGAGTCTTGTTCCTATACTTACAAGATTCAGGATGGAGAATTAGGAAGTGCCCTGAGTTTGGAATCAGAGGGCCATGGGCTCTGGGTCAATGGACAGTTAACTGCTGACCCTCAGTATTTCCTTAGAAATAGTGATTTCTACCTCACAATAATCACAGAGCTGTGGGAGGTTAAAGAAATAAAAGAAAACCAATTATAAATAATGTTTACTGGTTACTTCATATCAGACCAAATACATTTATTATTCATATCAACAACATAATCCTATGAGGTTGGTCATTATATTTCTTCATTATATTATCATTTTAGGGATTCAATATCTGAGTGGTAATGTCACTTAACCAAGGTCACGTGACTTGTAAGTGGTACGGCCAGGGCTAAACCTGGAGCCTATATACTAAACTGTTACATCTTATGGCTTCTACAAAGAAAAGAGTTGTTCAACGCTGATCTATCAACAATCTTTCAAGAAGTTCTTGCAACAGTAATCGGGAGACTGCAGAGTAAGATCCTGTTTTCCTAAGCTCAGCTTACATCTACTGACCCTGAAGCCAACGCTTCTGGTATTCTCAGTAGCTGCATCTAATTTCTAGCAAAATCAAGGGAGTAAACTTCGATTCGGAGTCACCATATAAGTCCTGGATTCTGCATATCGTGCTTTATTGGCAACTATTCCTTTGTTTTGATTTAGCAAAACCAAAAAAAAAAAAAAAAGGCTGACATTGAACTCGCATCTCAAATCTGAAAAAGCCTCTCTGAATTCCTATGTATCAACCATTGTTAGAAAGAACAAGTATAAATCAAGGGAATTAAGTTTAATCCCCCTAATAAATAAAGAGAGCCCCAGCCAGGGTTAGGGGGAAATCTATTCCAGCAGCACTCTCAGGAAAGATAGAGATTTACTGTACTGTTTGGTGTTATTTGCTGAAGCATTTAGAATAAGCCACTGTCTGAGAGAGTAGACTACGTCAGGAAGGAGCTTAACTCTTCCAAAATTAAACTGCGTATTCAATCGCTTATTGGATTTTTTTCCCCTCCAAAAGCACCTGTGTTTAATAAGTAATTTTTTTCACTGTGGGTTGAGAAAAATAATTTTAAGATCATAGTATGACCCTGGTGTCTAAGGATTTTCTTAAATTTTAGCTCTCGCAGAAGAGTGTACTTTAAGTAGAGTCTTCCAACTTTAGCCAATCTTGGGTCTGAGAAATAAAAAAGATTAATATAAACAGTCTAGAAGCAACTGACAAGAAAATGCTTCATTGTCATGCTCATCAGGGTTGTGTGACTTATGACGTACCTCCAGAGCGTCAGAATTCTTCTTGCCATAATAAAATAATTAAAATAAAATACCAAGCTATACCAGGGGACGGAGAAGGCAATGGCACCCCACTCCAGTACTCTTGCCTGGAAAATCCCATGGACGGAGGAGCCTGGAAGGCTGCAGTCCACGGGGGCGCTGAGGGTCGGGCACGACTGAGCGACTTCACTTTCACTTTTCACTTTCCTGCATTGGAGAAGGCAATGGCAACCCACTCCAGTGTTCTTGCCTGGAGAATCCCAGGGATGGGGGAGCCTGGTGGGCTGCCCTCTATGGGGTCGCACAGAGTCGGATACGACTGAAGTGACAGCAGCAGACCAGGGGAAAGAGTAAGAAGAAAAAATGTACCCACTGATGGTTACACCTGCCACCTCACTTCTCTCTCCGAGACCCTTAAGCAATCTTAGAAATGTAAAAGTATTGTCTTATTTTTCTTTTGAGGCAGCGGTTCTGTTTATACTCTTTTTATACTCTTAAAAATTATCAAGAACTCTGAAGAATTTGGGGTTGGATGATATCTAACAAATGGGAAATTGTTAACATTCAGGCATACCTCAGGGATATTGTACCTCAGAGATATTGTGGATTCTGTTCCATCTAAAACTAATCTCACAATAAATCAAGTCACATGAATATTTTGGCTTCCCACTGCATATAAAAGTTATGCTTACACTATGTTGTAGTCGCATTTTGTCTAAACCATGTACACACCTTCATTTAAAACTATGCTGTTGCTAAAAAATGCTAACCATCATGTGAGCCTTCAGTGAGTCATAATCTTTTTGCTAGTGGAGGTTTTTGCATCCATGTTGATGGCTGCTGACTGATCAGGGCAGTGTTTGCTGAAGGCTGGGGTGGCTATGGCAATTTCTTAAAACAAGGCAATGAAGTTTTCTTTCACAAATATTTCTCTGTAGCATGTGATGCTACTGAGATGACCTAATAATGAAGTGTAAGGGTTGCTTTATTATCACGTAGGCATTATGATCCCAAATTTTTTATTGGATACCCCATCCAAACAAATGTTGAGCTGATATTCCTGATATATTCCTGATATATGAATATATTTTATAAATTATTTTATATATATGAATATATTTTTATATATGAATATATTTTATAAATTATTTTATTTTTTATAAACTATATACATAATACTGTGCTAATATATTTCAGTTGTCATACTTCTAAAGACAGAAATTTTGAAAGGATTTAAAACTATTCTTAGGACTTCCCTGGTGGTCCATTGGTTAAGGATCCGCCTTGCAATGCAGGGGACACAGGTTTGATCCCTGGTCAGGGAATTAAGATCCCACATGCTGTGGAAGAACTAAGAGCAATGAAGCTCTGTCGTGCCGAAACTCAGACTGACACAGCCAAATAAATATTTTTAAAACAAATTTAAAATTACTCTTTAATATTTTTATTTTATGTTTTATAAAACTTTTCTTGGACTTCACCAAAGAAATTTTAGTGAGAGAAACGTAACTGAATAGCTTTGTTTCTATAATATTTGGTTTGGGACTGTGGGATAAAGTGATATGAAATTCTGGTTTCAAGTTTAGTTTATTCTAATGTTTGATAGTAATGGCTCTGACAGCTAAAAAAGATCTTGCAAAAAATTATGAATTCAAACTTAAAGGTAGCTGCATTTACTAAATCAGTTCATCCACCTGTTATAAAAGTTTTCTTTTTAGCATTTAAGTAGTAAATTTCCACCTTCCCAGATGTCAATACATTGTTCTTACAAAGACTAAAACGTTTTCTATTTCTATATTTTAAATAAATTCTTTCAAAACTAACGTTTGGGAAATTTTTAAAATAGATCAGATAGTTTTATTTTAGAGATACTGTAAGTGTTTAGATAGAGTTTTTATAGATGATGAAAATCATTTTTGGCCAAAAACACCACATAATGACAAGGTCTACTGTCCAGAGAACTACATTTAACATCCTGTGATAAACTGTAAGGATAAGAATTTAAAAAGAAAAAAAGAATGTATATATGTGTATGACTGAATCACTTGGCTATACAGCAGTAATGAACACAACACTGTAAATCAGCTATGCGTGTCTGCTAAGTCACTTCAGTCATGTCCAACTCTTTGCAACCCTATGGACTATAACCTGCCAGCACCTCTCTCCATGAGATTCATCAGGCAAGAATACTGGAGTGGGTTGCCATGCCCTCCTCCAGGGAATCTTCCTGACCCAGGGATCAAACCTGGGTCAATCTTCAACAAAAAATAAAAACAAAACAGGAGAATGTGTCCAGAAGAATGATGCTAGACTACTGTGCCCGTATAGTCATTTACCCTCCATAATAACCCCAGGAGGTAATTAGTAATATTATTGCTATTTTTCAGCTCTGCATGGACATAGATAACCTGCCCAAGGTTGTACAACTAATAAGTGGCAGTGCAAGCCAGGTGGTGCATGCACCTATACTATTAATCACTTTTTACTTTGTCTCTCCTGCCTTCAGCCAGGAAGTAGCAGGTCTCTGCTATGTGACCTGTCCAATGAAGGTGGACATAAAAGATAATTCACCATCCAGAAGAAGTGCTCAAGGAACATCCTCTGTGGTCATCACTAGGACTTAACAACTTCTCTATGTCCCTCTCCTTTTCAGACAAGAGTAGACATTTGGTCATTGTGGTCGATTCTCAGTCCCTAAGTTGTGCCTGACCCTGCAACTCCATGAACCACAGCAAACCAGGCTTCCCTGTCCTTCACAATCTCAGAGCTTGCTAAAACTCATGTCCATTGAGTCAGTGATGTCATCCAACCATCTCATCCTCTGCCGTACTCTTCTCCTTCTGCCCTCAATCTTTCCCAGCATCAGGGTCTTTCCCAATGAGTCAACTCTTCGCATCAGGTGGCCAAAGTATTAGAGCTTCAGCTTCAGCATCAATCCTTCCAATGAATATTCACAGTTGATTTGCTTTACGATTGGTTGGATCTCCTTGCCGTCCAAGGGACTCTCAAGATCTCCAGCACCACAATTCAAAAGTATCAATTCTTCGTTGCTCAGTCTTCTTTATGGTCCAATTCTCACATCTGTACATGACTACTGGAAAAACCATAGATTTGACCATGAAACCTTTGTCTGCAAAGTGATGTTGTCTCTGCTTTTTAATATGCTGTCCTGGTCATAGATTCAAGTTGCTGGCTCCATCAGGACACTAGTTCAAATCAGAATCACAACACTAGCTTTGAGTGGATTCCAGGGGACTTGTGACGTCTGCTACCAAGCCAGCTAGTGCTCAGGTTCCCTTCTAGGACACATCAGCTTCCCAAATAGAACCAAAGTTCAGGGTCAGACTGCCCTCTTGTGGTAAAAGATTGTTGCCTGTTTGGTCTCAGAAGACTCAATCTGCATCCTTAAGGCATCAGTGCCTTAAGGGAGTTTCTTTCCCTCCATCGAAGCCCTTTCTCAGGCAACCAGAAGAAAAAAACAAAAATGCAACCCTCCATAGGCAGGAGCAAGGATGAAAAGATAGGACACGGTGGCAGGCAGTTCATCTTTCTTAATTCCACTTAGTGTCGAACTTTTGAGGAGTTCAGGAGACAGAGTGAGAGTTAGTCTTGTGGAAACACATCAGAATGCCTTTTCCAACGATATCTGCAGTGGCTAATAGCAAGCCAGTTCTGCTGAATGGTTCTATGAAGACCTACAAAGCCTTCTAGAACTTACACCCCCAAAAAATGTCCTCTTCATTATAGCAGACTAGAAAGCAAAAGTAGGAAGTCAAGACACACGTGGAGTAACAGGCAAATTTGGCCTTGAGTACAAAACAAAGCAGGTCAAAGGCTAACAAGAGTTTTGCTAAGAGAACACACTGGTCACAGCAAATACCTTCTTCCAACAACACAAGAGAAGACTCGACACATGGACATCACCAGATTCTCGGTACCGAAGTCAGATTGATTATATTCTTTGAAGCCAAAGATGGAGAAGCTCTATACAGTCAGCAAAAACAAGACCAGGAGCTGACTGTGGCTCAGATCAAGAACTCCTTATTGCCAAATTCAGACTTAAATTGAAGAAAGTAGGGAAAACCACTAGACAATTCAGGTATGACCTAAATCAAGCCCCTTATGATTATACAGTGGAAGCGACAAATAGATTTAAGGGACTAGATCTGATAGACAGAGTGCCTGATGAACTCTGGACAGAGGTTCATGACATTGTACAGGAGGCAGTGATCAAGACCAGCCCCAAGAAAAACTAATGCAAAAAGGCAAAATGGTTGTCTGAGGAGGCCTTACAAATAGCTGAGAAGAGAAGAGAAGCTAAAGGCAAAGGAGAAAAGGAAAGATATACCCATCTGAATGCAGAGTTCCAAAGAATAGCAAGGAGAGACAAGAAAGCCTTCCTCAGCGATCAATGCAAAGAAATAGAGGAAAACAATAGAATGGGAAAGACTAGAGATCTCTTCAAAAATTAGAGATACCAAGGGAACATTTTATGCAAAGATGGGCTCAATAAAGGACAGAAATGGTATGGACCTAACAGAAGCAGAAGATATTAAGAAGAGGTGGGAAGAATACACAGAAGAACTATACAAAAAATATCTTCATGACCCAGATAACCATGATGGTATGATCACTTACCTAGAGCCAGACATCCTGGAATGCAAAGTCAAGTGGGCCTTAGGAAGCATCACTACAAAGCTCGTGGAAGTGATGGAATTCCAGTTGAGCTACTTCAAATCCTAAAATATGATGCTGTGAAAGTGCTGCACTCAATATGCCAGCAAATCTGGAAAACTCAGCAGTGGCCACAGGACTGGGAAAGATCAGTTTTCATTCCAATCCCAAAGAAAGGTAATGCCAAAAAATGCTCAAACTACCGCACAATTGCACTCATCTCACATGCTAGCAAAGTAATGCACAAAATTCTCCAAGAGAGGCTTCAATAGTACATGAACAGTGAAATTCCAGATGTTCAAGCTGGATTTAGAAAAGGCAGAGGACACAGAGATCAAATTACCAACATCTGCTAGATCATAGAAAAAGTAAGAGAGTTCCATTTAAAAATCTACTTCTGCTTTACTGACTATGCCAAAGCCTTTGAATGTGTGGATCACAACAAACTGTGGAAAATTCTTAGAGATGGGAATAACAGACCACCTGACCTGCCTTCTGAGAAATCTGTATGCAGGTCAAGAAGCAACAGTCAGAACCGGACATGGAGCAACAGAGTGGTTCCAAATCGGGAAAGGAATACATCAAGGCTGTATATTGTCACCCTGCTTAATTAACTTATATGCAGAGTACATCATGTGAAATACCAGGCTGGATGAAGCACAAGCTGGAATCAAGAGTGCTGGGAGAAATATCAATAACCTCAGATATGCAGATGATACCACCCTTACGGCAAAAAGTGAAGAAGAACTAAAGAGCCTCTTGATGAAAATGAAAGAGGAGAGTGAAAAGGCTGGCTTAAAGCTCAACATTCAAAAAACTAAAATCATGGCATCCAGTCACATCATTTCAGGGCAAATAGATGGGGAAAAAATGTAAACAGTGAGACTTTATTTTGGGGGGGCTCCAAAATCACTGCAGATGGTGATGGCAGCCATGAAATTAAAGGATGCTTGCTGTTTGGAAGAAAATCTATGACCAACCTAGACAGCATATTAAAAAGCAGACATTACTTTATCAACAAAGGTCCATCTAGTCAAAGCTATGGTTTTTCCTGTGGTCATGTATGGATGTGAGAGTTGGACTATAAAGAAAGCTGAACGCCAAAGAATTGATGCTTTTGAACTGTGGTGTTGGAAAAGACTCTTGAGAGTCCCTTGGACTGCAAGAAGATCCAACCAGTTCATCCTAAAGGAAATCAGTCCTGAATATTCATTGGAAGGACTGATGTTGAAGCTGAAACTCCAGTTCTTTGGCCACCTGATGTGAAGAACTGACTCACTGGAAAAGACCTTGATGCTGGGAAGGTGGGAGGAGAAGGTGATGACAAAGGATGAGATGGTTGGATGGCATCACCGACACAATGAACATGCGTTTGAGTAGGCTCTGGGAGTTGGTGATGGACAGAGAATCCTTGCATGCTGCCATCCATGGGGTTGCAAAGAGTTGGACACGACTGAGAGACTGAACTGAACTCTGCTGAACTCAGTCACAAGTAAAACAATGTTATGCTGCTTAAAAATGTGCCACTTTAAACCTTTTCATTGAAAACACAACCCTTAAATGTAGTTTACATAAAATGTTGAGTTATATTAAATACATGCCTTTCTATTCAAGGAAATATTATTACACTACACTAAAAGACCCTCTTTTAGCTTCTTTGATAGCACCAATTTCTTTCCATCAGAAAGGTAATCACTGCCTTGCATTTTGTCTTTGGAGTCTCCTTGCTTTTCTTTAAGTTATATAAACATACATTTATAAGCCTGCCTGAACATATGCACCCCTGGCCAAGAATACATGCAAGCCTAGGGATCATATACACTAATGTATGAAATTTATAAGTCAAGCTAGTAAAAGTGTCAATTTAAAAAATACGTTTTGTCCCCCTGCCCAGAAAAGTGAATCCTGAAAACCTAGACAGCTAGATTCAAATTTCTGATTATCAGTAAGGTTGAGCATTTTTGCACCTTTATTGGCCATTCTTCTGCTGTGAAAAGATTAAGTGTCTTGCAATTCTTTTAATGGGTTTTTTTTTTTGACTGATTCATAGAAGGGTTTTATATTCTAGATACTACCCTTTGTCCAGTTACAAGTGTTGCAAATATCTGCTCTCCCCCAAGTTGAGCTTGTACTTTCATTCTTCTCAGAGTATTTGTATAAACACAAAGTCTAAATTTTTACGTGTTTAAATTTACTGTGCTGCACTGTGCTCAGCTGTGTCCAACTCTTTCCTGTCCCACGGACTATAGCCTGCCAGGCTCCTCTGCCCATGGAATTTTCCAGGCAAGAAGAGTGGAGTGGGCCTTTGCTAAATTAGTTAATATATATAAAAGTTTGAAGCAGTATGATACACGTTGCTTACTGTTATTTTTATATTCTTTTCTTTTATAATGTGAACTTTTTAGTTAAAAAAAATCCTTTCCTGGCCTGAAGTTACACAGATATTTCCTTAAGAATGTCTTTTTAAAGTTTTAGATATTTGCTCTTCACCTGCCAAGAATTTTTTCTTTTTCATAACAGCTTGAGAAAAATTAGCATGTCACTCTTTTACAGTATATCATTGTTTTTCATTAAATTCACATTTGTGAAAGAGTCACCACTATCTAACTCCAGAAAATTTTCATCACCCCAAAAAGAAACCCCGGAGGTACTTTATATTATGACTTTAATATATAGCATGTATATAATCAATATTCTAGCACAATTTCTATTCTTTCCCCAGTGATTTGCAACCTTATCTTTGTCACAAGTCAAGGTTTCATATCTGTGAGGATCTGTTTGAGCTCTTCCATTGGTCTATTTATCTATCCTTGCACTAACAAATGCTGTCTTAATTAGTAAATACTATTAAAGCAAGCTGTCATTGTTATTTTTTCATGAGAATATTAATTTCTACTGACACTTTGTACTTCCATATAAATTTAGAAATAACTTGTCAACTTCCACAAGAATCTCAGTTGGAAACTTAAAATTCCATTAATTCATGAGGAAAAAAAAAAGATATATTTACAATATTGACTCCTGTTTCATAAAGATATTATTCTCCATTTATTCCAGCTCTAAAAATGCTTGAAAATAGTTTTACAATTTTTCAATTTTTGTTGTATTTCTCCTTAAATGTTTTACATCTTTACTGTAAACTTGAAAGGTTTTTTTGCTATTGAAAATGTTTTTTTCAAAAGCTTTTTTTCCTATAATTTGTTGCCAATGCAGTGTACACTGTTTTTGTCTAACATGCAAAACCTCCTGAAGCCTATTTATGGAATCTTTTCTTGCTAAGCAATTATTTCATCTTTAAATAATAAGAAATCTTGTTTCTATAATTTTTCTTTTTAAAGCTTAAATGTGTTGGTTATTACTGTCAGTATAAAATGAATAGATGTGGTTAATAGCAGGCATCCTTGTCTTGTTCCCAAACTTGAAGGGAATGCATTTGATATTTCAATATGTTTGCTGTATTTTGTAAGTCACTTGCCACATTAAACATTTTTTTGTTTCTCCTTTGCTAATTTTTTCACAAATGATGTTGAATTTTATCAAATGTTTTTCCTGCACCAAGTTAAATGATCATGATTTTGATTTTAATGTTAATATGACAAATTACATTACTATTTTAAATCAAAGATCCCATGAATTCTGACACATACCATGACTTTATGCTCCATTAAAGAATGAAACAACAGCTCCCCACTGAATATTAGAATTTAAGATACAGTTAAGAAAATACAGGCATTTTAGAATTGACAAAATACAAAGTAAATCATGAAGAAAAACTCCCATGCACTCTTGAGATTAGACACAGACTGTGATGCACACAATTTTTTCTTTAGTACTTCACATTATTTAAGTCATCTCTCTTTTTTCCTTAATCAAACTCACCTAGGTTGTTCATTACCTTAAGTCTTTTTGAATCCCAACTTTGGACTTTTCTTATTCTCTCAAGGTATAGTTGCCTTCTTAGTTTTCTGTTCTGATTTAGTATTTCCTTCTTTCAGTTCAAAGTTTAGCTGATTAATTTTCAGCTCCCTTTTTTCTAATATAAGCAAGGAATACAATACTGTACCTCCTAAATGCTGTCTTAGCGAATGCAATGTTTCTATATGTAGTTTGGTTTTATTTAGTTCTGAATTATGTTCTAACCTCCACTATCATTTCCTCTGATCTCCAAGTTGTCTCTTAGTGTTAGTTTTTTAGCATTCATCTTAATTTTATCCTGAACATGCACACAAGATATTCTGAATCAGACAGATTTATTACTTGAAGTAAATACCTCCACACCCTTTACCCCAGACTTAGACCTGGGGCTATGTGTTAAAGAGTCATGGGATTTTTTTTCCTACACAGTGAGTGGTATTAAATCAAATTCAGACTTAAGTGTAAGACTTTGGGACACCAGAGGAACTACTGCAAACAGAGGCAAGGAGGCTATAGCAACAGGATTCGCAGATCGGTTGGAAAATCCTGTTGCTATAGCCTCCTTGCCCATTTGCAATAGTTCCTCTGGTGTCCCAAAGTCTTGTACTTAAGTCTGCAAGCTGCTCAAAAACAGATGGTGTGTATGTGCTCAGTCATGTCTGACTCTTTGCGATCTCAAGGACTGTAGGCCACCAGGCTCCTCTGTCCATGGGATTTCCCAGGCAAGAACACTAGAGTGGGCTTGCCATTTCCTCCTCCAGAGGATCTTCCCAACCCAGAGATTGAACCTATGTCTCCAGCATTCTTTCGCAGATGGATTTTTTCCCACTGTGCCACCTGGAAAGCTCAAAGACAGATCAGATCCTTTTAATAGGAACAAGTAAGCAAGGCTAGAAAGATCTGGGTGTGAGGGCGTGAAAGGGAGCAGATGACAGAATGGGACAGTTGATCAGGGAATGTTTTTTCTGTGGTCCATTTTCAGGAGGTGTGACTGAGGACAGTCTCTTCCACATTCCAGGGCTGGCTCAGGCTGATGGTGGATTCCAGTTCAGGGGACTGTGGGGGACAGCCTAAAGTGTGATCAAGTCAAGTTAGAGGGCATTTTGTACAGTGGTCTTTGGGAACAACCAGTTCAACAACCAATTCATGAGATAAAAAACAGGAATCTGTGGAGGGTCTAGGTCTGGCTGTGTCACAGGTAGTCAAAGGATTCATCCACTCATCATACCTTAGTCATATTGGAAAGGTGGTTCTCTGCAGGAAGCCACTTCCTGGAATACACTAGGGGGATTTCTTCACTGTTCTGCCCATACATTTATTTCAGCTCTGAGGACCTCCTAATCCAATAGCCACAAAATGGTGCCTAAGAGAACCTGCCGCAAACAATCTTTATGAATTATGCTATACAACCTTTATGCATATTTCAGAATATGTGTTGTCCTCTTTCTATAATCTTAGGCTGGGGTTGGAGGGGGTGGTTGGGAATGCCAATTTCAAATATAAGAAGTTTCTTTCAGGGAAGAGTAATATCTTAACAGTAGTCAGTCCACCATTTAAGGCTGTAACTTATTTCTCTCTTGGGGTTAACTGCATTGAGTATGCTCAGTCATTCAGTTGTATCTGCTTCTCTGCAACCCTGTGGACTACAGCCCACTAGGCTCCATTCCAGACAAGAATATTGGAGCAGATTGCCATTTCCTACTCCAGAGGATCTTTCTGACCCAAGGATCAAAACCAAGTATCTTGTGTTTCCTGAGTTGGCAGGCAGATTTTTTACCACTGCGCCCTGGGAAGCCCAGATTGTTTTGAATAGGGTTCATTATTTTGAAGACTACTTTCTTTTGTGAGCTCCTTTACATCCTTTATTCTAGTGTTTAAAAATAAAATGAACTTAAAGTGATGTCAGAGAGAATAAGCTTAACATTTAAAATTGTTAGTATGCATCACATTTAACAATTTAAAAAGTTAATGATCTGTAAGTTGTCTTACTCGAGCTAAAATGTACTCTCTAAGCAGTATTTTTCAAAAACTGTAGAAGTGCTTGATTATGATGGAATTCAAGGAGATCCCAGAGTTGGATGCATAAGCATACTTGAAAGAGCAGACACAAATGTCAGCAATAATAAAGGGCTGGACTTCCCTGGTGGCTCAGTGGTAAAGAATCTACCTGCCAACACAGGAGACATGGCTTCCGTCCCTGGTCCGGGAGGATCCCATATGCCTTGGAGCAACTACGCCCATGGGTAACAACTACTGAGCCTGTGCTCTAGAGCCCAGGAGCTGCAACTACTGAGCCCACATGCTGCAATTACTGAAGCCCAAGTGCCCTAGATCACATGCTCTTCAACGAGAAGCCACTGCATTAAGCAGCCCGTGCACCACAACGAGAGAGCAGCCTCCACCCAACACAACTAGAGAAAAGCCCGTGCGACAACAAAGACCCAGCACAGTCAAACATAAATAAATACAAAGTTTTTAAAAGGGCCAGTGGAGACAATGATATTGAAGTAGTAATAACTGATGTAGTGGAAGCACGTTCTGGTCAAATAGAATGCAGCAATAAAGCCTGAGAGGTTTACAAGATCAGAGAACGAACTCTGGATAAATAAAAAGAATCTATGACTCAGGAAACATACTTCACTATTTCACTAGGCAAATTAAGGAGAAAAACGGGGGAAAAAAAACAGGCAAAGAGATAAGACGGAAAAAGTTGAGATTGAAGGAAATTCTTCTCACAATAGCATGGGAATTACAGAGACGATTTCTTATTAGAAACAAATGTGGAGATGAACTAGAATGGGTTTGAGGTTCTAGGAAAAGCGGAAAAAGCCTCCAAAAGTGACCTAATATCTCATCCAGCCATATGAACTCTTTGTTTCTTTAAAAGCAACGTGGTTTCATTCCTTGCTCAAGTCCCCAATTTATACCATGTCGCCATTAAAGAGGTAGAAGGATGTCAACCTAAATTCAAAAGTCCATGTTCTCTGCATTTACCACCTCTTGAGGGATGTTTTGATTTGTAAAAACTTCAGAAACATGACAAAAATAAAGAGAGATTATGTCACAACAGAATTTTACAGTACAGCTGTTTATTATATTATGAACATTAATGCAATATTGGCCTCGATAATTTCACTCAGATAATAAAAAATAGTGGCATAGTGACAGTTTTAAAGCTGGTTCATTCATGATTTTACAGGCTTATTTATTAAGAGTGAAAACAGAAGACTATTTAAAATAGCTGAAAAGATAACATGTGTCATAGTGCTCAATGCTTCTGAAACTGTTGGTAAGGCTTACACCTAAATCTGATGCAGAATTCCTACTGGCACTGAAACAGTTCTTTCCTCACCCGCAGTATGTATACACTGGTGCTATGAGTCTGGAAGAGACTGGCTATGGGTGCCGCTTCTCGTCTTCAGCTGGGACTGTGCAATATCAGCAAGAGCGCTCTGTATCTTTTCCAGAAGCATGTCCCCTCGGTAGACAACATCCTCCAGACTGGTAGCAGCCTCGTGGTTTTCCTCTTCAAGCTTATATAAGCTAGCAGCCTTTGTGAGCAAACACAAATTTAAGAATAGTTTGAGAAATGAAAAACTTGGGTGACTGATAAAGTTGAGGAGGAAAGAAACTGCAACGAAAGTATTTACTTTTAAATCTGAGGACTATGCGACCACTGTGATAGATTTTTTTGCTAGTGGCAGAAATCCTAAGATCAGATATTACTTGAGAGTCTCCCCTGTATGAATTATTTAAAAGTTGACTTTTCAATTAGAGATCTCTGGATGGCTACATGAGACTCCTTTCCACATTGCTTTCAGACACTGCTATTCTACTCCATGTCCAGAATGGTCCCTCGCTTGTCACTACTGGCAAGGAAAAGAACCCAACTAAGGAAAATGGCAAGTTTCCTTGTAACTCAAAACTGGACAACTATATATTTTCAGCACAGTCTTAAACAGGCTGCAGTAATTTACAATAAAACTCCCATTTTAAAATTTAGAGTAACTTTGAATATTGTAATAAAAGGTACTAAATCTATTTCCTTGAATTCAAAATTTTTTTCATAAAATTCTGAAAGGAAAAGAGATTTTTACCTGTAAAGCAGCTGTAGATTCTTCACTGGGTAAGGAATCTATCAGAACATCAATGTCTTTTGCTGTTCGTGCAATCAGCGCTGCAAAAAGCTGGGCATATTCTAGAGAAAGATAGCACTCATTGAGGATATTAGAGAATCTCAAGCTTTCAGAAAGAGAAATTAAAGTTTAATGAAACCAGGAAACTTCATTACTTTTTCTGTATTAGGCCTCTAATGATAAAAGTGTAATTTTAACACATCAATTCTATTATGTCTGAGAATTAGCTTTAATGTTAACTCAAATTAGAACTGAAGCATAATGTATTATCATTTCATTATTAGGACAATACGGTGGTCCCTTGAATAAAGGAATTTGTAAATTGGATGCCATTTTCATTAAGGTCCCACAAGTAACAATTCAGCTAAATTCACACAATTCTCCTTTAGAGGAGTAAAAAAATCTGTTATTTCACATGAAAAGAACTATGAGTTATATAAATTTACTGTAATGAATTCATTTAAGACAAACTTGTTATATTCTCAAACAATAACATTTTTAGAAAGCCAAAAATAAGCTGAATCTTTCAATAAATCTGATTTTAATGTATTACAGGTAATGTGAGAGTCAAACTAAGAGAAGCCAAGAAAACCTATTTACCTTCTGTAGGGTTAGCCGGCTGATCTTTGTTAATGGCTGTCTGAATATTACTAAAGGAGGCAGGAGGGCCACACTGCTGCAGCACTCCAATGGCGTTACAAAACTGATCCGCAAGCTGGAGGCAAAGGAAAGGTGGCCAAGTTAGAATGGATTTATCCTCTGTAAGGATTTTATTGGTAACTGTGGCAGCAATGTTTCTATAATGTTCTCTGAGCAAAGATAAATAAATAAAACAGAAAGGAGTAATTCTGGAGAACAAAAACCAGTTACTAACAATGATTAAACTTTTTTTTTTTTAAGTTAAAAAAATTTTTCATTTTGTATTGGGGTACAGATGATTCATAAACATTTTAATCATGCAAAGAAACTAAATTCTCAGTGGCTCAGTCATGTCCAATTCTGCAAACCCATGGCTCCTTTGTCCATGGGCTTTCTTCAGGCAGGAATACTGGAGTCGGTTGCCATTCCCTCCTCCGGGGGATCTTCCCTACCCAAGGATGGAACCCCGGTCTCCGGTGTCTCTTGCACTGGCAAGCGGATCCTTTACTGCTGTGCAACCTGGGAAGCCCTAAGGAAACTATGTTTGGAATCAATTTAGTTGAGACAGTTAAAAAGAAAAACAAAATCATCTTTCTTTTCTTCCCAAGGTAACAGAATGATAAAAGAAATATATGCCAGTACTTTCTGCAAGCACAAGTAAATACTTTTGGGGGAGCAGTGGTGGAAAAAAGCACATCTGACACCGACTCGATGGACATGCGTTTGGGTGGACTCTGGGAGTTGGTGATGGACAGGGAGGCCTGGCATGCTGCCGTTCATGGGGTGGCAAAGAGTCGGACACGACTGAGCGACTGAACTGAACTGAACTGACAGGAAACATCTCAGAATGGCCCCAGGCTAAATTTTTAAATATGACTCATATACAAAGTATATGACCCCTTTTCTGAAACCAGAGTAAATTACAAGTCGAAAGAAATAGTGGCGGGAAAAGACTGCACCTTAAGCATGTCTGAAATGTTTTTCTCCAGGACTCAAAACTCCTAGTGCTCTAAAAGCATTTCTTAAGCAATTCGAAGACTGAGAATACCAAGTCCTTACTGAAACTGTGTCCCATGGGGTTAACAGAAGCTGGCACCTTAAACGAAAGACTGGAGCACGTCTTACAGAACAGCAGGTAAGGAAACAGCTTGTGACAAAACCCTTTGTAATCTGCCTCTGATGATTATGTTTGCTTTGGCTTTTCTCTTTCCCTAATTGCATACCTTCCAAGCTTCACATAGCCCACATAATACAGCACCAGACTTCTTAGCACCCCCAACAGATAATGCTCCTGATGTGTGGGTCACTACAGTAAAAGGGACTTTAGCTGTTTTTCAAAAATTTGAAAAATTTGGAGTAAGGTCTTGCCCAGTTCAGATCAGTTAAGAACAGTTGGGAACAACGACCCTACCTGGGTCTCCTGCGTTACAGGCAAATTCATTACCATCTGAGCTTTACCAGGGAAGCCCCAAGAACTGCTCCTGAGCAGAATACAGATTACCTTCTCCCTACCTCCAATCACCCTACCCCACGCCTGAGACCACCCTACTTCTTTATCCCATAAAATCTCAAGTGTCTTTATTTTCTTATTGTTTCCCACCTCCACCCACTACCCCCTGGCCAAGAGGCATGTGGGATCTTAGTTCCCTGACCAGGGATCAAACCCATGCCCCCTGCATTGGAAGTGCAGAATCTGAACCACTGGACCACCAGGCAAGTCCTCCAAACCTCAAGTCTCTTGCCTTCTGGGAAGCAATCTGAGATCTGCCCTCCTATCTTGTCACTCAGCTGCTTCCCGAATAAATAAACCCTTTCTCTGGCTGCAAAATGATGTCTCAGCCTTTGGCCAGATGTGGATCCAGCAAAGTTAGCTTTGTTAACATTACCTTTTCCAAACCTAAGACTCCTATCCTCCCCACCAACTTCTCTCCATAGTCCTGACCACTCAAACTGCAATTCCTTGTCTCCAATCAGTGAATCAGCGTTTCCACTAAGTTTCACTGCCATTATTTGAACGACAGAATTCAAAAGTCAACTATTTCCTTTAGTATCCAATTTGTATTGAGAATCTTCCAGTCAACCAGTCTACCTTCAGACTCTTAACTTTCATCTTCAAATCCTGCTAATGTTACTACAAATCTTTCCCTTTTCCTTCTACCATCACTGATGCTGTTAGTGCAACTAATTACTTCACACAAGAATTGTTTACAATAGCTCCCTACTATTTTCTAGTTCTTATTATTTTCTAGGTTATTTTACTCTGCTCCAAAATTCTGAGCTTGCCCCAGCATGGTTTTCAAGATAAATCTCCAAACCTTCAGGCCATTTCAAAGCTTTCAATAATTGAACTCAACACTACTTGTTCATTATCTACTCCTCCTTTATATATGCATGACTAGTGAAAATTCATTCCTGACTACACTGCTTTTGTTCACATTTTCAAGGTATTGGGTGGCAGTAAGTGCTCTGCTGCTGCTGCTGCTAAGTCGCTTCAGTCGTGTCCGACTCTGTGCAACCCCACAGATGGCAGCCCATCAGGCTCCCCCGTCCCTGGGATTCTCCAGGCAAGAACACTGGAGTGGGTTGCCATTTCCTTCTCCAAAGCATGAAAGCGAAAAGTGAAAGTGAAGTTGCTCAGTCGAGTCCCACTCTTCGCGATCCCATGGACTGCAGCCTACCAGGCTCCTCCATCCATGGGATTTTCCAGGCAAGAGTACTGGAGTGGGTTGTGCACTGAGCCTGTACAAATACAGATTTTGATTCTGGTAACTAGAGTTTGTTAACTGAGAACATTCTCATATTAGGTTAAATACAATGGCTGTTTGTTCTGCCCATATGAAGCTCTCAAAATCCATTTCTCAACAAATATTTATCAAAATAATTCTAGGGACTTCCCTGGTGGCTCAGTAGTAACGAATCCATCTGTTAATGCAGGGGACACAGGTTCAATCCCTGGTCTGAGGAGATTCCACATGCTGCAGGGCAACTAAACTCCTGCACCAAAACTACTGAGCTGGCGCTCTAGAGTCCCTGACCCTCAGCTACTGGGAAGGCCACGTACCTAAAGCCTGTTGTCCACAGCAAGAGAAATCACTGCAATGAAAAGCCTGGGCACCGCCCCCACTACCCCAACAGCCTCCACTCAGTGCATCAAGAGAAAGCCTGTGCACAGCAATAAAGACCTAGTGCAGCCATATATAAATCTTAAAGGATAAAGAAAACTTAAAAAAAAATCAGCTCTACGAGAAGCACTGTGTGTATAATTGTATAAACATTATAGTGACAAAGCGAACAAGACAGTTTGCTCTCATGGAGTTCTCAGAGGGTAAAATAACTCTACTTAAAAACTTTTACAAACAATTATGATTCATACAAATCCTAATAAGATTCCCTCTACTTTAGTTAATATCACCCAATAATCCAGTTCAGCACTTATAGCTGAAAGTTCAGTTCAGTCGCTCAGTGGTGTCCAACTCTTTTCAACCCTGTGCACTACAACACACCAGGCCTCCCTGTTCATAACCAACTCCTGGAGTTTACTCAAACTCATGTTGGTGATGCCATCCAAGTATCTCATCCTCAGTCATCCCCTTCTCCTGCCTTCAATCTTGCCCAGCATCAGGGTCTTTTCTAGTGAGTCAGTTCTTCACATCAGGTGGCCAAAGGATTTCAGCTTCAGCTTCAACATCAGTCCTTCCAATGAATATTCAGGACTGATTTCCTTTAGGATGGACAGGCTGGATCTCCTTGCAGTCCAAGGGACCCTCAAGAGTCTTCTCCAACACCACAGTTCAAAAGCATCAATTCTTCAGCACTCAGCTTTCTTTACAGTTCAACTGTCACATCCATACATGACTTCTGGCCAAAAAAAAATGTCCTTCACTAGACAACCTTTGTTGCCAAAAAATATGTCTCTGCTTTTTAATATGCTGTCTATGTTGGTCATTGCTTTTCTTTCAAGGAGCAACCATCTTTTAATTTCATGGCTGCAGTCACCATATGCTGTGATTTTGGAGCTCAAGAAAATAATCTCTCACTGTTTCCATTGTTTCACCATCTAAATGCCATGAAGTGATGGGACCGAATGCCATGGTCTTAGTTTGTTGAATGTTAAGTTTTAAACCAGCTTTTTCCTCTCCTCTTTCATTTTATCAAGAAGCTCTTTATCTTCCTTTCTGCCATAAGGGTGGTGTCATCTGCATATCTGAGGTTACTGATACCCCAGCAATCTTGATTCCAGCTTGTGCTTCATCTAGCCTGGCATTTCACATGATGTACTCTACATATAAGTTAAATAAGCAGGGTGACAATACACAGCTTTGACATACTCCTTTCCTGATTTGGAACAGTCTGTTGTTCCATGTCCGGTTCTAACTGCTGCTTCTTGATAAGCATACAGATTTCTCAGGAGGTAGGTCAGGTTGTCTGGTATTCCCATCTCATGAAGAATTTTCCAGTTTGTTGTGATCCACACAGTCAAAGGCTTTAGTGTAGTGAATAAAGCAGAAGTAGATGTTTTCCTGGAACTCTCTTACTTTTTCTATGATCTAGCAGATGTTGGCAATTTGATCTCTGTGTCCTCTGCCTTTTCTAAATCCAGCTTGAACATCTGGAATTTCACTGTTCACATACTGCTGAAGCCTGGCTTGGAGAATTCTGAACATTACTTTGCTAGCATGTGAGATGAGTGCTATTGTGCAGTAGTCTGAACATTCTTTGGCATTGCTTTTCTTTGGGATTGGAATGAAAACTGACCTTTCCTAGTCCCGTGGCCACTGCTGAGTTTTCTGGATTTGCTGGCATTTACTGAGTGCAGTACTTTCACAACTTCATCTTTTAGGATTTGAAGTAGCTCAACTGGAATTCTATCACCTCCACTAGCTTTTTTTGTAGTGATGCTTCCTAAGGTCAACTTGACTTTGCATTCTAGGATGTCTGGCTCTAGGTGACTGATACCATCACGATTATCTGGGTCATAAAGATACTTTTTGTATAGTTCTTCTGTGTATTCTTGCCACCTCTTCTTAATATCTCTTGCTTCTGCTGGGTCCATACCATTTCTGTCCTTTATTGAGCCCATCTTTGCATAAAATGTTCCCTTGGTGTCTCTAATTTTCTTGAAGAGATCTCTAGTTTTCCCCATTCTATTGTTTTCCTCTATTTCTTTGCACTGATCACTGAGGAAGGCTTTCTTGTCTCTCTGTGCTATTCTTTGGGATGCTGCATTCAGATGGGTATATCTTTCCTTTCCTCCTTTGCCTTTAGCTTCTCTTCTGTTCTCAGCTATTTGTAAGGCCTCCTCAGACACCCATTTTGCCTTTTTGCATTAGTTTTTCTTGGGTCTGGTCTTGATCACTGTACAATGTCATGAACCTTGCTGTCCATAGTTCATCAGCATTCTGTCAGATCTAATCCCTTGAATCTATGTCACTTCCACTGTATAATCATAAGGGGCTTGATTTAGGTCTCATCTGAATGGTCTAGTGGTTTTCCCTACTTTCTTCAATTTAAGTCTGAATCTTACATAAGTTCATGATTTGAGCCACAGTCAACTCCCGGTCTTGTTTTTGCTGACTGTACAGCGCTTCTCCCTCTTTGGCTGCAAAGAATATAATCAAACTGATTTCAGTATTGACCATCTGGTGATATCCATGTGTAGAGTTGTCTCTTATGTTGTAGGAAGAGGGTGCTTGCTGTGACCAGTGTGTTCTCTTAGCAAAATTCTGTTTGCCTTTGCCCTGCTTCATTTTGTACTCCAGGGCCAAACTTGCCTGTCACTCCAGGTGTCTCTTGACTTCCTACTTTTGCATTCCAGTCCCCTATGATGAAAGGGACATCATTTTTTGGTGTTAGTTCTAGAAGGTCTTGTACGTCATCATAGAACCATTCAACTTCAGCTTCTTCAGCATTAATGGTTGCAGCACCGATTTGGATTACTCTGTTATTGAATGGTTTGCCTTGGAAACGAACAGAGCTCATTCTGTTGTTTTTGAGATTGCACCCAAGTACTGCATTTCGGACTTCATTTAACCTAACATTCCAGGTTCCTATGCAATACTGTTCTTTACGGTATCAGACTATATTTCCATCACCAGTCACATCCACAACTGGGCACTGTTTTCACTTTGGCTCCCTCTCTTCATTCCTTCTGGAGTTATTTCTCCACTCTTCTTCAGTAGCATACTGGGCATCTACCAACCTGAGGAGTTCTTCTTTCAGTGTCCTATTTTTTGCCTTTTCATACTGCTCATGGGATTCTCAAGACAGGAATACTGAAGTAGTTTGCCATTCCCTTTTCCAGTGGGAACTCTCCACCATGACCCGTCCATCTCGGGTGGCCCTACATGGCATGGCTCATAGTTTCATTGAGTTAGACAGGGCTGTGATCCATGTGATCAGTTTGGTTAGTTTTGTGTGACTGTGGTTTTCAATCTGTTAAGATTAGGTAACCATGGGTTTTAAAAAAGGGGTGTCCTTATATGATGTTGGAAACTTACTGCTCTGATGTGGCTGATGGGATGCTCAGACCCTGTAGAGAATGCAGTGGTATCTCTAGAGCCATAAAATTCTGCCTACCGCTGAAAACACTCGATTAATTACAACTCCTAACCACATACTGCTTTTTGCATTATTTAAATGTCTCGAGTATATGAAGTCTTTCTAACCAGACTGTAAACTCCTCAAGGAGTAACTCTCTGTAACCATGACAGTGTTTATATATACCATACCAGATAATCTAGAGGCTTTCCTCCAAAATCCAATGATCATCCACGGAGTTAAGGGCCATATTCACTTTGTCCTTACTATCCTTCTGGCTATGAAACATATACGAATATGCAACATTTCCCCTAAAATAATGTTTGTATCCAGCAGTCATTACAATTTAATTTTGTAAAGCCTCAAAGAAGTATCTCCCCAAGGGAGACTGGCTGGCCACCCAGGCAAATCACCAAAGGTAGAATTCATCTTGGTGAATTTATCAACATTTAGAGGCCGGCCCTCATACACACAATAGATCCATTTCTCACAGGCAGACTCACACTGTTCAAGCGTACAAACACTGAGTGATAACAAGAATACCAACTTATTACCTTCCAGTGAGAAAAAACTGGCAAGAGCCTACGGACAAGAGACTAGTTTGATCTTCCAGTCAACATCTACAGGTATCTTACCTAAGTAAGTAAGTAAGTAAGTAAGTAAGTAAAGTCATTCAGTCGTGTCTGACTCTCTGTGACCCTGTGGACTGCAGCCCACCAGGCTCCTCAGTCCATGGGATTCTCCAGGCAAGAATACTGGAGTGGGTTGCCATTTCCTTTTCTAGGGGATCTTCCCGAGCCAGGGATCGAACCCAGGTCTCCCGCATTGGCGGCAGACGCTTTAACCTCTGAGCCACCAGGGAAGCCCTGTATCTTACCTGGGACATCAAATTATAAACAGAATGACAGAAATGTAACTACCAGTGAAAAACAATTTAGCTCTTAATGGTAACAAGTACATGAATGCTTTGGTTTGCATATACTTTCCACATAGACATTAAAAAACAGGAAAAAGAACCAGAAAGATCAAAGTAAGGGGGGCTATTTACATCACCTGACCTTTCACAAGGAGAAGATTCATTAGCAGATGTCTTAAAAATCTTAAAGATATACAAAGACCGTAAGATTCACTATTATAAGATGTCACTTTCCCTTAAACTGACAAGCTGGGGGAGCGGCCAAGAGATGGAACTCTTGGTCTATAGGAACCAACTAAGATGAAACAAAACTTTTCACATTAGTATCACTCCAGCCCCAATCTGAAAACTGTAGCCAAAGACACCCTCGGCTAACATCTAAGGACAAAGATCTAATCATTAAGAACACGGATTTATCTCTGTGGGTTAAAATTCGTAAGGGGTAAAAAAAATTCCGCTTCCTCTCTCCTCCCGGCAAAAAAAAAAAAAAAAGGAAAGATCCATAAGCACCACTGACAAGAAAATAAAACTGGTCCCAGACAACAAGGCAAGTCGCTGAAGCCTGACAGTCCACGCAGTGAGATCCTCCACTTGGCAGGCGAAGAGGCCGCCGGCTCTCGCCCGGCCCCGCAGCCGGCCTCAGACCTTCCAGACGGCGGCGCCGCCTCCAGCCAACCCCAGCGCTTGTTGCTGAAGCCCAGCCTCTGTCTACTTCCCTCTTCCGAGTTTCGTCCCTCACACCTCTTTCTCTGCCATGCTTTCTCTCGGGAAGGAAGACGCCTGAAATTAACCGAGTGCAATTGCTCACCGAGTTCACAGCGTCCTGCAGCTGCGTGAGCCGATCCGCCATGTTCCTCCCGCAAACAAAGAGACGTGAAAGCCGCTGCTCCTACTCAATTGGACAGTCATGGCCAATCACAAGGCTGCGTTCTTGGAGGGGGTGGAGTCAAGCCAAACCCAAACCCCGTAGCGAAGGGGCGGGGCTTTCCCGAGCCTTAACTTTGTTCAGACTAACTCCTCTTGAAATTAACAGAAGCAGCCTAGAATTAAAAGGCGCTTACTTCTGGGAAGAAAAGTTATGACCAACCTAGGCAGCATATAAAAAAGCAGAGACATTACTTTGTCAACAAAGGTCCGTCTAGTTAAGGCTATGGTTTTTTCCAGTAGTCATGTATGAATGTGAGAGTTGGACTATAAAGAAAGCTGAGCGCAGAAGAATTGATGCTTTTGAATTGCGGTGTTGGATAAGACTCTTGAGAGTCCTTTGGACTGCAAGGAGATCCAACCAGTCCGTCCTAAAGGAGATCAGCCCTGAATATTCATTGGAAGGACGGATGTTGAAGCTGAAACTCCAATACTTTGGCCACCTGGTGCCAAGAGCTGAGTTACTAAAAAAGACCCTGATGCTGGGCAAGTTTGAAGGTGGGAGGAGAAGGGGATGACAGAGGATGAGATGGTTGGATGGCATCACCGACTCAATGGACATGAGTTTGAGTTAACTCCGGGAGTTGGTGATGAACAGGGGGACCTGGCGTGCTGCAGTCCATGGGGTCGCAAAGAGTCGGACATGACTAAGCGACTGAACTGAACTGAACTCCACTTGGGATAACCCTGCTGTGCCACTGTCTAAGAGTCAGTGGCTTGTCGCGAGTCTCTCGGTTTTGGAGGCCAGCATACTTTCTCATGACTTAAGTGTTAAACACTATACAGAGATTGTTCGATTGTGGGGGTTTTCAATGTAATTCCTTACCCTCCCTTGTATCCATTCTTAAACATCGCCTTGAATACTTTACATATTTTACGTTGCTTTAGCTTCTAGGCGACCACAAAACATACACAGCAAGCAGCTAAAGAATACTTGCGAGTCATGATACTGACTTTCATTTTAAGAAATACGAATTAAAATTCAGCAAGCGATCAGGACGGACTGGGTTCGGGTGCCCCTCTGTTGCATTTGAGTGCAGAGTGCCTTAGCCAAGTGGAGGCTGGAGGCGTATTTAACTGTGGGTGTGCTGGAAGAGTTGACATATATGAGATGGAAAGCATCCAAAACAAGTACTAAAGGGAGCTGTAATGTCCGTGTTGAAAGAGTAGGAACAAGAGAGGTCTTACGGGCTAGAGAGAGAAGAGGAAGATGAGCTAGGTAACGGATAAACAGTTGGTGTGTTAGCAACCTCAGTAAGGAACGGAGAAGGCTTAGTGGAGAGGAGAGTGGAAGTCTCACTGTGTAGTTGGAAGAGAAGAGGTTCCTAGAAAATAAGCCAGGTGCAGAGGTGGGGCGAGTTCAATTTTAAAAATGATAAACTGCAATTTAGGCTTACACTCGGGCCTCCTAAGGGTATCAGTCTGAAGAGTGATACTAGAAACTTGGTATTTAAGGGAAGTTAGCCTGGGGACAGTCTGGAAAGAAACGGGGCTGGAATCAGCTAATGACAAACTCCCAGATCCTGCTTCTCAGGCAGATTATCCCTGGGGATGATCTCCCAGGGCTGGGGGTGGGTTGAGAAAACTATCCACTGGGAACTTGGCTTGTTGGATCTATTCCAACCTTCTGTTTCACCCTCATACCCACCCCATCTCCAAACAATGGACAAACCTGCTGGGACCTAATTAGGAACCTCTCCAGGTTTCCCCAGTTCATGGGATAAATGAGAGAGAATTCCAGTTTGTCTTAACTGTAATGTGGGCTAAGCTTGTGACCCTTTCCACTTGGCCCCAGCTGAGAGTGTACATTACTGAATGCCTGCCGTGTGCCAGGAAGTATGTCAGGGGTGCTGAGTTTGCAAAGATGAATAAGTCAGGGGCTCACAAGGAGAAGGGGTTTGCCGTTAAACCCAAGCAGAAAGGGCTGGGTATCAACCTAAGAGTTCTCTGGAGTTACTGGAAACTGTAAGAAAGAGATCTTAGGTTGCTGTCAAGGCCTTTCTACTTGGGTTTCAAGGTCGAACATAACCTGGCTCTAGTAAACCGATCCTCCTCATCTTGCAGTCATTTTCTGGATGAAATAATCACTTCAGATTTTTCAGCCACAGCTTCTGAAAAACCCTTGTTTTTCCCAGGCTTCTTCAGCCTCCTCTGGCCACGGACCCTTTAAGAATTAGAGGAAAACTGTGGACTTTTCCCCACACCAGGCTCTCAAAATTTTGCATACATTTAAGGGATTTATGAATCTCTTGAAGCTGCGAACTTCAGGTAATAACTCCTCAGCCTAATACAGTCTTAGATATGTAGCTCAGGATGTCTTGACAACACCTCTATTGACATTTTGGGTTGATTATTCTTTGTCCTAGGGGTGCTGTCCTGGGCATTGTAGAATGTTTGCCAGCATCCCTGTCCTCTATGCTTGAGATGACGGTAGCAACGCCCTCCCCCTTCCCCAGTTGTAACAACCCAGAATATCTCCAGATAGTCCCAAATATCTCCTGGGAAGTGTGGGGCAAAATTTCCTCCAGTTGACAACCATTTCCGGTGGCTCAGATGGTAAAGAATCTGCATGCAATGTGGGTGACTCAGATTCGACCCCTGGATCAGGAAGTTTCCCCAGAGTAGGGTATGGCAACCCACTGTAGTACTTTTGCCTGGAGAATTCTGTGGTCAGAGGAACCTGGCAGGCTACGACTGGGGTCCAAAGAGTTAGAAATTACTGAGCGACAAAGGTTTTATCAAAACAATTTCTTTGCTGTTATTTAATTCATACTCTGTCTTTTAAAGTTTTGTTCCATTCAGTCGCTCAGTTGTGCTCAACTCTTTGCGACCCCATGGACTGCAGCACGCCAGGCTTCCCTGTCCATTACCAACTCCCAGGGTTTGCTCAAACTCATGTCCATTGAGTCAGTGATGCCATCACACCATCTCATCCTCTGTCATCCCTTCTCCTCCTGCCTTCAATCTTTCCCAGCATCAGGGTCTTTTTCAGTGAGTCAGTTCTTCACATCAGCTGGCCAAAGTATTGGCATTTCAGCCTCAGTGTTAGTCCTCTCAATGAATAGTCAGGACTGATTTCCTTTAGGATTTTTTAGTAAAAAGTTTTACTATTTTCATGCAAATTTTTTAAATTACTAGAGTCCACATGGGTTCCCTTCTCTCTCTTTTCATGATTTTAACATTTTTTTCACATGCTTTTTCGTTTGATTTTCTTGAATTCCCAGCTGTTTTAAGAGGAGGAACCCAGTATTACGTATCTCTTATTCCCAGGAGGCTCAAACAGTAAAGAAACTGCCTGCAATGCAGGAGACCTGGGTTTGATCCTTGGGTTGGGAAGATCCCCTGGAGAAAGAAATGGCAACACACTCAAGTATTCTTGCCTGAAGAATCTCATGGACAGAGGAGCCTGATGGGCTACAGTCCATGAGATCACAAAAAGTCCGACACAACTGAGTGACTAACATTCTCTTTTAAACACAATTTTGGTAAGTATGTTCTGTTAAGCTTTATATTATTAAAAGTTTCAAATATACACAAAAGTAAAGAGAATAGTATAGAGAACACTCATGTACCCATCATCCAGCTTCACTTTTTTTAAATCAACTTCAGAGAAGGCAATGGCACCCCACTCCAGTACTCTTGCCTGGAAAATCCCATGGATGGTGGAGCCTGGAAGGCTGTAGTCCGTGGGGTCACTGAGGGTCGGACACGACTGAGCGACTTCACTTTTACTTTTCACTTTCATGCATTGGAGAAGGAAATGGCAATCCACTCCAGTGTCCTCGCCTGGAGAATCCCAGGGACAGGGGAGCCTGGTTGGCTGCCGTCTATGGGGTCACACAGAGTCAGACACTACTCAAGTGATTTAGCAGCAGCATAGCCTATCTTGTAGTATTTTAATTTGTTTAATCTGTAATAACATTTTTTCAGAAAAAGAAAACTTTAACAGTTCTTTAACTTGACATTCTAGACCCTTAACTACCTTTATTAACTATTCAGTCACAATTTATTTAACTTCTAAACTGTTCCAAGGACTGTGCTGAAATACTGTAAGCATTTGCTATAGTAGATTACTTGCAATTCCCTATAGATGCTCTGCTGTTTCACACGCCTGTGAACATCATATAAGACACATTAATTCTCTTTTCCGGTATGAAAAGCCCACACTTCATTCCTACCTTGATTTTGTTCCCTTGTTGATCATCCATTTAGCTTTAAACCTCACTTTAAACAGTTCATTTTTTGATAATACATTTCCTGAAACCCTAAAGTAAGTTAATTGCTCCCAATCTTTACCACAATTGTTCCTTGTACTTCTGTTATTACACTTAGCAAATTGAGGTTTAATTATTCATACATGACTCTCATTCACTCAACACCATTAGCTACTTGTGAGCAGGAAACATATTTTAATTGTTTCCATATTTCTAATACCTAGCACCTAGCATTTAGCCTGACACATAGAAGCCACTGAATGCGTATTTATAGACTAAGTGAATGAATTTCCTAGCATAATGATTTCCATATAAATTAGTAAATAAACATTTATTGAATTTAATTTAATAAACACAGTCCAAAGAATGTAACCAGCAGGAAAAACAAAAGTATTAAAAAATACAGAGCTAAGGTAAGTTTAGAATGAGATAGGATAGGAACTTCCCTGGTGGTCCAGTGGCCAAGACTCCATGCTTTGGAGTTTGATCCTTGGAGCCTGGGTTTGATCCCTGGTCAGTAAACTAGATCCCACAGCCACAGTGAAGATTCTGTGTGCGGCAACTAAGACCTGGAGCATTCAAATAAAAAAAATTTTTTTTTTTTTTAAAGAATGAGATACGATAAATGGGAGAGCTTCACATAGAACCTTTTCTGCCTTTCCCCTGAAACTCGATTCCCATCTCCATCCAAATGTCTTCAGTTCAGTTCAGTTCAGTTCAGTTCAGTCACTCAGTCGTGTCCAGCTCTTTTCAACCCCATGGACTGCAGCAAGCCAGGTTTCCCTGTCCATCACCAACTCCCGGAGCTTGCTCAAACTCATGCCCATCGAGTCAGTGATGCCATCCAACCATCTCATCCTCTGTTGTCCTCTTCTCCTCGTGCCTTCAATCTTCCCCAGCATCTTGCATTTTGTCAAAAATCTAGGATAAATTGCCCACTTTCCTTCCTTTACTAAACTTTAAGCAGTCCTTAAGGCTCTAGTTATCTATTTCTTGGATTTGTGTTTGGTTTCAATTCTTAGGAATAAAATCTCATCTGCAAAGCTGCTGGGCCCATTTGCTTCACAGGTTGCCAGTGGAACTCTGACATGAGCAAGGAACCCCAGCCAATACTCTTCCCAAGCTGTTACAGTATTCCAGAGCCAAGGTAATGAGATCCTCTTCTGCTTACTGACACATTTGTCATCATCTGTCTTCTGCAGATATGGGGAACTGCAATGCAAAAATGTGGAGAAGGGAGAATAGGGTTAGTTCAGGGAAGTGAAACTAATTCAGCATGGCCAGCACACAGGAACTGAGTTGCACCAAGAACCTGGAAAGCTGGATGGGCACTAACTACATCATGAAAAATATGTCATTCTCAGGAAGATGGGCTGTTACCCTGAATGATTTTACCAGAAAACCTTCAGAACAGTATCTTAAAAAAAAATTATTTTCTTAATCAAAAGCTATATACATTCATAGAACATTTTACAAAGGACAGAGAAAATCATTCTTTTAAAAAAAATTAGTTAACTAATTTTGGTTGTGCTGGGTCTTTTTTGCTGTGCACAGGCTTTTTCTAGTTGTGACTAGTGGAGGCAACTCTCTAGTTATGGTATATGGGCTTCTCATTGCAGTGGCTTCTCTTTGCAGCAGAGTCTCTGCTCTAGGGCTTGTGGATTTCAGTAGTTGTGGCACATGAGATTAGTCGTTGTGACACACAGGCATAGTTGCCCTGAGGCATGTGGAATTTTCCCAGACCAGAGATCAAACCAGTGTCCCCTGCATTGGCAGGTAGATTCTTTACCACTGGACCACCAGGAAAGTCTGAGAAAATTATTTTTAATTCAATCACCTGGAGATAATCTATTTTAAACATTGTGATAATGTTCTTTCAAACTTTCTGACATATAAACATGAATGCATATCAAAAAGAAAACAAATAAAGCTTATAATATATATATATATAATTGCTTTTTAACTTGTCTTTTCAGAAACATTTCCTGATCAATCAGTTGCCTTTTAAAGCATGATTTTTGATGGGCTACACAGTATTCTATCACATGGATGCATTACAGGTTAATTACTTCCTTATTGTTGGGGATTTAGGCTGTTTTCATTCTTTTTGCTATAGTAAATAGCACCTTAAACAGTTTTGTACACTATATATATAAAATTTTTATACATATTTACACACTTAAATCTAAAAGTGTAATTATCACACTAAAGCTATGAGTATTTTTAAGATTTTTGATGCAGCTTATGCTATAAAAATGTGTATAAAATTACACTGTCACTAGTCCCATCATAGAATGTCTTCTCAAATCTTTCATCCACACTCAAAGTTCTTGTTCTTTTGAAATATTTGCAGCTTAGTTTCTTGACTTGATTTTGTATGTATGTTTGTTACTAGTAAATTTGAACTTATTTTTCATATATTTATTGGGCATGTGTGTTTCTTTTATTTTTTTAAGATTCCCTATTCAGATTGTTTGCTAACTTTTATTTTTGGCCATCAACTTGATCATACTGTTCATGGTGTTTTTGACTTTAATTAAAAATGTTAAGTAGCCAAATCTACCAATCTTTTTCTTTATGGCTTCCTCCTTTGCTTTTTTGCTTAGTAAGTTCCTCCACTTTCATGCTGCCAGATTCCAAGAGATTTTTGCTTAAATAAATTCTTAAAAGAGTGGGAGATCTGAGATATATAATTTAGTTTTTGGTTATGCTGGGTCTTCATTACTTCTAGCCATCTTTTCCTAGTTTTGAAGAGTGGGAGCTACACTCTAGTCGTGGTGTGCAGGCTTCTCATTGTGGTGGCTCTCCCCTTGTTGAGCACAGGTTTCAGTAGTTGCAGCACCGTGAGCTCAGAAGTTCTGGCTCTCCTGCTCTAGAGCATGGACTCTGCAGTTGTGGTACATGGGCTTAGTCACAGCTTTAGAATCCTCCTGGACCAGGGATGGAACCCATGTCTCCTGCATTGGCAGGCAGACTCTCATCCACTGTGCCATCAGAGAAGTCCCAGTTTTTCAAAACACATATATTTCCTCTAGCTCTTTTAAGATCTTGTGACAATGTGAGAGTTGTAATCCTCCCTCTCTGAAACAGTTAATCAGTTATCAGACACAGTTTATTGCATGCTCGATAGGTGGATTCAAATGCTACTCTTACAATCGCTCCTATTATCCTCTTGGTATTTCATCTATTGAGAGTTACTGGAATGAGGACAGTAATGAAAACCATAGGAATAAACAGTAGTACCGCAGCTGTGAACATTTAGACCAGGCAGAGGAAGGACAGAAAAAGACTTGTGCCTGTTAATATTATGGTGATTGCTATAGGTTTTTAGTTTGCTGCTGCTGCTGCTGCTAAGTCACTTTAGTCGTGTCCGACTCTGTGCGACCCTATAGAGGGCAGCCCACAGGCTCCGCCGTCCCTGGGATTCTCCAGGCAAGGACACTGGAGTGGGTTGCCATTTCCTTCTCCAATGCATGAAAGTGGAAAGTGAAAAGTGAAAGTGAAGTCGCTCAGTCGTGTCCAACTCTTCCTGACCCCATGGACTGCAGCCCACCACGCTCCTCCGTCCTTGGGATTTTCCAGGCAAGAGTACTGGAGTGGGGTGCCATTGCCTTCTCCCGGTTTTTACTTTAGCAGTGGATTAACCAAATATGTAATTTTCAACATGATTGTTCATTGAAATACATAACTGAAAAACTAAGTGAAGTCGCCTAGGAGTGGGTTGCCATTTCCTTCTCCAGGGGATCCTCTTGACCCCAGAATCGAACCCGGGTTTCCCACATTCTAGGCAGATGCTTTACCGTCTTAGCCACCATGGAAATCCTCAAAAAAGTGAAAGAGCAGGAAAAATAAAGGAGGGCTGCTGCTGCTAAGTCGCTTCAGTGGTGTCCGACTCTGTGCAACCCCATAGGCGGGGGCCCACTGTCTCTGGGATTCTCTAGGCAAGAACACTGGAGTGGGTTGCCATTTCCTTCTCCAATGCATGAAAGTGAAAAGCGACAGTGAAGTCGCTCAGTCGTGCCCTACTCTTAGCGACCCCATGGACTGCAGCCTACCAGGCTCCTCCGTCCATGGAATTTTCCAGGCAAGAGTACTGGAGTGGGGTGCCATTGCCTTCTCCGTAAAGCAGGGCATTCTTCCCCAAATAACTTTGAATCTATAAACCTAATTCCACCATCGTCTCGCGAGCCATTTAATCACAGGGACCATTGTTCTTTAAACAGCCCTCGGGTATAAAATTTGAGAGGAAGTTCAGATGAAGGTCTCGAGTCTTCGAGGATATTTCGCTTGGAGAAAACGAAACCTCAGTTTTAAACGTGGCGCTCATCATTATCGCAATAAGTACTACAGACACAGCATCGCCCCCACATTTTCATACTAACCTCTCCCTGGCGGCTAAGGCAATTGCGACAGGGAGAAACGATCATCTCTAGCGTTTTGAGCACCAGATTCCTCTTTTTTTCCCTTTTGCAAAGGACCGTTAAACGTGGTACCGGGAGACGTTAGGCCGCAAAAGAAAGGTTTATTTTTTTTCCTCGAACGGTGGCTTTCGTAAGTGCAAAGATACCAAAGTTGAGAGACACAGGTTACACCAGAGAACTTCCTGGGGTCGCTGATGGGTGGGAGTCTGAGAAACTCAGCCAGCCGAACCGAGGCTCGCGCTGCCGGGACAAGCCCCTTGATCCCGCGCGGCTCCCGGCCCCACCACGGCCCGCCCTTGGCCCCGGCCCGCCCTTGGCCCCGGCAGCCCCGGCCCAGGCCCCGCCCCCAAGGCCCAGCTGCCATGACGTGAAGGTCGGGAGGAGGTGCGAGGCCGCGCAGCGGGGCTTATTGCCGGAACTGGGACGGTCTGCTGGGCCCCCGGCGCGCGGGCTCTTCGGGGCTGGCAGGTGTGCAGCGAGTGCATCTGGGAAGTGATGGCGCCAGGCGCGGGCGACCCGGGGTAGCGCTGGCGAGACGGCGGGGCCCGGCCCGGGCAGCCATGGGGCTCCTTCGGCTGCTGCTTATTGTGGTGCTGGCTTCGGTAACCCCGGCGGCCGGCGGAGCTGAGATCGTCGGAAACTCCAGCGAGGGTAAGGTCGGGGGCGCCTGACTTCTGCAACCCAAACTTGGTCTTGCATTTATTGCAGGGTCAAATCCGCCCTGGGGTCAGTCCGCTCCGCGGGGGAGGCGGTGCGTTCAGAACTGGCAGGAATGGATCGAGGTCCTTTCCTGCAGGAGGCAAGTCCTATTGGCTAAGAAGGCCCTACTGTCAACCTCCTAATCTATACTGGGGAAATGGGAAGAGATAGAAAACCCGCTTGTTCAGACACATTATTCTCTCCCTTAGGGCGTAGCCATGTTTGCAGGTTTAATTTAACACCGTAAAACACCCGCTTGCTCGCAAGTGGCTCATCTGAACCTCTGGACTGCGAAGCTTGATAAAGCCAAGCTGCAGCGGTTCTTGTACTCCCCCAATCTAGATGCTTTTCAAATTCGTTATCCTCGGCGGAGTTTCAGAGGAAAAGTGAACCCAGAATGGGACTTCAGCTCATAGGTCATGTTCTTGGTGAATGGATCTTAGCACTAGTTGGTGTTTTGTTAATGTAAACTGTAAAAAGCACTAATTGTACCAAGCTGATAATCATGTGCTTTTCGGTGTCGTGAGGTCAAGCGTATTTTGGTTATGTATTGAGCTTAAGAGACTAGTAGTTCTGAAACATAACATTTTCTGAATGATGTGATTGTGCTTCTCATCTGTGAAACGCTCTGTGCAAACTGAATCCTAGAATTTTTGCCTAGGACTTAAGACCAAAGCTGAAAAGGGCAGTTATACTTTTGAAGAAGAAAAAATAAAAGCCTTGTTTCTAACAGGGCACTCGCATTCACTGCGTGCAGTGTGTGCCAGGTGCTTTTCATGGCAGTGTTGTTTACGCCTCACAACCCTATGAGATGATAACTGTCCCTCACTGGTGGAGGATGAAGCTGAGACCCGGGGTGATGCTCACTACCGGAGTAAACAGCTCAGTGGGGCACAGGTAGCTATGAACCCCTGTGTCATGTAAACTTCATGGTCCTCCCCTTCTACAAAGCTGCCCTCCAATAAGAATGCTGTATTTAGTATGGTGCTTTACCCTTAATTCTTCTCTGCATTCTTATTCCTTGAGATAGAATCTCTTCTCCCTTCCTCATCAGGCCAGCTCCATTCTTCCAAGGAGAAGAGTCTGAGAGATTAGAGTGTGCATATGATCAGACTCGTGAAGTAATTTGAGAAATTAATGTTTTTCAGATGCTGTTTCTCACCTCTTTTCTGTGATTACAGCACTAGCATTTCCTCAGCCACGTTATTCTTCTGCCCTTGCACCAGTATTGTTGTTCTGGGTAGGAGAAGGGCAGCATGTGGGAACTTGACTGCTAAACAGTAATGAAACCTGATATTCTCCACATCTGTCAGGTAGAGATGGGAGTGGGAATTAACAGAGACACTTCAGCACTTTCCTGATCCTCCTGGAAAATGGCTGGATTGCTACTGGGAGATTCTGATAACTTGAGTGAAGTGAGTGAGTGAAAGTCGCTCGGTCGTATTGTCCATGGAATTCTCCAGGCCAGAATACTGGAGTGGGTAGCCTTTCCCTTCTCCAGGGGATCTTCCCAACCCAGGGATCTAGCCCAGGTCTCCCGAGTTGCAGGCGGATTCTTTACAGCTGAGCCACCAGGGAGCAAGTGCTATAAGTTAGAAGGATTTACCCATTTTATAGCAGGATAAGCTAACCTGACACCCTGTGTGGTGTTTTAGAAGCTAAGGGAAATTTTAAAGGTGGCAGATTGAGTTTGTAGAATGTCTGAGGATGGTGACCAGTGGGGCACAGGAGATGAATCATACATCTAAACAGTTTTCCCTTCTCTTGGAGTCCCGGTTCCCTGCTGCCCTTAACACTTTTAATTCAGTATTATTTCAGGTTCATATCCAGTAACTCACATGGAACTTACCCAGTAATTGGAGTTTAGCATCGTGCCCTTTGAACCTTCTCAAGTGCCTCGCAGGCCACTTGTGTAGTTAGTTGCAAGTGTTCTCTTTCTCTCAAAAGTGTGTATATGTTTGTGTTTCTTTTCATCTTTTAGGGCTAATGAAAATTCATAAGAAGGTATCAGTGAGAAATTGGGAGGGCAGTTGAATGCCAGCCAGCTCAAGTGGCTGAACTATTTTTAATACTCCATCTGAAGAGAATTATGAAGTGTTGACAGATCTCTCCTACAATTTGTTGTGTTAAAGCACAAACATAAAGAGATGTGTTTTAGTAAAATAGTAAAAAGGAAGAGTTGGAAAATGTTAAGGTTGCACATTTAGGTTCTGATTGAGAAAGAAAAGGAAAATATTGGGATTAGGCAGCTCCTTTTAGAATGGTATTATTGGAAAGAAGGCATTCCCAGGTGGCTCAGTGGTAAAGAATCCACCTACAATGCAGGGGACGTGAGTTCAATCCCTGGGTCAGGGAGATCCCCTGGAAGAGGAAGTGGCAAGCCACTCCAGTATTCTTGTCTGGGAAATCCCATGGACAGAGGAGCCTGGTGGGCTGCAGTCCATGCAAAGTCAGACATGATTGAGCCACTGAGTACACACACACATTTTTTTTTTTCACACACACATATTGAAAAGAAAAAATGACTCTGGGTAGGAATGGAGGAAGACTATGAAAACAGAAAAGGATCTCCTGCTGTGGTTCGATGGCAAAAAACATTTTTGGCAGAAAAGGCAGAGGTACTGCTTTTTAGAGAAGAGCTACAGCCCGAGTGCTCTGTCTCCTGGTAGCCATTTGCCTGTAACATCCTTTGATGTGCCGTCTTTCCCACCCACCCCCAAGTCATAAGACCTAAATATCCCTCATAAAATGTTTCTGATGCATCCTTTTCCAGACGACTTTGAGGTGCAGTGAGTTCCTGTTAACCTCTCCAGGATGTGTTTTGTATGCGTGTCTTCTTCTGCCATATATGTTTTTATGAGTAGTGATTGAATGCAGTTTCTGCCAGGCAGGGTTGTTAAAGTTGTCTTGACTTTCAGTGTGTTTCCCTGTCACGCTATGGAAGTCACTTTCTCAATGCTGTTTATAATGGATGTGCTGGGCATTTATCTGTGTTAGACTGCCTGCATATTTTTTTTTCTTGGTGACTACATGAACCTCTGAAACATTGGAAAGCTAATGGAAGTTAATAATGATGTTTTGTTGTGCAGTATTGGATAGTTTACAAATATTTTTCCCATTTGATACTTTTAGCAGCCATTTGATGTATACAGTACAGTTGCCTGCATTTTACCATGAAGGAACTGAGGTCCAGAGGAAATAATTACTTGCCCAAGGTCACAAAATTCAGTCATCATTTACCAAACACTTATCATGTGCCAGTCAGTTGCCTGGGACTGTTTGAGGCCCTGGAATATCAAATATGACAAAGCCCTGCAAGTCAGGGCTCAAACCATAATTGGTTTATTTAACATGCAACCTTCTATAAAAATTGTGAAATGGCTGTTGGATTGCCTGTGTAATGCTGCCAAAGAATTTTCACACAGAAGTTCAAGGTAACTAAGGATAGGAAAAAATATAATTATCCTTCCCTAATTCATCAAGCATTGTGTTAGGAGTTCTCACACCTGGCAGAACATTAGAATCACCTAGAGTGCCTTGAAAAAAAGGCATGTTGATGAAGAGACAACTAGAAATTGAAATATAAAATAAAAAGCAAGTTTATAATACCATCAAGAAATATTAAATATTTAGAGATGATTATAATGGAATATGGAACAGTCTCTACACAGAAAACTATACAATGTTCTTGAGATAAATTAAGAAACTTAATAGAGGGATATCTCAAAATCACAGAAGAATCCTGCGTTATAAAGATATCATTTCTTCCTAAATTAATACTTTCAGTGCCATCCCAATCAAATTTCTACAGGTTTCAGTTTTGTTTTGTGAAAATTGACAAGTTGCTTTCTAACATTTATGTGGAAATGAAAAAGGGCCAAAAATAGTCAAGACAGTCTTGAAGAGGAAGAACAAATTTGGGGCAGAAATTAAGACTGTGATATTGATGTTAGGATAGGCAAATGGACCAATGGTACAAAGTTAGGAGTTCAGAAACCCTCACCTTGTCACTTGACCTATGTCAGAGGTGGAATTTCTGAGCAGTAGGAAAACTACTTTCAACAAAGTCTATGTCAGCAGGATATTCCTGTGGGAAATGAACCTTGGCTCTAGCCTCACACCCTATGTAAAAATCAGTTTCAGGTTGATTTTAGACTTCAATGTGAAAGGTAGAACAAAGTTCTAGCGGTTAACATGGGGAATGTGTCTTTATGATCTTGAATTATGTTGGCAGATAATTCTTTAAAACAATAAAGGAAAAACGAGAAACGGGACTACATTAAAACAAAAACTTCTGTTCATCTCAAGGTAACAGGAGAGTGAAAAGACAAGCTATAAGAGTGGAGAAGATATTTGCAACATATTTGACAGAATGCTCATATCAGTGATGTCTACAGAGTTCCTAAAATTCAGTAAGGACAGACGATCCAGTTTTTCACATGGGCAAAAGGCTTGACTAGACTCTTTCATTGGAGAAGAAAATGGCAACCTACTCCAGTATTCTTGTCTGGGAAATCCCATGGACAGAGGAGCCTGGTGGGCTACAGTGATGAGGTCACAAAGAGTTGGACACAACTGAGGGACCAAACAACAAGACCCTGCACAGAGAGGATATTTAAATAGCCAATAAGTAAACCAAACTATTCTTACCAAGTGTTGGTGAGCATCTTGGATTACTGAAATGTTCTCTCACGGATTGATAGGGGTCAAAATTGGCAAAACGATGTTGGATAACTCGGAGAGTACCTACTAAAATTGAACATAAGTAAACCCTGTAACCTGATAATTCTACTCATAGGTTCTCCTTATAGAAATGTGTACATGCACACCAAAAGATACATACCAGAATGCCTAAATGGAGCTATTTATAATTATTCCAAACTAGAAATAATCGAAATGTTCATTAACTGAATAGATAAATACATTGTGGTACATTTATTTCGTGAAGTATACAACAATGGAAGTGAGTGAATAGTGGTTACTACAGCAACTGGGATGAATCTCACAAATAAAATGTTGATTTTTAAAAAGCTAGACATAAAAGAATTCATGCCATACGAGTCTGTTTAATTAAATTTCCAAAAGAGCCCATCTGTGGTTTTAGAAGTGAGGATCACGGTCACCTCTGGGAAGGAGGGACGAGACAGTGACTGGAAGGAGAGGTTAGAATGCTGTTTCTTGACCTGGTTGTGTAAACTTTGTGCCCTTATCTGCATTTATTATAATAAATATTTGCTTTGTAATTAATACTTGGGCCCTAACCCCAAGGATTTTGATTTAACTGATCTGGAGAGGGACCCAGGCAACAATATCTTTAAAAAAGCACCTTCAGATAATTGTAATGTACAGCTTAAAATTGCTTTCTAATAAGGACACCTCATGAGTACTATAGAAAATATGAAAAACAGGAAATGTGTAAAGAAAATATTATTTAAAGTATACCCCAGAGAGACATGCTTTTAATACCCCTACTTACTTGTCAAGTGACTGGTTTGTTAAATATTTAACCAGTTTGTTAAATGTAGTGTCTCTCCCCTTTGTTCTCTGCTTGGTTCTTGCCAGAGGCATTTGACTGGGGGAAGAGGATTGGTGAGGCATCATCTTCCTTTCGGAAGCTTTTGGAAATCTGGAAAGTAATAGATGAAAGTTGTAATTGTTTCTGAAATGCTACGTGTTTTTCTTGAAGAAGTCAGAAGCAAGGGCTGTCACTTACTGTTTTGGTCCTGATCATTATATTTTCTCACAGGAGCTGTTTGTTTTCATTTCTCATTTTCTTAAGGAGAACAAGACTTCTTAGGTATTTTAACCATTTAGGATTGAAGGTGATCTGCTACACTGTCACAGCAAAAACCTTCTCAAGTAGGTTTATTGCTGATATACACACATATATGTGCATATCTATATATGTGTGTAAAATATATATACAGTGATTTTATTTCTTGCGCTTCCCAGGTGGCTCAGCGGTAAAGTATCTATTTGCAATGCAGGAGATGCAGAAAACCTGGGTTCGATACCTGAGTCTGATTCCTGGGTTGGCAAGATTGCCTGGAGCGGGAAATGGCAACCCACTCCAGTTTTCTTGGCTGGAAAATCCCATGGACAGAGGAGCTTTGTGGATCCATGCTGTTACAAAAGACTTAGTGACCATACAACAGCAAAATTTTATTTCTTATTTCTTATTCATGCTGGAATGGTAACAGCATAGATATTTATTAATAAGGGATTAGTTGGGGACTTCTTGGCATTCCAGTGGTTAAGACTTTGCCTTCCAGTGCAGCAGTATGGGTTTGATCCTTGGTTGGGCAGCTAAGATCTCACATGCCTCTCAACCATAAAAACCAAAACATGAAACAGAAGCAGTATTGTTACAAATTCAATAAAGACTTTAAAAATGGTTCGCATCAAAAAATAATAAAAGACTGGTTGAATAATCATGGTGACATAGAATGTAATATTTTATAACCTTTAAACTAGTAAAACTAGGATTGTCTGTTAATGTGGAAAGATATCTGAGATCTAGAAGATGGGCTATACCAAGACATATTTGTGTTTTTCCTTTTCCCATTTACATGGAGATGCTTATGCTGATATCCCCTAAATCCTGAAAGATTATACCAATCTGTTAATAGTACGTTTTTTCTGCACAGTGTACTTGCTGGAGAAATTAACTTTCTCTACATTTCTTGCATTTTTGTTGTTGTGTCCGACTCTTTGTGACGCCATGGACTGCAGCACACCAGGCTTCCCTGTCCATCACCAACTCCCGGAGCTTGCTCAAACTCATGCCCATTGAGTCAGTGATGCCATCCAATTGTCTCATCCTCTGTCATCCCCTTCTCCTTTTGCCTTCGGTCTTTCTCAGCATCAGGGTTTTTTCTAGTGTCCAAAGTATTGGGGCTTCAGCTTCAGCATCCATCCTTCCAGTGAATATTCAGGGTTGATTTCCTTTAGAATTGACTGGTTTGATGTCCTTACATTCCAAGGGACTTTCAAGAGTCTTCTCCAGCACCACAGTTCGAAGGCATCAATTCTTTGGCACTCAGCCATTTTTATTATCCAATTTTCACATCCATACATTACTACTGAAAAAAAATCATAGTTTTGACTATACACACCTTTGTTGGCAAAGTAATGTCTGTGCTTTTTAATACGCTGTCTAGGTTTGTCATAGCTTTTCTTCCAAAGAGCAAGCATCTTTTAATTCCATGGCTGCAGTCACCATCTGCAGTGATTTTGGAACCCAAGAAAATAAAGTCTCTCACTATTTCCATTCTTTCCCCATCTATTTGCCATGAAGTGATGGCATGATCTTATTTTTAAATATGATCAGCCTTTTTAAATATGGTTATATATGATCTGAGAAAATATTACCATTCTGAGGGAAAAACATAACAAGTGACAGAAGTGTTGAGAGTGTCACCTTTTTATGTAGGTTGGCTGTGTCCCTAGTTTATAAGTTTCAGATGAAGAGTTAAGGTAGAACTTGTGTTTTGAGTGCCATCAAAGAAGGAGATTTTCTCCAAATTGTGCATTTTCTTTCTGGTAAGAACGCCTCATGATCACTATAGAAATTTTATAAACAATGAAATGTGTAAAGAAAAACTGAGGGAATTCTCTGATGGTCTAGTGGTTAGAACTCTGCACTTTCAATGGGGAGGGCCCATGTTCAGTCCCTGTTGTGGAACTAAGATCACATAGTCAAAAAAGAAAAGAAAAATCAGTTAGCATACATTCCCAGAAATACCTACTTTTATTACCTCTAGTTATTTTGTTAAGTTACCAGTTGTTTAGTAATATATTTTCATTTCTATGGTTGTGTCTTTCCCTACTGTCTTTTAAATCACTGGAAGTTTTTGCTTCTCCAAGTATTTCTGAGTTGTGATAGATTCAGGAAAGGTTAAGAAAACCAAGATTTCACTAGTTGATAGCATCAATCTCTTTTAGGGTTTGTAAAGGTTACAAATGGTTTTTCCAGTAGTCATGTATGGATGTGAGAATTGGACTCTAAAGAAAGCTGAGGGCAGAAGAATTGATGCTTTTGAACTGTGGTGTTGGAGAAGACTCTTGAGAGTCCCTTGGACTGCAAGGAGATCCAACCAGTCCATTCTAAAGGAGACCAGTCCTGAATATTCATTGGAAGGACAGATGCTGAAGCTGAAACTCCAATCCTTTGGCCACCTGATGCGAAGAGCTGACTCACTGGAAAAGACCCTGATGCTGGGAAAGATTGAAGACAGGAGGAGAAAGGGACAACAGAGGATGGGATAGTTGGATGGCATCACCAACTCGATGGACATGAGTTTGTGCAAGCTCTGAGAGTTGGTGATGGACAGGGAAGCCTGGCGTGCTGCAGTCCATGGGGCCACAAAGAGTTGGACATGACTGAGCAACTGAACTAACTGAAAGGTTCTACAGAGTATTTTGATTCAAGGCTCATGTAATGGGAGACAGACATAAAGATTATCAAAAGAGTTTCCAAGACAGGCTTAGGGGCAAATTTAAGTGTTAAGTGATAATAACCTTCATGAATTTGCTTACATCAGTTTTGGTCACAATACCCAAGAGGCAGAGTGACTAGCTCAGCAGAATACTTAAATAAATATCTGTCAAATAGAGAAAAGGGTGGCAAGGCTCTGAAAACACAAGAACTGAAAATGTAACTCGAAAATGCAGGCCGGTAAATGAACTGAGTGCTCTTGACAGTTCAAGGATGGAAATCTAATTAATTCCTAGGAAAACAAACTGATCCTGCTCTTTAGTTTTGCAGACTAGAATTTATGGATAGTTTTAAGACTTGGAAGATGGCAGATAGATGAAACCAAAATTAAAGTGCAAAACATGAAAGGTTTTTAGGGCCATTTACTGAGATCCAGTTAATTGTATACATAATTTTGGTTTCCTGGTAAAGTAATCTGGAGACGGAAATGGCAACCCGCTCCAGTGTTCTTGCCTGGGTAATCCCATGGACAGTGGGCTACCATCCATGGGGTCACAAAGGGTTGGACGTGACTTAGAGACTGAGCACAATAGAGTAACCATGGCGATGGGAAGGCCTGGGATATATTAAAGTGCTTTCCTTACTCCCTTTAAAAAACAAAACAGGAAACTCGCCACTTTTTCCAGACTTCCGTTGATTCTAGTAGTCACTTCTTAATATTTTTACCTCTATTTGGGCTGGAGTTCTGTTCCACATAAAAGATGAAATGTCTTTCTTGTCACATAAATAAGAAATACACCACATTCATTAAAATTTTCTCTGGATTTTTAGAAATTAAATTGTAACCACAAATAACCTTTTGTCTTCAGTTAAAAAATAAAGTTACAATGGTACTATCGAGAATAACTTTTATTCTAGGCTTCCCAGGTGGCTCAGTGTCTGCTAAGCAGGAGACATGGGTTCGATTCCCGGGTTGGGAAGATCTTCTGAGGAAGGAAATGGCAACCCACTCCCGTATTTTTGCCTGGGAAATCCCATGGACAGAGGAATCTGATGGGCTACAGTCCAGGGGTTTGCAAAGAGTTGGACTCAACTTAGGGACTGAACAATAGCAACAAAAACCTTTATTCTCACCCACTATTTATATGTTCTGTTTGGCTTTCTTGGTTAGCTTTTCTTAATAGTCTTTCTTTTTTATAATCATCTAGATGGAGTACTTGTGTTAACAACAAAAACAGCAGAAAGTATTGAAAAAGTTCGTTTTATTTGGAAATGGTACATAAGAATGAGTTAGAAAGTTATTTAGTGTCTGGAATGTTTCTTTCAGCTCCAACTGACTCAAATTTCTTTCTTAAAAAAAAAAAAAAAGATTGTTCCACTCTAAGATTCTGGTGAATATAATCTTTACCTCATCGACTCCTTTTCATTTATATTAAATTGAAATCTTTTTGTTTATTTTTAGACTCGGAGACCCAAGCCTGCTCATGTAATGCTTGCGAACTCTGCTGTTTATGCAGAGATACACTGACTCTAGGGCAGAGGGTAAGATGGGAACCCAGAACCACACAGAAGTCAAAGCAGCCTATTTAGTGGATTCCTTGAGAATTAGGTTGGAAAAGGAAAGAAGTGGTGAGCAGCTACAAGAAAGCCACACAGAGTGAATGAAATACAGCCAGACAGTGGAGGCAGGTCGGCAGGTGGGAAAGCCTAGAGAAGGTGTTGGAAAACTTGTTATAACCTACCTTTTATGTGGACTCTGAACTTGATCCTTCTGCAAACAAACAAAAAACTCGTTGAAGTCCTGTTTTTCATGAAGTACCTGGTGTGGACCCTCAATACACATTTTTGCCCACGTTGATGGGCAAAAATTTACAAGCTGGGTAATATAGTCCTATTAGACAGATGAAGAAATTGAGGTTTAAGGGAAGTAAGTAACTTTTCTGAGATCACATAGCTAGTAAAGGGTGGGATAAAACGAAAGCCAGATGTGTGTCTCTCAGTTCAGTTCAGTCACTCAGTTGTGTCCGACTCTTTGTGACCCCATGAATCGCAGCACGCCAGGCCTCCCTGTCCATCACCAACTCCCAGAGTTCACTCAGACTCACTCCGTCAAGTCGGTAATGCCATCCAGCCATCTCATCTTCTGTTGTCCCCTTCTCCTGCCCCCAATCCCTCCCAGCATCAGAGTCTTTTCCAATGAGTCACTCTTCGCATGAGGTGGCCAAAGTACTGGAGTTTCAGCTTTAGTATCATTCCTTCCAAAGAACACCCAGGACTGATCACCTCTAGGATGGACTGGTTGGATCTCCTTGCAGTCCAAGGGACTTTCAAGAGTCTTCTCCAATACCACAGTTCAAAAGCATCAGTTCTTCAGCGCTCAGCTTTCTTCACAGTCCAACTCTCACATCCATACATGACCACTGGAAAAACCATAGCCCTGACTAGATGGACCTTTGTTGGCAAAGTAATGTCTCTGCTTTTCAATATGCTATCTAGGTTGGTCATAACTTTCCTTCCAAGGAGTAAGCGTCTTTTAATTTCTGGACTGATTTCAGAATATATTGTTTAGTACCAGTGCATTTACAACTGGTACTAACTCATGAGGGTTGTTAATCCTTAAATTCAGGGATTCTGTTCTGAATAGAGTTCTTATTGCTGCTCTGGGCTCTGGAAGCCAAGCACCTTGAACATCCTGTGTTTGCATCTTTGGAAATACCTTTCTTCCCCTCCAGTTCTCAATTCCACCCTTTCCAGATGAGCAGTCACCTTGGGTGGGGGTGGGGGGAGGTTTATGAGGGCGTGGGGGGTTGCTGCTCTGCCTTTTGAGCTTCATTGTCCTCATTAGTGAATAGAGCGCAACAGTTTTTTCTGAGGACTAAATTAATCTTGCATGTGTGTTTAAGTATACAATTCCTGCAAATTGGTTACAGAGAGGTATGAATGTTAAGATGAAACATTTCTCCCCTTGTAGGTCTTCTGGAATTTTCTGTGGGGAAATTTAGATACCTGGAGCTCAAGAAGCCCTTTCCAGAGGAAGCTATTTTGCGTCATATTTCCAGCAATGTCACTTTTGTTATTTTCCAAATACACTCACAGTATCAGAATACAACAATTTCTTTTTCTGAGGTAAGTACAAAGAATTACTTCCATAAAAGCCATTTCCACAGTTTGGTATTTAGTGTGAGCATTAGAAATTAATGCCTCTTGGAGGTGGGAGGGGGGTTCACGTTTGGGAACGCATGTAAGAATTAAAGATTTTAAAATTAAAAAAAAAAAAAAAGAAAAAATACACGAACCCCAGTCTTCATTGTAGCACTATTTACAATGGCCACAATATGGGAGCAACCAAAATGTCCATCTACAGATGAGTGAATAAAAAAGTTGTGGTACATAAAAAAAAAAAAAAAGAAATTAATGCCTCTTTATGTGTTAAACTTTTAAAAGATCAAGATTGAGCCCTGTCAAGTTAGTAATTTAGGCTGGCTAGGAAGTGAATATTTCAGGCCTTTCTTGAATGGTGACCTTTGACCTAAAAGAGGGGTGATGCTGCTGAGTTTGGCGGGGGTGGCTTGTACCAAATGTCTCCTGCCTACAGTTAAGCTTTCCCCATATTTCCCACCTTTTCTTTTTCTTAACCCTACTGGGTCCTCAGTGATTTTTTACCTGAGAATACATTTTAATGGATTTCTGTGGTCTTTTAGCCATTTAGCCTTAAAGTTTACTAAGACACCTAATAGGATCAGCTTTATTCTTTAGAGTTTCATTGAAAGAAAAGAATCCTAACTCTTAGTTTAACCAGAGCAGTGCTGTGCTCCCAGCAGCATTTGGGACCCTCTTACAGAGGTCCTCACTAAACCCCCGAGCCTCAACCACATCTCTGGGAAGTTTTCAAATATCCTGAATCAGCTGAAGCCATTAAGGCTTTGCCATTTCTGCTACCCTTTACAGATCCACTTATTTTTGGTCCATGTGACCCCTTAGACTAATACATGAATTTCACTCTGTATGAAGTTGTGCTACATTTTTATCTGTCCTCAGCCTACCTCCTGGCTTCCCTTGTAGCTCAGAATCCCCATGGACAGAGGAGCCTGGCAGGCTACAGTCCATGGGGTCGCAAAGAATCTGACACGACTGAGAAACTCAGCACAGCACAAGCCTACCTTCTAATATTCTGGAATTTGCTAAACGAAGCTGTCTTCGTCCAGTCTCTATATATTTTCTGGACATTGGTCATTGTATCTTTCACACTAAGTGTTTTATAATTTTTGTTCCTGCCTTCCTGCCCCTACCACAAAAGTTTTGAAGATGTGTGTGTTTATGTGTGTGTGTGTAGTGGTTTGATAGACTAGACATGGGGGCTTTCCTGCTGGCTCTGTGGTAAAGAATCCTGCTAACGCAAGAGACGTGAGTTCAGTCCCTGATTCAGGAAGATCCCACACGCCATGGAGCACAACTAAGCCCGTGCGCCACAACTGTTGAGCCTGTGCTCTAGAGCCCGGGAGCCGCAGCTAGTGAGCCCATGTGCTGCCGCTGCTGCAGCCCGAGCACCCTGGAGCTGGTGCTCTGCCGCAAGAGAAGCCACCAGCACGAGACGCCTGTGCGCTGCAGCTAGAGAGTAGTCCCTGCTCGCCACAAGTAGAGAAAAGCCCGTGCAGCAGTGAAGACCCAGCACAGCCAAAAAGTAATAGACTAGAAGTGGAAGAGCTTGATCGAGGAAAAGAGGAAAGAATAAATTCTACTAGTTGAAGATATAATAGGGTATATGACCCATTCATTGTTTTTGCGGGAGTTCTTTGCAGCCAGAGCAGAAATCAAAGCATGTTGAAAGGAAAAAACATTCTCATTCTTCAGGGGGAAGCCACGTTTTTTTAATGGGACTAAATTCAAAGGGAAACTTTCTATTCAGGCACTTACCTAGGAGACACCGTAAAATGGCACATAGATGATTTCCTTCTTAATAACATCACAGCAAAGACAACGTTTGAAGGAAGAGACGGGATGGAGAAAAAACATGCAGTTGTATTTATTGCATGCCCAGTGTGTGCTAGGCCAGTGATCCTTGAGCTCCTGGGGCCAAAGACTTGGTGTCTGCTGAAATTGTGGACTCTCTACCTGGCAGAATGTATGACTACATCTGTATAATTTCATGGGGGTCTCTGGAAATGCATTGAGCCTCCTAGTGAGGACCCCTCGCATTTGATTTTCCATGTAGGTAATTTAATTCTTAGAACAGTTTGTCCAAGTAGTCCTAATGTTTGTCTCTACTTTTGAGGAAACGGAGGTTAGGTGAAGGGGTACCTGCGTGACTGATGTGACAAGAGTGGCCTGGATGAGCAGCATCTTGGGTCTCAGTTTTCATGCAGAAAGGATCTTAGTTATCCTTAAAGATAACCGTGTTCCTTTCCTGGGCTGCCTTTAGTTCTCGCTGTATTTATACTGCTGAGAAGATGACAACCAGAACGGTGCATAATTCTAGGAGGGAGCGGTCTGCATGAAGAGAGCTGTTTCTGTTGTAACTTCCTGACGACTTGTGGCATCTTGGAGTTTTGGGGTCATCTTGGCAGTGAGTTAGTTCTTTGAAACTTTTGACCCTTAAGTTCCTTGGTCATTCTCTCTTACGCTTGTCAAATTGAAACCCACGTGGCACTTTTTTCTTCCATTTCCTTCTTGTTCAGTTGCTCAGTCGTGTTTGACTCTTTGCAGCCCTCCAGGCTTCCCTGTCCTTCACTATCTGCCAAAGTTTGCTCAAACTCATGTCCATCGAGTAGGTGATGTCATCTAACCGTCTCATCCTCTGTTGCCCCCTTCTCCTCTTGCCCTCAATCTTTCCCAGCATCAGGGTCTTTTACTTAACTTTAAGGAAACACTCTGAATCTACTACCTCTCAACTTTAGTACTTTGTTATTCAAAAAGCTTTCCCAGCCGATGGAGGGAGGGGATGAGAGAGTATGGGGGTGTAAGGAAGAGTAAGAACAGGGCACAAAGAAGATGATCTCTGTGTTCACTGTCTTGGTCTTGGTGATGGTTTCCCAGGTGCCTGCATTTATCAAAACATATATTGGTATACTCTATGTGTAATTTATAATCTGTAAATTATAACTCTGTTTTTTAGAAAACTTTTCAAGGACCAAACTCTTTGGGGGCAGAGCTTCTATTTTTTATCTTGGTAGTGGTCAAGTTAATTTGTATATCAGGACCACAAATGGAGGCCACTCTAGTGACTTGGTCCACGTCACAAATCTAAGCCTAAGACTGCACTTACAGGGAATGCCTGTCAAGGAAACCTAACTTATACCGATCACAATCCTCCAGCTCAGCTTAGCCAGCTCACTTTACCCTAGAAAATAGGACTTGCTCGTCTTCTGACTAAATCCCAACCTCCTAACCGAGCATGCTCTTCTAATGCTCTAAAAAGCTAGTTCATGCCCTACATCCCTTGGGAAGCATGCGCCGCATCTAGTGAGGCACTGTCCTCCCCCAGTCCATCAGTGGTGTTCCGTTGAATAAAGGACATCAGACTTGTTACTAAATTCTTTTGTTTTTGTCATTTCTATGAAAGTCCTTAACCCAGTAGTCTTAGTACTTGAAATGCGTGCTAAGTCAATTCAGTCTTGTCTGACTCTTTGTGACCCCATGGACTGTACCCCGCTAGGCTCTTCTGTCTATGGAATTCTCCAGGCAAGAATACTAGAGTGGGTTGCCATCCCTTCCTCCAGGGGATCCTCCCGACCAGGGATCGAACCCCCATCTCTTATGTCTCCTACATTGGCAGGCAAGTTTTTACCACTAGCAACACCCACGAAGCCAAGTACTTGACATGGTAAATTCTAACTGAAGAGACTGAAAAGCTTGGGAATGTTATTGTGTATCTGCTATTCCTGGTCAAAGAGTGTATATTTTAAATAATTCCTCCATGTATATTTGTGGGCACATGCACATAGAGGTGAAAATAATTCTTTCATCATCTAAGGAAAGTCGTTTTTACTCCTTTTTGGTTTTGAGAAGCTTTGGAATAGGGCATGCACGCTACATTCACTCTGGCGTTGAAGCACTTTGTTCAACTGCTGATTCGCAATGACTCTTCTTTCCTCGTTGCAGACTCTCCTTCCTAATGCCTCGGTGACGGGCACTGACAAAGGACTGGTTTCCATTCTTAGACCAGAGCAGAGTATGTGCACTTGGCACTTGGAGACATTAGACCCTGAGCCTGTCCAAAATGTGGCCATTCCACTGTCCTACTCGGAAAGCGGTAACCTTTCTATCATCAACTCCTTATTACTGTCCAGAATGCAGGACTTGTGGGTGAGAATTTAGAGATAACTATAATCCTATTAAAAGTGTTTATTATAAGTATAGTTCTTCGAATTAGAAAGGTTTTAACAGCGGGGGAGTCAGAGAATTAGCATGATGAGTGAAAGCCCCGAAAGGGACTAGGATTAGAAGAACACATGTATTCATTTGGAAAACACTGAAGGAGCCCTTGGAGGAACTGTAACAGAAAGACATGTCAAGAGGAGAGGTTGATTCATGTTGATGTATGGCCAAGACCAGTGCAATTATCCTTTAATTGAAAATAAATAAATTTTTAAAAAGCAATTATCCTTCGATTAAAAATAAATAAAATTTTTAAAAAAAGACAAGACATGGTTCTCACACATTAGTTGATGGTTCTAGGTCAAGGAAGGTGTGGGAGAAGAATAGGGTATTTGGAGGATGGTGGACAGTGGGTGTGGCTGGAACCAGAGTGGGAAGGTCCTGGTATATAATGTGAGGTGTGCATTCTTTGCTGAGGCAGCATAGAGACTTTTGAAGCAGAGGAATGACCTGATGCCTTTCCTCTCTTAGAAGGTTAACCCTAGAAGCAATGTGGGGAGTGGATTGGAGGGGGCATAGCAGAGTCAAGACAACACAACTTTCAGGACTCAAAATGAGAAATGAAGATCTGAACAGAGGCCCTGAGAAAGCGGTGGAGAGGACAGGCTGGATTTGAGAAATTTGGAATATGGAATTACAAGATACAATGACCATTGGTTATGGATTGTTAAAAGTGGGGAGCACTGACTTCCCATTTGGCCAGCTGGGAGATGATCAGAATAGTGATCAGATGGGGTGTTTGTGGTGCTGGATGTTCTAGGTGGTTGGGGCGGGGTTAGATGGTGACTTCAGTTTGGCACATTGACTCTGAGACACTTGTAGGACATATGGATGGATGTGCATAGTAGGCAGCTGAAAATAAGGACCTAGGCTGGAGGAGTGGGGTTAGACATCCAACTGGACAGCTGAATAGCTGTTAGTAAAGTCATGGAAGTGAGTGAGGTCATCCAGGCATGAACTTAGAGATTTAGGGAGGAAAATTATAGCAAATAATTTCCTAGTGTGTTAAGTTCCTTTAATGATCCAGAGCCTGGTGGTCCGAAGTAGACGGTAAGAAAGTAAAAGAGAGAGAGAAAGAGGCTGATATTCCTGGGTTTACGCAGAAAACCAATAAAGCTCTTGGCATAGAGCTTGCATCACTCATGAAAGCACTGGGCGCCCTCTCGAGGGGGTGAAGGCACAGTGCTCCTTCTCGAAAGGGTCTTAGAAGCCCAGGCAGGAGAGTGAGCATGATGGGTTTCTACGCTCCAGAGAAGAGAGAGAGAGAGAGAGAGAGGGAGGGAGGGAGAGAAAGAAAGAAAGACACAGGGACCCAAGCTCTGATGGAACAAGGGTGTTTTGTTCAACATAGTGTGGGTATATATACTGTCTTACAAGGTAGCTATTTTCAGCAAAGATAAAAATCAAAAGTCCAAACTTACAAATTATCAAGGAAACGTCAGGTAATCCATATCAAAGAGAGAGCATTATAAATAATCACTTTTACCGCATGGTTCATAAAAAGGAACAGGGTGTAAATAGTTACTTATCACCATATGGAGCTAACAAAGGAAATGCATGCATTCCTCAGCCCCTGGAGCGGTTTGCCAACTCCTCTTAATTCCTGAATATTCAGGAATTAATAAGGGACAGCGGATTCATGACAGACCCCAAACAGCACACAGGAAGCCTCCTGTTAAATTGCTTCCTGACACTAGTGCCTGCCACAGTTTCTGGGGGATGCTAACTGCTGAAGAATAATTAGAAGGCTAAGGAGTAGACAGGACAGTGAGAAGAGAGACTGGACGCCCAGCATTGTAAGAAGTGGTAAATAGGACTTTGCAGAGAGGTCAAGATAGTGACTGAAAATGTCCCTATGGTGGCACAATCCAGAGTCAGTGGCGGCCTTTAATGAGAGTCATTTTAGTGACACCATGAGGATGAAAACCAGATCGTAGTGATTGAGGAGTGAAGCTGAGGGGAGGAGATTTACATTCTCTTGAAGTTCGGTGGTAAAGGGAAGGCGAGGTTGCAATAACTAGGAAAGGAGGTAGAATTCCAAAAAGTGATGGGAGTTGAAGAAAAACATATGTAGCCAAAGGGTAATTATTTGATTAAAAAAATGATAGATGTCAAGTTTTCATCAAGGTCAGTGTACAAAGAAAATTAATGAGCAGTGGAGTGTCAGTTACAGTACACATGCTTTTCTTGGGTGTGGTAAATGTTTGTAAATACAGGAAAAGAAGAGTGTGAAAGAAGAGTATAGGATTCTGAGGAGGAGTCCACTGGGAAGCAGTGCAGACTGGGTGTCTCCATTCTGGCGCTGCAGAATTCCAGCAGTTTATAGAAATTAAGAACCAGCTGTGGGAATGATTGAATGAGTTTATGAAGCTGAGATCTTAAAGTACTTTAAACTGGTTTACCTTCTTGTGTCTTAACTTCTCCTCTTGAGCCCACCATACACAGTTCTTTTCATGGAATTGAACTAATGTCAAGTGACGTCTTTAAATTTTGTCTTGGTTAAAGGTTATGAATAGGATTCCTAATAAGAGCTGTTTTAACCATATTATGAATGTAAATTAAATACCCCAAGGGGATTCCCAGGTGTTGTTAGTGGTAAAGAACCTGTTTACTAATGCAGGAGATCCCTGGGCTGGGAAGATCCCTTGAAAGAGGGCATGGCAACCCACTCCAGTATTCTTGCCTGGAGAATCCCATGAACAGAGGAGCCAGGTGGGCTATGGTCCACAGGGTCACAAAGAGTCAGACACAACTGAAGCGGCTTAGCACGCAGGCATGCAAATACCCCAGATTTATTTTGTGTTCAATTGTGCACATGCTGTGTCTAATACATGATCCTGGGGTTCTTGAGATCTTTTATTTTTTCCTCTTTTATGTATACACAAAGACTCTTCCAGCGAGGAGGATGAGAGATTGACACCATCTTTCTCCCTGTTGAAAGAGTTAAGTGAAAAGTGGACACCCTTTTTCTACTTACCAAGATCTAACGAAAACTTCTCAGAATCTAAAGAAAATGTGTTTAGGAAATGCACGTATTCAACAGTTGACATACAATTTCCAGGTGTTCACAGGGCTCCTGAAACCCATTTTTGGACCCCAGCTTCAGAATAGCTGTCTCTTCTGATGTTTTCAACTCTAGAGCAGAGGTTGGCAAACTGCAGAGCACAAGGCAAAGCCAGCTCATGGCCTGTTTTGTGCATAAGATCTTATTAAAACACAGACGTTCACTTACATATCATCTGTGGTTGCTTTCCTGCCACGGGGCAGGGTTGAGTAGCTGCCACAGAGACCAGAGAGTCTGAACAGCTTCTAAAACATTTACTATCTGGCCCTGTACAGAAAAGGTCTTCCACAGTCCATCACCTCATATAACTTTACCTTCAGTCCATGAGGTAGTACAAAGCCTGAAGCTCTCCACTGAACTTCTATGTTGGGTGTTCTTATAAGAGTGGGGTTCTGTTTTTCTGAGTGTGCTTTGACTATATAAGAATTCTAAGTAACTTCCTGGTTTCCTATCCAGATCCTATCCCTGGTGGCTGTAATTTGGAGTTTGATGTAGATATCGATCCAAACATTTACTTGGAGTATAATTTCTTTGAAACAACTATCAAATTTGCGCCAGCAAACCTAGGCTATGCGAGGTATGTCTGTCTCCCAACTCCCGAAACTCTTTTTAGGATAAGCATGACCCACTGTTGTGTAGACTGAGTAAATTCTCTCAAAATCCATAGTTCTCCTTAGCAGAGTTGAACTGCTTATTATTTTTCCAAATAGAAGTAATTTAAGCTTTGTTATTAATATGTAAAGTGTAATTTACAGTTAGTATTGTTTCCCTCCTTTCTTATGAAGAGCCAGATGTTGTCCTTATTAGGAGCTTAGAAGTACATCTTAGTTTTTGTAAAGACTTTTAAATATGGAAAGCATTTTGGGACTCCCCTGATGGTCCAGTGGCTAAGACTCCGTGCTCCTAATGCAGGAGGCCGGGGTTCGATCCCTGTTCAGGGAACTAGACCCACATGCCTCAACTATGAGTTCACATGCTACAACCAAATATCCCATGTGTGGCAACAAAAACCTGATGTAGCCAAATAAATAAATATTTTAAAAAAGAAAGCATTCTGTAGCTGTGAAACATTCCTATGTTTGTAAGGATTTTATCATTTTAATTAAAACTCTGCCCTAATTTCTACTTTAAGAGTAATGATAGGTAACATTTGAACACTCTCTGTGTATCATTCACAGTGCTACTGAATATGTTCTTTGTCATTTAATCCTTAGAATTTTATGAAGAAGGGGCTGTTGTTCTTATTTTACAGAGCAGTGCCCTAAGCGTTGTTGAGATCCAGTGACTTGCCCACATACACAGGGCCAACAAGTAGCTAAGCTGGCAGTGGACTCAGCCTGACTGATACTCACATCTGGTTAATTAATCATACCTACCGCTTCTCTTTCCTTAGTGATGCCAAACTGGGAATCGCTGTTGCAGAGTTGAAGTTTTGATTCCTTTTTACATTAGTAGATGAGATTTGTAGCATGAGAGATTAATGTTCAGCTTTGTTGGTTGATTTTAGAGGTGCAGATCCTCCATCATGTGACGTCAAGACGGGCCCGGACTCCAGGTGGAGGTTGCAGTATGATGTCTATCAGTATTTTCTGCCCGAGAACGACCTCACAGAAGAGGTGTTGCTGAGACATCTGCAGAGGATGGCTGAGGTGCCTCAGGTGCAGGCCAATGCTGTCAAGGTAAGTCTGATGCCTGTAATTCCTGTAGCCAGATTGTGACACCTTTGTAGAGCTGAGAAGGGGAGAAGCTACCAGGAGCTTATTATTACTATTTTTACTGTTTTCTTGGTCTTTCTGGGATTCTCATTTTATCCTCTTTGATTTCATTGTCATCTTGGGAGTCAATGCCAGTGACATCCCAGAGTAACATTGGCTTTTGAGGAGGTGCATGTAAATTTTGTTATGTTTTGTTGTAGCCCTGACTGTGGCTGGTGATCTTGAGCTATGGGTGGAAGTGGGTGGTCATTTTCTATGTACTCCCATAACTATTAGATATAAAAAGTTGGGAAATATGAAGTGTATAGTGTTTCGAGAAAAAGTAATGTGAAACTATTTAAAGATATATGCATTATCCTTACTATTTAAATGCAAGTACAAATTTGTAACTTGCAGCAAAAATTTTCTCTGAGCTTTTGAACCTCTGAAAACTCTTGCTATTCCTCAAGTGTGGGGGTACAGGCTGGCAGCACTGGCATCACATGGGAATTTGTTAGAGTCACAGACTCTTAGGTTCCACCCCAGACCTACAGAATCAGCGTCTGTATTTTACGATCCCCAGGTGATTCCTCTGCACATTAAAGTTTGAGACTCATACTCTCGATCATTTTTGTGGAGGGCAGGATTTTGCCTTTATGTCTTAAAAGGTACCTGATATCAGTCTGATAAACAAGGACATCTGTCAGTCTGGTAGTTGGTGAGGAGCATTTTTCCAGACTTATGATCTTCCCAGAAAGTTGCAGACTACCAGATTATATAGAAGGAAGCAATTGAAATAGGGCAGCTGTGGGCTTTCCCTGGTGATCCAGTGGCTTCTGATGCAGGGAATCTGGGTTTGATCCCTGGTCAGGGAACTAGATCCCATGTGCTGCAACTAAAGATTCCATGTGCCACAACAAAGAATGAAGATCCTGGATGTCGCAGCTAATACCAGGCACAGCCAACAATAATTAATTAAATTAAAAAATATTGTGATTATTCGCAAATTAGGAGCTCAATTTGAAAAGTGTGCCTTTGTACACAGGAAATTTCGAAGACCACTTTTATTTTCATGAAGAATATAAAACGTCACATAACAGAGTCTTTTTAGGTTCAGTTCAGTTCAGTTGCTCAGTCGTGTCCGACTCTTTGCGACCCATGAATCACAGCACGCCAGGCCTCCCTGTCCATCACCATCTCCCGGAGTTCACTCAGACTCACGTCCATCGAGTCTGTGATGCCATCCAGCCATCTCATCTTCTGTTGTCCCCTTCTCCTCCTGCCCCCAATCCCTCCCAGCATCAGAGCCTTTTCCAATGAGTCAACTCTTCGCATGAGGTGGCCAAAGTACTGGAGTCTCAGCTTTAGTATCATTCCTTCCAAAGAAATCCCAGGGCTGATCTCCTTCAGAATGGACTGGTTGGATCTCCTTGCAGTCCAAGGGACTCTCAAGAGTCTTCTCCAATACCACAGTTCAAAAGCATCAATTCTTTGGTGCTCAGCCTTCTTCACAGACCTGCCTCTTGAGAAATCTGTATGCAGGTCAGGAAGCAACAGTTAGAACTGAGCATGGAACAACAGACTGGTTCCAAATAGGAAAAGGAGTATGTCAAGGCTGTATATTGTCACCCTGCTTATTTAACTTATATGCAGAGTACATCCTGAGAAACGCTGGACTGGAAGAAACACAAGCTGGAGTCAAGATTGCTGGGAGAAATATCAATCACCTCAGATATGCAGATGACACCACCCTTATGGCAGAAAGTGAAGAGGAACTAAAAAGCCTCTTGATGAAAGTGAAAGAGGAGAGTGAAAAAGTTGGCTTAAAGCTCAACATTCAGAAAACGAAGATCATGGCATCCGGTCCCATCACTTCATGGGAAATAGATGGGGAAACAGTGGAAAGAGTGTCAGAGTTTATTTTTTGGGCTCCAAAATCACTGCAGATGGAGACTGCACCCATGAAATTAAAAGACGCTTACTCCTTGGAAGAAAAGTTATGACCAACCTAGATAGCATATTCAAAAGCAGAGACGTTACTTTGCCGAATAAGGTCCGTCTAGTCAAGGCTATGGTTTTTCCAGTAGTCATGTATGGATGTGACTTTTTTGGGGGGGTGGTGGGCTGTACTGCACAGCTTAGTGCAGTACTAAGTTCTTAGTTCCCCAACTGGGATTAAACCCAGACCCTTGTCAGTGATAACCCAGAGTCCTAACCACTGGACTGCCAGGGAATTCCCTAGGTTACTTTTTAACTTTTGGTTGAGAGTTAGAACATTGTGTGCCAGAATTCAAAGAAACACAAATTGAGGACATGACAAAAAGACTATGGAGCCTGTTTAAAGAGGCTCACACTGACCAACTCTGGGGCAATTCAGTCATCAAAAAGAACATGATCGATTAAGCCTTCAAAAAAGAAGAACATCTTTAGTCCATCCTGATACTAAAATAAAAAAAAGAAAAAGGAAAATTCCTCAGTTGCTACCTACCGTTGGAGCAACTTACATAAAATTACTCTGAAAATTGATAAAAGGGAAGGAATTTACTTTTAACAAAAGAAGGATGTGAGTTCACCCCCAGTTGATAAGAGAAGGCTCCCCTTCACTTTTTTAGTATTCATTCATTCATTTTGGCTGTGCTGGGCCTCTGTTGCTGCACGCAGGCGTTCTCTAGTTGCGGTGAGCGGAGGCCACTCTCTGGTTGCGGTGTGTGGGCCTCTCGTTGCCGTGTGTGGGCCTCTTGTTGCAGTGGTCTCTCTTGTTGTGGACCACAGGCTCTAGGATGCGTGAGCTCAGGAGTTGCAATTCACAGGTTCAGCTGCCCCGTGACATGTGGGATCTTCATGGACCAGGTATCAAATCACTGTCCTTTGCGTTGCAAGGTGAATTCTTAACCACCAGACCACCTGGGAAGCCTCAGAAAGCTCTTCTTTAAGAAGAATGCCAGCTAGTGACTGCATAAGAATAATAGAATTAGAAAATCACCATTTTATGACCCTCAGTGAAATAATTTAGACAAGGATCTCCAGGTAAAAGAGTGTTAGGGGGCAGGATAATCCCAAGATGCCTAAATAGCACCCTGAAGTTCATTCTAATTACAGAGGGAAAACTACTTTTAGAATGGAGTGATTCAACGGTCTGTACCTTATCTGTGTGATCAAAGTTAATTTTGCTGATGAACCTGCATTATGTGCTTAAAGCAATGTAGGCTGACTTTATCACCATCACTTATGGAATATTCTGGTGAAACAGGTTCAACTTGATTTCCTGTTTATAGGAGTTTCTGTTTACAAGAAATCCATGTGATGAAAGTACAAATTAGATACCCTGAGTACAATCTGATAAATTCAGATTGGAGAATAATCTGTAAAATAACTTCCTTCATCTTTGAAAGGTGGGAGAAAGGTGATTCCAGATTAGAGATTGGAGATAAACATATATGGAACTTGGTTGGATCTTGGTAAAGGGGGAGAAAAGCCATAAAAGACATTTGGGGAAATTTGAATATGGACTGTGTATTAGATAATAAGAAATTGTTAATTTTCTTAGGTGAGCTAAGGTATTGTGGGCACGTCAGAGGATATCCTTATACTTGTACTTGCTATTCAAAGTGTGGTGGGTGAATGCATAGCATTGCAACACCTGAGAATTTCTTAGAAAAGCAGAACCTTGGGTACTTCCTCTGACCAGCAGAGTCAGAATCTGCTGTGATTCATAGGCCATTAAATTTGAGAAGCACTGTGTTAGGACATGCACGCTGAAGTATTTAGAAGTGAAGTGTCGTGATACCTGTCACTTACTTAAAATATATATATATATGGGAGAGGAGGGAGAAAGAGGGAAGGACAGAAAAGCAAATGTGCTAAAATAACAACAACTGTTGAATCTAAGTGGTGGTATATAACTTATTCATTGTTATTCTTTTAACAGTTCTCAGGTTGAATGTCTCATAATAACAACTTGGAAGAGTAGAAGCTAATGTTAACTGCATTCTATTGGACTTGACTAGTCCTTTCCCCAGAAAACATTATTTTTGAAGGCTAAGCACTATATTTAAACAGTAGAAGTTTTCTAAGAAGCTTCTAATTATTCACTCCTAAAACTCTTAATATTTAGTTTTCTCTCTTCTATTAGTAGGAACCTATCTGTGTATGAGGGCTAAGTGGAGCTTTTGTTTTTATTACATGTATCCCCTATCTAAAAGAATGAAACTAGGACACCTCCTAACACCATACACAAAAATAAACTAAAAATGGATTAAAGACTTAAAGGTAAGGCCAGAAACTATAAAGCTCTTAGAGGAAAACATAGGCAGTACACTCCTTGACATAAATCAAAGCAAGATCCTCTGTGACTGACCTCCTAAAGTAATGGAAATAAAAAAAAATAAATAAACAAATGGGACCTCATTAAACCTAAAAGCTTTTGCAGAGCAAAGGAAACTATAAACAAGGTGAAAAGACAACCCTCAGAATGGGAGAAAATAATACCAAATGAAATAACTGACGAAGAATTAATCTTCAAAATAAGCAGCTCATGCAGCTCAATACCAGAAAAACAGACAACCCGATCAAAAAGAGAGCAGAAGAGCTAAACAGACATTTCTCAAAAGAGGACTTGCAGATGGCTAATAAACACAGGAAAACATGCTCAATATCTCTCACTATTAGAGAAATACAGATAAAAACTACTCATGAGATCTCATGGCCTGAATGGCCATCATCCAAAAATTAACAAATAATAAATGCTGGAGAGTGTGTGGAGAAAAGGGAACCCTTTTGCATTGTTTGTGGGAATGTAAATTGATATAGCTCAGCATATAACCCAACAATCCCACTACTGAGCATATACTCTGAGAAAACCAGAATTTAAAAAAAGACACATGTACCCCAGAGTTCATTGCAGCCCTATTTACAATAGCTAGGGCATGAGTCAGTGCTAATGAGGTGGATGAACACCTATTACACAGAGTGCAAGTCAGAAAGAGAAAAACAAATATTGTATATTAATGCGTAGATATGGAATCTAGAGAGATGGTACTGATGGACCTGTCTGCAGGGCAGCAGTGGAGATGCAGATATAGAAAACAGACTTGTAGACACAGTGGAGAAAGGAGAAGGTGGGACGACGAATTGACAGAGTAGCATTCAGACATATACATTACCATGTGTAAAAAAGATAGCTAGTGAGACTTGGCTGTGTGATGCAGGGAGCTCAACCCTGAACTCTGTGACAACCTAAAGGGCTGGGAGGTGGGAAGGAGTTTCAGGAGCGGGGGACCTGTGTATAACTATGGCTGATTCATGTTAATGTCTGGCAGGAACCATCATGGTATTGTAAAACAATTATCCTCCAATTAAAAATAAATACAATTTTTAAAAAGCAACCTTTAAAAGGGAATTGTTGAAGTGAAGGACTAGAAGATAACCCGGCTATATGTAATTTTTCTTATTTCAGAGCCTGTTAGACAAAGTAAGTGGGTGCTCACTGTGAGCTGTTAACCCCCATGACCTTTGCTGGTGCTGGCTCTCAGTGATCACTAGTGTGTTTTGGACCCTTACGCTGTGTGGAGTATTGACAGGAGACTCGTGAGCAGGATGTATAACGTTTCTGCCCTTATGTCTTTTATAGTCTAGCAGATGGGAAAAATTCTTTTACTTCGTCCTAACTAGCACATTTTACTTAATCATTATATCACATTTTACTTAAATTATTAACATATGCAAAGTCTTTCGATGTTTTGTGTAAGAGCTTGATCATGTCAGCACAAACAGACGTTATAGGGTAATCTTTCGACAAACCCAAATGAGTTGGCAAACTATTATATATAGGATGGATAGATAACAAATTGCTCTGTATAGCAAGTGCATGCCTGCTAAGTCTCTCCTTCAGTCTAGTCCAGCTCTGCAACCCTGTGGACTGCAGCTCGCCAGGCTCTTCTGTTCATGGGGATTCTCCAGGCAAGAATACTGGAGTGGGTTGCCATGGCCTCCTCCAGGGGATCTTCCTGACCCAGGAATCGAACCAGTATCTCTTAAGTCTCCTGCATTGGCAGGCGAGTTGTTTACCACTAGCACCACCCAAGGTATAGCACAGGGAACTATATTCAGTATCCTGTGATAAACCAGAGTAGAAAAGAATATGAAAAAAAATATGTGTGTATAACTGAGTGACTTTGCTCTATAGCAGAAATTAACACAACATGGTAAATCATCTGTACTTCAGTACATTAAAAAAAGTCAAATGGCCTGGTGTAGGTTTTAAACAAGAATGATGCTTTCGTATTACAATTTAATAGCACATGTAGCTGGGGTTATAATAGAAAAGCTTGTGGGGTTTGATTTTTTTAACTTAAACACTAATCATGCATTATTTTTGGCTTCAGGTGGTGACCCTAACAGCTGACGATAAGACAAGTGTTTCCTTCTCCTCTCTCCGGGGACAGGGTGTCATTTACAATGTCATTGTTCGGGATCCATTTCTAAACACGTCCACGGCTTACGTGCCCACTCACACGTACGCTTGCAGCTTTGAGGCAGAGGAGGGTAATTGTTCCTCCCTTGGTGAGTATGTAGATTTCAACTGTGAACTTTCTTCTTTGGCCTTGAAGAGCTTTATCAACTAGTAAAGAACTTCAGGATATTTACAAGTGCTTTTGTCTCTTTTATTCATTCATGCATTAAGCACATGCCTCCTGAGCACCTGTGTTACTCTGCTCTCTGTTCTAGGCACTGGCATAGAGGAGTGAATAAAATGGGCATAATACTTGCCTTCCTGGAGCCTGCATTTTAGTGGTGGGGGGAACGAGGCAGACAAAAGAGATGTGTAAAATACACAGTACCTAAGATAAGTGATGAGGGCTAAGGAGCAAGAATTAACCAGTGAGGAGATAACCAGTGAGGGCGAGAGAATTTGAGAAACTAGCTAGGGAAGTCCTTGCTGAACTGGTAGCATTAGGGTGGAGACCCATGGCAAGGCAAGGAGCCATGCCCGTGTCTGCGGTGGGGAGTGGGTTGCCAGGCCGAGGAGACAGCCAGCGCAGAGCCCTCAACTGGGAGCCTGCTGGTGTAGCTGCAGGAGCAGGCAGCCTTGGAGGTCCTCCTTTGAGCTACAGCTTTTATTCCGAGTGCAATGAAAAGGCATTGGAGGGCCTGAGCAAATAATACTATGATCGGTCTCATATTTTAATGGGATCACTCTGGTGCTTTTCTTGAGAAAAATCAGGGGCAAGAGCAGAAATAGGGGGATTGATGAGGAGGCAGTCATAGTGTCTAGGAGAGAGAGGACAGTGGCACTCGGGGTGTTGTAACATCATTGTGTGTGTGTGTATTTAGCATTTTATTCTGAAACAGTTCCACAGAAAAGATGTAAAAATAATTCAAAGAATTCTGTATAATCTTCACCAACATTCCTCAAATGTTAGTTAACATGTTTGCTGTTTGCTTTTCATTCTTTATCTAGACATACACACATATCTACATTTCTTCCCCCTGAAGCATTTGAGAGTAAGTTGCAGACATAAAGACCCTTTTGCCCTAAAATATTTCTGTTCATTTCCTTATATAGCCATAGTGACGATGTCAAATCACAAAATGAACACTGATATACTACTGTTACTTAATCTATAGATGTTATCAAATTTCATTGTTTGTTCCACTAATGTCCTTCATACCCAAAGGAAAAAATTTTTTTCTGGTCTGGGGTCCACTTCGGTATCACGTGGTGCTTTATCTTCTTCAATCGGGAATGATTTCTTAGTCTGTCTTTGTCTTTCAAAAAACTACCTTTTTGAAGCATACAAGTTAGTATTTATTTTGTAGAAAGTCCTCAGTTTGGGTTTATCTGACATTTCCTCCTAACTTCAGATGATGCGTTTTTGGCAGGAATACAAAAGAAGTGATGGAGTGTCATTCTCTGCAGACACCTGATGTCTGTTTGTTCCATTCCTGGTGGTCATAATCCTGAGTACTTGGTTAGGGGTGTCTGCCAGGTTTCTCCACTGACAAGTAACTATTTTTCCCTTTAAATATCTTTTGGAGAGATACTTTGAATACAGGCAAATATCCACTTCTCAAACTCTTCACTTGCTGGCTGGAGGATCCAGTGAACTTCCCTGAAATCCTTCCAGCGGGTTTGCCAAATGGCATTTTGCTCTATTTATCATTTCTTTCATGTTTATAGCTGTAGGAAAGGAGGGGGTCTCGGGACTGAGCTGATGGGCCAGCTAAGAAAGAGACTGGAAAAGGACCTTTGGATTTAGCAACAACTAGAAGCTACTGGTGTCCTTGGGAGCGTTTCAGAGGAGCCTGATTGGAGTATGTTCAAGAACAAATAGGAGGAAAGAAATTGGAAAAAGAGTGTGAAAAGCTCTTTCAAGGAGTTTTCTATAAAGAATAAAGTCTGTTGGTTGTGGGAATTGTCTGGTGGCCCAGTGGCTAGGACTCAGCCCTTTCACTGCCGTGGCCTGAGTTCAATCCCTGGTTGGGGAACTGAGATCCCACAAGCTGCACAGTGTGGCCAAAAAATAAATAAGTAAATAAAGCCTGTTGGTTGTGTTCAAGCAGGGATTAATTTTTGCTCTTCTCTGCTAGAGCTGTGTCCCACCCAGTCATCCAGTGCCACATGCGAGAGCCTTGAGAGGTACAGTGCAAGAAACCAGGCAGATATAAGTTCTGTGATTTGACAGCTAGGCTAGATCTTTTTGGGTTTTTCTGTTCCTTTTCCCCTGAACTCTTTGCACCAGGGCCCTCCTGATCAGAGCACTCTGGGCCCTGTCTTTCCACGTTAGGTGGAAGAGAGGGAAGGGTCCCATCTGATTGTTCCTTCAACTCAGGGTGGAACCCTCTCGGTCATGTGGGTTCTATCACTTTCCTTTTCAAGCTCGATGCACACTAAGATGACCTTCCTGAGCTTGAAGTAAGGAGGATGTATCCACGTTACCTCATTTAAAAAAAAAAAATTTATTGGCATATAGTTGCTTTACAGTGTTATTGTGTTATTTTCTGCTGTAGAGCAAAGTGAATCAACCATACATATATACATGGATCTCCTCTTTTTTGCCATTTCATTAAAACCTTTGCCTATGTCATTACCTATAGCGATGCTGTGATGACTGAAAACACTGTAAACGTTGGCTCTCCTCCATCCTCCCATCCCACTCGCTATTATACCTCTCAGTTCTCCTTATGAAACCTTGTCTCCTCTCTGATTTGCTTATATGTTTGACTTTCTCTCTCTTTCCTTCCTGGTATTGTGATCGGAGATTCTTAGTTCCCCTCTGCTGTCTAATGTCCTGGAGGAACATATCTAAACTGGGTCAGTTTTTATTGGGCTGCTTGCTGTCTCTGGTGATTGTACTTGTTGGAAACTTCCGCTAGATTTTCACTTGAAAAAAATTATCCCACTAAAGAATGCATGTTTTTGTTATAATGATTGAATCGTAGAGCAGCAGTCAATCACAGGGCAGGAGGAGAAGGGGGTGACAGAGGATTAGATGGTTGGATGGCATCACCAAATCAATGGACATAAGTTTGAGCAAGCTTCAGGAGATGGTGAAGGACAGGGAAGCTTGGTGTGCCGTAATCAGTGGGGTTGCAAGGAGTCGGACATGACTTAGTAACTGAACAACAACAAATAGGTCTGAAATAAGCAGAATGTGGCAGTAACTCTCATTTCATCTTTCCTTTCATCTCTTCATTTGCAGAGAAATTGCTATTTAGGTATATTTTATGCCCTGCAAGTTCTGGCCTTCTATCTTGAGTTCTTTATCTAAATGTAGGTCTTCATGGTATCCACTGGAATGCTTGAGTATTTTATGTGTTTTGACTTGTAGTTGGTTTGTAATACCTCACATAAGTTTGTGTAGGTGCTGTGTTTTTATTTGTAGTTCAGGAATTATTTTCTTGTGTTTATCTCAGAGGATTCATGATGATGGTGAATTTAATGGGCCTATTTTCCCCTTCAGTAGGATTTATCTTTTGAATTCTAGTTTTTGGATTTAAGTTTGCACTGCTTGAGGATCACAGGATTCGATTCTTCTGCTTCAGGGAGCACATTGTGCTTTATCATTAGTTATTAAGCTATATTTTTATGCAGAGCAACATGCATAATTGATAAGATTGGTAGTGACTTGTTCACGGGTGGCTTGTAGAATAATACATGTTCTTTTGTTTCAGTGTGGTTTTCGGTTAACTAACCTAACTTCGTTTGTTAGGGAAGACTTCAGTGAACTTCCATATACCATTATCCAGCCTTAACAATTTTGATTCATGGCTGTTATCTTGTTTCAGTTGTACACCCACCATGTCTCTGCCCCTCCACCCTCCTTTATCACTGGATTTATTTAGAGCAGGTACCTGATGGTCATTTTGCTTATGGAATTTTGGTATGTATATCTTAAAGAAAAGGGCTATTAAAAATAAATAGCCACAGTAGCATTAATACAAGTTTCAGTGAAAAATATTGAAGATAATTCCTTAATGGCATCAAATTAACAGCCAGTGTTTACATTTTCCCAGTCTTGTTTTTCACAGTTCATGTGTGTGAGTCAGGTTTCACATGAGGTCTGTACATTACATGCAATTGGTATGTCTTAAATTCCCTTGACACCATAGTTCTCCCTCCCCACTCTCTCCTGTTTTTTTCTTCTAGTTTCCTTTTGAAGAAACAGAATTATTTGTTTTAGGCACACTCTCTTTTCTTCTCTTTTCCACCATTCCCTCCCCCAAAGGTGTCGCAGGTAGAATTACAGACCCTTATCAGGAAGCAGCGTTGTCTGATTTCTCTTTCTGTAGGACCTGCAGCCATTGGTATTCATCACCCACATAAAGTCACTAGGGGTGGCAAGAATGTTTCTAAAATAACTTATATACCTGTGGAATAAGTTATTACTTCATTCTACTTGTTTTTCATGAAGCTTTTGTTCTGTATTAAATAGATATAACATATCAAATTGGATGTATTATCCACTTAATTTTTACTCTTTTTAGGAAGAGTATCTACCAAAGTCTTCTTCACTCTTTTTGCCCTGCTTGGCCTCTTCATCTGTTTCTTTGGACACAGATTCTGGAAAACAGGTATTTTGTCTAAAATAGTTGCTACTTACATGCCTCGTGTTTTTTTTTTTTTTTCCTGAAATGCTGCTGGGGAGTTTATGATCTGTAAGGAGAGTAAGCAACTTATTATCTCCACTATTTCATTGATTTGTGGGTCTTTTAGTAAACATTTTACTGAATTACAGTACATTTTTAATTTTTTCTCTTTTCTCCACTAGGGAGTTCAAACTCCTCTTATTAAGCAGGGTATAAAGTTTGATCTGTGCATCCACCTTTATCAATTGCTAGAATGACTAGTTGACCAAAGATTACCAATTAGAAATCAGAATGTCTGTGTACAAAATATATGTGGATTTTGGTGATGGTGATGGACGTGGTTTTGCACAAATCAGGCTGCAAATCAGTGAGGTTGAAATGTCTGCACAACCCTGGGAGGTTTAAACAGCAAATGGGAACGCCACGATCTGCTCAGTGAAACCCAGTGAAGGGAGGAGAATATGAAATGTGCTTGTTAAATTGACTTGAATTCTTTGGATTACCTTTTATATAACTAACATTTGCGTGAGTGCTTAGTCACTCAGTCGTGTCCAACTCTTTGCAACCCCATGGACTATAGCCCACCAGGCTTCTCTGTCCATGGGATTTCCAGGCAAGAGCACTGGATCACGTTGCCATTTCCTCCTCCAGGGGGTCTTAACTCTCCTGTGTTTCCTGCATTGCAGATGGATTCTTTACCCATGGAGCCTAATGTTTGTAGTTACTGGGAAAAAAAAAAAATGAATCCTTCATGTAATTCATTAACAGGGGATATAATGGTATTACAAGGGGAGAGTGAATGTAATCCTGATCTTAGGAAACTGTTTCAACTGATAAATTGTTTGAAACAGCAACTCCTTTCCTTCCATTGCTACCTTTTTTATCTTGATTAAGAAGAGAGTATTGTGAAGAATATTTAATTGCTCAAAATGTAGAATGATCCTATAGTACAGAATTTAATTGTTAAGCTGTATGTAGAGTTTAAAAGATAAGGAAATGACAATCCACTCCAGTACTAATGCCTGGAAAATCCCATGGACAGAGAAGCCTGGTAGGCTGCAGTCCATGGGGTCGGGAAGAGTTGGACACGACTGAGCGACTTCACTCACTCACTCACTAGGTTTTTATGGTTAAAGACAGTAGTCAATGTTCATATTAAACAAGAGAGGATGAATTAAAAGAAGACATAAAAGTCACATTTTGCTTTGGAATATATTTTTTTAATCTTTCAAATCCTATTTTTGCTCATGTAATGAAGGGCTCCCAGGTGGCGCTTCCACCTGCCGATGCAGAAGACGCAAGAGATGTGGGTTTGATGCCTGGGTTGGGAAGATCCCCTGTGGTAGGAAATGGCACCCCACTCCAGTATTCTTGCTTGGAAAATTTCATGGGCAGAGGAGTCTGGCAGGCTGCAGTCCATGGAGCCACAAAGAGTAGGACATGGTTGAGTGACTGAGCACAATGAACTGAAATCTAGTGTGTAATTTCAGATCAGACACAATAACAAAAGTACTATTTCTGTTTTAAATTGGAACTATAAATATACCAAACCAAGCTATGAAATTAACAATTAACTGATCAATTGAAACTGACCTATATATAAAAAATGTATCCAATAGTTAATACTTTAATTTGTACCCATTTAATAAGAATATTTACTCCCAATGATGTCTGAATTTTTCCTGCCTTTTAGATACTTATTTCTTTTCTTTGAATGCCCTCATGTATACATTCTGGGAACTGAAGAATGTGTTTGTAGATTAGACATTTAAATTGCATTTACTAACCATAGCTTTTTTTTTTTTTTTCTTTCTTGGTGGTCTGCTACTAGAACTATTCTTTATAGGCTTTATCTTCGTGGGATTCTTCTTTTATATACTGATTACAAGACTGACACCTATTAAGTATGATGGTAAGTGAACATAATATAGTTTGATGGAGGTTCAAAGAGCAAGGTGCTGTGTTTGCATCCCTTGTATAGGTTAACCAGTACTGAGCGTGCTATCCTCTTATGTGTGTAAAATAACTGGCCACCTATGCTCTACACATCTTTTCTGAACTACTCCTTCAAACCTTCTCTCCAAGGTTTTTAATCTGCATGGAGAAGTCCTTGGTACTCAGGGAAATGAAGGGCCATGTGGATTATAAGCCTGTGTTCCAGCTATGTGGTATATTGACAATATGACATTTACAACAGAGTGTTAGGATTTTCTTTACCTCAGAACAAACACAAGCCTCCTTCCTTGTCATGTTGAACAGAATCCTTGTCACCCCTTCTTCCACAGTCCCAGATAGAGGTTGTACCCAACCATGCCTATCACTCATCCTCAGAGGCTTAGCTCCCCAGCTGGTTTCCAGTCTCAGACCCTCCCTAGAGAGGGCCTTTCCACGCTGTTTTCATGGCACTGCTGATGCACCCTTGGTGCCCGACCCAGAGAAAGGGTAGTCTAGGCTGGCTTTGGTAACGTTAGCGTGTCTGAGCATGCATCTGAGAAGCTCTGATTTAACTGTCCATCCGCTCCCCTTGTGCAGTCCGCCTGATTGTGACAGCCGTCGCCGGAAGCATCGGTGGAATTTTCTTGGTAGCTGCTTGGTGGCGATTTGGAGTCCTCACGCTCTGCATGCTGTGTGTCGGACTGGTGCTGGGCTTCCTCGTCGCGTCAGTGGTTTTCTTCACTCCCCTGGGTAGGAGATCCATTACTCATGTTATGTGTGTGCAGTTCATTGTCAGACTTTATTTCACCTTTCCAGGACACGTCCCCCCCCACCGCACCCCTTGTCAGGGATTTGGGGCCTCTCCTGAGAGTTCTGGAAACTTGCACTGATAATGCGCCACTTTAGGGAAAACCAGTACCAATAAGAATCCCCCTTTCCTCAAAGGTGCCCTATGTAGATGAATTCTGGAACATCTTCAGAGGTTGCCTTGGACCTACGTGTCATAGGGGTCTGTGTGTATTTCTGTTGGTTGAAATTAATGGAGGTAAAGGGAATTCTTTATATATGGCAGAACAGTGGTTTTCAGTTTTTAAAACCCTGCAACTGTTTCTTCAAGTGAGTTTTAAGCAGAAGCCTGGTACAACCCACAGATAAATTGGCACTACTCTGATGGCAGCTGAGCCAGGGAGCCTGGTGCTCTGTTGCCAGTCTTCTCTTGTACCACTAACCCCTGCTCCCACTCCCTGCAAGCCCTGAGTGTTCCTGAGGTACCTACTTATAGTCATCCTAGCCAGTAACACAGGGATGGTTTGGGGGGTTTTAAATTATTCAGTTTCTATCCATTTAAAAAATCTAGGTAATGTGTAAGTTAACTCAAAAGGGAGGAAAGATTTTCCTTTTAACCTTCTAGGTTCTTTGGCTGCTCTAATAATTCAGTTGACATAGGACAGATTCCTAGGAGAAAACCAAATTTAATTCTGTAGCACTGGAGTCGCATAAAAATAGAAGACTCAAAGGCAGTCAGGCAGTTGAGGCTTCTCTGCCATCCTGAGCTAAGAATTCAGATGGAGTCTGAGGCTTTAGAGAGGTGGAGGGCACTTCACAGGAACATAAGAAGGGTAGGTGTTTGGTAACCAGGTGTCTGCCATTGCAGATAGAAAGCTGTCTCTGGTAATTGCTTTCATTCTGGGCCAGGCCTGTGATCTACATTCTTTTAGGCAGTAAAGGGAGAGAAAAGTTTCCCCCAGATCTGCTGGGTCTTGATTGCCTTCAGCTCAAAATAATCCACATGCCAAAGGGGCCCATTCTGGGGTGCCTGTTCTGCTGCCCTTCACTCTGTAGTTGTATGATAACTTACATTTCTTCAGTGGTGAAAATCCTCCTGCCAGTGCAGGAGAGACAAGAGAAGTCAATTCAGCGCCTGGGTCAGGAAGATCCCTGGGAGAAGGAAATGGCAACCCACTCCAGTATTCCTGCCTGGAGAATCCCACGGACAGAGGAGCCTGGTGGGCTACAGTTGATGGGGTCACAAAAGCCAGGCACAGCTGAGCGCACACACACTATACATAAAATAGATAAATAACAAGGACTTACTGTATAGCACAGGGAACTATATTCAGTATTTTGTAATAAGCTATAATGGAAGATACTTCAAAAAAGAAGTGTGTGTGTGTGTGTGTGTGTGAGTGGGTGGGTAGGTGTATAGCTGAATCAGTTTGCTGTACCCCAGAAACTAACACGACATTATTAATTAATTATATTTCAAGAAAAAATAAAATTTTTAAAAAGGGTGTCTATGGCCAGAAGTACTCTACTAGGTTATTTTTTACTTCTGATAATGTTTAGTTCTTTTATTAAAATTTTTTAGATCAGAAAGAATTGGTGAACTGTGTATTTACTGACGATTCCAAGGCCCTTTGCTCTGATTTTAGCAAACCTATAGCCAAGTTCATTCCAGGCCCCCTTACAGGTAGCTCTTTATCTACCTGCAAAGTAGCATTGTTTAGATTCGGCTAAATCACAGACTCTCAGGGATGTTTATTGAAAATGCAGATTCAGAACTCTACTCTAGAAGTGCTAAACCAAATACTATTTGATGAGCTTCCTTTTTGTTAGTCTTTAGAAGATGGAGGGATGGTGGATTAGAACCTTTTGTAGTTAATATGTTGAACTCTCTTATTTTTAGTAGTTAATGTATGAACTATCTCATCCCTCAAGGACATTTAGGGTAAGTGTGACCTTAATTAGAGTGGGTACAAACTCATATTTCTAAGCACTAAAATTTGGAAAAGATTTGGTTGACTTCTAGATTTAATGAAATTACTGTTTTTCACTTTATTATGTGTCTTCTGAGTAGGTCAGTCTTCTCATGCCTGGCATCATAACTACTATTGTTAATCTCTTGTATTCCTTTTTTTAAAGTCACATGTGCATGTTGTGAAGGATAGCATTGGTGAACTGGAGATATGATCCATCCATTCACCTCACTGAAGCATGGTGCAGTTTGCTTTCTGAGAATATGGGGTCTCCAGGTCAGAGCCCCTCACTATGGACCTCCAACTCTTTCAGGATACGTGGGTCTCAAGATACAGGGACGTCTCCATTTGGACTGAGGGATGGTGCCAGTGTCAGTATTAAATAATTGTCAGATTTACATTTTTGTTATTTAAACATAATTTATAATAGAAGTGCTAATATATCCATCCTGGGTCACCCCAAGGTGCACTGCACTTTAGAGAAGGGTTTAGTAGGATGGATTAGCTCACATCTTAGCTAAATGATTAGCTCACAGCTTTCCTGATGCCTGAGAAAAAGTCACATCTTCCAGTGTACAGTGGGTAAACAGGAAATGCACTGATGGTCAAAATCGACTAAACAGAATTTGCTTCTTATACGGGATTTCATATATCATATGATCACTCTGAATGCCATTTATATTTTTTACTTCACAGTACAAAATCAGGGAATTATAGAAATTTATAGCTAGAAGGGATGATTTGAAGCTTGGAGATAAAGTGGTTCAACCTTTTCATTTTAAGGATCAGGAAACAGGCCCAGCATCACAGCTGGCGAATGATAGAGCTTGGGCTAGTCCAGCCTCTTCTGAGTTATCCTGTAATAAATGCAGAGCATTACCTGCTTGATTTTTCCTCCTACCCCTCTACTTTCTTAGGACACATCCTTCAAAGAGGATTGTATTGATAGTTAAGTGAAAAGAAATCCATTCATTTCATAGTGCCTGTTTGTTACTTTAAACCTTCAGAGTATGTCTATGTTCACATGTTGAGAAAATGAAATTCCAGTTGGCAAACCTGTTGTTTACTCCTGATTTCTTTCTGCTTTTCCAGGAAACCTAAAGATTTTCCGTGTCGACGCAGTATTCTGGGTGACCTTCTCTTGTATAGCCATTTTCATTCCAGTGATTTTCATGGGCTGCTTAAGAATAGTAAGTGTTTCATCAGGTCAGGATTCACCCTATTTTCCTGGGCCTTCCTTTGTTCACTTATTGCATCATTTTGCATTTCTTTTCCCTAGAGACAGCTGTCTGTCTGTATCAGATGATTGATTTTGAATAGCCTTGTTACTGTGAAAGCAAGGAAAGTTCTCGTTACAATGGTCACATTATTTTTTTCCAATAAGTGGTGCAGGTCATCACACTTCTAACAGCAGGAGCAGAGAAGGTAGGGCTTATGGCGATGCAGCCACTTGATGGATTGTTCATTTCTGCTGTCTCTCCAGGAGATTCTTCATCTACTTAGAATTTATTATTGAAGTTATTTCAGCAGGAAGACCTTTTCTATGACGAGGGACACTGTGTTTTATGAACCATAGTTGTTGAAAAGTTTTTTTCAGTTTATCTTCTTTTTTCCATAATTTTTAAAATTTATTTTCCAGCCAAAATAAATTTTAAAAAGCACTGGGTCTTCATTGCTGCAAGTGAGCTTTCTCTAGTTGTGGTGAGCAGGGACTTCTTGTTGCAGCGTGCAGGCTTCTCATTGCGGTGGCTGCTCTTGTTGCTGAGCACAGGCTCTCAGACGCTCGGGCTTCGGTAGCTGTGGCGTGTGGGCTCAGGAGTTGAGGTTTCCAGGCTCTAGAGCACAGGCTCTGTAGTTATGGTGCACAGGCTTGGTCGCTCCAAGGTATATGGGATCGTCTCGAATCTGGGATTGAACCTGTGTCTCCTGCCTTGGCAAGTGGATTCTTTACCACTGAGCCACCAAGAAAGCCCCTAGTTTATCTTTTCAGGTAACCTTTATTCAGTTCTAAGATTTGGTCCCTTTTCATATGCCCTGAAGGAGCAGGAGTGATTCCTGGCTCCTCAGGGTTGAGGCCAGTGATGAAAGCTATAAAAACTATTATTGTTCTACCAGAGGTGATGCCTAAACACTTCTGCTTTTCCACAGCTGAACATACTGAGCTGTGGATTCGTTGGCTCCTATTTGGTGGTCTTGGCCGTGGACAGTTACCTGTACACAAGCCTTTCTTACATCACTTTGAACATACTCAGGAGAGCACTCCATGTGGATTTCCGCAGAGCTTTCGTGAATGTGCCTTTTCAAACGAACGGTAAGACTCGAAATCCAAGAACCAAGTGATGGTCAGGTAGGAATATTGGCTTACCTGTGCTAACAAGAGCTCTTCTAACCAGATTGAAAGAAGGTTAACGGGCCATAAGGAGGAAATTCACACCATGCAGATGGTATTAGAGCCCTGTGTTAATGATTACTTATGATCACAGGAGCAAAGAATTTAAATTTGTAAGGTGGCTGAAATTCATACTTCTAAAAATCTAATAAATGAACTTATTAAGAAATTTCTAAACCAGGATTACTAAGGTTTATCTAGTCATTCCCGGTTATCAGAAAAATGCTGAGAATAAAGCTGTTTGGCACCTTATGAGTTGAGGGTAGGGTGAGGGGTGAGAAGGACAACCTGATTTTTTAAGTTATTCCCTTTTTTCCTTCCTATGAAGAAGCACATAATTTGCTAATAAAAAGAGAAAGTGGTTTTCAATCAGTAGTTGTGTTTTTCCTCAATTGTAAGAGTCAACCCATTAAAGATTTTCCATTAAGTTTTTGAAGGAGAAATATGATTACTAAATCAAATGTTCACAAAGATTGCAAGGTATGTTGGTTTCAGAATGTTAAAATAGGGAGGATGGTAAAGCAAGACTTAGAATTAAAGTTATAGAAGCATGATTGAAATTGTTATGAATATTTAAGGTCAGCTTTTTCCCTCTGCTCTCCTGAACCTGCCCTCATTGTTTAAGAGGTTGATGGTAGAGACCTTGAAATCCACGTGTCATAGAAGTGGATTTTACTGAAAGCTCCGTACAATTTGTTGAATCTCTTCATGCATTTCTATATCTACTCTATATGAGTGGGGTGGGGTCCCATACAGGATGGAATGGGGAAAGAAGAGCATGGTGGTCTCTGATGTTCCACGTTGTATGTCTGTGAGATCACTACCTTTCCTCTCCACTCTGGAAAAACACAACAAACAACTCTGCCTTTGAGTACTATCCCTGTAGTCATAAAATACTGGAATGCCAAGGCTCCAAACAACTGATTCCTTTATAACTCTGGACTTTCAAATGCCTGTAGTAGGAAATTCCTATCTTGAAATGTAAAACCATAGTTTCCTTGCTTATTCCCTGGCTTGTAAGTGAGGAAGCACACATATATTTGGACATACTCACCATAAAGTGTAGTATTTAACTGAGAAAAGACAATACAGATTGAGGCTATAAAATGTCTTAACATCTAGTGACCAGTTTTAAAATACCAGAGTTCAGACTGTGCTTTCTACTGTTCTGTAGACTTTATTGTCCTGGCAGTATGGGGGATGCTGGCTGTAAGTGGAATTACGCTACAGATTCGAAGAGAAAGAGGGCAGCCATTTTTCCCTCCCCACCCATACAAATTATGGAAGCGAGAGCGTGAGCGGAGAGTGACGAACATTCTGGACCCCAGCCACCACATCCCTCCACTAAGAGAGCGACTCTTCAGCCGATTAGCCCAGATCAAAGGGCTCTTCCAGAGGGAACAGCCAGCGGGAGAGAGAACGCCCCTGCTTCTGTAGATGCCAGAATGCTTGGTCAGGGCAATATAGATGTACAACCCAGGTACCATCTCAGGTTCGGTGATGCTGCCCGGCTGCTTCAGCAATCTCTGGGGCAAGTCTGCTAAGAAACCGGCTCTGCATCTGTGCTTTGTACAGTACTGTGGTCTCTTTATTGAAAGAGGGTAAGGACATGCCTGGGAGATGACAATAATTCTAAGTGAGAGTGAGAAAGGTGGTCATAATGGTGGTGGTAAGGAGGTTTTTCTTTATTACCAAATGCTTAAGAAATTACATTTTTGATTTATAGGTTATGTGTCAACCTACTCCATTAAGTAGATACACTTTTTAAAAAATTAAAAATTAATTGTTGTTCTGTAAAGCCATGGTGGGTTTTTTGTCTTCTGCTTTTTTTTTTTTTTGTAACTTCTTGAACAATTCTCTCACCTAAGTCTGTCTAAACTTGGGGACCAGGGCACAGAGGGCGGTTTTATTTAAATAAATTTTTATTTGCCACTGTGTTTGTAGTTTTGGGGATTTGGTATCACACCTTTGAACTTCAGAGTACAAAGTGGGGAGAACTAACTTATTTTCTGACTACAAGCAATCTGATTACTTAGTTGCACATAAATATCATATATTATCAAAAATTACCCTTTTGTTTATCTTTGTGATAAAATACATATTTACCCTATCGATCATTTTTAAGTATATATATAGTTCAGTTGGTACTCCTCATCTTTGCCTTTTATTGCTTAAAATAGTAATTGAAATAGCTGAACTATTTCAATCATTTGAAAAGAGGTCAATTTATGTAGATAATAAAGTTCTTATATGGATGACTTATTTATATTCCAGATAAAAAATGACTTTTTTTCCTTTCAAAACCTTTTAAAATAGTTTTGACAGCCGATTTCTAGTTTAAACTGCATTCAATGACATATAAGTTGTTTTATTTTGGGGAGATAAATTGGCCCCTAGCTTCATCTATAGTCCCATTAATAAAGAAACCTTTAAAATATTTGCGTTTTGTAGTTCTTTCTGCTAAATTAGTTATTAGAGCATTGGTACAACTTCAAAAATATCAGTATGAAGTCTTTGTCCTATCTGTGTTGTAAATTGGTGAGGAGAGAGAAAGGATTTAGGTGTTGAATAAAGCTGCTTTCAATGAGGGCCCTGGATTCTGTAAGAAGAGTCCCTTCAGTTCTGACTTTGTTGCACCGCAGGAAAGCACCCAGATGCCCTGGGCCGCATCCTTGCTCCTTGTGGCCTTCTAACAACTGTCAGAGTCTCTGCCAGGGTTCTACCTTGTATCTGAAGCTAGTGACTGAGATGCCTGAGTAGCTGTGAGGTTGGTTATGGTTGCCCTACTCCTATTTGTGAGTTAACCACTATTTAAACGATGCTGCTTTTACAGGTTTTTCAATATACAATAGGTTTTTGATGCTTCCGGTAACTGGAGACTTTTCAGCTTTGCTCTTAAAAGTGTCATGGAAAGGCTGAGACAAAATGAAAAAAAATGTATAATAATGTCTTGAATTGAAAAGTTGAAATTACACAGGTGTTTGTTTGCTATGTATTTTGTAATCTTCACTGTTTATATAACTTCAAAAAACACTTGAACATGAAGGAAAAAAATGTGGGCTTTTTTTTATGATTCTGTAGAACCATAGAGATTCTGTATTCTGCTATATCATAAATTCTAACACAGTGACATGGAATATTTGTGTTTTTTTTCTATACATCAAAATGTCTGCCAGTAAAGATTATAAAGACAAAACATACTTTCTTGGAGGGGGGAGACAAATTGTTTAAAATTTTTCATGATAATTTGTGAGAAATAAGCCAGTTTGTTTAATTTTTTAATAATAAGTACCTATTTTGAAACAAATGCAAAAAAGTCTCATTATTATAAAATTCTTATAAAATTTTTATCATCTGTATTTGTACAAAAGTAATAAGACATGAGGACAGTTTCATAGCTATAAACAAAAGTATTTAACTTGGGCGAATAATTCTTCATTTCAAAAAATCAGTTTAACAGCAACAGAATCACAGACTTAGAAAACAAATTTATGGTTGTAGGACAGTGTTGGGGGTAGTGGGTAGGAAGGTTGAAGCGGAGGTATAGTTAGGGAGTTTGAGATATACATGTACCCAGTGCAATATTTAAAATGGATAACTGGCAAGGACCTACTTTATAGCACAGGCAACTCTGCTCAACATTACATAACAACCTAATTGGGATAAGAATTTGAAAAAGGAGACATGTATATGTTAAAAAAAATCAGTTTAAGCATAAATGGAATGATAGGAAATGAAGGAAATCTGGGGTAATGTGTTAAAGGTTATATCCTTTATTAGAAGGAAAGCTGTTGTCTTTAATGCATTAGTTTGTGTTGGTGTCATTAGCACTTTAGTTGGGTCAAACAGAAAAATAATAATGTTGTCAGAAACTTGTTTCTACCAGTTAAATGTTTTAGTTCTGATTAACCTATTATGGATTAGCTATTAGGTTGCCAAACCACAGCAGCTAACCAGTGCTATAAACCTGTTGAGTTCTATATAAAGTGGGATAGAAAACTGATTCTAACAAAGAAATTGCTACAATGTTTGAGCAGGAATGGACTTTAGATACAATAATATCTGATCTTAACATGTAATCATGTTATTTTGTACTTGAGGAAATTCTTAAGGAGTAAATTATATAAAGTCACAGTTATCAAATAATAGTGCCCAAACCAAAACTTGAGAACTCCCTATCCAAATGTGCTTTACACTCTTATTGTGATGAAAATGTAAATCATTGATTTTTTTTCAATTTTCTTCTGTTGTTAGTGAATTCTTAGGAAGCTCCTATGCTCCTAATATTGCCATGATCTCTTCTTCTAGGAAGGTGTTAATTTTGCACAGTGAAAACATGTTTTTCCAAGTTATGGTCATGGACCATTTTATGCTCATTATAAAGTATATAATAGATATTTAGTTTCCAATTCCATAAGTATTTCACCACAGCAGCATTTGTAGTGAATTTTTTGGTGTCAAGTTCACTCCTTGATGATGTACTTGATACCTGTTGTTAACCTTCATGAAAACCCTAGAATTCTTTGCTCTCATTTCCTGAAAACTGTAGGCTTTCCCACTGTGATGTTCAGTCCTTAGGAGCAAGGCTGCCTGTGTTTTCCTTTTTGACATGCACTGAATTTCTTGCCACCCACCCAAAAATTATATGTTGAATCCCTTACCTGCCAGTATTTCAGAGTGTGACTGTATTTGGAGAGAAGTGAAAAGTGAAAGTGTTAGTTGCTTAGTCGTGTCTGACTCTTTGGAACTCCACAGACTGTAACCCACGAGGCTCCTCTATCCATGGGATTCTCCAGGCAAGGATCCTGGAGTGGGTTTCTATGCCCTCCTCCAGGGATCAAACCCAGGTCTCCTGCATTGCAGGGTTCTTCCACATTGCAAGCAGATCTTTACCGTCTGAGCCATGGGGGAAGCCCATTTGGAGAAAGGGCTTTATTAAGGAGTTAATTAATTAGGTAACCGAGCTTCCCAGGTGGCTCAGAAGGTAAAGAATCTGCCCACAATGCGGGAGGCCCTGGTTTGATCCCTGGGTCAGGAAGATCCCCTGGAGCAGGAAATGGCAACCCACTCCAGTATGCTTGTCTGGAGAATTCTGTGGACAGAGGAGCCTGGTGGGCTACAGTCCATGAGACTGCAAAAAGTCAGACATGACTGAGTGTTAACACTTTCACTTAGGTGAAAATGAGGCCATCAGGGAGAGTCCTTAATCCAATCTGAAAAAGATTAGAACATACAAGGACTCTGGGACAAAGTGGGTGTGAGCACACAGTGAGATGGTGGCCACCAGCCAGCAGAGGAGAGCGGCCTCAGACAAAACATACCTGATCTTGGACTTGCAGCCTCAGAATTGAGAAAATTTCTGATGTGATGCCGCCCAGCCTGTGGTATTTTTGTTATGGCAACCCTGGCAAATGACTATACTTTACAAGTCCATTTAATCCAGCTTGTTGATTGGGAGACACTTGTGTGGTCTGGCTACTGCTTTTGCAAGGACTACTCTTTATGAAACTGAGGTAGAGAGGGGCTCAAGTTAGTGGATACTTGGACTCACCGGGGACCCTATAATCACAGCACTGGGGAGGCTGGCAGTTCTGGATCAAGCTACATCAGCATCAGGGACAAAATTTAAAAAATTGTAATACCGCAATACTCTGATTTGGACCTCACCTTCACTCATCCATGCAATATTTTGTTAAGTTCCTAAGTGCCAGGCATTGGCAAAAATCAGGTCCAGTCCCTGCTTCAGGGCTTAGCATGTGATGAGGCAGACACTAAAATAGTTACACAAAAGAAATACAATACACAATGGAAATTTACCATGGAATTGGAGGTAAAATCTGGGATGCCAGGGAAGAATTCCTTGAGGAAATGACATTTAAGTGGAGACTTGGAGTGGAGGATGATCTTTGTTTTTTGAATGTTGAATTTTACACTAGCTCTTTCACTCTCAAGAGGCTCTTTAGTTCCTCTTCACTCTCTGCCATAAGGGTGGTGTCGTCTGCATATCTGAGGTTATTGATATTTCTCCCGGCAATCTTGATTCAAGCTTGTGCTTCATCCAGCCGGTATTTCACATGATGCGTATAAGTTAAATAAGCAGGGTGACAACATATAGCCTTGAAGTACACCTTTTCCAATTTTGAACCAGTCCATGGAACAATGGACTAACTATTGCTTCTAACTATTGCTTCTTGACCTGCATACAGGTTTCTCAGGAGGTAGGTGAGGTAGTCCTATCACTTCATGGCAAATAGAGGGTAAAAAATGGAAACAGTGACAGACTGTCAGGCTCCAAAATCACTGTGGATGGTGACTGCAGCCATGAAATTAAAAGATGCTTGTTCCTTAGAAGGAAAGCTATGGCTGAACATAAACAGTGTATTAAAACACAAAGACATCACTTTGCTGACAAAGGTCCATATAGTCAAAGCTATAGTTTTTCCAGTAATCATGTACGGTTGAGAGAGTTACACCACTATAAAGAAGGCTGAGCACCGAAGAATTGATGCTTTCAAACTGTGGTGTTGGAGAAGACTCTTGAGAGTCCCTTGGACAGCAAGGAGATCAAACCAGTCAATCCTAAAGGAAATCAGTCCTGAATACTCATTGGAAGGACTGATGCTGAAGCTGAAGCTCCAATACTTTGGCCACCTGATGTGAAGAGCTGACTCATTAGAAAAGACCGAAGATTGAAGGCAGGAGAAGGGGACAACAGAGGATGAGATAGCTGGATGGCATCACTGACTCGATGGACATGAGTTTGAGCAAACTCTGGGAGATAGTGCAGACAGGGAAGCCTGGCTTCTCTGTCTGCAGTCCATGGGATCGTAAAGAGTTGGACACGACTTAGTGACTAAACAACAGCTAGAGGATGAGGGCTTCCCTGGTGGCTCAGATGGTAAAGAATCTGCCTGCAATGTGGGAGACTCAGGTTTGATCGCTGGGTTGGGAAGATCCCCTGGAGAAGGGAATGGCAACCCACTCCAGTATTCTTGTCTGGAGAATCCCATGGACAGGGAAGCCTGGCAGGCTCCAGTCCATGGGGTCACGAAGAGTCGGACATGGCTGAGCAACCAATACTTTCACTTTCACTGGAAGATGAGTTAGGACTACAGGGAGGCACAGTGCATTCCATGTAGTAGAGGAAAAACATGAACAAATCCTGGAGGCCTTCCCTTTTCATTTTGGAGATGCCCCAGTGGAATCTTACTTGTACGCCCACCAGTCATTATAGCCCTTCATTTTGGTGCTTGGCAGAATCAGCTCTCCCATTCTCAGCTCTTGTCATTTTGAGCAGCTGATCCAGACAGGATGTTGTCATTTTTTTTTAAATCGAGTTACAAATGATATATAACATTGTGTAAGTTGAAGGTGTACCATATGCTGATTTAATACATTTATATATTACTATATAATTATCATTAGAGCATTAACTAACATCTCTATCATGTCACATATTTCCTTTTTGTGATGAGAACAGTTAAGATTTCATTTATCAGCAACTTAGAGTATTGCTGACTGTAATCATTATGCTGTGAATTAGATGTCCAGAATGTATCTATTACCTTCTCATTTGAAGTTTATACCTTTAAACATTCTCCCCAGCTCCCCTTCCCCCTACCCCTGGTAACCACCATTCTGCTTCTGTTATTAGGAGTTTGGGCTTCATTAGATTCCACAGATTAGTACCATAGTTGTTTGTCTTTCTCTGCTGACTTATTTCACTGAGCATAATGCTGTCAGGGGTCATCTGTGTTGTCACAAATGGCAGAATTTCCTTCTTCCCTATGGTTAACTAATATTTGATCACATACATATGCAACATCTTTGTCCATTCATCCAATGGAGGACACTTAGGTAGTTTCCCTACCTTGGCTATTGTGAATGATGCAATAAACACAGGCAGAAAGATAATTTTTCAATATCCTGTTTTCCTTTGTGTGTGTGTATCTAGAAGTAGGATTGCTGGATTATATGATAGTTCTGTCTTGATTGTCAGTCTTCTCTTCCTCATTACATTTTAATTGTTTTACAAAACTGCATGGAGCACACCTTGCCTTTTTTATTTACCTTTTTCCATTCCTCCCAAGACCCTAGAATTTAGTGATCATTCCCTGGCAGGTAGGTCAGAATCCCAGTGACTCATAAGCCATGACCCTTGGAATCACTCCTTCTATTCCAGAGTCTTGTACACACAAGTATAACAATATATGACACTACTTCCCCTGGAAGGAAGTTAATAAATGGCCACATTTTTTTTTGAAGTCTTTTCCCTTTGAAGTCCTTAAGGAGGAAAAACCCTATTTCACATGAGGTTTCAAGGCTTCTCCTCTAATGGATTATCTTTTGCCCAGATTAGCTTCAATGTGCTCAGCCTGCCTGTAGTCATGGTGCAGGGTCTGGGAGCTTTGAGGAGAGGATCAGAAGCAGCTGCAAACAGCAAGGAAGAAAATATATTAAGCTCCCTGCTTCTCCATGGGTGGTGTATATCACGTAAAACACACCAGTGATTTTCTTTCTACTGAATAGAGATGTTTTTCACCTCTTGCATAATATGTATGTCTAGAGTCTGCATGAGCTGGGAACAAAAACCTTACAATTATTGAGGCAGGTCTTAAAATGAATGTATTCTCAGTTCAGTTGCTCAGTCGTGTCCGACTTTTTGCGACCCCATGAATCGCAGCACGCCAGGCCTCCCTGTCCATCACCAACTCCCGGAGTTCACTCAGACTCACATCCATCGAGTCAGTGATGCCATCCAGCCATCTCATACTCTCGTCCCCTTCTCTCCTGTCCTCAATCCCTCCCAGTTTCAGAGTCTTTTCCAATCAGTCAGGTCTTCACATGAGGTGGCCAAAGTACTGGAGTTTCAGCTTCAGCATCATTCCTTCCAAAGAAATCCCAGGGCTGATCTCCTTCAGAATGGACTGGTTGGATCTCCTTGCAGTCTGAGGGACTCTCAAGAGTCTTCTCCAACACCACAGTTCAAAAGCATCAATTCTTCGGCGCCCAGCCTTCTTCACAGTCCAACTCTCACATCCATACATGACCACTGGAAAAACCACTAGCCTTGATTAGACAGACATTTGTTGGCAAAATAATGTCTCTGGTTTGCAATATGCTATCTAGGTTGCTCATAACTTTCCTTCCAAGGAGTAAGCGTCTTTTAATTTCATGGCTGCAGTCTCCATCTGCAGTGATTTTGGAGCCCCCCAAAATGAAGTCTGACACTCTTTCCACGGTTTCCCCATCTATTTCCCATGAAGTGATGGGACCAGATGCCATCATCTTCGTTTTCTGAATGTTGAGCTTTAAGCCAACTTTTTCACTCTCCACTTTCACTTTCATCAAGAGGCTTTTTAGTTCCTCTTCACTTTCTGCCATAAGGGTGGTGTCATCTGCATATCTGAGGTTATTGATATTTCTCACATCTGCTGGATCATGGAAAAAGCAAGAGTTCCAGAAAAACATCTAATTCTGCTTTATTGACTATGCCAAAGCCTTTGACTGTGTGGATCACAATAAACTGTGGAAAATTCTGAAAGAGACAGGAATACCAGACCACCTGACCTGCCTCTTGAGAAATCTATATGCAGGTCAGGAAGCAACAGTTAGAACTGGACATGGAACAACAGACTGGTTCCAAATAGGAAAAGGAGTCCGTCAAGGCTGTATATTGTCACCCTGCTTATTTAACTTATATGCAGAGTACATCATGAGAAATGCTGGGCTGGAGGAAGCACAAGCTGGAATCAAGATTGCCGGGAGAAATATCAATAACCTCAAATATGCAGATGACACCACCCTTATGGCAGAAAGTGAAGAAGAACTAAAAAGCCTCTTGATGAGAGTGAAAGAGGAGAGTGAAAAAGTTGGCTTAAAGCTCAACATTCAGAAAACGAAGATCATGGCATCTGGTCCCATCACTTCATGGGAAATAGATAGGGAAACAGTGGAAACAGTGTCAGACTTTAGTTTTTTGGGCTCCAAAATCACTGCAGATGGTGATTGCAGCCATGAAATTAAAAGATGCTTACTCCTTGGATTCTGCTGCTGCTGCTGGTGCTAAGTCGCTTCAGTCGTGTCAGACTCTGTGCGACCCCATAGACAGCAGCCCACCAGGCTCCCCCGTCCCTGGGATTCTCCAGGCAAGAACACTGGAGTGGGTTGCCATTTCCTTCTCTCCTTGGATTCTAGGGGAAGTTAATATTTGAGAAATTCATTCATTTTCTCTCATATCAGCTTTTGGTTTGACAGGACTGAGCACTTCATCCCTGAGTGGTACCAAAATCCGAGATAAAAATCCTCTGGCATTGAAGGTAACCAAGGACGACTAGCCCCGTTCATCACCTATTTATTACAAATCAAAGCAAGGTACTGAGGTTCAGGGTTACATACAAACATGATAAGGACAAGCGCTTAGGGAATGCTAATTCTAATGAGCTTTCTTCTTTGTTTCAGTTCAGTTCAGTCGTTTAGTCATGTCTAATCCTTTGCAATTCCATGGAATGCAGCACACCACGTTTCCTTGTCTATCACCAACTCCTGGAGCTTGCTTAACCTCATGTCCATTGAGTCCGTGACGCTACCTAACCATCTCTTTCTCTGTCGTCCCCTTCTCCTCCCACCTTGGATCTTTCCCAGCATCAGGGTCTTTTCCAATGAGTCAGCTCTTCACATCAGGTGGCCAAAGTATTGGAGCTTCAGCTTCAGCATCAGTCCTTCCAATGAATATTCAGGATTGATTTCCTTTAGGATGGACTAGTTGGGTCTCCTTGCTGTCCAAGGGACTCTCAAGAATCTTCTCCAACACCACAGTTCAAAAGCATCAATTCTTTGGCACTTAGCTTTATTTATGGTCCAACTCTCCCATACATGACTACTGGAAAAACCATAGCCTTGACTAGACGGACCTTTGCTGACAAAGTAACGTTTCTGCTTTTTAATATGCTGTCTAGGTTGGTCATAACTTTTCTTCCAAGGAGCAAAAAGCTTCCAAGGAGCTTCTAACATCATGGCTGCAGTCACCATCTGCAGTGATTTTGGAGCCCAAGAAAATAAAAGTCAGCCACTGTTTCCATTGTTTCCCTCTCTATTTGCCATGAAGTGATGGGATCAGAAGTCATGATCTTAGTTTTCTGAATGTTGAGCTTTAAGCCTATTTTTTCATTCTTCTCTTTCACTTTTATCAAGAGGCTCTTTAGTTCTTCTTTGCTTTCTCCCATAAGGGTGGTGCCATCTGCATATCTGAGGTTATTTTTATTTCTCCTGGCAATCTTGGTTCCAGCATGTGCTTCATCCAGCACGGCATTTTGCATGATGTACTCTGCATATAAGTTAAATAAGCAGGGTGAAAATATACAGCCTTGATGTACTCCTTTCCTGATTTGGAAATCTGCATACAGATTTCTCAGGAGGCAGGTAAGGCGGTCTGGTATTCCTATCTATTGAAGAATTGTCCAGTTTCTTGTGATCCACAAAGGCTCTGGCATTGTCAATAAAGCAGAAGTAGATGTTTTTCTGGCACTCTTTTGCTTTTTCAATGATCCAGCAGATGTTGGCAATTTGATCTCTGGTTGCTCTGCCATTTCTAAATCCACAGTTCACATACTGCTGAAGCCTCTTGGAGAATTTTGAGCATTACCTTGCTAGCATGTGCTGCCACTGCTGCTAAGTCGCTTTAGTCATGTCCGGCCCTGTGCGACAACTCCATAGACAGCAGCCCACTAGGCTTCTCTGTCCCTGGGATTCTCCAGGCAAGAATATTGGAGTGGGTTGCCATTTCCTTTTCCAATGCATGAGTGAAAGGTTAAAGTGAAGTTGTTCAGTCGTGTCCCACTCTTTGCGACCCCACGGACTGCAGCCTACCAGGCTCCTCCATCCATGGGATTTTCCATGGAAGAGTACTGGAGTGGGTTGCCATTTCCTTCTCCTACTAGCAAGTGAGATGAATGCAATTGTGCAGTAGTTTGATCATTCTTTGGCATTGCCCTTCTTTGGAATTGGAAAGCAAAATTGACTTTTTCCAGTCCTATGGCCACTGCTGTTTTCCAAATTTGCTGACATATTGAGTGCAGCACTTTCACAGCATCATCTTTCAGGATTTGAAATAGCTCAACTGGAATTCCATCACCTCCACTAGCTTTGTTTGTAGTGATGCTTCCTAAGGCCCATTTGACATTACATTCTAGGATGTCTGGGTCTAGGTGAATGATCACACCATCGTGGTTATCTGGGTCATGAGGATATTTTTTTGTATAGTTCTTCTGTGTATTCTTGCCACCTCTTATCTTCTGCTTCCGTTAGTTCCATATCATTTTTGTCCTTTATTGTGCTCATCTTTGCCTGAAATGTTCCCTTGGTATCTCTAATTTTCTTGAGGAAATCTCTAGTCTTTCCCATTCTATTGTTTTCCTCTATTTCTTTGCATTGATCACTAAGGATTTCTTTGTTAGAAAACTCAAATGTAGCCTACTGATACTCAAGAAGTAGGCCCTGTGTTTCAAGATCAGTGCATTTTTATTTTAGGCACAATCCTATCCATTGATATTGACTTCAATATAGTGAATTTTCTGAAGGCTTTTGGTTACTCTACAGTGGCCTTACTCTTTCCCTTTTACTCATGTGGAAAAAGACTTACAAGGGATATCATTAACTGAAAAGAAAAACCAAGGCGAAAAATCAAGGCAACTTACTAGACATGGGTTTTAGGATGAGGTTGACTACTCTAAATTTTATATTTTCCATATGTTGGATTTTTTACCATGTACAGTTCTTTTCCCTTTATGTGAAAAATAAATAACAAAAGTGAACATAATCTAACAAACCTCTGGGAATTTATACACCAGACATTACAGTACAAAAGCCTATATATATATATGTTTATTTTTTTATATAAATGTTTAATGCAGCATTTGTTTTAACAAAAACTGCAAACAATCTGAATAAACACCAATAAGGGAAATAGTTGAAAAAATTATAATGCATTTACCCAATGATGGTTACAAAATACTGGTTTGTAGGTTAAAGAATTTAGTTGGCTAGAGTATGTTAACAATAGAATAATTTGTTAGAATATTGATGTTATTTGCTTCTGGACATTTCTCCCATGCATTTGATTTTTCAGTCAGTTTAGTTCAGTTGCTCAGTTGTGTCTGCCTCTTTGCAACCCCATGGACTTAGTTATTTTATGTGCAATTTAGTATTAAGCTTCTTATGCAAATTTAGGCACATATTTTTTTCTTCCTGTTGTTAGAATCAAGCCACAGTATGTAATAAACCTCATTGAATAGGTATCAATAATTTAATTATTAAAAAACTAAATTTAACTCTTTTCCTGTTGTATTTAGGTTGAATGCAGTTTAACTCAATCATTATCATAATGTGGCTTTAGCCAGTGGAAGCAGTGGTGATGCTGAGAAATGGTAAGCTTCTGATACACAGTTGACCCTTGAATAACAGGTTTGAATGGATTTTTTTTTTCAATAGTAAATACTACAGCAATACATCATCCATGGTTGGTTGATCCACAGATTCAGACCCTCACAATACGGAGGAACACTGGATATAGAGGGCTGACTCTTATACTCAGATGTTCAACTGTGTAGAATCAGCACTACTAAACCCCATTGTGGTTCAAGGGTCAATCGTATTTAGAAGGGAGATTCGACAGGATTTGTTGATGAACTTGGTGCAAGATTTAAGACGTGGAGTCAAAGATGCCACCAAGGATTTGGGCTCTACGAGTTGGAAAGATGGAGCTGTCATCAACTGAGATGGGGGAAAAATACGGAGAGATCTGAGAGTCAGCAGGGGAATTCAGCTTTGGACATCTTAAGTTTGATATTTCTCTTAGTCACAGTTGGAGGAGTCTAGAATTAATGAGGTCTAATGAGAGCTGTAAATTTGGCAGTCATCTAGCATATAGGTGGTACTTAAAGTCACAAGACTGGATGAGATCAGCAAGGAAGTGAGTTAGATTCAGAACAGGAATAAGAACCGAGCCCTGTGGTTCTCTAATTTTAAGAAATCACAAAGAAAAAAACAAAGGAGAATGAGCTGCAGCCAGTGAGTTAAAAAGGAAACGTCCCCTCAAACACCAATTAGAAATTCTTCTTCATCAACAGTTCACTAAAAATTGTACGCTTGTTTTACTCTGAAAGTCAAAAAAGGTAGTAGTCACCACAAATTAAGGATCTGTGATCTTCCATTCATTATAGTCAGTTTAGGAACACAACATTTTGGAAGATATCTTGATGTTAAAGAATATCAATTTGAGCAGAAAACATTTTATCTGTGAGCCTGTACATAAGTAGTTTTTCAGAATTGTATCCCTTTTATAAAATAACATGGTGGATAGATGATAAATAATAGATGATATATTCATTTCCTAAGTCTGCAGTGACAACTTACTACAGGCTGGTACAGGCTGCGTGGGAAGCTTAACAGAAATGCATTCTCTCAGAGTTCTGAAAATCAAGGCCAGAAGCCTGGAATCAAGCAGGGCTGATCCCTTTTGGAGGGCCTGAGGGAGATGAGGTCATTCCATGCCTCTTTCCAAGCCTCTGGCAGCACCTCATAAAACTTAAGTTTCCTTGATGTGCATAACCCTCTGCCTCTGTCTTCATGTGACTTTCTCCTTGTGAGTTTCAAATCTCTTCTTTTCCTATAAGGACACTAGTCATTGGATCTAGGATCCATACAATATCCAGGATCTTATCCTGAGATCCTTAAACCTGTAAAGACTGTATCTGCAAATATGCTCACATCCATAGGTAGAGCAGTTAGTACCCGGACATATCACTGGAAGACACTTTTAAACCCACTACAGATGATCCAAAGGTCTGCAGAATCAGCAACAAGTTGCTGGCCAGTTCCTAAGGAATACAGGTAGAAGCTGTTGCCAAGTACTAATTTTGTGGGAATACCAGACCACCTGATCTGCCTCTTGAGAAATCTGTATTCAGGTCAGGAAGCAGCAGTTAGAACTGGACATGGAATAACAGACTAGTTCCAAATAGGAAAAGGAGTATGTCAAGGCTGTATATTGTCACCCTGCTTATTTAACTTATATGCAGAGTACATCATGAGAAACGCTGGACTGGAAGAAACACAAGCTGGAATCAAGATTGCTGGGAGAAATATCAATAACCTCAGATATGCAGATGACACCACCCTTATGGCAGAAAGTGAAGAGGAACTAAAAAGCCTCTTGATGAAAGTGAAAGTGGAGAGTGAAGAAGCTGGCTTAAAGCTCAACATTCAGAAAACGAAGATCATGGCATCTGGTCTCATCACTTCATGGGAAATAGATGGGGAAACAGTGGAAAGAGTGTCAGACTTTATTTTGGGGGGCTCCAAAATCACAGCAGATGGTGACTGCAGCCATGAAATTAAAAGACGCTTACTCCTTGGAAGAAAAGTTATGACCAACCTAGATAGTATATTTAAAAGCAGAGACATTACTTTGCTGACTAAGGTCCATCTAGTCAAGGCTATGGTTGTTCCTGTGGTCATGTATGGATGTGAGAGTTGGACTGTGAAGAAGGCTGAGCGCCAAAGAACTGATACTTCTGAACTGTGGTGTTGGAGAAGACTCTTGAAAGTCCCTTGGACTGCAAGGAGATCCAACCAGTCCATTCTGAAGGAGATCAGCCCTGGGATTTCTTTGGAAGGAATGATGCTAAAGCTGAAACTCCAGTACTTTGGCCACCTCATGCGAAGACCTGACTCATTGGGAAAGACTGATGCTGGGAAGAATTGGGGGCAGGAGGAGAAGGGGACGGCAGAGGATGAGATGGCTGGATGGCATCACTGACTCGATGGACGTGAGTCTGAGTGAACTCTGGGAGCTGGTGATGGACAGGGAGGACTGGCGTGCTGCGATTCATGGGGTCGCAAAGAATTGGACTCAACTGAGCGACTGAACTGAACTGAAGGATAAACAAACAGCCTTAAAAAAATACCTACAAGTAAGAATAAATGTAAGTATTGTTTCCAAATTAACTTGGAGACCATACCAATTTTAATTATTCATCTTTATTGATAAAATAGGTTCCTAGCAGTACATAGTCTCAGACATAAATTTACGGGTTTTACTTAAAAAAAAAAAAAGTATGGGATAGAACACTTGCTATATAATAAAGTACATGTTTTTAAACACCAAGTTCTTAAAATAATATCCAAGTAAGAAGACCAAGAATAAATTAATTCAACCTATTTGTTTATAAAAATAATTATTTGTCAAGTAATTTTTATAATAGAGCTGCCCCAACAAATTGCCTCAGACTTAATTTCAATTGTGTAGCTAATTTTAATTCTGACTTGGGATAAAAACTCTATGAATGTGCCATCAAATTAAAGGATACTTTCCCCAAAACCAATAGAAAAGTTTAAAAATAAAATTTATTACTTGTTTACAAAATACCAATCAAGGCCTCTGAATGAGAAAATAAATCTGTTTAATGTTGGGCCCATTTTCTATTCAATCAGTCCCCTCAACTATTCCAAACTTAAGATAAAAAAATTCTGAAGTGAAAAGCAGTTTTTAATTTTACCATATATGAAATTATACATAAAAGTTACCATGTGATTATTAATTTAACAAATTATATACTCCAAAGTAGAATGTTCTATCATGCATATTTTAATATATATTCAATATAAATGAGTACAGTATATTTAATAGTATTTGACATTCCTACTTTTTCTTCTATAATCACCACAAAATATGAAAAATTTAAGATTTTGATTGATGTCAGCACATTTCTATTTCTAGTGGCTTTTAAAAACTTATATATTAGACATACATTTTGTAAAAAATAAAATAAATACTGAAAAATCCAGATTTCCTCTCCTCCCCTGGCACTCCCCAACCCTTTGACTGAAAGATTACAAGAAATACCTTTTGCTTACGTTTATGAAAACCAGATGGAGCTTTAGACCTAGCAAAAAAAATTTTTAATTTTAATTTACTGTTTCTGTATCTCTTAAGAGTAATTACTTTAAAAAAACGGTTCTGAGGCAGAGCAATTCCCAGTTTACTGTGAAATTACCACACCTAGCTGGCTGTATCAAACATTCCAACTGTTAGCTAAATGAGCTGCATAATATCCTTAAAGACCAACCAGAGAAGAGAAAAATCTCATTACTGATTTGGAGCCAAAACTTATTCAAAGAAGTAGTTTAACCTACTAAATATGTCTCTTATAAGCTCTTCTTTCTTAGAAAGTAGTATTCCTTCTCTTTCATTCCTGAAATGATATCTCATGTACTTACGCAAGTCACGGACAATTGTCAGCTCATTATTATGATAAATGAGCTCAAATTAAATTACCTGTTTTATTTATGGTGCATATAAAACATTCCTAACAGCCTTTTAAACTGAACTTTGACAAAAATTTAAATTAATGAGAAGGTAGATAGGCAATCATTAAAGCTGAAGTCTCATGGTACATAAGCTATTTGTTAACTTTCACCAAATAGGAAGAAAATAATTTAGTATGACGATTTTTCCACTCACAATACTGTGGCAAAATCTGTATATTAAAATTGGGATTTTTTTAAAGGAATTCCAAGACATTTGTTGGGAATATTCATGTGTATCTAAATGTCAACCGAAAGCCAACAGCACCGCTGAAAGCTCTTGTTACGTTCAGTAGTTGCTGTGAAAATCTTTAATTTTGCCAATTACATTTAATTGGCAGAATCACAAAATTCTTATAATTCAAATTTTGTAATTATAAAAATTACAAAAATCTTGTTCGCCAATTAACAAAGGTTTAATTTCTGCTTTTCAATTATGTTTTGGAATAAAGTCTATGACCATTAACTATGTATTTTTTCACTGCTATCTTTTAAATGTCCTTGCCAGTGCACGGTACATATTATAGAAAAAACAAAACATAACAAAGGGTAACTTGAGATGGATTTTGCTGTTAATTCATTCACTTAACAAGCCAGTCCCAGTGAGTGTGTTGGAACCTTGTAAGAAGTTCACAGATTTAAAAAGCTCTTCAGCTCTTCCTCAGACTGAGGTCACTACTGGTTACTAAGGCTGACAAAGATGTACTTTCTGACACATCCTCTTTCCTAAGGTTCAAAAATGATTCTCGAGTTATTTGAAGAATTTCTCTCAAGCCTTTATTTTCTTGCTATAAGAAAGCAAACAAAAAGAAGCAGTCAGCACAGTGGCTATAATATTAAAAATGTATCTTAAGAAAAACCAAACATATGAAGATATGATAAATAAAAGCAAGTACTGTAATTGGCAGAAATGTATTAAATCAGTGGGTCCCCAACCTTCTTGCCAACAAGGACCAGTCTCATGGAAGACAATTTTTCCATAGGCTGGAGGCGGTGGGTGGGAGGGAAGGAGTTGGTTTCAGGATGATTCAAGTGCATTACATTTATTGGGCCCTTTATTTCTATTATTATTACATCAGCTCCACCTCAGTTAATCAGGCAGTGGATCTTGGAGGTCAGGGAACCCTGTATTAAATGATATATGCCTTTACCAACTTGAATCCAGAGAACACGTGTTCAGTGTCTTCCACCACTGTGAAGGCTTTTTATTTATGTAGCTTCAATTACAGAACTTCAGAAACTGCCTTATTTTATAATACAGTATATATAGCTGAAGAGGAGCTCTCCTGGTGGCTCAGTGGTAAAGAATCTGCCTGCAATGCAGGAAACGTGGGTTTTGAACCCTGGGTCGGGAAGATCCTCTGGAGTGGTAAATGGCAACCCACTCCAGTATTCTTGCCTGGGGAATTCCATGGATAAATGAGCCTGGTAGGCTACAGTCCATGGGGTCTCAAAAGTGTCAGACACAACCGAGTGACTAAACAACAACACAGATGAAGAAAATAACATCTAGATTTTTATTTGTATAAACTCAGAAAGTCTGTGAATAATACCCTGGGGCTAACACCTCTTAGTACTTTACTACTTTTATTATTTTCCATGATAGCATGGAATGCAGGGCAAGCCTGATTTGCTTTACTTGTGAGGATTTAACAGCAGCAGGCTGGCTGAATATATTGTGCTGTTTAAGAAGGAAAATAAGCGACCAAATTGAGCACTAGTAAACGACTTTGCCCTTGTCTTCTAGATGAGTTACTGTAAGTCCATGGGGTTGCAAAGAGTTGGACATGACTGAGCGACTGAACTACTGTAAGAAATTTTAGACATTTAAGAGTAACTATCATAATTTATTTTCTACAGCCTTGTCTTTGGTCTTACTTTCTAAGTTTCAATGGTAGAAAGCAGGCATCAGCAAACTATGGCCGTAATTGAGGCCTATTATTGTAAACTAAACTGTACTGGAACACAGTTGAGTCCAATCTTATATTGTGTGCGTATGGCTGGTTTTTCGTTTCAGTGGCAGAGCTGAGTACCTACAACAGAGACTGCCTGGTCTTCAAAACTGAAAAGATTTATTATCTGGCCTTTTACTGAGCAAGTTTACTTGCCTTAGTTACAAAGAATGAGAGAACTTTGTACAGTTAGAAAAATCATTTTTGGTCCCCTATAACTAGTTTCTCCACCATGATTTCAAAATGAAGGTTTTAAAATTATAAAGGTCACCTCTTCTACCAATTTAAGCTATTCAACAATGACTTGTGCTTTTGCTACCACAAAATAAAGGACAGATGCGATAAAAGCTTTTATGTGAAGTGTTAGTTGCTCAGTTGTGTCTGATTCTTTGCAACCCCATGGACTGTAGCCCTCCAGGCTCTCTGTCCATGGGATTTTCCAGGCAAGAATACTGGAGTGGGTTGTCATTCCCTTTTCCAGTGGATCTTCCGACCCAGGGATTGAATCCAGGTCTCCTGCATTGCAGGTGGATTTTTTACCATCTGAGCCATCAGATGGTAAGAAAGTTTTTATATCCCCTAGAAAAATACAAATGGCCAAAGAATATTATTTGTGGATTAAAAAAAACTCCCCCCTGCATCATTGTGATCTCTGATAAAATAGAGATAGTTTAACAAATTACTGCTACTGCTAAGTTACTTCAGTCGTGTCCAACTCTGTGTGACCCCACAGACGGCAGCCTACCAGGCTCCCCCGCCCCTGGGATTCTCCAGGCAATAACACTGGAGTGGGTTGCCATTTCCTTCTCCAATGCATGAAAGTGAAAAGTGAAAGTGAAGTCGCTCAGTCGTGTCCGACCCTCAGCGACCCCATGGACTGCAGCCTTCCAGGCTCCTCCGCCCATGGGATTTTCCAGGCAAGAGTGCTGTTCACCTGATAACAGAAGCAACACAGGATCAAAAAAAAGTCAATTTTCTCAATGACTGGTGTAAGTCTGCTACTAATCTTAGACTCCTACATTACTATATAAATGGTTTTGCATCATTCACCCAAATAACCAGTACCCAGATTAGGAAAAAGAACATTACTAGCATCCCAGAAAGTAAATATTTAAAAATGAGAGATATTTTCTGGCATAAATCTTTGTACAAATAGTTTTCACCGACATGTGCAATTTAAAACTTACTTCAAGTTGAAATATTCGTTCCTGTTCCTTGCAACCCTGTTGCTCATCAATTTCAATGGCTTTCCTCATTACTGCTGCCATTTCAGTTATCTGGTCAACATGTGCTTGTAATTCCTAGAAAAAAAGGAGATGGAAGCTGTAAATCAATGAAACATTTTTTAAAAAGCCTCTTTTATGAAATCTACATTACTACTTGATATGAATGTTAATACCTTTACATAAATGTAATATATCAAACAGATATTTACAAGACTGTTGACTGAAGATAAATGTCCTTGTGAAGTCAGATTTCTGTTAGGACTAGGATTAAGGATAAGCAGCACAAGATATCTAAACCCACAAACAGGAAGAATACTCATTTCACATTCCTCTCACCATAAATGATAAGCAACATTTTCTTTTTCGTACCTACATGCCCCATGACCAAACTAATGGGAAAGATGTATATGCAGTATCTATTCCTTCCTGAAGTCTTCATGATTTATAAATATATCCTATGCTGCTCACTGGCAACTGAGGGTTACTTTGTTACACTAAGGCCAAAACTTAAATATAGAAGTTGATAGTTTCCCACATAAACGTTCAGTCTCTTAAATAGTTGTATATACTCTATTTGGAAAAAGGATTTGAACAAGACCCCTCAAAACCTACAACACTAGTAAACTGTGGAAGGACTATAAATATTCAAACAGACAACAAATAGGAATATCTTTAGCAAACCACAAGTTTAATATCTTAAGTAACAAAAATACAGATACTTATATTAACATAATCTATACAAACCTAGTACACAGAAAGAAGCCAAAATAAATTACACTGTTCAGTACAGTGCTATTTAAATTGAAATTACTGGAAGTCAAATACATTTTAAGATATTAACAATTCAGCCCCTCAGTTGCACTGCTGACATTTAATAGCCACATGTGGCTGGTGGCTTCCAATTTGAATAGCACAGATAAAGAACATTTCCATCACTGCAGAAAGTTCTATTAGACAGCTCTGGATCAGACTATGATGGTAAGAATGATATCAAGACAAACAACTGTCATGTCCTATAACAATTAAAAAAAAAATTACAATCCCTCCTACTATAAAGGGAGCCTAACGTTTAAAAGCAAGTCAAGTACAGGTAACTGCAGCAGCAAGTCAGATAAGGATAATGAGTCAAAATTTTGAATACCAACAGCTTTCTCAGTTTGTGATTTGATGTCTTATGGCAACTACAAGGAAACGAATAATCATTTGCCTCTACAATGGAAGAAAACAAGAAACTACATTTTTCAGTACAGTCTGTTCTAACAAAACCATCATAAGAAAAAAAACAACTCAATACAAACAGGATATTTTTACAGGCCTGGTTCCTGGATGATCCACTTATTACAATAAGATCTTTAGGGAAATATAGAATCTCTTAAAAGGCACAATAGGGCAAGATCTGTGCTTTCAAAATGTTTTAAAAGCAAGAAGTGCTAGCAACAAAATCTTTGCACTCTCGTGAAATAGCATTCGAGGAAAAAAAAAAGACAAAACACAACAGACACAATGGAGAGGTTGCTACTATACTTAACTGTAACACCTAAAAAAGGTAATTTTATTTTATTGTGAATGCAAATTAAAGGACTATAAACTATGGAAAATCTGAATTAAAACAGTTCATTTAATTGTTTGACTGAACAAAATTTTTACAAAGTCAGATTAAAATTACTGTCAAGAAAATGTCTTTGATGTCCAGAAAAAGGACAACCATTTGAAGCGTCCTAAAATTTTGCAGCTACAGTTAACTAGAACAACAAAATGAAAGGCTGGCCTAAAGAACCTTTAAAGCCTACAATTACCTAACAGGCTAAGTATAATGCAATATACAGCAAATTCATGACATAAAGTTTCTACACTGAGTATTTTTGCAAGGCTATCAAAAGCATAGTGTTTTTTAAAAGCAATTTCATTTATTTGCTGATTTAATTTGGGAGAATTCAATGTAAAAGAACTTTTTAAATGCCCCCCCCCATCCACACCCCCAAAGTTGACTGTTTTATTTAGTGTACATTCTGATTTGCTTCCAAGTGCCTCCTCTCCAGTCCATGTTGAGGTGCTTCAAGGATGTGTCGAGATGCACCAAGGAAGAATCCTTCGGAGCTGTTACGATGCACCATGTCAATCTGTAGTACAGAGTCATTATAATGTTAATACGGACAATATCCGTAATTTCAAAACTGAATGAGTGTTAGTTCATGCGAGTTAGCCAACTGTTGGAAATGTTTGTTTTTTTAAGATTTCCAAAAAGGTAGTAGTTCAAAAATAATGTAAAAATGAGTGTTTGAATGAAAATGAGTTCTCCTCAAACTTTTTATTGGCTTTTAAATGTGTGCTCAAAAACTTCTAGGTGAGGGCAGAATTCTGTTACAGTAGTCTCAACAGAGCCTCTTACTCTAAAATGCTGTTAAGTGTAACTCTGTGTTTTACCCAGAAATGTGTTATAAAATTATTTTTGCGTTTAGGTGTATCAGAGCACTAGTTCTTAAACATATTCTGGAAGCTCATACTTCTCGTGCAAGTTTCTCTGCTCACCCATTTCTGCTTGTTAAGCCCCCAAATTAATTCGAGGCTAGATTTAGATGGATTTGCTAGCTTTCCTTGCCACTTTCCCAGATTCTCCTCTTGAGAACTAAACTTGCTTCCTCTAGTACTCCAGTAATAATCCAGGTCTCTATTTAGGATTCATCACATCCTACCTTATGTTAGATAATCATGTTTGTATCTGTATCTCCCAATGCATTGAAAGGTCCTATGGTAGAATAATAAAACTTAGTCATTCATCTCATTATGATAACTAAGCCAGTGCAAGTGTTAATAAATATTTGTTTGAATCAAAGCATCTCCTTTTTGGGAAAAATCAAAATCACAAACATTAATATGTATTAGTTAGAATTAATAACAAGTAACCAAACTGTTATTTCATGGAAGGCAAGAATCAGCACTTAGAAGAAGAATTTCATCTGCATAATGAAAAAGAATGGCTTACAGCTATCTTAAGATATGTTTAACTTGCTAATTAATAAAACAGCTGTAATGAATGGTAAAATCTAATGTGTTTTAGAAAACATTTGCTTCTGACATAGCTGCTACCACAAGGGACTAGTTACCTTCAGTATCTTATTCTTAAGCACTTGCTTGCCAGAGTATTCACTGTAGATCTTAAAAAATTTGTTAGGTTGTTAAACACAAGGGCCTTTTGGAATGTCTCAAGAACATACTTATTTTACCAATAATTTTAAGTCAGTTCATATTTGTACCTTAAAAAAACCTCTTAAATTACATATTCAAAATAAAATGTTTTTATAATGATATTAACAATAGATACATTTTATACTCAAAAGATTGCCACTTGACTATCCAAGGTTCCTTTTGGTTAGGAGATAAATAGCATAATTAGATAATATTAAAACCACATTTGTTAACTTATTATTATACTGTTTGACACAAGAGCTATTACTAATAGCTTCCTTAATATGGAAAGTTGAATTTACATGTTAAAGCAATTTACTAGATATTTATTTTTAGTAGAATTAATAATAAAAAATACCTAAAAGCACCAAGATGGAATAAATATTTTAAAGAATCTAAAAAGTGTTTTAATAATTAAGAAAGATAAAAATACATTATAACAGTCAATACTTCTTAAATAACACTCATTATAACTAATAAAAAATAGCTCATCATTATCCAATAGAGATAATGGCCTTGTAATCACAATCTATTCTAAAAATCAGTTTAAAATAAAATGTAAATGGTAAAGGACTATGCTATCTTTTCACAGCAGCTGCTAGCAAACACAGGGATCACAACTAGTAAGATGAACAGCAGAAACAACGTTGATTTCTAGCCAGTTCAGCTCTGTCTCTAAAAATGTTGTTGAGTGGTATGCGATGGAGGATGGGATGGGTGGGAAGGCAATATATATAGTATATTGTTTCTTTTCCTCCCCCCACCCCTTCGTGCTTCCATTAATAATCAGGAGTATCTATAGTCTGGATGAATTAGCCTCATTCAGAAGACAGTCTTAAAAACAAATCTAACTTTAGCTGTTTTGGGGTTTTTAAAAAGATTTTGGGGCATTTAATTTTCACTTTTGCAACATATACCAATATACAAGTTAGAAGAAATATTTCTTTGAAGCAGGTAACATTATAATTTTGAATAATTTGAATTGAATAGACTTACCTTTATTTCCCAAATAATGTTTACTTTTTAATACATATTTTAAGCTACTAGGGAAGAATGGAAGTTTAAAGACTAAATCAAACACATAACATAAAAAAAATAAGGAAAAGAAGAAAATGTCAAAAAGAGAAATATTCAATATCATGTAAGACACCTGTGATTTTTTAAAAATCTGAACACAAGTTAATTGATTGTTCTTTTTTCAAATTATATTTACAGAATGGGATTACCTTAGTGTGTTGCTCTTTTAACTTCATTATTATTCCTGGATCATCTTTTTTGCTAGCCATTAGCAATCTAAACATTTGCTCTCGATACTTGCTCATTATAAGTTCCAAGGCAGATTGATGTTCTTCCAGGGATGTACGTAATTCTATCAAGAGTAACAGTATATTTTATTTAAACTTGAGTTTAAAATGCACAATGTATTCTCTTCCACATCATATTTTTTAAAAAGCAACTTATAAAGGGGGTATTTCATAAAGAAAATATGAGGTACAAAAATCTAGCCATATGGAAATAAAGGACACCAAATGGAGTCCTTTATTAGTTTTCAAAATAACCATTTTAAGCTCATTTTTTTGAGAATCATTTTAACAACTACTGAACAACAACTGAGGGTCAGATCATGCTCTATATTAGGAATACCAAAAGGCCATAAAGTTCAGAGTTTAGTGGAGAAAACAAAACATAAATAATTATAACACAGTGTGGTAAGTGCAGAGTGGAACTCTACCCTAAAACATATAAACATATAAAAAGTCTGTGAGGAAAAATTGGTGGAGGCTTCACAGAAGTATAGTAGTTAGATGAATGTACATTCCTTCAGTTGAAAAATAAAGGACAGGGCAGTCTAAGCAGGGAGGCATGAAAGTGGATGGTATGTTCGGGAACCTGTTCAGGGTGGCAAGAGCAAAGGTCTCATGGAGAACGGAGGGATGGGAAGAATACGAAAAAGAAGGCTTAGAGTCAACTTTGAAGGCCTCTGGATAAGGAAACAGTACAGTGATGGTTCTTAAGCAAAAGAACAACATGACCAGATATGTTTTTGTAAAATCAGTCTGATGACTGTGCTGAAGATGGACTGGAGCGGAAAGAGACTGAAATCAAGGAGACCAATGAGAATACTTCAGGCCGGAGACTATAAACACCTAAGCAAGGGACTGCAGAGAATGAAACTGAGTTATTTCACATGTAATAATTTAAGTGGTACAAATGGATATTGAAGGTGAGAGCCTAAGATGATTCCAAGTAAGGTAGACAAGCATTCATATGTAGGATAGGATAAAGAGAAATATATGTAATTGAAGCATAATGGACTAGCGAAAGTAACTTTAACTGGCTATTTTCCCATTTAAAAAATATTAACTGATCCAAATTCAATAGTGCAATTGGAGATTAAAGCTCACTTTTGAGATGCTATAATCAGTGATAATATAGCTTGCCTTTGTTCTCTTGTTGCAGTTCTCTGATCTGTCTGTTTTCTTGCTGGATTCCCATAACTAATGTGGACCGTGGCCGATGTCTTGCAACTTCATTAAGTTCTTGAATTTCTTCTTGATACTAATGAAAAGATTTTTTTCAAGACATAAGAGAATATATTTGAAAATACGTATCTTATACATGTGTATATATGTGTGTATATTTCATATTTCACAGCTCAACAATAAAAAGAAAAAGAACCCGATTAAAAAATGGGCAAATGACTAAGTTCTGAAGATGCAATGGACATCATGGTGTGTAAAGTTAACAATACTATATTATATATTTGGAATTTGACAAGAGAATACATCTTAAATATTCTCACCACATACAGTAATTACATAATTATGTGAGGTGACAGAAGTATTAACTAACCTCATGATTAGTAGGTAATGATTCCACAATATATACAAGTGTATTGTATATCTTAAACTTACACAATGTTGTACATCAAGTATATCTCAATAAAGCTGAAAAAAATAGGCAAAGGATTTGAAGAGACATTTCTCTAAAGATGATACACAAATGGTCAATAAACACATGAAAGATACTTAACATCATTAGTCATTAAGGAAACACAGCTCAATGTAACAAGGGGATAGCACATGACAGCCACTAGGATGACCTTCAAGTATTAAAACAAGTAATAATAATGAGTTTAACAGAGGATGTGCAGAAATTGCTATCACCTATATATTGTTGATGGGAATGTAAAATGACATAGCTGTTTTGGAAAACAGACAGGCAGATCCCCAAAAAGTTAAACACAGAGGTATAAGACCCTTCTATTCTACAGCTAGGTATATACCCAAGAAAACTGAAAACAGATGTCCACATAGAAATGTATATACAAGTATTCACAGCAGTATTATACATAACTGCCCCAGAAGAAAAACAATCCAAATGTTCATCAACCAATGAATAGAAAAACACAAGGTGCTATATCCTTACAATGAATATTATTAACATTTAGCAATAAAAAGGAATGAAGTACTGATACATAATAGAACATAGATGAAACTGAAAACTTAAAAAACCAGTCACAGTCAGTCACATATGGTACTATTCCATTCATATGATACGTTTAAAACAGGCAAACCTATAGACTGACAGATTCATGGTTGCCAGGAACCAGGGAAAGGGAGACTGAGGGAGCAGCTTTATGGGTAATGAAGTGTTCTAAAATTAACAGTGATTATGGTTGCAGAGCATGTGAATATACTAAAATTCAATCAACTGCACCCTTCAAAAGGGTGAACTGTAGGGGACTTCCTTGGTGGCCCAGTGGTTAAAACTCCATGCTTCCAGCAGATGTGGGTTCGTTTTGTGGTTGGGGAACTAAGATCCAGCATGCCATGTGGTGCAGCCAAAAAAATTTTTAAATAGGGTAAATTTTATGGTATGGTTCTTAACTCTGGTTGTCAACCCCCCCGCCTTTTTTACAACTCAGTACAAGACATGTATGTTCACTGGAATGCATGAGTCAAGCTAGACAGGGAGGTATGTAACGTGTTCAGGGCAGCAGAACTGCAAAACAAAATATGGGGCTGGCCAAAAAGTTTAGGCTTTCCCATAAGATGTCATGGAAAAGTCCACATGAACTTTTCGGCTAATCCAGTAGGTAAACTTGCTTCACTTTTTCAGCAACTTTGTTAAAATCAGTACCCCCAGGTTGCTGTCTCCTTTTACAAAAGAGATGTGCTTCATGAGACTAAGCTATAAATATAATTTTCCTACAGTGATTTCCATCATAGTTTCAGAGATGCTATAGTTCTCTTAAAGTTAAAATCTTAACTTAAAGTTAAAATCAGAAGAGGGCTTAAAATAGTAGTTCAACTTCACAGCCCACTGGAAAGCTCTTATACACAATGGTAAGGATAAGAAGAAGTGAAGCCCTGTTCATTCCTTAAGGTAGCAAGTATAAACAAATAGGGCTTCTCAGGTGGCTCAGTGGTGAAGAATCCACCTGCCAATGCAGGAAATGCAAGTTCAATTCCTGGGTTGGGAAGATCCCCTGGAGTAGGAAATGGCAACCCACTCCAGTATTCTTGCCTAGAAAATCCCACAGACAGAAGAGCCTGGTGGGTTGTAGTCCATGGTGTCGCAAAGAGTTGGACACAACTGAGCACACACACACACACACAAATGCAGTAACTGCAAAAGGCGAAAAGAAGATATTGCTTTGCATCACCTTCAAAAACTACTTTATTATTAAACAGCACCACCAAAATATTCTCATAAAAATATTTCTACATTATAAAAATAGGAGACAGAACAAAGAATGTGTCACTATTAGTAAAAGATATTATCTTGCCTTTGTCAAATGTATTTAGACCTAAAAAAATTAATGTACTTTCCAAACTCAAATCTGCATCACTGTAGGAAATTAAGTGATCAAATCTATGGTTTTAGAAGATATATATATATACATACATACATGTCAGTTGACCTTGACAAAATTATATTTCAATCTAAAGTAAACTAAAACATACAAGTCAACTACTTTTAAACTTCAGAAAACATTAAAAATAAAATACTAGTTAAGCAGAAGTTTGTAATAAAAGCAACACATAAATGTCAGTGACGGTCTTTTAAAAATAGAATCAACAGGGGGAAAAAAAAAAAATCAAACCTGCTTCATAGCCTCTACTCGCTTGTTGAGAGCCGTGGTTTGCTCAATCAAAGATTCTGCTGCATCATCGTGGTCTCTCAACCTTTCAACAAGGGCTTTAGCATCAGCAAGTGCCTTCTCAATGGTGCAACTCATTTCTAAAGGAATACACAGGGTTAAAAATGAAAAACAGATTCAAAAGAAAGCTGGCATATCAATCTTATTCTAGTTCCACTTTAACACACATTATGCTTAAGCTATATTTGTTACTGAATCGTTCACTGTCTCAGGATGAAAACCATCTAAGAACACATGTGGTTTTGATCCTATTAAGATGGAACAAACTTGAAAGTGATTTTATAATATTCAAGAAATTATACACAACATATATAAATATATATAATTATATACTACATATATACATATATGTGTTTATATATACACATTATATATATATGTATGTGTGTATATATATATGTATGTATGTATGTATGTATGTATGTATGTATGTATGTATATATATATACACACATAGGGCTTCCCTGGTGGCTCAGAGGTTAAAGCGTCTGCCTCCAGTGCGGGAGACCTGGGTTCGATCCCTGGGTTGGGAAGATCCCCTGGAGAAAGAAATGGCAACCCACTCCAGTATTCTTGCCTGGAGAATCCCATGGACTGAGGAGCCTGGTGGGCTGCAGTCCCCGGAGTCACAAAGAGTCGGACACGACTGAGTGACTTTACTTACTTTACATATATATATATATATATATATATATGTTTGAGAACAAAATCAGAATGTATTTAAAACACCCTGAATATACAGTGGGGACAAAAGTGTACATTCACTAAATACATTTTATGTTATATAGACTCCTCTATTCATAGGATTCTTCAGGCAAGAATAGTGGAGTGGGCTGCCATTCCCTTCTGCAGGGGACCTTCTCAACCTAGGGATCAAACCCATGTCTCCTGCGGCTCCCACACTGTAGGTGGATTCTTTAGCGCACTGAAGAACTGATGCTTTTGAACTGTGGTGTTAGAGAAGACTCTTGACTTGGACTGCAAGGTGATCAAATCAGTCAATCCTGAATATTCACTGGAAGGACTGATGCTGAAGTTGAAAACTCCAATACTTTGGCCACCTGATGGGAAGAAGTGACTCACTGGAAAAGACCCTGATGCTGGGAAACATTGAAGGCAGGAGAAGGGGACAACAGAGGATGAGATGGTTGGATGGCATCACCGACTCGATGGACGTGAGTTTGAGCAAGCTCCGGGAGTTGGTGATGGACAGAAAAGCCTGGCAGCTGCAGTCCACGGGGTTGCAAAGAGTCGGACAAGACTGAGCAACTGAACTGAATGTTATATAGAAATTGCACTCTTCGTGAGGGCAATCCCTATCTTGCCATTTGTGAAAAAAGGTCATTTTATTATTTTGTATTCTGCAGTCAGTGACTGTCAGGTCTCCGACCATATGACCCCTCCTAGCCTCTGCTTGGTCAGGTGACCTCAGACACCATCCACAAACGTACACTACTAACCAGCCAAAGCGGCCTCTACGTGTCATGCTACACTAAAGGATCAACCTCCTTCTGGAGGAACTTCAGCTTCTCATAGGAAAATTCTCAGTAATTCTAACTCTCGCACTTTCCTTAGTAAATGGCAAAGGAAGTGTTAACTTAGAGCAACACTGGCCGTTACGGGAAGCTTCTGATACGTTAAAGTCAGTGACTCAAATGCATAAAAGAGGCTGAAAGGCCAGGAGACAAAACATAACACAGCCAACAGTTAGCTTCTTCAACTGATACGCCGAGACCTCAAAACAAAATTTTTATTTTAAAATCTCTCAAAAACTTTAACATTCTGACACTGATCACTCTTGAATTTTTCTCTTTCTACTGTTTTGCCTTATTTTCTGTTAATATACGAGCCACCCTTTACGATTTTCTCAAAAAATAAAATTACTTTGTAATGTTTCTATGTCATAAGCCAAATCTATAGCAATTAAATTAAAACTCATGTGTAGAACAAAGTTAAGGGCTATAATTAAGGATTTTCACCAAGTTTAGGAAGACAGAATATAGGTCTTTTTAAGATACTACTACATGGGACTCGTTAGGTTAATTGTTAGCCCCTCAGATACAGAAAAATGCAGCAAGAGATTTAAATAACCCAACTGTGTAACATTTTAAAAGAAAGAAAATACAACACATCCCACCATTTTAGCAGGCTTTCATTAAGATTATACCTAGCAAAGATTAAAAATTGCAAATTAAATAAAGATGAAAAAAATTCAAACAGTATTCTTGGTTGTACCCAACAGCTGAAGCAGAGAGTATATTGTCCTGTTTTTATAAACAGGTTCAAAGCTGAATAAAAAGATTTAATCAAAATAAAATAAAACTGCCAATTTATAAAATGTTCCCTATATGACCAGACATTTCCAGAGATCTTTAAGAATTAAGCTGGAAATTAATACAACTTCTGTCTCTCTAGATAAAACAACCAAAAGATTTGTCTTCAAAGATTTAGGAGATTTAGATAAGGGCACTTCAAAATACAACAGCAAAAGGGGCCACTAAAGGAACCAATTCTTACTGTAGGTTAAAACACGAAAGGACAGTCATTAAAATCTATCTAAGATGTCCTCCAACAAGGCCTTGCCCTTCTGGAATTACCTAAAATTAGAGCTAGGCAACAGTACAGCTTTCTCCAGTATTCTTGCCTAGAGAATCCCAGGGATGGGGCAGCCTGGTGGGCTGCCGTCTATGGGGTCACACAGAGTCGGACACGACTGAAGTGACTTGGCAGCAGCAGCAGAGCTAGGCAACAGTACAGCTTTCTTATTTATATGGGGGTCACTGTATCTCTATGGAGAATTCACTATATCTCTATGGGGGGCTTCCCTGGTGGCTCAGAGGATAAAGTGTCTGCCTGCAATGTAGGAGACCCGGGTTCGATCCCTGGGTTGGGAAGATCCCCTGGAGAAGGAAATGGCAACCCACTCCAGTATTCTTGTCAGGAGAATCCCATGGACAGAGAAGCCTGACGGGCTACAGACCACAGGGTCGCAAACAGTCGGACACGACTGAGCAACTTCACTTTCACTTTACTTTCATCTCTCTCTGAGTGAGTGTTAGTTGCTCAGTTGTGTCTGACTCTTTGTGGCCCCAAAGACTGCAGCCCTCCAGGCTCCTCTGCCCATGGGATTCTCCAGGCAAGAATACTGGAGTGGTTAGCCACTTTCTGACCCAGGGACTGAACCTGGGTCTCCTACACTGCAGATTCTTTACCATCTGAGCCACCAGGGAAGCCCCTATATCTCCATATCTCCCATCAATTCCACTAACTATAGAACATCAGATTTTTTTAGAGTAAAATTACATTTAAAAACAGAAAAAAATGTCTTACAGTAAAAATAAATGGTTGCAACAGATGTTGAAAGAAAATAAAAAAGCAAAGTCTAGAGAAAGCTGTGAAAGATTTGAGATGTTTATCTTGATTTAACAGAACAACTCAGGTATGAGGACCTTGACAGTCCGAGGTCCCAACATGTAAACGACACTATTGGGACTAATATCAGAAGACACCTCCTTATGCTTTGCAATAACATGGCATCTACAAACAATAGCTAGGATGTGTTTCCAAATAAAATGCACTAACGTTCCCACACAGCATGAGGTGACAGGTGACCGATTACCTATACTGTGTGTAATTCAGTAACCTGCCCTCTCCCCAAAAGTTATGCTCTCAGAATTCTCTGGGCAAAGGAATCTGTAGATGAACTGAAACAGAGCCCTGAATCTAGATGCAATCTTTTCAGATAATGATAAATCTTTCTTTCTGAAATATGAAAAAGTTAAGCTGTGTCTGGGGTTACCAACCTGACAACAGGTTAGACAGGGAGATATAAGGGCTTCCCTGGTGGCTCAGACAGTAAAGAATCTTACCTATCCCCAACATTTTGCCTTTATCTTTAGTTCATTTGCTGTTTATTTGCATGTGTGGAAGATATCTAATTATATTTTCCTTTTCTCATGGAGACAACCAATTGTCCCATTTCCCATTTTTTGGACAGTACGTTTCTCCCCATCGGAATTTTAATGCCACACCAGTTGTATGTTTTCTCAATAAATGTATGGGTATGTTTCTGAGCTATTTCTGGATCTATTTATCTATCAGTAAGCTGCCTCAGCTGTTAGATTCCAACTGTTGGTAGCTTTCTGAACCGAAGGGATACAACCTTATACTGAATCTTGCTCATTGGGATAACTGTTATCCCCATTTTATCAATGAAGAAATAGACTCAGGACTTGAACAGAAAAGAGCTGACTGACAGCACCATGCAGCAAGGAAGGAGCCAAGCGAGTACCAGAAATAGAACTTCTGATCCCAGTCTAGGGGACGTTCATCAGCCAAGATGGCTCTCCAGGGCTCTGCCTGCTTCTACCTATATAAAAACTACCGTGAAAAAAAAAAAAAAACTACCGTGGTGTCCTGGGTGGAAAAACAAAGCAAATTCCTTGATGCTACTCCACCAATGAGTCTTCCAAAATATTACATAAACTGCACTGCAAACCAGCAGTAGAAAATAAGTGGAAGTGTAAACGAAGATGAAAAATAACAAATTTCTAATATCCTACCTCATAACCATAAGAAGCCTAGCACTTATTTTAACCAGTCATCAGAGTTAATCTGAAAGACTGTTAAAAACAAAAAAATGAGATGATGAAAATGATCATCAAATGGAGTCACTTATGCTAAGCCCCAACCCTTCATTCTTTCTGGAGTTATTTCTCCACTGACCTCCAGTAGCATATTGGGCACCTACTGACCTGGGGAGTATCTCTTTCAGTATCCTATCATTTTGCCTTTTCATACTGTTCATGGGGTTCTCAAGGCAAGAATACTGAAGTGGTTTGCCATTCCCTTCTCCAGTGGACCACAATCTGTCAAACCTCCCCACCATGACCGCTGGATCATGGAAAAAGCAAGAGTTCCAGAAAAACATCCATTTCTGCTTTACCGACTATGCCAAAGCCTTTGACTGTGTGGATCACAATAAACTGTGGAAAATTCTGAAAGAGATGGGAATACCAGACCACCTGACCTGCCTCTTGAGAAATCTGTATGCAGGCCAGGAAGCAACAGTTAGAACTGGACATGGAACAACAGACTGGTTGCAAATAGGAAAAGGAGTACGTCAAGGCTGTATATTGTCACCCTGCTTATTTAACTTATATGCAGAGTACATCCTGAGAAACGCTGGACTGGAAGAAACACAAGCTGGAATCAAGATTGCTGGGAGAAATATCAATAACCTCAGATATGCAGATGACACCACCCTTATGGCAGAAAGTGAAGAGGAACTAAAAAGCCTCTTGATGAGAGTAAAAGAGGAGAGTGAAAAAGTTGGCGTAAAGCTCAACATTCAGAAAACGAAGATCATGGCATCTGGTCCTATCACTCCATGGGAAATAGATGGAGAAACAGAGGAAAGAGTGTCAGACTTTATTTTTGGGGGCTCCAAAATCACTGCAGATGGTGACTGCAGCCATGAAATTAAAAGACGCTTACTCCTTGGAAGAAAAGTTATGAGCAACCTAGATAACATATTCAAAAGCAGAGACATTACTTTGCCGACTAAGGTCCATCTAGTCAAGGCTATGGTTTTTCCAGTGGTCATGTATGGATGTGAGAGTTGGACTGTGAAGAAGGCTGGGCGCCAAATTGATGCTTTTGAACTGTGGTGTTGGAGAAGACTCTTGAGAGTCCCTCGGACTGGAAGGAGATCCAACCAGTCCATTCTGAAGGAGATCAGCCCTGGGATTTCTTTGGAAGGAATGATGCTAAAGCTGAAACTCCAGTACTTTGGCCACCTCATGCAAAGAGTTGACTCATTGGAAAAGACTTAAATGCTGGGAGGGATTGGGGGCAGGAGGAGAAGGGGACGACTGAGGATGAGATGGCTGGGTGGCATCACTGACTCGATGGATGCGAGTCTGAGTGAACTCCGGGAGTTGGTGATGGACAGGGAGGCCTGGCGTGCTGCGATTCATGGGGTCGCAAAGAGTCGGACACAGCTGGGCGACTGAACTGAACTGAACTGATGCTAGGCCCCACATCACCAAACCAAGACTTAACTTATAGTTTTGGCCTCTTCCAGAAATGGAACCTTAAATCACTCAATCAGGAATCATTATGAGGTCATTTGCCAGACAGATCCCTGCCATCCCCTAAAGGAAGTGAGCTTGTCACATCCAACCTGCTTTTTGCTAGTATAACTTCCTTGTTCCTTTTCCTATAAAAGTGTCTCATTTTGTACAGCTCCTTAGAACTCCTTTCTGCTAGGTGGGGTGCTGCCTGATTCATGAATTGTTGAACAAAGCCAAAAAGATTTTTAAAGTTTACTCAGTTGAATTTTGTTTTTTAACAAGACCAACTAGGTTTTTTGAAACTATAATTAGCATCCACTTAAAAAAAAATTCTCTAGATTGCATAATGAAATACTCCTATCAAAATGAACTACATTTAAAATCTGTTTGTAACTATAAAAACTTATTTATTCAGGGAAAGTGTTAGCTGCTCAGTCGTGTCTGACTCTTTGCAACCCCATGGACTGCAGCCTGCCAGGCTCATCTGTCCATGGGATTCTCCAGGCAAGAATACTGGAGTTGGTGGCCATTCCAGGGGAATCCGCCTTCTCCAGGGGATCTTCCGAACCTAGGGATCGAACCTGGGTCTCCTGCATTGCAGGCAGATTTTTTACCATCTGAGTCACCAGGTAAGCCCAATTCTATTCAGGGTAAGGAATTATAAAAAGCAGGTAATTAAAAGCATACTTTTATTAGCACTTTAGATAAACAGTGACATAAAATTTCTAAGAATCTGCATGTTTCTTTCCTGTATGTGAAACCACAGAAAAGTTTAAATATTTTATAATGTGCATTTACTTTGCAACATTTTTGGAAACCGCTGTGCTTCTCTCCCTCCCCGAGTCCTCCCTTTTTGTTGGTAACTACAGTGGGAGGAAGATTTGTTTTCCCATTCTCTGACAAGTTTTAAATTAAAAAAAAAAAAAAAACTCCAATTAAAAAAAAAAGATATTCTTAATTTATCTATTTTTAAGTGTGCGTCTTAACTAGTCATACTTAACTAGTGTACTTACTTACATTATCTTCTACATGTAGGTTCAGATTGCAGGTAAAAATTTTTTAAAGCAGTTCCTGGTCCTACTCCCCTCCACCCCCCACCCCTTCATGTTAAGCACATTCTCGCCCACTCTACCAACCAAAGACATTTGCAGTCAGACTCCTGGCAGAGCGTTCAGAACATTCTGCTGCTGATAAAAACCACCACCCACCCAAGAAAGAAACTGCCAGCTGTTTACTTTTAGACTTTGGTTAAGAAAAATTTAAAGAAATTAAAATCATCCTTCTTTCTCTTTTATCCACAAATCCATTATCCTATAGCTGGAACCACAGAGAAATACTGTGACCACTGACATACCACAGATGTGTCTATAAATGTCAACAATCTAGTTTGGTTAAAAATTTTTATTGTTCGGGCAGAGGCCTCTAAAGTTACTTTGTAGAAAATATTAACTGACACCCATGGAGGTACAAAAATGAAAGGCATAGTTATGGTTTCCTTAGAAATTTACGGAGATCAAGAAGAAAACATGTAAATTATAAATTATGTACTTTTAAAAAGCACTTTACACACACACATCACTGTATTTGAAAGCACAAAAAATTTTCACTGTCCTTGAAAACAACGGAATGAACACATTTAGAGTGTTATGAAGCAGCTTTTTGAAGAAAATGAATTTTTAAAGTTAGAAGAAACAGAATTTGAAAACAAGGACACAGGTGAAATTTTTTTTTTTCAATTACATGTTTCCTTGGAATTGTGACTAAATATAAGTTCATATACATATATGTTCAAACAAGTATGACAATTTAAGAAGAAGCGAATCTAACCTAAACCAGTTATTTCTAACCTATGGGCAAGGAATCACTGGAAGGGTGGCACAGATGTACATGCACTAAGCATGGTCTATAGTCTAAATATTTCTCTCATACCTATATATCCCATCATTTTTATTTTTTTATTTTTTTATCCCATCATTTTTAATAGACAGAGACAGCTAATAAAATACAAAATCATGTAAAAGCATAATAGTTTCTTGCCACGATGCACAATCTCAACTAACAGATACTAAAAATACAATTACTTGTGTGTTAGTGGTACAGAATTTCCTCATACTCAAAACTGGTCAGCATTTTTTAAACTAATATATAAGGTTTCTCTGGCTCTAAAATTCTACATTTTTTTGAGGATGCTAAGGACTCCTACTTGATATTATAAATGGGGCTTCCCAGGTGGCTCAGTGGTAAAGAATACACTTGCCAATGCAGGAGACTTGGGTTAAATCCCTGGGTCAGGAAGATTCCCCTGGAGTAGGAAATGGCAATCTGCTCCAGTATTCTTGCCTGGAAAATTTCAGAAACAGAGGAGACTGGGGGACTACAAACCACAGGGTTACTAAGAGTTGGACACTGAACAACTAAGCAGGCACACACACATTATAAATAAATATACACATGTATATATTAATACACATAATGCCTGCTATGTGCCAAGCAATGAGTTAACTTTTGCTACAAAGATGAATAAGATGTGATTCCCGACTCAAGCTCAAATTGGCACAAGATTCTTGAATAAACAATGTTATACAATCTAAAAAGTTCTGTAGAAATACTGTTTCAAGTGCTTTGGGAGAGCAGTGGTGCTATCAGTATCATCTGCGGGAGCCGGAGAAGACAATGGTCTATGAATTAAATTTTGATAGGAGGTTTTATAAAAAGGAAGAGGAAGCATTCAAGACAGATGGTACAGCACATACAAAGGCAGAGAGCTGTAAAAGTGCTTGGCGTGTTTGGACAAACAGCAGTCTGGCGTGAACGAATATTGAGGTATTGGCATATAAAACAGAAAAGGTAAAAATGGATTGGAACAGACAGTAAAAGGCGCTATGTGATATTCTTAACAGGACTTAATTCTGTCAGCGGTAAGGTTATTGAAAAAGTTTCAAAAAAGGATTGACATAAACAGATTTGTATTTCAGAATGGTAACCAGGGAGGAGGATGGTGGGGAAATCATCTGGTTTTGAAAGAAGAAACAGCACAGTGCAGTACAAGGGGAAATACAGTCAAGGATGAGCCTTGGGTTTCTAGTGCGGACAACTGGATGGATACCAGTACTATTATCTGAGATCGGATAGAGAAGAAAGGTGAGATGAAAACCAAGAAAAAGGAAGGATTCTTCAAAGGACAGTTTAAAGACAGTTGGTTATCCGCGAAGAGAACCAGGAAGAGTAATATTCCTTGAAGGGTGGTTTCAAGAAAGGGAATGGTTCCTATGCAAAGAGGTAAATTGAAACCTGAAAGGGAACACTCTTCCATCCCTGCAGACCACCCCCACCCCGCCCCGCCAACGGTGAGCTGCCAGGTGGGTTAGGCAGGAAGAAAACAGAGAACAGAGGTGTGTCCACACGGGTTAGGGCCAAGGCTTCTCATCGAACTTTCTGCACCTGAGTTCCGGAAAGAGGTGCTCAGAGCTGAGAACAGGAAGTACCGCGCCCAGGAAACGGCAGCCGGTGGTTCAAGAGGTGGTGCAAAAGGGGAAGGAAAGCGTACGACTCGCTACGCCCGCTCGTCTCCCTGGATTGATTCCACTTACTCTGGTCTCAATCCCTCGCAGCCGTCAGCTGTGGTGGTTAGGACTCAAAGCCTCTGCCAACGGGGACCTATGCACCCAAGGGAAGAGACTCCTCCCGCCTGTTCAGCTTCCTCAGAGAGCAGACGCAGAACCCAGAACAGGCAAAGCAGGGCTGACTGCGGGGATCCAGGGGCTCAGCCCCATCACTGGCAAGGAGAAAACCTCCGGCAACCGCCTCCGACCAGCGCTCTCAAAGCGCTTTAACCTCGCGAGACTTCCTTCCTCGCGTAGCGGTGGGGGGTGGGGGGGGGCGGACAGACCTCAGCGATTTGTTTGAGGCCTCAAGCTGAGCATGCGCAAGTAGTAGGGGCGGGCCACTTTACGTCCCTCCCCGCTAGTCCACACTCGGGCTTTTGCTCGGCCTCTCGCAAATCTCGCGAGTTTTGTTAGGGGAAACGGGCTGGGTGGAGAGACGGAGCAGGGAGATCTAGTGGGAGCCCTTTGCGCTTAGGGGCTCGTGACGGGTTTAGCCGGTGCTGTGGTTGGTACTACCCTCTTGGGGAGGCTCTCAGGTCGCCGGGATCAGTCTTCCCAATGGGTGATTGGGAAAATTAGCGGGTAGAAAATCTCGAGGGTCGGAGGCAATTTTTTTTCTTGGCTCCGCCCTCTTCCTGTTAGAGACCTGGGTGTCTGGCCCGCAGAGGGGGAAGGGCAGCTTGGCGGGGCTGTCGAAGAGGGCTTTGCGCACGCGCCAGTCCGAGTGTGTGAGTGTTTGTGTTCACGCGCAGGCGCGCGCGCGCTCCTGCATTTAGGAAGCCTGGGAAGGACCGGTGTGCTAAGAGATGAACGGGGAAAGCATAGTCCCCTGTCTTTGGTACCAGTCACTCCTGACTGTGCGCTGACCCTCCCCACCCAGCCAGCAGCCTTTTCCAGAGAGGCTGTGGTCCATATCCTCTGTTCGTTTTCACTGCAGGACCAGGCACGAAAGTAAGCGAACCTCGATCCTGAGGTCTTCCCTATCCACTCACCTTGTACTTTCTACCCCCCACCTTCCAGCAGAGTGTGTCTAGGTTTCTCAAAGAAGAGTTTTGCATGAAGGGGAAATGCGTTTAAAAGCAGTAGAAGAAAATAGGTAGATTGTAAAAAGTCAGTTCGTTTTGATGAGCACTTTTGCTCTGTTTACCATGTGCTTTTCGAATGTGGATTGTCTATTCAGTGTAAGATTTTCTTAGCGAAGCATGGGAGTTCCTGTAAAAGTTCTTGAAGTTCCTACTCTCCATCAGCGTGATGGTAGCACCTAAGTTTTTCTGTTCTACGTGATAAATTAACCGTGGTGTTTCATAAGCTAAGGGGGAGAACGTGAATTTGAGGTCCTTATCCTAATGCGAAGACCTGATATGCAGTTATCTTAGGAGATGTTTGTTATGTTTTGGACTTCCCTTTGTTGTCACTCCTCTTTCCAGTTCATTCTTTCTCCCCCTCTACCCTTCTTCAGAAGTCTTGAGATTTTTTTTTGGAGAGAAGCCCCAAAATACTGACTGAATTAAGTTTAGGGATTTATATGTAATTGATGTCAATTCACAAGGATCATCAAAAGTGTATTTGAAGAGTACTTGTCATTTATTATGTTTGATATTGTGTAAGAGAAACAATTCGATTATTTGTAAAAATATTTTCTGCTGACAAGTTTAAGTGCATTCCAAAAGCGAAAAATGTGTGCATGGATTGCAGTGTTGCCTGCCTCCGGTAGAATGACAGGTTAATATGGACTAGCTCATTCCTTGAATTGATAGTTACTTTCTTGTCATGACCTCATTAAATCTTGTCCTTTGTTGGATAAATTTCATTGAATACTGATTATTTTAATAATGTTCCCTACCAAATCATCTTGAGGAAAAGAGACAGTCATTAGAAATAATTTAAGAGATTAAATGTTATATATAAGATGTTTGGCTAATATAATTTATCCTTTACAGGTTAAAACAAGATGAAGATTTTTTCTGAATCTCATAAAACAGTGTTTGTCGTGGATCACTGCCCTTACATGGCAGAATCGTGCAGACAGCATGTCGAGTTTGATATGCTGGTGAAGAATAGGACCCAAGGAATCATCCCATTGGCCCCCATATCTAAATCGTTGTGGACTTGCTCAGTAGAATCTTCCATGGAATACTGTAGAATAATGTATGACATATTTCCTTTCAAAAAGCTGGTGAGTGTGAAGTACAAAGAAAATCAAGATTTGGGGGGAGTGTACTTAACTGCTTGTTACATTTTTGATATATGAATTTGCTATCAACTTGAGTTACTGCTTATTTGCTACTTTAAAAATGTGGTATATAGAACTCCCCTTTGGGATTAATATGTTACGTGTATTTAATCGAGGCCAACAATAATAATAACAGCTTACAGTTACGGAGCTCTTCTTACATGTGCTTCATATTTATTAACTCCTATGACTCTCACAACAGTCCTATGCGGTAATTCCTGTAATTAATGGGACAATATTCAAAGTATGTAATAACCAGAATGGAACAGACACTGACCACTGAGAACTGTTGCCAGCATAACCAGAAGGGATGTTGGCTGGAAGCACTTTGTCAGAATGTGTTGGTGGGTTCCGTGTGAATACTTGTTTATTACTGCCTTGTTGGAGATGCAGAAACTGAGGTCAAAAGAAGCAACTGCTTTGAGTCATATAGCTAGTTAGAGGCAGAACCAGAATTCTAAGAACCAGGCTGCTTATAGTGTTAGTGAAAGTGTCCTAAACCGCCACAGGGTTTGGCCATGTTGTAAAGAAATACTCTTAAGAATGCTAAGTGGAAATTGTTTTTATCAGTAAGAAGGGAAATGTAAGATTGATAAAAATTTTGAGTAGGAAAATTATCTTCAGGTTTCAGAATCTCAACTGTTCTATTTAAGGGAAGTCATTTGGTTAGCCACAAGTGGATGATGTGCTTTCTGTCTCATTTGGAGCAACATAGGCTGGGACCTGTTGTTTAGTCACTTCAGTCATGGCCAACTCTTTGCGACACCATGGACTGTAGCCTGCCCGACTCCTCTGTCTATGGGATTTCCCAGGCAAGAATACTGGAGTGAGTAGGCTGGGACCTAGCCAGGAGGAGTAACAGTAAGGCTGAACATGGAAAGTCTAATATATATTACACATTCAGATGTATTCTAAATTAAATATAAACTGCTTTTAGTCCCTCTGTAAATTGTGTATCACGTAGGATAAAAAAAAAGTATATATGAGAGGAAGCATAATGTAGCGGTCGAGGGCATAGGTTTTGGTTCAAATTCTGACATCATTAAGCAACCAGCAGTGTGACCTTGATCTTTTTGCTTCATCTCTTCAAGCCTGTTTCTTCCCTAGTCAGCATAACACCTCCTTCCTATGATTGTTGTAAGATTTCATTACAGTAATGTGAGTAAAGGGGGCCAGCAAGACATGTTCCTGTCAGATAAGCCTCAGGAGAAAAGGCTACTTACCAAACTTACTGGGAAATCAAAACTAGTATTTCACAGATAATAAGAAAAAAGAATTATACCGTATAGTTCAGTGAAGAATAAATAATCTCATCCTCCTCCCAAAAGAGAACACAGCCATATTCTGATGTATTTTCTAATATGTCTTTACTGTCATCATCTTACCTGATGGTATTATTTGGTTTGCATTTTATTTTAAAATTTAGAATGAAGTCCAAATTCGTTCTTCCGGCCTCCACTGCCTTATGTGATGTGACTCCGGCATATTGTTCTGACCTTATGAGAGTACGCAGAGGCTTTTGCATTTGCAGTTTGCTGTACCTAGTATTCTCTACCTCCATCTCTTTCCCTGGCTGGCTTCTTTTGGTCATTTTGGATTCCTCTCAATTGCCACTTTTATAGAGAGCCCTTTTCTGATCAACTGATCTAAAGAAGCTAAACAATTTCTTTTTCATAGCATTTATCACTCTCTGAAATCATCTTGTTCATTTATTTTTGTTTGTATTCTTCCTGCACTGCCCTCTGTCTGTCTACATCTGAAAACCCCTGATGTTCCCCATGGTGTGAGGGGCAGAACTGTTTCCCTGGTGCTGGGTGTTCTGTGTATGTATGAATTAATCAGTCAGCAAACTAGTGCTAGAGACTGCACTTCAAGGTGTGTTTGTATTACATATATTAAAAGATATTTATAATAAAATAAATATTTTAAATATGTAATTGAGTGGAATTGGAGTTGAATACTAATTATTTCTTTGAACTCTATTAGGTGAATTTCATTGTAAGTGACTCTGGAGCACATGTTTTAAATTCTTGGACTCAAGAAGACCAAAATTTGCAGGAGGTATGCTTAAGTTTCTTTTGCTTTTTGCTTAGGTTTTGGGTTGTGGCCATTTTTGAAAATATGTGAATACAGTAATACTTCCTTAAAAAATAATTTTTTACTGGTATAGTATTTGCGTGTAGTTTTAAAACACCAACTAACACTAAAAGAAAAACAGCTATCTACCTTCCAGTCTTTCCCCACTTCGTAGAAGCAAGCTTTCAACTCTCTAGCTCATCTAGTATTTACTTCCATATTTCTAAATAACATTTTTACTGCTATTTATAGAGTTCCTAATTTAAATCTTATTTATCATTATTGTCAATGAAGATTTACCTTTTGTAGTTTCTCTTGCGTATGCCACTATGACCACCCACTTCCATTCCCCGGTTTTCTCGGTACTGTTACATCAGAAGTTTTGGTTAATTCAAAATTCCATGTTTACATTATGTCTACATAAGGGGTTATCCACTGCTAAGCCAAGTAGCATATGTGATTGTTTCATTTCTTTTGTGTTTTAAGGTTTTATTAAAATATAGTTGATTTACAGCTCTGTATTAGTTTAAGATGTATAGCACAGTGATTTGACTTCTGTGTTATTTCCTTTCTTGTACAATTTTTTTTATGTATTTCTGGAATTTGTATTTACTTTTTTCACTTTTAATATACTTAGTTTTCTGAGAATATATTGCTGTTTTCCTCATGTCTCTACAAAAAAACTCAATATTTTTATTATTGGCAAATTAGAAATTAGGCGGTTTGATTTTTTTTTTCCCCCATGAAAAACTTCCTGGAGCTCAGTCTTGGGCTGCAGTTTGAACTGGTTGCGTTCTAGGCCTGTTGCCCTGCTGTCATCCTCCTTGCTCCCTGCCTTTCAGTTCCCAATTTTTTTCTTCTTTTTTTTTGGTGTGTGTGTAATCTCTTGTTTTGGGAGGATATACCCTCCAGAATTTCTGTAATTTACTTTACAGTTTATTCGTACTAGAGGTATAAAAATTTAAGCTTGGAAATAATTTTTTCTTCAAAATACTGAGGGCCTTACTCTACTGTTATATAGCTTCCAGTCTTGTCAAGAAGCCAAATATTTTTTCCTTTGTAAAATGGAAATATTTCTTTGTAACATTTTAGAATATTTTCTTTCCTCCTTTTATGTTCTGAAATTTCTCAATTATTTGCCCGAGTGTTGGTCTTTTGTCATTCATTGAGCTAGGGTTTATATTCTTCCAGGGAAATTTCCCTGTACTGTTTCTTTGATAATGTTCTTGTCTTTGTGTTCTGCATCTTTCTGGAATCCCTATGAGTGGGAAATTGGACTTCCTGAATTAATTCCCTTACTCTTTTTCTCATTGGTCCTCATTGTTCTTTCTGAACCTTTTACCTATCTCCTTTTAACCCTTATATGGAACTTTTTATTTGATCATATCTTTCATTTCCAAGAACTTTTACTTATGCTTTAATTATGTACATGTTTGTCATTTTTCTTTTCTTGCTTTATGGGTGTAATTTTTTAATCTGAAGGTACTAGTAATTTATTTGATGTTTTCTTTTGATCTCTTTGTGTTTTCTGTGTTCTTTTTCATGCTGAGGCTTTTCTTAAATGCGTGCTGATACTTGGGTATGCAATCTTGTTTAAAAGAAAGGCACTCAACAGCAGGTGAGACGTAGGTATTGCCAACTGGTCTTTGTCATAGTTATCTAATTGCTCTCTCTGGGAGACCTCTGGATGTCACAATGGACAGATCACCTCTCTGGGACCACTTGGGGTCTCCAGGGAAGACCTTCCACTCTTCTACTTCTATGCTGTAAACCTGGTTATCAGCCTTCTGGGAACCAGGGGAGAGGGTAGGTGAAATATCGAACTTCCACTCAGTCTTTCTGGTTTTGGTCTAGTATTGTGCTGTCCAGTGTACTAGCCATATGTAGCTACTATTAGCTATTAAATAGCTGCTATTTAAAATTAAATTTACTGGAAAAGACCTTGATCCTGGGAAAAACTGAGGGCAAAAGGAGAAGAGGGTGACAGAGGATGAGATGGTTGGATGACATTACTGACTCAGTGGAGATGGATTTGAGCAAACTTAGGGAGATAGTGAAGGACAGAGGAGCCTGGTGGGCTGCAGGTCATGGAGTCGCAAAGAATGGGACATGACTTAGTGACTGAACAAAATTAAATGCAGTTAAAAAGTTCAGTTTCTCTGTAGTACTGGCCATGTGTCAGATGCTCAAATAAAACACATGTGGATAGTGGCTACTGTACAGCACAGATATAGAATATTTCCATCATCACAGAAAATTCTTTTGGGAAGCACTTGTCTAGTGTCTTACCCTTATATTCTGCTCCACTTGGTGAAATCCTTGTTTGGTAACTTCCTGGTTCAGTTCCTCCAAGGGATGTGATTCTGTGTCTGGGGAGAGGTGGTCACTTGCATGGGTAGGGTGTAAGTTTGGGAGTCAAGTTGTACTTTGTACTGACATTAACTCATTCAGTTTTCAGTATCTTGCTCACTCTTGCTTTGTGTGCTACTTGATACCTCAGTTCCTGAACTTCTCCTAGATTCTGAAAAGCATATCATCTTGCTTTTTCCCCTGTAGGTGCTTAGATTCAGCTAATTCAGTGTTACTAAGTTGATTACTGGTTCTCCATACATTCTTGCTGACATCTCTTGTTTACTCTCTTCTCTGCTCCTCCATTCTCTTCATATTTGTGAGTTTATTGGGGTTCCCCCCTCTGCCCCCCTGCCTTTGGTGTTTACTTTTTAAAATTAAATTCCTTTACTACAGTTTTAGTGGGGTTTTAGGAGGAAGCAGAAATAAACCCATGCTCAATACATCAAGTTTATGCTTTTTAAACATGTGTCTAAGGATACTGAGTTTGTGGTAGATTGCATTCTTTGCTGTTGTTTAGTTGGATAGCAGACTTCAGTCTACAAAGTTCTTCACTGATGAATATGAGCAAGAGAGACAAGCATTAGTGAAATATTTCAATACATTATTTTGAACTGTTTCATGTTAAAAATTCTCTGTTAATGGATATCCTTTAATGAAAATCGCTCAGTCATGTCCGACTCTTTGCGACCCCATGGACTATACAGTCCATGGAATTCTCTAGGCCAGAATACTGGAGTGGGTGGCTATTCCCTTCTCCAAGGGATCTTCCCAACACAAGGATCAAACCTAGGTCTCCCACATTGCAGGCAGATTCTTTATCAGCTGAGCCACCAGGGAAGCCCTTCATGGAAATAATCCCATCCAAATGGGGGTTTTAAATTGAATACGTATAAGAAAATGTATTTATCACAGTGTTTGGTCTTAAAATGTTGTGATTAACATAATATATAAACATTTCTAATCTTCTTTTCTTTTGAGGTAACTCACTGAAGGTGGCAGGTGGGTAGGAGGGCTGTTTTTTGGCTTGTCTTTGCATTTATATCACTCTAGAATGATCTTTATTCTTTGATTGCTTGAAAAAAATATTAAAGATTGCATTCATTCCCCCTGTACAATCTCTTAGAAATAGCATGTATTCTATTTTGTTCTTTCAAGAGGTACTGTGAAAGAAGGCTGAGGCTTCTCTAGTTGTATATGAATAAAAGTAAGTACAAATTTGTTTAGATTTTCCTTACCGCACCTCTGCAGTGCAGTGAAAGGTATGCATTTGATAAAGGTAGATGTACTGATGGGAGAATTATTGTACTACTTCCTTCTGCTTTCTGAAGGTGACGAAATATTATATCATACTATGTCACAAGAGTTGCTTTTAGATTATGGACTGAAGGGAAAGTAGTTGTGAATGCAACCATATAGCAAAGCATTGGTGTTTAGGATGATACAAAGTAATTGACATTTTGTATAAATTATGTATCATCATCTCCATGTTGACACATTTTATGTTTAGCTTTAGTTATCTATGTCACACCTTTCTCTAGTTATTTTGAATAATCATGAGAAAAAATTAAAGTAGGTTGATTGAAGAATGTTTAGGCTGGAAGGATTGTAGACATTTTTTGCTTTGGCTCTTCTTGCTGGTGAAGGTACTGAAGCCCAGGGGGCCAGAGGTAGTTTGACTTACATGCTTAGATTCAGGACTTCTTCTCTTACATCTCATAATGCTATCCTCTCTCTACATGGTAGATCTTACTAAAAAAATGTGTCAAATCTCAAGAGTCTTGTTTTTGTTAGCTAAATTTAAGTAAAGTCTACAAGTATCATACTAATGTGGGGCAGGTTCTATTGGTTTCACTTTCAGATTAGGTTAAAGGACTAGGAGAGATTGACCAGGATCACACAGTATTAAAAGGCAGAGCGAGAATTTAAGCCCATATTTATCTGACACGAGAAGTTAAACTTCCTGCTGCTTTCCCATGACCACAGCACCCCTCTCCTAAAAAGCAGTTTCTCCTATGAACCGGGAATTTTTATAGTTCTGTGTACACAGTATTTTTTCTTTTTTGATTATTGTTTATGAATAGGTAATACCTACATAGTTTAAAAATAAAATTTGCATATATATTGGCCTGTGTACATAGGTACATACATGTGTGTGTAAATAAAAGCTAGGCCTTGAAGAATTTCCCACTTGTCCCCTGCTCCAGTTAGTGGTATACTGCTGCTGGTGCTGCTAAGTCACTTCAGTCGTGTCCAACTCTGTGCAACCCCATAGACGGCAGCCCACCAGGCTCCGCTGTCCCTGGGATTCTTCAGGCAAGAACACTGGAGTGGGTTGCCATTTCCTTCTCCAATGCATGCAAGTGAAAAGTGAAAGGGAAGTCACTGAGTCGTGTCCGACTACTAGAGCCTGCTTATACCAGCTTGAGAGAGCTGAGTATGTGAATCCCATCTCACCTTTGCACTCAGTGAAAGATTGAAATAAGCTATCATGGGAGTTTTTAACCACAGATACTGGCAAACACTACAAATTAGGAATTTTTTTTTGTTAAGAGAACTGGTTTACCGGCACGTCATTGTTTATCTCCATCACTGTTAGTTTTTAACTGGACCTTCGAATATATCTTTATGCATACATAGAACAAAGTCCTCACTCTTTCTTTTAAAGATTGTTTTACTTATTCTGGATCCTTGCAGTTCCATATGAACTTTCAAATCTGCTTATCAGAAAAGTCACCTGGAATTCTGACAGGGCATGTGTTTAATCCTAGTTCAATTTGGGTAGTATTGTCATCTTAACAATAGTAAATCTTCCAGTCCACGAACATAGGGTGTTTTCTATTCATTTAGATCTTTAATTTATTTTAACAATATTTCATAGTTCTCAGTATAAAATTTGCATTTCCTTTGTTAAATTTATTCCTAAGCATTTTATTCTTTTTGATGCTATTGTAGATGGAATTATTTTCTCAATTTCACTTTTGAATTTTTCTTTGCAAGTACATAGCAGTGTAGTTGGTTTTTTCTTTTGATCATGTACTTGCAACCTTGCTGAGTTTTACTATTTTTAGAAAATTTCTAATGGATTTCTTAGAATTTTCTACATGCATGATTATTTAGTCTGCAACATAGAGATAGTTTTACTTCTTCCTTTCCGATCTGAATTCCTTTTACATCTTTTTCTTTCCTAATTGCCCAGGAGAGAACCTCTAGTACAGTGTTGAATAGAAATGGTGAGAGTGGATATCCTTCTGTTTCTAATCTTAGAGGGAATGCACCTATGTGTAGGTTTTTCATAGATGTCTTTTATCTGCTTGAGAAAGTTCCCTTCTGTTTCTAGTTTGTTAACTGTTTTATCATGAAAAGATTTTATTTTTTTACCTTGGCTCATTTAATCCTCTCTCAACCCATGAAAGGATTTTAGATTTTTGTCAAATGCTTTTCCTGGAGCTGATCATGTGATTTTTAAAAAATTGTATTGATAGCATTTGCGTTAATTAATTTTTGGATGTTAAATCAACTTTGCATTCCTGGGATAAGTCCCACTTGATCACGGTATATAATTCTTTTGAAATGTTGCTGGATTCAGTTTGCTAGTATGTTGTTGAAGACACTTGTCTCCATATTTATAACATACATTGGTCTATAGTTTCCATTTCTTGTGATGCCTTTGTCTGGCTTGTGCTTATTCTTCTCAACACAATTGTTTCCCCTTTTACGTAGCTGATGGCAGCATTAGCTGCAGTTGGGCCTCCTAATCCACGGGCAGATCCAGAATGCTGCAGTATTCTGCATGGTCTCGTTGCAGCAGTGGAAACCCTCTGTAAAATTACTGAATACCAACATGAGGCTCGTACTCTGCTGATGGAGAATGCAGAACGTGTTGGAAATAGAGGACGAATAATTTGCATTACTAATGCAAAAAGGTAAGACATTAATCACAGTAATTCTTACTGAGGAATTTTTCATGTCCTATTGTAGTTTTTATTTTAAAAAAGTAGAGGCAACATGTTAGCATTTAAGCATATCACGTGTGGCCTTTCCAATATCAAAGCTGTGTTCCCAGTTCTAAAATATCCAGTTCACTTCAGTGAAACTGTTTGAATTGTTACCATGTAGGTCAATTTGACTTTTTTCCCTCACTAGGTGTTCATTCAGTTGGTTGGTTGGTATTGTGAATGAGCATGCTACAGACAATCCTTATTGCAGTAATTAAAGTGCCTGTAACATGATACACAGCTGAATAGTGTGTTTAACTTTTTTCTCTTATTGTTTATTTAACTGGGTTTTTTTTTTTTACCCCATAGTGATAGTCATGTGCGAATGCTTGAGGACTGTGTCCAAGAAACAATTCATGAGCATAACAAACTTGCTGCAAATTCAGATCAGTGAGTAAAATCCATAAATGGAATAAATATTCCATTTTTATAGTCCTGTTTATTTCATTATAATTATTCCAGTAATTTAAATAGTAATTGGTAGCATTCCCTTGAATTCTCTACTGGCTCTACAAATTAGTCAAAACGTGTGTTTGATCAGCAGCTTCTTGTCCCATTTTCCCTTTCACTTTAAAATTTTACTTTTTGCTCACAGGAAAGGTGAGCAGAAGGATAACAAATAATTTTTTTTCAATATAAATTTATTTATTTTAATTGGAGGTTAATTACTTTATAGTATTGTATTGGTTTTGCCATATATCAACATGAATCCACCACGGATGTGCATGTGTTTCCCATCCTGAACCCCCCTCCCACCTCCCTCCCTGTACCATCCCTCTGGGTCATCCCAGTGCACCAGCCCCAAGCATCCTGTATCCTGCATCAAACCTGGACTGGAGATTCGTTTCTTATATGATATTATACATGTTTCAATGCCATTCTCCCAAATCATCCCACCCTCTCCCTCTCCCACAGAGTCCAAAAGACTGTTCTATACGTCTGTGTCTCTTTTGCTGTCCCACACACAGGGTTGTCGTTACCATCTTTCTAAATTCCATATATATGCATTAGTATACTGTATTGGTGTTTTTTTTTTTTTTTCCTGGCTTACTTCACTCTGTATAATAGGCTCCAGTTTCATCCACCTCATTAGAACTGATTCAAATGTATTCTTTTTAATGGCTGAGTAATACTCCATTGTGTATATATACCACAGCTTTCTTATCCGTTCGTCTGCTGATGGACATCTAGGTTGCTTCCATGTCCTGGCTATTATAAACAGTGCTGCGATGAACATTGGGGTACATGTGTCTCTTTCAGTTCTGGTTTCCTTGGTGTATATGCCCAGTAGTGGGATTGCTGGGTCATAAGGCAGTTCTATTACCAGTTTTTTAAGGAATCTCCACACTGTTCACCATAGTGGCTCTACTAGTTTGCATTCCCACCAACAGTGTAAGAGGGTTCCCTTTTCTCCACACCCTCTCCAGCATTTATTGCTTGTAGACTTTTGGATAGTAGCCATTCTGACTGGCCTGAAACGGTACCTCATTGTGGTTTTGATTAGCATTTCTCTGATAATGAGTGATGTTGAGCATCTTTTCATGTGTTTGTTAGCCATCTGTATGTCTTCTTTGGAGAAATGTCTGTTTAGTTCTTTGGCCCATTTTTGATTGGGTCATTTATTTTTCTGGAACTGAGCTGCAGGAGTTGCTTGTATATTTTTGAGGTTAATTCTTTGTCAGTTGCTTCATTTGCTGTTATTTTATCCCATTCTGAAGGCTGTCTTTTCACCTTGCTTATAGTTTCCTTTGTTGTGCAGAAGCTTTTAATTTTAATTAGGTCCCATTTGTTTATTTTTGCTTTTATTTCCATTACTCTGGGACGTGGGTCATAGAGGATCCTCCTGTGATTTATGTCGGAGAGTGTTTTGCCTACGTTCTCCTCTAGGAGTTTTATAGTTTCTGATCTTACATTTAAATCTTTAATCCATTTTGAGTTTATTTTTGTGTATGGTGTTAGAAAGTGTTCTAGTTTCATTCTGTTACAAGTGGTTGACCGGTTTTCCCAGCACCACTTGTTAAAGTGATTGTCTTTTCTCCATTGTATATTCTTGCCTCCTTTGCCAAAGATAAGGTGTCCATAGGTGCATGAATTTATCTCTGGGCTTTCTGTTTTGTTCCATTGATCTATATTTCTATCTTTGTGCCAGTACCATGCTGTCTTGATGCCTGTGGCTTTGTAGTAGCGCCTGAAGTCAAGCAGGTTGATTCCTCCAGTTCCATTCTTCTTTCTCAAGATTGCTTTGGCTATTCTAGGTTTTTTTATATTTACATACAAATTGTGAAAGATACCATTGGTAGCTTGATAGAGATTGCATTGAATCTATAGATTGCTTTGGGTTGTATACTCATTTTCACTATATTGATTCTTCCAATCCATGAACATGGTATATTTCTCCATCTATTAGTGTCCTCTTTGATTTTTTTCACCAGTGTTTTATAGTTTCCTATATACAGGTCTTTAGTTTCTTTAAGTAGATATATTCCTAAGTATTTTATTCTTTTCGTTGCAATGGTGAATGGAATTGTTTCCTTAATTTCTCTATTTTTTCATTATTAGTGTATAGGAATGCAAGGGATTTCTGTGTGTTGATTTTATATCCTGCAACTTTACTATATTCATTGATTAGCTCTAGTAATTTTCTGGTTGAGTCTTTAGATAAATTTATAATGCATATTTTTAATGGCTAGATCTCATACTCTGTTACAAATCTATAAAATGCCAAATCAAAACATTACAACTAATTACATTGTATGAATTTTTTAAAAAGAAAAAAGCTACTAAGGACATGTTTGGGACAGTTGTAGTGTGGAGTATATGTTAGATTGAGCTGCTATTAAATTTCTAGGTGGAGTACTGGTGTTATTGTTAACAAGTAGGATTATTCTCACTAGGAGAAGGAAGCATGCTGAGGTATGTAGGAGTGAAGTATCATTGCCTCTGCAAGTTACTCTTAAATGACTTAGTAAAAAAAGAAACAGTGTACATCTATTTAGTCATTTATAGTGAAAATGAATGTAACTAACAGTGAATATAGGTTAAGGATATGTGGGTGTTCATTATATAATTCCTTTCTTTTAATTTTTCTGTAGGTTTGGAAATTTTAAAATAAAAAGTTGGCTCACAGATACAGAGAACAAACTAGTAGTTACCAGTGGAAAGAGGGAAGGGTGGAGGGGCAAGTTAAGGGTAAGGATTAAAAGGTACAAAGTACTGTATACAAATAAGCTAAAAGGATATAGTGTACAACAGGGGGAATATAGCCAATATTTTGTAGTAACTATAAATAGAGTATAATTTTTAAAAATTGTGAATCACACTATGTTGTAAACCTGCAACTTTTATTATTGTACATCAGCTGCACCTCAATTTAAAAAATAAAATAAAATGGAGGGGCAAAAAAACAGATAAAATGTTGGGCTAACTTTTTAGTATTACAGATCCTATATTCTTGGAAATAACCAATTATAGGTAATATAGTTGCCTGATGTTGTCCTTAAAAACACTAGTATGTATGTGTATGCTCTCAGTTGTGGCCAACTCTATGTACTGTAGCCTGTCAGGCTCCTTGGAACGTGGAATTTTCAAGGCAAGAATAGTGGCGAGGGTGGCCATTTAAATACTAGTAAAAGGGAAATTAATACACAGTATATTCATTTCTATGGCAGTTATCTTTTGAAAATTATACCAGAATGTAAGAATTTTTCCTTTATTCTATCCTTCAAAAACACAAAAAATGATCATTTTTGCATTTGAATTAAATTCATAAAAATTATTCATTAAATGTTCATAAAAGGATAACAATTATACAGCCTTTCTGAATATTTAGCTTTTATGTTAACTGTACTAATCTGATTTATACACTGTTTTAGTATATTAAATGTTTTATGGTTTACCTGCCTGAATTCATTCCATAGTATGTGTTCTTATCTTTTAAGTGAAAAGTTTTTCTTTAAGTCTCATGCAGATTCAGAAATGTGAGCTAGTCTTGATCCACACCTACCCTGTTGGTGAAGACAGCCTTGTATCTGATCGTACTAAGAAAGAGGTAAGTAGAGGTCATGGAAGAAGAGGTCATTGTTAGTTATTAATGATAAATACAAGGTTTAGCATAAGAATGATCTGATTGCCAACATTTTCTGCTAAGAAAATTTGGTTTTGAAATCTACCTGTATGGCAAAATACCTGGATTGGCTCTTCATGTTATAATTGTAGATTTTGAAAGTATTTTCTGTTTTGCTTGCCTCTTGATGTTTATTTCAAATAACTTTATTGTCAAACCACACACAATTTGTATTGTTCCTCAAATTTCAATTACTATGTGTGTGTGTGTGTGAGTCACTCAGTTGTGTCTGACTCTTTGTAACTCCGAGGACTGTAGCCTGCCAGACTCCTCCATCCATGGGATTTTTCTAGGCGAGAATACTGGAGTGGGTTGTCATTTCCTTCTCCAGGGGATCTTCCTGACCCAGGGATTGAACCCAGGTCTCCCACATTGCAGTCAGACTCTATCATCTGAGCCAAATTGCTTTAATGACTTCTTATTCTGGAAAATTTTTCTTTTTTCCTCATTAGAAGAAACATACAGTCTTTAGTCAAAATATACTCCTATAGCAAAGAAATTAATTTTACCTATCCAGAAGGGAAAAGACTTAATTTCCAACCTTAGTTTTACTTTTCAAATAAATTGGTACAATTTTAAAGGAAAAGATGAGTCTGTTGATTATTAAGTGGATTCGCATAGCATAGACCATATCAGTGGCCTGTGTTTAGCAATACAGATGTATGTGTTTATATAATGATATTAAATGTATATGTTCTTATCTCTGTTTTTTTAATCTAGCATATTTATTATAAACATCTAAAATATTAATGATTTTTTTTAATAACTGGTGGGTTTTTTTTTTTGATTGGTTTTTTTAGGTTATCTCTGTCATTGTATTTTAGGTAATTTCCAGTGTAAACCCATTTTTTTGCTAGCTTTTTTGTGACTCTTGATATCATGACAGTACTTTGATTTTACTTTATGATAAGTAAACAGTTTACTTATGATAAATATTACCCTGGAACAAATAAAATGTTACCTTGTTATAAGTGACTTTTGGCTGCCTTATTACATTTATTGGTGACAAAATATGACATTTGTAGTGATTTTCATTCTTTGCAATGAGTAGTATTATCTGCAGAGGTTTGTCTTCTTCACAAAATTAATTATTCTGCAGTATTTCTGTGGATCACCTCAAATCAATTTTGCATCTAGATAAATAGAAGTTAAACTTATAAATTAAAATGTATATTTAAATCAAAGATTATTCTACTCTGAGTTTCAAGAGGACAGAGATTTTACCTGTTCACTGCTGTATCCGCCAATAACTCACAATTTCTGGCAATCAATATAGTAAGTTCTCCTTACCTATCTGTTGACTGAATGAATGAATAAAAATGTATTACTGAGATAATGATTATGATTAACTTATGGACCTTTTGCTTCCTATCTCAAAAGTTTAAAAGTACTTAATTTTTATGGGTTGAAGTAAAGTATTTAGCCCTGAATTACAATGTATTAATGTTTTGTGGGGGTTTTTTTCATACTTCTCTTTAGTTGTCCCCGGTTTTAACCAGTGAAGTTCATAGTGTTCGTGCAGGACGGCATCTTGCTACCAAATTAAATATTTTAGTACAGCAGCATTTCGACTTGGCTTCAACTACTATTACTAATATTCCAATGAAGGTAGGCAGTTCTTTTTCTTGCTACTTTGAAAACTCTGCTTTTCTTTTTAAGTATTTGCTTGATATGTATTATTTGTTTTAATGAACCTTAATTCTTTCTTCCCATATCATATTTTCTGTTTTGCTAGCCCACATTCAGTGTCTTTGACCAGGTTAGTAAATAATGAAAAGCAACATGAAAGGATCACAGAACAAAATGCAGTATTTTTTTCCTAATTTGAACCTTCTATATCAGCTTTTTTGTTTTTAATTTTGTTCTCATTATTTTCATCAAAATATAATTTTCATCTGAAATGATTACTTTTTCTGTGATTCTTTTCCTGACAGTTGTTATTAGATTTAACTCACTTCGTGTGTTCTAGTATATCTTCTGTTTCCTTTGTTTTTGTTCTTCCCTACCCACTATCAAGGTGTTTATCACTGATAGGTCTAACTAGGGGGAATAAGTTTATAATTTTAAACAAGTTTATTATTCTAGTTGAAAAACTACCATATGAGTCTTATGATTTTACTGAAGGATTTTCTTAGGAATCTATTACTAACTTGTCATTTTCATTATGGGCTTCCCTGATGACTCAGTGGTCAAGATTCTGCCTGCCAGTGCAGGAGATGTGGGTTCAGTCCCTGGGTCGGGAGGATCCCCTGGAGAAGGAAATGGCAACCCACTCCAGTATTCTTGCCCGGGAAATCCCATGGACAGAGGAGCCTGGAGCACTACAGTCCATGGGGTCACGAAAGAGTCAGACACAACTTAGTGACTAAACAACAACAGCAACAGCATTTTCATTATATTACTTAGTTGTCTTAAGACCAGTATGATCCCTGGCCTATAGAAAGCTTCAGATGAATTTTTACTGAGTGGAGTTAAGTTTAATTGTATTATTTATGTCTACAAACATAAAGTAGCCACTATATCTAAACATTTAAATTCATTTCTTATAAGTCCAGTTGTATTTTTTTGCATATTCTAAAAACTAATTTGCATGAGAAATGTAATCTTTTCATTATTCCTCCTTATACCAGTGGCAGGCTCTTCAGTAGAAATTATAGCCTTAATCAGTTTGGGTGAGGAAGCAATTAAGATTAAAATAGCATAATAGATACACTTTATGTAATTTCATGAGTTGCAAGCAAAATCCTCTGAGGATGATAGATACATTACTTTTTAAATTTGACCATATTTGTGTGTTATTGGTGTGATTCCTCAATCTCTGTCTCTTTCTTGTAAATAGATAATATAAAGTTTCTATTTACTGTTCAGTGAAAACAAGTTGCTCAACTTGTTTATTAGTCTATATTTGCTATTTTATATAATTGGTGCTTGTTTAATTTACTATAGGAATTTAAAGATGCTATTTCCTCCTTTAAACAACTATTGTACAATTAGCAAACTATTTGAGTTATGTCATATTTGTGTATAAAAATGTATTGGCAGGACAATGCATTCAGAGTAAAAAAAAATCTAAATTTCTAGATTAGTCATCTATGTTAATTCTGACATAAAAACCATTACTTTATTGCTGAAATGTAGCCAGTAGTTTTTTTCATATAGTTTGTATTTAATTGGAAAATCATTGCATCTTTAAATAGATTAATTACTGAGCACATTGTCCCATTATTATTGCTAATTACTGTTGAGTATATTTGATCTCACTTTAAGCAAAATAAATAATTCATTAAAATCAAAGCCAAGTTATTTTTAATTTTGCTTTAAGGAAGAACAACATGCTAACACATCCGCCAATTATGATGTGGAGCTGCTTCATCACAAAGATGCACATGTAGATTTCCTGAAAAGTGGTAAGTAAGAGACATTGGAAAGTAGTATTTTAAAAGTTCTAACAGAGGGAAACATACTAACAGCTTTGAGAAGTTCTTGAGTAACTAACCTGATGACTTTAGTTCATCCCTTTGCAAACTTATCTGACAGTGTCACCCATTAATGGTCATGGAACCTAGTGTTCTTTTGAGTATACTTTGGGAAAGATGAGGCTAATGGAAATATAGGTATACCTTGTTTTATCATGCTTTGCTTTAGCAGATGTAGCTTTTTTTTTTTTTTTTGACAAATTGAATGTTTATGACATCTATTGGTGTCATTTTTTAAAGCACTTGCTCATTTCATGTCTCTGTCACATTTTGGTGATTCTCAGAATATTTCAAACTTTTTCATCATCATTATGTTTGTTATGGTCACCTGTGATTGATGATCTTTGATGTTGCTATTGTGATTGTTTTGGGGTACCACAAACTGTACCCATATAAGACAGAGAACTTATCCATAAATGTTGTGTGTGTTCTGACTGCTCTACAAACTGGCTGTTCCCTGTCTCTTTCCCTCTTCTTGGGCCACCCTATTCCCTGAGATACAAAAATATTGGTATTATTAGGTTAGATAATCTCCAAGTCCATCCATGTTGCTGCAGATGGTGTTATTTCATTCTTTTTAATGGCCGAGTAATACTCCTTGGTATGTATGTACCATACCTTCTTTATCCATTCATCTTCACTGGACACTTAGGTTCTTCTGTGTCTTGACTGTTGTAAACAGTGCTGCAGTGAAAATCGGGCTGCATGTATCTTTCCGAATTAGTTTTCTCTAGGTGTATGCCCAAGAGTGGGCTTGCTGGATCATATGGTAGCTCTATTTTTAGTTTTTTAAAGAACCTCAGTACTATTCTCCATAATGGCTGTGTTAATTTACATTCTCATCAACAGTGTGAGAGGGTTCCTTTTTCTTGTCAACCTCACCAACATTTATTGTTTGCAGATTTTTTTGATTATGGCCATTCTGATACCTCATTATAGTTTTGATTTGCATTTCTCTAATAATTAACAATATTGAGCATCTTTTCATGTGCCTCTTGGCCATGTGTATATCGTCTTTGGAGAAATGTCTCTGTAGGTCTTTTGCCCATCTTTTGATTGGATTGTTTTTTTGATGTTGAGCTGCATGAGCTGTTTGTAAATTTTGGAGACTAATCCCTTGTCCATCACATCATTTGCAAATATTTTCTCCCATTCTGTGGGTCATCACTTCATTTTGTTTATGATTTCCTTTGCTGCGAAAAAGCTTTTGAGTTTAATTATGTCCCATTTGTTTATTTTTGTTTTAATTTTTGTTATCTGGACATCTCTCACTTTAAATCAAAGGCTCAAAATGATTAAGCTTAGTGAGGAAGGTGTGTTGAAAGCCAAAATAGGCTGAAAGTGAGGCCTCTTGTGCCAAACGGTTAGCCAAGTTGTGAATGCAAAGGAAAAGTTCTTGAAGGAAATTAAAAGTGCTACTTCAGTGAACAGAGAAATGATAAGAAAGTGAAACAGTGTTATTGGTGGCATGGAGAAGGTTACAGTGGTCTAGATGGAAGATTAGACTAGCCACAGTATTGCCAAAAGCCAAAACCTGATCCAGAGCAAGGCCTTCACTCTTCAATTATGTGGAGGCTGAAAGTGATGAGGAAGATACAGAAGAAAAGTTTGAAGCTAGCAGAGGCTGGTTCATGAGATTTAAGCAAAGAAACTCTATAACATACAAATGCAAGGTGAAGCAGCAACTACTGATGTAGAAGCAGCAGCAAGTTATTCAGAAGATCGAGCTCAGTAATCACTGAAGTTGGCTACACTAAACAGCAGATTTTCAGTGTAGATTAGACAGCCTTCTATTGGAAGAAAATGCCATCTAGGACTCTTACGGCTAGAGAGAAGTCAGTGTCTGACTTCGAAGCTTCATAGGAAAGGCAGACATTTTTATTAGGGGCTAATGCAGCTTGTGACTTTAAGTTTAAGGCAATGCTTATTAACCATTGTGAAAATCCTAGGGCCCTTAGGAATTATGCTAAATCTATTCCACCTGTGCTGTATCAGCGTAACAACAAAACCTGGATAATATAGCACATCAGTTGACACCATGGTTTACTGATTCTAAGTAACAACAGGGTCTACTGATTTTAACCCCACTGTTGAAACCTACTGCTCAGAGAAAAGGGTTTGTTTCAAAACGTTACTGCTCGTTGCACAGTACATCCGATATCTCAAGAGACATACAGTGAGATTAATGTTTTCATGCCTGCTAACACAACTTCCATTCTGCAGCGCATGGATGAAGGAGTAATTTTGACTTTCAACCATTGTGTTTAGTCACTCAGTCGTGTCTGACTCTTTTCAACCCTATGGACTGTAGCCCATGAGACTCGTCTGTCCATGGGATTTTTCTAGGCAAGAATACGGAGTGGGTTGCCATTTCCTCCTCCAGGGGATCTTCCCAACACACAAACCCACATCTCCTTCCTGCCTCTCCTACACTGGCAGGTGAATTCTTTACCACTTGAGCCATATGGGAAGCCCTTCAGAAGTCTTACTATTTAAGAAATATATTTTGTAGAACTATAATTGCCTTTGATAGTGATTCCTCTGATTGAGCTCAACTAAAAATGCTGGATCATCAAAAAAGCAAGAGAGTTCCAGAAAAACATCTGTTTCTGCTTTATTGACTATGCTAAAGCCTTTGACTGTGTGGATCACAATAAACTGGAAAATTCTTCAAGAGATGGGAATACCAGACCACCTGACCTGCCTCTTGAGAAACCTATATGCTGGTCAGGAAGCAACAGTTAGAACTGGACATGGAACAACAGACTGGTTTCAGATAGGAAAAGGAGTACGTCAAGGCTGTATATTGTCACCCTGCTTATTTCACTTGTATGCAGAGTACATCATGAGAAACGGTGGGCTGGAAGAAGCACAAGCTGGAATCAAGATTGCCGGGAGAAATATCGATAACCTCACATATGCAGATGACACCACCCTTATGGCAGAAAGTGAAGAGGAACTAAAAAGCCTCTTGATGAGAGTGAAAGAGGAGAGTGAAAAAGTTGGCCTAAAGTTCAACATTCAGAAAACGAAGATCATGGCATCTGGTCCCATCACTTCATGGGAAATAGATGGGGAAACAGTGTAAACAGTGTCAAACTTTATTTTGGGGGGCTCCAAAATCACTGCAGATGGTGACTGCAGCCATGAAATTAAAAGACGCTTACTCCTTGGAAGGAAAGTTATGACCAACCTAGATAACATATTCAAAAGGAGAGACATTACTTTGCTGACTAAGGTCCATCTAGTCAAGGCTATGGTTTTTCCAGTGGTCATGTATGGATGTGAGAGTTGGACTGTGAAGAAGGCTGAGCGCCGAAGAATTGATGCTTTTGAACTGTGGTGTTGGAAAAGACTCTTTAGAGTCCTTTGGACTGCAAGGAGATCCAACCAGTCCATCCTAGAGGCGATCAGTCCTGGGTGTTCATTGGAAGGACTGATGCTAAAGCTGAAACTCCAATACTTTGGCCACCTCATGCGAAGAGTTGACTCATTGGAAAAGACCCTGATGCTGGAGGGATTGGGGGCAGGAGGAGAAGGGGATGACAGAGGCTGAGATGGCTGGATGGCATCACCGACTCAATGGACATGAATTTGGGTAAACTCCGGGAGTTGGTGATGGACAGGGAGGCCTGGCATGCTGCAATTCATGTGGTTGCAAAGAGTCGGACACGACTGAGCGACTGAACTGAACTGAAAAATGTTGAAAACCTTCTGGAAAAGATTTACCATTCTAGATGTTGTTAACAACATTTATTGTTTGTGGGAAGAGGTCTCAGCTTAACAGGAGTTTGGGAGAAGTTGATTTCAACCCTCTTGGATGACTTTGAGGAGTCTAAGACTTCAGTGTTGTCATTATTTTGACATCTGTTTACTCCATTAAGACAAAAAGTGTTCACTTATATCTCATATATTTAACTTATAGACTCCTCATTTTATGTTTTTTTCTAATAAATTTATTGGGATTCAGAAAAATGAGTTACGTATTTTAGATTCCTGAAGGTTTAGTTACATAACCACATTATTTTATCATTTAATGGTGTCAGAGGGAAACAGATGTAGAGTCTTGAAATGTAAAAAATTTTGCTGTTGATTTTTAGTGTAGTGAATAAAATGATTTAAGTTATTAATAACAAATTTGAAGGAAAATAAAGTACCTATTTTAATAATAACTAATATCCAAACTCTGGTGTTTTTCTAAGAGGCTTAATAAAAAAGATGTTCTCTCCGACTTATTTTCTCTTATAAAGCTTAAACTCTTTCAGAAATCTTGGCACACATTTGAAGTTTGTGATCTATTTAATAATCTTAATATTTCTCTAAATTATTTTTAAAGGTGATAACCATTTAAGTGGCAGCAGTAGAGAAGGCTCATTTAAAGAAACAATAACATTAAAGTGGTGCACACCAAGGACAAATAACATTGGTAGGTACTTAACAATAATTGAAAGTGAAAAGAATAAATCAAAAGGTTCTTTTTAAGTGTTAGGTAGGGTTCACTTGTTTCTTTTTGAATTTTTGTTTTTCATTATTTTAGGGGCTCAAAGAACAAGTTTTTGTTTTTGCTTATTTTTCTCTTTTAATTGTAGAAATATTTCTTTATATTCTTTCAAATCAGTATTTTCTTCTATTTCAGAATTACACTATTGCACTGGCGCTTACCGAATTTCACCTGTAGATGTAAATAGTAGACCTTCCTCCTGCCTTACTAATTTTCTTCTAAATGGTAACTTTCTTTATTTGTTTTTACTGAGATCATTACAAGTGAATCATTAGAATATGTGAAAATGTGAATTCTGGAAAAGCTTAAATATAGTCTATAACCGTTTTATTTTCCAAAGCTGTTTGGTTTTGGTAGCTAAGTCGTGTCCTACTCTTACGACCCCATCCATGTACTGTAGCCCACGAGGCTCCTCTGCCCATGGGATTCTCCAGGCAAAAATACTGGAGTGGGTTGTGATTTCCTTCTCCAGGGGATCTTCCCAATCCAGTAATTGAACCCAGGTCTCCTGCATTGCAGGCAGATTCTTTACCAACTGAGCTACAGGGAAGCCCAAAGCTGTTTTAAAATAGTATAAATATCCTTTAACAGTTTTACTAATGTTTAAAAATAAGTTGACTTTATGTCTTTCAGACTGTTGTATCTAAGTAAATTTATTTAGTATATTTTTTGGTATTTTTATTTTTAAAAATTGACATTTAGAGTCTTAAGTTGATTTTTTTGGAAGATAGAATGTAGATTATCATGGCCTATTGAATTTTAAATTATAAAATGTAAATGAACTTATTTCTCTTTACTATATCATAAATAAACATTCTATTTTCAGTGATATGTGATGTGGTTCTTAGAGATATAACTTTAAATCTGTGGTTTCTTTGAGTAAAAAAAATTTTTTTTTAGGCCAAATTATTGAATTCCATTTGCCAAATCTAAATTCCAGTGACTCCTTGGTGATTCTTATAATAACTAGGTTTTGGAACCACTGTAGTAAAGAGTTACTCTGCCTTTATCATAAAGTTAATTCAATTGTTCTATTAAACACAGTTTGATTATCAGATTGGGTAAAGTCCAGATTAAATAACATTTGGTCATGTAAAATAGAAAGTAGTAACAGTAACTGCTGATAGGGAGGTATTGTAGAAGTGAATTAAGACTTGCTTTCTCCCTAAAATGGTTTGTAGCTTTGATAATCTGAGGGTTAACAACTCTTATATAAAGAGTTGTCCCACTTTTTTCTTGACGTTCAGGAAGAAAATTTTTATATGAACTTGAAACTGAATGAAACCAAACATACCAGAGACCACTATACTTATTCTGGAAAACTATCTTACATACCTGTGTAAGCTTGGAGTAACCAAGAGAAGGCTAAGGCTAGCATTCAAATTTTTAGAACTTGATATGCAGATAGATTGAATTAGCAATGCTAGTTAAAATACGAGGGGCAATAAGTAAAATGAAAAATCTAGATGTCAATCTTACGGGAAAAATTGAGAGCCACTTGGATTCCATCACTGATAAGAGTAATTTTGTGTTTGACAGGCCGTTCTGTTTTATTGGAACAACCACGAAAGTCAGGTTCCAAAGTCATTAGTCATATGCTTAGTAGCCATGGAGGAGAGATTTTTTTGCACGTCCTTAGCAGTTCTCGATCCATTCTAGAAGATCCACCTTCAATTAGTGAAGGATGTGGAGGAAGAGTTACCGACTACCGGATTACAGTAAGACACTAATATCTATAAATTTTGAGTTGATCAATTCAGCAAACATGTAGAAGGCCTATTGCATGTTAAGACCTGTAGCAGAAAGAAGTTTAGAGAAGTTGATTTTTTATTATTATTTTAATTAGGTGAATTTCCTGCAGTATGTGCTCAAAAGAGCTATTTATCACTATGTCATCTTCCCTATGTATTCAGTGTATGCTGAGATGTATGTGGATAGCATTGACATGATGGAATTAATAGGAAAGAGTGGAAATTGATTTGAACTAATACCTTAGGCTGAATTTTAATTTCTAGTAACATAAGTGCCAAGCATAAACCTTTAAATGTTTGGATTCTGCTACTTTGAAATAACACTGTCAATGTTTGTGTTATTGATAGGTACATACAGGGCAATTGGGTCTATTTTTGATAGAAACTACATTGTTCTTATTTGAATTTTTCACTCCCTACCCATCTATTATATTGGATATTTCATGACTGTCTACTTTTTAAGGTGGTTATAACAATTAAATGTGAATGATAACAATTAAATGTGAAAAATTAAATGTAAATTACCTATAATTCCATCATTAAAGATAAACACTGTTAACATTTTGATGTTGTGTTAAGATAATTTTTAAGTAGAATGGTATTTTAATGTGACGAACTTAGTCTTTTATCTGCATATAATAGAAAAGAGATAAATTATAGATGTGAAGAAAAATGAGTGGTTTTAAAAAGTGGAAGGAACCATGAATGTATTTATGTTTGAGCCTTTCTTAATCTCCATTGAGTAAAGGCTGGGTTTCATGCTCAAAAAGAAAGGAAAAAATTAGTGTGTGGAGGGTGGTCTCCTAGAGAAAATGCTTTGTTGTATATCACAGGACAGAAGACATCAGGGGAACAGACTGTTACATGTAATCCACACTGAAACACTAGAAAATAGTTTCTAATTTTATTTTATTTGGTTATCATTAGGATTTTGGTGAATTTATGAGGGAAAACAGATTAACTCCTTTTCTAGACCCCAGATATAAAATCGATGGAAGTCTTGAGATTCCTTTGGAACGAGCAAAAGATCAGTTAGAAAAGCACACCCGTTACTGGCCTATGATTATTTCACAGACCACCATTTTTAATATGCAAGCGGTAAGTGTGAAATAGTTTGTTTTTCTTTTGGATTAATATATCATTTATAGATAACATTTATCAAGCAAAGAATAAAATTATATGTGTTTGTTACAGTTAAACAATAGAAAATGGAAATGATAGTAATAGATTAGCTCTCCATGGTGATGTTTAAAATCAATTCAAGTTCTGTCTAGATGCTTTGATACTTATTTTTCATGACAGATTTTCTTTTTCTCTCCTTTTTTTTGGAATCTGACAGGTAGTTCCATTAGCCAGTGTTATTGTGAAAGAGTCTTTGACAGAAGAAGATGTATTAAACTGTCAAAAAACAATATACAACTTAGTTGATATGGAAAGAAAAAACGATCCTCTGCCTATTTCCACAGTTGGTACAAGAGGAAAAGGTCCTAAAAGGTAAGTTTTTTTCTTTCTTTCTCATATGTCACATTTATTTGATGCTTATTGGGTTTGTTGTTTTTTTTGAGCTAACTTATTCCACATGTAAATTATGTGTTTTAGTGTGTATATCTACACATACATAGGATTAAGATGAAATGGTAAAAAACATAAAATAGATGAATTGGACACATTATCAGTTAGAATTGCACCACTGGAAGAGAAAGGAAGCCCATGTTTCATTATCTCTTTTAACTTCATCATTAACAAGTGACACTTGGATATTATTTAAAGAATATTTTGTAAGGACATTATTCTTACATCTTTACTTTAGAGATGAGCAGTACCGAATCATGTGGAATGAATTAGAAACCCTTGTCAGAGCCCATATCAACAATTCGGAGAAACATCAAAGAGTCTTGGAATGTCTAATGGCATGTAGAAGCAAACCCCCAGAAGAAGAAGAACGAAAGAAACGAGGAAGAAAGAGGGAGGACAAAGAGGACAAGTCAGAGAAAGCAGTGAAAGATTATGAACAGGAGAAATCCTGGCAAGATTCTGAGAGGTGATTTGTTGATATTAACATAGTCCGTGGTGCCTTCTGTCATAAGACATTATACATGCAACACATTTGAACATTCAGACCTTATTTATTAGTAATGCATTTAATGTGTTTATTTTACTTTATAGCTGTTATTATTCTTTAAATCTGGAAGGTCTTTCTTGAGTTTAAAAGAGGTCCCCCCCCCACTATTTAACAGCAAAGGTAGTGTTCAGTTTTTCCTAATTAACTTCTGAAATCATAATACATGATTTTTGTTATCAGTAATTGCTTTTATGTGTTATGCACATCAAAGGCATAGTTTTATTTCTTTATTTAGTGAATATTTTTTAAATGCCTATCACATGCCAGACATTTGGCATAAGATCCCTACCCTGGAAGGATGAATAGTGTTGTGTAGAGGTTGACCAAGTAAGTAAGCGATTTATAGCAAAGTGTGAAAGACGCTGCTATAAAAATAGGCATAGGAAAAACACTTGAAAGCACAGAAGATCATAGTCCTATTCTGGAAACCTTCCTCATTAGTACATTCTTTTTCCTCAGAAAGGTGTCAGGTTAAATTTGAAAAAAACAAAAAATAGTAAACATCTATAAATAAAAAATATCATGACGTATTAGTTGAATTCATCTTCTGCCTTCTTGCCAGAAATCAGGCAAAGAGCCAGGTAACTATCATAATGGCAATAGTTAAAAGCAGAACTTACATGGAAAATTTCAGACATATGCAGCAGTAGAACAGTCAGTCACCTATTATCTGCTTTTGATAGTTAATCAATTTGTAGCAAACCTCTTTTAATATATATCCACATCCATTCCCCTCACCATCACCACCCTTCCCTTTCCCCATGTGAATATTTTGAAGCTAATACTGAAAAGTGTATTATTTCATTCGTAAGTAGGCAGAATACTTTTATTCTCTTTGGCCTTAGAAATTCAGTTCTTCCTTAGGGCTGCTGAGTTTCTGACACAAAATTGTCTTTAAGAAGAGGAGGGAAGAGTATTCTCATTCTGATCCCATTGATCTTCAAGTACATGAAATTCAAGATAAGCTTGGAGTTAAGTTCCTAACTTATGGAACATAAATACATTTTCACAGTACATAAACTAGTGGGAACAAATTCTAGTAGATTTCTTAATCTTAGTTCTAATTTGAAATAGTGTTTTGTCTATATCTTTAGAAAAATTAAAATTGTGGATTATTTTCCAAAGATTATATTATTTCTGATCTTTTGCATTTTACCCTTCTATATTCCCCCCTGCCACCTTTTTTTTACAATTTTAGCACCATTTTACAGCTAACAACATGACGGAATAATGACACTATGATGAAGAAAAAGGAAAAGTTGTATTTATATTCATTAAGTTCTCTTACCTGATTATAAATTGAGGGTTAGCTTCTGATTTGTTCCTGATTTGTTCCTAGGCTTATGTTGTGACAGCAGATATCTTAGTAAGGCTGATTTGCAAAGTCTAGTTTAATTACTGAGCCTTTTAGATTTCTAAGAATGTAAACTTGTTAAGTTTTTTTTTTAATGTGTAAGTTTTTATTATTTGTCCCTCTGGAAGATTAAAAGGGATCTTAGAACGTGGGAAAGAAGAGCTGGCTGAAGCTGAGATTATAAAAGATTCACCTGATTCCCCAGAACCTCCAAATAAAAAGCCTCTTGTTGAGATGGATGAAACTCCACCGGTAGAAAAATCAAAAGGTAAGGCAGAACTGTGGTAACTATGTAAAAAGTTTTCCAATTTAGTTCTGTTGTACAGAGTCCTCTATGTTTTGTGTGAGGAAGAGCTACTCATGGCTCCTCGTGTCACTTCAATTCAGTTCAGTTCAGTTGCTCAGTGGTGTCTCACTCTTTGCGACCCCATGGACTGCAGCACACCAGGCCTCCCTGTCCATCACCAACTCCCAGAGCTTTCTTAAACTCATGTCCATCAAGTTGGTGATGCCATCCAACCATCTTGTTCTCTGTCATCCCCTTCTCCTCCTGCCTTCAAACTTTCCCAGCATTAGGGTCTTTTCTAAGGAGTCAGTTCTTCGCATCACATGGCCCAAGGATTGAAGCTTCAACTTCAGCATCAGTCCTTCCAATGAATATTCAGGACTGATTTCCTTTAGGACTGACTGGTTGGATCTCCTTGCAGTCCAAGGGACTCTCAAGAGTCTTCTCCAACACCACAGTTCAAAAGCATCAATCCTTTGATGCTCAGCTTTCTTTATGGTCCAACTCTCACATCCTTACATGACTACTGGAAAAACCGTGGCTTTGACTAGACAGACCTTAGTCAAAAAAGTATTGTCTCTGCTTTTAAATATGCTGTCTAGGTTGGTCATAGCTTTTTATTGTAGGCCTTAGTTATCTTGAAGGTAAACTAAATTCAGTTATTTCAGGGTGAATGGGAAATGGTATGACAAAGGACTGGGTTTTTAACCACTGCACCCTTAGTAATACAGAAAGACCTCAAGGCTGGCCAGGTTAGTTACTGGTAGCTCATCCTAGGGAGGTTTGTTTGTTTTTTTATGTACTGCTATTGTAATATGTATTGTAATACATCTTAATAATCTCCAGTTCATTAGTTTCTTTGAAATTAGAGATAGAGGCAGTCTTATCAAATTTGTCTGTCAGGCATTTGCCAGGGTACCTGCAAAATAATAGGCTTTAAATAAACGTCTCCCGGTAAATTATCTTGTTACTCATATGCCACTGCTGATTCAGTTCAGTCGCTTAGTCGTATCCGACTCTTTGCAACCCCATGAATTGCAGCACGCCAGGCTTCCCTGTCCATTACCAACTCCGGGAGTTTACCCAAACTCATGTCCATCAAGTTGGTGATGCCATCCAGCCATCTCATCCTCTGTCATCCCCTTCTCCTCCTGCCCACAATCCCTCCCAGCATCAGTCTCCTTTCCAGTGAGTCAACTCTTCGCCTGAGGTGGCCAAAGTATTGGAGTTTCAGTTTTAGCATCAGTCCTTCCAAAGAACACCCAGGACTGATCACCTCTAGGATGGACTGGTTGGATCTCCTTGCAGTCCAAGGGACTCTGAAGAGTCTTCTCCAACACCAGAGTTCAAAAGCATCAATTCTTCAGCGCTCAGCTTTCTTCACAGTCCAGTTCTCACATCCATACATGACCACTGGAAAAACCATGTCTTTGACTAGACGGACCTTTGTTGGCAAAGTAATGTCTCTCCTTTTGAATATGTTATCTAGGTTGGTCATAACTTTCCTTCCAAGGAGTAAGCGTCTTTTAATTTCATGGCTGCAGTCACCATCTGCAGTGATTTTGGAGCCCAAAAAAATAAAGTCTGACACTGTTTTCATTGTTTCCCCATCTAATTGCCATGAAGTGATGGGACCAGATGCCATGATCTTCGTTTTCTGAATGTTGAGCTTAAGCGAACTTTTTCATTCTCCACTTTCACTTTCATCAAGAGGCTTTTTAGTTCCTCTTCACTTTCTTCCATAAGGGTGGTGTCATCTGCATATCTGAGGTGATATTTCTCCCGGCAATCTTGATTCCAGCTTGTGCTTCTTCCAGCCCAGTGTTTCTCAGGATGTACTCTGCATATAAGTGAAATAAGCAGGGTGACAATATACAGCCTTGACGTACTCCTTTTCCTATTTGGAACCAGTCTGTTGTTCCATGTCCAGTTCTAACTGTTGCTTCCTGGCCTGCATACAGGTTTCTCAAGAGGCAGGTCAGATGTTCTGGTATTCCCATCTCTTGATGAATTTTCCACTGCTGATTAGGATGCAGTTAATTTAGGTTAATTCTAAACAATGTTTCAACATTGTTTGGAAAATACAACTCTAAAAATTATTAGTAGTAACAAAATGTCTCAGGCAACTGAAACATGCATTAGTAAGAGAATGACTTAAATGACCATGGGTCCATAGGGTGGAATGTATAAAGCCCCAGAATTGCTGTTGTCACAAATGTCTCCTCTCCCCTCTCGCTAAGGAATATCATTTCAGATTTTAACTTAGATAATAACTACTTTTTCAGGAAAGACTTCCTTTACCTCCTTTCACACTTATCTGTGTTCTTTTTGATGATAGCCATTCTGACAGCTGTGAGGAGATATCTTATTGTGGTTTTGATTTAGGATATTGGAATTCTTTTCATGTGCCTGTTGGCCATCTGCATTTCCTCTTTGGAAAAATGCATATTCAGGTCTTCTGCCCATTTTTAAATTGGGTTGTGTTTTTGATGTTGAGTTGTAAGAGCTGTTTATATATTTGGATACTAACCCCTGATTGGTCATATCAATTGCAGATATTGCATTCAGTAGGTTTTGGTTTTATTTTGTTGATGGTTTCCTTTGCTGTGCAATCTTTTAAGTTTAATTAGGTTCCATTTGTTTATTTTTCCTTTTGCTTTAGGGGACAGATCAGAAAAAAATCATTGCTATGATTTATTTCAGAGTATTCTGTCTGTGTTTTCCTCTAGGAGTTTTATGGTTAATGGTCTTACATTTAGGTCTTTAACCCATTTTGAGTTTATTTTTGTATATGGTGTTAGGGAATGTTTTTTGCCTCTTCATATTGTGTAGGAAAGAGTTAACTGTAGCAGGCCTGAGGCTATATCATCATTAGAAAAGCCTGCTTGCATGTTTGCCCCTTGGCTGACATCTGGGAATATGGCTTTTGAAACATTCCCCAAATGATGAAGTTATATCTGAATTAAACACCTGCTTTGCTTCCAGGAGTCTGGAATTTTGGTAGTTGTAGTTAGGAAGAGAATGCATATGTGCCCAGCCTCTATTGAACTCTTGAGTCTTACTTTTTTGTGCTTTTCTGACAGAAATATTGTACACACATGGCTGCATTTTTGCTGCTGGAAGAAGTATGCACTCTGTATGAACCCTCATGGGAAGGAGAGAACATAGAAAGCCTGTAGATGGATTTCTCTGGTCTTTGCCTATTGTGTCTTTCTGCCACACTGGGCTGGCTATGTCTTCTTACTGTGCTGCTGTAATGATTCTTAGCTATGACTGTAGCTTAATTTTAGTTAATTTGAATCCTTCTAGAAAATCACTAAACTCTAGCAGGTGGTCTTGGAGATCCCTAAACACATAAAAATTTTAGAATAAAGAGAAGATGATATTGCTTAAATTCATATAAAGTGAACAAGAATTAGAGGTAAATTTGTAAACTTTGAAGTAATTAATTGTTCTACTTTTTTTCTCTTCTTTCAAATATTACACCAGGGCCAGTGTCCTTATTATCTTTATGGAGTAATAGAATCAACACTGCCAATTCCAGAAAGCATCAGGAGTTTGCTGGACGTTTGAACTCTGTTAATAACAGAGCTGAGTTATATCAACATCTTAAAGAGGAAAATGGGTTTGTATTATTTATTGTAGAAATTAGTTTTGTTAATTGCCTTATTTTAATAAGTTTAAAACACTGCCTGTTTTTTGTGTTCAGTAGTTTTGATAAAGTTACTTAAAAGGAGAAAAAAAATCACTTTCTTAAATTTTTGGTGCTTGTAAAAGACCTGATATTGTTCATTGTAACCATGAATGTTCAGTAAACATCATAGAGGGAAAAATCATAAAGAAAACTTAGTATGTAGCACTGACCCTTGTATAAAATGACAGGGAGAAAATATTTTCCTAGTAAGTAGTACAGTATTAGGAATATTGAGTTTAATTGAATAAATCCAAAATCTACAAATAATTGAAAATTTATTAGGATAAATATAAAATAATTTACATGGTTATTTTAATTGCTTTTTTAGAAGAAATTCTCTTTAAAATATATTGATAAAGAAATTTTTTTAGTAGAAAAGGAAATAAATTCTTGTCTAAATGGTAAAGATTTTTTCCTTTAGTTTTACGCAATCTCTCTGGGCCTCCCTCAATTTTCACTCATTTGCAAAACAAGGACGTTAAACTAACCATCAGGAACCCTCAAGTTAGTTGTTTTCTAAAGTGTTTACATTGTTCTGTTCTGTGACTATATTAGATTTTAATTTCATTTGAAAGTTTGATAAAGAGAAAAAATACGGGTAGTTAATGAATATTTTATTTTACCTGCACTTTTTTTCCCTCCTATTTTCCAGAATGGAGACAACAGAAAACGGAAAAGCCAGCCGGCAGTAAAGAGTGACTTGAGCAACTGAATTTAGTATACTGCATAGATATTTTGGATGGAATTTGATATAAGAACTTTTACAGCAAGATTGTATAGTTATGATGCCTGGACTGGTTTTTACATTTTTAAAATATTTCAACTAACTTTATCTTTTTTGTATTAATTGTAAAATTGGCACATATGTCAAAAATATACATTTGTCCTCCCAAATTAAACAAATTTATTTTATGGTAGAGGGTGTTCCCTCTGGAAATGTTTTTTAAAAAATTCTTAGGCTTCTCTTTGCCAAATAAAACTATTAAAATATCTAAAATGCAAAATATCAGAGTGTTCTTTTAAATAAAAGATTATATTCATATAATGGCTGACAATTTTGAGAAATTTTTAAGAAATTTTAACAATTTGGGTGATATTTACAGTATTTAATATAAAATATTGCCTATGAATCTGCAACATATGCAGTGCTTTTCCAAAAACGAATGCTCTTGTTTGCTTATTTTGTATTTTATTTTAGATTATTTTGTGTGTGTGTGTTGCCCTTTTAAAAGCAGCGTTTTCAGGTAGTTTTCAATTTGGAGATGTTAACATGTTGGATGATGTTATTTATTCTTTTTCTGCCAAAAACTTACTATCCATTAACTTTTCATATTGAAAAAGAAGTATGAAGGAGATTGCTTTGCAGACTTATTTACCCATATTGGATGATGTTACAATTCTTTTTCTGCTAAAAACTTACTCAGTAACTTTTCATATTGAAAGAGGATGAAGGAGATTGCTTCTGCGGACTTAAAGAAAAGTCACTATGTCGCTTATTTTAATCCCTAAATAGAATCTTGGTCTTCTCATCTCTCAGAAGTGTCACAGTTATATGGTATATGTTTGGTGAGTCTTCTTCCTGTGCTGCTTTTGGAAGTTCATAACATGTTGCAAGAAACATGTTATTTCATTGTTAAATGCTAATTCTAGGCTTGCCATTTTTCTTTGAGTTTCTATTAGAGAACAGGAAAAGCTCTTTGTTTAAATATAGAAATTCAGTATTTTCTATTTAAAAAAAAATCGCTTGTGCTTAAACAAGGATTCAGCAGGTTATCTTGTCAATCCAGTGAAATTTACAATGTTCTCCTTTATCCACTCCTGTGCGATTCTAAGCCATTGCATCTGCCCTCTACCCTAAGCTAGTGCTATCTTAATTTCTACCACTGTGCTTAGATACACACCACTCAAATGCATGACCAGACCTAATTAGCACCTAGACTTGCAAGATTTAAGGAGTTGTAAGCCAGTACTAAATTATTGGATCATATGTACTTGTGGTAAATATGAATTCTGACTGTTTCTGCCTTATCCTTGATACCCATTTAACTTGACCAAGTTGAAGTCCCTAGTTTAGTTCTTAATTCAAAAATACTTTCTGTATAACCCATTTGAAAGAGACTCTTTTTTTACTCTCAATTTGTGCTTCTTCCTTTCCCATGTGTTAAGGCAATGCTCCTTTGTTGACAGACTTATCTACATTTCAGTCTTCATTTTTTAAGTATTATTTTTGCATATATACTGCTGTTACTGTGTTCTACCAACTGGGAGGATGTTTCTGTGGCTGCATTTTGAACTGGTATTATTCTATATATTGTTGGTGGTTAATAATCTCCAGCAGACACATTCTTACCTGTCTAGATGCCTTTTGAGCACCTAAAATTGAGCTCCTCCTTCATCTCCCACAGAACATCAGGCTATGTATTATTGGTCTTATCCTGCAATATCTATTACAGCCTTTTGGTAGACGTGACTGTTTTAGAACAAAAATAGGAGAATGGTTGGTGAGTTTTTGGTTCTTCTAAAACAGGATCCATATTGAGGATTTACTAGTCAAGAGAAGTGGACAAAATACAAATTTAAAAAATTATTACCCTTCCAATACTGGAATCTAAGCTTAAGTCCAGGCTTAATGATCATGGGAATCAAAGTTACCCTAGAGAGAACAAGTACACTTTCAATTCTAAAGATTCTGATACCAGTATCATGGGAGCAAAAGATGTCCCTTATTTTTGTCCCCTGACTCCCCAACACCACCAATGAAAGTGTGACATCCATCCATGGACAGAAGTCCCTTTGAGGGAGCTGTGGAGTTCTGCATCCTATGGCAGCCTGAGAAGAGTCCCAGCCGCCTGTGTGTCGGGGCACACTCAGCTGTGGGCCACGCAGTGGCTCATGAAGAGGCGCCAAGCCCTCAGCTGCACTCTGGGAGCCCCTGGGAAACACTATCTTAGGCAGTCACCCGTGGACATCAGCCTTTGTGGAATTCCAAGTTTCTAGGTGAGAAGTTTCAGCACACCATTGAGTAAAAAAGTACATCTGGAGGTATTGGAGTAGATGAGAGAAACAGCTTGACCTTACCTGCATCACCCTTCCTCCAGTGTGACACAGCTTAGGGCCAAAAGAGATCTTAGTGTGGAGAAAGGGAGAGTATATAAGCACCCAACTTCCCCAGTGGTGTTAACTCTTACAAAAGTTAAAGGACAAAAGTATTAAAAATAATTATAACTACAATAGTTTGTTAATAAATATACAATATAAAAGATGATTGTGACATCAAAAGCATGAAGAGGGGAATAAGTATAGAGTTCTTGTATGTGATTAAAGTTATTATCAGTGTAATGTAGACTGATACGTGTATATTTTATGTAAAACTCATGGTAACTACAGAGCAATATCTACAGTAGACTCACAAGACATAAGGAGCAGGGAATCAAAGCATACCGCTCCAGAAAATCGTCAATTCACAAAATAAGGTAGCAGGAGAGGAAGAAAGGAACAAGAGAAATACAAAACAGCCAGGAATAAAGATGACATTACCAAGTCTTTACCTATCAATAAGTACTCAAAAAGTAAATAGATTGAATTCTCTAATTAATGACACACAGTGACTGGATGGATTTTTTAAAAATTTGAGACACAACTGTATACTGCCTGCAAGAGACTCCTTCAGATTTAAGGACACATGGGCTCAAAATGAAAGGAAAGCAACATTCCATGCAAGCGAAAACCAAGAAAGCAGGGTAGATATACTTTATATCAGACAAAATAGACTTAAAGCCATAAATGATGACGAGATAGTCATTATATAATGATAAAGGGGTCAATTCACCACGAAAATATCAGAATCATATATTCACCCATAATTGAGCACATTAAGCAAATGTTAACTGCTCTGAAAGGATAAATATTATTGTAGTATAACAATACAATAATAGCAGGGGACTTCAGCACCCTAATTTCAACAATGAATGAGTAATTCAGATAGAAAACTAATGGTTAAATGAACCAAGCAGTTGCACAAAACATTTCATCCAACTGCAACAGAACACACATTGTCCTCAAGCACACACAGGATATTCTCCAGGATAGTTAACATGATAGGTCACAAAGAAAATCTTAGCAAGTTTACGAAGAGTGAAATAAAACCAAGTATCTTTTATGCCCACAGTGGTATGAAACTGAAAGTTGCTAACAGGAGGAAAACTTAAAAATTTACAAAAATGTGAAAATTAAATAACACTGTCTTGAACAATCAATAGGTCAAGGAAGAAATCAAAAGAGAAATTTTAAAATATCTTAAAAATGGAAATTCAGCATATCAAAACATACAGTATGATGCAAAAGAGAGGCATTTGTAGCAATAAACACCTATATCAGAGAATAAAGATCTGAAGTAAACAACCTAACTTTACGCCTCATGAAACCAGAAAAAGAAGTCCAAAGTAAGAAGAAGGAAAGAAATAACAAAGATCAGAGCATAAATAAATGAAATAGATGTCAGAAAAACAGCAGAAGAAATAAAACTAAGAGCTGGATTTATTGAAAAGATAAAATTGACAAATATCTAACTAGACTAAAGAAAAAAGACTCAAAATGATAAATGAAAGTGGAGACATTTTAACTGATAATACAGAAATACAAAAGATGTTGAGACTGCTAGGAATAATTATACGCCAACAAACTATAACAGAAAAAACATGAATTCCTAAAAATATACAACCAGACTGAATCATGAAGAAATAGAATATCTGAGCAGACCAATTATAAGTAAAGAGATTGAATCAGTAATAAAAAAACATTCTCCAAAGGATAAGCCCAGGACCAAATGATTTCACTGGTAAATTCTACAAAATTGTTAAAGAAGTAACGCCAACACTTCTCAAACTTTTCCACAAAATGGAAGAAGAGGAAACGCTCTCAAATGCATTCTATGAGGCCAGCATTACCCTGATACCAAATCCAGACAAGAACACTACAAGAAGAGAAATGGATATAGATGCAAAATTTTCAACAAAATGTTAGCCAAACCAAATTCAATGACAAATTAAAAAGTGTACATACACCATGATTAAGAGGGATTTAGCAAAGATAGCTGGAGAAGGCAATGGCAACCCACTCCAGTACTCTTGCCTGGAAAATCCCATAGACGGAGGGGCCTGGTGGGCTGCAGTCCATGAGGTCTCTAGGAGTCGGACACAACTGAGCGACTTCACTTTCACTTTTCACTTTCATGCATTGGAGAAGGAAATGGCAACCCACTCCAGTGCTCTTGCCTGGAGAATCCCAGGGCTGGGGGAGCCTGGTGGGCTGCCATCTATGGGATTGCACAGAGTCGGACATGACTGAAGTGACTTAGCAGCAGCAGCAGCAGCAAAGATGGCTCAACATATAAAAATCAGTAAATGTGATGCATCACATTAATCAAATAAAAAATAAAAATCATAAGATCACCTCAATGGATGCAAAGTAGCATTTGATAAAATACAGCATTCTTTTATGATAAAAGTACTCAACTAATTGGATATAGAAGTAACATATCTCAACATAATAAAGGCTTTATATAACAAGTTCACAGTTCACAACATACTCATTGATGAATGGTTGAAAACTTTTTCTCTAAGATAAGGAACAAGACTACTCTTATTCAGCATAGTACTGGAAATCAGAGTAATCAGGCAAGAAAAATAAATAAAAAGCATTCAAATTGGAAAATGAGGTATAACAGACTTTGTTTGCAGATGATATAATCTTAAATAGAAAATCCAAAAACTCTACCAAAAAAAAAACCTGATAGAACTAATCAAAAAGTTCAGTAAAGTTGCAGCATAAAACATCAACACAGAATTAAATTGCATTTATGTACACTAATAATGAAGTATCTGAAAAAGAAATAAAATTTCATTTACCATAGTATCAAAAAGCATAAAATACTAAAGAATAAATTTGACCAAGAGGTAGAAAGGTCTATATATATTGAAAATTATGACTCTGGTGAAAGAAACTGAAGAAGACACAAGCAAATGGAAAGATATTCCATGTTTATGGATCAGAAAAATTAATATGGTTAATATAGCCATACTACCAAAAGCTATCTATAGATTCAGTACAATCCCTATCAAAATTCTAGTGGCATTTTCACTTTTAAAAAAAAGGCACTTTTTTTTTTTTTTTTAGAATAAGGGTTCTAAAATTTGTATGGAGAAAGAAAGAAATCCTGAGAAAGAACAAAGGTGGAGGCATCACTGTTGCTGATTTTAAACTATACTACAAAGCTATAGTAATCAAAGCAGTATGGTACTGGCATAAAAATACACACATAGATCAATGGAACAGAGTTGAGAGCCCATAAATAAATTCTCATATGTATGGTCAACTGATATTTGAAAAGGGAGCCAAGAATACTCAATAAATGGTGTTGGGAAATTTGAAATGGATTTAAAACTTAAAAACAAGACTTGAAGCCATAAAACTCCTAGATAAAGATATAGGAGGGAAACTTACTGACAATGATTTTTTGGATATGACACCAAAAGTATAAAAAAAGGGCAAAAATTGATAAGTGGGACTACCTCAAGCCCATGGTAGAGAAAATCCTTTGGAGAAGGAAATGGCAACCCACTCCAGGATCCTTGCCTGAAAAATCCCATGGACAGAGGAGCTTGGTGGCTACAGTCCAGGGGTCTAAAACAGTTGGACACAACTGAGCGACTGAGCATAGCACCTCAAGCTAAAGAGCACAGCAAAAGAAACAACCAATAAAATTCAAAAGCAACCTTTGATATGGGAGAAAATTTTGCTAATTATGTATTTGATAAGGGGTTAATATATAAAGAACTCATACTGCTCAATGGTAGAAGAGGGACTGAGTCAACATTTTTCCAAAGAAGATATACAAATCATCAGTTCAGTTCATTCGCTCAGTCATGTCCAACACTGCGACCCCATGCACTGCAGCATGCCAGGCTTCCCTGTCCATCACCAACTCCCAGAGTTTGCTCAACCTCATGTCCATCTAGTCAGTGATGCCATCCAACCATCTCATCCTCTGTCGTCCCCTTCTCCTCCTGCCTTTAATCTTTCCCAGCATCAGGATTTTTTCAAATGAGTCAGTTCTTCCCATCAGGTGGTCAAAGGATTGGAGTTTCAGCTTCAGCATCAGTCCTTCCAATGAATATTCAGGGCTGATGTCCTTTAGGATAGACTGGTTGGATCTCCTTGCAGACCAAAGGACTCTGAAGAGTCTTCTCCAACACCGCAGTTCAAATGCATCAATTCTTCAGTGCTCAGCTTTCTTTATGGTCCAATTCTCACATCCATACATGACTACTGGAAAAACCATAGCTTTGACTAGATGGACCTTTGTTAGTAAAGTTATATCTCTGCTTTTTAATATGCTGTCTGGATTTGTCATTGCTTCTCTTGCAAAGAGCAAGTGTCTTTTAATTTCATGGCTGCAGTCACCATCTGCAGTGATTTGTAGCCCCCCCCCAAAAAAAATAAGGACTGTCACTGTTTCCTTGTTTCCCCATCTATTTGCCATGAAGAGATGGGACTGGATGCCATGATCTTAATTTTAAATTTTGAGTTTTAAGCCAGCTTTTTCATTCTCCTCTTTCACTTTGATCAAGAGGCTCTTCAGTTCCTCTTTGCTTTCTGCCACGGGGGCGGTGTCATCTGCATATCTGAGGTTATTGGTATTTCTCCTGGCAACCTTGATTCCTGCTTGTGCTTCATCTAGTCTGGCATTTCACATGATGTACTCTGCATACAAGTTAAATAAACAGGGTGACGATATACAGACTTGATGTCTCCTTTTCCAATTTGGAACCAGTCCATTGTTCCATGTCTGGTTCTAATGCTTTTTGACCTGAATACAGATTTCTCAGAAGGCAGGTCAGGTGGTCTGGTATTCCCATCTCTTTCAGAATTTTCCACAGTTTGTTGTGATCCACACAGTCAAAGGCTTTGGCATAGTCAATAACGCAGAAGTAGATGTTTTTCTGGAACTCTCTTGCTTTTTTGATGATCCAGCAGATGTTGGCAATTTGATTTCTGGTTCCGCTGCCTTTTCTAAAACCAGCTTGAACATCTGGAAGTTCATGGTTCACGTCCTGCTGAAGCCTGGCTTGGAGAATTTTGAGCATTACTTTGCTAGCGTGTGAGATGAGGGCAATTGTGCAGTAGTTTGAGCATTCTTTGGCATTGTCTTTCTTTGGGATTGGGATGAAAACTGAACTTTTCCAGTCCTGTGGCCACTGCTGAGTTTTCCAAATTTGCTGGCAAATAGAGTGCAGCACTTTCATAGCATCATCTTTTAGAATTTGAAATAGCTCAATGGGAATTCCATCATCTCCACTAGCTTTGTTTGTAGTGATGCTTCCTAAGGCCCACTTGATTTTGCATTCTAGGATGTCTGGCTCTAGGTGAGTGATCACACCATCCTGGTTATCTAGGTCATTAAGGTATTTTTTGTATAGTTCTTATGTGTATTCTTGCCACCTTTTCTTAATATGTTCTGCTTCTGTTAGGTCCATACTGTTTCTGTCCTTTATTGTGCCCATCTTTGCATTGATCACTGAGGAATGCTTTCTTATCTCTCCATGCTATTCTTTGGAACTCTGCATTCAGACCAGTATATCTTTCCTTTTCTCCTTTGCCTTTAGCTTTTCTTCTGTTCTCAGCTATTTGTAAGGCCTCCTCAGACAACCATTTTGCCTTTTTGCATTAGTTTTTCTTGGGGCTGGTCTTGATCATTGCATCCTGTACAATGTCATGAACCTCCATCCATAGTTCTTCAGGCACTCTATCTATCAGATTTAATCTCTTAAATCTATTTGTCACTTCTATTGTATAATCATAAGGGATTTGATTTGGGTCATACCTGAATGGTCTAGTGGTTTTCCCTACTTTCTTCAATTTAAGTCTGAATTTGGCAATAAGGAGTTCATGATCTGAACCATAGCAAGGTCCTGGTCTTGTTTTTGCTGACTGTGTAGAGCTTCTCCATCTTCGGCTGCAATCTGATTTCAGTATTGACTGTATGGTGATGTCCATGTGTAGAGTTATCTCTTGTGTTGTTGAAAGAGGATGTTTACTGTGACCAGTGTGTTCTCTTGGCCAAACTCTGTTAGCCTTTGTTCTCTTCATTTTGTACTCCAAGGCCAAACTTGCCTTTTACTCCAGGTATCTCTTGACTTCCTACTTTTGCATTTCAACCCCCTATGATGAAAAGAACATCTTTTTTTGATGTTAGTTCTAGAAGGTCTTGCAGATCTTCATAGAACTGTTCAAATTCAGCTTCTTCAGCATTAGTGGTTGGGGCATAGACTTGCATTACTATGGTATTGAATGGTTTACCTTGGAAATGAATGGAGATCATTCTGTCATTTTTGAGATTGCACCCAAGTACTGCATTTTGGACTCTTTTTTTGACTCTGAGGGCTACTCCATTTCTTCTAAGGGATTCTTGCCCACTGTAATAGATATAATGGTCATCTGAATTAAATTCACCCATTCCAGTCCATTTTTGGAAAATTCAATGGCACCCCACTCCAGTACTCTTGCCTGGAAAATCCCATGGGTGGGGGAGCCTGGCGGGCTGCCATCTATGGGGTTGCACAGAATTGGACACAACTGAAGTGACTTAGCAGCAGCAGCAGTCCATTTTATTTCATTGATTCTTAAAAGGTCAATTCTTGCTATCTTTGTTTGACCACTTTCAATTTACCTTGATTCATGGATCTAACATTCCAGGTTTCTATGCAATATTTTTCTTTATAACATCAAACTTTGCTTTCATCACCAGTCACATCCACAACTGGGCACTGCTTTTGCTTTGGCTCTGTCTCTTCATTCTTTCTGAAGTTATTACTGCACTCTTTTCCAGTAGCATATTGGGCACCACTGACCTGGGGAGTTCATCCTTCAGTGTCCTATTCTTTTTGCCTTTTCATACTGTTCATGAGGTTCTCAAGGGAAGAATACTGAAGTGGTTTGTTATTCCCTTCTCCCGTGGACCACGTTTTGTCAGAACTCTCCCCCATGACCCGTCTGTTTTGTGTGGCTCTAAATGGCATGGCTCATAGCTTCACTGAGTTAGACAAGGCAATGGTCAATGTGATCAGTTTGGTTAGTTTTCTCTGATTGTTCAACAAGATGGCAGAGTAAAAAGAGGTGCACTCACCTTCTCCTGCAAGAACTGCAAAATTGCAAATCACTGTGAGTGTCCATGAGTCTACAGTGGATGCGTGGGTCGACAGTATACAAACCATAGTGTATGGTAAAATCTTCACAATCCTGTGATAATTGCATGGTTTGTTTGATGAACTATTAGTCATAAATAGTGTGATATTTTACTCCAAAATTTTCATGTTTATATGAATATTGTTCAAAATCACTGTGTGGACATGTGCAAACCTCATTAATGCACATATCTATTAATATATGGATTGACACTTGTACATCATGGAATAAGACTGAAAAACACACAGCGTAGTTTTAGAGGAAAGTTACCAGTGTTTGAATTCTTGAATACTGCTCTTGTATTCCTGACTTTACAGCACTAAGTGCCCTTAGTTGAGGGCAATACAATCTACAGTAGTTTGTTCTCATTGTTTTATGAGGCACTGTGTTATTTGCTTTGTTATTTCTGTAACACTTCAATTAAAGTCACCAGCACAATTGTACATGTGTGGAGAACACTTTCACTTTTCACTTTCATGCACTGGAGAAGGAAATGGCAACCCACTCCAGTGTTCTTGCCTGGAGAATCCCAGGGACAGGGGAGCCTGGTGGGCCTCCATCTATGGGGTTGCACAGAGTCAGACATGACTGAAGCGACTTAGCAGCAGCAGCAACAGCAGGAAAACAAAAGTGTCCAGATGTTAACTTTGTTATGGAGGTGTTGCTAATGTGAGCAAATCTAGAAATGTCCATATTATTGTAGAGATTTGAAGCACTAGACTTAATTCTGAGAACTCTGAATTTATTCTTATTAGGTTTCATTTCATTGAAATATAGTTCTGTTATTAAAGTGAACATATTAGATTGAACCATATAAAATTGTCATATTTACAGTAAAAACAAAATTTAATATTCGCCATTTCATGTGGTTCGACTGAACTGAACTGAACTGAACTGATTTATAGATTTGTTTTTTTATTCTGACCAAATATTTGGTAGAAACTAAATTTAGTAGCTTGTGCATATTGAAACAAGTTCCTCCTAGTGAAAGGTGCAAACTTAATTTATTTTCTTATTTGTAACATTTTAAATTAATTCCACCACTGTCCTGAATCAATTTAAAATCAAAAGCTTCAAAGGACCTACGGCTTATTCATGATGATGTTTGGGAGAAACCAAAGTAATACTGTAAAGTAATTATCCTTCAATTAAAAATAAATAAAAATTTCAAAAAGCTTCAAAAGAGAAGAGCATTTTGAATTTGCATGCCCCTGTAATTTCTTTCTTAGTAAGGAATGGAGTAATACTCAACTATTTAGATTTGAATATTAAAAGAAGAGAGAAATATTATCCTATTTAAAAGCAGACATCACATTAAATTTATGTACTTACCAGGTTCAAGAACAGTCCTTCAGAATATGTTTTAAGTGGTATAAGAGAAGGGAAAAATAAAGGTCAAAGAGGTTAGAATATAAAAGTGCCACCAGAGTTGCAGAGATGTTCAGAAGACTGAAGATTTAGACAAGGCCAACCAAAAATATGCCAACCAAGATGTTGGCAATTACTTCCAAAAAGCCATTTCTATGGAGTGGTGGGAGTAGAAACTGAACTGTAGTGATTAAAATGTTGCTTGAATGCAGTTAGAAGGGGAGGATATGAATCAGCTCTTTCAGAAGTGTGGTGGCCAAAGGGCTCTTGCCAGGTATGTCTGCTCAATAAGAGAACTGAGGGAAGGTTTGTTGTTATTTTTTGGTAGTCTTTAAAAAAAATCAATATCATATGCTTGTTTGTGAACTAAGGGTAAGAATACAAAGGAGTCCTTTCAACAATCGTCTTCCAGTCCATGAGCATGGGATGTCTATCTGTGTCACCTTCAATTTCTTTCATCAGAGTCATAATTTTCTGAGTACAGGTGTTTTACCTCCTTAGTTAGATTTATTGACAGGTTTTGGATTGGGGTTTTTTTGCTTTTTAAATTTTTTGTCCTGTTAGCTTGCAGGATCTCAATTTCCTAACCAGGGATTGAAGCCAGGCCATGGCACTGAAACTGGTGTATCTTAATCACTCTATCCCCGGAACTCCCAATTCTCAGGTATTTAATTCTTTTGGTTGTTATCGTAAATGGGATTGTTTTCTTAATTTCTCTTTCTGATAGCTTTTTGTTAGAATTAAAAAATGCATCGTATTTCTGTATATCAATTTTGTATCCTGCATTCATTGATGAGTTCTAGTAGTTATTATGTTGACATCTTAAAAATCTTCTATGTAAAGAATCATGTCAATGGCAGACAGTAACAGTTTTATGTCTTCCTTTCCAATTTGGATCCTGTATTTCTTTTAATTGTCTGATTGATATGGCTAGAGCTTTCAATACTATGTTGAACTAAAATGGCGAGAATGGGCATCCTTATCTTGTTCCTGATCTGAGAAGAAATGCTTTAAGCTATTCATCACTAAGTATGATGTTAAGCGTGGGTTTGTCATTGATGGTTCTTATTATGTTGGGGGAGGCTCACTCTATTGGGCCCTCATGGCTCAGATGGTAAGGAATCTGCCTGCAATGCAAGAGACCCAATCCCTGGGTTGGAAAGATCCCCTGGAGAAGAGAATGACTACCCACTCCAGTACTCTTGCCTGGAGAATCCCATGGACAGAGCAGCCTGGTGGGCTACAGTCCATGGGGTGCAAAGAGTCGGACATGACTGAGTGACTTCACTTTCACTTTCAGGTTCCCTCTGTGCCCACATCCTGGAGAGTTTTTAATCATAATGGTTATTTAATTTTGTCAAAAAGCTTTTCATTCATCTATTAAGACAATCATATGATTTTTAATTCATCAGTTTATTAATGTGGCATATCACATTAATTGATTTGCAGATATTGAACAATCCCTGCATCTCTGGGATAAATCCCAATTGATCAAGATATATGATCCTTTTTACTGTATTGTTGAATTCAGTTTGCTAATATCTTGTTAAGGATTTTTGCATCTATGTTCATCAGTGATAATGACTTATAACTTTCTTTTAGTGTGTGTTATATCTTTGTTTGGTTTGGGTATCAGGGTGATGCTGGCCTGGTAGAATGAGCCTCGAAGCATTCCTTTCTCTGAAATTTTTTGGATACTTTGGGGGCTTCCCTTGTAGCTCAGTTGGTAAAGAATCTGCCTGCAGTGCAGGAGACCTAGGTTTGATCCCTGGATCAGGAAGATCCCCTGGAGAAGGAAATGGCAACCCACTCCAGTATCCTTGCCTGGAAAATCCCATGGACAGAGGAGCCTGGTGGACTGCAGTCCATGGGGTGCAAAGAATTGGGCATGACTAAGTGACTAACACTCACACTTATACTTTGAAAAGGATAGGTGTTAACTCTTCTCTAAATGCATGGTAGAATTCACCTATGAAGCCATCTGGTCTAGGACTTTTATTTGTTAGTTTTTAAATTACTGACTCAACTTCATTACTGATAAGTGTTTCATTCATATTTTCTATTTCCTCATGATTCAGTCTTGGGGAAAGAATTAGTATTGTTAAAAATAAAAATAACCATACTACTCAGGTCTACAGATTCAATGCAATCCCTATTAAAATATCAATAGCATTTCTCACAGAACTAGAACAAATAATTCTAAAATTTGTATGGAAGCACAACAGATCTTGAATAGCCAGAACAGTCTTAAAAAGGAGAATGAAACAGATGTATCACCTCCCTGATTTAAAACTATACTACAAAGCTACAATCATCAAACAGCATGGTACTGGCACAAAAACAGACACTCAGATCAATGGAACAGAATAGAGAGCCCAGAAATAAAATCACACTTATATGGGCCATTGATCTACAACAAAGGAGGTGAGAATATACAACAGGGAAAATATAGCCTCTTCAATAAATAGTTTTGGGAAAACTGAACAGCTACATGCAAAAGAATCAAACTAGACTACTTTCTCACACCATATACAAAAATCAACCTAAAATGCATTAAAGACTCTAAGACTTGAAGACATAAAACTTCTAGAAGTAAATGCTGGCAGTGTGTTCTTTGACATCAGACTTAGCAATTTTTTTTTTTTTTGGATATGTTTCCTTACACAGAGCAACAAAAGTAAAAATAGACAAATTAAACTATATCAAACTAAAAGGCTTTAGCACAGCAAAAGCCACCAACAACAAAGTGAAAAGGCCACCTACTGAATGAGAGAAGATAGTTCCAAATGATAAATCTGAAAAAGACTTAATATTTAAAACATACCAACAACTTACACAACTCAAGATTCAAAAACCAAATAATCCAATTTTAAAAATGAGCAGAGGGCCTGAATAGGCAATTTTCCAAAGCAGACCTATAGATGGTTAACAGATGCATGAAAAGATATTCAATACCACTAATCATCAGGTAAATGCAAATCAAAACCACAAGATATCATCTCAGACCTGTCAGAAGAGTATTATCAAAACATCAACAAATAACCAGTGTTGGCAAGGATGTGGAGAAAAGCAACCGTTGTGCACTGTGGTGAGACTGTAGATTGGTGCAGACACTGTGGAAAACAGTATGGAGACTCCTCAAAAAACGAGAAATATGATCCAGCACTTTCACTTCTTTGCATTTACCCAAAAAAATTGAAAACACTAATTAGAAAAAATACATGCACCCCATATTCATTGCAGAATTATTTTCAATAGCCAAGATATAGAAGCCACCTAAGTAACCATCGCTGATGAATGGAGAAAGAACATGTGGTTGTTGTTGTTCAGTTGCTAAGCCATGTTCCAACTCTTTGTGACCCCATGGATTTCACCATGCCAGGCTTCGAAAATTGCGCTTCCCTGGTGGCTCAGATAGTAAAGAATCACTCAGCTGTAATAATGAAATTTTGCCATTTGTGACAACATGGATGGACCTTGAGGGTATTACGCTAAGTGAAATTAAGTCTGACAGAGATAAATACTGCACAGTCTTACTTATATGTAGAATCTAAAAACAAAACAGATAAACAACCATAATCGAACAGAAAGAGTTATAGATTCAGAGAATAAGCAGGTGGCTGCTGGAAGGAGGTGGGTCCGGGGAGGACAGAGATAGGTAACATAGATTAAGAGGTACAGACTTTCAGTTCCAATATAATGAGTGAAGGGTATGAAATGCAGTGTCAGAAATGTAGTCAATAACTATGTGATATCTTTGTATGGTGACAGATGACAAGTACACTTATTACGGTGACCTTTTGAAATGTACAGAAATACTGAATCACTATGTTGTGCACAAAGAGTTCATATAGAACTGTAGGTCAATTACACTTCAAAAAATTTTAATAAACAAATAGGAAAAAAGATTAGATTTGTAGCTACCAGAGGGGGAAATAAACGAAGGCAGTCAAAAGGTACCACCTTCCAGTTGTAAGATAAGTAACAATTACCAGGGATTTAAGATACAATATGATAAAGATAATTAACACCGCCATACATAAACAGTCAGTTTAGTTCAGTTCAGTCGCTCAGTTGCGTCCGACTCTTTGTGACCTCATGAATCACAGCACTCCAGGCCTCCCTATCCATCACCAACACCCAGAGTTCACTCAGACTCACGTCCATTGAGTGCGTGATGCCATCCAGCCATCTCATCCTCTGTTGTCCCCTTCTCCTCCTGCTCCCAATCCCTCCCAGCATCAAACTCTTTTCCAGTGAGTCAACTCTTCGCATGAGGTGGCCAAAGTACAGTAGTTTCAGCTTTAGCATCAGTCCTTCCAGGACTGATCTCCTTTAGAATGGACTAGTTGGATCTCCTTGCAGTCCAAGGGACTCTCAAGAGTCTTCTCCAACACCACAGTTCAAAAGCATCAATTCTTCAGTGCTCATCTTTCTTCACAGTCCAACTCTCACATCCATACTTGACCACAGGAAAAACCATAGCCTGGACTAGGCGGACCTTTGTTGGCAAAGTAATGTCTCTGCTTTTTAATATGCTATCTAGGTTGGTCATAACTTTCCTTCCAAGGAGTAAGCATCCTTTAATTTCATGGCTGCAATCACCATCTACAGTGATTTTGGAGCCCCCCAAAATAAAGTCTGACACTGTTTCCCCATCTATTTGCCATGAAGTGATGGGACCAGATGCCATGATCTTCATTTTCTGAATGTTGAGCTTAAGCCAACTTTTTCACTCTCCTCTTTCACTCTCATCAAGAGGCTTTTTAGTTCCTCTTCACTTTCTGCCATAAGGGTGGTGTCATCTGCATATCTGAGGTTATTGATATTTCTCCCAGCAATCTCGATTCCAGTTTGTGCTTCTTCCAGCCCAGAGTTAACTTATAACTCTGCATATATGTTAAATAAGCAGGGTGACAATATACAGCCTTGATGTACTCCTTTTCCTATTTGGAACCAGTCTGTTGTTCCATGTCCAGTTCTAACTGTTGCTTCCTGACCTGCATATAGGTTTTTCAAAAGGCAGGTCAGGTGGTCTGGTATTCCCATCTCTTTCAGAATTTTCCACAGTTTATTGTGATCCACACAGTCAAAGGCTTTGGCATAGTCAATAAAGCAGAAGTCAGAAGTACATGTTTTTCTGGAACTCTCTTCCTTTCTCTATGATCCAGCGCATGTTGGCAATTTGATCTCTGATTCCTCTGCCTTTTCTAAAACCAGCTTGAACATCAGGGAGTTCATGGTTCACGTATTGCTGAAGCCTGGCTTGGAAAATTTTGAGCATTACTTTACTAGTGTGTAAGATGAGGGCAATTGTGTGGTAGTTTGAGCATTCTTTGGCATTGCCTTTCTTTGGGATTGGAATGAAAACTGACCTTTTCCAGCCCTGTGGCCACTGCTGAGTTTTCCAAATTTGCTGGCATATTGAGTGCAGCACTTTCACAGCATCATCTTTCAGGATTTGAAAGAGCTCAACTGGAATTCCATCACCTCCACTAGCTTTGTTCTTGGTGATGCTTTCTAAGGCCAACTTCACTTCACATTCCAGGATGTCTGGCTCTAGGTGAGTAATCACACCATTGTGATTATCTTGGTCATGAAGATCTTTTTTTGTACAGTTCTTCTGTGTAGTCTTGCCACCTCTTCTTAATATCTCCTGCTTCTCTTAGGTCCATACCATTTCTGTCCTTTATTGAGCCCATCTTTGCATGAAATGTTCCCTTGGTATCTCTAATTTTCTTGAAGAGATCTCTAGTCTTTCCCAGTCTGTTGTTTACCTCTATTTCTTTGCATTGATTGCTGAGGAAGGCTTTCTTATCTCTCCTTACTATTCTTTGGAACTCTGCATTCAGATGCTTATATCTTTCCTTTTCTCCTTTGCTTTTTGCTTCTCTTCTTTTCACAGCTATTTGTAAGGCCTCCCCAGGCAGCCATTTTGCTTTTTTGCATTTCTTTTCCATGGGGATGGTCTTGATCCCTGTCTCCTGTACAATGTCACAAACCTCATTCCATAGTTCATCAGGCACTCTATCAAATCTAGTCCCTTAAATCTATTTGTCACTTCCACTGTATAATCATAAGGGATTTGATTTAGGTCATACCTGAATGGTCTAGCGGTTTTCCCTACTTTCTTCAATTTCAGTCTGAATTTGGCAATAAGGAGTTCATGATCTGAGCCACAGTCAGCTCCCAGTCTTGTTTTTGCTGACTGTATAGAGCTTCTCCATCTTCGGCTGCAAAGAATATAATCAATCTGATTTCGGTGTTGACCATCTGGTGATGTCCATGTGTAGAGTCTTCTCTTGTGTTGTTGAAAGAGGGTGTTTGCTATAACCAGTGTATTCTCTTGACAAAACTCTATTAGCCTTTGCCCTGCTTCATTCTGTACTCCAAGGCCAAATTTGCCTGTTACCCAGGTGTTCTTGACTTCCTACTTTTGCATTCCAGTTCCCTGTAATGAAAAGGACATCTTTTTTGGGTGTTAGTTCTAAAAGGTCTTATAGGTCTTCATAGAACCATTCAACCTCAGCTTCTTCAGCATTACTGGTTGGGACATAGGCTTGGATTACTGTGATATTGAATGGTTTGCCTTGGAAACAAACAGAGATCATTCTGTCATTTTTGAGACTTCATCCAAGTACTGCATTTCAGACTCTTTCGTTGACCATGATGGCTACTCCATTTCTTCTAAGGAATTCCTGCCTGCAGTAGTAGATATAATGGTCATCTGAGTTAAATTCACCCATTCTAGTCCATTTTAGTTCACTGATTCCTAGAATGTCAATGTTCACTCTTGCCATCTCCTGTTTGACCACTTCCAATTTGCCTTGATTCATGGACCTAACATCCCAGGTTCCTGTGCAATATTGCTCTTTACAGCATTGGACCTTGCTTCTATCACCAGTCACATCCACAGCTGAGTATTGTTTTTGCTTTGGTTCCATCCCTTCATTCTTTCTGGAGTTATTTCTCCACTGATCTCCAGTAGCATATTGGGCACCTACCGACCTGGGGAGTTCCTCTTTCAGTATCCTGTCATTTTGCCTTTTCATACTATTCATGGGGAACATTATTAAGAGAGTTAATCTTGAGTTCTCATAACAACAAATACATTTTCTCTTTATTGTGGTGTATCTATAGGAGATGATGAATGTTCTCTAAATCTATCATGGTAAATCATTTAATGATACATGTAAATAAATGAAATCATTGCTTAAACAGTGCTATATGTCAACTCAGCATTTTTATTTCTATCTCAATAAAACTTGAAAAAAATTTAACAATACAATGGAGAGGTAAGCATTTACTAATTTTTTCCTATTCGTAGTCAAATCTTAACCCATTGCAGAATTTATTATTTACAGTTAAACTATGCCATCATGCTGATGTTGTAAAGAATGTCATGTGTTGGCAGTTCATAGCATTTTGTACACTGGGAAATGCTGTTCCCAGTGATGCAATTACTTTCCATAATGGATAAGTCTAGATGATTTGTTTAGATAGTGGTGGCCTGGATGACATAAATTTATAATTGATCATCAGGCTTCTAAGGAGAGGTAAGTAATTAGAAATAATTGGTAGTATGTTAATACAATTAATGCAGAGGGTGAAGTATTTATTGCTTTTTATTTTTCATTTTACCTGCTTTCTAGATCAGTCATCCCTGTTTGTCACACAGTTGTTAACACATCTGGCTTTCTGACAATATCACTCCCTTCTCTGCTGGCTAATGAGATCCACTTCATTATGAAAGCTGGTGTTTTGGAGGCTGGAAGACTGCCTGCTCTTGTTGAGAGGTAACAGTGCCCTTCTCCATAATCCAGATGAGGGTGGAACTTCACACTCCAGGATAGGGGGCTTTCTCAGCCTTAGAACATACATTTCTTGGTCTGAATTACTTATTAAGTTTCTCCTTTGAAACATCTCAGAGGTTAAAATGTCTGTCTGGAATGCAGGAGACCAGGGTTCGATCCCTGGGTCGGGAAGATCCCCTGGAGAAGGAAATGGCAACCCACTCCAATACTCTTGCCTGGAGAATCCCATGGACGGAGGAGCCTGGTAGGCTACAGTCCAGGGGGTCGCAAAGAGTCAGACACGACTGAGCAACTTCACTTTCACTTTCACTTTGAAACATCAGGGACTGAGGAAAAAGAAATGTCTTACAGTTTCTACAGAAATAGTGTGTAACACAGGCCGCTACTGCTACAGTCAGTATACACAGACTTACTAACAAAGCCAAAGGCAGATTTTTAATCTAAGGGCTATTTTCCACTGGAAAAAGCAAGAGAGTTCCAGAAAAAAATCTACTTCTGCCTTATTGACTATGCCAAAGCCTTTGACTGTGTGGATCACAATAAACTGTGGAAAATTCTGAAAGAGATGGGAATACCAGACCACCTGACCTGCCTCTTGAGAAACCTATATGCAGGTGAGGAAGCAACAGTTAGAACTGGACATGGAACAACAGACTGGTTCCAGATAGGAAAAGGAGTACGTCAAGGCTGTATATTGTCACCCTGCTTATTTAATTTATATGCAGAGTATGTCGTGAGAAACTCTGGGCTGGAAGAAACACAGGCTGGAATCAAGATTCCCAGGAGAAATATCAATAACCTCAGATATGCAGATGACGCCACCCTTATGGCAGAAAGTGAAGAGGAACTAAAAAGCCTCTTGATGAGAGTGAAAGAGGAGAGTGAAAAAGTTGGCTTAAGCTCAACATTCAGAACATGAAGATCATGGCATCTGGTCCCATCACTTCATGGCAAATAGATGGAGAAACAGTGGAAACAGTGTCAGACTTTATTTTCTTGGGCTCCAAAATCACTACAGATGGTGACTGCAGCCATGAAATTAAAAGATGCTTACTCCGTGGGAGAAAAGTTATGACCAACACAGACAGCATATTAAAAAGCAAAGACATTACTTTGCCAACAAAGCTCTGTCTAGTCAAGGCTATGGTTTTTCCTGTGGTCACGTATGGATGTGAGAGTTGGACTGTGAAGAAAGCTGAGCGTCGAAGAATTGATGCTTTTGAACTGTGGTGTTGGAGAAGACTCTTGAGAGTCCCTTGGACTGCAAGGAGATCCAACCAGTCCATTCTAAAGATCAGTCCTGGGTGTTCTTTGGAAGGAATGATGCTAAAGCTGAAACTCCAATACTTTGGCCACCTCAGGCGAAGAGTTGACTCATTGGAAAAACTCTGATGCTGGGAGGGATTGGGGGCATAAGGAGAAGGGGACGGCAGAGGATGAGGTGGCTGGATGGCATCACCAAATCGATGGATGTGAGTTTGAGTGAACTCCGGGAGTTGGTAATGGACAGGAAGGATGCATTGGAGAAGGAAATGGCAACCCACTCCAGTGTTCTTGCCTGGAGAATCCCAGGGATGGGGGAGCCTGGTGGGCTGCCATCTCTGGGGTCACACAGAGTCGGCCACGACTGAAGCGACTTAGCAGCAGCAGCAGGGAGGCCTGGCACGCTGGGAATCATGGGGTCGCAAAGAATCAGACACTACTGAGCGACTGATCTGATTTGATTTGATCTGATTTTCTGTGTTACATGAGGTAAGATGACTGTTCTCAATCAACACACCATTGTCTGGCTCCAGAATGAGGCAAATTCCACTATGTGTGATATTTTTAATTGTGCCAATTTTATATTCTGGGGACATAGCAGATGCAAAGTTTGGGTGGACATTTCCATCAGACCTCCTTGGTTTAAACATCATTTCCTGAATTTTTCTGTTAGGACACCTTTTCAGAGAACTGCCATTGACTACACATAATGTTCTGTTATACCAGCGTATAATAGTAGAGCCTGGTCTCAGGTGGTTAATACAATTTGTTCAGTGCTGCTGGAGTTTAGGTAGCCAGTGAGTTTAGCAAAAAAACAAACCAATTAAATTGCAGCTAGCTTTCGGAACCCAAAGGATAATCATTTACTGATCTCACTGCAAGTGTCAAGTGAGTTGAGCACCTGTCTTCCTGATCATAAAAAGTGTAAGGAGGAATTGGGAAACAGGGTCTGTGCCCGACAGTTGCTATTATCAACTGAACTGGATTAACAACTGTTGGAAACATGTTGGGTTGACCCAGAAGGAACAAACAAGAATCAAATGTCAACAAACATTATTTTTATTTAAATATTTAAGATTGTCTTGATGGTTGACTTATTTCTCCCTATATTCCCTTTTGGGGCTGATGCATGTGTGCATGTGTGTGTATGTGCAAGCATGTGTGTGTGTGTGTGTGTGTGTGTGCACATGCTCAGTTGTGCTCTACTCTCTTTGACCCCATGGACTGTAGCCTGCCAGGCCCTCTGTCTATCAAGTTTTCCAGGTAAGAATACTGAAGTGGGTTACCATTTCCTCCTCCAGGGGATCATCCCGACCCAGGGACTGAACCTGTATCTCTTGTGTCTCCTGCATTGGCAGGTAGATTCTTTACCACTAGTGCCACCTGGTGGGAAAGCACATATATCCTGTATTTGGGCACCACTTACGGCACCCCTCTCCAGTTCTCTTGCCTGGAAAATCCCATGGACGGAGGAGCCTGGTGGGCTGCAGTCCATGGGGTCGCTAAGAGTCAGACATGACTGAGTGACTTCTCTTTCACTTTTCACTTTCATGCACTGGAGAAGGAAATGGTAACCCACTCCAGTGTTCTTGCCTGGAGAATCCCAGGGACGGGGGAGCCTGGTTGGCTGCCGTCTATGGGGTCGCACAGAGTCGGACATGACTGAAGCGACTTAGCAGCAGCAGTAGCAGCAGTAGTAGTTCCAGGAGGCAGTGAAAGGCTCTGACTTCTTTCATCTGTTTTCAGCCTTCCTCCTTCTACTCAAGGGTCAGGTTCATCCATCATAAGATAGTTACTCTTTCTCTTCTGTTTTCTTTCTCCCACCTCTGTCTCCCTCTTCTTTACTTTTCTTCATTTTCTCCCTTATAAATAATTGGTAGATTTCACATTACAGCCTCGATGCTGCTTATTGTATTTATGGAGTTTGTTAGTTTCTAAATTTCCTAATCTTCTCAGTCTTTTTTATAGAATGGAAGAACATCTTGAGATTAGCTCATTAATAGTATCAAATAACTAAGTCTCGGTTGGAGGGCTTCAGAAACACAGTAATTGGGCAGTCGGTTTAAATTTCTAAACTGATTGTGTGTGTGTGTGTGTGTGTGTGTGTGTGTGTGTGTGTGTGATTTAAAAGCTCAACAGGGACATTTTTTAGAGTTTAGGATATAAAGGGCTTCCCTGGTGGTCCAGTGGCTAAGACTCCATGTTCCCAATGCAGGGGGTCAGGGTTTGATCCCTGGTTAGGGAACTAGATCCCACATGCTGCTAACTAAGAGCCCTCAGGCCCCAACTAAAGATCTCACATGCTGCACTGAAGATCAAAGATCCTATGTGCTACAACTAAAACTGCTAAGTTGCTTCAATCGTGTCCGACTCTGTGCAACCCCATAGACGGCAGCCCACCAGGCTCCCCCGTCCCTGGGATTCTCTAGGCAAGAGCACTGGAGTGGGTTGCCATTTCCTTCTCCAATGCGTGAAAGTGAAAAGTGATAGGGAAGTCGCTCAGTCTTGTCCGACTCTTAGCGACCCCATGGACTGCAGCCCACCAGGCTCCTCCGTCCATGGGATTTTCCAGGCAAGAGTACTGGAGTGGGGTGCCATTGCCTTCTCCAACTAAAAACTGGTGCAGCCAAAAAAGAAAATATTAAAAAATAAAGTTCAGGACATGAAAGTTGTTTAGTTGAACAGAAACACAGTAATAACTAGTATTCTAATATCAATGAATACACTTAAATCTCATAGAAGCTAGAGAACAATTTAAGTTTTGCACAGCAAGGTTTGGTATTGTTGGAGAAAGAAGATGAGGTGACTGATTATTGCAAAAATGGAAATATGCTGCAATATAACAAAGGCAGGTGGCTTTAGATATTGTAAGTTGCACTAAATTGGAAAGAAGAGCATCATACTAGGGAAGAAAAGAGTGAATCTAGAAGACAGAATGGGGCAACTACTTAATGAAGAGAAACACTATGTTGAAGTGAGATCTGAGCACTGTTGCATATTTCATGGGACAGCCTACCAGTATATGTTCTAACTACCAGGGAGATAAGTTCCAAACAGGTTCAAGTTCCATCAGCTTTCCCTCCTTGGCGATAGAATTGCTTACCTCGGGGTGACATGTCCTCAGGTTTCTGAGATTCAGAATGGATAGCACATGTTTTCAGCATCTTTGTTGCAGGAAGCAATTCATATTGAGCGAGAGACAAACTGGTTATATTTTGTCTAAATGATTTCTCTGAAAAGATGATGCTCTGAAAGTGCTGCACTCAATATGCCAGCAAATTTGGAAAACTCAGCAGTGGCCGTGGGACTGGAAAAGATCAGTTTTCATTCCAATCCCCCAAAAAGGCAATACCAAAGAATGCTCAAACTACTGCACAGTTGCACTCATCTCACATGCTAGTAATGCTCAAAATTTTCCAAGCCAGGCTTCAGCAATACGTGAACCATGAACTTTCAGATGTTCAAGCTAGTTTTAGAAAAGGCAAAGGAACCAGAGATCAAATCGCCAACATCCAGTGGATCATCAAAAAAGCAAGAGAGAAGCATCTTCATGACCATAGTCATGTGTCTGAGACTCCTGAAGTTTCTCAGGAAAATCATTCATTCTCCACTCCTGCAGAGACACTTTCACCTCTTAGCATGAACGCAAATACAAAATTTGTATGGGACAGCACATTTGACTCAACTCTTTGGCTGTGGCAAACTGCTTGTTTCACCAAGTTTGGAAAGAAAGTTATGACCAACCTAGACAGTATATTAAAAAGCAGAGACATTCCTTTGTCAACAAAGGTCTGTCCAGTCAAAGCTATGATTTTTCCAGTGGTCAGGTATGGATGCGAGAGTTGGACTATTAAAGAAAGCTGAGCACTGAAGAATTGATGCTTTTGAACTGTGGTGCTGGAGAAGACTTTTGAGAGTCCCTTGGACTGCAAGGAGATCCAACCAGTCCATTCTAAAGGAGAGCAGTTCTGGGTGTTCTTCTCAAGGACTGATGTTGAAGCTGAAACTCCAATACTTTGGCCACCTGATTCGAAGAGCTGACTCATTTGAAAAGACCCTGATGCTGGGAAAGATTGAGGGCAGGAGGAGAAGGGGACGACAGAGGATGAGATGGTTGGATGGCATCACCTACTCAATGGACATGGGTTTGCGTAAACTCCGGGAGTTGGTGATGGACAGGGAGGCCTGGTGTGCTGTGGTTCATGGGGTCACAGAGAGTTGGGCATGACTGAGCGACTGAACTGAACTGAAAACTCTGGAGTGAATCCAAATAAAAGGGTGAGCATCAATTTAAATTAAATGTTTAATTCAAACATAGGAATTCTCCCAGAATTAAAAATCATCTGTGAAATTTTCCATGAAGTAATCATTCAAATATGCTTCAATATGAAACAGGGTCTAGCAAATATGAGTTACCTAGTTCAGAAAAGAGAAGATGGGCAGAGATGATAACAGGTTACATTTAAAAAACATTCATCCAATGCCAGGCACTGTGCTAAGAGTATATTTCATTTTATCTTCACAACAAATATACGGGGATAATAATTATCCTCAATTTATAAATGATGAAAATGAAATAATAAAATTAAGTAGCTCCTCAAGGTCACACAATAGTATATTATAGAACTAGATTTCAAACCCTTGTTTGACTGTAGATACTGGATTTTTAATCAATGTTGCCTGTGTTTAGAGTATATGATGGGAGAGTACATGGTCTTAACTTTACCAGTTGAGATTAAATTTGTTAGCAAGACTTTTTCTAATGATGAGAAACCACAAGGTTGCAACAGATGAATAGCGTCCTTCTGAGATAATTTAAGAATAATAATAACTAGACAGCACGGCCTAAGTGATGGTTTAACGTTCCTTCCAGTTATGTTAATCTTTGGTAAATCTGAATTGTATTTAATGTGTAGAGGGCAGAAAATGGATATCATGTCTTGTTTAATTTTTTAACAAGTTTATTTATTTTTTAATTGAAGGATAATTGCTTTACAGAATTTTGTTGGTTTCTGTCAAACCTCAACATGATTCAGCCATAGTGGATACTGTATTTTGTTGAATTTTCTTACATAATATTTTATTACAAGTTTTTCCTCCTGAAAATCACTACACTCCTTGTAGAAATATTGGAAAATACAGAAACTATAAAGAGAAGAAAACAAAAAACGTATAATGTCACCACAGTTGACATCAGGCATTATATTTTAATCTTAACACTCTCTTTTAATCTGAATATGTTAACCAACATTAGCTGGTTACTACCTGTCCGTATAAAGATTCACTGAAAAATATAGCAAATAGAAAATTAAGCAACTACCACAATCTTACCTTGCATGCTGTTAACATCAGAAACAGTCCCATATCTTGTCAATAAGTTTTGGGAGGTTTATGAGTGACTTATCACCATTTCAGTAGAATCCAGGTTAAACATTATGTTGCCTGTTGAAGTCTGGCTAGTTCTGGAGAATTTGCCAAAAACTAAATGTTCTATGCCTGAATATCAGTCGCTAGGAAAATGCAGTACAGTCTTTGAGCCCATACTTTCAGGTAACTCAAATGTATTTACCAATTTGGGCAGCTCAGAAAGGGATAAATCTGATAAATGCATCAATGATGAGATATCCTTAGAATAAGATCATCATAATCACATCAGATGATGAGTCTTCTTCTAATTGGTTGTTGGTGAAACAAGCTGTTTGCCACTGCCAAACAGCTGAGTCAAATGTACTGTCCCATGCAAATTTTGTATTTACATTCATGCTAAGAGGCAAAAATGTCTCTGCAGGAGTGGAGAATGAATGATTCTTCTGAGAAACTTCAGGAGTCTCAGACACATGTCTATGAAGATGCTTCTGTCCCAGCTGGCTTGACCAGAGCAACTACCTAAACTCAAGGGGAAGATGGGAGGCTGCTCTTGCTGATGCTGAAGCTATCAGGAGGATATTAGGTGACTGGACAAAGCTTTTCGGGTAGACTGGGTCAAAGCCACTCCATTTGCAGAGCAATGTTGTCATTGAAGATAGTCCCTCAGAAGGTGAGTCTTTATCCGACATTACTTCCTCTGAGACAGAGGACCCAGGAGAATGAGACTACTGGGATGAAGCAAACGGGGCTCTTGAATACCAAGCTTGACTAACTGACTCTTCAGTTCAGTTCAGTTCAGTCGTTCAGTCGTGTCCGACTCTTTGTGACCCCATGAATCGCAGCACGCCAGGCCTCCCTGTCCATCACCATCCCCCGGAGTTCACTCAGACTCACGTCCATCGAGTCCGTGATGCCATCCAGCCATCTCATCCTCTGTTGTCCCCTTCTCCTCCTGCCCCCAATCCCTCCCAGCATCATATGCCAGCAAATTTGGAAAACTCAGCAGTAGCCACAGGACTGGAAAAGGTCAGTTTTCATTCCAGTTCCAAAGAAAGGCAATGCCAAAGAATGCTCAAACTATTGAACCATTGCACTCATCTCACATGCTAGTAAAGTAATGCTCAAAATTTTCCAAGCCAGGCTTCAGCAATCCGTGAACCGTGAACTTCCTGATGTTCAAGCTGGTTTTAGAAAAGGCAGAGGAACCAGAGATCAAATTGCCAACATCCGCTGGATCATCGAAAAAGCAAGAGAGTTCCAGAAAAACATCTATTTCTGCTTTATTGACTATGCCAAAGCCTTTGACTGTGTGGATCACAATAAACTGGAAAATTCTGTAAGAGATGGGAATACCAGACCACCTGACCGGCCTCTTGAGAAATCTCTATGCAGGTCAGGAAGCAGCAGTTAGAACTGGACATGGAACAACAGACTGGTTCCAAATAGAAAAAGGAGCATGTCAAGGCTGTATATTGTCACCCTGCTTATTTAACTGACTCTTAGACAATGTCAAATAAAACAGGATGCCTTTGTCTTTTTGTCCTATGGATCAAGCTGTGCCCCTTTATTCCCTACTCTGTTGAGTCTAGTTTTCCTAATAACATTGATATGGTAGTTCTACTCTGAAGGAAGTCAAAATCTGTGAATGAAGTAGCTGTTGATACCATAGAAGGAATGACCTCAGGCAAAGCAAAAGAATATTCAAGATTTATTGTCAAGAAGAATTCTCTTTAATGAATTCTGTGTTGCTACTGTATGCAGCAGCCTTGTTGTCTTTGCATACCTTGGGGTACCTGGAATAAAGTCAGGGTCAAGGATAGGAGTGATCTGTCTTAAGTGATCAAATAAGCCAGAAAATGATGAGGCCTCATCTTTAGGGGCCTTCCCAGGTGGCGAAGTGGTAAAGAATTCGCCTGCCAATGCAGGAGATGCGAGAGATGTGGGTTGGATCCCTGGGTCATGAAGATCCCCTGGAGGAGGAAATAGCAACCTGCTCCAGTATTCTTGCCTGGAAAATCCCATGAAGAGAGGAGACTGGCGGGCTAGAGTCCACAGGGTCGCAAAGAGTCGGGCATGAGTATGTGACTGAGCAGGCACAGACACATCTTTAGGAATCCAAGACGTCACTAAGGTAGATAATGAAACAGAGAAGGGTTTGTTTGGTTTTCTTGTTATCTCATTTGGCCCCATCGTTGTCACTGGGACAGCCCTTAACTGTCTGGGTCTTCTCTGAGGTTTTTGAGGTGATCTCCAACCTGCAATCTTATATCCTAAAATCTGGGCAGGACACTTAGAGGAAGCATGCTGTTGAAAAACCTGCATTAGTTCTGGCAGTGTTGTAGAAACCTCATGGTCCATAGGCCAGTGGAATCGTACAAAGGGACCTTGTAAAGGAATGACGTACCTGGGATCTGCAGCCAACACTGGAAGGTTCCAAAGGTGCTTGTTTATCTTGCTTCTGAAGGAGTTCATAGTCACTCATGATGGATCCAAGTGGAAATAGTCTGCCAGTGTGTGCACCAAAAAGAGACGGTTTCCAACACCAAGAATTTCGGCAGCTGCTTTAACAGTGACTTCAGCTACGTTGGTAGAAAACTTTTAGCCTCCTTGGACCCTAACACTGAAAATTTAAAAGAACACACAGAGTGGATTGTTGCCTTATTAACAACCCATTACTTTTATGTGGGCCTTCAGAGTGTATTTAGAATGATATGGGCTTCCCAGGTGGTGCTAATGGTAAAGAACCTGCCTGCCAAAGCAGGAGACCCGGGTTTGATCCCTGGGTCTGAACGATTTCCTGGAGGAGTGTATATAATATTCTCACATGGTTTATTGCTACGTCCAATAACTAGGAGAGGATGGAGGACAATTATTATAATCCCTAATATATAGTTGAGGCTTCCCTCATAGCTCAGTTGGTAAAGAATCTGCCTGCAGTGCAGAAGACCTGGGTTCGATTCCTGGGTTGGGAAGATGCCCTGGAGAAGGAAATGGCAACCCACTCCAGTATTCTTGTCTGGAAAATCCCATGGATAGAGCCTGGCAGGCTACAGTCCATGGGGTCACAAGAATTGGACACGACTTAGTGACTAAATGACCAATTCATAGTTGAAGAAACTGAGATTAAAAGAGCTAAGTGAAATGTCCAAAGGAACAGAGTAAGTACCTGATCCAAACCCAGGTGTTTGATGACTTCAAGTCAGAAGATAAGAATTTCAGTGGGAAAGTCATTTTGGAGTTTGAAAGTTTTGAGTTATTTAACTGATCTGAGTTTCAGTTTCTTCAAACAGAAAATGGGTATAGTAATTTCTCTTTCAGAGATTTTTTTTTTTTTGAATGTGGACCTTTTTTAAAGCGTTCACTGGATTTGTTACAATACTGTCTCTGTTTCGTGTTTTGCGTTTTCATCCTCAAGGCATGTGGGCTCTTAGTCCCTGACCAAGGATCGAACCCGCACCCACTGCAGGGGAAGGCAAAGTCTTTACCACTGACCACCAGGAAAGTCCCAGATATTTTGAATATGAACTGACATAGGACACTTCGCGAGTCGCCTGGCACAAAAAAAGCCTTTCACTCTACTGCACCTGTCCTGTTCCTTTCTGTGCCTTCTCTTTTCCGGTGACCTCTCCTATCCTTCCCATCCCTGAGCTCTGCCCTGTGTCCTTCCTTTCATCTACCTCGTGTCCTTCCCTTCCTTGCATCCCTCCTTTCCTTTCACCCTCCTGTATCCCTCTTCTCCATGCACCTTCCTTTTGCTTTGCTCTCTTATACTTCTTCATCTCACCTCTTTCTCATCTAAATGAATGGGAGATCTCCTCTTAAATGGAAGTATTGACTTGTAGTTCCCGCAATTACTAAATACACTCTTTTAAGTAACAGACCCTGATTTGACCTCAGTCCAGAGCTGGGGTCGTGAGGCTAGTGTCTCTAGGAGGTCCTGGCTTTACTGAATGAAATGCCAAGTAATAATCCTCACAGATCCAGAGAGGATCTGAGCATCATACAGCCCTGGTTTACTGTTGAAATGAATAGGCATGATAAACCCAAAATTATAAAAAAAAAATTTTTTTTTAGGCCTTTTGAGACAAGGAAAATAGATTTTATTTCCAGGGTGAAGTGATTAGATTCTGTTCTGAAGGCTTCTGTTTCTTCCCTTCATATCTAAGACCTTCAAATGTGCCAGGGAGCCCACAAGACTTTTCAAGATCCAGGGTTTGCTAACTTCTCCAGCCTCATCTCCCGCCACTGGCCAACTCACCCTGTGTTCCAGCGATGCCAAATTTTGTGTGGTTTCCCACACATATCATTCTGCGTAATGCTTTTGTAACCATCAAAGAGGTCCTTCTTTGAGACTATAGTGCCTCCTTTTCTAACTAGCTAACTACAACTTTAAAATCCATCATAGACATGATCTCATCCAAAAAGTTTTGCCAACATCCTACCCTCGGCTGGGTTAAGCTACTAATTTAGCCTCTATAACTTTTTTTTTTTTACTGAAGTACAGTTGATTTACAATGTTGTGTTAGTTTCAGATGTACAGTAATGTGAGTGTTTATATGTTATATATACAAGTACATATGTGTTCTTTTTCATATTCCTGTCCATTATAGGTTATTGAAAGATAGTGAATATAATTCCCTGTGCTCTACAGTAGAACCTTGTTTATTATCTACTTTATATATATGGTGTGTATTTGCTCATCCCAAACTCCTAATTTATCCCTCCCTCTCTCCATCATTAACCATAACTTTGTCTTCTATGTTTTTGTTGTGTAAATAAGTTCATTTGTATTATTTTTTTGGTTCCACATACATACAAATGGTATCGTGGGATATTTGTCTTTCTCTGTCTGACATTTCACTTAGTATGATCTTCTCTAGGTCCATCAGTGTCGCTGCAAATTAGCCTCTACATATTTCATATGGTTCTGTTATTGCATTCGTTACACTACATTACAGTTTCTTTATTACATTCCTACATACCCTACTGCACTATTAGACTGAGTTCTTTGACAACAATTTATTCCTATTATCTCCTGCTCCCGGCTTCTTCGGGATGTGGCAAATAGTAAGCACTCACTAAATTCTTAATGAATGAATGAGTAGATAAATGAGCAAAACAATATGCCATGGTACATGCAAAGACACCTTATAAACTGTGAGTAATACATGAACACAATAAAAGAGTCAGAAGGCACAAAAATGAAAATCATATAAAATATACAATGTTCCTTTTTACCCCTTCATTCTTGTTGCCCAGTCTCCCAGTTTTCCTCCCTTACTGTTACTATAATATTCTGATGTCTTCTATGTCTACAAGGCATACGTGTATTCAGGTTGCTGCCTTTTGAAAGAGAAAAGGAGGATTGTTCTCGGTTAGTGTGTGGTCCATGAGTGTAAAATAAAATGGTGTGAGAAATAAAAACTTAGTTCCCAAGAGTTCACTTATTTGGAGAGTTTGTCTTCCAATTCAAGGAATTATCATAATAAGCTTTGCTCTAAGAGGTGTTTATTAGCAACATTGTGAAATGTGTCTACTTCCTTTTGTGGTGGTCTTCTATTCCTTACTCTTTCTCTAGGGCAAGGTTTTACTTCGTCATATCCTGTCTTTGCTCTTGACTAAACTCATAGGCTGAGCATCTCACACAGCTGTCCTGGTACTTTTTAAAATGAGGACACTCACCCACTTGGAGACGAAATCAAGCTTGTTTCCTTTACGTCATCTGTCCAGCACATGAAGGGTAGAGGTGATGGAGGCTGTTCGCGTTTGCTGGAAACAGAAATCCCCAGACACCAGCGCCGTGATTTGGAAATCTCTTCCTTCATCTTCTAAAGGCAGTCCTTGCAAGGTCTTGATAGAAGGGTTATATTCTAGCCATCTTGGCAGTCTAACATTATGAACCAGTGTGACCTGTTAAGTTACATGTGAAATAAAGAACTTGCCTTTAGGAAGACGTTTTACGTTTGTTTGCTTGCTCTGTTCCTGTGACAGAGTACTGAAACAGGAGTTAAAGATCTCTGCTGAGATAGAAACGTCAGTTTAATCATAAACCAGTATTTTTAAACCCTGAAAATAGACATTCTTTCATCTCAGGCTCATAAAGTCCTTATGAAAAACAAACTTTGAGTAGAAATCATAGAACAAACACTAAACTTTATTAAACTACTTGGACAAGTATTATAGTAAAAAAAAATTTACCAAAACCGAGCAGATATTTAATGATTGACAATTAAGACTTGTGTCTAAAAATGTTATATTCTATTAAATTCAAATACTGAATTGTTTTTCTTCTTGAACTAAGTCCCTTAGAGGAAAATTTATTTATGAGCCTTTTAAAATAATTTCATTTCTCGGTTAGTGCTCTGAGACACCTACATATAAATTATGACATGGACAGCTTGGAAAGCTTGAACCATTTTTTTAAAAATTTTTAAAATTTTTGTTCCTTGTGTTATACAGTAGGTCCTTGTTGGTTATCCATTTTAAATATAGCAGTGTGCACATCTATATATCCCAAACTCCCTAGCTTTCCCTTCCCCCCTATTTTCCCCCTTGGGAACCATAAGTTCATTCTCTAAGTCTGTGAGTCTATTTCTGTTTTGTACCATTTCTTTTTAGATTCTGCATATAAGGGACATTATACAATGTTTCTGCTTCTCTGTCTGACTTACTTCACTCAGTATGACAATCTAGGTCCCTCCGTGTTGCTGTAAGTGGCACAATTTCATTCTTTTTAATGATCCCTGTTTGTTTTTAATAACTGCAAGAACACAGTGCTGAACAGATGGTTAAAGATACTTAAATGCTTACCTGAAACTAGCTTATTTTCCCTTGGAAAGCATATGGAAGAACTGGATAATAGAATAATTTTCCAATGATAGCACCTGTGTCTGGCTTGCTATGAAGAGTTTGGATCTCGTCGCATGAACAGTGAGTTGTCAAGCCAGCACATTCTCAGAGACAGATGTTAGCCCCAGCCCCAGATGTCATAAGGTTGAAACTCTTCTGATCCAATTCAGGGACAACAAAGGGGTGCCCCGAGGTAGGCTCCTCTGTGTTTCTTACTGGTATTCATGGCTCACTTCGGTAACTGGATATCACATTACTGAACCTCAAACTGCCTAAAGATAAAAGCAACAACATTTAAGCTCAGCCCATTAGCATTTCTAACTTATGTTCAGAGCAATATTTAAGGGCTAGAAGCCTTTTGCTTTCACATACCATTTGTATCAACTAACAGAGAATGGAAGATTCCCACTGTTTCAAAACATCACTGCTCCATGGTGACAGTACAGTGAGAGAGAGAGGGAGGCCACTGATGCATTTTGACAGCCAGGCTTGTGTGGCTTTCTTCAGTGATTTCCATCTAGCTCTACCTAGAGTTAATATGGGGCTCACAAAAGGATGTTGATGTAATAATACAATAAAAAACAAATACAAAACAGCAACAAAAAGCCTTCTGCAAAGAAACAGACTTATCCCATTTTCATCTGTGCCCCCATAATAGAGGTCAGAGGGTTTTAGGCATCCCTGTCCCTCATTTTCATCATAACGACCTCCCTTTGGGAAAATTTCCTCCGCCTATTTCGTGACCAAATAATGTAGTGACCCATCACAGTCACCCACCTCTCTGGCCAGGCAGGTGAGCAAATAACTATGGGTTGGTCAGTCAAAATCCTCAGTGCCTCTTGCTGTTGGGAAAGACCAGGTTTAGGGAGGAGACCGAGGCTCGACTTTTACTGCGTTCTGGGGTTTTATATGGACATGCTGGGACATAAAATCTCTTCCTTCCCTCTCAGGTTGGTTGAATGTTAACCTGCGGTTTCTTATCACTGTTCCTTCCTCTCCCCACTCCGCTTCTCTCAACGCCTCTGGTTTCTGGAAATTATAGAACAGCTCAGTCACGCACAGGCACTCTGAAAAAAGTCGAATAACCCACAGTGCGAGCTACGCTTTGCTCCTTTTCAACTCCCAATGGACTGGTGCTGTCTCCAGCATGTCTTCTTCAGGTTGAGCGCAATGTTACGCTTAACCGGTAGAGGGCGCTGGAGAGACGCTGCAGGAAGAAGGAGGCGTCTGGTTTCCTGGCGCTGTTAACGCTTTTGCCGGTTCCTGCTGAAGGACTCAGCAAGATTGTGTGTGAAAGAGGATATCCAGTGCGCTCCTTACTCGCCACACAGTGTCCCTTGGTGACCTGGCAGCCCGGCCCAGGCCCAGCTGGCCGCTAACCGTGACTCTCCCGCCTGGACGCTGGCACGTTCCAGACGTTCGTCAGCAGTGGTACCCAGACCCTCGCTATGCATCCGCCTGTCGGCCTAGGAGCATCTGTACCCCGGAAGATTGTTTCTGGCTGCCGGGTGACAACCCAGTAAACATCCCTGTCATCTCGGGGGTGGCAAGCATCCTTTTCTCTAAAGAGATCTAAACTCTGCACCTTCTCCAGGTTTTCTCTCTCTTACGCACTGTCCAGCAGCCCTAGGTATACTTTAGAATCTTTCTTACATCTTTTTAAAGCTATTCTCCTAAGTTAATAATTCTTTACACAAAACCTTCCCTTTTCAAATTCCTGTGTGTCCTGTTTCCTGATTGTCCAGACTGACTCACCCCTTATTCTTAATAATACTTTTAATTTCTTTAATTAGCTTGGTTCTTTTCTTATCTTCAGGTTGGTAATGTCTTATTATTACTATCCCACCACTGAAGTCTATGTAAAATGGGAGAAGCAATGCCTTTTTTACCTGTTATTATGTATATGGAAGAGTTTGTAAATTATAAAGTGATATTTTATGTTTATTATTTTTATTATCTAACAGCCCTTCTATCTTATTTTATTTACCCTCACCCCTTCTCTGCTTCCAGGTCATTGGTTCTTGACTTTTGCCTTCTCTCTATACCTTACCTTAGCTTTTCATACTAATGGGTTCACCTTGATCTCTTGCTGGAACTCTAGGCTTAGTGTCTCCATGACTGTCTGCAGTTATTCTACACTGTCTAGATTATGGAAAATAATGTCCTTAATTTTTAATTTGATAATCAAGACTTCATTTATTCAACATTCATGAGGGCCTGTGATGTGCAAGACACTGTTGTGGGTGCTGGGCATCTAGAAGTGAACAAGATAGGCAAAGCCCCTATGTTTATGGAGTTTATAATCCACAATTTAACCCTAATCTAGCCTTCCAGACTCATCTCCCTGGTTTAACGTGTGCTCCAAGGGAAGTAAACATCACCTGGTCATTTTCCTGCCTGTCTCTTAATTATTTAAAAAAAAAACACCTGAAATGATCTCCATCCTCTCTGTCTATCTGCACACTATGTTTTAAGACCCAATTAAAAACCATCATGAATCTTCGGTAGACAACTCCCAAAGCACTTAGAGCAGTGATTCACAACTTTCCCAAGGCTTCTCTGAGAGTTAAAATATGCCCTTTTTGTAACAGCAGCCAATATTACCCTCAGTTGGAAACGGGAGGGTTTTTGCCAGAATTTCAGTATGTAGGGTGTGTGTGTGTGTGTGTGTGTGTGTGTGTGTGTGTGTGTGTCTGTGTGTAGGTATATATGCAGGGGCCGGGGGTGGAAAGCATGTATAATTTGAAAGTCTTCTGGGTGATTTCAATATATCTCCATAGAAGGACCTGGCTTATTCCTTGTTGAGAATCACGGGTTCTGTACATTATGTTTCTCAGTGAAATATGTGCAGCGTTTAAAACAGTTTCTATTATTCAAATTCTCATGTTTCATCTTCTTGATTAAATGGAAACACATTAGGAAAAAGTTCAGTGGGTCTGCTACTTCTTGAGATTCTTCCCTGCCCACAATTCCTACTTGTATGTAATATACACAGAATGTCGAGAAATATTGAAATGATTATTGGTTTTACTTGTAAATTGCAAAACCAAAGCAAAACAAAATAAAATACTATTTGCCTTAACAACTATTGACCAAGCTTCCCCCCTCCCATGTTTTGTTTTGTTTTTTTTTTTTGCCAAGGGATTCTAAGTCCATTCCCTGGCTTGTTTCTCACACTTAATTTTAGACTAAAAAATCAAGGTTATATCTAAATATGAGTTAAAACTATAAAACTTCCTGAAGAAAACTTGGGGAAAAACTTTATGACCTTGGATTACACAAAAAATTCTTAGGCTATAAGAACCACATAATTACCAAAATTGTTTATTTCTTTTAACGTTGACAATATCAAATGCTGGCAATAATGTGGGGAAACATTGTTAATAGTTTCAAAATGGCACAGCTACTCTGAAAAACACACTGACCATTTCTTACAGAGCTAATCACAAAAATACAGAATTTATCAAATATACAGTTTATTATTATTGCTGGTGGCAATATAACATTTCAGAAACCCAAATTTGAAATTACTTTAAAGATTAGCATTTTGCTTTTTAATGAGGCAATTTCTCCTTAATGTATTTTTTCCTGCACTTAGCTGTCTCTTCTTTAGATAAACAGTCCCACCTCACTTAACTGCCACAGAGAAACCACTTCCCACCCTTTGGGCTTTTCAGTTGCTTATCTTCAACCCTCTTTAAGTTCTCCAACAGTCTTTCACATGAGCAGAATGAAAGGAAACATCAAGGAAGAGTTTCATCTTGTCTAAATATAAAAGACCACTTCACTTAAATGATGACCGGGAGAAAATGTGGCCAAGAACTAGCAGCATTTGATGCTGCCTTTGGGAAATGAGCTGACAGTATGAGCACGACTGCCAGCCCTGCAGGTTTCCCACGTCTGCTGGGATCTGCCTTCGATCTCCCTGTGGAGAGGATGGGGTTGTCAGGAGGGCGTGCTCATGTGTCTCAGAAAGGGAATGTGGACCCAGACAAACTGCCATCTGTTTCATTGAGCTTAATGACCCAAAAAAGTTAGACTCCCTCATTCTGATGAGTCCTGAAAATAGAAAGCTCCCTCCAGCCAACAGTTTGTATCCTTCTTATTAAGCATTTAAGGCTTTATCAACAGCATGATAAATGGAAAGTGGGGGAGGAATGGAAAGCTCTGAATTGGAGGGAGTTAAGAAACATGGGTTCTTGTTTCTTTCCCCATTAACTAGCTAGTACACTTCCTTTCTTGGCGTCTCAGATTTTGCAGTTGTTGAGTTAGAGACGATCGGACCAAAAGTTCCCTGTGGTCTCTTTCGGTTCTTAGATTTTATGATTCTGTAGTGATAGGTGACAAGAACTTTGAAGTGAACCCTTCTCCCTGTGGCAACCGTAGGAGAGTTAGCAGGAGTGACTGCCCTGGCTTGCTTGGCTGTCTTACTTGGAAGCACTTCAGTGACCCCTGAGGGTGAAGAGATTGAGCACTTCAAATTCCATTTCATCATGTACACTGTCAGAGAAAACTGAAGACGGATTTATGGATAGCTTGAGAATATGTGCTTGAGTATTTTAGAGAGTTACTGTTCATTTAAATAGGTAGGAACTTAATGGGCTCTTTCTATTCTCTGCGACATGTGATAACAGTTGGAAAATAAATAATAGAGTAACTTTGCCAGAGTGTTAGATTCTGGGTTCCTTTGGTTGATGAACAGGATGATCCAAGAAGTAAACAATAGAGAATGAGCTCATTCTTAAAATCTTGATTTTTAGGTACTTTTCCAAAAGAAAAGTATATTTCATGTGTGAGATCTAAAAACCATAACAATTAAAAAATCTTTGGCTAGAAAATTCATAAAGTTTTGAGCTTAAAAAGATTTGAGGTGGCTTTTTTTTTGTTCTCTCAGAACTTCAGCAACACATAGATAGACACACTGTTTGCAAGTGGTTGCCTAGTAACTGCTTATTTACAGTGACTATGGGGACCACTTCCCTGTAGCCTGACTCTAAAACTAGAAAGTTCAGGGAAAACACAGACACTAAATGATTTATTTCATTGATCATCAGTTTGATTTTCAGACATTCTGTAATTCTTATGTTTTAAAAGTACCAGCTTTAAACAGTGGATTAAAAAAATATAGTGTGATATTTGCTTTTAGTGGGAAAATAATGCATTTTCATTTATTGTGGTTATTGAAATATTAGGATTGTATAAATAAATCTTATTACGTCCTTTCTCTTTGTGCTGCCTTTTCTTTTTTTTTTGTGCTGCCTTTTCTGCCTCCCTTCTTTAATATTGCTGTCTTTCAAATTCATTAAGTTTTCACTTATTTTAGTCTTTCACATGTACTAATTAGTATATTGAAAAGCAGAGATATTACTTTGTCAACAAAGGTCCGTCTAGTCAAGGCTATGGTTTTTCCTGTGGTCATGTATGGATGTGAGAGTTGGACTGTGAGGAAAGCTGAGTGCCGTAGAATTGATGCTTTTGAACTGTGGTGCTGGAGAAGACTTTTGAGAGTCCCTTGCACTGCAAGGAGATCCAACCTGTCCATCCTAAAGGAGATCAGTCCTGGGTATTCTTTGGAAGGACTGATGCTAAAGCTGAAACTCCAATACTTTGACCACCTCATATGAAGAGTTGACTCATTGGAGAAGACTCTGATGCTGGGAGGGATTGGGGGCAGGAGAAGATGGGGATGACAGAGGATGAGATGGCTGGATGGCATCACCAACTCAATGGACATGAGTTTGAGTGAACTCCGGGAGTTGGTGATGGACAGGGACGCCTGGCATGCTGCGATTCATGGTGTCGCAAAGAGTCGGACATGACTGAGCGACTGAACTGACCTGAACTTAGAAATAATAAGCTCTGTGTCTCTTATTTTGGTGGTTATTCCGATTATTTTAATGTGAACACGTGTCAGAGTGTATAGTTGTTCAATAATTTTACCTTCCAAAAATTGCGAAGAGTTCAGAGTTTTGTTATTGTTGTTTTTAGCCATACAGCATGCAGAATCTTAAGTTTCCTGACCAGGGATTGAACTAGTGGACTGTCAGGGAAGTGTCAACCTTAGAATGTTTTAATTCTGGTCACCCTCCACCCTCTCACTATTTGTAAGGTACTAAAATGGTGTTTTAGGCTAATTATTCCCACTGATTTTTATAACATTACAATCAATGTAATCAGTTATAAACGATCAATGTTGTTAATTTTATCCTTCTATCACCAATGTCTTTGTTACCATTTCTTTTGAAATAGAGCCCTTCCTTTAATCCTTGGTGAGCTCTTTGGTAGTAGATTCTCTCAGGTTTTATTTGTCTGAAAATTATTTTCTCAAGGGCGTTAATAATAGGTTGTCAATTGTTTTATCTCAGCCTGTTGAAGATACCCCACTGGCTCTGGCTTCTCTCACTGCTGTTGAGAAGTCGGCTGTCAGCCTAACTGCTAGCTCATTACGGGTGGCGCACCTTCCGTCTGTGCGCTGTTGGAGGCATTTTGTCTTTTGGTGTTTTGTGGCTATGATTAGGTATAGAATGCTTTTTTCTCCATCCTGCTTTTCGTTTTGTTTTTATTCGGTTTTTCTGGATTTGTGCCTTTTAAGCATTCTGGGAAATTCCCAGCCATTATCCTGACAAAGTTTTTCTTACGTATTCTAGTACATCACTCTGGAATGATAGTTAGACCTCACTCTATACTCCATGCCTTTTAACTTCTATTTCATATTTTTCATCTCTGTCTGGGATATTTCCTGAATTTTTTTTGTATGTTTCTTTCCATCCTCAAATTCTCTCCTCGGGTATAGCTAACCGATTATTCCTGTCCATTGATATTTTACAATTCAATTGTTGATCTCTAGAAATTCTGTTTGGTTCTCTTTATTTATGTATGTATTTATTTTCACTCCTGCATTTTATTTTATTTAAATTTTATATTGGAGTATAGTTGATTAACAAGGTTGTGTTAATTTCAGGCATACAGCAAAGTGATTCAGTTATAATGTACATGAATCTCTTCTTTTCCTATTCTTTTCCCAATTAGGTTATTACAGAGTATTGAACAGGGTTTCTTGTGCTACACAGTAGGTCCTTGTTGGTAATCTATTTTAAATATAGTAGTGTGTACATGTCAATTGTTTGGTTCCCTTTAAAATCTGTTTGTTCATCTGTGGAGTTTGTTGTTCTTTACTCATATTTTGAGCTTTCACATTTATTTATTTAATCATATTTAATATAATTATTTTATATCTGTGTCTAATGATTCCAACATCAGAAGTCTTTGGGGATCTTTTTCCCCTGTTGTTTCTGCTATCTCCTATTCATTGTGCCTTGCTTCCTTGTGCAAGGAATTGTGCAAATTCATTTGTGAATTACTCCTTTTCCCTGGGTCTTTTTTTTTAAATTAATTGAAGTGTAGTTGCTTTACAATGTTATGTCAGTCTCTGCTGTACAACCAAGTGACTCAGTTATACACATATATACATTCTTTTTGTGTGTTCTTTTCCATTATGGTTTATCACATTATATTGAATATAGTCTCCTGTGCCATACACCTTGCTGTTTATCCATTCTAAATGTAAAGTTTCTTGGATCTTTATCTATGGGAACTTTTGTGTCCTAGATTTTACTCTCTTCTGCCAACCATTTAGGAGACAATATCACCATTTTAAATAAAATTGTTATCTTAAGAAGTTTTATTTATTTATTTGTTTGATTCAGTGGCAAACTGTAAATCACAATTCAGGCTATAAATCTTTGTGAGAATCAGGCTGTTATTTTCTCTCAGAGAGGGTTTTTACTTAGTTAGGAGACCTGAATATTTCTTTCTTTCTTGTTATTATATCCATCATTTTATTTGTTTCTAGTAAGAGAATCATTTAGGGCATCTAGTCTGCCATCCTGCTGGAAATGGAATGATCTTATGAAATTCCAAGTTGAATGCAACTTATTTTTGTCACTAGAATTTCTTTCTTGACACGAGGCACCAGTGACTAAAAAGTCACACAGTTTGGACCAAGTTTAGCAGAAAGAGTAAATGAGAATTGTTACAACATAAATGAGAGTGTAGTTCTATTTTTTGTAACATCCATGGACATAGAACCTGACACTTGCCAAATCTCAAAATTTACTGTACTCAAGATCTGTGTCATTGACTTTAAAAAGTGAAATGTGAGGGTTTAAAAAAACATTTATGTATTTGACTGTATTAGGTTTTCATTGGGTCATGCAGGATCTTTTGTTGAGATGCTTGGACTCTCTAGTTACGCCACGTGGGCTTAAGTAGTTGTGGCATGCTGGCTTTGTTGCTCTGCTGCGCGTGGGATCTTAGTTTCCGAACTGGTGATTGGACCCATGTCCCCTGCATTGCAAGGCAGATTCTTAACCACTGGACCACCAGGGATGTTCCTGATGTGTGAGTTTTGAAAGCGACTTGGATCCCTCCTGGTAGCTTAATGTTAATAAACAAATTATACTGATTTAAGTGCAAGATCTACTCTGGGAGTGGTTTGTACTTGATACTGGATCTGAAGGTGTAAATTCCCAGTGATGGATACAGCCAGGTGTGTTGTGCTGACACCCAGGAAAACATTCCTCCTTGCCTTCCCTTTTTTCTTCTGATGCTCAGTTGCCCATGGTCAGAAACAGGTGTTACTTTCTGAGAACAGTTCTGAAAAATAGTTCACCTCAGAAATTTATGTGAACAAGCTATTCAATGCCAATAGAAAGTTGGTAAATACCATGTTCCTAGGAATAATGCAAATGGCTGTATACCTGTTTCAGCCTCTATGGGGCTTGATGAAACCTGCTATCATCTCAAAAGTTCCTCAACACAATAACAAAATGAAGGACACTGCATATTCAGGTACTGCTTGCTGTAGCCTGCATAGACCCAAGATTTCCTCAAGCTTAAAAATGCTATCATTTCTTCGAGTCACTGCAGACTATTAATAGAAACTTCCACTATCTCTGGGAATCATTTAACTGAATGCAGCTCTCGCTGTAGGGAGAGTGAGTGGTCAGTGATGAGACCACTCTTATTCCCCAAGTCCTGTTCAAATAGGCCATCTAGAATGTTGGTCAAAAGAAGACAGATAAGCAGTTCAGAATCACAGAGGAAATGATCTCACCAATAATGGTTTATTCAATAATTAAAAAAATATTTACTGTGTATCTCCTGTGGTCTCTGGCATTGTTCTAAGTGCTAGAAATACAGTAGTGAGGAAAACAACCCCATTCTTACAGCTCACAGTGCTGGAGTGGAGGACAGATGAGAAAAAACAGATGAGTCCATTACTAGAGGGTTTTTTTGCCTATACTCAACAGGATCCTAGTTCCCCAAGCAGGGATCAAACCCACACCTTCTGCATTGGAAGCACAGAGTCTCAACTACTGGACCACCAGGAAAGTGCCCCATTACTAGAGCTTAATGAAGGCTTTAATAGGGGAGGTAGAGGCTGCTACCCAACCATCTTGGTGTGTACTCTGCTGGTCCCACACGGAGTTTTTCAGCCAAATCTGTACTACACATCACAACACAGCACAGAAAACAGCCTTCCAGGAACTATCTTCCCAAAATGAAGCAATGCAGAGGGTGGGGTGGGAAAAGGAGCAAGAAACAATGATGAAAATATTGTAATTATTTGACCTTTCAGGAGAAGTTTCAAACATGTTAAGAAAGTTTGTTTAATAAGCAAAACATTGGTACATTGTTCTGGCACATGGCTTTTGTAGACAAAACTGGGGAAAAGGAAGTAAAAATTTTTAGTTTGGAATTGAAAAGCCAAATTTTAATATTTTTCTATGTTCACAAAAAATAGCTTCATTTTAAAAATTAAATCCTCATGTAAAGAATTTTTTAGGGCCATGAAAATACCATCATACTGATGGACACATGTCATTTACATTTGTCCAAACCCATATGGACTTCCCAGGCGGCACAAGTGGTAAAGAACCCATCTGCCAGTGCAGGTAGGTATAAGAGACCTGGGTTTGATCCCTGGGTTGGGAAGATCCCCTGGAGGAGGGCATGGCAACCCACTCCAATATTCTTGCCTGGAGAATTCCCATGGACAGAGGTTGGTGGGCTACAGTCCATAGGGTCACAAAGAGTCGGACACGACTGAAGTGACTCAGAGAGAAAAACCCATAGAACATAAAACACTAAGAGTGAACCCTAACGTAAACCAGGAGCCTTGGATAATCATGAAGTGTCAGTGCTGGTTCATCAGTGTAGCAAATGTACCCCTTTTGTTGATAATGGGGGAGGCCATACCTCTGTTGGGGGGAGGAAATTGTGGGAAATCTCAGTATCTTCCAATCAATTTTGCTGTGAACCTAAAATTTCTCTTAAAAAAAAAAGGTTTTGTTTCAAAAAAGAAAATTTGCATCTTGGTTGTGTGCTCCAACCACACCCCCTTATAAAGCAGCCGTATAAGTGAATCAGATATTACAGAATAAAAAGCCCATCAACACACAGTGTCTTAAATGAATAAGAGTGGCTCTAGCTCTAGTATGTGTTAGCATTTTCTTGGGAATAATGGTTGTGAAAATTGCTCAGTTGTGTCCAACTCTTTGTGACCCCATGGACTACACAGTCCATGGGATTCTCCAGGCCAGAATAACATGGAGTGGGTAGCTGTTCCCTTCTTCAGGGGCTCTTCCCAACACAGGGATTGAACCCAGGTCTCCTGCATTGCAGGTGGATTCTTTACCAGCTGAGCTACAAGGGAAGCCCAGGAATAATGGTTAAATAAAACTTAACACTCCCATTGGAACATTAAGAACATTTTTTCTCCTTTTTCAGTTGTCAGACCCAAGAGCTGGCTTAATCACCAGCCCTCTCTTCCAAATGCTCCTTATCATTTGGTTGTTGCTGCTTGTCCCACCTGGCTACTCTTTGTTCTCTCTGCTTGGGCTCTGAAGTTGTTAGTTTTTTGCCAACTGTCTCCGTGATGACTGGTAGGAAATAATTGATCCTTTCTTCATTGTTTGTAGTGAAAGCCTGTCTCCAGTTCTATAAGCTTTCCATTGCATCTTGCCTAGAGAAGACAAAAGAGACATAATTTCTCCCTGGGCCCTGGCCATCTGACCCACTCCCCAAGCATTGTTTTCTCTACATCAGGAGATTGGGGCAATCACCATTCACCATGAGGGGTAGCAGATGAAGGGGATGTGTGTGGGAGTGAAAAAGCCTAGTTTTAAAGAGAGAATATTGTGGGCACCATGCCTACCAGGATAGCCTAGATTAATGAGAATTTTTTTTTCATATTTTCAACACTATTCTGATCAGCCTGCCTTTCTCATCACTAGTCCTTCTGAGATTTTAACACTATTCTCTGTTCATATGGAAACAAATATCTATATTTAGTTTAAAACCATTACATCATCAAGAGGGCAAAGTTTAAAGTACTTGACCTGTTTCTGAACATTGTTACGGGCTGTCTTAACAAATGAGACATAGAAGAATGTTTTCAAGAGTCCTAGGAAAATGTTATTTCTTAAGATATAGAGTATACCTTTTCATGAAGATGGCGCCGAAGGTGAAGAAGGAAGCCCCTGCTCCTCCTAAAGCTGAAGCCAAAGCAAAGGCTTTGAAGGCCAAGAGAGCAGTGTTGAAAGGTGTCCACAGCCACAAGAAAAAGAAGATCTGGACATAAACTACCTTCTGGCGGCCCAAAACACTGTGGCTCAGGAGGCAGCCCAATATCCCTGGAAGAGCACCCCTAGGAGAAACAAACTTGGCCACTACGCCATCATAAAACTCCCCCTCACCACCAAGTCAGCCATGAAGAAAATAGAAGACAGCAACACACTGGTATCCACTGTGGATGTTAAGGCCAACAAGCACCAAATTACACAGGCTGTGAAGAAGCTCTGTGACATTGAGATGGCTACGGTCAAAACTCTGATCAGGCTTGATGGAGAGAAGAAGGCATATGTTCAGCTGGCTCCTGACTATGATGCTTTGGATGTTGCCAACAAAATTGGGATCATCTAAACTGAGTCCAGCTGGCTAATTCCAAATATAAAAGTTTTCACTATGTGGAAAAAAAAAAAGATATAAGCTATACATGGGGTGCTGTGGGGAGTCATGGATGCTGGTCATAGTCTTGATAGTCACATTTTATTCATTGGTGTGAAATTCCAGGTAAGTGTGGCCTGCACAGGTGTTGCCAAAACTCAGCCTCTGTTCAGTGGTGCCGAATAGAAATGTGAGACCGAGTTTTGGGTGACGTAGAAAGAAGAGTAGCTGCTGTTTCTTTGCTAGACAAAGGGGCCCGCAGTGGGCAAGTGCCCTGAAGACAGTGCCCTGGAGGGAGCAGTGAGGAGTTTTAGAGTGTTCAAGGAGCAGAGCATGATCAGCTCTTGGACTGATTGACATCAAGGTGGAGTTTCAAGCGTCATCCATCTTCTGGTTTCAACCGGTGTAGGGTCTGTATTCTTGTGGTCAGCAGTTTTCATCTGAGTGGAGGGTAGAGAGGCTGGTCTGCCTCCCATAAAATCAACTTAGGAATGTGTGTCAGGCCTTTATCTATGTCTTTCAGGGAACTGGGAATATGATGAGTCCGTGATATGGCAGAATTATCGTCTAAATTATTACCAGTTCCCTAGCCCAACAGCTCTTCTTTGTTCCTACATCTTCACATTTCCCAATCATTAACTCTTGAGTCAGCATTTTACTTCAAAAGTCAAGGACAGAGGGGCTGGTACACAGTTCCACAGGGACCAGACCTGACCTTTTTCTTTACCTCATACTCTACACCCAAATCCTATTGATTCTACTTTCAAAATATACTGTGTTCCTAAATCAATCATGTCTCAGCATTACATCTTAGTCCAAAACATCATTATCTATTTCCCGGGCCACTGAAATAGATTTTACTTCCATTACCTTTGACCACTTTCCCATCCACCCAGCTGTTGGGTTGGGCCACTGAGTCTCCTAAGGTTCAAATGACAAATTTTTTTCAAGGAAATTGGCTTGCTGGCTCATCCCTCCCCTGAGTTGTTTTTGCCTTATCTGCATGGTTATCCCTCAGTCATCCTTGATGTATGGGATCCAGGTAATGTATGGGATACTAGAGATGACTACATAAGTGAGAATATGGAGCTGTTGGGACTTTGCTCGTGGTCCAGCGGTTAAGACTATGTGCTTCCAATGCAGGGGCCACAGTGGGTTCCATTCCTGGTTGGTGAATTAAGATACCATATGCCCTGTGGTGAGGCTTCCCAGGTGGCTTAGGGGTAAAGAATCTGCCTGCAATGCTGGAGACACAGGATGTGCGGGTTCGATCCCTGGGTCAGGAAGATCCCCTGCAGGAGGCATGGCAACCCACTGTAGTATTCTTGACTGGAGAATGCCATGGACAGATGAGCCTGGCAGGCTATAGTCCATAGGGTCGCAAAGAGTTGGACATGACTGGAGCAACTGAGCACGCATGCATGCACATGCTCTGGGGTGAGGCCAAAAGATTTTTAAAAAATGAGTAGGGATCTGCTATGGAGTTTGGAGCACACAGAGAAGAATCATGAAAAGTTCGTGTTGGACAGGAGGATTTTTTGCACCAATAAAAGACTCTCAACTTAACAGTTTCTGCTTCAAAATAAACAAGTTCCAGGACAAAAGTTTAATATGCTCTAAAGGGGTGTAAGCTGAAGGTCACATAACTCATGAAAAATAAAGTCCAGGGTCTTCAAGCAAAGATAAACATGAGGCTATATATGTAAAGTTGGGCTTCTGCAGGTGGCTCAGTGGTCAAGACCTGCCTCCCAAAGCAGGAGATGTGGGTTCAGTCCCTGGGTCAGGAAGATCCCCTGGAGAAGAAAATGGCAACACACTCCAGTATTCTTGCCTGGGAAGTCGCATGGATAGACGAGCCTGGCAGGCTACAGTTCATGGGGTCTCGAAGAGTCAGACACAACTTAGTGACTAAATAGCAGCAGCGGCATACACAACAAAATAGGGTCACCAAAGGTCCGTCTAGTCAAGGCTATGCTTTTTCCAGTGGTCATGTATGGATGTGAGAGTTGGACTCTAAAGAAAACTGAGCACTGAAGAATGGATGCTTTTGAACTGTGGTGTTGGAGAAGACTCTTGAGAGTCTCTTGGGCTGCAAGGAGATCCAACCAGTCCATCCTAAAGGAGATCAGTCCTGGGTGTTCATTGGAAGGACTGATGCTAAAGCTGAAACTCCAATACGTTGGCCACCTCATGGGAAGAGCTGACTCATTTGAAAAGACCCTGATGCTGGGAAAGATTGAGGGCAGGAGGAGAAGGGGACAAAAGAGGATGAGATGGTTGGATGGCATCACCAACTCAGTGGTTTTGGGTGGACTCCAGGAGTTGGTGATGGACAGGGAGGCCTGGTGTGCTGTGGTTAATGGGGTTGCAAAGAGTCAGACACGACTGAGCAACTGAACTGAACTGAAATGAACCACACTATTTGAAGAATGACTATCTAATGTGGACAAAATTATAGTAAAGTGAATGCCACTCGGCAAACTGAACTGTACAAGAAGCCTGCTTTTCTACAGTCCTACACTCTACCTGCTGAGCTATGGCAGGGAGTATAGGAGTCTGTTCTTCTATAACCTAATTTCTGTTTGGAGCCCCCATTATTCCAATGCAGCAGGAATTAATCTCTGTCAGTTCGGGGATTTCCTCCCACATTTCCCAGAGTTGCATCAAATTTTTGGAGAATGTTCAACGGACGAGAGGTTGGGAGTGGAAGCACAAGTTTGAATCTGACCTCTGGTCACCATCTGCCCACGCTGGCTGGCATCACAGGGATGGCCGACACTGGGAATGGGAAAGACCTGCCACCCCAGCTCCCACAAGGACTGCACCTTCAGTACCTATCTGTTGGGCACACCTCACAGTCATTTTTCTAGGCTATTCCCAGGAACCCCAAAACCTATCTGGAGCTTTGGTAATGCCTCCTTCCCACCTGACTCTTGAATGAGTGAGGGAGAAGGGGCAGGGGTGGGGCCATCTCAAGGCCACATTAGCATTTATGTTCCAACTTCTTCCTATACCAGGAAATCTTTGTCAGGGATCCCATCCTCTACATTACTGAGTAGATTTCTACATCTTATTTATGCCCTGCATACTTGCCATTCTCTTTGGGGTGTCGAAAGCCAAAAGCAGCTCATTATTTTCTGCTTTCTGTTCATTTATTCTGCCCGAGGGTATGCATGCTCAGTCACTCAGTCATGTCCGTCTCTTTGTGACCCTATGGACTGTAGCCCTTCAGGATCCTCTGTCTGTGGGATTCTCTAGGTAAGAATACTGGGGTGAGTTGCCATCCTCCAGGAGGATCTTCCTGACTCAGGGATCAAACCCAAGTCTTTTACACCTTCTGCACTGGCAGGCAGGTTCTTTGCCACTAGCGTCACCTGGGAAGCACCTGGCCTGAGGATGATAGAATTCAGATAACCTATCTGCTGTTTGGAAGTCATTAAGAATGAAGAAGTAGAGGAAATAATAGAGGAACGCATTGGCTAGTACTTTAAAAATGTATCCTACCTCATAACTTTCTATTGATTAATTCTGTAACAGAGGTATGAAGCATAGACTGGAGTGGCGTCTGAAACAGACTAAATCTCTTGATGCACACTAAATGATGATTACATGCTCTAATATGATACATGGGAGCTCTTAAAAATATTATTTGCAATAATTTAGAATGTCATTAAATTATACGGGGTCCATTTCTGCTGTGATCAGGCCATAGAATGCTAGGCTAATCAATCGCTTAACTTTCTAAGCATAGATTTTCCTATTTGTAAAGTGGGGATAATAACCTCTACTTCACACAATTTTTTGGAAATTAAATCATGTTAAATAATCAAGGTGATGCATCACAACCATTAAGTAAGCTCTTATTTGTTCATTCGTCCATTTATCAACTCATGGCTTCACCCTTTCTGTCATCAGGTACACATGCCTTACTCCTGTACAGCAAGACTACAGCCACTGTTATTTGTTTGTTGTTGTTGTTGTTGGTTTTTAAATTAAGGTGGATGGCTCTTTCTTTCTTTCTGGCTGCCTCAGATCTTAGCTGCAGTTCCAGCATGTGGGATCTTTGTTGCAGCATATAGATCCTTCGTTGGGGTGCATGGGCTTCTCTCTAGTTGGGGCACATGGGCTCAGTAGTTGGAGTGTATGGGCTTAGTTGCCCTGGCACACATGGGTTCTTAATTCCCCGACCAGGGATGTCCCCTGCATTGGAAGGCAGATTCATAACCACTGGACCACCAGGAAAGTCCCCAGCTGCTGTTAATGAAGCTTTTGCCATATATATACAAACAGGTCTTTGGGTGCGTGTGCCTGCCCTAGCCATTTATCAAGTCAATTATAGATAGAAGCCCTAAGTAAGATCAGTGAAGATAAGCCCTGGATTCACTATTCCCAAGGATCCTATGAACAACACTCATGACTAGGGCCTCCGCATTGCCCTTACTGGTTTTCAGCAGATGAGTAGTTTAGAACAGAAATAGTAACTTATGGACAACAACATCTCCCTCACCTTTTGTCTATATAAATATTATCAATGATACTTTATAGGCTTCACATAGAGACTTGGATGAGATAAAATCTTAGATCTAGAGCAGAGTTCATAACTATTCTTTCTCTTTTCATTGCAGTATAATTTTTATACAATAATGTGAACTGATCTTACATGTTCAAGTCAATGAATTTTTGACAACTCTATACACCACCCTGAACAAGAATTAAACATTTTTATCACCATCCCCACAATTTACCCTCATGGGCTTCCCTGGTGGCTCAGATGGTAAGGAATCTGCCTGCAATGCAGGAGACATGGGTTTAATCCCTGGGTCAGGAATATCCCCTGGAGAAGGAAACAGCAACCCACTTCAGTATTCTTGCCTGGAGAATTCCATCGACAGAGGAGGCTGGTGGGCTACAGTCCCTGGGGTTGCAAAGAGCCAGACACGAATGAGCAAAAGCTAGGAGTTTACTTTCATGCCCCTTTCTAGTCAATTCTTCTACCAATATGGCTGAATTTTTTTAATTGTGAGAGTCCCCACATGTTCTTAGGGATGCCTTCTATTTTAGTTATCATTTGAATTCTCACAACTTTCATCTGTTGGAAGTAAACTAATGAGGGACAATGCTTGCTGCATCATCTCAAAATCCATAACTATCCTGGGAGGTTGGAACTATTCCTCCTTTCATTTTACAGATGAGAAAACTGAAGCTTAATGAGATAAAGTCAGTGACCCAAAGGTCAAAACACTCTGAAGTGGCAGAGCTGGAATTTGAACTCAGATGGGTCTGATTATAGAACTTTTGTTTTTTTTTAAAGACACAGTTATTCAGCATCATGATCAGACTATTACATTTAGCATCAGTAGCATGGGTACAAAAAAAAACAAGTAAAACACTTCTTTGGAATGATTTACACTTTCCACAGGAGAGAAACTAAAATAACCTGTTATACAATTAGTCGCAAACAGAGTCCTGGAGGTTTCTCATCCATACACGTGAGTATTGTCTAAAACATGTCTTCTTTGTTGCAGCTAGGCCCCGCCACCACTGTGCCTGGCTGAGTTCTCAAGTCTGTTGTAACCTGTGGCTTCCCTGTCACTTGTCTGACTATCCTTTCTTCCTAAGCTTTGTTTCCTGGCAGTAATGAAAACCTTCTGTCGCTGCCATAGCTACTGCTGGAACTGCCATAGCCACCTTGGTTTCATGGCTTGGCAAAGTATTGGCCTCCACCACCACAAGGGCCTGAACTTCTGCCTCCAAAGTTTCCTCCTGTCATGGGTCCAAAATGCGAAGCTTGGCTGTTGTAACTGCCAAAACCATTGTAGCTTTTGCCACCTCCAAAATTGTTTCCGTCATCACCAAATCCATTATGGGGCTTCCCTGGTAGCTCAGCTGGTAAAGAATCTGCTTGCGATGCAGGAGACCTGGGTACAATCCCTGGGTAGGGAAGATCCCCTGGAGAGGGGATAGGCTACCCACTCCAGTATTCTTGGGCTTCCCTGGTGGCTCAGATGGTAAAGAATCTGCCTGCAGTGTGAGAGACCTGAGTTTGATTCCTGGGTTGGGAAGATCCCCTGGAGGAGGGCACAGCAACCCACTCTAGTATTCTTGCCTGGAGAAACCCCATGGACAGAGGAGCCTGGGGGCTTGAAGAGTCAGACACAACTGAGCAACTAAGCATAGCACAAATCCATATAGCTGTCCCCGCTGCCTCTGTATCTGCCACCACCACAGCTGCCACCAAAGGCACCTTGACCACTGAAGTTTCCTCCTCGACCAAAGTTGTCATTCCCACCGAAATCACTAGCCATCATTCATTCACCAGCTAGTGAAGCCCTAACCATCTCTTGCTTAGCTTAGGCTTTCCTTACTTCACAGTTGTGATCATTCACAGGGTAGTTGACAGTCTTGTCTACAGAGTCATGGTACCAAAGGTTACGAAAGCGAAGTCTCTCTTTGCCACTGCTTCGGTCAGTCATGATTTCAAACACTTCAGTTTCCCTATACTGTTCAAAATAACCTCTCAGGTGATATTCTTCAGTGTCTTCTTTAGTGCCACCCATAAAAATCTGTTTTTCACAGTTAAGTGGGCACCAGATCTTTGAGAATTTCTCCTGGGACGGCTCTCTTGGGCTCCACAACTCCTCCATTGCCTTGCGTGGCCTGGCCTTCCTGGCCGCATCCACCTCCTCCACAAGGCACGTGTGACAAAGCCGAAGCCTCTGGAGTGCTTGGTGTTTGGAGCCCTCATTACCATACAGTCTGTGAGTGTTCCCCATTGCTCAGAATGGCTCCTCAGACTCTCCTCAGTTGTTTCAAAGCTCAAAAGTCTGACGGAGAGCTTCCGCAGCTGTTTGGGTTCTTTGGGAGGCTCTGAGTTAGACAATCATGCAACAGCGAGGGTGGGTGGAGACTTTAATGATGCTTACTGGGCAGTGTCCATGGGCAGAAAGGCTGGAACTTGACTTTTAAATCACTATGCTAAAGAGCAGGTATATCTTGAGGTTTGGCTCATGACTGCAATTGTCCTGGGTCTGAATCTGGGGCATTATGACATCTGTTATAGATAGCATTAGTCACTCAGTTGTGTCTGACTCTGTGACTCCATGGACTATATTGACTGCCAGGCTCCTCCATCCATTAAATTCTTCAGGTAAGAATACTGGAGTGGGTTGCCATTCCCTTCTCAAGGGGATCTTCCCGACTCAGGGATCGAACCTGGGTCTCCTGCATTGTAGGCAGATGATTTACCATCTGAGTTACATCTGAGCTACACATCCTTATGATGACAAAAGGAGAAAGAATAAGTTGGTTGGCTTAATACTATCATACAGTGTAACTTCCATGTCCTTTATAGTATCTTCACAAGGTTTGTTACCCTTTCATTAGCTTATGCCTGCAAGATTTCTATCAGTTGATGGTGAAGAACCATGATGATGATCATGATAATGATGAGAATTATGAAAACAAACATTTCTGAGCACTTACTATATTTAAGGTGCCATATGAGGCCCTGTATCTTAATTTCCTTATTTAGTTCTCATAACCACTTTCAGGGTAGAATCTGTCATTAACATTTTTACAGACTAAAATATTGAGACTTTAGACAGCCTGAGTGACTTGCCCAATGCTGTCCAGTTAAGAAGGTAGCAGAACTGATTTTGAATCTTGTCAGGCTGTCCCAAGAGCCTGTGTTTCAACCACCACCCTATACAGCCTCTTAATCCTCTATTTATGCCCTCAGTCCTGTTAATAAAGAATGGTCTTAGTTCCTGCCTGAACTAGATTCCACCAGTATAAATATGTGAACATGAACTCTGCCAGCTGGCACACTTTAAGATAAGATCCTTTTAGTCTCAAACACTCAAGTCCACCTGGTCTTCAGAAACTTGGACAACAGCCAGACTGGCCTTTGGCCAAGTTATGAAGTAGAGGAAGTTGGTCTTTGGCATTTCATACGTCCCTGCACTCTGCTGCCATACCCTCTAAATATCCAATCAGTCAAAGCCTCCTCTAATTTTCAGTTCCTGGAGCCCAAATCTTACCAAAAGGGCTGAATTCTTCAGTCTCTGCCTGTTTACTTCTTGAGACTCCAAGCTCCTCAAGCCCCAGCTTGTTGATTTTCCATCTGTATCTGAGTCAGTTTCACTCTAATTTCCCACCCAAGCCTGTGCTAATGTCCTCATGGAGGGAGGTTGGTGGAGGCCCTCCACTCAAGGCTTTCTAGAGATAGGACCCCTATCTATTGGGTTGGCCAAAAAGTTCATTTGGGTTTTTCCAAAACATCTTATAGGAAAACTCAAACAAATTTTTTGGCCAACTCAATATTTTGGCAACTGGAGTGCTCTGTGTTCCAGGACTGATAGGAAAGGAAGAGATAGCAGCCTTAGTGATAACAACAGCTAATCGCAGAGTATTTAATCTGTGCCCTAAACTGTTCTAAGTACTTTATATGTGCATGTGTGCTAAGTTGCTTCAGTCATGTCCAATTCTTTGTGACCCCATGGACTGTAGCCCACCAGGCTCCTCTGTCCATAGGATTTTCTAGGCAAGAATACTGGAGAGGGTTGCCATGCCCTCCTCCAGGGGATCTTCCCAACCCAGGGATCAAACCCGTGTCTCTTACATCTACCTGCATTGGCAGATGGGTTCTTTACCACTAGCACCACCTGGGAAGCCACCTGGGAAGCACTTTATACATATTAATTTATTTAATCCTTCCAACAGTCCTATGAGGTATTTCAGTCAAGGCTCCAGCAAGAAATAAGAGATACACAGAGATGAAATTCTGAAACGAATTCAAAGAAGGGACTATTTGCAGATGTGTAGGCAGATCTGAGGGAATCAATCAGGAATGCTGAGGCATCCAGGAAACTAGCCACAGTAGGAAGTCATTCCTACCCCTAGGCTGAAACGGCAGTCAACAGAATGGTGTTAGAGCTGATGAAGAGCTTCTCCAGAAAGAGCTCCTCTCGGTCATGGGATGAGTCAGAACTCCAGTGATCTGGGGGCTGGGGGAGCAGGGGACGTGACCATCGCAGGGGTTAGCGAGGTGTTGGGGAAACAAGTGCTCTTCCCGCTTCCGATTTCGTATCATCAGTAGTCATGTATGGACGTGAGAGTTGGACTATAAAGAAAGCTGAGCACTGAAGAATTGATGCTTTTGAACTGTGGTGTTGGAGAAGACTTTTGAGTGTCCCTTGGACTGCAAGGAGATCCAACCAGTCCATCCTAAAGGAATCAGTCCTGAGTGTTCATTGGAAGGACTGATGTTGAATCTGAAACTTCAATACTTTGGCTACCTGATGCGAAGAGCTGACTCATTTGAAAAGACCCTGATGCTGGGAAAGATTGAGGGCAGGAGGAGAAGGGGACTATAGCAGATGAGATGGTTGGATGGCATCACTGACTCAATGGACATGAGTTTGAGTAAACTCCAGGAATTGGTGATGGACAGGGAGGCCTGGCATGCTGCAGTCCATGGGATCACAAAAAGTCAGACTCGACTGAGCAACTGAACTGCTGAACTGAACTGAAACAACTAGAAGTCTGAGGTCAGTCTAGGTGGTATAGGCTGGAGGTACCCATCACCATGGGGCTCAGTAAATGGCTTAAGGACAGAGAAAAACCACAAAGCACAGAGAGGTTGAGCAATGGACCCAAAGTCCCAGAATTAGGAAATGGAAGCACTAGGATTGGTATGGAGGTTGATACACTCCCGCTAGCATTGAGGAGTCCTCCCACATTTCCATCAAGTCTGACAGCTTCCAAAAATGCCCTCAGGCTCCAGTCATCTGTTTAAAATGTCCTTTCATGTTGATGTATGGCAAAACCAATACACTACTGTAAAGTAATTAACCTCCAATTAAAATAAATAAATTTATATTAAAAATGAATGAATAAAATGTCCCTGTCTGCAGTAGACCCTGGGCAGAAATTACTTCGTGACAGGTTTGGGTGATACTGGTAGGTCTTGGCCAATTGGGTGGGTTAATGACAACTAATACAGTTACGCTTATGAAATGGAAAGATCATGAACTAGCAAGTTTGCCGGAAAACTGCTGAGAAGTTGGGGAGAACCATTTTGCCTCAGCAGAGAAACTGAGACCTGTGGTTTCTGGGTGAGAGAAGTCAGTATGTCTTCAGTGTGAACAATTTCTGAAAAAAAAAGAAAAATCTACCCACCTGGGTTGAACCTGCTCATGGCAGAACAACTGCATTGCATGGAGACATTTCCTGTGAAAAGTGGTACATAAAAGCACTCTTATGAAAGAGAAAATTCAAGAGAAATGAAATGATTAGAATAAGCCTGTTTTACACTAAAGAAGTGACGCTCTAATGATAGCCTTTGCATATTTATTTATTTCTAATTAACTTTTTGTTTTCTTCTTGGAAAAACTGGGCAACAAGCTAAGTACACTCCCTCCCTCCTTTTTTTTTTTCCCCACTTGTGCTGGGTCTTCATTTCTGCAGGCTTTTCTCTAGTTGCAGTGAGCAGGGTCTACTCTCTAGTGCTCAGGCTTTACACTGAGGTGGCTTCTCATTGCAGAGCATTGGCTCTGGTGAAGGGGACTTCAGTAGCTACAGCGCATGCGCTCAGTATTTTTGTAACTATTGGGCTCTAGTGCCATGTGGAATCTTCCCAGATCAGGGATCGAATCCATGTCTCCTGCACTGCAGGTAGATTCTTTACCACTGAGCCCCTTGGGGAGCCTCTAAAGTATACTTAATGTAAGCCAGACAATGGCTTCTATGAAGAAAAAGAATGAAGCTGGGAAAGAGGGAAGAGGCCCAGGGTGATGCATTAAGAGGCACAGAGTGTAAGAAAAATACCAGCTTTCCTTATGTAATTTAGCAACAGAATTGTATAGGTGTAATGGGTCACTATGGCTTGGCGTTACCTCTGTAATTTAAGAAAGAAAAGCAGTCTTAAGCAGATGGAGCAGTTTTCTGATAGAACTCTGTGAAAAGTAAATCAAATGTACTCAGCTTATAATCAAATCAAATGTTATAGACCCAGAGAACACTCTTTTCCACTAGACATTTTTCTCTCCTACTATTTGTTCACAAGTGGTTCTGGTAAAATTCTATTCTATTAAGCTATTTGAAATGTGAAATTGGCTTTAGGTAAGCAATCTTTATTTATCATAAAGATGAAATATAATTGCCTTAATTTTCATTCTTTCCAGAATTTGGCTATTTCTGGCATCTGATCCCATCACTTCATGGCAAGTAGAAGGGGAAAAAGTGGAAACAGTGACAGATTTTATTTCCTTGGGCTCCAAAATCACTGTGGCCTGTGACTACAGCCATGAAATTTAAAGACACTTGCTTCTTGGAAGGAAAGCTATGAGAAACATAGACAGTGTATCAAAAGAGCAGAGACATCACTTTGCTGACAAAGGTCTATCTAGTCAAAGCTATGGTTTTTCCAGTAGTCATGTATGGATATGAGAGTTGGACCATAAAGAATGCTGAGCACTGAAGAATTGATGCTTTTGAACTGTGTTGCTGGAGAAGACTCTTGAGAGTCCCTTGGACTGCAAGGAGATCAAACCAGTCAATCCTTAAGGAAATCAACTCTGAATATTCATTGGAAGGACTGATGGTGAAGCTGAAGCTCTAATCCTTTGGTCACCTAATGTGAAGAGCAGACTCATTGGAAAAGAGTCTGATACTGGGAAAGATTGAGGGCAGGAGAAGAGGGTGACAGAGGATGAGATGGTTGGGTGACATCACCGACTCAATGGACTTGAGTTTGAGCAAATTCTGAGAAATGGTGATGGACAGGGAAGCCTGGTGTACTGCAGTTCATGGGGTCACAAAGAGTCAGACACAACTGAGCAACTGAACAACAACTGGAGAAAGAAGGTTGGGGTATATACCACAGCTGTCTTCCCTCTTGGTGACCATAGCATATGGAATAAACATTAGAGTTGTTTTGAAAATTTTTAATGGACAAACTCAGGAAAGACCTGGACACATCAGGGAAACATTTCACTTCAATGGAAGGAAGATCCGTTCAACCTGAAACGGGTTCCCTTGAGAGTCACTGAGTTTTATTTAGCTAGAGACTCTCATGCATGGAGTCTGTGATTTATGTAAAGTCAAGGCAAGCATATGCAGAGTACTGAGCCAGATAAATTTCAGTGCCCCTCCCGTATTCCGATGACTAAATGTCTATCCCTTCTTGAGGAAAGGAAAGAGAAATAGAGCCAGAGCATAGAAGTCCATGAGCAAATAAAGCCTTTGTAATGGTCTAAATGGGCTGTGTTGATGACTGACAGATTAATGGTGGAATAATTTCCGCTGTTTGTCCTGTAATGAGCGTTTGTACCTTGGGTTTACAACAAAATTCTCGCCCTGTGAACTTTTCCAGCTGGATTTCAAAGAAAGGAAATGGTTTGGCTTAAGTGACAATTAACAGAATTCCTTCTCATTAAATTTTTTTCTGTATTATTTTTATCACAGGCAAATAGGGAGCTGTTTGTTTCAGTTATAATCCTAAAATCCTGTAAGTTCAAGATAAGAGCTTACATCCAATTTATTTACACAGCATATGGTTTTTTGAATGCTTAAACTTTTTATGGATCCTTTTCTTCTGAACACAGAAATATGAAATTTATTTCTACCTAGCAGCATCCTTACATCCCCTCACAGAAAAGTATTTTTGTATTAATTTATTCATTTTCCATCTTATAAATGGGAATTTTTCTAAACAGTTTCCCCTCTCTTTCTTTGATTAGTTAACATGTTTTCCTCTCTATTTTAACCTTTCATTCTCTCCCACTTCTTATCTCTTTTTCATTCCAGTTCATTGAGAAAAAAAAAGCATTGCTCTCTGGTCATCCCCTGGAAAATCCTATGAACACATCTATTTCTGCACCCATCTTCTTCCTCTTTCCTTCCCTTTCAGTGAAAAAATGTTCCTCCTTTTAAAAAAAAATTAAAGGCAATGTTCAATGAAGCTCTTAAAAGAAGGGCTTGATTCTATGTTTGTGAAGAATCACATGTCATGGTGAAGAAAACCTGATCATTTACAGGCAATTAATGAGAGTGAGGCTTATTTTTTTTTCTATAAAAAGAGGAAAATTAAATGATTTCAGAATTCCTAGTGAGCTATCTAAAATTTGGTTGCATTTAGCTTACGACATTGAGACAATCAGTCCACAAACATTTATTGCCCTTTTCCTTATCGTACACAGTAAACAATTTTATGTTTGGAGGCAGATGTACTCAAGAATGCGCCGAGGACCCGAATAAACATTTTTCCATAGAAGACATGCAGATGGCCAACGGGCACATGAAAGGATGTTCTACATCATTAATCATCAAGGAAATGCAAATCAAAACCACAATGAGATATCACTTCGCACCTGTCAGAATGGCTATTACCAAAAAGAATGCAAATAACAAGTGATAGCAAGGATGTGGAAAAAAGGAAATCTTTAACACTGTTGGGGGGAATGTAACTTGGTGTAGCCGCTATAGAAAAAACAGCATGGAGATTACTCAAAAAACTCAGAATAGAACTACCAAATCATCCAGCAATTCCACTTCTGGGTATATATCAGAAGAAAACAAGACACTAATCAGAAAAGATATATGGACCTTTATGTTCATTGCAGCATTGTTTTCAATAGCCAAGATACAGAACCAACCTAAGGGACCATTAAGAGACATTGAATGAATATAAAGTATGAATACAAACTATGTTGTAAAAAAGAAAACAGGAAATTAGCAAGTTATACAATATTATTAACCAAACTACAGATTTTGTTCAAATTTCACAAAATTTTATGCCAGTGTCCACTAGATGTTTTCATACCTTAGTCAAGACTCCACATCGTATTTAATTACATTGAGCAGCTTCAGCTGTGTGCAAAAAATTTTGGTAAATTCTCTTTTCATTTTTATTCTATTACAAATATTTGCTAAATTTCCTTGTTATGGCTTCTTAGATACATCCATCATTTAAAAGTGGACATTTAATTTCCAAATACATGCGATTTTGTTTAAAGTATCTTCGACATTAATTTCTCACTTTTCATTGCATTTAAATGTTTTCTTCTCTGCAATCACCCTCTGTGCTTTTTTCAGTCTTCCAACTTTACTGAGGTTTTTAATGGCTAAGTCAAAGACCTCTGTTGGTAAATGTCACGTTGCACTTGAGAATATATGGGCCTATTTTTAAATATCTTTTGATACTGATTTCTAACATAATTTCACAGTGATAAAGGAACAGATTCTGTATGATTTCAATAACTTAAGCCCATGATACTTTTGCACCTTGTTTTACGTCCTTGGCTCTGTTCCAGCATCTCCACTTTACAGTCCATAGGAACTTGAATAGAATTTGTATCCTACTATGGTGTGAAAACTAGACAGATTTTAATTATATTGAATTGGTTCACAGTGCTTGTCAGGTCTACTATATCCTTTTACTTTTCTGTATATTCATTCTATTCATTTTTGAGAGTTTGACATTGAAACTCCAACTAAAAATCTAAATTTATCTACTTAAAAAATAATTGTGATATATAGTGGAACTATATGTGAACTTGTTCTGTATTTTCCAGTTATAGTGTCCTGTAAATGAGTTATCATACTTTCATAATTTTTAAAAAAATATTAAAAAAGGAAAAACGAGATGAATGAATAAAGAAGTGGTATATATAGACAATGGAATATTAGTCAGCCATAAAAAAACAATGAAATATTTCCATTTGTGACAACATGGATGGACCTAGAGGGTATTAATACTCAGTGAAATAAGTTAGAGAAAGATAAATATTATATGATTTCACTTGTATGTAAAATCTAAAAACAAATCAAATAACCAAACAACAAAACAAAAACAGAGCCTATAGCTATAGCCTATAGCCTATAGAAGTGAGAACAAACAGGGTGGTTGCCAGAGAGGAAAGGCAGTTGGGAGAGGAAAGAAAGAGGTGAGTGAGACCAAGAGGTACAAACTTGCAGTTGGAAAAATAATTGAGTCACAGGTATGAAACATACAGTGTGGGAATATAGTCAAGGACTATGTAATATCTTTTTATGGTGACATATTGTAACTAGACTTCATATGATCATTTTGAAATGTATAGAAATATATTATGTGCCAGGAGCTAACATAGTATTTATTGTTGGTCAATTATACTTCAAAAGAAGAGAAGCAGACAAACTCATAGACAAAGAGATCTGGTCTGTGGGTACCAGAAGCAGATGTTGGGGGGGAGGGCAAATTGGATGAAGGCAGTCAAAAAGGACAGACTTCTAATTATAGGGTAAAAAAGTACTACGAATGTGATGCACAACATGACAAGATAATCAACACTTCTCTACATTATAAATGAAAGTTCTTAGAATAAATCTTAAGATTTCTCACCACAAGCAAAAATTTTTTCTTTTCTCTAATTTTGTATTTATATGAAATAATAGATGTTCACTAAACTTATTGTAATCATTTCATGATATATGTAAGTCAAATCATTATGGTGTACACTTCAAACTTATACAGTGCTGCATGCCAATTATGCCTCTATAAAACTGGCAAAAAAAAAAAAAACAAGAAAAGAAACTGTTAAGAAATGATTGGTCTTAGGAAGTTAATATCATTCTACTACCCTTATGTGTGCTACCCACAGGACATTTCATTCATTTTTGTGACAGTTTGTGATGACTCTAAACATGAAGAGATAATGTCTTTTATAAAAAATCTTTTAATTTCTCCACACCTCCATCCAATCCCTTATCATGTCCTTTGATTCAAACTTTCAGACAATTTTAAATGAGGCCCTATCTCTTCATCTCTACCACCCCCACTAGAGTTCACCTCAATATTATTTTTTGCCTGGGCTACTACACGGAGCTTTCTTACTAGTGGCCCTACTTTATTTCTTGCTCCCCTTGAGTCTTTTCTTCATGCAGCAGCCAGAGCTATCTTATCTCAAATGCTGCTGATCAGTAGGACTAAAACCTGTCTATTGGACAAAGAGGTACAAATGTCTAGGCAGGTAGATATAGAATTTGGAATTAAACTTGGAGTGGAAAGCCCGTAAGTGAAGGTAGACTCAAAAGAGAAGAGGCCCAGTAGTTAAGCCCTGGGACACAATATTGTTTCGCTGCGTCAGATATACTGAGACACCCTGCAATCAGTGACGAGTCAGTACAAGGAAAACCAAGAGAAGGTGGTATCCCTGAAGGCAACGGAAGCAAAGAGATCAAAGAGGAGGGAGTCAACCACTGTGCAAAAGGTTGATGATAGGAGAAGTAAGATGAGGACGGAGAACCACTGATTTAGCATAATGGAGGTCACCGGCGATGTTGATGAGAGTAGTTTCAGTGGATTCGTGGGGGCAAAGCCAAAGCACTCAAAAGAGAATGGGAGGAGGACTTCCCTGGTGGTCTAGGGGTTAAGAATCCACTTGCCACTGCAGAGGATGTGGGTTCCTTCCCTGGTCTGAGAAGATCGCACATGCCTCGGAGCAACCAAGCCTGTGCACCACAACTGCTGAGCCCACACTCTAGAGGCCACATGCTGCAACTGCTGCACCTAGAGCCCATGAACATGCCAACAAGAGGGGCCGCTGCAGGGAGAAGTCTGAGCTCCACGACAAATAGTAGCCCCCCTCACGGCAGGCAGAGAAAGACTGCGCAGCAACGAAGACCCAGTGCAGCCACACAGGAATAAAATTTAAAAAGAGAGAATGGGAGGAGACAAATTGGAGAATGAGACTATGCACAACTCTGTTCAGGAGGTTTTCTGTGAGGGGATTAGCTACCATCAGGGTGAGCTCATAACAAAGGAGCAGGGGACACAGGAAATGGCAGAGGTGTGCCCGCAGGTGCTTGTGGAGCTTCTGTCTCAATTGTTTCCATTTCCTCACGAGCTGGGAGACAAGACTACCATCAGGAAGACAGTCAGAGCTGGGGAGCAGCTGTGGCATTTGAGGAGGGATGAGAAGGTGTGAGCAGTCATACAGAGGAGTGGAAGAGGGATGGAATTAAGAAAATGTGTTCTGATGGCCTCACTCCCTGGAAGTGCAGTAGTTAAAATATTTTGTATTTGGGGTATAGCCGATTAACAATGTTGTGATAGTTTCAGGTGAACAGTGAAGGGACTCAGAGATACGTATCCAGTAGTTGTGATTCTAGAATGGGACTGGTCGGTGAGGGTTTGCATTTTTTTCTAGTGATATTAGTTAACAGTGCAGGTTGCAGCAAGCTGGGATATTGGATTTAGCCAGAGTCGCAGTTGTCTAGGTGAATAATACAGAGAGAGAAGACAAAGAAAATTGAAATAGTCATGTGTGATGATGACAATGGACCCTAAGCCAGCTGAGTAATGAAGGAAAATAGGGACTGTGAGAGGCGGGTTCCCATGTAAAAGTGATGGATCAGTGGGATCTTAGCAGGCTGAAAGATGGTGGAATTAGGGTCGTTACAAAAACAGGAAGCAGATGGTAGTGAGAGTAGCTGCTTGAGATTAAAGTTTATGTTTGTAATTACTATTGGTAATGATAAGGATCCACAAAATGCTCACAGAGTGAGCAGATGAAGCAGAGAGGAAAAATTGGGGTTGATTAAATTAGAGACCAGGATGTGAGAAAGATCTTTCATATAAATACTGAAAGTATTATGAGTTATGCCTGAAGTGTTGGCAAGAGTAATAGTGAGCCAGAAGGTAAATCTGCAGAAAATTGAAAAGGATGACTCAGTAGTCTATAGATGACTGTGATAAAGATTCAGTTCAGTTCAGTCGCTCAGTCATGTCCGACTCTTTGCGATCCCATGGACTGCAGCATGCCAGGCCTCCCTGTCCATCATCAACTCTCAGAGTTTAGTCAAACTCATGCCCATTGAGTCCGTGATGCCATCCAACCATCCCATCCTCTGTCATCTCCTTCTCCTCCCACCTTCACTCTTTCCCAGCATCAGAGTCTTTTCAAATGAGTCAGCTCTTCGCATCAGGTGGCCAAAGTATTGGAGTTTCAGCTTCAACATCAGTCCTTCCAATGGACACTCAGGACTGATCTCCTTTAGGATGGACTGGTTGGATCTCCTTGCAGTCCAAGGGACTCTCAAGAGTCTCCTCCAACACCACAGTTCAAAAGCATCAATTCTTCTGCGCTCAGCTTTCTTTATAGTCCAACTCTCACATCCATACATGACTACAGGAAAAACCATAGCCTTGACCTTTGTTGGCAAATAATGTCTCTGCTTTTTAATATGCTGTCTAGGTTGGTCATAACTCTCCTTCCAAGGAGTAAGCATCTTTTAATTTCATCTGTAGTGATTTTGGAGCCCAGAAAAATAAAGTCTGCCACATAGAATATTCAAACCTGAGTACCAAAGAACAGTAAAACCAAAACTATAATGCTGGAATGTAATAGAGCTCATAAAAGAAGCACAAAAATGTTGTGACCACAGTCCTCATATTTTAGCAAGCATCAGAATACTTACATGATTTGTTAAAATACAGATTGCTGGGCCCCACCCCTCAGAGTTTCTCATATAGTAAGTCTGGGGGGGGGTGTCCAGTGATTTGCATTTCTAACAAGTTCCCAGCACATTTCAAAAATGAACTTGGTATGGAAATTTAGAATAAGGAGGGATTTCTTCTGGCTGGAAAGATCAAGGATGATTCGTGAAGAATATTCTGTATTTCTTTACATAATTTTGGAAACAACAGTTTGACATCATCAAATACCATATTTTGGTATAAAGAAGAGAAGTCATAATTTTCAGTCACACATTTACCTGCTCTGCATGTCAGAGGAACTAGGAAACATGGTTCCTTCATTTGTGTACACTTTATCAACATTTTGCACACCACATGCTAAGTCTCTTCAGTTGTGTCTGACTCTTTGCCACCCTATGAACTGTAGCTCACCAGGCTCCTCTGTCCAAGGGATTCTCCAGGCAAGAATACTGGAGTGGGTTGCTATGTTCTCCTCCAGGGAATCTTTCCAATCCAGGGATCAAACCAGTGTCTCTTTATGTCTCTTATATTGGCAGGCAGGTTCTTTACCACTAGAGCCACTAGGGAAGCCTCCCAAATGTATGCAATGTTGTATGCTAATTATATCTCAGTAAACTAGAGAGAAAAATAAAACTGCATTGTCCACAGTGAATTTGATTCTCATCAAGACTCTATCTGATGGATGACCAGAAAAAAAACTGACTTCAATCCATTCTGTTTAAACTTTGATATGTTGTTGATTATTTGCTAAGTCGTGTCTGATTCTTTTGCGACCCCATGGACTGTAGCCTGCCAGTCTCCTCTGTTCTTGGGATTTCCCAGGTGAGAATACTGGAGTGGGTTGCTATTCCCTTCCCCAGGGAATCTTCCTGATCCATGTCTTCTGAATTGGCAGGCAGAGTCTTCTTCTTTTATTTATTTATTTAGTTTAATTGGAGGCTAATTACTTTACAATATTATGGTGGTTTTTACCATACAGCAACACGAATCAGCCATGGGTGTATGTGTGTCCCCCATCCAGAGCAACTCTCCCGCCTCCCTCCCCTCCCATCCCTCTGGGTTGTGGCAGGCAGATTCTTTACCACTGAACCACCAGGGAAGCCCCAGCTTTGATCTAGTTACATAAATCCAAGCAATCCCTTTAAGTCAGTATTTAATATCTTTGGGGTGAAATGTTTGGCCTTTCGGATTTCACCTGGTGGAATGTGGTTTTGTGACCTCGTGGCTGTGGGGGTATGGGGTCCCCGTCAGTGTTCTGGCTTCTCTCTTCTCTACGGTGAAACCTCTTGTCTGCCGGGCTGCTGCTCACTCTGCTGACATTCTTGGCTGAGGTCTGTGCTGGTGTAACCCCTGGTCTGCTTACTGAGCTTGATCTGAGCCCAGGAATTCTCTTTCACCAAGTTGGCATTTGCTTGCTTGCCATGGTCCCCTCTGAGTTTCTGCCCTGTCTCCTATCTGGCCACTGGCCTGGTGGATTATGGATCATCTCACCCTTCACCAAAATGGGGTGGGATGTGTGACAGAGGCGCTGTGGCAACCTCACTGGGTCTCCGTTCATGTGATTTCACAGTCTAACCCTTGAGATCCTCACTTTGGGTCCCATCTCTACACTGGGCTTCCCTGGTGGCTCAGGAGGTAAAGAATCTGCCTGCAGTGCAGGAGACCTGGGCTAGATCCCTGGGTCAGGAAGATCCACTAGAGAAGGGAATGGCAACTCACTCTAATATTCTTGCCTAGAGAATCCCATGGACAGAGGAGCCTGGTAGGCTACAGTCCATGGGGTCACAAGGAGTTGGACAGGACTGAGTGACTAACACTTTCACACTTTCTACCACATGGGAGTAAAAGCAGATTTTGGGGATCTGCTGTTTGTCTTCCCTGTCTGCCCAATGACACGGACTCACCACTTTTTCTCTAACATGGCACTCTGCCGCCCTCATTTGGCATGGGAATTGCCTGAGAGGCAGCCTCCTTCTGGAACTCTAACTGGAAGCAGAGCCTGACCCTCACTGCCCTCAGCATTGCCCTCCAACTAGCCTCCCTCCATCTTCCTGTCTCTAACGCCCCAGACTGAGGAGATCAGAGCATCTCACCCACCTCCCTCGCCCCCTTTCTTGTCTATTCCTTTGCTATACTTAGGCATCAGAGAAGTGCTCTCCACCCCTCTTCATATTTGAATATCCTTGAAATTGGGTCTTAGAATTCATATCCTGTCCTTAGTTTAATTAGCAGAATTTTTTCTTTCTTGGTGGTGTAACGGTGCTCCTTACCATCAACGTTGTCTTAGATTCTAAAATACTGCATCTCTTTACGTCTCCTGTGTCACATTCTCCTATTTCCACTTTATTGTCACAGCTGAGCACACTGGTGTCACTAAAGGTATCGTCCCTACTCTGTGGCAGGTATCATTTGTTGAAAGGGAAATAATGAATTTAATAAATTCCTTCTCCACCATTCTGGATTTTTACCTATTGTCTTGATCAAGAAACCCAAAACATGCCCTTCTACCTCTGAAGTGAAGTGACGTGAAGTCGCTCAGTTGTGTCTGACTCTTTGTGACCCCGTGGACTGTAGCCTACCATGCTCCTCTGTCCATGGGATTTTCTAGGCAAGAGTACTGAAGTGGGTTGCCATTTCCTTCTCCAGAGGATCTTGCTGACCCAGGGATCGAACTCAGGTCTCCAGCATTGTAAGCAAGACACATTACCGTCTGAGCCACCAGGGAAGTACCTCTAGTATGATTAAAATCCAGGGCTTGGTCTCTGAGATGAAGACAGCATTGAAATCTGATTATGGAGTGGGGAATAAAATGTATCTGTTTAACAGTTGCAAAATAAATGTGATACCTGTTACACATTTGAATATCAGAGCAAAAGTTACTTTTATAAAGGTATTATTAATAATGATGGTAACAATTTGATGCTTATAGTAGTTTTTCAATAGTTTAATTGCTAATAGTGATAACTAATTTTCTATTATTGGAAAGTATTTGTTTAGGTTGGGCCCTCTTTAAATTCAATTTTGTATTAGAGTATAATTGATTTAAAATATTGTGTTTATTTCCGCAGTATAGCAAAATGATTGTACATATATATATTCTTTTAATTTCTTTATCATTATGGTTTATTATAGGATATTATGTAATAGCCCTGTGCTATACATAGGACCTTGTTGCTTATCTATTTTATACATAGTGGTTTGTATATGCTAATCCGAAACTCCTAATTTATCCCTCCCCCACCCCCTCTCCCTTTTGATAACCATACATTTGTTTTGTATGTCTGTTAGTCCTTCTGTTTTGTGGATAAGTTCATTTGTGTCATATTTTAGATTCCACATATAAGTGATATCATGTGGTATTTGTCTTTCCGTTTCTGACTTACTTTACTTAGCATGATAATCTCTAGATAAAGCATTTGAGAAACAGGGCAAATAAAAATTTACTTATGATGGAAATATGATAATGATCTACTGTTTAGTAAGAAAATGTAGTTTCCAGATGGTTTGAATAGCATGATCTTTTCTATTGTTAATCTTATTTTCTGTTTTATACTATAAGCATGGTTTATTTGTATATTCTTCTGAAGATCAAGCATAGTTTCTGTTACTACAAAAAAGATTCTAATGTGATAATGAGATCAGAGTGAGAAGGTTATGATTTAATTCCTGATTTATGAACAAATCACCTGATTTATCTGGTCCTTAGCTTTTGTCACCTGTAAAATGAGAAAAAGATGATATTCATCTAGGTGTGGAGGGCTATCAAGTCTGGGAGTGTTCTGTCTGCAAAGTCAATAGGAAAACTGAGCTCAAAAGAGAAAGTGAAAACAGAAACCTAAGCTTAAACTCAAGTATTTGACTATTTTATTATAGTGTGAATTATCCAGAGGACTGCATTAGTTCTCTGCCTCATTTTGCATCATTAGTAAACATCATCAGAAACACTTACAAATGTTTTAACTTCTTCACCTATAAAAGCTTAAGAAATTAAAAAATATTAACTGAAAAATATACATATGTGAATAGTCACCTTCTGATTGTTATCTTAGGTTTATTAAGATTTATTAATACTGATGATTCAGTCATTTCTCATAATCAGATTGAATGATATAAAGTTTGCAGTCATGGATCATGGATTCTTTTCTCTCAGGCACACCTTCTGATTCTATGATACATGTTGGAGTATGAATTATGTTGAACAAACTGACAAATATGGAATTTTCTGTTCTTTGAAATATGCAAGTATTACAGCAAAATAAAATAATTTTCATTTTAAGGTTAGTGATGACATGTTACATATCTGCCAGGAATATAGATTTAATCCTTACACAGTTGTCACAAATTTATATAGCATTTTTCTTCAGATTATATAAAATTTAATACTACAGTCTTTGGGATTGTACTAAATTGAGAATAGATGGATGCTTTTTTGCTTGTAAATCCAATTTGAGAATTTTTCTAACTCAGAATGAAGATGAAAAATCTAAAAGTGTGCCATTTGATAATTCTCATTACAAATTGAGGAACTGATAAAAAATGAAAAAAATGCAACTTATTTTCCTGAAATGTTACCAAAGAAACAAGTTCTTGTAGTCTATTAATATATACCACAGTTTTTTCACATTTACTAATACCCTCCCTATTTTCAGACATAATTTTTTACATTGTCTCCTTTTATTCACTGTATCTAGCTCAACTAGATAGAGAAATGATTTTGAAAATTGTAAAAAGTGTTAAAATACATGTTAAATGATAAAGTTGTTCTAAGCAGTCATTGTACAAGTGGTTAGGCCAAGAGAATTTCGTTATGAGAATTCATATTAAATATTAATGTTTAGATGGTTAAATCTCTATTTTATAAGCAGATCATGTTATTGAGGGGAGAAGGAAATGGCAACCCAGTCCCAGGAAAGTACTCTGTCCTGGGAAACCCCATGGACAGAGGAACCTGGAGGGTTGTAGTCTCTGCGGCTGCAAGTGACTTGGTGACTAAAGCACCACCACCACGTTATCAAAGAGGAGCTGTGATAGGGAGAGTTTTCTTTCCTGGCCTTCAGAAAGGTGCTGGTCCTGATTCAATGAAAATTACTAGTGAATAATGAGTAACTTATGATATGTAGTGTTTGTTGACTTGTAATTACAATTTACTGCTTTGTTTTGGCACTGCAAATGTCTTAATTATTCACATTAACGCACACCAACTTAAAAAAAGCTTAAGAATAGTCAGCTATGTGCCTTCATCTATGTGACAACAATTTTTGTAAAAGTGAGATGAGTTCAGAATGTATTATAGATCAAAATTAATATGGAAGCTTTTATTTATTTATTTATTTATTTTTACTTTATTTTACTTTACAATGCTGTATTGGTTTTGCCATACATTGACATGAATCTACCACGGGTGTATATGGGCTCCCAATCCTGAATCCCCCTCCCACCTCCCACCCCATATTATCTCTCTGGATCATCCTCATGCACCAGCCCCAAGCATCCTGTATCCTGTATCGAACATAGACTGGCACTTCGTTTCTTACATGATAGTATACATGTTTCAATGCCATTCTCCCAAATCATCCCACCCTCTCCCTCTCCCTCAGAGTCCAAAAATCCGTTCTATACATCTGTGTCTCTTTTGTTGTCTCGCAAACAGGGTCATTATTACCATCTTTCTAAATTCCGTATATGTGTGTCAGTATACTATATTGGTGTTTTTCTTTCTGGCTTACTTCACTCTGTATAATCGGCTCCAGTTTCATCCATCTCATTAGAACTGATTCAAATGTATTCTTTTTAATGGCTGAGTAATACTCCATTGTGTATATGTACCACAGCTTTCTTATCCATTCATCTGCTGATGGACATCTAGGTTGCTTCCATGTCCTAGCTATTATAAACAGTGCTGCAGTGAATATTGGGGTTCATGTGACTCTTTCAATTCTGGTTTCCTCAGTGTATGCCCAGCAGTGGGATTGCTGGGTCATAAGGCAGCTCTATTTGCAATTTTTTAAGGAATCTCCACACTGTTCTCCATAGTGGCTGTACTAGTTTGCATTCCCACCAACAGTGTAAGAGGGTTCCCTTTTCTCCACACCCTCTCCAGCATTTATTACTTGTAGACTTTTGGATCGCAGCCATTCTGACTGGTGTGAAATGGCATCTCATTGTGGTTTTGATTTGCATTTCTTTGATAATGAGTGATGTTGAGCATCTTTTCATGTGTTTGTTAGCCATCCGTATGTCTTCTTTGGAGAAATGCCTATTTAGTTCTTTGGCCCATCTTTTGATTGGGTCGTTTATTTTTCTGGAGTTGAGCTGCATAAGTTGCTTGTATGTTTTTGAGATTAGTTGTTTGTCAGTTGCTTCATTTGCTATTATTTTCTCCCATTCTGAAGGCTGTCTTTTCACCTTACTTATAGTTTCCTTTGTTGTGCAGAAGCTTTTAATTTTAATTAGATCTCATTTGTTTATTTTTGCTTTTATTTCCAGTATTCTGGGAGGTGGATCATAGAGGATCCTGCTGTGATTTATGTCGGAGAGTGTTTTGCCTATGTTCTCCTCTAGGAGTTTTATAGTTTCTGGTCTTATGTTTAGATTTTTAATCCATTTTGAGTTTATTTTTGTGTGCGGTGTTAGAAAGTGATCTAGTTTCATTCTTTTACAAGTGGTTGGAAGCTTTTAAAAATAAGTTATTTGGGAACAAGCTATATCCTGGAAGAAATATAAAGCTTGAGAGAGTAAAATCAGAAATTCTCTGGATAAGTAAGGGTTTATCTATTTAATTATTACACATGGGAGGCAATTATTTTTAATCAAAATGTATCTTTTTATTCTTTGAGAACATTCATTCAAAGAAAGCATCTGTGGCACTGACATTCTAAAATCCAAACAAAGAATAAATGCGTCCTAACAAGTAAGCTGACCCTAGAAAGGCTGGGTCTTGCTACCCCAGCCTGGCTACCTTGTTCTGCATCACATTGTGTGGGGAGTTGGGGGATAGTTTTCTTCTTAATTTTTAAAATTTATTTATTTCTTTTTGGCTATGCTGGGTCTTTGTTGCTGTACTTGGGCTTTCTTAGTTGCGGTGCACAAGCTTCTCATTGCAGTGGCTTCTCTTTTTGCAGACCACAGGCTCTAGGGTGGGTGAGTTTCAACAATTGTGGTGCCTGGGCTTAGTTGCCCCATAGCAGGTGAAATCTTCCTGGACCAGGGATCGAACCTGTGTCCCCTGTGTCCCCTTTTTGCTTTCCTTTCCTTTTTCTTTCTATATGTTTTTCATAACGTGAAAAAATTCCACTTTTTGTCTTCTTTCCAAATGATAAAACACATTTGTGTCATTATACTATTAAAGATACATTGCCAAAATACTATTTGATTATAGTAAATTCACACATACAGACAGACATTAAGAGTCTATTTCAATTCGGGATAAATTATGGAAACAAACAATAAAATGTGTTTGACTTATATAAGTTGAAAATGCTTTGCACACAGGTGCCAAAGTTTATTGATCAGCTATTTCATTGAGCTAGTATTTTAATATATTTTGAATGTGAAAATATTTGACGTTCCTTGTAATACAAACCACTCGTCTGTTTTTTGTTGTTGTTGTTGTTTTTTTACCCTTGAGAGTCTCTATATAATAACCATCTTATAAATAGAAATGTTTGGAATTCTTTTTGCATGTATGCTTTGAAAGACATGTGTCACTGGACTTACTGTTCATGGGTGACAGTGTATGGCTTTATTTCTTTTTCTTCAGAGCATCAGTTTTCTAAATTCTCTTCCCTCACCAAACTCTTTCTTAGTAATATACACGAAAAGACTTTCTTGGTGATCCAATGGTTAAGAATCTGCTTGTCAATGCAGGGGACATGGGTTTGATCACTGTCGGGAAGATTGCACGCGCCTTGGGGCAACTAAACCTGTGCACCACAATTACTGAAGATGACACACCCTAGAGCCTGCGCTCTGCAACAAGAGAAGCCACCACAGCAAGTCCCCACACCGCAACCAGAGAGTAGTCTCCACTGGCCGCACTAGAGAAAGCCCGCTCATAGCAACGAAGACCCAGCATAGTCACAAAAAAGGCTGTAGAAAATAATATACACAATAATACATCCCTATCGGAGGAAAGTGTCAGTCCAAAAAATTAAGGAGCTTAATCTTTTTTCTTCCCTTTTATTGAGATATAATTGACATGCAGCCCTGTACTCATTTAAGATGTATAGCATAATGATTTGATTTACCTTCATCATGAAGTGATTATCACAGTAAGTTTAGTGAACATCTATCATCTCATATAAGTACAAAACTGAAGAACTAGGAAAAGATTGGCGTTTGTTGTATTGCGAACTCAGAATTTACTCTTAACAACTTTTATATATAGCATTCAGTTCAGTTCAGTTCAGTTCAGTTGCGCAATCGTGTCTGAGTCTTTGCGACCCCATGAATCGCAGCACGCCAGGTCTCCCTGTCCATCACCAACTCCCGGAGTTCACTCAGACTCACGTCCATCGAGTCAGTGATACCATCCAGCCATCTCATCCTCGGTCGTCCCCTTCTCCTCCTGCCCCCAGTCCCTCCCAGCATCAGAGTCTTTTCCAATGAGTCAGGTCTTCGCATGAGGTGGCCAAAGTACTGGAGTTTCAGCTTTAGCATCATTCCTTCCAAAGAAATCCCAGGGCTGATCTCCTTCAGAATGGACTGGTTGGATCTTCTTGCAGTCCAAGGGACTCTCAAGAGTCTTCTCCAACACCACAGTTCAAACGCATCAATTCTTCGGCGCTCAGCTTTCTTCACAGTCCAACTCTCACATCCATACATGACCACAGGAAAAACCATAGCCTTGACTAGACAGGCCTTAGTCGGCAAAGTAATGTCTCTGCTTTTGAATATGCTATCTAGGTTGGTCATAACTTTTCTTCCAAGGAGTAAGTGTCTTTTAATTTCATGGCTGCAATCACCATCTTCAGTGATTTTGGAGCCCCCCAAAATAAAGTCTGATACTGTTTCCACTGTTTCCCCATTTATTTCCCATGAAGTGATGGGACCGGATGATATTTTTAAAAATTTATTAGAGTATAGCTGATTTACAAAGTTGTGTTAATTTCTGCTGTATAGCAAAATGATTCAGTTATACATACATCCACTCTTTTTTAGATTCTTTTCCCATATAGGTCATTGCAGAGTATTGAATAGTTTCCTGTGCTATACAGTAAGTCCTTATTATTTATTTTTTATATAATAGTGTGTATACATCAATTCCAATCTCCCAATTTATCCCTCCCTACCCCTTCCCCCACCCTGTAACAATAAGTTTGTTTTCTACATATGTGAATCTATTTCTGTTTTAAAGACAAATGATTTTTAAACTCTAAGAAAACAAAGTATAGTTAATGTAGACTTGTAACATAGCTGCTAAGAAAACCAGTATGGTACAACTTGTTATGGCATTGTGTATGGCTGCGTTGGGGGAAATGGCATACATAGAGACATATTATCATTAGAGACATGAACCATTATGCAATGACTCTAGGGGAGGGTATTTCAAATGCTGTGAGAATGAAGGAATTGCGTGTCCATTAGAAGCAAATAGAACAGATGTTGCTGACAAGTTGTCTTAAAAGTTCTAGCATGTTCCCTTCTCATCCTCTGGTTCTACCCACTGCTGCTTACACTGTCTCTCAGAAACTGACTGACTAGAAGGAAGTGAGCATGTATTCAAAACCTGGTGTTATGTTATCTTCATCCACACACAAACACGGACAGGAAATGACATTTGAGCCAGGTGTTCACGTCTTCAGGGAAATGAAAGTCTGTGTGAAGTGGCCGTGATGGTTGCAATATCTGAAGGAATGTTTTTGTCTAGTGTAAACCTACTTTCACATGAAAAATACTAGATTCGCTTTACACAATAGCCCTCAGGCATTTTTAAGAGAAGATGCAATATAATTTGGGAGAGTTTGGGGAAGCTGAGTTTAGGCCTGTTTATTTGAGTATCTCTTAAAATCTCTTATTCAGTTTAAGTTTTATATAATTACAAAAAAAATGAATATTTTTATGTCATTTATGGCAAGTTTTATTCAATATCAAGCCTGCTCCGGTTTGATAAGCAGAGATTGATTGTAAGGGTGAGCCTAGCCAAATCCTGACTTAGCCCAAGGCCCGGAACTAAGGCAAAAATGGTAACAGGTTTAGTTGCAACACTTTCCTGTTACCTGGTACCCAGAAATAACCAGACTCCAAACACTGATAAGGTTGTCATGGAGAATTACATTCCAATCTTAAATCTGTTTTTGCCAAGAAGGGTGGATTTGAATTCTACAGGCTTCTTGAATTTCCACTTGGCATTTTGTCTACTGAGATGTTCTGAAAGATGCCAGGAGACACGTGTGTGTGTGCCTAGTCACTCAGTTGTGTCCAACTCTTTGGGATCCCATAAACTGTAGCCCACCAGGCTCCTCTGTCCATGGGATTCTCTAGGCAAGAATACTGGAGTGGGTTGCCATGCCCTCCTCCAGGGGATCTTCCTGACCCAGGGACTGAACCCACATCTCTCTTCTTTCCTGCATTGGCAGGCAGGTTCTTTACCACTCGTGCCCCACCTAGGAGGCCCTCTAGGAGACACTGGGCCAGCCCAAACTGAATTACTGAATTGCCATGCAGCTATATATCCTCTGCTTGTAATTTCACTACAAAGACTCTGATAAACACTTCCTTAAAAATATGCCTTAACAAGAAAAGGTTAAGTAAAAAACCAAAATCAAAAGCTGACGTCCAAGGCATGTCTTCTGCATGACTGAATCTGGTATTCCCATTTTCTCCTGTTCTGCCTTCACTCTATTGTGTCAACTGAAACTTCGAAAAAATCTTTCTCAGAGTTTCTTTAGAAATTTTTCCATTTAAAAAGAAGTGTCATTTATTTCTGTGATTTTTATTTTTCATTTTTAAAAAATACGAACTTTCTAAAACATTAAGAAAGTAGAGAAAAGTAGTCCTAGTTTTACCATACAAGTCTTGTGTTCTAGTATGTTGTTTGCCCCTGACATTTTAGTGACCAAACTCAATACAGAACTTTGATCCTACTTGTAAATCTTGACATAAATTTTTTATATATTTTACATATTCTTAATAAGAATCATTGGCATATATCATGTTAGCTACTACTTCTACATCATTGATTTGCTATTGTTCAATATTTGCTTTGCTTCCAATATTTATTATTATTAATACTATGACAAAAATTGTGAGTAAAGTATTTTTCATATATAGAATTATTTCCTCAGGATATACTCCTTGGATCTATATTGTCATTGAAAAAGGCTGTAAAGATATGAGATTGGCTCTTTCACCATCAGCACTGGTTATTATAAGTAAAAAATATTTTTTGCTATTATGAGAAATTACATCTCACTATTATATTACTTTCATTTCTTGCCTACATCCAACATTTTGCCTATAACATTTGTTGCATATAGTTTGCCCATCTTTTCTCTTAAATTTTATTAGAATTTTGACATATTTTACAGTTGTATGAATTAAATCTACTTGACATTTTACTTTATGTTTTATATCAATGCATATGTATTTTAAATTCAGAAATCCCTTATACATACTTATAAATATTAAATTTCATTTTTGAGTTTTTTTATTGAATAACTACATTCTCCTGAATTTATCTTAAGATGTCATGTGATGTTCTAAAAGCATTAAACTAGAATTTTCATCCAACCACGATTTGCGAATATGGTACAGCTTTACACGGGTGTGTGTATATGCCTGGATGTTGGTTAAAATTGCAGATGCAAAACCCACTAATAGGGAGGACCAGCTGGACCAACCCTCTCATGGGAACTTGAGCATCTGGGGATTTTGGTATCCGTGGGCCCTCTTGGAACGAATCCCCCACAGATAATGAGAAATGATGATATGACAGTTTATAGTACGTACACAAATGAGAGGAAACCAAGGCAAATTTGGGAAAGGTCAGGTCAAAAAAAAGACTTCAGGAAGTTCTCCTTGAGTTTCCTCTCCCTGTTTTTGCCCTTTTCTGAGTTATGGTGCTGTTTTCTCTTTTCTCCCACTAGTTGGGTGCCCTTGGGTTGGTTCTTTAACTTCTCTTGGACTCAGTTTCTTCAGCTGTAAAATAGGGCTGATAGTAAGTAGTATTTATCTCCTGGAAGTTCTTAGATAATATACGAGAAGTGCTTTGTTCGGAGACTCAAGTATAGAAGTCATTAATATAATTACTTTTCCCCATCTCTTTCCTTTCTACTCATATTTGCTCTTACGTCTTTCATTCTCATTGACAGTTACCAGTTTGACGGGTTTGGCCTTAGTAGTCTGTTTCCACTCATTAAGACAAGGTTAAAGTTCCTGAAGTAAACCTTTAAGAGCAAGTCAGAAATCCTGAGGGATCTGGGAAATGGGATTACACGTTGAGAAATTGCTTCTAGTTTGCATTTTAGGACCTTAATTGCCCCAACTGCACTTCTTATAGTACGGGAAGTCTGTAAGAGGTGAGGGATAGTCAGAGGTCTGCTTTATGTCTTCCCGTTATCAGGCTGGGGACCATAAGCACAACAGCTTTTTCTTGTGTTAGATGGCAGTTTTCTTTCAGGGTTTTATCTGCCCCCCTTCTGTGAAGAGATAAAAACTTGTGGAAGGCAGAGTTCCCACGGGATATTGTGAGATGGTTGTGCAGCACCAGGGTGGGAATTTAGCCACTTTGGTTTCAAAATTTGTTTTCTCTAGTATGTTTGAAATTTTCCCATTAAAAATCAGATTTCTTTCTTTTAAAGAAATTTTAAGGAATCAAATATCCCTGAAAGAGATTATCAGGCATTCACTACTGTTTACTGAAGGGGCTGATGTGTAAATAAAGCAGCTATTGACTCAGACTCTCTGGAGACAGGTCTGGTGTTGACTTTGTCATTGATCTGTCTTCTTGCACAGGTCACAGTATCTCTGATGCTTGATTTTCTTATGACTTTTAATATTGCTTTTCTCTCAGACAATGGTAATGACAAAAATAACTAACACCATGTCAAACTTGTTTAGTGTATTTTCTAATTTAAATCTCACAAGGACTTTAGGAGGCAGGTACTATTGTTCTCATTTTACAGATAAAGAAAATTAGGCATCAGAGGCTGAATATTTGCATAAAGTCAGCAGAGAGTCAGTTAGTGACTTAAACCAGGTTTAAGTGGCTCAGACCATAAAGAATCCACCTGTAATGCAAGAGACCTAGGTTTGATCACTGGGTTGGGATGATACCCTGGAGAAGGAAATGTCAACCCAATCCAGTATTCTTGCCTGGAGAAGTCCATGGACAGAGGAGCCTGATGGCTACAGTCCATGGGCTTGCAAAGAGTAGGACACGACTGAGAGGCTAACACACACACAAACCAGGTCTATGTGATGCTTTATTTTTAATTATTCTGGTATACAGTTATGATTGATGACTGTTGTCCTGATATCTAGCTGAGAACATGAAATTATATTAGAGGAAGAATAGTTGCAAAGTAAGCAAGAATTGAAATATTTGAGCAGTTTAACAGCTGGTAGTGTAAATATCTCTAAGAGGTTGGAAGAATATTTTAATAGGATGTTAAGCAGAACTTTCAGTGGAGACATTGAAATACAATAATTAAGACCAAGATGCAAATTGTGAAGGGAAACATGAGCTAGGCTGTTGGAGATGATAAATGATTTTGAAGTACTTTGGTGTGCACTGCTGCTGTGTTATGAGTCCTGCCCCACCCTCAGTGCATGGGCAAGATCCAAGCGTGTGTGTGTGTGTGTGTGTGTGTGCGCGCGTGTGTATTGGGAGGAGGGTGTGGAAGAGATAACTGGCTCTCGCATCTGGGAAGAACTTCAAAGGCACCACTGGGGGAGACTGGAATTTGTCCCCTGCAGGTAGGGAAACAGAGTAGATGTCAAAACCCTAGCTTTGGAAATAGGTTAAAGGTCAGGAGATGGGTTGGACACCATTCTTGGCAGGAAAATCAAACTTGCTGCTGCTTTGGGATTGGCCTACATTTGTGGAATTTTCCCAAGCTAAAAGGGTGTTTCTTGTGGATCAATCTTTAAAATGAGACCTGCTTTGGGATTATTGCTAAACTCTTCTCCACTAGACAACACTTTGACAGTGATCAAAACTAAAGTCATAAACAAGGGGACAGATGGACACCACTTTCCTGAGGTCAAGTCGCCTGAGGAAATACACGTTGTCACTTAACATATTAATACTATTCTAGCTGGAAACACTTAACCTAATCTAGTTAGGAAGAAAGGCAAGACAAAACCAAACAGAGGACTATCCTATAAATAAATGGCCTGATTCTTCAAAACTGTCAATGTTATTAAAGACAAAGGATGTCTGAAGAATTGGTACAGATCAAAAGACACTGAAGAGATATGACAGCTAAATGCTGTATGTGATTCTGCATGGGATTCTGTCCTGGAGGAAAAACAATGCCATCAAGCAGTGGTCCTCAACCTTTCTGGCATCAGGGACTGGTTCTGTGGAAGACAATTTTTCCATGGACTGGGGGTAGTGGGGATGGTTTTGAGATGATTCAAGCACATTACATTTACTGTGCACTTTATTTCTATTATTTTTACATCAGCTCCTCCTCAGATGATCAGGCATTAGATCCTGAAGGCTGGGGATCCCCTGCTATGAAGGACAGTTGACCACACTGGATTATGGACAGTAGATTAAAGTTTTAGATCAATGTTAACTTTTCTGAGCTGGATAGCTGTATTATGGATACAGAAGAGAATATCTTTGCTCTTAGGAACACATGAAGTCCTAGGTAAAGGGGCATGATATATGCAAGCTGTAGACGGATGGTTCTTAAAATAAATTGTATGTGCGTATGTGTGTGTTTATAGAGAAAGACAATGATGAAACAAATGTGGCAAATTATAAAAATCGGTGAATTTGGGTCAAAGTGATGTGCTCTTCATAAAAAGTTACTCTTCTATAACTTTTCTGTAACTTTGAGATTATTTCAGGATAAAAAGGAAAAACATTATTTTTTCAGCAATGTATTCCCACTCACCAAAGTCTGTTTCACCCTACCTCTCTCCACCCCTTCCACACATGACCACCTCCTCCAGAAATGCTAGTAAACCCCACTCTAGACCTGGTAAGTCAAAAATTCCATGGGATGGGGCCTAGGGAGCTGTGTTTTAAAATGGTTCTTACACTAAAGTTTGAGAAGCACTGGTTTAGACTAGTCAGAACCCATGCTTGGAGTTGGAGGAGGGGGCTGGTGTTGACCCCACTCAGGCTGGTAGACATGGAGGAAAAGTGGACAGTTCTCTGGGATCTATGACAAACCCTATGAGAATGTTATCAACTTCTCACAGCATTTTTTTTAGTACAAAATTTCACAGCAGGCTGTATACATGACTAAGGCATATTTGTTAGAGGACAAATCCACAGAACTCTCCCTAGTGAATACAGAGATGGGATTCAGGAGGAAGGGGCACTTTGCCCTGGCTGTACCTGGGACACTTCCCTGGGGAAATGGAGCTTTAGGGTGTAGAGGTGGGAGGAGGGAAGGAGGAAGGGGATTTTCTGGCAGAGGGACCATTGCATTCAAAAGCATGAAGACTGGGACTTCCCTGTGGCCCAGTGCCTAAGACCCTGAGCTCCCAATGCAAGGGGCTTGTGTTTGATCCTTGGTGAGGGAACTAGATTCTACATGCTGCAACTAAGAATTTTCATGCAACAACTAAAAGGTCCCACAAGGCACAATGAAGATTGAAGATTTCGCACGACACAACTAAGACCTGGTGCAGTCAATAAAAAGAAAAATCATGAGACTAAAAGTACTAGATTATATGCGGGAAGTCTGGCTTCCCACGAGGCTATCAGGAGTGGAAGAGTAGAAACTAAACTTATCAAAGGAGGAGACCAGATAATGACCACTGAGGAATGTTATGACATGGTGGTGTCACATTCTCAGTAGAGGAAATCCGTTTAGATGGACTGATGCCCACAGTATCTAATATTCATACCAGCAGTTAAAGACTTTAAACTTTATTCTGTAGACAAGGGGGTGTCACTGTAAGTTTGAGCAGTTTTGATCAGATCAGCCTTGTAAGGAGAGTGCTTTGGCTTGCTGTGAGGACAGTGAGTGGGGGAGACTGGAAGAGTAGAGACTTGGGAGCAGGCAACAGGTATAGGATGGAGCAAGTGGGGAAGGTAAAGAGGAGACATTTTTTGATAAAGGTAAGAAAGTAGGTAGAGAAAAGAAAAAAGAGTGACTCCAAGACTTTGTGCCTGATTACTTAAGAGGTTGCTGATGTCATTGATGACAAAAGTGATTTGATTGGAAGATGGAACATTTTGAGTTAGTGCATTCAGACAATTAATGAGGAATTAAGTAATGTGTTTTACCCCACCTACAGCTTCATTGAATTCTTTTTAGTTGTAACCTACCACCTTTTCCCCAGTCTCGGCAGCTAAGTATGAAGCTACTGTTGCTCAAAGTAGGTGTCAGGTGAAACCAAGAACACAGAGGTCAAGGGAAAAATATAGTGAGCAAAAGTGTATGTTTGAAGAAAACTTTCTCATCACTCCCAAAAGGAACCCTGTGTCCTTTCCTATCCACTCCAGGCCATAGGTAACCACAATTGGCTTAAAAAATATTTATTAATTATTTGCCTGCACTGGGTCTTTGTTGCTGCATGTGGGTCTTTAGTTGCAGTATGTGGGATCTAGTTCCCTGACCAGGAATTGAACCCAGGGCCCCCGCATTGGGAGTGCAGTCTTAGCTACTGAATCACCAGGGACGTCCCCATGAATTGACTTTCATCTACATGAATTTGCCTATTTTGCACATTTCATATAATTAGACTCACATAACGTGATCTTTTGTGCCTGGTTTCTTTCATTCAGCATAATGTTTTCAAGGTTCATCTATGTTGTAATATGAACCAGTAGTTTTTATGGCCACGTACCATTCCACTGTGTATTTATCCATTCATCATGGATGATGGACATTGGCTATTATGAATAAAGCTACTATGAATATTTTTGTACAAATTTTTTTGTGCACATATATGCTTTCATTTCTCTTGAATACATTTGTAGAGTGGAATTGCTGAAAGTGAAAGTGACGTCTCTCAGTCATGTCCAACTCTTTGCGACCCTACAGACTGTAGTCTACCAGGCTCCTCTGTCCATGGGGATTCTTCAGGCAAGAATACTGGAGTGGGTTGCCATTTCCTTCTCCAGGGGATCTTCCTGACTCAGGGATAGAACCTGGGTCTCCCACATTGCAGGCAGACTCTACCCTCTGAGCCACCAGGGAATTGCTGGGTCAAATGTTAAGTTTGTTTAACTTTTTTTAAGGACTATCAAACTCTTTTTCCAAAATTTCTAATAGCAACAGACCATTCTAATTTTTCCATATCTTTGTCAACACTCGTTATTATCTTATCAGTCCCTTATCAGATATATGATTTGCAAATACTTTCTCCCATATGATTATTTTAACTCTCTTGATAGCATCCTTTGAGATACAAAATTTTTAACTTTGGTAAAGTCAAATTTATCTATCTTTTCTTTTGTTGCTTATGGCTTTGGTGCCATATTTACGAGACCATTGATAAATTCAATATTATGAACATTTACCCCTATATTTTTTATTTAATTGAAGGATAATTACAATATTGTATTGGTTTCTGAATACATCAACACCTCTATGTTTTCTTATAGGAGTTTTATAGTATTAGCTCATATGTTTAGGTCTGTTCTGAGTTAATTTTTGTGTATGATGTGAGGCCAACCTGGTCTTTAATAATTTAATCTGTTTCAATTGCCCATCTCTACTAGGGCTTCCCTGGTGGCTTAGAGGTTAAAGCGTCTGCCTCCAATGCAGGGAAACCCAGGTTCGATCCCTGGGTCGGGAAGATCCCGTGGAGAAGGAAATGGCAACCTACTCCAGTATTCTTGCCTGGAGAATCCCATGGACAGAGGAGCTTGGTAGGCGACAGTCCATGGGGTGGCAAAGAGTTGGACACGACTGAGTGACTTCACTTTCACTTCACTGGTGGTAAAAATCTAGTCAACTCTGGATACATTAAGTTTAGGTTTTCTCAATCACCACAGTTTTAGTCTCAGTAAATCTAGGACTCAGCGTTTTCCTTCATCCTCTTCTTATGTGGGATTTAGTCAAGTCATTAATGGTTAATGGTACCTGTTGACAAGTCGTATGTATAGAGTGGGTTAGAATTAGGATTGGGTTCAAATGTGGTTCTCTATCCTAGGGTTAGCTTCAAAGAGAAGACAATGATAGATCCTGAAGAAAGTTTGGGAATCTGGGATTAGGGTGAACATGCATCCCAACTGAAGTACGGTTACTCTTGGAGATAGCAAGTTTTACAGAGGTCCCTGAGACTCTATAACAAGAGCTGTACTAGAGGATTTTTCTCCTACACATTCAACATACATTTATTAACTGCCTTATCATGTGCCAAGAACTCTCATAATAGTGCAATAAAGCAGGAATGAAAAGGGACAAATTCTCTGCCATCCTGGAACTCATATTCTAGTGGGAGGAGACAGGACAATAAATAAGCAAATAACATGTTGTGCTAAAAAAAAATCTAAGAAAAACAGAATTGGGGAGACAGAACAAATGAAGCTGAGGACAGTATTTTTTACAGGGTGGTCAGGGAAAGTCTCCTGTGGGACGGTGACATCAGAGCAGAGTCCTGAAGCAGGAGAAGGACTGAACCCTGCAGATACACATGGGAAAAACACACAAGGTGGAGGGGACAGCAAGTGCAGTGCCCTCCTATGGCATATGTGAAGGTGAGCAAGGAGGCCAAGATGGCTGGAGCGGAAGGGTTCAAGTCAGTGGTGGGAGATGAAGTCAGAGATGTGGTGGCGGGCTGTCAGAATGGCTGTGCAGGTGTGGACTGCTTGCCACTCACTCATACGTAAGGTGCTGCTCACATATGTGTACCTGCACAGCTGCACCACATCAGCCCAGGGGGAAAATCAACATAGGGCCTTAAAGGCCATGGAAGTGACTTTAGAACTCACTCGGAGGTGGGAAGCCATTGCAATGAGCAGAGGCTTGACCTAATTTCTATTTTAACAGCAAATGTCTGGCTTCTTGGTAGAGAACAGATCATAAAGGTGCAATGGTGTAAGAGGGGAAATCAGTGAGTAGTCCGTTGTGATCCAGGAGAGAGATGATGGAGGCATGGACCAGTGCTGTAGGATTTTGTTTATAGTTTGAAAGCTGAGTTGACAGGATTTGCTGGTAAACTGAATGTGGGACATGAGAGAGAGGAGTCAAAAATGATTCTAAGATTGCCAAGCTGAGCAGACGAAGGAAAGAATTGCCAGAATAGCTAAGGCACAGAAGACCCTTCGGTGGTTGACTGACCATCTATTTCATGTTAATGCAGAAGTGTGACTGGATTCAGGTCTCAAACTATACAGGACACCTCAGTGGATGGTGGTGGTGGGGATGGGATGAGGAGGAAAAAAGACATTGATCTTGGTTATATGACTTGAAGTTTGTACCTGTTCATTAGTATGATGCACGTGTTTATAATGTCTTGTTCACCGATAAGTTTGTACCTAGGGGAAACAAAGAAAAACATTCATGACTTCGGCCAATAATAGTGGAGCATCCATTTGGATATTTGGCACAGGATTGTGCAACATGAGAAACCATAGAATGTAATCCATGGGCTTCTTGGATAAATAGAAACCTCCATTTTCAGGGTCTTCATCAAGTTCCATCGCAAGCTTTTAAATAGTTCAATGCCTGGGAGGCTCCCAACATTAATATAGTGTATCATGTAGACAGAAGAGAGCTTCTGTCACATAACAGGCATTTCTAAGTTGCTAAGTAACGATTTCCAAAGGAGAACACGGAAGTAAAGGGAGATCTGTCAGTTACATGGTAGGACAATGACTGGGTCCAGTTTATCTCAACACATACAGGCTTTGCACTGACATTTCCTGGATTCTGTGAACATTTTATTCTCCTCTATCTTGTATGCTTTCTAAACGTCTGAATATTAAGCTTATTCCTTCAGTATAGAACTCACCTGCCAATGCAGGAGACATAAAAGAGACACAGGTTCCATTCCTGGGTTGGGAAGATTCCCTGGAGAAGGAAATGACAGCCCACTCTAGCATTCTTGCCTGTAGAATCCCATGGACACAGGAGCCTGGTGGGCTAGAGACTATCCGGTCGTAAAGAATCTGACACGACTAAAGCAACTTTGCAGAACTAGCTTTACATTCCATTATGTAAGTGTCAACCATCTTCAAAATGTAAGACAGCCTTGAACTGTAAATTTAAATTTCCATCAGTTGCACAGTTTGGCACACACCTCTTTGTCCGCCCCGAGTCCCTTCACCTTTCAGCAAACCTTGCTCTGGGGGGATTACTTAGGTCGAAATTCTTTGACTGGGTGTCTAGAGTCCTAACTGCTGCCCAAGTTTGCCTTTTCCAGGTCTTCCGGAAGGACAGGACCAAAGTCTTTTAAAATGATAAGACGAGAGTTATAAAAACAACAAAGAAGGTGTGGAAACGTGTCCCGCTGCCAGTTTCATTCATGATCGTTGGAACTTTAAGAGTCAGAAGCTTTAAAAAGGAAACAAACCGAGGCTGTCGGTGAGAGGGTGACAGCAGGCTCCGGAGGTGGAAGATTAAACCTGGGTTTGGGATTAAGAGCAGGAGGCGCGGCCTCCGAGGTTTAAGAGAAGGTTCGCTGCCTACGGTTGGCGAAAAAATTGCTGGCTCGGCCAAGTGACTTTTCCCTCGCGTCTACCTGGACATCTGCTGACGGGTCAAGTTTCACTAACGCCTTACATTAATACTAGAGACAAAAACCTAAACAACTAACTCCTCATGGAGACAAACCCTTCCTTCTCCCTCCCCACTGTCTCCCTCCTTTTCCCTCGTATTTTCTTTCCTTATTGTGTATTTTGAAAAAGTTCTATTTTTTCCTTTACTTCAACACACCTTTCTCTCCCTCAGTCAGCATATTACCCATTCCACGCACCCAGCCCACCCTGACTCCTCCTTTTCATCTGCAGGCGTGAGGCTGGCTCCGTCTGCTCGGGTCCAGCGCGTCCGCCTCATCGCCAATTCTCATGCTCCCCGCCCCCTTTAAGACCCGGGAACCGGTCTGGACCCCGCTGCCCTTCGCCTTCCCAGGCGGGAACTGTCGCATCCCAAGTCTAGCCACTCCAGGGCGGCTCTCGGGCGACAGCTTCCCGGCTCGGGGGCCCCCCTGTCGCCCCTCCAGCGCCTCCCCGCGTTCGGTGCGCGCGCGCCTCGGCTTCCCGGGTGGCCGGGTCCCCCGCCCCCTAAAGTCGTCCCTCCCTGGCCGGGCTCCGCCCCCTGCCGCCGCTGCCTGATTGGCCTCCGCCTCCTTGTCCCCACGCTCCTCGGCTCCCCTTCGCCCAATGGGCACCACCACCTGGTCCAAAAATTTCCCCGAGGGGACCCAAAGGCTCTGCAAGCAGCAGATCCGGCCAGGCGGCTGGGACCGCCGCGGAGGCGTGCGGAGCGCGGAGGGTTTGCGGAGGCGGGAGCGGAGGAGCAAGGAGGAGGAGCAAAGGTGTCGGAGAGAAAAGTTCTGAAAGGAACAGGAAACCTGCCGGGAGGCGGCGGCTGCAGCTCTCCCGGCGTCCGGGCGGCGCGCGTCGCGGGGTCTCCGGAGCTGCTGCTCCGGTCCTGGCAGCCCTCCCGGCGCAGCTCTATCCCTCTGGTCGTGCCTGCCGCCGCCGCCGCCGCTGTTCTGGGCTGCAGGCGGGCGCTCCGTTCCGCCTCTGCCGCTGCGGCTCCCCGGAGAGGGCGGCGCGGGTGCTGAGAAGAGAAGGAGACGTCTTCTTCGGAGCATGAAGCAGCATGTCCGATAAAATGTCCAGCTTCCTCTATATAGGGGACATCGTGTCCCTGTACGCGGAGGGTTCGGTCAACGGTTTCATCAACACGCTGGGGTAAGCCAGGGCGCCGGGTGGGGAGCGCGGGCTGGGGAGCCCTGACGCTCGGTCCCCTCGGAGCTCATCCCCTTCGCCTGGGGTTGCTGGGCAGGCGCTGTGCCCGCGGACAGCGCGGTGCGCTCGGCTCGCGCGCTCGCAGGAAGCTGCCGGTGGAGGCAGGACTTTCTCAGCAACTTCGTAATCTCGAGCTCAGACGCATCTGAAAAGGAGGAAGTGATTCAGAAGCCCGAACACAGGCCCGACGAAGTCCTTGTTGGCCTCTCCGTGGGTTGTTTTGATTGAAAAAAAAAAAAAATGTAAGGGTAAAAAAAAAAAAATTTTTTTTTCCCCCTTACAGGTGGGGAAAAAAAGAAAACAATACAAACAACACGGCTCCTCTCCCCACCTTTGCTCGCTACGACTCTCAAGCCCCTGCCCCTCACGGCCGGGTTTGTAAGAGCAGTCAATAAAATCTGTGGCCTTGGACGTGAGACGGACGATGAGGCGAGCGGGAGGAGTGTGGCTTTGCCCTGCGGGAGGAGCTCACTGTCCCCGCTACGCTGAAGTAATTTCCTTTTGGCCGTGCCAAACGGGAACTCGCCCTTCCTCGGGGGCGTCCTGGGGGCTTCTGGGTTCTAGAACTCACACCTGCTTTCTCCCCTCTCCGGGCCTGGGGCCACTGAAATGCTCAGCCTCTCCTGGGATGCAGCCAAATGCTTGGCTCTTGAGATTGAAGTTGATTTTTGAATGGGGGAGGTAGGTATATAAACATAACCTGTGCTAGCTGGGTAAAGAGGACTTCCTTGATTACTAGTATTTTCTCTCTGTCCTGATGGTGAATACCAGCCTGTAGTTTTAATGCGCACTGCATTGTCTTTGCATAGGCACGGTTTTTGTTGCTGTTGCCGCCTAGTTTCAGTAGCCGGACTCCCCAGTCTTAGAGATTTTAGGCTGAGGAACTGGTGTTTCCACTTATGACTGGTCACTTTTTTTTTTTTTTTTCCTGCTGTTAGATTTTAGGGCACACGACCTAACATGCAGCGTCATTGGACGGTGACTTTGAGCCATGCTATTCACGGGGTGGTGTCTACCTGACAGGGGACATGGGAGTCCCAACTTCCACAGTTTCTGTTACTTGTGCGTCTCCTCTAGTGAGTGAAAGAAGGGAGGTAGATTTAATGTAATTCCTTTAAGATCAGTGTTAATTTATTGTGAAACTAAAGCATGGAAGGAAGAAAAAAAAGAAAAACAGCTGTAACACGTGCTTGGTCCTGAGTTTGTAAATCGTAAGCTGACATTTGTTTCTGGGAGAGTTCACAGTACAAGGTCAGTGTTTGGGCCCCCAGTAACATTTTGCGGATGGACTCTGCTGCACCTCCCCCTTCTCCACTGTGGACTCTTTGTGGAGGTAACATGGTGGTTAAGCTGGAGGGGCCTGGGGTCAAATCTCTGCTTTTCCTATTATGAACATGATGACCCTGGGCAAGTTGTATAATTGCATTCCAGTTTCCTCACCTCTGAAAATGGGAAGATTGTGGTTACTACCTTATAGGACTGTGCTAAGAAGTGAGTTAACATAAAGTGTTTAGTATAGCACCAGGCACGGGAGCAGTTGTATAAAATGTTCGCTATTGTAATGATCACTCCCTTGGTAACTGTGAGCAATAGTGACACTCTTGGACAAAATAATAAAAAGGATTAGGAATAAAGTATAAAACCTAGTCAAATTAAAAAGCCATGTTTTTGTAGTGTGTTATTCAGCAAAAGAGGGCTTCCCTGGTGGCTTAGATGGTAATGAATCTACCTGCCATACGGGAGAGTCAGGTTCAATCCCTGGGTTGGGAAGATCCTCTGGAGAAGGGAATGGCAACCCACTCCAGTTTCCTTGTCTGGAGAATTCCATGGACAGAGGAGTCTGGCCAGCTACAGTCCATGGCGTTTCAAAGAGTCAGACACTGCTGAGCGACTCATACACACTTTCAGCAGAGGAATGTGTTTGGTAACTGCCTACTTAAGCACTTGTAGTGTCTCTCCCGCTCAATTTGGAGGTGGAGAAACGGAGGGGAAGTGAAATGAAGTGACTTACCTACGAAGCAGAGGGCATTAATGTCAAAAGCTGGAACTGTAGCCCTGTCCCCAGATTCTCAGCCAAGTGTGTATTTCTTTGGTTACATATTGTTGTCTTTAAGCCTTGAAAGAAAGAAGCTTGACCTTTAATGTAGCATGTAGATTTGTATTAAACATTTCTTGCTGGTGTTGTGGAAGTTGAGTTGCTTTAGAGTGTGTTTGTGCAGTATTATTTTTCTGTTGACAAATGGATTCTTTTTGAGGTTACTATGACAAGACCTCTGTGTGGCTCAATTCTAAGGTGAGGATTGGGTATGCTGCTGCTGGTGAAGCTTGGTGCTTTGATTGAGTGTTCTTTTTCTTTATGGAGTCCATGGAATAGTTGGAGTACAATATAGTTCATGGAACTACATTGGCCTGAGAGTTTTAGGAGTTACAAAACTGGCAGGAGCCTATGTGCATGCGACATGAAATGTTCTCTAGGCAAAGTAGCATCATCTGCTTTGGTAGTGTAGAAGACAACTGGTAGATATGTTACCTTGCATCTTTTTTAGGGCCATAAATATGGAAGCAGCATTATAGTTTTTCATTATGTTGTTGTAGGATCGTAGTAATACACTTTTTCTATCAAAGAGAGAGAGCATACTTCAAATTGAATCTCTCTGCTCTTCTATAGTTGGAGGGAGATCTGTTGTCTGAGGTCTATTGTTAATTATAACCTTGTTCATATCATTTATTCCCTTTTCATGTCAGCATGTCTTTGTAGAGAGTAAAAGTATATGCTTGTCCCACCCCTAGAGTATTATAAAAGTGAATGGAAGAGACAGAAAGGAAAGAGACCCCCACTTTTTTTTAGACAGTTTGTAGGAAAATCCACATTATGCTTATATTCTTGTGGCCCTTGCTGCTGCCGCTAAGTTGCTTTAGTTGTGTCCGACTCTGTGCGACCCCATAGACGGCAGCCCACCAGGCTCCTCTGTCTCTGGGATTCTCCAGGCAAGAACACTGGAGTGGGTTGCCATTTCCTTCTCCAATGCATGAAAGTGAAAAGTGAAAGTGAAGTCGCTCAGTCGTGTCTGACTCTTCGCGACCCCATAGACTGTAGCTTCCCAGGCTCCTCCGTCCATGGGATTTCCCAGGCTAGAGTACTGGAGTGGGGTGCCATTGCCTTCTCCCTTGTGGCCCTTAAGTTTCTTCAAAGGTGTGTGAATTGTTAAAGTGAATCAGAGAGCTTGATTGGAGACATTGGCATTGTAGTTAGCCAGCATAGTTTGTTCCACTGTAATATTAAAAACTCAGCGGAAGAGCTAAAAATGAGGCTGAAGGTTTCTGACTTCTGTTTTCACTCTTTATCTATTTGACACTTTTGGTCGTGTGATGGTTTTTCAAATTCAGCTTAATTATCACGAGATAATTGTTAGATATTTATTTGTCTGCAGATAAATCGTATCTGATTTTAGTATCTAGTGTGGAAATTTGAGAGAATACACATTGTTATTATTTGGTTTTGGGGAATTTCTTGCAATAAAGTCATGAATTTTTCAGCTGGAAAAAAAATTACAGGTTTTCATTCTGTTAGAGTTTAGTAGGCCCTTTTAGAGGCCTTTCCAACTGGAAATGTGGTAAGATTTTTGTAGGCTCTGTGACCTAGCTTTTAAGCTCAGTTTCTTAGTCTGAGAAATTAGACTGCTCCTGTTGCAAAGGTTTGCATTTCCCTCCCGCCCACCCACCTCCCCACAATTATCCTTTAACTAGTATTTACCTGATGTTTCTGAAGCCTGAGTTGTTGCTAAATAAGGTAGAGTATTGTTCTTCCAGCTTGTATTGGTAACAAAGGGGCCTGGTTTATATTTTCTAACTTAATTTTTCATCTACATATCTATTTAGGAAACACATTAAGGAAAACTGTTAAATCCTGTTGGATGAAGATGGTGAATATATTTTAAATAAACAATTTTTTTTTGCTACTGTACACTTTAAGGTTATGGTTTTTATTTTTCTTTTAAAAGTGAAGGAGTTTGGGGACATACTGTACAGTTTCAAATGTGGTGTTGCTGTTTTTTTTTTAATTTTAAAAATTGAGATATAGTTGATTTACAGTGTGTTAATTTCTGCTTTACAGCTAAGTGATTCAGTTATGCATATATATATGTGTATAGTTTTTAATATCTTTCCCATTATGGTCTATCATAGGATGGTTCTCTGTGCTACATAGTAGAACCTTGTTGTTTATTCATTCTCTATATAATAGCTTATATCTGCTAACCCCAGCCTCCTGTATTATCCCTCCCCCAACCCCTCTCCCTTGGCAACCACAAGTTAGTTCTTTATGTCCAGAAGACTGTTTCTGTTCATTTCTGTCACATTTTAGATTTTAGGTTCCACATATAAGTGATATCATATATGGTATTTACCTTTCTCTTTTTTAAAAATATTTTTTGATGTGGACCACCATTTTTAAAGTCTTTTTTGAATTTGTTACAGTGTTGCTTTTGTTTTGTGTTTTGGTTTTTTGGCTCTGAGGCATGTTAGATCTTAACTCCCTGACCAGGGATTGAACTGGCACCCCCTGCATTGGAAGGCAGAGTCTTAACTGCTGAATCACCAGGGAAGTCTGTATCTTTCTGTATCTTTCTCCTTCTGATTTCTCTTAGTATGATAATCTGTAGGTCCATCTGTGTTGCTGCAAATGGCATTATATAATTCTTTTTTATGGCTGAGTAATATTCCATTGAAGAGGAACTAAAAAGCCTCTTGATGAAAGTGAAAGAGGAGAGTGAAAAAGTTGGCTTAAAGCTCAACATTCAGAAAACAGATCATGGCATCTGGTCCCATCGCTTCATGGGAAATAGATGGGGAAACAGTGTCAGACTATTTTTTTGGCTCCAAAATCACTGCAGATGGTGATTGCAGCCATGAAATTAAAGGATGCTTACTCCTTGGAAGGAAAGTTATGACCAACCTAGACAGCATATTAAAAATCAGAGGCATTACTTTGCCAACAAGGGTCCGTCTAGTCAGGGTTGTGGTTTTTCCTGTGGTCATGTATGGATGTGAAAGTTGGACTGTGAAGAAGGCTGAGCGCCGAAGAATTGATGCTTTTGAACTGTGGTGTTGGAGAAGATTCTTGAGAGTCCCCTGGACTGCAAGGAGATCCAACCAATCCATTCTAAAGGAGATCAGTCCTGGGTGTTCATTGGAAGGACTGATGCTAAAGGTGAAACTCCAATACTTTGGCCACCTCATGTGAAGGGTTGACTCATTGGAAAAGACTCTGATGCTGGGAGGAATTGGGGGCAGGAGGGTAAGGGGACGACAGAGAATGAGATGGCTGAAGGCATCACCAACTTGATGGACATGAGTTTGAGTAAACTCTGGGAGTTGGTGATGGACAGGGAGGCCAGGTGTGCTGCGATTCATGGGGTCGCAAAGAGTTGGACACGACTGAGCGACTCAACTGAACTGAGTATTCCATTGTATCTATGTACCACGTCTTCTTTATCAGTCCATCTATTGATGGACATTTAGGTTGTTTCCATGTCTTGGCTATTGTGAATAGTGCTACTATGAACATAGCTCATATATCTTTTTGAAATATAGTTCGATCTGGATAGTTCGATATGCTCAAGGGTGGGATTGCTGGATCACATGGTAATTTTTAGTTTTCTGAGGAACCTCCATACTGTTATCCATAGTGGCTGTACAAACTTATATTCCCAACAGTGTAGGAGGGTTCCCTTTCCTCTACATCTTCTCCAGCATTTGTGATTTGTAGAGTTTTTGAGGATGGTGATTTTATTTGCACCAAATGCAGTGTTAATTGTCTCTTTCCCCTTCCTCTATTTTTTTGTATATTGAGATTTACTTCGCTAGTCATTGATACTTGTTTTTTTTAAAAAATTTTTGTTTTATATTGGAGCATAGTTGATTAATAATGTTGTGTTTCAGATGTACAGCAAAGTGATTTAGTTATACATGTACATTTATCATTTTTTTTCCAAATTCTTTTCCCATTTAGGTTATTACAGAATATTGAGCAGTGTTCCCTGTGCTGTACAGGGAACTGTATATCCTTGTTGGTTATCCATTTTATATATAGTAGTGTGTGTATGTCAGTCCCAAACTCCCAATCTGTCCCTCCCTCCCTTTCCGCCTGGTAACCATAAACTCATTCTCTAAGAGGTGATTCTGTTTCTGTTTTGTAAATAAGTATATTGGTATCATTTTTTTTAGACTTCACATGTAAATGATATTATGATACTTGGTTTTCTATTTCTGAATTACTTTACTTAGTATGATAATCTCCAGGTCCATCCATGTTGCTGCAAATGGCATTATTTCATTCTTTTTAATGGCTGAATAATATACCATCATTTATATGTACCACATTTTCTTTATCCATTCTTCTTTCACTGGACATTTAGGTTGCTTCCACGTCTTGACTATTGTAAATAATGCTGCATTGAACATTGGTGTGAATGTACCATTTCAAACCATGTTTTTCTCCAGGTATATGCTCAGGAGTAGGATTGCTGGATCATATGGTAGCTCTATTTTTGTTTTTTTAAGGAAACTCCATATGGTTCTCCATAGTGGATACACCAATTTATATTCCCACCTACAGTGCAGGAGAGTTCCCATCTCTGCACATCCTCTCCAGCATTTATTGTTTGTAGGTTTTTTCTGATGTTTGCCAATCTGAGTGGTGTGAAGTGGTATCTCATTGTAGTTTTGATTTGCATTTCTCTAATAATTAGTGATTTGAGTATCTTTTCATGTGCCTCCTGGCCATCTGTAGGTCTTCTTTGGGGAAATATCTGCTTAGGTCTTCTGCCCATTTTTTTGATTGGATTGTTTGTTTTTTGGATATTGAGCCGCTTGAACTCTTTGTAAATTTTGGAGCCTGATTCTTGTCAGTCACATCATCTGCAAATATTTTCTCCCATTCTGTGGGCTGTCATTTTGTTTTGCCTATGGTTTCTTTTGCTGTGCAAAAGCTTTTGAGTTAATAAAGTCCCATTTGTTTATTTTTGCTTTTATTTCCATTACTCTAGGAAATGGCTCAAAAAAGATATTGCTGCTATTTATGTCAAAGAGTTTTCTCTGTTTTCCCCTAAAGTTTTATGGTATCTGGTCTTACATTTAGGTCTTTAATCAGTTTTGAGTTTATTTTTGTGTATGGTGTTAATTCAACCTAGTTTTGGAAGTCCTCGCCTTGACACTTCTGACATTAGGTATTTTGGGTACATCGCCTTGATCAAGGATCTCATACCACACTGTGGGAGTGAGCGGGACAGAATTCCACGGGACAGTAGAGTCAGTGAAAAGTACACTGTTGTTTCATTGTCTGTTCTGCTCGTAGTTCAGGGTTCAGTGAATGACAAGCGTATGTGATCATGTACGTGTGTATACATATATTTAAGTGATTACTGCCTTTGGTTTGAGGGTTCTTCTCAGGACCTACCAAGAATCAACACCAGCTTGTTAAGGTTTGAGAAAATACTCAGGTGACCACCCATTGAAGCAGTGACTGCCAAGTATCATAATAGTTGCTTAGCCAGAGTGGCTAAAGATCAGGACTCTTATTTTTAGTTCATGTTTGATTTTTCTCAGTTCAATGAGTTTTGTTTCCATGTTCAATGATGGGTATCAGGTAGGGGAATGGTGGGTCATTTATAATTCTGACTTAATCCCTCAGATAAATGAACAAGACTGTGTAAAGTCCTATGTTTATTTTTTCTAATTGTGGTCCCTTGAATTTTCCTTTCTGATCTTTTTTTCTGCTTAAAGTTTTTAATATTTAAATGTTTGCAAATTTGACTGTTAATTTTTTCTTCTTTTACTTATTTAATTTTTCTGTTCTTTTCATAGTTTAGAAAATCTTCCCCTTAATAGGACTGTTTAATCAGTAGAGACTTGGATGAAACAAGGAATGGTTACAGCTGACTTATGTTTGCATTAATTTGTAATTTATCTTTAGTCTCGTCTAGATAAAACTCTTCCAAGTAACAGCCATTATTTTCTGCTATAACTAGGTGTATAAATTTAGCTCTGTTTTGGCTACAGCATTTGTTACTATGATAAAAGTATCTAAAAATCCATTGGATGTTTGCATGTGTCTTTAAAGAGGAGGAAGAAGACAGTATAATCTTGAATACTGAGTTGTTTTGGAAAGTGTGAGGGTTAGTAGTGTCATGTTATGGAACTTGAAATCAGCTAGAATACAAAGACAGCTTCTGAAGTGGTGAACATAAAGTCTATTTTAAGCTGAAAGGTCGACCATTTCTTAAACTTTGAAGTCATTCCATAAACAACAGGGTAGCTTTTAGACCCTCTCCGGTGGAGAGCTCAGTCAGGTAAACAACCATGCTTCCTTAAGTGCCTTGACTTTGGGAGAAGAGAATTCAAAGGCAAATGATTGCCCTCGTTCTTTATTTAACAGAGCTTTTTTGCTTAAAACATTTTTTTTTTTTTGCATAGGTAGCGCTTTTCACAGTCATGTATTCCCTTTGGAACTCAGCATATAGACAGAATACTTTAAAAGTTAAATTCAAACTTTTAAAACAAATTCTGGACACAAGGTGTATCTTCATATAAATATAAAGAAAGTTACAGTGGCCTTCTGTGACAACTTTCTAGCATAACAAGTGATTGAATTTTCCTCCTTTTGTTTACATCAGAACTTGGTAATAAATCACCGGATAGTAATCAGAGAAGTGAAATTTTAATGGTCATTCATCCATTCATTTATTTAATGAGTAAAATTGATTGTGCCTTTCAAATGCACAGGGATTTTCTACTCTCATGCAGATTTAGGTGGGAATGTTTTTAATATATGCTTTAGAAAACCATAATTCTGATGTAAAAATATAGAAAAAAATATCCACAGAAAATAGTGAAAGCGAAGACCTTTCAGCATGTTTTTTAACAGTGGTGACACCGTTTCATGGATGGGTGCATGATTTTCATTTTTATTTTCATTCTTAGGTCTCCTGTGTTTCCCAGATTATACATATATTTCTTTAATTAGACAGTTATTACTGTTAACAGCACAGTTAACTAAAATGAAAATAATGTTTTTGAGGATCTTCAGTTTCTTATTACTGTTCATCAACGTTTATTTTAAAAAGCATAAAGAAAGCATTTTCCTGGTCATTGTCAGTAGACAAACCCCACAAACCAGGAACTGCATGTTGCTAAAATATATAGGTCATATGTTTACCATAAAATTTTTTGTTCCTAGTTATTTATTGTTGGTGTTTTAAAATGTATTATGGAAAAATGTTTGGCCAGTAATGCTGATCCTTTATAAATGGTTGATTTAACTTTTGCTTCCCTTGTGGCTCAGATGGTAAAGAATCTGCCTGCAGTGTGGGAGACCTGGCTTCGATCCCTGGGTTGGGAAGATCCCCTGGAAAAGGGAATGGCTACCCACTCCTGTATTCTTGCCTGGAGAATTCCATGAATGCTGGCAGGCAATAGTCCATGGGATCACAGAGTTGGACACGACTGAGTGACTAACACTAACTTGTGCAGTAAATATATAGTCTATTTTAGAAGTCTGTTTACACATGTAAGAAGTATGCCCTTCAGCATGACTGACTAGTTCATTTTAATAATCTTAGTACCCACTATGGAACTTTTATTGTCAATCAGTTTCTATGGGTATTACTTAGTGAGGGCTCTGTGTGTGTATGTGATTGAAATCATTTGAGTAATTGTTTTTATTGAATATCTTTGAAATGGATGGATTAGCCCTTTCAAAATTCAAATCAATGATTGGTTAATAATAGTGATTTTATAGTTTATTCTGACACAAACCTGCAGAACTCCAACCCTGAATTAAAAATAAATTATCAGTTTATTCAGAAAAATTTAATCATGAAATTGAAAATGTGTCCCCAGCATGATCAAGTTTGTGGACCATTCTTGGTGATGTGGTTTATGCTGGAGGATGCTGCAGATGAATCACTGGTTCATTTGACACATAGTTAACAAACCCTGACCATGTGTTAGGGATCCAGCATGAAGAGATGCCAGATATTGTGCTATTTTAATTATTATCTCAGAAATTCAGACTTCCTTTGATAATTTGTAGTATGACATTGGACTAGGATCTATGGGAGTCTAAGGGTATTTGACACCTCTGCCCTCAAAGTTGTAAATGCCACAAGATCAGGAACTGACTCTGACTTTTAATCCTTGTATGCTTAGCACCTCACATAATTCCTGCTACATAGTAGGCATTTAATAAATATTTGTGAAATCAATGTAGTCATTATTTAGTCATGGAGATAAGATTGGTATTGAATAACTACAACATAAAGCAGCTTTTTTCAAATAAAGATGATTAAAAACAGAGATCACAGGGAAACCAAAGTGGATTCTTTGAGTGGTATGACCCAAAGAGGGCTTCAAAGAGGAGGTGGTATTTAGCTGAACTTTGTGGGATCATTAAGGTGAATATTTGTCTCAAACCTGTGTCCATAATTTGATCATGTATGTGGAGCCCTATACCAAGGTCACAGTGTGGAGCCCTGTACCAGTGTCACAGAAGAAAAATCTCTGGAACTGACCAAGGCCCATAGCAACTGTTGATGTGAGCTTCTGGATCTAAATTAGCCAGTTCCTTGCCTGGTAATCGAACCTGGGCTGCAGTGGTGGGAGTGCTGAATCCTAACCACTAGACTCGACAATATATCCTTGGTACCTTTTTCTTTTATTCAAAAAATTAGCGAAATTTTACTGTTTATATTAATAGCTCCAAAAAAGGAAGCAAAAATTTGATATTATTGAGATGTACAAAGATTGAAGAAATATCCTGAGAACATATTTTATGCTTATTTATCAAATGTAAGAGCTTTGTTTGATTCAGGCCCTCTGAATTTGTCACGTGCTGAGACATGTTTACTGAGTTTAGTCAGTTTGCTGAGAGAAGAGATAAAGAGGGCAGGATATAAAGCCCAGAAACTTGGCAATTATTTGGGGGAATTTTTATAGTATTTCCAGCTTCTTTGAATATTTTGATTTCATTCCTTTCCCCCTTATTTCTCTTCATCCCAGTGTTTCATCATTTTTCTTCCTTAATCATGGACTTCAGTTGTCTTCTAGATCCCTGGAAGCTTTGCTAATAAAGAAAACTTTCCATCTAAAATAGTTATAATTTTTTTTGTTTGTTTCATCGTGCCTGAGACTGTTCAACACATGCACGCATGGACAGGTGCACGTGCGCGTGCGCGCACACACGCACACACACACACTCCATTTCGCGTAGAGTACTGGTATCTGTGGAGCCCACTCTGCCCTCATTTCCTGTGGGTGTTTAACAAGCAATAGAGGCCATAGATTCCCATGATGGCCAGGAAAGACTTAGGAAGTGAACAAAGCATAATCTGAATTCATATCTAAATTCTTAGAATTCAGGCATGTGTTATTAAGATTCTATCTAAAGTGTTTGAGTCATTTGAGTCATTGTTAAAATATCAGCAGAAAAATCTCTTTGTGAAAATTGCAAATTGCTGGACTTCTATTATGTATTTGTTATACAGAAAAACTCTACAGTGGAATCTTAGAACAAACTTTTATGTTTTTAATTAGACAGTTCCTAGATGTCTAGCTCTCTAAGATCTGTGGTGATGACTGATTATGAAATAGCCACTAGGAGCGGACACTACTACTCTCCACATATTATCTCCTATTGAAAAGAGGATTCTTCAAATTGTGTAAAGAACTTATGGATTATCAGAGCTAAATACAACATGTCAAACAAACAAAAACCCAACCAAAAATGAAACTGGATTAAAAAAATTGTTGATTAACTTTTCCAGGGCAAATCAAAGTGTATTATTTATGAAAACTAGAGAATGTTAAGTCCCCTCCAACTTGCATTTAGTTAAATTATTTGCAAGCCTTATATTGCATTGTCTTGGAACTCTTGAAAAGCTGCCTGTAGGTATCTCTTGTTATTCTTTTTTTTAAATAAAATGTTTATTTATTGCTGCATTGGGTCTTCATTGCTGTGTGTAGGCTTTCTCTAGTTGCAGCGAGTGGGGGGCTATTTATTCTCTAGTTGTGGTGCACCGGCTTCTGGTGCAGGCTTCAGTATTTGTGGCTCTTGGATTCTAGAGCACCAACTTAATAGTTGCATTGCATGGGCTTTGTTGCTCTGCAGCTTGTGGGATCTTCTCTGACCAGGGATTGAACCCTAGTCTCCTGCACTGGCAGGTGGATTCTTTATCACTGAGCCGTCAAGAAAGCCCCTCTCTTGCTGTTCTTACTATCTGATCACAAAAGCTCAAAAGATTTGGAAAGCAAAAGATACTTGAATATCTCTTTGCCCATATGGGTCAAGCTTAAGAACTGAATATTAGAAATAAAGTTCCATTGTTAGTAAGGAAGAGAAACCATCTTTGGCTAGCATAAGCAAAGAAGGGAATTTATAAGTACAAGGATCCTGGAGGAGCTCCAGGAAATTGAATGATGAGCTCAACAAGTGAACATCAAGAAAGGCAGAAACTCAGAGCTGCTGTGGGTATATTGGTAGCAGAACCTTCTGACTGGTCCTGCCATTTACAGGACTAGGATACAGCAATTTCAATACCCTTTATCTTCTTACCATTCAAAATGCAGAATGATAGAATTTGGCTCCACTTGGATTAATCACTTATGTCCATGAAGAAAAGTCACAAGGCCAGATCTGATTATCAGGGAAATCACTTTTAGTGGGGCTCTGATTTCTGCCTGCTTCCAGGGTGGTGTGGTATGGCAGGAAGAGAGTGTGGAGGACCTGAGTGAACTGAGATCTCATCACTTAGTAGGTAATTGAATAATAACTTCTCAGCACCTTTTAAAATTATGGTCCTATTCATAACATAAAATGTACTGTCTTTTTTTTTTTTTAATTTATTTCTTTGTGCTGTGTCCTTGTTGTGGCACTCGCAATCTTCTCTCTTTGTTGTGTCATGTGGTATTGAATCTGGGCCATCTGCATTGGGAGTGTAGACTCTTAGCTACTGGACCACCAGGAAGTCCCTCATCTTACTCATCTTTAGGTGTAAAGTTCAGTGGTGTTAAATGCATTCACAGTATTGGGCAGCCATCACCATTATCCATTTTCAGTACTTTTTCATCATCTCAAAGAGAAACTCTTCACCCTTTTGAAAATAACTCCCCATCTTCCCCACCAGGGCACCCCCCGCTTTGGTGGGGTCCTTTAGGGTTTGGCTTATTTTACTCAGCATAAGCTCTCAAGGATCATCCATATTGTAGCATGTGTCAGGACTCTATTCCTTTTTATTGCTGAATAGTATATTATGATAAGGATACAGCCCATTGTGTTTACTCATTCATCAGCTGATTATCATTTTTGTGGCTCCTCCCTTTTGACTATTGCGAGTAATACTGCAGTGAATATTTGTATGTAAGGTTCTCTGTGGACATATTCTTAATTCCTTTGGGTATACACCTAAGGAGGGGAATTGCCTGGACATGGTACCATATTTAACATTTTGCCTCAACCTTTCCTGTTCTCTTTATCTTGCTTTACCTTTTTCTTTCATATCTTCTTATTATACACAATATAATTTACTATTTCTTGTGTTCAGTGTTTATCACCTGTCTGCCCCTGGTAGAAAGCAAGCTCTTTGAAGGCCGAGATCTTTTGTTTTGTCACTGAATATCTTAAGTTCTTGACTCCATAAATATTTGTTGAATGAATTCATGTTGAATTAGGATATGAACATTCCCAAATCTCTAAGTAGATGTTAACATCAGCCCTGCTCTGGGAAAAAAGTCAATTTGATTGTAAAGTCAGTGTAATTGTTCTTATTAAATACTTTGAGAAGCCATAAGGGTAATTCTTTTAAAATGAATGAAAGTTGTCACTAGATTTATAGTGCCATTAACTCTTGCTGTACTAGGAACTTTAATAAATCTCTTGGGTCATATCTCTGCACCTCCCTAGCCTAACATGTGATAAAACTTACTTATAGCCTTATTTAATGGTTCGAGTGTTATAGACACATTAAAGTTGTTATTTCTGAAAGTTCAGCTTTATTTTTGCACATGCAAAAAGTGAATTTGTAAGCATTTTGTGAGACCATTTCTTAATTTCAATCAGCCCTTTTTCTTAGTGGATAATATATAATACATCCAGGGAAATATTTTGTACCCTAACAGCTTTAAGCAAAAAGTTTAGTTGAAAATAATTTGCTAATATGAAACCAGAAAGTATTTGGGGAATTTATAATTTTAGTTTACTAAATAGAAGAGGGTGTATAACAAGTTGTAATATTTATTTCTGAAATTTAGGAAAAAGTGTCTGGAAAGGGATGGGTACTTAAATGTAGGTTGAGGAGAACAAGTGAATGGTATTTTTGTTCTTCATTACTTAATATTCTTTCTGTTGACTCTGTTATAATGTGCTCTGCCTCAGTCTTATTCCAAAAGACATGTCTGGTTGTTCTCTTTAAGAATTCAAAATTCTCCAGTGTTGTTATTCACTCTTATTCTTGGAATCCTTACTGGTAGCGATGTACAAATGAGAACTTCTTTGAGAGCATATTTGCATATAGGACAGAGAAATAAAGGGAAAAATGTAGATGTGTACAAATGATAAAATAACATAGAAACATAGAACAAGGTCATTCTGTTCCCTCTAGTCCTAACATGCTGTGATCCACTGTGATAGATGTTTAAAAATATGATATCTTTAGAAAAGTAATATTGAGATAAAAGATGAATTAGGAATCCAAAGTAAGTTAATGATTCAAGGACTAGTTATTTGTGTTTGGCTAAAGTGTTCAAGGTCATTGCTAATATCAGGGATATAATTACTTGGACGTTTGCGTTTCAAGTAGACTTTTGGTTTCAGCCATGTTTGCAAAGAGGGTAATTTTAGTTTGGGTTTGTTAAAATTCACAGGGAAGAATTTACAACACTCCTTGTTGTGTTGAGGACTCTACTTGTGGCTAGGAATGGTTAATACTATGACATTTTAAGTCAAATCAAGATTACTTGTCAATGAAAGTGTTAGTTATTTAAAACTTTACTGAATGAATCCATCGCCAGGATTAATAACAAATGATAAAAGGCCTTTATTTATCTTTCTTCCCTATTTACCTGGCAGGACACGATTTAGTAATTGAGTTCCAATTCTAAATCCATGTCCAGACTGAGCCTCCTTTCCTGGTCAGCACAAATGAAGCCATTGTTATCTGTCATGGTGAAACAAAGTACTTATTTCTGAAGTTTTAGCTGCTATAGAATCTCTCAGAACTGGCTTTTAAAAACTATCAAACTGCAAGTAGAAAAACATTTTGTTAATTATTGGAGAATCTGAAAAAATAATTGTTAAAGTAAATTGACAGGTACAGGCTCTGGAGAGTCGATAATTTGGCAACAAGATAGCCATAATTTTATACTATAAACATTTTTGAAAGAATAGATCAACATTCATATTGTACTTTTTTCAAAATTGAAGTTGTAATACATGCTCAAAGAATCAATATTAACTGCATTATTTAGTTTGAACTGTATTTAATTTAGCAAAATGCACAATGATTTTAATTTTTGTATCAGAGTGTGCTAGTTAGTCCCCAACATTAGTTTTTCACTCTTTCATGATAATAGAAGTGTTTGAGTGTGTGGGTGCTGAGAATAAGGACCACATTTCCTGGCCTCTTCTGTAGCCAGGTATGGCTTCTGACTAGAATTTGTGGTCAGATCCTTACAGGAGATGTTTACTCCCCTCTTCTGACCCCCCAGCCCACTCCCATTCACCTGTTTGTAATGTGCAAGGGAAGAAGCCATCTTGAACCATGTGGATGAGGCCAATACTTTAGGAGTAACAGGATAGCAAGAAATGAAGCTGTTCTCTGGACATCTGCAAATCCTGGCTGTATTGTCTGTATTTGAACAGAAGATGAAACAAGATGGGCTGACAGGGGTCAGATCATGTATTCCCTGTTAGGCAATGTGAAGCCCTTGATGAACTGTTAAGAGGAAGAATGAAATGATCAGGTTTTGTTCTAGGAAGATCAGACAGTGGTAAAGAGAAGTAGAAGCAAGCTGCAAATGGCAGGCATGGGAGGAACCAGGTGACTCATGAAAGCAGCCTGAACCTAGCAGCTGGAGTGGGGATGTAGAGTAGCTTCTCATCAGAATCGTTGAAGGGACAGTATCTTTGTTTAGTGTCTGACTTTAGACCCAAATGATTTATGAATCATTTGGAGATGTGGGTTTGATCCCTGGGTCGGGAAGATCCCCTGGAGAAGGAAATGGCAACCCACTCCAGTATTCAATCCAGTGTCCTCCTGCATTGGCAGGTGGATTCTTTATCACTAAGCCGCCTGGGAAGCTTGGGAGAAACAGAGATAATCCAATTGTTATAAACGAAGTACAATTAAAACTACAACTGGGTAAACTTTCTGAAAGAAAGAAAATCCCATGGACAGAAGAGCCTAGCGGGCTGCAGTCCATGGTGCTGTAAGAGTTGGACATGACTGAGTGACTAAATAACAAATGTTTCTCCCACTAGGTTTTAAACTGTGTAAGGGCAGCAACTGTGTTGTTTACAGTTACATCCCCACTGCCTTGCCACAGTATCGTCACATAATAGGTTTTTAAGAAACATTGAGCAAATGAATAATGTTTTAGCATAAGGGCTAAGAGGATGAGTTTTTGATCAGATAAACTTGGTTTCAAATTATGTCTTTACTCCTTCTCATGGTATGATGTTTGGAAGTTGCTTAATACCGAAAACCTCAACTTTCTTATCTGTAAAGAGGGATTGTTACCTATAGTATTGCCATGATGACTAATGGAAATTAATGTATGTAAAACCCTTAGCTTCAGCCTCTTAGAATTAGGCACCTAAGTGTTAAATAGGTAGAAACCATTATTATTACTATTATTCTATCTGAAAAAATCAGCAAGAGTCTCTCTGGAAGCTTGGCTAAGTTCTTACTGCATTGATTTGAAAGTTCTGCCATATTGTGTTTATAAAACTTTGCAGTAAACCAGTTTTTCAGTGGGTATTTGTTTAGTAGGCTGTTCAAAGGCACTCCGCCTTATCTATTGTTTGCTTTGGTTTTGGCCCTTTTTTTCTCCTTTCCTTACTTTGATAATGTGTAGTGCTAAACTGCAGGCACTTCTGTTTATCTTGTATTAGTGGTTTGATGCATGATCTTTTTGATGTAATGCAAACACCTAAAGTATATCAACATTAGTCACAACCTTTGAATTGCTTGGCATACATTTTCTATATCTTCCTTGACTAGAATTTTCAAGTCTTGTTAAATTTTAAAGCCGTCATGCTACTTCAGTGGCTAGCATTTCTTCCCTACTGGAACACAGTGGTGAAGGGAAACAGTTTTATTTATTGAGACAAAACAAACGTTTGCTTTGAAGCCATTAGAATGGAGGTTTTGCATAAGTTTCCACCAAGCAGCTGGTGTCACCATCCCTTCTCTGAAATTTCCTATTGCCAAGAATTCCTTCTGAGCTTCTGTGACTGTTAGAGGGATTAGCAAAAACATTTATCTAATTTGGATAATTAATTAGTTTAGAAATAAACAAATTTGCCTAGGACAATCATGTCAGATTTTAAACAGTGACTAATCAAATTATAATGGTTACTTCTCTTTAGAATAATAATGATTTTTAGACAAAATCATAGGGATCTGAAAGGCATAGAGAGGATATCTTACTCCTGCCACTTAGATGTACCTAGTGAACAAAAATGATCCAGGTTGTAGCCTTCTTTTGATTAAGATAGGGAAGGAGATTTTGCTATTTGCCAGAATCTTACTATGTATATACACTCAGACTGTTGAAGCACTCTTAAAAATTAAAGCATTAAAACACTTGAACCTGCTTTGCAAACTCTTGTTAGAAAATTTCTCTGTGAGAAGGTATTTCCTTTTAGTTAAGAGCAATTCCTGATGGTGCAGTTTATGCCAGTTTGTTATCTCTAGTCTTACTGGACTAACTACTAATGGATAAAAGTGCTCCATTCCTTGTTCTGACAGTGAATTAGTCAATCTGAAGACCGTTTGTTAGCCAGGATGTTTTTTAGTTGCAAGAAACAGAAAACTCAATTGGAACAATTGTTAGCAAAGAAGAGAACTTAAAAAAACTTTTTATTTTATATTGGAGTATAGCCATTAACAACGTTGTGGTAGTTTTAGGTAGACAGCAGAGGGACTTGGCCATACATGTACATGTATCGATTCTCCCCTAAACTCCCCTCCCATGCAGGCTGGCATATAACATGGAGCAGAGTTCTCTGTGCTATAAAGCAGGTCCTTGTTGGTTACCCATTTAAAATACAGCAGTGGGTACATGTCCATCCCAAACTCCCTAACTATCCCTTCCTCCCCCCCACCCCCACCCCGCCTCTGGCAACCAGCAAGAATGTATTGTTTATGATCAGAGTAGCTAAAAAGTCTATGCATAACTTTGTTATAGGCTCTCCGGCTTTATCCTTGATTCGGTTTTGTCATCAGTATTAGTCCATCCTCAGACAGGCCTTCTGCCTCTGGTGGCAGTGTGTCTGCTGGCAGCTTCATCATTAGTGCGTCCTACCATCTTACATCCAGAGCTTAAACTCTGGAAGTGCTGCAGTCTTCACTGTTGCAATGACTGGGATAACAGTCCCATCTTCAGCTGAACACTGTGGCCAGGGGATGAGAGGCTCTGATGACAGAGGATACGCCATCATGCACTACGTGGAAGAAGAGCCCTTCTCCATTCTCCTTTCAGGGCTCAATGGCCAGAAGGAAGACAGTGGATGCTGGAAAGGCAATGACAACACGTGTCTACTGTAGCCAGATGGAATTGCTCTGTGGACATAACAAAGCCATATTTCCTGTGTCCTTACCATCAGGTTTTAAAATGTGAAGCCATTAGTTTTTTTTTTTTTTCAATTTTTTTTTTGAAGGATAATTGCTTTACAGAATTTTGTTGTTTTCTGTCAACCCTCAACATGAATCAGCCATAGGTATACATATATCCCCTCCCTTTTGAACCTCCCTCCTATCTCCCTCCCCATCCCACCCCTCTAGATTGATACAGAGCCCCTGTTTGAGTTTCCTGAGCCATACAGCAAATTCCTGTTGGCTATATAGTTTACATATGGTAATGTAAGTTTCCATATTACTCTTTCCGTACATCTCACTCTCTCCTCCCGTCTCCCCATGTCCATAAATCTGTTCTCTATGTTTCTCCATTGCTGCCCTGAAAATAAATTCAATACCATTTTTCAAGATACCATATATATGCATTAGAATATGGTATTTATCATTCTCTTTCTGACTCACTTTACTCTGTATAATAGTTTCTAGGTTTGTCCACCTCATCAGAGCTGACTCAAAGGTGTTCCTTTTTATGGCTGAGTAATTTTCCTTCATGTATATGTACCATAGCTTTATCCATTCATCTGTTGATGGACATCTGGGTTGCTTCCATGTTCTAGCTACTGTAAATAGTGCTGCAGTGAACAGTGGGATACATGTGTCTTTTTCAACCCTGGTTTCCTGAGGGTATATGCCTAGGAGTGGGATTGCTGGGTCATATGGTGGTTTTATTCCTAGTTTTTTAAGGAATCTCCATTCTGTCTTCCATAGTGGCTGTATCAATTTACATTCCCACCAAGTGCAAGAGCATTCCCTTTTCTCCACACCCTCTCCAGTAATTATTGTTTGTAGACTTTTTGATGAGGGCTGTTCTGACCAGTGTGAGGTGATATCTCATTGTAATTTTGGTTTGCATTTCTTTAAATATGAGCGATGTTGAGCACCTTTTCATGTGTTTGTTAGCCGTCTGTATGTCTTCTTCTGAGAAATGCCTGTTTAAGTCTTTTCCCCACTTTTTGATTGGGTTGTTTGTTTTTCTGGCATTGAGTTGTATGAGCTGCTTTATATATTCTGGAAATTAATCCTTTGTCAGTTGTATCATTTAATATTATTTTCTCCCATTCTGAGGGTTGTCTTTTCACCTTGCTTATTGTTTCCTTTGCTGTGCAAAAGCTTTTGAATTTAATCAGGTTCCCCTTGTTTACTTTTGTTTTTATTTCTGTTACTCTAGGAGATGTTGGTTTGATTTATGTCATTGAGTGTTCTGCCTATGTTTTCTTCTAAGAGTTTTATAGTGTCTGGTTTTACATTTAGGTCTTTAATCCATTTTATCTTTGTGTATGGTGTTAGGAAGTGTTCTAATTTTGTTCTTTTATGTGTAGTTGTTCAGTTTTCCCAGCACCATTTATTGAAGAGGCTGTCTTTGCCCCATTGTATATTCTTGCCTCCTTTGTAAAAAATAAGGTACCGATAGGTGCATGAGTTTATTTCTGGGCTTTCTATCTTATTCCATTGGTCTATATTTCTGTTTTTGTGCCAGTACCATACTGACTTAATGACTATAGCTTTGTAGTATAATCTGGAATCAGGAAGGTTGATTCCTCCAGCTCCATTCTTCTTTCTCAAGACTGCTTTGGCTATTCGGGGTCTTTTGTGTTTCCATATGAATTGTGAATTTTTTTGTTCTAGTTCTGTGAAAAATGCCTTTGGTAGTTCGATAGGGATTGCACTGAATCTGTAGATTGCATTTGGTAGTATAGTCATTTTCACAATATTGATTCTTCCTACCTAGGAACATAGAATATCTCTCCATCTGTTTATGTTGTCTTTGATTTCTTTCATCAGTGTCTTATAATTTAATGTGTACAGTTCTTTTGTCTCCTTAGGTAAGTTTATTCCTAGATATTTAATTCTTTTTGTTGCAATGGTGAATGGGATTGATTCCTTAATTTCTTTTTCTGATTTTTCATTGTTAGTGTATAGAAATGCAAGTGATTTCTGTGTATTGATTTTGTATCCTGCAACTTTGCTAAATTCACTAGTTAGCTCTAGGAGTTTTCTGATACATCTTTAGGGTTTTTTATGTACAGTATCATGTCATCTGCAAACAGTGAGAGCTTTACTTCTTTTCTGATCTGGATTCCTCTTATTTATTTTTCTTCTCTGATCGCTGTAGCTAGGACTTCCAGAACTATGTTGAATAAGAGTGGTGAAAGTACACACCCTTGTCTTGTTCCTGATCTTAGGGGGAATGCTTTCAGTTTTTCACCCTTGAGAATAATGTTTGCTGTAGGCTTTTCATATATGGCCTTTACTATGTTGAGGTAGGTTCCTTCTATGCCCATTTTTTGAAGAGTTTTAATCATAAATGGGTGCTGAATTTTGTCAGAGGCTTTTTTCTGCATCTATTGAGATGATCATATAGTTTTTATCTTTTGATTTTTAAATATAGTGTATCACATTGATTGGTTTGTGTATATTGAAGAATCCTTGCATTCCTGGAATAAACCCAACTTGATCATGGTGTATGAGCTTTTTGATGTGTTGTTGAATTCTGTTTGCTAAACTTTTGTTGAGGATTTTTGTATCTATGTTTATCAGTGATATTGGCCTGTAGTTTTCTTTTTTTGCTTTATCTTTGTCTGGTTTTGGTAATAGGGTGATGGTGGCCTTGTAGACTGAGTTTGGAAGTGTTCCTTCCTCTGCAGTTTTTTGAAAGAATTTTATAAGGATAGGCATTAGCTCTTCTCTAAATCTTTGATAGAATTCTCCTGTGAAGCCATCTGGTCTTGGGCTTTTGTTTTTTGGGAGATTATTTTTTATCACAGCTTCAATTTCAGTGCTTGTAATTGGGTTGTTCATAATTTCTATTTCTTCCTGGTTCAGTCTTGGAAGATTGAACTTTTCTAAGAATCTGTCCATTTCTTCCAGGTTTTCCATTTTATTGCCATATAGTTGTTCATAATAGTCTCTTGTAATCTTTTGATTTCTGCATTGTCTGTTAACTTCTCCTTTTTCATTTATAATTTTGTTGATTCTTCTCTCTTTTTTTCTTGATGAGTCTGGGTAAAGGCTTCTCAATTTTGTCTGTCTTCCCAAAGAACCAGCTTTTAGTTTTATTAATCTTTACTATTGTTTCTTTCATTTCTTTTTCATTTATTTCTGCTCAGATCTTTATGATTTCTTTCCTTCCACTAATTTTTTGTTGTTGTTGTTCTTTTTTTTTCCCCCAGTTTTTTTAGGTGTTAAGTTAGGCTGTCTATTCGATGTTTTTCTTATTTCCTGAGGTAGGGTTGTATTGCTATATAACTTCCCTCTTAGAACTGCTTTCTCTGCATCCTATGGGTTTTGCGTTGTCATGTTTTCGTTGTCATTTGTTTCTAGAATTTTTTTGATTTCCCTTTTGATTTCTTCAATAACCTGTTGGTTATTTAGAAACATGTTGGTTAATCTCTGTATGTTTGTGTTTCTTACAGTTTTTTTCTTATAACTGATATCTGGTCTCATAGTGTGGTCAGAGAAAATGCTTGATACGATTTCAATTTTGTTAAATTTACTGAGGTTTGATTTGTGACCCAAGATGTTGTCTATCCTGGAGAATGTTCCATGTGCACGTAAGAAGAAGGTGTATTCTTCTGCATTTGGATGGAATGTTCTGAAGATATCAGTGAGATCCATCTCATCTAATGTATCATTTAAGACTTGTGTTTCCTTTAAAATTTTCTGTTTTGATGATCTGTCCATTGGTGTGAGTGGGGTGTTAAAGTCTCCTACTATTATTGTGTTACTGTCAATTTCTCCTTTTATGTCTGTTAGTGTTTGTCTTATGTATTGAGGTGCTCCTATGTTGGGTGCATAGATATTTACAATTGTTATGTCTTCTTTTGGATTGATCCCTGGATCATTATGTAGTGTCCTTCCTTTTCTCTTGTAATCTTCTTATTTTCAGGTCTATTTTGTCTGATATGAGGATTGGTATTCCAGCTTTCTTTTGCTTCCCATCTGCATGGAATATATTTTTTCATCCTCTCATTTTCAGTCTATATGTATCTTTAGGTCTGATGTGTGTTTCTTGTAGATAGCATATATATGTGTCTTGTTTTTGTATCCATTGAGCCAGTGTGTGTCTTTTGGTCAGAGCATTTAATCCATTTACATTTAAAGTAATTATTGATATATATGTTCCTATTGCCATTTTCTTAATTGTTGAGGTTGATTTTGTAGATCTTTTTTCTTCTTTTGTATTTCTTGACTATATAAGTTCATTTAACATTTGTGGTAAAGCTGGTTTGATGGTACTGAATTCTCTTAAATTCTGTTTGTCTGAAAAGCTTTTTGTTTCTCCATTGATTTTGAATGAGATCCTTGCTGGGTATCGTAATCTTGGTTGTAGATTTTTCCCTTTCAATACTTTAAATATATCCTGCCATTCCCTTCTGGCCTGCAGAGTTTCTGCTGAAAGATAGCTGTTAAGTGTATGGGGTTTCCCTTGTAGGTTACTTGTTGCTTCTCCCTTGTTGCTTTTCATATTCTTTCTTTGTGTTTAGTCCTTGTTAGTTTGATTAGTATGTGTCTTGGCATGTTTCTCCTTGGGTCTATCCTGTATAGGACTCTTTGTGCCTCTTGGACTTGACTGACTATTTCCTTTTCCATGTTGTAGGAATTTTCAACTATAATCTTGTCAAAAATGTTCTCATACCCTTTCTTTTGCTCTTCTTCTTCTGGGACCCCTATAATTTGAATGTTGGTGTGTTTGATATTGTCCCAGACGTCTCTGAGACTGTCCTCAGTTCTTTTCATTCTTTTTACTTTATTCTGCTCTTCAGAAGTTATTTCCACCATTTTATCTTCCAGCTCACTAATTTGCTCTTATGCTTTAGATATTCTGCTATTGATTCTTTCTAGAGTATTTTTAATTTCAGTAATTGTGTTGTTTGTCTCGGTATGTTTGTTCTTTAATTCTTCTAGGTCTTTGTTAATTGAGTCTTGCATTTTCTCCATTTTGTTTTCAAGGTTTTTGATCATCTTTACTATCATTATTCTGAATTCTTTTTCCGGTAGTTTGCCTATTTCCTCTTCATTATTTGGATTTCTGTGTTTCTAGTTGTTCCCTTCATTTGTGTAGTATTTATCTGCCTTTTCTTTTTTCTTTTTTTTAACTTATTGTGTTTGAGGTCTCCTATTCCCAGGCTTCAAGGTTGAATTCTTTCTTCCTTTTGGTTTCTGCCCTCCTGAGGTTGGTCCAGTGGCTTGTGTAAGCTTCATATAGGGTGAGATTTGTGCTGAGTTTTTGTTTGTTGTTTGTGTTTCCTCTGATGGCAAGGCTGAGTGAGGTGGTAATCCTGTCTGCTGATGATTCGGTTTGTATTTTTGTTTTGTTTGTTGTTTAGCACAGGGTGCTACTACTGTTGGTTGGGTGATGCTGGGTCTTGTATTCAAGTGGTTTCCTTTGTGTGAGTTCTCACTATTTGATATTCCCTACGGTTAGCTCTCTGGTAGTCTAGGATGTTGGAGTCAGTGCTCCCACTCCAAAGGCTCAGGGCTTGATCTCTGGTCAAGAACAAAGATTCCACAAGTGGATTCTTATGGCATTAAGTGGGACTAAAGCAAATATCCAAAAATGAGAAACCAAAGATGAACCCCAGACAAATAGCAGTTATAAAATCAGGCAAATAATAATTAAAATAATGGAATATACAAATATACATATACACCCATGAGCAAAGTGAGAACAGTCCAACAAAAAGTATAGTAGATGGACCTGGTGAAGGAAGAAAATAAAAAATTATATTTACCAATTAAGAACAAAACTAATTAAAGCACAAACTGAAAAACAAAACTAAAGCAAGGTGCCAAGTGGGGAATAAAGCAATGATAATAAAAGTAAAAAATATGTTGAGAGGAAAGGAGAGAAAGAAGAGAAAGAAAGAATAGATATGCAAAGTTAAATAGAGGCAGATGCAGAAGATTTATATACATTATAGATTAATTGCAAGGGGAAAAGAACAGTACGGAAGGTGACCAAAGGAATAAATGTAGAAAAGTATAATATTTAAAAGCAATTAAAAATTAAAATTATAAAAAAGAGAAAAAAAAACAGAAGAAAGAGAAAGGAAAAAGAAAAAGGGAAACTCCATAGAACTGCAAAAGCTCAACGTAGAGGCAGGGGTTTATAACAACAATAAAAAATGTGACTGAATATGCACATGTACGTAGACACCCATAAGCAAAATCAAAATAGTCCAACAAAAATAAAGTACAATAGATTGACCTGGCAAACAAAGGAAACCAGAAATTATATCTACCAGAACAGAGCTAACCAAAGCTCAAACTGGAAAACACAGCTAAAGCAAGGTGCCAATTGGGAAATAAAGGAATGAAGAGAAAACTAACATATACATTGAGAGGAAAGGAAAGAAGGAAAAGAAAGGGAGACTAGATATGCAAAGTTAAATAGAGGTAGATAAAGAAGATTTATATATATTAAAGATTAACTGCAAGGGAAAGAGAACAGTAGGAAACAAAGCATAACAAAGGCAAAAATGTAGAAAAATTAATAACTGGTTTAAAAAATTTAAAATTAAAATTTAAAGAAAGAGAAAAGAAAAAAAAAAAAAGAAAACCCCACAGAGGGAGAGGTTTTTAACAACAGTGAAAAATGTGACTGAGAAAAAAAAAAGCTCAAAAGCTTAATAAGATTTCATAGTGCCAATAAAATCGACAACTACAACAGACAGGGAAGAAAAAGTTGGGGGGAAAAAAAGAAAAAAAATCCAAAACAATCTACAGAACAAGTCAAAACATAAGAATAATAAATGTTTTTCTTGAGTCACTGCTGTCAGAGTCCTTTTCCTCACTGGGAGTCACAGTCTACCTCACCTCCCGAAGATAATCTCCAGCACTGTGCTGATCTCTGGACCTGCTAGTGAGGGCAGCTCAGATTCTAACCTGGTCCTACTCCTATGTGCTCTTGCCTCCAATGTCCACAGTGTTCTTTTGTGGGAGATCTCAGTGACCTTTTATATATTCCATAGACACAGAGTCTGCCTAGTTGATCGTGTGGATCTAATCTGTAGCTTGTACAGCTGTTGGGAGGGTTTGGGGTCTTCTTCCTTAACCGCACTGCCCCTGGGTTTCAATTGTGGTTTTATTTACACCTCTGCATGTGGGTCATCCACCGGGGTTTGCTCCTGAGGCTGCCCTGGAAGACCTGGGTCTGCCCCTGTGAGGGCCTGGTGTGGAGGTGGTGCAGCTGCTTGGGTTGCAGGGGTTCTGGCAGCACCAGGTACTCAGGGGAGTTGGCGGATAGGACAGCAGGAACTATAATGCTCTAGAAGGATATGGCAACCAGTATTGGCCAATACGCTCCAGTATTCTTGCCTGGAGAACCCCCCTCCTTGACAGAGAAGGAGGCCACAGTCTACAGGGTCACAAAGAGTCGGACACTACTGAAGCGACTGCGTGCATAGAATTAAGAGCTTTTTTGCTTGTGGCAGCTCTGCCCCAGTGAGAGTTGACTGTGTAGGTGGCGCAGCAGCTGCTTGGCTTGCGGGGACCCTGGAGGTGCGAAGTGTGCAGGCACATGGACTGCCTCCGCTGCAGGAGTCATGGCCCTATCAGAGTCTTTTTTCGAGCTTCTTGTAGCTGACAAACATAAGGTCTCTTTGACCAGTCTTTCTCCGTAGCTCCACCGGTTCAGGCACATAGAGGGGTCCCCCTGGCTTGGTTCCTACTCTGTAGGTCGGTGCATCAGGCACTTAAAGGGGCACCCTGGGTGGGGTCCTGCTCTGTAGGTCTGTGTGTTAGGCGTTTGATGGGCCAGCCTTTCTGTTGTTCAGCTGCTGATGCTGGCATGTGGGGAGAGAGAGGCTTTGGTGATGGCCCCACCCCTTACGCGTGACTCAGCAGTATCACCTTGCTTCCATGGCAGCCAGCTTTCCTCCACAGGCATTTCCCACCACAATTTCCTCCTTTACCTCCCCTCCGTCTGTCTCTCACAGTCAACAGCAGCCCTTCCCCTGCTATTGCTCCACAGTCCCCAAACTCCAGCTCCAAGCCGCTGTGCTTTCCAGAGGACCCCTGTCCCTGTCCGAGGTATGTATGGCTGTGGCAAGGACTGTGATTCTCATTCCATTTAGGCTGCCACAGATCAGCTCTTTCACTCTCATTCTTAAATGTTTCTCCTCTAACTCAGACAGTTGTCCTGATGTGGGGATCGGACCCCTGCTTCAGTTCCCCCACCCGCAGAGGACAGGTCCAGTCCTACTAACACTCCTGTTTTCCTCCCTAGTTCCTTCCTCCTCCTGAGTTTGCATGGTTCTGTGTATTCCTTTCCTCTGCTCAGGTACTCCTGTCCTCTCTCAGCTGGGGTTCTGCATGCACTTCTGTGTCTGAAGATGTGTTCCTAATGTATCCGTGGGGAGAGACGTGCTCCACATCCACCTACTCCTCTGCCATCTTGTTCTCTCTAGCCACCGTTAGTTATTTTTGATGCTATAGAAGACTGTTGTCTTTCCAGTTTACTAGTTTTGGGTATTAAAGTAACACAATTTCAGGTGGAGTCTACTTCATGATGAAAAGGAAAATTATCTGAGTACTATGCATGGCGTGGTGAAGCCTGATTAGTCTGGTCTGGTCTAAACTTTTCTTTGGCATCATCTCCTGAAGGAAAGAATCTGAGACTATCAAGGGTGGGGGTTGTAGTGAGGGTCAAAAAAGGAAGGCAGCATTTTATTGTAATGTTGATGCAAAGTGAAAAAGGAAAGAGGAGTTGAGGAAACAAGCTATTTCAAAATGTGTACATTTTTCATGAGTATATGAATAAACCTGCTTTGATAAATGAATCTCATCCTGAAGATATATGCATTTGAACCTCTTGCTCACAGTAAATTTGATTATGAATGTATTTGCTTTTAATATTCATAGCTTTTGTTTAGATATAAGCAGCTTATCAACTTTATAGAATAATTGTGTCACCTTATATGTACACAGTGTACAAGAATTGGTTATTATGATGGAGATATGTGTTAAGCAAGGTGTAACATAAGCAGGATTAAAAATATGAATTTTAAAACTGAAAATTGTTAATTTAGATATCAAAATTAGCAAATGTTGCTAAAATATTTTTCATTAAAAATTCCCTCTGTAAGACAAATATTTTTAATGTCACAGCTAGAAATGAATTATAATACCTAATTAATATGTAATATTTGAAATGTGATCTTTATGTAACATTTAGAAAATACATAGTAAATTTTTCTCTTAATAGTCAGTGTCTTCAATTTTTGTTTTACCTCCTTCTCCCTGGTGGCACAGAGGTTAAAGCGTCTGCCTGCAGTGTGGGAGACCTGGGTTCGATCTCTGGGTCGGGAAGATCCCCTGGAGAAGGAAATGGCAACCCACTCCAGTATTCTTCCCTGGAGAATCCCATGGACGGAGGAGCTTTTAGTCTTACCTTAAATATTTAAAACTGAGGTCCATCTTGAACTATTGAGCAGATTGGTTGGTTATGAAATGACTATCTAGAAATCATATTTAATTTCAAGGTTGAAGTCAAACCATTGAATAAATAGATACTTGATTATGAACTTTTGAAAATATGAATCTTGTAAAGAGCTGTCTAAGTGCTTAGTTTTGAATTCTAGTCTATCCTGAAGTAGTTGAGAACTTGGACACATCATTTAATCTCTGAAGTCAGTTCCTCATCTTTAATTTGGGAGTACTACTAACACTTCTATTCTGTTCCTCAGGGGTCCTTTGAGGGTATGAAATGATGTTATACTTGTGTGAGTGTTTGGAAAACTATATTGGTATATGCTGAATATTTAAAAGGTTACTGCTGCTGCTGTTGCTAAGTCACTTCAGTCTCGTCCGACTCTGTTCAACCCCAGAGACGGCAGACCACCAGGCTCCCCCATCCCTGGGATTCTCCAGGCGAGAACACTGGAGTTACTATATGAGCTTAAATTAAAAAAAAAATCAGTTTATTTAAACAGAAAAAAAAAGTTAACACATTTCTCCTACCCACTACCCCCTATCTCTTGTAACCACCAGTCTGTTCCATCTGGGAGCTTGTTTTTTTTTTTTTTTAAGAGACCACATATAAGAGACATTGTATGTACCTATGACTGATTCATGTTGATACGTGGCAGAAACCAACACAATATTGTAAAGCAATTATCCTCCAATTAAAAATAAATAAATTTTAAAAAGAGACATTGTATGGCATTTATCTTTTTTTGTCTGACTTATTTCACTTAGCATATTTCACTTCAAGGTCCATTTATGTTGTTACAATAGAAAGATTTCCTTTCTATATTATGGCTGAATAATATCCTATTGTATACATTCATTAATATTTTGTTTAAATAATATACAGTTGTATGTGGTATATACCATATTTTCTCAGTTTATCCATCAGTTCAGTTCAGTTCAGTTGCTCAGTCGTGTTCAACTCTTTGCAACCCTGTGGACTGAAGCATGTTGGGCTTCTCTGTCTATCACCATTTCCAGAGCTTGCTCACTCATGTCCATTGAGTTGGTGATGCCATCCAGCCAATCTCATCCTCTATTGTCCCCTTCTCCTCCTGCGTTCAGTCTTTTCCAGCATCAGGGTCTTTTTCAGTGAGTCAGTTCTTCGCATCAGGTGGCCAGAGTATTGGAGTTTCAGCTTCAGCATCAGTCTTTCCAATGAATATTCAGGACTGATTTCCTTTAGGATGACTGGTTTGAACTCCTTGCAGTCCAAGGGACACCTTTAGCAGCATCATCTTTTAGGATTTGAAATAGCTCAACTAGAATTCCATCACCTCCACTTGCTTTGTTCCTTATGATGCTTCCTAAGGTTTATCCATCAGTGAACACTTAAGGTGAAGTAAGGTAAGGTGAAGTCGCTCAGTCGTGTCCGACTCTTTGCGACCCCGTGGACTGTAACCTACTAGACTTCTCTGTCCATGGGATTCTCCAGGCAAGAATACTGGAGTGGGTTGCCATTTCCTTCTCCAGGGGATCTTCCCGACTCAGGGATCGAACCTGGGTCTCCCGCATTGGAGGCAGACGCGTTAACCTCTGAGCCACCAGGGAAGCCCAGTGAACACTTAAGCTGATTCCATATCTTGGCTATTGTAAATATGCTGCAGTGAAACGGGATGTATATAGCTTTTCAAGGTAGGGTTTTCATTTTCTTCAGATACATACCCAGAAGTGGAATTTCTGGATCATATATGGTAGTTATATTTTTAATTTTTGAGGAACCGCTATATTGTTTTCCATAGTGGCACCAGTGGTTAAGAGTCTCCCTGCCAGTATGGGAGACAAGAGGTGTGAGTCAATCCCTGGGTTGGGAAGATCCCCTGGAATAGGAAATGGCAACCCATTCTAGTATTCTTGCTTGGAAAATTCATGGACAGAGGAGCCTGCTGTGCTACAGTCCACGGGATCATAGAGTCAGACACAACTGAGCTTGCATAGGCATGCACACACACACACACACACACACACACACCAGTTTACATTCCAGCCAACACTGCACAAGGATTCTCTTTTCTCTACATCCTTGCTAACACTTGTTAATTCTTTGTTTTTTGTTAATAGCCATTCTAACAGGTGAGAGGTGATATCTTCTTTTGGTTTTGACCTGTATTTCCCAGATAATTAGTGATGTTGAGCACCTTTGCATGTACCTGTTGTCCATCTGAATGTCTTATTTGGAAAAACTGTCTATTCAGTTGTTCCACGGTTTATTTTTGCTTTTGTTGCTTTTACTTTTGGTGTCAGATTCAAAAAATCATCGTCAAGAGTGATCTCAAAGAGCAGCTTGCTGTCTTTGTTTTCTTCTAGGAGTTTTAAGGTTTCAGGTGTTACAGTCAGGTCTTTAATCCATTCTGAGTTAATGTCTGTGTATTGTGTAAGATAGTGGTCCAGTTTTATTTGTTTGCATGTGGCTGTCCAATTTCCCCAACACCATTTACTGCAGATACTGTCCTTTCTTCATTGTATGTTCTTGGCTCCTTTGCCAGAGTTAATTGAACATATATGTGTGGGTTTATTTTTGGGTTCTCTATACTGTTCTGTTTATCTATGTGTCTGTCTCTACCGGCCGCTGCCATACCACTGTTTTAGTTGCTATAGCTTTGCGAAAGTGAAAGTGAAGTTGCTCAGTCATATCCGACTCTTTGTGACCTCATGGACTGTAGCCTACCAGGTTCCTCTGCCCATGGGGTTTTCCAGGCAAGGGTTCTGGAACGGTTTGCCATTTCCTTCTCTGGGGAGTCTTCCCATCCCAGGGATTGAACCTAGGTCTCCTGCACTGTAGGCAGACGCTTTACTGTCTGAGCCACCAGGGAAGATGCTTTGTAATAGCATTTGAGATGAAGGAGCATAATGCCTCCAGCCTTGTTCTTTCTTAAAGTTGCCTTCGATATTCAGGGTTTTTTTTTTTTTTAATAATTCCATATAAATTTTAGGATTGTTTGTTCTAATTCTGTGAAAAATACCATTGGAATTTTGATAAGGATTGCATTGAATCTGTATATTGCTTTGAGTAGTATGAACATTTTAACATTATTATTTTTTTCTATCAATGAATATAGAATATCTTACCATGTATTCATGTTTTCAGTTTCTTTCATTAATGTGTTGTAATGTTCACCATACAACTCTTTCACTGCCTTGCTTAAATTTATTCCTAGGGTTTAAAAACTGATTAAGTCATAGAGAAGTCACTGAAACCTATTTATTTTCAACAATTGAATCATATTATACATTTAATATCAGTGACTTACTTTTCCAGATTTGCTATAATTTTAAAGCCAGGAAAATGTTTCCCCTTTAGCAGGGATGCAAGTAACTATTGAATTGGTTACATAACTCAGTATTTTCTTGATTATACTTTGTATTTATTGATAAATATATTTGGAAAATAGAAATAATTTATGTTTAGTTGTGTTAATCATTAAATACCTTGTTTTAGGCAGTGGTTTTAAAACTATACTCCAAATATCATCTGATTACAATTCAACAGATCAGTCATGACATTTGGTGTGTCATTAAGCTAACCTACCAGATTACTTGTTTTTTAAACCTTGAAACATAAGAGATGAGACATAAGCTTAAGATTTGTTGATTGTTAGAAAGAAATCTAGTGAAGCTGTTTCTTAAAATTGCAGTGTTTAGGGAAGCTTAAAGGATAAAATAGTAAACACAGTTACGTGTTTAAATCAAGATATTCATAAATTAAAGGAAATGTAACGTTAAATGAAGGAAAATAAAGCATTTCCTATCACATCCTTTCTTTTCCTGTTTTTAAATTTCAGGCTCTTTAGAGAAAACTTTAGCTACTTAACAATTCTTTAGGCCATGGATGGAATACTTATGAGTCTGGCTCAGTAACAGCCCCTGTACTGCCAAGTTCTTGCAATTTAGATTTTCGACAGTCTGGGAAGAGGCTTTTGATTAGTTTGTGAACACAAGGGAGGACGGAACATCCCTGTGGTGCTGCGCTGAGGATAGGGAAGAATTAGAAAGGGTGGACAGTGGGGAAGCAGTGAGTTCCTACTGTATAACTTTTTTACATTCAGAGAGAATTCAGTAGTTTAGAATGTTGAGTTCAGCAGGTAGCTGAAGATACGTCATTTCGCTAATTTAGCCCTGAAAAATAGGACTCTCCAGGGGAAAAGCTATAAGGATTTTGGGCAATCCTTTACTCTAGGGACTATGCATAGAATTACTTTGAGAGAGGAAACTAGAAAAGGCATGTGGTGATTCTATTGGTAATAGTAAATCTTGTCCACAGTGAATTACGTGCCTTTTTCATAGACTTTCTTCAGACAGGACAAAAGCAAGGGCCAAATGCCATGGTGAAGGATTTTTACTCTTTATATGTGTGTGTGTGTGTATGTATGTATGTATGTACTCAGTCATGTCCAACTCTTTGTGACTCCATGGGCTGTAGCCCGCCAGATTCCTCTGTCTGTGAATTTTCCACAAGGATACTGGAGTGGGTTGCCATTTCCTCCTCCAGGGGATCTTCCCAACCAAGGGATTGCACCTCCATCTCCTGGGTCTCCTGCATTGGCAGGCATATTCTTTACCACTGCACCACCTAGGAAGCCATTTCTTCTCCTGGCAGCAGTTGTCAGCATCTGCATGGATGAGAGCCTCCAGTGACGAAGCCCTTGGTGTCTAAGCTAGAACCAACGCACAGTTGCAGAATTTTGTCTCTTGACGGATGTATTTTTCCCATGTAATTTGTTGTTGTGAACAGTATTGTGACTTAATGTGCGAAGTGAAAAACTTTAATAAAAAGCTGAAAGTTGTATTGGTTTGTGGAAGAAATTGAGTATGTTATGAAGCCTACATTTGTTTCTTAGAGGATGTCCAATAAGATGGGGTAATCATGAATGTTTATCTTTTTCTTCTTGATTAGAAGTTTGGTTTGAAACCATCAGTTTGGCAAGATGACTGGGCCCTAAAAACAGTTGCTCTAAAAGGCAATTTAAAAACATTTTGAATAAACATTACTTAATATCTTTTTATTTTTATCTTTTTTATTTTTTAAAAAATTTTTAAATTTTAAATTATTTATTATTATTTATTATTATTTTTTAAATATCTTTTTAAAGCTTGTTGTTTATCCATCTTCTATAAAATAGTTGTCCTACTATATAGTACAGGGAAGGGGCTTCCGTGGTAGCTCAGTTGGTAAAGAATATGCCTGCGGTGCTGGAGACCCCATTTCAATTCCTGGATCAGGAAGATCCACTGGAGAAGGGATAGGCTACCCACTCCAGTATTCTTGGGCTTCCTTTGTGGCTCAGCTGGTAAAGAATCCACCTGCAATGTGGGAGACCTGGTTTCGATCCTTGGATTTGATCCCTGGGTTGGGGAAGATCCCCTGGAGAAGGGAACAGCTACCCACTCTAGTATTCTGGCCTGGGAATTCCATGGACTGTATAGTCTATGGGGTCACAAAGAGTTGGACATGACTGAGCGATTTTCACTTCATGTCATAGCACAGGGAACTATATTCAGTATCTTGTGACAAACCATAATGGAAAAAATTATGATAAAGAATATTTTTGTGCATATATATATATACATAAAAGTGTCACCTTGCTATACAGAAGAAATTAACACAACATTGTGAATCAACTGTAATTCAACAAAATTAAAAAAAATCTGTTTAAAGCTTGACATTATAAAAGAGAAAACATGAGAAAGACAGCTAGAGAAGACTAAGGAGAGCATGAGTTACCTAAAGACTGTAGCTGGTTTTTTTCATGGGGCAAAATGACTGCTGGTGACATTGTTTTTCTCTTACCTCTCCACCGGAGCAAGACAGTCATAGCATCTTGAGGAAACTGAGAAAATCTTAACCGAAATGTCAAATGTTGCTGTCCCTAGGGAGACATCTTTTATACCACCCATAAGTAAACTTGGCTGGTCTTATTAAGTCTACTCCCTAAATGTATGGTGTTAAAAATTATATCTTAGAGAAATTATATCTTTTCATAGATGGTTGTTATTTATATGTCTACTGTGCTGAATGAGGAAATGTAATTTTTATTTAGAGACTGCAAATCTAGAATTAGGAGGCATAATTACTCCTTTAAGTTATTCAGAATATCAGTTTGTGAGATTCCAAAGTCATAACAATTATGTGGAAAACCTAGGATGAGAAAGAGCGTGTGAGTGTTGGTAGGCCAGTTGCTACTTCCTGTGAATTCAGTGAAAAAGGCTAGTGAAACTTAACTTCTGTCCAGACATTTTTAGAGAAGGGTGAAGGTAGTGGATCCCTCATGAATATGAATCAGTGAATTATTTGGGCAGAATAAAAAAACTCATTGTTTACCTTTGATTACCTGGTCTTCAGTTTCCCTCCATAGGATGGCAGAAAGTTGAGAAATGAGTTACTTTGTCTTGAAAAAGAATCTGCTTTTGGTTACTTAGAAGTAGGAATAGCCAAAGCAAAAACCACCAGAACACATTCTTAGAGACAGTTTTGATGAGAAAATAATTGTGATGCATCAGCTGGTGTTTAAACATCTCCAAAGATCTTTTTATTTTTGGAATAAGGGTAAGCAGTGACCTTGGTTCCTGTTTTTTTTTTTTTTTTAACCAGATATGAATCTGATCAGGTATCAATTTAGAAGGAAACCATTTTGCAGGTGAAAGGAAGTTGCTTTTCTTTTGGGTCCAGGAAATGCAAGTGTGAAGCATAAACAACCTGTATATAGAAGGGAGTTAGAAAGTAGGGCAGAATATCCACATCCATTCTCATGAAGGGGAGAATGCAGAAGATGGTACCTTTCTTGAGTTTGTCTTTGTACAGTTAATTTTCCTCTCGCTTAAAATTCTAAAGATGAGGCCTATAACTTCAAGAGAACCTTCTATAATGGTAATTTCCCCTTTGACTTTCGCTTGTTTCAACTTGATTGCTCTTTAGTTGTATTGAATTACAGCATGGAAACTTCCAAACACAAATTAAGTTGCTAAGGGAGAAGAAAAAAATTGGTTGTTAATAATAGCAGTATTTGCAAACTGGGCCCTTCAAAACTTAATGTGGATGGGTGTGGGTGTGGGTGTGGAATTTTCCTTTTAAAAAAATATGTGTAATTCCTTTGCATCCCATCAGTTTTAAAAATGTTATTGAGCTATTTGTTGGCCAAGAACAGCTTCCTAGGAAGAGGAGACTACGTGACTTGAGGAGAGGATCTAAATATTTTATTCTCTGTTCCTTACAGCCTTTGATTGAGGTGCTATTATTTGAGGTACTTTCTAGGCTTTTAGGGTTTAAGGCAACCACTTTTTGGGCTTCCCTAGTGGCTCAGCAGTAAAGAATTCGCCTGTCAATGCAGGAGACGCGGGTTTGATCCCGGAGTCTAGAAGATCCGCTGGAGAAGGAAATGGTAACCCACTCTGGTATTGTTGCCTGGGAAATCCTGTGAACAGAGGAGCCTGGTGGGCTACAGTTCATGGGTTATCAGAAGAGTTGGACACGACTTGTGACTAAACAACAACCGCTTATTAGCTGTTAGTTTTATTTCCGTAGAAAAATAAAGTATGAAAGGAGTTAGCTTCCTAATAGATGTTCAAGGAGAACGATATTTATGTAAAATCCCTGTTGAATAGAGTGTGTCTTCTTTGAACAAAACTATGCTAACATTATGATAGGAGAATTTCCGTGAGAACTTAAGACTTCTTGATCCTAAGGTATGCTTTTGTTCCAAGAGTTTTTCTAAATCTTTTGGCTGGGGCCTGGGGGAGGCTGTGTTCCCTTTTGAGACTGAGAGAACTATGGTTCAACTTGCCATGAATATACACAGACATAAAATTTTACATATATTGAGGGTGTTCAATGCTCCCTAAAACCCACTCTGTGGACCTAAGCTTGGGAGCACTTGTATTAGTATGTAATTATGGTGCTTATATTAAGATGTAAGCTCTGGGTTTGGTCTGTTTTATACTCTGCTGTTTACCTTGTGCCTAGTACCATGCCTCCACAGTCAGCCCTCAATGAATGTTTGTTGAATGAATGAATCAGGGACAAAATCAATGTATGTTGTTTGTGATTACATGGCTACTCTGGATTTTCTGGTTGCTTATATTCAATACTTTACCAGTTCTTTACTAGCTCTGGGCCCTTCATGGGTACATTAACTTCTTTTGCAAGGACTAGAGACCCAATCTGGTTAAATAAAACAAAGACTTTTTGGCTTGCATTCCTGAGAAGTGCATGAGGAGGTCTCGCTTCAGGTACAGTTGGAACCAAGGGTTCAGTTGATGAGACCGGGATTTTGTCTTTTGCTTCATTTTTTCCCTCCTTTTGGGCTTTCTGCTCTGGCACTTTTTCCACCCATCGTGGGGAAAAATGATTCCTGACGACGTTAGACCTACACTTTTCCTCACAATTCTTGATCCTAGAAGGAGATTAGGCTGCTTCCTTTCCCATTCATTGTCCATATCTGCTTCTGTAAAGGTGCTTTGGTCCTGCTGGGGTTGTATGCTGTCCTCTGGATGAAGCGCTGTGTCTGGGAGGATGTGACAAGAGGGGTCAGCCTAGGCCTCTTATCCTTCCTTGGGTGGCTGAGAGGTCTTCTTCGTTCTTAACTATGCTCTGTTAAGAGTTTTAAGTGGAAAATGGAAGCTTCTAAAAGGTTAAGGAGCAGAATAAGAAGTAACATATGTCTGAGGCACCTTCCGTATATAGTTCATTTCAGGTTGATATGGTCTTGGGATGTCAATGCGTCCAGGATCAAACCCGCGTCTCCTGCATTGGCAGGCGAATTCTTTACTGCTGAGCCACTAGGGAAGCCCCAAAAGTGGTTGCCTTAAACCCTAAAAGCCTAGAAAGTACCTCAAATAATAGCACCTCAATCAAAGGCTGTAAGGAACAGAGAATAAAATATTTAGATCCTCTCCTCAAGTCACGTAGTCTCCTCTTCCTAGGAAGCTGTTCTTGTTCTGAACAACTGGTTTTCTGGATGATATCACCAAACACACTTAATGTCCTCAATGGAATGACTTCTGTCTTTCTTGCAGAATTTTTGAGAATTAAGAGAATAAATGCCAGCGTTAACTAAGTGAGCATAGTAATCTTGTGAAACCTGTTATAAATCAGAGAGAGCTTCTGTCTTCAGATTGCAGGCACAGTGATTTGGATTTTCTGTACATGTTCGAGCTTTGACTTATTGGCCTTGTAATGACTCTTGTAGGGCATCAGCATGGGCTGAACACCCTGTGCTTAGCAGCGCTCATACACAGAACCAGTGCAGGTTGGCTCTGGTGGGAAAGGAAATACTTTAGAATATGTGGGTGTTGTTTGAAACACTCTGCTATGTATTTCAATTATAATTTCACTGTTCTTTCTTTGATGTATATTTCATTCAACAATGATTTTCCAATGATGCATATATATATATTTTTAAAGACAAGAGGAATGTTTTCTTTCTATACTTATCATGCAAGTTTGAGAATAACCCACTGAGGAGGGTTCAAATGCATTGAGAATCTTGAGATATATTTTGATAAGTTAAGACAGTTTAATTTTGAAATGCATAATGTTCTGAATTTTCTGTTTGGTTCATTGTGGACCCATGCTGAGCAGGAGACTATTAAATCCTTGATGCAGTGCTGACTTTTGAAACTTAGATTAAAAAAAATTATTTATTTAAAAAAATTATTTATTTTAATTGGGGAATAATGACTTTACGATATTGTGATGCTTTTTGCCGTACATCAACATGAATCAACTTCCCTGGTAGCTCAGTTGATAAAGAATCTGCTTGCAGTGCAGGAGACTGGGGTTCAGTCCCTGGGCTGGGAAGATCCCCCAGAGAAGGAAATGGCAACCCACTCCAGTATTGCCTGGAAAATCTCATGGATAGAGGAGCCTGGTGGGCTGCAGTCTGAGGTTGTAAGAGTCGGACATGACTTAGCAACTAAACCACCATATACATGGGTCCCCCCCATCCTGAACCCCCCTCCCACCTCCCTTCCCAACCTATCCCTCTGGGTTGTGCCAGAGCGCCTGCTCTGGATGCCCTGCTTCACGCATCAAACTTGCACTGGTCATCTATTTTATATGGTGATATACCTGTTTCATTGCTATTCTCTCAAATCGTCCCACCCTTGCCTTCTCCCACTGTGTCCAAGTCTGTTCTTTATGTCTGTGTCTCTTTTGCTACCCTGCATGTAGGATTGTCAGTACTATCTTTCTAAATTCCATATATATGTGTTAATATAGAGTTATTTGTCTTTTTCTCTCTGACTTACTTCCCTCTTGTCAGTCCTCAAACACGGCAAACATGCCCCCACTGTGCTGTTTCCTCTGCCTGGAATGCAGTTCTCTTAGATAACTCCCTTACCTCCGTTATATCTTCTATCATGTTTTATGTTTCCTTTTTAAAGTAGTATTTATCCCTTAGCACATCCCATGGGTGGAGGAGCCTGGTGGGCTACAGTCCATGGGGTGGCAAAGAGTCAGACACGATAGAGCGACTAACACACTATGTAATTACTGGATTTATTGTGTTTATTGTTTCTTATTTGTCTCTTTCCTACTACTCCCTACTAGAGTGTTGGTTTTGTTTGCTCTTAGAACAATGCCTGGCACATCGTACTGCTCAGTCAATATTTGTGGAATGAATGAATTTCCTGATGAAGAGATTTTGATTCATTTTTTCTATAGTGATTGCTTTACTGCTGAACTTTTTTCAACAACTATGTGTTAATAATAAATAACAGGAATGAAAATGATGAATCCTCATAATTATTGAGAATGTACTTTGTGCTGGGTATTTATATAATAAATAACATTGATGATGGTGGTGGCTATCCTTTATTGAATGTTAACTTTGTACTGGGTGTTTCGCATTGTTAAATCAGTTGTTTTTTCAGATCAACTCTATGATGTTAGTACTAAGTTATCTCAGTTTTATAGGTAGGCCAGAGAAATAACTTCCCAACATCACATGTTTTTATGGAATCAGTACAGTTGTGATATTAGAATCTTAAAAGAAACATGTATTGTTAAGGGCTTTTTTTTTTAAAAAAAAAACACCTTCTTTTTTCTTTTTTTTTTTTGGCTGTGCTGGGTCTTTCTTGCTGCATGTGGGCTTTCTCTAGTTGTGCTAAGAGGGGCTACTCTTTGTTGCGGTTCTTGAGCTACTCTTTGTGGCGGCTTCTCTTGTTGTGGAGCACAGGCTCTAGGAATTAGGGCTTCAGTACTTGCGGTTCCTGGGCTCTAAAGCACAGGCTCAGTAGTTGTGGCTCGTGGGCTTAATTGCTCCTTGGCAAGTGGGATCTTCCCGGACCAGGGATTGAACCCATATCCCCTGCATTGGCAGGTGGATTCTTATCCACTGTGTCACCAGAGAAGTCCCAGAAACATGTGTTGTTAAATTTATATTATCCTATTTTTGTCCTAATCTAGTCGAGCCAATATATCTGTTTGGGAACATTTATTTGTGTTTTTTTAAATTAAAAAATTTAAATGAGTATTTATTTATTTTTGACAGTGCTGAGTGTTTGTTGCTGCACAATGGCCTTTCTCTAGTTGCAGCGAGTGGGGCCCACTCTCTGTTTGTGGTACTTGGGCTTCTCATCGTGGTGGCTTTTCTTGTTGTGGAGCACAGGCTCTAGAGTGCAGGCTCAATAGTTGTGGCACGTGTTTAGTTGCCTTGCAGCATGTGGGATCTTCCCAGACCGGGGATCGAACCCTTGTCTCCCGCATGGGCAGGCAGATTCTTAACCCATAGACCACCAGAAATGTCCCTTATTTTTGATGATCACTGTCTGAAGGATTAGGGTTTAGAACTAGGAGTATCCTCCATTTGGTCTTCCCTGGTAGTCAGTGGTAAAGAAGCTGCCTGCAATGCAGGAGACCCAGGTTAGATCCCGGGTGGAGAAGATCCCCTGGAAGAGGGCATGGCAGTTCACTCCAGTATTCTTGCCTGGATAATCCCATGGACAGAGGAGCCTGGTGAGCTATAGTCCATGGGATCTCTAAGAGTCAGACACAACTAAAGCGACTGAGCACACACATCCTTCCATTTATAGGTAAGTTCATTACCTAGGATTCATTATAAATTCTACTTTAGGAGTACTAGTATTTCTGCTTCTCAGTTCACTTCAGTTGCTCAGTCATGTCCGACTTTTGTGATCCCATGGACTGCAGCATGCCAGGCCTCCCTGTCCATCACCAACTCCTGGAGTTTACTCCAACTCATGTCCATTGAGTCGGTGATGCCATCCAACTGTCTCATCCTCTGCATCCCCTTCTCCTCCCGCCTTCCATCTTTCCCAGCATCATGGTCTTTTCCAGTGAGTCAGTTCTTCACATCAGGTGGCCAAAGTATTGGAATTTCAGCTTCAGCATCAGTCCTTCCAATGAGTATTCAGGACTGATTTCCTTTAGGATGGACTGGTTGGATCTCCCTGCAGTCCAAGGGACTCTCAAGAGTATTCTCCAATACCACATCTTCTAGGCATTGGGAAAAAACTTTTTGTCCAACTTGGAAGCAAGAGAAGAAATTTAATTTAGTACATACATGTGTGGCTCTTTTCAGCCATCAGATTTCTCTGCTGTTTTTGTTTATCTTTGATTTTACTGTCAACTGGCTCTCTGATTAGAGATTGTATGGTTTCTTTTAGTATTTTCAGGTAAGAATACTTTTACTCTATCCCAGAAAGACAGGTCTCTGCTCTTTAGTTAAAACACTGCAGAAAAGGATGTATCTGTCATTTCAGCTACAACTAGACCCTTGACAGTAACACAAATAAGTTTGGAATTATTTTCTTTGTGCACAGAATGACTTAAAAGAAGGTATGTCCACTGATTCTATCCATACAAATTATATGTGTAACTTTAGAATGATGTCTGTTTTTTTAAACCTATATTTACTCACATTTAGCCACTGTTAATTAAATGTTGGAAGCTATGTCTCTGAAGGATCTATGTGAGAGTGTGATTTTTTTTTTTCTTAAGAAGGATTTTTAAAGCTCCCCCTTTTCTGGTAATTCTTAGAAATGTCCCAGTTCTTGTTGACTCAGAGTCATCTGCTTGTAGCTTTAACACGGTAGCTTTTATACCCTCCAACTTACTGGAAAAAAGAAGTCTAGTTTCTTATGCTAATCATTGTGAGAAAATGGTTTATGGTTCCCAGAGGTTTTTCTGGTGAGGGAACTTCTCTTGCCAACTATTTCCTCCTAGGTATATTTCTCTTTTATGCCTGATTAGCATGATATTTGGTTCTTATATTCATCTTGTTTTGAAGAAGGTAGCATAGTTAAAAGAACAGGGAAGACACAGGTCCTAATAGCTATAAAACTAATTGCTAGTTGCATTGTACTCTGGAGATTTCAAAGGAGAGAAATGTTTTTGGATAAATTATGTTTGTTCTGCCTAGGAGCTCCTACTGACTGGGCTATTTTTTGAGGCCTGTTTTAGCCACTTACTTCTGTAATATATGATTGTTACTTTATGTTTTGCTGAGGGCATGAGCCCGGGAGGAGCAGTTCGATCACTGTTACATACTTAATTCATCGTTTCTTCCTGCTACCTCTTTATCAACCGCGTTTTGTCTTTTGAGATTTGTTTTCCTTATCCTTGTGGTCCACTGAAGTATGTAAGTTCATTCATTCAGCAGTTATTTCTATGTACTGACTATATGCCAGTCACTATGCTAGGTATTGAGAATATGAAAATTAAATGTATACTGCTGCAATCCCCAAGGATCTCAGTGTTTATTAGAGGCTTGGAACTAAAAGTATTATACAATATATAGCAGCTTGAAAGGGTGCATATCAAATATGGTGGGATCATAGAAGGAGACCCTAAGCTTCTAGAGGATTGATGAGTATGGAGTTTTAAGCCAAATACTATGCACCAAGAGAATTTGTCAAAACCTTGTAAATTTAGGCTATATTGTTACAATATATTAGGGATATGAAAACCATATAACCTGAAAAGAGTTGAGGGCCCTGGTATATACTTTTTTCCTGGTATATACTTAGATGAATCTATTTGCAAAGCAGATACAGAGAACAAACAACTGGACACTAGGGGGGTAAAAAGAGAGTGTGATGTATTGGGAGATTGGGACTGACGTAAATGTTTATTTACATTTATACACTGTAATGCATAAAATAGATGACTAACGAGAACCTACTATTTAGCACAGGGAGCTCTATTCAGTGCTCTTTGGGTTCAGAGAGAGGGTATCTGTATGTGTATAGCTGATTTACTTTGTGGTATAGCAGAAACCAACAAAAACATGGTAAAGCAAGCAAACTCCAGTAAAAAAAAAAAAAAAAGAAAGAAAACAATGCCAGTAGATTGCTGGATGCACCACTGCCACACACTTTCAATTTAAAAAAAGAAAGCAGTATCTGTAAAACACAATAAAGCAAAGCACAGTGACACAGGTATGCCTGTACTTCTGCTGCCTTTTATATCTCTTACCTGTTTTTCCAATTCTCTGCAAGATACAGATTTCTGAAATTTCAGAGACAAGAAGAGGCCTTTATGAGTTGCAGCCCAACTCTGTAAAGCCATCGGTTCTGCTTTATTCATGGATGGTCTTGCTTTGTTGAAACATTTTTTCAGCAAGGCCTAATCTAAGAAGACTCAAGGAACATCTTGTTTGCTTTCTTCTCAAATGAAGGGTGTGTCTCCACAATAATTACCTGAGTGTGCATTCTTAACTAGATCTTTCATTTCCTAGAGGTGCAAACTCTATATGGCAAATAGCTTGCATAAGTGTCATAATACAAGTGTGGTAGATTCTTTCAGTCAGTTCAGTTCAGTTGCTCAGTCGTGTCCAACTCTGCGACCCCGTGGACTGCAGCACGCCAGGCTTTGCTGTCTAACACCAACTTCTGGAGCTTACTTAAACTCATGTCCATCGAGTTGGTGATGCCATCCAACCATTTCATCCTCTTTTGTCCCCTTCTCCTCCTGCCTTCAATCTTTCCCAGCATCAGGGTCTTTTCCAATGAGTTAGCTCTTCGCATGACCAAAGTATTGGAGTTTCAGCTTCAGCATCAGTCCTTCCAATGAATATTCAGGACCAATTTCCTTTAGGATGGACCGGTTGGATCTCCTTGCAGTCCAGGGGACTCTCAAGAGTCTTTTCCAATACCACAGTCCAAAGCATCAATTTTTCGACACTCAGCCTTTTTATGGTTCAACTCTCACATCCATACATGACTACTGGAAAAACCATAGCTTTGACTGGATGGACCTTGTCGACAGAATAATGTCTCTGCTTTTTAATATGCTGTCTAAGTTGGTCATAGCTTTTCTTCCAAGGAGCAAGTGTCTTTTAATTTCATGGCTGTGGTCACCATCTGCAGTTATTTTGGAGCCCAAGGAAATAAAGTCTGTCACTGTTTCCGCTGTTTCCCCATCTATTTGCCATGAAGTGATAGGACTGGGTGCCATGATGTTTGTGTTTTTGAATGTTGAGCTTTAAGCCGACTTTTTCATTCTCCCCTTTCACTTTCATCAAGAGGCTCTTCAGTTCCTCTTCGCTTTCTGCCATAAGGGTAGTGTCATCTGCATATCTGAGGTTATTGATATTTCTCCTGACAATCTTGATTCCAGCTTGTGCTTTATACAGCCCGATATTTCTCATGATGTACTCTGCATATAAGTTAAATAAACAGGGTGACAATACACAGCCTGACAATATACAGGTTCTTTAGGTTCTTGTTATTAATCCTTCGTTTTACAGATGAGGAAACTGAGACTCAAAGAAGTTAAATAACTTTCCTAGTGTCACACAGCCAGTAAATGGCAAGGTTAGAATTTGAATCCAAGCAGTCTGATGACACCAGAGTTGCAAATCTTAATCATTACACTATGTGTAACATTATTAATGCTAATTGGTTAACAATCATTTTTGCCCTGTGCTCATAATTCCTGTTTCTTATTCCCGACTGTCCCCTGTGTGGATTTTATTTATTGGTGGGAATACTAGGAGGATAGAAAGGAGAAGACAGCATACGAAGTAAATCAGTAAATCTGAGAGAGCGGAACATTAATGTTCTGTATATTCTCAAAAAGAAAATATTTTCTCCACTTGTTGTTTTATATATTTCTGTGAGAAGTTGCATGTTTTACATATGTCCGTTAGATCAGGCTTGCCAATTATGGGTTTTAAAGCATGTATCCTTGCTACATTTTGTCTGCTTGCCCTATCAGTAATTGAGAAATATGTTGAAATCTGCCACTGTGATAATATCTTTGTTAATTTCTCCTTGTAATTCTAAAATTTTTTTGCATAATTTGAGGCTGTTACATTAAAATTTAGAATTGTTATGTATTCTTAGAGAACTGAAACGATTCTTGTTATTTAATCACCTTATTTGTTTTGAATAATGCTTTTTTTAAAAAAATTCTGAAGTCTATTTTTCTACTCTAGCTTTCTTTTGATCAGTATTTCTTTAATGTGCTTTTCTCTGTCCTTATGTTTTGGGTATAATTCTAGTACATAACATATGGTTGGATTTTTTCATTCAGTCTGGACATCTTTTTTTTTTTTTTAGTCTGTCTTTGAAGTGGTATGTTAAAATTAAATTTATTATGATTAATATTGACTCATTTCTACCTTCTTACTTTGTGCCTTATGTTAATCATGGTTTTCCCCAATTTTTCTTCTCTCTTAATTCTTTTTTGAATCAATTGAATTTTTGCTTATTTTTCTTTTTGTTCTGTTCATCCTTCTCTGTTGGCTCTGTGAAGTCTTTCAGTCGTGTCTGACTCTTTGCAACCCCATGGACAATAGCCAACTAGGCTCGTCCGTCCATGGGATTTTCCAGGCAAGAATACTGGAGTGTGTTGCCATTTCCTTCTCCAGGGGATCTTCCTGACCCAGGTATCGAACCCAGGTCTCCCACATTGTAGGCACACACTTTACCGTCTGAGGCACCAGGGAAGTCACTGTGTTACATATTAATACATTTTAGTATTTTAAAAATTATGCTATGCACACTCAGTAAAGTAAAAAGTTAATTGATATTTAGCTAATTCCTGTACAGTTCAGAACCATGGAACTATTTAACTCTGATCACTCTCTTTTTACTTATATGCAGATATCTGATATGTAATGTTGTAGTTTTTAAAAAGTCATATGTTAGTCAGTATTATTCTGTTATACTAAAAATGTTTATTTACATTTATTCACAGGTTAGTTTTTTCCTTCCAGTGTCTTCTTAGAACTGATATTTTTATACTAAGATAATTTCCCTTCTACCTGAAGTATATCCTGGGAAGTTTTTTAGTGAAAATCTGTTAGTGGTAGAGTTTAGCTTTTATCTATCTAAAAATACTTGATATCACCCTGTTCTTAAAAGTTAATTTTGCTGGGCACACAGTTTCAACTAAATGATTACATTCAAAGAAGTGATTCCAAAATCCTCTGGCTTGTATTGAATCTGAGACACTAGCAGCGCAATGTGTTGTGTTTTCTGTATTTGTGGATTCATACCTTTCATTAGTTTAGGAAATTTCCAACCATTATCTCTTCAAATATTGCCTCTCTTCCATTTGTCTATTATTCCATGGATGCTAAATATAATACATTGATACTTTCTCGTTCCATCCCTTGTGTTTCTTGGGTGTTAGTCATTCAGTTGTGTCTGACTCTTTGTGACCTCATGGACTGTAGCCCCCAGGCTCCTCTGTCAATGGGATTTTCCAGGCAAGAATACTGGAGTGAGTTGCCATTCCCTTCTTCAGAGGATCTTCCTGAGTCAGGGGCTGGACCCAGGTCTCCTGCATTTCAGGCAGATTCTTTAACGTGTAAGTCACCAGGGAAGCCCTGGTGTTTCTTAACCTCTCTTTCATAGTTTTTCTCTTTCCTGTCCTCTGTTTCATTTTGAGTGATTTCTTAAGATCTATCTTCTAGGTTATTAATTAGTTGTATTTGATTTTCTATATTAAACCTACCTACTTAGTTTAACAATTATTTTTTGTTTCTGGAAATTTTTATCAAGTCTGTCTGGCCATTTTTGATGGGCTCTTTCTGTTTTTTTCATTTAAGAAAAGTATCTTTAATGTCTGTAAATATTTATAATAGCTATAGTTTAAGTTGGTAATTAAATTGCCAACATCTGCTGGATCATTGAAAAAGCAAGAGTTCCAGAAAAACATCTATTTCTGCTTTATTGACTATGCCAAAGCCTTTGACTGTGTGGATCTCAATAAACTGTGGAAAGTTCTGAAAGAGATGGGAATACCAGACCACCTGACCTGCCTCTTGAGAAACCTGTATGCAGCTCAGGAAGCAATAGTTAGAACCGGACATGGAACAATAGACTGGTTCCAAATAGGAAAAGGAGTATGTCAAGGCTGTATATTGTCACCCTGCTTATTTAACTTCTATGCAGAGTACATCATGAGAAACGCTGGGCTGGAGGAAGCACAAGCTGGAATCAAGATTGCTGGGAGAAATATCATAACCTCAGATATGCAGATGGCACCACCCTTATGGCAGAAAGTGAAGAAGAACTAAAGAGCCTCTTGATAAAAGTGAAAGAGGAGAGTGAAAAAGTTGGCTTAAAGCTTAACATTCAGAAAACTAAGATCATGGCATCTGGTCCCATCACTTCATGGGAAATAGATGGGGAAACAGTGGAAACAGTGGCTGACTTTATTTTTTTGGGCTCCAAAACCACTGCAGATGGTGATTTCAGCCATGAAATTAAAAGCCGCTTACTCCTTGGAAGGAAAGTTATGACCAATCTAAACAGCATATTAAAAAGCAGACACATTACTTTGTTAACAAAGGTCTGTCTAGTCAAGGCTGTGGTTTTTCCAGTAGTCATGTATGGATGTGAGAGTTGAACTGTAAAGGCTGAGCACTGAAGAGTTGATGCTTTTGAACTGTGGTGTTGGAGAAGACTCTTGAGAGTCCCTTGGATTGCAAGGAGATCCAACCAGTCCATCCTAAAGAAGATCAGTCCTGGGTGTTCATTGGAAGGACTGATGTTGAAGCTGAAACTCCAATACTTTGGCCACTTGACGTGTAGAACTCACTCCTTGGAAAAGACCCTGATGCTGGGAAAGATTGAAGGCAGAAGGAGAAGGGGACAACAGAGGATAAGACGGTTGGATGGCATCACTGACTCAATGGACATGGGTTTGGGTGGACTCTGGGAGTTGGTGATGGACAGGGAGGCCTGGCGTGCTGCGGTTCACGGGGTCGCAAAGAGTTGGACATGAATGAGCGACTGAACTGAAATGAAAGTAAATATTAATTATAGTTTAAGTTGGTAATTAAAGTGTATGTTTGTTGTTGTTTTTGCTGATGGAATAGCAGCTTGCTGCAGTAGAAACTTTGGAAATATTCGAACTCATATTTCTTGAGTATAATCTACAGTATAATTGCTGAGTTGGACAGAAAATAGTAAACAACTATTGGAAAGTGTGAGTGAGTGACCAAAACCAGGCAGAAACCTGGGGCAGGGGAGGTGTCTATTCTTGGAATAAGAGAGTGTCATTAGATGAGTTTCCCATTTTATAGCCTTTTTACTGGTAGCACCTTTAAGGTGGTACCAAACATGCGGCAAAAACTCAGATAGCCAGGACAGTATGGTAGTACTAGTATTAACAAAGTTCTCGACCTGAGCTTTGCCCAGTCTGTCACTTTTACCAGTGCCAAAGATTTTCTAGCTCTCTGCAGATAGTGACTGAGAACTGGAATTAGTTAGCCATCATTCCTGGAGAAGGAAATGGCAACCCATTCCAGTATTCTTGCCTGGAGAATCCCATGGACGGAGGAGCTTGGTGGGCTAAAGTCCACAGGTCGCAAAGAGTCGGACACGACTGAGCGACTTCACTTTCAGTTTCTAGCCATCATTAAACAGTTGATCTCTGCTGATATCGATGACCATTTATATCCTGAGAAAGACACTTTGTAAATGCTTTGACTTTCATGAGAACAGTAATGGGCAAACTGGAATAAAATGCTGCTTACACTGGCTTGCAATAGTATTGGGTTCAAAGAGGTTGAGCAGACAGCCTAGAGAGGATCAAGGAAAGAAAATTATTAGATGTAGAAGGAAAATCTGAGAAGAAAATGATTGCTTTCTTTGGCTAGATTAAGACTTTAAGCTTTCAGAATATACAGGCAAATCCTTTCTGAAGTCATGGTTAGGTAATACATGTTTCTCTTTGAGAGGTAATGTGTAATTCTTTTAGTTTTTTTACCACCAGTTCTACCAGCATCCATACTGTGAATATAAATGTTTCACTAAATGATGGCTTCTTGCAGTGATTTCTAAAAATGTTAATGAGTGAGCAACAGCATTGCCTTTGTAGTCCTCAGGATATGCATTTTGTTTAAAGGTCTTTAGGTCATTTGACATAGATGATAGTGCTGATCAAAAAATTTAAACGTAAGGATTCACTCAGTATTTTTGGGGATTTCTATGTAGTATTGTTTGATAATTTAGTGTTTATGCTATAATTTATATGTGGTTTAGATTAATTTTATCTTTCATGGAAGAACAACTGGAAACATTTGAAATATGTAAGAGTAAGCACAATTTCAACTTTGGAAGGAACCAATTTTAGAAATATTAGCAGCAACAAACCTGTGCATGGTTGAAAAACTTACATGTGGAATTAAATATACTTTTAATGTTTAAACTTAAAGTATTTGTGTTAGTAAAAATATATTATTGAAATAGGAAACCTAATAAGAGAAAATAATGTTCAACTTTATTGATTTAACTTTTAAAAATCTCACATTTCCAATGGCAAAAGGGAATTTAATTCTACTTGTCAACATAGGCAAAATATGAGTCCAGGCCATGAGTGAATTTTCTATGCTGCATCTGTTTTACATTTACAAGTTAGAACACTCTTTGGCAGAAAGTTTAACAATGAAATTACTTCCCTTTTTGTGTGATTAGAATTGTTTATGGTGTTATGCAGAGGTGTATCCACAGGACTTCTCAGATCTAAGGTATGGAACTGGACATTTGTAGAACCTAGTATTTCATGTTAAGTTACTCTGAATCATGAGACACATTAGTTGGCTTACAAACAAGAATATACAGGCCTTATTGTTGCTGAGTTGCTAGGTCATGTCCGATTCTTTGTGACGCCACAGACGGCAGCATGCCAGGCTTCCCTGTCCTTCTCCGTCTCCCAGAGTTTGTTCAAACTCATGTCCATTGAGTTGGTGATGCCATCCAACCATCTCCTCCTTTGTTACCCCCTTCTCCTCCTGTGTCAATCTTTCCCAGCTTTAGGATCTTTTCCAGTGAATCAAATTGGCTCTACAGGCCTAGAGTTTGGCTTTTTACTTAGGCAACTTGAGTATTGGTCAGTAAAAAAATGTCCCCGATACTAAATGGCAAGACTTTAAGATGCTGAAACACTGCCTTCTAAGACTGTGGTGAATGAATGGAACAAAGATCACACACTAGTACTTTGCTTGGTATGATAAAATAATAAATAAACTTCAAGCAATTTATTCTGAACAGTTAAACTTTCAAACTACAATGTATACAATATTTTAAGCAATACAATATTGTAATTAGCCTCCAATTAAAATAAATTTATATTAAAAAAAATAAAGTCAGAATTTGCTACTGAAAGGTGATACCAAAGCCAAATTTGATTACAAAATACAATCAGAGAAATGAGAAACCACAGAAATAGAAGGAATTTGTGAGATCACAGCTGCCCCATTTAGAAAATGAGGCAGAGAGAGGTTAAGTGGCTAGCATAAACACAGCTGTAAAGTGGCAGACCGGGGATTTGAGCTCAACATATGTTTCTTCTCCTCTACTACTACTTCTAAGTGACAGTAAGGGAGGGTGATGTGCCAGGGTTGACCGACGGCAGGTGGTGGGGCTGTGTGGGGTAGAGGGGCAGTTTTGCTAAAAGTCAGAAAATTGCAGCTAGAGGAGAAATTCATATGGCCATCAGGGTAAAACTCGTAACTCCCAGTTAAGCATCACCGACTTGATGGACGTGAGTTTTGAGTGAACTCCGGGAGATGGTGATGGACAGGGAGGCCTGGTGTGCTGCAATTCATGGGGTCGCAGAGAGTCGGACATGACTGAGCGACTGAACTGAACTGAACTGAAGGGTAAAATGGTTTGTGACAGAGTCCTGAGAGTTCTGGAAAGGTAATTCCATCATTCTTATGAACCTGGTCACAATATTAGCTCTCTTTCTTACTAATAGTTTTTAATGACACCTACTGTGGATTCCCCTTCTTCTCTCTCCCCTCAAATTCATTTTCTTTAAATGTGCCTCAAAACCATTGTATTAGAAATAAACTATATCACCTAATTGCACAAGGATTGCATATGTGTGGTAGGCAAATATCAGGAAGATAACACACTTTAAAAATTATGATATTTCAAAGGTAGAAATATCAGTTATGGCTTCATGAGGAAAAACATATGACTAACATATTATATTTTACCTATTTTGTGGCAGTTTCTTTACAATTGGTGGAATAATAAGGGACGGAAGACCAACAGAGTAATTTGCTTTTTTTTGGAAGTCTACTTAAAAATTGGAAAGCCATGTATTTTTATATAATAATTTATTTACACTCCATGTGTATTCCTAAAATATATGCTATTTAATTTTGCCTACCTGTGCCTTCTGTATAAATGGAATTATATAACATTTGAGACTTACTTGTTTTTAGCTCAATTTCATGTATTTGAGTGTTGTTGCATGTAATTGCAGTTTATTCACCTTTTAAATTAGTTCTCTTTTGCTTGAAATTACACACTTGTAATGGTATATTTATTCACATTACTATTACTGATGGACATTTGAGTTTTTCCAGTGTTTGCTATCATGAAGTGTTGCCTCAAAAACTCTTGTATTAACACATGTCTTCAGATGCACAAAATTTGCAAGATTTCTCTAGGGGGCATATCTGTCCAGTTAAAATTTGATTCATGTATATTTTTGATTCATATTTATGTATAAAATCATTCAAAGTAGCTAATGAAATCTCCTTATAGATACCTTGGAAGGTCTAATTGTTGAATGATTTTTTTCTTGTTAATTACAGTAAACAAATAATTTACAGTTATGACCTTATGAAGAGAAGATAGGTATGAAGGATAACAGGTTTTATGTTAGCTGAGTTTCAGTGACAGATTGAGAATTTTTGGCTGTGGCTATAATTGCCCATTTGGCCTACTTGCTGATTCAAACAGGGGGAGATTAATACATCCCTTTAAAAACTGTACTGACAGATTGAAGTTGAAAGGTTCTATATGAGATACTTTTATTTAGAGCAGGCTGTCTAGGTCCTTATCAGGATTTGACATTTTTGATAACTTTCTGAGATATGTCACTCTGTCTTCCATCTACTATTAGTTAACCATTTGTTAGTGCCAGTTATTTTTATTGATTTTGTGATCTATTAATACCAAAAATAACATTATTGATTTATTCAGTTGTTCACTAAGAGTCAGATAGGACTGAGCGTCTTCCTTTTCACTTTTCACTTTCATGCATTGGAGAAGGAAATGGCAACCCACTCCAGTGTTCTTGCCTGGAAAATCCCAGGGACAGGGGAGCCTGGTGGGCTGCCGTCTATGGGATCACACAGAGTCGGACACGACTGAAGCGACTTAGCAGCAGCAGCAACAGCAGCAGTTGTTCAAAAAGTGACTCAGTCATTCACTCAGTTAATACTTAACATCTTGCATGTTTGAGGCCTAACATTTAGATTTGGGCATAATATGCTCTCACATGTTATGGTGAGAGCTTCCCAGGTGACACTAGTGGTAAAGAACCCACCTGCCAATGAAGGAGACATAAGAGATGTGGGTTCGATCCTTGGGTCGGGAAGATCCTCTGGAAGAGGGCATGGCAACCGCACCAGTATTCTTGCCTGGAAAATCCCATGGACAGAGGAGCCTGGCAGACTACAGTCCATAGGGTTGCAAAGAGTTGGACATGACTGAAGTGACTTAGCATGCATGCATGCATGCAGAACAGAAATGTGCTGACTCTCCTACAACTTACAATTTGTAGTGCTAGTAAAATACGCACGTAAAAGACAACTGGATGGAGTGTGAGAAGTTCTCTTATAGAGGACAGCCTCAGGTACTGTGGGAGTATAGGTGCTACTAATCCATTCAAGAAAGATTGGAAAGTGTTTAAAAAATACAGATTCTTAGACTGTATCCTCAGAAATTTTTGTTTGGTAATAGGAACCAAAGAAAGGTATTATTATTATTACCTCATGTATATATGATTCAGCCAATGAGCCAGATTTGGGAAACACTGTTTATGAGTGAGAAAAATGGGAAGTAATCATGAGAAGGTATTTAAATGACTTCAAGAGGGTATAGATGGCTTTCAGATGATTTTCTGCTCATTGGCCAAAGGTTGATCTTTATATTTGTACCTATTCAATTGTAAATCCTTGTTTGTAAGTTATAAAAGTTAACTGCTCCAGTGGTGGATGGGAAAGCCTGGTTTATCAGTAGTACACGTGAAAACACCTGAAATTGTTCAGCTATAATGAGTGTCAGGAGTGGGCTTGACTTCCATGGAAGCTGATGTAATCTTAGGTAGCATAACTGTAAGCTTAGTGCCAGAAAGAAGGAGGTGAGAGACCTGTGACCCCTGCACTCGTTGGAGATGCACCTGGTTTCATGTGAATAGTCTCTGGGATCACATTTATGGGTGTGTTAACCCTTGGACTGCAAGGAGATCCAACCAGTCCATTCAGAAGGAGATCAGCCCTGGGATTTCTTTGGAAGGACTGAGGCTAAAGCTGAAACTCCAGTACTTTGGCCACCTCATGCGAAGAGTTGACTCATTGGAAAAGACTCTGATGCTGGGAGGGATTGGGGGCAGGAGGAGAAGGAGACGACCGAGGATGAGATGGCTGGATGACATCACGGACTCGATGAACATGAGTCTGAGTGAACTCCGGGAGTTGGTGATGGACAGGGAGGCCTGGCGTGCTGCGATTCATGGGGCCGCAAAGAGTCGGACGCTACTGAGCGACTGGACTGAACTGAACTGAACACTTGGATGCGTGAAAGGATGTTGAGCTCCTTGGTAAATATCTATATGAGGGAGAACTAGAGAGAAATAGACTTGTTCATCCTAGAAAAAGAAAACTTAGTCCAAAAGAAAGAACTGAGACCAAAAAGGGAAAGTTATTTGGGAAAGCCAGTCTCATTGTTTTTCATTTATTCATTTAACAAATATTTACTTAGTGGCCACTATAACTCATTCTAATGGGTGCCAAGGATATAATGGTAAACTAGATGGATTCAGTTTCTGACTTCATGAAGTTATAATTTATTGAAAGTTCAGACTAATAAGCAAGTAGTTAGAAAATGTAAGTTCTGTGATGGAAAAAGACTATAAAACAGAGTGGGAAGATGGTAAGTGGTGAATACTCTGGCCCTGAGGGTATTCAAGAAGAGGCTCTTGGAGATATTATAGAAGTTGTTCAGTAAAGTCATCTTTAACATTTAACATCTGTGATCATATATGTTTTTATAACATTCACACTGTTGTAAAATTCACACTTGTTTCACACTATTATAAAATTCACACTTGCTTCTTTATCCACCCATTTCATCATAACCTTCCCTTTCTTCCATTCTCTCTAAACTCAGTTCCAGCTCATTCAGTCTGTATGATGAGATGACTGTCTTTGTAATTTTCACAGACTTTGGTTTGTAAGGAATAGGACAAATTCTTCGAACTGAAGTCACTCTTAATTACTAATGTTTTTATCTGGGCTATTGAGGATAGGCATAAATATTTATGTAAATACACTGTGACCTGACTGATGGCTTTAGTTTTTTCCCATTCCTCTTGATGGCAAGCTGTCATGCAGGTGGAGACTCCTTGGGTGATTCTAGGGGAGCCTGTATTTCTGTGGGAATGGCAGACACAAAGACTAAGTAAAATATCAATGCCACTTTTAATACATATTTTTTGTGCTCTAGATGAGTTGTTATTGTTCAGTTGCTAAGTCACGTCTGAGTCTTTGAGAACCCATGGGCCGCAGCATGCCAGGCTTCCCCTGTCCTCCACCATCTCCTGGACTTGTTCATGTTCATGTTCATATCCATTGAGTCAGTGATGTCATCCAACTATCTCCTCTCCAATGCCACCATCCTCTGCTGTCCCCTTCTCCCTTTGCCTTCAGTCTTTCTCAGCATCAGGGTCTTTTCCAGTGAGTTGGATGTTCTCATCAGGTGGCCAGAGTAGAGCTTCAGCTTCAGGCTTCCCAGTGAATATTCAGGGTTGACTTCCTTTAGGATTGACTGGTCCAAGGGATTCTCAAGAGTCTTCTCCAAATTTGAAAGCATCAATTCTTTGGCCCTCAGTCTTCTTTATGGTCTAACTCTCACATCTGTACATAACTACTGGAAACACCATAAGCTTTGACTATACAGACCTTTGACAGCAAAGTGATGTCTCTGTTTTTTAATGTGCTGTCTTGATTGTCGTAGCGTTCCTTCCAAGGAGCAAGCATCTTTTAATTTCATGACTGCAGTCACCGTCTGCAGTGATTTTGGAGCCCAAGAAAATAAAATGTGTCCACTTTTTCCCTTCTGTTTGCCATGAAGTCTCTGAATTAGACTATGTGCTTTTTTTTTTTTTTGATTATTGAGCTTTGAATTCTTAACTTTTTTTTTATAATTGGAGGGTAATTGTTATGTTGTTATGATGTTATGTTGATTTCTACTGTATATCAGCATGAATCAGTATACAGATAACCCCTCTCTCTTCAGCTTCCCTCCCACGCCTCCCCCCATCACACATCCACCCCCCTTCCCGCCCCCGTTGTCACAGAGCACTGAGCTGAGCTGCCTGTGCTAGATAGCTGCTTCCCACTGGCTCTCTGTTTACACATGGCGGTGTGTACATGTCAGTGTTCCCCTCCCAATTCATCCTACCCTCCCCTTCCCCCACAACTTAACTAGTTAGAAAACCTGGAGTTTCCCTCACAGCATTTTTTTAGATTTAAATATAATATTGTGACATCCTTAGGACTCTGAGCCTTGCACATTCAGTGTTACAGCCTGAAGCTGGATTTTGTGGAGGTTTGGGTTTGCTTTCTCTCGACCCATTGTGACTTCCTGTTTCTAAGAAAACAATTTTGAAGACTCTTAAAAGGAATTTCTTGAGTGCTTGGCAGCTCTTGTAAAACCACATTTTAGCAAACCAGTATGAATGAAGTATACTAAAAAAAAAATCAAACAAAAAACTATATGCTTGATCAAATTATTATTTTGTTTGGTGGAAATTGGATCTTATAGAGAAATCCAGTGATTTAGGAAGTGTCTGCTTTTGTAAACAGATAAACCAGGAACCAGAAGTTTCATCTTGATTTGGTTAATTATTCTAGGTCAAGGGGACTGTTGATCATGAATTGGGGTTACTTTATGCTGGGGTTAATGCATACTAGTGAATGGGGTTTACTTTTGTGTTGGGGTTAATGTGTGCTTTTTAACAAAGTTCCAACTGGGGCATCGTTCTTTAAATGAGCTCATAAATTTGGACTAACTCATGTGCATTCTCACAATATCCTGGAGAAAACCCTAATGGCTCTCATTATTTAGTCAATGGAGAAAATGACTATCAGTGAGTCTTTTGGTAGTTAAATATTACCCTGACACAGAGATTCATGTCTCCTGGCTCTCAGACCAGAGATTCAGCTTTTCTGGGAATTGTCCTCAAAATTGGCTTTTCATGGATATTTTAATAGGGGCAAGTTTTTGTAACTAGAAAGGTACTCTATTCATTTGAGTAAATTTATTGAGTACTCATCACTAAGTGTCAGGCATCCTTCTCGAGGAAGATAGGAATAGGGCAGGTGAAGTCCCAAATGTTATTATCTTAAAAGCTTAATATTTAAGGGCCTACTCTATGCTAGAAACTGTGCTAGGTACGTTACAGCAATGAAGTTAGTCAGTCCTCCTGACAATACCATGAGGTGGGTACTCTTATCTGTGTTTGCAGGTGTATCGAAGGAGGTCCAAACCCCCACCTGGCTGGGCCATAGTTGAACACAGGATGAGCACTTTTCATCCTATTGTGTCATCACTCTGTGAGCCTGATCTCATAAGCTTACACATTCCTTATAAAAATAAGAGAACACGCTCGCATTCATGCTGGAACATGAAAACTTGGGCAGTCTAATCCCTGTTAATGTTTTGATGTCTGTGTTCCAGTCCTCATATGTGTCTCTGTAGAGGGGTGTGTGTGTGTGTGTGTTTAAATACATACAATATCTTATTGATTTGTTCCCACTTATTTTCACCACATATTATAAATGTTTTCCACACTACTGCCTTTAAAAAATAGAATTGTAAATGGCTCTACAGTGTTTCATGGTTTGTCAATATCATGATTTCTCTAACGTTTCCTGCTGCTGCTGCTTGGTGCTTAGCCATGTCTGACTCTTTGCAACCCCATGGACTGTAACCCACCAGGTTCCTCTGTCCATCGAATTTTCCAGACAAGAATACTGGAGTGGGTTGCTGTTTCCTGCTCCAGGGGATCTTCTCTACCTGGCAATCGAACCCTCGTCTCTTAGGTCTCCTGCACTGGCAGACGGATTCTTTACCACTACTGCCACCTGGGAAGCCCACCACTTAACAGTTTTTCAGTTTTGAGTTTTCTAAACCCTGCTTTGATTCACGCCTGTATAACCAGATCTTTTTCCAAATCTATGACTATTCAAACATTTCTGAATGAAGAGTGGTATTAAAAACTTTTTGTAAATATTGATGCAGTCTCTGTGTGCATTTTGTGCTCTATGAACATGACGATGTCAACAGTGTGAATGTTCTTTTCCTTCCAGACTGGTGGATGACCGATGTGTGGTGCACCCAGAAGCAGGGGACCTTGCCAACCCTCCCAAGAAGTTCCGAGGTAGGAAAGAAATACTTACTTTATACTATATGACCTAAGTGGGGGTATTTTTGTGTCTTAAAAGAAGTAATATTAGAACTTTATTCAATATAAAACTTTCAAATAGAAATATATCTGCTGAAAACTCTTTCAAAAGTTCCCCATTGTTTTTCTCCCTTGACACACTGAAGGGCTGATACTGAAAGAATAGCTTCAAGTTTTGTTTTGCTGGAGAGTAGTCTGTATGTTAAGAGGCCACTTTTCAAACCGGTAAATATAGCTGAATGATATGTATTTATATATTTCCGTGACAGTTACACCATAAATATTAGTGTTTCCTTATCAGCTCTTTATTTTTGTAAAATCTCCAGCATGGTGACGCTGATGTGTTAGTTTCACTTTTAAAATGTCACTTTGGATGGTACGTAATAACTAACAATTGTCTTAGAACTCCGTTCTAGGTATAATTTTAGAGGCAGTGTCATATTATCAACTGAGAAGTTGTTCATAGTAGCAAGTTGATTATGACTGTTACAAAGAGAAGGATTAATGGGACTTGTAGAGAATCATAGACAACTAAGACCAGTCATTAAGAGCTTGTGCAAGTCAAATTAATACTTTATAGTATATAATATAATGATAACAACTTGAAAGCAGCATTCATTTTGAATACACTGGGTCAGCATTCCTCCTCACATTGGTGCAAGACAGCTTTAATAAGGGAGCCTGATCGCGACAGAGAGTCAGAGGGGCTCGCTGGAGCCCCAGACCCAGGTCAGGATGCTGTCCGTGTGCATGGGGGAGGAGGGAGCCTTCACGTCTGGTGAGTGTTTCCCATGCTTCATGTTCTGTAACTTTCTTACACCATTTTTATTATAAGGATTTGCAGGAATATTGCATTTTTGTCTCAGAGAGTGACAGGCACCGTAAATGTGGTTTGAGTGACATCAGTCGCTTTGAATACGCCATCTACTTGTCTCTCCACGTGGGGAAATTAGCGTGAGAGCAGATTGAGGGAGTGATACCACCCATCAGTGCGCCTGGACCCGTGCTCAGTGGGGACACTCCCCCAGCCCTGGGCACGTGAAGTCTTCTCACAACACAGTCCCCATGGACGAGGGACTCACTGCTGACCTGCTTGAAGGAGAGTCAGCAGTTGTGATAAACCAGACACAGAGTGCTCCAGGAGAGCTTTCCAGAGACTGTGCAGTAAGTGTGTGGAAATGATTTTAGAGGCAGAAGAGGCTAGAGGAGGCTGATGGAAGGACGGACACTATGAAGAAGAACATACAGGTTCTAGAAAGCGTGAGCGAGTGTATTGTATGAGGAGATGAGGAGACTGTGGTATGGAAGAGAGAGCTGAGGAGATTACCCAGAATGCAGGGCAGAGGAACGTGTGAGCAAGTCATGAAAAACCAGTGCTGGGGAGGGGCCGAGAGGGTCTAGCAGCATCTAATCAGATTCTAGAAGGAGAGGCCGGAGTGCGTGAGAATGAGGCAATGTGTAAAGAGATATGGGTGAGAACTTGCCTAAGTTGTAGAAAGCCACTGTTTCTCAGGTGGAGGAGATATATTGAATTCAGAGAAGGAATGATAAACAATTTCAGATCCACAGACTCTCTTTTGTGAACTGTAAGATGTGGAAGACAAAAAGTTTTAAAAGCAAACTGGGACAACAGATCTGTATTTGTAGCAGAAAAAAGCGTGGAGTCTGGGTTTGACCGCATTTCTCGCCGACTGTCATCTTAAGTAGGTCACCCAACCACTTAGTGTCTCCGAGGACATCTGTCATTGCCTGGTGGGACCAGGGGTGGATAAAAACAAGAATAATCTTGCCACACAAGGCTCTGTGTGGCTTGGATTATTTCCAGAGAATAAATGTAAAAGTGTTTTAAGTCATTATACAAATGGTAGCTAACTTATGATAGAAAGACATAATGTATTTCCTTTAAACATAATTGGCTCTTCTCTTACATTATAACCTCTTCAAGGGCAGGCTTTTCTTTTTTTCTGTTTGTGTTTCCCAGGCACAGAACTTTGCCCATAGTAGACATCAGAAAAAAATAGCCATTAGCTGTTTATGGGTGAGAGACCCACACTTTCCCTGGGATCGTGTGATACAACTTGGTTCCCAGGGGTGCTTCATACTTCATGATCATGAGCTTATTCCTTATTCCACGTGTAGCCTTATTCCTCTGTCAGTCAGGGGAAGTTAGTCTGTCAAAGATAAATCTTCAGGGTTTGTGGCTGTCTTTTTCCTTTAAATATTTTAGTGTGTCTGAGGGAACTCTGCAGTAACAGCTCTGTACCCAGGAGGTAATTATACACAAATGCTTGGTGTTATATGATTCAGCGGGCATTGGTTCAAAGTATGAATCATTCAGGTGCTCCGTCCACCCCTGGAAGGCTGGCTTTTCCTGTAATCTAATACGTTAGGTCATTGTCGTTGCTGGCTTGCTCTCATTTTCTACCTCTTGTGTAAGACTAAGTCATTTGTCTCCACTCATCATTGGAGAAGGAGGGTATCTTGTCATTGAAGATTCAAGACTCCTTTTTGTCTGAAAGCTCTGACTCTTCTCCTTGGATTCTTGGAGGCCCCTCCTGACGGAGCCCCAGAGAATTCCATGAGATGGGCTTGCGTTGCTTTCCCTGGCCTTCACATTGCTTGGCAGACCTTGTTTTCCCAATCCTGTATCCTTTCTCATACCTTATTCTTTTGCAGCTTCATCCTTCTCTTCCTGAATGTGTTCCTACTCTTCCCTTTGGCTGTAAAAGCCATCACTTTTGCATAGATTGACCTCCCAAGATCACCACTCCTGCCTTTCCAGACCACTCTGCCAAGTTTCCAGAGCACCCTCCCTTATTGTTACTTTTTAGATAATATGAAGAAACAACAGTGTATCCCCAGTTCAGCTGCACCTCACTTCCTTTTGCCTCAGCCAGACAAATGATGTCTGCAAATTAATTTGAAACAGTTTTTATTTTTCATACTTACTGTATGGTTTGTTCAAGCGAATCATAAAATTTTAGAGCTTCTAGAAGGCAATTAGCAGTCAGTTAAGGACTTCCCTGGTGGTACAGTAGATAAGCATCTGCCTGGAATGCAGGGGACACGGGTTCGATTCCTGGCCCGGGAAGACTCCACATGGCCCAGGAAGACTCCACATGGCCTGGAGCAACTAAGCTGTTGTGGCAAAACTACTGAGCCCATGCTCTAGAGCCCATGAGCAGCAACTGCTGAGGCCACATGCTGCACCTACTTAAGTTTGTGCTTAGAGCCTGTACTTCACAGTGAAAGAGGCCTGTGGAGGCCTGTGCACCTCAATGAAGACTAGCCCCAACTCGTTGAAACTAGAGAATGCTCATGCACAGTGATGAACACCCAACGCAACCAAAATAAATAAATAAAAAGTAAATTGAATATGGGTCTCCCAATTTTTTAAATGAGGAACCAAAATTTTAAAGAGGTTAATACAATTATCCCCAAGACACACAATTGTACAAGCAATATTCCTTTGACGGGTTCCCTCTGCTTTTCACATGAACAGAGGAAATGAAGCTTTAACAAACAAACAGCTTCCCAAGGGTTTTTTAAAACCTGGCGGATGGACAGCTATTTTCAGTAACCACACCATCAGAATAGCACTAACAGAAGCACATTGGCTTTCTCTTAAGTGCAGAAGTCTTTTCATGATCAAATATTCTTTCATTTTTAAAGATCAGCTATAAACATTGGAATACATTTAGGTTATGAGGAGTCGTAAAGGGAGTATAGAGAGTTCCCTTCCACCCACTTTCCCCTGTGTTAGCATCTTATATAACTGCGGTTCATTTGTCACAGTTAAGAAATTACCATTTGTGCATTACTGTTGACTAAATTCCAGGCTTCCTTTGAATGTCACCAGTTTTCCATTATCCTTTCCGCAATCCCGATCCTGTTCAGGATCCCACGTGCCATTAGTCATCATGGCTGTTTAGTCTCCTCTGGTTTCTTCCACTTTCTCAGTCTTTCCTTGTTTTTTTTTTTTTTTTTTTAATGACCTTGATACTTTTGAAGAGTACTGGCCGGATATTTTGTAGAATGTTCCTTGATTTTGGTCTGGCTGATGTTTTCATCATACTTAGACAGGGGCTAAGGTTTTGGGAAGGGATATTAACTACCTTTTTCCCTACATCATATCAGGGGCACATATTGTCAACATGATTTATCACTAATACTATTTTTTGATACATAGTTGTAAAGAAATATCTGCTTATTTGTTTGGCTGTGCCAGGTGTTAGTTGCAGCATGTGGGATCTTTCAGCTATGGCATGTGAATTCTTAGTTGCAGCACGTGGGATCTAGTTCCCTTACCAGGGATTGAGCCCAGGCCTCCTGCACTGGGAATGCAGAGTCTTAGTGTGAAGATCCTGATGTACACTTTAGCCCTCCTCCTGCACACTAAATGATAGCAGTTATTTCTATTGACTTTACATTCGTTCCGTTTTTCTTTTCCCTGTCCTCGTTCCTTTATGCATGTCTACCCCTATTTTCAAGAGAAGTTGGGTATAGATTTTTCAAAACATTTAGACCTATTAATATGTATGCATTTTCTATTAGGTGGAGAAACAGACCTAAATCAAAACAAGAGAGGTTTGTGTGCCCTTTTCTTAACCATAAAGGTGATAAAACACAGAAGTAACCCAGAACTCAGGGGGCCACTCCCCAGGAGGGCCGAGGGAAGAGAAGACAGGCCTGTCTCCTAGACCACAGGCTTTTTGGCTGTTTGCTCTAGAAATTTCCATCTCTGTGACTCTGTGGTCATTTGACATGTGACTATTTCATAATCCACCAGCCCTATCAAAAGGCTGCTTCCGGCAAGCAAAAAGTCATTCTGAGGCAGAACTTTGAATGCTTCAGGAACTAAAACAGAGACTGTCTCTGCTGTGCGATGCTGCTTGAGAGCAGGTCGTGAGTATCAAGGACTTGGGGGAACACTGACAAGACCTCTCTTTAACTCAATTTCTTCTGGGCGTGTAACTCAGAGAGCCATCTTCAGGCTGGCACTTTCACCTCCGGGCTTCCCTGGTGGCTCAGTCATAAAGAACCTGCCTGCCAAGCAGGAGACATGGATTCAATTCCCTGGGTCAGGAAGATTCCCTGGAGGAGGGCGTGGCAACCCACTCCAGTATTCTTGCCTGGAGGATCCCATGGACAGAGGAGCCTGGTGGTCTGCACTCCATGGGGTCGCAAAAGGGTTGGACGTGACTTAGTGACCAAACAAAAATGGCAGCAACAACAATACTCTCACCTTTTGGCTCTGCTCATGGAGGTTATGGGCTTCTCTGGTGGCCCAGATGGTTAAGAGTCTGCCTGCAATGAAAGAGACCCAGGTTTAATCCCTGGGTTGGGAAGATCCCCTGGAGAAGGGAATAGCTACCGACTTCAGTGGAAATAAGATTGCCAGGAGAAATATCAGTAACCTCAGATATGCAGGTGACACCAACCTTATGACAGAAACTGAAGAAGAACTAAAGAGCCTCTTGATGAAAGTGAAAGAGGAGAGTGAAAAAATTGGCTTAAAACTTAACATTCAGAAAACTAAGATCATGACATCTGGTCCCATCACTTCATGGCAAATAGATGGGGAAACAGTGGAAATAATGACAGACTTTATTTTTTTTGGGCTCCAAAGTCACTGCAGATGGTGACTGCAGCCATGAAATTAGAAGATGTTTACTCCTTGGAAGAAAAGTTATGGCCAACCTGGACCTCATATTAAAAAACAGAGACATTACTTTGCCAACAAAGGTCCATCTAGTCAAAGCTATGGTTTTTCCAGTGGTCGTGTATGGATGTGAGAGTTGGACTATAAAGAAAGCTGAGCACTGAAGAACTGATGCTTTTGAAGTGTGGTGTTGGAGAAGACTCTTGAGAGTCCTTTGGACTGCAAGGAGATCCAACCAGTCCGTCCTAAAGGAGATCAGTCCTGAATTCAATGTTCATTGGAAGGACTGATGCTGAAGCTGAAACTCCAATACTTTGGCCACCTGATGCGAAGAACTGACTCGTTGGAAAAGACCCTGATGCTGGGAAAGATTGAAGCCAGGAGGAGAAGGGAGATGACAGAGGATGAGATGGTTGGATGGCGTCACTGACTCAATGACCATGAGTTTGAGTAAACTCCGGGAGTTGGTGATGGACAGGGAGTTCTGGCGTGCTGCGGTCCATGGGATCACAAAGAGTCAGACGCAACTGAACTGAACCCACTCCAGTATTCTTTCCTGGGAATTCCATGGACAGAGGATCCTGGTGGGCTGCTGTCCATGGGGTCACAAAGACATGACTGAGAGACTCACACTTTCCTGGAGGTTATACACTTAAGAGCACTGGTGAAAAAGCTATCTGGCTAAGTAATAGCTTTGACATTTTACACAATTGAATGTGTCAATCTTGTCTAACATAGTAATTCTCTGGTATGAGCCAATTTATAAATACCTACTTCCTCTACCAGTTTCACAATTCCTTTATTGAATTCCTTCAGATTTGATGATCATGTAATTTTGGGGATGAAGACTGAAACTATTTCAGATTTGAAATCACTAACATGTATTGACCAAGCGCTTAATACATGCAACACTGGGCTCAGGACTTCCTGTGCATCAATATTTATAGTCATCTCAATAACCCTGTAAAGTAGAAATTGGTGCTGTCTCAATTTTGCAGTTGAGGGAGTTAAGTATAAAGAAATTATACAACCATTTTAAGGTCCCCAAGCTTATTAGTGGCGGAGATAGGATTCAAAATGAATTTTATCTAGCTCTAGAGCTGTTTGCTTTTAACAACTGTACCCTACTGTCTGTTGTATAATACCCTCCTGTAAATTCTACCTGTTGGCCCTGAAAAGCCACATAGATTCTATCTAATCCCTCTTCCACACAATGAAGCTTTAAGTATTTGTTTGTTATTGTTTGGTTGCTCAGTTGTGTCCGACTCTTTGTGACCGCATGGACTGCAGCATGCCAGGCTTCCCTGTCCTTCACCATCTCCTGGAGCTTGCTCAAATTCATGTCCATTGAGTCGATGATGCCATCCAACCATCTCATCCTCTGTTGCCCCCTACTTTTCCCTGCCATTCTGTATTTGTTTAGAATGATTTTATTCTTGCACATCTTTTCTTCTACAGTCTTAATTTAAAAAATTCTTTCACCTGTTGCCAGCTACATTATCTTCAGTGATTTCTCTAGTCTTCATCTCGCTGCTATGTTTGGATTCTGGTTAGGCTCCTGTATGTCAATGTCATTCTTAGTGGCATAGGGAGATCTGAATATAGTACATTTGGGTGTGTTGTGATGAGACCCTACCTTGTTTTTGGATGCCACACTTGCAGCCCAAGAGTCCTGAGCAGGACTCCCCAACTCCCCTATAGGTGTTAGTCAAGCCAGACTCCTGAAACGTTTTCATTTGCATCTCTGGACCCTTGCTTTCCTCCTCCATGCTCAATACATGGTATTTTGGAGCCAGATGGGGGATCTGTTATGTTTCATCTTTTGAGCATTGGTCATTGATCTAGCCTGCCAAACTTCCCCTTTCTCTCTCGTTCTCTCTTTCTCGATCTTAACTCTCATCCACCTTATTTATTCAAAATCTCAGCCTCTTGACATTTTGAAGCTGAAGTGGATCACAGGGATATATGTGATAGTCTCGCTCCATGTGTTACTCCAGTGTGACTGAACACACCTGAAGAGAACTAGATTGGGACTATGTTGGTTGGAGCTGTTGTCACATCAGACCCTGGAAGACGTGGGTGGAGAGAATCAGTTTGGGAAATAGTCCTGGGAAGTGTGAGGGAGTGAGGGAGAGTGAGCTTAATGCAGTGAAAGTGGTGAAGTGTACATAGGGCTTCCTGGTGGCGCTAGTGGGAAAGAACCTGCCTGCCAGTGCAGACGATGTCAGAGACGCAAGTTTGATCGCTGGGTCCGGAAGAGCCCCTGGAGGAGGGCATGGTATCCCACTTCAGTATTCCTGCCTGGAAAATCCCATGGACAGACGAGCCTGGCAGGCTGCACCCCATAGAGTTGCACACAGTTGGACAGGACTGAAGCAACTTAGCAAGCATGCACGCAAAGTGTGCGTAAGGCTCACCAGTGTGCCAGCTGGAGCTCAGTCCTTCGGGGCCCTTGGAGAAACCACAAGGAACATGCCTCAGAATCTCCTTTCCAAGGCTGCAGCCAAGTTCTATCCTCGGTGGGTTTGTAGATTGTGTTGTCATTCCTTCCATGCGAACTTCTGGATTGCTCCTGCTTGCTAGCTGAGCAAGTTCTCCAAGTGTCGGGGAAGCGATCATGAGAACAGGAGGAGCGATGTGGGCGCTTGAGCTTGGAAGCTGCCCACGTGCTGGGAACTCTCCACTGTGGTTGTCAGTGAACTTGGGCCTGAGGACACATAGTTGCGGTACTTGTATGTGCTTAGAATTTGCACCCGTTTCTTTATTTGAAAGGTCTGTGATTAGACTACAAACTGAGGGTAAAAACTGTGCTCTGTTGAGTTACCTAGATCAAGAACAGTGTTTTGTGTATCGTTGGGGCTGAATTAATTTTTGTTGAATTAATGAATAAAGTCCTAGAAAATTGTAATTCTGAAAGGCAATATAATTTCAGTTCTGTCATCACATGCTTTTTTTGAAGTCTTACTATTACCCAGCATGTAATATAGTTGTTAGGTGATTTATTTCACTCATGAGAAAGCAAAGTGTAGACCTATTATCTTATTACAGCCTTATATTCTCAACCTCTGAATTTCAGTTCATTGGTGTTAAAACTATGTATTCTAATATATAAATCTGTAGTGTGAATAGCAGAAGATGAAAACTTTTACATGAATTAAGTGAAGTTCTTTTAGGTTGTAGCATTTTATAGTTTTCTGCTACTCAATTTAGAAAACTGCAGTGAATTTCCAAGCCAGAAACCCCATGGTTTATTGAAAAACATCTTTACCATTCTCCAGTTAAATGTTTCTGCTGTGTTGATTCTGTGTATTTGTGGTAAGTCATCATATTAAGAACCTTCTATAGCTAATCCCCTATTATTAAACGCTTAAGTGGCAGTGGAAATTGGATAGTAAGTTTATTCTTTTCAGTGAGATTTCAGAGAAGGGCCAGAAGATGGAATGAAAACACATTGCTTTGTCTCTTTGCTTCTGTTGTTGAATCTAGTCAGGATTGTAAAAGGGCTTGTACTTTTAAAATATTTTAGTCTCTGTTGGAAGGAAGTTGCTGTCCTGAGTGGTTTTCTGTTTTGGACTGCAACAACAAGAACAACACAGTTAATCGTGTATTTGTCTCTCTGTGTATGCTGTATGAACTTTGATTCGTACATACAAATGAACTTTGATTGATTTGTGGCTTTGACTTGTGAAGTTTAATTTGCTCCATGGAGAGTAAAAGTAATGGGCAGAAAATGAGCGCTTGTGATGTCCACGGTTTAGTACTGTTAGAACAACTCCCTTATTTACTGTTCTGTATCCATGGGCCAATTTTCCGAGTTGGGAGCTTGTTGTAGAAATCTCCCTTCAAGTGTTATGCATGATGTTAAATGTGTGTCTAAATTTTTGGTAAGTAGGAAATAAATGCCTTTTGTCTGTGAACATTTTAACTTAATAACTAAGACTGCTCTTTCTAAGAATAGAAAGTCCTACATATTGAAATTCTTAACTTTGAGTGCTTTGGATGGCCTTTGTCCATGTTCCCTTACTTAATTCGTGGTAGCCTCATTTTATAGATATAGAAATCACACTGTGAGGAAGTCAAATAATATGCTCAAGGTCACACAGCTGTTAGGTGAGAGACTGCTTTATCTGAAGCTGATGTTTTGAACTCTATAAAATTTCGATATATGTAGTAGAGATTTATTGATTATTCACTGTGTGCAGTGCAGTGTGTGAGCTAGTTACTAGGGTTCAAATGAGTCAGAAAGTAATGCTACTCTCAAGGAATTTATAATCTAATGAGGGAGATAAGATGTGTGTGTAAATAATTGCAACCCAACATAGAAAGTACAGGTTCAGTTCAGTTCAGTCACTCAGTCATGTCCGACTCTTTGAATGCAGCACTCCAGGCCTCCCTGTCCATTATCGACTCCCAGAGCATGCTCACGCATATGTCCATCAAGTCAGTAATGCCATCCAACCATCTCCTTACTCTGTCGTCCCCTTCTCCTCCTGCCTTCAATCTTTCCCATCATCAGGGTCTTTTCCAATGAGTCAGTTCTTCGCATCACATGGCCAAAGTATTGGAGTTTCAGCTTCAGCATCAGTCCTTCCAATGAATATTCAGGACTGATTTCCTATAGGATTGGCTGGTTTGATACCCTTCCAGTCCAAGGGACTCTCAAGAGTCTTTTCCAACACCACAGTTCAAAAGCATCAATGCTTTGGTGCTCAGCTTTCTTTATAGTCCAACTCTCACATCCATTGGAGAAGGCAATGGCAACCCACTCCAGTACTCTTGCCTGGAAAATCCCATGGACGGAGGAGCCTGGTAGGCTGCAGTCCATGGGGTCACGAAGAGTCAGACACAACTGAGCAACTTCACTTTCACTTTTCACTTTCATGCATTGGAGAAGGAAATGGCAACCCACTCTAGTGTTCTTGCCTGGAGAATCCCAGGGACGGCAGAACCTGGTGGGCTCCCGTCTGTGGAGTCACACAAAGTCGAATACAACTGAAGCAACTTAGCAGCAGCAGAAGCTCACAACCATACATGACTACTGGAAAAACCGTAGCTTTGACTAGATGGATCTTTATTGGAAAAGTAATATCTCTGCTTTTTAATATGCTGTCTAGGTTGGTCGTAACTTTTCTTCTAAGCAGCAAGCATCTTTTAATTTCATGGCTGCAATCACCATCTGCAGAGACTTTGGAGCCCAAGAGAATGAAGTCTGTCACTGTTTCCACTCTTTCCCTGTATATTTGCCATGAAGTGATGGGACCAGATGCCATGATCTTCGTTTTCTGAATGTTGAGTTTTAAGCCAGCTTTTTCACTCTCCTCTTTCACTTTCATCAAGAGGCTCTTCAATTCCCCTTCGCTTTCTGCCATAAAGGTGGTGTCGTCTGCGTATCTGAGGTTATTGATAGTTCTCCCAGCAATCTTGATTCCAGCTTGTGCTTCATCCAGCACAGCATTTTGCATGATGTACTCTGCCTATAAGTTAAATAAGCAGGGTGACAATACACAGCCTTGATGTACTCCTTTCTCAGTTTGTAACCAATCTGTTGTTCCATGTCCAGTTCTAACTGTTGCTTCTTGACCTGTATACAGATTTCTCAGGAGGCAGGTAAGGTGGTCTGATATTCCCATCTCTTGAAGAATTTTCCAGTTTGTTGTGATCTACACAGTCAAAGGCTTTGGTGTAATCAATGAAGCAGAAGTAGATTTTTTTTTGGAATTCTCTTGGTTTTTCTATGATCCAAGGGATGTTGGCAATTTGATCTCTGGTTCCTCTGCCTTTTCTAAATCCAGCTTGAACATCTGGAAGTTCACGGTTCATGTACTGTTGAAGCCTGGCTTGGAGAATTTTGAGCATTACTTTGCTAGCACGTGTTGCTGCTGCTGCTGCGTCACTTCAGTCGTGTCTGACTCTGTGCGACCCCATAGACGGGCGCCCACCTGGCTCTGCCGTCCCTGGGATTCTCCAGGAAAGAACACTGGAGTGGCTTGCCATTTCCTTTTCCAATGCATGAAAGTGAAAAGTGAAAGTGAAGTTGCTCAGTTGTGTCCAACTCTTTGCAGCCTCATGGACCACAGCCTACCAGGCTCCTCCGTCCATGGGATTTTCCAGGCAAGAGTACTGGAGTGGGGTGCTAGCATGTGAGATGAGTGCAATTGTGCAGTAGTGTGAACATTCTTTGACATTGTCCTTCTTTGGGACTGGAATGAAAATTGATCTTTTCCAGTCCCGTGGCCACTGCTGAGTTTTCCAAATTTGCTGGCATATTGAGTACAGCACTTTCACAGCATCATCTTTTAGAATTTGAGATAGCTCAGCTGGAATTCTGTCACCTCCACTAGCTTTGTTCATAGTGATGCTTCCTAAGGCCCACTTGACTTTGCACTCTAGGATGTCTGGCTCTAGGTGAGTGATCGTACCATCCGGGTTATCTGGGTCATGAAAATCTTTTTTGGTATAGTTCTTCCGTATCTTCTTGCCACCTCTTCTTAATATCTTCTGTTTCTGTTAGGCCCATACCATTTCTGTCCTTTATTGTGCCCATCTTTGCATGAAATGTTCCCTTGGTATCTCTAACTTTCTTGGAGAGATCTCTAGTCTTTCCCATTCTATTGTTTTCCTCTGTTTCTTGCACTGATCATTGAGGAAGGTTTTCTTATCTCTCCTTGCATTTTTTTTGGAACGCTGCATTCACATGGGTATATCTTTCCTTTTCTCCTTTGCTTTTTACTTCTTTTCTTTTTTCTGCTATTTGTAAGGCCTCCTCAGACAACCGTCTTGCCTTTTTGCATTTCTTTTTCTTGGGCGTGGTCTTGATCCCTGCCTTCTGTATAGTGCCACAAACCTCGGTACATAGTTCTTCGTGCACTCTGTCTATCAGATCCAATCCCTTGAATCTGTTTGTCACTTCCACTGTATAATTGTAAGAGATTGGATTTAGGTCATACCTGAATGGTCTAGTGGTTTTCCTTACTTTCTTCAATTTTAGGCAAGAAGGAGTTCATGATCTGAGTCATAGCTCCTGGTCTTGCTTTTGTTGACTGTGTAGAGCTTCTCCATCTTTGGTTTCAAAGAATATAATCAATCTGATTTTGGTATTGACCATCTGGTTAAGAAAGTACAAAGGGCTACATAAAAAGTTATAGTAATGGTATTGTGGAATGATGGAGTTTTTAAAATTTTTTACAACTTTATTGAGGTACAGTTGTTTAAAATGTACAATTTGATGAGTTTTGACATATACATATACCAGTGAAACCACCACCACAATAAAGGAGAAAATGAACTACTTTTCTATTAATAGTAAAATAAGTTAAGTTCTAGTCAAGGAGTCCAGCTGATAAACCACAGTATATATTCCATGCTGATAGATTGGAAAAGACCCTGATGCTGGGAAAGATTGAGGGCAGGAGGAGAAGGGGCTGACAGAGCATGAGATGGTTGGATGGCATCATCAACTCGATGGACATGAGTTTGAGCAAACTCTGGGAGATGGTGAAAGAGCAGGAAGTCTGGGGTGCTGCAGTCCACGGGGTTGCAAAGAGTCAGACACGACTGAGTGACTGAACCACAGCAATGCTAGTAGACTCATGAGTTGGAGCAGGTGTGGTCCTGTGGAGCCCAGAGGTGTGGGGATGGAATGCATAAATATGGTAGGACATAGGTGCCGATGGTTCATGGGGCCACTACTGCCTCCACCCCTTTGTTCCCAAGCCATCTACCCTCCCTCTTGGGCACATGGACCTGTAGAGGTCTTTGATTTAGTAAATGCACTGCGTGCTGAAGAATGGCACTTTATTCTTCCAGAGAGTTGCCTGGTACATTGATTGTGTCTTTAGAAAAGCATTTCAGCATTCTGTGAGACTGGTCATTCCTAGGTGCGTTATGCGATAAGCTATCCCACAACCATGGGTTATTCCCATACCTCGTTTACTGGTCATGTGCTGTGCTTGGTGGACTCCATGCCTGTGAATCAGGTAATTCTCATAACCACAAGGGGTCAAAAGTAATAGAATGAAGGTAATAGGAATCACATTGAGAAAACAGAGGGTGTCAGTATACAGTAACAGGCAAGATGAGTGATAAAGAAAAGGATTCTGTAGAACCAGGAAGCTAATCTTGTTCTGTCATGTTGGATAGAAGCTAGCCACTTCCAAAGTCTGCAAATTTTAGCCAATTCTTCAGAGTTCTCAGTCTGAGGTTTATTGGTTTGTAGTCTGGATAAAAATGATGTATGTCTTTTCAGTTGACAAACGTATCCATAGTTTCATACTGTGCTAATTGTTTTTAATTATTATTTATTTTTGACTGTGCTGGGTCTTCGTTGCCACTTGCAGGCTTTCTCTAGTTGTGGTGAGGTTGCTTCTCTTGTTGGGGAGTGCAGGCTCAGTAGTTGCGGCGCACAGGCTTAGTTGCTCCCTGGCATGTGGGATCTTCCTGGACCAGGGATTGAACCTGTGTCTCTTGTATTGACAGGCAGACTTTTAACTATTGGACCATCAAGGAAGTCTTGTTATGGTATGTTCATTGTTAAGAGTGGGTGATAAGACCCTTTCTATTGATGCTAAAGGGCAATTTTCCTCTGATGTCTTTTCTGGAAACCAAATGTCCATATTTCAAAAATGGAGATTTCAATTTCCTGTTTTGAGAGATGAGAATAGCTCCTTAATTAAGATAGCATTTTCCCTGTTAGTAGAAAGATTTGTGCCTATGGGGAAGAGACATTTTGGCTTTTCAGGCCTAGTATTCACCTTTTCATGAAAGTAGTTCCCAGGGGAATACTTGGTATGCAAAGCTAAACTGCATTTCCCTTTTAAATAGTAAGTATAATACTGAGATGAAAGTGCCAAGCCATTACCCAAATAAATTTGGCCTTCTCCATGACATAGACAAGTAAACCAATGATAACTAAATGTGATCAGGGCTACTCTACTACCACTGCTGCTAATCACTGGCATTTATTTAGTCCTTACTATATGTCAGGTGATGTCTGCAGTGCTTTCTGGTGGCTCAGATGGTAAAGTGTCTGCCTGCAATGTGGCACACCTGGGTTCAGTCCCTGGGTCAGGAAGATCCCCTGGAGAAGGAAATGGCAACCTAACCCAGTACTCTTGCCTGCAGAATTCCATGGATGAAGGAGCCTGGTGGGCTACAGTCCATGGGGTCACAAAGAGTCGGACACTACCAAGCAATTTCACCTAGTCTGCAATGCTTTATATTATCTTATCCATTCCATCTTTCTGAAACCCTAAGAAGTATGCATTGTTATTAAGATATTATTATCTGCGTGTACTGTATAAGGTGATGAATTTCCTGGGAGGCTCAGCGGGTAAACAGTCTGCCTGCAGTGCAGGAGACACAGGAGACTTGGGTTCGATTCCTGGGTCAGGAAGATCCCCTGGAGAAGGAACTGGCAATCCACTCCAGTATTCCTGCCTGAAAAATGCCATGGACAGAGGAGCTTGGTGGGCTACACAGTCCATGGGATTGCAAAGAGTCAGACATGACTGAGTGACTAAGTGCAGAATACTGCAGACCTTGAAACAGAAAAAAATATAAGGTGCTAAAACAAATAAAACAACAACAAAGACCAAAGGCTTACAGAAGATAGAAGTTTATTTCTCTTTCACCTAATAGTTCCTAGGTGAGTGATACAGAACTGTCTTGTAACTGTATTGTCTTTAACACATGGCTTCCAAAATTGCTTCAGTGGTTACTATTCTGTAGTCAATACAAAGAGGGCAAAGGGCAAGCAGATTCTTCTTTAAGGAGAACTTCTGGATTTGCATGTATTACTCCTACTTATGTGTAATAGTCATATAGTATATTGGGCTGAATGAGATCCTAGTTCCCAGACCAGGGATTGGACCCATGTTCCCTGCATTGGCAGGTAGACTCCCAACCACTGGACCACCAGAGAAGTCCCAACACATCCCATTTTGTGGATGAGTAGATCAAGGTACAGAGAAGTTAAGTAACTTGTCCAAGGTCATATAACTAGTGAGAAGCAAAAGACTGACTGAGATCCAGACTCTTAGGGGACGACCGAGGATGAGATGGCTGGATGGCATCACTGACTCGACAAACATGAGTTTGAGAGAACTCCGGGAGTTGGTGATGGACAGGGAGGCCTGGTGTGCTGCGATTCATGGGGTCGCAAAGAGTCGGACACGGCTGAGTGACTGAACTGAACTGAACTGATACTGCTTTTAGTCCTAAAGGGCTATTGAAGTAAGAGAAGATTACAATTGCCTTGGGAGTTCAGAAGAAGGATGGAGGTAAGCTGGAGCTGTGGAAGGATGGGCAGTTGTTAACTAGGTGGAAAGGAGAGGGCTGGGGAGAAATAGGCACAGGGATGTGTAGTAGCATGACTCATCTGTGGTTGTGGTTTTAGGAAAGTTAAAAGCTGAGGAGAATGTGGAATAGTGACAGAAATGAGCTTGGAGGAGGGTCTGCTGCTGCTGCTGCTAAGTCACTTCAGTCGTGTCCGACTCTGTGTGACCCCATAGATGGCAGCCCACCAGGCTCCCCCGTCCCTGGGATTCTCCAGGCAAGAACACTGGAGTGGGTTGCCATTTCCTTCTCCAGTGCATAAAAGTGAAAAGTGAAAGGGAAGTCGCTCAGTCGTGTCTGACTCTTAGCGACTCCATGGACTGCAGCCTACCAGGCTCCTCCGTCCATGGGATTTTCCAGGCAAGAGTACTGGAGTGGGGTGCCATTGCCTTCTCCAGGAGGAGGGCCTAGGTGTTTTCATTTTTAACACCCACCCTCCTCCCCCACCAAAAAAAATACCCCCAAACAAAACTGCGTGGCTTTCTGGGCATTCATTTGCTTAACTCCTGAATCTCGGGGTTTGCTTGTGGCTTCTTCTGTTCTGAGCTGACTTGGCTGATCTCTGGTGGACTTGTTCATGTATCTGTGGTCAGCTGATGCCTGGATGGTATGGGCTGGCTTCACTCACTTATCTGTGTGTGGATGGGTTGTTAACAGGCGTGGCGGGGCCATTCATCTCATTCTCTGTCAGGCTAGCTCAGATTCTTCCCATAAGGTGAGTGTGAGAACAGCCAGAAAGGGCAATCCTTCTCCCCTAGTGCTCAAGTATTATTCAGACCTCTAATGTTATATGGGTAAGTTCAGAGGCAGAGAGTGGAGAAATTGTGTCTTTTGACAGAAGTACCTGCAAAGCCACTTGTAAAGAGACGTGCATACAGCGATGAGAAGAATTTATGACTGCTTGCCATTTACCACAGTAATGAACTTGGTTCTGGCATCCTTTTTGCCAGAGGGGTAGATATAGAAGATTGCTGGAGATGTTAATCTCGAGGTGCAGGAAAAAAATCCAGATGCCAAATACAGATTTGAAATTTGATAGCATATAGATAGAATTTAAAGCTGAGAGTGAGAAGAGTTCCCTAAATGGATTCCCTGAGAATACCAACATTTAAGGCACTTCTCCCAAAACAACAATATCAAGAACCACAATGAAGCACTACTACAAAAATGAGTGAAATAAAACTACTGACAATATCAAGTGTTTACAAGGATGCAGATCAACTAGGGCTCCATGCATTTGTCAGTGGTGTGAAAAATGCTCCAGCCGTTTTGGAAAAGAGTTTAGCAGTTTCTTATGAAGTTAAACACACATACCTATAAAAGCCCAAATCTCACTCTTAAATATTTACCAAGAGCAATTAAAACTTACTTTCATACAAAGATAACTGTTCTTCAATGCTTACATTAAAAACTGGAAAAAATTAAAAACTCTCTTTTAATGAATGGATAAATAATACATGAAGTACATTACTATTCAACAGTAAAAAGGAGTGAACCAGGGATACCTCCAGCAATATGGTGACTCTCAAGTGCACGACACTTGGTGAAAAAAGTCAGTCTCAAAAATCTGCCTAACGTATGGTTCCATTTATATACTATTCTGGAAGAGGCTGAGGCAGGAGGGGTAAATTTAGTCAATTCAAGATAGAATAGTCCAGAGGGGAAAACTAGCCCTGAAATGCTTAGAAGTTCATGTGATCCAGAAATAATCTCATGACTTCACTGAAAAATAATGAAATCTCCTCCCTCTACACTTCTGTGAATTTTTTTCACCTCTTAGTCTAGCTGTGTTGAAACATGGAGAAAGCCCTTAAGCCTTCAGGACTCTTTGCTTCTCTGGGCCCTCTCTGGAGGTCCTTGATGAGGTCTTCAGATATTTACATAATACAGTATTAACTTTGGGGAAAAGAACAATCCTTATGAAAGTACAACAAAGCACATTTTAATCACTTTTATAGGATGTTTGTTCGTCTAAATATATGGAAGGTTAGAGTATTTCTAGCTGTGCTATATCCATTATTATTTTTGTATTTATTAGGTAATTTCAAGTATATTATTCCAGTGGAATTTCCTATGAGAAATGCATTGCTTTTATAATACAGTTTTCAGAAACACATTGTGGTGAGAAGCATGGACTGTTGGTAAAACTAAAGCTATGGCTCACTCAGAAACTCTTCAGTGAATTAAACTGTAGCTATTTTTAAAAATTTATTTAATTGGAGGAAAGTTGCTTTACAATGTTGTGTTGATTTCTGCTGTACAACAGTGCAAAGCAGCTATAATTATGCATATAACCCCCTCCCTCTTGACCATCGCTCCCCTCCCCCATCTTACCCCTCTAGGTCATCACAGAGCACCAGGATGGGTTCCTTGTGTTATTTTTAAATAAACTATTTCCCTATCCTCTCTTGTTTTGTCATGTATTAGACGTATTGAAAACATATTAAAAAGTCAGTCACTCCAGTTTTCACAAGCTGTATAGCATAAAATATCTCTAGTGGGAGGGAAAATATCTTATCCACATTTGATATTTTAAGTGAGAGTATGTGTGAATTAGGATTATACTTCTATGGTTTATGGTAGATTGGCTTTGCTTACTTCACTCTTTTGAGTATTAAATAAATTAATATATGTTTTGTTTATGAAAGTCTCCGTACATCTTATAAAACTTATTAATCATTAACTTAAGCAACCACAGATAAAAGGTAGATTTGTACATTGTATGCTCAAGTCCAAGTCAACTGCCTTTCTTCCCAGGTGTTGATTTAGTGAATAAGCAGTTTAAAGATCTTCTCTGATCAGGTGCCCTTGTTTACATTTTGTGGTTTTCAAGGTAAATACAGCAATTTCAGAATAAAGCAAACTGCTGGCGGGTGGCAGTGTTTGTTTTACAAATGCTTGGAAGTAGTTTGGAAACGTTGCCTTTGAAGAATAAGAGGTAAAGACTGAACAAAGCAGCCCTCTGAGTAGAGATCCAGCCTCAACTGGTGGTTCACCACCCTCTCACCTTGTTCTTCTCAAGCCTTGTTGTCTTTTGTTAGCGGGTGTGTGCTGGGCTTAGTCGCTCAGTCATGTGCGACTCTTTGCAACCCCATGGACTGTAGCTCCTCAGGCTCTTCTGTCCATGGGGATTTTCCAGGCAAGAATACTGGAGAGGGTTGCCATGCCCTCCTCCAGGGGATCTTCCCAACCTAGCAAACAAACCCAGGTCTTTCTCATTGCAGGCCGATTCTTTACTGACTGAACCACTAGGGAAGCCCAAGAATACTGGAGTGGGTAGCCTATCCCTTCTCCAGGGGATCTTCCCGACCCAGGGATTGAACAGGGGTGTCCTGCTTTGTTGGTGGATTCTTTACCAGTTCGTTAACTGAGGACCCCTGCAAAAAGAGATTTATGCCCTGTGAAAGTGAAAGTGATAGGTCCGTAGGAGTTCTCAGAGTCTAGCTTCTTCTCTAATGTTTTGCTATATGACTGTGATTTTTGGTGATGGTGGTGGTGGTGTGTATGTGTGTGTGTGTTTGCATGTGTGGATGTTTGTGTGTGTGACTGTTCCACTGGATGACTTAGAGCCGGTTAAAATTAAAATCCTAGAGTCTCTCAAGGTCCATGAAAAACCAGAAGATAATAAGCACATCCATAAAGTGTTCTATCTTGAAATCATAGGTATAGGTAGGCTAAAAATGATTTTTAAGCTAGTACTTTCTAAACAACAGAAGCTTCAGCTCTGGTGAGAAATAAGGCCTTGGGCTTTGTCCTTTTGGTTCCATTTAGATGTACTGCATAAAGCACAAGTCCAGGTATGATTATTCTAGAAAGCTTCATGGTTATTCAACTTGCACTCTGATTGTACCTGCATAATGAAAACCTTCATGTGAATAAATAATGGAAGGTAAAAAGAGTTAAAACAAAGTTAATTATGTGGTTAGCTTGGAAGTTAGGTTTTGTGAAAAGTAAAACTCACTCAGTTATATCCGACTGTTTGTGACCCCATGGAACTATAACCTGCCAGGGTCCTCTGTCCATGGAATTCTCCAGGCAAGAATACTGGAGCTGGTTGCCATTTCTGTCTCTAAGGGATCTTCCCCGACTCAGGGATCAAACCCAGGTCTCTCCTGCATTAGGTTTTGTGATGTTACCACATAAAAGGAAAAAAAAAAAAATCAAATACTTGAAATGTCATGTTAAAAAAACCAGTGTGACCCTCCAGTGGGCAAATGTATAAAATAGGAAAGAGCAGCTGATTGAGTGTAACTGATATTTTGACTTAAAGCAATAATTGGATGTTCTTTGATTCCTATTTCTTTGTCAACGCTTGTTTTTTCAAAAATATATATTTGGCCAGCATTGTTAATAAAACAAAAGGCAGGTACCTTCACTGGTTGACTTCCATATAGGCAAGCCCAGAGAGCAAGCAAGTTCCCTACTTTCACCTAACACAAAGATGGGTAGCATGTTCTGTGGCTTTTGGGGATATTCTTTCTGTATCTTCCTTGCCCTGCAAATAAAATATCAAACAGCCTGAAATTCAAGGTTTCATCACTTAAATAGGGTAGAACAGAAGTAGCCTTGAAACGGCAACTTAGTTGCATAAAACCTTTTGGACTTGGAAACTGTGGTCACTTTCTTCAGAGAAAACAAGGCAGTCAGGAGCCTTTGTTGCCTGTGTTCTCTGAGCCATGCTATGATGGATGTATAGCAACCAAGCAAGCTGAAGACAGCCCAGCCTTGGTTGCCAGAGGCCATGCTATGCTATGCCTAGTTGCTCAGTCACGTCTGACTCTTTGCTGCCCCATGGACTGTAGCCCGCCAGGCTCCTCTGTGCATGAGATTCTCCAGGCAAGAATACTGGAGTGGGTAGCCTATCCCTTCTCCAGGGGATCTTTGCAACCCAGGAATTGAACAGGGTCTCCTGCATTGCAGGCAGAGTCTTTATCAGCTGAGGAAAGCCCACCACAGGCCATAAGAGATAGTAAATGCAAAGTATGAATTACTTGTAGGACAAAGACCTAGATGTAGTTCTCTAGCTTGGGGGTCCTCCAGACCCTTTTGAGAGGGTCTTCAAGATCAAAGTATTTTCATAATGATACTCAGGTGTCGTCTTTTCCACTCTCGTTCTTTGTTGACTGTACAGTGGGGTTTTCCAGAGGCCCTGTGAAGTGTGATGCTGTTATCTCTCTGTTTGCTAATGGAACGTATGCTTGTGTTTTATTGTGTTGCAGATTTCTAATTTTAATCTGTTGTATAGTAAACATTGATAGAAACTGCCCACAAAAGAAAGTCTCTTAGGGGTTTTCAATTATTTATAAGCTTGTGAAGAGGTCTTGATACCAAAAAATTTGAGAACAGTTTACTAGAGAAACAGTCAAGTAGAAAGAGTTAGGAATCAGCTTAACTGAGCTGTAGGAAAAAGCATGTATTAAAAGCAGTGGATTGGCAGGAAACAGGTGAGAACTCTGGTCAGGGAGCGTAATTAGAAGTCAGACCAGCAGGTATACCTAAGGAGGCAGGACAAAATGAAGGGACAAAGTACATAGTTATTTTCCGTGAATTTTTTGAGTTCAGCACTGTGCCTACACCAGGATGGACCTTTGACAAATATTTATGAATGACTGAATTGGAAAATATAAAGATTGTGGAATCACATAAAAGTTTGAAAAACATGAGGTGCAGTGTTTATCATAGCATTTTTATAATGAAGGAAACTTAAATATACACAAGGAGAAAAAAGATATAGACATTGTGATTTGTCCTTAGTGGGAATTTAATATTTTCAAGTAAAGTTTAATAACTACAGAATATGAAATGGATATATATATCCATATACATGGGCTTCCCAGGTGGCGGTAGTGGTAAAGAACCTGCCTGCCCATGCAGGAGATGTAGGAGACGTGAGTCTGATCCCTGGAGGAGGACATGGCAATCCACTCCAGTATTCTTGCCTGGGAAATCCCAGGGATGGAGGAACCTGGAGGGCTACAGTCCATGGGGTTGCAGAGTCAGACATGACTGAAGTGGCAGCACACACAGCGCACGTGCATATATGTACACACACACTGCATCTTCTCTATCCATTCATCTGTTGGGGAGCGCTCAGGTTGCTTCCATATCTTGGCTATTGTAAATAATGCTGTGAAGAATGTAGGGGTGCATGAGTGAGTAAGGGAGTGAAGTCGCTCAGTCGTGTCCGACTCTTTGTGACCCTGTGGACCGTAGCCCACCAGGCTCCTCCGTCCATGGGATTCTCCAGGCAAGAATACTGGAGTGGGTTGCCATTTCCTTCTCCAGGGGATCTTCATGACCCAGGGATTGAACCCAAGTCTCCTGCATTGCAGGCAGATGCTTTAACCTCTGAGCCACCAGGGAAGCCCTATAGCTTTACAAATTAGTATTTATATATACGATGGAATATTACTCAGCCATAATAAATAATTGAAATCTTACCATTTGCAATAACAGAGATAGACCTAGAGGGTATTTTGCTAGGTGAAATAAGTCAGACAAAGACAAATACTGTAATATTTCACTTATATGTGGAATCTAAAAAACAAAACAAATGAACAAACATAGTAAAATGGAAACTGAGTCATAGATACAGAGATCAAACATGTGGTTGTCAGAGAGGGAGGGGGGCCTGGGGAAGAAAGAAGTGGATGAAGGAGATGAAGCAGTACAGACTTCCATTTGCAAAATAATTGAGTCACGGGTATGAAATGCACAGGGTGGGAAATAGAGTCAGTAATGCATTTTATCTTTGTATGGTGACAGACTGTAACTAGACTTACATTTTGAAATGTATAGAAACATCGAATCACTGTGTTGTACAGTAAGTACTAACAGATTGTTGTAGGTTAATTATATACCTCAAAAGCAAACACTCAGACTCATAGAAAAAGATAACAAATTTATAGTTAGAAGAAGTGTGGGGTGGGGAGGAGATGGTGAATTGGAGGAAGGCAATCAAAAGGTACAAACTTCCAGTTAAGATAAATAAGCACTAGGGGTGTACTATACAACATGACAAATATAATTAACACTGCTGTTAATTATGATTAACACTTAGGGTTTAAGAGTTCTAAGAGTTCTCATCATGAAGAAAAAACTAGTTTTTTCCCGTTCTTTAATGTTGTATTTACATGAGGTGATGGATGTTCACCAACCCTATTGTGACAATCATTTAATAATGTATGTAGTCAAATCTTTATGACGTACACTGTAAACTTATACAGTGCTATATGCTAATTTTATCTCATAAAACTGGAAAGAAGAGATAATGTGAAGTGGGAAAAGAGCTCTAGTTAAAATTGTAAATATATTTTCAGTTATAAAATACATAGGCATGTATAGTTGTATATTGTGGTAACTGTATCTGTTTGCCTTTCTAAGAGCATACATCAAAATAATAAATATGGTTAACCTTGGGGCATGAAAAAAGTTAGGACTTTATTTTTTCTTTGTATTCTTTAGATTTTCCAAAGTATTTTGATCATATATCAGTTTTATATGAACAGAAAAGTCAAGTATTTTTTTACATACACACACACTTATTTTAAGCCACTAGAAAAAATTTTGAGTTGTTTCAGATTGAGATATTTTTCTGTCCCAGGCTCAGAATCTTTTAATTTCTTCACTGCTTGTGTGAAGCTGACTTGAATGTCTGGAGGAGGCAGAGAAGGAGGGAATCCCAGGCTGAGGAGGGAGAAATGGCAGCCAATATTGCCCTTATCAGAAGGAAGACACAAACTCAAGAAGTCATTGTAATTTGTCCTGTAACACCGACTGCTCCTTGTGACGATCTTTACCAGAATCTGGGCCGAGAAGGAGGCCTGGCTGCTGCAGGGGTGTCAAGAAAAGAACAAGAAAGCTGGCAGCAGTGAGTAGGAGAAAATAAAGAAATACTAGTTTATCTGCAGCTTTGCTTGCCCTTTGCCATTTAGAAGATATAAAAACTAGGCCTATATTAGGAAGGAAAAGAATAAGAATTAAATATATATATAATGCACACATATATTCTACTTGCTAAAGTTTTTAGTGGTTTTTCTAGAACATAGATGGTCCTTTAGTGCTTCGCTTTTTTTCTTTTCTCCTCTCTTTAGTAGGGGAAATTTTTGGACATTTAAAAGTGAAAAGACCATATACAAAAATGAGCTCAAAGAAGATTATAGACATAAATGTAAGAGTGAAAACTATTGAGATTATTAAAAACAGACATAGAAATAACTCTTTGTGATGTTAGGTTATGCAGTGATTTCTTAGGTATGGCATCAAAGGCACAAGTGATGAAAAAATAGATAGACTGGACTTCATCAAAATTAAAGCTTTTATGCTTCAAAGTACAGCATCAAGAAAGTGTAAAGATAACCCATGATCTGGGAGAAAATATTTGCAAAACATATATTTGATAAAGGGCTCATATCTCAAATGTATGAAGAGCTCCTACAACTCAATAATAAAAAGACAAATGATGTAATTGAAAAATGGGCAAAAGATCTGAACATGTATTTCTCAAAAAAAGATAAAAATGGTCAATTAAGCACATTAAAATACATTAAATATTAGTAGTCATTAGGGAAATATAAATAAAATCCACAGTGACTATTACTTCACACATGTATCATGGCTGTACTAAAAAAGATTGATAATAGCAAGTGTTGGTGTGGATGTGAAATATTAGAACTTTATACACTGTTGATGGGAATGTAAAATGATGCATAATTTTGGAGAACAATCCAGGAGTTCCTCAAAAAGATAAAGTTATCATTTGACCTAGGAAATCATCTCTAGATATATAGCTAAATGAGACGAAACATAATCCACACTAAAACTTGCATACAGATGTTCATAGCAGGATTATTTATAATAGCCCAAAGTGAAAAAAGTCCCAGATGTTCATCAGCTGATACATGGATAAACAAAACATGGTATATCCCCACAAGGGAACATTATTTACCCATAAAAAGTAAGGATGTACTGATACATGGCATGGATGAACCTTGAAACCATTATGCTAAGTTACAAAAGACTCCGTATTATATGATACTATTTATGTAAAATGTCCAGAGTAACACAAAGTAGATTAGTGATACATAGAGATGAAGAAAGGAATAGCAATCCTCTTCAGTATGCTTGCCTGGAGAATTTCATGGACAGAGGACCCTGGCAGGCTATAGACCATGGGGTTGCAAAGAGTCAGATGTGACTGAGTGACTAACACACACACACACACACACACACACACACACACATATACATGTGAAGGAAGGGAATGTAGGGGAATGGGTGCTGAGTACAAGATTTCTTTTTGAGGTGATGAATTTTTCTAAAGTTAATATATAATGATATTTGTACATTTCTCTGAATATTTTTAAGGTACAGTTGAATTGTACCTTAAAGTATGAACTTAATGGAATATAAATTATATATTAAGCTTATGAAAAGCAAAAGGTCATGTAGTCAACATGTGATAAAATGTTAAAACTCATAAATTATATCAACTTGGGGTACTATTATTGTTGTCCAGTCAGCCAAAATAGGTGAAAATTGTAAGCTTTAGAGAGGTTATGAACTTCCCCCTCTTAGAAAAGAGAGGCTATGTGGAAATAGGCATTCTTACACTCAAGGAGAAATTATAAATTAGCACAGACTGTCTGGAGAGCTGTCTGATGAACCAAGGCTACTTTACAAGGCCTTGGCTGAGAGAGGGAAATATAAAATATCCAGCAAGCAAAAAATTCTGATCTTAAATGTTAAATAATAAGGTTCTGTCTCTGCCTACTTATGAGCATGCAAGTTCAGTGATCAGTGGCTCATAAAACTTATTATTAGCTCATAAAGTATATAATTAACATAGGCTGATGAATCAAAAAGTCTAACTGATACAAACTGGAACATTTCTTTGTCCATGAAACATAAGTAACACCCTAGAATTTTGTGTGAAAATCCAACAAAATAGTATTTTCCATGTGACATACATCAGAACGGGGCTTCCGAGGTGACTCATTGATAAAGAATCTGCCTGCCAATGCAGGAGAGGCTAGAAACTCAGGGTCAGTCCCTGGGTCGGGAAGATCCCCTGGAGTAGTTAGACTTTTCCTTACCATTCTATCTGATAACGGATCTAGATGGAAGAGCCTGATAATCTTGTCAAAGCCTTTGTTCTAGTTGAGTCTTAGCGTAGCTAGAACTTGCAGAACTTTTGTTTTGCTTATTTTAAAGCTGTGTTCCTCAAAATAGCTAAAAAAAGAAACAATCAAAATATCCAACAATTTAAGAGTAAGTAAACCATGAAATATCAATGCCATTAAAAATAGGTGCACCGTTGCTACATGTTCTTAGGTATACATTTCCACTCTGGAAGTAAAAACTCTACAAAGTATAACCCTCTTGTTTATTTTTTCATTCCCAGCAAATAGCATAGTGCTTGGCACATACTATGTACTCACTAAATATCTAATAAATGAGCCTGGAAAATTTTATTTTTTGTTAGACTCTGCTTTTCTACATATTGGAAGTAGTTCATAATTAAGAAATATTAAAACAGAACAAAACCATGTGCCTACCTCTATTGTTGCTATGTAACATTTTATTTTGGAGAAGGCAATGGCACCCCGCTCCAGTATTCTTGCCTGGAAAATCCCATGGATGGAGGAGCCTGGAAGGCTGCAGTCCATGGGGTCGCTGAGGGTCGGACAGGACTGAGAGACTTCACTTTCACTTTTCACTTTCATGCATTGGAGAAGGAAATGGCAACCCACTCCAGTGTTCTTGCCTGGAAAATCCCATGGATGGAGGAGCTTGGAAGGCTGCAGTCTATGGGGTCGCTGAGGGTTGGACATAACTGAGCGACTTCACTTTCACTTTTCACTTTCATGCATTGGAGAAGGAAATGGCAACCCACTCCAGTGTTCTTGCCTGGAGAATCCCCGGGACAGGGGAGCCTGGTGGGCTGCTGTCTATGGGGTCACACAGAGTCGGATACGACTGAAGTGACTTAGCAGCAGCAGCAGCAGCATTTTATTTATTAATAAGGATTCAAAGAGAATATGTTCCTTTATGTCTTGAAATATTTTCCTTTAAAAATGTAAGTATTATGAACAAATAAGAGCAACACATAACTTCTTGTCATTCTAGAACACTGGGAGTTACTATTTGGTGCAGACTGTACTTTGTTCAAAGTGTCACAATCCATGATTCAGAGTCCATTTTCAACCCTTCTGCTTTCTAGTGGAAGGGCCTATAGGTGTCAGGATCATTGCAAAAGAAACAAAAAGCCTGAGGAATAAGAAAGAGAGGGGAGAGGGGAAGGTCACTGTTACATGTTAAATACCACTTGATGAAGAGGAGAAAGGGAAGAGGAAAGATGAAAACTGCCAGTATTAGGTCTGCTGAAACTATGCGTGCGCGTAGTCGCTCAGTCGTGTCCGACTCTTGCGACCCCATAGGCTGTAGCCTGCCTGGCTCCTGTGTTCATGGGATTCTCCAGGCAGCAGTACCAGAGTGGGTTGCCATTTCCTTCTCCAACTGGGTAGAGCCTCAAACTAACATTGCTCTTTTTTTTTTATTAGACCTTATTTTTAAGAGAAGTCTTAGCTTCACAGCAAAATTGATGGCAAAGTACAGAGATTTCCCAGGTCAACATCCCCCACCAGAGTAGGACATTTGTTATAATCGATAACTTACAATGACATATCATTTCACTGAAAGTCTGTTGTTACTAAGGTTCACTCTTGGTGGTGTACATTCAGTGGAGGTTGACAAATTCATAAAGATATGTATCTTCCATTACAGTATCACGTACAGTGCATATGTGTGTTCCTCCTATTCATTCCACCCGCTCCACTAAACCTTGTCAACGCCTGAGCCCTTTTTTGCCAGTTTTTTTGTTTAATTGTCATAAAATATTGTATTAGTTTAAGATGTACAACATAATGATTTGATATATATATACATTGTGAAACAACTGCTACAATAAATTTAGTTAACATCCATCACTTCGCTTAGTTTTTTTCTTGTGATGAGAACTTAAAGATTTACTCTTTTGCTGCTAAGTCGCTTCAGTCGTGTCCGACTCTGTGCGACCCCATAGATGGCAGCCCACCAGGCTCCCCCGTCCCTGGGATTCTCCAGGCAAGAACACTGGAGTGGGTTGCCATTTCCTTCTCCAATGCATGAAAGTGAAAAGTGAAAGTGAAGTTGCTCAGTCGTGTCCAACTCTTAGCGACCCCATCGACTGCAGTCCACCAGGCTCCTCTGTCCATGGGATTCTCCAGGCAAGAGTGCTGGAGTGGGGTGCCATTACTCTTTTAGCAACTTTCAAATACACAATACAGTATTGTTGACTATATTGTTAATATTGTAATAGTGTTTAGTCACTCCGCTGAACTCCCCTGAACTTATTTATCTTTTAACTAGAAGTTTGTGCCTTTGGTCCACCTTCACATCCCCATCCACTACCCTGCCTCATCACCCCACACCCTCCCTCCACCCGCAACCTCTGGCAACCATTAATCTGTTCTGTTTCTGTGAGTTTCTTTCTTTCTTTTTTTTTGATTTCTCTTCTAAATGCTGTCATACAGTATTTGTCTTTCTTTGCCTCATTTCACTTAGCATAATGCCCTCAAGTTCCATCCATGCTGTCACAAATGGCAAAATTTTTTCCTTCTTTATGGCTGAATAATATTCCTTATTGAATATTATTCATTTATGGCTGAATAATATTCAACCTCCCATTGAATATATTCCATTAATATTTCATTCCAATAATATTCTATTATATATGGTATGTACTTTATTTCCTTTTTCCATCCATCTGTTGATGGGCACTTAGATTGTTTCCATGTTTTAGCTATTATAAATAATAACGCAGTGAACTTGAGAGTGCGTATATTTCTTCGAGATAGTGATTTCATTTCCTTAAGATCCAAACATGGGATTGCTGGACTATGTATATAGTAGTTTAATCTCCAGTTTTTCATAGTTGCCACACCAATTTACATTCCACCAATAGTGCATAAAGATTCTCTTTTCTCTACATCCTCACCAACTCTGTTATCTCTTGTATTTTTTATGATAGCCGTTCTAACAGCTGTGAGGTGATGCCTCATTGTGTTTTATATTTGCATTTCCCTGATGATTAATGATGTTGAGTACTTTCTCATGTACCTGTTGGCCATCTGTATATCTTCTTTGGAAAAATGTCTGTTCATGTCTGTCCAGTTTTTAATCAGATTGTTTGGGTTTTTGCTGCTGAACTGTATGACTTCTTTATAGGTTTTGAATACTAGTTCCTTATCAGATATATGATTTGCAAATATTTTCTCCCATTTAATAGGTTGCATTTTCATTTTTTGACAGTTTCCTTTGTTGTGTAGAAACTTTTTCGTTTGACGTAGTCCCACTTCTTTTAAATTTTGTTTTTCTTCCCTTTGTTATTGGTACAAAATCCTGTCTGTTTTAAAATTGGGTTGTTTGTTATTTTGCTATTGAGTTTTATGAATTCTTTATATATTTTGGATATTAATCCCTTATCAGATATTTGTTTCACAAATATCTTCTCCCATTCTAATCTCTGATCCTCTCACTTTTTGCCTTGGTTTTGCTTTTTCCAGGACGTAGCCTTTTCAAACTGGCTTCTTTTACTTAAGTCTATATATTTAAGGTTCCTCCTTGTCTTTTCATGACTTTGATAGCTCATTTCTTTTTAAAATATTGGTATATTCTGTCATCTGGATTCCCACAGTGAATTTATCCATTGACCTACTGAAGGACATCTTGGTTGCTTCCAAATTTTGCATATTAGGAATAAAGCTGCTATAAATATCTGAGTGCAGCTTTGGTAGACATAAGCTCATTTGGATAAATACCAACAAGCTTGCTGGATCGGATGTTAAGATTATATTTAGTTTTATAAGAAACCCCTAAATAGTTTTTCAAAGTTGATGTGCTATTCTGCATTCTCACCAGTAATGATTGAGAATTCTTGCCAATATTTGATGGTTTTAGTCTTTTGGGTTTGGGACATTCTCACTAGTGTGTAGTTGTAGCTCATTATTTTAATGTGCAATTCCTTAATGACAAATGATGTTGAGCATCTTTTCAATTGTTTCAATGCCATCTCTATATCTTCTTTGGTGAAGTATCTGCTTAGATTTTTTTGGTCAGTTTTTAATTGGATCATTGGTTTTCTTATCACTGAATTTTAAGAGTTTAATGTATATTTTTGGTAGCAATCCTTTGTCAGGTAAGTTTTTTACAAATATTTTCTCTCCATCTGTAGCTTATCTTATTCTCTAGACAGTGTCTTTTGCAGAGTAGAAGTTTTTAGTTTTGCCAAAGTCTAGCTTACCAATTATTTCTTTCATGGATTGAGCCTTTGCTACTGTATTTAAAAAGTCATCACCATACCCAAGGTCATCTTGGTTTTCACCTATGTTATCTTCTAGGAGTTTTATAGTTTCACATTTTACATCTAGGTCTGTGATCCATTTTGAGTTAATTTTTGTGAAGAATGTAAGGTCTTCAATCTTTTTTTTTTTTTTTTTTTGCATGTTGCTATCCAGTTGTTCCAGCAGCCTTTGTTGAAAAGCTCATCTTTCTCCATTTTGTTGCTTTTGCTCCTTTGTCAAAGATCTGTTGGCTATAATTATGGGAGTCTACTTCTGGACTCTATTCTATTCCATTGATCTGTTTTTCTGTTCTTTCGTTCTTGGCATGTTGTCTTGATTACTGTAGCTTCATAGTAAATCTTGAAGTAGCCCTTTTCTTTTTCACTAAGGACAAATTGGGAAGTTGGCGGGGAAGATGGATACCAATTTGAAGATTTGACTTGAGGCATTTTGACCAAGTGTGTATGCTGATTGTTAATCTATTAATAGAGTCAAGTACAAGTCTTTACCCAGTCACAAGCAGCATTCAGGTATTCAGGTAAGCCCCTTTATTTCCTTAGTGGGAGGAAGCCAAAGGGTGGGACACATCACAGTTTCCCTCTTCAAGTCCCATCACTAGAAAGAAACAATGGAAGTGGAAAAGAACCTTCCCCCCACCACTAATAGTACTGTTAAAACAACAGCAACATGAATGCTGATCAGCCAGCGTAAAAGTAGAAAGTGCAAGCACCTCGAAAGCCCCCTGTGTGCCACTTGCTCATATCCTGCCCTTTCTTCCCCCACAGAGATAACTGCTCTCCTGACTTTTGTGTTAACCAACCTCTTTCTTTAGTTTTATCATTTACACTATATGTATGTATTTCTAAATTAAATATACAAATCTCATTGTTTTCTGAGTCCATGAAATTGGATAGAAAAAAATTACATCCTTGTTTTCATTCGCTTCTTTTATATTTCACTATTTCTTATTAGTTGTGCCTTTAATGACAAAAGGAGCTAATAAAACATTATTCTGAGAAGGCGTCTGTTGGCTCCACTGGCTCACTGAAGGCCCACGACATGTTCTTGCTAGGGTATTTCCTGGGAGTGGCATTGCTAGGTCTGAGAACATGTTTTCCCACTCTTACCAGGAACCAGCAGATGCTCCATTCCAGCCCTTCTTGTCAGAATTAGTCCTTTAACCACAGAGCATGGCCAATAATGTGAGGGACCGCTTTCTCAGTTCTCCAAAGAATGACACATAACCAGTCCGTTCTATGTGATAGGAGAGATGTTGATTTGTTAGTAAATTTCTTAGGCATTAGGGCTTATTTCTCTCCTGGAACCACAGAGCTGGCATGCAATTCTTGGTTGTCTTACTGGGAGCTTCTTTGTCCTGCGCTGGGTGTAATGGAGTCAGACTGGTGGAGGTTTAGACCCTGTCCTGGCCACTTACTAGGAGTGTGACTTTGAGGGGTTACTTCTTCCCACTCTGTCTCAGTGTACACACTGTAAAATGATGGTGATATTGATGTCCTGGGGTTCTTTGAAAATTACACAATTTGTGTAAATTTACAAGCACAGTTACTAGCTCAAGGTGGATCACTAAGGGTTGTTTTCTTCCTAATTCCCATCCATTCCCTTTATTATTAATACAAAGAATTAGAGATATAGATGGAAGATAGAGTTAAATTTCTGTATCTTATATAAAATTTCTTCTTTCTTTCCCCTTTTCTTTGAAATGCTGGAAATTGATTTATATATATATATGTATACTCACTTCAGTCGCTCAGTCCTGTCCAACTCTTTGTGACCCTGTGGACTGCAGCATGCCAGGCTTCCCTGTCCATCACCAACTCCTGGAGCTTGCTCCACTGAATCGGTGATGCCATCCAACCATCTCATTCTCTGCCCTCCCCTTCTTCTCCCACCTTCAATCTTTCCCAGCAGCAGGGTCTTTTGTAAGAAGTCAGTTCTTCGCATCAGGTGGCCAAAGTATGGGAGCTTCAGCTTCAGCATCAGTCCTTCCAATGAATATTCAAGACTGATTTCCTTTAGAATCAGCTGGTTTGAATCACCTTGCAGTCCAGAGGACTCTCAAGAGTCTTCTCCAACACCACAGTTCAAAAGCATCAATTCTTCAGCACTCAGCCTTCTTTATGGTCCAACTCTCACATCCATACATGCCTACTGGAAAAACCATAGCTCTGACTAGATGGATCTTTGTCAGTAATGTCTCTGCTTTTTAATATGCTGTCTAGGTTGGTCATAGCTTTTCTTCCAAACAGCAAGCATCTTTTAATTTCATGGCTGCTATCACCATCTGCAGTGATTTTGGAGCCCCCAGAAATAAAGTCTGATACTGTTTCCATTGTTTCCCCATCTATTTGCCATGAAGTGATTGGACCAGATGCCATGATCTTCGTTTTCTGAATGTTCAATTTTAAGCCAGCTTTTTCACTTTCCTCTTTTGCTTTCATTAATAGTTTTTTCAGTTCCTCTTTGCTTTCTGCCATAAGAGTGGTGTCATTGCTTATCTGAGGTTATTGATATTTCTCCTGGCAATCTTGATTTCAGCTTGTGCTTCCTCCAGCCCAGCATTCTGTATAGAAGTTAAATAAGCAGGGTGACCATATACAGCCTTGACGTACTCCTTTCCCAATTTGGAACCAGTCCATTGTTCCATGTCCAGTTCTAACTGTTGCTTCTTGACCTGTGTAAAGAATTCTCAGGAGGCAGGTAAGGTGGTCTGATATTCGCATCTCTTGGAGAATTTTCCAGTTTGTCGTGATCGGCAGTCAAAGGCTTTGGTGTAGTCAATGAAGCAGAAATAGATGCTTTTCTGGAACTCTCTTGCTTTTTCTATGATCTAACAGATGTTGGTAATTTGATCTCTGGTTCCTCTGCCTTTTCTAAATCCATCTTGAACATCTGGAAGTTCATGGTTCACATACTGTTGAAGCCTGGCTTGGAGAATTTTGAGGATTACTTTGTTAGTGTGTGAGATGAATGCAGTTGTGTGGTATTTTGAACATCCTTTAGCATTGCCTTTTTTTGGTATTGGAATGAAAACTGACCTTTTCCAGTCCTGTGGCCACTGCTGAGTTTTCCAAATTTGCTGGCATATTGAGTGCAGCACTTTCACAGCATCATCTTTTAGGACTTGAAATAGCTCAGCTGGAATTCTGTCACCTCCACTAGCTTTGTTCATAGTGATGCTTCATAAGGCCCACTTGACTTTGCACTCCAGGATATCTAGCTCCAGGTGAGTGATCACACCATCATGGTTATCTGGATCATGAGGACCTTTTTTATATAGTTCTTCTGTGTATTCTTGCCACCTTTTCTTAATATCTTCTGCTTCTGTGTTATATATGTGTATATATATATATATATATATATATATATATACACATTTTAAACTTAAAATACAATTGATTTACAGTGTTGTGTTAATTTCTGCTCTATAGCAAAGTGATTCAGCCATACATATACATAGATTTTTTTTTCGTGTTCTTTTCCATTGTGATACTGAATATAATTCCCGTTCTTTACAGTAGGACCTTGTTGTTTATCCATTCTGTATATTCTGTTTGGATCCACTAACCCCAAACTCCCATTCCTTCCCTCCCTTCCTTTTTCCCTTCACAAGCCCAAGTCTGTTGAGAATTGTTTTAATTTTCACCTCTGTTATTCCAGTACACTCATGTTTGATTCTGGTGACCTCCACATTGCTGTGATTTTAGTTCAGACTTTGTTTGGGCTCAGTGGAGGAGTCAGCACAAGTCACTGAAGCTCTAGAAAAGCTTATGTGGACATCACATGCCTTGTTCCTGGCTTTGCCCACAGCTGCTCCTTCAGTGTCTTGCACTCTGTTAGTCCGGTTCCACCACCTCTAATTACTCTTCACTCTTTGATGGCATCGTTCTCACCTCTCATTAGGTGGTTTGTGTGTGTCAGCTCATAGAATTAGTAGTTTTGTGTTTAGTTTGTCTAGATTTGTATAGTGTTTGCAAAGCTTGTGTAATTTCCTTAGGTAAGATACAGTTCATAACAGAATGACACCTTGCAATTTAAATAGCAGCTGTTGAGGGAAGTCAGACAGTTACAAACTACTCTCTGCTCTTTTGCAAAATAGCTGTGCCCTGATGAAATGAATAATATGTTTTAGGGCATACCTGGATTTGCTACTGTAGTTTAATTTACATAAACAAAGGAAAAACTCTACTTATTTGAATTTGTTTCCAAGTGCAGCACAAGTCTATTCCTGTGAGAGAATTTTGAAAGAATTTTGAAAGAGTCTTGTTCCTAAGAGAAGGAAATTCTTACCTGTTAGTTCTTACAGTGGATATGACCCATCACCTGCTTCCGGGAAGGGGTGTTTTACTTGAAAGGTGAGAATTTATGTCTGTATCATTCATTTATTTCTAAAGTATTTAATGAAGACGTTTTATGTGCTTTATACTTTAAAAAGTTTCATGTACACCCATGGCGGATTCATGTCAATATATGGCAAAACCAATACAGTATTGTAAAGCAAAATAAAGTAAAAAAAAAAATTTTTTTTTAATAAAAAAAAATTTTTAATAAAAAAATAAATTTTCCCAGCTTTATGACGGTTGATTGACAACTAAAATTATGTACATTTAAAGCATACAAGTTGTTGATGTGATATACGTGTATGTTAGATACTTTGATAGATGTTGGAAATATGAAAGTGATTAATACATACACTGTTTCTGCTCTCATGGTGTGACTGCCCACTGATGTGCAGAACATTTTTATCTTTTTTTTGTCTGCATCGTGGGGCAATGGAACTTCCTACCAGGGATCAAACTTGTGCTCCCTGCATTGAAGTGCAGACTCTTAAACACTGTACCACCACAGAAGTCCTTATGCCCAGAACATTCAAGTTTGACTTCTTGACTTTGGTCATAGTGGGTAAAGGTGGTCTGTAGAGGATCAATAACTTGTTTGAAAAGCCATATGTTTTATAAATATTTCATTTTATATCTATCTTGGCATTTAATAAGAAAATTTAAAAGAAAATGCTGGCTTATTTCCTTTGGATTAAGGAGAATAAAGAAAATCCGTGTCCACCCATGTGCCCAGTTCAAAAGGGGAAGCCATAGACCTTTGACAGATGGGCAGCAGGTGAAATGTTAATACTTTGGTGGCCACTGAAACTCAATAAGATAGTCTGGCTCCTGAAGCAGGTGCCACATTCTACCTGGGGCTTCTCTTTCTGTGTCTAATCTATAAAGACACAGACATTCTCTTTCCTAATAAGAGGCTTTGTATTATTGGACTTGTGTCTTTTAACAGTGGCATTGGAATACTGGGCTTTTTTGGGAACTGTTATGGCAGTATTATGGGAAAAGGCTAGTTTTAAGGTGGGAAACCCTTTTTTCTTCGTTAGGGAACCTTAATCCTCACAAAATTAATCAAGTAAGGGTCAGTTGCCAAGGAAAAACATACAGTAAACAAAGAGGAGAAGGCTAACATCAATGATCATGTTACATATTATAGTAGGTAGTCATTGGTTACTTCTCAGTTTTCTTGTTTAACAAATCTTTTAAAACTGAGAAAAGGAGACATTAGTGTATATTAAATACTTAAAATATATTTTTATAATCTGTCTAGTTAATGAATAGAGAAGATTAGAAGGGGGAGATAGAGAGTGAGAAGGGTGGGAGTGGAGAGAGGATGTAGAAGAGAAGGCTCCAGGTGATTGAAGAGATGGAGACCGAGGAGCTAGCCATGAGGAGGGAGGAGGAGGCAGGAGGAGAGTTCCTTACCCTGGACTCTTAATTTGGGTAGTTTTCTTTTTTTTAAGAATCAAGCGTTATTGACTCTTACCATTCTTTGGTATTCTAATTAGTGCATAAATAATTACTCTTTTTTTTTTAAAAAAAAATCTCAGTTTTATTTATTTATTTTGCTTTACAATATTGTATTGGTTTTGCCATACATTCACATGAATCCACCATGGGTGTACATGTGTTCCCCATCCTGAACCCCTCTCCCACCTCCCTCCCCATCCCATCCCTCTGGGTCATCCCAGTGCACCAGCCCTGAGCACCCTGTATCATGCATCGAACCTGGACTGTCGATTCGTTTCACATGTGATAATTTACATGTTTCAATGCCATTCTCCCATATCATCCTGCCGTCGCCCTCTCCCAGAGTCCAAAAGACTGTTCTATACATCTGTGTCTCTTTTGCTGTCTCGCATACAGGGTTATTGTTACCATCTTTCTAAATTCCATGTATATGCGTTAGTATACTGTATTGGTGTTTTTCTTTCTGGCTTACTTCACTCTTGATAATAGGCTCCAGTTTCATCCACCTCATTAGAACTGATTCAAAGGTATTCTTTTTAATGGCTGAGTAAACAATTACTCTTAATGCTTCAAGAACTGGCTTTGACTGTCTACAAGTTCTCAAGCTAGGAGAGTCATAGCAGTCACCTCCTATCCTCACTTCCTCATTGTCTACCCCCTGACAGGGTATTTTTCTAAGGATTCTGGCTCAAGAATCCTCACAACATAGGGTACACTTCCTGAGAGTCCAATACAGTCAAACAGATATGAATGTATATCAGATAGAGAAAGAAGAAGAGTTGAATTAAATAAATGGGTTTTCACTTATTTGAAAATTTATGCCTTTATGAAAACTAGTCATTATCTCACCTGAGGATGTAATAGGAGAAACTGGCTTAAGCAGTCTGAGGAAAGTAGCATAAACAAGGAGAGCTGTATCACTCACCAAGAGGGCTGTTGAAATTAAGATGAGTTTTTAGATGTCTGAAGTGAAATTTTCAAAGGATTTCCTTACTCTTGAAAACTTATTATTAATCCTGCATATGCATTTGCCCTTTCATAATTGTTGAAAGGTAAACTGAGGCACATTAACGTTTTTTTTTTTTTGGAAGCGTTTGTAAACAAACAGAATTCTAATGGGACCATGCCAAATCAGAAGTGGTTAGGAGCTTTTTAAGGACAGGAGCTAAGGGAAAGGTTTTTACAGACAGGATGCAGAAACAAAGCAAAGCAATTAGTTGATTTGTTATAGCTTATTCAGTTGCTTTGGGAAAGCCTTGCTGGTTGGTTGTGATCGGTTGTTCTTAAGTTTCACTTTCTCAGATTTGATTCTGGCTTCGGTGTTGGTTTGCTTATTTAGGCTACCAGAGGATTAGATGCTGCCAGCACCGGCCCCTCCACCCAATCCTCCCCCATGTGATGGCCTCCTGTTTAAATACTTTAACAAGAGTATACGCACATAGTTGTATAACTCTGTCGCTTTGGTCAGTCGTGTGGTAAAAATAATTTTGTGGGTGGGTTTAAACTCGTGATTAGTGTTGTTTGTTTAGGACCTTTTTTTTATTTTTTAGTTTTAGTTTTTAATTTTTTTAATTTTAATATCTTTAATTCTTACATGCGTTCCCAAACATGAACCCCCTTCCCACCTCCCTCCCCATAACATCTCTGTGGGTTATCCCCATGCACCAGCCCCAAGCATGCTGTATCCTGCATCAGACATAGACTGGCGATTCGATTCTTACATGATAGTATACATGTTAGAATGCCATCCTCCCAAATCATCCCACCCTCTCCCTCTCCCTCTGAGTCCAAAAGTCCGTTATGCACAGCTGTGTCTTTTTTCCTGTCTTGCATACAGGGTCGTCATTGCCATCATTCTAAATTCCATATATATGTGTTAGTATACTGTATTGGTGTTTTTCTTTCTGGCTTACTTCACTCTGTATAATCGGCTCCAGTTTCATCCATCTCATCAGAACTGATTCAAATGAATTCTTTTTAATGGCTGAGTAATACTCCATTGTATATATGTACCACAGCTTTCTTATCCATTCATCTGCTGATGGACATCTAGGTTGTTTCCATGTCCTGTTATAAACAGTGCTGTGATGAACATTGGGGTACATGTGTCTCTTTCAATTCTGGTTTCCTCAGTGTGTATGCCCAGCAGGGGGATTGCTGGGTCATAAGGCAGCTCTATTTGCAATTTTTTAAGGAATCTCCACACTGTTCTCCATAGTGGCTGTACTAGTTTGCATTCCCACCAACAGTGTAAGAGGGTTCCCTTTTCTCCACACCCTCTCCAGCATTTATTGCTTACAGATTTTTGGATCGTAGCCATTCTGACTGGTGTGAAGTGGTACCTCATTGTGGTTTTGATTTGCATTTCTCTGATAATGAGTGATGTTGAGCATCTTTTCATGTGTTTGTTAGCCATCCGTATGTCTTCTTTGGAGAAATGTCTATTTAGTTCTTTGGCCCATTTTTTGATTGGGTTGTTTATTTTTCTGGACTTGAGCTGCATAAGTTGCTTGTATATTTTTGAGATTAGTTGTTTGTCAGTTGCTTCATTTGCTATTATTTTCTCCCATTCTGAAGGCTGTCTTTTCACCTTGCTTATATTTTCCTTTGTTGTGCAGAAGCTTTTAATTTTAATTAGATCCCATTTGTTTATTTTTGCTTTTATTTCCAGAATTCTGGGAGGTGGATCATAGAGGATCCTGCTGTGATTTATGTCAGAGAGTGTTTTGCCTATGTTCTCCTCTAGGAGTTTTATAGTTTCTGGTCTTACATTTAGATCTTTAATCCATTTTGAGTTTATTTTTGTGTGCGGTGTTAGAAAGTGATCTAGTTTCATTCTTTTACAAGTGGTTGACCAGTTTTCCCAGCACTGCTTGTTAAAGAGATTGTCTTTACTCCATTGTATATTCTTGCCTCCTTTGTCAAAGATAAGGTGTCCATATGTGTGTGGATTTATCTCTGGGCTTTCTATTTTGTTCCATTGATCTATATGTCTGTCTTTGTGCCAGTACCATACTGTCTTGATGACTATGGCTTTGTAGTAGAGCCTGAATGATGATTTGAGCTGAGGGTAGGGTGTTGTTGGAAGTAGTAGAGAAGCGAACCTCTGTCACCATAACTCATGCTCCCAACAAGGGCTCTGGCAGTGTGAGATGAGCACTGATGATGTCATGTAACTATAGAACTGTCTCCTCAGAAGTGGCCATCTGTTGCTTTGAACCTGAAGGCAGTGGTCTTTCAACCTTTTTGATCATATGTTCCAACAGAAGCAAAGTGGGAATAATAGATGTTTACTTATAGAATATATATATTATATATATATATTATTGTAATACTGAGTAGTATGCATTATTGAACATACACAGAAAATAAATCTGAATATATATTCAGTTTTTAGACATTTCTTCCACACCCTAGTAGACTGGGCACTCCTGGAGAATGTGCACACCTTTGTGGAAACCTTCTGCCCTGGTAGTTTGCCTTTTTGATGACTCAGCTGTTTTCATGGCCTGACTGGTGTTAACTAGCTACCCGATCTTGGGCAGATAATCTCACTTAAATCATGTGTAAATTTGGGAGTAATTACAGCTATCTCATGGAATCGCACTAAGACGTCGCAAGTTGTAGCAGTCTGAAATGTCAGCGCTTTTCCGCATGCCATTTCTGTCTCATCTCTTCTGTTTATTCATGATACGTACTTCCTTCTCTTCTGCCTTGGGATTTTAGTTTACTGATTTCACTTTGTGTGTTTCTCCTGACTTCCCCCACGCTCCCAGTCTTGTGTACTGAGAGAGTATTGGTTTAGGCTAATTTGCCATAATGCTATGTCCAGTTTTACTGAGTCAGTCCTGGTTTTCATCTGTTGTCTAGCGTCATTACAGTTCTTTTAACTTTAAAAGGTGTCCTGGTTTAGAGTAAAGGACATGCCCCGCACACCCTCCCGTTAATCAGTCACCAGCAAATATAGAGGACCTTGATGGGAGCAGACCTCTTGAATGAAGGTCAGCACCTTGGCACTACACAGATGAGAGATGGTTATTTTCAGATGAGCTGTTAGTCTCTAGTTTATCCCAGCTGTTATCAGAAGAGAGGGAGGGGTCTTATAACTTACTGTCTATAAGGAAATGACCAAGGGAGTGGTAAGTATGGCATGCCCGTAGAGAGATGTTGAGTGTATCTGCCTACGCAGATTGCAGAATGAAAATCTAAATTTTTTTGGATATTGAAGTTAGAAATCTACATCTGGGACCTGAAACTTGACATCATAGTGAACGTTTTCCAAATTGAGAAAAAGTTCTTTCAATGTGGAATAAAGTGTTATGCTATCATGTAAGGTTACATTCATGTTCATAACAGGAGTTTAGAAATAGGTCTTCTTGTTCTTCCCCAGGCTCTCAAGAAGCAGCGGAATCATTTCTTGTTCTCCTAATGGCTTACTCAAGACTGTGGCTCCTTGTCCTATGTTTTTTTTTTTTTTTTTGCCCTATTTCTGGCTCCATGCTTCACCACTGTTGGACACTCAGCAAATATTAACTAGCAATGGTGAAGCTTATTCTAACAGTGCTGGGGGAGGAAGAAACCATACATGATTAATAAATCATGCATGTCTTTTTCCTTTTCAAAGATCCTGTAACTGTGTCCTAAGACATACTATTTAAAATTACTAGACTTGTTAGGGAATTATAGGTAGAGAGCTTATGTTATAGTAAAGAAAATGAGTTTTTTGGTATTTATTTTTACTTTTTTGACATTTATGGGGATTGATCACATAAGAAGCTATTAGACAAGTTAACTTTTGCATTCCTCGAGATCTATAGGCTTTGTTTCCTAAAAAGAACATTGATATTTGGTTGTGATCCTTAGCGCTGAAAGGTTAACAACCCTGACACAAGACTTGAAAACAAAGGTCTTTATTTCCTCTAGTAGAATTAGGAGCAGGTGATGAATGTAGTGGAACATATGAGCTTTTCATTGTTTCTCCAGGAGAAAAAAAGTAGGGATTGAAACTATTTGATGTGTACATTTAGAAAATCAGTTATGACTTAAATGTAAATACAATTCAGATTTTTCTGCGAAAGCTTGACATTTTATATTATATTAGAATAAGCAGTGACTTTCCCCTTAGAAATTTATATGAGTAATATGTCTGAAAGCTGCTCTGGATCACAGTCTGTTTTTCATTTTCCGACCTGGACGTTTTATAAGTCAATGCTAACCTTCTTGAGTTCTGTTTGTATTTTAGTTTCCGTATTGGACTCACTGAACTGTAGGAATGATAACCCATGAGAACTTAGTAAGGAATCCAGATAATACTTTTGGAGACAGGGTGCATGTATTTGGGTACCATATGGTAGCAGAGAGTCAAATCCCTGTCAAATCAAATTCATACAGTAATGAATCTCACTTCTTTTAGTCATTCAGCACATACTTAAAGGTACAGATTTCCTATACCTAAAGGTACAGATTTCCTCAGATTTTACCCTTTTCCCTTCTCAATTCTTATACTTCCATGTAAAAGTTTCATTGATTCTTAGAGTTTAAATTGCCATCTTTGTGCTGATGGACTCTCAAATTTATATTTCAAGTTCCTTATCATTTTCTTTTCTAGTGACTCATCACCCATGGGTTTCCTGGAGGAAGTGGTATTTTGGAATCCCATCTACTATTTCACAATTTAAAAATGAGTTTATTTAAATGTCAAGAAGTAATCATTGTAATTCTTATTAAGACTAAAAGGAAGGTCTTATTTCACGTGGAAAATGAGACACCCAGTGGACTTGTCCTCAGGCAACTGGGAAATCATGACTCCGATGATGAAAGGATGGTTTAGAGATACATGTTTGAAATTCAGAGAGGAGCAGCTACCAAAGGGGAATTTGCTGTATGTCTCAGGAAACTCAAACAGGGGCTCTGTATCAACCTAGAAGGGTGGGATGGGGAGGGAGATGGGAGGGAGGTTCAAGAGGGAGGGGATATATGTGTACCTATGGCTGATTCATGTTGTGGTTTGACAGAAAACAACAAAATTCTGTAAAGCAATTATCCTTCAATTAAAAAATAAATAAATTTTTAAAAAAGAAAAAAAAACAGAAAGAATGATTTTTTTTTTTTGTAATATTACAGAATTAGTTGAGTGTTACAAAATTAATTAGGGAAGCCTTCCTGGAGAAAGTGATTCTTCAGGGTTTTGAAGTTAGAAGGGATTTGACTTGGTGGGAAGTTGACAGGCCAAATTATTTAGATGATAGAACAACACACATAGGTGTCTTTGGAAGGAAAAACAAGCTATGGATTTGGGGCAGGGACTTTTTGTGTGTGTTTGAAACACAGAATCTGTTGAGGAATAATGAGAAAAGGTCAATGAAGTAGTGATATGAGATAGGAGACTTGGTGGAGCACACTCAGGATGGGGTAAATGAATTTGCACTTGATGCAGAAGAATTCTTAAACAAGAAACTATGCTAAAAGCAGTGTTGGAGGGACTTCCTCATGGACCAGTGGTTAAGACGTCGTTTTCCCAATGCAGGGGGCCTGGGTTCAATCCTTGGTCAGGGAATTAGGCCCTGCATGCTGCAGCTAATAGTCAGTGCAGCCCAGAAAAAAAAAAAAAAGCGATGTTGGAAGAAATTGATCCGGTAGACTCAAGACTGAATTGAAAGGGGAGATATTCATGATGGAGACTCAAGCAAGGACATATAGTTGGCTTGATGTAAGGTGATGAGCTGTGCACTTAGGTGAAGCTGTGCAAATAGAGAATGGTAGTTGTTAAAGCAAGAGGCATATCAGAAAAACCATATTGGATTAGACAAAAATTTATATTTGAGTGAGTAAATATTAAGACGAGAGGAGTTGATGTTTTTAATCATATGTTTTGTTTGCATTATTTGAAATTACCAATATTTGACTTTCAAAATCTTCCAAAGTGGTAGCTTTATATGATTTCTGGTTATACACACATGGTTGGGTGATAACCACTCTCAGAAATGAGTAGCAGCACTAATAAAGAACCAAGAGCTGCAAGGGTAGGAATGCTACCAGCTGACTGAAGACAGTGTTTTTAAGTGATGGTGGGTTTTTTTCAGAGCTCTGAGCTTGGAGCTGAGTAAATTACAGAATTGAGAACAAAATGAACAAAGACAGATTTCACAAATAATCTTTGAAGTTTTAAACATGTACATATTTATGCTACCTCAAAGTGCAGATAAAACAATATGGCCTTTGAAACTGGATTAAGTAGTCTTTAACTAATGTAGAGAAACTCTGAAAGATTGATTACTTGTCCAGACAGCTTTGCTCTGACCTGGGCAGTTGCTCGCTTCTAATTTACTTGGATATTTAGCAAGCAAAAGGAGTTTTGTGAACCTGGAAGAGAGTCGAAGCATGTTTGCCTCTCTTTTACAGTCACTCTGATGTAGCTTATAAGAGAATTAGGCTCAAGTTAATTAAGAAACTAAACAAAATACAACACACATACACAGCTAATAAGAGAGCACTTGAGACCTTTGAAGGAACAGGCGTGTATACACAGCAGTTTTGGAATACCCACTTTGACTGGATTACTTTGATAATCATCTCTTTTTCTTTATGTGCATCTTATTAGTGAGTATAAATTAATTAATCATAAGTGGCCCACATGTGCTTCAGTAATGAAGAAAACAGTGTTGCCAGATTAAATTTGTGACCCTTGCACCAGACCAGGGGTGTTCTGAGTTTCCAGATAAAACCTCCCAAGACTTCTTTGAAAAAGACATGAATCACCAGACCGCATCTCCCAGGAGGCAGGCCGCACCAACTAGGACTGAGCAGCAGCTGAGGAAAGACGTGTTCATGGTTTAGAGTGGCAGATTGTTAGGCTGTTTCCGCTCATTTCCTATTCAAACTCACGTCCAGTGCTTCCTGAACACCACAGAGAACACTAGCCCTGTCTTCTCTGGCTCAGTAGATGGGGGACATGGGCAAAACAGAATGGGCTCATTCTCCAGGTGGCCCCCATTTGCATGCAGATTTTACTGGGTCTTCAAGGAAGCAGCTCATGAACAGCCATGCAAGGACTTGTGTGTGTGTGTGTGTGTGTGTGTGTGTGTGTGTGTGTGTGTGTTGTAGGAATATTATATTTCAAGTTGTTTGTGCTCCCTTAGGGTGAATGGGGTGAGATGTTTTATATTTAATCCCACTCTGTGTCCCCTGGGTTAGGTACTGCTGGGTTATTCAAAAGAAATTTAATGTTTAGGCTCTGAATTTGAGGGAGTTGGGAAATAAGTTGGGGAGATAAGCCTCTTTGTATAAAATAACCGAAGAACAACAAAATACTGTTTATAATCATTGTTGGATAGTAAATTTTGGAGGGATCTGAGAAGGGGGTCTCTTATGAGCTGTTGCAGTCAGGGATGGCTTTTTGGAAGACTGAGGTGTATGTTTTAAAATTAAATTGGCATGTACTGAACGTATACTAGGTCAGCCTCTGTTTGCAGCAAGGACTAACATTTGAATTACAAATAATTCTATTTTTTACCCATTAAGTAGAGCCACTTTTTGATAATTGGGTTCCACAAAATAACTTTGTGACCATGACATTTTTTTTTTGTTTTTTATTTTTTAAATTTTAATATCTTTAATTCTTACATGCGTTCCCAAACATGAACCCCCCTCCCACCTCCCTCCCCATAACATCGCTCTGGGTCATCCCCATGCACCAGCCCCAAGCATGCTGCATCCTGCGTCAGACATAGACTGGTGATTCAATTCTTACATGATAGTATACATGTTAGAATGTCATTCTCCCAAATCATCCCACCCTCTCCCTCTCCCTCTGAGTCCAAAGGTCCGTTATACACATCTGTGTCTCTTTCCCTGTCTTGCATACAGGGTCGTCATTGCCATCTTCCTAAATTCCATATATATGTGTTAGTATACTGTATTGGTGTTTTTCTTTCTGGCTTACTTCACTCTGTATAATCGGCTCCAGTTTCATCCATCTCATCAGAACTGATTCAAATGAATTCTTTTTAACGGCTGCGTAATACTCCATTGTGTATATGTACCACGGCTTTCTTATCCATTCATCTGCTGATGGACATCTAGGTTGTTTCCATGTCCTGGCTATTATAAACAGTGCTGCGATGAACATTGGGGTACATGTGTCTCTTTCAATTCTGGTTTCCTCGGTGTGTATGCCCAGCAGGGGGATTGCTGGGTCATAAGGTAGTTCTATTTGCAATTTTTTAAGGAATCTCCACACTGTTCTCCATAGTGGCTGTACTAGTTTGCATTCCCACCAACAGTGTAGGAGGGTTCCCTTTTCTCCACACCCTCTCCAGCATTTATTGCTTGCAGATTTTTGGATCGCAGCCATTCTGACTGGTGTGAAGTGGTACCTCATTGTGGTTTTGATTTGCATTTCTCTAATAATGAGTGATGTTGAGCATCTTTTCATGTGTTTGTTAGCCATCCGTATGTCTTCTTTGGAGAAATGTCTATTTAGTTCTTAGGCCCATTTTTTGATTGGGTTGTTTATTTTTCTGGACTTGAGCTGCATAAGTTGCTTGTATATTTTTGAGATTAGTTGTTTGTCAGTTGCTTCATTTGCTATTATTTTCTCCCATTCAGAAGGCTGTCTTTTCACCTTGCTTATATTTTCCTTTGTTGTGCAGAAGCTTTTAATTTTAATTAGATCCCATTTGTTTATTTTTGCTTTTATTTCCAGAATTCTGGGAGGTGGATCATAGAGGATCCTGCTGTGATTTATGTCAGAGAGTGTTTTGCCTATGTTCTCCTCTAGGAGTTTTATAGTTTCTGGTCTTACATTTAGATCTTTAATCCATTTTGAGTTTATTTTTGTGTGCGGTGTTAGAAAGTGATCTAGTTTCATTCTTTTACAAGTGGTTGACCAGTTTTCCCAGCACCACTTGTTAAAGAGATTGTCTTTACTCCATTGTATATTCTTGCCTCCTTTGTCAAAGATAAGGTGTCCATATGTGTGTGGATTTATCTCTGGGCTTTCTATTTTGTTCCATTGATCTATATGTCTGTCTTTGTGCCAGTACCATACTGTCTTGATGACTGTGGCTTTGTAGTAGAGCCTGAAGTCAGGCAAGTTGATTCCTCCAGTTCCATTCTTCTTTCTCAAGATTGCTTTGGCTATTCGAGGTGTTTTGTATTTCCATACAAATCTTGAAATTATTTGTTCTAGTTCTGTGAAAAATGTGGCTGGTAGCTTGATAGGGATTGCATTGAATTTGTAAATTGCTTTGGGTAGTATACTCATTTTCACTATATTGATTCTTCCGATCCATGAACATGGTATATTTCTCCATCTATTAGTGTCCTCTTTGATTTCTTTCATCAGTGTTTTATAGTTTTCTATATATAGGTCTTTAGTTTCTTTAGGTAGATATATTCCTAAGTATTTTATTCTTTTCGTTGCAATGGTGAATGGAATTGTTTCCTTAATTTCTTTTTCTACTTTCTCATTATTCGTGTATAGGAATGCAAGGGATTTCTGTGTGTTGATTTTATATCCTGCAACTTTACTATATTCATTGATGAGCTCTAGTAATTTTCTGGTGGAGTCTTTAGGGTTTTCCATGTAGAGGATCATGTCATCTGCAAAAGTGAGAGTTTTACTTCTTCTTTTCCAATTTGGATTCCTTTTATTTCTTTTTCTGCTCTGATTGCTGTGGCCAAAACTTCCAGAACTATGTTGAATAGTAGCGGTGAAAGTGGACACCCTTGTCTTGTTCCTGACTTTAGGGGAAATGCTTTCAATTTTTCACCATTGAGGATAATGTTTGCTGTGGGTTTGTCATAGATAGCTTTTATTATGTTGAGGTATGTTCCTTCTATTCCTGCTTTCTGGAGAGTTTTTATCATAAATGGATGTTGGATTTTGTCAAAGGCCTTCTCTGCATCTATTGAGATAATCATATGGTTTTTATTTTTCAATTTGTTAATGTGATGAATTACATTGATTGATTTGCGGATATTGAAGAATCCTTGCATCCCTGGGATAAAGCCCACTTGGTCATGGGGTATGATCTTTTTAATGTGTTGTTGGATTCTGATTGCTAGCATTTTGTTGAGGATTTTTGCATCTATGTTCATCAGTGATATTGGCCTGTAGTTTTCTTTTTTTGTGACATCTTTGTCAGGTTTTGGTATTAGGGTGATGGTGGCCTCATAGAATGAGTTTGGAAGTTTACCTTCCTCTGCAATTTTCTGGAAGAGTTTGAGGAGGATAGGTGTTAGCTCTTCTTGAAATTTTTGGTAGAATTCAGCTGTGAAGCCGTCTGGACCTGGGCTTTTGTTTGCTGGAAGATTTCTGATTACAGTTTCAATTTCCGTGCTTGTGATGGGTCTGTTAAGATTTTCTATTTCTTCCTGGTTCAGTTTTGGAAAATTGTACTTTTCTAAGAATTTGTCCATTTCTTCCACGTTGTCCATTTTATTGGCATACAACTGCTGATAGTAGTCTCTTATGATCCTTTGTATTTCTGTGTTGTCTGTTGTGATGACCATGACATTTTTTAAGCCAAATGTTTAAACCAAATGTTTCCTGATTTTTGCTTCATGAAATTTGATTACCCTACAGACTTCTGTGGGCTTCCTAGGTGGTGCAGTGGGTAAAAACTCTGCCTGCCAATGCAGGAGACGTAAGAGATGCGAGTTCCATCACTGTGTCAGGAAGTTCCCCTGGAGAAGGAAATGGCAACCCACTCCACTATTCTTTTCTGGAAAATCCCATGGACAGAGGAGCCTGGTGGGCTTGTCCGTGGGGTCGCAAAGGATCAGAAACGTCTGAGGAACTGAGCAGCGCCACCCGCCCCCCCCCCCCCCCATACAGACTTCTGTAATGGAGAACTTTCAGGCATTTTTTCTTTCTTAAAACAGTGGTTCTGGGAAGGCATTCAGGGGCGCTTCTTCAAACGTGAGTCCGCTTTCTCTGTAGCAATTGTTCTAACAAGCTGACAGTTCAACTCTGCTGTTTGGACTATTGAAACATTATCCTGTACCATTTACCAGATTGTTAGAGCATCCAGAGTTTATGCCTCAAATAAACTTTTATGTTGGTGGCACAGAGGGTGGCTGCCGTCCTCTGCCAGGGTTCAGGCACACAGAGCTGGGAGCCTCACGACGTGTCATCATTAGAAGTGCAATCAAAACTGTGCCTCTCCTGGACCAGCTCACATTTGGCCAAGTCACAGCTGCTTTGTGTCTGTGTGTGTTCAAGGATGAAAGGCAAAAACACCTGGGCTCCTTTCTGTTTCCATGTTTTCATCTGGCAGGCAAGGAACACGGGAGGTCTGTTGTTCACCATTCCTGGAGCACATCAAAGCCTGCCTGTTCGAGCAGAACCACAGCTAATCTGTGGGCAGGACAGGCCCCTGTGACTCGTGAGAACATTAAGAGTGCCGCTACTTCGGAAGGATTCTATCGCTTTCACAAAAGCATTTTAGCTCAGAAAAGTGGCACCTATCATCGTTTGTCGAACTTTGTTTCACAGAGAACTTCTCCAGACAGTCTAAAATGAATAATCACATCTTGATTGCAAATTTATTTTCCTCTGTGCTCACCTTTTCCTTTTAAAAGATCCCAGGAACCACTTTCAAGAAAAGACAGCGCATTTCCTGGTGATTTATTTTGTTATTTATTATTTATTTTATTTTATTTTTTTTTGGTGAATCATGGGTGGAATCCAGTTAAGTTGCAGGCTCCTGTAGTTCTTGCTGATGTCTTTTGTTTATGGTCAAAGTGATCCATACTTATGCTGAAAAATTCAGATGGTACCAAAGGTTGTGGGATTTTATTCAACATCTGGGAAGTAATGTCACTAATATTGATTCATTTCTGTCACTCCTTTATCCATGTGTGTGTGTTCATTCATTCAGGAAACATTCACTGAGTGTGTAGTAGGTGCCAGACAGGTGGTGATATCTTTCTACACAAGGTAGAAAAATAAAGCAGGGTAGCTGAGAGTACAGGCTGGAAAGGGGGTGCTTGGTGTTTTCACTGTGCTGGGGCTGGGGTATCACTGATATTTGAGCAGAGGCCTGAAGAAGGAGTCAAGAGTTGGCCATGCAGAAATAGTGGGGAAAAGGCAAAGGCAGAGAGAGCAGCAAGGCCAAAGGCCCTGAAGTGGGGGGTCCTGGGTACGTGTCAGCAATAGTGAATGGGGAGGGCCTCGAGAATGGCCTGAGGCCTGAGTGGGGAAGTCAAGACAGCCCCTGGGGGTGCTGGACCTGGAAGAGTGAAGCCGCTGCAGGGTTTTGAGCAGAGGCTGATGGGACCTGACTGTCTTTCAGTGGGTCCAGTTGCCCCACCTGGTGGAGACTCGACAGTCAGAAGGGTAGAAAGAGGGAGCTTTGTCAGGAGACTGTTGCTGAATCCAGGAGAGAAGTGGTGATTTGGGTCAGAGCGGTGAGTTGGTAAGAAAGTGGATTCTAGGAGTATTTTAAAGGTAGAACCTGTAGTGTAGGTTGTCTTTTGTTTTGTTTATGGTTTCCTTTTGGCTTCTCTGGTGGCTCAGTGGTTAAGAATCCACTTGCCAATGCAGGAGACCTGGGTTCGATCCCTGGCTTGGGAAGATCTCCTAGAGAAGGGAATAGCTACCCGCTCCAGTAGTCTTGCCTGGAGGATTCCATGGACAGAGGAGTCTGGCAGGCTACAGTCCATGTGTTTGCAAAGAGTTGTCTGAGACCCAGTTCAGTTCAGACATGACTGAGCAACTGACACTTTCACTTTCATGGTGTTAAAGAATGAAATGATGCCATTTGCAGCAACATGGATAGACCTAGACATTATCATACTAACTGAAGTAAGTAGGATAAAGACAAGTATCATATAGTATTGCATATATGTGAAATCTAAAATATGATACAAGTGAACTTATATACAAAACAAATAGACCCACAGAAGCCACCAGGGAAGTCCATGTAGGATAAAGACAAGTATCAAATAATGTTGCATATATGTGGAATCTAAAATATGAACAAGTGAACTTATATACAAAACAGATAGACCCACAGACATAGAAAACAAATTTATGGTTACCAAAGAGAAAGAGGGGGAGGGGTAAATTAGAGTCTGGGATTAACATGCACACTACTGTATATAAAATATTATTAGATAACACAGGGAACTCTACTCAATATTTCGTAATCACCTATAAGAAGAAAGAATCTGGAAAAGAATAGATTATATATATTTATACCTGAATCACTTTGCTGTATACCTGAAAATGATACAACATTGTAAATCAACTGTACTTTAACAACAACAAAAGTAAATTAAAAAATAAAATTTATCTGTTCCAGTGGGTAAAAAAAGAACCTATAGGTGTTTTATTATTTTGGATATGAGATACAAGAGATGGGAATCAGGAATGGCTCTAGGCTTTTTAGTCTAGGCAACTGAAAAGGTGAAATTGCTTCCCTAAGCACATACTATGTGCTGTGGAGCTTACAAGCTACAGTGTTAAGGACTGTAAAAGGATTTTTTCTTCACAAAGTTCTCTGCTGAAATTTAACTCACATTCCATAAAACACATAAACATTCCATAAGGTTAAGTGTATCAAGTGTAAGTTTAACATATTTTTATGTATATATTCATGTAATTATCGATCAGTTTCCTTACGCCCTTTCCCACTCCTTGTCAGTTCTCCTGGTTAAAGTAACCACTATTTTTACCCTCATTACCATAAACTGGACTTCCCTGGTAGCTCAGATGGTAAAGCGTCTGTCTTCAATGAGAGAGACCTGGGTTTGATCTCTGGGTCAGGAAGATCCCCTGGAGAAGGAAATGGCAATCCACTCCAGTATTATTGCCTGGAAAATTCCATGGACAGAGGAGCTTGGTAGGCTACAGCCCATGGGGTCGCAAAGAGTCGGACACGACTGAGCGACTTCACTTTACCATAAACTAGTTTCCTCTGTTTTTGACCTTTATGTAAATAGAGCCATATATAAGCTTTAAAATGAAGATATAATGTACATACCATAAAATTCACATTTTAAAGTGTACAATTCAGTGTTGTTGAGTACACTTGCAAATCTATGCAACTCTCCCACTCTGTAACTCCAGAACTTTTTCAACATTCCCCAAACGTTGGCCATTAACAGTCCCTCTCCAATCTCCCCAACTTCTACCCTGGCAACCACGAATCTACTTCCTGTCCCTTTGGACTTGTATATTCTGGACATTTCATATAAATGGAAACATATAATATATGACTTTTTGTGGCTGGCTTCTTTCACTTAGTATAATATTTTCAGGGTTTATTCATGTTGTATTGTGAATCAACAAATCATTCCTGTTTATTGCTGAATAATATCCCATGTGGGAATACTCCATATTTTATCTATCCTCAGTTGATGGAAATTTGGGTTGTTTCCCATTTTAGGCTATTATGCTTACTGTTGCTATAAACACTCATACAAGTTTTGTGTGGATACACATTTCAGTTATCTTGGGTATAGACCTAGCCTTGAAAAGCACATGCCCTGAGTGGCTGGTTTCTTCTCATCAGCATTATGTCTGTGTAGTTAATCCATTTGTGGTGATGTGTGTTTCAGCAGTTCATTCTTTTCCACTACTCTTTAGGATTCTGTTCTATGAATGTACCACAATTTATTTATCCAAATATGGTTGATGGACATTTGGACTATTTCCAGTTTGGGGCTATGGTGAATAATACTGCTGTGAACAAGTGCTCATTTCTCCTGGATAAACACACAAAAGTGATGTTGCTAGGTCATCCCTCTTCATCTGTCTTTCCACATTGTTCTGGCGTGCTTATTCACGCTGGTGCTGGGCACGCCCTTGGCTTCTTGCCGACCTGCCGCAAGAGTCCATCCCTGCCTGGGCACACGGTTAGGACTGACTTTTATCTGGTCTCTGAAGCATCTTGTAACAATCCTGTCCTTCCTTAATATACTTTATTCCCCCCCCCCTGTTGATTAACAAAGCCAAGTTTAACACATTTGTGGATTTGTGGACCTCCGTGAATCCCATCCAGCTGTTTGTTCATGGTTCCCAGGTCAAGAATCTTCTCAATTTTGTGATGCCTTAAACATATCAGTCCTCTTCAACCTTCGCCCTATTCTTTAAGATCTTCTGTTCCAAGATGTCACTGTACAAGTAGGAAGGACCATATGTGTGACTCTTTGCTACCCCATGAACGCCTGCCAGGCGCCTCCTCTGTCCACGGGGATTCTCCAGGCAAGAATACTGGAGTGGGTTACCATGCCCTCCTCCAGAAATCTTCCCAACCCAAGGATCAAACCCACATCTCCTGCATTGCAGGCAGATTCTTTACTGTCTGAACTACCAGGGAAGCTCTGAAGGACCATATATTCACATACATAAAACTGGCTAATACAGAGACCCTGACCTTGCTGGGAAAAGAGGTTAGAATTATTAGCACTTGGAAAAGTCACTGTCTTGTTGGGAAACTCTCATTGTTTCAATTCTCCTAACCTTTGAGAAATTTTCTAATTGTATCCATCACCACTTCTGTTAAATAAACTCCTTAACTGGAGACTAAAAGGGATACACTGCAATTAAACTGGACCCTCCCCGGCTGAGAAGGCATCGCCCTGGCCTCGGACACAGCCAGCCTCCAAGTGGTATATGCTGCCTTGAGCTTCTTCCCTCACCGGGAGCTTTCCCCTCCTCAGCCTGGGCAGGTTTGCTGCCTCAGATTTTCTTTATGGGGAATAATTGGGTGCTTCTTAATCACAGAGTTCCATGGAAAAGAATATGAGTGGACTAAACAAAGTAGACAGTTAAGTAGTTCATAGTAAGTTAGATCTTTTTCTTGGGAAAATGAAAAATTCTTGTTTAAAAAGTTTTTGTTAAAAAATTTCTTAAAAATTTTTTTGTAGAGAGTTTGATAAAGCACAGAGTGAAAATCACTTTTCCTTCCTCTGCAATGCTTACTTCCATTCCTCAAGGCGAATAGTTTATCTTCCTTGTGTTTTTATCAAGCATATGATAGCGTGGTGTAGCTTTGTTTGTTTTCATAACACCGAGATCGCATTATGCATGTGGTGTAGCTTACTTCTTCCACTTGGCAGGGCAGCACAGATGTGCTTCTGTGGATGTGCTTCAAAGTGCTGATGTACCTTCCTTTAATCTTGTCTCTCTTAATGCTTAGTTTTCTTTACTCGTGTTTAGAGTAATGAGTTGATACCTTGACCTCCAAAGAAGACTAATAAGTGTTTTTTCTTATAACTGTGAACTCATGGATTTTAACATATTTGCTGTGCTTTAGTCCGCTTGAGTCATGAACCTTTAGGCACAGACAGCCTCATCCTTGTTGAGTAGGAGTCTCTTTTGATGTGACTCAGCCGGTGGCACTCACTTTCAGGTAGGACAAGGTATTCCAGGCTGTTCTTTCCTCCAAATTGGAATTAAAATTTGGGTTAAGCCTCAGTTTTATTGTGTGCTGTGTTTAGGAAAATGTGTCTCACTAGGTTTAATCAGATCTCCCTGCTGCACCCCTGGGTGTGCCTTATCAGTCTTTCGCCAGGTATGTGTGAGAGCCTCCAGGTGCAGAGAAGGGCAGCTGGAGCCTGATCTGTAGCCAGCAAGTCACCTCTTCCTCCCAAATCAAGCAAATCTCAACCCAAACAGCAACAACAACAACAACAACAACAACAACAACAACAAACCTTATTATGTCCTCAGAGTTTTATCTTTTATCCTGACTATTTATGGGACACCATTGATAAGAAAAGAAACACCATCGAAAAGAAACCAGTTTAGGGCTATATACAAATCTAGTGATTTTTTTTTTCAGTTTTATTTTACAGTAATTTACATATAATAACACTAACCCATTTTAAGTGCCTAGTTCAGTACGTTTTGGAAAATGCAGTTTTGCAGCCAACACAGGATCATATATCCATTACCCCCAACTCAAAAACTCTTTTGCCCCCTTGCAGTCAACTCTTGTCCCCAGCCCAGTGCTAGGTGAACCACTGACTGTTTTGGATGCTCTAGTTTGGCCTTTTCTAGAATTTCATATAAATGGCATTATTATGGTGTATAGTTTTTTTGTGTCTGGCTTCCACGGGCTTCCCTGGTAGCTCAGATGGCAAAGAATTGACCTGCAATGTGAAAGATCTGGGTTCGATCCCTGAGTCAGGAAGATCTCCTGGGGAAGGGAATGGCAATCCACTATAGTGTTCTTGTCTAGGAAATCCCGTGAACAGAGGAGCCTGGCAGGCTACAGTCCAGAGGGTGGCAAAGAATCGGACACAACTGAGCAACTAACACTTTCACACTTTCTTCCACTTTGTGTGAATTTTTGAGATTTATCCATGCTGTTTTGTGTATGAGTAGTTCAGTCCTTTTTTTTTTTTTGACTCCGTAATATTCCATTCTGTGGATATACTAATTCATTTGAAGTTGGGTTGTTTCCCTTTCTTGTTTATGGCTATTATGAATAATGCTGATATAAACACTTGTGGACAGGGAAGTCTGACGTGCTGCATTTCACGGAGGTTGCAAAGAGTAGGACAAGACTCAGCAACTGAACAACAAATATCTGTGTATGAGGCTTTGTGTCGACCATGTGTTTTAATTTTCTTGAGTAGATACCTTGGGATGAGGATTTCTGAATTATATATTCAGTGTATATTTAATTTTTCAAGAAATTGCCAAAATGCCCTGTCTCCTGCAGAAGCTACTCTGTCACCCCATCTTCTAATTTTCCAACTTCTCATGTCCAGCCTGCTTTCTGGAAGTCTTCCCTTTCCTGCCATTTCCTAGTTCTTCAGTATCTTACTGCCCTGACTTCCCAACATGCAAAATAGCTGGTTTCTGTGTGTCCTTTCCACCATTAAAACTCTGATGGCAATTATGAGGGTCTGACTCCTAGTTCCACTACTTGTTTAATTCTGTGACCTTGGGCAAAACCTAACCTTCTACCTCCACTTTCACCATCCGTGAAATGGGAATGAGAGTAGGACCTTTCTCTCATTTTTCTTTTTTTGATTTTACATTTATTTTAATTTTTTAAAAATTAAAATGAAATTTAGTTGACTTACAATATTAGTTTCTGGTGTGCAATATAGTAATTGATATTTTTATAGATTATATGGCATACAAAGTTATTATAAAATATTGACTGGTCCATGTGCTATACAGTATGCCCTTGTAATTTATTTTTTAAAATTTTTATTGGAGTATGATAGAATTGATGTGAAGCTCTTATCATAGTGCTTGGTGCATAGTGTCTGACCATTCATTGTTAGCTGTTATTAGAGTGTGTGTGAGTGTGTGTGTGTTTTGTGCAGAGAGGGTGTTTCTTAGTTTTCATTCTTTAAACTTCAGTTCTCTGTTCACCTTTTTTCCATCTGAAAGGATCTTATGAAATTAAGCAACTTAAGTGACAAAATATCACAGCAAGCATATTCTGAAACTCTAGGTATAATCAACACAACTGTATTTACTCATTTGGAATGTAAAGTTGGAAGTAATAATAATGGATATTTATGTAATGCTTTAACTTTGAGTATTTTACCCTTTGCTGACAGATATTTCATAGTGAAAGACTTAGAAGGTCTAGGGCTGCAATTTCTTGGTCTTTGTAATAGTGAGATGCCAGACCAGTCCATGATGTGATAAACACAGATGGGGCAGGTGAGCTGTCTAAGCTTTTTATCAGGAAATTCTAAACATGAACTCTGTAACCTTTCATGCCAGTCATCTCTGCCATGCGTCCCGTCATAACACAGAAGGCAGTAGGTAGTATATAGAAAGGGCCTTCTTCCTAACACAAGATCCCCTTGACAGCATTTCTCATCTGCCTCTGCCTGAACCCTATTGTGAAAGCTAACTTGCCTGTGATTAATTTGCTGTTGTATTATACTGGCTTCCCTGTGTGCCCAACTTTGGAGATAGGCTGTTTTGTCAGGGTGCCGCTTAAAATGTTGCAGCTATAATTGAGCCCAGCATTCTGAGTGTGCATCATTGAGTCTAATATTCTGAATGTGTCCCCAGTTCTCTGGTTGAAGCTCCATTCTTCCGTGAATCAGCCTGAAATGTCTCTATCACCTTTCCAGTCACAATATCATGGTATTCATTTATTATATTTGGGGTGAACATATACTTTATCGTCTAAATTAGGATACTTTTGAGAGTAAAAAAGGACATGGTAATTAAGCTCAGGCACCAGGCATAAAACCAGAATTGGCTTGGACACATAAAATTATATGAAGTTGAACTCAAATCTGTCAGATACTCAAGCAGCTGCATTTTTCTGAATTTAAATTCAGAACTGTACTTTTGTTAAAGTTTCATTGCGTTGATGTTTGTCCTGTAGAGATTATTTCAAATCTAGATTTTTGTCTGTCAAATTAATCATTCATCCCCATTCTGTGCCATCTGAAAATCTGATACACACCTTTCTTGCACATCTTTTTTTTGGTAATATAAAAGTTACCTCCCCAGATCCACAGCACCAGGTCATCTCCACTTTTAAACTGAGGCGCAGGATCTTAGAGTGTTCCTGTCTCAAATATTTGCATTTTAACAGGAGACAAAAATGAGTAAAACCTTTTGGAGCAGAAAGAACAGAAATCTAACAATTGTTTCTCAGGCAATTTGGCAGGTGTTTCCTCTGCAAAATTTGAGCATCTTCCATATACTAGATATTAGGTGCTGAGTGTAGTGCTGGGCACTGTGCTTAGTTGCTCAGTGGTGTCCGACTTTTTTTGACCCCGTGAACTGTAGCCCGCCAGGCTCCTCTGTCCATGGAGATTCTCCAGGCAAGAATACTGGTGTGGATTGCCATGCCCTCTTCCAGGGGATCTTCCCAACTCAGGGATCAAACCCAAGGGGATTCTTTACCATCTGAGCCACCAGGGAAGCCCAAGAATACTGGAGTGGGTAGCCTAATTCCTTCTCCAGGGGTACTTCTTGACCCAGGAATTGAACCAGGGTCTCTTGCATTACAGGTGGAATCTTTATCAGCTGAGCTACCAAGGAAGATGAATGTAGAGTTACATGCAAACATGTTAGTTATCAAAAATGCCATCTGATGGATAGGTAAGGTTGTAAAGGTAGAGGAGGTGTTTCCTCTACAGATTCTGAGCGTCTTCCATATGGCAGATAATAGCTGGTGAATGTAAAGTTACATGCAGAATGTTACTTAGCAAAAGGTGCCGTCTGATGGATAGGTAAGGTACTAAAGGTAGAGGTCAACTAGAGTGGGGTGAAAAAGAGGAAGACTTATTTCAAAGGATATCTTCCTGTTCTATTGTAATTGCCTGTATAGAAACTTCATGGGGCAATTAATAGAAGGATAATTTTATTTCAAAGTAAAAACTGGATTTCAGAAGTCTATAAATCAAGAAAAAGTTCCTTTGATCATGTCAGTTTTCGCTCCTCTTGACAACAGAATTCCTTCCTTCCTTTTCTCCAGTCTTTATGTAGATTTTTTTTACAATTTCATTTCCTTTAACCCTAACCTGTATTCATCTGTAAAGTAGTAAAATCACTCAGTCATGTCCAACTCTTTGTGACCCCGTGGACTGCAGCCCACCAGGCTCCTCAGTCCATGGGATTCTCCAGGCAAGAATACTGGAGTGGGTTGCCATTTCCTTCCCCATGGGATCTTCCCGACCCAGGGACTGAACCCGGGTCTCCCGCATTGGAGGCAGACGCTTTAACCTCTGAGCCACCAGGGAATCCTATAGAATAGTCACTTTCAAACACTTTGTACTTCAACTCTCAGTGTGGAATACTGAATACTGTACGTTTCACATCATAATCCAGCATGTAACACACACATACACGTGTGCATGCACACACACACACACGCACAGACACACAGACACACGAAACAAGTTTCTTGAATAGAATACTTGCTAGTGCAATGACTTCTGTTTACGTTCTCTTCTCTTCCCACTCCGTTTCATTCCATCCCTCTTGAAGCTCCATGGTGATGTATGGTAGAAACCATCACAATATTATAAAATAATTATCCTCCAATTAAAAATAAAATAAAGTTAAAAAGTCAAATGCCATTTCATTCCATCCCGTTGCATTTCAGTCCATTCAAAAGGGGCTGACTGAAGCCAAATAAATTGACTTCAAACTTGGTTTGCACAATTACAGTTTTTCAAACAACTATTGTTGTTCAGTTGCTAAGCCATGTCTGTTTGTGACCCCAGGGATTGCAGCATACCAGGCTTCCCTGTCCTTCACTATTTCCCAGAGCTTGCTCAAACTTATGTCCATTGAATTATTGTCCATTTACTTATAAATTATTTATAGAGATAGATGCTTTATGGTCATAATAATCAACAAAAAGTAGTTTTACTTGGGCACAACTCTGCAGTAATAGTGATGATTAGGACTTTGTCATCTTTTTTTTCCTTATGGGTATATCTGCTCACAGAGGACCTAGCATGAGACACTGAGTTTTTCTCCTGTATGGGTGTAACAATGAATTCAACAGCCAGATAATGAACAGCAAGAAATTCTTCAATCTAAATATTATATAACTCTCCATTACATAATTATAACTTGGCATAAAATATTTTGTATTCAACTTGAAAAAAGTTTAAGCCAGGAGTTATTATTGCCATGCTGCAATTGGTTTAAAAAGCCCATCACTATAAAGTTATTTTACCTGTCTTAAAAGTTTAGTTATTCAGCTATTTGAAAATTACTACTTTTAAAGTGGAGGCCTTGAGACCATGAAATATCCTGCCTAATTGTTTCAATTTTGCTACTTTGTTACTTCTATTAACTCAGAGTCACAGATACTCAGCCCTTTTTAAAATACATTTTTGGGTCCTATGGCACCCCACTCCAGTACTCTTGCCTGGCAAATCCCAAGGATGGAGGAGCCTGGTAGGCTGCAGTCCATGGGGTCGCTTAGAGTTTGACACGACTGAGCGACTTCACTTTCACTTTTCACTTTCAGGCATTGGAGAAGGAAATGGCAACCCACTCCAGTGTTCTTACCTGGAGAATCCCAGGGATGGGGGAGCCTGGTGGGCTGCCGTCTATGGGGTCACACAGAGTCATACACGACTGAAGTGACTTAGCAGCAGGAGAGGTTTGCGGAGAAGGCAATGGCACCCCACTCCAGTACTATTGCCTGGAAAATTCCATGGATGGAGGAGCCTGGTAGGCTGCAGTAAATGAGGTCGAGAAGAGTTGGACACGACTTCACTTTCACTTTCATGCGTTGGAGAAGGAAATGGCAACCCCCTCCAGTGTTCTTGCGTGGAGAATCCCAGGGACGGAGGAGGCCGTCTATGGGGTTGCAAGGAGTCGGACACAACTGACGCGACTTAGTAGCAGCAGCAGCAGCAGCAGCAGCAGCAGGAGAGGTTTGAGCTTCCCAGGTGGCATTAGTGGTAAAGAACCCACCTGCCAAAGCAGGAGACATAAGAGATGTGGGTTCATTCCCTGGTTTGGGAAGATCCCCTGGAAGAGGGAATGACAATCCACTCTGGTATTCTTGCCTGGAGAATCCCATGGACAAAGGAGCCCAAAGAGCTGGACATGACTGAAGCAACTTGGCACATATGCACAGGAGAAGTTAAGCATTTCTAGGAGTATGAAACCAGGAAAAGCTAGGCTATCATGTTGTGTTTTAATTTCAGTAAATGTACCTAAGTGTATCTTTTAGCATGTATCAGAATTTTATTCTTTTTATGGTGGAGCTATAGTCTATGGTGGCTCAGATGGTAAAGCGTCTGTCTACAATGCGGGAGACCCGGGTTCGATCCCTGGGTTGGGAAAATCCCCTGGAGAAGGAAATGGCAATCCACTCCAGGACTATTGCCTGGAAAATCCCAAGAACAGAGGAGCCTGGTAGGCTACAGTCCATGGGGTCGCAAAGAGTCAGACACGACTGAGCGACTTCATTTCACTTCATAGTCCATCGTAAGTGTATAGCACATTTTGTTTATCTATTCATCTCTTGATGGATGTTTGGATTTCTTTTACTACTTGTGAAAACAGAGATTAATCTGGAGTAAATCTAAAAACTATTTTTGAAAATTTAGGATAGATCTTCAGTTTCAGTTTCTTCATTTATCAAACTAATGCTAACCTCAAAGCGTTTTGAGAAGAATTAAGTTAGGGAATGTGACAAGCTCTGATACATAGGAGACACTATAAAAGTGTATTATATAGCTATAAATAAAAAATACAAGTAAACACATATGAAATATATATAAATAAGTATTGTGTATATGTATGTTTATGTCTATATGTGTGGTGTTGGTAGTGGTTTAGTTGCTCAGTGGTGTCCATCTCATTTGTGATCCCACGGACTATAGCCCACCAGGTTCCTCTCTCCATGGAATTCTCCAGGCAAGAATAGTGGAGTGGGTTGCCATTTCCTTTTCCAGGGGATCTTCCTAACCCAGAAATCAAGCCCACATTTCCTGCTTGGCAGGCAGATTGTTTATCAGTGAGCCACCTGGGGAAGCCCTATGTCTATATGTATCAGTTCAGTTCAGTTGCTCAGTCATGTCCGACTCTTTGCGACCCCATGAATCGCAGCACGCCAGGCCTCCCTGTCCATCACCATCTCCCAGAGTTCACTCAGACTCACGTGCATCGAGTCCATGATGCCATCCAGCCATCTCATCCTCTGTCGTCCCCTTCTCCTCCTGTCCCCAGTCCCTCCCAGCATCAGAGTCTTTTCCAGTGAGTCAACTCTTCACATGAGGTGGCCAAAGTATTGGAGTTTCAGCTTGAGCATCATTCCTTCCAAAGAAATCCCAGGGCTGATCTCCTTCAGAATGGACTGGTTGGATCTCCTTGTAGTCCAAGGGACTCTCAAGAGTCTTCTCCAACACCACAGTTCAAAAGCATCAATTCTTCGGTGCTGAGCCTTCTTCACAGTCCAACTCTCACATCCGTACATGACTACTGGAAAAACCATAGCCTTGACTAGACAGACCTTAGTCGGCAAAATGATGTCTCTGCTTTTGAGTATGCTATCTGGGTTGGTCATAACTTTTCTTCCAAGGAGTAAGCATCTTTTAATTTCATGGCTGCAGTCACCATCTGCAGTGATTTTGAAGCCCAAAATATAAAGTCTGACACTGATTCCACTGTTTCCCCATCTATTTCCCATGAAGTGATGGGACCAGATGCCATGATCTTCATTTTCTGAATAGCTTTAAGCCAACTTTTTCACTCTCCTCTTTCACTTTCATCAAGAGGCTTTTTAGTTCCTCTTCACTTTCTGCCATAAGGGTGGTATCATCTGCATGTCTGAGGTGATTGATATTTCACCCAGCAATCTTGATTCCAGCTTGTGTTTCTTCCAGTCCAGCGTTTCTCATGATGTACTCTGCATAGAAGTTAAATAAGCAGGGTGACAATATACAGCCTTGACGTACTCCTTTTCCTATTTGGAACCAGTCTGTGGTTCCATGTCCAGTTCTAACTGTTGTTTCCTCACCTGCATACAGGTTTCTCAAGAGGCAGGTCAGGTGGTCTGGTATTCCCATCTCTCTCAGAATTTTTCACAGTTTATTGGGATCCACACAGACACATATATATACACACACATGTGTATATGTACACACTCATTTATGTATGTATAAATTTGCTTCAGTTTCTTTCAGACTTGATATTTGTATATTGTGACTTGAAGACTTGCCTTTTGATTTTGGAATCAGCCTGCTGATTACATATTTTTTTTGATTGTGCTTGTTAATATGAAATTTTAAGAATGGGAAATTAATTGAAAATTATAAATTATGATGTTTTGGTAGTGAATTGTGCTTAGGCCTAGTGTTTGCTTAATGCTAAAATTAAAACCTTGACAGGAATGAAAATAAGCATTGGTACATTTGAATTTCATTTTTCTGTCTCACTCCAGAGGAAGCAGAATATAAAATTTCCCTTGTTTTTGAGAATTTAGCCATTAATGTAGGAATTCCTATTAATGTCTTAACATTTATTTAATTATATATGCATACGTGGCACACTGGGCTTCCTTTGTGGCTCAGCTGGTAAAGTATCCGCCTGCAATGCAGGAGACCTGGGTTCAATTCCTGAGTTGGGAAGATCGCCTGGAGAAGGGAAAGGCTACTCACTCCAGTATTCTGGGCTGGAGAATTCCATGGACTAAGTATAGTCCATGGAGTCACCAAGAGTCAGATAGGATTGAGTGACTTTCACTTTCACTTCTATGTGGTGTACTTCCCATGATAAAACATAAATGTACCTTTGAAGTATTATAATTGTTTTGTATCTATCTATCTAGATATCAGAAATCTATATATTTTTAGATGTAGATAGATATCTAGGGGTTGCAAAGAGTCGGACTCGACTGAGCGACTTTCACTCACTCACTCAGATAGATGTATATCAGAGGATTGCAGTTCACATTCTGACTTAATTCCTTACCAACTTTTTGGATTTAAGAGAAGTATCAATTTCTTTCTCTGGAATATAGAGAAAATTATCCCCGCTAACTCTCAGCATTGTTGTGAAGATCAGATGTTCTTTATTATCAATATGCATTACTCTCTATGGTTTACGAGGTGCTCCAAGGCAGTTCACTGTATCGAGCAAACCAAGTATGGTATCAACATCTGTCACTGCGGGGCCAGTCACTTCACAGGGCTTTCAAGCATCCTGTGTGTGATTGAACTTGTGTATATCTGTAAGTTATTTCAATCTATAGATTCTATCTTGAATGACTAAGGCAACTTACTCTGAGCTTTTATTTCCTATGTCAGAGAAGGGAAAGGTTAGATTTTATCTGGAGCCCCTTCGAGTTGTAACATTTTTATAATCTACAGGCCATTTCTCTCCTTCTTCAGTAGTAAAATAGCTGACTTTTGCTTAGAAGAAGCTATCCTGCAACCTTCATGCTGGAAGCCACGTATTCTGATAAATTTTAACACGTGCTAACACCTGCAGTAAATTTTCTTCGGCTTTTGTAACATTCTAGAGGACGCTTCCCCTCTATCTTCTATCCTTGCCTTTGATCATGATCAGGGAGTAGATGTTTGGTTTGAAATTTCCACGCGTAAACAAAACAAAACAGACTCCTTTAAAAAAAACATACTCTAAACTTAAAGAGTTCTTTAAACACACTGTATTTCAGGATACATTTCTTAGAGAAACTGAAAAATAAGAAGAGAGCTACAATTATATTTTTGGCCAGTGAATGTGTACCTCTCTCTGACCAACTGTTAATTCTAATTGCTGGCATCCAGTCACACCTCATCTGCCTTTCCCTGGCCCTGGGGAGAGTTTTGTTACCACTTTCCGTTTTATCATTGGGAAGGGCCTGTTGTCTTCATGAAACTCTGCTCCATCCGGTTTATATTAAAAACAGGAGAAGCTCAGAGGCTCTCCCTCCCCACCTTTCTCCATGTGGAGATAATAAAGCCCTTGGCAGCCACATTCTCTGTAATCAGCATGAGGTAATTTTACAGGCTTCCATGAAAGAGCCATTTGTTGAATGCCTGCTTTGTGACACCCATTTGCTGATGGTTTAATGTTTTGCCTCATTTAAATCTTACGACATCTCATGGAGGGAGAAGAAATGAAACAAAGTTTTCTTTCCACCATTACCAAGGGAAATTGTTGGCTACTACATAACTTGAACTTCATGTATAATAATCTAGAATAGAGTCCTACAGACCGTTTCTGGGGTGCAAAAGCTGCCTAGTGTTTTAGGAAGCACTTGTATCCGTACAAAGCAAAACATTTGAGAACCATTTAGTGAGGTATTGCGAGTAGAAATTTAGACTGGTTTCCTTCCAGACGGACATGGCGTCGCTTGGGAAGGTTAGTTCTTTGATTTACAGTGTTCCACACTGAGGAATACATGCTCCACACCATTTGAGTGGCTTTCATATTTCTTCCCTCCATGAACATTTATTAGAAGGTTTAAGATACCAGCAGATCTTTCAGTTTAATGTGAACACTTCCGGGAGGTTTGATTTCCTTCCATGGTTTTAAAATAAATGTTCCAATTTTAAGACTTTTTTTTTTTTTTTACAATATTGCTTGACTGAACATAGCCTGTTTAGTCAGATTTCTAGCATTTCTTTACCTTCTATAATTCTGCAAAAATTGCTGGCCTTAGATCTTTAGGTTAAGTTTTTTTTCTTTTTATAATTTAACTTGAATTACTTGCTTGTAATTACTTATTTATGCTTTTGATGTTTGCTCTATGAAGCAAACCTTGCCTTTTTCTTTTTTTAAAGTATGCTTTGAGTCTTGAAATGCTAGAGATTGTTGCTACCTAGTTAATAAATGACACTAAGTAGCTTTGTAATTAGAAAACTCCCTGAGGTCTTTTTTCCTACCAGTATATACATCTTTAAATTTAGAGAATGAGCAGACGAAGGGGTTCCAGAGTTCTGGAAGCAGGTTGAGGAGGGTAGTGAGAGTGGATAGATAGGTCTGGATTCCTGCATGCCAAAGAAAGTGTTAGTTGCTCAGTCATGTCTGACTCTTTGTGAGCCCATGTAGCCCACCAGGCTCCTTTGTCCATGGAATTCTCCAGGCAAGAATATTGGAGTGGGTGGCCATTCCCTTCTCCAAGGGATCTTCCCAACCCAGGAACTGAAACCTGGGTTTCCTGCATTGCAGGTGGATTCTTTACCGGCTGAGCCACCAGTGAAGAGAAAGGAAGGCTTTTTGTCAAGGCTGTACCCATGCTGGTGCTGGTTATTGCTTCTGCATATTTTAAAAGATACTAAGGCTATGGTTTTTCTAGTGGTCATGTATGGATGTGAGAGTTGGACTGTGAAGAAAGCTGAGCACCGAAGAATTGATGCTTTTGAACTGTGGTGTTGGAGAAGACTCTTGAGAGTCCCTTGGACTGTAAGGAGATCCAACCAGTCCATCTTAAACGAGATCAATTGTGGGTGTTCATTGGAAGGACTGATGCTAAAGCTGAAACTCCAGTACTTTGGCCACCTCATGCGAAGAGTTGACTCATTGGAAAAGACTCTGATGCTGGGAGGGATTGGGGGCAGGAGGAGAAGGATGAGATGGCTGGATGGCATCATTGACTAGATGGACATGAGTTTGGATAAACTCAGGAAGCTGGTGATGGACAGGGAGGCCTGGCATGCTGCAATTCATGGGGTTGCAAAGAGTCGGACACGACTGAGCGACTGAACTGAACTGAACATGGTAGTAGAGACTTTACCCTCTACTTCTTGCCGTGCTTTTTCTGGGAATTCAAGAACTGTATACAAAGACACATTGTGGTGTCTGAGACTGTGGCATCAATGAAGGGGTGAACACCTTGTCATGAATTTGACATTTTGGGGTTACGTTTGGCTTTAATCTGAGAGCTCTGCTTTTGGAAGCTCTTTGCTGAGAGCTCTGGAAGTGTTTAATCACTTCTTAATCTTAGTAAAGCTACTGCTGAATGAATGGAGCAATGTTAATAATAATACCTTACATTTAATGCTTATTATAGGGCTTTAAAGTTCACAGAGTAATTTCACAGATTTTCTGTTTTTTTTTTTCTCATCTCAGCAGCCCTGTGAATTAGGTGTGGCAAGTATTATTACCACCTTTATTGTGCAGTAAATTCAAAATCAGACAGAATACGTGACTAGCCCAAGAACAGATTTTTTAAAATGTTTTCTAAAGGAGGTAGAGGGAGAGTTACACACACACACACACACACACACACACACACACACACCCATCCATCACTGTGACCACCAACATCATTTTTACAGAGGTCTGAATGCCCTAGGCTTCTTCCTGTCAACCAGAATAGTCCTGTGATGATAGTACCCACAGAAACACTTCAATTATTTACAAAATGAGATGCCTCCTGGGGAAGGTGGCTGAGGAGAACTAAACAGCTGAGGCTCTGAAAATGGAAAGGGCTTTGAAAATCTAAGCCTTAGTGTCTCAACCAGAGTGGGAGGATGTCAGCTAGACTAACCTCACTTTCCCTCTCCCTCACCCTTCCCCACCCCACACTAACAGGTAAGACTACGCCTGTTGGTTCTGCTGCTTTCTTTTTAAATCTGCAGCTACCCTAAAACTCCGATAGGCCTAGGTCCTCCCTATCTCTGATCAAACTGGCAGTGGACGTTCATGCTGGGCTTCTCATCTTGCTGTTTATGTCATCTCCCACGTGCTGTAAGAGCTGAAAACCCTAAGAATAGGGTGTTTTCCCTGGGGTAGAGAGCATACTCCTAACCTAAAGCATGGCACCCTGCAGACCCAGATTTCAGCCAGTGTTGCCGATTTCATTTCACAGCCTGGAACGTCATTTTCTTGACCAGTTGGTAGGTCCCTGGACGTTCTGCTTCTCTGCCCTGGGACTAGCATGGACTCTGTTTGAGATACCCCCCCACACCTCCTCCCCCGACCCTGCAACCCCTGAGCATTTGAACCTTCTTGCCAACATGCTGAATTAGTATATATTCTTTAACACTTAACTTGTGTCGTCTTCTCCGGAAGACTTTTCTGGATCCCCCTAAACAATGTGAATGGGCTCTTGGGTCTTTGAGGCCCATAGCACCTTCTCCAGAGCCTCATTGTGAAAATTCATCACACAGTCAATGCCTGTTTCACCCACTAGATGGAGAGCTTTCTGAGGACAGGGTCTCAGTCCTCACACCCAGAGGCACAGCCTACTGGTCAACCCTAGTTGGCTGGATGTTTGACTGGATGCATCACAATCGCTTTGGCTATGACGATGAGGACTGTGAGTTTCTTTGCTAGCTACCCAAGGATACCATTCATTAGGAGTGCTCCTGGGGTGGTCTAGAATTTAGGAAAAAAATAATTTCTTTGTCAAAAGACTATTTCCTAGTGGACTTAACTAGGGATTTGAAGTAATGGAGAAAGAACCCCCCTTTTTTTTTCTTTCTTCATAGATGAAGGTAGTCAGAAGTAGAGATTGTAGATTATGGAGTTAAGTTCTGCTTAAATATAGACTTGTATTTTTGCCTAATATAGGACAGTTAAAGCAGTCTGCTGTGTTACTTAGGGAGTACTCTTTTGGAGATATCACTAAGCAACCTTGGTATGCGTGCTTGTAAAACTTGTATATTCTCTTTGTAGAAACTAATATATAGGAATAGTTCCTAGGGGTTATCAACCTATTCTGCCAAGGAAAACAGGTTTTAAATCTAGTTATTTGGGTTTCACATGCTTGTGCCTGGTGAGGATTCCTGTCTCCTGCTCTAATTATGACAGTCTTTCCACCTACTTTGAGCAGTTAGAAGGTGTCTGTTTTCTGCTACTTATAAAATATTTACTCATCCACATCAATAACTTTTACACCAGAAGTTAATCATGTTTTCTGTAGGTGTATATGTGTAGAGGGGAAGCAATCAATAGAATTTGTTATTATTTCTAATGACAAGCTATAGAAAAAAGTCATTATTTCTTCTGAGTTTTAAAACTTCCTTAAGTAATTTACAGTAATATTTCTTGATCATGTGTGCCATTAGAACCAAAAGAGAGATTTGAAAAGAGATTGTCTCGGACTTCCCTGGTGGTGCAGTGGATAGGTATCCACCTGCCAATGCAGGGGACGGGTTTGACCCCTGGTCCGGGAAGACCCCACATGCCACAGAACAACTAAACCCGTGTACCACAACTACTGAGCCTATGCTCTGGAACCCTGATCTGCAACTAGCGAACCCATGTGTTGCAACCACTGAAGGCTGTGCTCCGCAACAAGAGAAGCCACTGCAATGAGAAGCCTGTGTGCAACAATGAAGAGCAGTCCCTGCTCACCGCAACAGAGAAAACCCGAGCACAGCAACAAAAACCCAGTGCAGCCAAAAATAAGTAAACAAAAGTACATGAAAAAGAAAAGCGATCACCTCATTTAATTCTACACTTAATTTTAAAGAGAATAATAGAATGAGTGTATATATATATATATACTATATATATAATATAGTCAATAATATGCCTAAAGTTGACATTTGAGTTGACTGAATTATATCTTTGGAAATGTATTTGAAAAATGAAAATGAATGTGAACATAAACACATCAGTCAAAGCAAGGTTAATTTATTATATAGAGTTTTTACAAATTTTTGTGAGATAAATGAAAATAATGTTTGGATCTTCTGTGACAATACTCCTTTACTATAGAATATTGGGCATTGACCTATATTCTAGATTGTAATCCATTCCACAAACATACAGAATCACTAACAAATAAAAGCAGGGTTCAGGCAGACTTCCATTTTCCTCTTTAAACAGAAAAAATTTGTTTTTCCTCTTAGAGATATCACTATATTATTACACTATGATTTTCTAACTTAATATTTAGTAGTAGAGTATAATCTTAGTTTTTTGTTTTGCTTTGTTTTTCCCTTATAACAATGCAGTACAATCATTATAACATACTGCATCTCAGACTTCCACACCATGTTCACCCTAGATATGTGTAACCTTGGGGAATAGATGACTGAGATGCGATTGCTTGATTGCTGTGAGTGTTTCTACTTCTTCCATCACTTTTGACTGTCAAAGATACATACCATGAATAAGTAATTGATTGTACAAAGTCAGATAAGGCAAGGAAAGACAGTAATCTGGTTCTCCTGACTTTCTAAGACCAGGTACTGCATTATAATTAAGAAGTGCTTAATAATGTTTACATTGGTTTGGTTTCTTTATAAATCACGTTAGCTATGGTTTCTTTTAAAAACCCTAACCAAATGAAAAAGGTGGTATTTTAACAGACTAAATAATTATTTGAAAAGCAATGTTATGGGTAGAATTTAAGAATTCACCTGAGTATGGGCTAAATGATGTTTAAATGTTATTTATACGCAGACATTCGAGATTCTAATACTCAGCTATAAGGGAAACCTAAGAAATGCTGGTGTCCTTAGTTACAGTGTTTTCGTTTGTTGATTTGTCATAGACTGCCTCTTTAAGGTGTGCCCTATGAACCGATATTCTGCTCAGAAGCAATATTGGAAAGCCAAGCAAGCTAAACAAGGGAACCACACAGAGGCGGCCTTGCTGAAGAAGTTACAGGTAAGGACTAGCCTTCCATCTCTCTGGCTTAAGATAGAACAAGTACAACAATAACAAAAGATCTATTCCATAGCTTGGTGATTTCCCGCAATACATTCAGATCCAGAACAGATGTGGCAACATGCTGAAAGTGGAAAGGACGTTTAAGTCTTTCTAATCCGTGTATGACTTCTGATTTCCTGGTGTGTAGGTATTGTATTTCTTGCTGTTTATTAGGGTGTGCCGGACCAATTCAGATATTCACATCACACTGAAAACCAATTCAGAATCTCTGCAGGAATATCAAATCCAGTTATATTTTACTTGACATAGTACCCATTTTATTTTGAAAGACTATCAGAAAAAAATTGGAAGTCTATTGTTTCTGATTTGGACTCTGTGTAAATTTAATAAGACTTTGTTATTAAAATTCCTGTTACTTTTAGAATTGAAACTGTATTTTGAAGCTTTTGAAATTAGTCTGTGTTTGGCTTCTCTAGCAATATTCCTTCTGAAAATAATTTTTTAAGACCAAACTGCTTAGTCCTTTTTCTGAAATTTCTAACATAAGAGCATATCAGTATATTTTAGGCTACATTTCAGCATTAAACTGAGAGAGTTGTCACACATTATAATCATAGATTTAGTTACTGCCCCACTTCTCCCTAAGCACCAAGTTTAAAGCAATCTGCCTATTTTAGTCTTGATTGTATTCTTTGTTCCTAAAATAAACCTTTTTTTCTGTGTCAGCTATTGTGCTCTATTTGTTATGGTTTCACAGTAAATATTTGATAATCACTTTCTAGCATGCTGCAGAACTGGAACAAAAACAAAATGAATCAGAGAATAAGAAGCTATTGGGAGAAATTGTGAAATACAGTAATGTTATACAAGTAAGTGTCTATTTATTTTTGTATAAAGGAGATGAATATTTTATCGATAATTTGCATTTGGTAGGAATGCCAACCTGCGTTAAAATTGGGGGCTACAATAGTTTGTTCTTTGGTCAAAATTATACAGTGTGATATTTTCAGTTGATATTTAGCACGTCATTCTATATGAATAAATCCAGTGTGTACACATAAAGAAATGAGCTTATCTAGATGAATTACACAAATTATTAAATCAAAAGGAAGAAGATGGGGAAAGCTTGTAATAAAATAGTCTTTTAGAATTAATGAGACTAAGCATGTAACATATGAAGCTTTATCTTTTCATTTTGTAGGGAGGAAAGTTTTCAAATTATACTGTCCTTGAATTATTATATCTTCTATTTCAATTAGTATGCACACTGATTTATTTCAGCAGCATTTCTTCCTTGTGCTTCACTAGATCTTATAAGTTTTTACTTGGATAGTTGTTAATATATGCCCCAACCTTGTTCCAAAAAGAATGCAAGGCATTTTCAAAAATACCTTTTGCATAACAAGATAAAATAGAAATAAATAAGGTAACTGGATCAAAGGGAAAATACTGATGGCATGAATAAAGTGAAGTCAAAGGTGAGGCATGTTTATCATATCCATGTTGTAAAGACTGGTAAACTTTGAGTTGAAGCCTTTTTGTTGCTTGTCTAGGTATAAGGCCATGTGAAATATTGTGATATTTACATATTAGTAGAAGGCTAGTACAGAGAACTAAGTCAGAAGGTTGGAAGCACAAACATTCTCAGGAAGAGGACCAGAGAACTGTTTCTCCAAAGAGCTCTCATAAAGAGGACACTGTTTAATATAGTAAACAATGGCCCTAACAACTTCCTTACCATAAACGCTACAATGAGGTGTTTCTTAGAGCTGTTTCAAAAAATAACATCCCCTGATGTTTTGTTATTGGCCAGTGGCCAAGTGCCAGAGCACGGGACCAACAGAGCAATTCTCTGATGGGGCAAGAGGAGAGCCCTGGGTCTGCGACTCCCTGGTTCTTACAAGTTAATCCCATAATAGACTGTGTGTTACCTGTGGCTGAATGTCCCTTGGGTGGTCCTCCATAACTAGAGTTTCTCTTAACCAAGTTTTGCTTCATATTAAGTGCCAGCAAGCAGAGCTTATGTTTCTTGTCCACAATCTGACATGCACATATTTCCCGAAGTGTTAAGGGCTGAGCCACACCCTCTTAGCAGGGTGGATTCCAAAAGGACTGGAGTTGGCACCTGAGGGTTTTCACTGGAAATTTCTGAGATAATTTCCTTCTTATTTTGTGGATGTTAAAGTGACCATTTTTTTTTTAATGATTGGGATAGTAGACAGGAAGGTTATTTGTTTCAGTTTTCCTACTCAGAATAATGTCTTGGAAAGGTTTTGCCCATGGGATCCAAATAAGCCCAGCAGTGGCGCTCCCGCCTTCATCTGAGAAGGAGCGGGATCATGTCCTCTTGTGGGAGTGGCAGAGGTTGTTTAGGATGAGCAGCTGGTCTCCTCACACAGGGGGATGAGGGCCGGTTTTAGGCAGGGGTGGTTAATAATATGAAGTGGGTTGATGCCTTATTCCAGTTCCTTTCTTATCCTTTAATATAGTTTGATTTTGTGGCCGGGCAGGAATTGAGAAAGAATATGTTGGGTTGGTCAAAAAGTTCATTCAGGCTTTTCTGTAATGTCTTATGAAAACCTGAATAAACATTTTGGCCAACCCCGCAGTTGGGAGTAACATCCTGGTCTCTTTTGGAAAGCCTGGGTCTATCCTATTTTTCATCAGTAGATGAAAATCATTCAGGGACGTGTCCTTAGTTTTTTTCCCTTATGTGCTCACTTCGTATGAAACAGCACTGAGGGTGGAGGTGAGGAGGAACCCAGAGAAAGTCAACTTGGAAAGATGGTGAGTCTGCAAAGAGCTTCTTTGTTTACTCTCTCCCCTGAGCCGTGTTATGTGGGTATGTGATATAAATATAAACACATATGTGTAATGAACAGAGGAGATCAAAGAATGAAGGCAGTAATCCCTAACTTTTTCCTACAGCTACTGCATATAAAAAGCAACAAGTATCTGACTGTCAACAAGAGGTTACCTGCTTTACTGGAGAAGAATGCCATGCGCGTGTCCTTGGATGCTGCGGGAAATGAAGGGTCTTGGTTTTATATTCATCCCTTCTGGAAGCTGAGAAGCGAGGGCGACAATGTATGTAGCTCTAAGATGAGAAAAACGTGCATTCTTGAAGATGTTAGTTCTTAATAATGGCGAATCCAAAAAATGCGAAGAAAGGAAAGATAGTTTTCAAGTTTCAATGTATTCTTTTATGTTAATTTCTTTAATAGGTTAAAAGCATTTATTTATAGTACAGATTGTGCTCGGGAATCATAAAAAGACTAAGATCAGATTGATTTAAAATCATCTTCCAGCCAGAATTTTGTGAAAGAATTTAACATTAAAATATTGACTGAGACTTTTAAGGGAGAGAGAAGCAGAGTTTGCTTTTCGACCTTATTCAGGGGGGAGTGTGGCTGTATAGAAGAAGCTGTGTTAGGAGATGGAGTTTATTCCTTTGAATTTACAGAGTAACACAGCAAATCATGACAATATGTCATTTATTGGCTCAGTGGCCATTTGTTTACAATCTGTACAACTTAATAGATGTGTAATATATGAGGAGATGTGTAATGTAATGATTGGCAGTGACTCACTGATGACAGTACTTAAATATGTTATATCATATGAATTTTAGTAGTTGCAAAATATTTTTATGCTGCTTTATGGAGTAGAGAAAATAAAAATTACGTGTGATGATTCAATAGGATCAAAAGTTAGATATTTTTGTGTGCAATAGATGAAGTAGCAGGTGACAGTCCTGGCATGTGGGAGATGCTTAATAAATTCTGGTTGACACCAAGTATTCAATAAATTTTGTAAATAGAATACAAATATTGGGTCAGGTGATCAATAAAAATAGTTGAAAATTTAAAAAATTAACATTAAAAATTGAAAGCAATGTTAAAGTCTTATTATTCTGACAGTTTTCTCAATCAATACTGTAATAATATTTTAAAATGTATTGGCTGTTTCTTGTCTTAGAAATGTCTTATATTGTAATAAATCTATTTTTCCAGTGAATTTTGAAGTCCAAATTCAACTCCACAGGTTACAAGCTTCATGGTTTAATTTGGTTAATAGATTAGCTGATGATATCCTCCTTCGGTAAGGTTTGGGAGAAGCATGGCATGCAGGAATGTAATGCACTTTAAACTTGTTTTGGATTCCTTGAAAATAAGTTATTTTCTTTTTCCTTTTGGCATCAAGTGATGTTTGCTGTGAGCATGACATATTTTAATTTCAGTAGGTAGTTAATTACAGTCAACTCTCAATTATTCAGGGACTGGTCATGCAGCTTAAGAACAACCTGTATCTTTGGATGCCCTGTTTTAAAATACTTCTCCAGCTCCCCTCACTGAGTAGGGTCCCTGTTTGCAGGTAGTCAGTGAAAATTAAGCATGAAAACAAACAAAAGCTGAGCTCAAGCTCTAAAGGAGTGGAATGAAATCATTGGATAAATTGGGGCCTTGAGATTAGTGTGGATTTTATTAATTCATGCCATCTAATTTTTCATCTCATCTATTCCTTTCCCTGCTCCCAAATGCCTTTATGGACTTCCCTCATGGTTCAGATGGTAAAGAATCTACCTTCCATGTGGGAGACCCGGGTTCGATCCCTGGGTTGGGAAGATCCCCTGGAGAAGGGAATGGCAACCACTCCAGTATTCTTGCCTGGAGAATCCCCATAGACAGAGGAGCCTGGTGGGCTACAGTTCATGGGGTCACAAAGAGTTGGGCATGACTGAATGACAAACAGTAAGCTCCAGATGCGCCTTGTCAATAAGCTATAATAAGGATGCTTTTATGAATTCACCCTATCTAATTTTTCATCTTATATTCCTTTCCCTACTCTCAAATGTCTTTAGAGGATCAAAGAGAGTTGACTGTAATGAACTATTTCAAATAATTAGCTGGACTGGATTGCAGGACGGGGAACAACCTACCACCCAAGCACTCCATCTTGGTTAAAGTGGATAGTATAATTGTTATGTGCAAAATAGAGATCCTCCTTATATAGATGTGCTCCATAAAGCATGGCTAAAACAACCTTACACTTTGCTTTTTGCTGAAATAGCTCACTGTTTTTGCTCACCACTGTAGCTTTTGTGTGTGATTAAGGTTGCTGTGAAAGCATAAGCACATCCATAGACCTTTATTTCCATGAAAATAATTGTATCATAATGCTCATTTTCCTCCTTAGGAATAGGTAGCATTTTTCTAAAATACAAGTGTACTGTATTTTATTGAAGGCAGTTGGAAACCCTGTCATTTCATAACAAGTGGTTTAATTACTATTGATTTTTTGAAGCAATTTTTAATAAAAATTTTTAAATTTTGAAAGTATGATAACATTTACTGGAGACTTGGAAAATGCAGAACCAAGTTACCTTTATTTCCACTGTATGTTACAATTATTTTTTAAGTAGATAAATTAAGATTTTTTTGGTTGGAGTTTCAGTATCAAACTCTCAGAAATTAGTAGAATGAATAGACAGAAAAGTAGAAGAGATATAGTAGACCTGAAGAGCACTATGAACCGATTCAACATAATTAAGATTTATACAATTTTCACACAACAACAGGATACAAATTCTGTTCGTTTTTGTGACTGTATAAGATGTAGATTTTTCAAAAAAAACATTTAACTAAAAGGAAGAAACTGCAAGATTTAAAGGGCTTTTTTTTTATTCTTTTTTTTAAATTTTATTTTTACTTTATTTTACTTTACAATACTGTATTGGTTTTGCCATACATTGACATGAAACCACAGGTATATACGAACTCCCAATCCTGAATCCCCCTCCCACCTCCCACCCCATATCATCCCTCTGGATCATCCCCATGCACCAGCCCCAAGCATCCTGTATCGAACATAGACTGGCACTTCGTTTCTTACGTGATAGTATACATGTTTCAAAATTTCTATTTTATTATTTACTAATTAGTTAAGTTGCAATTTAGGTTATAACTACCCAAAAGATGTTCAGTGACTGAAAGCTAATGTAAGACTGAGGCTGATGATAGGCTGGAGGGAAAAGTGCTCATCTCCTCAAAAATCAGTAGTTTCTACTGTTTAAGGCCATCTCTGTCATATATTTTATAGAATTTCAGGGTAGATAATTTTTGGGGAAAAATAGTTTCATGTATCTCTCAACGTTTAGCTGTGTGGATATCCATGCTTGTTGTTGCTCAGAAAGTCACTGGCGACAGCTTTGAACAGAGTTCATAAATATTTTATTTTCGTTTATCTTCCCTTGATGGAGTAGTTAATTTTTCATCTTCAACTTGTTCTAAGAAGACATTGGTTCTATACCTTGATAGTAGATTTTAAAAGGGAGAAAAGGTCAGATATTTCTTTCAATCAGGAAAAAGAAAAACAACCCTTAGGGAAAGAGCCTCTTTAAAGAGCAAGTAGATTTCACTCTTGAAAACCTAGACTCCTTGGAATTTCAGAGAAGGTGGGACTCGATCCCTGTTGTTTTGATTTCTACTGCAGTGTTCTTTTCACACCAGGTGCCACTTCAAAAGAAGGGTGGCTGCTGGTGGTATTGTGTTCCTCTTTATTTTCAGTAAAATCCCAGCATGAATCTTCCATGGCTGTTACATAAAATCAGCAGAAATGCTTTTGCAATTGCAGTTTTTTAAAATGTGTGTGCACTAGGGTGAACGTGATATGGCAGAAAATGATGTCATCCTCAAGTTCTGTATTAAATATATGGCTTCTCAGAGGCCCTCTTCCCCTGTCAGTGGATCAGGCTCCATGCTTGCACTCTTCTGAAAATACTACCAAATTTACCAAGTTATCTAAATAGATAAGAATTCCTCAAGAATAGAGACTACTTTTTACACACGTTTGTGTTATTCTTAGCACTTCTTACTGTTCTTTTTATATCTTATGATTAGCATCTTGTCCATTTCATTTGTCAGTTTTATTCATCATGTGTGATCAAAGTAACCATTGTCAACAACAAGACCTAGGACCTGGAAATTAGTGAAATAATGTTAGATTCTCCTTATGAATACCACACTTGGGAATCCTTGAAGTTGGTGACATTTTGGCTATATGACTAGTCTCTTAAAGTTATAGAAGACTTTACAGCTATTGTTTTGAAGTAAAACTAATATAGGGATTGATCCAAAGCTTACAGAAAGCTATGGTAAAATAGTGAGACTTAGAGCACTGACTATAGGTGCAACCAAAAGTATTCTTTTAATTGGAAAGATATAGCTAAAATATGTCATTATATTTAGCAACTAATTGGCTAATATTTATATAGTACAGACAGGAATGATAGTGAACCAAATGTAACTGTTCTTTAGGAAATTGGAAGACCAGATGTAGTATTGGCAGAGTGTAGTGTCCAGTTCCGGTGTCTGTAGAATGGAAGACCACTCAGGCTTCTACATGATTTTGAGACTTGGAGTTGGCTTGGTGTCATGTGCAATAACATATGTTTTTGTTTTTTGAGGGAGGTATTGAAAATATGTCTGTGAGGTTGATTTTTGTTTATTTTGTTTATAATTTAATTGCTTAAAATAGATACCAATTCATGATTCAAAGATAGAAAACAATATAAAGATATATAGGGAGAAGTCTCTTTTTAATCCTTTTTCCCATGTTCCCAGTTTCCACTTCTCTTTTTCACAGTTAACCACTGGGATGATTTCTTATGCGTATACTCCTACTCTCCGTGTTTTACACAAACATAGCCCAATTCTGCACTTTCATCCTCTCACTTAACACAGTTTCTAAATGATTTCTTCCTTATCTGGACATAATAAAGAGCTTCTGTAATGGTTCTTTCTGAATCACAGCCTCCACCTGATTATGGACTTGAAAGGCAGGATGGTGAATAGAGACTAGTCCTGTAAATAACAGAAGCTATTCCTGCAAACCAAAGAATAATCTTCTTTTGCTCGATTGATGAGCTTATGGCTTCTCTATCATATTTGAATCTCCAGGTATAGTTTGTGACACCAGTACTATAGGTGAATGTTGACTCTTGTATATAATTTATTGACATTGCAAATGTGAAATTATGCTCCTTAAAGTCTTAGTCTAGATTCAGATCCAGGGAGAAGACGTTTATCTGTTTTTATTGTCTCAGTCCTAATTTGTTTGTCAGTTATCTACTAGGCTATTCGAATATTTAGTTGATATGAAGTGTGCAAAGGGGAGGTATTGATTTTCATTTCTGAAGTGAGCAATTCTGTGAAGAAGAGTGAAGGTACTACAGTAGTAGATCTTCTAGTGGAACTTGACAAAAGTAACTTTAATAACTATAACTGTTTACTATTATCATTAAGAAAAGCACAGCTTCGTTTCCCCAAAATCTGAGTGCTGAATAAAGACACTTAAAGATCAAGCAGACGTTGTTAATAAAAAGATCAACTTTGACCTATTTCTTTAGAGCACTTTTCCCATAATTAATTTTAATTTTTATTTACAAATGAGCACCAGGTTTAAGGAACACTGTTAGTATTAGATGTTTAAGATAAAAGTGAACCAGTTGCCCAAGGCCCAAACTATAAATGTGTTCCTACAGGGTCATACCAGATTCTTCATTTTCTGAATCCAGATGAGATTAGAACGTTTATTAAATTTCTGAGACTATGGGGAAGATCAAATATAGTAGATTTGTTTTTAATTTAGAGCAAATACAAATGTATAAGATTCCCTGCTTGCATGTGAAGTGGTTTTAATGTTTAGGCACATTCTTGTTTTGTGGCAGATGCATTTATTCTTGATAGCTCCTGTGTACGTGGCATTAGACCTCTGTGGAGGGATGCTGACCTAATTACTGACATTAAGAAAGCTCTAACTGAAATGGCAGACCAATAAGAAAAGAATCTAGGGACTTCCTTGGCAGTCCAGTGGTTAAGATTCCACGCTTCTACCACAAGGGGCGTGGGTTTGATCCTGGGTCAGGGAGCTAAGATCCCACATGCCAAGCAAAAGAAAAAAAATCTACACCAGCTTTATGAATCCACACTTATAGGCCCTGTGGGACATGATTATATAGTCATTTATCAGAAGATATTTCACCTTAAAGAGAAAAGAATCGACCTAAAATTTGATAAACAGGTCAAATATTAGGTCAATAATGAAGACTCTTATTTTTAGCATCAAATATATCACCACAGATCCATGCAGTGTCTCAGTTGCAACTTAATTCTGATTTCCAGATTGTTGTTGGAGATAAAGTTGTTTTGATGCCCGTGAATGCAGGCCAGCCACTACATGCCAGCAACATAGAACTACTCGATAATCCAGGGTGTAAAGAGGTAAGTTTGGGAGGAAAGGAAGTGAATTTGTTGATTTTTATCATGAGAAGAAAAATAAATCTTGTAGTTTCTTTCATTGTTTTCATAAGCATAAGCCCAGTTTATGCTAGTTATTATTGCTAAGATACCTATGGATTTTGAATGGTCCTTTGAAGATATTTTTTGACATACATACCCCATTGCCCAAAGTTATTCTTTTTTCTCCTTCCTCTAGTTGAAGTAATAATTCATGGTATAAAATGGAACCTGCAGTCTTATAACTTAACATCTCTTCATTAATAGGTGAATGCTGTTAATTGCAACACTAGCTGGAAAATCACTTTATTCATGAAATACAGTTCCTATCGAGAAGATGTACTAAAAGGAGTAAGTATGTTAGGTAGAACATTTGCTGGAAGAATTGAAGGCTGTCTTACTGAGCTTCTAGATGCAAAACCTATGTATTCACTGTGTTTGAAGTTTAGAATGTGACTGTAAACCTTAAAACTCATGTTGAGTTTTCCTTCCTATATTTGGAAACGTATACATAATCATTAAAAGCCAAATGTTTACAGAGGGGCCCAGAGTATCAAAAACCTACAGTCACCTACTTCTTACATCTGTTTGATCAAACTTTTGTTGAAAATACAGTTTTTCATTTATTTTTAATTGAAGGATAATTGCTTTACAATAATGGTTTCATTTCTGCCACGCATCAACATGAATTAGCCGTAGGCATACATAGGTCCCCATACATACCTCCCTCCCATCTCCTACCCTTTCCCACTCCTCTAGGTGGTCACAGAGCCCATACAGCAAAGGAAATACAGGGTTTTTTTGCCTCTTTTTCTAGGGTGATGTTGTTCGATTGTTCCATGCGGAACAAGAGAAGTTTCTGACTTGTGATGAATATGAGAAGAAACAGCATATTTTCCTCCGTACAACCTTGCGTCAGTCAGCCACTTCTGCAACCAGCTCTAAAGCACTCTGGGAAATAGAGGTGTGTAAATCATTTTTGGCTTTTAATAAATGCTTATGTCTAAAAGACAAGGTCACTTGTATGGTTTATTGTCATAAGCATCACTTGTGCATGTGTGCACGCTCAGTTGCTTCAGTTGTGTCCGACTCTTTTCAACCTCATCACTCTAGCCCACCAGGCTCCTCTGTCCATGGGGTTCTCCAGGCAGGAAGACTGAAGTGGGTTGCCATGCCCGCCTCCAGGGGCATCTTCCCGACCCAGAGACTGAACCTGCTTCTCTTATGTCTCCTGCATTGGTAGGCAGATTCTTTACCACTAGCGCTACCTGGAAAGCCCAAGCATCACTTGTGATAGATCCATAAAACAATAATTTTTGTGAAGCCTCTTGTACCTCTTTACTGCTGTGACCAGTCTGAAATGTTGCTACTTCCTTTATTTCTCTTCACATATATATAATTCTGCTTTTAAAAATTCCATTGTAAAGTGTTGGCTTCAGGCCAGCATCAGACTGCGGGCCTTGTGCCTTGAATGGCACTGGTGTTGAGATGGAGCAGGAGGACTCACTGTAAGTGAGCATCAGAAGTACACAGTTACTGAAAAGAGCATTTATGTCTTCTGGGGATGCGCTTTCTTTTGGGGTGAGGAGAACCATAGTTAAGAATTCATTCACCTTTAAGAGAGATTTTCTTAAATGTGCCAATATGATAGAGTAATTAAGAAAATATAAGGTATGGGTTTTTATTTTAAGGAACTTTATATATACCGGAAGAGATAAGATATACCTGTGCTGTGCTTAGTCACTTGGTTGTGTCTGACTCTGCAACCCCATGGACTGTAGCCCACGAGGCTCCTCTATCCATGGAGATTCTCCAGGCAAGAAAGATATACCTGAGTGTCTGTAAACAACCCGATAAGTTCCATCTGGATTTAATATATCTCCAGCTGCTATAGCAGTGGTTCTCAACCATTTCAAACCCATCATCCCACCTTTTACAGCAATTTGTTATCCTTCCTTTATGTATGAAAATGAAATTCATGGTTAATGTTATTACATATTCTCATGATTAAAAAATCAATAAAATGCTCAAATTCTAATATAAAGAAGATACAAAAGGAAAATAATTTATAATAATATTCATTTCAACATATAAATACATACTCTAGAAACTATAACATTTATACCCATCTTGGGGCTTCCCTAATAGCTCAGTTGATAAAGAATCCACCTGCAATGCAGGAGACCCCAGTTCGATCCCTGGGTTGGGAAGATCCCTGGAGATGGGAAAGGCTACCCCTTCAGTATTCTGGCCTGGAAAATTCCATGGACTGTAAAGTCCTTGGGGTCGCAAAGAGCTGGACGCAATTGAGCGACTTCACTTTCATTTCACTTTCACTTTGATGGATTCATTTAGATTTGGGAGAGGTGATAAAAGAAAAGGGTAAGAAGCCATTCTATATAAGTAGAGGAAAATGAAGTAGCAGAGCTAAATGTGGGCCCTTGGGTAATATCTAGTATTAGGAGAGGTAATAACAGAACAGACTCATTTGTACATGATTTAAAAAAGAAATCACCATAATTGGAATAAGGATAATGAGGCAAATTATAAGCTATTGAAACAGAGAAAATGAGGAAGTATAATATTTATGTAAATGAGCCGAGCCTTAATTATAAATGTTACATAAAGACAATTCTCTAAGTTATGACATGGTTTAGAATAGAGGTGAAATAGCACAAAAGCATGTTGAGGCATATTTTCAGTCTCCTGCATTCAGAAGGGACCATATCCTTTAGTGTATTTGGATACACTGGTCTTTAGTAGGTGAAAGTAAGTAAAGTAAGTAAAGTCGCTCAGTTGTGTCCGACTCTTCGCGACCCCATGGACTGTAGCCTACCAGGCTCCTCCCTCCATGGGATTCTCCAGGCAAGAGTACTGGAGTGGGTTGCAATTGCCTTCTCCAGGGGATCTTCCTGACCCAGGGATTGAACCCGGGTCTCCTGCATTCCAGGCAGACGCTTTAACCTCTGAGTAAGTCGGAGGAAAACAACTACTGCCAAAACTACATAATCCTCTTCCCAGAAGCCAATCTCACAAATTCTCTTATTAGAATAAGAGAAAGATAACAGGCAACCAGGAAATAAATACATAGTTAAACATTTTTTCATACCATAGATTTCTTACCATTGTGCTCTAAGAATTTTCAAAATATAGGGGATAGGGCTTCCCTGGTGGCTCAGTTGGTAATGAATCTTGCCTGCAATGCAGGAGACCCAGGTTTGATCCCTGGATTGGGAAGATCCCCTGGCGAAGGGAATGGCTACCCACTCTAGTATTCTTGCCTGGAGAATTCCACAGAGAGGGTAGCCTAGTAGGCTACAGTCCATGGGGTTGCATAGAGTCAGACACGACTGAGCGACTGACAAACACTTTCACCTTTCACTTTCTTTCAGCAGTACTGTTAAATGCTATTTTAAAATTTTATTAGCAAAATACAGTGATGGAAAAGTTATATAGCAAATTCCTTACACAGTGAGTTTTGTTTCAACTCTGTTAAAAGAAGTTTTGTATCTTCCCTCTTATATATTTGCTGTTAGTTTTATAGCTCTTGATGTAATTTTGCCACTGCACCAATATCCTTCCCTACAAAATGCTTGGTTGGAAATGTTATGATCCATTGAGCAGTCAGAATGGAGAGAGTGAATACATTATTCAGTAATTTTGACATAATGTCTTGGATTCAGGTAAGCTTCCGTATCCACAGTGAATGTCTCTAAAATGATTGGCCTTTTCATATAACTTGATATAAAAGCTTTTCCATATGATTACATGTTAGAGCACTAGCAGTTTATATTTGTGGTAGGTTTTATTTCTGTTGGAGATTTGAAAGTGATACTAGGGGACGTTTCTGTATGGGTGTGCTACATCAACCAGGCTTCAGTTCAGGAAGCCTGAGCATCAGGTGTTTAAAGCAGACAGATATTTAAAATTGGAAATTGGTTTCAATGTTGTTGGAAGGACTGGATGGGAAAAAGTGGGATGAAGAATATGGTTTTATGTAAAGATCTGGTAGGGCTGGAAGCCAGGGCTGCCTCTTCCTGTGGCCCAGGAGTGCTCCCCGACGCCTCCCTGTGGGAGGCCCTGCAAGACAGCTACTGCCACCTTTATTGGAGCCGTTAGGGGATTCTCTCTTTCACTCTCCTCTGCTTCCTATCCTGGTGATACAGCAGGGCCCTTAGAAGGATGGGGATGGTCCTGAGTGTCACACACAGTATCTAGCCTATGCTTATACGCTTCTGTGAATTGCAGGATATTTAATATCTTGGCCACTGTTCATTCATTCCAGTAGCATCCCTCAAAAATCACTGTGATAAATGAAAATGTGCTCCCTTCCCTGACTCCAAATTGTCCTTTAGGGAGCTGTATGTACTACTATTGCTAGACCCGCTAATGTAGAGGGCAGGAGTTCTTAGTCTGTGATCCCTGGTGAGTGTCAAGTTATTTATTAACCTCCAGCAGTTGTATACAAAAGTTGTGTGAGAGTATGTGTGTATGTGAGACAACTCATGGATTTTATCGGATTCTCAGAGATGTCTCTCCCAAAGGAGTAAGAGTTCAAATATTGACAAGATCATGATGGGGGTGGGATTAGCAAAGGATTAGTGGAAAAAGGTTGATTTGAGAACTGAACTTTGAAGGATAAGCAGGTATTTGGCCATAAAGGGAGTATTTTTGTAAGACTTTATCCACTTTGAAGTATTTTCATAGTTATCTCATTTGAGCTTTTGGAGTATGGGAAGAAATGGGGGCTGGAGTCTAGCAAAAGGCATTGGAAAGTTCTATACATTTGTTTGCCTGGTGACTCAGATGGTAAAGAATCTGCCTGCAGTGCTGGAGGTCCGGGTTTGATCCCTCATCAGCAAGATTCCCTGGAGAAGGGAATGGCAGCCCACTCCAGTATTCTTTCCTGGAGAATTCCATGGACAGAGGAACCTGGAGGGCAATAATCCATGGGATCGCAAAGAGTCAGACATCACTAAATGACTAACACTTTCACTTTCACTTCATACATTAGCACACAGAATTGAGGCTGGGGCAGGAGGCAGAGGATATCAAAAAGAAGAAGGTGATCTGAAGAACAGTGGAAAGTTATCTGAACACTCTAATATGCCTTTGTGATATTTACTCTTCACAGCAATCCTATGAATTAAACCTACTTAGTACATGAAGACGGAGAAGGCAATGGCACCCCACTCCAGTAGTCTTGCCTGGAAAATCCCATGGATGGGGGAGCCTGGTGGGCTGCCGTCTGTGGGGTCACACAGAGTCGGACACGACTGAGCGCTTTCACTTTCACGCATTGGGGAAGGCAATGGCACCCCACTCCAGTGTTCTTGCCTGGAGAATCCCAGGGACGGGGAAGCCTGATAGGCTGCCCTCTATGGGGTTGCACAGAGTTGGACACGACTGAGGCGACTTAGCAGCAGCAGCAGCAGTACATGAGGAAACAGGCTTCTGAGATGTTACATTCCTTGCTGTGATCAGACCATAGTCATTAATGTCAAGAACATATATGCTCAGTTGTAGCTGACTCATTGTGACCCCATGGACTGTAGCCCATCAGGCTTCTCTGTCCATGGAATTATCCAGGCAGGAATACTGGAATGGATCATTGGTGGGACCCAAAACCAGTTGTCTCCGAACTGGAGAACTTGAACTTTGCTCCAGCACCGAGCTGCTTGTCATAAGCCACAGTTTCAGACCTTCCACCACTTTCACTTTCAGCGCACCTAATGGCTCAGCATCTGGGGCAGGTATCAAAGGACGTGGTATTAAACAAGCCACACACGGAAAGAGCCAGGAATTAAATTAGTCCAGACTTCCAGGCCTTGGCTTTGTGGTCTCTCTGCCTGGAATGATCTTTTCCGGTCTCGCTGCATCACCGTCTCATTCTTTTCCATCAGAGTGCCCATGCTGACTGCCGTGTTGATCCAAAGTAGCCTTCTGTAGGGAGCTTCCCTGGTGACTCAGTGGTAAAGAATCCACCTGCCAATGCAGGAGACGTGGGTCTGACCCCTGGTTTGGGAAGATAACCCTGGAGGAGGCAGTGGCTACTCACTGCAGTATACTTGTCTAGAGAATTCCATGGACGGGAAAGCCTGGCAGGCTACAGTCCATGTGGTCACAAAGAGGAGGACACGACTGAGCGACTGAGCACAAGCACGAGCCTTCTCTAGGTGCTCAATCACGCACTCTATTTCCTGCTGGTGTTGCCAAATCTTATTCATTGAAAGCTTAGTCTTATTCATTGCTCTGGTCCCTATTGCCCAGAAGAGTACCTGGCACCTGGTGGACTCTTAACATAATCTGTTGAGTGAATGAATAACAAATGTGAGGAAGCCCCACAGTATTTCCAGTTTGGGCCTGGAAACATGTCTTTTGGAGTAAGGCTGTATTTGCAGATATGAGACATGAGAATCATCCAAGCCTAGTAAGGTAACTGTTCTCTTACTTATTTATGGGGAATCTTGTTTTCTGCTACATTGGACTCCTGAAAAGGTATATTAGGTTTGAGAAGTTTAACGTGAACATGCGGGTACCCCATGTAACCTGTTGAGATTTGCTTGCCAGGAACATGCATGTCTTTTAGCCATTATTTTTGTTTCTCTTTTTGTCTGTAGGTAGTTCATCATGATCCATGCCGTGGGGGTGCAGGACAGTGGAACAGCTTGTTCAGATTTAAACATCTTGCAACCGGGAACTATTTAGCTGCGGAGGTGAGATTAACGGATATAGTGTTGTAAAATCTCTGATTCAGAAATAGTAAAACAGGCAATAGAGAAGATGTATTTGTAGGAATAGTTATTGTGCACATTTGATTATTGCTAATCAAGTACTGGATTGGCATGTCTGCTATTCTCAAAATGTAAATATTAATTGAAGTCTTAAAATAATCTTTGTTTTAAAAATAAAAACAGCAGCAACCACCACAACAGAACCATGTGGTTGGTTTGCTGTAAGGGTATTTGGAAGAGGGTATCTGATTTGCACCAGTGTGGATTCATCCTGAGACTTCCTGTTTGACTTCACTCTTTCAGAATGTCTGATTTGGAATCCTGATCAGCTCATAGTTGGTGTGGTGTAGTCTAGATAGCTTCAGATTGATGTTCTGTGGCTATTCTTTCACTGGTGGGTGGCTTTCATTGTTCAAACCATTAGAAAGGAAAGGGTCCCCCCCGCCCCACCGCCGAGATATTGCACTGTCTTAAAACTGTCAATAAAAATGGTAAAAATGTAGAAAGGTCTTTTCTTTCTCCACTAAATGCATGTTAACAGAGTGAAAAGTGGTAGAAATAACAGCACTGAAGCTGTAGGAATGATTTAATTAAAGGTTAGTTATCTGGTTTAAAACTAGTTTTGAAAATATTTGTTATAATTTTAAATTTATTTTTTCTTAAATCTTTTTAAAATTGAAGCATGGTTGATTTATAATATTGTGTTTCACATTTACAGCAAAGTGATTCAGTTATACATACATAATATACATGTTGTGTATCTATATATATGTATTTATATTCTTTTAAAAATTCTTTTCTATTATAGGTTATTATAAGATATTGAATATAGATCCCTGTGAAAGTGAAAGTCACTCAGTTGTGTCCTACTCTTTGTGACCCCATGGACTATACTAGTCCATGGAATTCTCTACACCAGAATACAGGAGTGGGTAGCCTTTTCCTTCTCCAGGCCCCAGGTCTCCCTCACTGCAGGCGAATTCTTTACCAGCTAAGCCACAAGGGAAACCCATAGTTGCCTGTACTATACAGTAAATCTTTGTTGTTTATTTTATATATGGTATTATATAGAAAATCTTTGTTTTCACATATATGAAATATCCATTCATTTTACTCTTAACTCTGTTTTTCAACTTAGAGTTTCTTCTGGGATTCTAAACCAGAATTTTGTCTTGGAATGTCTAGTATTAATTATCTAACTTTTGCTTTTGGATGTTTCAGAGGGTAAGTAGGTGGGGCTGGAAAGCTGATGTGAAAAAGGTGGTGCAAACAGGAAGTTTCTATAAATATGCTGACCCCAGTCTAAAGTAGAACTCAAACCCATTACCCTCTCCGTCATGTTAATCTGTGATGGTTTTCCTTGTAGTATTTCCCACGTTCTCACTTTTTATATGTCTTACTGACTTTCTCTGTCAGAATGAATATACTCTCTGAAGGCAGGAATTTTTTTTTTTTTTGCTAACATCACCACTGGATGCCCAGTACCTGGGAAAGTGCCTAGTACTTTGAAAGCATTTGGTGAATACATTTTGAATGAATGAATGAATATGAAGAAGCTATTCAGGGTTCCCTAAGCTTAGAGAATGGGAAAAAAGAAAATCATAGAATTTGTATTTGAGACACATTTGAGACCATATTTGGGCAAATTAATCTCTCTAAACTCCCTTTTCCTCTGCTGGAAAATGGGGATAATCACAATATTTATATAAGTTTATCAAGAGAATGAAATGATATAAAGTGCTTGGTGTAATGTGTGACCAGGAAGGAATGCTGGCAAGATTAATTTTATTACATGGCAAGTAGAAAGCATTCTTACCTTTATAAATATCTGACTCAATTTTAATGAATCGGCTCACTTAAATGAAATAGAGCTTCACAATTTATGGGCTGCTGATACCATAAATGTTTTGAAGTAACTTTTTTTTGGAAAAGTTAAGCAGTAAGGTAAGAGAGTCTTGTCTAAAATAAGAATTAGAAAAGCCTAGTGGGTGTCCTACCAAAGATTAGAAATTAGGATTAAAATTCTCTTAGAAATGGGGAAACACTCAAGTACAACACCCCTTGGTGGAGGGTGGTAGGGGGCACGAGGAAGGGCAGCTGCCTGGTGGATGAATAAGGCAGATGGGGAAGAGAGAGAAGCATGTTCAGGCAGCGAGGCAGAGGAGATATGTTTATTTTACAAACTAGTTTCACATGGGTAATTCATGTGTCTATCACACATAAGATATATGTGAGTTAAGAAGTGATGCTAGAAGGTGGGAGGGGAGTGAAGGGGCCAGAAATGTAGGGTAGCTGGTATTTTCAGGCCATATATATTAAGCCATGCAGAATGTGTTTAATCTTTCGCTTGAAGAGCAGCGTTCTAAATAATCTGTGTTCAAAATAGACCACTCCAGAGTGGCACTGTCCAATATGGTAGTCACCAGCCCTGTGTCAGCTATTTAAACTTTATATTTTCTTAATTAAGTAAAATTAGAAAGACTGGCAGCCTGGGAAGTCACACAAGCAACAGGAAAATCAAATGGGCTGAGTCACCGGCGCCAAGCAAGAGAAGGTAGGGTTTCAACAAGGAGGGAGTGCTACAGAAAAGGTCAGGAACAAAATGTCTTCACAGCACTTGGCAAGAATATGGTCATCTGTGACTTCACTGAGAGCATTTTTAGTAAGACCAGAATGCAGGGGGCAGAGGAAGAGATGAGGAAGCCAGCAATCAGAAGGCGGTGTGGACTGAGATTTGTATAATGGTTGTGAAGGGGGAGAATCAGAGTCATAAAAGGAAGGGAAGAGTTCTATTAGATTAAAAGAAATTTTTTTTTTAAATTTTTATAATTGGTTTTGCCATAGATCAGCATGTATCCACTACAGGTATACATGTGTTCCCCATCCTGAACCCGCCTCCCTCCTCCCTCCCTGTACCATCCCTCTGGGTCATCTCAGTGCACCAGCCCCAAGCATCCAGTATCATGCATTGAACCTGGACTGGTGACTCGTTTCATATATGTTATTATACATGTTTCACTGCCATTCTCCCAAATCATCCCACCCTCTCCCTCTCCCACAGAGTCCAAAAGACTGTTCAATACATCTGTGTCTCTTTTGCTGTCTTGCATACAGGGTTATCATTACCATCCAGTAAGATGGATGAGCTGTTCTAGGGGACGATCTATCAGAGGGCAGGATTTGGAGGCATGTTACTCTTTTCCTCAAACTTTTCCACTTTCAACACACCTATTTATAGTTTGAAACATTAATTTAGTATGCTTAGGCATCCCTGGTCAATTGGATGATACAATTCTTAAATTGCCTTTGAGTTCATAGTATTTATATTGGCCAGTGCAGCAAAGAGAGCCTGGAGTAGTGGGAAGAAAAGTCCCAGGTAGACTGCTCACAATCTCTCTGCCTTTAAGCAAATACTTGACCCCTCTGAACCTCAGTTCCCTTGTATGTGAAAAAGGTGATAATATATATCATATGGGATTTTTTGGAATTAAAGAATATCTTGTGAATTTTAAGCATCTTGTACATAAAGGGTATTTAGTAAGTATTAAGTCCCTTTGTTTCCTTTGGGAGGAAGGGGAAAGAAAATGTGTAGTTGTGTTTATTATTATTTTAAAATTTATCCTTATTACTTTTGTTATTCATAACTGACATTTCTTTGTCAATCAGATAACTTAAGGGGTAAAATGTTTTGGGAATCACCACTGGGTACCTTGTATCTAGAACAGTCTCTGATAATTTATATTCAGTAAGTATTGAATAGTCTAATGAATAAATCATAGAGAGAATGAAGTTTTAAGTCCAGGCATTTCGCTTGGCAAAACAGGAAACCCAGAGTCAGAGAAGGGATTTATTTTGTCCAAAGTTAAGAAACAAGGTTAATGATAGTATTCAGGCTGGATGCTACATTTGCGTTGCTTCATCCCTGTCAGTGAGTCTCAATGGAGGATGGTCTTCTTCCCAGGGGGTGTTTGACAAAGTCTGGAGACATTTTTATTGTGTCACAGTTGGGGAGAGGGAGCTACTGGCATCTAGTGGGTAGAGGCTAGGGATGCAGCTAAACATCCTAAAAAGTGAAGGACAGATCCCACAACAAAGAATGATCTGGGCTCAAATGCCACTAGTGCCAATGTTGAGAAACTGATGTGTGTTATACTGAAATTACATAATCATTTTATTGACTGCCTCCTAGGTGAAAGCACTGTTCTGTTATTGCGAAGAAAACAAAGATGACTAACATTTTGTCCTTGTCCTTCAAGAATGTGCAGTCTGGAGGGGAATTATATTAACTCATCACTGGGACATCTATTTGTCAGTTGTTTCCAGCATACATATATATCTGAGATAACAGGTTGTGTGTAAGGTTTAAATTATTAACATTTAAAGACGCTCATGACAAATCTCTCAGTAAGTTTAAAGGGCTGCCACCTTAAATCTAAGGACATATGAGAAAAAACACCTAAATTTTAAACTTATACTTTCCTAATCTGATATTCTATTTAACCAGTGCTTACTGGGTGGCTAAGTTATTCAGAAAAATGTAATAACCTTATTTGTTCAGAAATGAAGGGTAAACTAAAGAAAATTACACTGTTTCATGTGCTGAGTATTGTGTAGTCTTAACTGTGGAGACAAAACAGGTAAATTACAAGCTATTCAAGAATGGCACCATGTTGTGTGTGTGTATGTGTGTGAATTATAGAAAACATCTAGGAATTAGGATGGTGATATGACATAACACTGTTTAGATTTTATTCTGTAAATTACTAAGGTCAACTAAGGTTTAGAAATGAACCCTTACTCAGTTTGAATATCTCCAACAGTGTTGTCTTAGCGAATTAAGGGTTTATTTTTGAATACTATACAGTGCTACTAACTCATGACAAAATGTGGAACAAAATATTTGTGAATTAGGTAGCAGGGCATTTGTGGCTGTATTATTAGGCTTTCTTCTATAATGTCAGTTTCTGTGGGCCATGCAAGAAATAAGGTGACATGAACGGAAGTAAATGCTCATATATTTTTGCTTTTTTAAAAAAAATTTATTTATTTTTTAATTGAATGATAATTTTTACAGAATTTTATTGTTTTCTGTCAAACCTCAGTATGAATCAGCCATTGGTGTACATATATCCCCTCCCTTTTGAACCTTGCTTTTAATATGCAGCACGGTTGTCAGCACACTCCTTGCCATTTTGCCATAGATCTTTTTCTTGTATCACCTATTGGTGCAGGAGTGTTCACAATCCTGTCTGTGGCTGAGAAAGTAATTTTATCATAATCTGAATAGGGACAATATGAAAGCCTTAGTAAATAGCTCTTCTACAGCTGTAAGAAGAATTATAACTCAAATATCACGATTTCTAATCTGCTGCATTTTCTTTCTTTGGATGTTATTAAAGGACTAACTTTTGATAATCATTTTCCAAGAGTGACAGTGAAAAATAATTTTATTTAAGATTTTGTAATTGCCCATTTTAAGACAACTAGCTTATTTATCTGTAGATAGGCCAGACTTCCACCAGATGGCAGTAAACACTTATTTCCTAACTCCAGTGTAGTTGGATTTTAGTTAATTAAAAACTTAGTACTCAAGGACTTGTACATTAGCATAGGATCTTATGTATATTAGGGCTGTAGTTTTAAAGACCTCAATGTTTGGTTCTCTTTCAAATGTTATCAGCCATAGTATATGAAAAGGGTCTTTATATATATGTGTGTGTGTGTGTATATATATATATATATATATATATATGTATGCAAAATTTATATACAATAGAGGAACATGCATACCAGACTCTTTATATACAATAAATATATATCAAAATATACATGATGCTTGGTACATGTCAGCATCCTGTAAATGTTATTTTCCCCTTCTTTCCTGGCCCTAACAGTAATAGCCTGGCTCTGAAATGCCTTGTCATTGGAAAGAGGAACATATAATTATTTAAAATTATACATGTGTTGACTTTATGACTTCAGTGTTATATATAATAAAAATTGATCAAAAGACATTTCATTATAAAAATAATATTTTTTTTTTACAAAAATGAACATGAATTTTGGACTTACAGCTTGCCATCTGCTGCTTGCTATTCTTTCGAGAGACAGTTGCAGCTGTCTTTAATTTAATAAGTGGTATAGCCATGACTTTCACTGTCTCGGTGCTTATGATATTAATCTGTCTCTCTGCCACTTTTCTATTCTAACTTGTCATATGCTCTGCCTGACTTCATTCTAGTCCTCTTTGGCCACTTGAATGAAGATTCCTTTAAAAGCTTAATTTCAGGACTTCCCTGGTGGTCCAGTGACTAAAACTCTGCACTTCCAGTTCAGGGGGCCTGAGTTCTATCCCTGGTCAGGGAACTAGACTCCACATGCCACACCTAAGAGAGCTCACATACCTCATCTAAGACCCAATACAGCCAAATAAATAAATACATAATTTTTAAAAATTAAAAAAAAAAGTTTAGTGCCTATTTGCTCTTTCTCTTCTCTTTCTGTTACTTATTCTCCTGGCTGCAGTGGGCCATGACTTTGATCTTAGATATTTCACTGCCAATTGAAACTCAACAATCATATCTGAGATGAAATTGTTTCCCCAGAGAGACTAAGTTTTCTTAGCTGTGGGTGGAAACCTTGGGAGTCATGATAAACACTTTTTCTCCCTCAGTTTTCTCCCTCAACCTTCGGGTTCTCTTGACTCTGTCTCCGTAGAATCTTTCCCATCCGCTTTTTCCTTTCTATTTCAGCATCTTTATTGATGCTGGGGCTCTACCACCACTTACTCCAGGCCTGCACTTGGTTACATTGTCCCTTTTATCATCTGTCTCTATCTCCTGCTAACTATGGCCAAGGGAGGGTTTTTAGTGCACTGTTTCTGCAAACATTTTCCCAGTGATATATGCAAAATCTTCCTGAAGATGCAAACCCTTTAGCATGTGGCAGAAAAAGTCCCATTGGTTAGGCCTTCCTTCTTACCTTGGATCATACCAGTCCTCATTATGGGGGTGGGAGGGAAGTCATTGGCTATCAGAACTAAAAGATGGAGCTTTGGAACCGTCAGACCGGTGCTTCTGAATAACCTGCTGCTCTTCAGTGGTTTGGTTTTGTATGGAGTACTTCACTTGGTGTGCCCCAGGTGTCTCACCTGGAAAATGGGGTTAAGGGTTGCTTCTAATAGGATAATTGTATGGGGAGAATTAACCTTGAAAAGCATATAAAAATATTCTATAAGTGACCTTTACGGGCCTTCTCTGATCAAGGCTCATTTTCTCAGATATTTGGCAGTAGCTCCCCTTGTACTGCTTGTCTTCTTCATTCCAGCCTTCTGTCTTTCTTTTTTCTTTTTCAGTTTTCATTTTAAATTTTATTTGTTAACTTTTAATTTTATATTGGACTATAGTTGATTTACAATGCTGTGTTAGTTTCAAGTGTAAAGCAAAGGAATTCAGTTATAAATATACCTGTATCTGTTCTTTTTCAGATTCTTTGCCCATAGGTTATTACAAGAGTATTGAGTCGAAGTCGCTGTTCTGTACAGCATTTCCTTTCTGAGAACCTATTTTATATAGAAAATACTTCCTTCTCTCCCAGTTGTAATTCTGCCTATCTTCAAGGCTTCACTCATGTGCTACCTTCTCCAAGAATAATTCTTTTTTTAAAAAAATTATTTGTTTGCTTATTTTTTGGCTGTGCTGGGTCTTTGTGGTGCACTTGGGCTTTCTCTAGTTGCGGTGAGCTGGGGCTACTCTTCCTTGCAGTGTGTGATCTTCTCATTCTGGTGACTTCTCTTGTTGCAGAGCCGAGGCTCTAGGTGCGTGGGCCTCAGGAGTTGTGGAGCACAGGCTTATTTGCTCTCTTGCGTGTGAAATCTTCCTGGACCAGGGATTGAACCCTTGTGTCCTGCATTGGCAGGCGAGTTCTTATCTACTGTACCGCCAGTGAAGTCCCTTCATGAATAATTCCTGAATAAATTTGCCCACCACAGATCGCTCCTTTTTCTGACCTATTATGATTTATAAATCATTCATGTCTTGTATCTCTTGTCATATTCTATTTTGTATTACTGCTAACTGTATTTATGTCTATTTTCCCTCCTAGATTGTAAAGTCTTGTGGTCAGGGACCATATTCTTTTTGTCTTTGTGAAAATACCTAATGCCACCATTCTTTGTCCATTTAGATGCTCTATTAATATTTATTGAGTAAATGATTGAATAACATATTAGATCTCTCTCTCCAATGCCAGATTTATAATTCATCTTTTAACATAAGAAAATACTTCCTTTAAAGTCCTAAAAGATTCAGGAAGCTTCATATCACCGTGTCTTTTTTCCCCTTCTTTAGAAATATATTTTTTTATTCATCCTTAGTCTAATTGCTGAATTACTGTTATGGTTATAGTTATAGAAGGAGATTAGCAGTATGATTAGAACATATATTAAAGCATATATTTATTTGATCTTTGGTTAATGTTGGTGAATTTATGTAGCCATAGATTTATTTGGGTACTCATTCCTTCTTCTGCTCCTCCTTCAGTTCAGTTCAGTTCAGTCGCTCAGTCGTGTCTGACTCTTTGCGACCCCATGAATCACAGCACGCCAGGCCTCCCTGTCCATCACCAACTCCCGAAGTTCACTCAGACTCACGTCCATCGAGTCCGTGATGCCATCCAGCCATCTCATCCTCGGTTGTCCCCTTCTCCTCCTGCCCCCAATCCCTCCCAGCATCAAAGTCTTTTCCAATGAGTCAACTCTTCGCATGAGGTGGCCAAAGTACTGGAGTTTCAGCTTCAGCATCATTCCTTCCAAAGAAATCCCAGGGCTGATCTCCTTCAGAATGGACTGGTTGGATATCCTTGCAGTCCAAGGGACTCTCAAGAGTCTTCTCCAACACCACAGTTTAAAAGCATCAATTCTTCAGCGCTCTGCCTTCTTCACAGTCCAACTCTCACATCCATACATGACCACAGGAAAAACCATAGCCTTTACTAGACGGACCTTAGTCAGCAAAGTAATGTCTCTGCTTTTGAATATGCTATCTAGGTTGATCATAGCTTTCCTTCCAAGGAGTAAGCGTCTTTTAATTTCATGGCTGCAGTCACCATCTGTTTTTTGGAGCCCCAAAAAACAAAGTCTGACACTGTTTCCACTGTTTCCCCATCTATTTCCCATGAAGTGATGGGACCGGATGCCATGATCTTCGTTTTCTGAATGTTGAGCTTTAAGCCAACTTTTTCACTCTCCTCTTTAATTTAATGACATGGAATTAGTATGATTAGGCTTTAGTCATAGACTTCTTTCTATTACAGATGAGGATCCTCAGTTCTTTCAGGGTTAGGTGACCTCTCCTAAGACCCATGGTATTTCCTTCCAGACCAGAGTCTGGAATCCAGTTCCCCACACATCTGTCACAGACTGGACTGGGTGATGCTAAAAGGGTGAAATGTGTGAGGACAATTTTAGAAAGTAACACTGACTTTAACGTAGAATGTGACCTGTGTCTTAAAGGGTATATGTGATTCTGTGTTTGACTTTGGTACGTTAATTCCTGTTTTTGTCCACATTTTAGTGATGCATATGTCATGGCTTCTAGCATGAATTTGATTTACTTCACAGTTTCTGTAACCAACTAGTCCAAATGCTTATTGGATGAAAACTTTGACTATACGATATATCCTGGTTAAACTTGCTGCATACCTTTTGAATATAGTTTAACTATAATTTTAGTATATCTATATATATATTTTAATTTAAAAGAAAATTCTGAATTCTTCAAACTGAAAAAAATAAAACAATGATCCTCTCTTTGTTAAAGGCATTTTATTTTATTTTTAATTTGGCTACATCACACAGCATGCAGGATCTTAGTTCCCTGACCAGGGATTGAACCCGGTTCTTAGCAGTGAAAACAGCCAAGTCCTACCATTGAACCTCCACGAAATTCCCTGAAACAGTGTTCCTTGACTAAGAAAGCTGAATAAACCCCTTCTGTGCCCTTTGTTGGAACTTTCATTACTACTGAGTAAAAGTGTGTCTTTTTGAGTTTGATTAATCAGTACACTGTCTTTTCACTTTCTACCTTTCACTGTTGGATTCCAAAAGCAAGAATAGTACTGTTCTGGAACTGACTCATTTAATCATAATTCAAGGGAATTTAAGGAGCTTGAGGTACACATCTCCATAGAAAAATAAAGTTCAGCCTCAGATCTCCCCAGTTACTAGCCTGGCACCAAGAGGCAACTTGTAACTGGATTCCTATTTTATAACCCCTCCTCCACCCCATCCATTGTCTGTCTGCTCTGAAAATTGGAAGATTGCTGTCCAGAGGCTCTTGGACTGGCAACTCCTCTCCCTTATACCCCCACTCACTTTCTGGTTTGTTTAAGCATAGTTTAGTGTTTTGTCTGTTCTTAGATTTCATATGAATGGAGTCATACCATGTGTGTCTTCTCCCACTTTAAAATTAAAAGATAGTTGACATAGTTGTAGGTATACAATATAATGACTTGGTGTGTGTATATATATATATATATATATATATATATATATAGTGGTAGTGGTAAAGATATATATATATATATATATATATGTATATGTATATAGGCACTAGTGGTAAAAACCGTGCCTGCCAATGGAGGAGATGCAAGAGACATAGGTTTGATCCCTGGGTTGGGAAGATCCTCTGGAGAAGGACATGACAATCCACTCTAGTATTGTTGCCTGGGAAATCTCATGGACAGAGAAGCCTGGCAGGCAACAATCCATGCAGTCACAGAGAGCTGGACATGACTGAAGTGACTTCATACACACACACACACACACATACACACACACACACACATATAGAAATGATCACCACAGTAAATCTTGATAACATCCATCACCGCAGTTATAAAATTTTTTTCTTGTGATGAGAGCTTTGAAGATCCACTCTCTTAGCAACTTCCAAATATACAATTCAGTATTATTAAATGTAGTCACCATGCTGTACATTACATCCCCAGGACTTACTGTCTTATCATTGGAAGACAGTAACTTTTGACTCTGCCTTCATCCATTTCTCCCGCAACCATCCCTGCCTTTGGTAACCACAAATCTGTTCTCTAAGTTCATTTTCTGTTTTTTTGTTTCTTTGTTTTGGATGCCACAATCTCACATATAGGTGAGATCATACAGTATTTGCCTGTGCTGTGCTTAGTCACTCAGTCATGTCTGTCTCTTTGCGACCCTGTTGACTGCAGCCTACAGTATTTGCCAATCTCTGTCCAACTTATTTCACCTAGCATAATGCCCTCAAGGTCCATCCATGATGTTGCAGATGGCAGGATTTCCTTCTTTTTTTTTTTTTACGATTGAGTAATATTCCATGGTATATACTTTTGAGATCTTTCCTTGTTATGTACATCAGCAGCTCTATGTTTTATTGCTGACTAGTATGCCATTGCTTGAATATGCCATGTTTTGCTAATCCAGTCTCCTGTTACATGATATACATTTTTGTCTAAGCCTAATTTCTGGCTCAGTTTTATATCCCTACCATTGTTCCTCCCCACCTTTCCCATCATCTTCAAATGAGTGTGTCTTTTTAGTTGATTTTCCTCGAATATGGTCTGCAGGAAACTCCTGGAATATGAACTCAGCATACACTGTTCTTTCTTCCGCTGAGGAAAGCTTTATTTTCCACTATCTTTGATCATTGCCTATGTTTCACTTATTTTCTCTTCCTTTTAGTACTCTGGAGGTCCATTAGTTGATACCCCATTCTCTGGTCCTCTATGACTATTTCCTTTTTCCTAATTTTCATTTATTTACATGTTTCCTCTGTGTTGAAAGATAGCTGTTCAATTTTTGTTCTTTGCCATCAGTCATTTCCTATAACATCAGCTATGTTTATTCCTGCTGCTGACATGGACTTTAATTTTGTATTTATGTATGTTTCATTATTATTGAAATTCCCCTTAATTTAGCTTCTTTTTATATTGTGATTCTTTACTTTTTAATTATTTTATTATTTATATTATTATTTCATATTATATTTTTAGCTGTTCATATTTTGCTATCTTCATATAGAGGCAGTGTTTACTTGTACTTTCTTGAATGTGCCAAGCCATCTCCTGAAAACTTATTTTGAATCATATTGGGCTTCCCAGGTGGCTCAGTGGGTAAAGAATCCACCTGGCAGTGCAGGAAATGCAGGAGATACAGGTTTGATCCCTGGGTGGGGAAAACCCCCTGGAGAAGGAAATGGCAACCCACTCCAGTATTCTTGCCTGGAGAATCCTGTGGCCCGAGGAGACTGGTGGGCAGTCCATGGGGCTGCAAAGAGTCGGACATGACTGAGCACTCTTGCAGGCATACCATAGATAATACTCAGAAAGACTCTGAGAATATATTCCCCCTGTTTTAACATACTTTGTAATCTGTCCCATATTGTCTTTTTCATGCTTTCCTCCCTTATTGTCCTCCGAAGCAGACGGTTTGAGTGGATGGTCTTTTCGTTCCTCTTGCTTTTTCTCAATCCTCTTGCTGAATCTTTAGCTGCAGGGCAGCCTATAGGGTCCCTGCCTACCAGCAGGTATTGACTCTGCATCCCTGGGATCTCTTGCAGTTGTGTCTCTTCCTGGCTCCTCTGCTGCTGCTACTGCTGCTAAGTCGCTTCAGTCGTGTCCAACTCTGTGCGACCCCATAGACGGCAGCCCACCAGGCTCCCCCGTCCCTGGGATTCTCCAGGCAAGAACACTGGAGTGGGTTGCCGTTTCCTTCTCCAATGCATGAAAGTGAGAAGTGAAAGTGAAGTCGCTCAGTCGTGTCTGACTCTTAGCGATCCCATGGACTGCAGCCCACTAGGTTCCTCCATCCCTGGGATTTTCCAGGCAAGAGTACCGGAGTGGGGTGCCATTGCCTTCTCCGGGCTCCTTTGCCATTTCCCCTTTAACTCCATCATCATGCAGTGTGATTCCAGACTGCAGCAGCTACAGTTTTTTCTCTTCTCACTGATTCTTCAGGCAGAGCTTCTTAGAAAACCCTCTGCCATTGTTTGCTCCCTGCGCTTTCTGCCCATTTGCTTTCTGAGCTTTGTTATATCTCTTTGATTATGAGAAGCAGAAAGAGGTAATGGAGAGGATGGAAGGATGTGATCAGATATTCAGTTATGTCTGACTCTTTGTGACACCATGGACTGTGTGTAGCCTGCCAGACTCCTCTGTCCATGGGATTCTTCTGGCAAGAATCCTGGAGCTGGGTGCCATTTCCTCTTCCAAGGGATCTTTCCGACGGAGGGATCAAACTTGATTCTCTTGTATCTCCTGAGTTGGCAGGCAGATTCTTTACCAATAGTGCCACCTGAGAAGCCCAGATGAAGGATGGAGGGAAATTTTCTGCTCCATTCCCTAGAAGCTTTTCAGGGATGGAGAAGCACTTCTGTATGGGTTGTTGGTTGATGAATACTTAGGTTCTGTGGGTCAGCAGGCAAATCGTGGAACCGCAGCCAGTATCTTCTGAACTGTGTTCACTTGGCCACTAGCCTGAAGTGAGGTTGAGATTTGCCATGAGATGACAACTGGGGAGGTATTGCCTCTCCTCCAGCTTTATAATTACTGTCGATTCATTGAATATTTAAGGTTTAGGTTGTTTTCAGTTTAAGTCTTCAATGTTATTGAGAGTATTTTGCTTTTTTATCTTTTTCCAGCACCTTCATTAATATTTAGCAATTAAGTGGCAGGGGCATTTGTCAGAGCTACTAACCAAATGTCATACTGAAAAAGACCTCTAGCGTTATGTCTTAAGTGGTGACTTTAATTACCTGGTGTTGCATATTATATACACAAACTGACTCACATTAATAGGATTACATTCAACTGGACAGCTCGTTATTTTGAGAAAACAGCTTATAAACCAAATGATCAACAAGGACACCTCTTTGAAACTGCACCCCACTCCAATACTCTTGCCTGGAAAATCCCATGGATGGAGGAGCCTGGTGGGCTGCAGTCCATGGGGTCACTAAGAGTCGGGCATGACTGAGCGACTTTACTTTCACTTTTCCCTTTCATGCGTTGGAGAAGGAAATGGCAACCCACTCCAGTGTTCTTGCCTGGAGAATCCCAGGGATGGGGGAGCCTGGTGGGCTGCCATCTCTGGGGTAGCACAGAGTCGGACACGACTGAAGCGACTTAGCAGCAGCAGCAGCAGCCTGGTGGAAAGATTGAAAGCAGGAGGAGAAGGGGACAAAAGAGGATGAAGTGGTTGGATGGCATCACTGACTCGATGGACATGAGTTGAGCAAGCTCCGGGAGTTGGTGATGGACAGGGAAGCCTGGCATGCTGCAGTCCATGGGTTTGCAAAGAGCTGGACATGACTGGCCAACTAAACTGAAGTCCAGTGGGAGTCAGGAGTTATGAATTCTAGCCAGCTGGAAATGTGTGGGCCAACACACAGCATATCCAGATCTCATGCTTCTCTTTGGAACGACCCCCAAACTACTCCACAGCCCAACCCAGAGACATGAGTTCTTTTTTGTTAAATAATCCACATGCAGTAGTTGACATAGGTGATATGTGTATGTGTGTATATGTATATATGTGTGTGTGTGTACGTGTGTGTATATGTATATATATAGTTCCTCTTTTGCTTGACTTTCTTTTCTTGTGTGTATAGCACATGCAGTAGGATCTTGAATCACAGTTAAAACTTGCCTTTGGTCTACTTTTAAAACTTGGTGTCTGCATTATTGGTCAATGGCAGGTTTTGTGGTGGGCAAAATGAAGTTTCTCTAATGATTCCTAGGAGGTGAGATTGTCAGCTCTCACTTGTTCAAAAATGTCAACTGTTTGATATAAACAAAGGCCATAGCTTTGGTATTTTGCCTCTAGTTTCCTGCCACTCGGATTTGAAGGTATTTAGTAATACCTTTTTTCTTAGCCTCTTTCTATGTGAAATTTAGTTAAGTATATGTTGTCTGTGTGCATGCATGTGCTCAGTTGTGTCCAACTCTTTGTGACCCCACGGACTGTAGCCTGTCCACCAGGCTCCTCTGTCCATGGAATTTTCCAAGCAAGAATACTGTAGTGGGCTGCCATTTCCTCCTCCAAATCTTCCCAACCCAGGGATCGAACCCATGTCTCCTGCACTGGCAGGTGGATTCTTGATCACTTCGCCACCGGTGAGTATCAGGTCAGTTCAGTTCAGTTGTTCAGGCATGTCTGACTCTGCGACCGCATGGACTGCAGCACACCAGGCTTCTCTGGGAATATAGTGAACTGGAATTAAAGATCAATGTTCTTTTTAATGTACTTTTAATAGCAATTCAAAACTAGTTTTTGTTTGTTTGTTTGTTTTTAGCTTAACCCTGATTATCGAGATGCCCAAAATGAAGGGAAAAATGTGGTGAGTAGAACTATTTTTTTTCTCCATAAAATACAAGCATATTATTTATATTTTATATGAACAAACTGAAAAGTTAGTAGACAATTTGAATACTAGGGACTCTGAGAGAGAGACTCTGAGTAGAGTTTGTGGATCAAAGATAAAAAAGATGATCAGTAGTGGGTGTTTAAGGAGATTTCTAGCAATTTGGAGGCTATTTATGATAGAGTGCTGAAGGCAGCTGGGTCTCAGAGGTATGCTTCATCTAGGTTTAGTTTTCAGAAGTGCATAGAAATTCGGAAAGAGGAGTGGAATTGTGACTTAATATTAAAATAGGACAACGGAAAAATCATTTTTGATTCAAAATAACTTGGGTTTTATTTATGCAAGAAATTGAACTATTCAGCAAGTAGATAATTTTAGTTTCTAATATTTTACCATGTGCTACTCAAAAAGATCTCAATCATTTTTCATTAAAAATTCTTATTATTATTCATTCTGCTCATCTCATCCCCACTTGTAAAGAAAATGACTTAATGATGACAACATGATTTAATTCAATAAAATTTTAGAGAGGAAGGGATGTGCCAGAGGGAATGGGTTTGGGGTACAAGTGAAACTGTGTGGTGATAGATGGTAACTAGACTTCTGTGTACTATAGGTAGTCATCACTGTATACTATAGGATGTTGAATTATGATGCTATATACCTGAAACTTATTAAAAATTCAGAAATTCAGGACACTTTGATGTGATATAAATAAAGCCCAGATGATGGGCTAGATTTCTTTTTTTTTTTTTTTTTGGTATGTCTAATTATCATTTATATTATTGTTGTTATATTTTTAAGTTACTTCTGCAACTGCTGTCCTTAGAAACAGCTAAGGACAAGACCTAAAAATCAAACTCCTGTTTCTCAGTTTCCTACAAGAAAAGACTGTGAACTATTTTTTAAACTGATTCAGTTTCCCTTCTTTTAGTAGAAAATTGGCAACCCTGAGACTCCTGTTTTCCATGACACACAAAAGCTAGTAAACATCTAGAAGTGGTTCAAAATTTATAAGTAAACTAATTTTATATGACCAAATAGAAAGTTTAATAATTTTTTATGATCTGAAAACACACTTAAGAGAACAAAACTTCTCAATACTTTCATACCTAATCTTGAGAGTCCCTTGGACTGCAAGGAGATCCAACCAGTCCATTCTGAAAGAGATCAGCCCTGGGATTTCTTTGGAAGGAATGATGCTAAAGCTGAAACTCCAGTACTTTGGCCACCTCACGTGAAGACTTGACTCATTGGAAAAGACTCTGATGTTGGGAGGGATTGGGAGCAGGAGGAGAAGGGGATGACCGAGGATGAGATGGCTGGATGGTATCACTGACTCGATGGACGTGAATCTGAGTGAACTCCAGGAGTTGGTGATGGACAGGGAGGCCTGGCGTGCTGCAATTCATGGGGTTGCAAAGAGTCAGACACGACTGAGCAACTGAACTGACTGAACTGAATCTTAAACATTCTAATGAACAATTTTGATTGTCTGAAATTATTACACAAAAAAGATATAACTAAATGTTTTAAGTAATCAAACTGATCACATAGAACAGCCTTGTCTAGCTCAGTGAAACTATGAGCCATACTGTGTAGGGCCACCCAAGACAGATGGGTCAAGGTGGAGTGTTCTGACAAAATGTAGTCTACTGGAGAAGGGAACGGCAAACTGCTTCAGTATTGTTACCTTGAGAACCCCATGAACAGTATGAAAAGACAAAAAGATAGGACACTGAAAGATGAACTCCTCAGGTTGGTAGTATCCAGTATGCTACTGGAGAGGAGTGGAGAAATAACCCCAGAAAGAATGAAGAGATGGAGCCAAAGCAAAAACAACGCCCAGCTGTGGATGTGACTGGTGATGGAAGTAAAATCCGATGCTGTAAAGAGCAATATTGCATAGGAACCTGGAATGTTAGGTCCATGAATCAAGGTAAAATGGAAATGGTCAAATAGGAGATGGCAAGAGTGAACATCGACATTTTAGGGATCAGCAAACTAAAATGGACTGGAATGGATGAATTTAACTCAGATAACCATTATATCTACTACTGTGGGTAAGAATCCCTTAGAAGAAATGGAGTAGCCTTCATTGTCAACAAAAGAGTCTGAAATGCAGTTCTTGGGTGCAGTCTCAAAAGTGACAGCATGATCTCTGTTTGTTTCCAAGGCAAACCATTCAATATCACAGTAATCCAAGTCTATACTCCAACCAGTAATGTGGAAGAAGCTGAAGTTGAATAGTTCTATGAAGACCTACCAGATCTTCTAGAATTAACACCCAAGACTGGAATGCAAAAGTAGGAAATCAAGAGATAACTACAGTAACAGGCAAATTTGTCCATTTAGTACAGAATGAAGCAGGACAAAGGCTAAAAGAGTTTTGCCAAGAGAATGCACTCGTCATCCAACAACACAAGAGAAGAGTCTACACATGGACATCACTGGATGGTCAATGCCAGATTCAGATTGATAATATTCTTTGCAGCTGAAGATGGAGAAGCTATACACAGTCAGCAAAAACAATACCAGGAGCTGACTGTGGCTCAGATCATGAACTTATGTAAAATTCAGACTTAAATTGCAGAAAGTAGGGAAAACCACTCAACCATTCAGGTATGACCTAAATCAAACCCCTTATGATTATACAGTAGAAGTGACAAATAGATTCAAGGAATTAGATCTGATAGAGCGCCTGAAGAACTATGCATGGAGGTGGCATTGTATAGGAGTCAGGGATCAAGATCATCCCCAAGAAAAAGAAATGCAAAAAGGCAAAATGGTTGTCTGAAGAGGATTTACAAATAGCTGAGAAAAGAAGAGAAACGAAAAACAAAGCAGAAAAGGAAAGATATACCCTGTTGAATGCAGAGTTCCAAAGAATAGCAAGGAGAGATAAGAAAGCCTTCCTCAGCGATTAATGCCAAGAAATCAAGGAAAACAATAGAATGGGAAGACTAAAGATCTCTTCAAGAAAATTAGAGATACCAAGGGAACATTTCATGCAACGATGGGCATCAATAAAGGACAGAAGTGATATGGACTTAACAGAAGCAGAAGATATTAAGAAGAAGTGGAAAGAGTACACAGAAGAACTGTACAAAAAAGATCTTCATGACCCAGATAACCATGATGGTGTGATCACTCACCTAGAGCCAGACAACCTGGAATGCAAAGTCAAGTGGGCCGCAGAAAGCATCACTACGAACAAATCTAGTGGAAGCGATTGAATTCCAGTTGAGCTATTTTGCATCCTAAAAGATGATGCTGTGAAAGTGCTGCACTCAATATGTCAGCAAATTTGGAAAACTCAGCAGTGGCCACAGGACTGGAAAAGGTCAGTTTTCATTCCAATCCCGAAGAGGGCAATGCTAAAGAATGTTCAAACTACTGCACAATTGCATTCATCTCACATGTTAGGAATGTAAAGCTCAAAATTCTCCAAGCCAGGCTTCAAGAATACATGAACTGTGAACTTTTAGATGTTCAAGCTGGATTCAGAAAAAGCAGAGGAACCAGAGATCAAATTGCCAACATCCACTTGTTCACAGAAAAAAAGCAAAAGAGTTCCAGAAAAATATCTACTTCTGCTTTATTGACTGTGCCAAAGCCTTTGACTGTGTGGATCACAACAAACTGGGGAAAGTTCTTAAAGAGATGGGAATACCAGACCACCTGACCTGCCTCTTGAGAAACCTGTATGCAGGTCAAGAAGCACCAGTTAGAACTGGACATGGAGCAATGGACTGGTTGCAAATTGGGAAAGGAGTATGTCAAGGCGATATATTGTCACCCTGCTTATTTAACTTATATGCAGTGTACATCATGTGAATTGCTGGGCTGAATGAAGCACAAGCTGGAATCAAGATTACCAGGAGAAATATCAATAACCTCAGATACGCAGATGACACTGCCCTATGGCAGAAAGCAAAGAAGAACTAAAGAGCCTCTTAATAAAAGTGAAAGAGGAGAGTGAAAAAGTTTGTTTGGAACTCAACTTTCAGAAAACTAAGATCATGGCATCAGGTCCCATTACTTCACGGCAAATAGATGGGGAAACGAAACAGTGAGAGACTTTATTTTGGGGGGCTCCAAAATCACTGCAGATGGTGATTGCAGCCATGAAATTAAGACCCTTGCTTCTTGGAAGGAAAGCTGTGACTATCCTGCTGCTGCTGCTGCTAAGTCGCCTCAGTCGTGTCCGACTCTGTGCGACTCCATAGACGGCAGCCCACCAGGCTCTGTTAGACTGCATATTAGAAAGCAGAGACATTACTTTGCCAACAAAAGTCCATCTAGTCAAGGCTATGGTTTTTCCAGTGGTCATGTATGGGTGTGAAATTTGGACTATAAAGAAAGATGAGTGCCAAAGGATTGATGCTTTTGAACTGTGGTGTTGGAGAGGACTCTTGAGAGTCCCTTGGACTGCAAGGAGATCCAACCAGTCCATCCTAAAGAAATCAATCCTAAATATTCATTGGAAGGACTGATGCTAAAGCTGAAGCTCCAATCCTTTGGCCACCTGATGTGAAGAACCAACTCATTGGAAACGACCCTGATGCTGGGAAAAATTGAAGGCAGAAGGAGAAGGGGACGACAGAGGATGAGATGGTTGGCTCACATCACCGGCTTGATGGACATGAGTTTGAGCAAGCTCCCGGAGTTGGTGATGGACAGGGAAGCCTGGCGTGCCGCATCCTATGGGTTTCAAAGAGCTGGACATGACTGAGCAAATGAAGTGAATTATACTGAACTGTTTAAACTGAGTACAACTTGCTGTCGCCCCATGGTGTCTACTGCTTCATGTATCTGATTACCTCCTTTTCTGTATGTGGGCTCGATAAAGGACAGAAATGGTGTGGACCTAACAGAAGCAGGAGATATTAAGAAGAGGTGGCAGGAATACACAGAAGAACTGTACAAAAAAGCGCTTCATGACCACGATAATCAGGATGGTGTGATCACTCACCTAGAGCCGGACATCTTGGAATGCAAAGTCAAGTGGGGCTTAGAAAGCATCGCTACGAACAAAGCTAGTGGAGGTGATGAAATTCCAGTTGAGCTGTTTCAAATCCTGAAAGGTGATGCTGTGAAAGTGCTGCACTCAACATGCCAACAAATTTGGAAAACTCAGCAGTGGCCACAGGACTGGAAAAGGACAGTTTTCATTTTAATCCCAAAGAAAGGCAATACCAAAGAGTGCACACAATTGCACTCATCTCACATGCTAGTAAAGTAATGCTCAAAATTCTCCAAGCTAGGCTTCCGCATTACATGAACCATGAACTTTCAGATGTTCAAGCTGGTTTTAGAAAAGGCAGAGGAACCAGAGATCAAATTGCCAACATCTGCTGGATCATGGAAAAAAGCAAGAGAGTTCCAGAAAAAACATCTATTTCTGCTTTATTGACTATGTCAAAGCCTTTGACTGTGTGGGTCACAATCAACTGTGGAAAATTCTGAAAGAGATGGGAATACCAGACCACCTGATCTGCCTCTTGAGAAACCTGTATGCAGGTCAGGAAGCAACAGTTAGAACTGGACATGGAACAACAGACTGGTTCCAAATAGGAAAAGGAGTACGTCAAGGCTGTATATTGTCACCCTGCTTATTTAACTTATATGCAGAGTACATCATGAGAAACTCTGGGCTGGAAGAAACACAAGCTGGAATCAAGATTGCTGGGAGAAAATCAATAACCTCAGATATGCAGATGACACGACCCTTATGGCAGAAAGTCAAGAGGAACTAAAAAGACTCTTGATGAAAGTGAAAGAGGAGAGTGAAAAAGTTGGCTTAAAGCTCAACATTCAGAAAACGAAGATCATGGCATCTGGTCCCATCACTTCATGGGAAATAGATGGGGAAACAGTGGAATCAGTGTCAGACTTTATTTTTTTGGGCTCCAAAATCACTGCAGATGGTGACTGCAGCCATGAAATTAAAATATGCTTACTCCTTGGAAGGAAAGTTATGACCAACCTAGATAGCATATTGAAAAGCAGAGACATTACATTGCCAACAAAGGTCCATCTAGTCAAGGCTATGGTTTTTCCTGTGGTCATGTATGGATGTGAGAATTGGACTGTGAAGAAGGCTGAGTGCCAAAGAATCGATGCTTTTGAACTGTGGTGTTGGAGAAGACGCTTGAGAGTCCCTTGGACTGCAGGGAGATTCAACTAGTCCATTCTAAAGGAGATCACTCCTGGGTGTTCTTTGGAAGGAATGATGCTAAAGCTGAAACTCCAGTACTTTGGCCACCTCATGCGAAGAGTTGACTCATTGGAAAAGACTCTGATGCTGGAGGGATTGGGAGCAGGAGGAGAAGGGGACGACAGAGGATGAGATGGCTGGATGGCATCACCAACTCGATGAATATGAGTCTGAGTGAACTCCGGGAGATGGTGATGGACAGGGAGGCCTGGCGTGCTGCAATTCATGGGGTCGCAAAGAGTTGGACACGACTGAGCGACTGAACTAAACTGATATGTGAGTCTCAGTAGGGCTGGATTTCTTTAAAAGCAATTTGTATGGGTGTTAAGTCACTTCAGTTGTATCCTACTCTTTGCGACCCTATGGACTGTAGCCCACCTGCACGGCTCCTCTGTCTATGGGATTCTCCGGCCAAGAATACTGGAATGGGCTGCCATTTCCTTCTTCAGGGAGTCTTCCCCATCTAAGGATCGAGCCAGTGTCTCTTTCGTCTCCTGTATTGCAGGCAGATTCTTTACCACTCGTGCCACCTGGGAAGCCCTAAAAGCAATTTAGCCAGATATTTTGATATAAAATAGACAAAGTCTATAATACAATTTGGTAGGGATTTAGCCATCCCTTTTGGAATGAGCAGGTGTTATTACTGCGTCACCCCAAATTCTGCCATTCGATAGAAACAGTTGGAATATTTAAAGTGATCACTGTTTTATATTAGTATGCAGATTTATGTTTTATGAGGATAATGATTATGGAGGTGATGAATCAAATCAGAATTTCTGGACCTGAGTCAGTCCCGTTAGACTCCTCTCTGCAAAATAATTATCATGTTTATAATAGAAATAAGCTGAAGTATCAGGTACTGATCCAATAAAAACTTTAATTTGTGTCCAAGTATGTTTATATAGAGAAGTAGTTTTTTTTTTTTAAGATTAATTGGATCTTTTTTTTGTAATTCAATTTTATCCCCCAGTATGGGCTTTTCTTGCCTTGATTTTCAAGTAGCTGTACCAGGATTGTTGGGCTCTTACCTTCTGATGACTTGGGAAAACGCCATCAGTAGCCATGTTTGAAAAGCACAGTGTGTTGTTCTTGTGAGCTTGTTTGTGCTCTCAATGGTTTCTAATCAGAGACCATCAGGAAAATACACGTACTTGAACAAATGGGGTTCATTACTCTTTGGACTCTCACTGTGGGGAACTGTGACCACAGTGAGCACATGTTAGGAAGAACCTATTTTAGGGCTTGGGCTTATGCAGTTGATTTTGGGGAAGACTTAAACAGGTGAAGCTTTGCTGTGTATAGGAATGCTGTCAGGATGAAGAGGTGTCTTAATACATTTTATCTATGGGCAGGGTAGGTGAGATCCATGTCCTTGCTAAAGATGAAGAGGTGTCTTAATACATTTTATCTATGGGCAGGGTAGGTGAGATCCATGTCCTTGCTAAAGAGGCAGTAGCTGCTCATACTTGGTAGAGGAGAACAGGATCCTCATTTTTTTGTGGCTTGTACAATATTCACAGTCTGTTGGTGTTCAGACATGGTTATAAAGTGGTGTTGTTTTGCCTTGATGCATTCCAGTCAGGAAGTGGCCTTATCTGGTGTTGCTGTTTTGTGAAACTGTCCATATTCACCAGGCCCAGCTCGAGGGTCAGGCCAGCTCCTAGCAACCCCAAGGCCTGGCTCATATACCAGGCCATCTGTTGGATGTCAAGGACTGTTTTTCTCTTTGTCAAGGTTTATTTCTGTGATATTCTGTATGGCTTCTTGAGCATGGTGTAGAGACAAGAGAGCTCTGCTTTAGCACCACCATAAACTTGCATAGCCTCAGACAAGTCAGGTAGCTTTCCTGAAACTCAGTTTCTTCACCGGTCTGATAGAATGAGGATGTTTGCCCTACATCCCTCACTTGCATGCCAGGCGGATAAAATCAAAGCAGATGGATGGAAAACTCATTGTCTAAAAGATGTCAGTAGGTTAAAAAAGTGTAAGTTGTTTCTCTTAAGGGGGCCTCATATCAAAGCTTCAAATTGTGTAGTTGAATTAAATCTTCTGTGCTCATCTTTTTTACACTCCATACCATTTGGAGATGCTATTGATGCTTCTGGGTGGAGGTGAGTGGAAGAATATAGTGTGTGAAGGCTTATGGAGCTGCACAGAGCATATAAATAAGTAATCAATCCATGGTGAAGTTCACTCTTTGTGTTAATCAAGCCTTAGTTAGACTTGCTAGATTTTGTTTCTTTGTATTCTGAAGTACAGTTTCTTTTCCACCTCTTAAGCACCCTTCTGTTTAAGCAGTGTTACTAGTGATACTTTAATTGCATACCACACAGGTGGATTTGCTTTTGCTGTAGAATTTTATGATTGGCTCTCATCTGTCATCTCAGAAGCACATCCAACTGGGACACTTGATTTCATTTTCTTTTCTCTCTGAAACCACTAGCTTGAGAGTAAATAAAACTGAGAATATGGAGCAGTAAAGCTAACAATATGGCTGCTCATTTTATACACCATTTACCACCTAGCAATAATGACGTTTCTGTCTAAGAAAGGAAACAGAGGAACATTTGGAGTGTAGCCTATGAAAAATGAAATCTGTTTCCCAAAACAATGCTATCTCACCTCAGATCTAGGTTCCAGTAACACTGAATTCACTGTGACCGTGCTAATTATTTTCTTTTCTAATGTTCCTTATGTTATCTATTTAATATCCAGTTAATATTTTTCCTGTAATTCAGAAACCTTTATCAAGTGTTGCCTTCCATTTTTGAAGTTTCAAAGGTTAATGGATGGTGCTGCTGAAATGAGGCGGAGTGTGTCAGAGCTCCCATTAAGACCCAAATTGCTGTATTTATTCTACAAAGAAGCCTATTATTTCCAATCTTACAAATGTACAGCATCCACAGGGACCCTGTAAATATTGGAACTGTATCAAGCCCAGCTGGGAACCTGACAGTCATTAGTGTTTTTTCTCCGTGAAAGCCTGCATCTTTTCAGATGGCTCTTTGAAGGGGACTTTTTGGAGGATAACACCACTCATTTTCACTTACTTTATTTCTGTGGAATGTGATCTGATTTTTTGAGGGAATGTCTTTTGTCTGTGCTGGGGATTATCAACCCCAGAAATCCTGATATATTGATATTTGGGCCAGATCATTCTTTGGTATAGGGGCTGTCCTTTGCATTGCAGGATTTTTAGCAGCATCCATGGACTCTTCTCACTAGATTCCAGGAGTGGTCTCCCTGTTCTCCCCTCACCCAAGTGTGGCAACTTAAAGTATTTCTGTAAATGACCAAATATCTCCTAGGAGCCAGATTGTCTTCCTTTGAGAACCATCAAAAACATACATGAAACAGAAATGTTTTAGGAAGCATGAAACTTTGCTGAAATAGACTTGAAACTTCTGTTCTATAGATTTTTTTCTTTGGGGGACAGATTCTAAAAGAAGACTCCCCTAGTTCTTTGAGTTTTACTATATATTTATCAGTGGTAAGATGATAAGGAAAAGAAAGAAAAAAGGGGTCATATTAGGAATTTGTCTGAGAGCACTTGATTGTGAAGGAACCCTGGCAAGAGAAGCAGTGTTTGCAGCTTTAACTGGCAGGGTTGTGTCTGTTACATAAAGTCTGCAATGAGAGCCCCAGAGGGTCTGGACCAAGACACAGATGCCTGCACATCTTAGGCTGCAGTGGCTGCGCACAGGTCTGAATCAGCCCTGAAAACACATACATTATTTCTTACCGAATGTCTCTGGCTCCTCACAGCAGAATCCCTACGTGATGTCTCTGCTAAAAATTCGATGACTCACAAATGAGTCAACAGAGAAGGTGTTGCAGGAGGCTGCCTGCTGTTAAGCTACGGCAGGGCCCTGGAGAAGCCAATGAGCCATTAGTATCCTCTCTGGCTTCCCATACGGGATTTTCGACTTATATAGTCTGAGAGACGGTGTGCCTTTCCTTCCAAGTGCAAATGCTAGTTTTCTAAAAACCTAGCAGACTAGGTTAACATTCTGAGGCCCTGCATGCCCTAAACTGAGAGAGTTTGGGAGAACGAGCTGATGTGAAATTAAACACCTGTTTAAGCTCTATTGTACCGTAATGTATTTTCATGATGCAAAGAGGGAGAGAAGTGTACTTCTGTAATTCTCAGCAGGGAACTAGTGTTTTGGGGTCTTTTTTTTTTCCTTCAAAAGAGACGTGGGTTTATAAACAAAAGCCACAAGCACATGATTTTGAACAAAACTGTTTTTATATTATGGAAATAAAGCATTAATTTTCTTGTATATTGAAACTCAATCCATTCATTTAGAAATTATATACTTATAACTCATTATTCACATTTCATTGTTTAAAAAATTCCGAAAGGCTAGCTTGAAGTTTGCTGTCAAACTGCTTATGACAGCTGTTAAGCAAATTAACAGAGTACAAGAGATTAATAGCAAAAAGGTTTAGACTGCAGCACTGTTTTAAAAAACTTCTAAATGTGTTAGAAGCTCCTATTCCCAAATAAACAATTGTTATGCTTTTATAAATGTAACTTATCTGTTCAGTAAAGCTTTTTATTCCCAAGGACCTAAGCAGATGATTTGGGGGTACAATATACATTCCATTTATCCTGTGTAATTAAAGTTAAACCACAGGTCTTAAATAGTATGAGTAATTTAAAGTGAGCTTTTAGTTAGCCCTAATAAGTGAGGTTTCTGTAAGGCAAGGATTTTTATTGTTCACTGTAAGAGTGTCAAACTAGAGAGGTCTCTGATCACTCTTATCAGGATTCCACAGGGAAATATTACCAAGTGGAATATAATAGAAAGTGGGGTTCAGCTGCTCATTGCTCAGAAGCCATTAAAGAGGCCAGTTTGGTAGAAACTGCTTTATTTCGGAGGTTGGCAACTGGTGAGGGACAGAGGGAGAGGACAGATGCCTGTCCAAAGCCGACTCCTCCCTACCCCTCACCCTGTCCCCCGCCCCTCCCCGCCTCAGCAGTCTGGAGGCAAGAGCTTTTATAGACAGAGGGAGGGGGCTACATGCAGAAATAGCAGAGTCAGTCCCGACAGTCATCTTGAAATCGGTCACTGGTGGTCTGATCAATATCATCTTAATTGTTTTAAGCACAGTTAATCTTCATTTCCAAGGTTGCTCTGTTTCCATTTCTTTGAGGCCAATTCTCTGAATTGTGGCAGCTTATGCCTTGGCTACAGTGTGGTCATCCTGTAGTTGACTTCGTCCACTCTGTGTGAGTTTCAGTATCTGCAAAACAGCTCACAGACTATGGCTCAGAATATTACCTATAGCCCTTGAGGAGGAACTAAAGGTCCTTGACTCTGCTTAATGGCTGAACTATTATTATTTGGTCTCCTTTGACTGGTTTCCTTTGTTTTTGCATGTTCTCACTTCGGTGATTAAACCTATTCTTTGGCTGAAGTTTTTCCATGGACAAAAGGCAGGCTGAGGACATGGGGGACACGGACCATAGTGTCCTGCTCCATTTCAGTAGGAGGGCAGTCTCCAGGAACCTGGACCTGCTCTCCCTTTATGTGTCCAGAAAATTCATTTTATTAGCGTTTCAAAAGAGGAAAAGGAGAGTGTAGGCAGGAGGATTGACTCCACTAAATGAATTGATGTATAATGACTGATGACAAATGACTGATGTATAATCACAATGGCCTCTCTCAGTCGCTTATTCATATCCGACTCTTTGCAACCCTGTAGACTGTAGCCCACCAGGCTCCTCTGTCTGTGGGATTTTTCTGGCAAGAGTACTGGAGTGGGTTGCAATTTCCTGCTCTGGGGGATCTTCCCAACGCAGGGATTGAAGCCTGCGTCCCCTGCACTGCAGGCAGATTCTTTACCACTAAGCTACTGGGGAAGCCCTCTCAGTTGTACCACTGAGCTACTGGGGAAGCCCTCTCAGTTGCTAAGTAGACATGAAGCCTTGGGGCAGTTAGTGCATTTTCCCTGAAGGAAAGCTAAATTATGATAAGATTGGTGTGCAGATGGCACAGATACCTTTCAGGGATATGGAATGCCCCCAGGAAGACTGGAATACTAATTTGTTGCATCTACACTGGCCTACAGTGAGAGAAACTGTCAAATACTTGTTCATTGACTCTCCAATATTTAGGGTACATGCTTATCTTCTGTTAATAAAACATTTCTTCAAATACAAAAGTGAAGTGTGTGAAAGTTCATTGCTCAGACATGTCTGACTTTTTGCAATGCTGTGGACTCTAGCCCACCAGGCTCCCCTGTCCGTGGAATTCTCCAGGCAAGAATTCCGGAGTGGGTTGCCATTTCCTCCTCCAGGGGATCTTCCCAGCACAGGGATCAAACTGGGTCTTCTGCATCGCGGGTGGATTCTTTACCATCTGAGCTACCAGGGAAGCCCTTCTTCAAATATGGTTCAATATAATTGATTAGATTTTATTTTCCTTAGCTAAAATTGTGTTTTAATTGTGCCTTTTTGATACTACATTTAAGCCACTTGTCTCAAAAATCCTTCGAGTTTTTTTCCTACAACTGCCTGATCTCATCCATTATTTTTGCATTCTTCCAATCTGAGGCAGTCTTCCCTCGTGTGTATTAATAACACTCATTATGTTGGTGGTTCTTTATTTTGGCTGCGATAGCATTGCCAAATCCAAAAAGAGCTCTTCTATAATATTTCTTTGTGATTGTAACTCTCCTGATCTATTTCTCCCCAAGTTTCCATGTTATAATAAAAAAATAATTTCCTTTTTTCTTTTAGAATTAGCATTTTCTCTTCTTAAATCTCCCCATTCCTCCTTCTCTACCTTCTTCATCATAGTGATTTTTATCTTTGATATCAGATGTCACCACCATTTTTACTATTGAGAAGGAGTTCCTGGTTACACATGGTACGTTCTACTGGGCCCTGTATAAGAGGATTGTGTAGATCTTCTTGAGACCTTGACTCAGTTACTTGGAGATGGACAGAAGTGTGATTCTTGTGTCACCGGTACATTTCAGAGCCGCCAGGGAAAGCTACTTCCTTCATCCATATTGTTCTATAATATCTGGGTTTTCATATTGAGTTGGATGGCAGAGATAATGAAACAGTGTACTTTTGAGTTGGTTAGTTGGTTCTTTTATTCTTTCCTCCCTCTCTCCCTTCCTCCTCCTCTACCTCCCTGTCTCTTCCGTCTTCCCTCCCTCCCTGCTCTTTCCTTTCCTTTCTTCCTTCAACAGCTTTGGTGGTGGTTTAGTCGCTAAGTCGTGTCCAACTCTTGCGACCCCGTGGACTGTAGCCCGCCAGGCTCCTCTGTCCATAGGATTTTCCAGGCAAGGATACTAGAGTGGATTGCCATTTCCTTCTCCAGGGGATCTTCCCGACCCAGGATTCGAACCCAGGAATCTAACCCAGGTTTCCTGTATTGCAGGCAGATTTTACTAAGTTATTATTCACATACCATAAGAATTCTCCTGTTTAGAAGGTACAGTGTTGTGAATCTGTAACCACTATCTAATTTTAGAGCATTTTTTAAATCACCCTCCCCCCAAAGAAAGTCTATATCCACTAGCAACCCCTATCAACCCAAATCTACTGTCTCTATGAATTTGCCTTTTCTGAATATTTCATATATGGAATTATACAGTATATGGCCTTTTAAGTGTCTGGCTTCTGTCACTTAACATAATGTTTTCAAAGTGCATACATGTAGCATCTGTATGTCATTCCTTTTCATGGCAAATAATACTCCATTTGGTGCATGTACCATATTTTGTTTATCATTTGATGGACTTTTGGCTTATTTCTGCTTTTCAGCTATTATAGATGAAGCTGTTATGACCATTCATGTGCAAGTTTTTGCATGGTCATATACTTTCATTTCTTTTGGGTAGATACCTAGAGTTAGGTATACCTGGTTGTGTCTGTGCTAAGCCTCTTCAGTCATGTCCAACTCTGTGCGCCCCTTGGACTGTAGCCTGCCAGGCTCCTCTGTCCATGGGCTGCTCCAGGCAAGAATACCAGAGTGGGTTGCCATGCCCTCCTCCAGGGGATCTTTCCGACCCAGGGATTGAGTCCGTGTCTCTTACATCTCCTACATTGGCAGGCAGGTTCTTTACCACTAGCGCCACCTGGGAAGCCTAGAATTGCTGGTTATATGTTTAATATTTTGAAGAACTACCAAACTCTTCCTAAGTGGCTGCACCATTGTGTGTTCCTCAGCAATATGGGGAGAGACTGAGTGTTATAGTCTCTCCACATCCTAACACTTGTTATTGTCTGTACTTTGATTATAACCATCCTAAAGCATTTTCCTATTTAGTAATGAGATTGAGCACTTCTGCAAGTATTTCTTGGCCATTTTTCTGTCTTCTGTGGAGAAATGTTTGGTCTCATCCTTTGTTCAGTTTTTAATTGGGTTATTTGTCTTTGCAACTGTTGAGTTGTAAACGTTCTTTTTATATTCTGGATACAAGTCCCTTATCAGATATATAACTTACTAATATTCCCTCTCAGACTGTGTACTTTTAATAACTTTATTTATCTATTTAGTTTTGGTTGTCCTGGGTCTTCATTGCTGTGAGGGCCTTTCTCTGGTTTCGGTGAGCTGCGGCTGCTCTCGTTGCGGCTGCAGGCTTCTCCCTGCTGCAGCTGCTCTCTCGTTGCGGCTGCAGGCTTCTCCCTGCTGCGGCTGTTCTTGTTGCGGCCGCAGGCTTCTTCCTGCTGTGGCTTCTGTTGTTGCGGAGCATGGGCTCTAGGGTGCGTGGGCTCTAGTAGTTGCAGCTCCCGGGCTCTAGAGGATCTTCTCTATAGTTGTGGCACACACAGATTGGTTTTTTTTTTTTTTTTCTTTAAACAGGCATTTGTAAAGAGCATTTTAGATGCATAGCAAAATTCAGTGGAAGATACAGACGGTTCCAATACACTGCTGCCTGCACAAAAGTACAGGGTCCCCTACTATGAGCATCCTTTACCAGAGTGGTACATTTATTACACTGGTTAACCTACCTTGGCACATCATTATCATCCGAAGTCCAGTTTACGTTAGGGTTCACTCTTGGTGTAGAACTTTCTATCTCTTTGATTAAAGTATAATGACATGTATCCACCATAAAAGTATCATACAGAATAGTTACATTGCTTTAAAAATCCCCTGTGTTTTTCCTACTCATTCCCCTCCCATCCCCGGCAGCCACTGATCTTTTTACTGTGCCATAATTTTGCTTTTGCCAGAATATCAGACTGCTGTATATTTGAAGTCACACAGTGTGTAGCTTTTTCACATTGGCTTTTTTCATTTTAACTATGCCTTTAAGGTTTCTTCATGTCTTTTCATGGCTTGATAGTTCATTTTGTTTTAGTGCTGAATAACATTCGATTGTTTGAATGTCCCACAGTTTATTATTCACTCACCTACTGAAAGGTATTTTGTTTGCTTTTATGTTTTAGTAGGTATGAATAAAGCTGTGATGCAAGTTTTTGTGTGGACATAGCTTTTCACCTCCTATGGGTAAATAACAAGGAGCATGATTGCTGAATCATATGGTATAGTGTGTGTTTCATTTTGTGTAAAACCACTGAAATGTCTTCCAAAGTGACTGTACCATTTTGCATTCCCACCAGTGATGAATGAGAGTTCATGTTGTTCCACACCCTTGTCAGCCTTTGGTGTTGTCAGTGTTTTGGATTTTGGCCATTCAGTAGGTGTATATGGTATATCATTGCTGCAAGTGAGATCTAATTATCTGCTATTCCGTAATGACATTTGATATTGATCACCTTTTCATATATGTATTTACCACCTGTATGTCATCTTTGGTGAGGTATCTGTTCAGGTCTTTTGCCTGAATTGTTTTCATATTATTGAATTTTAAGAGTTCTTTGTATATTTTGGATACCAGTCCTTTATTAAATATGTCTTTTGCAAGTATTTCCTCCCAGTCTGTGGTTTATCTTCTCATTCTTTTGACTGTGTCTTTCACAGAGCAGGAGAAATTTGTTTTCATGGAAGCTTGATTATCGATCATTCTTTTTCATTGAAAGTGCTTTTGGTGTCATATTTTTCTCGCACATTCCTATTTTCCCTCTAGTGTCCACACTTCCCATTCCTTCCCTTATTTTCACCTTCTCGTTCCAACTATTTTTCTTCCTTTAGACTCCCTCAACTGTCTGTGAGAGTTGAAATACAGGAAATAAACGAAACTGCACAAAGGCACAAAGGCTGCCTAAATTTCGGTAGGGAATAATTAAAGACCAGTGTTTTCATGATGCAAGGGAACACCTTTCAAGCAATAGAATTTCACTTGACTAGCTGCTGCCAGAGGTTTATTTGGGAAGAAGTCTTTTTAGTTCACCGATGATCTGTGAAGATCTTTTCCAAGCTGGAGATTCCGTGAGCCTGAGCTATAATGTTACCCAGGCTGCCTCCTTTCCTAACTTACTTGTCTGGCAAGGCCATTTTTATTGGGTTATTTAAAGACATTTAGGTTTTCTCTGAAGATGGGATCGTGTTTTGCCCTTCAGAGATTTTTGTTTTCAGTTCATAGATTTCCATGCCTCAATGCAGATGACTGTGAATTGGGTCTTCTGACCCATGAGAGTTTTTTCAGAAACCTCAAAGAAGGTTGTTAAGCATTACGTTTCTGCCTGTTCTTTGAGGAGTGACTCACTCAGTGCCTGTGGGCTGCAGACCAGGCCTCTGGCTTTGGGTGACATGGATGGAGATGGCTAGTTAAATTTGGAGTTGAGCATTCCTGCTGCTCTCACTGCTCCCCTCTCCTTTCCCCCTTTTTTTAATTTTTTATTTTTTTATTTTTTAAATTTTAAAATCTTTAATTCTTACATGCGTTCCCAAACATGAACCCCCCTCCCACCTCCCTCCCCATAACATCTCTCTGGGTCATCGCCTTCCCTTCTTCCTCCTCTCCTTTCTCTTTCCTCCCCCTCTTTCTCCTCTGGTCCTCCCCCTCTCCATCCTCTTTCTTTCTCTCCTTCCCTCGTCTTTCATCTCCTGCAGGTAACTGCACTCATCTCTTTGTTTAAATGAAATAATGTTCTTCCTCTTTTTCAAATTTTTGTTGTAAGATTAGCAAGAACAACCAAGGAATGGTTTGGGTACCTTGAGAAGCTTTGTGTAAATTCACAAGTGTAATTTGCTTACTGTTTTGCATTTCCTTCTTTCCTCTTTATACTTCTTCTAATGTGTAGTAAGTTACCTTTTTTCCTGATGAATAAACATAGTTCATACTTACTGATAAGAAACAACTGTTACGGGGATTAAACTACCTGGGGAGAGTTTGCCAGACTCCTATCTTCATTTAAGTTTGAACTTGGGTCTTTGTGCAGGGCCTATAAGTGAAAGATGCCAGGAGCTACCAGGGGCTGCTAGGCTGTGCGAGATTAGCAGATAGCAGTCCTGCTTCTACTTCGGACCCTGGCTGTTCCTCTGCCCGTTTGTAGGTCAGGGGTGCTGCCAATTTGTGCACCATTTACAGAAGACACCAGCAAGAAATGGCAAGGGTTTTCTGATGAAGGAAAATGGTGCTCGCAGCCTTGGGACGGTGCTTTAAGTGAACATTTTGGAATGGTTGGGAGTAGTGCTACATTGCCATGGTGACCTTGAAAGCAAAGCTTGTCTTTGGGTGTGAACTGCTCTCATTTACCTTTGAGCATCCCTTCCCTCCTCTGCTTTCTTTCAACTTCCTTTGATGGTACAATGACAGCCGTCCTTTCTTATATTCAAATTTCATTGATTTAATAAATATGTAGAAGTATTGCCAAGCTTATATTATAATTGCTCTATCCTCTTTCGGTTTTCTTATACATCAGGTCCTTCCATGGGACATAGGAACTTGGGGAAGTTCAAGAGAAAATGCATAATCATCCGTCTTGTGTTGCTCTCTGCTTCAAATGGTAGGGATGTAGTGGAAATATTGGCTGAGTTTCATCATAAAGGCTTCTATTCCATTTGACTTCACTTTATTTGACATTATAGTATCTTCTGGGATCTTATAGAATAGCCAGTGAACTGAATGGCAATCCTGCTGTTGATTCCCCTTCACTCCAAGTTAATATCCCAGTGGTGTTTCAGAGCTTAGGCAGGAACTCTGAGATGCTTCCAGCTTCCAGTTTATGAAATCTGGATGGTTCAGCCCACTGTTTCTCTGTGTTTTTGTTTGTTTCGTTTGGCTGAGCCGCGTCTTCGTTGTGGTGTGTAGGTTTTCTCTAGTTGTGAAGCAGGGGCTCTAGAGTTTTCACGCTCAGTCAGTGCAGTGCGTGGGTTTAGTTGCCCTCAGGCATGTGGAATCTTAGTTTCCAGACCAGGGACTGAAATCCGCATCATCTACACTGGAAGGCGGATTCTTAACCTCTGAACCACTAGGGAAGTCCCTCTGTGTTTTATTTATTTATTTTTTGTAGCTTTTCCAAAAAATGAATATTTATTTTAATTCGAGGCTAATTACTTTACAATATTGTATTGGTTCTTGCACACATCAACATGAGTCCGCCACGGGCGTACACGTGTTCCCCATCCTGAACCCCACTCCCACCTCCCTCCCTGTACCATCCCTCCAGGTTATCCCAGTGCACCAGCCCCAAGGATCCTGTATCGAACCTGGACTGGCGATTCGTTTCTTATATGATATTATACATGTTTCCATGCCATTCCCCCAAATCATCCCACCCGCTCCCTCTCCCACAGAGTCCAAAAGACTGTTCTATACATCTGTGTCTCTTGCTGTCTCGCATACAGGGTTATCGTTACCATCTTTCTAAATTCCATATGTGGAATGCTCAAAATTACTACTGTGAAAATAGGTTTACTATCAGGGAAGGGCCATAACTATTTTGACTGTTGCTGCTTTGATAATTTATTCAGATGAAGTCCTCTGGAGTGTGTGAACTAGGCATCACTATAATCCAATGAAGAAATATGTGCAAATTTAAACTTCTCTCCCAATTTAGTAAGAAACCTAATAAAAGTAAAAAACATTCTACCACCTCAACAGAGAGATGGTGATCTTCCAGCTTCAAAGAAGAAACGCCAGGCAGGGGAGAAGATCATGTACACTTTGGTTTCAGTCCCGCATGGAAATGACATTGCATCGCTTTTCGAACTGGATGCCACGACTCTTCAGAGAGCGGACTGCCTGGTTCCAAGGTAAAAAAAAAAAAAAAAAACAACCCACAAAAAGACAGGTTAAACAGTAATGTCCCTTTGAATAATTTTACTGGTTGGTAAGGAATTAAAACCATAATTTTAATATAATTTTTGTGACAGCAAGAGAGCAAGTATAAGTGAAAAACAAGTGTAAAAAATCATACCTCTTTTATGAGTAGATTAACATAGTTGTTCTATTCTTAAAAATAAGTGAAATGTTCAGAACAAGAGAAATTCTGAAAAATTCATGAGAATTATTTATTTCTACTACTTGGATGTCCCGTGGTTACTAAAGTGAAAAACAATCTAGAAGCATTTCTGTTGATACTTATAGCATTTTTATACTCCAGTAAAAATTAATTTAAAAATACTTATGACATTTTTATTATGTCAGATTCCATATTTCATTCATTTATTTATTTATTCGTCCATTTGTTCATTTATTTAGTCATCGAGTCAACAAATCTTACTGAACATTGATTACCTCCCAGGCATTGCCCTTGGCATTGGGAGGACAACTGTGAGCAAACTGGTGATGAACTTAAATTCAAATGGGAGAGAGAGGTAATAAACAAATAAGCACAAACTATAAGGTCAGGTAATAAAAATGTTTTGAAGAAAAATTGAAGCATATGGAGAGTTCTGTTATTAGGTGTGAGACTTCTCTGATTTAGGACATTTGAGAAAAGATCTGAATGATCTGAAAGATCAAGCCCTCTCCATCTGGGAGAAGTGTTTCAAGCAGCAGGAACACAAAATGGAAAAATATTTAAATTTGCTAGCTGTGCTGAAGGCCCAGCTAGGAGACAAGTAGACCTAAATGAAGAGGGGGAAGGAAGATTGTTGATGAGGTAATTGTTAACTTACAATATTTTACATTCTTTTGTTTGGATTTGATGAAGTGTTTTTTTTAACCTACAGCTGTCTACCTTCCAATAATAGCATTAGGATGCAATCTCTAGATGCATAGAGTTTTGCCTTTGTTATTAAGTTTTGTGGGATTGTTCTAAATTGTCCTTGATCCAGCATGATTGTCCTTGGCCTTGGGCAGATCGCAGTGGTTAGACTGTACATGCTCAAAATGCAGACATTACTGTGCAGGTTACTTTCAGAGAAGGTAAAAAGTTGCTCTACTAACACTGCAGGAAATCACTGCTCCTTGGGCTTCCTGGGCTGTTTCACAGCTGTTCTCACTCATGAGATATGTAGCTGAGTCTATGGTCACACCACCCAGAACATGCCTGATCTTGGAAGCTAAGCAGGGTCAGACCTGTTTGGTACTTGGATGGGCGAAAGGTAGCTGAGTCTTGGCCTTGCATGAGCCATTTCTCTTTGGGCTACCAACAGAGATCTGTAAAGAGATCCACACGGAAGGTTTGACTTGATGCAAGTCTCTGACCTTTTCTGAGTATGGCATCTTAATAAATCCTTGCTCTGACGACTCTAGATTTTAACTCAGCAAACACAGAGTCCTTCTTGAACTCTAACCAAGAAAACTTGCTTAAGGAAAAGGTAGAAAGATCTCACTATATAGACAATCCCCAAAGCCTTGCTCTATATGGAAGGGTTCATCTATTACTATTCAGAGCCGCTGAAGCCCTTCTCATTATAGAACAGATTTTTGTATTAACATATTCTTTGTCATTAGTTGTTTTAAAGTTTCTGCTAATGAACACTTAGTAATAACTACTATTGTAATATAACTCTGGAGCTCTTGCTGTGTGCTGAGCACGCTTGTCAAGTTCTTTATAAATATTCTGGCAGCAATTCTAACAGATCAGAACTGAAGACTAGCTGTGCTGTGTGTGCTTAATCGCTCAGTAGAGTCTGACTCTCTGCGACTCCATAGCCCACCAGGCTCCTCTGTCCGTGGGATTTCCCAGGCAAGGATACTGTAGTGGGTTGCCATTTCCTTCTCCAGGAGATCTTCCCAACCTAGGGATCAAACTCAGATCTCCCACATTGCAGGTGAATTCTGAGCCACCTGGGATGAACTAGTTAATGCCATGCTTTTCATGTCAGCTTTAAATTGGAATCACCTGTGCAGCACTTTGCCCTGTATGCTCTGGCCACACGAAGACCAGTGAAATCACCTGGAGATCTTAAAAAAGTACTGATGCCTTCTCTGAGTCGCAGACATTCTGATTTAAATAATGTGCAGTGCAGCCTGGGTAACAGGCTGTAGAAGCTTTTCTGGTGACTCTAATGTGCAGCCAGGTTGGGGAACTGCTGGCTTAGTGTGACTAGGCTGATCAATCAATGTCTGGCTCATGAGGTGGAATTTGATCCTGATGTGTGTGAATTTGAAGTCTATACTCTTAACCACTATGGTGCATATCTCCATCTTTTATTTTTATTTATTTAAAATTTTTTCTGATGTGGATCATTTTTAAAATAGTTATTGAATTTGTTACAATATTGCTTCTGTTTTATGTTTTGTTTTCTTGGCCTTGAGACACGTGGGAACCCCACACGTTAGCTCCCCAACGAGGGATCAAACCCATACCCCTGCATTGAAAGGCAAAGTCTTAAGCCCTGGACTGCCAGGAAGTCCTCCCAATGTCTTCATATTTTAGACATTCAAATTACATCAAGATTCTAAGAAAGGATTTTTGTGGTGTAGGTCCTAAGGAGTTATTCATTTCTAGAATTCTTAGAAATTGCAAGTTATTATGCTCAAGTGTGGTCTCATTAGTTTGGAACTCAGCCGTCTAGGTTGACTCCATAAACATCTATAGAAAAAGTGCAGGGGTAAGACTAGGGGGAACGACCATGGAGCTGAATAAGCTATGGCCCCACTTTCCAGATGCTTAAAATACAATGGTGAGGATAGTTGAATCCAAATGACATCTCCATGCAGAAGATAAGTGGTATCACAGAGGTATTTCAGTACTGGACCTTTGCTGATTATTTGGACAATGATTGGCCCTTGCTGGTCTAGATTTTTGAAACTCAGTCTCGATCTACTTTTATAAATGAGCAGAACCATAGTGTTTGAGACTAAATCTCTTTCCCTGAAGCCTTTGTTGTTTTTTTTTTTTTTTCAATTTGAGTTTCTCTTAATGGCCTTAATGCTTTCTGCCTTGTGTTATAGGGATTTATCTTATCTTTCCTGCTGAACTTCTTGCAACTTGAAGGCAGAGAACTTACCACAATGGTTTTCTTTTAATGGACACTTTATTCATTTTGTTTAAGAAATGATAATAAAAGTTTCACTGAACATGATAATATTTGAGCCAGAGGAAGCTCTAGCTGTTCTTTCTCATACACTCTCTCACAATTCACCTGTCATTGGTTCTTATTATTGCTGGAACATGAATTAGCAAATATGGGACCATTGCTCCTAAGGGAAATACAGAGTTAGGTTCCTGCAAGCCTCTGGACACAGTATTTTTGTCAATCAGTTAATACTCAACCTTGTTTTCTATGTGTTTTTGGTTAAAGACACCTCACTTAATGTATACTTTTGGTTCATGAACACTGAATTCATGACCATTAACACTATAACTCATGCCTGGATGAAGCTTCTCTGTCAGTATTTTCTCTGTAATGCACATCACAGCTTTGCTCTACAGGAACACAAGACAGCACTTCAGCACTACGCTTGGGACTGTTTTCAACAGTGAATTCCCCAATGACAGTGAAAAACATGGTAATATACAGACCATGAAAAGACACTTGTTGATAGTTCAAGAGCAGAAACGAGAAGGCAGAGCATTGCCTTGTTTAGCCTCACTGGGGATGTGAATGGCAGGGAATCAAATTTTTTGCCACTCTGTGCATGTCTGAGAAAGACTGCCAAAGTGCCCCCAACAAGTGAATTTGGGGTTACAGATAATTTGTCACAGGTACATAATCTGCAGTTATTGAGGACTGACTACACTATATACTTTCATGTGTAAATGGTTAAACCACAAAAGGGACTGCTGTGAGACAGCCATTATAACTGAGATGGTTACACAGTCAGTGCTTCTTACCTTCGTATACATCAGAATTTCCTGGAAAGGCTGGTAAAATACTCACTGTTGGACCTCACGCTCAGATTCTCTGATTCAGTGGACTGGGGTAAAACCTTGGACTTTGTATTTCCAACTAGTGTCCAGGCGATGCTGATGGTGCTGGTCCAAGGTCCAGATTTTGAGAACTACCAGTCTAGGTGATAATACTGCATGCTTTGAAATAGTCTGTAGTCAGATTTTCCCTTTAAACGTGACTGATCTACACTCAGTTAACTGTGTGAAATATATTTATATTCATATCATATATGAAACTTAAATATGTTAATATTAAGTGTGTTAATTTTTTATAAACAATTTTTAAAATATTATTTTTCTTTTAGGAACTCATATGTTCGGTTAAGACATTTATGTACAAACACGTGGGTAACCAGTACTAGCATCCCCATAGACACGGATGAAGAGAGGCCTGTTATGTTGAAGGTAAATGTTTCTGAGAATGGTTTACTTTTCATCCACATGTTGTGTGAATAGGATTACGGGAAGACTGACATGTTCTTACGACTGCACTTCGTCAATATTAGAAATTATTGCAATGAATTTCATCAAGGACTCAGGCCCCCCAGTCAGGTCACTGCAGGGCTGTGATTCAAGAAGATGCAGCAGAGATACCAAGAGAATGGGAACAGCATGTCGGAAGGGAAGAAGATTCCAGAAAGGCATTTCCTTTCCTCTGTTGAAATTGAAGCAAACGGCAAGGGTGAAAGGGAAACACTGCCAGTCGGGCTTTGAGAACAAGGCAGGAAACGGGCAGGAGAGGTCTGTGTCTCTACAGCTTTTCATAGTGGGCGATGCTTGTAGGAATTGTGTTTGGATCATCTGCTTCTGTTTTGTACCTCTTCTGCAGTACTAAGATGTGTTAGTACTGGAAGAGTATTGCATCATTTTTTAATAAAGCAACTAATCTTAATGGAAAAACACATTGCAGATTGGAACTTGCCAAGCGAAAGAAGATAAAGAAGCATTTGCCATTGTGTCTGTCCCACTGTCTGAGGTCCGAGACTTAGACTTCGCCAACGATGCAAATAAAGTGCTGGCGACTACAGTTAAAAAGCTGGAAAATGGCACAATAACCCAGAATGAAAGGAGGTTAGTAACTTTCTAGAGTGACTTTTACTTATTTATCATTCATATTTTTAAATTAATTTATTTAATTAGAGGCTAATTACTTTACAATATTGTGGTGGTTTTGGCCATACATTGACATGAATCAGTCACGGTGTACATGTGTTCCCCATCCTGAACCCCCCTCCCACCTCCCTTCCCTTCCCATCCCATCCCTCTGGGTTGTTCCAGTGCTTTGAGTGCCCTATTTCATGCACTGAACTTGGACTGTCATCTCTTTCACATATGGTAATATATATGTTTCAATGCTATACTCTCAAATCATCCCACCCTGGCCTTCTCCACTGAGTCAAAAAAATCTGTTCTTTATATTTGTGTCTCTTTTGCTGTCTCACATATAGGCTCATTGTTACCATCTTTTGAAATTCCATATATATGTGTTAATATACTGTATTGGTGTTTTTCTTTCTGGCTTACTTCACTCTGTATATATAATAGGTTCCAGTTTCATCCACCTCATTAGAACGGATTCAAATGTGTTCTTTTTAAAGCTGAGTAATATTCCATCATGTATATGTACCACCACTTTCTTATCCATTCATCAGCCAATGGACATCTAGGTTGCTTCCATGTCCTGGCTATTGTGAGCAGTGCTGGGATGAACACTGGGGTACCTTGTTCTCTTTCAGTTCTGGTTTCCTCAGTGTGTATGCCCAACAGGATAGCTGGGTCATATGGCAGTTCTGTTTCCACTTTTTTGAGGAATCTCTACACTCTTCTCCATAGTGGCTGTACTATTTTGCATTCCCACCAACAGTGTAAGAGGGTTCCCTTTTTTCCATACCCTCTCCAGCATTTATTGCTTGTAGACTTTTGGATAGCAGCTATTCCAGCTGGTGTGAAATGGTACCTCATTGTGGTTTTGATTTGCATTTCTCTGATAACGAGTGATGTTGAGCTTCTTTTCATGTGTTTGTTAGACATCTGTATGTCTTCTGTGGAGAAATGTCTGTTTAGTTCTTTGGCCTGGCTTTTGATTGAAGTGAAGTGAAGTGAAGTCGCTCAGTCATGTCCGACTCTTTGTGACCCGATGGACTGTAGCCCACCAGGCTCCTTGGTCCATGGGATTTTCCAGGCATGAATACTGGAGTGGGTTGCCATTTCTTTCTCCAGGGGATCTTCCCAACCCAGGGACTGAACCCAGGTCTCCCGCATTGTAGGCAGACGCTTTTACCGTCTGAGCTACCAGGGAAGCTTTTTCTGGTATTGAGCTGCATGAGCTAGAACAACTTTTAAATCATCAAGAGTCAGTTGTCAACTCATGCAGTAGCTTTCAGTGAATGAATGACTCTAAGGAAATACGTAGAATGGTCTCCATGGCAGCACACCTGCTTCTCAATGAGCAGATCCTGGTGCCTAAATGAAAATAGTAACATTAAAATCTGGGGAATGTTTACATTTTTCTATTTTAGTTTGGCTTGAACACAGTTGTTTTGAGTTACTTTCTGACCTTTCCTTTTAAATGTTTCATAAGAGATACCTTTTGATGCACTTGATTTGGTATTTGGGTTTGGAGTTTTAAAGGCCCTATAAAAGTTTTACGCCTTTTTGTTCTTATTTATTCAAGATACATTTCTCTGCTCAAGTCTGCAAAGCAAACATGTTATATAATACCAGCAAACAGTCTGCAATAGTGTAGCTTTCTGCCCTTGTAACTCGCTCAAAGACACTTGAAGAAACTGATCTTGATTCCTCCACTCATTCCATTTTGGAAATGAGTAAGAAAGAGTGATACTGATAGCCACCAGTCATTTCATCCCTGCTTTATACTGGTACTATGTTAAGCACTGTAAATATATTTCTCTAGTCCTTCAAACAGCCTTGATATGGGCATTATTCCCATTCTACATAAAGGATAATTGAAAGTTTAAGCCAGTCAGGTAAGGTCACACTGTAAGTAGGGGATTTAATCATGTGTGTTTTTAAAGTCCATAGGTTTCCAACACACCAGAGCGCGAGCATTCTCTGTATTTCTCCACTTCATGGTCTGCTACATACCTTTCAATTTGAATAAGAAAAATAAGAAAGTACCAACTTCCCAGGCGTTCACACACTGAAATTCTCATGCACAGCTGGTGAAATGATAATTGATAGCAGTTCAGTTCAGTCGCTCAGTCGTGTCCAACTCTGCGAACCCATGGACTGTGACACGCCAGGCATCCTTGTCCATCACTAACTCCCAGAGCTTGCTCAAACTCATGTCCATCATGTCGGTGATGCCATCCAACCATCTCATCCTCTGTCATCCCCTTCTCCTCATGCCTTCAATCTTTCCCAGCCTCAGGGTCTTTTCCAATGAGTCAGTTCTTCACATCAGGTGCCAAAGTATTAGAAGCTTTCAGCATCAGTCCTTCTGATGAATATTTACGACTGATCCTTTAGGATTGACTGGTTTGATCTCCTTGTTTTCCAGGAGATAATTGATATAAGCATTTTGAAACATAGTTTGACAGTAAGGAGCAAAGTTTAAGGAAGCAGTCACTCCTCATGTAAGTGGAATCATGCAGTGTTTGTCCTTCTGTGACTGGTTTATTTCACAAAACAGGTTCACTCGTATTCTCATATGTGACAGGATTTCCTTGTTTGTTAAACTTGTGTACTGTTCTTAGGACAGTTTACACACGGTGGCAGCGCAGCCATGAACAGCACAGACTCCATTCACATCTTCATGCAATTTACGGGCTTGAGTATTGGTTCCAGTTCCCTGAGATAGGAGCTCAGAATCTAGAGCAGGGGCCATCCAACATGTGATCACCAGATCAGATGTCCTTCTGATACAGAGTTAATATTTTCCTATAGCAGTGTCATTTCCCTTTGAATTTTACTTGCTTGATATTCCTGTCTTGACACCAGCTGTCCTTTGTTTAGTGTTCGGGTAGATGCATTTTTTCAATATCCATTTGTTTCAGATTTGCCAGTCATTTTGCTTTGTTAATGTCTCGTGAGCAGGCAAGAGCTGGATTTTAAAAATATAATCTGATAGTCTATTTGAATTCTCTAAAGCTTAATTACCTTGATTTGTTAAATAATGTGTTTGGACTTATTTGAATACCAATGGGTATCATATTTTGTTATTTTCTTTTTCCTGTATAGCTTTTTTTCTTCTCCCTCTTCTTTCTTCCTTTCTGTTAGAGTGGTTAAGTTTGTATTTTCTCCCCATTTTTACTTTTCTTCTGGTTTAGAAGCTATAGATTCTTTCATATTCTTTTGCAAGTGCCCATATGGTCTTGTCATACATTTCAGCTATATATTCTTTTTTACATAACTTGAAAATATTTCTTTCTCTCATGGGAGAAAAATACTTCAGAATGCTTTGATTATTCTTTGCTATTCTACTTCCCATCTTTTATTTTGGGGGGGGGACTAGTTATCTAGATGCATAGGTCTGAGTTTATTTAAATTACTTATGTCATCTAAATTATGATGTATCACTTTTTTTCTGAAAATTTAGTTCCTAAAATTATTTTTCAGATATTAATTATATTTCTTAATGTATTTTACCTTCTGTTCTACTTGCTTTTATTTCTTGCATTTCACTCTTCTCTGGGTTCACTTTTCTTTTTGCTGAAATTTTTTCTTTAGTCTATTCAATGAGGTTATAAATCTTATTAATCTTTTTATGGGGATGTCTTTATTTTACCACCTTTTTTAACTGATACTTTATGTATGAAATGCTGGCTTGACAGTTCTTTTTCTTTAGTATTTTAAAGTTATAACAATTATTTTCTGTTGCATCTTGTTGCCATTAAGAATTCTTTATTGGCATTTTTCTTTACTTTCTGATAATTTTGTAGATTTTTTCTTTTGTCTTTTATGTCCTTAAAGTTTCACTACAATGTGTTTACAAGTAATTTTTATTTTTATTTTACCCACTTGACACTTAGGGTATACTTTTAATCAGACTACTTATAGTTTTCTTCAATTCTGGAAAATTTTCAGCCATTTTCCTTCAGATATTTATCTTTTCCTCTTCCCTCTTTTCTGGAACTCCTATTAGATGTGTGTTGAATCCTCTTAATTCATCTCCCTTATCTCTTACCTTTCCTTTTATAACTTGCCTTTTGAAATCTGTCCTGCTTCCTAGATTGATTTTTTTGATACAGTCTATAAGTCACCACATTTTCTAGAATGTGTGTGTAGTATTTTACCTTCATGGATTATATTTTTATTTAAATGATTATAATTTTGTTTCTCAGATTTCTGTTGGTTCTTTTGCACAGCCACATTTTCTTCATTTGTATCTGCCTTCTTTTACGTATATTGTCTTCTTTGGTATATAATTGTTTTCTTAACTCTTTGAGGATTGGAGACACACTGATTTAAAAGTTATTCTGAAATTGTACTGTTACTTGCATTTTTTTTGTAATGAAGTGGCCTCCTGGTTTTTTAGTATGATGGATGGCTTTCTTAATCTCAGTTTTTCTCTTGTGCTTTGAAATTTAAATATGCAGGTTCTTCTTGAGTGGAAATTTTTTTCTTATTCTTTCTCTGCATTCTCTCATCTTCTTTATTAGTTTTATGGTTGCTTCCACCTGGCTCAGCTCAACAAGTCCAGAGCCAGGTCTGATACTGAGGGCTGAGAATTCATGTCCTCTGGTAATTTGAGGCTTTAGCCATGGAGACTGCAAGTGGTTGAGTACATTCCTGTCTCTGTGCTTCCTCTTTCCTCCTATCACTCACTGCACAGCCAGGACTGGAACAGGGGTCACAGTACTTTTAGGCTTCCTTTAAGAGATAGAGACATGCTGCTTTAGTCTCTGCTTTTGTATCTTGAGTTTAGTTCCCTGCCATATGCTTTCAGTCCCCATTGTCTTGCTAGTACTGAATATTATCCTTGCTCATCACTGTCTTTCTTATTTTATTCCTGGTTGACTGTGTTTTTTGTTATGTTTTAGGTATGTCTTTTTAAAATATAAATTTTGTTTATCATGGCTGCATGTGATAAAAAAATTCACACTAAAAGTTTTTAGTAAAAGGAAATTAATAAGTTTGAATGATTAAAGGACCTACCCATCTCCCTGTTGGCTCAGACGGTAAAGCTTCTGCCTACAATATGGGAGACCCGGTTTCAATCCCTGGCTTGAGAAGATCTCCTGGAGAAGGAAATGGCAACCCACTCCATACTCTTGCCTGGAAAATCCCATGGACGGAGGAGCCTGGTAGGCTACAGTCCATGGGGTCACAAATTTTCGAACACAACTGAGCGACTTCACTTTCCATCTCCCAGTATAGAATTGTAATTTGGTCTAAACTGAAAAAAAAAAAGTTTTATTTGCCCCAGATGGGATGCTTGAGGTGAAAAGACAAAAATAAGGTTTCAACGGTTTTGGAGGTCAAAAGAGAAGACTCATTTTCTTGACTATCATTGCCTCATCATTAGGGGAGGTAGGCTCTGCAAATAAGGTTAATGTATAGTCATTCTCAGTCAAGACTGTTAATTTTCTTCATCATCATTCCATTAGCTATCACCAGTTTTTAATTTATTTTTAATTGGAAGATAATTGCTTTACAATATTGTATTGGTCTCTGCTGTACAACATTGAGAATCGGTCATAACTATGTATATATATATATATATCCCCCTTCCTCATGAGCTTCCCTCCCAGCCCCCCATCCTACCCCTCTAGGTCATCACAGAGCACCAGGCAGGGCTCCCTGAGTTATATAGCAACTTCCCACTCTATCTGTTTTACGTATGGTAGTGTATATATGTCAAAGCTGCTTTCTCAATTTGTCCTACCCTCTTCTTCCCCTGCTATGTCCACAAGATCATTCTCTACATCTGCATCTCCACCATCATTAATTTGTAAGCCATCTGGGAGAGTTTGAAGCAGAGGCGTTTGTAGTTGCTCCCAGAGTTGTACGTCCTTAGATAACTAAACACCTGAATACAATATCCTCTAAACAGCAAGAGGAAAAAAAACCCCCAATATTTCTAAAAAGAAAATGCAGATATATTTATGCTTGGACTGGACTTATAGATTGAGCCCTTGAGGCTCAACTCAATTTTAGTTTGCTGAAGAAGTCTGAGCTCAAAATAAATATTTTATTATTTCTGTTAAGGACAACAGAATAATTTAGAAGATGTTGAGTCACAATTTCGAAAGAAATTCACACCACATTTTGATGTGTAGAAATCATGTTTTACATTTCTGTGGTTGCCCCTAGAAATTATGTCAGTGAATCCTGTTCCTAAGACATTTTGTCAAAACAGATCGGGTTAAAATTTAAAATAGGCACACAAGAAAACATAATATCTTTGGAATTTGGAGTAAGTTTATGAACCTTGGAGGTGTGTTGAATTTGGATGTGGTGGCTAAATTCTGGATTATAGGTGTATCCACTTGGCTCCACTCTCTTGCAGGAGTTGAATCTGGAGCTAAGATCAAGGTGCTTTATAACTGATTACATTCCACACTTTTCTAGAGTCACTGAATCTCTTAAATTGTAGTTTTTTTGTTGATGTAATCTTGACTGATTGTACTAATAACAGTGAATAATTATGCTGATATATATGGATAAAGCTTATTTATTGAAGTATAGTTGATTTACAATGTTGTATTAGATTCTAGTGTAAAGTGATTCAGTTATATATAAATATACATATTCTTTTAAATTATGGTTTATTATAGAATGTTGAATATAGTTCCCTGTGCTATACAGTAGGATGTTATTGTTTATCTGTTTTATATATGGTAGTTTTTATCTGCTAATCTCAAACTCCTAATTTATTCTTTCCCTACCCTGTGCCTGCTTTTGTAACCATAAGTTTGTTTTCCATGTCTGTGTTTCTGTTATATGTTAAAACATTGTAAATAAATTCATTTGTGTCATATTTTAGATTCCACATACAAATGATACCATATGGTATTTGTTTTTGTCTGACTTGAACTTTGCTTAGTAATGAAATCTCTAGGTCCATCCATGTTGCTACAGATACTATTTCATTCTCTTCTGTCTGAGTAGCATTCCATCATGCATATATATGACATCTTCATGGATAAAGTTTACTTAAATATTTGTTGGATAGTTTTTTTGTATTTAAAAATTCATATAGGACGCAGTTCCCTGGTGGTGTAGTGCCTGTATAAATTTTACAAAAAACAGTCACACAGAAAATGATAAAACACAGGAAGGAGGAAGAAGAAAGCTAAGGGAGGAAGAGCTCTCCAGACACTTTAGGTGCCAGGCACCATTAATGTTCAAGTAATAGTTAAAAAAAAATAGCCAAAGTGTAGAATTAAAGGTAAACATTAGTGTATGATTTTAGGGTGTTATGATTTTTATAGATCAGTTAATACTTTCAGAACAATTTAGAGATAGGATGGCTTGCTCTTGTCTTTCTTCGCAGGTCATTTAAGTTTTTCCTATTCTGTACAGGGAGAAATTGTAATGTACTAAAGATTAGAAAATGTAGTTGAGTTGATAATAAAAAAGGACAAATTTGAGTTTAAGAATTTAGTTTAGCTGTTCTCTCATAAAGCCAAAATACCCTTTTTTGTGAGTCAGTCATGAAAAAGCATCTGCTGATGGGTGTTATCCTCTCAACACCTCTGGTTTTGGGACTCATGGGGTTTTATTTCATAATTGTCTTTGCAAATACTTGATTAGAGTTGGAGGTGGGAGTAGGGCTTGGTGAAACTGAATAAGGGATGCTCTTTGCAAAGATTTAAGTAAATATTTACTGTATTAGTTATTAAATGATTTTATTATAAAATACTTTTACTTTTTTAATGTTTATTTAAAAATATTCCCAAGATTAAGCACATCATAATATTTCCTTTTCATGATAGGTTTGTAACCAAGTTATTGGAAGACCTTATCTTCTTTGTTGCTGATGTACCTAACAATGGACAAGATGTTCTAGATGTGCTTATCACCAAGCCAAACCGAGAACGTCAGAAGTTAATGAGGGAACAAAACATATTGGCACAGGTGATTTTCATGTTTTATCTTTTGAATTATAGTATCAGGAAAGTTCTTGTATTAGTTACCTATTGATGTACAACAAATTAGCCCAAAACTTAGTGTCTGAAGCCAGCAAATACTTAGGTTTTCTGTGGATTAGGAATCTAGGGGTGGTTTAGGTGGGCAGTTCTTGCTCACGGTGTTTCACAGGCTGCAGTCAAGGTCTTGGCTGGGTTGTGGTCATCTCGAGGCTCAAATAGGGGAGGATTTATTACCCAGCTCACTCGCCTGGGCCTCTCCACAGGGCTGCCTTAAGCCCAGGAAGGTTGTGTTCCTTAGAAGTGAGGGATCCAAGACAGAAGAAGAGAGGGCTCCAGGTGGAGGTCATAGTCTTTTTGTAACAAAAATCTTAGAAACTGTAACATCTCATCATTTCTACCTTGTTCTCTTAGTTAGAAGTGAGCCAGTAATTCCAGCTCACAGTCAAGAAGACAGGATTCCGTGAGTATAATTCCAGGAGGCAGGGTTCACTGAGGGCTATCTTGGATATGGCTTGCCACAGACCTATGAAAAACCTACATGGTCAAACTGTCTGCAGAAAACATGCTGTAATAATGTTCTAAGTAGAATTTCCAGGGGAGCTTAGAAGCTGCCATCTCCATCTGCTCTCTACCTTTTCCCCATTTTCCCATCAAAAAGTAGGGCAGTCTATTCATTAGTCACAAGTGCTCTTTACAGTATTCTAGTTTTTTCCCTGAAAGTCTAGAAATGCTCCTATGCTATGTCTTCCTGAAGTTGTTCATCACGTGCCAGCAAATTAATTTACTCCCTAATACTGTGCACGTTTGGACATGCCTGCCTTCGTGCATTCTTTTTATTCTGTTAATTGCTATATAAGTAATGGGTTTCTGCCTTAATTGTGGACTGTAGGAACATACTTAAAAAAGAAAATTTATGTTATTAATATACATGCTATTGTAGAGTTGGGAAAGGAAAACAGTAGACATTATCAATTAATATTCTGTAGCTGATTGTCAGAATATATAAAATCAACATTTTTCTCAAATAAAATAAAGGTTGCAAATCTAATGAGACAAAGTCTTTTTCTAACATTAGCATTTCTTTTGTATAAAACATTTGATTTCAAGGACTTCTAGAACCTTGAATGATTTATTAATATTATTTTAACAAATATATGTCAAACATTTTACTTCAGTATTATAAATAGAAAATTCACAGTTTAGTGAATATAGAATTATTAAAGAAACTTTAATTCATATTTTATTTCATGGACTACAGAGGATAATTCTGCTTTCTTGTATGACTCCTCATGTCTTTGCCTAGGTGCTCTTTTATAAATACTCATCCTGCCAGTTCATCTCCAGGTGATCCTACCTGCTGTCTTGTTGCCTAAAAGAGTCATGCTCCTCAATGTTTTTTAAATACTTCCCAACTGCTAATTTTCTTACAAGAAGAATCTGAGTCACTGGGTATCACCAGGTGCCCATATGGCTCCTTATTTGTTTTGAATGCTGATACATTCATTGATTTGGTCACATCTTTAATGTATACAAATAATAAGTTAATTCTTTTACCAAGAGGTTTAAAAGCAATATTTGGAGGTAGTTTTTGATGTCAGTTTTAGATGAAAAGTGAATATTTTCCTTATAGTGTTTTGACTTTAGAAAGTTATGGAGAATAACAGAAGTAGTTGTAAAGCCCATTGAAGTCAAACTATATTTTAGTTCATCTGAATATGTTCATGTAACTTAGTAAAACTTAAAATCTTTAAATTTTTTATTATTTTTAACCAAATATTTATTTATTTACATTAAGTCCTTATTGTTTACTTTAAATATAGCAGTATGTACGTGTAAGTCCCAAACTCCCAATTTAGCCCTCCCTCCCACCTTCCACCTGGTAACCATAGTTTGTTTTCTAGTTTGTGAGTTTGTTTCTGTTTTGAAAATAAATTCACTTGTATGATTTTTTTTTTTAAGTTCTGCATATAAGTGATGTATGACTTTTTTCTTTTTCTGTCTGACTTATTTGGGAACTTCAACACTTCTCGAATATTTTTTTATTTTAATAAAATAGAATTTCTAAACAAAATGAAGCATTTTATTTAAATATTGTTTTGTCATTTAATTTATGGAATACTTTTAACAGTATTTTTCTGTCCCTTAATATGTTGGTCTTATATCCCCCCAAAATCTTTCTTTTATGTTTTTACTTTACACTAATTCTACTCAAATATTACAAAAGCCTTTTTGAGTCAACGTTTTTTGTTATAAAAAAATTTAAAAATTCTAAACATGCATCTCCATTCATCGGAATAAGTCATAGTTGTTGTTTTCTTAATAGGTATTTGGGATTCTTAAAGCACCCTTTAAGGAGAAAGCAGGAGAAGGCTCAATGTTGAGACTTGAAGATCTGGGGGATCAAAGATACGCCCCCTATAAGTACATGCTGAGGCTGTGCTACCGTGTGCTGAGACATTCACAGCAGGACTACCGGAAAAATCAGGTTCAAGGATGGCCCTTCTTTTTATCTTTTTAACATCTAAAGTATGGGCGAAGTTGTTTGGTTACAGTTCCAAGACATATAAATTAGGAATGGGAAATTCTGCTTTGCAATGAAATGCTTTCTCTTGGTCATTTGTGTGTGTTCCAAAATGTTTCTTTTATAATTGAAATATTTTATAACACACAAAAATGACCTGTAAATGTATTTGAAATGACATATGTGTTTATTATTCCTTGTAAAATTAGAATTGTTGGGGGAAGATGTCTGAGTCCTCATGTGTGCATGGTATTAGCTCCTGATGGGCAGGAGGCATGCTGGATATATTATGTAAAGAGGAATGAGACGTTTCTTGGCATTTCTAGAAACACATGACATACCCCATCATGTGTAGGCTAAAGAGTTCATTGTCTGGTGGAAAAAATATGATGCACATCACATCTGAAATGTAAGGCAGAGTCATGGAGTGGGTAGGGGAGATAAGACAGTATTGCGGGAATTCAGGAGAGAGAGGAGCTCAGCTCAGGTAACCCAGGAAGGGTGCTTGGAGAAGGAAGCATTTGAATACAATAAGAATCATTAAAAAAAAAAGAATCATTTTCAGAAATTGTATGGGAACTGGCATTTTAGTGAACAGAGATTTCTGAAAAGAGAATAATGGATCCTAGAAGGGCAGTTTCATCAAGATACACCTAACCATGGAGGACAGGGAACCCAGGTGTATCCAGGGATATAGCTTAAAGTTGCCAGCTCATGTAGAATTTCATCTCATTTTTGTCTGAAAATATAACATGTAGTGGGCTCAGTAATATATACCTGCTTAATACAAAATTGTTTTCAATTAATTATCATTTGGTAAATTGGTGTCCTATGTTTCTCTTAGACAGTTGGAGAGATGAGTGCATAGTCAGGAAACTTCGGTGATGAGTTTAGTCCATGCAGAAGGGTGGTGTGGGAGTGGGCTGGAAAGGCATGTGGGCTGAGCTGTGGAGGGCTGAGGATGCTGACCTGGAGGCTGGGTGCTATTTGGGAATCAGTTCAGTTCAGTTCAGACACTCAGTCGTGTCTGAGTCTTTGCCACCCCATAGGCTGCAGCACACCAGGCCTCCCTGTCCATCACCAACTACCGGAGTTCACTCAAACTCATGTTCATTGAGTCAGTGATGCCATCCAACCGTCTTCATCCTCTGTCGTCCCCTTCTCCTTCCACCTTCAATCTTTCCCAGCATTAGGGTCTTTTCACATGAATCAGTTCTTCACATCAGGTGGCCAAAGTATTGGAGTTTCAGCTTCAACATCAGTCCTTCCATGAATATTCAAGATTGATTTCCTTTAGGATGGACTGGTTGGATCTCCTTGAAGTCCAAGGGACTCTCAAGAATCTTCTCCAATACTACAGTTCAAAAGCATCAATTCTTTGGTGCTCAGCAAAGTAATCTCTGCTTTTTAATATGCTGTTTAGGTTGTTCATAACTTTTCTTCCAAGGAGTAAGCATCTTTTAATTTCATGGCTGCAGTCACCATCTGCAGTGATTTTGGAGCCCCCCAAAATAAAGTCTGTCACCGTTTCCACTGTTTCCCATCTATTTGCCATGAAGTGATGGGACCAGATGCCATGATCTTCATTCTCTGAATGTTGAACTTTAAGCCAACTTTTTCACTCCCCTCTTTCACTTTTATCGAGAGTTTCTTTAGTTTTTTTTCACTTTCTGCCCTAAGGGTGTTGTCATCTGCATATCTGAGGTTATTGATATTTCTCCCGGTAATCTTGATTCCAGCTTGTGCTTCTTACAGCCCAGAATTTCTCATGATGTGCTCTGCATGTAAGTTAAATAAGCAGGGTGACAATATATAGCCTTGACGTATTCCTTTCCTGATTTGGAACCAGTCTGTTGTTCCATGTCCAGTTCTAACTCTTGTTTCTTGACCTGCATACAGATTTCTCAGGGAGTAGGTCAGGTGGTCCGGTATTCCCATCTCTTGAAGAATTTTCCACAGTTTGTTGTGATCCATACAGTCAAAGGCTTTGCCATAGTCAATAAAGCAGAAGTAGATGTTTTCTTTCTGGAACTCTCTTGCTTTTCCTGTGATCCAGTGGATGTTGGCAATTTGAGCTCTGCCTTTTCTAAATCCAGCTTGAACATCTGGAAGTTCACAGTTCATGTACTGTTTGAAGCCTGGCTTGGAGAATTTTGAGCATTACTTTGCCAGTGTGTGAGATGAGTACAATTGTGCAGTAGTTTGAGCATTCTTTGGCATTGCCTTTGTTTGGGATTGGAATGAAAACTGATCTTTTCCAGTCCTGTGGCCACTGCTGAGTTTTCAAAATTTGCTGGCATATTGAGTGCATCATCTTTTAGGATTTGAAATAGCTCAACTGAAATTCCATCACCTCTACTAGCTTTGTTCATAGTGATGCTTCCTAAGACCCACTTGTCTGGTTCTAGGTGAGTGATCACACTATCGTGTTTATCTGGATCATGAAGATCTTGTTTTGTATAGTTCTTCTGTGTATTCTTGCCACCTCTTCTTGATATCTTCTGCTTCTGTTAGGTCCATACCATTTCTGTCCTTTATTGTGTCCATCTTTGTATGAAATGTTCCCTTGGTATCAGTAAGTTTTACTTAAAGCAAGAACATATTCTAGTCAGTAAATTTTCCCAGCATAGAAATCATCCCCAAGGAGAATCCCCAAGAAATTGAAGTGAACACTTTGGACTGTGGAGAAGGTTAAGCTTACCAGTTCTGAGATGTGGCTTGGAATAGAAAGGCAGGCTGGTGGGAAGAAGAGGCAGATGGAATCATACCTGGGGGAAACTCCCCAGTGGCTCTCTCTTGCTCTAAGAATGGACCTTTCTGTTTTCACATGGCTCTCCAGGACCTCACCTCCCATGTCAGCTCGTTTTCTCCTCAATGATGACTTTCCTGCTGCCACTGGCACTCTGTGTTTACAGAACTCGGGAGACTGGGTTCCACCACCACGGAACCTTCCACTTGCTACTCCCATGCTTCAGTGACTTCTCTCCCCATGATTGCCTCATTAAAAAAAATCATTTCATCATTTTCATCATTTCTATCCCAGGTCAAATGTCACTTCTTCAGCACCCACCCCATCTAAATTTGTCAGCTTTTCCCATCCTCTGCTTGTTTCATTTGCTTATCAGTACCTAAGATGATCCTGTTTGTTAGCTCAATGACTGCCCTTTATCACTAGGACATGAGCTCCATGGGAGCTTGTTTGTCTTGTTTACTGCCATACCCCTACCTCTCAATTCTGTAACATGTGTTTGCCAAAAACAAGTACATCCTCTTACATAACCATACTATAGAGCTGGAATGCCCTTCCAGAAATATCTATTGGCTGAATCGGTGTGAGCCATAAAGTGATTAATCATATTACCTTACTGGACTTTTTTTCCTGTTTACCTTTTTATTTGTGAGTTTTTTCACTGATATTTTTTTAAAGATGAAAAATGCTATGTAATTTTATCATTAAAGAGAAGAGTTAATCATTGTAGTATGTATAAAAAAAAAAGAAATTGCCTAGGTTCATCTGGGATCTTCATATAACAATATGAAGCTCATGCTTCATGAACAAAATGTCAGAGGGTCATTTTCATTTCTGTAATTATGCCAAAATCCTGGGTTATGACTTTTAGTGAGTGTTTGAAGAGGGCCATCTGTTATATTGGTGAGATACTTAGTTATCATGTCATAAAAAATTGTGTTTTAGCTAGGTTTATTTTGGTTTTTCTAATTTGTAAGTGTAAGCACCATATTAAAAATTACTTCTAGACATGTAATTTTCTGTTATAATTAAAATGAGGTCTATTAATATATTTGCAATTCCTTCCTCAAAATTCCTATTTATTGAAGAATTATTTATTTGCTTTTCTTTGGACAATAATTTTTAGTGCATTTTCTTTTATGAATAAATTAGTCATTGTTGCTGACCCTAATAGAACCTGTTATTTCTAAGCTGTTTGGCAGCGCATTCTGACAGTCCTTCTCCTTTGCAGGAATACATTGCTAAGAATTTCTGTGTCATGCAGTCCCAGATCGGCTATGATATTTTGGCAGAAGATACCATCACAGCTTTGTTGCACAACAACAGAAAACTACTAGAGAAACACATTACAGCAAAAGAAATAGAAACATTTGTTAGTTTACTCAGGAGAAATCGAGAGCCAAGGTTGGAAGTAGCTCATGCAGTGTTTTCTTGTGGGGATTACGGCTTATTGCTTTATTTTCAGAACTTTTCAGAACTTTTGTAAAGTTAGAATTCTTTCATGGACTAAACAATGTTGGACTTACTGCTGTGATAATTATGTATCATTGTGAATTATTATCTCATAGGGGATCAAAACCCTGTATAGATAATGTATTTAAATGTGGTTGATTTCACTCTGATAACTTGTGTTTTTATAGTTCTCCATAGTTTTTCTGAATATGTTCATATATATATTAATACATTGTTTCATTTAAATCCTTGCACATTCTCCTGAAGTACACTGGTCATAAAACATTATCCACATATTAGAGATGGGAAAATAGAAGCCTACAAACGAACTAGAAAGAGAAGTTAGGGTTTCTGACTCCATGGCAAGTCGCCTTTCTCTTATACCATGCTGCCTTATCGGGGGAGAAATGATTGCAAAGAAGTCAAGCAGATTGACAAACTCTTCTTAATTAGCATGGCAAATACGTGTTAGAAGATAGAATTAGGCCTCTGACTTGACCAGACCGAATTTATGTGCCGTCTGGCTGTTTTACTGAGAACAGCGTTAACTTTGATCTGGCTTCGTTTTGATACTGTAAATATAACAAGTCACAGTGCTGTGGGATGAATATCAGCAAATAAGTAGAAGCAAGCTTATATCATTTTTGGAAACAAGGTTTGTACTAAATACAAATAATTGGACATTTAATTTGTCTCTAATGCTGCAGTAGATAAGCAACACATTAGAATACTGTTGCATGGAAATAATATCAAAAATATATCTAGACAGCTTCATTATATCCCAAAGTGTATTTTGGGTGATGATTTTATAAGATGCTTTTTGCTAATGTTCAGTTTAATTTTTTTTCTCTTGTCAGGTTTTTGGATTATTTATCAGATCTGTGTGTGTCTAATACCACGGCGATACCCGTGACTCAAGAACTCATCTGCAAATTTATGTTGAGCCCAGGCAATGCAGACATTCTCATTCAAACCAAGTAAGCCCCAATGATGGAGGCATCCTTTTATGTTCATTATTTGTAAGCAAGACAGTTCCTTGTCTTGTTTCTGGATGAACTTTTTCATAGATTTTTGTGTGTGTTATTTATTTCAAGACTGGTCTCAATGCAAGGAGACAACCCCATGGAGAGTGCCATCCTTTCAGATGACATTGATGAGGAAGAAGTTTGGCTCTACTGGATTGACAGCAACAAGGAACCTCATGGCAAAGCTATTAGGCACCTTGCCCAGGAGGCAAAGGAGGGCACCAAGGCTGATTTGGAAGTCCTTACCTATTACAGGTTAAGTATCATAGAGAACCATAATTCTCAGTCTCACATATTGAGAGGTGATTCTCAGACATCTGTAAATCTGTGAAGTCAGATGTCTGTGAAGAAGTTTAAGAAGTTATATCAGAACTAGGGTAGCTGAAATAATTAGTATTATTTAACATATTCACAATAAATGCAAACATCTGTGTTTTCCACATATATCACTTGCTATTTTCTCATTTTCTGCTAGTTTGGAACTGTTGTGCAGCAAAGGAGTTTTTCCTCTTGTTGATTGGTGTGGGTGCAGATAATTGAGTTGAGAAGGAGATAGCGCTGGGGCCAGGGAAGCTGATTTGGTTGTAGAAGTGGCCTCAGAGACGGTTAGCCAGTAGTTATGTACATATTGCTCATGGTCATGTAGAGACCTAGGACTTTGGACAAACTGGTGTCTATAGTTGTGACAGTTCAGTGGTGGCATGTAGTAGCTGAAGTTTCAGTGGTGGTTGACGTAGTCAGTATAGTGAGAGCAAGAACTGAGTTGGTGTTTTTTGAGTCTAAGGCTGCTGCTGCTAAGTCATATCAGTCGTGGCTGACTCTGTGTGATCCCACAGACGGCAGTCCACCAGGCTCCCATCCCTGGGATTCTCCAGGCAAGAACACTGGAGTGGGTTGCCATTTCCTTCTCCAGAGTCTAAGGCATGGAAACCCAAAGCAGAAACCAAGACTGGGCCCAAATCACAAAAATCTGAGAAAGACAGAGAATTCCTTGTGTTCCCTGATTTCTACAGCTACAAAATCAAAGGCTACTTTCTGTATCTTGGAGGTTGATGAATCAAAGTGTACTGATGCCATTTGGACTGGTCACTTGAATAATCATTGATCATTTGGGAACTAAGTCTACACTTGGAATGTAGACATGAGAGCCTAGAACTGAGTGAGTCTGAGCAAGGCAGAGAGAGATGGTTTCACGAGAGCTGTTATCCATAGCCTTTTGGCTTAGTGTATTTGTAGTCCTAGGAAACCAAGAACCTAGAGCCTGATGGCCATCTCCACCAGAAATTTGTTGCTGGAACAAATGAGAGAAATTGCAACTGAATGGGCACAGAAATGGCCTCATCTACGTGCCATTCAATCACTTAACCCACTACCACAATGTCCAGTATCACATACACTTGGAAATATTAGAAACATAAAAGTAGATGCGGATTGATACTAATACTTAGACTTTATCCGGATAAGACAAATAATGTAATACATTTACTATTTTTAAGGTACCAGCTAAATCTCTTTGCAAGGATGTGCTTGGATCGCCAGTATCTGGCCATAAACCAGATTTCTACACAGCTCTCTGTTGATTTGATCCTGCGATGTATGTCAGATGAGAGCCTGCCTTTTGACCTCCGAGCATCTTTCTGTCGCCTCATGCTCCACATGCACGTTGACCGGGATCCCCAGGAGTCCGTGGTGCCTGTCCGCTATGCCCGGCTCTGGACAGAAATCCCCACGAAGATCACAATTCATGAGTATGTTTGGGAACATTTCTCGATGACTTTAAATTCAGCTGATGAACTCAAAATCAAATGTCTTCAATTTCTTAAAAAAATTATTTTATTGAAGTATGACGGTTGATTTACAATGTTGTATTAATTTCTACTATATAGAAAAGTGATTCAGTTCTACACATATATATACATTCTTTTTCATATTCTTTTCCATATGGTTTGTCACAGGATATTGGATATCATTCCCTGTACCGTACAGTAAGATCTAGGTTTTTATCCATTCTATATATAATAGTTTGCATCTGTTAATCCTAAACTCCTAGTCCATTCTTCCCCCAAATGTCTTCAATTTTGAAATGGAATGTAAGGAAAGGCATTTCTGTGTTCAAATTTGGCTTCTTTAACCTTCCAAATGCAAATGAGATACTCTTTTTGGAAAGTAAAATGATAACTTTTGATAATAGAAATGTTATTCTGGAAACCAGTAATCAGGAAATGTATTAATAATAGGAGCAAAAATTTATTAAGTCTTTAATATTATGGTAGACTTTGATTTAAGTGCTTTATATATAGTAACTCATTTCAAAACAGGCCCATTTTACAGATGAGGACACAGCATCTAGAAAGGTTGATTAATTTACCCAAACTTAGAAGTCAGGAGGTTAAAGTATATGTATTTTCCAATTTAAATGACTACAATCAATTTAACTTCCCTTAAATTCTTTCTGTGTTCCCAGATATGATTCTATAACAGACTCTTCCAGAAATGACATGAAGAGGAAATTTGCACTGACAATGGAATTTGTTGAAGAATACTTGAAAGAAGTTGTAAATCAGCCTTTTCCTTTTGGAGATAAAGAAAAAAACAAACTGACATTTGAGGTAATTTCTTTTAAACAATTAATCTGTGAAGTTATTCACTTTACACTGTCTAAAATTAGGGACATTGAACATCAAAGACTTTTTTTCCCTCTAATATTTAGGATGTTTTGATAATTTGGTAGTTAAATTCCTGAAGGTATGATTCCCTCTGCCATTGATTAAAAGATAGATTTGATACTTTAATTATACCTGATATACAAAATATTTTATTTATAATTATGTTATATACTCTGATTTTTTTATTTATTTGTGCAAACTTTATTGCATTTAATGGACAGAGTTTTGCATATTTATAATATATTTTGCATATATTAAAAAATCTCCATTAAAGTGATGTTCTTAGCCTCATTAAACTAAATTGAAATTATAATATCACTTTGAGTAGATAGTGACAAAACTAGAGAGAAGATGCTGTTACCTGATACCTGGGGTATTAGGTACCTACTTCTGATGTGTAACAGATTACCCCCTAACCTAGCAGCCCAAAGCAACAGCATGATTATCTCATGTTTCTGTGGGTCAGAAATCTGGTGGTTCTGGATCAGGGTCCCTCATGAGGTTGTAAATCAAGCTGCTGATTGGGGTTACCGTCATCCGGGGTCAGATGATCTGCTTCTGAGTTCACTTGTGTGGTTGTACTTCCTTGCTGGCTATTGTCTAGACACCTCATTCTTCTTGCCATGTGGGCCTTTTCCATAGGCTGCCTCAGTGTCCTCACAGCCTGATGCCTAGCTTCCCCTGGGGTAACTATTTGAAAGAGAGAAAGGGCCCAAGATGGAAGTTGCAGTCTTCTATAACCTGAGCTTAGAAGTGTCTTGTCATCATTCTGCTGTATTTTGTTGGTGACACCGACTAAGCCTGGGGCAATGTGGAAGGAGACCCTACATTGGGGACCATCTTGGAAGCTGGCTTTCATGCCTAGTATGTCCTGTAGCATCCAGAAGACCGCAAAGTGGCATAAGGAACATGTATTTCTAGACAAATTTCATGGATAATATTCAGTTGTTAAAGTAATTCATTAATGTGACTGCTTATTAAGTGATATCCTACTGACTAAATAACTTAACATTTAAGCAAGAAGTCAATCATTCTAATGTAAACCTCATTTAACCACCCTGATACATCTAAAATCTGTCTTCTTGCTTCCCCTGCGGACTGTTCACCAGATACCTCATATTCCTGTCACATGGGCCTGTGATGGGGTTGATGAACTGGTCTTATTTGGATTTAATTCTAAACTTGATTAAATCAGAGGTTACTTTTGCAGGTATTAAATTCCTAGGTATTAATGAATTAGAAGAGGACTGCTGAAGGATATATTTCCTGTTGATTAGATAGAATTCTTTAAAAAATTTTTGAAGTATAGTTGATTTACAATATTTTATGAATTTCAGGTATATAACAGAATGAGTCAATATTTTTGTAGATTATACTCCACTGAAAGTTATTACAAAATAATGGCCATATTTCCCTGTGCTGTAAAGTATACCACTTTTGCTTATGTATTTTATACATAATGGCTTGTACCTCTCAGTTTCCTATACCCGTATTGCTCCTCCCCACTTCCCTCTGCCCACTGGTAATCACTAGTTTGTTCTCCATATTTAGGCGGGGTTCTTTAAAATCTACCTTTCTATTAAATGAGACCATGTGAAAAATAAAAAGAATTAGACATAATTAGACCTGTCTGCACAAACTTAGATAATAAAAATTCAGTGCTTATTTTTGTTCCTAATATTTTTCTTTTCTTTTCTACCCTTTTTCTTCTTTTTCTAAATTAGGTGGTTCACTTGGCTCGGAATCTGATATACTTTGGATTTTACAGTTTCAGTGAATTGTTAAGGCTAACAAGGACTCTTCTGGCTATCTTGGATATTGTCCAGGCCCCCATGTCATCATATTTTGAAAGATTAAGCAAATATCAAGATGGAGGTAAGAACTTTGGAGAAAAGTTATAATCTTTTTGGCATCACTTTGAGGTGAGATAAAGAACAAATCTGTCGAGTGGTTGTGAACATGTACCTGGTAATAGATATGTGCACGTGGACCTTCATCCTGTGATAGGACTGAATGCCAGGAGGCTAGACGTGCTAACATGCTTCTCTTTTTAATGAAAAGCTTTAAAAGACAACTTCATAAGATCAAGGAATTCCATCATGCTATGGTCAGTTCACTAGTGAAAATATTACGTGTTAAAAAATAAACACTTGAGGCTTCACTGGTGGTCCAGAGGCTGAGACTCCATGTTCCCTGCAAGGGGCCCAGATTTGATCCCTGTCAGGGAACTAGATCCTGTATGCTGCAATTAAGAGTTTGCATGCCACAGCTGGAGGAACCCCATACTGCAACGAAGACCAAAGATCTTGTGAGCTGTAACTAAGAGCTGGTGCATCCAGATTGAAAAAAAAAAAAAATTGAGATCATCCTGGTGTGTGTCACGTGCTGGTTACCCTTCATAGCAGGGCAATAGAAAAATGTAGAGAATGGGTACAGGCAGGGTCACAGTAAAGAGCAGTGGGTGCAAAGCCATTACAGAGGCAGTGCAGTACAGTGGGCAAGAGAGCATGTGCTTTTGAGTCAGAGTGCCTGTGTTCCAATTCTGGATTGACCACTTTTTATTAACTTAGGCAAGGTACTTCTCCTCTCTAAGAGTTTCTTTTCTCTTTGAGATATGGTCATAAGGTCAGTTTTCATTCCAATCCCAAAGAAAGGCAGTGCCAAAGAATGCTCAAACTACCGCACAGTTGCACTCATCTCACACACTAGTAAAGTAATGCTGAAAATTCTCCAAGCCAGGCTTCAGAAATACGTGAACTGTGAACTTCCAGATGTTCAAGATGGTTTTAGAAAAGGCAGAGGAAACAGAGATCAAATTGCCAACATCCACTGGATCATCGAAAAGGCAAGAGAGTGCCAGAAAAACATCTATTTCTACTTTATTGACTATGCCAAAACCTTTGCCTCTGTGGATCACAATAAACTGTGGAAAATTCTGAAAGAGATGGGAATACCAGACCACCTGACCTGCCTCTTGAGAAATCTATATGCAGGTCAGGAAGCAACAGTTAGAACTGGACATGGAACAACAGACTGGTTCCAAATAGGAAAAGGAGTACGTCAAAGCTGTATATTGTCACCCTGCTTATTTAACTTATATGCAGAGTACATCATGAGAAACGCTGGGCTGGAGGAAGCACAGGCTGGAATCAAGATTGCTGGGAGAAATATCAATAACCTCAGATATGCAGATGATACCACCCTTAGGGCAGAAAGTGAAGAGGAACTAAAGAGCCTCTTGATGAAAGTGAAAGAGGAGAGTGAAAAAGTTGGCTTAAAGCTCAACATTCAGAAAACGAAGATTATGGCATCTGGTCCCATCCCTTCATGGCAAATAGATGGGGAAACAGTGAAAACAGTGGCTGACTTTATTTTTCTGGACTCCAAAACCACTGCAGATGGTGATTGCAGCCATGAAATTAAAATATGCTTACTCCTTGGAAGGAAAGTTATGACCAACCTAGACAGCATATTGAAAAGCAGAGACATTACTTTGTCAACAAAGGTCTGTCTAGTCAAGGCTATGGTTTTTCCAGTGGTCATGTATGGATGTGAGAGCTGGACTGTGAAGAAGGCTGAGCTCAGAAGAATTGATGCTTTTGAACTGTGGTGTTAGAGAAGACTCTTGAGGGTCCCTTGGACTGCAAGGAGATCCAACCAGTCCATCCTAAAGGAAATCAGTCCTGAATGTTCATTGGAAGAACTGATGCTGAAGCTAAAACTCTAGTACTTTGGCCATCTAATGCAAAGAGCTGACTCATTTGAAAGGACCCTGATGCTGGGAAAGATTGAGGGCAGGAGGAGAAGGGGACGACAGAGGATGAGACGGTTGGATGGCATCACCGGCTCCATGGACATGGGTTTGGGTGCACTCTGGGAGTTGGTGATGGACAGGGAAGCCTGGAGTGCTGCGGTTCATGGGGTTGCAAAGAGTCGGACATGACTGAGCGACTGAACTGCACTGAATGATAGTATCTGCCTCATGGTTTCCTTGTGAGAATTAAGTAAACGTATACAACATATTGAAAGCACTTATAACAGTGCCTGGCTCATAATTCGATACAGTTTGTTTCAGATGGTGATTGTCTTCAGATTGGATGCCCTGAAAATACCCTGTGGTATAAAATTGTTTGCAGAATGTATATTGAAGAGTGCATTTGGGATATATTACCTGTAAGGAAGTGAGGAAGGTAGGATTGGCATTTAGGATATACACGTGTAAGGAAGTGGAGAAGCTGAGCCACAATGTGGTTACAATTGTGGTCTTTGCTGATCCTACAGGGATCTCTGGAGCTGGGATGGTCCCTCACAGTGGTTACAAATTAAGGCAGAGAGCCTGGGCTTTGTATCCTCATATTAGCCAGCATTGATTGCTGGCTTCATCATAGAGATGTGCAGCCTTCAGTAAGGCAGTTCCTTTTGGACGGTGGTCTCTCTTAGTGAGAAGCATGGGTATGAGAAGGCAGCAGCCATGACTGGCCAGCAACTGAGGATATAGATACCTCAGCTCTAAATAGGTGATGAACGTGGAGCACAATGTATCCACTACAGTACCCACTGCAGGGTTAAACGGTGAAGCCAGAAATCTAACTTCAAATATAGAGAAGAAATATCTGACAAAGAATGATAAAGTAGCCGAAGTCATTAATTGCCGCTGCTTAAATCTCAGTTCCTTCTACATCTGCCAAAAATTTGTACATGTCAATAAGAAGCAAATGAAACTTTATATATCCCTCACCCTCAGCCGAACTAGAAGAGAGCATAAAATTATTTTAAGTAGAAAAATGACATCAGTTTTTAGTGGCGCTGCCTCACTATTCCCACTGAGAGCTTATGTGGATAGTTAAGGGGTTCTGGAAAAATCAGGTGAAAGAGACTGTGTGAAAATTATCTATAGAAGGAATTCCCTGGCGGTTCTGGTGGTTACAACTCGACACCTTCCACTGTGGTGGAGAAGGAGGGTGTCGAAACCTGGTCAGGGAACTAAGATCCTGAAAGCCATGTGCGGTGCGCCACACCCTCCTCCCCCCACCAAAAACAAGGAAGTCACTGTTAGAAAGAGAAGGTCTATCCTAAGGATGAAAAATATTGAAAGAGAATCCAGAATCCAGATCGATAAGAACTTTGAATAAAGAGGAATGAACTTGAATGGACATAGGGAGCAGTTGTGGAAAACTAGAGGTGAACAGGTTAAAAGTAAGACAGAGGCACCCTTTGGACTCTTGTTGGTGAAAGGGAAAAGAAACAAGGTGGGGAAATCTGGAATACCACAAGATAAAATAAAATTGAAGAAAATAATCTCTACAGCCTCCCAACAAAGGCCAACCTTTAAAGAAACTGCATTTCATGACTCAGACAGGAGAGGGTGCCCTTGAGCTAAAGATCATGTAAATCAGCCCACGTCACCTTGTCCATGATATGCAGAGATGTAATCAATTGTCATCTGTATGAAAGGACTATAAGTTCAAAACAGAATGGAGAATCAAAACATTTCAGTTGATGGAAATTTCTCTCACCATCAACCGTGAAAGAGAAGAGAATTCCAACACGATACTCTCAACTGAATTAAATACCTTCAAATATGAAAACATAAACATATGATAAACACCTTGAATCATAAATCCAAGAACTAAGGTTAGAAATGGACAAAAAAAAAAAGCCCAGTGAGAAATGAAATGAAAGTTGATTGGACTCATAAAGGAGACTTTTTTATTATTATTATTAGAAATAACAGACTGAATTATACAATATCAAAGGGAGAATAGATTTGATTGGAAGTGTAGGAAGCACCATTGAAAACAGGCAGAACAGTAATGAGAATGTTGCTGCTGCTGCTGCTGCTAAGTCGCTTCAGTCGTGCCCGACTCTGTGCGACCCCAGAGACGGCAGCCCACCAGGCTCCCCTGTCCCTGGGATTCTCCAGGCAAGAACACTGGAGGGGGTTGCCATTTCCTTCTCCAATGCATGAAAGTGAAAAGTGAAAGTGAAGTCGCTCAGTCGTGTCCGACTCCCAGCGACCCCATGGATTGCAGCCCACCAGGCTCCTCTGTCCGTGGGATTTTGCAGGCAAGAGTACTGGAGTGGGGTGCCATTGCCTTCTCTGAAGGAGAATGTTAAGTAGGTAAAAAAGAACAAGTGAAAAAGTCAGTGAGAAAATTGTTGAAATGGAAGAAAGCAAAGAGGAGCCATCATATGAATAATTGGAGTCCTTGTAAAAGAAACATGAAACAGTGAACAGACCTGAGAGTTAAAATTCCAATCCAAGAAAACATTCTGTAGCTAAAAGAAAACCTGAACTATACATGTGGGGCTGTACAGAATGGTGATCTCCAAGACTCATGACGGAATAAACTATTGCAGAAACTATTACGTAGAGTATGCATTCAGAGAGAGTGATGGTGGGGGCAAGGAAGCAGTATGAAAGCAAATGGAGAAATAAAAGAAAGTAGAGATGCTTCCTGGTGTGATGGTTTTACAATATCCAGTTTACTTTACACCAGACCATCCTTTAAAAACTTAAAAATTGACTTTGACTTTTGTTCTCAGTGCTGATAATCTGTTTTCAGAGTTTAATCCTAAAGAAAAGTGTTTGAATCCCCTGGAAAATTGGTATGTACTCTCCACTGTTTTATGCATGTCTGCCCTCCGAGAGACATTTTTTTTACTCTTTCCAATATTTTATAATTCTCATATTTTCTCACAGGCTCCGTTCACCTCTGGATACCTTACTCATTTTATCAACTATATGAGAACCACTAATTAAATTGCTCAGTAAATTCTCACTGAATAATTATTACTGAGCAACTGTTGTCTATCAGACACTATTCTAGTCACTGGGAAAAATGAGGAACAGGATGCAGTCCCTAGCCTAGACAGAACAGACACCAAATAGGCATAATCCCACCCCTCTCCCTCCAGGGGGCGATAGTCAGATCATAAGTGAATGAACACTGCTGTACTGAATAATACTATGACAAAAATCAACTAGGACAATATGGAGTATGATGAGGAGGGGACAGGCAGTTACTTTTAGCTAAAATGGATTTTTAAAAAATTGAAGTAGAGTTGACTAACAATGTTGTGTTAGTTTTATGTATACAGCAAAGTTATTTAGTTAACATACAGATATATTGTTTTGTTTTCAGATTCTTCTCTCTCACAGATTATTACAAAATACTGAGTATAGTTTCCTGTGCTCTACAGTAGGTCCTTGTTGTTTATCTGCTTTATGTATGGTAGTATGTATATGTTAATTCCAAACTCCTAATTTATCCCTCACCCTATTCGCCTTTGGTAGACATGTTTGTTTTTTACGTTTGTGGGTCTATTTATGTTCTGTATATGAGTTTATTTGTATCTTTTTTTAGATTCCACACATAAGTGAGATCACATGGTATGTCTTTCTCTGCCTCACTTATTTCACTTGGTATGATAATCTCTGGTCCATCCATGTTGTTGCATGTGGCATGATTCCATTCTCTTTTCTGGCTTCGTAATAACTCATTGTACACATGGACCACATCTTCTTTAGCCATCCATCTGTTGATGGACATTTAGATTGTTTCCATGTCTTGGCTATTGTAAATAGTGCTGCTATGAAATTAGGATGCATTTATCTGTTAAAATTATAGTTTTCTTCAGATATACGCCCAGGAGTGGGATTGCAGGATCATATGATAGCTCTGTTTTTAGTTTTTAAAGGAACTTCCATACTATTTTCCATAGTGGCTGTACAATTTCCATTCCTACCAACACTGTCGCGGGTTCCCCTTTCTCAACATCCTCTCCAGTATTTATTATTTGTAAACTTCTTGATGATGGTCATTCTGACCTGTGTGAGGTGATACCTCATTGTAGTTTGGATCTGCACTTCTAGCTAGTGAATGGAACTAGCTCTCAGACATTTGAGCGGAGACCCACATGCATCAGGAGAGAGAGCCCTGAGGCAGAATGAGCTTGATATATGTGCATATCAAGCAGGAAGGCCATTTTGGCTGAAGTAAAGTGAGGTAAGGGCCAACATAGGATAAGAGGTTGGAGAAGCTCAGATTGTGGAGAGTATTACACCCTCAAATTGGAATTGTGTTCTGAGTTGGATGAGCAACTTCAGAGGATTTTAAGAAGCGAACAATATGATTTGATAACTTTGGCTGCTGAGTGGACAGTCGTGAACATCTGTGTGGACATAAATGTTGGAAAGATTATAGAAAGGAGGCTATTTCAGGATTGGGTGATGGTGATGGACTAGGATAGAAGGTAGAGAAGTGGTTGATATTAGAGTGGGGCAGTCCTGACTGATAGGACTTGATGAGAATGGGGAAGAAGGAAGAGAATCAAAGATTATTCCAGGGGTTTGAAAGCAGCTGGGTAAATGTGGTACTGTTTATTGAGATAAGGAAGAATAGCAGGTCTGAGATTGTAGGGACAATCAGGAATTCCTGTTTGGGTACCTCAGGTCTGAAATGACTATTGTGAATCTCCTGGTGATGTTATAGTTGGATATGTGAATTAACTTAGGGTGTAGTCATGGTAGGAAATAGGAATGTGAGAATCAGCACACAAGAGCCATTCAGAATATCAGACTGAATATAATCAGCTAAAGAGTGACTGTTGATTGGGAAGAAATGATGTCCAAAGATTGAATCATGGATGTGCCAACATTGAACAATGAGATAGCGGAGGAGCCAGCAAAAGAGACTGGGACAGAGTGCCAGCAAGTAAAGAGGTAGACCAGGAGAATGCAATGTCTTAGAAGCCAAACAAAAAGTAATTTTAATTGTTTGTTGGCTTATATAATGTACTTCCTAGATAACCTGTTCATTGAGTAGTTTATGTGCTGAGTGGTTTTATGGGATTACCTTTCATGTCATGTGACTTGGGCTTAACCTTGTGTTATTCCACTAATGAAATATGAAACACCATAATTCTATTGTAGTATGAAAAAGTGATTCATGATAGTTTTTATCAGCCAATTATAGTTTTCTAAGAAACTTTTTGTTGTGTTGGTAAGAAATACTTATACGTGTTCTACATGAACTGAGATTCAGAGGTCTTCCTTTTGAGACTGGTGTGGTGTCTCTTCATTAGGGAAACACATTTTCTTAATTTGTGGTAAGAGTTTGTGAATTTTGCCTAGATTTTTGGAATCTGAACCAATATGTTTATCCCCCTATTTAGTAGTAAGTATTCTAGAAATCTGTTATTCTAGTTCTTGGTGTATTAAAATCAGTTTGAATTGAAGGATGATAGTTTGATTTCTTCTTTTGATATTTGCAAATCAGAAGGTAAATTATTTCTTTTATGCATTCTTATTATTGGATATATAATTTAAGCTATAGGAAAATATAGTTTGTTGTTAAGCATCTTTTGATAATAATGACAATTTTACTTACTACACACAATACCTCTGAGAGAATTTATTATGATTAGCTTTCTTCATTTCTCTCAACTCAAAAAGTCCTTCTCAGGGAATTATTTCTGCTTTTAGTAGCATTAACTGTTTATTTAATAGCATTATCTTGAAACGTATGGAAGGACAGTGCTTTCATAGTGTGCTGTGCTCGGTCACTTCAGTTGTGTCTGACTCTTGGCGACCTCATGGACTCTAGCCCATCAGGTTCCTCTGTCCATGGAATTTAATGAGGAAGAATACTGGAGTGTGTTGTCATTTCCTCCTCTAGGGGATCTTCCTGACTCAGGGATCGAACCCACGTCTCCTAGTTCCCCTGCATTGGCAGATGAGTTCTTTACAACTGCTGCTGCTGCTAAGTCACTTCAGTCGTGTCCAACTCTGTGCGACCCCAGAGACGGCAGCCCACCAGGTCCCCCGTCCCTGGGATTCTCCAGGCAAGAACACTAGAGTGGGTTGCCATTTCCTTCTCCAGTGCATGACAGTGAAAAGTGAAAGTGAAGTCGCTCAGACTAGCACCACCTTATTTAGATCTCTTTGGAGCTTATTTATATTTGTAAGACAAGAAAAGATACTATACTTTTGTCAATATTGTCTTGAGATACATTTTAAAAAGTGCATATGTGGCTTTCACTTACAGTACATAAAATAAGAAAGAAGGTACCTCACAGGGATACATCGTTTGTTCATAAATGTTGCCAATATGCAAATATAATGAAATTGTGCCTGGAGTCCACAGTTTTGTAAGTACCAATATAGGAAAGCATATTCAGGGAGATTAATTAACTTGCCTAAGATTCATTAGTAAGTTAGTAGTATTGCTAAGAATTAAAGTGCAAGAAATTAGTCCTTCCTATCCTTTGCACTGCTACATTATTTATTAGTCCAATGAGCTAATACTTTAGAAAAATTCTTATTGAGGTTAGAATTGTGTTCCATCATTTTTTTAAAGTTAGCATTTCTGTAGGGGCTCAATCTTATAGATATTCTTTAAGTTAAGTAAACAAAATAGAGGTTAAAGGTAATTTTTAAAATAAAAATAATAAAATCAGGGCAAAGCAACATCGTGTGCTTCTAGATGTGATGTCCTAAGAAGGGCAAAGCATTGCCTATTTCAAATTTCTGCTAAACATTCATCATCTCCATCTGATCATGAAGAAATATGAGGCAGATACAAATGATGGGGTATTTTATAGAATAATTGGCTTGAATGTTTCAAAAATGGCAATGTTACAAAAGATGAAGTTTGAAAAACTGTTTCAGAATAAAAGAGATCAAAGAAATATGACAACTAAATAGAATATGTGGTGGTGTATCAAGAAAATTATTATCTACAGAAGACATTATTGACACAGTTGGTAAAATTTGAATATGGATTGTATATTAGGTTGTAGTGTTGTATCAGATTTTCTCATTTTTCTAATTGTACTGTGGATATGTAAGAGAATCTAGTTTTTAGCAAATAGCTGAAGAATTGAGAGTTAAAAAGGCTATGATGTCTGGAACTAACTCTCAAATAGTGCAGGGAAGATTGTGTGTGTGTGTTTTTGTGTGTGAGAGAGAGAGAAGAGAGAAAGAAAGAGAGGATGCAAATGTGGCAGAATTTGTGAATCTGATAATTTTGATCAGAGGGTGTTACGGGAGTTCTTTGTACTATTCTTGCAACTGTTTCCATAAATTTGAGAGTATTTCAAAACAGAAAAGTTAATGACTTAGGTAATTAGCCAAGTAGGAAAATGATTTATTGTATGTAAGATGACACTTCAAACTTAACAGCATTATCCTGCAACTTTTCTGGGAGCTGTGTTATTATAGCTGAATTCTATTAGGCTATAAATTCCTTAAAAAGTCTTCTTAGACTCTATAAATTCTTAGCAAAAGAAGCAAGAGAGAACACATTTCTGGAATTTCCAAAGGTGGAGACAGGATTGTCAGGCCTGGGAAAAATTCATGTGGTACAGAGTGAGACTGAGGTTGATGCCAGAAAGGAAATCCCAGATTACGGGAAGTACCTGGGAAAAAAAAAGAGTTGTTATTCTAAAGGAAAAGTCAGGGAGCCATAGCAGTGTTACCACATTACAGTACCTGGTGTAGCATCCTCTTGTCTTTTATATTAAAATGGTTTGGATTCTATTTTCTTATTTTTAATTGGAAACCATTTGCAAAGCACAGTTTTTTAAAAGTAGGAGACAATTTTATAAGCACGGCTAGACAAACCAGCTCTTTCAAGTAAGAGATAACAGATTTCTTTTCTCATAATGTGTCTGGAAAATTCTGTGCAACAGAAATATGTCTGTTTTTTTTTTTTTAATCCTTTTGATCTACTTACCACTTAGGAATTCTGTTCCGCCGCAGTTAGGGTTATACATTCAGAGACACGTGTCTCGTCATTGTTTGGCAGGTCAGACCCAGGGGAGCGGAAGAAGAGGCGTGTCGAGAAGGTGAAGGTTTCCGGTTCCGGTTCCGGAGTTCCAGTCTTTGCTGGCCTCAGTGGCGCCTGTCTTAAATAGGGTGTGCACACCGCACTCTTGTGTTTTTCTGGGAAGTCCTGTAGGCTTTGATGCCAGTGATTAGTGTTTGAGGTGATGGGGTTGGCTGCCTTGTAAAGTGGCAGTTACAGACGTTTTCCTCTACTGGGTTCCTGGTTACAGTTCAGCCCTTCTTATCGCTGGGAGTTGCCTTCGCCCTTGAGCTGGCCGGGGGTCCGAATCTAGCCCCCAGGCTGTGACAACGCATCATCACAGTGGCTTTTGGTTGGCATGTGCAGCTGCTCGGCATTTTGGTGCCCTAGAGATGGTCCATTCAGAAAATTGGAGGCATACTCACATGGAGACAGAGGGGGCTGGCACTTCCCTGCCGTTTCCTGTGGTGAGGGAGAAGACTCTCATCTTCAGAACCATCAACTAGCAACCTTTTAGCCGTTAATGTACTCACTTAGGAAAAGAAATATTGTTTTCAAACAAATGTATTCACTCCCAGCAGGCAATGTTGTTCATTCAGTTTGCTTTGCCTAATACCTATCATTTACTCTCAGTGATTTAAAATGCACAGGCACCATTCGGTGTAATTGATCTTTTGGGTCGAAGGATCATGTCAAACAGTGCTCTTCTTTGCCATGTCCATAAGTTGAAAGCAAACCCTTAGACAGGCTGATAAACTGGGTATTTTCAATATGCTTGTGAAAGTACAATTCGTTTAAAGAATTATTCATCTCTCTTTCTGTTTGCTGAAGGATATACAATCCGAAGATTGGTACTGCCACAGGTATGCCTGCTTTTAGTGCACTTAGCTTTTCTGAGCTTTACAGGTAGTGCATTTCTTTATAAAGCGAAGCTTTGTGGAAACCTGGTCCAGCAAGTCTGCTGGAGCCATTTGCCCCACAGCAGTGGTCACTGAGTCTCTGTGCCACATTTTGATAGTTCTCCCAATACTTCAAACTTTTAAAATTATTAGTATTTTTGTTGTGATGATCTGTGATCTTTGATGCTCTCTTGTAGTTGTTTTGAGCCACTACTAGCTGTACCCATGTAAGCTGGCCAACTTAATCAATAAATGTTGTGTGTTCTGACTGCTCCACCAACTTGCCATTCCCCATCTCTCTTCCCCTCCTTGGGCCCTCCTTTTCCCCTGAGACACATATATATTGAAATTAGGCCAAATTAACCATTAAGTGGCCTTTATGTGTTCAAGTGAATGTAAGAGTTGCACATCTCTCACTTTAAATCAAAAGCTAGAAATGATTGCACTCAGCGAGGAAGTCATGTTGACAAACCGAGATAGACTGAAAACTAGACCTCTTGCACCAGTTATTCAAGTTGCGAATGTAAAGGGAAAGTTCTTGAAGGAAATTAAAAGTGTTAACTTCAGTGAACACCTGAATGGTAAGCCTTAGCTGATACGGAGAAAGTTGTGTAATGGTCTGGTTAGAAGATCCAACCAGCCATAATATTTCTTTAAGCCAAATCCTAATCCAGAGCAAAGTCCTAACTCTCTCCAGTTCTCTGGAGGCTGAGAGAGGTGAGGAAGGTGCAGAAGAAAAGTTTAAAGCTAGACAACTCTGGTTCATAATGAGGTTTAAGGAAAGAGGCTGCCTGTATAACATAGAGTACAAGATGAAGCAGCAAATGCTAATGTAGAAGCTACGGCAAGTTATCCAGAAGATCTAGCTCAGATAGAGCTCAGATCATCAAAGTGGCTACACTGAACAACAGATTTTCAATGTAGGTAAAACAGCCATCTGTTGGGAGATGTTATCTTTGACTTTCATAGCTAGAGAGGAGAAGTCAATGCCTGTCTTCAGAGCTTCAGAGAACAGACTAACTCTCTTGTTGGGGGCTAATGCAGCTAGTGACTGTAAGTTGAAACCAGTGCTTTCTTACCATTCTGAAAATCCTAGAATCCTTCCGAATTTTGTGGCGTCTACTTTGCTTGTACTCTATAAATGCAGTAAAAAGGCCTGGATGATAGCATATCTGTTTACACCATGGTTTACTGAATATTTTAAGCCCATTGCTGTTCAGAATAAAAAAAAAGATTTCTGCCAAAATATTACTGCTCACTGACAGTGCACCTGGTCACACAAGAGCTGTGATTGGGATGTACAACCAGATTAATGTTGTTTTCATGCTGTTAACACAACATCCATTCTGCAGCCCATGGATCAGGGAATAATTTTGACTTTCAAGTCTTATTATTTAAGAAATAAATTTTGTAAGACTATAGCTGCCTTAGATAGTGATTCTCCTGATGAATCTGGGCAAAGTAAAATGGAAATCTTCTGGAAAGACTTCTCATTCTAGATTTCATTAAGAACATTTGTGATTCATGAGAAGAGGTCAAAAAGTAGGAGTTTGGAAGAAGTTGATTCCAGCCCTCAGAAATGACTTTTAGGGGTTCAGAACTTCAGTGGAGAAAGTCCCTGCAGATGTGGTATAAGTAACAAGAGAACTGGAAATGGAAATGGCATCTGATGATGTCACCAAATTGCTATAATCTCACGTTAAAATTTGAACAATCGAGGAGGTGTTTGTTATGAGCAAAGAAAGTGGTTTCCTGAGATGGAATCCACCTCTGGTGAAGATGCTGTGAAGATTTTTGGCTTGACAACAGAAGATTTAGAATATTACATGAACTGAGTTGCAGTTCATGAGAAGACTGAACCCAACTTTGAAAGAAGTTCTCCTGTGGTTAAAATGCTGTCAAACAACTACAGAGAAATTGTTCATGAAAAGAAGTCAATTGATGCAGCAAACTTTGTTGTCTTATTTTAAGAAATTGCCACAGCCACCCCAACTTTTAGCAATTCTGATCACTCAGCAGCCATCAACATCTCATTGTGACAAGACTCTCCACCAGTGCAAACATTACAACTTGCTGAAGGCTCAGGTGACAGCAGTTTTTAGCAGTAAAGTGTTTTTAAATGAAGCTATGTATGTTGTGTTTTTAGACATAGTGCTGCTGTTCACTGAATGGACTAAACCATGGTGGAAACATAACTTTTACACGCAGTAGGAAACCAAAGAGATTTCCTGTGACTCACTTTTATTGCACTGTATGATTTATGGTAGAGGTCTGGAATGGAACCTGCAGCATCTCTGAGCTCTGCCGGTACTGATGTGATTAATTAAGATCACTTATTACAGGTGGTTGGGTATATACTGTTCTACTCGAGAGTCATTTAAATAGTTGGGACAAATGTGAATCCTACTTACACATTCTTCTAAGAGTGACATAGCATGTTAACTCGGAAAATTCTATAATCTGTTCAAATAGAACTTCACACAGTCTGGAAATGGTTTAGGTCTAATTTATTATTTGGTTAATTTATTATTTGGTTATCCTGTTAGTATCCTTTAATTTGTCTGTGTGCTGTTTGAATGGAACTAGGATTCAAATTTAAACCTCCAAAATGAAGCAATAAAGTCTAACCACTGAGTAAACGTTGGGCCCATTTGGGTATCCAGGCCACCACTGTCATTTCTTTTCACAGTTGTCTTCTTGTCCTTGAACTCACCATAGTGTGAAAAGACAACAGATAGAAGACTACCAAAAGACCAAATGAGAGCTGAACAGTTTCTTCTTCTTCTTTTTTTTAATCTCCTATCGTTTTGCTTTTTCACAACTCCACATTCTTGGGAGTTCCCATAATCAAACCCTGACATGTGGGCCTGTTCCCAGTCAGTAATCAGATAATCTCTTTTAGGGGGCATATATGTTATAATATTGAAAAGAGTAAATCACCCCCCCCCCCCAAATCAATGAAGAATTCCATTTTCTTTGAGGATTTCCTTTCCTTTGAGGTTTTTAGGGTTGGAGCAGAAGTGCCTTTGGTCTTAGGGAAATAGGATACAGGTAACCACAGCAGCCTGGAATGATCCTTTTTCTCTAAAAGGATCCCAGCCACACTGGGCGACTCAGTGTAGCCCTGCGGGTCCAGCCCGGGGCAGGGAAGAGGGAGGGCGGGAGAGCAACCTTGGAGACACAAGTGTCTGGTAGCAGTTTCCTTGCTCCAGAAGATTGGGGCGGAGAGTAAGAGTATGCTACCTTCCCATCTGGTGGCAAAGGACCAGCTGCTTCTTCAATTTAACTTTTTTTTTTTCCCTTGGCTTGGCTGGGACTTCACGTGATCCACCTTGAAATGCTTTTCCTGGCAGCCTCGTTGCTTTTTAAAAGGAGAAGGGAAATTGAGATGGGAGGTGGAGCAGAAACATTTTTTAATAGTGTTCTATGGGTGGGAAAGGAAGAAAATATTTGCAGCAAAAAAAAATCTTCCAGAAAATAGTTTCTTCCTTTATAAAATCAGGAGGTTAGTCCAAATGTGATTTTTGCGGTCTGTTTCAGTTCAAAACCGGGGCTCTTCGAAGATTAGTGTGTAATTCTCATTCCCTCACTGAATGCTGTTCTTCTTCATGTGTGTTGCAAAACACTCCTTTTAGCAAATATCCGTGAAGCATGTCTCCTGGTTAAGAGCTGTAATTGCTCTTTGTAAAGACATCAGCTACAGTGCCTTGAAACCGGGGGCTTTAGTTCACCTAAAGTATGGAGTGTGTCACCAAAAAAGCAAACAAGGGGACTTCCCCGGTGGTCCAGTGGTTAAGATTCTGAACTTCCTCTGCAGAAGCTTGGGTTCAGTCTGGGTTGATCCTTGGTCAGGGAACTACCATCTCACATGCTGCGTAGTGCAGCCAAAAAAACAGAACAAGCAGGCAAGTAAGTTAGCAAGAAGGTATGACTGGGTGCAGAGTGGGACTCCGAGGAGGTGTCTGTGTGGAGATGCAGGATGAGACAGAACAGAAATGAGGCTTAGTTCCATGGCCATAACCAAAGCGCAGGTAGTGAAGGTTCTTTTTAGGTCTCGTTCCAGTGTCCCCTCAGCTTCTGTTAATGTTTCATCGGACTGAGCTCCTTCCAGTTCGGTATAAAGGACGTATGTTCACAGTGGAGCTCACAGTGCTCAGAAGTGTCAGGCAGATTGACTTGCCGGATTACCCAACATCACTTGAGCATCTGTTTCATGGACTTCTGGACTTAATTTTTCCAACCACCATTCTTCCTCTTAAGATGTTTCTTTCAGTTGGTCCTGCCTCATCTCAGCTTCAAGCCTGTCCCTCGCCCTTAGATCTGTCTCATCCTCTCCAGGTCTCCTTCCTCACACCTGGCTGCTTCCCATCTGCTTCTCCCTTCTATCTACAACCTTCTCTCCATCCACATTGTAGGCTTCTGGTAAAGGGAGCTGGAGCCTCGAAGAGGAAGCAAGGACACATGTGCAATTTTGTGCAGAGTGATAAGTCTATCTTGTCTTTTGTGTGTGCACACCGTGTCAGATAAGTGTGTTCTCATCATGCCTTGAGATTCTTCTACTGACAGCAACTTCCCTCGAGACAGGTTATGTTCCCCAGGGAGCAGAGATTAGCCCCCAAGAGGTATATTAGGGGGAGCTCTTAGGACAGCACCAGTGGAATGGAAGGGCATAGTAGAATGGAAGCAGGACTGGCCAAGGAAAAAACTGGATTGTGATGCAGTCTTAGGGGGAGCCTGAGGGTTGTCTGAAATTGGATGTCCTTTCAGAGTTGTCTCTCACTGGATGAGGGGGCTGAGTTTTTAGGCCCCTGTGGGGGACTCTGAAATGGCATGGGTGCTTGCTTGAGGCAGCTCTCTTCAGATCAGTCAGTCCCCATAGGGCTGACCTTGAGGGCTGTCCCCCGGGTGGCACTGCCAGCAGCTGAGACAGTAGTCCTTCATTCCTGAAGGTGAATCTGGGCAGGACCATCATAGCATCCACCATAGATATTTTCTAGAAAAGTACCATGATTAGAAAAATTTTAGGTCAAGATTAAGCTCTCACAGGAAATGCAGAGTAGGAGGAACCGTAAAAGTGATTCAGATCTTACAGAAGATAGAGATGTAGGGACTCCAAAACAACATTAAAACATTTAAATGCACAGCAAAGTTCTAGACATGAAAGAAATTTCTAGATGCTGCCTGCTTTCAAATGCCCCAGAATCACAGGCAAGAGAAACCTACTCTAGGCAGCAAGTCTGGTATGAAATCCTTTTCTTCAGATATGAAGTTTTCTGTGACATTCTGATCTCATGAGTCTGGTTCTTCCACCAGCTTTGTGCTATGCTGACTGCACCGCTAAGTCCTTTCTGACTTAATGTATAATGTCTTTTACACTTTTATACATTTTTTTTTCCTCCTTTAGCGTTTATAAGTTTTAGAAAAAATGCCTGTAACTGTCAGGCTTTCTCTTAGTTACCAATGGTGCCTGGGAGGACTTGTTTTCCTCCCCTTAAGTTTTAAGGTGTAAGTGTTCTTTATATATAGAGGTTCTCAGAAACATGATCTACACTAGATCATGTCCCTTTAAAAAGTGGGATGGGTTGGAAGGTGAGAGAGAGTTTCAGGAGGGAGGGGACATATGTATATCTATGGCTGATTCATGTTGATATATGGCAGAAATCAACACAATCTGGTAATTATCCTCCAATTTAAAATGAAATTTAAAAAATCACACACACAATAGGCAAAGAATAATTATGTAATATGTCTCCTTCACAATGAGTTTCCACCATTGGCCAGGCCACACATTTAGCAGGGTATCTATTTATATTTAACACCTAGTACTCATATAGGTCTTGCATATTTTTATCTGCTGCCCTTGTCATAATCCAGCTTGTTAGATGTTATGGTCACATTTTGCCCAGGAAATAGGCTCTTTCAGAGGTTAAGTACGTACCCTGAGACCATACGGCTTATAGCTTGCTGAGCCAAATTTTCAATTCAGGTTTCTGTCTCTTTTTCTCTAGTTCTTCACAAACCTAACAGCCTTGCCACCAATGTGCTTTCTGCTGCTCCACTACTTTCTGTGCTGATGACTTCTTCATCTGCAGGGATCCTGCTTTCTACCTTTTTCTGGTTTCCTGAGAAAGTTTAGTACAGAACAGTAGGTGTTTATTAAGGAGTTTTGATGTAACTTAAGGTGATTTCACAGGTCAGATCCAAAAAAATTTTTAAGCCAAATATCTCGCCTTCATGAACCATTACTGGACTTGTCTCAGAAACAAAGTTTCAGTCACAAGTCTTAAAACTTTTGCCAGCTTAAACATCTTGAAGTTGGATGTTTCTCTTCACTCCCTGCTGGTCTCTTTGTCTCTGGTTTTGGCTGTTTCTCCACATTCCTGCATAAGGATCCTTCTGAGTTACTCCTTCTCAATCTCTAGAGAGTAACAACACAGTACCTTAAGTTGATGCCCGCAGGTCTTTATCTGCGTTAGATGTCTCTAGGTCTGTCTCTTGCTGATTCCCAGGAATATGAAACAACTTTATCCTCCAGGATCAAATATTACTGCATTTCATGTATACTTTTATAACTCACTTATCTCTAGGATGAATGTATGTGACATGCTTTATATAGATATGCATGCATTTGAAGGACAAAAATATTGAGACCGTAATGTTCCAAATGTATGCTTTTGCCTTTTTGTTAATGTAAAAAAAAAATTTTTTTTTAATGTCTGTTTTTTCTAGTAGACTTACAAAAGACTCCATGACTTTTACAATCACTACCTAGATAATTCAATAATAAAGATTGAAATTTATTGGCTGAGGGAACTAAAGTGGGGAGAAAAATTTTGAAAATAGATTCTGTTTCTGGTTCTAGAGTTGACTTGGACCATGCCTAACATGCTTTTTTATGCATACTTGGCTTTCAGATTATCCATTGAGTGACATGCATTTGAGGAATGTATGTAAATTATGTTTTGTATATTTGAATGATAAAAATATTTTTGAGACCATAACATTTCAGATGTATAATTTTTTCTTTTATTACTCATGAACTTTTAATTTGGCTGCCCACATTGCCAGTGAATGAGAGATACCAAGACAAATGCCAGTTGATGTTAAAATGCTTCCTGATATTTTGTTTCTTACAATTTTAGCGATTACTTATGTTATACCTTTTCAGGGATCTCTCATGCACCATCTCTTTTTTTCTTTATTTTAATGTTGCTGACCTTTTTTTTTTTTTTTTTTACAGTTTTGTTTATTTATTTAATTTTTGTTGTGTTGGGTCTTTGTTGTTGTGTGGGTTTTTTTCTAGCTATAGGCAGTGGGGGCTACTCTATAGTTGCGATGCATAGTCTTCTTATTGTGGGAGCTTCTCTTGTTGCACAGCACTGGCTCTAGGGTGAGTGGGCTTCAGTAGTTGGGGCACGTGGGCTCAGTAGTTTTGACTTCTGGGCTCTTAAAGCACAGGCTCAGTAGTTGTGCTGCACAGGCTTAGTTGCTCTGCAGTGTGGGATCTTCCTGGATCAAGGATGGAATCCATGTCTCCTGCACTGGCAGGTGGATTCTTTACAACTGAGCCACCAGGGACGCCCCTCATCTCTTTTTTTAAATTGAAAGTATAGTTGATTCATACTGTTTTGTTAATTTCTGGTACACAACAAAGCAATTAAGTTATATGTATATGAGCTATTTCAAATCCTGAAAGATGATGCTGTGAAAGTGCTGCACTCAATATGCCAGCAAATTTGGAAAACTCAGCAGTGGCCACAGGACTGGAAAAGATCAGTTTTCATTCCATTCCCGAAGAAAGGCAATGCCAAAGGATGCTCAAACTACTGCACACTTGCACTCATCTCACATGCTAGTAAAGTAATGCTCAAAATTCTCCAAGCCAGGCTTCAGCAGTATGTGAACCATGAACTTTCAGATGTTCAAGCTGGTTTTAGAAAAGGCAGAGGAAACAGAGATCAAATTGCCAACATCCGCTGGATCATGGAAAAAGCAAGAGAGTTCCAGAAAAACATCTATTTCTGCTTTATTGACTACGCCAAAGCCTTTGACTGCGTGGATCACAATAAACCATGGAAAATTCTGAAAGAGATGGGAATACCAGAGCACCTGACCTGCCTCTTGAGAAATCTGTATGCAGGTCAGGAAGCAACAGTTAGAACTGGACATGGAACAACAGACTGGTTCCAAATAGGAAAAGGAGTACGTCAAGGCTGTATATTGTCACCCTGCTTATTTAACTTCTATGCAGAGTAAATCATGAGAAGCGCTGGGCTGGTTAAGCACCAGCTGGAATCAAGATTGCTGGGAGAAATATCAATAACCTCAGATATGCTGATGACACTACCCTTATGGTAGACTTCCCTGGTGGCTCAGACGGTAAAACGTCTGTCTACAATGCGGGAGACCTGGGTTCAATCCCTAGGTTGGGAAGATCCCTTGGAGAAGGAAATGGCAATCCATTCCAATACTCTTGCTTGGAAAATCCCATGGACAGAGGAGCCTGGTAGGCTACAGTCCATGGGGTTGCAAAGAGTCGGGCACGACTGAGTGACTTCACTTCACTTCCACCCTTATGGCAGAAAATGAAGAGGAGCTAAAAAGCCTCTTGATGAAAGTGAAGGAGGAGAGTGAAAAAGTTGGCTTAAAGCTCAACATTCAGAAAACGAAGATCATGGCATGTAATCCCATCACTTCATGGGAAATAGGTGGAGAAACAATGGAAACAGTGTCAGACATTATTTTGGGGGGCTCCAAAATCACTGCAGATAGTGATTGCAGCCATGAAATTAAAAGATGCTTACTCCTTGGAAGGAAAGTTATGACCAACCTAGATAGCATTTTGAAAAGCAGAAATATTACTTTGCCAACAAATGTCCGTCTAGTCAAGGCAATGGTTTTTCCAGTGGTCACATATGGATGTGAGAGTTGGAATGTGAAGAAAGCTGAGCGCCAAAGAATTGATGCTTTTGAACTGTGGTGTTGGAGAAGACTCTTGAGAGTCCCATGGGACTACAAGCAGATCCAACCAGTCCATCCTAAAGGAGACCAGTCCTGGCTGTTCATTGGAAGGACTGATGCTGAAGCTGAAACTCCAATATTTTGACCACCTCATGTGAAGAGTTGACTCATTGGAAAAGTCCCTAATGCTGGGAGGGATTGTGGGCAGGATGAGAAGGGGACGACAGAGGATGAGATGGCTGGATGGCATCACCGACTCAATGGACATGAGTTTGAGTGAATTCCAGGAGATGGTGATGGACAGGGAGGCCTGGTGTGCTGATTCATGGGGTTGCAAAGAGTCGGACACGACTGAGCGACTGAACTGAACTGAACATACATATATACACACACACATTCTTTTTTGTATTCTTTTCTATTATGGCTTATTACCAAATATTGAGTATGGTTCCCTGTGTTATATAGTTGGTCCTTGTTGTTTTTCTACTTTATATATGGTATTTGTATCTGCTAATGCCAACTTCTAATTTATCCCTCCTTCCCCGTTTCCTCTTTGATAACTAAGTTTGTTTTCCTGCCTGCCAGTCTGTTCCTGTTTTGTAAATCAGTTCATTTGTGTCATATTTTAGATTCCACATATAAGCGATGCCATATGGTATTCGTTGCTCTCTTTCTGACGTAGTCACTTAGTGCGATAATCTCTGTGCCTGTCCACATTGCTGCAAATGGCGTTGTTCCATTCTGTTTTTATGGCTGAGTAACATTCTGTTGTATATGTGTACACATCTTCTCTAGCCATTCCTCTGTCAGTGGACATTTAGGTTTAGTACACCTTCTTAACAGAATAATACGGTTGAAAGATTCCCTTATTAACTGTGTGGGTTAATAAATTTCAGAAGGATTTAATGGGTATGATGCATGCCTAATTTCCATACTATACCAAGTCATGAAGCAACTGTATAACTTCCTTATAGTTCTCTCAGTCAGAGGTTGCTCACATAAAGTTATGATACATAAAAATATTTTTTGTTATACTTTGTAAGTTATTTAACTCAGTAGAAACAGAAGACTGATTCTAAGTTTATCTGTGTTTCTCTGGGGTGTGTTGGAAACAAAAGAACTGTCTGTAGTTTTTGAGGTTTTGGTTTTGCAAAGGTATCTGCCCCACAATGGATGAAGCACCTTTCAGTTTAGTGTGGAGTTTATTCTCATTCTTTAAGCTCTAAAGTGACTGAAGTCTCTGAAGTTTCCTAGGAGCAATATGAATGATTCCTGGAAGCCAGGAAGAGCTACTGACATGACCAAATTCAGTTAATCAGGCAAAATCAATACTTACATGACCTCCCAAGTGATGAGAATGACCAAAGAGGACCAGGTTGTCCTCACCTCCTCTCTACTCAGTTATTTCCTCCATCTTAAGTTCTCCTTGAGCCTCAATCTCTGGTCAAGAGCATCCACCAATGACTTACAATGAAGGACCTTATTGGAACATAGAGATGATAGAACGTTAGTGCGGAAAGGGACTGAAGAAATCACCTACACATTGTATGATCTGTAGATCTTTGTAGTAACCATTGAAAATGGTCCTCTAGGATCTCTTGGGACACTTGAGTGACCAAGATTTTACTGCTGCAAAAGGCAGCTCTAAATATCAGGTCTCCTTCGTTAGGTTATCCTAAAGATACCTCCCTCCCACTTCCAGAACGCAGCTCTCCTTTTGCTCCCTGGAGCCACGCTGAAATCTAGCTTCACTCCCACACATCAGTTTTTTCTGTTTGAAAATGGCCAGCCTGTCACCTGTGTGTCTCCGCCTCACTGTGTCATCACCTGCAGTTCCTTTAACAGTTCCTTTATGATTCAGATATTTTTGATCACTGCTTGGCAAGAACAGTTATTTTCTCATTTATTCTGAACATTACTTTTGTAATACCGTCTAGGTGAAAATGAGTGTTTCGGGTAATGATGACCTGGCATTGATTTCTGCGTGTGCTTTGCTGCATGCTCTGTTGTTTAGTTTTGTCCAACTCTTTGCGACCTTTTCCTCCATCCATGGGATTTTTCAGGCAAGAATACTGGAATGGGTGACCATTTCCGTCTGCAGGGGATTTTCCCCATCCAGGGACTGAATCCGCATCACTGGTGTCTCCTGCCTTGCAGGCAGATTCTGTACCTGCTGAGCCGCTGGGGAAGCCCTGCTATTGATTTCTACTTGAATGAAACTCAAGTTCTGGTTTGTACTCTGTTTACACCACATTTTCCCCATCATATACTTGAGTTGGTTTTGTTTGTATCTAAATGGCAGGGAATTTTATATTTTCAGTTTACCTTGTTGGATTTAACCCAGTAGTTTTCTTTTCTCTCAATGTGGTATATTATATTAATGGATTTGTGAATGTTGAACCATTCTTGTGAATTTGGGATGAAGCCCACTTGGTCAAGGGGCTTCCGTGGTGGCTTAGTTAGTAAAGGATCTTCCTGCAGTGCAGGAGACCTGGGTTTGATCTCTGGGTCAGGAAGATCCTCTGGAGAAGGGAATGGCAGCCCACTCCAGTATTCTTGCCTGAAGAATTCCATGGACACAGCAGCCTGGTGAGCTATTGTCCATGGGGTCCCAAAGAGTCAGACATGACTGAGCGACTAACAGAACCACTTGGTCATGATGTATGATCTTTTCTATGTGCTTTGCATTCAGTTTGCAGCTATTTTGTTGAGAATTGTTGCATCTATACTTATCAAAGATATTGGCCTGTAATTTTCTTTTTTGGTGTTGTCCCTGTCTCGTTTTGGTATCAGGGTAATGGTGCCTTCACAGAATGTCTTTGGGAGTATTCCTGCCTCTTCAGTCTTCTGGAAGAGTTTGAGAAGGATCAGTATAAGTTCTTCTTTTTATGTTTGGTAGAATTCATTTGTGAAGCCATCTGGTCCTGGACTTTTGTTTGTAGGAAGTTGTTGTTGTTTTTTTTTTTTTCTTCAATTTATTAAAGATTCTATTTCACTTCTAGTGATTGGTCTATTCAAATCATCTATTTCTTCTTGATTCAGTTTTGGTGTGCTGTATGTTTCTAGAAAGTTGTCCATTTCTTCTAAGTTGTCAGATTTGTTGGCACATAATTAACAGTTCATAATATTCTTTTATGGTTCTTTGTGTTTCTGGGATATCAGTTGAAATTTTGCCTTTTTCATTTCTTATTTTGTTTATTTGAATTGTCTCTCTTTTCTTCTTGGTGAGCCTGGCTAGAGGTTTTGTCTATTTTGTTTAACCTTTCAAAGAAGCAGCTCTTGGTTTTATTGCTTTTGACCGCTTAGTTTTCAACCTGTTCACGGAGTTTTGGGATTTGATGCAGTCATTTACTATATTAGTTATCTTTCCTTGTTTCATATTGTCTTTGCATTTGCTCTTTCTGGGATTCCCTGGTGGCTCAGTAGTGGAGAATCCACCTGCCAATACAGAGGACACGAGTCCGATCCCTGGTCTCTGAATACCCCACATGCTGTGGAGCAGCTAAGCTGGTGGACCAGTTACTGAGCCTGCGCACCACAACGAGAGAAGCCAGCACAGTGAGAAGCCCCGCAGCACAACTCGAGAGGAGCCCCCATTCGCTGCAACTAGGGAAAGCCTGTGCCCAGCAACGAAGCCCTAAAACAGCCGTAAATAAGTAAATACTTTAAAAAAAGCGTGCTTTTTCTGACTTCACCCGTCACTGACAAAAATACTTATCTGGTGGAGGCAGCAAGGAACTAGAGGCCCTTCGGTACTTTAACAGTGATGGATTTAATAGTACTCTGGCTAAAATCAGCTTCTAAAATCATACCTATGAAACTGTACATTATTCAGTGTATAGCTCTACAGTGTGATAAATCAGAGGAGTGGTTGTTTTTGTGGTGGTGGTGAGGGGAAATGTGGAAGGGATTAGCTGGGAAAGGGCACAAAAGAGCTTTCTGGATAATAGAAATGTCTGACTATCTGGATGCTTTGTGGTTTATGTGGGTCCTCCCTTGTCCAAACTGCTACAGCCTGTATTTAATACAGACTGTATTTAATTTACATCTCAATTACAAAAATAGTAAATCCACTTATTGCTTGCATTACTAGCTGTTAAGAATTAAAGATCAGTTTGGCAAATTAAAATGAAACCTTGAGGTTTGGAATACTGAAATGGCTTTGTCAGTATTTGACAGTGATGAAATTCAAAATAAGACGTAGAACTCAACCACTGTTTTGTATGAATTGCTTTTTCAGTTCATCCTTTGTGTTAAGTCTTCTTTAGGGTGTGGGATGGGAAATAATTTTCTTCTAAGCAGTCTACTTTATATTCAAAAAAAAAAGATGGATAATAACATTACTATACCTTAGTAACATGTTTTCAGTAGGTTTTGCTTTGCTCTATTTCTAACTGGAAAGTTGGAATCTGTCAATGGCTTATCAACATACTGTGTTCACTGAGTGTTTATTCAGAATGAAAAAGATTAGGTGTTATATCATATCCTCTGTCCATTGAGTATTCTTTACAAGCCACTCCTCTGCAAGACTCCTTCTTTTAGAGGTGATACTTTGTGTCAACCCCACGGGTGTGTTAGTGATTATGAGCTATGATTATGTGGTGGATCACACACTCATTAGCAAGGTGGTGACTGCTGTCATAGAACATAACGCAACAGAGAAGAACTGTTTTTCAGAAGTTTAGTGAAAGCATGCATGAATCCTCCGCTTTTCATTTTGAGATAATACCTCACAATTATATGGTATTTTTCATGACTTTTGGGGCACATATTATATAAGTTTATTCTCACAAGAAATTGGAAACTTTTTAATTAGGATTAAGATTCTGAACATCAGGTGGTGAAATGGTTTGTGAAAGATTTACACTAATTTAAATCCTTCACCCCATTCAAAGCCTAGTTCAAAATTGTATTTCTTTAGTGAAGCTGCCTTTTAGTCTCCTTACCCTAAGATAATTTTCCCAATGGAAAAAAAAAATGTCCTAAGCAATTTTGTATACTGTCCATGCTGTGTTATTACTATCTGTTCTTAAATTTGGGATGAGGGGCATGTTTTCTGTTTTCTTAGCTGTATTGAAATTTTCTGGGCATCTCTGGTGGCCAAGTGGTAAAGAACTTACCTGCCAATGCAAGAGATGTAGGTTTGATCCCTGAGCTGGAAAGATCTCCTGGAGAAGGAAATGGTAACCCACTCCAGTATTCTTGCCTGGGAAATCCCATGGACAGAGAGAAGAGCCTGGCAGACTACGGTACATGGGGTCTCAGAGTCAGACATGATTTAGCCACTAAACAACAGCAACAGGTTTTCTACTTCTCTTATGTCCTTGGCAACCCACTCCAGTATTCTTGCCTGGAGAATCCCATGGACGGAGGAGCCTGGTGGGCTACAGTCCACGGGTCGCAAAGAGTCGGACACGACTGAGCGACTTCGCGTTCACTTCACTTTATGACCTTCTACACCTCATGTCCCTAGTATAAAGCCAGGTGAACACTGACTGCTTAATAAATACTTTCTGAGCAGAGACTGCCCTTAGAATTAAATTGTATAATGTAAGCAAAATGCCACAAGTAGTGTGTGGACAATTATTTAATATTACCTAGTTGGACTGAGGAGCCTGGTGGGCTGCAGTCCATGGGGTCACCGAGGGTCGGACACAACTGAGCGACTTCACTTTCACTTTTTACTTTCATGCATCGCAGAAGGATGGCAACCCACTCCAGTGTTCTTGCCTAGAGAATCCCAGGGACGGGGGAGCCTGGTGGGCTGCCGTCTATGGGGTCACACAGAGTCGGACACGACTGAAGCGACTCAGCAGCAGCAGCAGCAGCAGTTGGATAAGATCACTTGAGAATACTGTGAGCAGATTCATAATATGATTAATAGTCATCCCACATTTTCACTACACAGTTTAAATTAAGATATTTTCTTTCTGCATTTGGTAGGTTTTCTGAGTCCTAGTATAAAATCTTTGTACACTTGGAAGGTGCCTTTAGTGTAGCAACATGGTACGGAGAAAAGATGCACATTGATGTTAAGTAACCTGAATCTGTGACCTTGCCACTTGCTGCTGTATAAAATGGGATGGGTTCCCCACCTCCCTACCCTGCTGTGAATGGTGTGTGTAGCCTAGCACAGTATTAATACATGCAATGTGATATGCCCTTGATAAAGTCAGTTTCCCTGATTTTGCCTTATTTCATTCTTATCTATTATACTTTTTAACAAATATGTTTTTAAGTAATGTGAAATTATATATGCTTTTTGAAAAAATTTAGAAAATTAAGAAAGTGTAAAAGAAAGCAAAAAAAAAAACCCCACTCACCTTGATGAAACTTACCCTTTAGTTTAATAATACCTATTTTTTAATATAAGCCTTTTAACAATTGGGCTTCCCTGGTGGCTCATTGGTAAAGAATCCACTTGCAATGCAGGAGGCAAGGGAGATGTGGGGTTCAGTCCCTGGTTTGAGAAGAACCCCTGGAGCAGGGAATGGCAATCCACTCCATATTCTTGCCTTGGAAATCCCATGGACTCAGGAGTCTGGTGGGCTGCAGTTCATAGCATTTTTAATAATTCATTTTTTCATCCAACTTCTTTTATTTGTGCAGTAATCTAATAAGCATTGATTGAATGACTGTAGCATGTCAGACACTGTACCTGGTGCCGGAGATAGAGTAGTAAACCAGGCAGAACCTCTGTCTTCATGGAGCTTATGTTCTTTTTGGGGGAGAGGGAAACAATAACCACATACACAAATATAAAATATGATGTGAGACAGTGATAATGCCTTGACTGAAACGTAAAGCAGGATCCAGAGTGATGGCAATTCTTCTTTAAGAGGGTGATCAGAAGAGGTCTGAAGAGGTGACATTGCACCAGAAATCAGAAAGGATTTTGAGGGAGAGAGCCAAGTGACCATCTGGGGACCTCCAGGCAGAGGAATACCAACTTCTCTCCTGTTCCAGCACATGGATTAAAACCCCATGTGATTGACAGAGGAATCGGTAAAGCAGATGTGGTATATAGGATGCATATACACAAAGGAATGCTACTCAGCCATAAAAATAGTGGAAGAATGCCATTTGCGTCAGGAAGTCCATGGGATTGCAGAGTCAGACATGGCTGAGTGACTGAACAACAACAGTGCCATTTGCATCAACACGGATGGACCTAGAGATTATCATACTAAGTGAAGGAAGTCAGAAAGAGAAAGGCAAACACCACATGATATCACTTATATGTGGAGTCTACATTGTGACACAATATCTACAATCATCTACAAGAAAATAGACTCACATAGAGAACAGACTTGTGATTGCCAAGGAGAAGAGGGGATAAGGAAGGGATGGAATTATTAGATACAAACCATTATTTATAAAATGGATAAACAACAAGGTCCTACTGTATAGCACTGGGAACTATATTCAATATCCTGTAATAAATGATAAATGGAAAAGAATATGAAAAAGAATATATTTATGTATAACTGAATCACTTCTCTGTACTCTGGAAACTAATATAACATTTAAGTTTCAACTATACTTTAATAAAATAAATTTTAAAACTATCATGAGCAATTAAAAAAAAAAACCTATGTGGACTGTATATGTAGCTCTTATTCTTATCTGACTTTGAACTGGGAGTGCCAGTAACTGGGAGTGGTTACTTACTTGTCTATTGGGATGCTAAATCTTAATCTTTTTTGATTTAGATTGATACTATGTTCCCTGTTACTCTGATTATACCATTATCTTAACTAAGGTTTTGATCTTGTCTTAATGCTTTCTTTGTGTATGTGTGCATACAGAAAAGTCGTTTTAGAACCCAGACCCTAACCACTGGGAGGAAGCACTGCTCCAGGGAATGGTCAAAATAGAAAACTGCTCTAGTTCTAGGGAGTGTAGGCGTTTTCCAGCAAGAGGTTTATAAGGAGCTGCTAAGCAGGGAGGGGAAGTAGGAAGATGTCCTGAAACATGTCTTTATGGTTTAACATCATTCTGTTTCAAATGAATTATGAAAACAGCAGATATATTTTTCCAAGTCCAACTATAAAAATATGTTTCAGGGAAATAAGAATGGTTTTGGTGTTATCCATTTTTTGGCTTCCATTACTCTAAAGCATTGAGAGTTGCCTTTGGTAGGCACAAAACAAGAAAATTGCTGTGAGCAGTTATTCATAAAACTCTTATCAGATATATCTATTTCTCTTTTAAATGCTTAGAAGATTTCAGAAATGTCTATCTGAAATCTGAACAACTAGAAAACCCAGATGATCAATTTTATTCTTATGTGTTCATAGGTGAGAAGTATTTCTTTAAAAAAAAAATGTTCATTTGACTATGGCAAGTCTTAGTTGTGGCGTGTGGAATCTTCCTTGCATCACGTGGGATCTTTTGTTGAGGTGTGTGGGCTCTCTAGTTATAGCCTGTGGGCTCAGTAGTTGTGACACTGGAGCTTAGTTGTTCCACAGCATGTGAGATCTTAGTTCCCCAACTAGGGATCGAACCTGCATCGCCTGCATTGCAAGGTGGATTCTTAACCACTGGACCACCAGGGAAGTCCCCAGAGAAAAGTATTTCTAACAGAAAGAGATAGCAGGTAAAGAATGACTTTAAATAAAACACCAGAGGACTACAGTAAATTTCAGTCAATCAAGTAAGATTCTACTAAATCCCTTGCACTCTCTGTAAATCCACAAAAGTGTTAAAGATTGTTGAATCCCATAGTGCGGCCAGTAATAAAATGACTTTGGAATAAGGAAAAATTCAATTATGTTGGAATTGGTAATGGAAACTTGACTCATGAAAACCATCAAAGAAGCAAAGCAAAGAACTCTCAACCCATTTCCAGTCACCATTTCTAGTATGCATTTACTGTACTTGTCTCGCTTTGGGGGGTTTTCTCTTGAGGTGATTAGGATTAGCATGCATGCTAAGTTGCTTCAGTCGTGTCCGACTCTGTGCAACCCTATGCATTGTAGCCTGCCAGGCTCCTCTGTCCATAGGATTCTCCAGGCAAAAATGCTGGAGTGGATTGCCATGCCCTCCTCCAGGAGATCTTCCCCAGCCAGGGATCAGACCTGCATCTCTGTGTCTCCTGCATTCGCTGGCAGGCAAGTTCTTTACCACTAGCACCGCCTGGGAAGCCCTAAAATACCTATACAATCATAATGAAAGAACCTGTAAAGTCTGTCTGCTTTTGTTTCTAAGAACTTCCTTCCTTTGTAGTTTTACGTAACAAATGTGACTCCCTTTTTCAAACCATCTCAATACACTTTGTACATAAATCCAAATTCTAGCTTCTGGGTTAACATAAAGGACATCGAAAACTTGAATTTATTCGGAGGATTTATATTATAGTATAGTAGCCTTTTCACTGAAAGTAGTATTAACTAATCATGGTTGAGAAGGGACATCCTAAGATTTCTTCTTTTGCATTGTTGAAGACTAATCACCACTGACTTCTCTGGTAGCTCAGCTGGTAAAGAACCCACCTTTAATGCAGGAGACCCCAGTTCGATTCCTGGGTTGGGAGGATCCCCTGGACAAGGGATAGGCTACCCACTCCAGTATTCTTGGGTATCTCTGGTGGCTCAGATGGGAAAGAATCCACTGGCAATGTTGGAGACCTGGGTTCGATCCCTAGGTTGGGAAGATCTCCTGGAGAAGGAGATCTGTAATTACCCGGATCAGAGAGTTGGACATGACTGGGTGATTTTCACTTTCAATCACTTCTGAGATATCTCAACAGTCCTAGAATTAAAAAAATTTTCTGCAGAAAAAATGACGCCTTGCTTGTCTGTGATTTTTGTGGTGTTTGATTTACGTTTTCCAAGCTGTAGTAGTTCATAATTGAAGCACTTCTCATCACCACCCAAAAACTCTGGAAGACATAGCATCTTTTAATTTGCAAACTCAGCATTGGCCATACACAGAGAGGTTAGGAGAGTTTTGTGGCCACCAAGTGCCACAGGCATCTAATGATGTATTGCCCCTGGGATGAGCCCTCCCATTTCATTGACAACATGTGTTATCCATTATGACAGAACTGGCTACTAGATTTTAATTGCTTGATGACAAGATCTATATTTGGGGGGCGGCAAGAATTGTCTGGGTGAATGTTTTGTGTGTAACAGTCATTTGAATTAAATGGTTATTTTCCTTGAAATTCTAAATAAGGTGCAGACAATGTGGGTGCCTAGGATTTTTGTGTGAATCAAGGGTAAGAATAACAGAAGAGCCTGTTCTGTGTTGGTGGTAAGCAAGCATCATTTGGAGGCTACTGCATATACATACTGGAATCGAGCCTTGGATAAATGTACTGGTTGAACATTGATGATCCAAAACTGTTGCCGGCAACTAGATCGCATGCCTGCAGTTGGTGGGGAGATGTAGGAATGCTTAGTTGTTAGGATTATTTGGGAACCACAGACAATGAAGCGTTCTGCCTCGAGGTTTTTCTGATAGAAAATGAGACTGTCTCAAATCCTTTGTCTCAAGCTTGTCCAAACTTGAAAATTATCTTTCATGTATTTTTTCTCATCCCCGTTTTTGGGTTTACTCTAGCTGCAGTGTAATAAAAGGTCCTAGACTCTCAGAATGAAAACCCTAATTAATTTCTGCCTGGAAGATACCACTCTAGAAAACAATATTCCTTCATTGCATTCTCAAAAGTGTATTACTTCAGTACCACCCTCTTTTAGGTATACTGATTTAATCTGTGGATAAGATAATGCATTTTAAAAGGCATTTCACCTTTCACAGTGTACAAATAATATCAGTTACCACTGGCTTGATGGTAATTGTGGTCTGTGCACAGGACCATGAAGATACTCTTGAGTCATCCTTTAAATATTTTCCTTTTCTTTATTTGTTTGGCTTTCAATCCTGTAGGTATTCCCACAGTTTATGGTCTTTGCTTGGAGCTGAGGGTTTAATCTCTTCCCATCTTATTTCCATTTCCCTTTCTCTTGGTTTATACCCTGAGACACTTGGGGAAAGGAAAATTCTTTGCCAGATTCCTAGGTCTTTGCTTGAGGCAAAGCTCCATGAACACCCACGAAGCAAAGACCACTGTTCAGAAAAGAAAGCAGAGAGTTCTTTCAAATTCTCATTTCTTGTTGTAGGGATTTAGAAGTGAGAAATAGCAGAGGAGAGGGTAAATCATAGCAGTGACAGGAGGACCCTTTGGTACAGCTGCTTGTGGTCAGCGTGAGAAATGAGTGTGTGGGCAGTTTCGTGCGTGCTTCGCGCTCAGTCATTCAGTCGTGTCTGACTCTTCTGCGACTCCATGGACTGCAGCCTGCCAGGCTCCTCTGTCCATGGGATTCTCCAGGCAAGAAGACTAGATTGAGTTGCCATTCCCTTCTCAGGGGGATCTTCCCAACCGAGGGACTGAGCCTACATCTCCTGCATTAACAGGCAGATTCTTTCCCGCTGAGCCACCAGTGAAGCCTGTGGGCAGTTTTATTGGAGGACAAATTAAATGAGGAGCCAAACTCAAGATGCAGGAGAGGCAGGATGCCTCACTGAAAATGATGCTTAGTAATTTGTTTCTGTAATTATCTCAAACACAATTGCTTTTTGTGGATTTTGAATTATGATTTTAAATTCAAGTTGATGAAGAAATGGGTAAAATGTACTTCTCTAGAAAAGAGTTTTCTTAACATGAAGCTGTAAAAATCCTCCTCCCAAGCTTTTTTCACAAGCATTATGAAAGCCAAGCTAAAAAATCCTAGGCTTGAAGGTAGGATTAGGACAGTAGTCACCATGTAAGTGTTTTCCTGTAGTCTTTGTATCCTCACTTGCAATGTTCTTTATGGTAGAGATTGAATGCCTTTCTTCCTTGTTGACTGTAAGAGTTAGTGCCTCTTGGTGTGATGGATGGTAGGACTTGCTATGTTCCAGAAGGACCTGGTTTGGATATTGTTAGAGCCAGCAACAACTCACCTGCCGTGTGTCATTTGAAAGCATTTTCTGAGAAAAGTAAACTTGTATTTCTAAAATCTGCTATTCTGAAATGTGTCTGCACTATTTTAACTTGATCTGCAAGGAAGGATCCGGAGCAGGGCTGATGCTCTTCTTTCTCATCCTTAGTGCTCTTCCTGCCACATTTTCAGTCTGGTTGCGGCCAGCGGATGTAACAGCTGTCTCCTGAGGTCGCGTGTGTGTTGACTTGTGGGCTTTTCTTGTGCCAGGGAACAATGTCATGAGAACCATCCATGGGGTGGGAGAGATGATGACCCAGATGGTGCTCAGCAGAGGCTCTATCTTCCCCATGAGTGTGCCTGACATTCAGCCCAGCCTGCACCCCAGCAAGCAGGGGAGCCCCACTGATCACGAGGACGTCACCGTCATGGACACCAAGCTGAAGATCATTGAGATTTTACAGGTAAGGGCCTAATGGGAGGCAAGCAACAAGCACCTACCTGTGCCTGTTGGCTTAATGTCTTAACTTTTTGTTCCAGATCACGGTGTAAATATTCTGAAATGCTGTTGATCTAATTTTATTTCATTTAAGATAATGATAAGCCTGGTAAGAAATCTCACACTAACACTATTTAACATATTCATTACACATGTACATGCCCATTAAATAGTTTAATGATGATACCTAACAAATGTGGAGTGCTTTGAGGTTGGCATAACTTCTTTAATATATATTTTATCATTTGACATTGACCTTGATTTAATTTTACCTTAATTTAAGAAGGGCTTCAGAGTAGGCAAAGTTAAGATTGAATTCCAACTCTTTTTTTAACTTTTAATTGAATTGGACATTTGATTCTATGTATACAGATTTATCATAGAGACTTTTTATTTTTATTAACTTAAAAGTTAATTACTATTTTTAGCATTTTATGTAAGTGACTGTCTTGATGTTTTTGTTTCCAAAAGGCTAGGAATAATATATGTAAATATGTTTATTTATGTATGTACTTATTTTTAATTTTGGCTGTGTGGGCTCTTAGTTGCTGTGTGTGGGCCTTCTCTAGTTGCAGTGAGTAGGGGTTACTCTTCATTGCCGTTCTTGGGCTTTGGTGATTGTGGTGCATGGGTTTAGTTGCCCCACGGCATGTGGAATCTTCCCAGACCAGGGATTGAACCCGCCATGTCCCCTGCATTGGCAGAAGAATCCTTAACCACTATACCACCAGGGAAGATCAATAATATATACATTTAAAAACTAACCTAGTCTAATACCTATGTCCATGAGGTTAAAGGAGTAAACTGCTATTTTGTGACCAGTGGTTTAGTATGGGATAGTAGATAAAATCTCATTACTATAGCTATGGATTCTTAGCATTTTTTTTTAAGTTTGGAAAGTAGTTTTATGATACTTTAATTATAGCATTTATTCCATATTTGAAAATTGGAGCCTGGAGTTTTTGAGGATCTATTAAAGTTCTGGCTACAGTTTACTAAGTCTTTCATCCTAATTTAATGTAGACTAGCTACCAGAAGTGGGTTAGTTGTCCTGGAAGGATCTGTACATTTTTATTTAAAGTAATTAGATTTATAACCATAAAAAGTTTCACAGTTCCTCCACGAATTCCAAATGCTAAGTCCCAAGAAATTATTGGCAGGCATCCCAACCCTGTGTTCACTGCCCTGAGAAATCACTCAGTTGTCCTGTTCTTAACCCAAGGAAGGTGTTGATCACCTGACCTGTGGGCCTAAAGGGCTCCCAGCCTAGTGTCATCCTCCTCATGGGACAGACTCTGAAATACATGTCCTCATTTTAGACCAATAACAGTTACAGATATTCTGAATTTACCAAACAGTCCATTATAGCTAAAAAATGATGGCATGGCAAAACCATGGCAGAGCAGAGCAGGACTGGCTTCCTTTTGCTGCTGCCTTTGGGTTCTTTATGTATTTCTTGTTGAAATTCTGTTCTTGCTCCAGCTTTTGTATGTCTGTGTCTGACTCTGACTCCCTGTGTCTGTGTTCCCCTGTGCTCCTCTTGAATGTTTCTTTTTTTGAATGTCTCTTGAAGAATTTCTTTGCAGCCACGTTCCTCAAGCTAGTCGCCTGCTTTCTTGCCAACTCCTCTTCCTCTCCTGCCCTTCCTTTCTTTTCCCATCGTTTTGTGTATTTTCTTTAAGGCTTTTTGTTTCTCACCCATTCTCTCCCTCTGTCTGTCTTCAGCCCTTTGTTAACTCTCTTTTGTTCTTCCCTTTCCCCCTCCCCTTCTACCTTCGATTATTTTTCACAATTAACTGTATTAGACATGAAAGTTTGAATTTTGGCTCTATTTATAAAATACAATTCTTTGAATATTAATCGTCAACTAAAAGCCAATGAGTGTTTCATTAATTTATGTTTTCACTCTTTGTTCTTTACATGAAACTGAAGTGTTAGTCGCTTAGTTGTGTTTGACTCTTTATGACCCCATGGACGGTACCTGCCAGGCTTCTCTGTCCACAGGATATTCCAGGCGAGAATCCTGGGTTAGCTTTCTATTTCCTTCTTCAGGGGATCTTCCCGACCCAGGGATCAGACTCTGGCAGGCAGATTCTTAACCGTCTGAGCCACCAGAGAAATAAATTCACTTAAAAAAACAACTCTTCATTTTATGCATCTGCGGTCTAGCTTCTGCTCCTGTCATTCTGCTCACCAAGCCCACTGGTCCTTTCTCAGCCCTCTTCTCCCACGATCTGTCTCCAGCTTTGAAAATCCCTGAAGTAACTGGAATCAGTTCAACTAATAGCTGTAGTGGTGCTCAGTGCATGCTAATAAGAGTTTCTTTGGTGTTTGCTTTTCTCTCTGGATTATATGCTGTTCAGAGGCAGGTTTTATACCCTTGGCACCTTTTCCGCACTCTTGGTACCTGCCTCAGTACCTGGCTCAACAAGTTTGTGGAACTTGACTGAACATAGCGGACATGGAGCATGGCTGTGACCCAGGAGGAACATAAAGGTCTAGCAGAAGAGGAATAGGGAGCAGGGAGGAGAGAGGGGCATTCAACTTTGGACCTGTAGCTGTAAATAATGTGTTGGGTGAGCAAAAAGGAGAAAAATTGATTTGGACTGGGGAACCAGGGAAAGCTTCATTTCAAAAGGGATTCAAACCTTGGAGGATATCTCAAAAGCTAGTAATTATGGGGTAGAGGAGAAGAATATTCAAGGTAAAGTGAACAATGGAAATAAATGTGAGGAGGCAAGAGAGACACTGCAGGCATTCCAGCCTGTGCTGCTGGGATGGAGAAGAACCAGAGGAGAGAGAGGAAGGGGGAGGGAGGGTGGGAGGAGGGAGATGGGGGTCTGACACTACTGACTGTGGCATAGATAGTGAGAACTGGGTTTGGGTACCACCAAACCCCAAGTTTTCTGAAACTTGCATGACCATTACTGTTTGCTGTCCCAATGAGCATCTCTTAAGAGAGTGCAGGGGACACAGATAATAATTATACTGGGAGCAAAGGCTGTCCCAGGACTCTCCCAGGCAGCCTGGGATGGCAGGTTGCCCTGTGCAGGTCTGCCTCTCTGTTGTTTGCCATCTCCACTCAGGTAGCAACATATACCTTTTCCTTCTTGATCTCCATTATATTTATACCACATGGGTAGCCCTCGATCATTTCCTAAGTATGTTAACAGTGCTGCAGCAGGGACTGACAGCCCTGTAGTTGAGACTCCGTGCTTCCCCTGCGGGGGTGAGGGTTTGATTCCTGCTTGGGGAACTAAGATTCCACATGCTGTGCAGTGAAGCAAAAAACAAGCAACAAGAACAAACAGCGCTATAGCAAAATATGTTTAGTTTTTCCAACTCAATCACTCTTCTCGAGGACCCTGGGCTCTAGGCACTCGCACCCTTCTCAGTGCTGAGCACAGATGGGAACATTATTGGTACTTAGTCTCTGTCAATACGTCCATTAAAGAGAACAAGGAGAGCAACACAGAGCCAAAGAGAGCCAGGGCAGCAGTGAGGCATATCCCTGGTATACCGGATGCTGTTACTTAAGCTGCCCCTCTGAAGCCTAGATCAAGGACTCCTTTTGTTATAGTCAGAATCCACACTATTGTAGCTAAAATCCTGGCCTTTCTGTTGTGAATGAGGGTCTCAGCTCCAGCACTTTTCTTGTGGAGCCAGTGGAAACTCTGCTCAGGGCTCGGGAAATTATGTCACCATAATGTCTTCATCCATATCTACTGGATAGCCCCACCTGGAATATTCCAAGAGTGATCGTGGGAAGTCAAGTTGTCTTCCTTTCAAAAACTGTTGAGGGATTTTACTGACATTGGCTCCTGCAAATGCCTCACTGTGCTTAGTGTTATGATTGTTTATCATTTGTGTGATGGAAGTGTGGAGTTTTCCAGTAAAGTTTCGAAGTAGTTCATGTGACATGTTGATAGTTACGTTGTTCTTGCTGTCCTGGAATGATATGAATTTTTAAACACCATGCTGATGAAAGGAACTTATGTTGTTTTTAATGTTTCTTATAGTTTATCTTGAGTGTCAGACTAGATTATAGGATCTCCTATATGCTGTCAATATATAAGAAGGAATTCGGGGAGAACAATGGAAATGCCGAAACGTCCACCAATGGCTCTCCTGATACTCTGCTGCCATCAGGTATTACCTTTGTGACAATATTTACTCTCTGGATGATGTGTCCATGAGAACTTGAAAGTTCCTTTTGATGTTTTAAGACAAGAAGCATCTGTATGAGACAAAAATGTCCAAATAATCTCCACCAATGAAATGAAGGAGCTGAGACAGAAAGTAAATAACTTGTCAAGAATGGCAGGGAGGATGCTTGCTGCTCTGGTGCTCAGTCCTTTGAATGCAGTTTCTCTTGTTATCTTCACAACTCCACAAGTTTGAGTACTCTTTATTGTGCCAGTTTACTGATAAGAAGACCAAGGTTAGAGCGATTCAGGTACTTGCTTAAAGTTATGAAGTAGTGGAAAAGGGATTCTCTCCGAGTTCTCTCCAACTCCAGGTCTGAATCTTTTGAGAATTATGCTGTTTGGGTGAAAATCCAAGGGGATTATTTTTTTGGCTGGATCACAGAGCATGTGAAATGCATCTATCAGGAAGAAAGGTATTTTGTAGGAATTACCCAACTCAAGAATAAAGACATGGCATTCCCATAGAGGTCTAGATGTGGGTGTTAGTTTTACTGTGTATGTATGTGTGTTGGTTCTTTATTATCTTGTACAGTTGTAAACTGGTACTGTTTTTCAGTTTTTCACATTTAAAGTGTGTAAGAATGAAGCTGCTCTCTCTGTGAGTATAGGAGCATAATGAAAAGAGCATAAAAATTATTATAAAAATGTTATGACTCTAGACGGTACCTTATGAAACCTAAGAAATATTAAATCACCATTTTTTTTTTCTGGCTAGATCAGGCCAGCCATGACAAGCTGGAAACTATATCATATTGAAGATGGAATCTTTATCATTGACGATTTAGCCAGTTCACTGAACTCTTTTCAGTGGGGTAGGAGTTATATGAAACTTCTTGGGAACTACAACCACTGTGATAACATCAGGGAGCCTCTTCTTTGTGCATCAGTCAGTTTGATAGGAAAGTCAGAGTAGTTAACATGGATGCTAAGCCAAACGTCCTGCTCCCTGACTCATCGGTACCATCCAAAGGCAGCGTGCTCTACAGATGGAGTTCAGCTCTCCTGAGCTAGAAGTCTCCTTGGCACATTTGCAGCTGTGTTGTTTTTATGCTTCCCAGAAGTGTAGAACCCCAAGGGGCTATTTCCAGGAATGAAGAGGCAGAACCAGAAAGTCTTGCTGGCGTCTGCATTGACACTAGCATAACAATTATTGGCTCTCAGAAGCCAGACTTCTGGAAAAAGGAGCTCTGTCAGTAAAAGTGTGGGAGAGGAAGTCTAGGGGCATCCCCAGAAAACCAGTCTTCTTTGATTTATCTGACCTCTTAAATCGGTTCTGTTTGTATGAGGTAGCTTTCTGGGAATAATTTTTTCCCTTTTTATATCTTGCTCCTTTTTCTTTTCATGCTTTGGAGATGAGAAATAAATTGTGTACCTATCACAGACATCTTCAAAATGTTAGTGGTGGGAATGGGTGAGGAATCAAGACTGGTTCACATTAAAAAAAAAATGCACTCTATCCCACAAGAAGAAGGTATGGAATTGCGAAAGTAAGCTTAGGTAAAAAGATCATATTGTTTGGAAGTACCATGTAATAACAAGGTTCCTTATAGGTATATTGTGATTCTTTAAAAAATATTATCTTCCCATATCATTATCCATTTAGATTATATGTATGTATATAGATATATGTGTATGTAGTTATATATATATGTGCTTATATAGATGAAGAAACTGTAAATAGTTCTTTGTGATCTTTTCAATATATCTTTGAGTATAATGATTTTAAAATGTAAGCTTCAATTTAAAATATTGATGAATAAGGGAAACTGTATTGTGACTTTTTAAAGTGTTAATTGACTTTCGGTGGCATAAAGAAATTAAGACAAAAATATTTTTAGGTATGCTACATTAATATAAATATTGGGACTCCTAATTATAAAAATATAAAGAATGGATTTTTTACCACTTATCTTTGCAGCTATTGTTCCTGATATAGATGAAATTGCAGCTCAGGCAGAAACTATGTTTGCTGGAAGGTATAGTAGCATTTATATATCATTATTTTATGAATAAGATTTTACTTAGAATTTTACAATAGTTTGTCATTCCCTATATCTATTTAATTTTATATCCCTTATGGTTGCCAACATAACTCTTGCCAGAAATGAAGCTGCGAATTTACTATAGAAGAGAAAGCATAGCTTTTCTTTAGGTCAGGTTAAAAAAAAAGGACGGGAGAGATGAGATCAGTGTATTGAACTTTCCCCTGAATTCTTTGCTTTTCTTTCCTCAAATAATGACAGCACACGAATGCCCTTTAAGTCCCCTGGCAAAAATATCGCTGGATCTTGCAAAACACTGCTTCCCAAAATCTGAGAAATTTGAGGCAAGAAAGTAACTTCTTTCAATGTTATCATTAACTATATGTGAGAACTAATGCTTTTTATCTGCCAGTTGAAAATATCTGTATGATTGAAGAAAATGAAATATCTCTGCCATGGCTACCCTCCTTTGCTGTCAGGAGCCCTACTATTCATTGTTTTTAAGTTGCTTCTTTGGTTTCCCCAGAAATGAAACTAATAGTCAAAAAGAAAAGTAAAAACTGTACGATGTCTGAGCTACAAATATTGAGTTTGTAGCACCCATTTTTATCGCAGATGTGCCATATATACCTAACAGATTTCTGTACTAACCCTTTTGTAGCATTTTCTTTGATTAGCAAGAAAGAGAAGAAAGACTCAGGGAAGCCCCAAAAGGATTTTTATCTCTAGTGAACTTTTGGTTTAGGTTTGTTTTTATATTGTTTTGCCAGTTTCTGCTGTTGTTATTGTTACTGTGTTTTCCTATTCAAGTATTTCATTATTCCCTAGAAGAGGATAAAGCAGTGTATGATTTTCACCGAAAAATAAACGAACTTTTCATCCGGGTAATCGAGCCCACAGTCCGAATACAGCAAACTCGCAGAGTTGCTCTGGCTGTGGCCGTGCCTGTGCGCGTGCGCATGCGCATGCGCATGCTGTGCCGCTGTGCTGCACGGCCTCACCACCTGTCCTGAGGAGGTTTTGGGCCTGGCGGGGAAGTGGGGGTGGTTGGTACATTGGCCCTTGACGTGCATCCAGCTGATATGCCTTCTCAATAAGCGCTTCTGGATTGATTCAGATCTGTCTTTTGTCTGTGCCTAGATTACCAGATCATCCCAGTTTGCCTGCTGCTTTCCTATTGCAATCACTGAGAGTCCCCCATCTTGGGAACCTTCTCAGTCTTGGACAGACTGGGACTTTGGTCACCCCTCCTTTCATGGACAATCACAAGCTTTTCTTTATGTTCCCTTTCCTCATACATTGTGCCTGCAAGCTAGATCGCTTGTCGTGTCCAAATCTTTGTCACCCTATGGATTGTAGCCCTCCAGGCTCCTCTGTTTCTGGGGATTCTCCAGATAAGAATAATGGAGTGGGTTGCCATGCCCTTCTCCAGGGGATCTTCCCAACCCAGGAATCAAACCCACATCTCTTATGTCTCCTGCATTGGCAGGCATTCTTTACTACTAGCGCTGCCCTGGGAAGCCCCCTTATTAGTAACATGAGGCCAAAGAAAGTAAAAATGTCTTCCTTTGCAATTTCCAATTTTTCGTGGAGGGGTGATGGTGGAAATGGTGTAAGTCTGAGAATGTTTACACAATATTAGCTACTTATGATTAGAGTTTATGTAAATACAAGTCTTTTACAATGATCTTTTGGTTTTACAGAAAGGAGAAAAATCCAGTTCAACTGGATGACGAAGGAGGCAGGACGTTTTTACGGGTCCTCATTCATCTGATCATGCATGACTACCCGCCTCTGCTATCAGGAGCCCTGCAGCTGCTGTTCAAGCACTTCAGCCAGAGAGCCGAAGTTTTACAGGCATTTAAACAGGTGAGATTGAGTAGCCTTCAGTGCTTCCACCCTCAGAGGCTCTGAAATGTTGTTTATAGCATCCAACCTGACTTAATGGTTGCAAAGTTAATGAGACTGCAGCTTTTCCTGGGGACACTTTCTATTTTTAAAGATAGATATGGCCTTGTCTGCAGCTAAGACATGATCTATTTTAGAAGGTGATTTTTCAGTTAATATCTTTAATGTAGATGATAGGCACTAAGATTTAGGAAGGCACTGGGGGATAATACCATGTTAGGAATTTTGTTGCCCATGCTGTTATTCTGACCCTAAATTTTACTGATCAGTTTGGGTACTGCACTGAAATAAATGTTTTGTGATTGAAAAATATATGAATCCAAAAGAGAATTGTGATGGAGCTAATCTTTTTCTTTGTCATCTTTGAATGATACCAATTTTGAGACCATGAATGAGGACTATCTCCAGGCTTACATGTATTTCACTAATAGTTCCTTAATAGAGCATTGATCTTCATTAGGAAATTTTACAGGAATATGTTAAAATATGAAATAATTAAAAGTAATTATATAAATGGATAAAACTATTCATATATTCCAGAGAAGGCAGTGGCAACCCACTCCAGTACTCTTGCCTGGAAAATCCCATGGACGGAGGAGCCTGGTGGGCTGCATCCATGGGGTCGCTAAGAGTCGGGCACAACTGAGTGACTTTACTTTCACTTTTCACTTTCATGCATTGGAGAAGGAAATGGCAACCCACTCCAGTATTCTTGCCTAGAGAATCCCAGGGACAGAGGAGCCTAGTGGGCTGCTGTCTATGGAGTTGCACAGTCAGAAACGACTGAAGCGACTTAGCAGCAGCAGCAGCATTCATATACTCACATAATATATACAAATTAAGCTTCAGACTGCATGGGTATTTTCTTCCACTTATTTTTATGTTTCTACCTGTTTCAAACAGGGAGTCTCAGAAAAATTAACTTGATCAGTAAAATTAGAGTTGGGGTATCTTTTACTTTAAATTACTCTTTAACATTTTGAAAAGCATTGTTAGGGCTCACTTTTTTATATGTATAATTTCTTACAACGTGAATATATTAAGTGGAATTTACAGATACTTTCAGGTAAATTTTCATGATCAATATACCTGTAAAATATCCATAAATAGCCTAGAAATACTAAACTTCAACTGAAGGACACATATGTTAAAAGACTTGGGGTTTTTGACATATATGAAATTCCATAAGTAAATCAAAGTTTGAAATTCTGTTTCCAGGTGCAGTTGCTGGTGTCTAATCAGGATGTAGATAACTACAAGCAGATCAAAGCAGATCTAGACCAGCTTCGACTTACTGTAGAGAAATCGGAGTTATGGGTTGAGAAGAGCAGCAGCTATGAGAATGGAGAAATGGGTGAAAATCAAGTAAAAGGTGGTGAAGAGCCAATTGAGGTTTGTTTTCAAGCTCTAAATTGAAATCATCTGAACAGTATCTTTTAGACAAGCATAAAATTTCTATTTGCCAAGTCGATGATCCACATAAACTTGTACTTTGGTTAATTCTTGTTAATTGTTCTTATTATATCATCTGCCCCCTTTTTCACTCTTTCTCCTTCCCGCTCAATCTTATAATCCAAGAATCAAGACAACAAGATGGAGTGAGGTGGAGAGAAAAGGAGTAGGTCGTAAGCCTAAACCTATAAAGAGAGGGGAATTTTCATTTTTAACGTTCATGGTGGCTTTTTTATTGCCAACCTATAAATCATTTTTTTTCATTATTGAATATCCTTATAAATAAGTAAAAATACCCAAATGAAAGGACATTGCCAACATGAAAATCCCCCAAATTTGTTTGATCTGGAAAATGGTAAAATGGTGTTCATAAGTCTTTTGTTATATTGGTTTTAGTTTTCACTGGGCTAATTTCATTGCTGTTTCTGCATTTTTCTAAATAGTAAATAAACTATTAAAAATTTTTAAGCATTTTTTAGAAGATCAGTGCCAACACCATAATTGATAATATATTGAGTTTCTTAAATACCTGTCCAGTGTTTTATTTAGTTATTTTTTAAAAGTTTATTTGGCTGTATTCAGTCTTAGTTTCAACATGTGAGATGTCCAACCATAGTTTTGTCATGCAGAATCTTTAGTTGTGGCGCGTGGACTCTCAGTTGCGGCATGTGGAATCTAGTTCCCTCACCATGATCCAAACCTGGGTCTCCTGCTTTGAGAGTACCAGATTTTAGCCACTGGACCACAGGGAAGTCCCTATTTAGTTGTTATTTTGTTTATTTTTTTTTAACTTTACAATATTGTATTGGTTTTGCCATACATCAACAAGAATCCACCACGGGTGTACACGTGTTCCCAATCCTGAACCCCCCTCCCACCTCCCTCCCTCTGGGTCATCCCAGTGCACCAGCCCCAAGCATCCTGTATCCTGCATCGAACCTTTTAATCTACAGCAATGTAAACTGTTTAGAGGGGTTTACCTGCCCTGACTTTTCTGTTTGTTGGAATACCCAAAGTATTTTGTAGTGTAGGGTGTTGAGTAGGAGGTAATTAGTGGGAATGGGAAATAATAAGATGCTGAAAAATTCCAAAGGGAAGTTCAGTGGTGGGTAACTACTGTCTACTTGTCTCAGGACTAATTGCCACTGATCTGCACGATATTTTTGACTTAATTCTTTAGAAACTTTTCTGTGATTTTATGATATAAGTTGGCTCAATGGTAAAGAATCTGCCTGCCAGTGCAGGAGATGCAGGAGACAAGGGTTCAATTTGTGGGTCAGGAAGATCCCTTGGAGGTGGAAATGGCAACCCACTCCAGTATTGTTACCTGGAGAATCCCCATGGACAGAGGAGCCCAGTGGGCAATAGTCTATGGCGTTGCAGAGAGTCAGACACAACTTAGCAACTAAGTACGCACATGCACATGATATGCTAGTGGCATGTAGAATTTCTACAGCGTTTTTGTTGCTGTTGTTGAAATGGAGTTCTTCCATAGCGTTTTTAAGATATAAGAGAAAATTCAACATTTATGTAGTATTTGCTATATTACCAACTCTTACAGCAGAAACTGTCATGCATGGTATATTTTTTTTAAATGTTACAGTAAACTTTGGAGATAGTTATAAAGATCACATTTCCGAATCAGCTGAATTAACTGAAATTCAGAAAACCCAAAGATTTTCTCACTATCAAGCAGCTTTATGAGATTTTAACTCAGGTCTTTATAATGATAAGTTCCAGGCTCTTTAATGTAAAATTGCACTTTCTGATACAGTATTTAAGGTTATTAAGAGATGTATTATGCTTTCATGAGTTAGAATACCTCTTCCTTTTTTATAAAATATGTATAAAATACATATTTTATAAATATTCTAGAGGATAAATGTAATGTTTCTTCCCTTTTCAGAACTTTTCATCATTTTATTTTAATAGAGAACAACTCTAACCCTTAGGAAAAATGCATTATGCTTTTTGTAAAAGTTTGCCCAGAAAATCACTTAAGAGTAGAAGTGAGATGTTCCGTGAGGGATGTCAGTCACTAGTCTACAGTTTAAGTTCCTAGTCATGAGGGAAAGTGGAGAAAGAACCTGTCTCTTAAGTGTATATCCACAACATCCTCATAGCAATTTAATAAAAGTTTGTATTGATGTGAGAAAGAAGATGAATAAGTCATCTGATGATAGTCATTTTATTAAAAATAAAACTGCATTACACATGGGCTATAAAACTATTTTTCTAGGGACTTCAGATGAATATAAATCAATAAAGTTGAAATATATTTATTTATTTGTTGAGGTCAGAATTTATCAGTTCAGCACATGTTAATAAGTTTAGGTACTTAAAGCAGGAAGTGATTTAATACAAGGAATTCAATTTTAGAAATGTCTAGAGGAATACAGTTTTAGAGGCTGCCTCTGGACTATAGAGTTCAGGGTCAAACAATCATAGCCATGATTCAGAGGCCAAGAATCTGCATCGGCTACTGTATAAATAACTACAGCCACCAGCACTGACTTGTACCGTAGACATGTATGGACCCCTCAGATCTGTTGGGATTTTCTTTTCAGCCCGCACACCCTCAGGAAGATGGATGGGCCTTGAATGGATAGGGCATTCGGAGGATAGGTTTTGGTGTCCTAGACACCAAAATTTGACACCCTAGAATTTGCCACTCACTATGTGTATGACTTTGGGCAACTGATTTGAATTCTTTCAGTTTTGTTTTCATTGTCCATTCAGTGAACTTATTAACTATACTTAGCCCATAGTGTTACCATGAAGATTAAATGAGTGAACTCTGGGCATATGGTGTATCAGTTGATGTGACTTCAGTGGGAAAATACAGACAATACGGTGACATATTAGTTACCAACAAGTCAAGAAGTAAGACTCCAGCTTTAGTTAATTTATTGTCTCAGTGCAGTCATTACGGACCAGTGGCCTTACACTGTTTGTTATGATGCATATGGAATTATGAAATCTTAAAAGATACTTGTAGGGTTATCAAGTCCATTTCCTATGTGGTATTTGTTCTGTCTCTAAATAGCTCACCTAAGTGAGATATTTCTTGAAACAAACTTCTGTGATGGGAAATTCAATACCTCCTGAGGTAGAACAGTCTGTTGAAATTAGTATATAGCTTGCAAAATAGAATATTACCAATAAGATGTCCCCATGGTCCATCCCTGTATTCCAGAGGAAACCATTTTCATGAGTTTATGTTAATAATGTCCTTACTTATCATAGTGGTTTTACTATGTGTATCTATATTTCTAAAACATTTAACAACTGAAAAGAATTTCATTTAGCCTTTTTTATTGGAGTCCAGTTGCTTTATGCTGTGTTAGTTTCTACTGTCCAGCAAGATAAACCAGCTGTACATGCACATACATTCCTTCCTTTTGGGGCTTCCTTCCTATTCAGGTTGCCACAGTGCCTTAAGTAGAGTTCTTTGTGCTAGACAGTATGGTCGTATTAGTTATCTGTTTTATACAAAGTGTCAATAGTGTATGTGTGTCAATCCCAGTCTCCCAATTCCTCCCATCTTCTTGCTTTCCGCCTTGGAGTTCTCTACATCTGTGTCTCTATTTCTGCTTTGCAGATAGGATCATCTACACCAGTTTTTCCTCTGATAGCTCAGATGGTAAAGAAACTGCTTGCAGTATAGGAGACCAGAGTTCGATCCCTGGGTTGGGAAGATCCCCTAGAGAAGAAAATGGCAACCCACTCTAGTATTCTTGACTGGAGAAGTCCATGGACAGAGGAGCCTGGTGAGCTATAGTCCATGGGATCACAGAGTCAGACACAACTGAGCAACTAACACGCACACACACAAACATACCATTTTTTTTAGATTCCACATATATATATATAAATATACAGTATTTGTTTTTCTCTTTTTGACTTATTTCACTTTGTATGACACTCTCTAGGCCCATCCACGTCTCAACAGATGACCCAATTCATTCATTTTTATGACTGAGTAATGTTTCATTGTATTAAACTCTTAGAGTAAAACTTAGGCAGAAGTTTTTTTTTCCTCGACATAAATCTCAGCAAGATCTTTTTTGACCAACCTCCTCGATTAATGAAAATAAAAACCAAAATAAACAAATGGGACCTAATTAAACTTAAAAGCTTTTGTACGACAAAGGAGACCATAAACAAAATAAAAAGATAGTCATCAGAATTGGAGAAAATATTTGCAAATAAAGCAACTGACAGGAATAATCTCTAAAGTATAGAAACAGTTCATGAAGCTCAATATCGAAAAAACAAACAACCCAATCGAAAAATGAGCAGAAGACCTAAATAATTATTTAGTCTGTTTTAGGTATGTTTTTGTTCTCTGTCTTCATTGTTATGTAGCAGTGACTTGTTTTATTTTCTCTAATATACATGATTACATTTTATGCAGCTGTTTATCTAGTAAACTCTTGATAGACATTTTCATTCTTTACAGTTCTAGTGTCTTGAAAGGAAATTTGCTACCAAAAGGAGCTTTAAAAATTTTAAAAAGTCACCTGATGCACATGTTTGAGACCCTTCAGGATATATATTTAGGTGTAAACATCTAGTATGATTACCAAGTAATGTCGGTTGCTTTCCAAACACCAAATGATATTCCCAGGGTTTGTAACAGTTTCTGTAATTCCCTATCATGAAGACTACTGGTTTTCTCGCTTTTCCGTGTTTGATAATTGGATGTATTTGGTATATTATCCCTGTGTGATTTTCATTTTTCTGGATTTTTATGAAGTTGAGCATGTTTTTATATTTTTATTGGACATTTCACTTCCTCTTCCAGTTTAGATTAAGCTCAGTTCTGTGTGGGCAGGTAGTTAGAGCCTACCAATTCATGTGTACCTACTACTGAGTTTAAAAATATTTTTTATATCAAGTCATAGTGATGCTCTTAAGTTTAAAATTGAGTACTGTCTTTTCATCTGTTATTTCTTTACTTATTTTAGTGTGTTGGTAAGATTTTCTGGTACAGTGTTGAGCAGATGTGGTGATAATGGCATTTTTGTTTTGCTTCTGATTTTAAAGGGAATAATTTTAATATTTTACTGTTGAACATGATGTTTATTATACTTTTTTGTAGATACCTTCTATCAATTGAGGAAATTCTCTCCTGTTTTTCATTTGATACTTTTTGCCATGAATGGTTATGATTTTAATTAAATGCAGTATATGCATCTATCAAGATGATGTTTTCTGTAATTTTCATCTGCTGATTTTAATAACATGAATCATCAGTAAACTTCTTTAGTATCCTTGTAGTCTAGAGTAAATATGTCTTGGTGATATTTTATACGATACTACATCTAGCTTCTGAGGATTTTGCTTACCATTTTACATCTGTGTTATCAGTGAGGTTGGTCTCCAGTCTTCCTTTCTTGTACTGCTCCTGTCAGTTGTTGGTATCAAGGTTAGACTAATTCCATCACAAGGTGAGTTACAGACTCTTACCCTTTCTTTGGGTAAGATTGGAATTGTCTCTTCTGTCAGTGTTTGGTAGAACTTGTCTAAATCTGCATTGGCCTTGGATTTAGTTTGGGTAAATTTTAACTAGTAATTAATATCATAGAGATTATAAATTCATTAAACTTTTCTCTTGTGGGTCAACTTGTATGTTATTCTAGCTGTATACTTTAGATTTCAAATTTATTCATCTTTCATTATCTTTCAAAATTTCTGTTATGTCTGTAGCTTCATACCCCTTTTTCATTCTCTTCTTTTTCCCTTTAGAGTTCACTCTTTGGGTTGTACAATTCTGTGAGTTTTGACAAACGTATGATGTCAGGTACAATCTCACCAGAGCTGTACATATTTTATTCATCTTTTTAAATGAATTTATTTTTGGTTTGTTAAGCTCCTGGGCTTGTTTGCTGTTTTGTTATATTTATCCTATTATACTCTAGCCTTTTATGTTTACACATTTTGCAGACTTAAAAAAAAAAATAAATGGTATAATTCCTGAGGAGCTGCATCCCACAGATTTTGACAAACATTATTCCACAGGATGGGAAAAGGTCAGTTTTCATTCTGATCTCAAAGAAGAGCCAGTGCTAAAGAATGTTCAAATTACCATACAACTGCGCTTATTTCATATGCTGGCAAGACTATGCTCAAAATCCCTCAAGCTAGGCTTCAGTAGTACATGAACCAAGAACTTCCAGATATAGAAGCTGAGTTTAGAAAAGGCAGAGGAACCAGAGATCAAATTGCCAATATTTCGCTGGATCATGGAGAAAGAAAGGGAGTTCCAGAAAAACATCTACTTCTGCTTCATTGAGTACACTCAAGCCTTTGACTATGTGGATCACAGTAAACTGCAGAAAATTCTTGAAGAGACGAGAGTACCCAACCACTTCACCTGTCTCCTGAGAAACCTGTTTGTGGTTCACAACTGGATGTGAAACAATGGACTGGTTCAAACTAGGGAAAGGAGTGCTACAAGGCTATATATTGTCACCCTGCTTATTTAACTTACATGCAGAGTACATCATGAGAAATGGCTGTGTTGGATGAATTGCAAGCTGGAATCAAGATTACTGCGAGCAATGTCAACAACCTCAGATATACAGATGATACCACTCTAATGGCAGAAAGTGAAGAGGAACTAAAGAGCCTCTTGGTAAGAGTGAAGGAAGAGAGTGAAATAACTGGATTGATGCTCAACATTAAAAAAAAAAAAACAACTTCAGATCATGGCATCTGGTCCCATCACTTCATGGCAAATAGAAGGGGGGAAAGTGGAAGCAATGACAGATTTTATTTCCTTGGGCTCCAAAATCCCTATGGACAGTGACTGCAGCCATGAAATTAAAAGATGCTTGCTTCATGGAAGGAAAGCTGTGAGAAACCTAGACAGCGTATTCCAAAGCAGAGACATCACTTTGGTAACAAAGGTCTATATAGTCAAATCTATGTTTTTTTCCAGTAGTCATGTGCAGATGTGAGAGTTGGCAAATTAAGAAGGCTGAGCTCCAAGAAATTGATGCTTTTGAACTGTGGTGTTGGAGAAGACTCTTGAGAGTCCCTTGGACTGCAAGCAGATCAGACCAGTCAGTCCTAAAGGAAATCAACCTTGAATATTCTTTTGAAGGACTGTTGCTAAAGCTGAAGTTCTAATACTTTGGCAGCCTGATGCAAAGAGCTGACTCACTGGAAATGACCCTGATGCTGGGAAAGGTTGAAGGCAACAGGAGAAGGAAACAACAGAGGATGAGATGGTTAGATAGTATGCACATGAATTTGAGCAAATTCTGGGAGTTAGTGGAGGACAGAAGAGCCTGGTCTGCTCTGGTCCATGGGGTCACAAAGAGTGAACACGACTTAGTGACTGAACAGCAACAATTTTTATTATTGTTCAATATTAGGTATTAAAATTTTTCATTATGATTTCTTCTTTGGCCCAGAAAAGTTACTTGGAAATAAATTTTTAAATTTCCAAATATACTTGCAAAATTTACACTTCTTTGGCTATTGAACCTTTAATTAACACACAACAAGAGAATGTGGTTATGATGATACCAGTTCTCTCAAGATCTGCTGGGACTGCTTTATGGTCTATTATATCTTCAGGTTTTAGAACTATCTTCTCATGCTTGAGTAGAATGTGGATGGGTATAGGATTCCTTATATGTGACTAGCAAATCGAGCTTATTGTATTTAAATCATCCATCTACTCACTAATAATTCTGTTTTCTCTCTTTTTTCATGGTCACAGTTTTATTTATGAAGTTCATTTGTTCAACTTTTTATTTTTTATTTTATTTTTTTCAGTTAGTGTCTTTATTCGTACTCACTGATTTTTTCCACGGGGAAACTGTTGAAGGGACAGGAGGGGAGGGCTGGGCGGGGGGAACCATGGCTTGGTTTTCCTCCATCCAGTGAAGGAAGTGACAGAGGAGGGACATAACTAAAGAGAGTGACCAAGGGGACCATCACTACGTGGACTGAGATGCATTATGCAGTGACTTCAGACAACCTGAGTCCTTCCGTTGGGAAATGCAATGTCAAAGTGTAAAAGTAGGAAAAAAAAAAAAAAAGATCCAAAGCAAAGAACAAAGTGCATACGAAGCAAACTGCTAATGTAGGGACGGTTCTAAGGCAGCCAGCAGGGAGAAGGCCAAATGTCTGGGGTGGTCACCCGACTGTGCCCCACTCCCACTGCCCCATGCCAGGCCAGGCTGTCGGGCCACCAGTGCCCTCTCGACATAATCTCTGTTGGCTCCAAGCGTGCTGTAAAGCCACAGAAGGTTGTGGAAGGAGGAGAGCCTGAAGTGTGGCAGCACCAAGGCAGCCCAAGGCATGGCTGCATTGAGAATCTCAAGGCATCTCTTGGGGATGGCTCTGGAGGGCTGGTGAGATATGGAGGGGGAGGGACACCCAGGAGGGATACAGTCAGCATCTTTACTTGACCACAGGACAGAGCCACTCTGCTGCTGCTGCTGCTGCTAAGTCACTTCAGTTGTGTCCGACTCTGTGTGACCCCACAGACGGCAGCCCACCAGGCTCCCCTGTCCCTGGGATTCTCCAGGCAAGAACACTGGAGTGGATTGCCATTTCCTTCTCCAATGCATGAAAGTGAAAAGTAAAAGGGAAGTCGCTCAGTCGTGTCCGACTCTTCGCGACCCCATGGACTGCAGCTGACCAGGCTCCTCTGTCCATGGGATTTTGCAGGCAAGAGTACTGGAGTGGGGTGCCATAGGGTTTCTTAAATTACCAGGTGGGCGTGAGAATGCTGATTAATTACAGAACTGAGGGCTGCCACGCTCAGCCAGGTCCTTCCCTGGTGCTCAGGGCCAGGTGTGCAGCAGGTGATGGAGGGGCAGGCCCCTGGGGGAGGCGGAGCCAGCTCAGCAGCCCAGCCAATCGGATTTGATGCTTCCAAACTTCATGCTCTTCAGAGTTTTTAAAAATTAATTTTTATTGGAGTATAGTTGCTTTACAATGTTCAATTAGTTTCTACTGTGCAACAAAATGAATCAGCCTTACATATACATATATCCCCTCCCTTTTGGACTTCTTTCCCGTTCAGGTCACCAGAGTACATTAAGTAGAGTTCCCTGCTATATAGTTTGTTCTCATTAGTTATGCTCTGCTGACAAAGGTCTGTATGGTCAAGGCTATGGTCTTCCCAGTGGTCATATGCAGTGGTGAGAGTTGTACCATAGAGAAGATGGCTCACTGAAGAATTGATGCCTTTGAACTGTGGTGCTGGAGGGGACTCCTGAGGGTCCCTTGGACAGCAAGGAGATAAGACCAGTCAATCTGAAGGGAAATCAACCTTGAATACTCATTGGAGGGACTGATGCTGAAGTTGAAACTCCAGTATTTTGGTCATCTGATAAGAATGGCTGACTCATTGGAAAAGTCCCTGTTGCTGGGGAAGGTTGAGGGCAGAAGGAGAAGAGGGCATCAGAGGGTGAGATGGCTGGATGGCATCACCGATGCAATAGACATGAACTTGGGCAGACTTCAGGAGATGATGAAGGACAGAGAGGCCTGGCCTGCTGCAGTCCACGGGGTCACAGAGTCGGACAAGACTGGGCGACTGCACATTAGTTATCTATTTTATGCATAGCATCAATAGTGCATATGTGTCAATCCCAGTCTCCCAGTTCCTCCCATATTCCCGCCAACTAGGTATCCATACATTTGTTCACAATATCTTTGTTTTCTTGATGTAGCCATAATCGAGAGAGATTTGCTTACATTTCTCACTATAGTGGTAAACTTATCAGTTTTCCCTGTAGTTCAATTAACATTTATATGTTTTAAGTCTATTTTATTAGAGACATATAAGTTTTAAACTGTTTTTAACTAGAAACAAAAACGTTTTATCATTTGCGAGTTATTTTCTTCCACTTGTGTTGATATTGTTCCATGTCTTCTGGCAGCATTACTGCTGTTGAGAAGTTTATTGTGTATTGAACGTGGTGGTTTAGTGACTAAGTCGTGTCTGACTCTTGTGACCCCATGGACTATAGCCTGCCAGGCAGGCTCCATGGGATTCTCCAGGCAAGAACACTGGAATGGGTTGCCATTTCGTTCTCTAGAGGATATTCCCAACCCAGAGATAGAACCCAGGTCTCCTGCATTGCAGGCAGATTCTTTTCCAACTTAGACATGAGGGAAACCTCGTATTGAATAGTGGTGCTTTGATTCTGATCTTGCAACTGCTCAGTCTTTTCATTCGTATCTGACTCTTTGCATGTTACTTAAACCTTATTATTTTTTTCATATCAATTAGTTTCTTTTTTATATTTCCCATACCTGAGACTTTGTGCTGAATTTGAATAATTTCTTTAGACTTGTCTGAGTCGCTTTTCAGGTATGTCTTATTTGTAGTTAACTTCACTTCTTAACTTTTAAAAATTTCAGCCATTATACTTTATCACACCTGTGATTTGATTAAAAAATCTTTTTGGTCATTTTTATTATCTGTTGTCGCTAATTTTTGTGATTCCATGTGGCTACTTTATGGCCTTGTATGTAGTACTAATTCCAGGATCTGAAGTACTTGTGAGTTTCTTATGCTTTTTACACTTGTTTCATTATCTATTTGGTCATCTTTGATTATGAGCTCATATCTTCATTTAATAGACTTTGTTTTTAGAGCAGTTTTAGGTTTACAGAAACATTGTACAGAAAGTATAGTGAATGCCTATACATCCCCTCCTTCCTTCCTTTCATTTTTCTATTATTAGCGTGCGTGCAAGAACAGTTGCTTCAGTCGTGTCCCGCTCTTTGAGACCCTATGAACTGTAACCTGCCAGGCTCCTCTGTCCTTGGGATTCTCTAGGCAAGAATACTGGAGTGTATTGCCATGCCCTCCTCCAGGGGATCTTCCTGACCCAGGGATCAACACTGAGTCTCCTATGTCTCTTTCGTTGGCAGGCAGGTTCTTTACCACTGGTGCCATCAGTAGTAAATTAATTAATATGGTGCATTTGGTGCAATTGATAAGCCAATACTGATATATTATTATTAACTGAAGTTCATAGTTTATTTCAGGTTTTACCTTTTGTTGGAAAGGCTACCCACCCACTCCAGTATTCTGGCCTGGAGAATTCCATGGACTATATAGTCCGTGGCGTCGCAAAGAGCTGGACAGGACTGAACGACTTTCACTTTCACTTCACACACACAGAACAGAAAGGAAACAAAGCCTGGATCCCAGGGAAGATGGAAGGTCTGACCAGAAACCTGTGTTAGAACCAGGAGTACCTAAAGGAACACCCACAGGTATAAACCAGGGAAATGCATGGCCTATAGAAGAACAAAGGGGTACCTGTTTTGTCTTGGTCAAAGCCAAAATGGGGAGAAAAACTCTCTTGAGCTGAAGACAAGTACACTTGCACTCAAGATCTGGGACTAGAATTCCCACTAGTAAAAGGCCCCAAAAGTTCCAAGTCAAAAACTCTGATTAACATATTCACAAAATGTCATATACCGAAGTAGCTCTGTAAGGCAAATGAAATCTTCTCTGGGTTAAACAAACCCCAGAGGAATTCACATATTCCAAGGAATCTAAGTTCATAATACACTTTTAAAATTACGAAATATCTAAATAAACACATTCCCAAGGGATTCTTCAAAAGTAGCCAAGTTAAAACTCAAATGGCCCTCCCATTACAAAACCACTAGATCCTAGATACAAAGCCTATTTTAAGTATATTTCTGGGCTCACTGGAAATGGAGGACAACTCTAAAAGACCCCACCCTCCATCTGTCATTGCTGTTGTTGTTTCGTCGCTCAGTCAGGTCTGATTCTTTGTGACCCCATGAACCACAGCATTTCAGTTTTCCCTGTCCTTCACTATCTCCCAGAGCTTGCTCAAACTCATCTCCATTGAGTCAGTGATGCCATCCAACCAGGTCTCCCTCTGTCTCACCCTCCATCTACCAAGTAAGAGAAGGAACCTCAAACCTGATCAGAGAGTTCTAAGCTTCTGGGCAACATGGTAAGTTTCCCTGAAGGCAAATGCCAGTAACTGTGCAACTCAGAAAGACAAGTTAACTCTTGTTAATACCAAGATTGGGGCGCTAAATCAGACGCCTGCCTTCAGACGTCTCAGGCTCACAGCGCCCTCTGGCCACAGGTTGAGGTAATCCCACATACTGTAAGGAGCAAAACATGCCATCTTTCAGCCCCCAAGATACCAACTGAAAACCTACACCCAAATGTTTACAGCAGCTTTACGCAAAATGGCCCCAAATTGGAAGCAATCAGGGGTCTTTTAATAGATGAATTAGGATAAATAAACTTTAGTATATCCAGATAACGGAGTAGTATTCAGCGATAGAAAGAAAGTGCTTACAGGTTACAAAAAGGACATGAAAGAACCTCAAATGTATATTGCTAAATGAAAGAAGCCAGTCTGAAAAAGAAGGCTGAGTGCCACAGAACTGATGGTTTAGAATTGTGGTGCTGGAGAAGACTCTTGAGAGTCCTTTGGACAGCAAGGAGATGAAATCAGTCAATCCTGAAAGAAATCAACCCTGAATATTCATAAGGACTGATGCTGAAGCTCCAGGACTTTGGCCACCTGATGCGAAGAGCTGACTCATTGGAAAAGATACTGATGCTAGGAAAGACTGAAGGCAGAAGGAAAAGGGGTCACCAGAGGATGAGATGGTTGGATGTCATCACTGACTCAATGGACTTGAGTTTGAGCAAGCTCCAGGAGATGGTGAAAGACAGGGAAGGCTGGCGTGCTGCAGTTCATGGGGTTGCAAAGAGTCAGACACGAGTGAACAACTGAACAACAACGAAGTCTGAAAAAGCTACATACTGTGTGACTCCAGCTGTATTCTGGAGAAGGAAAAACTATGCATGACCCAGTAAAATGATCATGGGTTCCTCAGAGGTTCTGGGGTGTAGAGATTAGAAAGAAAGGAACAAACAGGTAGAGCAGAGAGGAATTTTAGGGTGATGAAACTCTTCTGTATGATACTATACATAGCATTACAAAACCCATAGAGTCTAACAACACACAAAGTGAAACTGAAAGTCACTCAGTCGTGCCCAGCTCTTTGAGCTGTGTGTGTGTGTGACAAGTTAAAACTCAGTTGTTGGTTATCGACTCTGGCTGATGCCCTTAGAGGCCAACAAATGGGTCAGTGCTTGATTATTACTTGGAAATGTCATGTCTTTTTCTGGTTTCTGGCCTCCATTTGTTTCTTTCTCTTTACTAGTAGGAGATAGTTTAGGACTTCCCTGGTGGTCCGGTGGTTAGGAATTCCCCAGCCAGTACAGGGGACATGGGTTCGATCCTTGGCCTTGAAAGCTTCCACATGCTGTGGGGCAACTAAGCCTGTGTGCCACAGCTACTGAGCGCACACACTGCAAGTACCGAAGGACAGGTGCTCTAGAGCCCGAGCTCCGCAACAGGAGAAGCCGCCATAGTGAGACGCCCCGCACTGCAAGGAAGAGTGGCCACCACTCGCTGCATTGCTCGCAGCAGTGAGGACACAGTGCAGTCAAAAACAAACAAAGAGACAGAGAGAGAGAGTTTAAATGTTTTTATCTATCACTTCTGGATGTTGTGTGATCAGAGGGATTTCTTTTTATTTCTACTTTAGACAGTTCTTAAAAGTAGAAAACTCGTCTGTATTTTGAACCCATATATTTATCCTTGTAAGATCTTTTTGCTGATGCCAGATTTGAGTCAGTGTGAACCATATCTGGGGCTTTCCCTGTGGCTCGGTGGTAAAGAACCCGCCTGCAGTGCAGGTGACATAGAGGACGCAGGTTCCATCCGATCCCTGGGTTGGGAAGATCCCCTGGAGGAGTGCATGGCAACCTACTCCAGTATTCTTGCCTGGAGCATCCCGTGGACAGAGGAGCCCGGTGGGCTGCAGTCCATTGGGTCACAGCAAGCTGGACACGACTTAAGTGACCGAACACACAGGCATGATCAGACCGTATCTGAACCTGCTCTCCTTGATTGCTTTCATATTTCTCCAGAGCACCACTCTTCTTTTGAACATTCTCCTAAAGGTACAACTTTATAGCTTCACCATCATGCTTCCATACCTTTGTACACACCTGAATTTCTTGTTTCCTTTCTTAACATTTGATATATAGAATCAAAACGAATATTTGAGATATGATGCTTGCTCTCAAAGATAACACACACAGAATAACACCCAGAAAACAGTATGACAAATGTATGATTAAATGTTGAACTGTTGCATCACAGGAAAGGGAGAGAGCAGTGTGGGCGTGACTGTGTGGAGAAGACTTCACTGTTTCATTTATTGATGGCTGAGCTGGGTCTTTGCTGCTGCGCGGACTTTTCTGTAGTTGTGGCAAGCAGGGGCCACTCTCCAGTGTGGTGCAGCGGCTTCTCATCTCATGGCCTCTGCTGTTGCTGAGCATGGGCTCTAGGGCAGATGGGATTCCATAGTTGTGGGCTCGAGGGCTCAGTAGTTGCAGCTCCCAGGCTCTAAAGCACGGGCTCAGATAGCTATGGCGCACGCAGGGATCAAACCCGCCTCTGCTGCATTGGCAGGTGAATTCTTTACCAGTGAGGTGCCAGGGAAGCCTGGCTTCACTGTTTTAAAAGGTTGGGAGGATTTTGTTAGCTAGTAATTCAGGAATAATCACAAGAGAAGCAGAATTCAACAGGAATAAGTGGTTTGTATTTGAAGTGGCTGGAGATTGGGAACCGTTGAAGATTTGGGGGAAAGATGACTCAGCAAAAAGAGCCTAAATGTGGGGACCAGTTAGGAGCCTCCTGTTTAAACTCACGTGTGAGGTTAGGGGAGCATGAGCTCGGGAGGCAAAAGTAGAAATGGACATAAGAAGAGTTGAGAAGCCAGGAGAAAGGTACATTTCTAATGGATTAATATACAGAGAAAAAGTGAGAGACTACAGAGTTACTAACTTGTACACAGCCAAATAATCTATGTTATGCAATGAACCAACTGCCAGAGATAGTGACAATTTATTGTAAACAGGATGAAATACATCACAATATCAATGGAAACAGCCAGTAGCAGGCGGCACGCACTCTGGCAAGCCAGTACAGATAATAATCCTTTGTTGTGTAGTAAATCTTTACAAAGGCTCTAAACACAGGATGATTGCCATTGTTTTAAAACAGCTCATAATGTTCTAACTTTGTGCCTGCTTAGACATCAGAAAGCCAGATAACAGTACAGTGAGTCTTCATTTTGGTAATAAGAAATATTTCCAATAGCATAAAAGTATTTTTTTTTCCCTCAGCGGTAAATTTTGTTTATTTGGGTCAATAACTGAACTGAACTGCTGTGCCTTTCTTAGTCGCTTCAGTCATGTCTGACTCTTTGTGACCCCATGGACTGTAGCCTGCCAGGCTCCTCTGTCCATGGAATTCTCCAGGCAAGAATACTGGAGTGGGTTGCCATTTCCTCCTCCAGGGGATCTTCCTGATCCAGGGATGGAACCCACATCTCTTGCACTGGTAGGTGAATTCTTTACCATTGAGCCACCTGGGAAGCTCTGATAATCCACCTACTAACACTACCAAATCTCAGTGTAACCAAAATTATCCTAGTATTGTAGTTGATCTCGTGTAAACACGTTGGAGGATGGGGTAGATTGGGTCTTCTAAGCTCACTGCATCCCTAGTACATATGAGCTTTATTACCTATTATATCTTACAGGGTTTCCCTATTAACTTACTTTCAAGGGCATTAAAAAGGGCATTGTTGCTGAAAACTTAAAAGCTAGGGTATTACAAGTTGACAGTCTCTGTAGCATTACTAGTTCATCACATTCAAAGGCATGTTGACTTCTAAATATAAGAAGGAGGGATTAACTCAGGAAGTCTGATCTGAGTGGGTTAAATCAGGATTGCTCTTTATGCTCACCCATCTCTTTATAAAGAGTTGAAAAGCAAGCCAAGGAGGCATCACAAGACTTCTAACAGAAGTTCCCACTTGTATTAAATATTTTGGTGGTTAATTTTCCTTCACAATGATTGTGCTTCTGTGTCTGTGTCTGTATATAGATGTATCTCTACAAATGGTTGCCTGCTCCTTTAAAAAAAAAAAGAAAAGGGTGTTGGGGGGAGCTTCTCTCCTGGCTCAGATGGTAAAGAATCTGCCTGCAGTGCAGGAGACCCAGGTTCAATCCCTGGGTCCAGAAGATCACCTGGAGAAGGAAATGGCAACCTGCTCCGGTATTCTTACCTGGAAAATTCCATGGATAGAGGATCCTAGTGGGCTGTAGTCCATGGGGTCTCAAAGAGTTGGATACAACTGAGTGACTAACATTAAAAAAACAAAAAACTTACGGTCTTCACAATCTAAAGTCTGATGTTTAAACTGTCTGTTTTTCCATCAAGGATAGTTTTTTCTTTGGGAGTTTCTAATTGATTTTTTCATATCTCTGCATTCAAGATTCCTATCTGTGTGTTTTCACTTCATAATTTTTTTTGTCCTTTTAATAGGTGTGTGATGTAAGGGACACAATTAACTAGAAAGTGTCCCTGGGGGCTTACTCTGGGTTGCCTAGGCAGCAAGCTGGCTGGCTGTTTGCTGGAGTGGGGGTGGGGGGGTGGGGCAGGAGCTTCTCTCCCAAGAGGCCCTGCACTGATCTGACTTCTCATGTGGACCCCTGGCTCTTGCCTCTCAGCAGGAGGAGTCTTATTTGTATGGGCCTCAGCTGGTAGTCCTGATCAGCAGACACCTAAATCTAGACTGCTTGGTGCCGAGGATGTTTTGTACACCTTCAGATACCCCTTACTCTCCAACTTGTCCTGTGAGAAGTTGTGCTGAGAAGGGGTGGAGGTTGTTTGTCAGAAATGTAGACCCGGGATGGCGTCCAGCAGGACAGTCACACCTCTCTAGGGTGATTGAAGGCTGGGGGACTCATGTCTTCCCTTCTCTGCTGACCCTTGGCTTGCATCTCCCCCCCTCTCCTCCGCTCCACCTCCCTTTCCCAGTAAGACTCTCCCTAATCCCTCCCAAGTGATGCCGTGGGTTCTCCTGACCATGTGGCAGCCACATAGGGGTCCACCTAGGGTGAGAGAGGTTATTCCTCACTTTATTTCTATGATTATTTTAAACATGTGTTTGTGTATGCTAAGTTGCTACAGTTGTTTCTGACTCTTTGCAACCCCATGGACTGTAGCCACCAGGGTTCTCTGTCCATAGGATTCCCCAGGCAAGAACAGTGGAGTGGGTTACCATTTTCTCCTCCAGGGGATCTCCCCGACCCAGGGATCAAACCCCAGTCTCTTAGGTCTCCTGCATTGGAAGGCAGGTTCTTTACCACTGGCATCACCTGGGAAGCCCATTTTAAACATACACAAAGGTCCTTTCAGAAGGTTTCTTAATTGTTTTATTTGCCTGGGAATGGCAGAGTCTCATTACTGAGTTTTTTTGTTATCTACCTTAGCATTCGCTTTCCTCACAGGTATTTAAATTTTAGTTTGCAGGTTTACCTTTCTGAGAGAATGAACTGAGTTCCTTCCTTCCCTCCCTCCCGCCCCCTTTCCTTCCCTCCTTTGCTTTCCCTCTCCTTTTCTGTCGACAGCCCTTCCTTGTCTGATGGTTTCTGTCTTACCCCACATCTCGGTACTCTTTAAAAGTGAAGCCCGGTTTACATTCTTTGCCAACCACTTCTGATCTTTTTTCTTTGATGAGGCAAACAGGCAAGGAGGCTGTTCCCTCTAGAAAGATATCTTGAAAGAAAAGCTATGCTTTCCCAAGTGTTAGGACTTTGATTCTGCACAGCAGGGAAATAGTTTTATATAAACTTGGTTTCTCTGGCAAAACTTGTGATTGACCAGCTGACTCTTGGCAAAAGTAACTGATTGAATGTCTAACCTTCATGGCTGGGTACAGAAAGTGTCCATGAGTTTCAGGCAGAATCTTCCTAGATGATCTGACTTATGTGGAACTCTATGGTAATTGGATAGAGACCTTTTATCCATTTATTTGGGAGAGTGCTTGTGTGAATTTTCTTTTTATGGAGTTTGTTTTCTTCATTTTCTCCGTTTGCCTTTGACCTCTTTGTATGTTTATTTTACTTGTTTATATCAGATTACATATTTCTGTCCTTTATGTCTGAGCTGATGTTACTGAAGGTGATTTCTGTACATGAGTATCACTTTAATAAGTCCTTTCACAAGACTTTCAGCTGAAAACTGATTTTTAGGCTTGAGCCAAATGCTGCTTATACACATCCTCATTCTATTTGGTTGTAATGCAGATTCTTAAATGTAGTGCTTTTATCTCCTGAATTGGTTTCTTTGAATTATTTCCAGGATAAGAATCTTTTTCTCTGTCTTGTCTTCTGGCCTGCATTTAAAATTAATGCTGTTTTATTATTCCCTTCATGTTATAGAGAAAGTTACTATTTTATTAGTTTTTTCCACTTTGCTGTTTGTTCTCAATTTCATTTGAATTTGGTGATTTCACGTGGCTTTGGCCTGCAACAGCTCGAAGCAGGGTTTCGGTTGCTGCCTAGAGATTGAGGTCAGTCCTCGGCAGTGAGAGCACTGAAGCCGCGCGACTAGACCTCAAGGGACCAGTGGCCGGTGACAAGGCCCTGGCCTGTCAGCTGTGTAGAAATGAATTTCCACATAGAGATGGAAAGTAGTGAAAGAAGTAAAGTGTTTTAATAAACAGCCCTCCTAATGGAGGAGAAAGAATACGTGTGGATAGACACATGGGTGGTCTCAGAGAGAAAGTCCTGCCTCGTGGAGGTTTGAATCCCTTTTATGGTGCATTTATTCTGGGTTTCCTTTGGCCAGTCATCTTGCTTTGCCTGGTTCTGAGTCCATATTTGGTGTGTCTCAGGGTCCTCCCATATGTGTGCACACAGCTCTCAGCCAAGAAGGATTCTAGTAAAGGGGCCTGTGGGTAGGTTGATATCACTTACTAAAATGTGATGTCCCCTCTCTTTTGATCTCCAAGGGGCCTTTCTGTGCATATGTAGTCAGGGAGATCTCCTTGACTTCGAGAATTAGAAATATGTGGTCCCTATCTCTTACCTGGACAGGGCTCATCTCCTCTCTTGCTCCTGCTATTTTAGAGTATCTGTCCATAGGGGAGAAACCAATTGTTCACCCTGAGGCCCATCTAGCTCCTGCCTCATTGGTAGTGAGGAGTCTAACTTCCTTTGTGTTTTTTTCCCTTAGCAAGTGGCTTACAAGGAAATCGTAGAAGTTGATTCATTCAAATCAGAGCACACCTATGACACTGGGCCAGAAAACAACGTTTCTGTAATGACTGCTTGCTAAAGAGGGAGTTGAAGAGAAGGTGCTGGTTTCTTCCCCCGCTTCTGTCCATGCAGCCCTCTTCTCCCAGCCGCATCGGGGTTTGCTCTGAGATGACTGTGACTAGGGTTGCTTCCCTCACATATGTCAGGTTCTGTTGCGTTGCTGTTTTCACTTCCTGAACAGTGCTATGTTATTCTTGGTCACCGTGCTAACTAAAGGATTGCCTTTCCTTTCTACATTTTATATAATACTGCTGAGGATCATATTAAAAAGTATTATAGCTTCCCTGCTGGCTCAGTTGGTAAAGAATCTGCCTGCAATGCAGGAGACCTGGGTTCAGTCCCTGGGTCAGGAAGATCTCCTGGAGAAGGAAATGCCAACCCACTCCAGTATACTTGCCTGGAAAATTCCATGGACAGAGGAGCCACGACTGAGCGACTAAACCACCAAAGTATTATAGAAGGTATTATGTAAAAAGTATTGTACATGACTGTGCTATAGTGGGTTCTTATTGCACGCCTATGGAAACAGCTCTTAGTTTACTTTGAGCATACCTATCATCAGTACATTCCCTATTTTTCTGGAGTATCAGTTTAAGCAACGAGAAAGCACTCCAGTAGCACACACTTTTTTGTTACTTTATCAGAGATACTGATAGTCAAAGAGATTTGCGGTATTTTCTAGGACATCTGATCAAACATCATCAAATACTAATTAAAATGACATCAAATGAATTAAAAAATGTCAATATTTGTATTGTCTTGGGACAAAGGGAAAGCAAACAGGTTTGGAGTAAGACTGAGAGTATGGTTTACCCTCTAGAAGAGTAGAAATTTGTGCCCAGCTTGAGGGAAATCTGGAGGAGGGTTATCTGCCAGTATTAATGTCTTCACCAAGTCTTAGAGCAGCCTTAGGCGTCAACCAGGGAAGCCGAAACTGTCAGTCATGACCCCATGATGGTCTGTGTTAGCTTTACTGCCAAGGTCAGATAATTAGATTCAGGATGATGTAAGAGTTTCTGTAACCCCTTGAATATCATCATAAATGGCTAGTATGTGATGTAACTTTTAGATGTATGGGAGAAAAACATACCTCATCCTCCCACGGCAGGGCTATCATTCAGTTGTCTGAAGGAGGTGATATTTAATATGAAGAGCTTCAATTAAATTATAATCTGGTTGGTCAGTCAAGCATCAAAGTCTGATTATTAGATTTTTTTAGTGTGTTTTGGAGGGAGGTAAGAAGGAGAAAGGGTGGCATTTGACATCTGAACTTGAGAGGAGGGTGACTGGTAAATGATGCCACTGATTTGGTTGAGTAGTAGATACAAGAGAAGGCTAGGGGTCCAGATGGTGAGTAGAATGCTTTCCAGTCTTGCTGACTTGATAGCATTGCTGAAGAAGGACATCCTTTCACTTCACTGGGGTTGGGACAAAGCAAAGAAATGCACTGAGCTATTTTAATCACAGCTGTGGTAGATGTAGGCGTTTCTACATTGTAGGATTTGGAAAGTTCTTTTTTAAAAGCATGATCGACCTTGTTTAAATTAAGGAGCCAGATCCTCATTAACTTGTGCCCATGTTTAGTTCACCATATGATTCATATAGTATTATTTTCTTATATCATTTTTGCTATTTATCTAAAAAGAGTTTCCTTGCCTGATGCAAAATAAGTGTGGGGTCAACGTGATGTTCAGAGCCAGTATTTACTTAGTTATTTACTCTGAGCATGTCTAGATCCATGCTGACCATCTAATTTCTAGACTCTTCCAGAAATTTCTAGACCCTTCTAAACTATCCTTGCTATGATGTTTCAGAATATACTGCTTTATGTTACTGTTGTTCAGTCACTAAGTCATGTCTGATTCTTTGCAGTCCCATGGACTGCCACACACAAGGCTTCCCTGCCCTTCACTATCTCCCTGAGTTTGCTCAAACTTATGTCCATTGAGTTGGTGACACTATCCAACCAGCTCATCCTCTGTCGTACCCTTCTCTTCCTGCCCTTGATCTTTCCTAGCATCAGGGTCTTTCCCAATGAGTTGACTCTTCACATCAGGTGGCCAAAGTATGTTACAGTATATACTATGCCATTAAAAATCTGGCTGCCTCAGTAAAATCACTTGACTAAGTGGTTCCCATATTCCATTAGAGGAAATAAATTCAAATTCTTCCAGATGATAGGAAACAGTTACAGTAAAGTACAAGTATTTTTGCATTGCCTTTCTTCATCACTGTTGTCAAAAGCATAATTTAGGTATTTACTATAAGCATGGCACTGCTCTCCGTGTTACACACTTTTTTCCTGAGCCTCCTCAACTCTGGGATAAATTACATAACTGCATAAATTACACTTCTACATTGTACACTTTACTAATATGTTATCATTAGAATAAAGCCAGGACTTTGTAGATTTGGCCACTAACCTAGGGACAAAGAGGTATAGGATCTAAAAAATATATAATCAATTTCTTTCCTTTCTGGAGGAAGAAAGGGCAACTTTACTTGGAGCAGCTTGGCATTAAATAAGAAAATAAAACCTAACTGTAGTTATATAGTTTACATATTTCTTAAATTCCCCTGATCACTGCTTTGGGATCATCCACATGTTCTATGAGTTAATATTTTTGTTCAGTTTAATTACATTGAATTATTTTCTGAAATTAAAAGGGGCCGTTCACTGAATTCTCCAGCATTGCCTCCTTTGTTGACTGCTGGCAATTTTAAATTAAAATAATTTTTCTTTATAATTTCCATACTTAGGAAGTTTAGCATTGTCTACATCCTCCCTTGGGCAGAACTAAAGAGCATAACTTTTGTAATGTAGTACATCTTCCCTGAGATTACTTTTCTTAAAACAAGACAGTTGCTTTTTCTGCAGGCCGTTGCTTGAAAAATAGACTTAAATATATCTGCCAAAGCTTTGCCTCTATATTTGACTGATTTTTTAAAAAGTTGAAATATATCAGAAGGATCTCCTTTCTACCGTAGGAGCTTTGTCAATCTTTAGACTTGGTAACATCTTAATCTTGGAATACAAACTTAGGTTTCTTTAATATTTTTTCTTTTCCAGAAAAAAATGAATATGGCCTTTTTAAATTCAGCCTTCACCTTTGTGATCAGAAAAAGGAAATTTAATTATATTTCTACCTTTGCAATGTCTACTTCTCATCAATAAATTATTTTTCTGTCAAGTAGAAACCCTGTTTCTCATATGCTGTGACCTCCAACCTCTTCCATCCAAATAGCTTCCATTCATATGAGGCACTGGGGCCCTTTACCTCTTCTGTTCATACATTGGCCTCACTTACGTATATATTTTACATTTTCTTCTGTAACTTTTTTGGATTTACTTAGTGTTTATTGTCTTGTAGATACTATCTCGCATTCTTTTTTCTTTTTTGTTTACCTAGGGTGGAAATTGGATTGCTTTCATTTCCTTCCTAGGATTTATTAGCATAGATGACACAACCCTGGAAGGTAACAGGAACAGTGTTAATGCTTTCAGTGTTTTTATTCGTGACTTTTTGTGGTTCCAGGTCCATTCAGTGAAAGAAACAAAGTGGTCAGAAAGTCTTGGAGAATATCCTGTCATAATAACACAAAGTGGAATTTAAAGACAATGGTAGTGAACCAGAGAATCAGATGCTAAAGACAATTTTAGTCATTCAGTCATTGACACATAAAACAATTTTAGTACAGTAGATTATTCTTTCGAGAAACTTAGTGGGGGTAATAATCCAAGGTGCAAGATGACTTCCTTTCCTTCATGGAAAGTGCTCAGTCAGCCTCAACTTGGGCTGTGGCTTCGGAGTTCAGAAAGAATCCGTAGAGGATAGAAACTTTTCACCTGCAGAAACAGGGATGAATCAGAGAGAAAAGGTGGGGGAGATGGAATTAAAAAATCTGAGTTTCAGAAGTTCTTTTTCTCTGAGACACAGCAGGGAATGCAGACAGTTTTGTGGATGATACTGGATGTTTTTAAATGCAGAAGAGACAGCATCATGTAGGGGAATTTTCTTATGCTCAGTAAAATGAGAGAAGAGTTACTTGCTAAAGTGGAGTTCAGATTGAGAGCCTCCCTCTTGGATGATGTTTGCCTGGAGAAAAGTCAAAGAGAAATATGGAGCTTCCTGAGCAGTGGTGGTAACTCCACACCTGACCAAGTCACTCTCTTGCTTGAAACCTTGGATCAGAAATCTTTGACTAGCTAGGAAAACACAATGATTTTTCTTTCTTGGTTTGAGTTTATTTTGTGATTTATCATGGAATGCAATAGGAAAAATAGGGACAAATAAAATTATATCAATTAACTTCATATATATATATATATTTTTTACTTTCTCCTAAGCTTAGATTACCTGGAGAAGGGAATGGCAACCCACTCCAGTGTTCTTGCCTGGAGAATCTCAGGGACAGAAGGGCCTGGTGGGCTGCTGTCTGTGGGGTCGCACAGGGTTGGACACGACTGAAGCAGCAGCAGCAGCAGCAGCAAGCTTAGATTGGCGTCCCATTTAACTGTGAGAGCTCAGCACCTTCAATGTAGTCAGGAATACAGGGTGTTTTTTAAACCACCCTTGATATTCATCCCAAATGCAATTTTGTACTAGTTGTAGATCAGGGAGGTGGTCAGGCCCCACTCCACCTAACTGCCTGCTTTTGCAGCGTGCTTTGTCAGTTCTCGTCATTTTCTGTACACCATTGTGCCTTCCTTTCTACAGCACCTTTGAGTAAGGTGCCTTCACCTAACTAATGTCTCCTGCCCTTTCGTGTGTCTCTTGTACTTAACTGAATTGTTTTCATCTTTCAAGACCTTGGCTTAAACTTGCCTGCTTCATAAAGCTGTCTAAAATTATATCTAGTCTCCTTCTCTCTGTCTCTGTGAATAATAAATTCTGCTCAGTTCAGATCTTTATTTTCATATTTCTCCCTGCTTTCTTAGGTAGACTGCAATTTCTTGTGGGAAGAACCATATCTTCTATTTCTTATATCCACTCACCATTGTCTAGTACCAGGCATGCGTTAAGGATTAGTAAATGTTTGGCGATTGTATTATAACTGGTATTTTATTTTCATATGATGACTCCAATAATTGGTATTTAAAATATGTACACCACTTAATATTTGTCTTTTATTGTGCTACTGTAGATAATGGTTGTTATAATAAAATGTTTCTGGTGTTCTGGGTCCTATTAATATACTTTGTTAATTTAAAATATTATTTTTAATTTACATTTTTTTTCTTTCTTTTTTTTTTTTTTCATTTTCGTGGTCTATATGTGATTGTTCGGCCCCTAGTCATGACTCCTAAGAATGTCATGATAACCTGTCAGAGAATTCTTGGGTTAAGGTGTTTTTGCCTCTCATCTCTGAAATTATGCTTCATTATGATATGCTCCTTCAGTCTTTTTTTTTTTCCAGCAGTTTATCCCTGATAATAAAACTTTGCCTGCTGTGCTCTGAAATTTTACCATTCCTTTTTCTATGGGCCATATAAGGTCTGATACATTTAGCATAAGGAAATGCACTGAGAATGTTACCTGTTATTCCTTTTCCTTTCTAACTTACTCATTAATTATTAGTAATGCCATAGATCTTGTAATATTTTTTCTCTCTTTTGGCTGCATTGGGACTCCCCTGAGGCATGTGGGGGCTTTGCTAGTTGAGGCACATGGACTTAGTTGCCCCATGGCATATGAAATCTTAGTTCCCCAACCAGGGATTGAACCCACATCCCCTGCATTGGAAGGCAGATTCCACTGGACAACCAGGGAAGTCCCAGATCTTGTAATTTGGTTGTTATTGGGAAGTGGTTATTTGCATGACTCCTTGAAGCCAAGGAGCTTTTTATGAGGTAAAAAGGTACCAAAGAAACATTTAAGTTGACTAATAAATTTATCACAAAATAATTTCAAAATGTATTTCTTATTTTTACAGAAGAACCAAATGTATTATGAAGCTATACAGAACATAAAATGCATCTTTGTGTTTATTTTAGGACTCAAACATTTTAAGTCCAGTGCAAGATGGAACAAAGAAACCTCAGATTGACAGCAATAAGAGCAACAACTATCGGATTGTAAAGGAGGTCAGCAGCTAGTTTTATGTCTGTTGATTATATTTAATATTGTACTTTCTATGGTTAATGATTTTCTTCTTGTTTGGAAAGATTTTGATTAGGCTCAGTAAACTCTGCGTCCAGAACAAAAAGTGTCGCAATCAACATCAACGATTACTGAAAAATATGGGAGCCCATTCAGTGGTGTTGGATCTGCTGCAGATACCTTATGAAAAGGTGAGTTTTTAGGTTCTGTTTTCCTTTTTTAATTTTGAGGCAATTTCAGTATAGCAAAGTTGCAATTAATATTTTCCCCAAACCCTTTGCAAGTAAGTTGCCAACCTGATGCCCTACCTCCCCTGGGCCCTTTAGTGTGTTTTCCCTGTGAACATCGCCCCATAACACCCTTCCAGATTGAGAAAGAACATGGCCCTCTGCTGCCATCTCATCCTCACAAGCCATTCACGTGCTCCCATCATCCTAATCACGTACTGTTTGACAAAAAGATCCACTTCAGAAACAGGTGCTGTTTGGTGTCATGTCCATTTAAACCTCCTCATGCTGGACCTCTCATGACCTGGACACTTTTGAAGACAGACCAGCTATTCTGAAGACTGGCTCTTCATTTGGATCATCTGACTTTGCCTCATGATTGAATTCAGTTATGCATCTTTGGCAGGAACGTTACAGGAGTGACACTTAAGTTTTTCCCACCGCTTCCTATCAGACAGCGTGCAATTTTGATTTGCCTCATGACCGGTGATGTTTACTTGGGTCACTTGATAAAGATGGTGTCTGCCAGAATTCTCACTGTGAGCCACTCAGTTTTCCTCTGTTTTAAATATTTTGTGGCACAATTCTTTGAAACTAAGTAAATATTCCATTTTTGATTAAAATTTCTTTTTTTTAACCTTTTAAGTAATTTTTTTAAACTGGAAAACAGTGGCTTTACAATGTTGTGTTGATTTCTGCTGTACAACAACGTGAATCAGCTATAAGTATACACATATCCCCTCCTGTTTGAGCTTCCTTCCCCATGTATCCCACCCCGTAGGTCATCACAGAACACTGAACTGAACTCCCTGTGTCATATATCGCAGCTTCCATTAGCTGGCTATTTTTATTAAACCTTTGATTTATTCATTCATTTATTTATTTATTTTAGTATGGACTCATGGATGCTCATTTCACATAATAGGTTACATTAGGTTTCTATCATTATTTATTTTGACTGTCCCAAATTGGGCCAGTGGAGCCTCTTTGGGTTAGTTGCCTGTCCTCTAACATGGCCTCATCAGTCTTCGAGTGATTCATCACTTAATTGCACATTAAAATGTTCCAAGCTCACCTTGCATTTTTCTTGTTTCACCTGGAATTAGCTGTTTCTTCAGGAAGCTCCAGATCTGTTTGGGGGAGAATGGTATTTGGGAGAAAAATTCTGAGAACGTAATGTACTTATTTCTGTAGGGGTTTTGCTTCTTTAGGTCCTCTAAGTAGACAGATCTAGAGGATATATGTGTGTGTGAGTATAATTACTCACTTATTAATATACTGTTTATAACTCATCTTCCACCATCACTGCTCTCCCTTCCTCCTTTAGGCTCTGACCTCCATCTGCGAATAGATGCCCTGTTTATCTCTTGGAATCCAACCATGCCAGGCCATATACCATTCCCACTTGGACTTTTCACTTCTCTTATTGAATTGCCCCCTGTCTGATTTAGTTGCATTTTAATATGTATATTTATAAGGTGGTATAATTCAAACTATGTTAGAGAATACGGTAAAAGAATTATTGAAAAGCAGCCACACGTATTAACTCCTTAGTATTTATAATTCAAATTATTATGTCTTTGATATTGTAACACAGGCATATGACATATAATGAAGTCCCTTTTTCTAAAAATATAACTATACTGTTGAGTGTTTTACTACTACTTTATGTTTGTGGGTTTTCTATTTTATTATTATATTTTTATTGAAATATTACTCATTTATGATATTAGTTTCAGGTGTCCAGCAAAGTGATTTAAAATATTTTTATAATCACAAAATGATGTCAGCATACAAAGTTATTACAATATTATTGGCTATATTCCCTATGCTGTACATTACATCCTTTGTTTATTTTATAACTAGTTTATTTTATAAGTGAAAGTCTGTAACTCTTAATCTTCTCCACCTATTCATCCCCTCATCCCACTCCACTCTGGTAACCATCAGTTTGTTCTCTGTATCTATAAATCTGTTTCTGTTTTGTTTGCTTGCTTGTTTTCTCTTTTAGACTCTACATATAGGTGAACTCATGTAGTGTTTGTCTTTTTCTGATTTATTTCAGTTACGTAATACCCTCAAGGTTCATCAATGTTGTCACACATGATAAGATTCTGTTCTTTTTGGCTAAGTTTTATTCCATTGTATGTGTATCTATCTATCTATATGTGTGTGTGTATACATATATATATATATATCTCACATCTTCTTGACCCATTCATGGAGACTTAGTTTGCTTTTGTATCTTGACTATTGTAAACAATGCTCCAGTGAACATGTGGGTGCATATATCTTTTTGAATTAGTGTTTTTGTTTTCTTCAGAAAAATACTCAATGTGGAACCTCTGGATCATATGATAGTTCTGTTTTTAATTTTTGAGGAAACTTTATACTGTTTCTATAGTGGCTATACCAATTTATGTCTCCACCAAGAGTGCACAAGGGTTCTCCTTTCTCTAAATTTTCACCAACACTTGTTACTGTTTTTGACAATAGTCTTTCTAGCAGGCGTGAGTTGATATCTCACTGTGGTTTTGATTTGCACTTCCTTGATAATTGGGCTTCCCTGGTGGTTCAACTGGTAAAGAATCCCCCTTCAGTGCAGGAGACCTGGGTTTGATCTCTGGGTTGGGAAGATTCCCTGGAGAAGGGAATGACTACCCACTCCAGTATTCTGGCCTAGAGAATTTCATGGGCTTGCAGAGTTGCAGAGAGTCAGACACAACTGAGTGACTTTCACTTTCACTTCCTTGATAGTGATGTTGAGCATCTTTTCATGTGTTTGATAGCCATCTGTGTGTCTTCTTTGGAAAAAAATGTCTGTTCAGTGCCTTCGCCTATTTCTTTCTTTCTTTCTTTCTTTTTTTTTTTTTTTTTTGATGTTGAGATTCATGAGTTTTTGTGTGTTAACCCCTTATTAGATACATCATTTGCAAGTATTCAGTATTTTGCTTTTTTGTTTTGTTGATAGTTTCCTTTGCTGTGCCAAAACTTTTTAATTTAATCAAATTTTAATTTAGTCAAATCAGGTCCCATTTGTTTACTTTTGCTTTTGTTTCCCTTGCTTGAGGAGACATCCAAAAAGTGTTGCTGAGACCAATGTCAAAAGTATACAGCCTGTATTTTCTTCTAGGATTTTTATGATTTCAGGTCTTAGATTTAAGTCTTGAATCCATTTTGAGTCTGTTTTTGTATATGGTATAAGATGGTAGATTCTTTCGCATGTAGCTGTCCAATTTCACCAATACTAAGAAGTTCTGTTTTCCCCAAGGTGTGTGCTTGTCTTCTTTTTCATTCTTTCCTGATACATTTTCTCCAGTCTCTTCATCAGCCTAGAATATCTAAACCAAGTGATTTTTAAGTTGCATCACCTAAATTTTGAATAAAAGGTTGAAGAATTTTCCTACACATCACTGAAAAGCACATACAATGTGGTATCATCTGTCTCAGAGCTCATTCCTAGGTTAATTGACCACATGTTTTTGGGTTTATCTCTGGGCTCTCTGTTTCGCTCCATTGATTTATGTGTCTGTTTTTGTGCCACCATCATACTGTTTGAATCACTGTAGCATTGTAATATAGTTTAAAATCAGGAAGCATGGATGTCCAGCTTTGCTCTTTTTTCTCAAGATTGTTTTGGATATTAAGGGTCTTTTGTGGTTCCATATAAATCTTAGAATTATTTCTGTGAAAAATGCCACTGGGGTTTTCTCAGCTTTAATAACTAGATTGTTCATAAACAAGCAAAAAAAAAGCATAAGATGACAGCTTCAAAGAAATACCAATTCTAGTAGAATTGCCCCTGCCATTCTTCCGTACTGGCTGGCTTTTCTGTGTGAATTGAGTGTTCCTGTAGCTGAAGTTGCTTTGATGTTTTTTCGCTATGCCTGGACTACAAACGTAAAAGAAAATACTAGTATATTTTGAAATAAAAACTTCCTATTTTCAAGATGGGAATGGAGTTTTTGGACATAATTATTAGTCTAGTTAGTTCATCCCTATTTTAAATATGAGGAAATGAGTCTATTAATGATCTTAGGCTGTTGGTTTAGTTATATATGGCATAAAATTTAGACTCTCAGATTAGGAAAAAAGAAAACAATAAAATGTTGAATTATTTTAATATAAACTGTGACTCAAAACATAAATCCATTTTGTGTATCTGACACTGCCACATGACCTAGCCTAAAAAAATTTTAGTTGGTTTCAGTGATATTTGAAAAGATAACTTTTAAGAAGAAAACTTTGCATTCTTTGTGAGTTTTGAAACTCAAGTTTCTTATTGAAATTTTTATTAGCAACAAAGTACTTTATCATAGGACTTTGGGAAAGGACAGTGAATAAGGAAACGACTTAAGAGTATGTGTGCTAAGAAAGAGGGGACAAAGGGGAAGAGGAAGGCGGAAAGTGAAGAGATAAAGGAAAAGAATGAGATGAAAAAAAGAGGCAAAGTAAGTAGCAAAAGAAGCAGGCGCAGAGAAAGGAGAGCAGAGAATAGAGGGAAGGTCAGAAATACTGGGTTGGCTAGAGTTTCTTCAAGATTTTTATAAGCCGCTATGCAACAACCTGAATGAACTTTTTGATCAACTTCAATATGTATAATTTACAGAGTGGGGAAGAGAGGGCAGGTGAGTGGAGAGAAGAGGGAATGAGAGCAGGAGAGAAGGAGCAGAAGGAGCCAGAGGAGGAGGGATAAATGCCTGGAGAAGAAAGGGAGGAGCTGGAGAAACGGGGGATAGAGATGATACAAGAATGAGGGAAAACAGAAAGCAGAAGGATCAGGAGGCTCCAGGTACACTGAAACACTGGAAGAAGCTAAATCAAAGAGAGGGAAGGAAAGAGAGGGACTGGAGGATGCAGGGCAGAAGGGAACAGAACTGGGGAGAGTGAGGAGGCCAGAGAGAGAGGAACCGGGGACAGAGGAGGTGTGGGGACAGATGCAGGGGAGAAGGGGCAGCTTTGTACAGCGATGGGAAATTGTAGTGGACAAGTGGGAAGATTGAGGAGAACGAGAAATGGACTGTGAAACAAAAAGGGGAGCAGAACAGCTAATAGAATGAAGATGAGGGGAGAGACATCTGCAAAATGGGAAGAAGTGTTGACGCAGAAAGGAGACCATAAAACAGTGAAGAAAACAGGAAAAAATGCTTGTGTAAAAAAAAAAATTCTTTGATAGTATTTTCGCTCTGTGTGTTTGTCTGTATCATGTTCTACTTTTTAACTTTCAGAACGATGAGAAGATGAATGAAGTAATGAATCTGGCTCACACATTCTTGCAGAATTTCTGTCGGGGAAATCCACAGAATCAAGTTCTCCTCCATAAACATCTGAATTTGTTCTTAACTCCTGGTGTAAGTATTTGAGTGACTTCTGATATTTTTAGTATTTATAGTAAAGTGTCCATGTCATTTCTTTTAGCAACATTAATGGATAGAATTTTATTCATCTTTGTGCATGTGTGCGTGCTAAGTCACTTCAGTTGTGTCCAACTCTTTGCAACCCCATGGGCTGTAATCCACCAGGGTCCTCTGTCCGTGGAATTCTTGAGACAAGAATGCTATAGCGGGTTGCGATGCCCTCCTCTAGGGGATTTTCCCTATCCAGGGCTTCAACCCGAATCTCTTAAGTTTCCTGCATTGGCGGACAGGTTTGTTGCCACTAGTGCCACCTGGGAGGCCCCATATTCATCTTCATCACCTCATTTTATTCCTTGTAGGGGCTTCTTCCCCTGAAAGTGACTATCTTTCCTTTAAGGGAACATTTAAAGAAACTTGAAAAATTACACAAATCTTACCTGCAGATGGCAACTTCATTTTTATGTACATAGTTAGGAAAAAGATAAGGTACAGCAAAGACTAAGTGTGATGCCACGAGTAAGTAAATATGAAAAACTCGAGGGTGGAGTTTCCTCTGCTCTGTAAAACATGTGTCAGCGAATACTAAGGAAGAGCCATGTTTGAATAGTACATGATTACATTAATCTCAAGAATACTGTTGCCAACCTGTTGACCTTTATACTAAGCTCCCTTTTCCAACTAAATTCCTTTGTGAGCTCAGTTTTTTTATTTTTATTTTTTAAATGCTGAATAATCTCATTGCATTTTGTGGAAGAGAAAACTCACTGCAATTTTGCATAAAATAGAAAACTGATCACAAGCCGGGTAATATGGTCTAAGTGTTACTGTAAAATAGAAAACTGATCTTGTCAGAATTACAAGGGCACATTCCTTTGTGTGTAGCTCCTTGAAGCAGAAACTGTGCGGCACATCTTCATGAACAATTACCATCTGTGCAATGAAATTAGCGAGAGGGTTGTCCAGCACTTTGTGCACTGCATTGAGACACATGGCCGCCACGTGGAGTACCTAAGGTTTCTGCAGACGATTGTCAAAGCAGATGGGAAATACGTGAAGAAATGCCAGGATATGGTAATGACCGAGGTATGTTCTCAGTTTGCATTTTACCAGCTTTGCATAAATGATATGCTCAAATACATGTTTTCTGTTAATTTTGAGTGAAAAGAATCCCCCAACAACATAGGTTTGGAAAATAATTTGAGTACAACTCTTAAGCATAAATGTATTTTGCTTAGGTGTAGGGAAGTGACATATCATAAGGTGATGTTATAATTTTCTAGGGGTGTATTTTTCTTTTTGAGCCTTAATGAATTTGTGTATTTTAAATAATGGGTAAAATCCTATGAAATGTTATAGATTATTTAAAATGAAAGTGATTAAAATTTATATTTTTAAGTTTCAAAATATAACAAAAATGGATTAAACTCTGCTTTTCGAGTGCCTTTATTACTGTGTTCCTGTAATCCTAAAATGGATGTTCTTTGCTACTATTTACAGAGGGCTTTGAAGGAAATGAAATTAATAGAAATTATCTGTCAGTCATTTTTTACATTTGGAAGCTTAGCTCTTCAGAGTCAGTTAAAAATTTAAGAAAAGCAAATGGATGATGTACTCCATTTATTTTGCCCTCTTCATTATGATATTTCTCACTGAGCCAGATTTATACAGTGAATGAGTTACTTACTAGGAACCAAGTGATACTTTGGAGAATGGATGTGTGTGTGCTCTAAGTCACTTCAGTTGTGTCCGACTCTTTGCAACCCTATGGACTGTAGCCTGCCAGGTTCCTCTATCCATGCTATTCTCAAGGCAAGAATGCTGGAGTGGCTTGCCATGCCCTCCTCCAGGGCATCTTCCTGACTCAGGGATTGAACCCATATCTCTTATGTCTCCTGCATTGGCAGGCGGGTTCTTTACCACTAGCGCCACCTCGGAAGCCTACTTTGGAGAACACTTTGAGCCTATGTGGTGGGTAGATCATTGCCCTGTGACCTAATGTTCTGTAAAGGCCTGGATGGATTAAAGCAGCTTTCAACCATCTACAAACAGTTACTTAGTGGATTATATTGATTTGGGGGAATTTTCATAATTATACACTTTAAATTTGGGATGGGAGTAATTTCTGTATTGTTGCAATGTGAGTCCCTCTTGCCCCATAAAAATTTCAAAGTTAATTCAGTGTAAAGTCGTGAATTTTTAATGTAAATTATTGTTATTAAACATTTAAGGAGCATTTTAAATTTGTGAAATTTACCTGTCTGTATTTGCATTCATAATAGTTCTCCTTTGCCTAGAAATGTGGCAATTAATTCGATTTTGGAAAATCATCATGGAAAGAATTAAAATGGGAAAGCAGCAAATAGTTAAGCAAGTCCAAGGGCATTTATTAGGTGACATGTTTCTATATGTAAAGAAATATTTATAATTTTATGTTAATATATACATTTTTGACACAAATACATTCTCTTTCAATAGAACTTTCCGTGTAAGCCAGTTAATTGTCTTATCAATTTAAGTATATTATCAATTCAAATAAAATAGAGAAAAAATTATGTAATCTGTGTTACCTACCAAAATATTTCCCACTGGGGGTAGAAAATTGGTACTAGAATAGACAAAAAGAATTGAGGCCAGCGCAGGTCCTGACCTGTCTGTGGTTTGGGGTTGCTATCTGCCTCATAAAGCAAAGTAGAGGGTTTGTCTCCTGGGAAGACAAAAGTTGTCTTCTCTGCAGAAGCCTCTTACATAACTAGCCTGGGCATCTTCCAGGAATAGGAGGGCGAGAATTGAGACTTCATGAAGCTGGGTTTTCAGTTGAGGGAGAGAGAGAAGATAGCAGTGATAGTCTGGAGTGGAGTGTTATTACCTCCAGAACTCATCACAGTTAACTCAGCCAGGGCTTCACGGCAAAGTAGATTCCTTAATAAAATAATACTGTTTTCCCCTCAAATAGACAATAAGACATTGTAGTGATTTAGCAATAAAATTAAATCCTGCTGGAAACTCCACTTTAGTTAGTTTGTTACACAAACAAAACAGGAAGGAAAATTTATTTCCTAGAAGCCCCTACTTATTCATTCTTTGTCTCTCTCTTTTTTTAAGCTTGTATTTCTCTTTTTATTTTTCTGCTTTTACCTCCATCCTCTACTGATATCTACAACAAATGGTATCTGCAAATTCTTGTAGAGTTACATTTGGCTATGTGTACTTGCTTACTTATTCCATCACTATTGAAGGGGATGGGGATATTTTAATTCATAGTAAAATGAGACTTATGAGATTTCTCATACTTGGCGATGGCATCTACCATTTGAAATTCAAGAAAGTAACTTTATTGGAATATTTTGGAGGTTTAATTTCAGTGGCTAACTAATTGAACAGCTTCTAGTCATCTGTGTCATTTATTCTCAATGCCATGTACCTCTCCCATATCTCCTCAACTGGTTTTGATGACTTTCATAATTAATCACTTCACACATGAATACAATCTTTTTGCCATCCTGCTTTGGTATAGTTCTGCTTTTGCAATGTTATCTATGTTTTTACAAAGATTTACACGTGTTTCCACATAGACCAAGCCTTTGGAAATAACTGCAAGGATGAACATTTGGACTGCTATATAGACTCTCTTATTATCATTTCAGTTGATAAATGGGGGTGAAGATGTGCTGATATTTTACAATGATAGAGCATCATTTCCCATCCTTCTTCATATGATGTGTTCAGAGAGAGACCGAGGGGATGAGAGTGGCCCCTTAGCCTACCACATCACCCTCGTGGAGTTGCTGGCAGCATGCACAGAGGGGAAAAATGTCTACACTGAAATCAAGTGCAATTCCCTTCTGCCCCTGGACGACATAGTGAGGGTGGTGACCCATGATGACTGCATCCCTGAGGTAAGCCTGGCAAAAGCTTAGCAGCTATAGAATTGTTTTCAATTTCTAGTAAGTGCCAGAAGTCCTCCTATGGTTATTTATAATGAGATAACACACTTAGTCACAGAATAGTACCTAGGTATATAATTAGGCAAATTTAAAAATCATTAAAACTTACTTTTTTGTTCTACAAGGGACTGTGAAAGTTGATAAGCCTTTTTAAGAGTATAGCCACTGTTAGTTTTCTAGAAATTCCACTATAGAAATTTCTAGGTATGGTATTGTGATCAGACTTAAACATTTACTTGTAACTTCTAGTATGTTTTGAGCATAAAACAGGTGCTTCATGAATAATTCACAGTCATCAATAGAGGCTAGATTGGTACTGCAGGACCACTATTAGATTCTCTAGGTTTACCTTTGCTTTATGGAATAGCAGCTTTCTTGGAAACATGGACACATATTTTCCTTTATTCATACATCGCCTACCCTCCATCCTAGTTTGGCATGACAGGCAGGGAAACAACTCATTAGAGACTGGTTGTCTGCCAGGTGCATTAATGAAGCTTCCAGGAATGTATATGACAATAATTTCTTTTTTTATGCTGTTCTAGTGTATTGTTGCAAAGTTTATAAATATGTGATATGCTAAATCCAAACATTTTAAATCACAGTAACTTTAAAAGACACCAGGTTAGGTTAATTTTCCTATTTCCAAATAGTCCTGCATAGTGATGGACTTGAAAGTATATTTTTTATGAAATTTTTTAGGATTGCTCACACCTCAAACCAAGAGTACTTCATGCCTTGATTGTTTTGAAGTAAGGTAGCAAAGAAAGGAAGCATAGTGTTGTGATTAAATTGCGGGTTCTGTCTTTATTTGAAGTCCTGATTCTAGCCAGTCAGTTCTCTCTGACATAGCACTCTAACCTCTTATATTCACCTGCTTCACCCCTCTTCATCCTTTAGATCCTGATTCAAGTATTGCTTCTTCAAAGAAGACCCTCCTGGCTTCTAGTTTTAGAGCCTATAAAAGTCTATAATTTGAAATTTGACATTTGAATTTTATTGATTAACAAATGTCTGTAGTCTTTTCATTCTTTACCAAGATTATGAGCTCAGTGAGAGTAACAGCTGGGTCTATTTATAGTTACCATTATATTCTCTAAGCCTGGACCTACATTTAATAAATATGTTTTGAGTGAATGAGTGAATGGGTTGAAGAATGAGTCAGAATCTTAGATCGGTTACTTCCTACCTGTGTGACTGACTCCAGCAGGTGACTTAACCTTTCTCATTGTCAGTTTACACAATTTTGAGTATAATAACTATAGTCCATATCTGGTAGAATTGCTGGGGAATTAAATTAAGATATTGCAGAATCTCCAGAATGCTGGAGAGCCTGACGCCTCCTAAGCCTGTAATGCAGCCTTGACACAGGCACCCCGTGGTTGAAGGTTTTAGACCTCAGTCAAGTAGTGATAACGTCTAAGGCCATAAAAGCTGGCCTTGTATTCCTGTTGATTCTATCTTGGATTCTATGAATCTTTTTTTTTTTTTTTTTAAGAGTGATACTTGTTTATTTATTTTTTTTGTTACTTTTATTTTATTTTATTTTATTTTCAGCTTTTTTCCCCATTTCTTCTTCTTTTTTTTTTTTTTAGTTTTTTATTTTCTAAATTTTAAAATCTTTAATTCTTACATGCTGATTTTTTTTACCTGATTTTTTGATATATGTGATTTTTACTGGGGAAATTTATAGCCTTCATCACATTTTCATAAAGAGAAAGAGGAAAGACAAGGAGAGAGGAAAAAAAGAGGAAAGAAAAGAAAAACAAAAACTCTTGGCCTGTGCACTTTAGTAATGGTATATGCTGGTGAGACTCATCCCAGTCTCTTATGAGAAGTTTTGCTAAATCTGGAAAAATACCTTAATACATCTTAAAATAATACCATTTTTTTTTTGTAAACTGTGAGCCTGATTCTTCTCAGAAATAGCAATTTAATTGTTTCTGAATGGCAATACAGTATTATCTACTCAACACATTTAAGTGTTGTGTTAGATCTCTCTTGGTTGCAATGGACAGAAACCTAATTTAGACTCGTTTAAATTTTAAAAGGGAATTTTATATATTGGCTTCAGGATTTGGAAATTTGAAAGATGGTTGTTCAGATGAGTCAAGAGGTTCAAGCAGTGTCAGAGTTCCATCTATCTCTTGTTCCCTTTTCCTTTGTGGTTTTGCCTCATGTCCTTTTTTCTGAGCATGATTTTCCTCTAAACACCCGGAGAAGAGGCTTCTTGGAGTTCAGGTTTACCTTGTTCCATCTGACAATGGGAGAGAGAAAGAGAGAGGATGAATATGAATGAATGAATGACAGACACAAAGGGAAAGGAGGTGGGGAGATGCGAGAGAGTAGAGGGAGGGAGAGAGAAAGGGACACTGGTCTCAGATATGTCAGACTTGGTCTACATGAAGTTCACATTCTCACACCAATCACTGGGCCCAGGGGAACAGAATACTAGGCCATGTGTTTACCCTGGGTCAGGGGATGAAATATCTTAGTAAAAGAAAGGAGATAGGCGTGCTCTCTGGGTAGACACAGATCATACTATAATTTACTATAGGAAATAAGAGTTTTCTTTAACCGTTCCTAATAGATATTTGAAAATGAAGAATGTAGAAAAAAGTAAAAGAAAAAACTTACTTTCTTTTATATTTGAAACTTGGCACAGGTTAAAATTGCTTATGTGAATTTTGTTAATCACTGTTACGTTGACACTGAAGTGGAAATGAAAGAAATCTACACAAGTAACCACATTTGGAAATTATTTGAGAACTTCTTGGTGGATATGGCAAGGGTAAGTTATGTTTTGACCATTCAATGCTGCTTCATGTTTAGTAAGGTTGTTGATGTAGCTTTTGACTAAATAGCGTCAAGCAGCTATTGATAGATGAAAACTTAAACCCGCTATGTTTGGGTGTCATCTGTTACATTCATGAAGTTGTCACTGTGTTTCACAGGACTGTGAGTGAGATTTAATGAGTTAAGGTACACAAAATGCCAGTACAGTGTATATGGCAACAAGGTATTCATTTTCATTTTTACCACTGATTATATTGGTCTATTAGTAAGCAGAATTTTAGTAGCCATCTTACATTGGTTAGAGAAGCTATTTGGCAGAGATCAATTTATTCAGCCTCATGTCAATTACAAACTGTAGGTGGAAGAAGTCTCACGATATCTTGACTATGGCTTTCAGTCAGGTAGGTACTTGACCATACTAGTTGGGACCTAACACTGCCCACTGTTGCCTATGAGAGTGTGTTCCAGTAATTGAATCATCTGCTGTTTTTACTCATGGCAGCCAAAATGCAGTCTGCTTTTTACTTTGAGTCCATTTTCTCATGTTTGGCTTTATTTGAGGGTTGGGAAGGACACATGTAGATTGGTTGGCATTTTCTGGATGTTGTCTAGCTTATGTTTTTGTTCTGTTAATATTGACTGAATGAATGAAGGAAGGAAGGAAGGACCCTTTGATAGCACTTAATTTTAGTTAGTATATTTTATGCCCCTTCTAAGCATACTGAATTATCAAAATGTCCAAACTCTATTATTTCAGGTTTTTTTTTTTTTTTTTTTTTTTTTACAGGGGGCTGGGGATCTTCTTTAAAATTATGGGACATACTGTTCAATTAAGGGTTTCACTAATAGAAGATAATGTATAGCTAACTCCTTAGACGTGTTATGACTTATGGTGGCCTGTCCCAGTCCTTTGGCTTCCTGCATTCCTGAGTGCTGTGGTTTACATGGGTCTTACTAAGAGGTACTGAAGATGTAGTGAAGGAGGGGGGTTGATGAAGTCCACATGAATGGATGCTGATTTTATCCATTATCTCACTGCCTCCTTACAGTTCTTTCTGGAAGGAGGAAGGACAAAGGGGATATAAGAAACAACTGCAGACCCAGACATCCAGGACCAATGTTAGATAACAGAATAAATCACATATTCTAGTCCAGGCACTTATATTTAGTCAGGATTAGCAGGTGGAATGTATTTATTTTGTCTTTGATGTGGGGGAGTATGCTTGAGCTCCGCTGTGTTCACACGTGCGTGAAGTAAAGCAGTTCCTGTTTTACTGTATTTCTGTAGACCTTCAAAGCCACTCGTTACCTTCCTCAGGTGGACCTGCACCTGTGGAGGAGTCATCCTGTCTTACACAGCACTACATACCACTTGTATTTACCCTTGTGACCTTGTGAAAGCGCTTCTAAATGACTAGCCACAAGTATCTCTGGACGCCTTGGAGTGAACAACGGTTTACATGCTGATGGCTGAGGTTTAAAACTGCATGTGCGGGAAGATAGTAAAAATATTGCAGACTGATTTGCAGATTTGCACGGTGCTCTGGACTAAAGATAAGGTTGAAAAGACCAGAGTCACACTCTAGACAGCATGTGCTGCAAAGCTAACAGGATTTTTATTTTTATTTATTTTTTTTACTCATTTTATTTTTTATTTTTATTTTTTTTTAGTTTTTTATTTTTTAAATTTTAAAATCTTTAATTCTTACATGCATTCCCAAACATGAACCCCCCTCCCACCTCCCTCCCCATAACATCTCTCTGGGTCATCCCCATGCACCAGCCCCAAGCATGCTGCATCCTGAGTCAGACATAGACTGGCGATTCAATTCTTACATGATAGTATACATGTTAGAATGTCATTCTCCCAAATCATCCCACCCTCTCCCTCTCCCTCTGAGTCCAAAAGTCCGTTATACACATCTGTGTCTCTTTCCCTGCCTTGCATACAGGGTCGTCATTGCCATCTTCCTAAATTCCATATATATGTGTTAGTATACTGTATTGGTGTTTTTCTTTCTGGCTTACTTCACTCTGTATAATTGGCTCCAGTTTCATCCATCTCATCAGAACTGATTCAAATGAATTCTTTTTAACGGCTGAGTAATACTCCATTGTGTATATGTACCACAGCTTTCTTATCCATTCATCTGCTGATGGACAGTGTGGAGATTCCTTAAAAAATTGCAAATAGAACTACCTTATGACCCAGCAATCCCACTTCTGGGCATACACACCGAGGAAACCAGAATTGAAAGAGACACATGTACCCCAATGTTCATTGCAGCACTGTTTATAATAGCCAGGACATGGAAACAACCTAGATGTCCATCAGCGGATTTTTATTTTTAAACTAAAGAAAGCTAATGATAACTGTCATTGATCATGCTACCTTGGAAACGGTCTTTCCATTGATGTGTTTATTCATAAGGCTAAGGGGTACATTTTTGTTTTAAAGTGTGTGTGTAGCCAGGATTTTTATTTTATTTTGATTAAGTAGACATAGTGTTATTAGTATTAAAGGCTCTAAGGGAATTTCATGGTCTTCTTGGTCTATTCAGTCCTTATGTCTAACCATAATAGCTTAACTATACTGCAGAAAGCATTTTTTCTTTCCTTCTTGTTTCCCTCCCTCTTGTTTATGTCAAGCAGGAACTCTTTTATCCCCTCATTGAGAAAGATAAGGAATCACCCTTCTTATGTCAGGGAAGGGACAGGAAACCTGACTTTGCATATCTAGGATTTGTCTTTCTGCCTTGAAGAAAGTTTAAGGAGCTACCACACACTTTCAAATTCAAATACAAAAAAAATATATATATGTATATATATAGGTAAGTAAGTATAATGTGGCCTTTTAGGTAAATTTTCAGTTCAGTAGAGCAGTAATTCTCAAACTTTTAGTAAGCAGTAGAATTACGTGCAGGGTTTGATAGAACACAGATTGCTGGACCCCACCCCCATAGTTTCTGATTCAGTAAAAGAAAGTCTTTGCATTTTTAAGAAGTTTTCACATGGTCCTGAAGATGCTGGTTTAGGGACCACACTTTGATAATCACTGAAGTAGGGCAGGATTGTTAAGACTAGGCATTTTAGAGGCATTAGCCAGACCAGCGTTAAAATGTAGATTCTGCCTCTTTTTTTTTTCTTTTTCTTTCTTTCTTTATTTATTTTAATTGGAGGCTAATTAATTTAGATTCTGCATCTTAATAGCTCAGTTATCTTGTTGGGCAAGACACCTACCCCTCTGACGCTGAATTTCCTTTTTTGTAAAATCGATACAATAACAATGCATTCTTTATAGTGTTACTGGGAGGATTCAATGAGATAATGGGTATATAGGTATTAACACAGGCATGGCACTTAGGAAGAGAGTTGGTACTATCATCCATTTTATCCATATCATGGTAACTTCACTGGTATTATTAAAAGGCTATATGTAGCCTTTAAAGCAATTTCAAGTAGTTTCCCCAAGACCCAATAATAATATGGAGGATGACCTGAATGAGGACCATCCAACACAGGCGAGACCCAGAAGCCATGTTGGTGAAGCTGGACACAGGCAACAGCAACCTGACATAGAGATGGACTAAATTCAGATGTTATAACAAAGTTATGAAATCCTGGGGCAACTGATTTCCATCACTGAGACAGGTGAAGGTAATCTGGAGGAAAGGCATTTGGTAAATTGGACCTGAAGAACCATAGGATCTCAGGGTTGAAAGAAACTGGCAATCCTGCAGTTCAGTGTTCAGTTCAGTTCATTTCAGTTCAGTCGCTCAGTCGTGTTCGACTCTTTGCAACCCCATGAATCGCAGCACGCCAGGCCTCCCTGTCCATCACCAACTCCCGGAGTTCACTCAGACTCACATCCATCGAGTCAGTGATGCCATCCAGCCATCTCATCCTCGGTCGTCCCCTTCTCCTCCTGCCCCCAATCCCTCCCAGCATCAGAGTCTTTTCCAATGAGTCAACTCTTCGCATGAGGTGGCCAAAGTACTGGAGTTTCAGCTTTAGCATATTCCTTCCAAAGAAATCCCAGGGCTGATCTCCTTCAGTGTTCAGTACCTGCCTGTATATTTCCATTAACAGTGGCTTCAGTCTTCTTTTTTGGGGGAGACAACTGGTTCCATTACTAGAAAACTTGTTAAAAGGTCTTATATTGATCCAGATTTTTATGTTATAATTTTTTACCTATTTTTCCTTTTGTAGCAACATAGAATGATTTATTTCAGAAAAGATGTGGGTGTTTGCTAGTCTCCTTGTTAGTGATCTAGTTTGAAATGATAAAGGTATACAACTTAAAGGAACTTAAGATCATCTAGGTTGACCTGATAATTTTGCTCCCAAGTTCCAGAGAGATTAATTTGCTAGCATAGGATATTTTGCCTGGCTGGTAACAGAACTGGAAGGCCTGCGGGTGCTGAATCCAGGGTTCTTCACGCAGTAATTTCTCAAGTATGTTGTGATAGCCCTCACGTCTCCTGTTGTTTTCTCCATGACTTTCGGTGGTTCCTATTCCGTTAAGATTTCTTGGCTTGTTTGCAGTATGCTTTTGAATTCTCTCTAATTTGTTAGTGTTTTAAACATGGTATTCAGGATGGAACCCAGTGCTTCAGGCAAGGTTCACCTAGCGCAAGTATGTATGTGTGTGCACGTGCGCATAGGCTCAGTTGCTCAGTTGTGTCTGACTGTTTGCAACCCCATAGACTGTATAGCCTGCCAGACTCCTCTCTCCACGGAATTTCTTCAGGCAGCAATATTGGAGTGGGTTGCCATTTCCTCCTCTAGGGGATCTTCCTGACCCAGGGATCAAACCTGTCTGTGTCTCTGTGTCTCTTGCATTAGCAGGCAGATTCTTTACAATTAGTGCCACCTGGGAAGTGCAAGCCAGCACAAGGCTGATGATTAAAACTTTGGAGAGCAATCCTGTTTGAAAGGCAAATGAAATATTGATGTGTGGTGGCCCTCAGACCACCTTCCACCTTTGCCTTCATGTTTCTCCGAAGTCAGCACCACCAAGTTCCTTTTGTTTGCTCTTGGTAAAGTCCTCTAAAGAGTCCCTTAATTAGTATCTTTCATGTTCCTGTTTGTACTCTCTTGTCTTTTATCTTGTTAAGACCCATGTAAGAAAAGTTTTCCTAAAGACAGTTTTTACTAAACCAAATTTGTTTAGTTTTAATTTTTATTATTCTTAAATATTTGTTTATTTGCACTGGCTTGTTTCATATACTTATTCTATTCTGATTTTCTGACAGAACCAGCATCCATAGCCTATAAATACACCAGATTTAGACAGACAGCAAAGCTGTCAGGCCTATGAAAAGTTGTTTTAACTGTCTTTTAGAGAGAGCATTTAACAACAGCCCACTTTGATCTCTGTGTCAGTGCAGCTAAAATCTGTGTTTGTAAGACAGAAATGCTTTTCTTTGCTCCATAACTGATTGTTGTTGCAGAGTCAGGAGATTTGAGTCCTATTAGAAGGCACATGGAGAGGGGTGAGCTGTGGTCAGTGTTAGCCTCAGACTTTTTTTCCTTTTGAAGATGTTCCTAATTTTGCTACCAATTCCTAGGTTCTCTAATGGTCAACAATACTCTAAGTGATGTACTGGCAGATGAAATTAGGCTGAGGAATAACTTAGAGACACACCTGCCACAGTGTCATGTCACTGTCTCATCAAACACTGCTTAACAGGACAAATCAGAGTATTTCATTTCCAAGTAGATCACTTGAGCGCCTTTGGCTTACCAAACAGGTAGGAAATAACAGAAAAGATACAATGTATATGTACTTTTAAACACACTTTCCAGGTTCTCTAATTTGATAGAATTGAATAGGTTTTCTTTGCTTGATGAATTGATTCCATAATTTTCTTCATTAGTTTTTAAGTTGAATGAGCCACTGAGAAGTCTCATTCTAAGGCCTTCTTTTTAAAATGCATTTATTTTTGGTTTTGGCTGTGGGCTACTCTCTAGTTGTAGTGTGGGGGCTTCTCTCATCACTGTGGCTTCTCTGGTTGCAGGGCGTGGGCACACAGGTCACGAGGACTTCAGGAGCTATGACTCTCACGCTCTAGGTGTGTGGGCTCAGTAGTTGTGACACATGGGCTTAGTTACCCCGTGGCATGTAGGATCTTCCCGGATCAGGGATCAAACGCAAGCGCCCTGTATTAGCAGGCAGATTCTTAACCACTGGACCACCAGGGAAGTCCCTTCTAAAAAGCCTGTTGGGTAGCATCACTGACTCAATGGATATGAGTCTGAGCAAAATCCAAGAGATAGTGAGAACAGGGAAGCCTGGCATGCTACAGTTCATGGGGTTACAGGGTGTCAAACATGAATTAGCAATTGAACAACAATAGCTAGCACAGCAGGCAAGTGAAGAATGTAAGTATTCTAAAAGTGTTATTTTGTGTGTAGCACCAGTCCCTCAGTTGTAATTCTGCTTTTCTTTTCAGCTTTCATGATGAATTTATAATGGTGGTGCCCGTGTGGAGCAAACACTTGTTTGACTCTTCTTCGCTGATGACTGGTTGGCCCCAGTCCTGCATAGCACTTTCTGCTCTTCAAGTCATTATTAGCATTTATCATAGTTGATAATCTCCTTGAAACATGACCTCACTTGGCCGCAGGATATCAGTCCTACTCTCAGCCTTCCACTTCACCAGGCCACTCCTTCTCAGTCTCCTTTGCTATTTCCTTTGGATCTTCCTGGCTTCTAAATATTGAAGTGTGCCAGGCGCAGACTTTAAACTAGCTCCCTCCTCTCTCCACAGTCGCTTGTGGTTTCATCTGCTCTCCTAACGTTAATCCCAGGCTGGTCGAAGCTTGGGTTGTTCCTCTTATAGTCTCACATGTCTCACTGCCCACGTGACATCTCCAGTTGGCAACTGAACCTCAAATTCTTCACTCGCTTTCATGTCCCACTAAGAATTAATTCCTTTTCAAGTCTTTTGCATCTCAGTAAATGGCAATGCCATCAGTCATTCTAGACATTCAGGCATAAACATCGTGATGTCATCTGTAAATCTTACTTTCTTGCTCTTAAACTTAATCCTTTAGCAAACTCTGCAAGCTCGAACCTTAAAATATTCAAAATCTGACTACCTCTGAATACTTTGATCATTGCCACCCTGCACCAAAGTACCATTAAGTTTCATCTGGATAATTGCTGTAGCTGTTTTTACGGCTTCTGCTCTTGACCCCTGCCTTCATCTTTTCTCTATACAGCAGCCATAATAATTAAAAAAGAGGAAGAACATTGGTTCAGGTTCCTCCTCTGCTCAAACTCCTCACAGAGTAAAATCAGTATATGATTGGACTCTCCTCTTTTCAATGACCACCCCAACCCCACCCTGGCTTCCTACTGTCCTCTTGTCTCCTTGCCTAGCTCTCTTTTGCTTCTGGTGGCCTCCTTGCTGCTCCTCACATATGGCAAACTCACTCCCTTCTCAGCATCTCTGCATCTGCCTGGGATGTACTCATCTCCAGGTACCCTCCATCCTCATGACTTCTTTGAGGTCCCTCCCCTACTTAAAGTCCCCTTAAAGTCTTCAGAGAGGCTTTGGTTGACTTCCCGATGTTAAGGAACAATCTCTTCCTTCTGTACCCTCTTCTTGAGCTTAATTTTTCTTTTTAAAGATTTTATCTATGTATTTTTGGGTACACTGGATCTTTGTTGCTGCAAGTGGCCTTTCTCTAGTTGCAGCGAGTGCAGGTTACTCTTACTTTTGGTGCACAGACTTCTCATTGTGGTGGCTTCTCTTGTTGCCGAGCATTTGCTCTACATGCTGGGGCTTCAGTAGTTGCCTCTCTCGGGTTTAGTTGCTCCATGGCACGTGGGATCTTTCTGGACCAGGGATCGACCCATGTCCTCTTGTATTGGCAGGCACAGTCTGAACCACTGGTCCATCAGGGAAATACTGCTTCATTTTTCTTTATACAACTTATCCTTACCTGATTTTTTAAAATGTATTTGTATTTCTTTCTGCTGCAATAAAAGGATAGAGATTTTGTTTGGTTCACTGCTGCATATCTGACGTGGAACAGTGTCTTACACATAATAGATATTCAGTATTTGTGTTATTATTTATTTAGACTGCACTGAATATCTTGTGAAATCCCAGTTCCTCAACCAGGGACTGAACCCGGACCAGGGCAATGAAAGCATCAAGTGCTGACCACTAGACTGCCGAGGACCTCCCAATATTTGTGGGATGAATAAATAAATCTCATATGAAGTTGAAAATATTTAAAAAGTAAATCTGAAAAAAGTGTGGTTTTAGCACAGAATTAAATGGGCATATCAATGGAATGAAATAAATAGTCAGAAAATGATTTGTATTTATCTAAGATATTATGATATAATAACTAATCACCTATTAGTTCAGAAGTGATGGGTAATTTTCAGTGATTAGCAAACTTTTTTTGGTCAAGAGAGGGATAGTTAATATTTTAGCTTTTCAGGCTCCTATCACAACTCTTATAACAATTACGGAAGGGAAAGGAGCCATAGACAAATATAAATGAATAGATATGGCTAGATTTGACCCATGGTAGTTTGCCTACCCCTGGATTACTAAATTAGTAATAATAAACTTCATCAGGTTAGTGATTTTTATATATTTTATTGTTCACTGATAGATCCCAGGTACACAGAACATCCTTGGCATAGAATAAGGGCATTCAATAAAAATTGTTGATTTGAACTAAATCAAAATGACATTTGAAGACCTGGCTCTTTGGGATGAAATGAACTTAGTTCCTGTCCTTACATCATATAATTGTATAAATTGCAATAGATAAATGTGAAATGATGAAAATGGTTGGATGTGCAGGTATATATTTATCTCTCTTTGGATGAGAGTGTTATTTCTAAGCATAAATGCAGTAGACGAAATTAGCTGTGAAAAAAGCATTTCCTTATTTGAAAATGTAAAACACTGCGACCCCATGGAGCCTGCACCAGGCTCCTCTGTCCATGGGATTTTCTAGGCAAGAATACTGGAGTGGGTTGCCATTTCCTTCTCATATATATATATATATATATATATATATATATATATATATATACATACATACACACACACACCATAAAAATAAAGGAACATAAAAAATAGAAAAAGTTACCATACATTAAAAAAGGCTCATAGCCTTTATGCAGAAAACATATATATGTATTGATAAGAAAAATATGAATAATCTAATGATAAAATGGGCCAAATCCAGGCATTTCCTGGGTTACATACAAGTAAATCCCTGAAAAAATAGTCAACTGTTAATAACTTTTAAAAAATACAAAGGAAAATAAGATCTAATTTATAACTATCAACATATAAAAATAAAAAGATAAAAGGATAATACTAAATATTGGTTCACATACCTTGCTGATGAAAGTAAATTTACGCCATCTTTTAGAAACACATTTTTGTAGTACATTTAAAAAAACCCTTTATATCTTTTTAATGCGTCAAGTAATTTACCTTCCAAGAATCTGTCCTCAGGAAATAATTAACAATGATATCAAGGATTTATGGTCAAGAAAGTTCAACATACTTTCATAATAAAATACAGTAGGAAATAGTTTACATATTTAATTAATAGAGAAATGGTTCAACAAATTATGATATATCTGCAAGATTGAAGATATAGTGTCACTGTGACTATTTTTTGAAGATTTTTAATGATATGAGAGTGCTAATGATTGAGTAATGAGTATAAGAAGGAGAATAAAAAGCTGATTATCCAGGATTATTTCAATTATGTAAAATATATCAGGCAGAGCAAGAAGATTAGAAGAAAAGATTCCAAGATGTTAACCATGGTTTTGTCTGGATTTTAGGATTGTGGATAGTTTTTGTTCTCCATTTTGTATTTTTCTATTTTGTTACAAGGCTCCCACATTTGCTATCTTAACATCAATATATATTGTCTTTTTTATAAATGAACTTAAAATTCTAAGAAAGCCAACTGAGTGTAGGCACAGATGACTCACATAAAAAGGAAGTATAAAAAGCAAATGTTTGAAAAAATTTTGGCCTCATAAATAAAAGAATGCAAGTTAAAATAAATATGAGATAATTACCTTAGATATTTATAAAAACATTTTTACTGCCTATGAGGAATAAAAAATGACTTTAAGATTTGTATTCCTTGGTCTGTATGATCAAAGGTATGTTACTGGTGTGAGCTGCCCTATCTGATAGGTTAATAATTTGCCACATTAAAATTTTAATTTTAGCTAGATAAAGTAGAGTAAAAGAAATTTTTCTGGCAGTCTAGTGGTCAGGACTGAGCCTTCCAGAACAGGGGGTGCAGGTTTGATTCCTGGTTAGGGAGTTAAGATCCCACATGCCTTGTGGCCCAAAAGCCAAAAAACATAAAACAGGAGCAATATTGTAACAAATTCAATAAAAACTTAAAAAAATAGAATGAAAAATCCATTTCAAGTGCTCAGCAAGCACATGCCTAGTTACTGTCTTGAACACGCCAGATATAGTTTTCTATCATTGCAGACAATCCTGTGGACAGGGCTGCTCCAGCATATATATGATAACTTATTTAGCTCAGTCTGTCATCTTTGAAAGATATCAACCACTTTTAGAGCGCAAGAGAGAAGGGACATCATATATAAAAGAGGAGAAGTTTCAGAAATAGTTATATCTAGAAATTACACTTCATTTGTTTAACCAACAGTTTTAAGTACCTACTGTGTGTCTGTCTGTGGAGACAGATTTTTACTTGCTCTTCCTCCAGAAACTTCCATGGCTGTTTCCTCAGTTCTTTGTTAAAATGTGGCCTTATACAGAGAAGTTCTCCAAGCAGTTTATTAATAGATAAAGTAGTAACCCTTCCCTATGCCTCCTCCTCCTGCTGCATTGCCTGTACCGCTTGCTCTTTATTTTTCTCAGGAGCCTGTTTGTCTTCTCTATTTTTATCACTTATATGTTTGTTAATTTATTTATGGTGTATCTCTTGATTAGAATTAGAGTTCTAATAGAGTATAGACTTTTCTTTTCTTTTTTTGGTTCACTGTTCTAATTCCTAGTCTAATACTTAGTTCTGATTTAATAGTTCATGTCCCTAAGTGAAATTTGAAGTTCATGTCCGTGAAATTTGACTGATATGAGATAAAATTCATCTGAAAGTAGATGAGGACAGATATTTCAAAAGATGGATTTTTTTCTTGGAAAGGATAACAAAGGTGGATTTTTTTTCCCAGTGTAAAGCACATTACAAATCGAGAATCAATCTTACAGAATTAAATTAAAATATTAAAAAAAATAATGATATATACCAGAGATTTGGGGAGAGATTTAAACTGCAATTGGGCTTCCCTGGTGGCTCAGACAGTAAAGAATATGCCTGTAATGCAAGATGCCTGGGTTTGATCCTTGGGTTGGGAAGATCTCCTGGAGAAGGGAATGTCTACCCACTCTAGTATTCTTGCCTGGAAAATTCTCTGGACACAGGAACCTAGCAGGCAATAGTACATGGGGTCGCAAAGAGTCAGACACGACTGAGCAATTAACACACTTCAGCTCCCTCCAAAAACAGATTAAAGCGTAATGGTTCATTAGAATGGAATCTATGGAATAACCTTTTGAAATAAGTGTTTAGATATTGATGGTACATAGGAATATTTGATAGGAAATAATAGTGTCTGCAAACAGAAACTTTAAAAACACATGTATTATATATAAAATTAATTTAATGTGATGTGGTTTTTTTTTTTTTTTAGTTATTTCTAATCTTTGTGGGAAAGAGACTGCCTGCCCTTAATGTCACAGTGTAAGATGCAGGCTCTAGAGGTGAAAAAGTTGTCATTCATCTGTGGCAGAAAAAATATCTTGAATGATTTATGTGAATTTCTTGTCCAAATAAATTGAGAAATAGGTTTCACACAGTTGTGAACCTAGAATTTCCACAACCAGGATTTTGAGGAAAGCCTTCATCTAGAAGTAGATTCCTTTAATTTGTCCACAGACTAAAGCAAATCTGGGGGGTTCTTTAGCAAATGTTCAGCTGCAGATAATGCAAATGTGATTCTATGGTAGCTCCAAATACCCCCATTCAATTGGTGAAATGTCAGCTGTTCTTCCTTGATGAGGAAGAAGCATCTGTAGGTTGGTTATGGTGGAATTTTTAACCACCTACCCAAATTTAATGTATTTTTATCCTGTGTATCAGAAAAAAATCACCATAAGAGCCAGTGCTGTAAAGATATTAAATGAAATAAATCCTACTTTATATCCATCATGGGAAAATCAATTTTATATTAGTTTAGTGATCACATTAAATTTTAATCTAAGGTTAGGTGTTCCACAAATAAAATCTAACCCTTAGTTAACCTAAGATAAATGAGTCCTTTCTTATTCTCTATTATTCTTTCATTTAAAAATTAATTGGCCATTCATTTCATAAACATTTATTGATCATTTTGTATTTATCAGGCATTGCATTATCTGCTAAAACAATAACTAAAAGATGGTATAACAGCATAATTTATTGCCATTAATTGCATCATTCCCTACATAGCTATGAGATTGTGTGTGTGAGCTCAGTTGTGTTCAACTCTGTGACCCCATGGACTGTGGCCAACCAGGCTTCTCTGTCTATGGGATTCTTCAGGCAAGAATACTGGAGTAGGTTGCCATTTCCTCCTCCAGGGGATCTTCCCAACCTAGGGATCAAACCCGTGTCTCTTGTGTCTCCTGCATTGGCAGGCGATTTCTTTACCACTAAGCTACCTGGGAACACATTGAAAACCTTTTAGTTCTGATAACACCCCTGTCAGGCAGGTGTCATTTAATAGATGGGAAAAAAGTGAGATCCCCCGCTTGGAGGGAAAGTGACTTAGCAAAACAAACCCTGTACCCTTTCTTCCTTTTAGTGAAGACTTATTTTCCAAACCAAAACACTGGGACACACAGTTTGAGAAGGGAGTTTTTCTCTTTGGTGATTTTACTTGTGTGCAGGGTATTAAAGGAATATCTGATTAAATTATATTTCCTTACTCTTTTGATTAATCACCTTATTGAAAAGAATAAATTATGTAAAAATTGGGAACTGTCTAAGAACATCTGGAACATCTGGCCACCATACTGACCCATTGTAATCTTGTGACTATTTAAATGTTCTCTGCCCAGTCCTTGAGTCTTTTCTCACATCCTATGTTCCCTTGCTCACTTCTTTTTATTTTTTTAACTCCATTTGTTTTTTTCCTACCACCCAACTCTTTCATTTAGTTTCAATTGTGTATCTTAGCTTTTGCAATTTGTCTACTCTGACATGCTTGGAAATTTGCAGTTTGTTTAGCAGGATAACCACCTTTGGCCTCATTTACTCCCACATGAGGGTCAGAGCCCGCGGTCTTTGTTGATGTTCCCTTTGCTCCAGAGTCGTCTCTTCTCGCTTAGCCGACTTGGAGAAGAAGGCACGAGCATAGATCCTCTGAGCTTACCAGATAGTCTTTGGATGAACAAGTCAAAATGACTGGCAAGGGTTTGGCTTTTTCTTATGTTTCTGTTTTCCTCTCCAGGTATTGTCTATGTTCGCATCCTCCCATATGGGTCAGTTATTTGAGGTGAAAGTGTATAGAGATGTGAGCCATCTGTAATCCCCTTCACCAGTTTTTGTACCTATAATGGCTGTTTCCTCTTTATTTTCCTCACATCAAGTGGAAAAGTATTTTCCAGCAAAGTCAGGCTTGAGGATGGAGGGAGAAGGCTGTGTGCAGCAGGAAAGAGAAGCAGATCAGGGAGAAGGGGCGGTGGTCTGTGAAAGAATTCGGGCTCAAAGATGAGATGACAACCATACTTAAAGGCGAAGCTACTGCTGAATGATAAACTTGGAGTGGATTTTAGGCAGGAATATTTTTATTCAAAGCAACTTTCAAAAGCAGAAGAAATGTTATCAATAACCATTTCAGGACAATTTTTTGAAGGTTCCGATATTGAGTTATAAAGAACACACTGAGTTGTTTGGCGTCTCTTTCCAGGTTTGCAACACAACCACAGACAGGAAGCATGCAGACACCTTTTTGGAGAAGTGTGTTACTGAGTCAATAATGAACATTGTGAGCGGCTTCTTTAATTCACCCTTTTCAGACAACAGTACCAGCCTCCAGGTAACATTACCAAAAAGTAAAAAGCATCCTGTCACACAGAATTTCTGTACCTTATTTGAGTGGAAAAAAATGTAATATGGCCAGAAAGTCCTTTTTCGCCCTTCTAAAGATCAGTCTTCTTTCATAGTATTCACTGTTATACCCCTTTCTGAGTTTCCCAGTCTTTATTTTCAATAAATGAAACTTCAAGCTGAATTCTTTTTGCTCTCTCTAAGCAAAATAGGAACTTTCACAACTGTAGATTGACTGTTTCCCATGTGTCAAAATAAACTGGTATGATTCCTTAAATGGATAGACATTTTAACTCAATAATTCCAATTTAGTAAATCCTGAAAGAATTAGCATGGATTTATATACTAAGATTTTCACTGAAGTATTTATAATACTTAAAAATTGATGTCAACTTTAAATGTTCACAAGCAAGAAATTAACTACTTTGGTGGCTCAGATGGAAAAGAAAATGCCTGCAGTGTGGGAGACCTGGGTGCCATCTATGGTTTGGGAAAATTCCCTGGAAAAGGAAATAGCAACCCATTCCATTATTCTTGTCTGGAGAATTTCATAGACAGAGGAGCCTGGTGGCGTACAGTCCATGGGGTCGCAGAGAGTCAGACACGACTGAGTGACTAACACTTTCACTTTCATTTATAAATACTTAAAATTTGATGTCAACCTCAAATGTCCTCAGGCAGGAGATTAGCTAAATATATTGTGGTTTATCTATAGGTGGCTTATTATATCTCAATTAAAAGTCATGGTTTAAAAGAAAAATTGATGACTAAGGAAAATAATCACAAAGCAATATAAAGTGAAATAGGCCACAAAATTACATTATAGTGTCCTCCAAGTTTGTGTGTATAAAGAATATATGTGCATATATACATAGAAAAACTCAGTAATTACCTTAAAAATGTTGATACTAATTATCTTTACTTGTTAGGATTATTGGTGATTTTCATTTGTTTGGTTGCCAAATATTCTACAGTGATTATATATTGCTCTTATGAAAATGGTATTTCAGTTTTACCTTTTTAGAGAAAACTTTTGGACTGTTAAAATCATGTAAAATTGTTTTTGTAGGTCAAAATTGCTGTCTCTTCTACTTGCTCATCAATGAAACCTAAACATACAATCAATGAAACAAACAAACCCAAAGCACCTGTTCCATTTATGTGTGCTTGATTGCTCAGTTGTGTCTGACTCTCTGTGACCCCATGAACTGTGCCCAATAGGCTACTCTGTCGATATAATTTTCCAGGCAAGAATACTGGCTTCAATTCAGTTCAGTCCCTCAGTCATGTCTGACTCTTTGTGACCCCATGAATTGCAGCACGCCAGGCCTCCCTATCCGTCACCAACTCCCAGAGTGCCATTTTCTAATCCATGTTCTGTTTATACTTAGAAATAAACCAGGAATTATAAAAGCATACTTAAATTTATATCATTGGCTTCAAGAAATGTCATATTTGCCAGATTAAGAATATAGGTAAAATAATGAATTTTCTATAGTGTCTAATGTGGTTCTTGTCATGAAATCAGTACATAATAAATATCTGTTGAATGAGATGTTCATTGAATAGCACTGAAACTTAAAAGACAAGATTGTATTTTATTTTGATGGGCCTGTTTTGATAATGAATAGCTATCACATCAGAAGGGTTAATGGTTTGATGACCTGTTTGCCTCTTTCTGTTTTCAGACACATCAGCCAGTTTTTATTCAGCTGCTCCAGTCTGCCTTCAGAATTTATAACTGCACCTGGCCAAATCCCTCCCAGAAAGCCTCAGTGGAGTCCTGTATCAGAACTTTGGCTGAAGTAGGTAAGTTTGAGTGTCAGATTTTACTTACTTCACATTATGTAAAAGAAATCAGGCTTTTATCTAATAGGCAGTATAAAGCAGCTTGTGTGACTTCTATAAAGGTGAAGAGCAGAGATGAGCAAACGATTCTGAACATCGCATCCTTTTAGGGAGGAGAGTATAATTATTAAATTTCTTCATTTTAAATATTTTTAAAATACTTATCTTTAAATTATTATATTTCTAACCTTCAATTAATATTTTGTGCTTTAATATAGCTCAGTAGAGTATTACACAAATGAGTCTGTTTTGTTATCTGAGATTTTATTATGCAATTGCCTATTAAGTAGCCTATTATATTAATATCTGCAGGAGAACTTCTTGAGGGGTTTTTAGTTTTCTAATTTTGTGTGAAATCTGTTCATATTTATTTGAGCCTCTATTATCCATAGGAGGCTTCAGAAATTACAGATAAAATGGAATGCCAGAGAATAACACTTAAGGGAAGGTTAGTGTATTCTAGAAAGTATTTTTCAGAGTTCTCCCCCCCCTTTTTTTTTTTTTTTGAAGTAAATTTGGACTGTTCTATATGGCAGAAAGGAGGAGGGAAAAGAAATACAGACTGGACTGGACTTCAGAAAACAAACAGGAGCTGAATCATTCGTCTCAGCTAATGGTGGTTCTGCAGGCATTGCAGGCATTGGAAAGGGCAGCTTATCGTGTGTTTCATTATTGTGATCATCATCACTGCTGACATTTGTCAGCATATACCATTTGCCATGCTAAGCAATTTATGTGTATTATCTCATTTAATCCTTAGATAGGCTCATCACTTATTTACGTTTTACAGCTGGGGAAACAGAATTATCTAGATCAGTTAACTTGGCCAGGGTTACAGTATGTGCTTAGTAAATATTTGATAAATGAATAAATGGTTTAACTAATTAATGATCACTTGAAATATTTTAGTCTCTTCTCCTCTTGTGCAATTTGGTTTAAGTAATTTAATATTGACAAAATGTAATGATGGCCCACCCAATTTTAATTTGAATACATTCAAAAGGAGTTATAAGCTAAAAGGATCAATTGAAAATTATTAGAAATAAGAGATGAATGGAGAAGGCAATGGCATCCTACTCCAGTACTCTTGCCTGGAAAATCCCATGGGCGGAGGAGCCTGGTGGGCTGCAGTCCATGGGGTCGTGAGTGAAGAGTTGGACACAGCTGAGCGACTTCACTTTCACTTTTCATTTTCATGTATTGGAGAAGGAAATGGCAACCCACTCTAGTATTCTTGCCTGGAGAATCCCAGGGACGGCGGAGCCTGGTAGGCTGCCGTCTATGGGGTCTCACGGAGTTGGATACGACTGAGGCGACTTAGTAGCAGGAGCAGCAGAGAACTAGGTGTAAATAAGTATTAAACTTGGCAGATCTTCTATATATCCCAAAGAGAGAATACCTTTGAAAAACTGTGTCACAACAATAAAAATATTTTAGGCAAAATAAGAAACATAAGAGTAAAATTATATTGCTATTTTGAAGGATATAAAAGATTTTAATAAATGATTTGTTTGAATTTTTAATAAATGATTTTAACTTATTTTTTATTTAGCAAATGGATTTTATTTAAATTTAATCAATGGATTTATTTAAATTATGTTAAATTTATAAGATTTAATAAATAAATTGGAGAAGGAAATGGCAACCCACTCCAGTACTATTGCCTGGAAAATCCCATGTACGAAGGAGCCTGGTAGGCTACAGTCCATGGGGTCACAAAGAGTCGGACACGACTGAGCGACTGCATTTTTTTTTTCCAATAAATAAATACTGTTTTGGGATTATAAAATTCAACTTGTAAGGATGTCAGTTCTCCACAGTTAGTAATTTTACTGCTTTCAAACAGGACTCCTTCTTTGCATACACTCTCTACCCCCTCCACTTGGGCCTAGACCCCCCATGCAGGGCCACACCCACAAGGCTGTGTCCTCTGACAGCCTGGCCTCTGCCTCCTTCTTGTGGAAGCTTCCTCCTCACATCCCACTGGTTGCACACAGCCCCCATCAGGCTATTGCTCTCTTGCCCGGTGGCCTCTGACTGTGCTGGGTCGTTCGTTAGCATGGATACCCTTATCATCTTTGTGACCATGCCAGGCTGTCCACCAGTATGGACAGCTTCCTTACCAAAGTCTGATTCTCCATTCCAGGGCGCCTCCTAGGCACATGCCTTCCACTCCTTTCTGGGTGTGACAACTCTGGACCACCTCAGCCCCTAATGCATCCTTACCCAGTGTTGGCGCTTGACTTTGCTCTGCTCTGCCTCTGGTTTTAAGATAGAATGTGTGTGAAAGTAGCTCAGTTGTGTCTGACTCTTTGCAGCCCCATGGACTATACAGTCCAAGGAATTTTCCAGGCCCGAATACTGGAGTGGATAGCCTTTCCCCTCTCTAGGGGATCTTCCCAACCCAGGGATCGAACCCAGGTCTCCCACATTGCAGGCAGGTTCTTTACCAGCTGAGCCACAAGGGAACCCCTAGGACAGAATTGTTCAAGAAGAGAAGGAAGAGGCCATCATGAAAGTGAAAGGGTTAGTCTATCAGTCATGTCCGACTCTTTGTGACCCCATGGACTGTAGCTCGCCAGGCTCCTCTGTCCCTGGAATTCTCCAGGCAAGAATACTGGAGTGGGTTGTCATTCCCTTCTCCAGGGGATCTTCCTGATTCGGGGATCAAACCCAAGTCTCTTGCATTGTAGGCGATCCTTTACCATCTGAGCCAGGCTATCCTACATACTGTCAAAAATAAAGAACACAAAAGAGAACCTAAATTTTGTTTTGAAAAGATGCACATAGCAAAGTGTCCAGCAAGATATAAATAAAGTAAAAACCTTTACAAGACCTTGCGTCACAAATATATAGACACCATTAACCAGTCTTTCTTACTGACAATAAATTATTAATAAAATTTTAAAAAGATATAAATAAAGTATTAACACAGGTTATTGCTTGGGGGTAGAATGGTGCTATTGTCCATACTTTTCTGTAACTTGTGAGTTTTTAATAATAGATCTCAAATTGTAATAAAACAATATTAAAAGCATTTTCATTTTGACCCAGTCAGCTGGGAAATATACTATCAAAAGATAATCTAAAGGAAAAGCAAAAAAATATGATGATTTGTTTTTACAAAGGAAATTTTTTTGCATTGTCTTTGCTGTCAAGTATGTTTCTGTATTTTACATTTTAAGGCAGTCTCCCTTCTTCCTCCTCATCTTCCTGCTTCTTCTCTCCCCTTTCCTCTTTCTCCTACCCCCCTTTTTTTTCACTTCCTTTTTGTCTCCTCCTCTTCTTCCCTAAGCGTTGATATTCAGCAAATACAGTGGGGGGAAACATGGGGCATGGAGGGTATGCTGTTCATACCACTTACAAATTGAGAGATGAAGAGCTCTGAGCCACAAGTGAGATGCCATGCTGTATTTTCCGTCTGAGTTGCAATTCCAGTGTTGCAGTCAGGCCAGTTCTTGCAGAGCAGGGTGGCACAACTTTGGAAATTTAAAACAGTCACTGAAACTCTACAGTCTAAGAATAGAATTTATTTTTATGTTACAGGACTTCATTTTCTACCATTTCCTTTACTCTTTATGATTTAACAGGAAATTTTAGTCTCTTTTTGTATGCTATAGAGACACATGTGAAAGGAAGTCCAAAAAATATCTTAAGTCAGTAATCAAAGTAGGTTTGGAAGAATGCTTTGGTATAAAGTCTCAGTTTTATCTTTGTGTGAAAGCATGTTTTTTAAATTGAAATATACTTGATTTGCAGTGTTTCAGGTGCCCAGCCAAGTGGTTCACTTGTGCATGCATTTGTGCGTGCGCGTGCACACACAGACACATTTTTCCAGGTTCTTTTCCATTATAGGTTATTGCAATTTATTGAATATAGTTCCTTGTGCTATATAGTAGCATCTTGTTGGCTACCTATTAAGGTTTTATGTGCAGTAGTATGTATATGTTAATCCCAAACTCCTAGTTTATCACTCCCCTTGCCCCCTGCCAATTTTCCCCTTTATAACCCATTAATTTGTTTTCTTTTTTAAATATATTATCTTTATTTATTTTTTAAAATTTATTTAATTGGAGGCTGATTACTTTACAGCATTGTAGTGGCTTTTGCCATACATTGACATGAATCAGCCATGAGTGTACATGTGTACCCTTGTCCCAAACCTTCCCCCCAACCACCCCACATCCTCTGGGTTGTCCCAGTGCACCACTTTGAAGTTAGACTGGTCATCTGTTTCATATATAGTAATATACATGTTTCAGGGTTATTCTCTCAAATCATCCGACCCTCAGCTTCTCCCACAGAGTCCAGAAGTCTGTTCTTCTTGCATCCCTGGGATAAAGCCCACTTGGTCATGATGTATAATCTTTTTAACATGTTGTTGGATTCTGTTTGCTAGAATTTTGTTGAGGATGAACATACATCTATGTTCATCAGTGATAATTGGCCTGCAGTTTTCTTTTTTGTTGCACGTTTGTCTGGTTTTGGTATTAGGGTGATGGTGGCCTCATAGAATGAGTTTGGGAGTTTACTTTCCTTTGCAGTTTTTTGGAAGAGTTTGAATAGGATAGGTGTTGCTGCTGCTGCTAAGTTGTTTCAGTCGTGTCTGACTCTGTGCAACCCCATAGATGGCAGCCCACCAGGCTCCTCTGTCCCTGGGATTCTCCAGGCAAGAACATTGGAGTGGGTTGTCATTTCCTTCTCCAATGCATGAAAGTGAAAAGTGAAAGTGAAGTCACTTAGTCATGTCCGACTCATAGCAACCCCATGGACTGCAGCCCACCAGGCTCCTCCATCCATGGGATTTTCCAGGCAAGGGTACTAGAGTGGAGTGCTATTGCCTTCTCCAGGATAGGTGTTAGCTCTTCTCTAAATTTTTGGTAGAATTCACTTGTGAAGCCATCTGGTCCTAGATTTTTGTTTGTTGGAAGATATTTGATTACAGTTTCGATTTCCATGCTTGTGATGGGTCTGTTAAGATTTTCTATTTCTTCCTGGTTCAGTTTTGGAAGGTTATACTTTCCTAAGAATTCATCCATTTCTTCCAAGTTGTCCATTTTATTGGCATATAGTTGCTGATAGTAGTCTCATATAATCCTTTGTATTTCTGTGTCGTGATTTCTCCATTTTCATTTCTAATTTTATTGATTTGATTCTTCTCCCTTTTTTCTTGATGAATCTGGCTAATGGTTTGCCTATTTTATAATCTTCTCAAAGAACCAGCTTTTAGTTTTGTTGATTTTGCTATAGTCTCCTTTGTTTCTTTTTCATTTATTTCTGCTCTGATTTTTATGATTTCTTTCCTTCTACTAACTTTGGGATTCTTAATTTCTTCTTTTTCTAATTGCTTTAGGTGTAAGGTTAGGTTATTTATTTGATGTTTTTCTCGTTTCTTGAGGTAGGCTTGTATTGCTGTGATCCTTCCTCTTACCACTGCTCTTGCTGAATTGAATCCATAGGTTTTGGGTTGTGTTTTCATTTTCATTTGTTTCTATGCATACTTTGATTTCCTTTTTGATTTCTTCTGTGATCTGTTGGGAGAACCATTAATTATTTTTCTGTGTCTGTGAGTCTGTTTCTGTTTTGTTAAGAAGTTCATTTACATCATTTTCTAGAATTTCACATATAAGTGATATCATATGATATTTGTTTTTCCCTGTCTGACTCACTTCACTTAGTATGATAATCTCTAGGTCCATCCATCCATGGCGCTGCAAATGGCAAGCATATTTCCTTCCAGTTCCTCATTTGTTGTTTCCAACTGAACAGTTAGGAAACTATCCGTCTGCATTTGTCCCCCTCTCCTACTGCATAACGGCCTAGTTTGACCCCGCTTTACTTCCTTTCTGGACCACATAGGTATGCTGTGTTCTTTCCTCACTTAAAAAAAAAAAAAGCTACCAGAATAATCTTGATGTGAAATTCTGTTGTTTTAAAAACATCAACAACAAAGCCCTCAGCCTTCAGCAGCATCCCTTGGTCCAATAAGCTAGGATGGATTCCTCATTGCACATTTGTGGCCTTGCCAGCACAGCCCGGCCTCCTCTTTTGACTAGTTGCTCACTGCTTCTCACCCCCTCACAGAGAACTGGATATTCTGCCGCAGATATTGCTCACATAATAAGTCTCTTTTTCTCTCCAGTTTCCACCATTGCCATTTGTCAGTATCTTTTTCCATTACTAGAAAATTTTTATTGTTCAAATTTCCCCATTAAAGCCATTTCTGACTTACAGGTCCAGATCTGAACTCATCCCCATTTGACCATTTATACTTTTCTTACATCTTAACTTTATCCTATCTTACACCATCGCTAAGTATTAATCTACTAGCTTTTGAGGGACAACGACTATGAAATGTCTGTGAAAAATACATTAATAAAAGGTATTGTCTAAGATGAAAAAGTGAAAAGCAAATTCTGCTTTGGGATGGGTTTTTGTTGTTCAGTTACCAAGTCATGTCCAACTCAGTGCAACCCCACGGCCCTGCCCTTCATTGTTTCCTGGAGTTTCCACAGACTCACGTCCATTGAGTTGGTGATGCCATCCAACCATCTCATCCTCTTTCATCCTCTTCTCCTGCCTTCCTGATGCTCTTTCCCAGCATCAGGGTCTTTTCCAATGAGTAATGGGTCGACCACATCTTTTTTTTGTTTGTTTATTGGTGGATATGCTTCATGGAAAAACACATCATCAAAATGAAAGCATTCAGAAGTGAGCATCTGTGGTTGTAAAGGGATCTAAACCTCCCTTACTTATGTAGTGATGTTTCATGAAGGGGGACCCCTTCCAGGGCGTGAAACTGGGCTCTTGTCTAACACTTGAAAATGAATTGTCCAAGGAGACACATGTGCTGACAAAGCAAGAGATTTTATTGGGAAAGGGCGCCCAGGTGGAGAGCAGTAGGGCAAGGGAAACCAGAAGACCTGCTCTGCCATGTGGCTCCTGGCTTGCAGTTTTATGGTGATGGGATTAGTTTCCACTTTGTCTTTAGCCAATCATTCTGACTCAGAGTCCTTGCTGGTGGTGCATGCCTTGTTCAGCCAAGATGGATGCCAGTGAGAAGGATGCTGGGAGGTGGTTGGACATGCAGCGTCTCTTTTTGACCTTTCCCAAACTCTTCCGGTTGGTGGTGACTTATTAGTTCGATGTTCCAGGACCTCCTGTTATAAAACAACTCATGCAAATAGTTACTATGGTGCCTGGCCAGGATGGGTGGTTTCAGTCAGTGTGCTTCCTCTAACAGTATTTGAAAACATTTGAAAAAATTTAGACATATAAAAAAGAAGTCTTATCTTCCAACATTTGAAGGTGTGAATGGATTTCCTTTACAGGTTCCTAGGAATAGGATTGTAGTTAATATTTGGCAACTGAAAGAGGCAGATTAAAAAAAAAATTTTTTTTTTTGACCATGCCACACAACTTATGGGATCTCAGTTCCCTGACCAGGGATTGAACCTTGGCAGTGGAAGCACCGAGTCCTAACCATTAGACTGCCAGGAAACTCCCCAGGAGGCAGATTTTTGTCCCACTTCAAAGAGTAACTATTTACAGTTAGTGCATTTTTTAAAACCTTAGGCGTCACATGTGACTCTTCCCTTTTGTTCACATTAAATACAATAGCAAGTTCTACTGGTTCCACTTCCAAAATCCATCAGTTTTTTTGTTCTCTTGTCAGACAGTCTTTTCAAATGCACTATGATATGACATGGATTATAGAAGAATCTCATTACTGAATACCCTACCTCTACCCCAGTCTCGCTACAATCCATTTTCTATATAGTAGTTATAGTGATCTTAAAATGTAAATCAAATCATATCAGTCATTTATGTAAAACTTTCCATTGCACTAAAAATTCCTATTCCTTGTCATGACCTAGAAAGACCTTCATCATCTGAGTTTCATCTGCTACTACTTTCTCTCATTTCCCTATCCCCATCTCTGATCCACCCACCTTGGCCTACATTCCGTTTCTCATCTGTAAACCTTTTTCTCATCCCAGGGCTTTTGCATGTACTATTCCTGTTATTTGAATCCTTCTCTCCCATATGATGACGTGTTCAAATGTTAAATGCTCAGTGAAGTGCCCCAGATATAGTTTTCCATATGTAGTTTTCCAGCTTCTTCCTACCCGTTGTCCTGTCTGTTTTATTTTTGTCTTAGCCCTTACCACTGTTTGAAAGCACCTTGTTTGTTTACCTCTTTGTTGTCTGCTTCTCCCTTTAGAATATAAACTACAAAATCAGGGATTTTGCTTTATTCACTGATTACTTCTGCTTTAAAGTGTCTGGTTCTGACATAGCTGGTTTTTGAATGTTGTTGACTGACAATAATCCCTGAGCTAGATATTTTTGCAGAGGGTGAACTTTAGGCATAGAAAGGTTAAATAACTTACCTGATTAATAAGTTGAGCTGGATTTGAAATCCAAGTTTCTCTGAGTATGAAGTTGATGCTGTACCATGTTGCTCCAGAGCCCTTTCTTAGAAAGCCCCAACATATAAACTAGGACTATGGCAGTTTGGCTCACCAGGTAGGGATCTGTCTGACGTGTTACAACTCAGGTGCAAAGTCATTTTTGTGTTTCAACTCCTTTTTAAGAATACAAAGAGGCATTTATTGCAATTGAAATATGTATGAATTTATATTAAAGAAAACAGTGAATATATGTATTTAAGAAAAATGTTACGAAGTCAAAGAGAATACTTAATTTTTATAAAGCAAAATTTCAGTGCATTTACAAACTGGTAAACACATTCTTATAAAGGCAGATAATTTTTATATTGTCTATTCTAGTTATATTTATATAACATTTTGTCATTTGTAAAGTACTCTCAAGTATATTGGCTGAACTCATCTATCATCAAAAATATTTCATTCTCTTTCATATTTATACATTAGATACAGAAGGTAGTAAAAACAGCAAAAGCATTTGCTAGGTCAGAACTTACCTTACTGGGAGTGGGGAGCATTGATTAGTGTTATTGCATGTATGAAGTGAAGTGAAGTCGCTCAGTCGTGTCCTACTCTTTGTGACCCCATGGACTGTAGCATACCGGGCTCCTCTCTCCATGGGATTCTCCAGGCAAGAATACTGGAGTGGGTTGCCATTTCCTTCTCCAGGGGAACTTCCTGACCCAGGGATCGAACCCTGGTCTCCCGCATTGGAGGCAGACGCTTTAACCTCTGAGCCACCATATGATCAGTAACTCAGTTGTGTCTGACTCTTTGTGACCCCATGAACTGTAACCCACCAGGTTCCTCTGTCTATGAGATTTCCCAAGCAAGAATACTGGAGTGGGTTGCCATTTCTTTCCCCAGGGGATCTTCCTGATCCAGGGATCAAACCTGCGTCTCCTGCAGCTCCTGCATTGGCAGGCAGATTCTTTACCACTGAGCCACCTGGGAAGCCTTGTTATTAGTGTTAGACAGTGTGGTAAACCCTGTGATGTGGACATAATCCGTAGGCCCATTTTAAAGATGGGGTCATGAGGTTTGCAAGGTTAGGTAGCTAGTTTGGTCACACAGGCAGGTGTGAACCCCTTCTAAACTGACATACTAGCAGGCATTTGTGATGCTCTGCTATCAGAAATCAGTTTAAATAACATTGTATTATACCTTTAAAGTACAAAATATTGATCAGGATGTTAAGTTCATTAGTCAGTTACTGTTCTTCAATTTATTCATTTGTATAAAATACAATAGCACATGTTAGAAGTACTTTGAGAAAAAGCATCCAAGGATTACTCCCATTTTATTTCATGTAAAAAAAGAATTTTGTTCCATAACCTTCAAATGATTTGAGGGGATTAATATTGGGTACTTTGTTAAAAACATAATCATTTTTCCAAATGGAAATTTTGCAAAATATCTGTTACAAATGGTTTGAATAATGAACATCAATCTTCAAGCCAGTCGTGCCCCCAAATTTGAATGTGTGTAAAACATTAACCCTTTGAGAAGAGAAATTCAATCTCTCTTAAATCAGTGTGTCTATTTTCATCTCTCTAGATGTTATGACTGATTGTATAAAGCATTTTACATATTGTATCTCTATAATTATGGTTTTAAAGTAATAATGGAAATTTTAAAATTCCATTATTACTTAAAAAATTAAATCTGAAGGAGAAGCTAGGACAAATTTTATAAACTTTTTCATGTATTTATTAATTCAGCTATTGATAATGAGCCCTCATTATCTGAAAAACATTACTCTAGTTTTAGGGATATACAGTCTGGGAAACCATATTTCTTGCCCTCAGTGAATATCTAGTACATTGAGGGTAAATGTAACATGTACCGAAATCACAAAGCAGAATAAAACTAGATAAGTGGGATGGGGTAGAGTAGGAGGGAGGCACAAAAGGGAGATGATACCTGTCTACATAGGGCTTCCCTGGTGGCTCAGAGGTTAAAGCATCTGCCTGCAATGTGGGAGACCTGGGTTCGATCCCTGGGTCAGGAAGATCCCCTGGAGAAGGAAATGGCAACCCACTCCAGTATTCTTGCCTGGAGAAGCCCATGGACAGAGGAGCCTGGTGGGCTACAGTCCATGGGGTCGCAAAGAGTTGGACACGACTGAGTGACTTCACTTTCACTTTCACTTTCACCTGTCTACATATAGCTGATTTATTTCCTTGTACAGCAGAAACTAATGCAACATTGTAAAGCAATCATACTTCAGTAAAAAACAAAGCTAAGTGCTGTATCTGTTACAACGTTCGAGAATCTGACACTGTGGCTAGAGCATGGTAGATCGATGAATATTTATTATATGAATAAAATACCTGAGTGAATACAAATGAATGAATATTCTACTCTTGTCATTGGCTGCATAATATCCTATTGTGTGCTTACATTCTAATTTATTTAACCCCATTATTATTTATATTGTTTCTAATCATTTTGCTCATGAGGAAGAATAAAAGAAATACCTAGGGGTAGAATTTTTGGATATTATACTTTTGACAGATACAGTAGTCTGTCAGGATTACTCAATTTATATGCCACAAACAATGCAGGAGATAATTTATCTCCTTGATAATATGGTATGTTATTGGATTCTTAGATCTTTGCAAATCTTTTAAGTAAAAGTATCCATATAGATTTAATTTGTGTCTCTCTTCTTACAAATAAGGGGGAAAAAAAAAAAACCCTTTCCATATGATTGAGTCATTGGTATTTCCTTTTCTGTGAACTGTCACTTTTTTATTTACTTTTTGTAAAGTTTTTTTTTCCCCTGATAGTCTGCATAGCCCTTTATCTATTAATAAAATGAGCTCTTTGCCTGTAAGTAGCCAATATTTTTTTCTCAGTTTTTCATTTGTCATTTGAATTTTTTTTTTTTGGCATGTAGAAATTATTTTCTTTTTTTAAAAAATTTTAATTGGAGGCTAATTACTTTATAATATTGTGGTGGTTTTTGCCATACATTCACATGAATCAGCCATGGGTGTACATGTGTTCCCCATCCTGAACCCCCCTACCACCTCGCTCCCCATCCCATCCCTCAGGGTCATCCCAGTGCTCCAGCCCTGAGCACCCTGTCTCATGCATCAAATCAGGACTGGTGATCTATTTCACATATGGTAATATACATGTTTCAATGCTATTCTCTCAAATCATCCCCCTCTCGCCTTCTCCCACAGAGTCCAAAAGTCTGTTCTTTATATCCATGTCTCTTTTGCAGTCTTGCATATAGGGTCATCATTACCATCTTTCTAAATTCCATATATATGTGGTACTATACTGTACTAGTGTTTTTTTTCTGACTTACTTCACTCTGTATAATAGGCTCCAGTTTCATCCACCTCATTAGAACTGATTCTAAAACATTCTTTTTAATAGCTGAGTAACATTCCATTATATATAGGTACCACAGCTTTCTTATCCATTTGTCTGCTCATGTACATCTAGGCTGCTTCCATGTCCCGGCTGTTGTAAACAGTGCTGCGATGAATGTTAGGGTACACGTGTCTCTTTCAATTCCAGTTTCCTCAGTGTGTATGCCCAGCAGTGGGATTGCTGGGTCATATGGCAGTTCTATTTCCAGTTTTTTAAGGAATCTCCACACCGTTCTCCATAGTGGCTGTACTAGTTTGCATTCCCACCAACAGTGTAAGTGAAAGTGAAAGTGAAGTCGCTCAGTCGTGTCTGACTCTTTGCGACCCATGGACTGTAGCCCACCAAGTTCCTCTATCCGTGGGATTCTCCAGGCAAGAATACTGGAGTGGGTTGCCTTTTCCTTCTCCAACAGTGTAAGAGGGTTCCCTTTTCTCCATACCTTCTCCAGCATTTATTGTTTATAGACTTTTTGATAGCAGCCTTCCTGACCAGTGTGAGATGGCACCTCATTGTGGTTTTGATTTGCATTTCTCTGATAATGAGTGATGTTTAACATATTTTCATGTGTTTGTTAGCCATCTGTATGTCTTCTTTGAAGAAATCTCTGTTTAGTTGTTTGGGCCATTTTTTGATTGGGTCATTTATTTTTCTGGAATTGAGTTGCATGAGCTGCTTGTATATTTTTGAGATTAATTCTTTATCAGTTGCTTCATTTGCTATTATTTTCTCCCATTCAGAAGGCTGTCTCTTCACCTTGCTTAGAGTTTCCTTTGTTGTGCAAAAGCTTTTAAGTTGAATTAGGTCCCATTTGTTTATTTTTGCTTTTATTTCCGTTACTCTGGGACATGGGTCATAGAGGATCCTGCTGTGCAGGATGAGAGTGTTTTATCTATGTGTTCCTCTAGGACTTTCATAGTTTCTGGTCTTATGTTTAGATATTTAATCCATTTTGAGTTTATTTTTGTGTATGGTGTTAGAAAGTGTTCTAGTTTCATTCTTTTACAAGTGGTAGACCAGTTTCCCCAGCACCACTTGTTAAGGAGATTGTCTTTTCTCCATTGTATATTCTTGCCTCCTTTGTCAAAGATAAGGTGTCCATAGGTACATGGATTTAACTCTGGCTTTCTGTTTTGTTCCATTGATCTATATTTCTGTCTTTGTGCCAGTACCATACTGTCTTGATTGACTGTAGCTTTGTAGTATAGTCTGAAGTCAGGCTGATTCCTCCAGTTCCATTCTTCTTTCTCAAGATTGCTGTGGCTATTCAAGGTTTTTTGTATTTCCATGCAAATTGTGAAATTATTTATTCTAGTTCTGTGAAAAATACCGCTGGTAGCTTGATAGGGATTGCATTGAATCTATAGATTGCTTTGGGTAGTATACTCATTTTCACTATATTGACTCTTCTGAGCCATGAACATGGTATATTTCTCCATCTATTTGTGTTATCTTTGATTTCTTTCATTAATGTTTTTTCCATTCATTTTTCTTTTTTTAATTTAAATTTATTTATTTTAATTGGAGGCTAATTACTTTACAATATTGTATTGATTTTGACATATATCAACATGAATCTGCCACGGGTGTACACGTTTTCCCCATCCTGAACTTGTAGGCTTTTTAGGTTTTGTTTCATCTTCCGGAATAGCCTTGATAAGCCTAAGATGTTGTTTTTTAATTCCCGTTGAGAATTTTCATGGTTTTAGTTTGCCTGGTCTGTTTGTTTTTTGGTGTAGCTGTTTACAATTTTGAGTTATCTGGAATATATTTAGTTGTAAGATAGAGGATGTGAAATCAACTTAATTTTTTCCAGATGAATAGTCAGGTGTGCCAATACTAGTTCTTACGTAACCCATAAAATTATATATTCTTTTTTAATTTAGGTAAAATTGGTATATAACAGTACACTAAATGGCAACCCACTCCAGTACTCTTGCGTAGAATATTCCATGGATGGAGGAGCCTGGTGGGCTACGGTCCATGGGGTCACAAAGTTGGACATGACTGAGCAACTTCACAACTTCACGAGTTTCAGGCTTAGAACATAATAATTTGATATTTTTACACACTATGAAGTGATCACCACAATAAGTATAGTTTCCACCCTTCACCATGTGTTTGGACTGCCTTGACTCTTTACGTGCACTTCCTAAACCCCTTCTCCTCTGAGCTGTTCTCTAGATCTTTGAGTTTTGTTTTGATTTGTGTGTTCATTTGCTTTGTTTTTTAGCTTCCACATGTAAGTGAAATCGTGTGGTATTTGTGTTTCTCTCTGGTTTATTTCACTTAGCACAGTAACCTCGAGATGCGTCCATGCTGCCCCAAATGGCAAGAGTTCCTTCTTTTTTTATGGTTGAATAGTTTCCAGTTTGTGTGTGTGTGTGCTGTCTTCTTTATCCGTGCATCATACATTGACAGACACTTTGGTTGCTCCCATTTCTTGGCTGTTGTAAGTAATGCTGTGGTGAACATAGGGGTGTATATACCTTTGGGGTTAGTGTTTTCATTTTCTGTGGATAAATACCTGGAAGTAGAATATGTGGATCATGGCAGTTCTATTTTTAATTTTTGGAGGAACCTCCACACTGTTTACCCCTTCATCAAATTTGTATGCCCACCAACAGCAACAGCAGCCCACTCCAGTGCTCTTGCCTGGAATATCCCATGGGCGGAGGAGCCTGGTGGGCTGCAGTCCATGGGGTCGCACAGAGTCGGACATGACCGAGCAGCTTCACTTTCACTTTTCACTTTCCTGCATTGGAGAAGGAAATGGCAACTCACTCCAGTGTTCTTGCCTGGAGAATCCCAGGGACAGGGGAGCCTGATGGGCTGCCGTCTATGGGGTCTCACAGAGTCGGACACGACTGAAGCAGCTTAGCAGCAGCAGCAGCAACAGTGCACAAGGGTTCCTTTTTCTCCACATCCTCTCCAATGCTTGTAATAAAATTTTCTTTATTTAATTGAGGGGTCATTTAAGTGTAGATTGAGTACCAAACAGGAAAGATACAATCTGTGTACTTAGTGTTCTTCATATTTAAGAATGCTAGTGTTTCAGTTGTGATTTATCCTGGATATTTTTATCTGATTCAGAAAAGGTACTACTCTGCTCACTTATTATTCTTGGGCACTAGCCATTCTTATTCTTCTGAGCCTGTACAGGGGTGCTTGACAACAAACCAAGTGTTATTAATAAATGCTTACACTTTCTGTTGCGTTTTTCCCCAACCTGTCAATTTATCTGTCTAAACATTTTTTTCCTGTTGCACTTACCACTGTAATTCGTGTGTTCTCAGAGATTTTCATTTGCCATTTGCCACCACTGATTTGGTCTAATTTAAAAATATCACAGAATATGCAATATTTAATGAATAATAATTAAAAATAGATTTTAATTGTATCTTAAAGTAATTTTGTCATACCTAGAGAATTTTCAGGATTTGTAAGCCTAATTGGTCAGTTAGCCCAGTAATCACAGTACCTATGAATAAAGATAATGCATTGTAGAGAACTAGACATCTCTGGGCAGAACACTGTAAAAGATAAATTGTTAATAATAACCCATCTTTTCTCTTATTTGATTTTAAAGAAATCCATATACTTATTCTCTGACAAAATACCCTTAATGAGATAGTATCTTAGTTACATTCTAGCTTAGGGGTGAAATAGGAATATTTATTTTTAAAATATTTTAAACTTTTGTATGACCACTAAAGCACAGTTGGAGTTAATGCCACATGCTGGAAGAATGATTGACTGTTGGTAATTCATTAGTTTTTTTTTGATTGGAGATAGGAGGTATGGAAACCATTAACCCCCAAAATACATCCTAGTTCACATTTCAATTCACATTCTGATATTTATATCAGAATGTTTTCTACCTCAATAAATGGAAGCTAAATGTGGATCATATTTTTGGTTACATTAGAAAAATATTATTCTAGTTATTAATGTTCTTGTAAAGCGAGATCATGAATTAATTCCTTTCTTTTCCTGCTTTAATTTCTGCTTTAATTGTTAAACTATATATAGAAAACTAAATTAGCATTGTCAGCTTTGCTTTCAACTTTATCTTTATAATATTTTGACAGTGCTGAGAATCTATTTCAGGCCATGTCTTAAAGGTAATGATCTTTTTACAATTGCTTGAAAAAGTTTTATAATTATCTACACAGCTGACTTATTTTAACTCAGATTCTCCTTTTTCCAGTTGGTTAATTGATTTTCTTTTATTGCCTAGAAATTGTAATTTATCATTTGACTAGAGTTTACCTTTGGGCATGAGAAAGTAGGGTTTATTTTAGCCAGTTAATGTATATCTTGCAATTTGTGCCAAGACAGAAGGCTAGAAAAAACCAGCTAGAGTGGTTCAGTTTGGGGGACAGAAACACCCTTTCAACAAAGTTTGGGATAGTGGTGTCTCCTTGCTGCTGGCTATAGTGTAATAGTGGTAGCAGCTCATGGGATGTATGAGGAGGGGGTAGGGGATGAGATTTTCTTGACCACACTGATAGGGGGGCTTCGCATCCTGGGGTGGCACTAGTGGTAAATAACCTGCCTGCCAGTGCAGGAGATGTAAGAGATGTGGGTTCGATCCCTGGATTAGGAAGATATCCTGAAGGAGGGCGCAGCAACCCACTCCAGTATTCTTACCTGGAGAATCCCATGGACAGAGGAGCCTGGCAGGCTACAGTCCATAAGGTTGCAAAGAGTCAGACATGACTGGAGCAGTGTAGCATGCACTCACACACCATTGGATTACATCTTCGCTGGTGTCATTAGAAAAATAGTTTTTAGGTACATCTTTGTGTAAGTTGTATTCATAGCAGCACACACTCATTTGATGGTTAGTTGTATCTAACATATCTGGTTACTAAAGGGGAGGTAAATCTATCCCCTTTGTTTAAACATTTGTGAAAACTGGGTTGCAGTATGTTTTCAGCAGTTTTATGTTGTTTTTGTTCAGCTGCTAAGTTGTGTCTGACTCTTTTGTGTCCCCAACTGCAGCATGCCAGGCTTCCCTGTCCTTCACCATCTCCCAGAGTTTGCTCTGGCTAATGCCCATTGAGTCAGTGATGCCATCCAACCATCTCATCCTCTGTCGCCTGCTTTTCCTCCTGCCCTCAATTTTTTCCAGCATCAGAGTCTTTTTCCAATGAGTTGACTCTTCACATCAGGTGGCAAAAGTGTTAAGGCTTCAGCATCAGTCCTTCCAATGAATATTCATTCAGGGTTGATTTCCTTTAGGATTAACTGGTTTGATCTCCTTGCTGCCCGAGGGGCTCTCAAGAGTCTTCTCCAGCACAGCAGTTCAGAAGCATGTATTAACCATGGACAGAGGAGCCTGGCAGGCTGCAGTCCATGGGCTTGCAAAGAGTCAAGACACGACTGAGTAACTAACACTTTAAGTTCTATAATTTTTCTTATTTTCTGTTGCTTAGAAAATAACATATAAGGAATACTGTCTTCTGTTAGACTTTTGAATGTTTAGAGCAAACCCAGCATATGTGTGAAGCAGTCATTATGGGTGAATCAGTCAAGTAAGAATTAAGTATTTAAAACAGATGTGCAGCTTGGCCATTTTGAGGCTGTTGGTCCTTCAGATGGGACTGGAGTGCATTTGCTTTGCTGTATGTGATGGACAGAAGCAGAGACATTGTATGCTGTGGAAAAGGGAAATTTATAAGGAATATTAGGAAAGTATTCACTTGGGAAATTTGGACAGTAGTACAGTTGATCGTTTAGGGTTGGGTTAGAGCTGTTATTGTTTCCTTAAAACTTTAGCTCGAGCTCCTGTCTAAATTGGGAACTTTTTGTCTTGGCAGCTAAAATTATATATGTTCAAAGAAGTTTTTAAGTATCTCTGAGCATCACAAAATTTTCACCAAGAGGAATAGTATTGCCACTGCTGTTACTTTCCTTCTATTATATGAAGCAAGCCAGATCCTCTCATTCTCACTCACTCTCATTTCTTTTTATTCCTTCCCTCCTATTTCCATTAAAGAAATGTTCTAGTGATTATTATTTTAACTTTAAAGAATATCTTTTTATCCCTATCCCTTGAATAACAGGTCTAAATAATGTTTTTATCTTCACATTGTGGAAAATCAGGAAATTAACACTTCTTCATTTTTCACCTTTTTTTTTCCCACTTTGTGTTCCAGTGATTGCTTTATAGATTACTGGTCTGCATTATTATGACTTGTGACGTTTGTATTCTTTTCTGAAATACAATGAAATATCTTCAGTTCAGTTCAGTTCAGTTGCTCAGTCGTGTCCAACTCTTTGTGACCCCATGAATTGCAGCACACCAGGCCTCCCTGTCCATCACCAACTCCCGGAGTTCACTCAAACTCACGTCCATCGAGTTGGTGATGCCATCCAACCATCTCATCCTCTGTCGTCCCCTTCTCCTCTTGCCCCCAATCCCTCCCAGCATCAGAGTCTTTTCCAGTGAGTCAGCTCTTCACACGAGGTAGCCAAAGTACTGGAGTTTCAGCTTTAGCATCATTCCTTCCAAAGAACACCCAGGACTGATCTCCTTTAGAATGGACTGGTTGGATCTCCTTGTAGTCCAAGGGACTCTCAAGAGTCTTCTCCAGCACCACAGTTCAAAAGCATTAACTTCGGTGCTTAGCCTTCTTCCCAGTCCAACTCTCACATCCATACATGACCATTGGAAAAACCATAGCCTTGACTAGACAGACCTTAGTCGGCAAAGTAATGTCTCTGCTGTTGAATATGCTATCTAGGTTGGTCATAACTTCCCTTCCAAGAAGTAAGTGTCCTTTAATTTCATGGCTGCAGTCACCATCTGCAGTGATTTTGGAGCCCCCAAAAATGAAGTCTGACACTGTGAAAGTGAAAGTGAAGTCGCTTAGTTGTGTCTGACTCTTTGGGACCCCATGGACTGTAGCCTATCATGCTCCTCAGTTCATGGAATTTTCCAGGCAAGAGTACTGGAGTGGGTTGCCATTTCCTTCTCCACGGGATCTTCCTGATCCAGGGATCAAACCCAGGTCTCCCACATTGCAGGCACTTTACTGTCTGAGCCACCAGGAAAGTCCAGTTAGAATATGAACAATATGGTTATTTAATCCTATAAATACACAGTAGACTGTTTCAGTTAAGACTTGCATTTTTTTTCAACTCAAAGTAATTAATTGTCTTCTATGTTTTCTTAATCACTTCTTCTCTTCCATTGTCTCGGATGTTTCTTTCCGGAGCTTACATTTATTAGATATTTGACTTCCTGGGTGACCCTCCCTATTTCATTTTCTCTCTGTTTTGGTTTCCCCTGGACTCATTTTTATGCATAGTTATTTTATTTAATGGAGAAGGAAAGGCAACCCCCTCCAGTATTCTTGTCTGGAGAATCCCATGGACCGAGGAGCATGGTGGGCCACAGTCCAGGGGAGTTGGACATGACTGAATGACTAACACTCACACATTTTATTTAAAATATGGTCTATTATAATACTTCATCTATTATTATGAGTCTTCAAGTCTTTTCACATGAGTGAATTTTCTAGATAACAAATGCTTATTCCATTTAGCACCACAGTAATTCTAGATGTACTATTTTTTTTAACAAAGTGTTTCCATCTTTTTCATCTTCTTTATATTGTCCCTTTGACTCTTTTATGCTTTGTGTTGTGGAAGTTTCCTTGACTTTCCCAGTTATTAAAGTATTAGTTAGTTGCTCCGTCGTGTCTGACTTTTTGCAACCCCGTGGACTGTAGCATGCCAGGCTACTGTGTCCATGGAATTTTCCAGGCAAGAATATTGCAGTGGATAGCCATTTCATTCTCTAGGGGATCTTTCCAACTCAGGGATCAAACCTGGGTCTCCTGCACTGCAGGCAGATTCTTTACCACCTTAGTCACCAGGGGGTCCTTATTCCTATCTTTTTCAGCCAATTTTGAAATTTCTTTTGTACAATCTGTGCAGTCATTTTAATTTCCAAGATTGCTTTCTTATTTTTATTTTCTATTTTTTTGAAGGTGATGTGTGCTCACAGTTTCTGAGGACAATAATTAGAATTATTTGAATTTTTTTTGTGTGCTTCCCTGTGTTTATTTTAATTAGTTTTTATTGGAGTATTATTGCTTTACAGTGTCGTGTAAGTTTCTACTGTACAGCAGAGTGAATCAGCTGTACGTATATAAATGCCCTCTCTTTTTTGAATTTCCTTTCCATTTAGGTCACCAGAGAGCCCTGAGTAGAGTTCCCTGAGCTGCACAGTCGGTTCTCATTAGATAGTCTGTTTTATTCCTAGAAGTGCATACGTGTCAATCCCAGTCTCACAGTTCATCTTACTCCCTTTCCCATTTGGTGTCTGTACGTTTGTTCTCTACATCTGTGCCTCTATTTCTGCTTTACAAACAAGATCATCTGTACCATTTTCTAGATTCCACATATACACATTAATATGTGATATTTGTTTTTCTCTTCTCACCAGTTTTCTCTAGTGCACAGGCTCTAGGCGAGCAGGCTCAGTAGTTGTGGCCATGGGCTTAATTGCTCCAAGTCATGTGGAATCTTCCTGGACCAGGGATCAAACTGGTGTCCTCCACACTGCAAGGCAGGCCCTTAACCAATGGACAGTCAGGGAAGTCCCAGGGCTATTCTAATGTTCTTGCTTTTCCCTGTGATTCGTGGTGGTATGTCATATTTACAAAGATCTATAAATGACCTGCACGGGCTTCCACTGCAGTTTTGAGAGTCTGTTTCTCTACTAGCTTTCTCATGTAAATGACAAGGCTTACCCTGAATTCTGGGTGAGGGAAGAATACAGAAGTGGGTAGCCATTCCTTTCTCCAAGATAACTTCCTCACTCAGGAAATGAACCTGGGTATCCTGCATTATAGGCAGATTCTTTACCATCTCACCCACCAGGGAAGCCCCCCCAAAATGATACACAGGCTTTCTTGTAGTGTATGTGTGTGTGTGTGTGTGTGTGTGTGTGTGTGAGAGAGAGAGAGAGAGAGAGAGAGAGAGAGAGAGAGAGAGAGAGAGAGAGAACAACCTGGAAGTACTAACAAGTGTTAAAATCAGAAGGTTTTTCCCCATGGGTTGAAATCTTTGATATATTTTCTCTTTTTACTGGTGTTAAAAACCTCCCTCTCCCCTGCATTCTTCTTCTTATTTGATCAGGATCTTTGGAGTTACTTCCAACCCTATTCAGCTTCTCTGTCAATCCCTAACGCCTTCATTTGGCATCCTTTCAGGCACGTATTCTTGTTTCTTGAGAGAACATTTCTGCATTTCTCTAACTTTATCCTCTGGGCAAAAGCCTCTGCTGCTTGTCACTCTGTTTATGCTCCTCAGAGAGAGGAGGGCTTGAACTTCAGCTATTCACATGTTGTTCTTTCTGGAGTTGCCAGCTGACTATCCCACCTCCCATGTCCACTCTATGTATTGTTTGGCTGGGAATCTAGGAAGGCCTGTTCTAACTCTAATCTCTTGCAGAGCAATTTCTTCTCTTCTTTCTCTGATGGACCAATCTCATCTTCATTCTGCTTGCAAAAATACCTCAACGTTTCTGTATTTTTTTTGGCAAGCAATCTTGTTTTTCAATATTGTGGTATGAAATGAAAGTGAAAGTGTCAGTCATGTCTGACTCTTTGCGACCCCATGGACTGTAGCCCACCAGATTCCTCTGTCCATGGAATTCTCCAAGCAAGAATATTGGAGTGGGTAGCCATTACCTTCTCCAGGGGATCTTCCCAACCCAGGGATTCAACCTGAGTGTCCTCCATTGCAGGGAGATTCTTTACCATCTGAGCCACCCAGGAAAAACTATGTCTATTAAAATATAAATTTCAGTGGATCTTGGAAAGAAGAACATGTACTGTGTACTATTTTCCAATGCATATTTTCTCATACTTCTCAATTTTTTTATTTCTTGTCTCAGTTGTTTTACCATATGCAGTTTTGTGCATTTTACATGTGTGTGCATACACATATACACAAGAATTATATTTATAAAATGGACTGGCAGGATTTCGTCATATATTTTCTGTCTGCTTTTTAATTGTCTTCTGCATCTAGGAAGGTACAAATATATATGACTGTTACACAGAGTTTTCCCATATTGATGCTGTATAAAGTATACTTTAAACATTAACCATCAAGAAATTGAATAAGCTCTTGAATGTTTAATGAGTCTGTTTTAATCATTGGTCTTAAGAACTGAGACACTTTCAAGTTAAACACTTTTGTAGTTGTGTAAAATAATTTAATGGCAGAACTTGAAGGTTTGATAGTTTTCTTTTTTTCCCCATTTCATTGAGATATAATTGGCATATAATATTGTCATTGATACATGTATATATTGTGAAATGATTACTACAATAAATTTAGTTAACAATCTGACAGTCATAATTTTTTTTTTCTTATAATGGGAACATTTAAGATCTACTCTCTTAGGAACTTTCAAATATGCGCTATAGTATGGCTAACTATAATCACCATATTTACATTACATGTCAGAATTTGTCTATTTTTTTCTTTTGTATTTGTTCTATCTGAATTGTTTTGATACCAGGCAAGTAACTTTAGTCAAATTAAGAGGAAACTGTTTAAATCTTTCTTTTTCAGCAAAGAATCGTGGAATTGCCATTCCAGTGGATTTGGACAGCCAAGTGAATACTCTTTTCATGAAGAGTCATTCAAACATGGTGCAGAGAGCGGCCATGGGCTGGAGACTATCAGCTCGCTCTGGACCACGCTTTAAGGAAGCTCTTGGAGGGCCTTCTTGGGATTACAGAAATATTATTGAAAAGTTACAGGTACAATAAGAGCATGAAATGACATTAATAGTTTCTAAATTAATATTTTAATATATGTGGCCACATAAACTATGGTTAAAACTATCAAATTCTAGTTGGGTACCAGGCTTTGCTTTCCAGTGTCCAACCAACACTATCCTTTTTAAAACATTGCTTCCAGATAGAAGTTGTTGGGAGTCTTTCTTTTTTTCTTTTTGAGTAGGTATTATTTAATGTATTCTGGTAGTGAGGTAATGGGTCTTAATATCAAAATAATAACTGTAACACATTTGGTAGAATAATTTACTGTAAAGACCCATGTAATAAATATTTTACAACCTTGCTTCAGTTCATGTCTCAATATCTTTTTATATTTCTTTGATGAGAATGGTGTGAGCACCTTTACTCCCAAATTATTTGCATAGTATCCCACTTCTGTGTTTGGCCTGGACATTCTGGGACACTGAGTAAAGAGAGGCATTATATTAATCTACCCGGACTGCCATCATGAAATACCACAGCCTGGGTGGTTTAACCAACAGAAATGTCTTTCTCACAGCTCTGGAGCTAGAAATTCAAGATCGAGGCGCTGGCAGGTTTGTTTTCTTCTGAGGTCTTTCTCCTTGGCTCACAGGTGGCATGCTCGTCTCCGTGTCCTCATGTGGTCTTCCCTCTGTGGACATACACTTCTTTGTCCTAATTGCTTCTTGTAAGGCCCCTGGTCATTTCGAAGTAGAGCCCATCCATATGAATTCATTTTACTTGAATTACCCCTTTAAAGGCCCTGACTCCAAATACAGTCACATCCTGAAGCATCGCTGTGTATGTGCTGTGTGCTCAGCCACTCAGTCGTGTCCGTCTTTGCGGCCCCGTGGGCTGTAGCCCTGCCAGGCTCCTCTGCCCATGGAATTCCCCAGGCAAGAATACTGGAGTGGGTTGCCATTCCCTTCTTCAGGGGATCTTCCTGGCGCAGGGATTGAACCCACATCTCTTGCATCTCCTATATTGTCAGGTGGATTTTTTTTTTTTTTTTACTGCTAACACCATCTGGGAAGCTTCAAAGCACCAGGATTAGGGCTTTATCGTATGAATTTTGAGAGGGACACAATTCGGCCCATAGAAGATACCTTCCCACTCACATAACCAGTGAAAGATTTCATGGCACAAACTGAAGTATGGTTTGAGGAAAGTTTTTGGCATGGAGAATGGTCACAACATGAACTGGAATAAATGTTATAAGAGGTAATGAGTAGATTACTTGGTGAAGATTCAGTTTTAATAGATGAATGTAGTCGCCCCCATTTGACACAACTAGAGAAAGCCCGTGCACAGCAATGAAGACCCAGCACAGCCAAAAATAACTAACTAACTAAATAAAATTATTAAAAAAATGAAGGCAGGGTCAACAGACCTGGTGGTTCTTAGATGGAGATAGAGAGGGAGCATGAGGGACATTGAAGAGGCATGATGATTGGAGACTAGGTGACATTGTAGTCCCTAGACTGTCAGAAGGAAGGAGAGAATACAGTAAAAGGATCTTGGCTGTGCTCATTGAACACACAGTGAATAGATTTACTAGCTACTGAATGTATTGGAAGCTAGGTCTATATTAGGAGGTAATAGTTGGGTGGTGTTGCTAAAAAAAAGAGTATAGTGATAGGAAAAACAAATAACATTTTTTAGGCTAAATAAATTAGCCTAAAAGTTGCAGAATGGCCAAATAAAATGAGGGAAAAAAGGCACAGTCAGAAAGGAGGTAAGCATGTTTATGAGAGACAGGGGAGCAGACATTTCAGGGGAGAGATTGTCATGTCAACCAGCATAAAGAGGGCATGCTTTCAACTTATTTTAGCATAGTCAGTGGCAATCATTTAATAAATATATATTTGATGAATACTCTGTACCAGCCACTGTGTTAAGTACTGGAGATAGAACCATGAGGTCTGTATCCTCATGGAAAATGCATTGTAACCCATTAAGTAAATGATATAATGTTAGATAATTAAAACTTCTGTGAGTAAATCATGATAACAGTTTGATGGAGCATCACTGGGAGAGAGATCCTGTAGTGAGGGAGTGCTTCTCCATCGAGAAGACGTTGACACCCAAATGAGGAGGAAGAGTCTATTCAAAGAGAGCTTTATGGGAAAGGAAAAGTAAATGCAGTGATGCTTTGGCAGGAATGAGGTTGGGGATTTGAGAAACCAAGAGAATCCCATTAGGGCAGATGTGAGCAAAGGAAGAGAGTATTACGAAATAAGGAGCCAAATCACGTAGAGACTGCCGTGCATGATAAAGTGTTTGGCTTTATTCTAAATGTGATGGAAAATCACTGGGGATTTTTAGCAGAAAATAGGCATGATTCGGTTTACCTTTAAAAAAACACTGTGGATTTTGAGTGGTGAATTGACTATCGGGTCCAGACAGAAGCAATGAGTCTAGTTCACCAGTTATTGCATTAATTCAGGTAAAAGTAATGGTGGCTTGGCTTAAGGGGGTAGTGATAGCGATGAAGATAATAAATTTTGGATATAGTTGGTCCTAGAGCCACTGGGGCTTGGTGGATGGATGGGAGAGTTGTGGATTGTTGGAAAGAGAAATCAAGGATGAGCCTTGGTATAACATGATTAGATCATTTGCTAAGGTAAGGAAGGATGGGAGAGCTGGAATCCAAAGATTCTGTATGGAGAATCTTAAGTGTGAGATGCCTATGTCAGTATCTATATGGATGTGTCAAACAGACAGATGGATGTATGGGTCTGCGGTGGTTTGGAAAGATATCAATGCAGGAAATATAATTGTGGGAATTTTCAGCATACATATGATGTCAAAACCATGCAATTTCATGAGGTTCCTCACAGACACTGTAGATATAGAAGAGAAAGGACCAGGAATTTGGTAAAGGACTAGTCAGGACATAGATGAAAAACAAGGAAAAAAGTGATGTTACAGAACCAAGAGTAGAAAGTGTTTGACGAATCAGAAACAGTGTGTAAAATGCTTAGGTAAGATGAGGACAGAAAAGTAACCACTGAATTTGGCAACATGGTGATGATTGCTGCTGCTGCTAAGTCACTTCAGTCGTGTCTGACTCTGTGAGACCCCAGAGACAACAGCCCACCAGGCTCCCCTGTCCCTGGGATTCTCCAGGTGATGATTGCAGCTAACTGGTATTCAATGATTACTACATTAAGGAGTGGCCAGTACATGTTAGAGGCTGTTTTTTCTTTTTTAGCTTTTTAAGCCATTTTTAAAATGAAGCATAGTTAATTTGGGGGGTAATGAGAGATTCCCTGGTGGCTCAGACAGTAAAGAATCTGCCTGCAATGCAGGAGAACCGGTTTCCATCCCTGGGTCCGGAAGATCCCCTGGAGAAGGGAATGGCAACCCACCTGGGTATTCTTGCCTGGAGAGTTCCATGGACAGAGGGGTCTGTTGGGCTGCAGTCCATGGGGTCCCAAAGAGCTAGCTGGACATGATTAAGCAACTATTTCACATAGTTAATTTGCAGTGTTGTATTAGCTTCAGGTGTATATCAGTGATCATTTTTCAGATTATTTTCCATTATAGATTATTACAAAACATTGTAGAGGCTATTGTATGTATTTACTTTTAATCCTCACAGCAAGCCTATGTAATTGCTAGTATCATTATCCTGGGTTTTCACATTGGGGAAAAAAATGAATTAAAGAGATTACGTAGTTGACCCATGATTGAAATAGGAGATAAAGTCTGACATCATAGATGCCTGGACACAGTTTATTTAGAGAATGAAATGAAGTTGAGAGGTAATCTGAAAGAGAGGTATGTTATAGTGATGTTTTCTTAACTACGATAACTGTGGTCACATTTGATAACCATATTCTCTTCTCGCCTTTGTATAATATCTAGTTTCTGTGTATGTGATTTTTTTTTTCCTCCCTGGTAGTCTCTCTCAACTATTATGAGGAATTTCTCAGAAAACTTATTTAGTAATTGAAGGAGAAATTATCACTTTTTCTAAAAGGGAAGGAAAGAGTTAAAAACAAAAGTTAACTCCTGAAATCTAGTCATAAGGAATCAAGAGACTACCAGGAAGAAAATAACTTAGAAATATATGTTGAGAGTAACAATAAGCAATTGGCAGTCAGTTTTCTGCTTAAGAGAATAAAACCACAGTTATGAGCAAATAAAGTATTGCTTTATGTGAGTGTTGGTTTTTTTTTTTCAGTTTGTTTTCTTAGTTAATTTTAAAACAAAAAGGGGAGGCTTTCATCATTAAATAATGTTCAATAAATTATCATTGCTTATAGTTAATTTAAGCAACATGTCAGTTGACTGCTTTCAGCTATAATTAACAGAGAAAAGTGGCTTAAATAATAAAAAATATATCTTTTCACACACAAGAAGTCTGAAACTAGGGCTCTTCCTGAGGTGTTTAATTCAGTAGCTTTATTGGTTGGGGTCTCAACCACCATTAGTCTGTGGACTTTCAGCGTAAGGCTGGTCTTCAAAGGTCCTTTGAGGGCTGCCTTGTACTTTGAATTTTCACACTCTGAGGCTATCTTAGAAGCCATAGATAGTTTCTAAAGAATCTGCCCTGCCCACTCCCCAGCTCCATACACACCCTCACACTCAGCAGACTTCACTTGATGTCTCATTGGTCAAGACTGTGTCACAGAATCACACCTAACCAGTTGTTGGCAGGGGATATGGAATGACCATGACTGGCTTAATCAACCTTGACTCTAGGGGAGGCGGGCAGGGGCTCCTCTCCCTGACAATGTTGTTGCCTGACTGAGAACAAACATGGAGATTCTGTTAGCAAGGAAAGGGATGAGGAAAGACTACTGGTAGATGATCAATAGTGTCTCAAAAAGTATAATTTAAAAATACTACTGAATGTCATCAAACCCTTGTATAGTACTAATACTGCTTCAGGTAATATATCAGGGAATTTCCCCCACTGGAAAAAACTGGTCAGTTTCAGGTGACCAGTGACACACATGAAGTCTTTCTTAGCTGTTCCCTGAGCATACTCTAACTCCATTTTGATGAATACCTGTACTGTCTGTGGTTGCTCAGTTGGTAAAGAACCCGCCTGCAATGCACGGGACCCAGGTTCGATTCCTGGATCTGGAAGATCCGCTGGAGACGGGAACAGCTACCTATTCCAATATTCTGGCCTGGAGAATTCCGTGGACTGTTTATTCCATGGGGTCGCAAAGAGCTGGACATGACAGAGACTTTCACTTTCACTTTTGCACTATCTGTATTACAGTCCCAGACACTGCCGTACTTGTAGCAGTGGCTTTACTGACTTTTTATCTTTCCTGTATATTCTTAGAAATCTATAGCTACCCACTCCTCCTTTATCATATAAATGAAAAAGGAGATCCAGGAAGTATTTAGACAGAAGGCCAGCCTCTGCTTAAAGCACACGTATCCAGTGCTTTGGGAAGTAGAGTACCTCTTCTCTGAAAGTCCCACATCTCGTTTTTGGTTAGTATTCATAAGCTTGTCCTATTTTTAAAGGATGAAATCTGAGTCAGGTCTTCACATGTCTTCTCTTGTGCTTTACTCCTTAGGATGTAGTGGCCTCCTTGGAGCAACAGTTCAGCCCGATGATGCAGGCTGAATTCTCAGTGTTGGTTGATGTCTTGTACAGCCCAGAGCTGCTGTTTCCTGAGGGAAGCGATGCGAGAATAAGATGTGGCGCTTTCATGTCGAAGTAAGTGGGTTCAGCGAGATGCTGCAGGTGCTGCCGCACCGAGCCTGCCTCTGACATCCCTGTTTCCTAACACTGCTGGTGCCTCATGACAGTCCACAGAGCATGTGAAGCGTCTAAAATCCCTGCAAATGTACTTCCAAAATCATTCGTGTGATTCAGTGGAAATTTTGTTTTGGTGATTTTCAGGTTATCATATTTATTAACATTTACTGAAAATGAAATGTATCATTGGGCACAAAATATCATAAAAGAATATCTTTGTTCTGAGTCCTTTCTGTAGCTATATGGTGTGAACTTTTAAAAGATTCCAGTTTAAGGTCACTGGTTTTCCTTAAGAGAAAGAGGAGGGAAAGGGAACTAGCATTTATTGAGGTCTTACTATGTGGGCTATTGTCCTGTGTATGCTTACCCATGTATCTAATCTGTACAAATGCGCTGAGAGATTGGGCCTCATTTTAGAGATGAGAAAACTGAGGCCCAGGTGTGCTTCGGTAACCAGCTGTTAAGTCTCGACCCGGCACTCAGCCACGCTGCTTTGATGATGCTCATCTAAAGCTCTTTCATTTATGTATTTCTCTTAGCATTTTTGTGGTATTGTCAGGTCTGTTGCAGTGGGTGTGTTATCCTAGAATATTTTCATTTTAATGATAAAGGAGCAGTTCTCAAGGAAATGTAAGCAGTTGTGAGAGAAAGTTTTAGGCAGCTCCAGAAAGATGCATCTTAGTGTGGAGGACCCTTCACTGAATGATTTGTGCAAGTAATCTCATGTTGACTCAAGATGGCCAGGCAGAGGTACGTGGGCTCCTTGGGGAGAGAATCTGGATGAAGGGTCAGAAGAAGCTGCAACCCCCTTGACTGTTATTTGTCACAGCCTCTTCTGTATGGTTGAGAATATGGCTAAAACAGTCTCAAAGCCTCCTCTATTGACTGTGACATAGTGAGGCAGAAATTGAAGGATGAGTGGACACAGGAAGTGTGTTTCTTTCTTTTACCAGTTAAAGTTGGGATTTGGGGAGAGAAAAAGAGGTATGGGGTGAGAAGAACTGACTGTAGGGATCATGTTGAAGAGCAGGTGGAATTTCTCCATTATGGCCAAAATCAGGAATTCTTTACTCTTGATCACTGTATCTTAAGAAGCCTGGGAAGAGTGGGCTTGTCTGGGTACTAACCAGCCTTCTAATAAGCATTTTTAAATGAAGGTCTAGAGTGTCTGCAAACTGCTGACTGTGGAAACCACTGGAAAAAAAAGTAGAGTGTTGTCTAGTATAAAAATAGGGTCTTTGACAATATACTTTTTCTCCCATGAATATATATCAACGTATATATAACATAGGTTAAAAAGTAGGCAATAAACGTGAGATTTTTAACTCCAGGATATTCATATGATGCTATAGCTATATCCCAGAGGCCTGATGGTCTAGACAAGTGATTGGCAAATTCTGGCCCACAAGCCATTGATAATTTTTGCAACTAAAGTTTTATTGAAACACAGCCACACATACTCATTTAAGTATTGTCATCAGTGGCTACTTTCATACAGCAGAACTGACTAGTAGCCTAGTCTGCATAGCCTCCAGAGCCTAAGCTATTTCTTGTTTTGCCCTTGAGAGAAAGAGTTTGCTGATTTAGTGTCAAGAATTAGTGTCAATACGATAACTATACATGGCTATTAATATGAAAGTTTAAATTCATTACAACACAGATAAAATATTTAGTCCCTCAGTCGACATTTGCCGCTACTGGCCAACAACTAAGACAGCACAGTTATAGAATATTTCAACGATCTCAAATAAAATTCTGCTCTAGAACTTAAGGATATAGGTGTGTGAGAAGGTGATGTAAAGTAACTCAAAATGTCAAGAAAATATTGACCTGTGCTAAAGATGAAGCAAGTCTGCTGCAATATTAGGTAAATTCAAAGGAGAGAAGCAGAATGACATGAAACTGAGGCTGTATCACAGGTCCTTCATTCGGATGGAGGAAGAGAAACTCACACGTAGTTTAGTGGTTAGAGAAAGGATTTTTTATGCAGCTGTATGTGAGTGATTGTAGCATGGCTTGAGGCTCAGGGATATCTGTTTACTTTTGCAGAATTCTGGGAAGAGCCAAGAGTTTTATTTGCAAGGATATCTATTATAATAAAATTAGAATTCAACATCGTTAATTGCTGTAGGTCTTAAGTGGGCCCTCTGACTTCTCAGATGAATTTAATTATTGGAACTTTTTGAGTCAGATGAGTCTGCTGGAGAATGTCAGGGCTAACCCCCAGGAAAGGACCAGATTACACATTAGTCACATGTAGTGAGAGAGAATAGGTCATTGTAAGAATTGGCTTTTATGGTGGCTGCATGTAGTTCATTAATATCCACACTTACTCCTCCCTTATGAAGGAGAAGCTTAATGTTTCCCAAATTATGGGATGTGACTTATGAAGAGGAAACCACCGATTTGTAAAAAAGAATTGGGAAAGAATATAAAATATCAGCATGCATCTCATATAGTAAAGGTAACTTTTTGTGATCATTGTATAAATACACTCACATTCATGTATTTGTATGGCGATTTGTTTTGTGAAGCTTACTCTTTACTTAGGTACAGAAAATTTGAAAGCCAAATGATCTAATTCAACCAAACATTATTTGATAGATGAATACTTTATATAAATCCCAAGAAAGTATTCATTTATTCCTACCAATATTTTCAAATGGTTAGTGAATTGAATATTTTATCTAAAGAAGAATTAAGGAAAATAGAAATAGCCTAAGAGAGAAAAATGTCAAAAGAAATTTAGTGTCTACCAAATGATTTTCATGAGCTTCCTTGGTAGCTCAGCTGGTAAAGAATCTGCCTACAATGCAGGAGACCCTGGTTTGATTCCTGGGTCAGGAAGATCCCCTGGAAAACAGATAGGCTACCCACTCCAATATTCTTGGGCTTCCCTGGTGGCTCAGATGGTAAAGAATTTGCCCACAATGCAGGATACCTGGGTTCGATCCCTGGGTCAGGAAGATCCCCCAGAGGAGGACATAGCAACCCACTCCAGTATTCTAGCCTGGAGAATCCTCGTGGACAGAGGATCCTGGCGGGCTACAGTCCATGGGGTCGTAAAGAGTCAGACATGATTGAGCAGCTAAGGACAGCGCAGTCTGTAAGAAAAAAACTGAATAACTCTCTTTCAGAGAGGCAGGTTTTTGTTTCTTGCCAGGAGAACTTTCTACCAATAAATGTGCCTGACCACATGGACATACAGCGCCCTGCCCAGATATAACAAGTCTAAGAGGAAATCACTGTTCCTTCCCAACATGAAATAGGTGTCATTTAAAACTATCATTAGTTCAGTTCAGTTCAGTCGCTCAGTCGTGTCCGACTCTTTGCGACCCCATGAATCGCAGCACGCCAGGCCCCCCTGTCCATCACCATTGCCCACCTACTAACCCAGCTCATGCATTTTAGGCATCTGTGATCTCCCTTCCTTCTGTTTTTCTACTTCCTGTATGCCATTGTTTGCCAGGCCATGGCTATTTTATTTCTGTATTGCTTCTTATGCCCTTTCCCCATCGTGTGCCCTGTTCATCTCTTACTTGTTCTCACGCTTCCATGCCCTTGTTCCCACTGCCGTCTTTTTAACAGGTAGGCAGGATCATACAGCTCCTTTAACACAGTGGTGCTCTATTTTCTATAAATTCCAGACTCTTTAGCATAATATTCCCAGTTCTTTCTTTTCAGACTGCACTTCTTACACTCTCCTTCTCCATGTCTTTAGCTGTCAGCTGGCAGTTAGAGTATACTTATTTCCTGGACAGGACATCAGCTTTTCTGCCTCTGCTCTTTTTTCCATTCCCTTTGAAATCACTTCTCTCCACTGTTTCCTGCCAGGTGAAATCTTCATAGCTAAATGTTACATTGTTTCTGAAACCTTCTCTGGCCAGCCCTAGGCAGCTCCCCAACAAAATGTAATGGCTTTGTCCAGTTTATGACTTTTGCCTTTCTCTCTGCTCTAATTTCTTATAAGACACAGCTGTGTGTAACCTAGGACTCCCTTCATCAGTGGAGGGATGTCCTGTCTCCACAGAGTGGTGCTTCAGAATTTTGGCTCTGAAGTCAGGTTCAGTTCAGTTCAGTTCAGTCACTCAGTCATGTCCTACTCTTTGCGACCCCATGGACTGCAGCACGTCAGGCTTCCCTGTCCATCACCAGCTCCAGAGCTTGCACAAACTCATGTCCATCGAGTCAGTGATGCCATCCAACCATCTCATCCTCTGTTGTCCCCTTCTCCTCCTGTCTTCGATCTTTCCCAGCATCAGAGTCTTATCCAATGAGTCAGTTCTTTGCATGGTGGCCAAAGTATTGGTGTTTCACCTTCAGCATCAGTCCTTCCAATGAGTATTCAGGGCTGGTTTCCTTTAGGATGGACTGGTTTGATCTCCTTGCCATCCAAGGGATTCTCAAAAGTCTTCTCCAGTACCACAGTTCAAAAGCATCAATTCTTTGGTGCTCAGCTTTCTTTATAGTCCAGCTCTCACATCCATCCATGACTACTGGAAGTCAGATGGACCTGGTCTATTTCCAGATCCCACAACTTAACAATTGTGTAACCAGAGGAAAGTTGCTTTACCTCTTTGGGTCTCTGTTTTCTCATTAGCAAAATTAGCCTGTTAATAGAACCTAACATATGACTTTGGCTTGCTGTGAGGATAAGTGGAGAAAATGCATGGAAAGTGCTCATATTTCACTCTGACACTTGATAAGCACTGACTAGCCGCTATCTAGTGAAAGCTCACTTTTCCTCGGGGCACTGTCCCATAGGATTCCCGTTATGTCACTGAAATCAAATCATTCCATTATATTTCACATGGTTTTGTTTTTTTCTAGGAGGACATATCTCACGGGGTTGTTTTGAGAACCAGCTTTTTAACAACATGAGTTGTATGTGCTAAGCTATAAATTCCGATTCTCAGCATCTTATTTGATTCTGAGTTCTTGGAGATGTTATATAACTGTGACCTCAAATATTTCTCTTGACAGAACTCCACTGCAGAGGTCACCACTGTAAAATTAATTAGAATCTTTGCCAAAATTATAGCAAAAATAGTAAATGGATAGACTACCTTGAATTTACTTTTTTTTTTTTTTTTTTTTGCTTCTAATCACGAAAACTGCCAATTTCTACCAAGCCCTAGCAGTGAAAAATAGCAGTTATTATTAGTGGAAACTGGAAAGCATCCCATTAATGCTAAGGCTCCAGTGTTGTATGCTGCTATTATATAGTTAATGTGATATACTACAGGGAAAATAATATAGAATGGCATAATATAATAAAGTGTACTATGCTGCAGATATTCATATTTCTTTCCTAATAAACTTGTTTTAGTTCACGTGATAGACTTACAGATAATCAGCATTTCATTAGTCTTTTTAGAGTATTGTGTCCCACTAGAAGTATGTTAACTGAATAAACTTGAGAAGCCCTGGGGTATACTGACTATAAAGCAAAAGTTTTATAATACAAAGTTTATAAGGTTGAGTATAATTTTAAAATTTTGATGATATGTATCTAGTTTGCTTTATACTCTAAAATAATGGTGTGATTATTTCTTTCCCTCTGGTATATGATGCTATTATATTGACTTAAAGAGAAATTACTATCCTATTAAGGCTTAATGTTTTGTTTTAAGGTTGATTAATCATACAAAGAAACTGATGGAAAAAGAAGAAAAATTGTGCATTAAAATTCTTCAGACTTTACGAGAAATGCTAGAGAAGAAAGACAGCTTTGTGGAAGAGGTATTTAAAATTTTTTCTTGCTGTTTGAAAATAAAATAGAATTTCTAGAATACTGTAATGAATAAGTTACAATAGGCTATTATATGATTATTTGTATTACATATTAATAGTGTGTGTACTTAGGTGAATTAGGTGATTTGAGTTTTTATGTTATTCATCTCTTAATGTTTACTTTTGATTTGAGAAGTAACTAAGATTAGAATGGCCCAAGTATTTGGTTTATTTGTTATTATTATCTTTTGTCATGAATATATATATTTTTCTCATATAGTATCAATGTACCAAATGATCTTTCTTAAGCATTATTAAGATTTTGTACAAAGTTTTGCTGTGAATTTAAGTGGTCTGTGCATTTTGGAATATGTTGGTTTTTCATTGTACATATATGTTCATGTCATTTTCTAGAATATTATACCCAGTATTATAAAATAGTACTTTTTTAAATAAATGGAACTGTAAGTTTCTATTCTTAACTATACTAAATATTGCACAGATGATTTTCAGGGAATATCAACTTATAGATAATAATTGTCAGCCTGTTATTAAAAATGACAGCTCAGATGCTCATTAAGAGATAGCTGGCAGCATGTTTAATACCCAAGGTGATACACTTAAATATAAAATATAAATCTAATGTAGGTTTTTTTTTAGCTAGCTACCTTTACTGTTTACTTTTATGTTAGGTATCAAACATAATTTATAACATGCTCCTTAATAATTTTTGTTCTGTTTCTGTAAATATTAATTATCTGGTATCTTTAAAATTTGAAAGATTTTATTTTTATTTATGTATATGCTATCTAATTCCAAAAAGATTGTAGTGGTAGATTTTTTTTCTTAACATATTTTGGTAGAAAAGAATTGCAGTGGAGTCTTAGATATTAATAGAAGGGGGGATAGCTTCAAAATACAGCATTTGAATCAGTTGTTTGCTTCAGTTATCAAAATGACTTCTGCACTGCATTAGTTCTCATCATCCTTAAAACTGTATTTGGGAAACATTGATAAATACAGGTGGTTAATACAGTTTTAATAAATATTGCTGTACCGTAGAACTCAAGAAATATGCTTATAAGTTTGACTATATGGTATGTTCTTAAAAACAGTACATAGAGTTCCTTGGGACTTTTTGTTTCTTTCTCCTTTGGTTCTTCAAACTATTGCTGTAGATTGTTTGATATTGGCTGAAATATCAGATCCTAAAGTAGAAAAAACTGAGGTCATATGAATTATTTACAGATGCGTGAAGTTTATGATAACAGTTATTTGTGCTTAACAGAAGATAATGTGATAAGCCTTTCAATTTTATATAATAGATGATTATTGAATTACTATAAAGGAAACTAGGAAAGAAATCAGGCAAAATTTTACTGTGACTAGTCAGGAGAGTTTCAGCACATCTCCCAAACCACCGTAAAATGATTCATGCTGCTATCTGGGTCTCCTTTACACTCCTGGGGTCATCACTAACTAGTTCAGGCTTTCCTCTTCTCTTGTCTAGAAAACACCAGTGCCCAGTTCCCTGAGACCTCCTTGAAGGGAGGCAGGGCTGCTGTTTTCAGAGCTCCAAAGACACTATTCCCATCAAGTATGATGTGAATGGCACCCCCAGGACACGATCCTCAGGGAAGGGGTCAGCTGAGGCTCTTTAGGCTCATTCACTCGGGCAGCTCACACTGCCTGAGCAACTGTTAAATGGTGGCCCTAGTGTCTGGGCACTGGGGAGATGGAGACCAATGGCACAGCTTACTCAGGGCCACCACAGAGTGCATTTCACATGCTTCTGGGGTCCTGTCAGTGTCTGCAGAGATCACAAGAGCCTTTCAGGAACCTTCAGGGGCTCTGCACTGCCTGGGTATTACAGGACCCCCTCTGACCTCCCTGCCTCAACCTGCCGCATCCATTAGCCTCTAGAAACCTGTCCTTAAGGTGCCTTCAGTGTCCTTCAGGCTTTTTCAGCACTGAGCCTTCCCAATCTGGAATTGGGATTGTTAAAATACAAATAAGCCTCAATACCCCCAGTGCTATCTTTGTGAAGGAGCTAATGAGGAATACTTATCAACTGTTTTTGCCAAAAGTGATACTTTCTTAATAGAATTAACAAAATACTATGTGCCTCTCTCTGTTTTTTTTAATTAATTAATTTTTTATTGAAGGGTAATTGCTTTACAGAACTTTGTTGTTTTCTGTCAAACCTCAACATGAAACAGCCATAGATACACATGTATCCCCTCCTTTTTGAAACTCCCTCCAATCTCCCTCCCCACCTCACCCCTCTAGGTTGATACAGAGCCCCTGTTTGAGTTTCCTGAGCCAGATAGCAAATTCCCGTTGGCTATCTATTTTACCTATGGTAATGTAAGTTTCCATGTTACTCTGCCCATACATCTCACCCTCTCCCCATGTCCATAAGTCTGTTCTCTATGTCTGTTTCTCCATTGTTGCTCTGTAAATTACAAAGTCTTCATTTTCTAGATTCTGTATATATGCGTTAGAATATGATATTTGCCTTTCTCTTTCTGACTTACTTCACTCTGTATAATAGGTTCTAGGTTCATCCACCTCATTAGAACTGACTCAGATTCTTTCCTCTTTATGGCTGAGTAATATTCCGTTATGTATATGTACCGCAACTTCTTTATCCATTCATCTGTCGACGGACATCCAGGTTGCTTCCATGGTGCCTCTCTTTTTAAGACATTGTATCTGGGTATGTAGTCCAAGCTGGTTTATAGATGATGTCACTGAGACCCAGAGGGGTAGTGTGATTTACCCAAGGTCACACAGCAGGGCCAGAACCGGAAACAGCCAAAACCAGGGCTCCTTCCTCTCTGCTTAATCTTATTTATCAGATCACAGACAACTTTTACAAATGATGTATATCATTAGTAAGAAAGATTAGTATATTTTGTCCAACATGTTTGGGGGGGGGGGCTGGATTTAAAGTCATAAGCAGACAGAATATAGTAGAATGTAATATCCAAAATAGATAAAAGTTTAGCAACCTAGAATTAAACATTAAGGAATATGGAAATGTAGTCATTAACTTAGAAAAACCTAAAAGAGACTTACATAAATATCATTTCTTAATTTCTGTGTCTATTAAAGATGGAATAAGAAAACTATAGCTGAAAGAATTCTAGATCCTAGTCAACGTTTTAATTCTAAATGTTGTAGAGTGAGAAGCACTTCTACTAGTGGAAGGAGAAGACTTTTCTCCCTATATGAAATTTTTAGAAAGCATATTAGATCTAGAATGATTCAGATACCTCTGCTGGGAAAGAGACAGCAGTGGACGATCTCTGCATGTTGTCAGTTGGCCCATGTTACATGGCTGGTGCTCCCTTTTCTGTGCCAGTGGAGGGGACCTAAAGGACCCACCAGTCTGGATGAAATGGCCTTGGGTAACAGATTCAGAAGCTGGTCAAATCCATTAGTTTACAACTTACTGTGTATTTTCAGGAAAAATCCTGATTATCTGTCCTGGATAACAGGTGGTTGTGTTTTTGTTACTATGTTAGTTTCCTACTTGTTATTGCTGTTCAGTCAAAGTTATGTCTGACTCTGCAACCCCATGAACTGCAACATGCCAGGCTTCCCTGTCCATCACTATCTCCTGGAGTTTTCTCAAATTCATGTTCACTGAGTCAGTGATTCCATCAACCATCTCATCCTCTGTTGTCCCCTTCTCCTCTTTCCCTCAGTCTTTCCCAGTATCAGGGTCTTTTCCAGTGAGTCAGCTCTTCACATCAGATGGCTGAAGTTTTGGAGCTTCAGCATCAGTCCTTCTGATGAATATTCAGAGTTGATTTCCTTTAGCATTGGCTGGTTTGATCTTTTTGCTGTCCAAGGGACTCTCAAGAATCTTCTCAATCACCACAGTTCGAAAGCATCAATTCGGTGCTCAATCTTGTTTATGGTCCAACTCTCACATCCATATATGACTACTACAAAAGCCATAGTTTTGACTATATGGACTTTTGTTGGCAAGGTGATGTCTCTGCTTTTTAATATACTGTCTAGGTTTGTCATAGCTTTTTTCCAAGGAGCAAACATCTTTTAATTTCATGGCTGCAGTCGCTGTCCGCAGTGGCTTATGGCCCAAGAAAAGAAAATCTGTCACTGTTTCCACTTTTTCCCCTTCTATTTGACATGAAGTGATAGGACCAGATGCCGTGATCTTTGTTTTTTGAATGTTGAGTTTTAAGCCAGCTTTTCACTCTTCTCTTTCATCCTCATCAAGTGGCTCATTAGTTTACAGCCCACATGTTTATTATTTTACAGTTTTGGAGGTTGAAGTTTAAAATCAAAATGTCAATTGAATTCTTTCTGGAGGTTCCAGGAGACAATTCATTTTATTTGCCATTTTTTAGCTTCTAGGGGCCTCCTGCACTCCTTGTCTCATGGCTTCTCCTTCTGTCTTCAAAGCCAGCAGCTGTAGTGTCTTCAACACCCTCACCCCTGGCCTTATTTCTTTCTCTCTCTCTCTCTCTCTCTCTCTCTCACACACACACACACACACAGACATACACACAGAGAAAGACTCCATTGTTATACCCCCCACTCTTATTCTTGCCCTCCTGCCTTCCTCTTATAAGGACATTGTGATTACATTGGAACCAGCTAGATAATCTTGTGTAATCTTCCCATCGCAAGATCCTTAACTTAATCACACCTGCAAAATTCCTTTACCAAGTAAGGTGACAGTCCCAGGTTTTTGTTGCTAGGGCATAGACATCTTTGGGAGGGCCATTACCCAATCTATCACAATGATCTTTTTACTGGAGAGCTTACCTATGGCTGATTAAAATGTAGGACAGTTTAAGTGTGGATGAATATGACAAAAATTGCTTTGAATTTCTAGCATTTTGCTGGTTTCAAAGTACTGTAAAATATTTTGCTACCTTGCAGCAGTTCTAGGAAGTATATAGAACAGGAAGCAGTACGTCCAGGTTTGTACTGTGGAGAGACTCAGAGAACTGACTTGCAATGTCACATAGTTTACCTAGTACCTGGCTTCCTGACAGCAGCTGGGTGTCTACTGTCTGTATATTGAAGCCCTCCCGAGAGATCTCCCAGAATTAAATCAAAACAGAAAACTCACACCAGGGTTTTTCACACTAGCCATCTTAATGTTGCTCCACATCCCTGGTCGCTCAGTAGTAAAGAACCCGTCTGCCAATGCAGGAGACTGGAGTTCGATCCCTGGGTTGGGAAGATGCCCTGGAGAAGGAAATGGCAGCCCACTCCAGTATTCTTACCTGGGAAATCCCATGGACAGAGGAGTCTGGTGGGCTCTGGTCTGTGGGGTTGCAAAAGAGTCAGAAACAATTTTACAACTAAACAACAGTAACATCATAATGTTACATTTGAGACTTCATTAATTTAAATTTAATACCATAAAAGGAAATCTCCATTTTCATTTTTGCTTCTTTTGTCTCTGGTACTAGAAGTGTGTGTGTCTGTGTGTGTGCATAGGGGTGAAAATTTAAAAATAGAGCAGTGAAGTAAATTTGCTTCATGGTTGAAACAGATGTCTTTAAAGCAATTTTGGACTTCGAGACCATAGTTTTCTGATTTTATTAGTCCTCTCTGTATGAAATATTAAGGAAAAATTCATGTAACTACATTTTTCTGGTATTTAATTGATTTTTTAAATGTATTCAATTTATAATCCCTTTGATCATAGCTCCTAAATTAATTTTACTTAATATTTTTCCTTGCTTTATGTTCCTTTGTGCCAAAGGCTGAGAGAGAAGATGTGGGTGGTAATATCCTGAAGATTTCAAATAGAATAATACAAGTAAATGAAAATTTAATTTTCTATTAGGCAAGCCTCTGTGAAACCCACTGATCATCTGTGTACCATTTGTTACAAGTGACAATGCTTATTTTTATTGAAGGTTAAAACATGAAAGTTGTATATTAAAATCCCTGAAGTAGGGAGTTAGCTGAGTTTTATAGAAATTTTATAAAGTTTTATTTGTTTAGGCGATTCTGGTAGAAAAGCAAAAAGTTACAAAGGATATATATAAGTACCCTGAAAGCTCAGGGTTCCTTTGCGATGGGTTCCATTTGAAAGGATCCTTTTAGGTAACAACAGCAGGCATGTTTCTTTGCACTTCAAAAAATATGTGTGTTGGAAAATGTGTGTAGGGAAAGAGAAGAGAAGAAATGTTTTTTAAAATGTCTTGAAGGCAGTGTGATTTCTAATATTCCCCATCCTCAGTGCCATGTTTTTCTACTCTTATTTCTGTGGAAGTGGAAGTGTTAGTCACTGAGTCATGTTTAGCTCTTTGCGACCCCGTAGACTGTGTCCCACCAGGCTCCTCTGTCTGTGGAATTGTCCAAGCAGGAATACTGGAGTGGGTAGCCATTTTTTTCTCTAGGGGATCTTCCCAACCCAGGGATCAAACCTGGGTCTCTTTCATCGCAGGCAGATTTTTTTACCATCTGAGCCACCAGAGAAGCCCTTTTATTTCTGTGACTCCACCACAAAATAGAAATACCTATTAGGATGTGTGTGCTTTTGAACAGCAAAGTTTAATTTAGCACTGCACCTGAGTTTTGTGTACTTCAAGGTGTTATAGGTCCAGGTCTGAGTAAGGTTTACCTGAGGTGGTCAGGAGATAGAGCTGTACGGGTTGGATGGAGGTGGATGGTCGGGATGCTGAGCAGGAAATAGTAAAAACTGTGTTCAGAGGATTGGTTTGGCTTGAAGGACTTGTTTTTTTTTTTGGTCAGTTTTCTTCATCTTATGCTCTTCAGTATATATTTTCATTAAGATTTATAGACCATTAGAGATTATTTCTCTCATAAAAGGGAGAAATATATAAATAATAAATAGTAAAGATGTTTATAAGATCTGATCCTGAATGTCTAAAATTCATAGCTTCTGTCCTGTAGAATTGGAAAAGATAAGGAGCCTTGAAAATATCCCCTGATAGCCTGTGGATCTGGTGATTTACAGTCTGTTTCCTTGTAGTCAAAGAAATTGACCTATTTAGAATGCCAATCATAATTTCCTCTGTGAGTATATTCATATCCACTTGTAAGTTTTACTGACAGTACAAAAAATCTACAGGACAACAAAGATGTTTAGTCAAGTTCAATAGACTTCAATTTTTCAGGTTTGAAATGCTATATATTCTTGGAATATTTTTGCAAAGGGATCTAGAAACCACTTCTACTCTGGTGTGGTTTTATATGCTTGTTTTTATAAAGTGATGATTGCTAGCATTTATTTGGGAGCTCACTAAAAATCAGATACTGTTCCTGATCCTTTGTGTGTATTATCTCATTTAATCTTTAACTCTTTGTCATCCATAGTATTCAGTATTTTATCTCTCTTTAATAAATAAAAAATAGTGAACCCATGGACTATAACCCCCCAGGTTCCTCTGTCCATAGAATTCTCCAGGCAAGAATACTAGAGTGGTAGTCATTCCCTTCTCCAGGGGATCTTCCCAACCCAGGGATCGAACCCAGGTCTCCTGCCTTGCAGGCAGACTCTTTATCATCTGAGCCACTAGGGAAACCTTATTAAAAAATCAGATATTATTCCTGACCCTTCGTATGTATTATCTTATTTAATCTTTAACTCTTTGTCATCGGACTTCCCTGGTGGCTCAGTTGGTTAAAGATCTGCCTGCAATGTCGGAGACCCAGGTTTGATCCCTGGGTCAGGAAGGTCCCCTGGAGAAGGGCATGGCAACTCATTCCAGTATTCTTGCCTGGAGGGCTCTGTGGAGAGAGGAGCCTGGTGAGCTACAGTCGATGGGGTCACAAAGAGCTGGACATGACTGAGCAACTAATACTTTCACTTACCTTGTCATCGGTAGTATTACACCTCTCTTACTGATGCGGAAACCAAAGTATATAGTGTGAGTAGGTGAAGAGAGCTTGTATTCCGCCCAAACATTTTGGCTTCTGAGGTCTTAACAAGATGTTAGAACCAAACAGATGATACAGTTTACAATCACAGCTCTTCTATTTTCTCAGATATTCACCTAAATAAAACGAAAAGCTTTTTAGTTTTGTTTTTGATAAAAATTTGTATGCATGTGTGCTGGAAAGCATAAAGCCTTGATTCAGTGAGCTGCTGAGGAAAGGCTTGAAGATTTTAGATGGAGCTGTTTGGGAACAATGTGATGCAAGAGCTGTGCAGATTTTTAAGATTATTTTTTACAGACCTACAGATCAATATCAGAGCTTCCCAAGTCCCACCCTGTGATCATGTCTGAGTTGCTAGTAGCCTGAGTATTATATATAAAAGTCCCAAGCAACGCTTATAAGATGACATGGTAGATAGCCTCTTGTGGAAATGTGGCATTCAACAAACAACATAGCATCTAATTGAGAGCTGTGATCTTTACGAATGCCCAGGTGGGATAGGTGATATTTACACACTGTACAATGATGACAGACAGAGCTTCTTGGTTTGAAAGTTGGTATCTGGATTGATATGGAATAAAGATCTTCAAGAAAGGATGCTTCGAGTTATTTTTAAGATACCTTCTACAGATACCTTTAACTCAAAAATTTACTGAGTTAACTAGGTTTTATTTTCTTCTTCAGCAGGAAAAAAAATTCATTGTAATTAATCTTTTGTTTCTGATTTTGAAAAGCAGCAAAAAGAATGTCAGAAAAATACCAAGGAACTTCACTCCTACATCAAATATGCAGACTTGTCAGTCCCAGCAGTAATTACATTGTTGCAAACTTATAAATTGTATCAAACTCCTCTTATTGTAAGAGTCTGCAGAATTATTCACCTTCTATGCATATGCTTATTTCACTTTTTTAGGAGGCAGATAAACAAATTATGTAGAATTGTTACCTAAAGTGCAGTGTAGCTTAATAATTGCTTTGCTAAAGAAAAATAAGTTTCAGTTTTAGCATCAGATGCATTTTGTAGAACTTTAAAAACATACATTTTAGAGGTGAGTGAAGTTTTCCCCCTATATTCTAATATTTTTTAAAGCAGTAAATGTTATAAACCTTTTGTACCACCATTCCTGTTTTGTGAAGGTGTGTGTATTGTGTTTTAACTAGGTAACTAAATGGTTGGAATATGAAACTATGTTGATGTCTCCTTACAGTAAGAGATCTGTTTTAGAAATATAATTAGTATACTCTAACCCTTTGGAGTTTTTGTTTTATATTTTTATAGGGGCAGAAAGACTTTTAGCATTAACGTGGGCACAAAGGAAGCAGTTACTTTTAGAAATTTACTCGTCAGTTGCTGGGCTGGCTTGGCCACTTGTTTTAGGCCATCAAAGTGACATGTTTATCAGATTTATTCATCACTGTACCCTTATTACAAAAATTAGAAAGTTCTGAAATACATCTTGACTTTACTCTCCCACCTAAAAATCTGACAATAACGTCACTGCCTCAATGATTTTTGAGTTAAGCTTTGATTCTGTAGAGATCAGTGACTGTAAGATCATGTTGAAAATATTATCAGTACTCCAGTTATTTGTAGTTAATGGATGTATGTGAAAAATGATATTGTGATTAAAAAATAAACGTGGGTTACATAAAAAGTTTTTAAAAAAACAAAAAGAACAAAAGAAAAAGCTAAAATTAATGTATTACTAAATTATTGTGTTATTTCCAATTACATCTAACCTAAACCCTTTTTCAGGATGCATTCCATGATTAGTTTCTTTTAACTCCATATTATTCTAGTTTATAATCATTTAATTACTTATAAAATCATCTTGGTCTTGTTACATCCTTCCTAAATCGTTTCAGTTGTGTCTGCCTCTTTGTGACCCTATGGGCTGTAGCCCACCAGGCTCCTCTGTCCTTGGGATTCTCCAGGCAAGAACGCTGGAGTGGGTTGCTATGCCCTCCTCCAGGGGATCTTCCCGACCCAGGGATTGAATCTGCATCTGCTATGTCTCCTGCACTGGTAGGCAGGTTCTTCAGTGTAGACCTTTTATTATCTTGCCATTTGAAGGATGTGTGTTGTTACTTTTAAATAAATTAGGAACTCCTTGAGGGCAGGTCTGATAGATGTGAAGAAATGCCCTGAAGACCTTTCAGAGGTTCTCTAAGGGTCTAGTTCTGTATTTATCCCCAGTCCCACTCCACATGTCCTAAGCATTGTGCTATTGAGTACAGAGATGGGTGATCTTATTCCCTGCAGTGTTCCCTGTGGTGCACAATCATTGCTCAGTGTTTGTGAACTGACATTTATACACAGTAGAAATAAATGTTAGTGACTGTCTGCTTGTACAACACATTGCCCTTCACTAGTCATATCCAAGAAGTGGGTTCTAGAAGTATCACTTCACACTCTAATTTGCATCTCTTTGTCACCCAGGAAGGTTTCTTGGTACTTGACACACCTGCAGAGTTGGGCCAGCTGCAAGGAGATCTCCATACATTCTTGAGGGCTGGTGAAGCAGATTAACTTGTAGCAAAGGCTTTGTCTGATGTGCCCTGTGGTGTTTGCTTGTGGTCTGCCTTGGAAGGGGAAGAAGTGGGGGATCCGCGGACATGGTAACATGGGTGCTCAGCTCAGGGAAGCTGCTGCAGAGGGATGACGGGATCTGAAGGCATGCAGGTGGGAGGAAGGATCCAGCCCCTGGGCTTTGCTCTCGGGAAGGGCCCCCTTCCCCTGAGAAGGAATTCGAGAACAAGTAGGGAACTCAGGCCACACAAGAAGTGGGAAGAGCCCACTGCAGAACCAAGAACCTGAGAACAATTCGGGCTCTGGAGAGAGGCTGAGACCCAGTCAGCTGAACTGATCACTGCACTTGTCCAGTTAACTAGTGTTACTAGCTGCCGTTGTTGTTTAGTTGCTAAGTTGTGTCTGACTGTTTTGTGACCCCCTGAACTGTAGCCCATCAGGGACCTCTGTCCATGGGATTTCCCAGGCAAGAATACTGGAGTGGGTTGCTACTTCCTTCTCCAGGGCATCTTCCCAACCTAGGGATCAAACCTGTGTGTCCTGCATTGGAAGGTGGATTCTTTACCACTGAGCCACCTGGGAAGCTTGTAACTAGCTTTACGGCCCACTAACCAATTGCTCTCAAGTAGCATCAGGATCTCCTGCCATGGGACAAAACTGTTCTGCTGTTACCACAGTAACGAAAAAGTGGGATATGAAGGCTTGAAGCAGATTGGGCCTGAGGTATTTTACTTTTTCTGTCTGATGCTTTCATCTGCGGACAGGTACTCAAAGAGGAAATATCTGACTTAGTATATGAGACACTACAACCACATTATTGCTGTTGCTGTCATTTAACTATCATTGATTGTGCATCTCTAGAGAAACTGTTTGCAAAATAACAATGTGTCTGTGGGCATTTGGAGCCTTACAGTAACTCTCTGAGGTAGGCAAATATTTTTTAATTTCCATTGTTATAGATAAGACTGAGGCCCCCGTGGGGAAATGATCTGGTCATAATCATAGATTTGTCAGTGACAGAGCTAGGGATATGAATCAAGGAGTTCTGATTCTAGTCTGTATGTGATGCTTCTCCACATGGTAAGAAATCAGAAAATGATGGAGAAAATAAATGACCATTTAAATGTGATTTTACTTTTTGAAACCCTCTTTCAGGCTTTCACTTCTTTTACTGCCTCTAGAAACCTGGGGAGTTCAAGCAATCTTAAAAAAAAGGGAAAATGTATTTTCATTCTTTTTTAGGTACATGCTCTAAATGATAGCAATATAAATAACTTCTGTGATGTCTGTTGTTTTTGTTGTTGTTTAGTCACTAAGTCATGTTCTACTCTTTTGTGACCCCATGGACAGAGGTAGCCTTCCAGGGTCCTCTGTCCATGGAATTTCCCAGGCAAGAGTACTGGAACAGATTGCCATTTCCTTCTCTAGGGCATCTTCCCAATCCAGGGATCAAACCCCCATCTCCAGCATTGGCAGGTGGGATTTTTATCACTCAGTTGCCAGGGAAGCCCTCTATGGTGTTTACTGTATAATAAAAGTCAGGTGCTTGTATAAATGCCCCACAATGTTAATTTGTTTAACCCTCATAACAACACATTGAGGAAACTGTAGCCCAGAAAGGTTACAGAGCTTGCCCAAGGTCACAAGTGAAAAAATGGTGGAGCCAGGATGAAAACTCAGGTCTTCTGGCTCCAGAGCCCAGGTTTGCAATCGTTGTGGGAAGCTGCCTTTCATTCTAGTCTGGCATCAACTTACAAAGCCCTAAGAATGTCACTCATGGCTGTCAGAGGAAAACTGTTTTCTTGTTTCAAGTAACACAAACTACCGTAAGATATTTCTTCTCGAGTTTAATGATTCTGAACAGCTACCATTTGCTGATTTCTTCAGGGTAGGCTCTGTTTCTGCACATTCCATCTGGTGCTTGAAAATCTTAAGCATTTTTGGATACGTCTTGGTTACTTAAAACAGAGCAGCATACAACATTTACAATATTTGCAGATTGCTCAGTGTGATGTCAGGTTTATCTTTTCTCAGTTGCTCGTAGCCTTTGGCTGAGTTTTTAATTAAAACTCAAATTACAGACTATACTAGTTCTATAGTCATGGAATAGGGAAAACAGACGTGATGTGTTAATGAACTCAACTTGGCAGCTTGGTTTAATGAGTTGGTGGTACACAAAAAAATAATCTAAATGAGGGCACGTGACAGTTAAAGTCAAATCGAGTGCTTACCGTTAATATCAGATACAAGGAATAATATTGATGTACTTGTAAATTCCCATCCCAGGAATTTAGTCTGTTTCCCGTTCTCTCAAAATGCCAGAGTACATTCATATAGTAACCAGAGATGTACATACCAGCAGGTATGTGGTAACCAGAAGTAATCTCATACTTGAGCATACCTTTGAGAAGCATGCTTTCTTTAGGCTTCTCACCATCTTCCACCACGGAGCATGCACTTATTTATTCATTTACTGTATGTAGAGTCAGCTGAGATTCCCCGTCCCCTTGGCAGAGTTAGATATGACTTCTGGCTATTGGCCAATTGCCCACTCTCTTGAAAGAGATCTTTGATATCAATTCCACATGCTTTTGCCATTCAGGGCACAAAGTGTAAACACTAAGCCCTTCTCCCAGTCCTGTTCCCACTGCTGTCTGCGCGGTATTGCCTGTCTCCTCGCCCCGAACCTGCTATTCCTCTCCTCCTCAGGCTCCCAGGCTCTTCCTCTCTTTTGTCTTCCTCAGCAAGCTCCTGTGTCCTCATCTTCTCATATAAATGTTCCCTCCACCTCCTTTTAAAAAAAATTTTATTGATTTATTTGTTCACTTATTTCATTATGGAAGTTTAGTTGATTGACAATGTCATGTTAATTTCCTCTATATGGCACAGTGATAAAGTTATACATATACATACTTTTTTTCATATTCTTTTCCATCATGGTTTATCCCAGGATACTAAATGTAGTTCCCTGTGCAATACAGTAGGCTCTTGTTGTTTATCCATCCTATATAGAATAGTTTTCATCTGATAGCCCCAAATTCCCAATCCATCTCCCACCTTCTTGCTTTGTTTATTTTTCATTTTATTTACTTGACTGTACTGGGTCTTTGCGGCAGCACACAGTATCTTGTTTCTTGACCAGGGATTGACTCCAGGCACCCTGCATTGAGAGCCCAGAATCCTAACCACTGGACCACCGGAGGAGCCCCCTGCCTTCTTGCTTTAATCAAGTCTCTTTCCCTGAGGCCACCTCTCTTTCTCAGTAGCTCTGTGGATTAGAGCTTTTCTCTCATACCCAGTATGTGAAGAGGCTCTGTGGTCTTGCTATATCTCTTGGTTATTTCTAGACTGATTCTTCTGCCATCTTTTAAAATCTATAGCTCTTTGAGATTCAGACCCTCTGACTTAGTCACCCTGTCTTTGCCAGCTTTCCAGTCCCCAACCCCCCCACCTTCCCTGCCTTTCATCTCTCCAATATTTTGGAACCTAGCTCTCATTCCATGTCTCTAGCCCCAGACCTGCTGTCATTGTGTTGCAGGAAGGGAGACCCCTTCTTGGGCCCGAAAGTGGCCTCTTATCTAACACTAGAAAATGAATTGTCCGAGAAGACACATGTGCTAACAAAGGAAGAGACTTTATTGGTGCCCCAGAAGAGAGCAAGAGGGTAAAGGGAACCCAGGTGTACTGCTCTGCCATGTGACTTGCAGTCTCAGGTTTTATGGTGATGGGATTAGTTTCCCAGTTGTCTCTGGCCAGTCATTCTGATTCAAGGTCCTTCCTGGTGGAGGACCCTGAATCAGGGTCCATTGACATTGCTCAGCCAAGATGGATTCCAGCGAGGATTCTGGGAGCTTGATAGGATGCATGACATCTCCTTTTGACTTTTCCAGAACTCTTCTGATTAGTGGTGGTTTGTTAGCTCTGTGTTTCTTACTAGGACCTCCTGTCATAAAATAACTCACACACATGGTTACTCTAGTGCCTGAAAGGGTGGGCGGCTTCAGACAGTGTGTTTCCCCTAACAATTGGGGTGACCAGTCCACATGGCAGCACATTCAGCACTTCGGCCTCTGAGGCCTTTGAGCCCTGCATCCGCAGTGACCTTCTCCTGTCCACGTCCATCACCCACTTCTTTAGCAACATTTTGGACATTTTCATCACCAGGAGCTGCTTCTTCCCCATGATAGCAAATTCAGATGTCTCGCTGGCTGCCTTGTCCTCTTTCCCGTTCAGCTTGTTTATTTAACTACAACCATTATGACTGTTCTTTGACCTAATCAAAACCACTGACCCCTCCAATTTCCCAGTTGCCCAGCTTGGTCTCTTTGTCTGCTTATTATTTCACGGTCATAAGCCCAACTGCTGAGCAGCTGTTGAAGACCGGCCACTAACATGGAAGATGAGAGGGTGGTTCCCCACTAGAGATTTGAAATATTGTTGCTAAAAGGTTAGGGAGAAGAATATCCAGGAAAACCAAAACAACCAAAGCACATTCCAGTTTCTTCTGCAATTTGTTTCTTGACAGATTGAGTAGTTTAGATTATTTAAGTTATTTGCCTGATTTTCTATTCACGTTCCACTGAACTGTGTATGCTATGTTTTTCCAAATGAAACGGGAATTCTTGGCTCTAAGTTCCCTGACAGAAAAACGTCTACTTCACTGTGTACACAGGCACTGTGTGTTCTCCAGAATTGAAAAATGGCTGAGGATCTCTTTTCTCAGACTGAGAAAACATATGGACGAGAGTATGCTACGTCTCGTCATCTGTAGCCTTTTGACAAGACATCTGCTGCAACATTTTTTGCTCTTGGATCACACACTGTTGTTTGCCAATTGTTTTTGTAAATATTAATCTTTGAAATCTTGACTGACATCTGAGTTGTTCTTTTTGGATTCTTTCCTTCTTTATATGCACCATCTTTAAATAATTGTTACATTATAATAAAAAAAAGATTTTTCTCAGGAATAAGGAATAAGGATTTTTCTCAGGAATAGGAATAAGAAAAATTCCTATGTTCGAATCAAGGGCTAAAATTTCTAATTTAGTAACATACATGCTTTTTCTTCCATTTGAACTCTCCCTCCTTTTCCTGTACTTAACTAAATGTATGACCATTGAAATAATGCTTCTGCTCTAGTTTCGTGAAAAGCCATCTTTCGTGTCAGCCCTTGAACACCCCTCAGGGAGACTCTGAAGCTCAGATCCACCCACCTTCCCGCCCCACTGTGTTTGGCTGAGTCCCAGGGTTGATAACGACACTCTCTTTGTCTGAAACTATGAACTTGAGAACCAGATCACATTCTTGAACTGGACTTTGAATAGGCTATTCAAGATGTTCACTAATAGTTTTAATTTCTGTTCACACCTTTGCATGAGAAGATCACTGACCAGGCTGTGATGGAAGATACAATGAGCACACGTTTCAGCCCAGAGTCTTATCTATTGATTGTCGGTACAATTTTCCTGGACTTGGGTGGTCTCTTCCGTGCTCTGTTAGTATATGGAAAGCAGTGTACAGGTTCCACATAGCTTTTTGGCTCATTTTTATTATGCATGATATTCATGACATCTCTGGAGATCATTAATTTAGTCCACTTTAAGTTGATTCTGTTAGTCAATCAATAAAACATTTTTAAAAGTTGGATTAAAGTATAGTTATTTACAATGTTATATTCTGCTGTATACAAAGTGATTCATATATATGTATTCTCTTTTGAATACATATATGTATCGTATGTATATATGATTCATACATATATATATTCTTTTTCATATATATATATATATATATATATATACTTTTCCATTATGGCCTATCACAGGATACTCAATATAGTTCCCTGTGTTATACAGTAGGACCTTGTTGTTTTTCTGTTCTATATTTAATAGTTTGTATCTGCTAATCTCAAACTCCAATTCATCCCTCCCCACTGACCCTCCCCCTTGGCAACCATAAGCCTATTCTCTATGAGTTTGTTTCTGTTTAGTAGATAAGTTCATTTGTGTCATAGTTTAGATTCCACATATAAGTGATATCATATGGTATTTGTCTTTCTCTTTCTGACTTCGCTTTCTCTGAGTCCATGCACATTGCTGCAAATGGCATTATTTCATCCTTTTTAATGGCTGAGTAGTATTCCATCATAGATACATACCACATCTTTATTTGTTTATCTGTCAATGGATATTTAGGTTGTTTCCATGTCTTGGCTATTGTGAATAGTGCTGCTATGCACACTGGGCTGCATATATCTTTTCAAATTATAGTTTTCTCCAGATATATGCCCAGGAGTGGGGTTGCTAGATCATATGGCAACTCTATTTTAGTTCTTTGAGGAACCTCCATACTGAATAAAATGTTTTTTAATCATAAGAATAGAAATTGCTTCATATAGATAACCTGATCTTAAGGTCTGTTAGCAAAGAGTTAGCTGTGTGTTAAGCCAGTATGCCAAACACAGCGTGAGCCTCATTTGGAAGGGAACTTATTTGTTTGCAATGCCATGGGATCATCTCTTCCTTAGCGAACTGCCTGTGTAACATTGAATTTAATTTGTTTTATAAAATGGCTTGCAAAGATCTCATTATAAGATCTTGAGAGGGATACTGCTTCCTCAGATTTTCATGCGAGATTTCCTTCTTATTGTTTAAGCCAGAATGGTCTATTATTAGAGCAGAGTTAATAAATTGGAATATACCATAACTTACTGATGTGTGATGGAATTGTTATTTCTTCAGCTCTATCTACAGTCATGTAAAAATTAGAGTAGAAGAGATTTTTAGATGTTGCTGTTCTAAAGGGTGTGTCAGGGTCTGGGAATATATTTCACAGTTGAGATCAAGCATGGTTCCCTCTAAAGTCTGTTGGCAAGAGTCAACTGTCCTCAGCTGTGTTTAAAGACATACAGCTGGGGAATTCCCTGGTGGTCCAGTGGTTAGGACCCTGTGCTTTCACTGTTCAGGGCATGAGTTTGATCCCTGGTCAAGCGGCTAGGATCTCAAAGGCTTCATGGTGGGGCTAAGGAAAAACAGAAATAAAACAAGTCAGCTCTCCTCAACATCACCCATTTCCTGAAAGTAAAAAGAGATTCACATGTTCACCTACCATCCTGCTGATTCTTGCCAGGGATAATCTCTGGAAAGAGCATACTAAATATCTCTGTTGTGCCTCTATTTTAGGGAGAAAAGAGAATCTCACAAAGCTTGGGAACCATTCTAGGGTTGGGCCAGAAATTAAGGGTAGATGAAGGATCTGCCCCAGGGAGGCCTCTGCCGTGGCTGCCAGTGATTCCATGCTATTGAGGAATGGCTGTGTTTATCGTTATTCCCCTGGGTCATGGATTAGGCACCAGAGAGAAGATAGTTTGGAGAAAAGCCTGTCCTCACTTACACTGTTTGAGTCAGAGCACCACACCTCCTGAGAACTTGTCATGAGTTATCATTCTCTGTGGTTTTAAGAAACTAAGAATTGATGTGATACTACCAGCATTGGTTTCTGTGGGCTGCCATCATGGCACAAAGTACCACAGACTGGTGAATAGCAGGAATTTATTTTTCCAGAGTTTTGGAGATGAAATGTCTGACATCAGGGTGTTGGGGAATTTGTTTCTCTCTGAGACCATGAGGGAAGAGCTATCCAGGTCTGTGTCTTTGCTTTAGATTGCTGTCTTCCCCTGTCTTTATATGGTCTTCCCTCTGTATACATGTCTGTCTCCAGATTTCCTCTTTGTATAAAGATACCAGTCATGTTGTATTAAGGCCAGCCCTTGTGACCTTGTTTTTTTAAATGAATATTATTTGTTTATTTCTACTTCACTAATCCCATCTTCTGCCTGCATTATTCTACTATTTGTTGCCTCCAGAGTGTTTTTGATCTCATTTATTGCATTATTCATTATATATTGACTCTTATTTTTTCTAGGTCCTTGTTAAACCTTTCTTGCATCTTCTCATTCCTTGTCTCCAGGTTATTTATCTTTGATTCCATTTTGATTTCTAGATTTTGGATCATTTTCACTATCATTATTCAGAATTCTTTATCAGGTAGATTCCCTGTCTCTTCCTCTTTTGTTTGGTTTGGTGGGCATTTATCCTCTTCCTTTACCTGCTGGGTATTCCTCTGTCTCTTCATCTTGGTTATATTGCTGAGTTTGAGGTGGCCTTTCTGTATTCTGGCAGTTTGTGGAGTTCTCTTTATTGTGGAGTTTCCTCACTGTGGGTGGGGTTGTACGGGTGGCTTGTCAAGGTCTCTTGGTCAGGGAAGCTTGTGTCGGTGTTCTGGTGGGTGGAGCTGGATTTCTTCTCTCTGGAGTGCAGTGAAGTGTCCAGTAATGAGTTATGAGATGTCAGTGGTTTTGGAGTAACTTTGGGCAGCCTGTATATTGAAGCTGAGGGCTGTGTTCCTGTGTTGCTGGAGAATTTGTGTGGTATGTCTTGCTCTGGAACTTGTTGGCCCTTGGGTGGGGCTTGGTTTCAGTGTAGGTATGGAGGCGTTTGATGAGCTCCTGTCGATTAATGTTCCCTGGAGTCAGGAGTTCTCTGGTGTTCTCAGGATTTGGACTTAAGCCTCCTGCTTCTGGTTTTCAGTCTTATTTTTACAGTAGTCTCAAGACTTCTCCTTCTATACAGCACCATTGATAAAACATCTAGGTTAAAGATGAAAAGTTTCTCCACAGTGAGAGACACCCAGAGAGGTTCACAGAGTTACATGGAGAAGAGGGAGGAGGGAGTTAGGGGTGACCCGAATGAGATGAGGTGGAATCAAAAGAGGAGAGAGCAAGTTAGCCAGTAATCACTTCCTTATGTGTGCTCCACAGTCTGGACCGCTCAGAGATGTTCATGGAGTTATACAGAGAAGAGAAGAGAGAGGAAGGAGACAGAGGTTGCCAGGAGGATAAAAAGGAGGGAATCAAAAGGAGAGAGAGAGATCCAGCCAGTAATCAGTTCCCTAAGTATTCTCCACCGTCTCGAACACACTGGTGATTCACACAGTTGGGTAGAGAAGAGAAGGGGGAGGGAGAAGACAGAGGTGACCTGGTGGACAAAAAGGAGAGTCCAAAGGGGGAGAGAGCAGTCAAGCCAGTAATCTCACTCCCAAGTGAAAATGGGTACTGAAGATTGGGTTCTTAAAGGTACAAAATTGATAACAAATACCAAAAAGCAAAGATTAAAAATCTAGAGTAGAGGTCGGGTTTTCAAAAATACAATATTAAAGAAAAGAAAAAAAAGACAAAGTCACAAAAATTATTAAAATATATATATTTATGAAGTTTGCTTTAAAAAATAGGGTCTTTTTTTTTGCAAAGTAATGGGTTATAAAAATGAAAATTAAAGGAGTAATAGAGGATTTAAAAACATTAAAAAAAAGAATGATCATAAAAATAGTAAAAATATATCTAGGACTTTCTCTGGTGGTGTTGTGGGCAGTGTGGGGTCAGTTCATTTTTGGATAGTTCCTTGGTCCAACTTATATTTCTCAAGATCTATAGGCCCCTTCCTATGTAGTCAGTACTAACTACAGGGTTTTAATCTATTGCATCTGTCACTTCCAAGGCGGTTTCCTCTGTTTTAGCTTCTTCTGTTTGCTGGTCTCTTCAATGTCTGATTTCCGCCCTAACGCAAGGGGGGCGGTGGTGGACACTTTTTTAAGGCTCACTTGTTCAGTTGTGCTATGGGGAGGGAGGGACGCTGCAAACAAATAACATTTGCGTGTGCTCGCAGTATCTCAGCCACAATGGGTCTGCCCCTGCTTATGGCGCACGTGCCCTCACTGCTCAGGCTCTAGGTTGCTCTGCTGGGAACCTGCCGGGAACCCTCCGAGGCCAGCCCTGGGCTACATGTACCTCCCAGGTCTAAGCCGCTCAGGTCCAGGCACTCTGGTAGTCCTCAGAGGCGCAGACTCAGTTGGGCCTGTGTTATATGCCTTTCCCAGGTCGGAGCAGCTCAGGTGATGAGGTGTTTGGCGAGCACAGTCGCTGCAACTTATCGCCTCCACTGTCCCTGCTGCTTGGTTTTCTGGATGTACAACCGGCGCACCTTCTCAGGCAGATGTTGACCATCCAGAACCCCAAGAAGTCTTAGTTAGCAAAGAAGCCTGCTTGCAGCGGTAGATAATGTCTATCTGGGGCTGTGATTGCCCCCTTCTGGCTCTGGCTGCCTGTCACCGGAGGGGGATGGTCTGCAGCTGGCTAGTTCTGTTCAGTCCTTTGTTCTGTGCGCCGGCCTGGCACTGTCTTAGGTTAGGACTTTTCACATGGTAGCTATCCCACAGTCTGGTTTGCTAGCCCAAGTTAGTTCTCTCAGATTGCCCTCGGGGAATTCAGGCCTGGTCCTTACTCTAAGCAATGCAGCCCACGCCTCCCTGCCCAGCCCCCGCTTGCTAGTGGTGGTTGCAGGCGTCTGCGCTGCTTCTCTGCTGGGGAGTTACTGTTGGGCTCCTAATCTGAAGGTTTTATTTATTTATTTATTTTTCCTCCCTGTTATGTTGCCCTCTGTGCTTCCAAGGCTCGCCAAAGACTCGGCAGTGAGAGTGTTTCCTGGTGTTTGGAAACTTCTCTGTTTCCAAGACTCCCTTCCCTGGACGGAGCTCCATCCCTACCTTTTTTGTCTCTTTTTTTGTCTTTTATATTTTTTCCTACCTCCTTTTGAAGACAATGGGCTGCTTTTCTGGGTGCCTGATGTCCTCTGCTGGCATTCAGAGGTTGTTTTGTGGAATTTACTCAGCGTTTATATGTTCTTTTGATGAATTTGTACGGGAGAAAGTGGTCTCCCTGTCCTATTCCTCCGCCATCTTAGGACCGCGCCTATCTGTTTATTTATTTTCAGCTGCACTTGGTCTTCATTGCTGTACACAGGGTTTCTCTAGTTGTGGCAAGTGGGCCCCACTCTCTAGTTGCAGTGTGTGTGTGCAGGCTTCTCATTGCAGTGGCTTCTCTTGTGGAGCAGGGGCTCTAGATTTTGGGCTCAGTAGTTTTGGCACATGGATTTGGATGCTCTGTGGCATATGGAGTCTTTATGGACCAGGGATCAAACCTGTGTCCCCTGCATTAGTAAGCAGATTCTCAATCACTGGACCAATAGGGAAGTCCATGACCTTGTTTCAATTCACTTACTTTTTTTAAACCCATACATCCAAGTATGGCCCTGTTCTAAGGTAATAGGACTTTAATTGTAAATTTTGGGGGTTACAAGGTGAAGTGAGCAATGCAAAGAAATAGAGGAAAACAGTAAAACAGTGAAACAAGAAAGACTAGAGATCTCTTTAAGAAAATTGAGATACCATGGGAACATATCCTGCAAAGATAGGCGCAATAAAGGACGAAAATAGCAAAGGCCTAACAGAAGTGGAAGAGATTAAGATGAGGTGGCATGAATACACAGAAGAACTGTACTAAGAAGCTCTTAATGACCCAGATAACCATGATGATGTGATCACTCACCTAGAGCCAGATATCCTGGAGTGTGAAGTCAAGTGGGCCTTAGAAAGCATCACTATGAACAAAGCTAGTGGAGGTGATGGAATTCCAGTTGAGCTATTTCAAATCCTAAAAGATGATACTATGGAAGTGGCTTTACTCAATATGCCAGCAAATTTGGAAAACTCAGCAGTGGCCACAGGACTAGAAAATGTCAGTTTTCATTCTAATCCCAAAGAAAGACAATGACAGAGAATGTTCAAATTACCATACAATTGCACTCATTTCACATGCTAGCAAGCTTATGCTCAAGATCCTTCAGGCTAGGCTTCAGCAGTACGTAAGCAGAAACTTCCAGATGTTCAAGCTGGATTTAGAAAAGGCAGAGGCACCAGAGATCAAATTGCCAGCATCTGTTGGATCACAGAAAAAGCAAGGAAATTCCAAAAAAATCTACCTCTGCTTCATTGACTATTCTAAAACCTTTGACTGTGTGGATCACAACAAATTGTGGAATATTCTTGAAGAAATGGGAGTACCAGACCAACTTACCTGACTCCTGAGAAACCTGTATGCAGGGCAGGAAGCAACAGTTAGAACTGGACATGGAACAACGGACTGGTCCCAAATTGGGAAAGGAGTACGTCAAGGCTGTATATTGTCACTTTGCTTATTTAACTTATATGCAGAGTACATCATGCTTTGTATGTATGTATGTATTTCATACATAATTTGAAATTCTGGGCTGGATGACTCACAAGCTGGAATCAATATTGATGGGAGAAATATCAACAAACTCAGATATGCAGATGATACCACTTTAATGGCAGAGAGTGAAGAACTAAAGAGCATCTTAATGAAGATGAAAGAGGAGAGTGATAAAGCCAGCTTAAAACTCAACATACAAAAAACAAAGAACATGGCATTGGATTCCATCACTTCATGGCAAGTAGCTGGGGAGAAAGTAGAAACAATGTCACATTTCATTTTCTTGGGCTCAGAAATCACTGTGGATGGTGACTGTAGCCATGAAATTAAAAGACGCTCCTTAGAAGAAAAGCTGTGACAAACCTAGACAGTGTATTAAAAAGCAGAGACATCATTTTGCCAACAAAGGTCTGTATAGTTAAAGTGTGTTTTTTCCAGTTATCATGTATGGATGTGAGAGTTGGACCATAAAGAAGGCTGAGTTTCAAAGAATCGATATTTTCAAACTGTGGTGCTGGAGAAGACTGTTGAGAGTCCCTTGGATAGCAAGGAGATCAAACCAGTCAATCCTAAAGGAAGTCAACTCAATATTCACTGGAAGGACTGGTGCTGAAGCTGGAGCTCCAATACTTTGGCCACCTGATGCGAAGAACCGACTCCTTGGAAAAGACCCCGAGGATGAGATTGTTGAATGGCATCACTGACTCAGTGGACATGAATTTGAGCAAATTCAGGGAGTTCGTGATGGACAAGGAAGCCTGGCATGCTGTAGTTCATGGGGTGGCAACGAGTCTGACTCAACTTAGCGAATGAACAACAACCACCACCTAGGTCTTTAATCTACACATAGATAAGATGTTTTCACATGATTTCTATGTTTGATTCTCATTTGCCCATTTGGTTGAGGGCAGCCAAAATGCACTGAGCAGATTGCTGCTATCTACAAGCAGAGATTTAGGAAGTTATTTCTAAACATCATTATTAAAGTCGATCTACACCAACAAAGAAACAGAAAACAGGGTTTACTTTCCTCTTGCTTCATATCTTGGATTAATGTTGAAAGAAAAGTGTTGATTGGCATAAAAATTCCAGTGATGCTGGGAATTATATGGATAAATGTTTGAGCATAAAATTGGAACACTATATAGATCTGACGTTCTGAAAACAGAAAATGGGAAAATTTGAAAATTTGATAGAATTTAATATTTGTGATATTATTATTTAGCCTTAGCCTGACATAGTCCAGTTTTTTTCTTGGGTACTTTGACAGTGTTTCAGCAGAATCTCAAAGAGTTGGAAGTTTCAGATATGATCTTTGGAGTTTATTTAGTCCAAATTAAAGATTCTGGAATATCATTTTAGCAGTTTATCAGTCTAGTCTTCTCATAAAAATTAAACACTTAAAATCCTTCATTGGAAAGTATTCTTTTGGGGCTGCCCTAGTCCTACAGTGGTTAAGAACTCGCCCGCCAGTGCAGGGACACGAGTTCAATCCCTGGTCCAGGAAGATCCCACATGCTGGAGGGCAGCTAAGCCGGTGCGCCACACTATTGAGCCTGAGCTGTAGAGCTTGGGAGTTGAAACTACTGAGCCCAAATGTCACAACTGCTGAAGCCCTCGGGCCTTAGAGCCAGTCTCCATTACACAAGAGGCCACCGTGATGAAAGGGTGGCAGACCACAGCTAGGGAAGAGCCCAGGCAGCAATGAAGACAGTGCAGCCAAAAATAAATAAGTAATTGGTTTTTTTGTTTTAAGAAAAGTATGCTTTTTCTAGAGGAGGGCTTCCTATTATTTGTAAAATTCACATACACATTTTAATTTTGTTAGGTACCTTTTTTAAAAAAGATGGTTATTTCTAATACTCACATAACGTAAAATTTAAAAAAATGAAACACAGCCAGGAATGCTACTTGTATCCTAGCCTCTGTACCTTGTTCCTTGTGCCTGTCTGTGGGATGAAGTGGCAAATTTTCCTTATTTTAAGGAAGAAAATGGCTCATGTCATTGTATTGCTTTTGTAAATATCCTGGCTTATAGAACATTTTTCTGATATTTTAAAGCAATGTTACTTTATTTTCTTAGGAGTGAAGTTCTACTTTTTGAGTATTTAAAATCAAGTCTCTCCTACTAACAAATGTAAATAAGTAGTAACAGAAAAATATTTTAATATCCATTCACACAGTAATTCCTTCTGCTCTTACAAAGGTAGCTATATAACTAAATTAAGATTAGCTATACAGTTTTTGTTTTGATTTTGGTATAATCTTTCCTGTGGGATTCTAAATGGTCACTTCGATAACTGCACAAGAAAAGAATTTTCGTGGATGATTCAGGTAAACATTTATATACATATGTAAAGCAGTAAACATGAGATATAGAATATGGTATTTGAAAATCATAGGCGTATGTGAGAAAATATCACCTATAAATAAAAACGAGACTAAAGTACAGGATTCTGGAAGTGGAGAGCCAGTCTGAGCTATATAGGAACAGGCATCATCAGAGTATTTTTTAATGGATGTATCCTTTTTATGGAAAAAAAAAACAAACCCAAACACAAACCCCAGAAGCATTTTTTAAAACCGCTGTTTATACCTGTCCACTGCAGAATTTCTCTAAGCTTAGTTTTTTTACTCCAATTTAATATACATGACCATTGTATAGTCAATGAACAATTAGAAGTAGGTTATAGACTTTAATGTGAAAATCTTTTTTTTTTTTTTGTCTGATTTGTTTGTTCAGTGCTGATATTTTCAGTGCATTTATTGATGTGTCTTCCACATGTAATGCTGAAGTGTGTTATGCTGGTCTGTACTTGACATTTGCCTGAGATATTTCAGTTGGCAGAATACAATCAGCTGCGTCAGGAAAGTGCAGTGAATATTGTTAGTGCTCTGAGGGAACCACATACAGAAGTGAACTTGCTCAGCTCCCAGCCATTTATCTTCTCTCTTACTTTTAAGGATATTTGTGATTAGGAAAAAAAAAACCATTTGCTGTAATTGATTGATTTTCTTCCCTGGTGGCTCAGTTGGTAGAGAATCTGCCTGGAATGCAGGAGACCCGGGTTCGATCCCTGGGTTGGAAAGGTCCCCTGGAGAAGGAAAGGGCAACCCACTCCAGTATTCCTGCCTGGAGAATCCCCAAGGACAGAGGAGCATGGCAGGCTACAATCCACGGGGTCACCAAGAGTTGGACACGACTGAGCAACTAAGCACTGCACAGCACAGCACCAAAGATACTAGATAGACTAGATAGAGTTCAGTGACCCAAGAAGAAGTGCTATTCCAGTTGGCTTATCCCTGCAGGTTTTCATAAGGATGGGTATTGCTATAAGTGACTAAGGAAGAATATCAGAGAGGATAGTAAGATAGATGATATTTTCCTGGGGGATAGATGCAGTGTTCCCAGATGATATAAGTGTGTTGGATTTCATGTTCAGCTCTGTAGCCCCACAGGAAAATTCAGCACCATGTATTTCTAAATTTCAGTGATCTTAGAAATAGGTTCTAATTCAAACTTTCTGTTACTGTAAGGGTTTGAGATAAACCACTTAGACAGCGTCCTTCTCCCAGGATTTGGAAGTGTTGAGAGACATAGAAGTCACTCAGATTGAGGTCAAAATGCCAGCTTACTGACCGGAATATCCAACTGAAAAATGTGCTTCCAATTTGTGGATATGTTTGCTAATATTTTGCCCCAACCTAATAACAACCCCAGATTCCCCCAAAGGGCAGGCCTCTTAGAATGTGGCAGAGAGCAGCCCAGAATTCACCTGCTCTCGAGGTCAAGAAGAACTCAGGAGAAGCTCTGCTAAGCATCTTCCTAGTCCTTCTTTACAACTCACCAATCAGATAAGGCGCTCCCATTTTTACAGGGGAAGTGAGCTGGCAAAGACGGGTCAAAAGCGGCACTAATAGGAATTCTTCCACCCCGGGCACACGAGGTGAGGAAAAAGGAGCTTCTCCACTGACCTTTCTCCATTTGTTGTTGTTTCTCCATTGGGAGTCTTATTTCATTACATAATGAATTTTAATTACCTTTATCCATGCTAAGCTCATGTTCTCATAAGAAATACTGTATACTTCTGTGCTCAGTCACCCAGTCATGTCCTGCTCTTTGTGACCCAATGGACTGTAGCCCGCCAGGCTCCTCTGTCCATGGGATTCTCCAGAAAAGAATACTGGAGTGGGTTGCCATTTCCTTTTCCAAGGGTATATGTATCCTTGCTGTATAGATTGGGAATACTAGGTTTTAACTTTTTTCATAGAAACATATTGATTAATAACATGCCATCAGTACGGGTACCTTGATCTGTGCTACTGCTAAGCTGTACATAATTGCCAATTTTGATGTTAAATCCTTTCTTTGTGAACTTGAGAACCCCTAGTATAGGTCTGTGTTAGTCTAGACTGACCAAAGAAAATTTCTCTAAAATGAATATTTGGAACTGATTTTCTATGGAATTTTACCCATAAACCTGAATTGAAAGATACTGGTTTCATTACCATTGCTTAAAATGCTGAGCATTCCGCCATATCAGAACCATTCTGATTGGGTGGACACTGTTTAATAGAATTTTCAGGATGTGACGCCACTGTTAGCCACTTATCATTGATGACACACACTTATCAAAAGCCTGCTCCCTACAAAGTACAACACTACCAAGTTCTGAGGCACCAGGAAATATCAATTATCTGCTCACAGGAAGTTTGTGCCCTAGGGTAGAATGCATGCCAGGCAAGTCCACGTGAAAAGTAAATAACATGAATTAAGTCTGTGCTACCTGCTAAGTGAATTATATAGACGTTAGAGGCAGAATGTGAAGTCATGAACCAAAGTCACTTTTGACAGGTTTGGGATGGCTACAAGCCATTTCCTAGGAATTATTCATAAAGTTCGAGACACTAAAAATGAGTGTTACTGCAAACTTTGCAGGAATAGATTATAATACGATTTTTTTGGTCTTAGGAAATTTCAGGAGGGAGGTAGAATTTTAGCTGGTCCTTCGATATCCCAAGGACCAGGTCATTCTCACACTGTGCTGTGCGTAGTCTCTCAGTCGTGTCTGACTCTGCAACCCTGTGGAATGTAGCCCTCCAGGCTCTTCTGTCGGTGGGGATTCTCTAGGCAAGAAGCCTGGAGTAGGTTGCCATTTCCTTCTTCAGGGGATCTTCGAAACCCAGGGATCGAACCCAGGTCTCCAGCATTGCAGGCGGACTCTTTACCATCTGAGCCACCAGGGAAGCCCCATTCTCACACTGCGTTCCACCGCATTCCGCTTATTAGTAGGCAGTATCACCATCTACCAAGCTCTTCAACCAAAACCTCAAGTGTCATTCTTGATCCTCTTTCCTCTCATCCACACAGCCATGCATCAACAAGTTGATTCTACCTATAATGTTCAACACACCCAGCTCTCTGTTTGCCCTGCAGTTCCCTGGTTTGGACCCATTTCCTGACGACATTATCATCTCCTGCCTGGACTACCTGGTGACCACCTAATTCGTCTCTGTGCTTCCCTTGTTTGTAACCCCCAGTGCATTTTTTTCTATAGAATAATAGTTGTAATCAGATGATGCCATTCTTCTGTTAAAATCCTTTGATGTTTTTCTGTTGCTCTTTAAAAGAAAAGTTTTATCATGTGAATTGAATCACCAGTCTATGTCTGACGCAGGATGCAGCATGCTTGGGGCTGGTGCATGGGGATGACCCAGAAAGATGTTATGGGGAGGGAGGTGGGAGGGGGGTTCATGTTTGAGAATGCATGTAAGAATTAAAGATTTTAAAATTTAAAAAAAAAAATAAATAAATAAATGGAAAAAAAAATAAAAAAAAAAAATAAAAGAAAAGTTACATTTCTTACCAGAATAAATAAGACTCTACATGACCTAGCTTGTGCCATCTTTTTCATCTTTCTTTTACTTTACTATAGAGATAGCCACATACTGTCCTTTATGTTCCTCAAACAAAAGGATCTCTTTCTATTTAGAGGTTTTGCATTTGCTATTCCTTCTGCCCAGAATGCTGATCCTCTGGCTCTTACCACACCTGTTTCCTTTCATCCTTTAGGTCTCAGCTCAGATGTCACATTCTTAGCTCAAATACCTTTGTTTTTTGTTTGTTTGTTTGTTTTTGATGACCCCCATCTAAAATAATTCCCCTCAATTGTCTCCTATTATATTATCCTATTAATTGTGTCTCCCTTTATAGTCCTATAACTCCATGAGAATAAAACTCTCGTCTTTTGTGTTTATTACTGTATCTGCAGTACACATCGCTGTGTTTTGGATTATCCAGTAAACATTTGTAAAATGAATAGAGAATGTAGCTTATACAAGCAGAGCAGAAAGACAGTGATCTTGCAGTCTGGGTGAGAGTACGAGCAAAGTGCCAGATGGTTCAGAATGTGGTTTATGAACAGATCACCCAGAGCACTGTTCCTGTTATAGCTTCTATATAGCTCAGCTGGTAAAGAAAAGTGAAAGTGAAAGTTGCTCTGCCATGTTCGAACCTTTGCGACCCCATACAGTCTGTGGAATTCTCCAGGCTGCAATACTGGAGTGGGTATCTTTTCCCTTCTCCAGAGGATCTTCCTAATTCAGGGATCAAATCCAGGTCTCCCGCATTGCAGGTGAATTCTTTACCAGATGAGCCACCAGCTGAGAATACTGGAGTGAATACCCTATTCCTTCTCCAGGGGATCTTCCCGACCGAGGAATCAAAGCTGGTAAAGAATCCACCTGCAATGCAGGAGACTCCAGTTCAATTCCTGGGTTGAGAAGATTCCCCTGGAGAAGGAAATGGCTACCTACTCCAGTATTCTGGCCTGGAGAATTCCATGGACGGAGGACACTGGCAGGCTGCAGGGTGCTAAGTTTTCTTTTAATTGTACTTGGATATAAATTGGAAAGTAAAACTAATTTATAGAAGATCTTAAAGCTGTAGGAATAGAATTCACATTGCAGTGCATCAACTTGAAGCTACTGAATGAAGGTTTTTGATCAAGGAATGACTGTAAGATTAATCTTGTGGTAGTGTTGGTGAGAAATGCTGTAGGCAGAGAAGTCATGTAGGAGAGTACTGTAATTGTCCATCTGAGATTTTATGAAATATGTTTCTGTGGCTCTTTCAGTTGAAAAGGGTAGACTTTATATGTCTGTCAGAAATCCCAAACTAAAAGCTATTAAAAGGGAGTTATCATGCAATCAAGGGCTTCAAAACTTGGACCCTAGAAAGCTTTAAAACTGGAAAGGTTGACAGGGACATATGTATCACTTCTTTTCCATTCCTTGACTCCCTTGTCCGCATGGTAGTGATACTCACGTTTTGCATTGAGATCTTTTGAAATTTCCTTTCTGTCTCTTCACCGTGATAAACGGACCTATAGAGCTGGGCTGCAGTGTCACAACTCATCAGTAGGTGTCACCATCTCACAAGTGATTTATTCCACTTTGAGCATTTGTCAAGTCTAACTTAAAGCTGCTGCTGCTGCTGCTGCTAAGTCGTGTCAGTCATGTCTGACTCTGTGTGATCCAATAGACGGCAGCCCCCCAGGCTCCTCTGTCCCTGGGATTCTCCAGGCGAGAACACTGGAGTGGGTTGCTGTGTCCTTCTCCAGTGCATGAAAGTGAAAAGAGAAAGTGAAGTCACTCAATCGTGTCCTACTCTTCGCACCCCATGGACTGTAGCCCACCAGGCTCCTCCGTCCATGGGTTTCTCCAGGCAAGAGTACTGCAGTTGGTTGCCATTGCCTTCTCCGAACTTAAAGCTAGCGTATTGTATATAAAATATATTACTGTTTTTTTTAATCTCATGTCTTTTGAGTTATCAGTTCATACTTATAAATGTTTATTCAGGTCACATGAAATCAACAAATTTTGTCTAAATTTAGTTACATATTTAATACCATGATCACATTTTGTTGACAGTTTTGCTGTTTTGTGATTCTTTTTAACAACTGATAGTCCGTTTAGTTTTAGCTACTGTAGTATACAGTAGTAATACTGTATATTATTTTGATAATATTTTAATGTTTGATGGACCTATAGACATCTTGGAGCAAGAAAAAAATATGGTTTGTGTACTTGGTTTTCATTTTCCTGTTTCCTTTTTTTTACCTTTTCCATCTAATACTTCCACCATCACAGAAAGTTCAATTAGACATCCCTGGTACCAACTAAACTGCTTTCTTTTGTTAAAGAAAAAAGTCTGAAGATATCACCAGGAGCCTGGTTTCAGGATCTTGAATGTAGATATGTTTTAGGTATGGAATTTTATTCTTTGTTTGAAGGTTTTGTTTGTTTAGTGTGTATTATATTTCACTCTCAGTTTTAGAATTTTTTAACATTAGGACATAATGCTAGTAAAATGGAAAGAAGGCAAAGGTTAAATGTCTAGGCTTATATGATAGTTCAGTATTTTCAAATCTAACAACATTACTTTAAAACTAGATATATTTAATATGTTTAAATTGTGCATGTTCTAATCAATCCTTGGAAATCAACTAATGAGTATAGAGTATATGAGGGTGGGGATTTATTGGAGCCCCTGTAGCTCATTTGCAGGAATAACCATCTCATGTCTGACACTTGGTTGTACTCCATGTAGCTAGTTGTAAATATAATGTAAATGCCATGTAATCAGTTGCCAGCATGCAGAAGATTTAAGCTTTGCTTTTTGGGACTTTCTCAAGCTTTTTCCAGATATTTTTAATCTTTGGTTGGTTGAATTGGCAGATGCAGAACCTGCAGATAAGGGCTGTCTATTACTCTCATTCTTCATTTCCACCACCAAATGTAGAAGTCTCCCTGCCCCCTGCCCTTGACTCATTTTCCATCACCAGCTGGGCATGATTTAACCTAATCCTGGCACTGTCTGCCTAGAGACAGCATCAGATTCTGAAGGTTCAGGGCTCAGTCCCACAAGCTTGCTCCGTCCTTCACCTGCCAAAGCAAGTCCAGGTTTTGACCTGTGCTTCTGCGTGTGCACGACTTCCCTGGTGGCTCTGCCTACAATGCAGAAGTTCTGGCTTTGATCCCTGGCTCGGGAAGATCCCCTGGAGAAGGAAATGGCAACCCACTCCAGTATTCCTGCCTGGAGAATCCCATGGACAGAGGAGCGTGGCCGGCTACAGTCCATGGGATTGCAAAGAGTCAGACACGACTGAGCGACTTTCACTTTCTGAGTGTGCGTGTGTACATGTGTGTGCTCAGTCATGTCTGACTCTTTGTGATCCCATGGACTGTAGCCCACTGGGCTCCTCTGTCCAGGGGATTTTCCTGGCAAGAATACTGGAGTGGGTTGCCATTTCCTCCTCTAGGGGATCTTACTACCCTAGGGATTGAACCCATGTCTCTTGCCTCTCCTGCATTGGCAGGTGAATTCTTTACCACTTGAGCCACCTGGGAAGCCCTGACCAGCTATAAATTTGAGATTCCCAGGATTCCCTCCTCAGGTGTGATAATTTGCTAGAGTGGCTTACATAATTTAGGAAAGACAATTTGCTTACTAAATTATTAATTTGTTGTAAAAGGATAGAACTCAGGAGCAGTGGGATGGAAGCGTGTGAAGGGCAAGTATGTGAGAAGGGGGAATGGTGCTTCCTTGCCCTCTCCCAGCGCCTCCATGCATTCAGCAACCCGGAAGCCCCAGCACTGCCCTTCAGGGTTTTCTATGGACCCTTCATCGTGCAGGCATGATAGATAGCTAGTGCCATTTCCAGCCCCTCTCCCTCTCCAGGGAGTGGAGGTGGGGACTGAAAATTGCAGACTTCTAATCGTGACTTGGTCTTTCTGGTGACCAGGCCCCAAGCAGGAGTCCGCTGGGAGTTACCTCATTGGAACAAAAGATGCTCCTATTCCCCAGGCAGTTCTAGGAGATTTAAATACTCTGTGTTAGATCCACCTATTACTTGGGAAATTACAAAGGTTTTAGGGGCTTTTTGTTGGAAACCAGGGTCAAAGAACAAACATAGCAGAAACCATGGGTGGAGACTATTATTATTTCACACTTGCTATTCACACTTAATTATACAAAAAGTAGAATATTTCACATTTGCTTTCTCTGTTGCTTGCTGAGAAACTGCAGTGTTGTATCTTCTGTCCTGATATAATCTTGTGTGCTGTGCTACTGATTTTAATGAACTATTCTTACTTACCAGTAGGGAAATAGTCCCTGTGTTATTATTCACTGCTATGAAAGTTTCAAAACATGTGACTGTCCATGTGAACAGCCTGTGCAGATTAAAGCTGCAGGGCATGATTGGAGGACGCATGGACTGCCAAGCCACGAGGCAGCTGAGGAGGCGTCCTCTGCCAACGACGGCATGGGATTATGTAACGCCTGCAGTGTCTGGCACCGTGCTCCACTGGAGACACATCACGTGTTGTACAATGCTCTTGGCCCTGAAATTCAATTAGATTGCTTTGAATGATCCGTGAGTCTGCATGAGATAAGCTTTTACTGCTCTCCACTAGAAAGCAAATGGGTTGATTAGCCCCACATAAATTGAGAAATTGCCATCATAATCCCAGCAAGGATATTTGCATTATATATATATCATTGTGCCACAGAAGAGCAGAGTGTAAGCATTATGTAACCTGGATAAATAATGGGGAGAAAACACCCAACCCTCACGACTGAAAAAAACAGATTTTCTTACAGACACTTAAGAATAGATTTTCTTTAAAATATATTTTGCTATTATTTTGAGGAATCAGTTTAAAGGCTGCTTGTGTGGTGTTTATTTTTTTTCTTTATGTTTTGTGTGTTTGCTTACACTATGATCTGTGAGTGAGAATAAAAAAATGGATAGAGTGATAATTTGGTGGGGGTGGGCAAAAGAACTTTGATTAGGAAGAATTTTGAATTATAAGTTCAGTGGCCTTTTTATACTGAGTGAGTTTACTTTCTTTGTGAATTGTAGATGATCAATTTAAGGAGTTGGGATCTATCTGAAATTAACCCCATATTGTTTGGCTGGAAACTTCTGATATCTTTTCACGAAAGAAGATCTGGGATGGAGGAGGGAAGGTCGGAGTAGATATTGAGAAATTAAAACTTGGAAGGTCAGGATTATCATCATACTAAAGGCTTAAAGGGCCACTGGGAAACCACCAAAATCAGTGATGTGAACTTGACTTTCCTGCTTTCTTTTACCCGTATTTTCCTCCAAATGAGATTTAATTTAAGGTTTCAACCAAAAGCTTTGGTAAGAACTTAAAGTTCTTTAGAATTGTTTGAAAAAAAAAAGAAAAGAATTGTTTGGGAACTGAATTGAAACAAAAGGTGCCAAAATTCTATGCAGAGAGCTTCCATTTTGTTCTACCAATGGGGATTAAAGAGTACAATTCCTTTGTGGGTTTAGGCAAGGTGGTCTTGAACTGATGGCAGCAAAACCACCATTGTTGTAGATTTCCCCCTGTTGGAAAAAGCTTTTATTTCTCTCCTAACCTTTGAAATCCTTAGGACATGAATTTGCTCACTGCAACTTAATATCCTGCCTTTTAGTGTGAGTTGATATTTGTAAGTGAGTTGTTTTCTAACATGTCATAGTAAAACCCAGATTTTAACAATTTTTCTTTTTGATAGATTATCTAAATTTTGTGAGATTTAACAAGCATAGGTATTTTTACTGGTTTAATTTTTCTAACCATTGGCAGTAGGTATTATTACTGTTATTTTTATTAAGCAAAGGGAAAATTGATGAGTAGAGGAGTACAATGAGCTGCCCAGGGTGACACTACAAGGAGGTGAATGGATAGAGGTTCCAAAACAGATCGTAAGCCTTCTCATCCCACTATGTATTAATGGTCCTCAAATGCCGTGCCATGGACTAGGGCTAGACTGGGCCATATTTCAAAGAAATCCTATTTTATTATGCCTAGAGTGAAGGTCTCAGATTTTTTCATTTTAAAATAGCTTCCCAGGTGCTTCTGATGTAAGATAAGAGTTGGTAGCTGCTTCTTATTTAATATTCTGAACTATAGAGATAGCATTAGAACGTCTCTATGCTCTACTTCAAATATATTTTTTTCTGTGTTTATCTTTCTGATATGTGTGTGTATGTGTATATATGTACTTGTGTATATATGTACTTATTAGTCAATAAGTCATGTCCAACTCTTTTTCTACCCAATGGACTGTAGTCCACCAGGCTCCTCTGTCCATGGGATTTCCCAGGCAGGAATACTGGAGTGGGTTGCCATTGCCTACTCCAGAGGATCTTCCCGACCCAGGGACCTAACCCAAGGCTCCTGAGTTGCAGGTGGATTCTTACCACTGAGCCACCAGGGAAGCCCACATATATGAATATGCTGCTGCTGCTATGTCTCTTCAGTCGTGTCCAACTCTGTGCGACCCCATAGACGGCAGCCTACCAGGCTCCTCTGTCCCTGGGATTCTCCAGGCAAGAACACTGGAGTGGGTTGCCATTATATATGTGCGTGTGTGTGTGTGTGTGTGTGTGTGTGTATTCAAACCAAATTGTAAAAACATAGTCCTTTTTTGTTGTTGTTGTTTGTTGGTAAAATTTTAATAGAAAATATATCTTTTCAACATGGACACAAAATATTTTGTGGGTAACAGAGTAGTATTTTATAATAATCAAAAGAAAATAGTGGGAAATATAATTCAATAAATGGCATCTGTTATTAAAAGGCTAGCTAGCCTCCAGGTCTTAAATTGATGCTAGGGTGTAACTTCGTTAATGAGTGAATTCAGAGTTGGTTTAATGAGTTGCTGTTGGAAGGATGGCTCATTTTCACCAGTGGATATAACTTGCTGCTGCATCTTTGCAAAATAATAAAAAGGGGCTAACACATCCCCTGGCCCTACCATAATTGTCCTTTTTTTCCTTTCCCTGTTGACATCTTTAAAAGATGATGTGCATCATTGCAGGGGCTGGGGCTCCATGAACGTCTTTCCTTTCTTCATCTCATTCCCCACCTCCATCCCCCACCTTGTCTTTTTGCAAAGATCATCTGGTTTTGTACCACAAATATTTGTCTTAAAGGCAGATGTTTGCAAAAGTCAAATTAAGTATGTGAACCTAACTTGCTTCATAACCAAACATCATGGTTTGGGCTTTGGATAGATGCAGGATGGGACTCTGAATGCCTGCAATGAATCTGAAAAATTTTGACAGTTCTAAGTTAATAGCCAGCATACAGACAACTTTGCAGAATATGTACTTTCTAGAAACATATTTTTAATGATTCAGCTGTCACAATGGGTTTACCAAGTATATGAGTGGCAGATATATTAGGTATTTTTAATTAAATTTTACAGAATACTAGTATTACATAATTAATAGAAATAATTTTCCATGTGTTATACTTAAAAAGTAAATAATAATAAAGTATGATATTGTTTTCTGAACTTCAGTCATGTGCAAATAAACTTTTCTTGGCAAATGAACCACGTATTGTCAGTTTTTCGCCGTTGAAAATGCACCATCTCACAAAAATGTCTTCAGGTAAGAAATGAAATCAGCATTATGAAAGCTGGTTAGCTGGAGTTTCTTTTTGAGGATTTATACCATGGAAAGAAGTGACTTAGCAGCAGCAGCAGCAGCAAGGAAACTACTTAAGGGCAGAATCTGGGTCTCTAATGTCCATTCTTTCACAGTGACTCATATTGTTATATTAACGTGATGGTGTTTGGTCCAGGAAATAATTTATTCAGGTTTTCTAAAAGGAAATTGTACTTCTTACCTAAATGAATTTTCCCCAGTGCCTGACTTGTCTTGTATAGTTTTCCAAAGTTGTGTCAACCTATAGAAGATCCATTTCCACAAATATCTAATCAAGTTCATAAGTAGTATGTGCTTTAAAATTTGTTTTAAAAATTTGCTTGGTGTATTAATTGGGTTTGAGTCAGGAAAAAGGCGCAGGTTCTTTTAATAGATTAATATGAAGAATTGTTAATTAGGAATTGAAGAAGTAAAAGGCTAAAATAAAAACAGACCTGAAGTATGGTATGGAAAGTAACTTCTAGAAGCAGCTATCACCCCTAGGGCAGGAGCAAGGGGAAGTGATTGGGAATCACTAAAACTTAAAAACTTAGCAGAGGGGACTGATGTGGCTGGATCAGATTTGTGAGTCCTGTAGAAAAGACTAGGAGCAGATTTTTTGGGGGAAAGGCATGATGAAAAAACTACAGACTGGGTTAGGTGTGTGTGAGTGCTAAGTCATTTCAGTCATGTCCAATTCTTAGCAACCCTATGGACTGACGCCTGCCAGGCTCCTCTGTCCATGGGATTCTCCAGGCGAAAATACTGTGGATTGCCATACCCAATTCCAGGGGATCTTCTTGACCCAGGGGTCAAACCCAGGTCTCTTATATCTACTTGCATTGGCAGGTGGGTTCTTTACCACTAGTGCTAGCTGGGAAGCCCAGATTAGGTATAGCTGTGGGCAGGAATCACCCCTGTCAGATTAATGTGTGACTGGAAAGCCACATACAAGAACAGGAAGCAAAAGCAGGAAGCCTGCCAGAAGCCGACAGGAAAGAAGGAGCCTCTTCTTTCAGCCCTGTACACTCTCTCCAGCCTCTTATTGGCAGAGCCTTATTTGACTTCAGCCAGCAAAGTAGAAATGAGGTTTATTAAGTCCCAGCCCCTGCATCACAAGAGCTGATCTGGAGCTGAGAATCAGTAGCTTAATAACTGACATTGTTATTGTTGTTTAGTCACTCAGTTGTGTCTGACTGTTTGCAACCCCATGGACTGTAGCCCGCCAGGCTCCTCTGTCCGTGAGCTCCTCCAGGCAAGAATACTGGAGTGGGTTGCTATTTCCTTCTCCAGGGGATCTTCCTGATCCAGGGAGGAAACCTGTGTCCCTTGTGTCTCCTTCATTGGCAGGTGGGTTCTTTACCACTGAGCCACCAGGGAAGCTCAATAACTGGCATGCTCGACTTTTAAGTAACTTAAGAAAATTCTCTCAATTAAAAATTATTTGAAGTTCAGTTTTCTGAACAGTTAATAAACCATGTGGTACAAAAATATAAACAGAATGATATTCCTCTCGCCTTCAAACCCTCCCATCTACTTCCAACCAGATAATCACTGTTATTTGTTTCTTATTCAGGGCTTCCTTGGTGGCTCAGAGGTAAAGACTCTGCCCATAATGCAGGAGACCCAGGTTTGATCCCTGGGTCGGGAAGATCCCCTGGAGAAGGAAATGGCAACCCACTCCAGTATTCTTGCCTGGGAAATCCCATGGACAGAAAAAAAAACCTGGTGGACTACAGTCCATTAGGGTCCCAAAGAGTGGGACACGAATGAGCAGTTGAGCAGGCATATACACAGTCAGTCTTTATTCATTCACAAGCGAATGCAAATACATATTCATGCTTTTTTATTGAAGTGTAATTGATTTACATTGTTGTGTTAATTACTGCTGTACAGAAAAGTGATTCAGTTATGCATACATGTGTGTGTATATCTATATCTATACATATTGTTTTTTAAATATTCTTTTCCATCATGGCTTATCATAGGGTATTGAATATAGTTCTCTATGCTATATAGTGGGGCTTCCCTGGTGTCTTGGAGGTTAAAGCGTCTGTCTGCAGTGCGGGAGACCCGGATTCGATCCCTGGGTCAGGAAGCTGCCCTGGAGAAGGAAATAGCAACCCATTCCAGTATTTTGCCTGGAGAATCCCATGGATGGAGGAGCCTGGTGGGCTACAGTCCACGGGGTCGCAAAGAGTCGGACACGACTGAGAGACTTCAGTGTATAGTAGAACCTTGTTGTTTATCCATCCTACATGTAGAAGCTTACATCAGCCAACCCCGCCCTCCCACTTCATCCCTCCCCCAACCCCTCCCCCTTGGCAACCACCTGTCTGATCTCTATGTCCCTGATTCTATTCCAGAGATAGGTTCATTTTGTCATGTTTTACACTCTCCATATAAGTGATATCATATGGTGTGCAAATACTTAGGCTTATCTTTGTTATCATATTACTTCTCATACCGCTTTTTGGCACCTTGGTATTTTTACTTAACGGTATATCTTGTTGATCTTGCTGTATTCGTACATAAAAAGCTTCATCATGTTTTAGAACCTCATTACCTTAATGGCTTCTCTCACTGTTTTCAGTAGTTTTAAATGTTATTCTCTTTGGCGTTCTCAGGATAGAATGACATCATCTGCAAATACTGCTAGTTTCCAGATTCTCTATCTCTAAAATCATTTCTCTCTGATAATTGTTTTGGCCTGTACATTCAGCACAGTGTTAAATATTAATGGTAGCAGTGAGCATCTTCATCTGCTTCTGGCTTTAACGGCAGTGTTTCTAATATTTCCTGTTTAGCATGATGTCGAATTTGGGGATAAGTATATTACTTTGTTAAAGGAATTAACCATTTATTGAGCTTATTTTTTTAAGATCAGAAACGAGGTTAAATTTTACTAAGTGGGTTTTTACCATCTATAGGGTGTTACCAACCATACGACTTTTCTTTTTAAACTTAATATAGTAAATATATTTCCTTTAATTTCCTATGTTGTTAATAGTTTTCTTAGTATTCTTGATATTGAGCCATCTTGGTATTCCTGGAACAGAGTCCTCTGAGTTATAGAATTGATAACATACCCACATACACACACACAAAAATTGATACTTCTAAAAAATTGTAGGCATTTATTATTGTTGATCACTATTCTTCAGGTTTTTTTTTATCACTTTTACTGTTTCATAAGAAGAATTTAAAAGTTGTTCTTGTTTTCCTCTCCTGAAACAGATAGCACTGAAATAATCTCTTCTTTAAAGTTTGGTAGAGTTTTCTGCTCAATATTATGTGCCAGCCTGGACGGGGGAGAGGCTTGGGGCAGAACGGGTACAGGTATACATATGGCTAAAGAGTCCCTTCACTCTTTACCTGAAAGTATCACAACATTGTTAATCAGCTGTACCTCAGTATACAAAATAAAAAGTTCAAAAAAAAAGTTTGGTAGAATTTTCCTGTGAAACTCTCTGGAGTTGGTACTTTTTGGGTATTTAGCTCCTTTGATGCTTTTCTCTGTTTCTTTAATGGAAATGGACCTTTAAGATTTTTTTTTCTTTCATTTTGGCTCAACTCTGTTGAGTTATATTTTACTAGAATATTATCTTATTCAGGTTTTGAAGAAAAATGTTGGAGATGGAAAATTATGTTGATCATAGAAAATCTTATGATCATTTAATTTTTTGTTTCTTTATTTCCCCTTTGCAATTTATTGCTTAGTGTTTTATATTATTTCTTTACTATGTCAGATGATTAATCTTTTCATTTTTCCCAAAGCAATTTTTAAAAGTTTATCAGTGCTGTTTGTATTTCTAATGCATTACATTATACTTCTGTATTTAAATTTTTATCTGGCTTAAATTTTTGCTAGTTTTTATTTTGGGATATGACATTTAAGTTACTTTTATTGGTACAAAGGTTTCAGTTCACTTCAGTCACTCAGTTGTGTCCGACTCTTTGTGACCCCATGGACCGCAGCACGCCAGGCTTCCCTGTCCACCAACCAACTCCCAGAGCTTACTCAAACTCATGTCCATTGAGTTGGTGATGCCATCCAACCATCTTATCCTCTGTTTTCCCCTTCTCCTCCCGCCTTCAATCTTTCCCAGCAATAGGGTCTTGTCCAGTGAGTCGGTTCTTTGCATCAGGTGGCCAAAGTATTGGAGTTTCAGCTTCAGCATCAGTCCTTTAGGATTGACTGGTTTAGCACTATGAATTTTTCTCCTAGCACTGCTTTACTTGTATCCTATAGCATCTCTCTCAGTATAGGAATTTACTTGTTGTTTCCTAGAAATTCTTCAGTTTTGTTTGAATTCTCTCTCTGGCCCAAATGTTTAAGGAGAGCATATTATTTACCAGATGCAGGAGCTCTTTTGTTTTCAGGTTTTAAAAACTAATCTCTAGTTTCTTTTTTGCTGTTGTTATAGTCTTAAAGTTTTCTTTACATTTAGGAAAATTCTGTTATGTCTTTAAGTATTTACTCTCTTTTGTTTCTATGGTTTGCTTCCTTATATTTCTAGATTATGTGTGTGTTGTTTTCATTCCCTATCTTCTGTTTTTTTCACTTTTGCTTTTAATTTTGAAGAAATTCCTTAATGTCCATTTTGTTTTCTTTTTCTTGTCTGTCTTCTGTGTCTGATTTCTGTAGTGTCCCTTCAAATTATTTACTCATTTCTGAAGAAATATTTTCTTAGTTTCATCTCCTATTGTATTGTCCATAGTCTCGTTGTGAATTATTTCTTTTTGCTCTGCTGTGTTCATTTATAGATGTGATGTCATTATAACTTAAAAGAATGTGTGTTGAAATATATTGTTAGCAGTTTTATTCCGTATGTATAATTCATATGGGTGACATATTGATTTGTTTTGCTGTTTCATTTCACCTTTTCCATCCTTTCATGTCCCTTTTTATATGTTCTTTCTGTTGATACAACCAAATACTTTACAGGAGGTCTTAGAGGTCCAAAAGCACGTTCCTGCCATCAGAAAGACAGAACCATCTTATAAATATGGCAACTCTAGTTCTTTGGCACAGCTCACGTTGCTTTTCCTCACTCTCATCCTCAAATCTGATGATATAATGTAGAATGTAGCTTTTGTAGATTGGAGGGAGGGTTTGGTCCATCACTTTAGGGGGTGTATTTTTGCCTTTCCTTTTTGGCCTTAGCACTTTTAATGCTTCTTCGTGACACTTTATCCTTCATGGCTTATGCCAGACAGCAGTCCTTTGTAGCCTTCAGATTGTTATCTGTCTCCTCCTTCTGCTGAAAATGGAGTTTTCAGGGTTTTGTTTCTTTCATTGTTGTGTTCGTTGATTTCCACAGAAGTATAATGATGTTAGATTAATTAGTCAGACATATACTGAAAGACAGGCTTCTCTGATGGCTCAAATGGTAAAGAATCTGCCTGCAGTGTAGGAGACCCAGATTTGATCCATGGGTCAGGAAGATCCCCTGGAGAAGGGAATGGCTACCTACTCAAGTATTCTTGCTTGGGAAATCCCATAGACAGAGGAACCTGGAGGGCTACAGTCCGTAGGGTCTCAAAGAGTCAGACACAACTGAGCAACTAACACTTTCACATCATACTGGAAGTCAATATGTGCTTTTAAAGACTAGCATTTTAATATTGGGCTTTGATGGTTTACCCAGGTAATACAGTAGTTATAGCAGGTGCTGTTCATATTTGAAAGTAAAATAATGTTCAGATTGCCCCCCAAAAGTCACTGTAAACAATGAGAGAGATGTTGCTTTTCAGTTTCTTGACTTTCACTTCTTTAAAAAATCGGTTTTAGTATTGGAACTTGGTGGGTGCTAGTATTTTTATAGTCCAGGAAAATTATATTCTTTAATAAATGATATGAAGCTTCTGTTTTTTTGTGTGTGTGTTTTCCTCTAGAGTGTTCCCTTTTTTTCACTTGTAGGTTCTTTTTTCTATTTCTCTTCTTCTCTTGCTGGTATCAGACCAAATTGGCTTAATCTGAGTAAGATTTTATGGACCTTGTTTTTCCACTGTTTTTGGGGGTCTCTTGTTCTTTTTTTTGTTTGTTTGTTTTTGTTTTTTTTTTTTTTTTGATAGTGCAAAATATGTTAGTGAGTACTGAGGTAGAAATTACCTTTTGTATTTGTTAAACTGTCCAGAGTTTAGGAGAATAATTTTCTAACTTAAGGATAATTGTCTAACTTAAGGATACAGTTTTAGTCAGTGATTATAAATACAGACAGCAGTAGATAATTATGTTTTGTGTGAAGAGTTAGTCATACATTAAGTGCAAATTTTAATTGATAAAATAAGAAAAGTTGAGATCAGCTGTTCATTGAATCTTATTCCTTTTTGATTATCATTGGTTACCAAACTTAAATGGTTTGAATTAAGATTAAAGGTGAATCAGTGTTATGTGTCAGCCTGGATCGGGGGTGGGGGGGAGGTAAGGGGGAGAATGCATACATATGTATATATGGCTGAGTCCCTTCGCTGTTCACCTGAAACTACCACAACATTGTTAATCAACTATACCCCAGTGGAAAAAAAGCTTAAAGTTTAAAAAAAAAAATAGATGAAAGGTTAAGCTTTAGAATTAATTTGCCTTGTAAAATAACAGTTCTCCATGACAGAAAATAAATTAACTGAATCAGTGTTCCAACACTGTAACTGTGCATGCAGTAGCAAGATACTAGAGCTGACAATTTTCAAATGATAGTAGCTGGTTATGTAAGTCACCCAAGATGGCTTGATGTACTGTTGTTTCCAGACGAAATGAGAAATACCATGTGCCAAGGTAGCAGGCAGTCAGACGAAAACATAACAATTCACTTTCCAATAATTATCATCACCTCTAGCCAGGCTGGAACTTGATTGATCTAGTACAAAAGAATATCTTTTGTGTGGATTTATTTCAAGACCAGAAACATCGTAACTGTAGTAAATATTCTTGTAAATCATTTTTTGGGACTTCATTAGAAGACATAGCAATAATCACTTCATTCTTTGCTGTTGAATTAAATTGATACAAATTCCAGCCAGTACAACTCCTCAGTTCATTTGTCCCTATCTCCATTCCCTCACTCTTGCTTTTTTCTTAACTCTTTTTAAAAGTGAAGTTAATTGGAAGCTTTTCACGTGAAAACTGATTGTTCTCAGAAATTTAGCTCATGCTTTTCCCATAGTTGGTAAAATAATGAAAAAATGAAGACAAATCTTGGTTTATGTTGTTTGGAAGCATCATATTGTTCTTGGAATACATATTTAATTGAGGAATTTCTAATACTTTCCGAGTCTTATTAAGCCTTCAGTTATCACTGTGAAAGGGGAAGTGTTTTCAGAGGTTCAAAGACGGGACAAATGGAAGCAGACAGGTAACAAGGTTGGTGGAGACATAGCTGAATACTAGAGAGTTTGAAATAGTTGATGTGTGTGCGGCCTGAAGTTAGTTGACTTTCCTTTTGTATTTCCCTTTTTGTCAGGATCAACCACATGGGGAAAAAAGGGTGTGTGTGTTAGAGGGAGAGAATTGTAGTAATGGTTATTGGAGACAATGGAAAAGTTGGATGAGAGAGAGAAGGCAGAGATGGTGGGAAGAGGGAAAGCTGCGACAAGTTAAGGGAAACCGGGAATCATCTGATGAGGGTGAAATTTTATTCCCGGATGACTTTTCATGGCAGCTTCACGACTAGCTTGTGCCCGGAGTCAGTTTCTCCAGACAGAGGTGAGTCTGGACAGAATACCTTAGGAAGAGTCACAACTGGAGCTGCCAGGGACAAGACCAGTTATTCTCCATGCAGGCTAACCCATTCTCCAGGCTGGCCTGTATTGGTTAAGGTAGCCCTAGCTGTTGAAACAGATAAGCCCCAAAGCTTCCCTGGCTTAGTATCGTAACTGCTTGTGCTTTTGCATAATGAAAAGTAAAGTCCCAGTGTGGTGTTCTGGCGGGGCGGCTCCTGAGCAATATGGAGCCTCAGATTCCATCCTTCTCCTGACTCTGCGTCTTCGTTGGCTGCTGTAACTTTTTGCTTCAGGCTACAGATATGGGTTCGATCCCTGGGGTGGGAAGATTCCCTGGAAGAGGGTATGGCAACCCACTCCAGTATTTCTGCCTGGAGAATGCCGTGGACAGACAACGCTGGCGGGCTGCAGTCCATAGCGTTGCAAAGAGTCCAACACGACTTAAGAAACTGAGCACACTGTAGAGGAAAGATGCAAGATTCCAATGTGGGCCCAGCACCTGTTCCTTCTGTTCCCTTTCATTCAGCTCAGGCTCAGTCACGTGGCCCCACCTGACTGCACAGAAGGCTGGGCAACATAGTCGAGAAGAAGAGGAAGAGGATTGGTGAAAGCCGGCCAATCTCTGCCTCTCCTACCAGTAAACCAGAGTGTCTCTCTTTTCCTCTTGAGCTCGTAAGGTCACACTTACAGGGCAGGGATCAGTTCAGTTCAGTCGCACAATTGTTTCCAACTCTTTGCAACCCCATGGACTGCAGCACACCAGGCTTCCCTGTCCTTCACCAACTCCTGGAGCTGGCTCAAACTCATGTCCTTTGAGTCGATGATTCCATCCAACCGTCTCATCCACTGTTGTCCCCTTCTCCTGTCTTCAACCCTTCCCACCATCAAGGTCTTTTCCAGTGAGTCAGTTCTCTGCATCAGGTGGCCAAAGGATTGAAGTTTCAGCTTCAGCATCAGTCCTTCCAGTGAATATTTAGGAGTGATTTCCTTTAAGATGGACTTGTTGGATCTCCTTGCAGTCCAAGGGACCCTCAAGAGTCTTCTCCAACGCCACAGTTCAAAAGCATCAATTCTTCGGCGCTCAGCTTTCTTTATAGTCCAACTGTCATATCCATACATGACTACTGGAAAAACCATAGCTTTGACTAGACGGACCTTTGTTGGCAAAGTAATGTCTCTCTCTGCTTTTTAATATGCTATCTAGGTTGGTCATAGTTTTTCTTCCAAGGAGCAAGCATCTTTTAATTTCATGGCTGCGGTCTCCATCTGCAGTGATTTTGGAGCCCCCCAAAATAAAGTTTCTCACTGTTTCTTTTGTTTCCCCATCTATTTGCCATGAAGTGATGGGACCGGATGACATGATCTTAGTTTTCTGATCAGGGCAGGGATGGCTGCTGCTATCTTTTAAAAACTTTTATTTATTTATTTTTATTTTTTGTTTTGCCTGTCCTGGGTCTTTGTTGTGCTGTGCCAGCTATTCTCTAGTTGTGGCAAATGGGGGCTGCTTTCCAGTTGCTGTGTGCAGGCTTCTTGTTGCAGTGACTTCTCTTGTGGAGCCTGGGCTCTAGGACATGCCGGCTTTAGTAGCTGTGGCTTCTGGGCTCTGGAGCACAGGCTTAATAGTTCTGGCACACGGACTTAGTTGCTCCGGAGCATGTGAGATCTTCCCAGATCAGGGATTGAAGCAGTGTCTCCTGCATTGGCAGGCAGATTCTTTACCACTGAGCCACCAGGGAAGGCCTTTACTTTATTTTTCATTGGAAGATAATTGCTTAACAATGTTGTGGTGATGTCCACCATATAACAACATGAACCAGCCATAGGTATACATATGTCCTCTCCCTCTTGACCCTCCTTTCCACATATCCGCCCCTCCCAGGTCATCACAGAGCACCAGACTGAGCTCCCTGTGTTATACAGCAACTTCCCACTCTATTTTACACTTGATAATGTATATATTTCAATGCTACTCTCTCAATTTGCCCCACCCTCTGGTGCTGCTGTCTTTACCAATGGATTTTTATAAAATGTTTTATGTTTTCCAGAAGGAACAATATTAATTTATTTTCAAAGGACAAAAATATTAACATCATGACAATACCATAGTGACTCTTAATTCTGACCTAAGCTTGGGCTTTTAAAATGCGGGGTGAAAATGCCTTTCACAGACCTGAGAGATCCCCTGGGTGAAAATGCAGTATACTCTGCTTCATGATGATACTGCAGAGTGTCTTCCTGTAAAGTGTGTGCTCGAGTGCTTTAGAGTTAAAAACTGGTGCCCTTCTATGTTCATTGAGAGGTGAAATATGGGCAGAGGGACGTCTGCGGCTGAACTTTGAAATGAGGTGAAGAGTAAATGAGGTAGAGAAGCACCAGGAGGTCGTTCCAGGTGACAGAAGCTGCAGAGCACAAGATTTTAGTGCCATGAATGGTAAGATCGTGTGGCAAGGTGTCGAGGGGTCAGAGCTAAAGAAACTAATGCGGGCTGAAGGGTGAAAGTGGAAGACAGAAATGGCTTCAGTTTCAAGTCTTAATTTTCAGCTAAAGTGGGTGTATGGAAATTCCCTGCTGCCTTACCATTGTCCAGCTGTGTGCAGTAGTCCTGCACATGTCCCAGATATGGTCACACAGGTGTTTATGCATTGGTCGCATGTGCTTGAGTGTGATTGTTTTCTGTTCACCCTAGGATGAAGAATATTTATTTCACAGTATGACCGTTTAGGTGATTTTGAAAAACAATCTGATTCTAAGGACAATTTTTTATTAGGAAATCAGGAAAATGTCAGAATGCAGAGGTATTTGGAAATAGAAAACAATGGATGACACAGTATATATTTACAGAAATTTACTGAATGTCTGCTAAGCCCTGAGAATGCCTTGAACGATCTGTTACACTCTCATAGAATTTAAAGTTTAGTGAAGGACAGACACCAACCATCAGGTTGGGTGGGGATTAATTCCTTTCTTTACTTAATGACTCTGAGGAAGATCTGAATGCTGTTGAAGAGTGTGTAACTGGAGGATGCAGGTTAGGTGAGGAGAGGAGCATCCAGAAGATGGTTTTTCCAAGAAAGTGACATTTAAGCTGAAATTTGAAGGGTGACAGGTGCTGGTGAAGGCAGAGAGCAGTGGAATGCTGCAGGCTGGGAGGAGCAGTAGGTTCAAAGGCTCCTGCTCCTGCACCACAGATGGGGTGATAATACTATACAGATCTTGTCTCCTGATGAAAGCTTAGATACCCAGAAGCAAAGGGGACTGCAAGGAAGGAACTGGTTACAGCTCAGGTGAAAGCAAAGTGAGAAAGCAGGAAGAATTGAGGGGAATCAAGATGATTGTTGCTGCTGTTTGCTTGCTAAGTTGCGTGGGAGTCCTTTACGACCCCATGGACTGTAGCCTGCCAGTCTCCTCTGTCCGTAAGATTTCCTAGCAAGGATACTGGAGTGGGTTGCCAGTCCCTTCTCCAGGGGATCTTTCTGTCCCAAGGATCAACCCCACGTCTTCTGCATTGGCAAGTGGGTTCTTCACCACTGAGTCACCAGGGAAGCCCCATAGTAAACAAGAAATAGGGGAACAGAGTTGGCAACAATCAAGAAAACTTGATTCGAGCTGAATTCTATTTAATATGAGTGTTTTTCTGGGTAGAGTTCTTTTTTGTTTTCTTTGACCATCAGCTTCTGCCCCAACACTTTTATTGAATATTTTCTAATTTTTCACAACATTGTCTTTATTTTAAAATAAGTGAGATCCATGCTTTCCAGAAATATTGGGGAAGAGCTTATGCATCTGAGTTGATTCTTGCTGCTAAATGAGGTGTTGTGTCAGTTTGTTATCAGCATTGAATGAGGTATTTGTGAAACTGTCCTTTATAGAAATTAAATATTTGTAGTACTTTGATTAAAATGTACTGATTCACTTGTCTCCTTTATTAAAACACTCATGCTGTATCTCGTGTAATAACAGGACTAAATGGTCCAAAGAAAACATTCATGTTTTCATGCTGGTTCTCTCTTGAGTTCCGGGACTGAATCCTGATTTGATTGCTTAATAAAGGAAGTGATTTGGGGACATGGGAAAAACTGATTCAATGACTTCATCATTCTTCTTCTCTAAACTTTAAAGGTGTGAACAAACAGGTGTAGAGTCAGGTCTTCTCAGCAAAGTGGACTGGGAAATAGTTCTTTTGCAAGCTGAATGTGTTGTTTTTTTCTTCTTTTTAAAAAATGCATTATTTTTTTAAAAATAATTATTTAGAAAAATAAAAATAATTTTAAAATAATGATACATATTAAGATAATAACCAATAATACATATTTTAAAATAATAAATTATAATAAAATAAAAGCATTATTAATTTTTAATTTTTCTCTCTTTTGAGCTTTTTCTTTTGTATTGGAGTAGAGCCCATTAACAATGTTGTGATAGTTTCAGGTGGACACCAAAGGGACTCAGCCATACATACACAGATACATGTGTTCTTCTCATGCTTTATTTTGTTTAATTCTGAAATGATTGTTGAATAACATGTGGCTTTCATGTTACATCTGGAAAATGTGTAGTCTTACTCCATGTGAAGGAGCAAAAGGATGGTGGGTGGAGTACCCTGGTTGTAATTACAGTTATTGGGAAAGATCAGCATATTAGTATGCAGTGGCCAGATTAATTAAAGTCAGCTGGAATAATTCAGTAGAGTTGATTTCTATAAAAGCTAAATATCTTTAAAACTCTTGAGGTTTGCTGTAAACCTTATGATGTAAAGCTTTTTGAATATGTCTTCCCTCTACTGTGAATTTTAACTCAAAAGCTGTCCTTTTAAAACCCTCCCTCATGCCCTCCCCAAAACCTTATCCACTTATCAACAAAATTAATTCTAGCATCTTTAAGAAGATCATTATTTTTAAACTAATATATTTTGTGAAGCATGCTTTTCCTGAGGTTGTTTATAAATTTTGGTTTCTTACACCTCAAATGGTGTGAGGTATCCATGGAAACTGTCCAGCCTATATTCAGTGCGCTGGGTGCCTTCCCACACAGGTCAAGACAAGCAGTCTTAGATGATAGTTCAATTTACTGTGCCTTAAACATTAGATAGTTTTAACAAGAAATTGGCTCCTAATTGACACATGCAATTTTATATTTAATTAGCAGTTTGAGCTGCTCTGTATTTTACTAACAGATGTAACATTCAAAACATGTGCTGTTTCTGATACATCTGTTGTACAAATGTACTTAAATGCAAGAACTTTGTGGCAAATAGCAGTGATGGCTCAGCTGCTTATTAGCAAAAATTTGGACAGAATTGACATTATTTTCTTTAAGATAAGCATTTAAAAATAATTGATGGAGTGACGTTCTTTAATATAATGTATATATTTTATAGTTTTAACGGCCTTACTAAAATTTTCATACATTGTAAAATTCACCCTGCTGAAGTATACAATTCAGTGGTTTTTAGCATATTCACAGATTTGCAAATAACACTCACTGTCTACTTTTAGAACATTTTCATTACTCCCCAAAGAAACCCCATACCCTTAGCAGTTTCTCTCCATGCCCCACCCCACCCCCTGTGAACCCCTAATCTGCTTTCTCTCTCAGTGGATTTGCGTCTTCTAGACTTTCATATCAATGCATCTTAAACTATGTGGTCTTATGCTTTCTTTCACTTAGCATAATGTTGTCAAGGCTAATCCATGTTTACCTGTATCAGTACTTCATTCCCTTTTTATGGCCAAATAATACTCTATTGCATGTATTTTGTCTATCCACTTATCATGGAGGGACATTTGGGTTTTTCTTCTTCAGTTCAGTTCAGTTCAGCTCAGTTGCTCAGTCGTGTCCGACTCTTTGCGACCCCATGAATCGCAGCACGCCAGGCCTCCCTGTCCATCACCATCTCCCAGAGTTCACTCAGACTCATGTCCATTGAGTCCATGATGCCATCCAGCCATCTCATCCTTGGTCGTCCCCTTCTTCTCCTGCCCCCAATCCCTCCCAGCATCAGAGTCTTTTCCAATGAGTCAACTCTTCGCATGAGGTGGCCAAAGTACTGGAGTTTCAGCTTTAGCATCATTCCTTCCAAAGAAATCCCAGGGTTGATCTCCTTCAGAATGGACTGGTTGGATCTCCTTGCAGTCCAAGGGACTCTCAAGAGTCTTCTTCAACACCACAGTTCAAAAGCATCAATTCTTCGGCGCTCAGCCTTCTTCACAGTCCAACTCTCACATCCATACATGACCACAGGAAAAACCATAGCCTTGACTAGACAGACCTTAGTCTGCAAAGTAATGTCTCTGCTTTTCAATATACTATCTAGGTTGGTCATAACTTTCCTTCCAAGGAGTAAGCATCTTTTAATTTCATGGCTGCAATCACCATCTGCAGTGATTTTGGAGCCCCCAAAAATAAAGTCTGACACTGTCTCCACTGTTGCCCCATCTATTTCCCATGAAGTGATGGGACCAGATGCCATGATCTTCGTTTTCTGAATGTTGAGCTTTAAGCCAACTTTTTCACTCTCCTCTTTCACTTTCATCAAGAGGCTTTTTACCTCCTCTTCACTTTCTGCCATAAGGGTGGTGTCATCTGCATATCTGAGGTTATTGATATTTCTCCCGGCAATCTTGATTCCAGCTTGCATTTCTTCCAGTCCAGTGTTTCTCATGATGTACTCTGCATAGAAGTTAAATAAGCAGGGTGACAATATACAGCCTTGACATACTCCTTTTCCTATTTGGAACCAGTCTGTTGTTCCATGTCCAGTTCTAACTGTTGCTTCCTGACCTGCGTACCGCTGCTGTCAACATTCAGGTACAGCTGTTTGTGTGGACATGTGTTTATTTTTCTTTCACACATAACTACGAGTGGAATTTGGGGTCATATGAAACTATATATTTAATTTCTAGGAACTGAAAAACAGTTTTCCAGAGTGGTTGTACCATTTTATTATGGTCAACAATGTATTCAGTTCAGTTAAGAGTCCCAATTTTTCTGCATTCACAGACTTGTTATTGCCTCTATTTTTTTATTTTAGCCATCCTAGTGGAGGTAAAGTGGTGTCTAAGGGTGAATATTGTAAAGGAGAGCAATTTAATATTGTCCATGCTTTAATTTAATTTAATTTTATATTATATTAAATATTATATATTTATATATAAATATATTAAATAAATTACTTAATATTATTTTAAATGCATCTCCCTTATTTTTCTGTTGCTCTTAGTTTGTAAGTAAAGCATACCTCATCTCCATCAATATTTTCATTTTGTATACTGATCTTAATGTAGGCCCAATTCGGAGCATATGACATGAAAACATAAGGTGATGATGAACTGAAGTATTGCATGGAACAGGTAGCAGTAAAAAAAGGGAAAACACTAAAGACAATTCAGAGCATATGACATAAAAACATAAGATGATGGTGAACTGAAGTATTGCATGGAACAGGTAGCAGTTAAAAAGGGAAAACGCTAAAGACAACTAGCTTGATTATAAGGTTAAATCCCTAAATCTCTGGTATATTTTTATCTTGCTTTATATGAACTGGAAAGTAGGTATAATAGTGAGTGATACCAGATACCACGAGGCTTTGTTGAATTCCAAAACTAAATTAAAAGATATTTTTTCTTTCTTGTCAATTTTAATGTGCCATGAGTTGTATCTCTTGGGGAGAAAAGAAATGTTGCCAATTGAGGTATGGTATACCATTAATTTTAGATTGACCTGTAATTCAGGAATCCTAAAGTTTGGGTGAAAATGTGTGTGTTAGAATCATTGAAGTGTTTTTCATTTCTTCCTATTAAAATAAATATATCTTTCCAATAAATATATCCTTGTGGAAAAAAAAATCATTCCAGTGTAATATGAGGGACTTCATTGGTGATGCAGTGGCTAAGACTGAGCTGCCAATGCAGGGGGCCTGGGTTTGATCCCTGGGTGGGGAGCTAGATTCCGCATGCTGCAACTAAGACCTGGTGCAGCCAAGTAAATGTACATATATGTGTGTGTGTGTGTGTGTGTGTGTGTGTGTGTATAAGAAATGTAGTAGAAGATGTGTTTGTGCCCTTTTTATTTTTTGAAGGCAACTCAATCATCTATGCTGCCAATACCCACAGGAGAAACAAGACTTTTAATACCTCAAAGACTTGATCAATACCTTTTATAATATAATGGGCTTCTCCAGTCTCAGAGGTAAAAAATCCTCCTGCAATGTAGGTGATGCAGGAGATGTGGGTTCAGTCCTTGGGTTGGGAAGATCCTCTGGAGGATGGCATGGCAACTCACTCCAGTATTCTTGCCTGGAAAATCCCATGGACAGAAGTGCCTGGTGGGCTGTAGTCCATAGAGTCTCAAAGAGTTGGACATGACTGAAGTGACTGATCATGCTAATATCATGTTAATATCCATGAGTATAAAAATTATATTTTACACACACTCATGGACACACACACAGATTAAGAAGAGAGAAAGAGTCATCAACTTACTGTTTCTGAATTTGGGAGTATGAGATTAGCAGCCTATTGTTGTTGATCAGTCACTCAGTCATGTGCAACTCTTTGCAACCCCATGGACTGCAGCACGCCAGGCTTCCCTGTCCTTCACCAACTCCCAGAGCTTTCTCAAACTCAAATCCATTAGTTGGTGATGCCATTCAACCATCTCCTTCTCTGTCATTCCCTTCTCCTCTTACCTTCAGTCTTTCCCAGCATCAGGGTCTTTTCCAGTGAGTTGGATCTTTGCATCAGGTTGCCAAAATACTGGAGCTTCAACTTTAGCATCAGTTCTTCCAGTGAATATTCAGGATTGATTTCCTTTAGAATTGACTGGTTTGATCTCCTTGCAGTCCAGGGGACTCTCAAGAGTCTTCTCCAACACCACAGCTCGAGAGCATCAATTCTTCGGTGCTCAGCCTTCTTTATGGTCCAACTCTCACATCCATACATGACTACTGGCGAAACCATAGCTTTGACTATATGGACCTTTGTTGGCAAAGTGATGTCTCTCTCTGCTTTTCAATATACTGTCTAGCAACCTATAGTTTACTGAAATTTTTCTTTTCCATGTCCTATTTAAGTTACTAATTGAAAGTAGCTGATGTACCTCAAGTCAAAATTTTGAAGATTGTGTTTTCACCATGAAAATATTTTGCTTTGTTCCTTTTCAAAGCTAACTAGACAGGTGATTCACGAGGCTGTGTGAGTGTTTATAATGCAGATCCCTGACACCCCAGCCCTGCCAAGCAGCTCAGCTTCCATAGCAGCAGAAGTACTTTGCATGTTACTAGACACCCTGGGGGCTCAGCTGGTAAATAATCTGCCTTCAATTCAGGAGATCGGGGTTCAATCCCTGGGTTGGAAAGATCCCCTGGAAAAGAGAATGGCTATATACTCCAGTATTCTTGCCTGGAAAATTCCATGGACAGAGGAGCCTGGCAGGCTGAAGTCTATGGGATGGACAGAGGAGCCTGGTGGCCTACAGACTGTGGGGTTGCAAAGAGTGGGGACACAACTGAGTGACTAACACTTCACTTCAGACATTAAGTGTTACTTTCTTAGTGGCTTGAATTTCAGTTACAGTTCAGGACGTATAAGATAGTGAATTTTCTGCCATAGTATATGCCAGAGGGAATAAATGACTTTCAAAATAGTGTTCAAAAGACTGTAATAAGCTGAGTCAAAGACTGAAAAAGTATCTTCCTAAAGTAGGCATTTGACACTTTGTCTTTTAATCAGCTCAGGCATCTTTAGGTTTGTTTGAATTGAAATCTGTTTTCTTTTGGTAATAATTGTATTGGTACTTTAAAATGTTGTTGAATATTTATGGAATTCCTAGTTTCTACCCCTTCTAAATCATTGTCTCATAGTGTTTCACTGTGGAATTCTTTGAAAATTATGGTTAACTTCTAGAACATAGTTGGGACATATAAGCAGATGCTTACTTATATTAAAATAGGCAAGATATATGGTCTCATGGACACTTAGATGCAGGAAACCATCAAAGTTAGACCTACATAATTTTTATTGTCATAACGGCACACACTAAGAAAAAATTATTTTAATTTGATAAGGGAAAATGAGTTAGAAAAAAATTATTTTTGATTTTATCTTTTATAAATTATGGCACACCAAACATAATATTTTTAAGAGAAAATAATACCTTTTTAAGAGACATGCTTACATAATATTAAGAATTATGTTACTCAGTCAGATCCTTGCAATGATGTATTCAGTTCAGTTCAGTCACTCAGTAATGTCTGACTCTTTGTGACTCCATGGACCACAGCACTTCAGGCCTCCCTGTCCATTACCAGCTCCCGGAGTTTACCCAAACTCATGTTGATTGAGTTGGTGATGCCATCCAACCATCTCATCCTCTGTCGTCCCCTTCTCCTCCTGCTCTCAATCTTTCCCAGCATCAGGGTCTTTTCAAATGAGTCGGCTCTTCGCATCAGGTGGCCAAAGTATTGGAGTTTCAGCTTCAACATCAGTCCTTCCAGTGAATAGTCAGGACTGATCCCTTTTAAGTTAGACTGGTTGGATCTCCTTGGCAGTCCAAGGGGCTCTCAAGAGTCTTCTCAAACACCACAGTTCAAAAGCATCAATTCTTCGGCCCTCAGCTTTCTTTATAGTCCAACTCTTACATCCATACATGACTACTGGAAAAACCATAGCCTTGACTAGATATAGCATCAAGGCTTTTCAGTAAATACGAATGTTTTTCAGTAAAATACAAAAATCCTATTTCATTAGACGTATGGTGACAAGGGAATAACTTGGACTAGACTTTTAGCATATTGGTGTATTTTCTTGCATTAGACCATATCACAATCATTGATCAACATTTTACCTTCAAATTTTTCAGACTGACTGTTAGAATTGTTCACCTTTTCTTTTTGGTAGTCTAATATTTTGCTTCTTGAATTCCAACATAACTAACTTCTTTCTGACCTGGAAGCACAGTTTATGAGTTTGTGTATTGAAAATATTGAATATGTAAGTAACTTTAAGTATAATTCAAATATCTTCCAAAGTTGTAAGGCATGACAGATGTCAAATATTGCAGTCCTTAAAAAGACTCCACTCAATGTGACTATTTTTTGGTAAATAGTGCCCTCTCCTTCAGAATCATTGGTTTATACATGCATTCAAAAGTTTTTATTGAGTATTTAGTGTGCCAGCTTTTGCACTACATGTTGGAGTTGATGATCAGCCAAAAGGAAAAAAAAAATGGCAAAAGGGAAAAAAAAGGCAAGTCCTTGTCCTTGTGGTTTTTATAATCTAGTAGAAAGAGATCGAAATCATTCATAGATTGATATAAATAACTATAAAACTAAGACTATGGTGAATGAAGCACATGGTATTATGAAGGGACTGAAAGAAAACTAGTTTGGTAAGATTCCAAAAGATGACTTTGAGTTATGGTTGAGCTCAGACCTAAAGGTCAAGTGAAAGTGAAAGTGAAGTCGCTCGGTCGTGTCCGACTCTTTGCGACCCGTGGACTATAGCCCACCAAGCTCCTCCATCCATGGGATTCTCCAGGCAAGAATATTGTAGTGGGTTGCCATTTCCTCCTCCAGGGGATCTTCCTGACCCAGGGATTGAACCCAGGTCTACCCACATTGCAAGCAGATGCTTTTAATCTCTCAAGTCAGAGTCAGTTAAGCAAAGCTGGGGGATGGAGAGGGAGAGGGGCAAAGAAAGCATGGATGGCAAAAGGAACCATCTTTTCTAAAGCCTTGAGGAAGAAGAGACATGATGAGACACTGAAAGGCTTGTGTGGTAGGAGGAAGATAGAGACTGATTCACAGAACAATAATGACAAGATTTGTAGATGTTGGGTCATGCGTCCTTATGTAAGCTATGCTGTGGGTTTTGGTTGGTATTCAAAAGCCACAGAATATACATGACATGCAAACTATCATGATGTTTAATATTTATTGAATATCTTCTTTAAATATAATATTGACTTTGTATGAGATAATATGTACACCATCACTTTAAATTATAAAACACAATAATGTAATGAAGATGTGTGAATCCCCCAGCAAACTGAATAAGAGCATGCATCTACATATGTGTTCTGGCTTCATCTTCCAGAGGCAACTGGTAAACTGGTACCTCTCATTTTTAATACTGCATTTCATGTCTTCCAGGACATTTTTTTCCCTCTCAACATCATGTTTCTGAAATTCTTCAAGGCTGTTGGGTGTTGCTGTGAGGCTCTAGTTCTTTCATATTTACCACTGTTTATTCCATTCTGGGAATGTACCACGATTTACTGATCCATTTTCTTGTCAGTGGATATTTGGATTGATTGCAGCTTTTTTGTTTAATTTTTGCCTTTTTGTTTTGCTATCAGTGCTAATATAAATGGCTAGGATGTGGTACTATGTATCTTCTGGAGCACATTTCCTTGGGAATGTAACTGCCAGGTGAGAACACATTTTCTAAACTGGTTGTACCAGTTTTCATTTCCATAACTGATTCATGTCCTCTTCAGCACTCATTTTGTCAAACTTCCTAATTTTTGCCAATTTAGTGCTTGTAAAATGGTGGCTTATGATAGTCTTTTTGGTATTTCTCTTTTTAAATAAAGTATAACTGATTTAAAGCGCTGTGTTAGTTTCAGGTGTACCCAACAGTGATTCAGATGTATATACACACATATATATTTATATATGTATTCTTTTTCAACACAGACTTAATTTATATTCCCTAATTACTAATAAAGGTGAGCATTTTTTCATGCGTATTGGCCATATGTATTTTCTTATATGAAATGCCAGTTCATTTCTTTGTCCACTTTTCACGAGATCTTTTCTCATCAATTTGTAGGCATTTTTATGTGTTCTTGTATATTCATTATAGTCCTCTGTTGTTTCACAGCCCTCGGAATATCAGAGAATGAATTACAGGGGCACCAAGTACGTGTGGGGACACTAGTTAGCAAGCAGTCTTTCCTAGTGGACACTGTGTATAAATGTTTAAAATATTTTTGTTACATTTCTTATGTTAAAAACAAATACTAGGATGAAATACTGTTCTTTTCCTTTCCCTAATGGAAAATTAGACCATTGGCTTTTGGAAGAGTTCTGCTTTGTACAGGCACTAGGGACACTTGAAACTTATGCATGTTAATGTATTATTTTTATGAAACCATAACACACTGATCAAGTTGGCTTCGAAGTGATCTTCTACAAAATGAATGCTGTTTTTCATTTGCCTTCTCTTAAACATTTATAGCAAGTTGGAGCTGGATACTTAGGTCAGCAGTTAAAACTGTGGGTATCTTTGTGGAGCTAGGCATTGTCATATCCTGTATATGCTATTTGTGCAAATCTTTCTCAATTGAAGCTTATTTTTTAATGTTAAACACAATATTATAATAACTGTCTGTTTAGCACTTATTATGGGCTAAGAACATAAGCTTTCCATATACAATCTCTAATTCTTAAAATAGCCCTGCAGCATAGATATTATTATTCAAAGATGGAGAAACTGAGTCCAGGGGCAGGTAAATAAAATTCTTGAGATCACGAAGCCAGTGGCAGAACCCGGATCCTAACTAATTAGGTTGGTTTTGAGAACATTATCATTTTCAGTAAGTGTACAGCTTTCCAATGCTGAGCGCTTTCTAAATTTCGTTATGTGTTAGACTGTGTGTTGATAGATATCTCATTTAATTTTCAAGAGCTTTCCTTGACGTTGTGGCTTTGTAGAGCTCCTCTTCATTCCATTGGCTCCATAAATCTAAGAACTTCTAAATATATTCTGAACTTATTAAAAGTTGCCTTCATACTTCTTTTGTCAAAATATTTGCGCTGATTGATAAGTAATACAAGTGGTAGTTTTCTCCTTCCCTTTTAAGGCTAATTCCATTCCAGTATTTTTGGGGGAAGGGGGTGAGGATTCTCTCCCTCTTTTTCTCTGAAGGGGTTGGTTCTTCTACCATCTTGTTCCCTCAACAACTCTGCCAAGTTCTGTACCCCTCTCACTGCCCAGGGAGCCAAACCCACTTGGTTGTAGACAGGTAGAACACAGCTTGCAACTCATCAACTGCATTGACAACATAATATCCATAGAAATAGGAAGGTGATATAGGGCTGGAACATGCTGGTCTTTCCTCTCTCTCTTCTCTTCTTGTTTTGCTTTGTTTTTTGTTGTTGTTTTTCGTCTGTACATCATTAGCTTCACTGAGAATATCAAATTATTTTTCAAAGTAGCTACACCAATTGCTCAACTCCCGATGTTCTTTTTGCTCACATCCTTGTAGAAAGTTGATGTTGAAAGAATTTTAAAATTTTGCCAGTCTTGTGAATGAGAAGTCTCCTATTGCAGTTTAAATTTTTACTTCTCTAATTCCTTGTGAGGTTGGTTGTTTATTTTTGTATGTTTTGGGGGGTGCTATTTGGTTTCTCTCTTATATAACTTGCCTGTTTGAGTTTTTTATTTTCTTTTGGATGGTTTATGCTTTTTTCCTAGTGCGCAGGAATTCTTTAAATATTATATATATATATATATATATATATATATATAGAAATTATCCTTTCTGAGTGCTTTTATTGATGTCTTTTAATAAATGGAAGCTCTTAAGTTTACTGTAGTCTTTTATAGTTTGCAGATTTTGTTTCTTGTTTAAGAAGTCCTCTCCTACCCCTTTGTCATAAATACACTTTCCCCTACATAGACCTCTGAAAGTGTTATAGTTTTTTCATTCACATTTAAATCTTGTATCCACCTGAAATTGATTTTTTGTGGATTGTGTGAGATAGAGGTTGATTTTTCAATAACTTATATACTGTTCCTTACCACTTGGTACTCCATCTTGCAAAGTTGTACCTATGTAACAATCTTTACCAAGTGATTGTGGAAATATGAGAGGAAGCACAGCACTGGAGGATCTAAAGCGGATATCATTCTTCCCATTGTCCAAGAGGGAAGCTGTTCACCTGTACTTCACGTTCAGATCAAGTTCAAGTCTCTCAATTATTTCCATCTCCTCTCCCATCTTGCTTTGTTCTCTTGTGTTCTCTGAGACCTCCATAGGCTGGATCTTTATTGATCTGTACTCGGGCATGTCATCCTTCAGGTATACAAAGCTTTTACAGGAGCTTTGAAATTAATCATAAGAAATTCCATTTTTCCTGGTCTTCAGTGTGAGTGCTCATGCTTGCATCGGCAGCATATTGATTCCATTTTCTCAGTAACAGGTAGTTTCTGCATTCTTTACCAGGGGATGGTGGGCTTAACTTCAGTGGTTGTATGCACTGCCATTTGAGTGTAATTTTATGAGGTAGTGATTTATGATGTGTGGGTCTAGGAGTTTTGCTTCAATAGGGAAATGGTACATAAGGCTCCTCTGCTTATCACTTGCTTCTCAGCTCTTTATGTTCTAGAGATGAGAGGAAGACTGTTTACCCAGAAAAGTGAGCAATTATAAGCAGAAAGATCCATTTTCAGTACTGTGGGTGAAGGGTTGAATAAGTTCTCAACCCTTAGAATTTAAGCAGACCCTGTATTAAAATGGGTGAGGAGGTATACGATGCTGTTGAATTTCATGTCAGTCTGTGTACTTCCTGGAAACCAAATACTGAGAGGCTTTTATTAAACCCCAAAGAAGATAAATAGTTTCCTTTACTTCTCACTACTTATGGGGCACAAACTCATCCTCTAAAACAGTGTTCGCAACCTTGCTTTTTCTACAGGTAGTTGATAGTTGATAAACCCAGAATGATGACTTGTCACTCTTACCTCCAGTATCATCATTAAATGTTTAAATATCATCCTTTACTGTGTAAATGTTCAGATTTCACAAATGGAATCAAATGGTCTGGTGACAATTATTTATTTTGAAAAACAGTGCCATATGTTTCAGCTGTACATATTTGAAAATTATTTTAGCATATGCTGCCGAATTGCTCTTCACTGCCCCTTTCCTAGTGTCTGACACATGGTAGAAATAATAATATGTCTTAACAAGGAGTAAAAAAAAAAAAAGGGAAGAAAGGAGATGGAAGTAGACTGTCATTCTAGTGTATGAATTGGTTTTAAAATTAAAAAAAATTTTTCTACATTCTTTTATTTTTCAAAACCTCCTTTACTAGATTTATTGAAACATCAGTATGTTTTCAAGGTTATCATGATGGTGTCATCGTGTTGATAAAGAGTATCTGTGAATGTATATAATAACTATTCCTGTTGAAGTTTGTATTTCTTATCTTAAGAAGTGGCGGGGGGTGGGGGGGTGAATTATCAGGGGAAAGAACTGGCTTACATTCCTTGGAGTCAGTGACCCAGAAATTTAAACCATCAGACAACTAGATTATAGGAGTTTGGCCACATTTTCCCAAAGGAGTTCCTTGAAGATGTAGTTGATTATAATGCCACATTTAATGTAATTCCATTAGGATACAGCTGTTGCAATAATTTATTTGAAATTAGAAATATGCCTTTTAACCTCTTGGAATTCAAATGAGGAAAACTATCTAATCAGAGAGACTATCATTAAACAGAAAGGTTAGGAGAGCACCGGTTAGACTAATACCAAGTTTAATGTTAAAATAAAACTACGCAGAGGGTACAGAAACATACAATCACTTTCTTGTAGATCTTATCCAAGCTGATTAGCAGCTAATTGTTAGTCCTGGAGGAGAAACCGTAAATTAAGCATCTTTAGTTGGCAATTTTCATTGCATTTTAAATTTCTACTTGAGGACTTAGTTTTCTAGGATTCTGGTTGTGGGACGTATTCTGATGGTGTGTTAAGGATACTGCACACAGTAGAAAAATGTTACTTTAGTGTCTGATTTTTCCAAGGAAATGGGAACAAATGTGGATTTGGTCCCTCAAATATCACATCCTTGAACCCTTCACTCCGAATGCTGCTAACTCCTAATGAGACTGTCCTGGGCTTCCTTGAAAATCAAAGAAAATCTTTAGTCCTTTTTTAAGACTAATACATACTTGGTATCATTTCTATCTGTGAAAGGCAGTCATTTCTAAGCTTCTTAATTTTTGATCCATTAGAGTTGATGCAACAGGAAGTGGCCGGGCAAAACCCATCTTCTCAGATTTTCACAAACTTGTGGCTTCTCTTTTTATGGAGATGTTTTGTTGCAATTTCAGAAGGTGGTTGTTAGTTATGTTGGCTACATTATCTTTAGCACATCTGGGATGTGTTCACATGAAGGCATTGGCTAAAAACTGTGTCTTGTGGCCTGGAATTGACTCTGATATTGAAAAGACAGGAAAGGACATTCCTTGCTACTTGGCCTAACCCAATAAAGACACCTTCCATGGCGAGCCCAGTCAGGAATTCATTTTGGAAGCTGAAGAGCAAGTAGAGAAGTTGAGCTTCTCGGTTTTAGGATACTTTTCAAAATATGTTTTTAGTTCTTTCCCGAATTTCTGCTGTGGCAATTATAGCTCTGAGACTATTATTTATAATCCTGGCACCATAATTTCTGACCTTGGTTCTGCAGTTACTTTGAGTTAAAGGAATTTGTGGAAATGACTTGCCTCCAAGCTGTCAACACTGTAAGGCCACCAAGAATGCCCCAAGACAAGTTGAGGCAAAATACTTGCCTCCCATCCTTTAAGTCAGAACTTAGTACTGGACAACAGAAATGTCTGTTGTCTGCTAAACTTGTGATGTAGCAATATCTGAAGTTTTCCAGTCTTAAATGAGGGTAGTTAAGACAACAGAATCCTATTCCATCTCTGCCTGTTCTTCATTCCTGTTTAGCCCCATGCGTGGGTGCTAAATCACTTCAGTCATGTCTGACTCTCTGCGACCTTACGGACTTTAGCTTGTGAGGTTCCTCTGTCCATGTGATTCTCCAGGCAGAATAATGGAGTGGGTTGCTGTTCCCTCTTTCAGGGGATCATCCCCACTCAGGGGTCGAATCCATGTCTGTTACATCTACCTGCATTGGCAGGCGGATTCTTTACCACAAGCATCACCGGGAAAGCCCTGTTTAGCTCCAAGGTTTTGTGTTTTTTGTTTTTTTTTTTTTAAACTGTGGAATTGGAACCAGAATAGAATTTTTTCCACTTAGTTGAAGTTGGAACATCCATTTTAAATGGCAAAGTATGTGCAGATTAGCTCACAAGTATGTAATTTCAAGGACTGACTAATAGTGGATGAATGAGGATTTTCACTTAGTTTAGCATTTATTATTTTTGCCATTTTCTTAGTATATGGGATGGTTTGGTATACAGTGAGAAACTATGTACAAAATCACTGTGTCAGTTGTAAACTGTTCTGTGATCTGGTATTAATACTAGCAACAGCATCAAATATACACAACTTACAGAGTACTTACTATGTTCTAGAAGTTGTTCTAAGTACTTTACATATTTTCCACATCACAGAAGCCCCCTGAAGGGTGTTCTGATCATTTCATTTGACAGTTGTAGGACTGAGTGCTGGATAGTATAGTGAAGTGACTTGCTTAAAACATACTGTTAGTATGTGGCATAGAGGGGACTGAAGCATGGACAGTGTGGCTCGAGTTGAAAGCAGAATATAGGGAGCCCTTGTCCCCTTTCTGTGGCATTTTGAATTCATATAGTTAGAAAACAGATGCTTCTAACTTGGCTGGAATTAGATAACAAAAATGTGGCTCATTTGATTTTGATGTTTATGAATCTGGTAAGCACCTGCAATTTCATTTTATCTGCCTGAAAATAATTTAGAAATAATGACAGATATGGTGCATATTTTAATCTGCCATGAAACACTTCCGCTCTCTGATTGGTTTTGAATAGCTTTCTTCTTTAGCAACATAAAAGGCATTTTTTAAAACAGAGGGTAAAATGTAGCTTTCTCAGTTCAGTTCAGTTAAGTCACTCAGTTGTGTCCGACTCTTGCAACCACATGAACCGCAGCACGCCAGGCCTCCCTGTCGTTCACCAACTCCCGGGGTTTACCCAAACTCAAGTCCATTGAGTCGGTGATGGTCTCTAACCGTCTCATCCTCTGTCATCCCCTTCTCCTCCTCCCTTCACTCTTTCCCAGCATAAGGGTCTTTTCAAATGAGTCAGCTCTTCTCATCAGTTGGCCAAAATAATGGAGTTTCAGCTTCAACATCAGTCCTTCCAATGAATACCCAGGACCCATTTTGCTTAAGATGGACTGGTTGGATCTCCTTGCAGTCCAAGGAACTCTCAAGAGTCTTCTCCAACACCACAGTTCAAAAGCATCAGTTCTTTGGCGTTCAGCTTTCTTCACAGTCCAACTCTCACATTATACATGACCACTGGAAAAGCCATAGCCTTGACTAGATGGACCTTTGTTAACAAAGTAATATCTTTGCTTTTTAATATGCTGTCTAGGTTGGTCATAACTTTCCTTCCAAGGAGTAAGCATCTTTTAATTTCATGGCTGCAGTAACCATCTGCAGTGATTTTGGAGCCCCTCAAAATAGTCAGCCACTGTTTCCACTGTTTCCCCATCTATTTCCCATGAAGTGATGGAACCGGATGCCATGATCTTCGTTTTCTCAATGTTGAGCTTTAAGCCAACTTTTTTACTCTCCTCTTTCACTTTCATCAGAGGCTTTTTAGTTCCTCTTCACTTTCTGCCATAAAGGTGGTGTCACCTGCATATCTGAGGTTATTGATATTTCTCCTGGCCATCTTGATTCCAGCTTGTGATTCCTCCAGCCCAGCACTTCTCATGATGTACTCTGCATATACGTTAAATAAACAGGGTGATAATATACAACCTTGCTGTATTCCTTTCCCAATTTGGAACCAGTCTGTTGTTCCATGTCCAGTTATAACTGTTGCTTCCTGACCTGCATACAGATTTCTCAAGAGGCAGGTCAGGTGCTCTGGTATTCCCATCTCTTTCAGAATTTTCTGTGATCCACACAGTCAAAGGCTTTGGCGTAGTCAATAAAGCAGAAATAGATGTTTTTCTGGAACTCTCTTGCTTTTTCCATGATCCAGCAGATGTTGGCAATTTGATATCTGGTTCCTCTGCCTTTTCTAAAACCAGCTTGAACATCTGGAATTTCACAGTTCACTTATTGCTGAAGCCTGGCTTGGAGTATTTTGAGCATTACTTTACTAGCATGTGAGATGAGTGCAATTGTGTGTTAGTTTGAGCATTCTTTGGCATTGCCTATCTTTGGGATTGGAATGAAAACTAACCTTTTCCAGTCCTGTGGCCACTGCTGAGTTTTCCAAATTTGCTGACATATTGAGTGCAGCACTTTCACAGCATCATCTTTTACAATTTGAAATAGCTCAACTGGAATTCCATCACCTCCGCTAGCTTTGTTCATAGTGATGCTTCCTAAGGCCCACTTGACTTCACTTCCAGGATGTCTGGCTCTAGGTGAGTAATCAGACCATCATGATCACTCTAGTTACCCTTTAAGAAACTACTGTTTCTCTATCTCTTGGTTGAGTTCTTGGAGTAAGGGGGTTAAAAGGCTCTTACAGAGAATAAAATGGGAGCTTGTTCACATAGACCTGGGACTTCATTCACAACAAGTTCTCTTCAGGAGGTGACTGTGACTTGTGCCATATCATGAATAACAGTCCTAGGGCTTCCCTGGCAATCAGTGGTTAAGACTCTGCACTTCATCTGCCAGGGAGCACCTTTGATCCCTGGTTGGGGAACTAAGATCCTGCCTTCCACGGCCAAAAAAATTAATTAATTAATTAATACCCATACCTTCATTGGAGAAGGAAATGGCAACCCACTCCAGTGTTCTTGCCTGGAGAATCCCAGGGACAGGGGAGCCTGGTGGGCTGCCATCTATGAGATCGCACAGAGTCGGACACAACTGAAGCGACTTAGCAGCAGCAGCAGCATACCTTAAAAAAAGAAAAACAGTCCTGTGTTTTCACATTTGTCAATTTTATTTATTTCAGCTAGGCCAACTATATGTTATAGGGATTGAGTAAGAAGCAATCCATTCATGTGTAGAGGTGAGAACGATGATTAGTAAGACAGACTGAGCTGCCCTTTAAAGAAATTACTTCAGTTAATGTGTCCTCACATCTTTCTCCCCAGGTCACAACTTGAGCCTTATAATTTATGGGTCTAAAAAGGTCTTTTGCAGCATCTCCTTCTGCTATAATGAGATACATGATAAAAAGTCCATTTGACTCCAAAGAAATGTACTATTTTGTTTTTCCTACCCTTTTGGAAGCATCATTCTTTGGCCAGATGAAGTTATTTCAACTCAAAAGGCTTTCTTTTCAAAGTAAAAAGAGAACTTTTAGTTTCTTGTGTCTTTTATAAGTGCCCCGCTTTGGTTTGACAGGGGAGAGTCGAGTTCTCTTCACGGGTAGAATAAACTCTACCTTAGTCACTTTCTCTTCTAAGACTAGTCATCACCTTTACTCATAGCACCCCTATGTGAAAAAATCTTAGACGAAGAAAGCATGAAATAGGGAGGAATAATAGATGTGTTCTAGAAATTTTAAGTGTCAGTAAATAGAAGTCCGTGTAAGGCTCTGAGTGTCTGTTGGAATTCTTGGCAGTGTGACGTTTAGGTCATTTGCTCCACACTGGCTGCATGAGACAGCTTTGCTGGGATGATCCTCTGGGTTAGCAGGGGAGGTTTGCCATGTGAAACCACTTCTGAGTCAGCCATTCCCTCTTACTCACTTCCGTAGGTCTTAGTATGGACCTCTCTTATGGAACTGATCTTATTGTAAATTCTTTGAGAGGACGGTTATATATTTTTTTAATTATTTGTATTCTTTCATTTATTTCAATTGGAGGATTATTACTTTACAGTATTTTGATGGTTTTTGCCATACATCAATATGAATTGGCTGTAGGTATACATGTGTCCCTCCATCCTGAATCCCCCTCCCACCGTCCTCCCCACTCTGTCTCTCAGGGTTGTCACAGAGAGAGCACCGACTTTGGGTGCCCTGCATCATACATCAAACTGTCACTAGTTATCTGTTTTACATATGGTAATACATATGTTTCAATCTTATTCTCTCAAATCATCCCACACTCTCCTTCTCCCACTGAGTCTAAAAGTCTGTTCTTTACACCTGTGTCTGAGAGAAGGGTTATCTCTTATAAAGTTAAGATAGTGCCTAAAATACAGTTGATTCTTAATGAATATTTGTAGAGTGAAGAGGGAAGATAGGATATGTCCGTGCCTGTGTGATAAGTCACTTCAGTTGTGTCCGACTCTTTGCGATTCCATGGACTGTAGCCCGCCAGGCTCCTCTATCCGCGAGGTTCTCGAGGCAAGAATACTGGAGTGGGTTGCCATGTCCTCCTCCAAGGATATGTCCATAAGTAAGACAAAAGAGGAGCTTTCAAACTGAGAATATGATATGAACAAAGAGAAAGACTAGAAAACTGTGGTTGAGGAGTCATCACATTGTTCAGTTGGGTTTTACAGTATAATGTGTGAAGACACTATTGGAACCAACAGTTGAAAAAGTAGAATGGGTAGGTTTTCACAAATCATTTTCAAGTTGGGGGGATATTGGAGCCTAAAAGACCAGAATGATGTGATCGCCTTGAAACCAGTTGAATTTCTTCCACTTAAGAGAGAAACACATTGAAGAGAGAAGCATTAATGCATTGTGAAAAGCTGAGTTTAGTTGCCAGTAGAACCTCCAGATGTAGATAAGGAAATGTGAATGGAAAGAGAAGGAGAGGTTCCGGAGAACCAGGTCAAGGATAGAGGAGACACATTTGACCGTGAGACCTGCCCAAGGGATTGTACAAGCAAGGGCTGGAAGAAGTTGCTGATGGGGAGTGGGGAGCCAAGAGCTGGAGAACTGAGGACAAAGCCTGAAGGGCTGGAGAAACAGGGACACCTAAAGCATGGGAGAGAGAAGGTGCAATGGAGTCACGTGTCACAGCAGGAAAGGGGGGCATGCAAAGGGGGTGTGTGGCATGGCCTGGGGCGATGGCCACATTTTGCCATCAGGAGCTGAGTTCAGGTCTTTGTCTGTCACCTGTTAGCTGCATGATCTGCAGCCAGTGCATAAGCTTTTGGACCACAGTGTCCTTACCGTTGCAGTTGTGGTGTTAATGTAAATAGTTTAAATCTACAGTCCTTACATAATACTTTAAAAAGTACTCTTGTCTATTCAAATCATAGCCACTAAGATAAAAGATTTGGAGTTATCTATATTTCTTCTGTTCATGCAAGCAACTATATTGCAAAATATACTATTTTAAAAATGTCTTGTAATCTATACAAAATTGAAGACAAAAAAATTTTGGTATATGATAGAAGTTTATTGATGGTAAGTGATAAAAATGATTTTTGCAATAAATTATGTGGGAACAATTGATGTCAATATGGAAAAAATTAAGATCTTAACCTTTCACCTGGCACAAAATTCAATTCAAATTGGAGTATAGATCTAAATGTGAAAGGCAAAATTTTCAACTTTAGAGTGTATTTGAAAATGTCTTTCTGAACCAAAGTTGGAAAGAATTTCTAACAAAAATGCAAAAACACAAGACTAGTGGAAAACACTGATAAACGTGGCTACATTAAAATTAAACAGCTCTTTTTGTTAAAGAAAAGTGTGTGGAAGAGGAGTAATAAACAAGGAGACTTTGCAACATATATAACTGACAAAGGACTAGAAATTAGTATATATAAGGAACTCCTTTTTGTCAGTAGCGAAAGAAATAATCTAATTGAAAAAAATCAGGTAAACAAAGTCTTTCTAAAAGAGGAAGTCCAAACAACCAACTAGTATATGACTCTCTGTCAACCTTTATTAGCAATCAACAGTAGAAAACAGGAATTTTTGAATTGTGTGTTTGATAGACTATCTTTTGCCCACTGTCTTCTGAATAAAGCTCTTGGAATTTAAATATAATTCATTCTGTCTTATCAAGCTTAATTTTTTGAGCACCTTCTGTATACCTAGGACTTTTCTAGCTCTTTTTACTGGGCCTATCTAAGTGAAGGCTTTTCCTTTCCAATTCTTAGGTTATTTATTAATTCGTGTTTTCTTTAGATGCCATGAATATTCTTACTGACACTGGGACCCTCAGCTTTTGAAGCAATTTTAAATTTATAGAGTTTGTGACTGTATTGTTCTATTGAAAATACTGTATATTTATTCTTTATCTCTGGAAGAGGCAACATTTTTGTTATTTTCATGGGAAATATTGACAGATTTTTGCCTTAGAAAATATTATACAATGTTAGTTTTTCCGTGTTCAACATCATTGATAAAATGCATTTTAAGTGGCATTTTAATGTATTGATAACTTTCTCTTTTACTAGAAAAAGGAACAATAAAATTTTTCTTATCCTTTTTATTATTAGGGTAATACATTAAGAAAAATCCTCCTGAACCGATACTTTAAAGGTGATTATGGAGTCTCTATAAATGGACACCTCTCTGGAACCTACTGCAAAACTGCACAAGGAGGAGGCAAGATATCATTTTTCCCTTTATTTTCAAATTCTAATGACATCTCTGCGTGCCAGTGTTATTCTAGTGTTTTACTTAAAAATAGCACAAATATGAAAAGATTCATTTAAAAAGTACCATCATCAGCCATAGCAAAAAGAAAATCCTGCCATTTGTGTCATCTAGGATGGACCTCAAGGGCATTATGCTAAGTGAAATAGTCAGTTATATATGTAACCTAAAAATTCCAAACTCAGAAAAACAGAGATCAGATTTGTGGTTGCCACATGCAGAGAGTGGGGAGTAGAGAAATTAAGTGAAAGTGGTCAAAAGGAATAAACTTTCAGTTAAATACAGAAATTTTGGGACTGTAATATACAACATGAAGGAATGATGCTGAAGCTGAAGCTCCAGTACTTTGGCCACCTCATGCGAAGAGTTGACTCATTGGAAAAGACTCTGATGCTGGGAGGGATTGGGGGCAGGAGGAGAAGGGGACGACCGAGGATAAGATGGCTAGATGGCATCACGGACTCGATGGATGTGAGTCTGAGTGAACTCCAGGAGATGGTGATGGACAGGGAGGCCTGGTGTGCTGCGATTCATGGGGTCGTAAAGAGTCGGACACAACTGAGCCACTGGACTGAACTGAACTGAATATACAACATGATGACCATTGGTAACAATACTGTATTGCATATTTGAAAGTTGCTAAGAAAATAGGTCCTAAAAGTTCTCATCACAAGGAATACAAATTAACTTTATGAGATGATGAATTTAATCTTATTGTAGTTATCATTTTGCAGTATATACACATATCAAATTATTAATGTTGTACACCTTAAACTTATACAATGTTATATATCAATTATATCTCAATAAAACTGGAAAAATAAGTATAAAGCCCATTAAAAACCTTTGTATGATTTTGGGTTCATGAAACAAATTTGAGCTTTAGAATTAACTTTGCCTTTTAACAAAGGTTTACTCATTTATTTTTCCTAATCACAGGAAGCTTTTCTGGGCAAGATTCAGATAAGATGGGGATATCCATGTCAGATATTCAGTGTCTCCTGGATAAAGAAGGTGCATCTGAACTTGTCATCGATGTCATAGTGAATACCAAAAATGACAGAATTTTTTCCGAAGGCATCTTACTTGGCATTGCCTTGCTGGAAGGAGGAAACACACAAACTCAGGTACCTGCTTACCGTCATTGTCGTTGGTTACATTTGGTTATTTTGTATTTCTTACTTCTTTGTCTTGGAAACCCAAGTAATGATTTTTCTTTAAGTTTCTCATGACCATCTCAAAAAGAAAAAAAAAACCCACAACAACTTTGTATCACATTATCCTTATAAATTTTTTGGTTTGCTGTAGTAACTACATTGTTGTTGTTTAGTCACAAAGTCATGTTAGACTCTTTTGCAACCATGGACTGTAGCCTGCCAGCCTCCTCTGTCCATGGGATTTGTCAGGCAAGAATACTGGCATGAGTTGCCTTTTTCTTCTCCAGGGGATCTTCCTGATCGAGAGACTGAACCCAAGTCTCTTGCATTGGCAGACAGGTTCTTTACCACTGAACCACCTGGGAGGCAGAACTTTGCAAATTACTCAGTGAAGCAGAACATTCCAGAAATTCTCATTTGCTTAGGGAAATTTTAGGCTGACTAAGCAGATTAGGACATTTTGACTTATCCAAGAATTGTATGTAAAAAAAGGAATTAAGTGCATTTATTAAATGAGGTAATATATATATATATATATAAATTCCTCATACAGTACTTGACGTTGAAACAAGTTCTGATAACATTCACCATGCATCTCAGTTACTTTTTTAGAAACTGAGAACTCTTCTGTTCCCTGTTCCCCAAATCTGCCGGTGCTTGTTACCCTGCTGCCTCTGAGTAGCTGAAGCTTTCCCTGTTGTGGGCAGAGGAGAACCATTCCTTCTTTTTTTGTTCTGTTTACTCATTCAGCTCAGGAGGGGTGACTTGAGAGTCATCGTTCATCTACTCAGTGCTCCAGTCCAGTGAGCAGTGCGCTCACCTGCACGTAGGATCATACCATTTCCCGAAGGCACACACGTGACTTAGAAACTCCTGCCAAGTTGCCCCTGAACTTCCCCATACCTAAAGGCAGAGCTCACTGTGTGATCCTGAGAGCTGGGACATGTTCCCAGGGAACAGCCTTCCTCCTCCCAGTCCTGCCACTCACTAACAAGGTATTTTATTTCCAGGTTTCAAACAACTAATTGGAAATTCCAGAATCTGTTTTCCCTATTCATGGCAAGTAGACATCACATCTTATTAAGCACGAAAAAAAAAATCATGTTGCTTCTAAAGACACCTTTCCAAAACACGTGTTATTCTCCTGCTTAGTCAAGTCACTTTCCCCTATAAAGGCAAATGCTCCTTCATGATCTAGTCTCTTCAGGTTTTCTAACTTTCTGTTCTTACTCCATCTCTCCCCGCCTCCATCCTTTCTCTTGTGCACCAGATGTACTAAGCTCTTTATAGCTCCTCGGCTGTGCTATGCCATTTCTCATGTCACTTTCTCCTCTCTGAGGACTCAACTCATGAACTTCTCTTGGAAGCCTTTTCTTACCCCACGTCCCACTGGGCAGAATTGTCCACTAGTGACTCTATGCTTCTGCCATATCCTGCAGATATCTGCAGTAGCATTTCTGCATGTGTGTGTGTGCACCTCTTCATGAGTACAGCAGGCTCTGTCTAGTGAATTATGAATCCTTAGAGGTTGAGACCACATGTTTTCCATCTTCACATCCCTTTGTTTCTGGCACCATGTCTGGCCCAGCCTAGGGATTCAGTAAATAATTGGAAGTGAACATCCCTATGAATGAGTGGTCCATTTCTATTTACAAAGTCTTCACTATTTCGCTGTGGCCTTTGGGACCACTTCTCTATCTGAGCTCCCATAACATTTGCTTCTTGGATGCTCACTTGGCATTTTTCCTGTGCTGCTTTGCTTCTTTGTTATCTATATAATATTCTGCTTCTCCAGTTAAATGTCATCTTCTTTAAAGTAGGGGGATCATGTCTTGTTCGTCATATCTACAGCTTTATAGCCATTTGACAAATACTTGATGAAATAGAATTCGATGATTTTTGTTTATGAAAATCTTTTAAAAGGGTTATGACAGTCTTGTTTACCAGCCTTACACTATCCAGATTTCTCACTTATCTACATCATTGTGTAACCCAGATGTCAACTGTGTGCTCCTGGCCCTAAGATGTCTAATTGAGGTCAGCTGGAATGCTTACCCTCCCCAAGACTTCTGTCAAAATCCAGGGGGATTTATATTCTAATTGTCTCATTGACCACTGTTGTCTTGCTTACTTAGTTCAGGGATTGTCTTGACACTCAGCTTCTGTAGTCCTGAATTAGGGATCTGATGCCCTTTCTTAAGTTTTACCCTCCTGGCTACATAAATCAATTTATATGTTTAAATGTACTTAATTAAAAATTGGTTGAGGGGAGGATAAAGAAGATGGTTAAATTACAATTTCAAATTGTACACTAATAATAGCAACAATGAGAATGCTACTGCTAAGTCACTTCAGTCCTGTCCGACTCTGTGCGACCCCATAGATGGCAGCCCACCAGGCTCCACCATCCCTGGGATTCTCCAGGCAAGAACACTGGAGTGGGTTGCCATTTCCTTCTCCAGTGCATGAAAGTGAAAAGTGAAAGTGAAGTCGCTCAGTCATGTCCAACTCTTAGCGACCCCATGGACTGCAGCCTACCAGGCTCCTCCATCCATGGGATTTTCCCAGCAAGAGTACTGGAGTGGGGTGCCATTGCCTTCTCCAGCAATGTGAATAATGCCTTCTAAATACTAGGCCCTCTTCTTAGTGCTTTCTGTGTATTAGCTTGATTAATCCTCACAACAACCTGTGCAGGAACTTGAATCCTATCTCATCTTACCAAAGAAGAATCTGAGATACACGTAAGCTCATGTAGCTGGTTAGAAATCAAGCTAGGATTGGAGCCCATGTAGACAGGCTCCAGTGTCTGTGCTCTTAACTGCTATAAACATCTCCTTTCAGGACTGTCTTGGTGGTCCTCTGGCTAAGAATCCAACTTGCAATGCAGAGGTCATGGGTTCAATTTCTGGTGGTTGAACTAAGATCCAACATGCTGCAAAGCAGCTAAGCCTGCACGCCACAACAGAAGACCCCATATGATGCAGCTAATAAATAATAAATATTTAAAATGTCCTTCTAAAATATCCTTCTGTCTACTCACTCCTGGGAAATTTCACTGACTAATCACCCTGCATTACACCCTAGTATTACTTCATCTCTCTGAGTCCTCACTTCATTTCTCTTCTCTGCCCTCTCATTTCTAGTTGCTCTCCATCCTTCTTGGGGGAAAGTCCTTCCTCTATTACATGGAACTGTTTATCTATCACCTTGGCTGCTGAAAAAAAATGAGGAGTTTTCCCTTATACTCTGAAGCTTATGGAGGTGGTTTCCCTTTGTGAGGGATTAAATTGTTATGCTACCTCTTGAGATTATATATATATTATAAAAGCATACTATTTATCTTTATTAAAATCATACTGTTCAGGTTTGTTGTTGTTTTTGTTCAGTCACTCAGTTGTGTCTAATTCTTTGTGACCCCAGGGACTGCAGCATGCCAGGCTTCCCTGTCCTTTACCATCTCACAAAGCTTGCTCAAACTCATGAGTCAGTGAGTCTGTGCTCTTAACTGCTATAAACATCTCCTTTCAGGACTATCTTGGTGGTCCTCTGGTTAAGAATCCAACTTGCAATGCAGAGGTCATGGGTTCAATTTCTGGTGGTTGAACTAAGATCCTACATGCTGCAAAGCAACTAAGCCTGCACGCCACAACAGAAAACCCCATATGATGCAGCTAATAAATAATAAATATTTAAAATGTCCTTCTAAAATATCCTTCTGTCTACTCACTCCTGGAAAGTTTCAACTGATAGTTGAATGATACCATTCAACTATCTCATCCTCTGTTACCCGCTTCTCATCCTGCCCTCAGTCTTTCCCAGCATCAGGGTCTTTTCTAACGAGTCAGTTCTTCGCATAAGGTGGCCAAAGTATTGCAGCCTCAGCCTCACCATCAGTCCCTCCAGTGAATATTCAGGATTGATTTCCTTTCTAGTTTTTAAAAGTCCATGTAAATCATTTGTTATTTTGAGCCATTTTATATAGTGATTTAGAGTCAGAGAATCTAGATTTAAATCCCATCTCTATTACTATTATATAATATTGGGAAAGTCGTTTACATTCACCAAATTTTATTTTGTTGATATATAAAATGAAATAAGCACGCTGTGTTCATCATACAGTTGTCCTGAAAGAATCAATGAGATAATACATGTCAAGGAACAACAAAAATTATAAAACTTTGTGTTAATAGAACTACAAAGTTCTATAACTTCCTCATTAATATATAGGAATCCCTTTCTGCCTTCTAACGCCATTATATTGAAAATATTAGGGTTCAAGCATAAGTGTAATTTATGGGACCACAAAGGTCTCTGAAATCTGCCTTTATCCTCTGAATTAATAACCAGCTTGATGGTTTCACTGTGGTTGCTATGGTTACTGTGGCTTTTTGGCCTGCTTTCTTGAATTGTTGCTAGCCCTCTGCCTAGTGCTTCCCGCTTGTAGGTATGAAACTGACTTGTAAGACTTTATGAAAACGCTTTGAGAATGTGCATCACCCACAGCAGAAATTTCAAGACAGGTATCCATTTCCAGGCCTGATGTCATTAGACAGACTTTCACCTGCAAGTCCCAGGACCTGTGAGTCATGGTTTCAGGCACTCTTTCAGAAAGGGTATCTGCAGGAACCAAACTCCCCAAAATTGTCTACTCGGTTGGATTACAGTCAATTCTACTTGATCTGGAATTCATTATTTCTTCAGATGTTTTCTTCCCATTATCTCTCATCAAGTTTATATAACTCTTCTCATATCAGGACAGTGACTGGAATTACTATCTTTATTAATTATTTTTACTGTATTTCTCTTGTGTTGTGTCTGTCCCGTGGTTTTAGTCTTAATAACTTAAAATTTCTTGTTCAGAGCACATCACGTTTCCTAACTCATACCTCTTCTGGATACTTCTCCAAGCAGACAATGCTTAGGGCAGATGATCTCAAGGTCCGTTATTTCCAGAGATGTGTTTTATCATACTTTGACTGTTGAATCCTTTCCATATCGTTATTGATTGTGAAGCAGAGTTCACATCTTGCATTTTATGGTGGGCTTGTTCTAGATCCTATGCAAACAATCTAGCTAATAAAATACCCCAGGGACTTAGTGCCTACTTATCAGTGGGTTCCTATGAGTGAGGCTGCCATGGTAACACAGTCTAAATTAAATATACAATAATTTAGGGAAAGAGAAAAATAACTTTGTAGGCTCACATTTACCAGGATGATCACAGAATTAGTGGTTGTTTTCCAGTCTAGATTACAGAGTCATGAAGGCAGGAATTGTAGCTATTTTTCCTGAGCATTCTGTCACTTCGCAGCATGGGGCCTGGAACACAGTAGGACCTCAATACACAGTACTGCACAAAACATGACTTCATAATAATATAAAAATCAAAGAGCTCTTTGCATACCACTCTTATAGTGTTCTTATGAAATTTTAAAACAAATAATCACTAAAGGTGACTTCAATAACATAAAATTATGTTGAATTTTAGTGGAAAGTACTAAGCAAATATAAGCTATTATTAGGACACAGTAAGTAGTATAGGAGACTGGTAAAGCTGTCAGTTTATGAAATAATCATGAGTAGCACATTAAATATGGGCTTTTATCCGTAATACTTGTGTTTATTTCAAACATCCTTGAGGGTCGATGTCTTAAAATACGTTTTCTTGCAGTATTCCTTCTACCAGCAGTTACATGAACAAAAAAAATCAGAAAAATTCTTCAAAGTTCTCTACGACCGAATGAAGGCTGCTCAGAAAGAGATAAGATCAACAGTGACAGTTAACACCATCGACTTAGGTAACAAAAAAAGGGATGAAGACACAGAGCTGATGACATCTGGCCCACGGATGAGAGGTGAAGGACTAGCTGAGTATTTGGGAGAATGAGTAGGAGAAAAGCGGGTAACGCAATTTTTAGAGCTCGTTTATCGTTGTCATCTCACTTACCTTAGTCTAATTATGCCACTTGTGCCTCTGTGTATGGAACACTGTCCTTGAATTATTGTGGTCACGGTATTGACCTTCAGACAGCTTTGTGGGGTCAGCCTCAAACAGGGAATTATCAGTGCAAAGCAGCTAGTGACATGAAAATATTTGATTTCATCGTGAAATTCATGGTAAAGAACAACTACCCATCCCTTCTGAATGCTCATGAAATGTAAACTGTAAGAACCAGAATTATAGCACTAAACTCTATGAAAGATTCTTGGAATTTGGAATAACAAAGTCATCAGGATAGTAAAAACAAATTGTATAAATATTTTGAACTTTGTACTATTTTCTCACTTTCTTGTATTTAGGAGCTTTTAATTTTATATATATCAGAAAGACAGGAGCCCTTCTAAAATGGGCTAAGCGTTAAGATCTTTTAAAAAAAAATCCCAGTGCATATTTAATTTTTTGGTTGCTCCTTCAGATTCTTTTGGGGAAAGTTGTTGCTCCTCTTGTCAGGTGATTTGAAATCCAGTTGTTAGAGAATTTGGGTAACTGTCTTTTTTTAATTAGCAAATGGAAATTAATTCGTAAATATGAGTACTGCTTTATTTTCAGTAAGAGATTCATCATTACATTTAAAAGAGGGGATGAAAGGGCAGTTAACAGAAGCTTCTTCAGCCACATCCAAAGCATACTGTGTATACAGAAGAGAAATGGATCCAGAAATAGACATCATGTGTGCAGGACCTGAAGCAGGAAATGCCGAGGACAAGTCCACCGAGGAAGTAACAATGAGCCCTGCCATCGCCATCATGCAGCCGATTTTGAGGTTTCTGCAGTTACTCTGTGAGAATCACAACCGGGAGCTGCAGGTACTTGTTCTGTTTTGTGTGAGAGCTGAGCATCCAGCCTATGATGATAGTGATTAAATTCAGATAAAACTAACGTTTTGGAGAGATAATAAGAACAATAGTGCTTTTCTGAAATGGGAAGAAATTTTGGTATCTGGGTGAAGAAAAACGAGAAGAAAATTCCTTTATGCATTCCTACGGTATCATTCTTTGCATCCTCAACTCACATCTCTCCAGTCTCAGTGGGTATCCTCTAACCTTAGGACTCTGAGATTTGTTGAATAAGGTCAGTTTTGCCTCATCTGTACCTTTCTGGGTTTTGTAAGACTTGGAGGGCCTTCATCATTGCCAACTCAGTTCATATTTCTTGACTGAGGATACAGAGTATCTTTATATTTTATTATAAACAGAGTTAATATATGTCTATTAGAAACAGTGGAGAAGGCAATGGCACACCACTCTAGTACTCTTGCCTGGAAAATCCCATGGATGGAGGAGCCTGGTGGGCTGCAGTCCATGGGGTTGCTAAGAGTCGGATATGACTGGGCGACTTCACTTTCACTTTTCACTTTCATGCATTGAAGGAGGTGGCGACCCACTCCAGTGTTCTTGCCTGGAGAATCCCAGGGACGGGGGGCTGCCGTCTATGGGGTCACACAGAGTTGGACACGATTGAAGCAACTTAGCAGCAGCATTATAAACAGAGTTAATATATGTTTTTATTATAGACAGATTAATATAGAAGAGGGTTTTCTTGCTTTTGAAGTTTAGTTGATTTACAATATTGTGTTAGTGTCAGGACTACAGCAAAATGATTCTGTTATATATATATATATACACACACATACACATATCTTTTTAAATTATTTTCTATTAAAGATTATTACAAGATATTGAATAGTTTCCAGTGCTATACAGTAAATGCTTAACGTTTATCTATTTTATATGTGAAAGTGAAAGTGTTAGTTGCCCAGTCATGTCCGACTCTTTGTTGCCGGGGTCCAACCCTGGTGGGTCCAGGGTAATTCAAAGCCAGGACGGAGTCGGCAATTAGGAAAGAATTATTTAATTAGAGATATAAAGAGAGATTAGGGAAGAATAGTGTAGTAGGAAAATTAGTGGAGAAAAGAGGCTGAATAACTTGGTTTACGTGGAAAACAAATAAAACCCCAAGACAAGGGGTTTGCACCACCTACATAGGCCACAGGTGTCTTCCCAGTCTCCCGGAGGAGCAGAGACACAAAGTGCCTCCCCGTTCAGATCTCAGAAGCCCAGGCAAAAGTAGTAGGCCCGGAAAGCCTCCACGCTCCAGATGGGAATTCAGCCAGAAAAGAAGAGAACGAGAAAGGACGACCCGAGGGAAACCAGTCTTTCCAGGAACTGGTCTGTTTCTTTATTTTCCAGGGCCGCTTTTATACTTTAAGCCATACATAGAGATAAATGGAAAATACAGTCACGTGGGGTGAGCAGTCCTGACCCTTATTGAAACCACGCTTTCTTTCTGCATTCTTTCTGATATACAAAGTTCTCAGGTGATTTACATCATCTTCTGACCAAGAGACCCGCTAACATTTTATGACCCTTTCTGATGATGATTAGTCGACCAGAAAACTTATTTTCTCCAAAAATGATATTTCTTAAGTCAGGCACCACCCTCTGAAGGCACCAGATAAAGTTGCATTCCTGCGGGGCAAAGGTGCAGTGGGCTATAATCAAGAAAAGAATTTACTTAGCCTAAAGTCTAACGTGATTAATATCAAGGTTAATACTTATTTCTCCTATATGCTAGTTATATCAATTAGTGTGTATAAGGGGCAAGGGATATGGAGGCTTAGCAGCATATATTGGCTCAACAATGAAACCCTCCACCGGTATAAATTCTAACTCACTCACTAATACTATACTAATAATTTTCTAACTTCTCAAAAGAATCTGTATTTAGAAAGGTTATGGTATCTCGTGCCTCTCATGGTTGGGAGGCTGTGAACAATCACATGTGGCCGGACAAACCTGTCAGGCAGGTTAGAGAGCCATCAGAGGAATTTTTGGACTGAAACACTCTTGTTACACCCAGGAGATTTATTAACTGGAGTTCTAAGTTAACTCCTTTTCAGAGAGAGGTGGTAGGAGATAGCCCCCCATAATGTCAGAAGTGTAGGTGAAAGCATAATGCAGTAAGGTAGGCAGACTCTGGTTTTGGGGGTAGATGCTCGAGAATGTCCAGGGGGACCCCTAAGGCCTGATCCCGCCTTTGCGTATGTCAGGCCTCCTTCCTCATGACCTTTGCCATGGGCGGGATTCCCCACGCTGGCTCCTGGCACTTTGTGACTCCTTGGACTGTTGCCCAGCAGGCTCGTCTTCCATGGAATTCTCCAGGCAAGAATACTGGAGAGGGTACCCACTCCCTTCTCCAGACCATCTTCCTGACCCAAGGATCATACCTGGGTCTTCCACACTGCAGGCAGATTCTTTACCATCTGAACCACCAGGGAAGACCTATTTTATATGTGGTAGTGTGTGTTTGTTAATCCTGTGTGTGTATGTGCTCAGTTGCCAACTTCTATCTGACTCTTTGTGGCCTGATGGACTGTAGCGCAGTATCCTCTGCCCATACAATTTTCCAAACAAGAATACTGGAGTGGGGTGACATTTCCTCCTCCAGGGAATCTTCCTGACCCAAGGACTAAACCCATGTCTCTTGCGTCTCCTGCATTGGCAGGTGGATTCTTTACTGCTAGCGTTACCTGGGAAGCCCTGTAGTAGTTATCTTATCAAATTGCAAACATCTATTAGATCATAGAAAAGGCAAGGGAATTCCCCAAAAAACAACATCTACTTCTGCTTCTTGACTGCACTAAAGCCTTTGACTCTATGGATCACAGCAAACTGTGGAACATTGTTTAAAAGGTGGGAATATGAGACCATTTTACCTGCCTCCTGAGAAACCTTCATGCACATCAAGAAACAACAGTTAGAACCTTACATGGAACAACAGATTGGTTCAGAATTGGGAAAGGAATATGTCAAGGCTGTATATTGTCACCCTCGTTATTTAACTTACATGAGAGAACATCATGGGATATGCTGGGCTGGATGACTCACAAGCTGAAATCAAGATTGCCAAGAGAAATATCAGCTACCTCAGATACGCAAATGATATGCACACTAATGGCAGAAAGCAAAGAGGAAGTAAAGAGCGTCTTGATGAGAGTGACAGAAGAGAGTGAAAAAGCTGGCTTAAAACTCAACATTCAAAAATTAAGATCATGGCATCTGGTCTCATCATTTCGTGGCAAATAGGTGAGGTCAAAAAAGAAACAGTGACATACTTTATTTTCTTGGACTCCAAAATCACTGAACAGTGACTGCATCCATGAAATTAAAAGATGCTTTCTCCTTGGAAGAAAAGCTATGACAAACCTACAAAGTATCTTAAAAAGCAGAGACATCCCTTTGCCAACAAAGGTCGATCTAGTCAAAGCTATGGTTTTTCCAGTAGTCATGTATGGATGTGAGAGTTGGACCATAAAAAAAGCTGAGTGCCAAAGAATTGATGCTTTTGCACTGTGGTGTTGGAGAACACTCTTGAGAACCCTTGGGCAGCAAGGAAATCAAAACAATCAATCCTAAAGAAAATCAACCCTGAATACTCATGGGAAGAACTGGTGCTGAAATGCTAGTTCTTTGACCACCTGATGGGAAGAGCCAACTCGTTGGAAAAGACCCCAATGCTGGGAAAGATTGAAGGCCGGAGAAGGGGATGACAGAGGATGAGATGGTTGGATGGCATTACCAACTCAACGAACATGAGTTTGAGCAAGCTCTGGAAGATGGTGAAGGCAGTGAAGCCTGTTGCGCTGTAGTCCATGGTGTCTCAAAGAGTTGGACATGACCTAGTGACTGAATAACAACAGTTACTAGATTAATTGTTACTAAGTTAATTACTAAGTTGTTTAGTTCAGTCACTCAGCTGTGTCTGACTCTTTGCGACCCCATGAATCGCAGCACTCCAGGCCTCCCTGTCCATCACCAACTCCCGGAGTTCACTCAGACTCACGTCCATCGAGTCAGTGATGCCATCCAGATATTTCATCTTCTGCCGTCCCCTTCTCTCCTACCCCCAATCCCTCCAGCATCAGAGTCTTTTCCAATGAGTCAACTCTTCGCATGAGGTGGCCAAAGTGCTGGAGTTTCAGCTTTAGCATCATTCCCTCCAAAGAAATCCCAGGGCTGATCTCCATTAGAATGGACTGGTTGGATCTCCTTGCAGTCCAAGGGACTCTCAAGAATCCTCTCCAACACCACAGTTCAAAAGCATCAATTCTTCGGCGCTCGGCCTTCTTCACAGTCCAATTATCACATTCATACGTGACCACAGGAAAAACCATAGCCTTGACTAGATGGACCTTAGTCGGCAAAGTAATGTCTCTGCTTTTCAATATGCTATCTAGGTTGGACATAACTTTTCTTCCAAGGAGTAAGTGTCTTTTAGTTGCATGGCTGCAATCACCATCTGCAGTGATTTTGGAGCCCAAAAATATAAAGTCTGACACTGTTTCCACTGTTTCCCCATCTATTTCCCATGAAGTGATGGGACTGGATGCCAGGATCTTAGTTTTCTGAATGTTAAGCTTTAAGCCAACTTTTCGCTCTCCTCTTTCACTTTCATCAAGAAGCTTTTTAGCTCCTCTTCACTTTCTGCCATAAGGGTGGTGTCATCTGCATATCTGACGTTATTGATATTTCTCCCAACAATCTTGATTCCAGCTTGTGTTTCTTCCAGCCCAGCATTTCTCATGATGTACTCTGCATAGAAGTTAAATAAGCAGGGTGACAATATACAGCCTTGACGGTCTCCTTTTCCTATTTGGAACCAGTCTATTGTTCCATGTCCAGTTCTAACTGTTGCTTCCTGACTTGCATACAGATTTCTCAAGAGGCAGGTCAGGTGGTCTGGTATGCCCATCTCTTTCAGAATTTTCCACAGTTGATTGTGATCTACACAGTCAAAGGCTTTGGCATAGTCAATAAAGCAGAAATAGATGTTTTTCTGGAACTCTCTTGCTTTTTCCATGATCCAGCGGATGTTGGCATTTTGATCTCTGGTTCCTCTGCCTTTTTTCAAACTAGCTTGAACATCAGGAAGTTCACGGTTCACGAATTGCTGAAGCCTGGCTTGGAGAATTTTGAGTATTACTTTACTAGCGTGTGAGATGAGTGCAATTGTGTGGTAGTTTGAGCATTCTTTGGCATTGCCTTTCTTTGGAATTGGAATGAAAACTGACCTTTTCCAGTCCTGTGGCCACTGCTGAGTTTTCCAAATTTGCTGGCATATTGAGTGTAGCACTTTCACAGCATCATCTTTCAGGATTTGAAATAGCTCAACTGGAATTCCATCACCTCCACTAGCTTTGTTCATAGTGATGCTTTCTAAGGCCCACTTGGCTTCACATTCCAGGATGTCTGGCTCTAGATGAGTGATCACACCATCATGATTATCTGGGTCGTGAAGATCTTTTTTGTACAGTTCTTCTGTGTATTCTTGCCACCTCTTCTTAATATCTTCTGCTTCTGTTAGGTCCAGACCACTTCTATCCTTTATTGAGCCCATCTTTGCATGAAATGTTCCCTTGGTATTTCTAATTTTCTTGAAGAGATCTCTAGTCTTTCCCATTTTGTTGTTTTCCTCTATTTCTTTGCATTGATCGCTGAAGAAGGCTTTTTTATCTCTTCTTGCTATTCTTTGGAACTCTGCATTCAGATGCTTATATCTTTCCTTTTCTCCTTTGCTTTTCACTTCTCTTCTTTTCACAGCTATTTGTAAGGCCTCCCCAGACAGCCATTTTGCTTTTTTGCATTTCTTTTCCATGGGGATGGTTTTGATCCCTGTCTCCTGTACAATGTCATGAACCTCATTCCATAGTTCATCAGGCACTCTATCTATCAGATCTAGGCCCTTAAATCTATTTCCCACTTCCACTGTATAATCATAAGGGATTTGATTTAGGTCATACCTGAATGGTCTAGCGGTTTTCCCTACTTTCTTCAATTTGAGTCTGAATTTGGTAATAAGGAGTTCATGATCTGAGCCACAGTCAGCTCCTGGTCTTATTTTTATTGATTGTATAGAGCTTCTCCATCTTTGGCTGCAAAGAATATAATCAATCTGATTTTGGTGTTGACCATCTGGTGATGTCCATGTGTAGAGTGTTCTCTTGTGTTGTTGGAAGAGGATGTTTGCTATGACCAGTACATTTTCTTGGCAAAACTCTATTAGTCTTTGCCCTGCTTCATTGCGCATTCCTAGGCCAAATTTGCCTGTTACTCCAGGTGTTTCTTGACTTCCTACTTTTGCATTCCAGTCCCCTATAATGAAAAGGACATCTTTTTTGGGTGTTAGTTCTAAAAGGTCTAAGTTATTACTAAGTTGTGTTTATGTCAGTACATATTGAAGTACTTCCTTCTTTTTCTTTAAGTAGTTATGTATTTATTTGGCTGCATTGAGTCTTAGTTGCACACTCAGGATCTTCACTCTATCATATGAGATCTTTTAGTTGTGGTGGGCAGGCTCTGGAGCATACAGGCTATGCGGGCTTCATTACTCCACTGCATGTGGGATCTAACTTCCCTGACCGGGGATCAAACCTGCATCTCTTGCACTGTAGGGAAGATTCCCAATGATTGAATCACCAGGAAAGCCCCCTGAAGTACCTCATTATAGCTTCTAAGTATTCCAGTGTTTGGGTATACAATTTTTTATTAAATCAGTCACATTGTGATTGGTATGGTGTGATTTTCAGTTGGGGCTGTTACAAGCAGTGTGCTCTGGATCTCTTTGTAGTTGTCTGTTACTCAAAATATTGACAGGTCCTCCAAGTTACCCTTCATATTGGGTGAATCATTTGAAGCTGCACTATGTATAAGGAATTGCTTAGTTGAGTGTTCAATTGCTTCTTTCCCTGATTAACTTCTTCTGGTTTCCTTTTTCTTTTCTCCTTACCTGCTACTTAATTATTTTTGCCCTTTGTATATAGTTTTAAGATAATGACATTGAGAAAGATTTTTTGAACTATATTGATAAATATAGATGCTTGAAAAATGCTCTCTCTTTTCTTAATCCCAAGAGAAATGTAATAAATGTGAATGCTTCCTTATAAAGAGCAGGGATGATTTGGGAGAATGGCATTGAAACACGTAGCTGCTGCTGCTGCCAAGTCGCTTCAGTCGTGTCCGACTCTGTGCGACCCCACAGACGGCAGCTCACCAGGCTCCCTCGTCCCTGGGATTCTCCAGGCAAGAACACTGGAGTGGGTTGCCATTTCCTTCTCCAATGCATGAAAGTGAAAAGTGAAAGTGAAGTCACTCAGTTGTGTCCGACTCTTAGCCACCCCATGAACTAATATAAGAAATGAATCGCCAGTCTAGGTTTGATGCAGGAAACAGGATGCTTGGGGCTGGTGCAGTGGGATGACCCAGAGAGATGGTACGGGGAGGGAGGTGGGAGGGGGGTTCAGGATTGGGAACACATGTACACCCGTGGCAGATTCATGTTGATGTATGGTAAAACCAATACAATATTGTAAAGTAAAAAAATAAATAAATAAATAAAATAAAATCTAAAAAAAAAAATAAAAAATAAAGAGCAAGTCTGTTCCACATTGCCATGGGGTTCCTCTTGAGTTGATAAAACACCCTTAGAAAGAAAATTGAAAACATTTAGCATAGTGATTTTTTTTAATGGGTATATTTTTTTGTTGTTGTTTAGCACTTCCTGAGGAATCAAAACAACAAAACAAATTACAACCTTGTCTGTGAGACCCTTCAGTTTTTGGATTGCATTTGTGGAAGTACAACAGGGGGCCTGGGACTCTTGGGTCTCTACATCAACGAGAAGAATGTAGTGCTGGTCAACCAGACTCTGGAGAGCTTGACTGAGTATTGCCAAGGTCCATGCCATGAAAATCAGGTAACTGAAAGCAGTCCTTCACGAAAATTATTCCGACCAGTTAGCCAAAGGATCAACTTGGTGAAAGAGCCAAGCTTTGTGTGCATTTGAAAGATTTTTCTTTTACTTTGCCAGATATTTTTACTTTCCTAACAATGCATACAAAGACTGAATTATAGACTAGCAAATACTATGCCATATTTTAATTTAATTTCCACTGTAAAAGGAAATTCCCATGAAAATATCCGAGATAAAAATCAGAGTACAATATATTTTTTTGTTATTGATCAGTTTTCACCTTTAGTCATTCTCTCCAGGATTTGTGGCATCGGCTCCCTTTGGCTTCTTCAGCTCCACTGCAGTGGGTTGTGTATATTACCATCTTTATATTGACAGTAAATGTAGCAAATAGGTTATATTGTTCCCATTTTGCTGATAGCTAGATTGTGACTCAGAAATTAAGTGATATCCAGGGTCCCAGAGTAATGGAATCTCTTTAAGTTGTAGGGTCATTCTTAAAACTCAGGACTTGTGGTTGAGTCTAAACAGAGTGTGCTTTCGACTGTATAACATTTTCCAGGGCAAAGTTTCGACTCCCTCTTTCAGAGTGTTTGTCTCTGATTCCATTTTCTTGGAAATCACAGACACAGAGAGGAAGTAAAAGATGAAATACTTGGGTTGGTAAAGGGCGGGGGGCAGCCTGGAGTTTATTGACTCCACATCCGCACAGATGTTATAGAGCTACCATCACAAGCATGGATCCACCATGGAAGGAAGAATTTTCAAATCACACACATTCTGGATATAAATTTTAAAGAAACCACTGAGACCAAATGTCAGTGCTTGATACAGGAAAGAAATGTTGAAAAGTAATTGCTTTTCTATTGCAAATTATATGACATATATGTACAAAGTACACACACATACATGTACATACATAGGTATGTAGAACAAAAACATGACAGTTATTGGCATAAATAATTTGTTACGGGGATCTTTATCCCCTGTAATGTGCATGTGACATGGTGAAAGAGTTTGTGGATTTTGCTCTGTATTATATTTCACTCTTCCAGGGAAATAATATAAGAAAATCTATTGATTTTAAGTTAAGGAAATATATGCAGATTCAAAGATTTCATTTTGTTGTTGGTTAAAGTCAAGTAAATCTATAATAGAAAGCATATATTCTCCACTCTGGGTTTTTTAAGAAAATGAAACTGAGTTTTGAAAGTTACTAAATCAAGTTAGCTAAAAACAGAAATTAATAATAATATAGCATAAATCCCATATACCCTAAAAATAAGTTTACTATGAACCCCGTGCTCTGGAAATATGTGGAAGGAAGGAAAATTGCTAGCAAATTTCAGAAATGATCTGCAAATTGATTTCCTCTAAGTTTAGCAACCACTGTCATGATCAGAAGAACCTCAGGAAATGTAGATGAATGTAAGATACCTCTCCTTGGTGTCAGGGTAGTAAAAATTTCCTTGTGAAGAGAGAAATGAAGCCCATCCTGAAAAATAACAATCCTTTCAGAATTACCTTGATTTTACTCTTTCTCGTTTATTTTACCTGGGTTTCAATTTTTCAAATCCCTTTGATTCTGGGTGCTGCATGGTAAGATGTAGTTCCACAAATTCCAACCCATGAGTTTCCGATTTTCAAGTTGTATAAAATGAATTAAATTCAGAGTCCTAGCATGGTAGGCCCTAACCTTCAAAATACTGACATTTATCTCTCAGGGTACTTTATAAACTTTTCCCAAATCAGATTCCTCTATAAATTGCTTAAGTTTAAGGAATCTGCTAACCTTTTCCCTCAACCAGCATAATTGACACGATGTCTGAAATATCAGGAGTGACTGTATTCCCAGCACAGTCAACAGCATAGATTGTTACTCATTTAGCATTAAATAGCAGAGAAATGAAGATGCCACATCATTACAGATAAAGTTGACTTACAAACCTTGGGCATAAGGTTTTTATAAATAGGAATATTCTCTTAAAATTGATCAGATCTTAAAATTCTAAATTTAAAGAATTTCTCTAACGAAGGACATATAAAAATTTATAGACCGAGTGTTTTACTTAACCATTGTTTTTTGAAATTCTACAAAAATGGTTCACCTGAAAAGATACCTGTTTCATACAATATCTTTCCCCGTGTTCTTCATACGAGTCATTTAATTAACACTAATCAAATAATAGACTCTATGTAAAAGAATATGTAAAGTTAAATCTTTGACTTATATTAGACTTAATCTCAAAGTTAAATCTTAATTGTATTTTAAAGGTTAAAAGGCTAAGGTGATTCTGTTATTTTATGTCATGGCCTCTAGTGCTCTTATGTTGTAAATAGACTGTTATTTTTAAAATATTTTGTTTTCTAGACGTGTATTGCTACTCATGAATCTAATGGAATTGATATCATCATTGCTTTGATTCTAAATGACATAAACCCTCTTGGTAAATATCGAATGGACCTGGTGCTCCAGCTAAAGGTAAAATAAACCCACTGGGGAGAAGGGGAAAGTGACATTCTCTATATAAAACTCACTTTCAGAGTTAACTCTAAATGTTCAAGTAGGTCTTCTGAAAAGCAAGGTCCTATCATATTTTCAAGTAATGAATTGACAGAAAGGGAAAGTAAAAGCATGAGCACTGACTTCCTGAGAAAGTGTCGAATAAGACTTGAGAATACCTTACTGTAAGTGTTTTTAAGCAGCCACTTTGTTTTACTGCTTTTCTTTTCTAGTTTTCATTATATAGAGGAACATAAGATGCTGAACATTCACTTGCCATATGTTTTTAATTCATCTTGACTATAGAATTCTATCTCACAAGTCACAATTAATGAAACTATGGTAGAAGAGGGCTCTGTTTTCGTTTTATGTCTATTTTCTAAAAGTTGTTTTCCTTTATATTAGAATTTTAATTTTTTCCCTAATACAGTAAGCCATTTTCAAGCTCCCTTTGAGAAGTTTTTGTTTAGTTGCTAAGTCGTGTCCTGCTCTTTTGCAGCCCCACGTTCTCTGTCCATGGGATTTTCCAGACAATACTGGAATGGGTTGCCATTTCTTTCTCCCTGGGGTCTTCCTGACCCAGGGTCCGAACCAGTATCTCCTGCATTGCAGGCAGATTCTTTACTACTGAGCCACCAGGGAAGCCCCCTTTGAGAAGTTGCTTTAGCTTAAATCATGTGTGTACTTCATAGCAGTTCCATTTATCAGAAGTCAGGAGCACAATGGCATTTTGAAAAAAATTTCTTCAACTTTTTGTTCAAATGGAAATAAATAAGTGAATATACACAAGAAACTATATAGTTCCAAATAAAAAGACATTATATTCAATTGAGATGAATTATTAAAGACTGCATGTGTTAGGTGTTAGAACTAAAAACATTGCTTATTTAAAATTTTTCCGTAAACATAGGGTCGATCCAATATCATAGAGGATAAAGTTTACCTTTTATAGGTAAATTGATGGCCGAGAAGTATAGAAATGGTATTTTTATAGTTGTTTCTAAATATAGATTGATTACATAATGGAATGCATATATGTCCTACCTATGTGGAGATTATGCTGATGGCTCTTAATAAGCAAACAGAGTTATGTTTGTGTGTTTTCACTATTTTTATTTGCAATAGGTATCAGCTTTGGATCTTTCTCTTCATAAATGAGAAAGAAGGTGATTCTCAGGTAGATTGCACTTGTGTCGTTTTCCTCATTAACTTCATTCTTCAGTTAGCAAAGTCAGCCTGGCCTATATGATAGCTTAATTGGAGTTACTAGACAAAAAATTATTTCATCTTGAATTCATCTTTAACCATATTTCAGAAAGAAACAGCATTTTGAAGCCTTAGATTTTGGGGTTTTTTTAATCTTTCATTTATCTAAAGACTTACACCTTTAAATCTCATGTTTAATAGATACAACTTAACTGGGAGAAATACTGAAGGATTCATCAACTTAAAACAAAGTGTAGGGGACTTCCCTGGCACTCTAGTGGTTAAGACTTCACCTTCCAATGCAGGGGTTGTGGGTTGAATCCCTAGTTGGGGAGCTAAGATCCCACATGTCATGGCCAAAAAAAAAAACCATAAAACAGAAGCCATATTGTGACAAATGCAGTAAGGACTTTAAAAATGGCCCACATCAAAAAAAATCTAAAAAATAAACTAAAACAAAGTATAGACATATAGATTATTTACAAATTCAAACCTATGGGGAGGAACCCTAAATGATAAGGTATGACTTACTTGTATGAAGATATTCTTAGCTACTCAAATGAAAATCTGTTTTGAAAAAAGGGTCATTTAAAATTTCATTTATGTTACCTTTTCAAAATATGACAGTTGGATAGGTCAAGGTATATGTAAAATAGAAAATGAATGAATTTGAATTGAAATATTTATAATATTTTACTAAGAGATGAGTGTATGTTTCTAAATAATGCATGAGGCTTTGTACATAATGGCCAGTATGAGAACAATGTTTGTAAGACAGAATGATATAGTATACTGGCAAATTTTAGAAGGTGTATGTAGGATGCTTTTAATTGTAAATTCCCTGGAACATTATAGAGATGTCATATGAAAAAAATGTTACGGTTTTATTATATATCGTTTACTCTTAAAATTAATTACTTAAACAAGTATAATTTTAAGTATATTTAACTGTACTCATTTACTATACAATTTCATGAATTTTTTCATATATATATATATATCTTGTCCCTTTTAATTTACATTTCATAACTGACCTGGACTATAAATTGCTGAATTTATAAAATAAGTAGGTTTTTTTGTTGTTATTGTTACTGTTGTTGTTGGGTGTGTTTTTTTTTTTGTTTTTTTGTTTTTTTTTTTTTGGTCTAAGGACTCTAACTTCTTTTGGAAGAGAATCCTTTATTAACACAGAAAAATTAGATTTCTTAGCATATATAATCTCTTGAACTTTCAAAGTGATTTAGATTTCAGTAGGTCATTTACAAGATTTCTGTTCCCCCAAGATAGTATGAAAAAGATTGGTTAGGAAAAACACCATATTGCCAATATTCTGAAATTGGATGTATTTTTAAGCTAGTTTGTATTGGGGCTGCTTGCTGAATGAAGTTCATTAGAGAGAGTACTGTTAGTGTTGCCCGGGTTTTAGCTTTTGATTATATTGGGTCAGTTCAGATTGCTCTAAAGATGTAAGGTCTTCACTAACTCTAGAACCTTACTTTTTAAAAGATATGTTGTTTGTGTGGGATGCTGGATTATAAAAAGGGAATTTTAGGATTTGTGCAAATCTGTAGAAATTAAAAATGGAGCATCATTCCAAACGTTGAGGATATTTTGCTTTGTGCTATAAGACTTTCTGTAACTGTGTGGTACCCATTTTGTATAATAAATTGGCTGAATCAGAAACATTTAAGATTTCTTCTATAGGTAAACATGTTTGAGAGAATATATTTTTAAAACCAAATTAGGAAGCACCAAAGACAACATGAACTGTTTTTATTTTCTATTAAACAAAAAATAGAAAATATTCTACAACCCAACTTGTTAAAATGTTGCATACATATATTACCATGTAGGGAGTCTAAACTGTTATCAATAAATTTATATTTTGTTTCTAACTCATGAATTTAGAATTTTGTAAATTAATTCTCACTAATTATTGATCAAATTTATTTAAGATTTTGATTTGCTATGAGTTGATGTTTCATGTTAAAAACAATTATGCTAAATTCTAATGAACTATATGCCATTTTTTGTAAAATATGTCATTGATACTGGTTCACCTTACTGTCTTGTTAGATTGTCTTCATATAAAGGCCTACTTAGGAAATAGTGAAGGAAGATATGATTATATTTTAATGTATCATATATAAAGTCAATTTTGTGTTTAAAATGCCTTTATAGCAATATTTAAAATTTCCTTTGTAACATATTTTGAATGATTCATTGCTTTTATCTTTGTGTTGACAATAAAATAAAACATTCTCTTTTAAAACGTTAATAAGCTAACTGAAAAGTAGTTTACAATTGTGCTTGATTTAAAAAATAGTCCTGATAATCTCAATTGAAACATATGCAGGGGATCCTTAATCCATGAAATAGACTTTTCATGTGCATCAACTCAATGTGTATCTTTAGAACAATGCCTCCAAGCTTTTGCTGGCCATCATGGAAAGCAGGCATGACAGCGAGAATGCAGAAAGGATTCTTTTCAACATGAGACCCAGAGAACTGGTAAGAGCACTTTTGAAAGTCATGTCAATAATGTGTAACCTAAAAGGGACAGTGTGTAGTATACATGTCAGGGGAAAAGTCTAAGGCTTTCCCTGCTCTGCCCAGACATTGATGGCACATCACGACTTGCCATTACTGATACCTCAGAAGGCTTATGAATGCAAAGGCCTGTGTGATTTGGGTCCTTATGACTTCATTGGTTTGTCCACTCTAAATACTTTTCTTAACTGGCTTGTTACACTTGACTGAACTGTCTGCAACTTATTTTTGCCCCCCAAAAACATTTGCTTTAGTTTGTGTATTAGGATACATGTGAGGAAGATAAATAAAAATGTTTGCACCCCTCAAAAATTATATTTACACCTCTTTCTGAAAATAAAAGCAGAATAAATATCCTTTGCAGTTCTCCTCATGTTCAACTGAGTACAGTGTTCAGTCTGGACAAAATTGCATGGAGACCTGATGGGAAATCCCCAGAGATCATTAGTGTTGTCTTCCTATTGGAGAGGTTATATTTTCCTCCTCACTGTGACATGGGAATTATGAAGAAATATCAGCATGCTTTAACAGCACTGAGTTTCAAAAGCATTGAGAACATTCTCAAACTGTATAGCCAGTCCCCTAATAACTAAGTCCTGGTTGTTTGAGTACCCCTGTTGGTGCTATGGGCAACTCTATGAAGACACTTTTAATGTGTAAGCAGGATAAGTTCATTGATGTGAAAGAGCATTTGCTAAATATTAGAACAAACTGTGGGCCCAGGAGGTACAGGGAAGGGATAGGGAAGCAATGTGTAATGTTCACAGGAAACATGGAAGGTTGGGAGAAGAGCAGAGAGGCAGGGAGGGTAGAGAAATATGACGTATGAAGGACCTCTTTTGCTCTCTTTAATAGTAAGGAACAGAGTGGAAGAATGTAGATAAAGAGGAAGATAAGGTGCAGTTTGATTTAACATATATTTAATGACAGCATAGTATCTGCAAGGCAGTGGGCTAGGAAGAGCAAGACACTTCCTCATCTTCATATATGCTGGCCTCTTGCTGACCCTTCCACTGGATGGTAAGCTCCCTGTGGGCAGAAACTCTGTCATATCCACCATTGGGTCCTCAGGCAGAGGATGGTGTCTGTCCAGCACCATGTGTTCTTGTTATTAGTGGACCCTTGATAAATAATGGATGCTTATCAGGGTTCCAAAGTCTCCTAATTCATGGGAACTTAAGCACTGTCAACTTTCAAAATCAAAGCCAAAATTTCCAAGGAAAACAGAGAATTTTGTAGGAAAATAATTCCATAATCATTTAAATGAAGATGGTTTCCAATGCCATTTTCATTTAGAATTCTTGCATATTTTTCAAGTCTTAGGAGGCATTCCAGTTTTTTATTAGACCCCATAAATGAGGCAAATGCACGTTGTTTGTGGCATTTCAAGTCTTGATGTTCCTATTGGTTTTTTGATAGGTGGATGTGATGAAGAATGCCTATAACCAAGGATTGGAATGCGATCATGGGGATGATGAGGGCGGAGATGATGATGTTTCCCCAAAGGATGTTGGACACAATATCTATATCCTGGCCCATCAGGTATCACATTTTTTTTAATCTTTGTATTGTTTTGCTAATCTTATCAGTCTCATCTTATGTCATTCATGGCTTGCTGTCAATACTTTCAAGATCTGGTCCTTCCATTTATTCAGTGCTTGTGTCCCTTGCTCTGAGTCAAGAGAAGAAAAAGCTCCCAGAGTGCCCCTAGGGCTGTGGTCAGAGCTGTTCCCCAAGAAAACAGTACTTGGTACCAAAAACTGGGCCAGCAAGGAGGAGAGAATCCCATGTCAGAGCCTGAGGAATAGGTATCCATGGCAACAGATGGAAGTCTGGAAGCAGAGAGGACAGAGGCTCCTGAGAAGACAGAGGGTGTAAAGGAAGGGATGCATTCAGGTCTAAACAGACTTCTGGCCTCTTTGAATTATAGGCTAGCGTATTTCCTGCAGAACCTGTAAAGTGACAGCCTCTAACTGTTTTTACCGGACTTCTAAAAAATATGAAGCTAAATTCACATTCTTTCAAAGGAAAACCATTTCTATTTTGTGTTAGTATGAAAACAGGTGCTTGGTTAGTGTTATTTGACACATTTAGTTCTTTTAACCTGAAGATCCACTTTAAACTTGCATCTTCTAATGCAGAGTTGTTTTAGAAGTTAAAAAATTGAGATGTACGTATGTCCATTTGACTATCTGTATCAATTCGGTTCAGTTGTTCAGTCATGTTCAACTGTCTGCAACTCCATGGACTGCAGCATGCCAGGCTTCCCTGTCCATCACCAGCTCCTGGAGCTTGCTCAAACTCATGTCCATCGAGTTGGTGATGCCATCCAACCATCTCATCCTCTGTCATCCCCTTCTCCTCCTGCCTTCAATCTTTCCCAGCATCAGGGTCTTTTCCAAGGAGTCAGTTCTTCACATCATATAGTGATTATCTATATAGCTCTCACTTTTTTACAGAATCAAGTCTAAATTTCTAGACTGTCTTGCTAGTCATTTTCCCCCATTGACAATCTCTACCTTTTCCTGCTTCCCTGTATATCTTATCAGGTAATTGAACAAACATTGGTAGATATAAATAAGACTCTGAATAGATTAACTTTCTATTTTTAATATTTTTCCAGTTTTATTGAGATGTAATAGACATATAGCACTGTGTAAGTTTAAGGTATTAAAAATTTCCTCTTTAGATGATTCTTACCCATCTCTCTCCTCATACATAACTGCCTAAGGTATGTAACCTTGAGTATAATTTTTATAAAAAATTCAAAAAGGAGTCAAATTCTAAAAGATATTAATACAAGAAGCTGCAATAATTTTATAGTATAGTTTGCACCATTGAGAAGATTTTTAGGTCTGTCACAGTATGTTCTCAGCCACGTCCAACTCTTGGAACCCTGCGGACTGTAGTCCATCAGGCTTCTCTGTCGGTGGGATTTTTCAAGCAAGAATACTGTAGTGGGTTGCTTCCCTTCTCCAGGGCATCTTTCCAACCCAGGGATCAAACCAGCATCACATCTTCTGCACATCTCCTGCATTGTTTGTGGGTTCTTTACCTGCTGAGCCATCAGGGAACCTTCTCACAGTATAGCAAAATCCATATATAGAACAGAAAAGGTCAGGGCAAATGGGTTATAGCTAGCAAGACGAGAGAATTTTAAGTATTGAGGAACTGAAAGCTAAGATGAAGAGACACACTGAAGAAAGTAGAACACAGAGATTTAAGATGTGGAAGAGGTATGCTTTTAGGGAGAAAGAAATTGGGTGACAGCAATCGAGTCAAGCCAGAAAAGGACTGTCCAGAGAGTGAATGAGAGTAGAGAGGGAAAAAAATCACAAACTGAGAATTAAAATCATATTGGCTTCTACAACAAGGATAGAAATAGAGTGACACAGCACGTGTACATGAGCAAGAAGTTATTTCAGAAGCGGCAGCATTGTGGAAGGAACTCGACTGAAAAAGAGAAGAGCAGAGTGAGCAGTAATAAGTTTTAGAAGGAAGTCAGGGAGTACAGTCACCCATTGTGTTCTTTTGGCTGAAAGCTAGTCTCGCTCTGCCTGGAAAGGTTATTCCGCTGCCTGAGCAAGCAGCTACACGAGCAAGATCTAACCATGTGTCTTTCAAGTTGGAAGTGAACAACCCGACCAGCCAAGTCACCCCTGAGACAAATAGAAGAGTAGATGTTTGAGACAAATTACCTCGAACCCGTGGAGAAGACGTTTAAAAATGTAATCTCATGTTACCAGTTATGAATAACAATAAAAATAGTCAGGAAAGACCCATATTCGGTCAGTTCAGTTTTAAGTAGATTAAATACAAGAGTAGAGATTAGGGTTTTGTGTTTTTTGTTTGGCCATGCCACATGACATATGGGGTGTGGGATCTCAGTTCCCTAACCCAGGAATCAAACCTGTGTCCCCTGCATTGGAGCTCAGAGTTTTAACCACTGGACAGCCAGGACAGTCCCAAGAATACAGATTTTTAAGACAACTTAAGGTGAATGTTGAAAAGAGTGGAGAATAAGAATAAAGAATACAAAAGCTACTCTTAGATTGAAAGATAATGATTTAAATTATGAAAGAGGTTAAAAATGAAGACAGCATAATGTCAATGATTTTGATGGATTTGAGTTTATGAAAGTGCTTAGAGAGAAACAGATTCAACGATGATGGTGGAGTTGTCCAACGAGTGGGAATTCAGAACTACCTGTTAAAAAAAAGTAACGAAGAGCTAAAAACTACTTACTGAAACAAAGAGATAATGGATGTGAAAATGGCCTGAATGAAGGTTTCTGAATCTCCCCCAAACCAAAATGTTAGAAAAGCAGTAGTATGCAGAGCTGCGATGGTACAATATATAGGCACATAAATAAAATCGGACTTCAGAAAGAGGGAGAATGTCAGACTGAGTGAGGGAAGGAGATCTGGAATCCTTAAGGCCTTGTGATTAAATTGTAAGAGTGTAAACATGAAACAGGAGTCCACAGGAGTCTAGGACAGGAATGCAAGATGTGTGGAACAGTGTATATAACCTACAGGGTGGTTAAGCAACGAACGGCCTGCTCACTTTCTTACGAAGACCCAGGAAGTTGCTCCCTCGCCGCTTTATGCATGCATCCTCTATGGGGTGGCTCCTCCCACCAGCTTTAATGAAAAATTCAGTTTTCACTCAGAAGAGAGCCAACCCATGCTCTTTTGATCTTTCCTGAAGTGACTTCCTTGGCTTTCTCTAGGCCAGGATATTGTACTGGTTTCTTTAGGAAGCAGAGATGGTTGCTGAATTCCTTCCTTATGAATCTGTTGTCCAGATAGCCTCCACACTGAGACACAAATGCCAAAGACAGTGGTTGTAAGCCTTGCTTCAGAAGTAGCCATGTAGCTGTGCTCCAAGAGTTTTCTGGGGTCCAGGTTTGGCTGTTTCCATTGTGAATGTGGAGTTGTTTGGCTCTGTCGTGCTGATGACCGTGCAGATTGGTTTCTGCCTTTGCACAGTTCAGTAATTCCAAAACTGAGGTTCAGCTTCCTCCTTGTTTTACTATAATCATCTTTTGCACAGACAGTCTATTTTGGTGCCCTCAGACTTTCAATTTTTGTTGTTATTCTTTTCATGGTAGTTGGGTAGTTCTGCTTTTTCTACCATGACATCCTTTTCGGCCCTTCCTGTGGTTGGTGTTACCAGAAACAAATAATGCTTCTTGTAAGCGTCTTGTCTGATCTACATAGAACTATCAATACCTGAAAAGGGGAATTTCTTAAGTTCTAATACCATAGTGTCATGCAGAGTAATTTCCTTAAAATTCAGCTGTGTGTCCTTTTACATTTTCTGTCCTTCACATGCTCTTCTCATGCATCTCTGCCTCCTCTCTCTGCTCTAGCTTTGGTCTTTTATATTCTACTTTCTTCCTATTCCTTCTCTTTCTTCCTGTCTTTCTATAAAGCAGGCATTGCGTGAAATCTAGAACAATGTTCAGTACTTTAGATAAGTTTAACAGATATGCACCCCTATTGTTTTTGTAGGGCTTCCCTGGTGGCTCAGATGGTAAAGAGTCCACCTGCAGTGCAAGAGATCTGGGTTCCGATTCCTGGGTTGGGAAGATCCCCTGGAGAAGGGAATGGCTACCCACCCCAGTATTCTTGCCTAAAAAAAATCCCATGGACAGAGAAGCCTGGAGGGCTACAGTCCATGGGGTCACACAGAGTCAGACACGACTGAGCGACTAACACACACACACATTGTTTCTTTGACTCCATGTGGCAGTTCTGTTTTTATGAGACTTTATTTTGTGTTAATTTTATTTTCTTACCCAGTTTTCTTAAGATATAATTGACACATAATATTGTGTAAGTTTAAGGTCTAAGTATGTTGATTTGATACATTAGTTAATACCCAGTTTAGTCACATGATTGCGATTTTTCTTTTGTGTTGAGAACATTTAAAATCAACTCTTTTTGCAACTTTCAGGTTTATGATACAATATCACTAACTCTAATGACTGGGCTATGCATTAGATCCTCAGAATTTGTTAATCTTTCAACTGGGAGTTTGACTCCCATACTTCCCTTTTCCCTCACCTCCCAAACCCTGGTAAACACCACTCTATCTCTGCTTCTCTGAGTTTGTCATGTTAGATTCCACATATAAGTGATCTCATGCAGCATTTGTCCTTTTCTGTCTTACTTATTTCATTGAACACAGTGCTCTCAGGGTTCATCCAGGTTGTTGCAAATATCTCCTTCTTCCTCATGGTTGAATAAGATTCCGTTGTATAGCTATATTGGATCTTCTTTATCCATTCATTGATTGAAAGACAACTACGCTGCTTTCATGTCTTGGCTATTGTGAATAACGCTGCAGTGAACATGTGAGACCATTTATTTCAGTACCTACTAGAATTGAGAAGCATATGGAGAAATGGGAAATGTTATGTGCCTTGCAGTATTCAGAGAAGTATTAGATAGCTTGCCTGTGGAAAGCAAAAATAACTTCTGGCTCTTAAGGCAAGAAAGAATGGATCACTTTAATTGTATATATGAAATTATTTTTAAATATAGGCTTTAAATTTTTTCATCATCATTTCCCCATGTCATTAAATAGTCTTTGAAAACTCAGTTTTAATGTCTGCATAATTGTTCACGATTTTATTGCACCATAATTTATTTAATCACTTTTTATTTTTTAGACATTTAGGCTTCTCATGTTTTTGATATTATAAATTATGCTATGATTAACATCCTCATACATTAATGTTTGTCTGCTACACTCACTATTTCCCTAGGATAAATTCCAAGAAGTTTAATTACTAGGTTTCATGGTAGTAACTATTTTATGGTTCTTGATGCACATTATAAAATTGTTTTTTACCATGTGATGGTAATCATCTTACTGAATCCTAAAATTATTACCATTTAAATAAAGATTCACCAAGTTGGATAGTGTCAGGAACACAGTGACCACTCAACACATGTTTGTTGAATAAATTAATGAGGTAGATGAAAAGGAATTTCATTTTAATCCAAATCTTTTGGATTCCTAATAAAATAAATTGTCTTTTAATATGTTATTTGGTCATTTCTACTTACTGTCTGAATTGCTTGAAAATGTATCTGTCCATTCTTCAGTTGGGTTTCATTTTTTTCTTGGTGAATTTTAATTAAGGTCAACAAATCTTAGTCATAGTAGTTATATCTATTTCATCCCGGTTCATTTGCTTTCTAATGTTTTAATGATAATTTTTTCCATTACCTTGATATCTTTAAACACTCACCTAAATTTTTTTCTGGTATCTAGGAAATTCAGTTTTTGCTCTTAATTGTTTAATTTTTCCATGTCATAATGGAAGAATAATATAAAGGTATGTTCTTGTTCTAATTTATCTGTAAAGACATAGTCGAAGATTTACTAGTAACAGCAGTCCAGGAGGGCAGGGTTTCTAGTAATTACATGACCATGATGTATGTAGGACATTAGATACCAGGGCCAAAACCCAAACCACCTTCAGGATCAAGCAAAAACAGGTGATGTGGGGGCAGATGAGGCTGGGACTATCTGGTGATCTGGTAAGCTCTTACTTACTTCTGTTGACTTTCCAATTGGGATTGCAGGCACTAAATTTCCTGTTCCTCCACTACTTCAAAATGTCTGAATTTTTAAATTTAAAGCATTGTGAAATCTAATTTAAAAAAATTGACAACTCATTCAAAAATTTTAAAACCATCAAGCATGCCAACCAAAATTTACCAGCAGGCAGAATGCAACTTACGAACCATAGTTTGCCGCTTGTGGATTTGTTTAGTCACTAAGTCGTGTCCAACTCTTCGACCCCATGGACTGTAGCCTGCCAGGCTCCTCTGTCCATGGGATTTTCCATGTGAGAATACTAAAATGGGTTGCCGCTTCCTTCTCCAGGGGATCTTCCTGGCCCAAGGACCAAAGCCACATCTCGTGCATTAGCAGGTAGATTCTTTACCACTGAGCCACCAAGGAAGCCCACTTGTGGACTAAGGGATCTGAATTTCTCATTCAGTTTTTAATTCAATTATACGGGCTTTTTGAGTGCTATACCAGATGTCAGGCACTGAACTAGATACTAGGAATACAGCAGTGAGGGAAAGCAGGAAGAAATCAGCTCTCAGGGGACTTAGATTCTGACTGGTAGCAGTGATGAGTAGACAAACCAGAGAGAGCAGGTAGTCATACAAGCTATGCAGTGAATGAGAAGAGGGTGGGATGACAGGCACTCAGGAGGCCTATTGCAGAATGACTGGTGAGGAGAGTTCTCTCTAGGGAGGTGAAATTGAAGCTAGATCTAGGTGAAAAAAGCAGAAGTCAGCAGTATGTAGTGGAGCAGTGTTGGGGTGCATCCCAGAGATATCTGGAAAGTGACAGTAAGCTTGGCATGTTTCCAGGAGAAGAAGACCTGTGTAGCTGGACCCTCACCCAGCTCCCAGCACTTAAACGCTATACTGATTACAAACACTGCACCCGAGGCTCATTTATTATAAGATTATCATTCAGGAACATTTACTGATTAAGCACCTCTTTTTTTTTTTTTTTTTTTTTGGCTTTGCTGGATCTTCATCGCTGTGTGGACTTTGCTTTATTGGCAGTGAGCAGGGGCTACTCTTGGTTTGTGGTGCATGGACTTCTCATGGTGGTGGCTTCTCTCGTTGCAGAGCACAGGCTCTAGGTTGCACGGGCTGCAGTAGTTGCGGCACATGGGCTTCGATGCCCTGCGGCATGTGGGATCTTCATGGACCAGAGATCAAACCTGTGTCCCCTGCACTGGCAGGCAGATTCTTAACTACTGGACCACCACGGGCATCCCTTTACGTTGCTTCCCCTCCTTCTGAACATCTCTTATATCAGGCATCGTTTTAGTTGCTAAGGTGGAGCATGAATAAAGTTGCCATTGAAAAGCTCACAGTTAAGTGTGTGTTGGAGTAGGGAGAGCTAAGTTGCTTCAGTCGTCTCCGACTCTGTGTGACCCTATGAATTGCAGACTGCCAAGCTCCTCTGTCCATGGGATTCTGCAGGCAAGAATATTGGAGTGGGTTGCCATGCCCTCCTCCAGGGGATCTTCCCAACCCAGGGATCAAACCTGTGTCTCTTACGTCTGTCTACATTGGCAGGCAGGTTCTTTACCACTAGCGCCACCCGGGAAACCCTGGAGTGGAGAGAGGGAGACAGATAAATTATGATAATCTAACATACGTTTGTTAAAATGGAGGTATGTACAAGACACACTTCTCTTAAGTCAGGAGAGAATTCGTGGAAGTGACACTTGAACTGAATCTTGACAAATAGGGAAATTGGGGAGAACATTCCAGGCAGAGGCAACAACTTCTGCAAAAATACACCACAGACATTTTAGAGAAAGGAACTCCTTTGGGGAATATTGGTAAGGATTTGGTATGGTATCTACTTATGTCTTTATTTGAAATGAAATAAAATAATTTGAATTGAGTCAACATCTTTCATAACTGTAATGACCCTGATTGTAAGCATTTAACAAATGTTGCATGATTGAGTGAGTGAATGAATAGGACATGATATACTCTAAAACTTTAATATTTTTAACATAAGTATTGTAATTAAAAAACAGAGATATTTTCCTGTTCTCATTACCACAATCAAAATTAATGGCATTTCCCTCCACTGGAGAATAAATCCTGTGCACAAACAATTATTGTTTCTGTTCCTATGCTAAGTTTCGTACCTAGCTATAGTAGATACTCAACAAGGGTTTGGGAGAATAATGTTTTGCAAAAATTCATGCATGCTGATAGTGTTTTTATATAATACAGGTACTCTAAGATTTATAGAATCCTGCAAAATTGACATTAGCATTCTCACAGTCACGGATATTACTCAGCTGCTGTGGACTTTCTTTTTAATTTTGTAGTTTATTCTTTACCAGTCATATCAGCAAACTCTACATAGACAGGAACCTATAATATCTTCCCTCATATCAGGAACTTTTCTTACTTTCATTCAGGATACCATCTTTCCTTTGAACTAGCAAAATACCTCTCCTTGTTTTTAAAATTCATTTATTATTACCCTAGTTCCTCTAAACCTCAAATTGAAACCTAGTTACCCCATTTCCAGTGAACAGTGGTCTTTGTTTTGAGTTCTGTTATGTCCATACCCACCCCCCCCAAACTGCTTGCATTCTTTCTCACTAGCTTATGCTGTGTATAATTCTAGAATTGTTCCTTATTTCATGTATGTAGGTCTTGGCTACATTATTAGTAGTAGATTCACAAAATCTGGGCACCCATGAAGCCTCATTTAAAAACTTTTTTTTCATAAAGAAAACTATCTCAGGGAAAAATGCTTAGGTATTTAATCCCTCAAATAGGCTCCTGCATATCTTTCAACAAGCACCAAAGAATCTTTGGATTACTGCCTTTCATATGACCTCTCCAAGTCATGGTTAGTGGAAACAGTGAAAAAAAAAAAAGTGTAGTCCAGGAAGTGGATTGTAATTGGACTTCTAATTGTTAGTTTGGTGTGAGGATCATCAGGTCAAGTTCAGCTGAAGCAATTATTTCTCTGCTTAACATTTCATGGTTGGTAGACTTATATTTATTTCTGAGTGACATTATTAGAGCATCAATCTGAATTCTAGGAATATAGAAGCCCTTTGTTGTGTCTTTGGCCCCTCTTAAAATTTTTTTTATTATTATGATATACCTGTTTTTTGGCTGTGCTGTTTTCATTGGGCTTCCTTGGTGGCTCAGACAGTAAAGTGTCTGCCTGCAACGCAGGAGACCTGGGTTCAACCCCGGGACAGGAAGATCTCCTGGAGAAGGGAATGGCAACCCACTTCAGTATCCTTGCCTAGAGAATTAGGTGGACAGAGGAGTCCGGTGGGCTACAGTCCATGGGGTGGCAAGCGTTTCTCTAGTTGTAGCAGCAGGGGCCACTCTAATTGTGCTGTGTGGCCTTCTCCCTGCAGTGGCTTCTCTTATTTTGGAGCACGGGCTCTAGGGCACATGGACTTCAGTAGTTGTGGCACATGGGCTCAGTATTTGTGGCTCCCGGGCTCTCAAGCACAAATTCAAATGCTGTGGCACACGGGCATAGCTGCTCTGCAGTGCATGGGATCCTCCTGGATCAGGAATCAAACCTGCATCTCCTGCACTGGTAGGCAGATTCTTTTCCTCTTGAGCCACCAGGGAAGCCCTCTTTGGCTCCTCTTTAGGTCTGCTCTGATTTCAACTATATTCTTGAATTCAAAGTCTATTAGTAGAGCTAGAGATACCAGGCGGGCTGTTTCTATATATTTGTTCTCCATGCAGGGAAATACATACATCCCCTGCTGCTGCTGCTAAGTCACTACAGTCGTGTCCGAGTCTGTGTGACCCCAGAGATGGCAGCCCACGAGGCTCCCCCGTCCCTGGGATTCTCCAGGCAAGAACACTGGAGTGGGTTGCCATTTCCTTCTCCAATGCATGACTAGCATATTTTAACCTTTGAGTTGTTACCTTGTCCCAAACCAAAGCCAGTATGTCTTTTTTTTTTCTCCTTTAGGGGTTAGAGGATGGTAGGAACTGCCATCCTATTTCAAGGACTAGGCTACTTTCTGTCATGCTGATGGAATTTGTTATTAGTGAGTTGTTATTGCTCATTAATCTGTTTTTTCCCCTTAAAATTCTAATCTCACAGCTTGAGCTATATTCATTTTAAGGGATATGCATATACATAACCCTTAAGCAGCTAAATTTTACTTTATACGAAAATCATATGAAATGTATATATTGCTCAGATTACTTAAAATGTTTTCCCTAGAGACCTAGGCTGCTTCACCTCTCTGCCACTTCTATTTTCTTATGCTAATACGTATTCATCAACCTTGTTTCATTTTATTCCTAGAAATAGAAGGATGGGCCTGTAATTGGATACATGACTTCCATCCTTAATATCTTTGAAGGATTTTAACTAGCTTAACAATTACTTCATCTTTATTATTGCCTGTAGTGCAGAGAGTAGAAAACATGGCTGCGTTTTCAACTCACAGTCATATGTTGTCCAGAATATGGTACAAACTGCTTAACTCATATTCACCCTGAACTCTGTGTTCTCTCCATTGGCTGATTATGTCACTCAACTTCTCTGACTTCAGCTTTCTCTGGGGGTGGGGGGTGGGGGGTTGGGGGGGGAATAACAACATGAGTATCCATGAGCTATGTTTGCAAAGCGAACTTCCAGAGATCTATTGGACACTAACTAGTACAACAGAATGGGAAAGACTAGAGATCTCTTCAAGAAAATTAGAAATACCAAGGGAACATTTCATGCAAAGTTGGGCTCGATAAAGGACAGAAATGGTATGGACCTAACAGAAGCGGAAGATATTAAGAAGAGGTGGCAAGAATACACAGAAGAACTGTACAAAAAAGATCTTCACAACTCAGATAATCACTATGGTGTGATCACTCACCTAGAGCCAGAAATCCTAGAATGTGAAGTCAAGTGGGCCTTAGAAAGCATCACTACAAACAAAGCTAGTGGAGGTGATGGGATTCCAGTTGAGCTGTTTCAAATCCTGAAAGATGATGTTGTGAAAGTGCTACACTCAATATGCCAGCAAATTTGGAAAACTCATCAGTGGCCACAGGACTGGAAAAGGTCAGTTTTCATTCCAATCCCAAAGAAAGGCAATGCAAAAGAATGCTCAAACTACTGCACAATTAGACTCATCTCACATGCTAGTAAAGTAATGCTCAAAATTCTCCAAGCCAGGCTTCAGCAATACGTGAACTGTGAACTTCCAGATGTTCAAGCTTGTTTTAGTAAAGGCAGAGAAACCAGAGATCAAATAGCCAACATCTGCTGGATCATGGAAAAAGCGAGAGAGTTCCAGAAAAACATCTATTTCTGCTTTATTGACTATACCAAAGCCTTTGACTGTGTGGATCACAATAAACTGTGGAAAATTCTTCAAGAGATGGGAATACCAGACCACCTGACCTGCCTCTTGAGAAACCTGTATGCAGGTCAGGAAGCAACAGTTAGAACTGGACATGGAACAGTAGACTGGTTCCATATATGAAAAGGAGTACATCAAGGCTGTATATTGTCACCCTGCTTATTTAACTTCTATGCAGAGTACATCATGAGAAGCGCTGGGCTGGAAGAGGCACAAGCTGGAATCCAGATTGCTGGGAGAAATATCAATAACGTCTGATATGCAGATGACACCACCCTTATGGCAGAAAGGGAAGAGGAACTAAAAAGCCTCTTGATGAAAGTGAAAGTGGAGAGTGAAAAAGTTGGCTTAAAGCTCAACATTCAGAAAACGAAGATCCTGGCATCTGGTCCCATCACATCATGGAAAATAGATGGGGAAACAATGGAAATAGTGTCAGACTTTATCTTTGCGGGCTCCAAAATCACTGCAGATGGTGATTTCAGCCATGAAATTAAAAGACGCTTACTCCTTGGAAGGAAAATTATGACCAACCTAGACAGCATATTCAAAAGCAGAGACATTTCTTTGCCAACAAAGGTCCATCTAGTCAAGGCTATGGTTTTTCCAGTGGTCATGTATGGATGTGAGAATTGGACTGTGAAGAAAGCTGAGTGCCGAAGAATTGATGCTTTTGAACTGTGGTGTTGGAGAAGACTCTTGAGAGTCCCTTGGACTGCAAGGAGATCCAACCAGTCCATCCTAAAGGAGATCAGTCCTCGGTGTTCATTGGAAGGACTGATGCTGAAGCTGAAACTCCAGTACTTTGGCCACCTCATACGAAGAGTTGACTCATTGGAAAAGACCCTGATGCTGGGAGGGATTGGGGGCAGGAGGAGAAGGGGGCGACAGAAGATGAAATAGCTGGATGGTATCACTGACTTGATGGACATGAGTTTGGGTAAACTCCAGGAGTTGGTGATGGACAGGGAGGCCTGGCATGCTACAGTTCATGGGGTCACAAAGAGTCAGACACGACTGAGTGACTGAACTGACCTGAACTGAACTAGAAGTAGTTGGACGGTAAAGATTCTTTTACTGAGTTAGATTATGTTTTAAGTAATGTAACAAAGTAACTAACTGGACAGCAAGGAGATCAAACCAGTCAATCCTAAAGGAAATCAACCCCTAATATTCCTTGGAAGGACTGATGCTGAAGCTGAAACTCCAGTGATTTGGCCACCTGATACGAAGGGCCTACTCATTAGAAAAGACCCTGATGCTGTGAAAGATTGAGGGCAGGAGGAGAAGGGGACGACAGAGGATGAGATGATTGCCTGGCATCATCAACTCAATGGACATGAGTTTGAGGAAACTCTGGGAGACGGTGAAGGACAGGGAAACCAGGCATGCTGCAGTCCATGGGGTCACAGAGTTGGACGTGACTTAGCGTCTGAACAAGTACAACAAAACTAACCAGCTACTAGATATTTATGTATTTATTTTTACCTTACCTACTTTTAAAAGGAATTTGAGGTTGAATAAGAAATGCACTTGTATAATTAGACTGTTAGAATACAAGATCAAAAGGCTTGAGAAGGAAAAGAATCGAAGTATGCGAAGTATCTTACCCAATATCCTTCTTGTTTATCGGTAGTAGTGCTGAGCTTCTTGGTAATAAGCAAGAGTGAAAAATAATGGGCAATACAAGTCATATCTATACTATTCATTTATGACCAACGTATTACTGTTATTTAATTCTAAAAGAAACATATACAAGGGCAGAAGACAGCATGGTAAACAATGTTTTCTAAACTGTTCTGCAGAACACACCAGAAAAAAAAAATGAACATAACTGTTTTTAGTCTTCAGGGATAAATAATGATCTGTATTTTTGAGTTATAATCAAGAGTTGAATATAAATAAATGTGAAGTGTGTACAACAGTCATTCTGAAAATAGGTATGTAAGGTCACTTCATAGAGAGACTTTCATATTGTAGAAACTTTCTAATATGTGAATTCTAATAATTTAAATATCAAGAGATTATTTTATCTAATAACAGAAAATACGTGTATCCTAATTGCCCAGCTAGGTAAAAAACCTGCTGTTAGACTTGGCAGATAGATATGTAGAAATGTAAGCAATTAAAAGAACTTTGCCTGAAAACTGAACATAATTGCAAGTTTTCTTGTCTCAAAGGAATAGGAAAACCAGGATCAGCTATTTTCTCACTACAAGAAAGATATTTTTCTATGTTGCTATCATATGGCAGTTTGACATAAGAGAATATATTGTGTGTTGTTGTTCAGTTGCTGTCATGTCTGACTCTTTGCAACGTCATGGACCATAGTCCTTGAGGCTCCTCTGTCCTCCACTTTATCCCTGCGTTTGCTCAGATTCATGCCTGTTGAGTTGGTGAAGCTATCTTACCATCTCATCCTCTGCTACCCCCCTTTCCTTTTGCCTTCAATCTTTCCTAGCATCAGGAAAAAATATTACTAACTAATATTATTTTGAGCATTAATTTTTCTATGTGTCTTGGCAACCAAGGCATAGAAAGAAATATTTAAGTTATATGATAATATATAATGTAAAATAACACCCCGCCCAGACCCAGCCCCCCCCCAAAAAAAAAACAAATCCATATTGATGATTAGTGAAGTACAACACTTCATTGTACCTGAGGAATATAGGAATTGATTGAGGGAACCTTCACTAGTAGTGTTAATTACTGGTCATATGATAGAAGTTTAGATTAATACAACTTTGCAATTTAAAAAGGCCTGTCAGATTCTAAATTTTAAAAAGTACTTAGCTGTATCCTGTTGCCATACAGCAAAGTGATAGAAGGCAATTGTATTTTTAGTAACAACTTTAACATGATATAAAGACTGACAATTGTCTCCACAAATATTCCTACATACACATCCAGCACCTGGACAGATCCTGATGCTTCAGAAGTGCTCCATGAACTTTAAGGCTTATCAGATTTATTTTCATGACTTTAAATTCATTCTCAGTTCATTCTTAAGTCAATGTGAATTTATTGATCACATATTATCACCTGGTTATATTCTCAGCAAACAGATGCAAATTCCATGCTCAATGAGCCTGATCCCTGAGATCACATCACCAGTTCCTTTTGGGGAAGCCATTCTAGAGACACCAACTGTGCCACAGATGGAGAAATCTGAGGGCATGACAGTGAGATACAGTCTCTGCTCTCATGGAATTTACCCTTTATTACTGGGAGACATAAAGACAATCAAGGGCTTCCCTGGTGGCAGCAAAGAATACATCTGTCAATGCAGGAGATGCAGGTTCAATCCCTGGGTTGGGAAGATCCTCCAGAGAAGGAAATGGCAATCCACAAGAGTATTCCTGCCTGGGAGATCCCACAGACAGAGGATCCTGGCGGGCTACAGTCCATGGTATCACAAAAGAGTCAGACGTGACTGAGTGACTAAACGACAGCCACATAAAGACAATCACAGCATAGCAACCCTGTGGACAGTGTGTCCCTGGGATGCTCTGGGATCTCAGGTTAGGAGTGTGCACAGGAAAGTGAGTGTGTGGCTGAGACAGAGAGAGAGAGAGAGTCAGAGGAACAGAGACATCGCTTTCCCCCTACTCGATCATTTGCTCAGCACTCAAGCAGGCAAATCAGCTTCTCTAAAAAAAACCCCTAGCCCACTGACCCGTAGCTCTGCTCCCTTTTTTAGCAAAACGATCAAAAGTTGTATACAATTGCTACCTCCGTTTCCTCTTTCTATTCTCTCTGAAATCCCTCCCTGCCAGGGTTTCCTCCTGACCATGCCACCAGGACAGCTCCTAATGAGGTCACCAGTGACTGCCACCTGAATAATTGAATGGCTTGTCCTCAGTCTCCATCATATTTCTCTGTCACTAGCATTTCACACACTGGGATGCTGTCTTCTTGAAATGCCTAGCTTTCTTGTTGCACAGTTTTCCACCCTTTCTGCCTTCTTCCCAGCACTGGTTCCTATTCCTCTCCCATGTCTATCAGAAGGAGAGTGCCAGGACCCATTCCACAGCTCTGATTTTCTCAGCGGACGCTCAGATAGTCTCACTTTGTCACGCGACTTTAAACAGCGGATGTACCATAATCAACTCCCAGTTTATATCTTGAACCTGAGTCTCTCCTCTGAACACCAGATATGTACATCCAACTGCTTAAGATCTTCACTTGAATGTCTTTTTAGGCATCTTGTTCGTGTGTACTGAGTCACTCAGTTGCCTCCAGCTGTTAGCCACCCCATGGACTGTAGCCCACCAGGCTCCTCTGTCCATGTAGTTTTCCACTAAGAATACTGGAGTGGGTTGCGATTTCCTTCTCCAGGGGATCTTCCTGACCCAGATATCAAAACCTTGCCTTTTACATGTCCTGCATTGACAGGTAGGTTCTTTACCACTGTGCCACCCAGGAAGTCTGCATTTTAATGCCTTTTTAGGCATCTCACACTTAACATATTTGTAATGAAATTCTTGATTCTGCCGTAGTCTTTTTAACTTAGATACAGACCCAGACTGTAAAAACATTAGTTTTATTTTATTCATGAATGTGTTGCCCAGTGTACAGGACTGTGTTTGATACAGTAAATACTTTGAGTGATTAAATGAGTGACTATTACAGTTAATAAGTGCCACAGATGACTAGAAAGGGAAGAGCTTAGCATTGGTGTTACTGTAGAGGGCTTTGTGGGGGGGCTAACATTTTATTGTACTTTTTAGAATAATTATTTATTTAGCTGTATCAGGTCTTATTTGCTGCATGTGGGATCTTCAGTTGTGTCATGCAAACTCTTAGATGTGGCATGTGGGATCTAGTTCCCTGACCAGGGGTTGAACCTAAGGCCCCTCCATTGGGAGCTCAGAGTCTTAGCCAGTGGACCACCAGGAATTACCAAGGAGGATCACATATTAGATAAACCTTGTATATTGATAAGCTTTGTTTTCTTCAGTTGCTGAGTTATGTCTGACTCTTTGAGACTCCATAGACTGCAGCACGCCAGTCTTCCCTGTCCTTCACCATTTCCCAGAGTTGGTCAGACTCATGTCCATTGAGTTGGTGATGCCATCCAACCATCTCTTCCTCTGTTTCCCCCTTCTCCTCCTACCTTCAATCTTTCCCAGAATCAGAATCTTTTCTATTGAATTGGCTCTTCACATCAGATGGCCAAAGTACTGGAACTTCAACTTCAGCCTCAGTCCTTGCAATGAATATTCAGGGTTAATTTCCTTTAGGATTGTCTGGTTTGATCTTGTTTTCCAAGGGACTTTCAAGAGTGTTCTCCAGAACCATGGTTGAAAAGCATCAATTCTTCAGTGCTCAGCCTCCCTTATGGTCCAACTCTCACATCCATACATGACTACTGGAAAAACCATAGCTTTGACTATATGGACCTTTATAGGCAAAGTGATATCTCTGTGTTTTAATACTGTTTAGATTTGTCATAGCTTTTCTTACAAGGAGCAAGTGTCTTTTAATTTCGTGGCTTCAGTCACTGTCCCCAGTGATTTTGGAGCCCAAGAAAATAAAGTCTGTCACTGTTTCCATTTTTTCCCCATCGTTTGCCAAGTGATGGGACAGGATGCCATGATCTTAGTGTTTTGAATGTTGAGTTTTAAGCCAGCTTTCCACGCTCATCTTTAACCGTCATCAAGAGGCTCTGATAAGATTAAGATAAGCAGAGAAAAGAGAGGAAGGCATTTCCATCACAGGGAAAAAATGAGCAGAGGAACCAGAAGTAGTCATCATGATATGTGTATGGAAGTGAGGAGCTCTGGGACATCAGGAGATAGAGCAGCATTGTTCAGATGTGGAGGTAGCAGTGAAGGGACATACCTTATGAAACTCTGGAGGGTTTTAGGTGCCAAAAAATAATTCAGTTGATATATGAATGCTAAACATACTAACGCAGAGACACATGGCACAGAACTTGGCTTTAAATATATCCACCAACTGAAAAGCATTATTACAAGTCTCCAAAAGATATTTTAATGACTGTACTTTTATTCCATGTGCTAAGTTATACCCTGATAGTATTAAGCAAGTATTTAAAGACAGATCAATTAGACACAAACCCATGAAAAAATGTAATTAGTAAACACGTACGCCAATATAAAAACACTAATGTCCTGGCACAAGGAGTATCCTGGATGTATGTGTTGGTGTGTATGAGCTTTCATGTATCTGCCTGTGTTTATGGGTTAACTTGTTTTTCCAGCTCCAGCATAAATGAAGAGAGCTTAACAGATAGCTGACACTTTATTCCAAGGACACATTGTAGAAGTATGAGATGGGATGGGCTGTCAGGACAGAAGGATCTACTTTACGCTTTTAATCAATAGATCCAGTGGTAGAGTATTAAGGTGGAATATGAGAATAGTTCTTTTCTGATTTAGTAGCCGAGAGACTTCTGTAGGCATGTTGAATCGTACTAGTAACGTGATGAGCTGGCCCAGCCTTTGTATTTTGTGGCTGTTGGTGCATTTGGAGTTTTAGAATTACTTACAGAGGCACAGAAAAGTGAAAGACCACAGTGACAAAATAATGCTAGACGATTAACTGTTGAACTAAAAGGTCAAGTTTCAGAAAGGAAAGTAGATACCCTCAGCCAGACTGAAAAAGTCCCTCTTCTACATCACAATCAAGTAGTTGTTTGAAATTATAAGGGGAAAGTTCTGGAAAGTCCCATGTTGGGATTTATGTAATCAGTGAAGTAATATCAAGTCTAGAGGTATAAAGCTCTTTAGTTCAAAAGATACCTTTTCAGCTGGTGAAGAATCCTCCTGCAATGCGGGAGACCTGGGTTCGATCCCTGGGTTGGGAAGATCCCCTGGAGAAGGGAACGGCTACCCACTCCAGTATTCTGGCCTGGAGAATTCCATGGACTGTATAGTTCATGGGGTCCCAAAGAGTCAGACACAACTGAGCGACTCTCACTTCACTATGTATCTCTCTCTCTCTCTCTCTCTTTGATTTTGTCTGCTCTTTGAGACCTGCAAAGTATTTGCAAGTTTTTTGGTTTTGTTTTTTTACTTTTACAGGTAACTTTGGGCAAAGGGCCACCTAGTAAATAGTTTAGGCTAGTTTTCAGTTATACAGTTTCTGCTGGAAACATTAACTTACCAGTCTAGTGCCAAAGCAGCCTGTGTTAAAATGAAACTTCACTGATGAAAACAGATGTTAGGCCAGATTTGACCCACAAACCAGAGTTTGCCAAACTCTGCTTTAGAGGCTCTGTAGAATCTTCAGTCTGAAGTTTCTCACGTTTGAAAAATCTCTGTGAGTCAGAAGTGATAGGTCATTTATTTTTCATCTCTATATTTATAACATTTAATTCACTTTGTTTATGATGATAACACACAGACACACACATACCACAGAGAGAAATACACTTAGAATCTGCCTGGATAAAAGTGGAGTCACTCTGCATTGCTGAGATCCTGATTTCAGCCTCCTATGAAGAGTGGAAGCCTGATGCTAACTAACCCATTGACTGGGCAGTGTATGCTGAATCATTAGATTGAGAGTATGAATGATCAAGTGTGAAACAGGGGTGTGGATGAATCAAGTAGAACAGAAGCAGAAGGGGGAGCACGGGGGCACAATACTTGGAATGACACAGACCTTGGGGTAGAGGTGAGAGGGCAAACTAAAGAAACTGCCAACTGGGGGAAAGGTAATATTTCCATCTCCAAACTGGGGAAACACTGTGATGAACCTATCTGCAGGGCAGGAATAGAGACAGACAGAGAAAATGATCTCGTGGACACACGGAGGGGAAGGGCAGGGTGGGACAAATTGAGAGAGTAGCATTGACATGTCTAAAACAGATAGCTAGTGGGAAGTTGCTGTGTAGCGTTGGGAGGTTAAGCTCAGTGCTCTGTGATGATCTAGAGGTGTGCGATGGGACTGGGCTGGAGGGAGGTCTAAGAGGGAGGGGCAATACACATACAGATAGCAGCTTCATTTTGTTGTACAACAGAAACTTCACACAACACTGTGAAGCCGTTATATTCTAATTAAATTTAAAAAGTTGAGGTCAGAGCAGCAGTTATCCCTCTGTAGTGTGCATCAGCTCTTGGACCCTGTCCCCAGAAACTCTGATTGACTAAGTCTGGGGTGGAGCCCGCAACTGCCTCTTACCATCCATCCTGGGTATTTTTATTCAAGTTGTCCGCAGGCTAGACGTTCGCCCTCGCCGGCTTCCTTCCCTAATTGTCCCAGAGCCTGGTCACCTGACCCAGATCCAGCCTCTTCTAATCTGTTTCCTGTCCCTCTCCTTTTGAAATTTCTACCTTTGTGCTATCAAACTAATCTGATTATCACCTAATTTTCTTTTACATGAAATTAAAAGAATTAACCTGGGTGATTTATCCACAGAAAGAATCTTTTTTAAAAACTTTACATCAAAACAAAAACCATAACTTTCTCCTCCTGGGCATGGATTCTTAGATCCCCCATAGCTGTGTGAGAATCCTAAGCCTCACCATGCTTTGCTTGTAAAATTCCTAAGGACCAAACAAGAAGAGAAGGCCAGACAGCTGGGGCACAGCATGGGAGAGGGCCAGGGATGAGGCAGGGGACATTGGCAGGGTCAGTCCAGGACACTTGGAGAGCTTCCTCAGGGGGTTGACCTTTAGCATCGTCTAAATGCAGACTCCACTCTGTTTCTGGGAATGGCGTGAGGAGAATGGGATGATGGGAGATAACTGCCAGGTGTAGAGTTGGTGGCTGGGTAAGATGGGATATAGAGACGGCCAGGGGGTAGGACTTCCCTGGTGGCTCAGACGGTAAAAGCATCTGCCTACAACTAGGGAGACCCGGGTTCGATCCCTGGGTTGGGAAGATCCTCTGGAGAAGGAAATGGCAGCCCACTCCAGTATTCTTGCCTGGAAAATCCCATGGACAGAGGAGCCTGGCAGGCTGCAGTCCATGGGGTCGCAGAGAGTCGGACACGACTGAGCAACTTACGTTACATAGGGGGTAGGATGCCGGGGAAAGAAGCTTGGTTCTGGACCTCTGGTATTTGAGGAATTTGTGAGACACTGGGTCACAGGTATATAACCTGCAGTTTATTATATGTACCTGATTCTCAGGAAAGAGACCTGGGCTTGGAACATGGATGGACAGAGATAGTAGTATATAGATGCTATTTGAATTGGTGGGCATAGATGAGATTTCTCAGGACAAACAGTTGGAATGAGAGGAGGAAAAGATCAGGAATGAAATGCTTTATTTAAAAAAAAATTACGAATTAATTTGGCTGTGGCAGCTCTTAGTTGTGGCACAATGGATCTTCTTTTGCAGTGTGCAAGCTCTCTATGATGTGTGCAGGCTCAGTAGTTACAGCACGCAGGCTAGTTGCCTCAAGGCATGTGGGCTCTTAGTTCCTGGACCAGGGATCAAACCTGCATCTCTGCACTGGAAGGCGAATTCTTAACCACTGGATCACGAGGGAAGCCCCAAGAATGGAACAGTTTACAGGAAAGGAGGAGAAAGAGAAACATGTAGGTTAAGAATGAGAGGTCTGAGCAAATGGGGCATGAAAGCAAAATAGACAGACTCACAAAGGAGCAGGGGACCAGGGACTCCAACGAACTCAATATATAAGTGTTAATCATGTCTGACTCTTCAACCCGATGGACTGTTGCCCGCCAGGCTTCTCTGTCCATGAAATTCTCCAGGCAAGAATACTGGATTGGGTAGGCATTCCCTTCTCCAGGGGATCTTCCCAACTAAGGGATCAAACCCAGGTCTCCCGCATTGCAGGCAGAGTCTTTACCATCTGAACCATCAGGCAATACCTAAAGTGCAGCCCTAAATCCCAACAGGGTTTGGCACTTAGATCACCAACAGCCTCACTAAGGGCAATCCATACTGAGTGGTGGGGGCCCCCAACAGACATCAGTGAGCAGAGAGGGCTGTAAGGTTTATACTAAAAAGTGGATTTGCTCTGGGTGCATATTAGAGAAGCAGTGGTTCCAAGCCGCTTAGCCAGTGTATCCTCTTCTCATCCCTGTCTTAAGCATAATTAAAGTGAAATATCAGTTCCAAATCTTTGAGGGAAGGGAGGATGAGATAAACACTGGTGGCATTACAGATCAAATTTTCTCTTTGTCACTGAGCAGCTTTTATACCCTCAACACATGGCAGTTGCTCTTCAGATGAAATGGGTGTGTATGTGTGTGTGTGTTTTGTTTAACATGCCCATCCCAGATTTCCGAAGCCTCCTCATATAGGTTTGTCTCTGCTCTTAGCACAATGGCATTATCCAGAAGCACTGCCAGGAAAGGGCTAAGAGGAAATACGCATTCCTGTTTGCAAAAGCAGATCTTTAGCTGCCAGACAAGGCATTTATTTCAACTGGTACCCACCCTGCGTGGTGCTCTGCGGTTCCCAGATGGTAACTCACGTGATGAGATAGCAGCAACAGTGCTAATTAAATGTCAGTGAGCTCGGGAGCTGCACCAAGGCCTTCATGCTCAGATTGCTGAGACAGAAGTAGGAAGGAGAAGTGCATCAGCCTTCCTGAGGCTCATTAGAGTTGGGGAGGGCTCAAATTCAGACAGCTGGATTCAGATCCTAAATGGACACTGCAAGAGGGCCCACAAATGAACTCCAAAAGGAATAAACAAACATTAGTCTACATCGTTTTAACAGAAAACACATTCTTTGGCAGGTTTTCCTTGACATCATCCATCACCCCCATTTGATTGACTGTGAATTGAATTTAGCTTGTTCTTTTTAAAATAAAACAAAACATTGTTTTATTGTAAAAGGCTATGCTTCATTTAATAGGTCTTTGTTGGTTATCCATTTTAAATATAGCAGTGTGTACATGATCTTCCTAAAGTCCCCTGACTATCCCAACCCCCCAACAACCATAAGTTCGTTTTCTGTGAGTCTCTCTTTTGTAAGTAAGTTCATTTATATCATTTCTTTTTAGATTCCATATAAAAGGGATGTCATGTGTTTCTCCTTCTGTCTGAGTTACTTCACTCAGTATGACGCTGAGTGAAGGTCCGTCCATGTTGCTGCGAATGGCCCTTCATTCTTGTGAATGGCTGAGTCAGATTCCACTGTATGTATGTGCTATATCTTTATCTAGTCCTCTCTCAGTGGACATCTAGGTGCTCCCATGTCTTGGCTATTGTAAACAGTGCTGCAATGAACACTGGGGTGCATGCATCCTTCTGGATCATGTTTTTCTCTGGATATATGCCCAGGAGTGAGATTGCAGGGTTATATTGAGGGCAGGAGAAGGGCAACAGAGGATGAGATAGTTGGATAGCATCATCAACTCAATGGGCATGAGTTTGAGCAAACTCCAGGAGATAGGGAAGGACAGGGAAGCCTGGCGTGCTGCAGTCCATGGGGTCGCAAAAAGTTGGACACACCTGAGCGACTGAACAACAACATGGTAGCTCTACTTTCAGTTTTTAAGGAACCTCCATACTATTCTCCATAGCAACGGTACCAGTGTTCATTCTCGCCAACAGTGCAGGAGGGACCCCTTCTTTTCACACCCTCTCCATCATTTATTGTTGTGCATGTTTTGATGATAGCCATTCTGACCAGGGTGAGATGATGTCTCATTGTAGTTTTGATTTGCATTTATGTACTAACTTGCGATGTTAAACATCTTTTCATGTGCCCATTGCCCATCTCTGTGTCCTCTTTGGAGAAATGTCTGTTCAGGTCTTCTGCCCATTTTGAGTGATTTGTTTGTTTTGATGCTGTTAAGCGTCATGAACTGTTTGTAAATTTTGGAGAGTAATCCCTTATCGGTCACATCATTTGCAAATATTTTTTCTGGTCTGTGGGTTGTCTTTTCATTTTGTTTATTGTTTCCTTTCCTATGCAAAAACTTTTAAGTTGATCCAATTTGTATATTTTTGCTTTTATTTCCATTATTCTGGGAGATGAATGGAAAGTTGACCACTTCCACATGTTCAGCATTGATGCAGAGGAAGGGAGAAGTCTTCCGAAGGAGTAAACACTCAGCGTATCCAGGAAAGATGAGTGCTCAGGCCGCAGGTGGTGACAGTCAGCCAGGCTCTATCCTGCTTCTCCTGGGGGCTCAGACTTTTTTTTCTTGTGCGTCACAGTCTGCATTGCAGTTGGTGGCACAGAGAAGCAGCCACCTTAAAGTCATTACCAGCCTCTACCCAGAACTACACTGAGCCCCCTTTCTCAGTGATGGCACGGTTCTCTAACCAGTTCCCCAGCTGGAAAGCTGGCGTTCATCTCCACCCTCCCCACCCCCCAACCCAGACAGCATAGCTCACCATTTCCTCCCTCTGACATCTCTCAGACCTGCCCAGGCTTCTTCCTCTTCTTGCCTGTTTCCTCCTTCTGCCTGGGCAGCTGTAACAGCCTCCTTCCTTTGCCTCCAGTGAAGTCCCTTTTTAATCCACTTTCCACCAGAAGGTCAGAGGGATTGTTCTAAAATACCCACTACTTGTGTCTGTCTCCTCACCAAACTTTTCAGTCATTTTCAATAGAACAGAGCAGGCAGTCACAAACAGGCTTGGGAGACTTTTGATGCTCACGTGCCTGATTACTTAAAAAAAAAAAAAAAAAGACTCATAGTTATCAAGTACTGAGTGCTGTATCTCATGAAATCATTACCACTCTGAGATAAATAGGAATAAAGTACTGCTACTGGAGGGCTTCCCTGGTGGCTCAGTGGTAAAAAATCTGCCTGCAAGAGACACAGGAGATGTGGGTTCAGTCCCTGGGTCAGGAAGATCCCCTAGAGAAGGAAATGGCAACTTACTCCAGTATTCTTGCCTGGGGAATCCCATGAACAGAGGAGCCTGGCAGGCTACAGTCCATGATTGGCACAGAGTCGAACATGACTGAAGCGACTTAACATACACGGCGCACTGTTAGAGAAGACATGGGGGTGAATGGAAGCAGGGAAGCTGGTGTGTTGTATAAATCATGTCCAGCTCCTTGCGACCCCGTGCACTGTAGCCCGCCAGGCTCCTCTGTCCATGGAATTCTCCAAACAAGAATACTGGAGTGGGTTGCCATTTCCTCCTCCAGGGGATCTTCCCAACCCAGGGATCAAACTCACGTCTCTTCATCTCCTGCATTGGCAGGTGGGTTCTTTACCTGCTAGGGCCACCTGGGAAGCCTAGCAGCTTCTCTAACAGCACTGCCCTGAACCCTTAAGAATGCAATGCAGATTATGTCATCTTTCTGCTCACAACCTTCTGATAATTCTAGTTTGTAAACAGCATCAAATCATTGGCTTCAAAAGCTCCCCAATATGACCTGACCCCTGCACCCCCTCTACCTGTGGCCACCCTCTTCCTCCCCTACTTAAGTGACCCTGGTCTTAAGGCTGTGTTTTGAAACCAGCAAACATACTCCTGCTTTCTATCATTGAATTTACTGTTTCTTTTGTTATTAAGTTTCTGTTACAATGTTCTATTTCATTTGAAATAGCAACCTCCAGCCCCTCCCAGTGTTCATTACTCCCATCCTCTGCTTCCTGTCTTAGCACGTTCCCCTTTTGATTGGCCATAGATTTGTTTGTATATGTTTCTCCCATGACTGGAAAGTCCATAAGGGCAGGAATTTTGTCTGTTGCGTTCACTATTATGCATGCTCCCTATGTTTAGAGAATTACTGGACACATATCACAGTTTCATGAAGCATTTTAGAATGAACACAGAAGGTATTTGCCAGTCATAGTATTTAGCTCATGATTGCTTACACTATGAAGAGAATTTTGTTGTTGTTGTCCTGGATTGGGATAAGTGGCATTTTTGTTATGTTAAAATTGCGTATGCTGCTGCTGCTGCTACTACTACTGAGCGACTTCACTTTCACTTTTCACTTTCATGCATTGGAGAAGGAAATGGCAACCCACTCCAATGTTCTTGCCTGGAGAATCCCAGGGACAGAGGAGCCTGGTGGGCTGCCATCTGTGGGGTCGCATAGGGTCAGACACGACTGACACGACTTAGCAGCAGTAGCAGCAGTGCTTTATGGATCGAACAGTATTGTTTCTTTTATGGATAACTCATGACCTTATCATGTAATACCAAAGAAGCATAAATTGCAGAATATAGCATTCTCTGTAGTATCTATATGTTTGTGTTTGATGCCTATATCCTTAGATATCGACCAGTTAGCAATGTATTTTTTAAGAAAGGAGAACAAGTCTTTCTAATTGAGTATGTCTCTGAATTTTCTTTCCTCCTTTTCTCTTTTCACGGCATGCCTTCTCTTCGTCTCTTCAGTTGCAACCTGGGTAATTTAACTTCTGAATTACTGTATAACTTTTAAAAGGTGTTGGGTGTCACAGAATGAACAAGCAACAAAATCTGTCTGTTTGAAACTCTTTGTTTCTTTTCAGTTTGATTCAACTTATCTGAATCCTAACATAGAGTTGAAATTCACCTTGCCACCTCATTTCCTCCTTTATTAGGTTTGCCTTTGAATGCAGAAGTTCACTTGAGCAATAATTCTCTCAATTTTGAGAACCAGTCTGTCTAACAAAGGTTGACCTTTTTTTTTGTTTAAAGCAGCTGTTGATTAGACAGTTAAACATAGAGAGGCACTACCACGGTAAATTTCTCAGTCTGATGTAACTCAGAAATAGAAAGCTGCAGAAACCTGAGGTTGAAATGCTTTCAAGCAATTGATCTTAAAGTTCCTGAAAATTATCTCATGGTGCTTCTGCTCAATTCCCCACATTCCTCCCCCAGTTTTACATCTGACTCATTTGTGCACTTCAGATTAGATTCCTGAGCACACTGGCAGTGGCAGGACTGTTGTGGAACTCATCATTAAGATTCCAAGCCTTTAATTAGGCCATTTTGAAGTGGCTTTGTCAAGGCTATGAGCAAGAGAAAAGCAATTGACTCATTCTTAGACGAGGTTTATCATAATGGAGAGTAGAACAGTAATACTGTGCTCTTCGCTAAGCCTGATTGGTTGAGGAATGTCAGGAGTATTAGAAGCACAGGTTCTCCAGTAATTCTCTTAGATAGGGTATTGTAGGTATTATTTCACAGCCAGGTAAATTAGACATAAAAAAGTCAAGTAATTGTAAATGTTCCTGTGAAAGGTCAGAGGCAGAACCAGAGATAATCCCTCAATGTGGATAATAACCACCCCCTCACTCCAACAATTATTTTGAGAGCAAATGTTCTCTGAGTTTTCCCAGACAATCGTAAGACCCATTTTAATATGTTCAAAGACTTCAGAAAGATGACTGTCTTCATCTCTTAATGCTCTCCTTTAGGGGGGAAAAAAAGAATCACTAGAAACTGTGAAAGAATCAGATTACTTTTGAACAGATAAGCAATACTCTAATTCATCAATTCTTTATTTTGTAAGTAAACAATTGCTTTCCTCCATAAAAATGAATTAAACCATCTTTCACATTTACAAATTATGATTCAATATTTTCTAAAAATCAATCTCTTTTGGAAAATTAAACACATTTACCATTAAAAATCGAACAAACAAAAACTCTTTATGCCTGCCATCCACCCACCCATCCATCCATCCATCCAATTAATATTTATTAAGGAGTCTTTGTATGCTGGACTCTGTTGATACATGGGACACAATCATGAACAAAACAAAATTCCTGTCCTCCCAGGACTTTACTCTAGGTGAGGGAGATACTCTAACATCAGATAAATGATAATTCACAGCCATGTTTCATTATTTTAATTAATCTTTCTGTTGAGAAAGATCCTTCTGTTCTGCTAGTGTTTCCCAAACTACATTTGAAAGATCATTAGGGAGGGGACATGATTGTAAATTTCCAGCTAATTTATTTCTAGATGATTGAAGAAGCTACTAAAGTATTATTATCCTCTTATCTCTGGGTCTGAAGAAATGCATTACTTCCGTTATGGGAATAGTCGTGGTGGTGGTGGTTAAGCCGCTAAGTCATGTCAAACTCTTGTGATCCCATGGACTGTAACCTGCCAGACTCCTCTGTCCATGGGATTCTCCAAGCAAGAATACTGGAGTGGATTGGTATTACCTCCTTCAGGGGATCTTCCTGACCCGAGGGTCGAACCCAGGTCTCTTGTACTGCAGGCAGGTTCCTCACCAACTGAGCTGCCAGAGAAGCCCTTATGGGATTAGTAAAACCTGGAAATTTCCAAGACTTGTCTTTATTTACATCAGAAAGAAATAGAGTCTGAAGAAATGTCTGTCTTTCATCAATTCTACAAAGCAAAAGAAAAATTCCTAGGGTATATCATTTGGGTGTTTCCTGGAGATCACTTGCTAATGTTAATCTGTATTTTGAACAACTCCACTAAACAAGTAGATTAATTTTTTGTGTACTTCTAGCCATGAAAATATTTTATTTGTTTTGAGTAGAATGCTGCCAACAATGATTAATATAGAATATTTTTTGTGAAATGCTGATTTCGGAGAATATAATCTACTTACATACAATTTATTTCCATGGACAGTAGTTTTAGTCACTCAGAAAATATTTTTATATTAATATCAGAAGCAGTGCAGCATTATATTGTACTTTTTAAATTTTTCCATGAAAAATACAAAATGACAGATATTTTCCTTCAAAATTATAAAATTTTAATAAAATACTAACATATATAACTTCTACAGTATTAAATATGAGAAAGTGTGACCTGTTTTAATTGAAGAAATGAAACTAAAGAATAAATATGACAAGCAATTCTAGGGAAAAAGCTAGCTTTTAGAAGGTAATTTTGTTCATCTATTCATGAAACTACATCTGTAAACTAATTTGATAAACTAATATGCTTATATAATTATGTAAACCTTCTAATAAACATTTTTTACTTGAATGGGATTTTGGTACAGAAATCTTTTATTTATTTTATTTTTATTGGGGTATAGTTGATTTACAATGTTGTGTTACTTTCTGGTGTACAGAGAAGTGAATCCGTTTTATATATACATATAGCCACTCTTTTTTAGATTCTTGTCCCTTATAGGTCATTACAGAATAGTGAGTAGAGCTCACCATGCTGGACAGTAGGTTCTTATCAGTTATCTGTTTTATATACAGTAGTGGATATGTGTCAATCCCATTCTCCCTATTTATTCCTGCCTTCTTCCATCCCTGGTAACTCTATTCTGTTTTCTACACCTGTAACTCTTTCTATTTTGTAAATAAGTTCATTGATACCATTTTTTTAGATTGCCCGTATAAGTGATATCATCTGATACTTGTGTTTGTGTGTCTGACTTACTTCACTCAGTATGACAGTCTCTAGGTCCGTGTTGCTACGAATGGCGTTAAGTCGTTCTTTTTATGGCTGAGTAATATTCTATTGTATATAGGTACCACATCTTCTTAATCCATTCCTCTGTGAATAGACATTGAGGTTGCTTCCATGCCCTGGCTATTGTAAATAGTGAGTACAGAAATCTTTTTAAAAGAGCAAAGTGAACTCAGAAATTGGAATGTGTGAATGATAAGTGACCAATTTTTTTTAATTAAATGGAATACTTTTTATATGTCTGATCCCAATTTCAGTTTTTTTTTTTGAAAAATGGATTCAGTAACTACTGTTTTTAAGAGTTTTTAAATGTTGCGTGCTCAATCACTTCAGTCTTGTCTGAGTCTTTGTGACCCTATGGACTGTATCCCTCCAGGCTCCTCTGCTTGTGGGATTCTCCTGGCAAGAATACTGGAGTGGGTTGTCATGCCCTCTTCCATGGGATCTTCCCGACCCAGGGATCAAACCTGCATCTCCTGCATTGCAGGTGGATTATTTACCCACTGAGTCACCTCCTTTAAAAACAGAATTGCTTCTAAATTTTAAGTTTAATTTTAGATTACAAAAGGGGATTTCCTGTTAAGAATATAAGTTGGTACTGGTGATAAAAATTTATAAAGGACAGGATTCTCAACTCTTACCAGCATTGAAATCACCTGGAGGGCTGGTTAAACCAGGTTGCTGGACGCCAACTGCAAACTGTAGGGTTTCTGATTCTGAAGGTGAAGTGGGCCCCTAGAATTTGCCTTTCTAACAAGTTATCGGGTGATGCTGATGTCACCGGTAGTGGACCATATTCTGAGAACCTTTATATTAGCATAGTAAGTGTTAACTGCTCAGTCGTGCCCGACTCTTTGTGACCCCATGAACCGCAGCCCTCCAGGCTCCTCTGTCCATGAGATTTTCCAGGCAAGGATACTGGAGTGGGTTGCCATTAAATATTAGCAATCAGCAGGAAAGCTAGATTCTTCCTCACAACAATTTGTAATGCTTTATGGCAAAACTTTAGTTCAAAGACAACTTACTACCTTCAGTCATTTTAAAATGCATTGTTTCTTGCCCTTTCCCCCCCCCCACCTCCTTTTTTGCCTTGCTTGAAGGGTTTAGCTGTCAAATATTTATTTACTATGATCACTAAAGGTCTTTTATTGGTTTTACTATAATTTTAGACAGACCCTCATGAATAGGAGTCTAGATCATTTGGAAATTAGGGGTTTTAAAAAATTTGGCAAATTTCTTGTTATTTCCCATTATCTTTAGATTGGCTACCATTGTAAAATGGAAATAATAAACTGATCTCTAAGAAATATAAAGGATTTATTTTAGATATTAGATAAGTAGGAGCTGTGTTTCTTTAACACCTTAGATAACAATGCTGTAACAGAGTAATACTGGCTTTGCAGGGTCCCTCCTTCAGTCCTGCACTGGAGGGAAAGGACCAGTGGTTGTGTATACGTGGCAATGAAAAGAAAAAGCAGTCGTGAGACCTCATGCTTTCCTGGGTCTGGGATTCTTTGGGCTGGTGGTCCATGAATCCTTCACAGCTGCCTGGCAAGGTATTAAGGAATTTGCCCCATCTCTTTCCCGGGGTGCCAAACTGTATTTCTCAGAACGAACGCCCAGTCTATTCTTTCTCCTGTTCATTGCCAGCTTTCCTCTTGGTTACACTGTCTTAAGGGCTTTCTCTTTGGATTCTCAGGAACCTGTTTGGAAATCCAGAAAAACAAATATTGCCTTTTTCCTCTTTCATTCTGGTTATAGTCCAAATACTGCTCAAGGTCATATGGACAACTGTGTTTGAGTAACGGAAACCTGAGAAGGAGAAAAGGGGACTTGTGAATTAACTTTTTAAGACTGGGATTTGTTACTTTTCCCAGCTGATTGATTCCATTATACTATTTGGTGGTGAATCCGTACTTGCCTCTGCTTCCCACGGCCCATCTATAGTACTCTTCCCGCTTTGTCTCATTCTTACCTGACTTCTCCCCAGTCTCTAATGTTGTCAACTCCTCCCTTTGGGAAAAAGCCATCATGTTCCCCTCATGAAAGGAGCCCTTCACTCCTTAACCTCAGACATGAGCCGAATATTAATGGGGATTTCCTGTGGCCTGGGCTGTACTGCCTGAGGTGGGAGGGGTGTTCTCCTGTCTACCTGGAGGGCCTAAAGCCAGTTCTCCTTTGACGTATGGTAGTACAAACAACTCCTGCCATGGTGACGTGATTGTTCTCTTGCCAAGACCACACAGCTGAACTACCTCATGTGAGAAAACCTTTTCTTCTTGTCATGGCTTTGACCCTGTTCTAACAGAATAATAATTCTGGCATCCATATCCTGGGAGAAGAGTTATTTCTTCTTTGGTCTACTTTCTTTATAAAGGACCTCACAGTCCTGCGAGTGGCTCTGGGCAGATGACACCAATCCCAAATGGCTTCTCTCTAATCCCTGACTCCTTTTCTAACAGAAGCAAAAAGAATAGATAAGGATCTCAATTTATCTTGCCACATTAAGAGAAAAATTCCTTTATGGTTTGTATTTGTATTAGCTTCTGCTATAGATTGAATGAGTGTGAAACTTATTTCTCATTGGCAAAAATGTGTTGATTGTAATGGTTCCTATTTTGATTGATAAAGATAGAATTTGGGGGGAAGGTACATAAATACACATGAAAAGAACAGAAACAAACTAGACTTTAGAAAGCAAGACAAAAGGTGCATCTGGGGACTGGGCACGGGATCATAAGAAACTCTAACTGAACCTGCTGGTCCTTGTTCTTAGACTTCCCAGCAGCCAGGAATGTAAGAAATCAGTTTCTGTTCATCAGCCACCAGTCTATGATATTTTTGTTATAGCAGCCTGAACAGAGTAAGACAGCTTCCCCGGGAAGTGATAAGAAGTTACCACAAACTTGATGGCTTAAAACAGCAGGTTTTTACTATCTCACAGTTCTGGAAGCTGGAGGTCCTAAATCAAAGTCCTGGCAGGCCTGGCTCTTTCTCTAGGCTCTAGCGGAAGACCCTGCCCTCCTGCTGTTACTAGTTTCTGGTGGTTGTTGGCAGTCCTTGGTGTTCCTTGGCTTGTCTCACTCCCATCTCTCGTGTCATCAGATGGCATTCTGTGTGTGTGTGCGTGTGTATGCGTGTGTGTGTGTGTGTGTGTGTGTCCAAATTTCCTTCTTCTTATAAGGACACTACTCAGTGGATTAGGGCCCACCAATATCCAGTATGACTTATCTTAATATCTTTATGTCTGCAAAGACCTTATAGTAAGTCCACTACATACAGACCTTCAAGTTGTGAACTTTCAAAGATGCCAATATGCATTTGCATGTCCAGTCACTTAAATTCTTAATAATTCATGTGTCTGGCGTACATTGTCACATGCATGTATCCCCTACAAGTGTGTGTAGGGGATTTGTGTACTTTACTGTATGGTACTGTAGCACGGTAGTACAGTGTCTTTATTTCAAGCCTGAGATGTCCAGGAGCAAGCATAAAAGCATCAGTGATGTAGCTGATACTACTGTACTGTACTGTAAAATTTAAAATGTTTTCTTTATTTCTGTGTATTTGTTTTTTATGTATTATTTGTGTGAAAAATATTATAAACCTACTGTACTATGGTACTATATAGCTGATTGTGTTAGTTGGGTGCTTAGGCTAACTTTGTTGGGCTTATGAACAATTGGACATGCTCTGGAAATTGAACAGAACTTGCTGTATTTCCAAATAGGTCAATTTCACAGGTCCTGGGGGTTAGAACTTGAATGTATCATTCTGGTGGATATAATTCAATCTACAGCCATATTCTGGAGAAGGCAATGGCACCCCGCTCCAGTACTCTTGCCTGAAAAATCCCATGGACGGTGGAGCCTGGTAGGCTATAGTCCATGGGGCGCTAAGAGTTGGACACGACTGAGTGACTTCACTTTCACTTTTCACTTTCATGCATTGGAGAGGGAAATGGCAACCCACTCCAGTGTTCTTGCCTGGAGAATCCCAGGGACGGGGGAGCCTGGTGGGCTGCCGTCTATGGGGTTGCACAGAGTTGGACACGACTGAAGTGACTTAGCAGCAGCAGCAGCACAGCCATAATCTCTATTTACACTCCTCATGTGGGCGTTTAATCTGGCTCCAAATTCTAGTCTTGTCTCCTGCTACCCATTCTTTGTGACTTTGTTCATGGGGATCCGTCTCTACACAGGATAACTTCTTTGTGCTATCCTCTCCAGCCGCTTCTTCATTTTCTCTGTTCTTTAAAAACCTTTATCAGATGCATTTCATGTGTGATTCCTTTCCTACAATCACCACCCAAATGTGACTCCTTGTATTTCTGCCCTTGTGTTCCCTCTTTGAATTACATTCCTGGAATCATTTTAATTCCTCCAACTAAAAAGTAAGTTGTTTAAAAGAATAAAGTATCTCACTTATCTCTGTAATCCCACACTAGTTCTGTGCTTTACATATAGTATAATCACAAAATTAGAGGAAAACAGATAATTTGAAAATATAGGCCTTGTATATTTTAAGCATGTTAGAATAGGTAAAACTTTAGTTTATACCCTCTTCTGCTGATTTTTAGCTCAAATAAGAAGTGTTTGGTATAAAAGCAGTGTACCAAACCTGAGCAGATAAGGCAGTTATTCTGACTTCAGGCTCCAGCTCACTTTGTGATCTTTGGATAGCTGTGTCAGTTTTACCAATTAATAAAAATGGAGACTACATGAAAAAGTTCACAGATGAGAGGTGCCAAAGAATAATTATTGTTGAATAACATTCAAATGCAATTGCTTGATTTTTTTTTTAATCTCATCCTTACTTGGCTCCAAACTAAAATAAACACTAAAATCTTAATGATAAGAATGCAAATGTGAAATGGTTTAACAAGTTCAGTTCAGTTCAGTTCAGTCGCTCAGTCGTGTTCGACTCTGCACCCCCATGAATCACAGCATGCCAGGCCTCCCTGTCCGTCACCAGCTCCTGGAGTTCACTCAAAGTCATGTTCATTGAGTCGGTGATGCCATCTAACCATCTCACACTCTGTCGTCCCCTTCTCCTCCTGCCCCCAATCCCTCCCAACATCAGAATCTTTTTCAATGAGTCAACTCTTCGCATGAAGTGGCCAAAGTATTGAAGTTTCAGCTTCAGCATCAGTCCTTCCAATGAACACCCAGGACTGATGGCATTTAGGATGGACTGATTGGATCTCCTTGCAGTTCAAGGGACTCTCAAGAGTCTTCTCCAACACCACAGTTCAAAAGCATCAATTCTTCAGTGCTCAGCTTTCTTCATAGTCCAACTCACATCCATATATGACCACTGGAAAAACCATAGCCTTGACTAGATGGACCTTTGTTGACAAAGCAATGTCTCTGCTTTTCAATATCCTATCTAGGCTGGTCATAAATTTTCTTCCAAGGAGTAAGCGTCTTTTAATTTTATGGCTGCAATCACCATCTGCAGTGATTTTGGAGCCCCAAAGAATAAAGTCTGACACTGTTTACACTGTTTCCCCGAGAGTTGCTGCTAAAAGTGAAAAGCCCAGGTCCATCATCTTTATTTCCCAATCTTGGACTTTAAAACTGCCCAGTGTTAGTCAAAGACCCTACTATAGGTTGATGTATAAGGTTTGTATTTAAAGTGTGTGTACATACATATACATATTTTAAATTCCATTCAGTGTTGCATATGTATTTAACTAAATTAAAAATGCCATAATTAATAATAAGGTACATGACTTTCATTTTTTCTTTTCAATATATAGTGAAAGAACCCTAGCCCTTCTTGGCAGTCTTTTGCTATTAGGGATGTCTTGATTTTTTTATAAGGCTGCTGCTGTGGCTCAGTCGCTGCAGTCCAACTCTGTGCAACCCTATGGACCACTGCCTGCCAGGCTTCTCTGTCTGTCATGGGATTCTCTAGGCAACAGTACAGGAGTGGGTTGCCATGCCCTCCTCCAGGGTATCTTCCCAACCCAGGGATCAAACCCAGGTCACCTGCATGCAGGCAAATTCTTTACTGTGAGCCACTGGGAAGTCCTTTTATAAGGCTAACTATCCACCAAAGCTTTTGATCCTTTCCTCACTAATATATCTCCCCATGATTGCATTGCAATTTGTTTTAAAGCTTTATTATTTTTATAAACAACAGATTATCTCAGGAATAATTTTTCTGTTTGTATTAATGAGCTAATAGGAGTTGTTTATTGGTAAAATTATTTGGGCATCACGTACTAAGCAGATACGACAAGTGTAAATCCCGTGTCCATATCATATGTAAAACAATTGCTACTATTTTGCCTTACAAGTATTGCTGTGGATTACAAGTGTTTCTGTTCTCAGAGGTTTCCCACCTATGACGTTATCCCTTTTAGCATTCAATGTTGTTGCCCGTGTTCAATAGTGCTGAACTATTGATTGTTGGCTGGTTTTCCAGACTGTGGTGTGTCGTGACATCATATGATTTTGAGTGCTGTGGTGAGGGTCTCGTCAAGTCAGGTTGGATATTGTAAGATGGCTGTCCTTGATTATTTAAATTAGCTGTTTTCCAGTTTTTCATTAGAATTTAAATTATATTTCTTACTGTGATGGCTCTTGATAGACATACCATACTTGTCCAGAAATTTAGCGAGTGTTTGCACCTTTGGTTTCCAAAGCACGTAATACTAAATGATGCCACTGCATCTTTGGATGCTGGGGTTGTTTTTCTTTATTTGCATCATAGGAAAAGGTACATGGCTGGTAGAATGGACAAGATGTGGCCAGAGTAAGAGCCCATCTCTGAGGAAACCCTAATGTCTCTGGTTGTCAGTGTGGCCATTCTGCAGAATATTTTTGATCAATTCAGTTCACTTCAGTCGCTCAGTTGTGTCCGACTCTTTGCGAACCCATGAATCGCAGCACACCAGGCCTCCCTGTCCATCACCAACTCCCGGAGTTCACTCAGACTCACGTTCATTGAGTCCGTGATGCCATCCATCCATCTGATCCTCTGTCGTCCCCTTCTCCTCCTGCCCACAATCCCTCCCAGCATCAAAGTCTTTTCCAGTGAGTCAACTCTTCGCATGAGGTGACCAAAGTACTGGAGCTTCAGCTTTAGCATCATTCCTTCCAAAGAAATCCCAGGGCTGATCTCCTTCAGAATGGATGGATTGGATCTCCTTGCAGTCCAAGGGACTCTCAAGAGTCTTCTCCAACACCACAGTTCAAAAGCATCAATTCTTCAGCGCTCAGCCTTCTTCACAGTCCAACTCTCACATCCATACATGACCACAGGAAAAACCATAGCCTTGACTAGATGGACCTTTGTCGGCAAAGTAATGTCTCTGCTTTTGAATATACTATCTAGGTTGGTCATAACTTTTCTTCCAAGGAGTAAGCGTCTGTTAATTTTATGGCTGCAGTCACCATCTGCAGTGATTTTGGAGCCCCAAAAAATAAAGTCTGACACTGTTTCGCCATCTATTTCCCATGAAGTGATGGGACCGGATGCCATGATCTTCATTTTCTGAATGTTGAGCTTTAGGCCAACTTTTTCACTCTCCACTTTCACTTTCATCAAGAGGTTCTTTAGTTCCTCTTCACTTTCTGCCATAAGGGCGGTGTCATCTGCATAACTGACGTTATTGATGTTTCTCCCGGCAATCTTGATTCCAGCTTGTGCTTCTTCCAGCCCAGCATTTCTCATGATGTACTCTGCATAGAAGTTAAATAAGCAGGGTGACAATATACAGCCTTGACGTACTCCTTTTCCTATTTGGAACCAGTCTGTTGTTCCATGTCCAGTTCTAACTGTTGCTTCCTGACCTGCATACAGATTTCTCAAGAGGCAGGTCAGGTGGTCTGGTATTCCCATCTCTTTCAGAATTTTCCACAGTTTACTGTGATCCACACAGTCGAAGGCTTTGTCATAGTCAATAAAGCAGAAACAGATGTTTTTCTAGAACTCTCTTGCTTTTTCCATGATCCAGCGGATGTTGGCAATTTGATCTCTGGTTCCTCTGCCTTTTCTAAAACAAGCTTGAACATCAGGGAGTTCACAGTTCACGTATTGATGAAGCCTGGCTTGGAGAATTTTGAGCATTACTTTGCTAGCATGTGAGATGAGTGCAATTGTGCGGTAGTTTGAGCATTCTTAGGCATTGCCTTTCTTTGGGATTGGAATGAAAACTGACCTTTTCCAGTCCTGTGGCCACTGCTGAGTTTTCCAAATTTGCTGGCATATTGAGTGCAGCACTTTCACAGCATCATCTTTCAGGATTTGAAAGAGCTCAACTGGAATTCCATCACCTCCACTAGCTTTGTTCATAGTGATGTTTTCCAAGACCCACTTGACTTCACATTACAGGATATCTGGCTCTAGATTAATGATCACACCATCATGATTATCTGGATCATGAAAATCTTTTTTTGTACAGTTCTTCTGTGTATTTTTGCCACCTCTTTTTAATATCTTCTGCTTCTGTTAGGTCCAGACCACTTCTGTCCTTTATTGAGCCCATCTTTGCATGAAATGAATGTGGTCCACTGGAGAAGGGAACAGCAAACTACTTCAGTATTCTTGCCTTGAGAACCCCATGAACAGTATGAAAAGGCAAAATGATAGGATACTGAAAGAGGAACTCCCCAGATCGGTAGGTGCCGAATATGCTACTGGAGATCAGTGGAGAAATAACTCCAGAAAGAATGAAGGGATGGAGCCAAAGCAAAAACAATACCCAGCTGTGCATGTGACTGGTGATCGAAGCAAGGTCCAATGCCGTATAGAGCAGTATTGCATAGGAACCTGGAATGTCAGGTCCATGAATCAAGGCCAATTGGAAGTAGTCAAACGAGACCGCAAGAGTGAAAGTCGACATTCTAGGAATCAGCGAACTAAAATGGACTGGAATGGGTGAATTTAACTCAGATGACCATTACATCTACTACTGCGGGCAGGAATCCCTCAGAAGAAATGGAGTAGCCATCATGGTCAACAGAAGAGTCTGAAATGCAGTACTTGGATGCAAACTCAAAAATGACAGAGTGATCTCTGTTCGTCTCCAAGGCAAACCATTCAATATCACAGTTATCCAAGTCTATGCCCCAACCAGTAACGCTGAAGAAGCTGAAGCTGAACATTTTATGAAGACCTACAAGACCTTTTAGAACTAACACCCAAAAAAGATGTCCTTTTCATTATAGGGGACTGGAATGCAAAAGTAGGAAGTCAAGAAACACCTGGAGTAACAGGCAAATTTGGCCTTGGAATGTGGAATGAAGCAGGGCAAAGACTAATAGAGTTTTGCCAAGAAAATGCACTAGTCATAGCAAACACCCTCTTGTAACCAACACAAGAGAAGACTCTAGACATGGACATCACCCAATGGTCAACACCGAAACTGGATTGATTATATTCTTTGCGGCCAAAGATGGAGAAGCTCTATACAGTCAACAAAAACAAGACCAGGAGCTGACTGTGGCTCAGATCATGAATTACTTATTGCCAAATTCAGACTCAAATTGAAGAAAGTAGGGAAAACCACTAGACCATTCAGGTATGACCTAAATCAAATCCCTTATGATTATACAGTGAAAGTGAGAAATAGATTTAAGGGCCTAGATCTGATAGACAGAGTGCCTGATGAACTATGGAATGAGGTTCGTGACATTGTACAGGAGACAGGGATCAAGACCATCCCCATGGAAAAGAAATGCAAAAAAGCAAAATGGCTGTCTGGGGAGGCCTTACAAATAGCTGTGAAAAGAAGAGAGGCGAAAAGCAAAGGAGAAAAGGAAAGATATAAGCATCTGAATGCAGAGTTCCAGAGAATAGTAAGAAGAGATAAGAAAGCCTTCTTCAGCGATCAGTGCAAAGAAATAGAGGAAAAGAACAGAATGGGAAAGACTAGAGATCTCTTCAAGAAAATTAGAGATACCAAGGGAACATTTCATATTTTTGATAGAATTGCATAAATAGGGGACTAAATCTTTATTTTTAAAAATTAGATGTGTGTTCATTGGTCTCTGAGAATTTGTACTGTGCTCTTAGTAACCTATAAATTTGGACCAAGAGAGAGCTCTAAACTGACACATTTTCACACATTTCAGAATCATTGAGAGAGTCTACTTTTTTGTATTTTGCCTATGTGATAGGAATGCTATCCTTGCTTCGTAAAGGATTCAGTTCAACAGTTTTTGAGTACCCAGTTCCTTCCTCTCCAAATAGTTTATGATCTAGCAGAAGAAATAGAAGTACGTGAACAGCTATGCGATATGAAAAAATATTAAAAGATTTTATTTCTACCAATGCTGGGAATTCTGTCATCATCTGATATCTAATCATATTTCTTTGTCTTTGGCCTTTCTCATTTATTGAGGAGAAAATAGAGATAATTTACGGAAACTTATACATGTCCTTGCTCATTTAAATGCATAATGACTGTCACTAATTAACCCATTTCTTTATTTATCCAACAAATATTTGTTTTCGTCTATTTGGTGTACCAAGTTCTGCTTCTGGCTCTGAGAATGTAGAAGTGAATAAGCCCAAGCACTTTTTCTCAAGGTTGTTTGCAGCCCATTGAAGAAAAATGATAGTTACTAAGAGGCAATATGGAAAATTATACTTTCTAGAAATGTAAAGGGCAATATCTGAACACAGAACAATGAAGAAGAAACTAGGTGACTTTAGTCAGGAAAGGCCATCAGTTATAAAGAATATAAAAGATGTCCAGGTTTTAAAAAATGGCAATTACTTCTAATTTGTTTTTATTTTAAAGAATTATATATTTCAGGGCTCCCTGGTAGGCTCAGTGGTAAAGAATCTGCCTGCCAATGCTAGAGACACAGGTTCAGTCCCTAGTCAGAGAGGATCCCAGTGCCATGGTGCATAAGCCCATGGAGCAGCTAAGCTGTCAGGCCACAGCTCCTGAGCTCACGTGCTGCAACCCTGAATGCTGCAGCCCAAGCACCCTAGAGCCCGCGCTCCACAGAGAAGCCACTGCAGTGAGAAGCCCGTGCACTGCAACTAGGGTAGCACCCGCTTGCTACAGCTAGAGAAAAGTCCGTGCGGCAACAAAGACCCAGCTCAGCCACAGATATAAATAAATCAGTCTTTTAGTATATATATGTAGAGTCGGACACGACTGAAGTGACTTAGCAGCAGCAGCAGCATATATATATATTTCAAATTTTCCAGGAGTTATATAGATTACTTACATATTGTGAATAAAGGTAAAATAAATGTTTGAACATGTGAAAGGAGGCCTAGGCATTTTCTTAAAGTGTCTTTTTAATGTTTTTACTTATTTGACTGTGCTGGGTCCTAGTTGCAGCACGTGGGATTTTCAGTCTGCATTGAGGCATGCAGGATCTTTAGCTGTAGCATGCAAACTCTTAGTTGCGACATGCAAGATCTGGTTCCCTGACCAGGGATCAAACCTAGGCTCCCTGTATTGGAAGCACTGGCGTCTTAACCACTAGACCATCAGGGAAGCCTCTGACATGCCTTTTAGGGTGCCTCTTATCTGCAATCAAACAAGACAAATGAAACAAAGCATTTCATTAAGACTGAAGGAGAGAGAGGTCCTACCATATTTCTGTTGCTCTGGATGAAATAAAAATTATTTGTATAGAGTTGTACTATTGATTATATCATATAAAATAGCATTAGTGGTTTCTTAAAATAATTATAGCAATTTTGACACTATAGAGTGCCTATAAAGACATAAAAGCTTTTCATTTCTTTTACAAATGAGCTTATTTACAAAAAAGAAATAGACTTTCAGACAGAAAAAATAAATTTATGGTTATCAAAGGGGATAGCAAGGGTTGGGGGGAAAGACAAATGAGGAATTGGGGATTAAGAGCTGCACAGTACTATATATAAAATAGATTTTTTTTAAAAAAAGATAGATTTTTTTTAAAAAAGCACAGGTCAAAATAACTCAGTATCTTGTAATAACCTATAATGGAAAAAACTCTTAAAAGAATATACATTTATATGTATACACATAATTGAATCACTTTCCTGTACACTTGGAAGCAATACAACATTGTAAATTAACTCTATGGCAATTTAAAAATAGAAAGACTAGAGAAGAAAAAAAACTGAAGTGTTTTAATAAATAAATTGAAAAGAAATCATTCACGTTAATGTCTCACCTTGGGAAGCTATCCATAATTTAAGATTTAAAGACTGACATTCAGTTGATTTTTAAAAGGTATGTACTGAGCATCTACTATGTACCAGATACTGTTCTAAGCCTTGAAAATACAGCCATGAACAAAACAGAGGTAAACCCATTTCCTCTGAGAGCATGTGCTTACATTCTTTGGGGGGAGATAGCTAATAGATCAGTGATAAAATATGATATGTCATAGTGCGTGCTATGGAGAAAAACAAAGCAGAAAATGGGGTTAGATGTGTTGGGAGAGGTGAATAAAGTGGTCTCTGAAAGCATAGCTATTGATAAGATAGTATTTGAAAGGAATCCCGAAGTAGATGAGGGAGCAAGCCATGTAGGAATCCAGAGGAGGAGAATCTAGGCGAAGGGAGCCACACCTGCCAAAACCCTGAGACGGGAACACGCTTCTCAGGCTGAAGGAACAGCCAGGAGCCCAGTGTGGCTGGACTTGGGGAGGGTGGCAGAGAGGAGTCCATAGAGGGAGCAGGGCCACGTTCTGTCATCCTTCACAGCCACAGTGAGGACTGGGCTCTGACTCGAGATGAGACGACAGCCACCAGAGGATTTGGGACAGAAAAGAGGCATGATCTGATTGGAAGGACTCTGGTCTTGGAGTAAGGTGATATCTAGAAGACAAAGGTGGAGCCAGGAGACAGTTATGAGGCTATTGCAGAATTCCAGGCGAGAGGAGATGGAGACTGGGACCAGGGTGATGTGGAGGTGTGGGAGGTAGGAGATAGAGATTAGACTATAGACACGCCTGAGACCTGATCCTGACTGATCACTGCTCCCTGCTCTCTGTCAGTCAGCTCCATTTCAAGTATCTCACTCTTGACTAGCGCTTCCTACCTCGCACCAAACTCCCAACACATTTTAAAAACCACATTAGAAGCTACAATTTGTTGATCCTGTCACTTTTTCATCACTCCTCCTGGCTTCATTTCCTTCCTTATTCAGCTGAGATTCCATGGTCCCATATACATTCCTTGCACAGACTCTTAAATTCCACCCGCCTCTCTCTCTTTTTTTTTTTTTTGCATGTTGTTAACCCAGCAAAACCACAGTCTCATTAATGGCAACTCTCATTGTAATTCCCTTTCTCCAGCTACCACCCTATTTCTTGGCTCCCCTAACAGCTGCAGTCTTCAAGATCTGCCTACACTTGTCGTTTGTACTTCCTCTCCTCTCATTCTTATTTAAACTCACTACGACTAGACATTGGTGTCCACTACTGCCTGAACTGCCACTGTGAAGGTTACCACGACTTCCAAGTTGGTAACCCCAGTGACCACTTCCCTGTCCTCATCTGATGTGATACAGATGATCATGCCCTCTGTTTTTGAAGTTCTTTCTTCTTTTGGCTGCCAGGAGACCCGATTTCACTGGCTTTGTTCCTACTTCACTGGCCCAACTTTCCCAGCCCCCTTTGCTGGTGCCTCTCATCTTTCTAACGTCTGCCAGAGTTCCTTAGGTCTCCTTTCTCTGGCTAAGCTTACGGCAGCTGATCTCTTCAAGGGTCATGGTTTTAAATATCAGCCATATATTGATGATGCCTACCATATAGCTCCATCCCCAACCCCTGCCTAGAATTCCTGACAAAGAGCAAAGAGCCTGCTCACTCTTTCCTTTTGAATGATATCTGAAGCTTTCTGTGTCCAAAACCAAACTCCAAATACTGACCCCCTAAATTATGCTTCTCCATTTTTCCTTAGTAAAGGGCATTTCTAGACTTTCACTTGCTCAGGTCAATAATTTTGGAGTCCATCCTTAACTCCGCTCTTTCTATCATGCCTCAGATCCAGTCGATAAACAAATCATGCCAGTTCATGCCTTCAAGAACTGGCCATTTCCTAGAACATATGCTAATGTGCCTAAATGATTACCATAATTTTATCCTTTGAAATTCATTTAGAGTTTAGAAACACCTGCAAGTCACAACAAGTTTTATGACTATGGTTTGTAATAAAATCTGTATAATTCACATTTCAGTCAAAAATTAAATATAAATATAAAATAGGAATGGCTTTCTTGAGTGATTTATAAATATCCCTGAAAGCCAATTCTAAAATAATAGTTTAATAAAATGAGGAGCATCAATGTAATAAATATATAACTTACCAAATTATCACTAACAAGGATGATATTTATTTAGTTTCATAGATTCAGGATTATTGTTTAAAATTTATTACTATTCTTCACACCCATAATTTATAATAACATTTAATGAATAAAACAAACACTTATCTATTGCTCTTTCATGTTGATGAGAGTATTGATTCTGGAACCACGCTGCCTGAGTTCAATACTGGAGCTATCATTAGCTCGAGAGGTATGTTCTCATAGACAAGTTCCTTAAATATTCTGTGCCTCAGTTTTCCTGTCTGTAAAATGGGGTAATAGTGCTTACCCCAGGATTTCTTACTAGGTTCACATGCATTCATGTACCTAAATGTTTAGGATAGTGTCTGGCACAGAGTAAGAGGTAGGAATGGTGCTAGGAATAAAATAATTATATGTCACAGTTTTTGTTACCAGAAGCCCTCAGGGAACTTAGGGCTTAATAGAAAATCTGAAAGGTTAAAGACATTGTGAGGTTTTTAGAGATTGTTCAAGACAACCATAAAAGAGCTATTTGAAGGCAATATGTATTAGTTATCCACAAAGTGAGAGAACTGGCTAACAAATGCCACTGACATTCAAATGAGAGAAAAACATTTGTTCTATTGACAACCATCTAAGATAATTTATAATGAAATTTTTGTGTTTTAAATCTTTGGTTTCAATTTTAATAAAACTGAGCTCTGTACTCCTAAAACTGCAATTTTGACATCTGACTATGCAGAAGCATAGGATTTTAGTACAAACTGCTAATTACAGAGCTTTGATTAGATGCTATAGGAAATATAGATACCTATTTATGTGCATTAAGAAGCTGCCATTTATATTGGTACCACTACCCACTGAACTATCACAGTATTCATCAAGTTATTTTATGTGTACATGTAGTCTAAATTTATTACGCTCCTAAGTCGCTTCAGTCGTGTCCGACTCTGTGCGACCCCATAGACGGCAGCCCACCAGGCTCCCCCGCCCCTGGGATTCTCCAGGCAAGAACACTGGAGTGGGTTGCCATTTCCTTCTCCAATGCGTGAAAAGTGAAAGTGAAGTCGCTCAGTCGTGTCCGACTCTTGGCGACCCCATGGACTGCAGCCCACCAGGCTCCTCCTTCCACGGGATTTTCCCAGCAAGAGTACTGGAGTGGGGTGCCATTGCCTTCTCCGAAATTTATTATAAGGAATGTCGATTATATATCATTGTGGGCTTTTCTTCTTCTTGGCACGATTATACATTTATTGAAGATGTATAGTTAATCAACAATAGTAACTGAATACCTACTCTGAGCAAGACATGGTCATCTGCTAAAAACATGCATGAATTCATGCACTGTCAGTCATGTCTGACTCCTTGCAACCCCATGGATTGTAGCCCACCAGGCTCCTCTGTCCATGGAATTTTCCAGGCAAGAACACTGGAGTGGGTTGCCATTCCTACTCCAGGAGATTTTCCCACCCAGGGATGAAACCTGCGTCTCCTGCATTTACCACTGTGCCACGTCGGAAGCCCTTGCTAAGAACCTATATCACCAAATAAAAATGCAAGATTGCTATAGTGATGTCACTGTTTATGCCTTTCAGATAGACATCCTCTCCTGAATGGAATTAATTGCCATTAGTCCCAGAACTGTGAAGTTCTGTATTAAAGTAGATAAAGTGTTTTCAAAATCTGTCCTCAGTAAAGAGGGGAAAAAAGAACTAAAACATTTTTCTCACTTTTTCCCTTAGTTGGCCCGCCACAACAAACTTTTACAGCAGATGCTCAAACCAGGATCCGATCCAGATGATGGCGATGAAGCCTTGAAGTATTATGCAAACCATACCGCACAGATTGAGGTAACCATCAGTGGGCCCAACTGTGAAAAGATATGTTTGCTTTCTCTTTCAGACCATTTTTATAATTGTTTCCTTGAACAATGACGTAGAATTGAGTGATGTAAACTGTCAAAGTATCAACATATATACCAAAAGAGGAGATGTGAGGGGTGGTCTATAAGAAATCAATGTGCACATCTTTCAAAATTGTCTTTCTTTTTTGACCTGAACTCCATGTAAATTCTCTTTTGTAAATAATAAAGTTGTTTTTATTTTCTTTTGGTCCTGGAAGATATTTTAGAGACAGGATTACTATAATAGATTCTATCATTCAGGAAATTGTTTCTTTTAAAAAACTGTGGAAGGCTTATTAAAGAAGAGCTCTCTGTGTAAGAAAGTGTACAGAAGGGTGGGAAAAACGGAAGGCACTAGTAAAGTTTTCATATTGATAGCATGGACTTGAAATGGCTTAACAGTTTCCATTTCAGTCTGCAGCAGTTGACCCCACCCCCATAAATGAGCCCTTACTTAAGGGCTGGTGGCAGTTTTGGAGGTGTGGATCCACATGGCCTTAATCATTATGTGTTGTGAGAACCATCTGGCTGTCATTTACTAGCTATGGTATCATTTTGACACTGGTTGGCAGAGATGATCAGGCAGAAGTGAATAGAATAGTTGACGCCTGTCAAGGTAATTTACATTCATGCATTCATCCACTTCGGCAGATATTTTTTAGTTTTTAGAAGAGTGCACAATGGCATTACCGCTGTTAACTCTCAGGGTACATAATCACTGTACCTTCTTGTTTACTGTTGCCAAACCTTTGCAATAATGATCATTATTACCTTGTGTTGCAAAGTGGATCCCTTGCTCACATTTATGAACATTAATAGCTTTGGTGGGAGACTTGACCTAGTGCAACCCACGAGCTGGGGTTTTTGCACCCACAGCAAAAACATTGCTCACTATCTCAAGTGCTTAGGGGCTGAGAAGCCAGATAAATTGATACAAATAGATCATCAAACCACCAAGTTTCTATTTAAGGTCCCAGAGGCCAAAGAACAAGGTTAGTAATTAGAAGAGAATATGAGGAATAGATGAAATAGCCAGTGGGCCAGAGGTAGGGGTTGAATTAATACCTCTCTGTAAGAACTGGGGACTGCGGTTGGAGTTAGACTTCTGTGGGGTCTCAGCGGTGAGGAGAGATTTAGCTGTGAATACATACATTCTATAAATGTTTACTGAGCCTTTACTCTCTACCAGTTACATATACATAGAGAATATCATTCTGTATAGTAATTGTATAAACAAAGGATATTTAAAGAAAATAGTATTTAACTGTGCCTGGGGTATTTCAGGGTAGATTTCACAAAGAAGGTTGTCATAAAATATATATTAAAGGATCGAGTAGAGGTTTCTTTCTACTAAAATTTGGGCATGGGATTCCAGGTAGAATTGAATGAAGGGAAAGAGAAAGAACATAGGAAAGGAAAAGATTCTCTTCAAAGATTATTCAAATTGCTGTTTGGAGAAAGCACTGGAAAAGGGAATGAGGCAAGGGAAGCAAGTAGATGAGATAGGAAGATAGAAAAGAGAGAGATGGTGGTATTGAAGATGACAGATTGGAGGAAATAGAGACACTGTATGTTACATCACACACATATGCATATACACAGGGCTTGATGCTTGGTGTTGGATTCTGCATGTAAGGTGAGGGAAACACTGGGGAAAGGATGCCCCCTGGGCTTCTGGTTTGAATAAATGGACAGAAATTGGTGTTATGCACAAGGATCCTAACTTTGGCAGTTAAAATGTTCTGGAAGGTCATTTGTTGATTCTTGGATAAATTGAATTTGAGGTGACTTGAGGAATGCATGAAGCTGGATATAGAAGTTATAATCTGGACTGATGATCTAAACTCTTCATGTTGACCAACCTCATGCTTATTCAAAGACCAGCTTATATCACCTCTGCATTCATTTATTTTATCCCACTATACTCCCACAGGCATTTTGATCATTCTATTTTTTTAAGGTATCATGTTGGAATACTGTTAGGTTCTTCTGGGTCACTGGCCCCCTACTTGAGGCAGGGACTGCTCTTAATCACCCTTTTATTTCAATACTGAACACTGTTCTTGAAGCATCAGTTCAGTTCAGTTCAGTCGCTCAGTCGTGTCCAACTCTTTGCGACCCCATGAATCGCAGCACACCAGGCCTCCCTGTCCGTCACCATCTCCCGGAGTTCACTCAGACTCATGTCCATCGAGTCCGTGATGCCATCCAGCCATCTCATCCTCGGTCGTCCCCTTCTCCTCCTGCCCCCAATCCCTGCCAGCATCAAAGTCTTTTCCAATGAGTCAACTCTTCGCATGAGGTGGCCAAAGTACTGGAGTTTCAGCTTTAGCATCATTCCCTCCAAAGAAATCCCGGGGCTGATCTCCTTCAGAATGGACTGGTTGGATCTCCTTGCAGTCCAAGGGACTCTCAAGAGTCTTCTCCAACACCACAGTTCAAAAGCATCAATTCTTCAGCGCTCAGCCTTCTTCACAGCCCAAATCTTGAAGCATAGCCTCAGAATAATAAATATTGTTGCAAATAATAGTTTGTCTGTATATTATAGGCTTAAAGACCCTGGGAAATAGCAAGGACCTTACGGGTTACCTAGTCTGTTCACCAGTCCAAGGAGGAGTTGCTTTGCAAAGATCCTGTTTCGGCTTTAAATTCTTCCTGTGACAGCCATCTCACTACTTCAGGAGGAAACATCTGATTTGGAATAGCTAATAATTAGAAAATTATTTTTTGGTAACACACACAATCCAGCCCACTTTCATGTTTGCCTGCTGTTCAGACTGTTTGCTCCCCCGTCACCATGATAGCTTGGTTCAGACATTTGAGGTGCCATCGTGATTACAAAATTGCAAGCCTTTATAGATTGGGGTTCATGCTTTTTCACTTTGAATTTCCCAGGACTCCTCACCTAAGGCCTGAATAAGCATGTGTGGTATAAGTGTATTGAAAAAAGCATCCCTTTTTTGGCTTTTTGCTGTTAACACATCCCCATCTCTTTCAGTACTCCCTCCAGTCTGTCAGTGTCCCTTGTGAAATGTAACAACCAGGATCAAACATAACATGTCACAAAGGGGCTGAAAAGCTTGGCTTATAGTCATCAGGACATTATTTCTTAAATGCATCTGGAGAATTTTTTTTTTTTAATGTTTGGCACTATTTGAACCAGTAAACCATTTTTTCCCATGTAGTTGCTTACCATACCAAATACTTCCAATTTTTATTTTGTATGACTGATTTTTTTAACCTATGTTCCAAGAATTTTTATCTACCACTACAGATTTCTTCTTTGTTTTATGATAGTATTCTAGTATGTGGTTTGTATATATAACATATCATTTAGGATAGTTTCAATTACAAGTAACAAAATACCAGGCTAATAGTTTTTAAACAATAAAAATATTTGATTTTCCCTCATAATGGGAAGTCTGGAGGTACCAGTGGTTCTATAATTGATTCAATGATGCAGTGATGTCTTCAAACACTCAGACCTTTTCCATATTTTCAGCTAAGTCTTTCTTATTGTGTGGGTGCTGTCTCACCTCATGGTTGCAAAATGGCTGCCAGAATTTCAAGTAGCATTATCACCCTTTTTTTCTAAGCAGGGAGAAAGAGGGTACTGATGAAAAAGAGCTGGTGTGTTGTATATTTGATCTTTTGTTTGTCTCATGTGGCTTCTGTCTTTTCTAGAAGGAAAATCTCCCTTGAGAGCACCTCTAGCCCCAGGATATTTCTCCTTATGCCTCATTTTCCAGAAATAGGCCAAGTGCTCATGACCATACCAGTCAGTAGCACAGGGAGAGAGAATGACTCTTTTAGCTTAGACTAATTTCTGATTAATTCTTGAGGGCTAGGCAGAGCACATCAGTGTGAACCTTGACAGGCAGTCTGCACGAACGCTTGTGACATAGGGACTCTGTATGAAATCATTTAACTTGTTTTTCTGTCTAAAGCTAAACTGTGATCAGGGCTTCCCAGGTGGCCTAGTGCACCTGCCGGTGCAGGAGATGCAGGTCTGCTCCCTGGTCTAGGAAGATCCCCTAGAGAAGGAAATGGCAACCGACTCCTGAATTCTTGCTTGAGAACGCCATGGACAGAGTCCAGGGGGTCACAAAGAGTCAGATATTACTCAGCAACTAAACAACAAACTGTTACCAATACCAAATTAGAGAAGTTCAAAACAACAAATATTCACATCTGAGTGTATGCTTGAATGAGTTACACATAAAAATATGTTTGCCATTATCAGGAAAACATTTTAATGACATAAAACATTTTTCTCTGTAGAATGCAGGGCACATTATGTTGTATATGTCATTTGTTCCCCAGTAGCCATTTTTAGGAAGAATAGGCTAAGAGCAGGATAAAAATATAACAAGTGCTGTGCTTAAGGTTACATAGCCAGACACTTCCCAGTGAAGACCCTCTTAGCTGTCTGATGTACTTCATGAAGATAAAAATGGGTGGCCAGAGTTTAATGTTAATTGAGAAAGATTTTGGTTTTTGTTATTTACAGTATAGTATAATACTGATGATAGATTAGTCTGATTAATTTCTCTCATTTAAAGAGAATAATATACAGGACTATTTCAGATATTTCAAGTTGGCATATTTTTTCATAGCTGAATTCATAAAGTATCGTTATTGAAGCCGTGCTAAAAGCAGAAAGTCGTCTAAGATTCTCCAAAGCTTAAAACAAATGCAAATTAATGTTTTTCAGATCGTTCGGCATGACAGGACAATGGAGCAAATAGTGTTTCCTGTCCCCAATATATGTGAATACCTCACGCGAGAATCCAAGTGTCGCGTATTCAACACCACAGAGAGGGATGAGCAGGGAAGTAAAGTGAATGACTTTTTCCAGCAAACTGAAGATCTCTACAATGAGATGAAGTGGCAGAAGAAAATCAGGAGTAAGTTCATTGAACCAAAATGATCTGAGCATAATGAAAATGTTTTGAGCATAACGATAGATACACCAGTACTTTGGGATACATGACAGGGTTCGTTTCAATTGGCTCTTAAATTCTTGCCGTCTGATGTTACTGAAATCACTTATAAGCTTAAGCATGTAAGCTCTGTCTGCAGTTGGAGCCAAGACACCTGTGGCTTAAGAAACATAGAAGGTTCTGACTAATTAGATCATCTTTTAGTGCTGATCCTATAGTTTTACAAATATTATGACATCCAAGATTGCAGCTGTGGGTTTCAGCTGTGGAGCAGCTGCAGGTTTGAAGTCCATGAATAGGCCTTGATCGGCCTTAACAATCAGTGAACAGAGTGGAGAGATCCTGGCATAGACATGCCTGTCCTCTTGTATCTGTGATCTTATGATCAGGTAGACTGTTGAGTGTTTTTTCTGAAACTCATTCCTTTTTTCAACATATCTGAATCTTGCCAAGTCGAAGTAAAAATTGTGTGACACTTGTATTCAAACCAGGCAAGCTTATAATGTAACTCTTAAAAGTTACCATCTTATAGTTCCCCTTACTTATTTCTCAGGTTTAAGTCTATTTGGAAATATGTAACAACCAAAATGGGAAAACAATCTGAAAAAGAATAGATACATGTATATGGATAACTGAATCACTTTGCTGTACACCTGAAATCAACACAACCTTGTTAATTAACTACACTCCAATACGTTTTAAAAAGTTTTTTAATAAGACCACAAAAGGATTTAAAATTTTTTCAATTCTAAAATAAACTTTACTTTCCCAGATGAGAAATATCATGAGTTTTTAATAAAAATCGTTGGGGTAAAACTTTTGATTAGGTCTTTTCTGACTGTTGGAGAGATTTTCCAGACAACAGGCATATGTTCTCAATACTTCTGTTCAACAGTGTTGCATCATTTTAGTTTCCTGGGAACGTCAGTGATTATGGTTTATGAATTTGGTTGAGCTTGAGACATAACATCCTTGAATAAAGATTGTAGCATGCATTGTCAGACTTTCTTAGCAGGATACTTGGAGAAAAAAAATTACTCTCCCATAGACTTTCCCATGAAGAACCTTATGGAATTCAGAGAAACTTAGGTATTCAGAGTACATAACAGAAACTCAATTTGAAAATCATTCGTTTTATTCCTGACAAAAAGTAAACTGGATAATGAGCTAGTGCTTGTGGGGTCTGTGTTTTTGAGATAAATATTTTGTCATTTGTCAAAAAAAATCCTTAAAATAATTTCCAGTGTACAGTTTACTTTTAAAATTTGGAAGTAGCTTATGATGAGGTTTTAGACAGAATCTAATTCATTTGATGGATTTGTTGTTACAAATGTATGTATCAACATCTTCTAATTTTGTCTTAATATTCTGCTTTTTAAATGCGGACTCCTAATTCAGGAATGATGAAAATGCAAATGCTTACAATTTATGACACATTAGTCAGCTAAATGCCGTAGCTAATCATAGCCTACTCCGGTGCTGGAATGCTCTATTCCAAGAGAAAGAAAACAGATGTACTGAAGGGAAGTGTAGTTTATAAATAAGCAGCAGATTTGAGATTGGAATTCTCAGAACATACTTTGAAAAGCTTAAAATTTCTATTTGAAAATTTAGATGGCTTTTCCCCTCAATTGACTCTTAATGTTTTAAACCTAATGTTAAACTATTAAGAGTTAGACAGTGGACAAGACCTGAATATGTTGTGTGACAAACTTGTAAGCATGACCTGTCTGTTCGGTTTTTTAGGAGAGGTGAAAGAAACTGAGTTTTGGCTTATGAAAATTTTATTCAGTAGATGCATCTATCAATTCATTTCTGGTGACAGATACAGAATCCCACTTCTGAAAATATTCAGCAAAACCTCTCCCACTTATTGGTAGTTTTTGTTGTATCTTTCACTTTTGCTGTTGCAAACCCAACAACTTCTTGGGAAGCATAAAGGTTTAAAACTTAGGTAATATTATAAATCACTAGTTCTCAGTAAGCAGTGCTATGCCATGCTATTAAGTTTCAGAGTTTCAGGTAACTGGGACTGTGATTTTAAACTCTCACCAGAGATACATCTGTGCAAAGGGTGAGGGTTTTATTTTACTTTAAGACAGGGAAGTGAGACCAATTAATTGATATTACTAAATTACACAGCAGTGTATACCATTCCATTAAAAGGGGCCCCAGGTGACTGCTAAACTGCCTTCGCCCAACCTGCTCTAGGGATATATTAAAGAGAATTAACCCAGAGTCATCTTTTCTGACCAGAATTAGCAGTTGCAGAATTACTCACCCTTCTACAATAGCTTAGGTGTAAACTGGCTAAAGAAAAGAAGGAATCAAATGGAAAACTCCTTTATGGTATTGATGATAAATATTCTAAACTAAGTTGCATTAAATGTTTGTTTATGTATGCTTTTATAGTAGTTTGCAAAAATGCATTTAGGAAGATGTTATTTCAGTAGGGCTCTGGTATTGAAATCAAAATTCATTTTCTTTTCTGTCCCACCATGCCTCTTTCTCACCAGGTAATCCTGCCCTGTTCTGGTTCTCAAGGCATATTTCTCTTTGGGGGAGCATCTCCTTCAACCTGGCTGTGTTCATCAACTTAGCTGTGGCTCTCTTCTACCCATTTGGGGATGATGGAGATGAAGGTAAGTGCTTGTCTGTCTTTAAATGATAAGTATGTTAGAGTCTAAAAACAATACTTTTGATGCACGCCTTAACTATTTAGATCTCCCCAGTTACAACAATTTCATTCTTGTTAAATAGCTTTTCTTTATTCACTGGAAACAGAATGATCGTAAGTAGAATAGGCAGAAAATGATGGTCAATATAAATATTTTTCAAGAAATTCATATACAGAAGAGCTATATTGATAAATAAGGCAAGAAAAATATTTCTACCTTACTTTGTGAGCAAAAGCATTTTATGTATCATCTCAATCTTATAAATACATGGGAAAGTGAGAGATGTATGCCAAAATGTTGATTGTGATAATCTTAAGCAGTAGAATCTCTATTTTACTCTCTTTTCTTTGCTTTCGGTATTGTCTAAGGATTCTACAGTGAGCATGCAGATAATTTGAAAAATAATTTTAAATGTACAGCATAAGGCAGATTATAATAATAGAGCACAAAGGATATTGACCATGAAGTTAATATTATCAAACTGCTGATACATGAGGTTTTGCAAAAGCAAAGACAAGAAAAATGATCCCATGTTAAGTGAAACGGGAAATAGTAGGAGAGATACACTAAAGGCTGTGGAAATTAAGTTTTCTTTAAATCTGGAAAAAGAACGTGGGAGAATATGTCACAATCTGTATCCTGATTGGGATACAATCGGGTAGATAACTTTGGAATGGGTATTGAAAGAATGGCTCAGAGAACAGGATGAGAGATACCAGCAAATAATAACCACAAGATGCTTTTGTATCTCATCAGTTTATAGGATTATGTGAGAATTTAATGAGATGTTGTAGGTAAAGAATTAAAAATAGCAACTAGTAATCATATGATACCAAAAAAATAAAACTTGAATTTGCCACTCATCTTCAGCTATTTACATAGCACTTATATTTTATCTGGGCTTCCCTAGTGGCTCAGACAGTAAAGAATCTGCCTGTAATGCAGGAAACAGAGGTTCAGTTGGGTTTAGGAGATCCCCTGGAGAAGGAAATGGCAACCCTACTCCAGTATTCTTGCCTGGAGAATTTCATGGACAGAGGATCCTGGTGGCCTGTAGTCCATGGAGTCACAAAGAGTCAGACACGACTGAGCGATTAACACTACTACTACTAATCATTTGATAAAGCTTAGCTGTTGTTGTTACAAGGTGAATATTAGTACTACAAAGAGAAGCTCAGTGGAAATGAGGGTATGAGACGAGCAAGAGCTGTTTAAACCTATTTCAGATCTGAGTAGGAAGGGGCGTGAGCAGGAAGGGAAATGGGAGTGCAGAAGTATTTTGCTATTTCTAAGGTCTGTTGCAGATGGCAGATAGCAAAGTTCTAGCCTTTGGGTATAATCTGAGTAGTTATAGAAAGGTTTATTTTTTTTAGAAGGTACGCCAGTGCTAATAAAAGCATATTTGACAAGGGAGTAGATGTGTGAGTTAAATAGCAATGAAAACATAGCAAATATGTGGCCGTCCATTGTGGGGAAGTTACAAATACAGCAGGAAGTGGGAACAGCTCTCTTCACTGTGTTTAGTCTCATTTAGTGATGATAGCCCTCTTGGCACAAAAGAACATGACTTTCGTAAGGAGAGCAGTCCAGCCTGAAATGATAAATTAGTATCATCTGCACACGGAATGCTAACTAGATTGTAGCATCCTGGTAAGTAGAGCATAAAGTCTTAGATATAGAAGCAGTTCTGGAAATCATCTAATACCAAATCATCATCGACACATAAAGAGATGGAAGCCCAGAGAACGGCAGATCTAAGACTAGACGGTTAAAGCATTTGTTTGTGCTCTCAGACTTTCCTGCAGGATGATTAGGTTAGAAGCGTGTCAATAACAGGTGCCCCTTTATACAGGGGCATCATCGTCCCTAAGTTCTATGCCATGATATACCTTACAAGACCACCAGAGCCAAAGTATATAGCCTGTGCTGCCACCTATTATACGTTAAATATAATGGTGACAGGCACGGGTACCCCTCTGAACATCTGCTCTTTACTCGTTGAGGAGAAAGTAAAGCGTCTGATACATTTTTTTCATATTTGCCTGACTAATAACAGTTGTAATAGTATGGCTAATGATGATAATAGCAACTGTTATTGTTTACCGTTTAGATTGGATCAGGCAAAGGGCTAAGCACGTCGTGTACATAATTCCATGTACTCTTCCTGACCATTCTATAAAGTAAGTACTTCATCCTTCTGGATGAAGAACTTGAGGCTTTGGAAGATTTGACCAGAAATTCAGGAGTCTGAAAATACATACTTTTTAACAAGTTTCCCGAGGAGTTCCTAATACAACTGGTCCTTGAACAAGAACTTGAAACCACATATATGGTAAAACTGGGAATGAGGCCCCAGCCTCAGAAAGAAAAGAGACCAGGCAGGAAGACAAGGTGTGTCCTCATCGGGTGCAGGTGTGCACTTTACTCTTCGAATAGGACTGAGTAGAGGTGAACAGCAGTGATCAGGGTGGAGGCTCCCTCTCAAGTATCTGTGTGTGGGTATGGCGCTAAGGGGGAAGGGAGAGCATGAGCTGCCGTTTTGGCAGTATGGAACCCCAAGGTTATATGTGGATAATCTGATTACAGTTCTAGATGAGTTATTTTATTCTAGCTCCATGAATAAGGTTGCAGTTTTGATCAGGATTAGCTGAGCCTCTAACCTCCAGTTACATGCTATGCATAGCTGAGAAGGCTGAAAAAGCAAAGTTAAGACTGATTACTGTACTTGGCCCTCAGAACTGGCTGGAGAAGGTAAATTCTGTGGTGGACATGCAAGTTTCTAACACTGGATTTTGTCAAGCATAGACTGGATGACTCCTTGACTGGGACGCTTTGAGATGATTTAAAGATGAATTAGTTGATCATTAAGATTCCTTCCAAAATGTGCTACAAAAAATGATGGGAATGTGTCAGAGAACACAAGATTCAACTTGAAAGGTCTCCCAGTGGCCAAGCCTGTGGAAATTTTGAGATAAAAATAGTTACAGTAATACATAATAACCCACAGAATAAAATAAGAATCCGGGAATCCATACTGGTAGAGGAGAAAGCTCTTCCTTACAATAGTATTCCTGTTAATCAGTGTAGAAAGAGTAATAGAAATAGAATGTTGCTGTTTGGCAAATACCATATAATAGTAATAATCATCAGTGGATGCTAAAATTAACAGAGAAGTGTTAGATCAGAAAGTGAAATGAGAAACAGGATATTGATGTAGTCAAAGTATTTCCCCATAATATACTTTATTATGAAAGAGAGTGACTTTAAAGTGCAGAAATCACTTTAATTATGTGATCAATGTTAATGTCACCAGTGAAGAGACACAGCAACATCAGGTGCCTCTTGACATGATGTGCTGACAAGGATATGGCATCTTTTGACAAAAATGCATAAAGGGAGGAAATTTCAGACAAATGCAGAATGAGAAATATTCTGCAAATTAATTGGCCAGTACTCTTGAAGCTTGTGAAGTCCGAGGAGTGCTGAGGAATTAAAAGAGACTAAGACATGACAGCTAAATGTGATGTGTGATCCTGGTTCAGAAAAGAAGACGTTTTTTGTGCAGTTCATGAACTTTGAATAAAGGTCTGTAGATTAAAGTGATTGTTGTTCAGTCACTAAGTGTCCAGCTCTTTGCGACTCCATGGGCTGCAGCACGCCAGGCTCCTCTGTCCTCCACTATCTCCTGCAGTTTATTCAAATTCATGTCTATAGAGTCAGTAATGGTATCTAACCATCCCATCCTCTGCTGTCCCCTTCTCCTGTTGTTTTCAATCTTTTCCAACATCAGAGTCTTTTCCATGAGTCAGCTCTTCACATCAAGTAGCCAAAGTATTAGAGCTTCAGCTTCAGCATCAGTCCTTCCAATGAATATTCAGGGTTGATTTCCTTTGGATTGACAGATTTGATTCTCCTTGCGGTCCAGGGACTCTCAACAGTCTTCTCCAGCACCACAATTTGAAAGCATCAGTTCTGTGGTGCTCAGCCTTCTTTACAGTCCAACTCTATTAATGTATTAGTTTCTGGACATTGATCATTGTTGTGTGATTATGTAAGGTGTCGATATTTGGAGAAGCCAAGTAAAGAGTCAATGAGAATTTTGTATTATATTTGCAACTGTAACATTAGTCAGAAAGAGTTCTACAATTAAAAGTTAAAAAAGAAAAAATAAGTAAATATGAGGATTCCATCCAGCTCTGAGGTTCCTAGATTCTGGGCAGAAGTTGATCACAAAATCACCTGGTGAATCTTCAGCCAGAAAAAAAGACCTGTGGTCCAAACGGGCCACCTTTTTCAACCCCAGATCCTAATACAAGCTGCTCGGGAGTCACTTTGGCTAATGTGTCAGGTGAGGACAGAGAGGCTGGCAGCGAGGGGAATGGGCTGTGTATGCTGTCTCCAAGGGTATTTTCTAGCCTGAACACACAGTAAGCTTGTGGAAGTCACTTGTGTCCAGATATCTGGTTCATGCTTACGTTATAATATTAACTGAGAGAACAGTGTCTGCCTTCAACCAGGGTAGTAGCATATGATAATAAAAGGGAGATACTTAATGGAAGGTGATTCTCAGAGTTCCAGCTTGTCAGATGTCCACCCTCCCAATGCCTACTGCAAATAATCTCTTTCCATAGTCAGGCTTTGCAGAGCTTTCTTTGAATTTCTTCAAGAATCCAGGGCCTGTTGGTGTGGCTGTAGATTTTGGTGTGGGTTTCCTTGTTTGGTTGATTAATGTATATGCTTAACATATGCTTCTCTAAAAATGAAACTTGTGCCAAAGTTAGGTAATGAGGTCATGCTGGTTGTGGCTGAAGCCACAGCTATTGATGCTAAGGAATCTCCGAGATGTCCACTCAGAAGTTGAGCATTGTCATGCCAACGATCCCTGCCCAGTTTGGCAAAGGCAGAGGGGTTAGCAGAGAATTGTGCCTTCTTATATTCATTTAGCTGGAGAAGGCAATGGCAACTCACTCCAGTACTCTTGCCTGGCAAATCCCATGGACGGAGGAGCCTGGTAGGCTGCAGTCCATGGGGGCGCTAGGAGTCGGACATGACTTAGTGACTTCACTTTGACTTTTCATTTTCATGCCTTGGAGAAGGAAATGGCAACCCACTCCTGTGTTCTTGCCTGGAGAATGCCAGGGACAGGGAGGCTTGTGGGTTGCCGTCTATGGGGTTACACAGAGTTGGACACGACTGAAGAGACTTAGCAGCAGCATATCCATTTAGCATGTGATTTTTTAAAAATACTGTGTTCAAATTTGGGATGTCATTCTTTTTCCCTCAAGTGCTTTGTGTTAAAGGAAATAAATCTTCAAGGTGATTTTAATTCATTTACCTTAATAACAACCACTGATAGAGGGTGGCTGGATGCCAGACACTGTGCTCAACCCTAGAGATACAAACACTGGGAAAACTGACCTTGTCCTCAAGGAGCTTATAGTCTAGTTAAAGGATGAAGAAAGGAGTGAGACACAATAGTAAAGAACACCCATAGATTTATCTAATTTTCCTTAGCCAGATTGAGAAGGGGGAAATAAGAAGTCCTTATAAGTCTCTGCTGGAGGCAGAGGAGTGGAGAGGGGAGTAAGATGCAGCATGTTTTATAAGTTAGCGGTACCCGACCATTTGGCTTCCCTGGTGCCTCATGGGTAAGGAATCTTCCTGTAATTCAGGAGAAATAGCTTGATTCCTAAGTTGGGAAGATTCCCTGGAGGAAGGCATGGCAACCTACTCCAGTATTCCTGCCTGGAGAATCCCATGGACAGAGGAACCTAGTGGGCTACAGACCTTGGGGTTGCAAAGAGTTGGACATGACTGAAGCAACTTAGCATGCACACACAACGTTTTTGGCACCAGGGACCAGTTTCATAGAAGACAATTTTTCCCTAGACCATCGCATGTGAGCTATGGAGAGTGGCTGTAAATACAGATGAAGCTTCACTCGCTCAGTACTGGTTTGTGGCCCAGGGGTTGGGAACCCCTGCTATAAGTAAACTTAAAAAAATAAAATAAATAAATAAAACAAGTCAGTGTGAAGTACATAGGAGAGTAGAATTGAAGTCTCCAGTGTTTCTATTTGAATTTTCTTTTATTACGGACAAGTGTTATACTGTAATATTTTAAAATGTATAGAATGAATTCTTAAATTTTTTTCTATTATAAAAGAATACATGATCATTATAGAAAATTAATACAAATATCAAGAAGACAGTCCCCTCTTTCCACCGTTAATGGCTAAAAAACGGCTTTGACAGTCTACTGTCTTCTAAAGTTTGTCAGAGGATTTCAGTTTATTTTTCTAGCTGAAGATCAAATCTTCAGCTAAAAACCAATATGATCATTCTTACAAAATATAATTACAAATTGTTGTCAATTGACAATAGTGTAAATAGCCATTTAAGTAACTTTTAAATTTATTTACTCTTCGCAAACACATATTTAACATTAAACTATGTGCAAGGTACTAAGCTAGACACTGTTTGAGTTCTCTCTACAAAGGGATCAAATGTCCAGTTTTAAGTTCATGGTTATAATTTCTCATTGGATCAAGAGGAAATCTCAGTAAGCCAGATATTGTCTGAGAAAGGATGGTCAAGTTGTGGTTAGCTTATCAGGCATTAGTGACAATGTACAGTGTGACTAGCAGTGCCAAAGTTGAGACTTTTAAAATAAGAATGTCACACCAAGACATTGCTTATGAATTATACTGAAGAATCTAGTGATTGGATGAGAGTTAAGTGTGCAAAGATGTTGGCAGTTTTACTAAACCTAAGAGTGAAGCTCCACAACTTGGGAAATTTATAACTAGAGATGGACTTACTCAAAACGAGCTCACAGGTTATGTTTCTATTTATAGTCAACAAATAAGTGGTGCTTCCCAGGTGGCACTAGTGGTAAAGAACCTGCCTGCCAACACAGGAGATGTAAGAGACTTGGGTTCGATCCCTGGGTCAGGAAGATCCCCCAGAGGAGGGAATGGCTACCCACTTCAGTACTCTTGTCTGGAGAATTCCATGGACAGAGGAACGTGGCGGGTCCATGGGGTTGCAAAGAGTTAGACACGACTAAGCAACTAACACTTTTACTTTCACACACACATATATATAAATACACTTGTGTGTTTTAACAGTGAAAGTTTAGGTGTGTTTCCTTAAAGAATGGATATTTTACATTCTGAATCTATAACTTAAAAACACTTTTTAAGCTTTAGTTTTGTCTGTGCTGGGCCTCCATTGCTGCTCGCAGGCTTTCTCCAGTTGTGGTGAGCAGGGGCTGCTCTTCATTGCAGTGAGAGAGCTTCTCGTTGTGGTAGCTCCTGTTGTTGCAGAGCACACAGGTTGCAAAGAGGCCTGCAGTAGTTGCAGCACTTGGACCCCCAGACTCTAGAGCACAGACTCAACAGTTGTGGCACAAGGGCTTAGTAGCTCAGAGGCACGTGGGATCTTCCTGGATCAGGACTTGAACCCATGTCTCCTGCATTGGCAGGCAGATTCTTTACCCCTAAGCCACCATAAGAACTTGATAATAATTTAACAGGACAAGATATGCGTTCAGTGCCTGATTCCTGACTTATCTGAACTAGTAAGAAAATCTTACTAGTGGAAAACTAGTGGAAAATCCCTGTTTTGTTGTCTCCCCTCTGACTTCAACAGCCTGAATACACGTTTGAGGTCTAATCAGCCCAAGAGTGTTCCCCCTTAATTTACTTCTGCAAATATAGCATCACTTGACCTTCAGAGGGGGATTCCTTGAATACACATGTCGGTGCAAATATCAATAAACTGTCCTTTATTAAAAAAAGAAATGTATTTATAAACCCCTTCTGGCGCCATTTTTAAAGAAACTGTTGTTGCAATGGAGTTTAGTTTTGAAACATTTGGAGCTTTTGTTTTCTGATGAAGTAAATAGCTGAACATTATTTTTAGAAGTTGAGAAACACACACATATACCTATGTATTCATACACATAAACGCACTTGTTTGTTTTAACAGTTAAAGATTAGGTCTGTTTCATTAAAAAGTAGAGTGTGCATTCTGAATTCTTTAATGTAATGTAAAACCTTGATTATAATAAAACAGGACAAGGTATGCGTTCAGTGCCGGGTTCCATTTGGTTTAGCTGAATAGTTGATGGCCATTAGTCATTCATTTTGAATTAAGAGTCATTAAATGAGAAACCCCTATCCAAAGCATCTAGCATGACTCCCATTGGAAAGAAAGACACACAAGTTCCAGAACTAATGTAAGGAGCATTGACGAGCAAGTATTTAAGCAGCCTGGGATTCATCACAAGCTTTCTGGAAATGTAGGTGGTGCTAGTGGTAAAGAATCCAGCTGCCAACTCAGGTGACTTAAGAGACAGTGGTTTGATCCCTAGGTCCAGAAGATCCCCTGGAGGAGGAAATGGCAATCTGCTCCAGTATTCTTGCCTGGAAAATCCCATGAACAGAGGAGCTGGGGATGAGGGGGCTACATTCCATAAGATCATGAAGAGTCGGACACCACTGAGTGTCTGAGTACAAGAAATAACGAATAATGTATACAAAGACATCTCTAAATATACAGTGTGTTCAGTTAGTCACTCAGTTGTGTCTAACTCTTTGCAACCCATGGACTGCAGCATGCCAGGCTTCCCTGTCCATCACCAACTCCCGGAGCCTACTCAAACTCATGCCCATCACGTTGGTGATGCTATCCAACCATCTCATCCTCTGTTGTCCCCTTCTCTTCCCTCCTTCAATCCTTCCCAGCATCAGGGTCTTTTCCAATGAGTCAGTTCTTCTCATCAGGTAGCCAAAGTATTGGAGTTTCAGCTTCAGCATCAGTCCTTCCAGTGAATATTCAGGACTGATTTCCTTTAGGATGGACTGGTTGAATCTCCTTGTAGTCCAAGGGACTCTGAAGAGTGTTCTTCAAAACCACAGTTTAAAAGCATCAATTCTTCAGTGCTCAGCTTTCTTTATAGTCCAACTCTCACACCCATACATGACTACTGGAAAAACCATAGCTTTGACTAGACGGACCTTTGTTGGTGAAGTAATGTCTCTTCTCTTTAATATGCTTTCTAGGTTGGTCATAGCTTTTCTTCCAAGGAGCAAGCGTCTTTTAATTTCATGACTGCAATCACCAGCTGCAGTGATTTTGGAGCCCAAAAATATAGTCTGTCACTGTTTCCACTGTTTCCCCATCTATTTGCCATGAAGTGATGGGACCGGATGCCATGATCTTACTTTTCTGAATGTAGAGTGGGTTACTTTGAAATTCAGTATCTTACAACTTGTCTTGCTCTATTATATGAAGTTAGTTCAGTTCTGTCTCTCAGTCATGTCTGACTCTTTGTGACCCTGTGGACTGAAGCACACCAAGCTTCCCTGTCCATCACCAACTCTTGGAGCTTGCTCAAACTCGTGTCCATTGAGTTGGTGATGCCATCCAAGCATCTTATCCTCTGTTGTCCCCTTCTCCTCCTGCCTTCAATCTTTCCCAGCATCAGGGTCTTTTCCAATGAGTCAGTTCTTCACATCAGGTGGCCAAAGTATTGGAGTTTCATATATATAAAATAGAGTGGCAAATGATTTAACATTTTCCAGTTTTGTTCTTAGTAAAAATAAACTCCTTCCACATTTTACAGGTACTCTTTCACCGTTGTTCTCAATTCTACTTTGGATAGCAGTGGCAATCTGCACATCTATGCTGTTTTTCTTCTCCAAGCCTGTGGGTATTCGGCCATTTCTTGTGTCAATAATGCTGAGATCAATATATACAATAGGTCTTGGGCCTACGTTAATACTTCTTGGTGCAGCAAATGTAAGTACTTTATTTAGTTTTGTACTGTTTTAGATTAATTAAAAGTGTACTAAATATAAAAATGTAGCTTTATGCTTTAACTCTGTAAATAAATTCTAATTTATTGTAAATCTAAATTAAATTGAGTTTAATGTGTACCTTCTTCATTGACTTTTTTAGAGAAAGAAAAAATGACAAGTGAAAATTTTATATATTTAGGATGGTAGCATCTGGGGCATGACCCAGTTCTGCACTCAATTTAACCCAATCCAATTTTAATGCCTTTGGCATCCTATATGGGCAGCTATAGACAAAAATGACTCTGAGCCACTGTTAACATTCTAAAGTAACTTCTAAATCATCCAAGAAAGATTAAATTATATTCAATAGAATTTTAGAAGTGAGTATCTTTTATAAAATGACCAAAGGAAAAGGATTGCTATAACAGAAAATATGAAATTGGGCTTTTTAAAATGTGAACAACACCTATTAACTTGTGAAAGGCATAGATGAGATTAAGGTATTTTTCACTGAATTTTAAAATATTAGAACAAGGGAGCACATTTCACAACCTTAACTAGGTAAGTTTAAGATAAGTAAGCCAGACTACTATTGCAGATAGCAGTAATTTTGCCCAAGTGATAAAATTTTAAAGGGACTAAACAACTTTCTATATGGTACAGATGAAAAGGGATATTAAAAAACAATAAATCACCAAGTTGATGAAAGAACAAGTTGCATGTAGGCAAATAAATCTTGCTAATATGTCCACTGAATACCTAAGTACTTTCTTTTCTTTTCGCTGGGTTTCTAACATAATGTCCTATATTCTGGTATCTGTGTATCTGTATCTGGAATCTCCCTTTCTACATAAGTTCTTAAGAAGAATGAGTAATCATTCAAAGTCTGGAACATGATTCATACTCAACAAATGTTTCTTAGGTAATTTAAGTAATGAGCGAGTAGATGAATGAGTGAAAGATTATCTTTGTATTCTTACACATTTATAGTGCCTCACCATAAAAATGTGGCAAATATATATTGAAAATGAATAAATGAAATAATCAACTGAAGTTTTGAGAATTATAAAGCTGAGCTAGTGTAGCCAAATCTATGTTTCCGATCTCTATTATAATTATTCAAAAATTGAACATGATATATATGACAGATATGTACATATATATGTGGTGGATACATATATATATACACATATATGACAGATGTACTGATCTGTCTAACCTGGCATGCTACATTCCATGGGGTCTCAAAGAGTCAGACAGGACAGAGTGACTGAACTGAACTGAACTGATATGACAGATACCTTTATATGTTTATATATGTTAAACTAGAACATTCAGGTCACCATGTTACCAATTATTCCACAATTATTGTGAATAAAGTGAAGTATACTATACATACAAATAGTTTATCAGTAAAAATTCTATAAAGTACCAAATATATTTTTCTATAAGTTTCTTGAGGGCAGAGTTTGTCACATTCATAGATATAATCCTGTCCACCTCAGTCCTTGCCCCATTTTACTTTAATACCTAGCACTTAAATATTCAAAAATGGTTTACATGAACTGAACTTGTACTTTTTGTGCTTTGGAAATAAGCTAAGTTTGCAATATTTCCAGCAGGTGAGTTAAGGAATCTTCATGGCTTTGTCTGATTTTTCTAAGCCTATTACTACTTCCAGCTTATTATTTTTTCTTTAAAAAATACAGTGACTATTGAACCCTGTTATTTGAAGAAGCAAATAATATACATAAACTAATAGCTGATTCTCAATAAGACATTAATCCAAGTGAGAAAATTCAAACTTGATCAGTGAAATAATAGCTAGACAGAGTTAGACCCAAAATAACAGCATATATTGGGTCTCCAATAGAGGAGTTATGTTCTTGTCATCCAGAAGCTTCAAGAATATATAAAGAAATAAGGAATAACATTTTAAAGTCTATTGGGAAAACTGAAAACATTGGGAGTATTTTCCCCCTCGGGAGACAGGATAAAAAGATAACTTCTGCCTAGTTTGGTGAAAATAGCTCCACCATAAGAAATGAGTATTTGTTTGACTGACAAGTTTTATGCTTTAATTTCTTCATGAGAAGAAATCTACCTGGAAATAAAACTTTCTTATTAACTTTGTCAATCTGTTGGTACTCTAAAATGTTCAGAGCATAAAACACTTATTTGCACAACCCCTGAATAATGCATTATTATCTGCCTATCTAGAGCATGTTGACTGAAAAAGAAGTAATCAGCTTTCATTTGGGACAAATTAAATGGAATAATTGTAATTCTGATATGATAAATATTGATAGAGTTTTTATCTATAGTTTTAATATTATACAGTTAAATAGAAATGTTTTAGTGAGTGTCATTTATCTTAACATTTAACGTACAGGATCGTTATAGAACTATCTATGGTTTACCATTTCCTAGGAGGTAGGGGGAAAAAGAAAACAAACCAGTTGTGTTTGTACCTTAGATTTTAACATATTTAGTAACTTAATTTGCACTTAAAACATTACATTGTATAACAGGTGGAACTATAATTACTAAAAGTTATAGGTATCAGAAACAGGAAAAAAATGTCTACCTGAGAGTTAAGACTTAGTGAGAATCAGAATTTCAGACCTTAGGCAAATAGCATGCCTCAGAATTTCATTCTTTTCATCAGTAAAATGGGTTGTTGAGAAGATCAGTTCGGGAGATTAGTGTGAAGATTTAAAAAAGAAGAGCAGCAGTAATAATGATAAAACAGCAATGAAGGCTCGTGTTTACTAGGTACCTAATATGTGAAGTAGGATTTAATTGTAGAACGTTGCTGTCATCATCCTTAAAGTGTTTGTGTTTTGGTTCGCAGGAACTTGTTTGTTTCTGACTCAGTGTCTTTCACAGTTTGAAGCAAATACAGAAAGTTCCTTTTTTGGAAAAGGAATCAAGTGGGAGGAAAAGCCTCAATCTGTGTTCTGAGTACTTCATATTATCAGTTTCTGCTTATTATGATGCTTCATCTTTACTAGGTTCTAAAAATTGAAGTTTTATTCAGTTTGCAGATGGCTTCTCTTGTCTTGTCACAGGGGTTAGTTATCTCAATCGTTGAGATGCTTAAAAAATTCAAATGTTTTTCTCTGTTATAAAAGCCTATCTTATAACCCAATACAGTTTCCTTCCCACCCTCTGCATTACAATTTTAGCTATGGGTACTGGAAATTAACATTAGTTTGGCACATATAAACACTTTTTAACAATTTGGGATCACTTAATATTTTTTCATACCATTAAACCTATTTGTAAATCTCATTTTAGTAATGATAATATTTCCAGTTGTATGGATATCATATAATTTATTTAACCATCCCATTAATTCTTACTATTCATATTTTTTAGATTATTTTTATCGTAAATAATAATACAGTATATATATGTGAAAGATGTTTTCTGAGTCAAAACTTTCCTATTCTCTTCATTTCTCTCTCTCTCTCTCTCACACACACACACACACACACACATACACACACACACACACTCTCTGTGTGTTTTTCTTGTAATATACTCACTGTAGCACCTACTTCTGATATTCAGTTGCAGAGACAGAAAACTGCTCCAGTGCTTTGAGAAATAGCATGTGTTGAATTTAGTAAGAGACACTACTGTTTATACCGTTGTTTACTGTACTGTTTTGTTGACAATTTAAAAGTTTTCTTGGGTGATTTTGACTACATAACAATTTTGCCTTAGGCTTTGACAACTGGGGAACCTTATCCTGCCCATGTAACATCACTGAAATGGAAATTTTTGAATCAAATAATCTCATTTTTAGTTAGAAAGTTGATGGTTGATGAATATATGGTAATATAGTTAAACTATAGTTCAAGACAATAAGTTTAGTTTTGCTTTTCAATAAACCAATCTTCTTTTAATTTAATTTATTCCTAGGATATAAATAGGAACAATGTAAGATAGGGGTGGAATTACTGATCAGGAATACACAGTCAAATAACAAATAGGGTAATATAAAGGCAGCTGGAAATTTCTGGGATCACATAAAATAGGAAAATTTAAAGAACACCACTTTGAATTCTAGAGCTGTGAGGCACCTTCAGGCTTATTCCCTTCTAGTCATTTCATTTTAGAAATGAGTATATACACATCCTATAGAGACCAGGAGGATTTACCAAAGTAATTAATGACAGAGGCTAGAACCCAGATGGCCCAATTTCTAACCCAGGGTCTTTCCACTATACTGTGCTGTTAAAAGTTTTGCAAAGACATATCAATTAAATGTAATGTATCTGTGAAGCTATTGCTATACTGTATAATTAATTTACTTAGTTAAAATTAATGAACTTATTTTAGTGTACATTAATTAACAAATGAGCATTAATTTTGCTATTGTAGAAGACATTCATAAATCATTTGGATGGTGTGCCACTTTTAAAAAGGCTGTACAGAGAACTTATCTTTCTACTCTTTCTTTCCCTCACCCACCACTTTTTCCTCCCAATCTTCACATAATTTACCATATTCTTAATTAAAAATATTGTTGTTGTTATTCAGTCACTAAGTTGTGTCTGACTCTTTGTGACCCCATAGACTGCAGCACCCTAGGCTTCCCTGTCATTCACTATCTCCTGGAGTTTATTCAAACTCATGTCCATTGAGTTGATGATGACATCCAACCATCTCATCCTCTATCACCCCCTTCTCCTGCCCTCAATCTTTCCCAGCATCAGGGTCTTTTCCAGTGAATCAGCTCTTCACATCAGGTGGCCAAGTTACTGGAGCTTCAGCTTCAGCATCAGTCCTTCCAATGAAAAATGTTGGGTTAGCTAAAAAGTTTGTTTGGGTTTTTCCATAAGACCCCAAACAAAACTTTTTAGTCAGCCCAATATATCAAGGGCAGCTTTGGAGAGTAGAGAACAAAAAAATACATGGGATAGTTATGATCATTTATATTGGTATTTGTGTGCTGACTGAAAGGTCCTTTCAACAGCAGTTCAGAAGAGGATGACCTTTTTAAAATTAGTTTTTATTGGCATATAGTTGCTTTGCAGAGTTGTATTAGTTTCTGCTGCACGCAAAGTGAATCAGCTATGTGTTGACATATATGCCCTCTTTTTTGTATTTCCTTCCCATTTAGTTCACTGAAGATTGAGCTCTACAGTAGGTCCTCGTTAGTTATCTGTTTTATGCATAGTGTCAATAGTGTATACGGGTCAGTCCCAGTCTCCCAATTCATCCCACTCCCCCTTTCCCTCCTTGGTGTTCATATGTTTGTTCTCTATATCTGTGTTTCTGTTTTGCAAATAAGATCATCTATACCATTCTTCTAGATTCCATGTATCTATGTTAATATACAATGTTTGTTTTACTGAGGATGGCCTTTTAACCACCTTGCCCAGTTCCCACACTCCCCATTTATTGTTGCCCACATGGACCCCTGCCATGGAAGCAATGATTGCCTACATGATGGTATTCACAAATGAAGGACTGGTTAGACAGTGTCCAATAAGTCATGACATGAAGAAGGAGAATGTTTCCGTAACTTCTTTATTTTCGTGAATATTCCCAGCTTTCATGAAAAATGCTCAATAAGATTAGTTCACAAATTTTGAGGTCATGGGCAAGAAAAACCAGTGTTCAAGTTCTTTCCTACCCAAATCATTTATACTTGCACTTATTTCTTCATGGTATGAACTCTTAAAAAGACCTCAAATTCCTTGTTTATATTCTGTGCAGAAATAGGTGGCTGTCACTACCAGTATCAATTCCATCAAGAGAACAGGAGCATGTCCATCAACATCAAACTTTAGGTCGAAGTTCAGAAGAATTAACTTGAAACCAATAAGGCTAATCTTCATTTTTCATGCAATAATGGCAGAGGCCCTTTCAGGCAGAAGTGTGTCCTTGCTTTTGCATCATTTGAGAAGTGAAATATATTGCTCTTTTTGAGAACTTGAAATCAGTATATCCCTTTTACTTAGTATAAAGGATGTGTACATAGTTTTCATGCCTGACTTTTTATGACTCAGTTTAAAGACACAATATATAAATAATTTGTCTGCAGCATATCATTCATCCTTCTGAAAAGTCATAATTTAAATCTTTAATTTCATTTTTATTGAACTTCTTATTTCTGTTTCATATTAACAATTTGGGTGAATGAATTAAACTTGCTCTAGGATAGTAAGCATAAAGACATCCATTAATACTGTAGCTATGTTTAATAGTAATGTCAAGATATGATGATGTAACACCAGTAAAGTAAAACTTCATTTGACACTATTCAGGTTGTTACCAAGATGATGAAATTTATAAAGTTGATTGTTGAGAGGATATTTAATTAACATGGAGCAAACTTAGAAAAGGTTTGAAACTTTTACTTGCCATGCTGTTGATTTGGTTTGGTTAACTTCACAAGGTGCAATGATAAGCCTTTTCTCATTTTATCTGTATTGATTTGGACTTCAGAAAGTTGAAGGGAAGGTTTTTCAACTTCTCAAATTTTACTTCTGTCCAAAATGTTATTTATTCTCCTTCTTATGTTATTAAAAAGTCATTCCATAAGACAATTTCTTTCATATACATTGAGAAATGTATGATGTTGCCGAGAGCAAGCTGTCTTCCCTAAAGTTAGGTCTGGACACATAAAGACAAATATGGTGCCGTTAGAAAATTTTTAAGGACTCAGGAAATGATCTGAAAGAACTAACTGAAATTTTGAAACCTGTAATTCTTTCCTTGATAACTAAATGGAAAAATTAGTCTTTCCATTGATAAATAATGCAGTGATTCTAGAACCAAAGAGATGGCACTAAGTTTATGATAGCCGTGTTCTTTGGAAATCATTGCATGGGTCATTGTTATTGCCCCAAACCTCAGTATAAATTTCTGTATTCTAAAATTATGCCACAGAAGGCAATTTTAAATGTAGTTTTAACTTAAATATTAAATATTCTACATGATACAAAGCATAATAAATACTCTAAAATGCTTACTGAATAATTACCATACATACAGCTTAGAAGATACATGCAAGTATTATATTTATTTTAATATAAGTAGATAAATCTATTTTTTTATGAATGCAGAGTAAATTTTAAAAAATAATTTTTCATTGCTTGCTTGCTTAAAATAATATTCAGTGGAGAAAATCCAGGATAAAAAAAATCCAGGACAAATCTCTGGTTGCTTTCTGAAAATGTATTTTTCTGTTTCATTTACAGTATGATTAAAACATTGCATGTCTTACTTTTAATATGGAAGATATAATAAGTAATATTTCAAGAGTCATTTTACTAAGGACTTCATATACGTTATGAATTACTTAATTCTTTGAAGAGTTCTCTGAGGTGGGAACTCCTTTGTTCTAATTTTTGAGAAGAAACAACCAAGGCCCACGGTTGCATGGCCTGGATCATATAAAAGTAGTGGGATAGCTAGGATTTAAATTCAGGTCTGTCTTGATTGCAGAGCTGGGTCTCTTAGTCCCTCTTGCTCGCTTTTCCTGGAATTTCAGAGAATACAGGGTTTGTCTGTCTTGTGTTTACATGTAGATTTGTAAGCAGTGTTGAAAAATTGCAAAATGAGAAATCATCAAAGAAAACCACAGACTTTGCAAATAATAGGTTTTGTCAATGACCTGCTGTTTCTGTGAGCTTCACCAGTATGAATAAGACAATAAAATCGAATCTTTTCCTCCCTTTAGCTTTGTAATAAAATAGTGTTTCTGGTGAGCTTTGTTGGAAATCGTGGTACGTTCACCCGAGGCTACCGAGCGGTCATCCTGGATATGGCCTTTCTCTACCACGTGGCGTATGTCCTGGTTTGCATGCTGGGCCTCTTTGTCCATGAATTCTTCTATAGCTTCCTGGTGAGTACATCTCTGTGTGGACAGTCTCTGCTGAAAAACATACACAATGCTGCTGCTTCTTATGCTTCTCTCTTTGATTTTTTTAAGCAGAGTCTGGCATTGAGGACAAATTATGTTATTTTTAGACTTGCCTGGGAAAATCATGCATTATTATTATTTTTAGTCTTTTTCTCTGAGCTACTACATAGGTGGTGCAATTCTTTATGTACTCTCTGAGACCCAGCTCTTGACCCAGGCTTTGTGTAGTGGGCTGCTTTGGGTTTTAGCCACATCATATTAGCTTAGAGATTCTTGAGCAAGAAAAGGGATTTATTTTCTTGATACTGAATTCGTTGTATTTATTTATAATCCCAGGTATCTTGTATATCTTTAGAATGGCATATAAATAAACTGAGAGAGAAAGCCAACAGTCAGCAAAAAGACAATGAGTTGTTTTAAGGACAGTCTTATAGTTTCAGATTTAACATGGCGTTGTTGTTAAACTTATTTACATATATCTATTCATTGGATAGACTTGCAGATTTCTTCTAAAGTTGTATTTTGGTTTTGGTTGATTATCAGTTTTCCTTCCTATGTGTATGCTCTCTAGCCATAAGCCAGGAGCAGAGTCGATACAAGTATATAATGTTTTGAACCGTAGAGCATTACCAGGTTAGCATCATGATGCCATAAGCACAATTTCTTTATATCTTTACCTCACAACTGATGTGCAGAGGAGAGTACTACCCAGTAAAATAATTCCTAAAGAACAAGCTGAAGATCTAAAAACATTATCTCGACTGGTTTGCTTAGATCATGAGAGGCAAATTCATAGTCTTCTGCTGCCCTGTTATCCAGAACAGCCACATTCTGGATAAGAGGCTGCATTTTCATTTACCCTAAAGCGATGGAAAGAGCCCCAGTGAAGAATGGATTTGTCGCTTATCAACAAAGGATACAAAATTATATTCTAGGCAGTTTAGTTAGATTAGTATTCAGCAGTCAAAAGTAGATTTTTTTTTTCTGATCCAGGGATGCAAATGAATATCTTCTTTGCTCTGATTCACCATAAAACTTCCATTAAAAAAAATCTGCCTATGATATTTAATAGACAAGTTATATCATGTATTCTATATGATATAATAGGTTATACCCAGACCATTTCCCTGACTGTAATATATAAAATTTATGACAGTGTTTTTATTAAAAAACACCTCCCTATTTATAAAATGGATAGGTTTAGTATGAGAGACTAATAATATCAAGACCCATTAAAGAAATATGAAAACCATGTGAAATGATGTATGTAACTCTGCATTATTGAAGGAAAGGTTTTTGACAAAATAAAGGTATATTTGAATTATTATATGAGTTATTAATAGTAATGTTACTGTTAATTTGTGTTAGTCTTATTTTCTATTTGCATTTTCCTCATCTTTAATCTTTCAAATTATACAACACTGATGCTAGTTTGTCCTCATTGGGTTGATTATAAAAGGATATATTTCATTTTCATGTTTAGAGTACTAGGAGGATATTTTATTGAATATAGTGCTAAAATAGTATTTCAATGTATTTTAAAATATTTTTATATTTAAAAAATATATGAATATGCACTCTCAGTTATGCCCGGGCATCCTTTAACCAGTAATAAAAACCACACTGTAGATTTTTCTTACAGCAATAAACAGAAGGAACCATTCATCTGTCTAATGTCAATACCTTTGCCTTCTCAAACTTCTGATTCCATACATATGGAATGGGGCCCCAAAATATGTATTTTTTAGCAAGCATCCCATCGGCTTCTGAAAACTAAAAACTTTCAGAAACTATCCAGAAATGAACTAGATATTTTGCCAGACCTTTTCTTCCAACCACTGTTCAACTGAGGAAAAATCTCCTTTCTGTCAACTAAATGTTTAAATAAGTTAAATAAGCCAGGTCAATAATTTGGAAGCTGAATCAGCATTGCTTAATTTGTCTTTATGGAAGAATATGGACTTTATTTCTAAATGTTGTAGCTCCCTCCTGAGATAAATAGATAGCAAAATAGTTAAGCATATGTTTTTATATTTGACCATCATAAAATATCCGTGTCTTAAGGTGAGCAAACAAGTTAATATCTTTAGGGCAATTATTTGCACAGCTGCAATTAAATTGGTAAGTAACCATATAAGCCTCAGTACTTAGAAAAACAGTGTACAAAGCCCTGGTGTTTCTGAAAGGATGAGTGACACTGATAATTTAAACCAGTTCAGAAATTCTAATCACTGCCCACAGATAGTAGAAGACAAACCCAATTATTCCAGTGTTAAAAATGCTATTCATTTCCATACTGCTATTAATGCCTTCTTTAAAGTAACTGTTACTTTATTGCCTTTAACCAGCTTTTGATAATAAGACAGGTACTTTCTAATGTTTAATTTCAACATTATAATATAACAATAAATAAAATTTTCCTTAATGTTGACAACAGATAGCAAACACATACCTAGGTTCTTAATTAGAGCATAGATTTTCTACTACTAAATACAAAATTGATAGTAACCTATGAGAAGAAATGAATTAGCACTGTGTATTATACTTTTGTTTCCACAAGTACATACTAAAGTAATAGATTTTGCCCTCATTCTACCTGTTTAACTAAGAAAGATGTTTACATTTCTCAAATATTTTTAAATTGCATACTTTTTCTATTAATATTATAGTGGGCTCATAAAATTGAATTCTTATCATCTCACCTCTAATCCCTTAATTAAACAATACATTGAATGAATCTGTCAATTATTCATCACTTAGGTGAACATAATTCAGCGTTTTCACATTAGCTATTTTACTTATTCCAGAGGCAACTGCAGAATATTAGAAAGATTAAAAATAGGGAATAAGCAGCTAAGTTGATTACATATAATATTGTAATTCTAAATTCAAATTTGAATTTTCTGTGCTATTTCCATGTCTTAAAAAAGTTGATATTTTGTTGGTTGGGAAATCAATAGATGCACATTATATATTGTATTAGAGTTATCTTTAGTGAAAAGCAGTTTATTAATACATTCCAACTAGGGAAGAAATACCTATCTTGGTTCATTTTTAAGGCCTTATTTATATTGTTATTCTCTCATGGATAAACTGAAATGGCTGCATTTGTATTTGTGATTACCCTTGTATTTATTCACTTGGTGCTTCATTGCATTTTTTCCCCTGCCTTTGTTTTCTTTTCTTTTCTTTTTTCCTGTAGCTTTTTGATTTGGTTTATAGAGAAGAGACTCTGCTCAACGTCATAAAAAGTGTCACACGGAACGGCCGATCCATTATTCTAACTGCGGTTCTTGCCCTCATCCTTGTCTACCTGTTTTCCATTATTGGGTTCCTTTTTCTGAAGGATGACTTCACTATGGAGGTGGATAGGCTGAAAAACAGAACTCCCATCACAGGTAATGCAGTTAATATCCTTACAAAACTCGCAGGTTTGATCCCTGGGTTGTGATGATCCCTGGAGAAGGAAATGGCAACCAACTCCAGCCTCCTTGCCTAGGAAACCCCATGGACAGAGGATCCTGGTGGGCTGCAATCCATGGGATGGCAAAGAGTTGGGCATAGTGACTGATCACACACAGCTTGTACATAGCTTGTTAAGAGGATCACAGATAAACACTAATGGAGGCAATGTTTTCTTTCATTACTTTGAAAACATTTTCTTATTCACTAAGAGCTCATGAGTGTGAAATACCCATAGGCTGTATGTTAGCTGACAGTGTGTACTATTTAGGAAAATCTTTGTACAAGAAACATCACATAAGCTCAGTCTTAGTACAGAAGTTTCAATAGTTGTTGACCGTACTCCAAGAGACAGTTGACAATTTCAATTCAGGGTAACTGCTTTGAGATTCTTATCCTTCTTTCCTCCTCTTTTTCCCATTGTGGGCTATCTCTCCCAAGAATATCCAGCATCATTTACAACCATTACTTCATACATTTTTCTCACAGTACATTATATTATACTTGAATAGCTGGAAAGTATAAGTGCTCAAAGTATTGTCATTAATACTGGCAGAATTAAGACTGTCCATGAGTCTGTGGCTGTCAGAATTTCTGTGTGATATTTATTTTTGTTGTCTGACTGGTTAGCCATGCCCCATTTATACTCACTGTGATTCTTGAGATGTGAGGGTTGATTCTTTCCATCTTACTTTGGATTTTTTATTTATTATGTTCCCTAATGATTTGGGTTTTTTCCCTTTTGCCTACATTTGTTGTTTTGGTTAAATTTTATTCTTACTCTCATTTCACTCTCCTGTTTTGCTAGATGGATGTCATAGTTCCTGCACTTTCCTAACAGTTTCTCTGGGTGATTCCACTGCCTGTGGATTACAGGGAAAGGAAGCCACAAAACGACACTTTCTTTCTTCAAACCATCAAATTTAAAAGCAGGATTTAAATAGTGGTGCTTTTAAAATATAGCATAATTAAATGGCATTTAAATCTGTTAGAGTCTAAGTGATCAAAGCATAGAATAGAAACATCATATACATAAGTTGAAAGTTATTAAACTTGAGACTGAATTTCAGACCTAGGTAGTAGTCTTTGTTCACAGCCACGTCGTACATTTTCTGTTATGACCTTTCTTGTTCTTCCTTAAATGTTTCTTTATCCAGAGATTTACAGGTATAAATATTTATAGGAAAAGCTCATCTATACAAATACACCCAAAACTCCACTTGTACTAAACTGTGAATTCCTATTCTCAAAAATCTTTGTCTAAGCATTTACTGGGCTTAATCATATTGATTTATTCAATACAGAGTAAGTCTGACCCTTGAGTGAAGTCATTCAGTCATGTCTGACTCTTTGTGACCCCGTGGACTGTAGCCCACCAGGCTCCTCTGTCCATGGGATTTTCCAGGCAAGAATACTGGAGTGGGTTGCCATTTCCTTCTCCAGGGGATCTTCCCAACCCAGGGATCGAACCCAGGTCTCCCGCATTGCAGGCAGATGCTTTAACCTCTGAGCTACTAGGGAAGTCCAGGAAGCCTGACCCTTGGGCATCATAATTTCTGAATTCAAATGTATATGGTCATTATTGTTTTATGAATCTTGTAGTAAATAATTTTAATTGTGTTGTTTTAAAAGTAGGTTAGTGTCATTATATTATGGATATATTTTCCTTAGAAATATTTTATTTTAAAAGTCTTTTTTTTTTTTACAAAATAAGTAGCACTGAAACTAAAATGTCAAGATCATCACTAAAAATACTTATGCGTTTATATGAAAACTGTTAAATAAAGCATTTATAAATGCTCTGTAAATCTAGCGCTCAAAACCAGCTAACAAAGTTAAACTTTTGATTCCTCAAAGACTGAGAGCTTTTTATTTCATAGAGTGTACGTATGTGATACCATTTCCTTGGAAAATCACTCGTATTTACGTTGTTGTTCATTGTTCAGTCGCTCTGTCATGTCCAACTCTGTGACCCCATAGACTGCAGCACGCCAGGCTTCCCTGTCCTTCACTAAGTCCCAAAGTTTGCTCAAAATCATGTCCATTGAGTTGGTGATGACATCCAACCATCTTCTCCTCTGTCTCCCCCTTCTCCTCCTGCCCGCAATCTTTCCCAGCACCAGGGTCTTTTCCAGTGAGTCAGTTCTTCGCATCAGGTGGCCAAAGTATTGGAGCTTTGGCTTAATTTCTAATTTTATATATTATGGCTGTTGACACATAGCATAAAGTTTATCCTTTCAGTTATTGAACACTATTTTCTCCCAGAGTTGAGTGAAATTATCAAAGATACACATCTGGAGAGCATGGGAGAGCATGGAAATTGGGAGTGTATAAATATGCAACCCTTCAGCGAATGTGAAGAGTCAGGGAGCAAAGAGGAGGTTGAGATTCTAGAGTGAATGACAGGAGCGTCACAGGCACGTGGGAGAACAGGGGGCTGGCAATTTGCCAGTGGCCTTGGGAATTCAGCACAGTGCACATCCCAGCTTTGGCACCAGGAGAATCTGAGTAGATGCAGGAAGCTCCATCTGACAGTGGTCAGGGGAATCCATGTGTTAGATGAGCCCAAGGAGTTGGAGAGAAGGTGGTGTTGCCAAGTGGAGGGTCCAGAGTCTCCCCTGCTGTCCCTCTTGCCCCTCCTCAGCGCTGGCCTCCTATTTCTCACCCTCTTTTCCTCTTCCCAGGAAACTGTAGAAACTTCCCAGATGGCTTCAGGTGGCATCCTGTCTTCTGCCAGTCCATGTCGTTCATTCCACCCATGGCTCTGGTTCTGTGTCTCATGGGTTCAGAGCCTTGCTGGATCCTGGGCTGGCTGCGGAATGCTTTGTTTAAAATCCTTAGCCTGGAAGCTCTGCCTCGTCTGTGCCTTTGCTGTGCCCTTTTTTTATACTGCTTGTTCCTGGAACTGCAGCCTTTTCTCTCTACCTGGGTAAATCCTGTCTCCTCGAGATGGATCTTTTTCTGAAAAGCTTTGTATTTTCCTTTCTAGAATTCCCTTCTCCCTCTCCTGAGGTACTCCTTCACTTCACCTGTACTGCACTTCCTTTATTCAGCTGTAACTATGTCTGTATGCCTCTGTGTCCCTAATGGATTGTGGGTTCTTCAAGGCCCCAACTCTGAGCCCTCAGAGCCTAGCACAAAGTGAGTAAATATTTACTAATTTAAGAGAATGGCTATAGGGGACACTCAGGAACCTCACTTCTCTTTCTCTGACCACCTGACTCACGCTACACCCATGATATACCCGCCAAGCTGCCCCAGTCAGGGTGCGGGGAGAGATGGAGGTGAAATCGGTGACCTCCTTCCTCGTGGACCCCAACTCTCTCGTCTCCAGGGCTGTGTCAGTGGCAAACCCAGGCCTAGTCCCTCTCCTCATCACATGTCCGAACTCCAGCCACCATTCTCCGTTTGCACCCTCTCCTCATTAAACAACCAGGCTAACCTTGAGGGGGTTGCTGCCCTGACATGCACTTGAATATTTTTTCAGTGTATAAAAATGAACAGATGGAAGAGGAAATGGCAGCCCAATCCAGTATTCTCGCCTGGGAAATCCCCTGGACAGAGGAGCCTGGCAGGCTACAGTCCATGGGGTCACAAAGAGTCAGACACAACTCAGTGGTTAAACAACCAAGAAGACGATAAACGAAATGTGCTTAAGGGGGGCGGGGGGCGGGGGGGGAAGAAGCGAACCAAATCCTCTCCCTGTATCTTCTGGGCTTTCCTTGATGGCTTCATGTAATAAATGGGTTTGAGAGGAATGAACCTATTCACTTTGTTACTAACAACAAACTATGTGAAACTTTTTTATGTGGAGAAGAAGGTTGCTACTTTCTGTTACATCTGGGCCAGGGACCTAGGTGGTAAGCCAGCAAGCAGATGGATCCTTGGGGACTAAGGAAGAAAAGCAAGATCCTGAAAGGGATCTGGCAGATGATTCTCGCTTCCTTGAGATGCTTTATGCCCTGGGCCCAAGAGCCCACATGTTACTGTTAGAGCCGCCACCTCCAGCCATGGGCATCAGTGGCTGAGGGCTCATGGGGTGCCAACAATCCTGGGGGACCGTGTTGTTGGCATTTCCAAGCCACAGCCCTGAACGCATTTGGCCATGGGAAACTTGTCATACAGGGTGGTTAGCGCCTGCAGAATTATTAATACTTTATCTCAGCCACTTTAAAAAGATAGAAAAGGCTTTTAGTGGGTTGGCCCATGAACCTATTCTCTATTTATAAAATTGCTTCAGTAGGCAAAACTGTATTCAGAGTTCCACACTAACTTAACCTAAAACTTTAGGAAGGCAGCTAACTGGAGTAATAGTGCCTTTTATGTGTGTGCCTTTGTAATTATCTGCTCACTTCCTATCACTTGTATGTTCATCTCTTTACCGTGTCTCTGTTGTGTGTTCTCAGGTAGCAATGCAGTTCCTACGATGACTTTAACTTCAATCCTGAGCACGTGCGAAAAGGACAATTGCTCACCTACAATACCAGCTTCAAATACAGGTTTGTAAAAGGGGCTCCAGGACAGTATGAACTCAATGATTCTGAAGTTATGTTTAGTTGATTAAAGTTATTACACCTTGACGCTTCCCTGATGGCTCAGTTGGTAAAGAATCCACCTGCAATGCAGGAGACCAGGGTTCAATCCCAGGGTTGGGAAGATCTCCTGGAGTTAGAAAGTTGCTCTGAAAATCTCATGGTGAGTTGAAATAGAATGGAGGGTGGAAGAACCTAAAAGTTTCAAACTAGAGAAAGGATTCTCATATCCAACATTTTGTATTCTCACCCTGTTCTTTATATCATTACTAATCATGAGAATTTTTCAGATTTACTCTGTGGTACATACTGCTAAAAATGCTGTTACTAGATTGCAAAACCATACTGCACTAAGCAAGACCCTTTCCACTGTATAGCCTTTCACTGAGTGTCTTACCTTTAACAAAAGAATCCATCCATTAACAAAGAATGGAAAAGCATGGGTTTAGAACTCAAAAGGCTTGGTTATAATTCTTGACCTGTTGCTTTCTAGATTTAGGTCTTGGATATGTTATGTAAATTTCCTAGACTTTGTTCAGATGGCTTGTCCGAAAAGAGAGGAAGGAAGAAAGGGAGGCAGGCAGGGAGATAAGGAGGTAATAGATAGATAGATAGATAGATAGGTAGGTAGGTAGGTAGGGCTTATGATATTTTCTTACCTGCAAAGGAACAAATGTAACCATACATACAAAAAATGTTTAAAACTCTACATTGTCCTCTTAGGATGTGGCAGGAATTTGGAAACTAGGGCATACGTGAAATTTAATGAATTGTAGAAGGAATTAGTGATCTATTTCCAGAAGCAGCAGAGATTTAGGAAGTGTTTAGCTATTTCAAGAGTTCTATATATAAAAAAGGAATGGATTTAATCTCTGTGATATCTACAAAAGGCAAAACTGGACTCAGAGAAAGTGAGGGAAGCAAGAGTTAAGCACAGCGTAAGGATGGATTTCCTCACTTCCATCCAGAAGGACACTGTTTAGTCATAACAATAGAGGATTTTTCCCCACGTTGCTTCTTACCATATGATGTCAGACTATTGCTTGAAGCCCAGCAAAAAGGAACAATCCCTTCTACCGACTAAATGTTTCATTCTCTATGACCTAAAGAGCGAGTTAAACACATTCATATGTTCCACTGTGCTTTGAAGGTGGCTCAGTCATAAAGAATCTGCCTGCCAGTGCAGGAGATATAGGAGATGCAGGTTTGATCCCTGGGATGGGAAGATCCCCTGAAGGAGGGCAGGTCCCTGGGTTGAGAAGATCGCCTGGAGGAAAGCATGGCAACTCACTCTAGTATTCGTGCCTGGAAAATCCCATGAACACAGAAGCCTGGTGGGCTACAGTCCACGGTGTCATAAAGTCAGACACAGCTGAGCAAGCACGCACGCATATGTTCTGTTCCCATGTGCCAGCAGCTCTAGGCACTGTGAGCAGTGACCACTCAGACTTCTTTTCTCCCTGACCTCCTGGGTACCCAGTTCAGGCCTATAAACCACAAACCAGTTTGTTCTGTCTTTGTGTAGCTTTACTGTGCTCTGAAGTTTCTGAAATCCCATTACATGCCTCCTCAAGCCTGTACACCTCCAGTTTCTTCATTCTTGCCTATGTATTATGACCATGACTCTTCATGTAACACTCCAAGGCACGAGGTTGAATGGGGTGATCATTTTCAGAATAGTGCAATTTGCAGTCACACTGCACTCTTGACCCATATTTGACTGACTCTCAGTTAAAATGCCATTCTTCAGTGGTTCAGCTATCAAGCCATAAATGCCTATTCTGTAGTCACGTAATTGGGAGTTTGGGATTTCAAGTATAAAACCATGCATTTATATTTATATATTTCTGCCAACCCATAGCCCCAGGCTGTCCCAGTTTTTCCTGTGAATAGAGGAGGGGCGTCTTGACCAGATGGTCTCTAGGTTTCAGGTCGCTTCCAGTGCTCACATGCCATGAGCTCATGGTATCCTAATGAATCCTGATTCTGTTAAGCAGCATATTCTCTCTGTCTCATGTCATCATCAAGTCTGATGAGCTCTAGAACAGGGGTTAGCAAACTTGGCCCATGGGGAAATCTGAGAAGAAAACATGTCAAATGTCACTTGTTTCTGTACAGCTCTCGGGCTAAGAATGTTTACAACTGAATTCATTGACTTTATTTATAGTCCCAAATATTGTTATGTGTCTTTAGAATGGCATATAAATAAAATAAGAGGGAAAGTCAACTCAGCAAAAAGAGAATGAGCTTTTTTAAGGACAGTCTTAAAGTTTCATATTTAATGTGTTCAGTTCAGTTCAGTTGCTCAGTCGTGTCCTACTCTTTGCGACCCCATGAATCGCAGCACGCCAGGCCTCCCTGTCCATCACCAACTCCCGGAGTTCACTCAGACTCGCGTTCATCGAGTCAGTGATGCCATCCAGCCATCTCATCCTCAGTTGTCCCCTTCTCCTCCTGCCCCTAATCCCTCCCAGCATCAGAGTCTTTTCCAATGAGTCACCTCTTCGCATGAGATGGCCAAAGTACTGGAGTTTCAGCTTTAGCATCATTCCTTCCAGAGACATCCCAGGACTAATCTCCTTCAGAATGGACTGGTTGGATCTTCTTGCAGTCCAAGGGACTCTCAAGAGTCTTCTCCAACACCACAGTTCAAAAGCATCAATTCTTCAGCGCTCAGCCTTCTTCACAGTCCAACTCTCACATCCATACATGACTACTGGAAAAACCGTAGCCTTGCCTAGACGAACCTTAGTCAGCAAAGTAATGTCTCTGCTTTTCAATATACTATCTAGGTTGGTCATAACTTTCCTTCCAAGGAGTAAGCGTCTTTTAATTTCATGGCTGCAATCACCATCTGCAGTGATTTTGGAGCCCCAAAAAATAAAGTCTGACACTGTTTCCACTGTTTCTCCATCTATTTCCCATGGAGTGATGGGACCAGATGCCATGATCTTCATATATTTAATGTGTAGCTTTTGTTAAACTTGTTTACATTAAAGTTTTTTTTTCTTCCTTTAAAGAAAAAGATGCATTAGAGACTATATGTAACCCACAAGGCCTAAAATATTTGTCTTGTGGCCCTTAACAGAATAAATTTTGCCAACCTCTAGAAGATTTTCACAAAAGGTGCTAGAAATGTTACATGGAGACAATGCTAAGAACAGAGTCCTTGGCATGCAGCCACTGAAAACATACTTTCAGATTGCTGTAGGCATGTTTTGTGCATTATTTACCCACAAAGAAATCTGTCTTAAATAAACTACCAATTAGTCCATGTTCCTCTATCTTTTTTAAAAAAAAGTATGACATGAGGCTGCTACTTAATTCTTCCTTGCCAAAGCCAGGATACATAAAATCTGCCAGTATTCTCAATTTGAGGTTAGTCAGAACCCATACTGTCTTCTCTTGATCCTGACTCCTTCCCACACTAGCCTTTAAATGACCTCTCTTATCTGGGGAAATCAGCATTAATCTTATTTGTCATAGTTTGCAGAGTTTATCATAATATCAAGTTCAGGTCTATAGATGTTTCTCTTCTCTTGCCATTATCCATGATTCAAAAAATCACAGACAGCTATTTCAAAGATGTAGACCCAGTTTAAGTAGCTGGCTAAATTTAAATCACTCTTGGGATCTTTCAGCCACCTTGAACATCAATTTATTGTCTTAAATACTTGTTACTTCTTCAATTTATCATTCTTTCTCCAAGACCAAATATGAAAACAAGTATGTTAAAAAATTTACTTTCTTGTTAGCAAAAATATTTTAACAACATGATCTCAAGTAGAGTAACCCTATTCCTGCCTCGTTACTGTTGTTCAGTTGCCAAGTCATGTCCAGCTCTCTGTGACCTCATGGACTGCAGCACACCACGTCTCTCCATCCCTCACCATTTCTCAGAGTTTGCCCAAGTTCATGTCCATAGACTCAGTGATGCCATCCAACCATCTCATCCTCTGTTGTCCTCTTCTCCTTCTGCCTTCAATCTTTCCCAGCATCAGGGTCTTTCCCAACGATTGGGCTGTTTGCATCAGATAGCCTAATTATTAGAGCTTCAGCTTCAGTATCAGTCCCTCCAGTGAGTATTCAAGGTTAATTCCCTTTATGAAAAGGAAAAAGAAATTATTTCCTTTTTTAAAAAACAAATATACTGAAACAGTGGTTTGATTTTAAGAGGAAAATATTGGTTTGTCAGTAAACCACCAAAGAAACTGGTGTTCCTCCTGCCAGAGTTTGTAAAGGGGGCTGACCCAGCACAGCAGCTGAGCGTCAGTGGTGCTTGTCCACCACTCAGCGTCCAGAAGCTCTAAGGTGCAGTGTGAGAGCCGTGGGAACCCACTTTCCAAGAATGAGGTCCTCCAGGTCACACGTGTGCACACATCCCAGGATGTGGCTGTCCAGCTCTATGCAAGTCTGCGGATTTTAGGCTTTGTACAGTTCCCCAGGCCTTGTTGTAGATGCTCAGCCAGGTATTCTGGTGGCATTATTTCACATATTCTCATGAATTGTGTTATTTTGACCTAAACATTTAACACAATGAAGTGTTTTTGTAAATTAGAAATTAAGCCAAATCAGTACAGATCCTCAGGGATGACAGTGATATATTAATAATTATGAAAAACTTGTATATTCATTCATTTCTTCATTCAACAATATTTGTTGAGCCTCTGTTATGGGCCAGCCATCATGTTGGTTATTCGGGACAGTGTTGAATAAAAGATAGTCCTGGACATTATGGAAGTTATAAAATAGTGAGGGAAGCAAAGTTACAAAGTATGGAACTATGATATGGTGCTATGATAGGTAATCACAAGAGAGCCTGGCTGTGGCAATTAGAGAAGCCCTTCTGAGGAGGGATTATTTACACCGAGATTTGGAGAATAAAAGGGGGCCAGTCAGGCCAAGAGGAAGAAAAAGCCATCTAGGCGCAGAGAACTGCATAAATGAAGGCCTTGAGGCATGTTCAGGGATAGAAAAATGCTACTAACTATCCTCATATTATAGGTAGAAACACTGAAGGACAGAGCCGTTCAGTAAGATCACAGCTAGTAAATCAATTTAGATCTCTGATTCAAGGCCTATGTTCCAACCTTCTAAATTTTATCACCTCCTAAGTAACGGACTAATCTCTACAAATGGTTTATTTCCTAGCCAAAATTTAGAGATTGTTATAATTCTTCCTGCCATATTGCCTTTCCCCCAAGAGTGCTTAGATAGATTTTCTTTATGCATATAGTCTTCTGAGGCAATTTCTTAAAAAATAAATCTTCTCTCTTATGTGTTTATCAACTGGAGTTAATGCTCTCGCCTGTGCCCCTGGCCTGAGGATGCTTGGCAATGTCTGGAGACTTTTCTGGTGGCCGTGACTCTGGGAAGATTCCTACTGGCATTTAGAGGGTAGGGCCCAGGGATGCTACTAAATATCCTGCAATACACAAGACAGTCCCCACAGCAAAGACTTTCCCAGCCCCACACGCCCATGCACAGTGGTAAACAAGCCATCTGCCAATGCAGAAGATGCCGGAGAAGTGGGTTCTATCCCTGGGTCAGGAAGATCCTCTAGAAGAGGAAATGGCAACCCAATCCAGTATTCTTTCTCGCCTGGAAAATTCCATGGACAGAGGAGCCTGATGGCTCCAATCCATGGGGTTGCAAAGAGTTGGGCACAACCTGAACACAGCACAAATGTCAATAGTATGAAGACTGAGAAACCCTGTTCTGTCATAAAGCCTGTTTGGATACTGGTTTATATTATAGCCCTGAATGCACATGAATAAAAGATTTCCCACAATACCTCTATAACCCATCACTTTTACCTACTACATTATACAGAGAACAGAACTTCCTTTTTCCCTATGGACGAATGGGGACAATTCCTCCAGGCATAGCACCCCAGGGGCAGAGTCTCCATATTTTTTAGGCTGGACCTGAGCTAGAAGTTGTGGGGAAAGCTGGGTATGATTTTGCAAGGGAAGCTCCCAGAGTAGGGAGGAAAGAATCCTGCAGGGATTTCAGCACTGGAGGTGTGATAGAGAGGCTGGTGGGAGATAGAGTTGGTGGCCATAGCTGTTCATCATTAGGGATCATTCCTAAATGAGTATTAAAAGCTACCGGAAAGCCGGTATTAATCTCCTTTTCCTTCTGTGCCCTTTTTACGTTTGATTGAAAATGGATTTGATCTTGGAGCCCTGGCCACCTTGAAATTTTCGCCACATGTGTTTAACTGCGAAAGTAGAATGAAACCTAGAACCTGGGGTTTGTTGTGCAGCATGTGTCACTTAGATTTAAAAATAACTTTGCTGTGTGTAAGACCAGGATAAATTTTAATTTGCAAGCCCTAGTGTGCATTTGTGAAGGTTTTGGTTTGTCACCTACTGGACAGCAGGTCCACATTACAAAAGACCCAGACACACACAGTAGCATGATAACAAGCATTGCGGGGAGTGGGAGGCTGAGCTGCCAACTCCTGAGGAAGCTCCACGAATGTGGGTAGGGTCATTGTCCCAGAGGCAGCAAATTCTCATGGCAGCTGGCAACCAACTGTGGTTGAATAAAGAAACAAAAAACCTTTTATTTGCTGCAGACCTCCCTGACTTCCTGGACAAAAAATATTCTCTTTAAAACAAACTGATTTTCAAAAAAAGGAAGACTTTTTTGAGGCAAGAGCCGGATATGACTGGACATGTACATATGCATATTATATATATAATATGTGTGTGTGGGTGTTAAAGCCTCTTCAGTAATGTCCAACTCTGTGCAACCTATGGACTGTAGCCTACCAGTCCACTCTGTCCATGAAATTTTCCAGGCAAGAATACTGTAGTGGCCTGTCATCCTCTCCTCCAGGGAATCTTCCTGACCTAGGAAACGAACTCACGTCTCCTGCAGCTCCCGCATTGCAAGCAGATTCCTTACTCCTGAGCCACCGAGGAAGCCCTATAATATGATACATATTGCAATTATTTTCTCAGTTCAAATCACTTGAATAGACAGGAAAAAGAGGAAGTTAACAGATGTCCAACATCTATGAGTTATTCACATTGAATATATTCTGGTATTTTACTGTAATAAAAAAGATTGATGAATAGCAGAAACCAGTCAGTCTTTATATTGCTCTACATTTTGTCTTCCTACTGGGTGTCCCTGGTGGCTCAGAGGTTAAAGCGCCTGCCTCCAATGCAGGAGACCCAGGTTCGATTCTTAGGTCAGGAAGATCCCCTGGAGAAGGAAATGGTAACCCACTCCAGTACTCTTGCCTGGAGAATCCCATGGACAGAGAAGCCTGGTAGGCTACAATCCATGGGGTCGCAAAGAGTCAGACACCACTGAGCCACTTCACTGGGGTGTCCAATGTTTTCAGTCTTTTTTCCCTAATAGTTTTTTTTAAATCAGCAATTCCGTATTGAGTTGATTGTGATTAAAGTTCAAGGCCAACACACAAGAAGTTCTCAATTGTACTCATTGTTTCAAATGTATCTCAATGACAATCAGTTGCTTTCTAAGAAACCATAAAAAAGAAATAACTTAATTGTTACAGCAGAAAAATGGCATTAGTAAACACTCTTATTCATGCATGTCCAATATTAAAAAAAATTTACAGACTAACACCTCAGATTAGGGGAATTATTTCAGAGTCAATAGGATATGTTTTTATTTCTTTTCTCATATGAAACATTCCTATTAGGAATTTTAAGAAATCCTTCCTAATACTACTAAACTGAAAATGAGTATAATTTTACCTCATATTGTTCAAGTACAGAATTTGTTGATTGTATTAAAACTATAGCTTTGTATGAGATTTGACAGCCATCTATCAATAAGAATGCTATTGTGATACCTAGAATTTATTACACCCTAAATACATGCCAAGCAGTATTCTAAGTTACTTACATGAATATACTTAGTTCTTAAAACGTATCCACATGAAAGTCTATTTCCATTAAGTTTTCCTTTTTGCATGTAAACAACTGTGTCCTCTCACTTCTTTTAGAACCATCTCTGTTTTTCATCATTCCCCCTTTGGCATCATTAGTTCAATCATTGTTCCTATAACTGAAATCTTTTCTTTATTACCATCTATTCTCTTTTTTCTTATAACCACTTTTGGGTCTTAATTGAACCTTCTTTAGCATTTGCTTATCCCCCCCAGAACTAATATCCTATTAACTCTTTCCTTTCAGTACCAACTTTTTCTCTAAAAACAATTGATGTATACTCTCTCCTTCAATTTCTGAATCAGCTGTCTTCTCTTCCACTATTTGCCATCTTCCTATCATTTCCTGATGACCTAATTTTAAACCCAGTGACCTTTTCTTCTTTCTCATTGCCTCTGATCCTTGTGTAATTTTGACGTTTTTTGTTACTCTCTTCATCTTTAAATTATTGTCTTCCTTAATTTTGAATCACAGTGCACTCCTAGCTCTCTTGTCCTCTCTAGCCTTTTAAAATGTTTTCTAATTTTTGTATCCCATAAACAAAGAGCATCTTAGATTCTTCCCTTGTCTTCATTAAAACACAAGCATCCAATTCCTCCTTCTAAAGCTTCTGTTTCTGTGTTTAATGAGACCAACCTTTCCCAAGTGACCACTGGCTGGAAGCTTCAGTCTGATACTTAACGTTGCCATCTCCTTCCTATCTAGTCCTTCTAGTTCCTATTCTTTCATTCTTTTTATTCCCACAACCGTTACTCTTAATTCAGACTCATAGCACTTCATGCCTGAATTATTGCAACTGCCTCCTAAGTGGTCTTCCTACATCTAGTCATTCTCTCCTCTTCAGTTCACCCACTGTATCACTGCTAAGACCACTTGTCAGAAATCACTGCGTTGAATATTTTCTCCCCTACCCCAGCTTAAGATCTCTACAATCCTCCATTGCCTGCTGGCTAAAATCCAAACTCCTTAGAGCTTTTTGGAGAGCTCCCAGTTTATCGCCAGCCATATCTTACACTCCTCTACATACTGCTATTCATCTTTAAGCCATTTTTTTTAACTCTGTCCATGCCTTGTGAAATGCCAATCTCCTGCTGTCTGAATCTGTTGAATAGTCAAGGCAAACTCAGTATCTGCATTAATTAGAAGGGCTCCCCTCTCATTATCCTTATTATTAAAAGTTCTCTCTCTGTTTTGATCTCTTTGAGCCACTCTTATGGCTTTTATCATGTGTTAATTTGTGTGGTTAATTAAGTTCATGTTTTATCTCATACTGTTTTGCCAACTAGATGGTAAATCACCTTCCTTCTGTATGAAATTCTCCAGTGCCTCCTCATAGCTTCCTGGATAAAGTTTAGACTCTTCACCTGGGTGTATGATTCTTGCAATAATCGGGCCCCTATCTCCTTCTCTTCTTACAGCTCCCATATTCGTCTGTATATCCCAAAGGCCCAGCCATTCCTGGTCTACTGTGTTTTTTTGGGGGTGGGCCGCACTAGCAGCATGTTCAGTCAGGAATAGAAACCACCACCCTTGCATTGACCGTACGGAGTCTTAACCACTGAACCACTAGGGAAGTCCCAAAGCCTAGCCATCCATGTGTCATTCTGCAAACACTCCAGATACTTTTATGCCTGTTTGCCTTTGCTCATCCCATTTTATGTGCCTCGTATGTCTTTACTCATCTTATTGGCAAAGGATGCCCCTCTTTCAGTAGTCAACCCAGGTGCCACCTTCTTTAGGATGCTGTCCCTGACGCCGCAGCCCATGAGATGCATATCTATCCTGTTTCCTTGGTACTCGTGCCTTGCCTTTGTTCATATGCTGACCTGTGTTTCCTAGAGGACCATGAGTTTCCTGGGGGTTGCAGCACTTTCATCTTTTCACCTATATTTCCAGTACCTAGCCCAGGGGCTCTTGATGAAGTGAAATGAGGCAGGCTTGGCATGGGGGAAGCCAGCTGGTTATATAGGTAAGTCTCCACCAGGTGGCATTTACTTAGGTGAATTCACCATGACTCTTGCCACCTCTTCTTAATATCTTCTGCTTCTGTTAGGTCCAGACCACTTCTGTCCTTTGTCGAGCCCATCTTTGCATGAAATGTTCCCTTGGTATCTCTAATTTTCTTGAAGAGATCTCTAGTCTTTCCCATTCTGTTGTTTTCCTCTATTTCTTTGCATTGATCACTGAAGAAGGCTTTCTTGTCTCTTCTTGCTATTCTTTGGAACTCTGCATTCAGATGCTTATATCTTTCCTTTTCTCCTTTGCTTTTCACCTCTCTTCTTTTCACAGCTATTTGTAAGGCCTCTGCAGACAGCCATTTTGCTTTTTTGCATTTCTTTTCCATGGGGATGGTCTTGATCCCTGTCTCCTGTACAATGCCACAAACCTCATTCCATAGTTCATCAGGCACTCTATCTCAGATCTAGACCCTTAAATCTATTTCTCACTTCCACTGTATAATCATAAGGGATTTGATTTAGGTCATACCTGAATGGTCTAGCGGTTTTCCCTACTTTCTTACATTTAAGTCTGAATTTGACAATAAGGAGTTCATGATCTGAGCCACAGTCAGCTCCCGGTCTTGTTTTTGTTGACTGTATAGAGCTTCTCCATCTTTGGCTACAAAGAATATAATCAGTCTGATTTTGGTGTTGACCATCTGGTGATGTCCATGTATAGAGTCTTCTCTTGTGTTGTTGAAAGAGGGTGTTTGCTATGACCAGTGCATTTTCTTATTAGTCTTTGCCCTGCTTCATTCCACATTCCAAGGCCAAATTTGCCTGTTACTCCAGATGTTTCTTGACTTCCTACTTTTGCATTCCAGTCCCCTATAGTGAAAAGGACATCTTTTTGGGTGTTAGTTCTAAAAGATCTTGTAGGTCTTCATAAAACCGTTCAACTTCAGCTTCTTCAGCGTTACTGGTTGGGGCATAGACTTGGATAACTGTAATATTGAATGGTTTGCCTTGGAGATGAACAAAGATCATTCTGTCGTTTTTGAGATTGCATCCAAGTACTGCATTTCGGAATCTTTCGTTGACCATGATGGCTACTCCATTTCTTCTGAGGGATTCCTGCCCGCAGTAGTAGATATAACGGTCATCTGAGTTAAATTCACCCATTCCAGTCCATTTTAGTTCGCTGATTCCTAGAATGTCGACGTTTACTCCAATTTGCCTTGATTCATGGACCTGACATTCCAGGTTCCTATGCAATATTGCTCTTTACAGCATCGGATCTTGCTTCCATCACCAGTCACATGCACAGCTGGGTATTGTGTTTGCTTTGGCTCCATCCCTTCATTCTTTCTGGAGATATTTCTCCACTGATCTCCAGTAGCATATTGGGCACCTACTGACCTGGGGAGTTCCTCTTTCGGTATCCTGTCATTTTGCCTTTTCATACTGTTCATGGGGTTCTCAAGGCAAAAATACTGAAGTGGCTTGCCATTCCCTTCTCCAGTGGACCACATTCTGTCAGGCCTCTCCACCATGACCCGCCCATCTTGGGTTGCCCCGCAGGCATGGCCTGGTTTCATTGAGTTAGACAAGGCAAGAATACACAGAAGAACTGTACAAAAAAGATCTTCATGACCCAGATAATCATGATGATGTGATCACTAATCTAGAGCCAGACATCTTGGAATGTGAAGTCAGGTGGGCCTTAGAAAGCATCACTACAAACAAAGCTAGTGGAGGTGATGGAATTCCAGTTGAGCTGTTTCAAATCCTGAAAGATGATGCTGTGAAAGTGCTACACTCAATATGCCAGCAAGTTTGGAAAACTCAGCAGTGGCCACAGGCCTGGAAAAGGTCAGTTTTCATTCCAGTTCCAAAGAAAGGCAATGCAAAAGAATGCTCAAACTATCGCACAATTAGACTCATCTCACACGCTAGTAAAGTAATGCTCAAAATTCTCCAAGCCAGGCTTCAGCAATATGTGAACCATGAACTCCCTGATGTTCAAGCTGGTTTTAGAAAAGGCAGAGGAACCAGAGATCAAATTGCCAACATCCGCTGGATCATGAAAAAAGCAAGAGAGTTCCAGAAAAACATCTATTTCTGCTTTATGGACTATGCCAAAGCCTTTGACTATGTGGATCACAATAAACTGTGGAAAATTCTGAAAGAGATGGGAATACCAGACCACCTGACCTGCCTCTTGAGAAATCTGTATGCAAGTCAGGAAGCAACAGTTAGAACTGGACATGGAACAGAATGGTTCCAAATAGGAAAAGGAGACCGTCAAGGCTGTATATTGTCACCCTGCTTATTTAACTTCTATGCAGAGTACATCATGAGAAACGCTGGGCTGGAAGAAACACAAGCTGGAATCAAGACTGCCGGGAGAAATATCAATAACGTCAGATATGCAGATGACACCACCCTTATGGCAGAAAGTGAAGAGGAACTAAAAAGCCTCTTGATGAAAGTGAAAGTGGAGAGTGAAAAAGTTGTCTTAAAGCTCAACATTCAGAAAACGAAGATCATGGCATCTGGTCCCATCACTTCATGGGAAATAGATGGGGAAACAGTGGAAACAGTGTCAGACTTTATTTTTTGGGGCTCCAAAATCACTGCAGATGGTGACTGCAGCCATGAAATTAAAAGATGCTTATTCCTTGGAAGAAAAGTTATGACCAACCTAGATAGTATATTCAAAAGCAGAGACATTACTTTGCCGACTAAGGTTCATCTAGTCAAGGCTATGGTTTTTCCTGTGGTCATGTATGGATGTGAGAGTTGGACTGTGAAGAAGGCTGAGTGCTGAAGAATTGATGCGTTTGAACTGTGGTGTTGGAGAAGACTCTTGAGGGTCCCTTGGACTGCAAGGAGATCCAACCAGTCCATTCTGAAGGAGATCAACCCTGGGATTTCTTTGGAAGGAATGATGCTAAAGCTGAAGCTCCAGTACTTTGGCCATCTCATGCAAAGAGTTGACTCACTGGAAAAGACTCTGATGCTGGGAGAGATTGGGGGCAGGAGGAGAAAAGGGACGACAGAGGATGAGATGGCTGGATGGCATCACGGAATCAATGGATGTGAGTCTGAGTGGACACCGGGAGTTGGTGATGGACAGGGAGGCCTGGTGTGCTGCAGTTCATGGGGTCGCAAAGAGTCGGACACGACTGAGTGACTGAACTGAACTGAACTGATTCACCATGACTGAGGGCCTGGCTCTCAGTCTCAATGCCTGGGATCGTAGCTTAACAAATCGTGACTAGATCCATCTCATAAAGGTAGAAGCTTATTATCCACACTCACAGAGGCTGCTATGTGATTCCAGCATGCTTAAGCACTAGTTATGGAGTGAGTGGACTGGGCTTTTGCTGGCATTGACCCTGACCTGGGCACTCTGCCTTTGTTTGCATGTCACACAGGAAGCCAGTTCTCCTCATATGTTGGCGGCCAATCTATTTTACTTCACAGTGGCTAATCACGTGAGCTGCATGTGGATTGTACTGGCCTCCTAAAGAACAAACAACCTCACTTCTCAATTATTGGGGAGAAATGGGCGTACTTTCCTGTAGCTTCTGTGAACTGATTAACCCACATGTAATAAGTCTTTAGTAAACACTGGTGTCATATGATCAGGCAGTCGCTGATTAGATAAATAAATGCCACTAGATAGAAGATTATTTGAAAGTCTAACCATGGCAAAGTAGCATAAGACATACTTCCCATGATGGCATTGCTGGAAAGCTATATTACTCTTCAAAATTTCCTTTACCTCTTTTACATGTTTCTGTTTTCTTCACATGCTTCTTGCCATCACCAGCACCAGGCACTGGGACCTAACCAAGCACTTTGCACGCTGAGCTTGCTCTCTGTCTTCTCTGCCTTGCTTGTCTCTTCTGCTGCCCTGATGGCTGTCACCACAAGCTTCCCCTCCTCCACATCTCCAAAAGCAGTTTCATTTCTGCTACTTTCTAAGTCAGAATGTGCCTTGATGCTCACCTCTGAGGTCCACGGTCCAGTGCAGGCTCTGCCAGTATCTTCAAGCTGCATTTGGTGCTTGCCCATCTCTGACTTCCGCCCTTCTCTCAAGGTTGTATGTTCTGCTTTTTAAATTTTGATTTATTTTTTTGCTGTTCAAAGCAAATTTATTTATTGTTCCTAATCAACACTATTAATAAATCTGGGATTCTGTATGTTATGGATTTTTCTTAACCACTAGATAGGTCAGAATTAGAATAAATGGTGAGCAGTGGGGTATGAAAACATTTGATTTTCAAGGGAGTCATATTTTTCCATCAGTTCCACTTCACAATATTTTACTGTGTATTTTTCCCCTCATCTTTCTGATTTTGAATTTCACTGGGTAACTGATTTTAAAAAACAAATGAACTGGTATTCCACTATGGAGAACAGTATGGAGGTTCCTTAAAAAACTAGGAATGAAACTATCATATGACCCAGCAATCCTGCTACTGGGCATATACCCTGAGGTGTATGTTTTAGAAAGAAACAACTCTGAGTAAACGGAAAATACCAGACCCCCCATCCATGTGATATTAAAGTCAGCTTACAGGAAGAAAACCAGCCTTTTCATAAGAAAGTACTTCTTTTCCCTTTGGTAGTGGTGATTTTTATACTCACACCATAACATGCAGACTGGCTACACAATTCCAAAATTCAGCACCATATGGTTTTTTAATCTAACGAGAAAAATACATTTCTTCTCACTTCTCAATTTAGGATATCTTGATTCTAATTTCCAGCTTGGTGTGAACTTTTTATTATTTTAAGTGACTGAGAGATTACTACCAATTTTAGTAATTTTATCTTGAAAAAAAAACTATAAATTTTTCTGTCACATAGTAATTTTTTTCCTCTCTCTATTTGTCCCTAAATATTTTCACATATGGAGGTGGACTTGGCAACCCACTCCCATATTCATACCTGAAGAATACCATGGACAGAGGAGTTTGGCAGGCTTTGGTCTCCATAGAGTCACAAAGAGTCAGACACGTCTGAAGTGACTTAGCATGCACATGTTCGAATAAACACATTCACATAAAATAAATTATTCACATGAAACAGATTGTTCACATAAATGCATTGTAGCACTGTGCTAGTCATTCAGAAAGTGTAGTCACTTACCAAAGAAATGAAATAATATCTGCCCTCAACTTGTAAGCATTTACTATGGGTATGCCAATCTCTGTGCAAAGTCTTTTACATACCTTAAATAAAATCCTTAAACAACCCTCCAAAAGGTTTAATCCTTAAACAGATTTCCCCATTTTACAGATGAGTACATTGAGGTTAATAACTTGCCCAAGTCCCAGTTCTGGAACAGAGTAGAGTTTGAAGCTGGGCTCGCCTAGCTTTCTTGTACACATTCTTTCCCCTGGGTGAATTGATTGTTTTCAGAAGGTTTTATGGAACTCCCCCCATACCACAACAACGCACAATGAATAGTAACTTTCTTATATTTCATCCTTTTCATTCTGTCATTTTCCACTGATGGGAGAAAAAGTGATTTGGGGATATTATACATGTGGCTTTATCAGTCTATGTCAGTTTTGGGATGCCACACAGAAAATGTGTTATTAATATATGACTTCAAAAAAGTGTGTCCTGGCACAGTTATGAAGAAACAGATCTTTAGATGTAGAAAAGAGTGTTTTAAAAACGTGAGTTTGCTGTACAGTGTGACTTTGTGTTTTTATAGCTGATGAGGAATATGAAGATGGGATTGAAAGGACGTGTGACACTCTTCTTATGTGCATTGTGACTGTCCTGAACCAGGGCCTCAGGAATGGTGGAGGCGTGGGCGACGTGCTGAGAAGACCATCGAAAGATGTAAGCTGCAGAAAAATAGTTTTTCACGGAGCACACAGTCTTTTTTTTAACCTTTCTTAACAGCATTTACAACCCAGTTTTTGTTTATAGGGTACTCCATTTTATGTTGTTTGCTATAAAAATATAATGGTAGCTATTGAAAGCAACCCATTGTATAATAGAATTCCATAGAAATAGCAAATGTCCTAAAAATCTATATATGTTAGTAGGTCATGACATCTTAGCAACTTTGAACTGTATATTGTATGACAGCAACAAAATCATGACTTCTGACTTTATGGAGGAGTTTGATTGTTACATAAATAACAGAAACCAGGCTGTCTCTTGTCTCTCGGTTTTTGCAGGCGTGGAGATTTACTCTTTGCCTCTGAATAGGGACAGCCTCCATTATTTGTCCACAAGGAATATCTGATCTGAACGGATTCTAACAGGATTTCATATATCAAAGTGGCAAGGCTGAAAAACTTCTCATTGGTGGCAGCATCTCAAGTCCCCCACTGGGAGCTTGAACAAGTTCAGTCCTCTAACTGGCCAGCCATATCACATTGTCCATCCATCTCACGTTTCTTCATCTATGAAACACCTAGATTATCTGACCTCTAAAGTGTATTTTAATAACATTTATCAAGTAGAAATATGCTCGAGTTGTTAATGTACTTGACCCTATAAGGCCAAGAGCAAAATCTCCTTCAGAAATGGACAGACCGTTAGATGATACTCAAATTTCCAGTCTCTCTGACCTTTGGAAATGGCATTTGTTTACCTTCTGGGTAGCTCCTGGGATAGGAGCCCACTGCACCAAAATGCATTTAGCATAATTACATGTAAAGTGATTTTTAACACATGATAAATCCCTCCTTTGGAGAAGAAAAGTACAAGTGCATGGAAGGAGTCTGGGGACAGACTGGAAAGTTTTCCTCACAAAACTTATAAAGTAAACGAAGATAGAAAATGGGTCTTATTTTTTCCAACTTGGAATACTGCTTATAGTCATTGAGCAAAGTTATTGAATATGTACTTTCTGCTAGACAATATGCTAAATCAACATGCCTTGAAAATGTGAGTTTGTATACATACATGATAGACGGTTTTTTTTTTAATGTTTTTAAAATGTTTTATTTCAGGAGCCCTTGTTTGCCGCCCGTGTGATATATGACCTTCTTTTTTATTTCATTGTCATCATTATCGTTCTGAACTTGATTTTTGGGGTTATCATTGATACTTTTGCTGATCTCAGAAGTGAAAAACAGAAAAAAGAAGAAATTCTAAAGACCACGTGCTTCATCTGTGGTGAGTGTTCTCAAGATACTAAAATAAGAGAAAAAGAAACTACCCACTAGAAAGGAGGGGATGGAAGGATTTTTTGTTTGTCATGCCTTGGGAAAAATTATTTCAAAATGAAAGCTGGACAAAATTCAGATTATGTAACTGAGCATTGGACCGGGATACTCTGCTTCCAGAAATAGAAGAATCACATCCCAAAGCTCTCTTGTCATTATTTCTGCCATTTGTATGATTCTCTAACTATAGCATGTGTTGCAAAATGCCAGAAGGTTCCACCAACTGGCAAACAGATTTTTCATCACAATAACATATTGATTAAACAATAGAGTGATTTTTATTTTATTCGGTTAGACTATGAATCCACAGATGAGTGTTCCAGCAGCTTGACCTCCTTACTCCCCGGCAGCACTTTGTCTTCCATTCTAAGTTCTGCTTTCTCCCAGTTTCTTTCTCTCTCCATCTCTCACACCCTGTCCTTTTCCTCTTCCTCTCTCAGACCCACCCAACTTTCCTTTCGTCCTCATTATGTCCTTTGGCTCCACCGTCTGCTTCATAGACCTCAGCCTTTTCTGGCTTTAGTTGTCTCTTTAGCTGGCTTAGTCACCCTAGGATCCTTTCCCCTCCTTTTCTTTTATAGAAGCTATAACATGGATGTAGTTTTGCTTGCTTGCTTTCTTTTTTGCCTGCTGCGCCATGTGACATGCGGAATATTATTCCCCAACCAAGGGTTGAATCCAAGCCCCCTGCCGTGGAAACACAGTCTTAACCACTGGACTGCCAGAGAAGTCCCCCTTTCCCCTCCTTGAATAATCACCAACTCCTGGTGATACTCAACATCTATTTTTCCATATTGAGCTGAAGTCACAAAATAAGCATAAGGGCTTCAACATTCATTATATAGTAGATAACATTTATTCTATGTAATTTAAACTGCACCCTCAATAATCCCCTTCCTTCCTCAGTTCACCTTTTGTCACCTGTCTCTTTTCCCTGAATGGCTCATCCAAGCCTTCCCAATGTCACTCCAACAGGTAGAAGTGTGCCAGATGTTAACCTGTAATAGTTGAGCTGTTTTCCAAGGAAACAAGCACAGATTCAACATGCCCGTCTCCAGGGTATCCACAGTCTATTGTGAAATACAGAAAAAAAAATACCATTGCTGTCTAATGCATTAGGGGAATGATAGAGAAGTTTAAAGGTTGTTAACATTTCATGGGTCTGTAGTAGAGGGCATAGAAAGTTAGGAAAAGTTTCCTGGAATAGATGGTGATGGAGCTGATGGTAAAAGATGGAAAGGAGAGAGCCATATGAAAGTGGGCAGAAGCACAGTGGCTAGCATAAGGAAAGGCATGGAGAGGAGAACAGATGAAAAGAATGTTCATTTCCTATAAACAGATGAAAAGAATCTTCATCTCACAGTTTGGTGTTGCTAAAGTGAAAGTTTCAGAGCAGGGTATGCCCGCAAAAGAGACTGGCCAGGCTATGCGTGACCTCTTATATTAAAAAGTTTGGACTTTATCCTTATGGTTTTATTATAGATGGTGAAGATGGTGAATCATTATAGAGATTTAAATAGAAGATACAGGGTGTAATTATTATTTTCAATCACTGTGGCAGCTATGGGAAGTTGTTCATCGGGGAACAATACTGGAGGCAGAGGAACCAGGTAGAGGTTTATTGCCATTGTCCATAAGAGGTAAAGAAACCTTGATCCAGGACAGGTAGTGATGGCAATATTCAGGGTAATGGACAGAGTTAAATATTGGAGAGGTAGAATCTGCCTGCCAGTGCAGGAGATGCAAGAGATACAAGTTCAGCCCTTGGGTCGGAATATGCCCTGGAGGAGGAAATGACAACCCACTCCAGTATTCTTGCCTGGAAAATCCCATGGACAGAGGAACCTGGTGGGCTACAGTCCATGGGGTCGCAAAGAGTAGAACATGATTGAGCTTGCATAAGCACACACAGAATCCTTAAATCTCAGTGGTTTGTAATGGATATGAAAGAATGTGAGTGCCTGGGTGGATGATAGTAACAAAAGTTGAGTCTGAGAATGGAAGAAGAAAAACAATTTTAGGCATAGGCCGAATTTGGCTTTGAAAGTACTGAAAATGAGGTGTGTACTAAGTTGGACCATAAAAAAGGCTAAGCGCTGAAGAATTGACGCTTTCGAACTGTGGTGTTGGAGAAGACTCTTGAGAGTCCCTTGGACTGCAAGGAGATTCAACCAGTCAATCCTAAAGGAAATCAACCCTGAATATCCATTGGAAGGACTGATGCTAAAGCTCTAATACTTTGGCCACCTGATGGGAAGAGCCGACTCATTGGAAAAGACCCTGATGCTGGGAAAGATTGAAGGCAGGAGGAGAAGGGGATGACAGAGGATGAGATGGTTGGATGATGTCACCAACTCAAGGGACATGAGTTTGAGCAAGCCCCGGGAAATGGTGAAGGACAAGGAAGCCTGGCATGCTGCAGTCCACGGGGTCGCAAAAAGTTGGACATGACTGAACGACTGAGCAACAACTGAACACCCCAGTGGGATATACCCAGCACAGAGATGAACATATATGTCTGAGGCTCAGAGAAGGAGACAGTACTGGGGAGTCCTCAGCCTGAATGGGATAGCAAAAGCTAGAGTGTGGAGGAAGGCTTCCAAGTAAGAAGAGGAGACAGTGGGATTCAAGTGGAAAACATCAGCAGAGAAAGGGGATCACGCACACACAAGAACTATCCAGTATGAATGGTGTGAGGACAGCCAGGCACAGGTGGCACGTGAAAGTGAAAGGAGAAAATAGCCTTGGGAAGAATATAATAGATTATCAACTGTGCCCAAGCAGAGAAGGCCAGTAACATGAATTGAAACACAGCCTTTGAATTTCTTGTTGAGGAGGTTTTGGAGTCTTAGGAGTTGCCATGTGGATAAGGGCAGGGACCAGATTGCACAGTGCTGGGGAGGGACTTGCTGGAAGGAAATGACACAGAAAAGTCTTCTGTTTATATGTCTAGATTAGGTGGAGGAACGCAAGATTGACATGGCGTCAGGAAGATGTCGTATAATAATTGGGGGATTTGAGAAGAGAGTTATTATATATTAACAGAAGGGTGAGCCTCACAGAGGAAGAAAGACAACTGCCTTTGAAGAGTTTCCTGTGTCTCGTGGTCTTGCCTTTACCCTGCTTCCTCAAAGCCTTTTTCTTCACAATCACAATGACTGTTGTGTCAGAACCCTGCCTCTGAAACATGGGCTCTTTGGAAAAACCTGTCAGTACAATGTGAACCTCATCCTAAGGCATGATCCTGTCTCCCCTATTCTAACAAGAAAAAGCATGAACAGCAAATAAGTACATCACTTCACCCCCGTTCCTGCTCCTCTGAGCTTTCCCTTCAATATCAAAATCCTCTCTGGCTTTTCAAAGTTATCAAAAAGCTTGTAACCTATAAATTCCTTAAAATATCACATTAAGCTTCTTCCCCAAATGGAAATGTTTGTCTCAAACCTCAACATGAATTTCCTGCTGACCTTTTCTTCTAGCTCAGGTTGCACATTCTCTGGGTCCATCACAAGGGCTCAGACTTTCTCAGAGCCCATGATTTTATCACTGACTCCTTGTGTCTTCCCTCTGCCGACCTCTTTAACACAGCTCTATGCAGTTTATTGCCAAATATGTAGCCAAGGCTCCAGACTCTCTCCAAACTTTCATCCTTTGTTTTCCACAGTTGATTGACATTTTAAAAGGTATGACTTCCTGGCAGCCAATTTTACCATGTCTGCGAACCCGTACATCATGCCTCTCTATCTCCCTCCTCTAACCCAGCAGCTTATCCTGACTTCCATATTGCAATTGATGACAACCTACTGGGCTGGCAGCTTCTCCATCATTCTAAGCATCTCCTTTTTCCTCTTCCAGATGCACTACTTACCACGTGCTAATGAATCTGTTTTCACAATCTCACTCACTTCCTTCCACATATTCCCACAGCCACACCTTGGTTTTTCAGGCTTACCCTGGCTCATACCCCCAAATGACCTATTCAGTGCTGCCAGACAAAATTTTCCACATTGAGCTCATCATTTCCTTATTCAAAAGACCATCAATAGCATTGTACAGACTGTAACTCAAAAACGCTGATTTTCCTGGCATGTAGGATGCCCTGCAATTGGGCCTCTTCTTTTTTTTGCCTGTCTTTCCTTCCACTGTTCTCCCATTTATAGCTCAAGGTCTGGTTCAACGTGTTACTCATCTTTAACTCTTTCTTCTGTTCTCAGTTATGGTGTTTCTGTTTAGAATGCCCAAACTCCTAGGCTGTTGAACGACCACCCTCTCTCTGAGACCTAGATCTAAAATCGTTATTGCATGAGTTCAGCATTCTCTGGTCTTACTAATCTGAAGCAGACACATTTGCTCCTAAATTTTTCAATCATGATTAGCTCTAGGGTACTGTACACATTTTCCGTAGTCTTATCTCCTCTGTTGGATACTATACATTGCCATATTATAGAAAGTAAATGAACTTTACAGTCAGATATATGTGGGTCTACACTGGTTCCCCATCCTGGCTTTGTGATCTTAGCCAAGCCTTCTTTCACCTTGAAAGTGAAGAATATGCTGCCATGTTTTGGGGTTGTGGTGGCTATAAATGAAATCTTGTATATAAAAATCCCTAACTCAGTGCTTAGCTGAAAGTAGGCTTTCAATACATGGTAACTTCTCTTCTTTAGGAGATCAACATCTACATCTTACCCATTTTTATGCTTCCAGTTATTGGGTTGGCTAAAAAGGTCTTTCGAGTTTTTCTGTAAGATGTAATGGAAAACTCCAAATGACCTTTTTGGCCAATTCAGTATGTATTGGAGATTATTCATAAATATTTGCTTAATGAATGACTATCCAATTAGTCACCTCCAAATTAACGTTGTCTCTATACTTATGTGGCTTATTGTTTATAAAGGAAAATAAAGCAAGTAAATCCTAAATTACTCTATACTGTAGACAAAAACCTTAATTTCACTAATTCCACGTTATTCCAAATTTTGTTACATATAGGTTATAGTTTCTGTGGCATACACATATCCACAGGGATATATAGTGTGAGATATCAAAAAGTATTGGCTTCCCTGGCTCAAATGGTAAAGAATCCTCCTGCAGTGTGGGAGACCCAGGTTCAATCCTTGGATTGGGAAGATCCCCTAGAGAAAGGAACTGGCAACCCACTCCAGTATTCTTGCCTAGAGAATTCCATGGACAGAGGAGCCTGGCCGGCTACTGTCCATGGGGTCGCAGAGTCGAACACAACTGAGCAACTAACACACACACAGATCAAGAAGTATTAGATCAATGTAGTGTATTTTTCAGAAACTTCATATTTATTCAAATATTTGAGAGGCCATTTAGGTAAGTTAACCAAACAGCAAATTTAAATAGTAATTTTTTTATACTGGAACAACTGTTTTGTAAAGTAGAACAAATTTAATATGAACATTTAAAATAAATTAGAGACTTAAATATTGAAAAGCGTTTCCAAGTTCCTATAGCTCCTAATCCCTGTGACCTCAGTAACTTAAGGGTTCTTTATCCTCTGCCCTCAAAAGGCAGAAATATGTATAAAGTGCTGTGATCACGTATATGTAGATATGCATTCATTCCTGGGATCGCTTATTACATATAAGATCTAATATATACCACTGAAAGTGAAAGTGGCTCAGTCATGTCCGACTCTTTGTGACCCCATGAACTATACAGTCCATGGCATTCTCCAGGCCAGAATACTGGGGTGGGCAGCCATTCCCTTCTCCAGGGGATCTTCCCAACCCAGGAATCAAACCGAGGTCTCCTGCATTGCAGGCAGATTCTTTACCAACTGAGCTATCAGGGAAGCCCAAATATATACCATATATATTATAATAACATATCTTCAAGAGTGATTTAAACATGAGATATTTGGGAGTTGTATTAGCAGGCTATAAAATAGTTGTGTTTAATCTAGAAATGGTTCTTGGAACAGTCTGGTATTAAATTGTGATCCAGAGGGGAATATGGTATCAAATAAGGGATTCTCCCCAGTAGGAATTGGCTCTAGGAGTATTCCAAGGATACTCATAGTAGCGTTTGCAGAAGAGGTAGGTACTGTGACAGGCAATGAGAGCAGATGGGACTTCTAAGCGTTAAAGACATGACCAGGTGTATCAGTTATGATTCAGAAAACAATTGCTAGGGATCCAGAAGGCAGTCATGATAGGGTGGTGATGAACACTTGACAGAGCTGAAGCAGTAAGCATGGAAACAGTTTGGCTCTGTTGTCCACATTAACTATTAATTTTGAATTACTAGAGGCTGAAGTGCAACAGAATAACAAAATGGAGAAAGGTCAGAATTCCTATCATAAGAAGAGTCAGATTCCTGGAATTAAAGATCTTTCTAGATGCTTAAATAGGAAATAAAGGTTATTTGGTGAGGAAAGCATCTGTGTTCTTCTCTTGGTATGTTAATTCCTCCTCTATACCTTATGCGTGATTTTATTCTCTTATATGTTATGCACTGTTTTATTCTCTTTTCTCTAAACTTATGCATGAAAGTCATTCATTCACCTATTTGTTCAATACTTATATCCACAGTGTAGTAGGATCTTGCAGTGAACAAAACCAGACAAAAAGCACTGTCATCATGGAGCTTATTTTCTAACACACATACAGTGTCAAATGATGACAAGGACTAGGAGAAAAATAGAGCAGAGAAGAGGAATAGGAATGCCTGGCTGCTGAGTGGATATGTGCCCTTACCTTAGTCGTCCTGGGTGTGAAACACAGCATAAGTGTAGTCTTCTCATTGTTCCGGAAAAGTTTGTATTGGGCACATAGAACTCTGCTTACCCATCCTTTCTTTCTTTTTTAGTCATCTCATCCAGTGCTCTGGCTTTCATTGTTGTTTTATGTCATTTATCCTTGAACTAGTAGAGTTACGTCTTGAATGCTTTTTTGGAGTTCCCAGCTTCCTACCTGGCATCCCAGCATTAATTTTTCTATAGGCATCTTAAGTGGAACCCATCCCATATCAAACATATCCTCCCTTTAAAATCTCTTCCTTCTATTTTTTTCCTCTTGATTTGTTGGTATTACCTTAAACTCGCTCACCAAGTCAGAAAAGTCAGTCATCCTTCATTCCTACTAAATCTATACCTCTAATTGGACATCAAGCCCTCTTCAGTTTTCATTTGTGAGTCCTCTTCAATCTCTTATTCATATATTCAATTATTCTGTCAACTTTAGTTGAATGTTTTCCAGTTGCTATGCCAGCTGCCGGTAATACAAAAAATAAATCAGACAATAAAGTAGTAGAGCCTAAGGAATCAATAGAAACAGACAAGTTTTTGCAGAAAGACACTGAAAGGATCAACCAAGGGAGTGAGAATGGTGCCAGGGGTTGAGCTGGCTCTTGGAGAAGGAATGCCTATAAAGTGGGAAAGAGACTAGATAGAGGCATAGGGTTTTCAAAGGATTTGGTGTGTTTGGAGAAGAGTGAGAAAGTCAGGGCGGCCACAGGACGTGTGCAGAGTGGATAGTTAGTCCCTGAGTCTGAGGGCAGCATCAGGTTTGGTGGACAGGGACTTCGTTAGCAGAAGAGAAGAAGGGCTAGAAACATAAATCTTTGATTAGTTGAGTTTGACATGCCTGTAAAGTTATTCAGGAGGCAGCGGGAAATAAAATCTAAAGTTGAGAAGAAAGGTCGGTACTGGGAAGAAAGATTGAGAAATCATCAGCGTGATGCTGGTTGAAACCACACGAGTGGACTATGCTGCTTAGAGAGTAAGGTCTAATGTTGATGAAAGACAACCAGTTTCCCTCCGTTACAAGCCTCCTCCCGTGCCCCGGCCCCCTGGACTCCCACCCTCTCCTTTTCTCTCACAGTCTTCCTCTAAATCCTGTCAGCAGAAATTACTTAAAGCGCAGCACCCAGTATGCTAGGCTCCACTCAGAAGCCTTCAGAATAAAGTGCAGACTCCTTAGCTTTGTGTGTAAAACTTTTCAGGGTTTGTGCCAAATGTACCGTTTCATCTTCATGTCCGAGCGTTCCCTCCTGACCATACCAGAAGAATTGACAGTTCCCCAAATAGGGCATTTGCTTTCATCTCAATTTTTGCTGTGCTATTTCCTCTGCCCAGAGGCAAAAGAACAGAGATTTGGAGTCAGGAATATTTTTATTTAAATATTGGCTGACTTTTCCACTAAGTAGAGATATTAACATGAGCAATCAATGAAATCCCTCTGAATCTCTTTCTTCACATGCTGAAAGGTCAGATTGATTATTGTTGTTATTATAGCATATTTAAACATCTTTATAGTTCTCAGCATAAATAGGTGCTCAGTAAAAATTAAGTACCTTTTCTTACTGATCATCTCTTCTCTACTTGCCAAGGTCATGTTTCATAGGTCAGACGTTTAAAACTTTATGCCTTGTTGAAACCTTTTAAAATGTATCTGGTCAGAACTTGTTTTGCCCTCCTTTATATTTCTTTGATAGTTTATACCACTTAGAATATAATACAATTTGTCTGTTTCCTTTACCCTATTATGGATTGATTGATGGTAGACATTATCTTTTTATCTTTATAGATCTATGTACCTTGCAACAGGTACGTAGGTAGGTAATTGTTTGAATTGGATTCTAGGAGAAAGCTACTTTAAAATTTTCTCCATTTTTCTGTAATGGCTCTGTTGAGATATAATTTACATAACCTTATGATAGACTGATTTAAAGTATACATTTTCAGTGGGTTTAGTATGTTCAGAGTTGTGTATCTAGCATCATAATTTTATTTGTTAATTATTTATTACTTTACAGTATTGTGGTAGTTTTTGCCATACATTGACATGAATCAGCCACGGGTGTACATGTATCATCATAATTTTAGAACATCTTCATTGCCCTCTAAAGAAACCTCCTACCCTTTGGCCATCACTGCTCCCTTCCTTCCCATCAAACTGACCATCCTCCTCAGCCCAAGGCCACCACTGATCTACGTTCTGTCACTATAGATTTGCCTGTCCTAAGCATTTCGTATTAATGGAATTGTATCATATGTGGTCATCTGTGACTTGCTTCTTTCACTTAGTATGTTTTCAAGGTTCATATTAGCATGCACCAGTACTTTCTTATTGCAGAAAAATATCTGTTGTACAGATACACCATACTTTGTTTATCTTTTTATTGGTTGATGAACATTTGGGTTTCTACTTTTTAGCTATTATGAATAATGCTGCTACAGACACTCATGTATATGCTTTTGTGTGGACATACATTTTTTTCTAAGAGTGGAATTGCTGGTAACATGGTAACTCTGTGTTCAAGTTTTGAGAAACTGCTAAACTATTTTTGAAGTATAGGAGGGTTCCAATTTATCCATGTCATCAATACTGCTATTATTTGTTTTTGATTATATGCATCCTAGTGAAACATCCTAGGATTATATGAATCCTAGTGACATATTCCTTTTTTTTTTCTTAAAATAATGAGCATTTATTGAAAGACTACATGAGCAATTTAAGATAACAAATGCAGTAAGCAAAAGAGCCATCATGGAGAGCCAGGTGCTTTAATTTAGCAAGACCCGCAGCCCCACCGTACGCTATTACCCAACTCTTTTCTCGGCTTCCCCCTTTCTCTCTTTTCTAGGGCCATTCTAATTCCCTCTCTCTACCTGCGGCTCTGCCTCCTGATTTCTGCCAGTTTACTGGCAGAAACTTCTCCTGCTTCATTGCTTTCTGCTTATATTCCACTCTTTCCTGCATCTCTTCAATTCTGTTTTGTTCTTAGTGATATACTCTTAATTCACTCAGTTAATATTTTATTCAGTGCTGACTACGTGCCAGGCAATGTTCTAAACTACAGGGACCATTGTTGAAGAAAAGAGACACATATATCTACCCATGGACATGCAGTAAATAATCAACATAATAAGCTCATATCTAAGTTCCCAGATAAAACATTATGCCTTTCTTTTGTGCTAATTAGCAGGCTGGATTTTTCTTGCACAATAATTTTTACCTATATACCTGAGACTTGTGGTCCAGTTTAATTGAACACCTTTGATACAGCTATTTTCAGTCTGTTTGGAGATGAAAAACACTATAAGACAAAGGAAAGCGTGATCAAAAGTATCAGTAGAAAGGGAGGGACAGACTGAATAAAACAATCAAATTAAGCCACATTAAGAAAGTGAGGTTTGAGAAAAACTAGCAGGCAAGTGAGTTAGTCCAAGAGATATCAGAGAGAAGAGAGCTGTAGGGAGAGGAAACAGTTCAAAGGCCCTGAGGCAGGGATCTGGGTGCCAGGAAGAGCAGAGAAGCCCTTGGTGGCTGGGGAGAGTTAGCCAGGGAGAGGAGATGGGAGATAAGATTAGAAAGGCTGGAGGGCCACATCACATAGGGTTTAGCAAGCTGCTATTGCATGGGATATATTTAAACTCAACAATTATTCATTATTTTTTCAATTTTTGAGCTTAACTGGATCCTATATTTTCCCCTGCAACCCTACTCATGGGCTATTGTAAGAATGTTGACCTTTTCTCTGAGGAGATGAGGAACCACTGCAGGGTTTAAAACAGAGGAGAGACACTATCCTACTCAGGTTTTTAAAGGGCCGCTCTGGCTGCTGTGCTGAGAACAGGCCTTAGAGAGGAAACATGGAAGCAAGGAGGCCTGGGGGTTATTTGGGTAAACCAGATGAGTGACAATAATGGCTTGAACCAGAGTGGTAGCCTTGGAGGTGGTGAGAGGTGATCAGATCCTGGGTATATGTTGAAGATACAGCCAAAATAATTTCTTTTTTTTTTAATTTTTTAAAAGTATTTTAATTGGTAGAAAATTGCTTTACAATTTTGTGTTGGTTTCTGCCATTCAACAATGTGAATCAGTCATAAATTATATATATCCCTCTCACTCCCTTCACCCCACCCCTCTAGGTCATCACAGGGCTCCAGGTTGGGCTCTCTATGTTATTTAGTAATTTCCCACTATCTATTTTATATACGATAGTGTATATATGGGCTTCCCTGGTGGCTCAGATGGTGAAGAATCTGCCCACAATTCAGAAGACCTGGGTTCAATCCCTGGGTCCGGAATGGCAGCCCACTCCAGCATTCTTGCTTTAAGAATTCCATGGTGAGCTACAGTCCATGGGGCCGCAAAGAATCAGACAAGACTGAGCCACTAACCCCCACCCCACCCCCCCACACACACACACAGTGTATATATGTCAGAGCTACTTTCTCAATTATTAGAGAAATGCAGATCAAAACTACAATGAGGTATCACTTCATACCAGTCAGAATGGCCATCACCAGAAAATCTACAAACAATAATTGCTGGAGAGGATGTGGAGAAAAGGGAACCCTCCTGTACTGTTGGTGGGGATGTAAACTGATACAGCCATTATGGAAAAGAGTATGGGGATTCCTTAAAAAGCTAGGAAGAAATCTGACATATGACCCAAAAATCCCACTCCTGGGCATATACCATGAGAAAACCATGATTCTAAAATATACTTGTACCCCAGTGTACAGCAATTGCAGCAATATTTACAATAACCAGGACATGGAAGCAACCTAGATGTCCATCAACAGATGAAAGGATAAAGAAGTTGTGGTACATGTATACAATGGAATATTATTCAGCCATAAAAAGGAATGAATTTGAGTCAGTTGTAGTGAGGTGGATGAACCTAGAACCTCTTATAGAGTGAAGTAAGCCAGAAAGAGAAAAACAGGTATTGTATAGTTACAGCATATATATGGAATCTAGAAAAAATGGTATTCATGAGCCTAGTAGAGAACAGATTTGTGGACCCAGCAGAGGAAGGTGAAGGTGGGGCAAATTGTAAAAGTACCAAATGAATTTCAACATGAATTGGATGTGGCATGTGAGACAGAGGATTCAAGGATGACTCCAGACTTTTGGCTTGAAAACTGAAAGACTGGAATGAAAAGAGGACGTGGGTGGAGCTCGTTTTGGGGAGAGGATTGGATTTTTATTTGAAGCATGCTAAGCTGACGATAGGTCAAGTAAGACGAGGCATGACCATCAGCCAGCTAAATTTTATGGTATTTCCCGTAAAAATATCCAGTAATATAATTTAAAAGGTCACACCTTCATTGGGGACAGACTTTTTTTGATTTATGTACTTTGTATCTTATTGTTTAAAGGGTCTTCTTCATGCCTAAAGGGCCAGATGACTTTAAAAAAAAAAAATATGTTTAGGAAGAAAGTAGCCAGTTTTGGAATTCAATTTCCAGATTTCTTCTCCAGTATCCGAACTGCAAAACCAGACTGAATCCCAACATCCCATTTTACTTGGCAGCCTAATTCATTTTTCCATAGATGTTTTTCTTCATCTCCATTCATTTCGTTTCATCTCCCCTTCAACCTTTGAGAGAAAAGCATCTTACTACCCAGATCCTCTCCTCAGTGTTCTTCCAGAAGCTAAAAAAATATTCCCTGGAAATTGATCAGACCTTCCCCTCCCCAGAATGCCTGGAGCACAGTAGTCTAAGGGTGGGACAAGCCTGTGAATCCTTATTGCATTCGGAGCACAGATCTCTGTGGACATTCTTTTGCCCTTCACTGATTACAAGTGGTTTTGAAGGGAGATGACTGTTAGCTGCCTTTTTTTCTCTTTTTACCCAAGTTCCTGGATAAAATGGCATTTTTTTTCCTGCCCCGATTATTAGCAAGCATGCTTTTTCTTGCACAATCATTTTGACTTCTTTTTCTTAGACTTGAGGTCCAATTTATTATAATTTGACAATTTTTATTTGGTTACGTTTTAAATTGTCTGCAAATTTTGCATCTATAATAGGACTCCACTTTTCCCAGGATCCACAGGGGATAATGTTAGTTGGGAAGAAATGAAAAACTCTCGCATTTTTTCTGGAGGTACTGCGTTGTTTTTAATCATAACATTTTAAATTGTCACGCTCTTTCAGAAAATGTTTCTTCACAATAATGATTATGTTTTTATGCCAAAAGTGAGTGCTGATTAAATGACATGTTACACACATTGTCTCTCATGGTTTTTTTGCAGGACTCGAGAGGGACAAGTTTGATAATAAAACAGTGTCTTTTGAGGAACACATCAAGTCAGAACACAATATGTGGCATTATTTGTACTTCCTAGTCCTGGTGAAGGTGAAAGACCCAACTGAATATACCGGACCTGAAAGTTACGTGGCTCAGATGATTGTGGTGAGTGAAGGGAGGGTTTGGATCTATGACTATACTGCATTCTATATGCTTCCAATTCCCTACCCTACCTTTCTTCCAGAATGCAAAGGTTCTAGCAGTCGTTTTGTTAACTTTTAAATAGGACTGTCAATCACTGAAGAACCCCTGTCCTGGCTGAATCTTAGTGGCCGTCTTGGTTATACAAACCATATCTAAGCTTCAGATGTACAGATGGTATTTCCTGGAGAATTCTCTGTGCAGTGAATTCAGTCCTTTCTGTCATCGTCTGACCTCATGCTTCCTGTCATCACTAATGTCTCAGTTCCCCAAATCTGGAACTTTCACACTGGCACATGATTCATACTTAAAGAAATGCCTTGAATTTCAGAAATCAAGCATTTAAGCAATTAAAGAGTGTTTGGGGAGGGGATAATGTTCAACCCCAGTGGGACAGCATTGGCTTTTTGTCAGTATACATTTTGGATCGATTGACCAGTGTTGGTGATGGATTTGCCCTGATCCTGCTGTGTCCAGTTGCTTGTGACTCCTCCTCATGATCAGTAGCATTGCATAGAGAGTATGGTTGTCCACAATTCAAAGTTTCTTCTGTTTCATAGAAAATTAACATGAACTGGCTTAAAGAGAAGTCAGAGTTGCAACTTTCCTGTATCCATGATATGCATTTTGTTGTTCAGTCGCCAAGTCATGTCCAACTCTTTGCGACCATAGACTGCAGCACAGCAGGCTTCACTGTCCTTCACCATCTCCCAGAGTTTGCTCAAACCCACTGTCCATTGAGTTAGTGAGTACCATTGCGTCTGATGCTGAAGCTGAAGCTCCAGTACTTTGGCCACCTAAGGCAAAGAGCTGACTCATTGGAAAAGCCCCTGATGCTGGGAAAGATTGAAGGCAGGAGGAGAAGGGGATGACAGAGGATGAGACGGTTGGATGGCATCACCGACTTGATGGACATGAATTTGAGCAGACTCTGGGAGATAGTGAAGGACAGGGAAGCCTGGTCTTCTGCAAGTCCATGAGGTCACAAAGAGTCAGACATGACTTAGTAACTGAACAATGACAAATCTTTGCATCTGATATAAACTCTTGTATTCTTATAATAAACGTGGCCATATATTGGATTTTGCCTCAAAAACCATCCTCCAAAGTTGTGTTAATTATTTGAGAATGACGCCTTCAAAGAGCCAAGACCCTCTTTAATGCTGAGTCCCAAGAATGTGTGTATGCTCAGTCACTTCAATCGTGTTCGACTCCTTGTGACCCTATAGACTGTAGCCCGCCAGGCCCCTCTGTCCATGGGATTCTCTAGGGAGGAATACTGGAGTGGGTTGCCATGCCCTCCTCCAGGGGATCTTCCTGAGCCAAGTATCGAATCCTCATCTCTTGGATCTGCTGCATTGGCAGGTGGATTCCTTACCACTAGCACCACCTGGGAAGCCCCATCCCAAGGATAACATTTTAAACACCAGAGTGTCAGGAGAGCCAGGTAACAACTGGTCTGTATCTTCCCCTCTGGGAGCTTATATCCACTTAGGAAGGCATAAGCTACAATATAATGAACAACCAAAGAACATGTTCAGAGGCTAACATCTTACTAAGTTACCAACATCTTAACATTGCACTGTTTAACCTTACCTGACAATATTTATGTGTCACAGGAGAGCTCCGTGTAAACTGAGTTTTCTTAATTCAGCATTTTTCATCCTATTTTATTATGGACATGCATCCTACTGTAAGTTATTTTCTCTCCATTTTTATATGACAGTGGGCAGAACCTAATATTGTTTCTTTTTTTTCTGTGTAGCCTTATCTACCCTCTCTTCCTTCTAAATTAGGAAGCAGGTTATCATTTTGAGAATAGACACTCACAGTCATCATTTATTCTTGATCTCAAGATGCTCAGAGACTGTTTCTGTGAAACATTTTGTTTCTGCTTACCAGGGGAAAATCATGTAAGCATTCATTTAACATGTGACCTCGGGACTTGCCTATTGCTCCAGCGGTTAAAACTGCATGCTCCTAATGCCGGGCTTGTGGGTTCCATCCCTGGTTGGAGAACTATGATCCCATATGCCTTGAGGTGTGGCCAGTTTTTTTTTTTTTTTTTTTTTTAGAAAAGTAAGTAAATACAATGTGACCTCACACTGCTGTATTTTTTCAAAGTTTGAGGTACATTTAATTAATATATATTTATCAGTCATCTATTATGTCCTTTGGACTAAAGATTTTGGAGAATACACTGAAGTCTGAAACATTCCTTTTCTTAAAGCCAAAGAATTTAGAGCTTCCCTGGGTGTTCTTTGGAAGGAATGATGCTAAAGCTGAAACTCCAGTACTTTGGCCACCTCATACAAAGAGTTGACTCATTGGAAAAGACTCTGATGCTGGGAGGGATTGGGGGCAGGAGGAGAAGGGGATGACAGAGGATGAGATGGCTGGATGGCATCACTGACTCGATGGACATGAGTCTGAGTGAACTCCGGGAGTTGGTGATGGACAGGGAGGCCTGGCGTGCTGTGATTCATGGGGTCGCAAAGAGTCAGACACGAATGAGCGGCTGAACTGACTGAACTGAAGAAGAGGAGGTGAATAATAAACCTAAAGTACAATAAACCAAGTTCCCTAAGAGTGGAAAAGAGAAAGGTCTGAAGGCTTAACGATGTAGAGTGATAACTAACTGGAAGGTGGTGGAAGGCGGCATTTGAGGGGTGTGCATGTGTGTGTGTCTACATGTATGTGTAATACATGAGACAGGGTAGAGTTTGTGCAGATGAGGAGTGTCTGCTGGATTAAGAGTGAGTTCCCATAAGAGGGAGCAGCCTAAAGAAAAGCCTCAAAATGGGACATTCAAACACTCGGGGGATAGTTACTTGCCTGGTTTCACCAGCACATGGTTTACTTCTAAGGAAGTTCTGCAAGTTATGACCTGCAAGTTATGACCCAAAAAGTCAACTGCACTTTTGAGTAAGAGGTATACGTTTTGGTCATTATTTTCTTTCAGCAAAGGGAAGCCACAGAGGTTTTTACCTAAGGGAATAATATGGCCCAGTAGAGTGTTCAGGCAGAGGTGCGTGGGCTGGTTTGGGGAAGGGAAAGACGAAGTGAGAGGTGGTACTTGGCAGTGGACAGGATTAGGAGGGGGCCGTGGAGGAGCAGGTGAAAGGCTGAGAGCTGAGCCAGGGACACCTGACGCTGTGAGCCTGGTCACTGGGAGAAAGGTAGCGAATGGGTTTCAGAAAGTCTCTATGAGGCGGAGAAACGAGTCAGAGAAGAAGACTTGTTGATTTTGAAACAAGACAGGAGCCTGAGTCATTGGGAGAGATGGTACAGTGACAACAGTAGGCGTCTTAGAGCCAGAAGGATCTGGACTCACCCCCTGACTCTAGCACGGATCTGCTGTGTGGTCTTGGTATCTTGGGTGAGTCTTTGAACCTCCCTGAGACTCTGCCTCCTCACCTGAGAGGCAGAAAATGGGTGTGAGATCAGTGAGATGATGTGTAAAAAGTGTCTTGCTTATGGTTGGGTACTCAGTAATTGACAGTTTTCCCTGGGATCATCCACATGGAAAGACAGCTGGCACCATCAGGTTAGCGAGTGGCAGGAGAAAGGAGAAATATAAAGAGAGGAGAAGAGAAAGCCAGAGGCAACACCTGGGGGATCTCATCTTGAGGAAGAAGGAAGAAGACAAATAAAATAAGGAGAAAAAGGAGACAATAAAAAGGGTAGAAGAAACACCAGGAAGTGGAGTGTGTCAGAAGCCTAGAGATGAGCATTTTCAGTGTCAGAGTTCACAGCATCAGCTGTTGCAAAGAAGAGACAGGTCCAAGCCTTTGGATCTTGGGTAAGGAAATCCCCGGTAACTGCCAAGAAACTGTTGACCCATCTTTAGCCTTCATATTAAAATCACCATTTTGCCAGGCTCTTGTTCTTGAATGTTTAAGACTTAGATTTCCGTGTGTCTATCCATTCTCTCCTCTCTCAAGAAGCAGGACAAGAGGGAGGAGAACCACAAGCTTATTCAAGCATGAAATGTCTCATTCTCATCCAAGCAGACCACATCCAAGAGAACAGGCACTGGTCCTGAATTTTAATGGTCGGGAGAAGGAAGACTGATATTAAGCTTAGGAAGGATGGAAACAAAAAGTCATTTGACTCTTAAGAGTGTTCATTTACTGAAATAGCCCTTTTGGAAAACCTGAAAATCTGTAGCTGACAAACCCAGTTTGGAAAATTGTTACTTCAAGCTCCATGGAGATTATGCCCTCCTAATCTTGATCCACTGAGAGAGAAGATTTTGGAGCTCATGGCAAGTCAACACGTGTCTGTAGCTCATTTCAAAGACTGTATTTTTCTCTTCCTCCAGGTCAAAGGTAATCACTCTTAACAGCTTGGTAGGAAATCTTCCATTTTCCTACCACTTCAATTTGTGGTCTTTAAAATTAGATACATTTACCAGTTTGATTTAAATGCTTGTTTATCAATAGAACTTTAGAAGAAGTTTTCATTTCTTCATGATGGACATAGGTTTTACCCTCAAGGATTTATGCAAAACAAAATAAGGAAGTTCCTCATATTTGTTCATGAAACAACTCACTGAGTTCTGCTACACTATAAGTAAGCCCAGTTTGGACCTAGGGGGCCTTAGCAAATGCTTCCTGTCTTCTGGTGAAATGAGAAAAATAAGAATATACCAAGTTTGGGGCTGTTTCTCCCCTCTGTGTATTTTTTCACCTCCAATCCATCCATTTTATGCTCAAGTAAAAATGAGTGGCACTCATTCCCAGGTGGCACTAGTGGTAAAGAACCCACCTACAAATGCAGGAGACATAAAAGACACAGGTTCGATCCCTGGATTGGGAAGATCCCCCAGAGGAGTGCATGACAACCCACTCCAGTATTCATGCCTAGAAAACCCCATGGACAGAGAAGCCTTCAGTCTGAAAGGTCACAAAGAGTCAGATAGGACTGAGGCAACTTGGCACACACACAACATGCATAAAGAATATTTATACTTATATGCATTAAAGCATATATTATAAATAAATCGATATATTGTTTCTGGGGGTTAGATTCTTAGAAAATACATTTGTGCCTCTACGTCCACCCAGTGACAGGGTCAAACCTCTAAAATATTCATAGGAACTTAAACCTTCCTCACTCCTGCCGTCAGACCCTGCGTCAAGCTGTTTAACTATCCACTGTCTTGAGTCTTTGAATTAACACAAAACTCTTTTGGGATATTGTTATGGGAGATGTGAGTAGATCAAGGTATTTGGGGAATATATTTTCTTCTGGCAAACAAGTTCTCATTTTTTATAAGAGGATTGACATTTTGAGCTAGTGTTTATTGGGGGACACTAACTGGGAGACAGAAAAGGAAGGACCGTGCAGGAAAGTAAAAATAATGAAAAAGAACCCAATAAACTAGGAGGAAAGGGCCTAGGAGGGTAAGTCCTGTAGCCTGTGCTAGTAATGGCCTGTGAGCATCACTATGCCCCTTTGCTTCTGCCATTACCCAAAGGACGATATTGAAGAGGAACAAACAAAATAGAGATCATTAGAAAAAATGCCCAAGGCTTTTAGAGGTTTCTGTAACATTCTGGAGACATTTTCAGATTTTCAGTTGCTCATTTGCCAAGGTATGTTAGGGACCTTTGGGAATATTTAGTACTTAGTTTGACAAACAGTGAGATTGAAATCAGAGGTACCGGAAAGGCAGGTACCCTGCTTGTTCAGAGAATTGCCCACGTGTTCTGATGTACTGGGTGGCAACCCAGACCCTGGCTGGCCATGCCCCATGACCTTGGCTTTGGGGGGGACCAGTTCCTCATTTTAGTGTATGGCACTTTTAAGCTCTTATGCTTATTTGACTCTTGACTAATAATTATTTGTAGACATCGTGGTGATGTCAGCTGGGACAGTTTCACTTGTTCTTTTTTGGGGGGCTGGAGTTGTATGGGGTGTTTTTGTTTTCTTAATTTTTATTGGAATACAGTTGATTTACAATATTATGTTAGTTTCTGCTGTATAGCAAAGTGAATCGGTTTTATATTCATAAACACACACACACACACATACACTCTTTAAAAAATTTTTTTTCTATATAAGTCATTGCAGAGTATTGAGTAGAGTTCTCTGTGCTATACCATAGGTTCTTGTTGGTTCTCCATTTTATATCGTTTGTATCTGCTAATCCCAGTCTCCCAATTTATCCTGTCCCCCTTTCCCCTTCTGGAAACCATAAATTTGTTTTCTACATATGTGACTCTATTTCTGTTTGGTAAGTTCATTTGTATCATTTATTTTTAGATTCCATGTATTAAGTGATATCATACAGTACTTGTCTTTCTCTGTCTGACTTACTTTACTCAGTGTGATAATCTCTAGTTGCATCCGTTTTGTTGCAAATGGTTTTATTTCATTTTTTATGGCTGAATAATATTCCACTGTGTATATATAACACACCTTCTTTATCCATTCATCTGCCAATGGACATTTAGGTCACTTCCATGTCTTAGCTATTGAAATAGTGGGGCTATGAACATTGGGGCACATGTATCTTTTCAGATTAGTTTTCTCTGGATATATGCCCAGGAGTGGGATTGCTTGATCATACGATAGTATTTTTAGTTTTTTAAGGAACCTTCATGTTGTTTTCCATAATAATTGTACCAATTAGCTCATGTTTTTGTTAATATCAGTTGTCTTGACACAAAAACAATTTTCAGTTTCTTGAAGGCCACAACTAGGAATAGAGTAGCTTTTGTTCTGTGTAAGACCAGAGCAGGTGATATCTGTAATGTACATTAAAAGTAACTCAGTAGACATTTAGTGTTTCTTCTATGCTAGCAGCTATTCTGTGGTTTTGATACATAAGACTACACAAGAAGTAATCTCTTCCCTTGGGCTTCCCACATGGCACTAGTGGTAAAGAACCCGCCTATCAATGCAGGAGATATAAGAGACGTGTGTTTGATCCCTGGGTCGTGAAGATCCTCTGGAGGAGGGCATGGCAACCCACTCCAATATTCTTGCCTGGAAAATCTCATGGACAGAATAAGCTGGTGGGCTACAGTCCATGGGGTCACAAAAGAGTTGGACACAACTGAAGCAACTTAGCACACACAATCGCTACCCTCAAGAAGCTTAAAACATTTACTGAACAAGTACATAAAACAATGAGTGAATTAACAAATGAGCAGTTTCTTAGCTCTCTGGTCGTTGGACATAATTTACAGAAAGATACACCAAAATAGCTGCACGGGTTTAGACTATGAATTTCTCATTAGGCAAATATCATCTTTTCCCCTCTTTTAAAGTCAAAAGGTAAAGACAAAGCAGAAAGGGTATGCCACCCGAACCAAGTATAATGGATGCAGTATTAAAAATCAGATGGCTGATTTGAGAGGCTGGTGATTTAATCCCTCTGTCGTCTAAGTATTTCTCAAGACCAGCTCCTCACATACATGCAAAGCACTCAGGAGTGCACCTGAAGCTGCTGGTCTGGCAGAGGGCAGGCATGCACAATGGTGGGTTGTTCTGCATGATTCACCCATTAGAATGAATTCTTCCATGATCTATGAAGACTTCAGAAAGAGAGAGACTATCCTTTAATGAGATAGAAAAGCAATCTAGTCACCCAGAAGGAAGGAAAAGAACTCAGAATTTACCAGATGTTGTTTTTCTGTGTCTGGAACTCAAAATCAATCTCGTTTAGTTCAATGGTATTTTTGAACAGTAACTATTTCAGGAGGGAGGTGGGCTCATGAAAGACATCAGGTCTTCTAAGATTTATATGCACCCCTTCTGCATCAGCAGCATTTGCTGACTTAATTGCTGCTTTATTGTCATGTGTTATAATTATGAAATTACACATTCTGATTCTATTATTTCCAATTTATGCTAATTGTGTAATTGGATCTAATTAAGCCAATTATGAAACTGCTCAATCTTCAAAACCTATTTTAAAGTCGTTGGAACATAATAAGACACTTTTAAAATGTTTACATTTCCAGGGATGCAGGAGGCTAGAGGTTATAGCTTCAGAATGCACAATTAAGAAGGGAATGCCACCTCTACTGTCCACATTTTAAATCCAGACATGTGTCTTCAATTTAAGAGGCATCTTTTTTTCAGTTCCCAACTCTGGATTTCATTCTTGTGGTGGGATCTATCCTCTAAAATTTCCTCTTTAGTATTCATACATATGATCCATGAGTTACCACATTTTTGTGTACATCTTAACATCTTTCTAATCCTCATTTTGAAATACAGAGATAGAAAAGGTAAATATTTCACAGTGTGGATGTACATAGAATCTTCATCTTAAGGACCAGAAGTGAGGGTGAAAGGATTGGGCCAAATTGTTTTAAATGAGATTCAGGGATGGAAGTGGAATGAGTAAGAAGGACCAGGGCAGGCACATGAGGTGTGGGCTCTCAGTTGTCATTGACTGGTTTCCTGAATTAATCAGAAATTGAACCTGCCAGAATTCAGGTGCTTAGTCACTTCAGTCATGCCTGACTTTCTGCAACCTCATGGACTGTAAGCCCCCCAGGCTTCTCTGTTGATGGGAGTCTCCAGGCAAGAATACTGGAGTGGGTTGCCATACCCTCCTCCAGGGGTGTCTTCCAGACCCAGGGATCGAAACCACACCTCTTGCATCACAGGCAGATTCTTTACCGCTGAGCCACCGGGAAAGCCCCTGGCGTCCAGGTAATAGTCCTCAAAGTTCAAGAAACGAAAATGGCTCTTGTTAGTTTTTCTAATCAGTTTCTAAGGAGAAGCTCAATGTCACAGAAGGAACCTGGGCCTCAGATTCTGAAGTCTGATTTGCTAGGATTCCCTTATGCAAGACCCATGATTTTTCCTGATTGCTTCTGCACTTCACGTTACCTATCCGTGAAGAAAGTATAGTCAGCCAGTCAACACTCAGAGTTGAACAAGCTGAATTGTGCCTGGATCCCAGAGGCCTCCTGCTCTGTGGGATCCTGTTCCATTAGCTGCTGGATCATGAAGCGAAGAAGCGGACAGAGAGCCCAAGGAAAGAAGCTGGGCAGAGAAGGCTGCAGGGTCGTGGGGAGGGGAGCAGGACTTGGAGGGCTTGAGAGAGTGGATAATCTGGAAACTAGGAAATACTGCAATAGTTTTAGCAACTAGCAAGGCCACATCTATGCCAACCAGCTAAATATTAACCCTGTCTATAGTTAGTAATATGCTATGAGGATTAAATGAAATCCTGCATACTAGCATTACTGTGATTCATAGAAACTGACATTTGATGAGTGCTGTGTGCTCAGTGCTGTACTAAGTGAGTGACACACATGATCTCTTAAAGGCCTTGGATCAGCCCTAGGTGACAGTCTGTTATGATTATCCCAACTCTCCACAGGATTAAACTGAGGCTTAGAGAGGACTGGTAACTAGCTCCCAAATGGCACGGCCAGCGGGAAGGGATGCTGTGTCCGTGACATGCAGTGGCCAGCATGCGTGCTATTGTGCTGTGATGCTGTTCGTTATGTAAAGCTACCAGCAGTGCTTCCTCTGAGGGCGGGGTTCCAGCACAAACCTCATGCTCTACCTAAGAGGGACCACAAATGTACCCTGTAGGCCGGGCCCAGGAGTAACTGAGCCAGAAGACAGGAAGTCAGCAGACAAGCCTACAATGGCAGGAAGGCCTGAGAGAAATACAAATAGGACTGTCCTTGTTCAGAGCTGGCTGGCAATGGCATGCTTCCTGCAAAGATTAGAAGGGCTACAACTACAATTATTACAGTGGTAGGTAAGAAAAGCTATGGGACATTTTCATTTAATTTGACAAGCGTTTTACTGGGAAGACTGTGCACGAGGCACTGATGGGAACAAGAATAAAACATCATTACTGCCTTTACAGAACCCCCGGGTAATAGAACAGCTGTATTCACCGAAAAGTGTAGTGTTAGTTGCTCAGTAGTGTCTGACTCTTTTTGATCCCGTGGATTGTAGCCTGCCAGGCTCCTCTGTCCACAGAATTCTCCAGGCAAGCATACCAGAGTGGGTTGCCATTTCCTACTCCGGGGCATCTTCCCGACCCAGGGAATGAATCCAGGTCTCCCACATTGAAGGCAGATATTTTATCATCTGAGCCACCAGGGAAGCCAAGCACCAGAAAACTATAGTGCAAACCAGAACTCCTATGAGAGAGATAGTAGATGTTCAGCCACACTGTAACTGGGAAAATCTTAGAACAAAGTATACCAGTGCCCCCCTGATTTATTTACTTATCTATTTATCTTTTTGCCACAAAGCACAGGATATAGGATCTTAGTTCCCTGACTAGGGATCAAACCCACGTCCCCTGCATTGGAAGCACAAAGTCTTAACCATTGGACCACCAGGGAAGTCCCTGACCCCTGATTTATTAAAGCTGTTCAGTGGTACTGAGAATAAAATGCAGGCTATCTTCCTGGCCCCCCTTATACCTACTTCACCAGTCCTATTCCATCCCACTTTCCTTAGCCCAGGACAGTTCAATTACACTGACCCTGTACTTTTCCTTGAGAACGCACACTTTTGCTGGGTCAGAGCCTTGGCATGTGGGTGCCTTCCACTTGCAGTTGTTGTCCCCTAGCTCTTTCCATGCCTGACACCCTCTCTGACATCCCTGTTCCAGTTACTTCCTTTCCTGTTACCCATGAGAGCACTTATAGTCATCTGACCAAATATTGTTTTTTTCACTTGTTAGCAAGTTTATTCCTCTCCACTACGACTCAGCCTTTTCCACATCTGTTTTGTTCACTGCTGATTCCCAGCCCCGAAATTAATGCCCAGTACATTGTGGGCATTCGGCATAGATCTGTTGAACAAAGGGAATAAGATATTGAGGCACTGGAGCCCCAGTGACAGGACAGCCCTTTCTGGCTGAAGGCTCCAGGGACAACTGCACAGAGAAGATTTGGAGGAGAGTTGGACCTTAAAAATGAGGAGGATGTGGTCAGGAGGGATGGAGGAAGATGTATTCCAGGTGAAGTGTGTATCTTTAAAGGGAAAGGATAAGCAGAGAAAAAGAAGATGAATTCTACATATGCTGTGTGCCAGCAGCTTTGCATGTTATCTAATTATACTCATTTTCTGTACATTGAGACTCAGAGAAGCTCATTACTTATTATCCAAGGTACTCAGTAACACTTGAACCAGAATCCAAACATTCATTTTTCTGGGACTTGTGTATATGATTTTACTTTAACTTTGCTATCTCTTAGTGAAGAATCAGGTAGAACAACCAAGATCAAATACATATTAAATTCAGTGTTGGAGAAAAGGTGGGGGAACAAACCCAAACACCAACCAAAGGCATCCTTTGGAAGGAAGAGAGCACTTCCTGCTTCTCCAATATGTATGTCAAGTCAGGGATCCTCAACCTCCAGAACCTAATGCTTGATCATCTTAGGTGGAGCTGATGTAATAGAAATAAAGTACACAATAAATGTAATGCTCTTGAATCATCCTGAAACCACCCCCGACCCCAACCCCAGTCCGTGGAAAAATTGTCTTCTGCAAAACTGATCCCTGGTGCCAAAAAGGTTGGGGACCGCTGTTTTAAGGAATTAGAATCCTTAGTTTTTAAGCTGTAATAGTTGAGGCATAATCCCAAATGTCTTGAAAATGCAAACCAATAAATCTTTTTTCATCATTTCAAGATTTGTTCATCTGATGAAAACAGGCTCACAGGCTGAATGCTTAGTGGGCTGCCTGGGGACTCAGGGTTGAGGCAGAGACCATAACTTCCTTCCAGAAGCACTGGTGAAATACAGCAGACAGAGGAATCTAATAAAAGAGTGATAATGGCGCAAGACAGCAGTGGAGCCTGCTGTGGAGCAGACGGCCTGGGCAAGGAGGCTTCATGAGGTCATGCCTGGATGCTCGAGTGAGTCAGGAAATTAGGAGAGCACAGGTGGAGGGAGCAAGTCGGCCTGTCTAGGGAAAGAGTGAAGCTGTCCAGGAGGAAACGTAACTAGGAGCCAGATCACAAGGTCCTTGTGTGCTTGGAAGTCTTTGCTGCTGCTACTGCTGCTAAGTCGCTTCAGTCGTGTCCAACTCTGCGATCCCAGAGACGACAGCCCACCAGGCTTCCCGGTCCCTAGGATTCTCCAGGCAAGAACACTGGAGTGGGTTGCCATTTCCTTCTCCAAGAATACTGGAGTGGGTTGCCATTCCTTTCTCCAAGATCTACCCGACCCAGGGATTGAACCCGGGTCTCCCGCATTGTAGGCAGACGCTTTACCTTCTGAACCACCAGGGAAGTCTTTACCTCACCCTAAAAGCTAAGGGAAGCCCTTCAGAGTTATTAAACCAAAGAGACAATGTCAGGTGTGCATTTTAGAAAGTATGTTCCATGACAGCGTGGGAAATGTATTCAAGGGGACTGTCATGGAGCAAGAAAAAAATTACCTAGCAGCAGTGATGGGAGTTGGTATGAAATGCCACTGGGGATTGAGAAGAAATGATGAGGATGAAAAGATTCAGGCAGAAGACTTTCTGAAGGCAAGAGGAAGGAGCTTTCAGTCTTGGGTAGTTGTGGGCAGTGGGTTGAGCAGTGGGGCCCAACCCAACTCCCACCGGTTCATCAGGAGCCAGCTGAGGAAGTGTGATCATCTCAGTTTGCCTCATGGTATCCAAGGGCACAGGAATAGTTTGGGTTTCTAAGTGCATGTGTCTGTCCAGTAAGAAACAGAATAGAGAGGTCTCCAGTTCCCACAAAGAGTTAGGGAAGATCAACTACCACAGAAGGGAGATTTCCAGAGCACAGAACAATGCCTGGTATAGGGTAGGTACTCCATAAAGATTTGTTAAATGACCATAAAGCTTATGCCTCATGGAATATACTCGATAGCTGGATTTGGATAAAGTTTTCCAAGGGAGACTACGCAGAGTGCGTAATTGACAGGAACGTGCTCTTAGACAGACACAGAACTGTAACCTACATAATACTGATAATAACAACTAACAATAAAAATAATGTCTAGAACCTGCCACCCAGATTCTACTCATCAAAAAGTGAACCCAGAAAAGAGAAAAACAATTTTGGTAGGAGGGCACCAAAAAACAAATTTAATTTTTCATTGGCCAGCAAACTGAGCAGTGTTTTGGTCAGTTTGTGCCTGTCTTATAACCCAACATTGATCAGTAAGTTTCAGGATAGAATTATGCTGCAAACCCAAATGTTTAGAGCAAAGCTATTTGGGTTTCATTCAGTCTAAGACTCTTTGAAACCTACTTGAATTATGACCCATCCTCAGGTATTTATTTGAACCTTATAAAGGGATGTTCATATCTCTGATTCTCTTAACCTTAATAAAAAGACTTCTTCCCGCTGTGCTGAAGAAAATTCTTGTTTCCCAGTTCTGGTCATTACCGTAAGATCTTGTTCAATTCTCAGTTGGCTTTCTGGAATAATAATGTCCACATTGTTAGGACTGATACATTTTACTCAGAAATTCTGGCTTTCTTCCAGAGAGTAACAGATGCCATCAAAATGTAAGTTGTGGGAATGAGAACTATATACCGTAAAGCCACACAGCTTCTATCTAATGGTTTTTAATAGACCAGCATAGCCTATGCCCCATATGAGTAATTAGTCAAGACAGCAATTAAGCTGAAACACTACATTTATGTTAGGTAAGGTTATCAGGCAAGCTAGTTTCCATAGGATTTTGGACTAGTTTTATCTAAGGGAATTCCTGAAAAATAATGGCTGAATTTTATAAAAATGATTCAGCACTTTGATTTCAAAGATGAGTCACTTAATGTCATGTCTATGCAATCAGTTACTTTTATGAGGATTTAGAGATCAAGGTGTTCTGAAACAATAGCATCTGAGATAATTTGCCCCAGCTCTGAATCTTGTTTCCTCACCTATAAATGGCGATCCTACTCCTCTTTACCATGATTCCTGTATGTATTCAACAAAATCACACCCATCCTTGTACCTAACATGGTGTCTGACTCCTAGTCACTGGTCAACAAATATTTGATCATTCCACTTCTACTTAAAACATTGGCCTCTTAAAATAATACTATTGTTCAGTTACTAAGTCATGTCTGACTCTTTGCAACCCTGTGGACTGCAATACTCCAGGCTTCCTGTCCTTCACTGTCTCCTGGAGTTTGCTCAAATTCATGTCCGTTGAGTCGGTGATGCTTTCTAACCATCTCATCATCTCCTGCCCCTTTCTCCTTTTGCCCTCAAATCTTTCCCAGCATCAGGGTCTTTCCCAATGAGTCTGTTCGTCACATCAAGTGGCCAAAGTATTGGAGCTTCAGCTTCAACATAAGTTCTTCCAGTGAATATTCAGGATTGACTTCCTTTAGGATTGACTGGTTTGACCTCCTTGCAGTCCAAGGTCAAGAGTCTTCTCCAACACCACAATTCGAAAGCATCAATTCTTTGGCACTCAGCCTTCTTTATGGTCCAACTCTCACATCCATACATGACTACTAGAAAAACTATAGCTTTGATTATAGGGACCTTTGTCAGCATAGTGATGTCTCTGCTTTTTAATATGTTGTCTAGCTTTGTCATAGCTTTTCTTCTAAGCAGAAAGTGTCATTTCATTTCATGGCTGCAGTCACTGTCTGCAGTGATTTTGGAGCCTAAGAAAAGAAAATCTATCACTGTTTCTACTTGTTCCCCTCTATTTGCCATGATGTGATGGAACCAGATGCTATGATCTTAATTTTTTGAATGCTGAGTTTTAAACCAGCTTTTTTATTCTTCTCTTTCACCCTCATCAAGAGGCTCTTTAGTTCCTTTTCGCTCTCTGCTATTAGAGTGGTATCATCTGCATATATGAGGTTGTTGATACTTCTCTCAGCAGTCTTGATTCTAGCTTATGATTCAGCCAGCCTGGCATTTCACATGATGTACTCTACATGTAAGTTAAATAAGTAGGGTGACAATATACAGCCTTTTCATACTCCTTTCCCAATTTGGAACCAGTTCATTGTTCCGTGTCCAATTCTAACTGTTGCTTCTAAATCTGCATACAGGTTTCTCAGGAAACAGGTAAGATGGTCTGGTAATCACATCTCTTTTAAAAATTTTCTACAACTTGTTGTGACCATACAGTCAAAGGCTTTAGTGTAGTCAATGAAGCAGAAATAGATGTTTTTCAAATAATGTGGCTATTTAAATACTGTTTCACAGATTCATAGCATTCTTAAGAGTTTTAACATTCAAACTCTTTTCACATTCAGCACCACGTTCCTCTTAGAGATCAGGGAATAGTCAATTTATTTGTTCAATAACTACTACCTACCATGTCCTCTTGATGAAAGTAAAAGAAGAGAGTGAAAAAGCTGGCTTAAAACTCAACATTCAAAAAATGAAGATCATGACTTCCAGTCCCATCACTTTATGGCAAAAAAATGGGGTAACAGTGGAAATAGTAACAGACTTTATTTTCTTGGGCTCTAAAATCAGTGTAGATGGTGACTGCAACCATGAAATTAAAAGACACTTGCTCCTTGGAAGAAAAGCTATGACCAAGCTAGACAGAATATTGAAAAGCAGAGACATTACTTTGCCAACAAAGGTCCATCTAGTCAAAGCTATGGTTTTTCTAGTAGTCATGTATGGATGTGAGAGTTAGACCATAAAGAAAGCTGAGCACTGATTGATGCTTTTGAACTGTGGTATTAAAGACGACTCTTGAGAGTCCTTTGGACAACAAGGAGACCAAACCAGTCAGTCCTAAAGGAAATCAGTCCTGACTATTCATTGGAAAGACTGAGTATTCCAGTTTTCAATTTTCCAGTATTCCAATTTCCAATATTCTTTGGAAAGCTGAACTCCAATGCTTTGCCCACCTGATGTGAAAAACTGATTCATTGGAAAAGATACTGGGGAAGATTGAAGGCAGGAGGAGAAGGAGACGATAGAGGATGAGATGGTTGGATGGCATCACTGACTCGACAGACATGAGTTTAGGCAAGCTCTGGAGTTGGTGATTGACAGGGAAGCCTGGCATGCTGCAGTCCATGGGGTCACAAAGAGTCGGACACAACTGAGTGACTGAACTGAACTGAACCGTGTCCTAGGTACTACGATGTCTCCTGGAAAGGTGGACAGAGGAGAGCAGGACAAGTGTGTCCTGTCATGGAATTTTCTGTTTAAAGCAGAAGGCAGACCCTAAACAAATCAGGATGGTTTTTACATAGTGAATGTTATCTTTAGAACAGGCCGGGCAGAGGGACTTTCCTATCTTGTGACCTGACCCAAACTCAAGTCCTTCTGGCATTTGTTCCTTTTTATTAAGCTGAAAGTCAGGAACTCACTCAGTATTGCTTGAACCATTGAATTCATTTGAGTCCAATAAGTGACTTTAGTGTTAGTTGCTCAACTGTGTCCAACTCTTTGTGATCCCATGGCTCCTCTCCAGGCTCCTCTGTCCATGGAAATCTCCAGGCAAGAATACTGGAGGGGGTTGCCATTTCCCGCTCCAGGGGATCTTCCCGACCCAGGGATCAATCCTGAGTCTTCTTCACTGCAGTTTCTTTACTATCTGAGCCACTGGGGAAGCCAGATCTTTCCCCAAAGAGCGATGGTGTGATGCTAGTAGGAAAGGTCCTACTAGAAGGACCCGGGGGCTGGGCTGTTTGGAAAGAGAACTAGGAGCTGCCACTGAGTCAGAACAAAAGCACTGGGAAAACAGATTTTGTCTGGCTTACTTCAAGTTCCCCCTGGGGGAAAGGGTGGGGAGGGTGAAAACTTTCCCTTTGTCTTGGCTCTGTGGTGGGAGGCACAGGAAAGTCTGTTTCATTTCCAAAGAGTACCTTTTAGGCTTCTTCAAGTGAAGAATTTACAGCATTTTTCAGTCATGTAATCACTTTTTAAAATTTTCCCCAGCATTTGATAAAAGTTCTAATATAAAGCACACATTTCCCTTTAGAAAGAATATCCTGAATTTAACTTCCCTTCTGCATTGGAGCTCTACTGTCATTATTAACTCTTAAGAAAGGATTCCTAGTGTTATGCCATTCTGTGAGATTACTGATTAGAATTCCAAACACAACTGACTTAAAAAGGAAACACCAGTTCACCAGTTCATCTGAAATTCAAAAATAGCCAAATTCATGTGTTAGTCACTCAGTCATGTCCAACTCTTTGCAACCCTAAGGACGATAGCCCGCCAGGCTCCTCTGGCCATGGAATTCTCCAGGCAAGAATACTGGAGTGGGTTTCCATTTCCTTCTCCAGGGAATCTTCCTGAAACAGGGATTGAAGCTGAGTCTCATGCATTGCAATCAGATTCTTTACCATCTGAGCCACCAGGGAAGCCTCATTTATTTGCAGAGGTACTTGTAACTTGACAAAGAGACAATTACCCAGGAATTCTCTCTAGCCAGCTGGGTACCATGCTGTGGTATAAAGGCCCTTGGCCCTGGTTCTACCTGTAACCTGGAGACTCAACTGCCACGCACATCAATTTCTCACTCAGAGTGAGAGTGGAAGTGGTTTCTAAAGTCTCTTCTAAAGTGGTTTCTAGTTCTAAAATTCTGACAACTCTAATATTTAAAATTTTTCTTTACATCAGATTTTGAGTAGGTTAATGTTTGTTTTCTGTTACAAACTGAAAGCAGTTGGGATAGAAAGTAGTTTGGAGTGGTCCAGATTTGTTTCTAGGACTGACCTCTCCCCCAGCCCTTCCTGGAGCCTGGGTCTTAGATGGTAGATGGTCTGCTATCCACAGGATTACACATCCATGCTGCTGGAGTCCCCTGGAAGACCACATTGGTTAGTATCAGACCATGAATTACCCTCTAAGACCTGGAGCCTCACCTCTGAGAAACCTCTGTGGTTTTGGTGGAGGTCCCTGTACTGCGGGGCCTCAGAGACTTCCTGTTTCCTGAACTCATGTTCTAGTATAGTTTGGAAGCACTCAACCCGGGAGACAAGGACCTAGTGCCAACAGATATGTACAAAGATAACTCATTTTACTGGGAATGATAAAATGTATGGTTACTTGAAAGGATCATGTTTTCCTCACTTGGTCCTCTAGTACATAACTCACTTGTGCGCAAGTATCTGAGGATGAAGTAAGAGCGGGGAGTGTTGCAAGGGAGCTACTGAGGGATACCGTATGTGAGAATCATACAGCCTCGCATGGTGTGTTGACACGGACTGGGGGGCTCATGCAGATGCTTTATTCTTCCTGTGTCTCAGTTTCTTCGTCTGAGAAGTAGGTAACCATCTCTACCTCTATGATTTTTATGATAATTAAACAAATTAATATTTTTACAGTATCTGACACACAGTAAATGTTACATTAAAATTTAAAATATGTATCAGAAGCTGCTGTATAACACAGGGAGCTCAGCTTGGTGCTCTCTGATCATCTAGACTAGTTGGATGTGGGCTGGGAGAGAAGCTCAAGAGAGGATATATATATATATATATAAATAAACACACACACATACTTAGAGCTGATCCACGTTGTACAGCAGAAACTAGCACAAACACTGTAAAGCAATTATCCTCCAATTAAAAAAATTATACAAACCACACTCAGGAAAATAAACTTTTATATGATGAAAAACAAATTCAGATATATCAGAATAGCATTTCAAGGCTCGAGAAATTATTATTTATTCAACAACCGTTATATTGAGTGCCTGCCATGACTGTAAGAATGGGTTAGATCATGTAGGAGAGTGCAGATAAAGGACAGATGAATTCCCAGCTATCAAGAAGCCTGTGCCTAATACAGAGAGCATAATACATGGTCACAAAGATTGGTTAATAACACCAAGTAGCAACATATGCTGAGGTGCAGATAAGGAACTGTCCTACAGGTTGGGGAGAGCTGGCTGTGTGTAAAGGAAAGAAGCAGATCTGAGGAGTGATACCAAAGCATAAGGGGACCCACCCCTGGATTAGACGGGGCCTACATGGTAGCAGTAGTGAAAGGGCAGAAGGCTGGAGGAAGGGAATCCGGTGAGCATCACTCTGATGGAAAATGTGATGGAAGGAATCTAGAATGGAATGGAAGGGTGTGGTGAGACGAAGACTGGACCAAGAGCAAGGACAGGCTGTTGTCCTTTTCCCCCACCTAGGAACCAGGCAGTTTTGTCCCTGTGCCCAACTTTCCTGGCTTTTCTTTCCTCAGAAAAGGAATGTTCTTCCAACTTTGTCTCCTGCTTCCCCTCCCCTGGGAATGCCAGTGTTCAAGAACTAAAATCCCACTCCTGGCCAAGCCCCCAGGCCCTTGATAAGAGCATCTGGTCATATTTTTACAAAATCCTCAGCACTGTCTGAAATGATATGCGAATGAGTGTGCTAACTTACTTTTGAGTCTTTGTTTCCCTGGAAACTGAACTCTTGAATGTCCTGTTCACTGTTTCCCCAGTCCCTAGAATAGCATCTGGAATAAAAAGCCTCTCAAACAAGTATCTATTAAAGAAGTGTATAAATAACTCATCTCTGAGGTCCTTCCAGACCTGATTTTTGACTCCCTAATTCCACCTGAGAATCAAACTCTTAGCTGACCGTGGGTTTAGAGAAAAGAAGATTAAGGTTTTCAGCTTGAGTGACTAGGGAATACCTTTTTGCCTGAAATATTAACAATTAACCCCTCCCCAAAACATGCAGGGAAACAGTAATTTTGGTTGCCAGCTCACTCCACATATGATGACAGTGGGACATCAATCCAGAGGCTAATGATTGCATGGTTCCAGGCAATAACAAAACTGGAGTCCAGGAGAGTAGATTGACGAAACTGAAGATGTTATGAAACTCATAGATGAAATTCATGCTTGCTAACTGGTGGTAATAGTAAAGGTTGATTTATTTAAAACTATTAGTGTTGCTATTGATATTTGAGTGAAAATCCTATATTTTCATTCAAATAACTGAAAGGAAAATGTTAAGAACTTTTATCACGGTAAATCAATGTTAACATGTAATAGTTATATGAATTTGTACAGTATTTAGGGCAGAGTGGTGGTGGAACTAAAGGACTCCCTGTCATTAGGACCTGGCTGTTGATGAGTCATTCTCCCCAGGTCCATTCTGTCCTATACAGCCGTGGTGATCTGGGATACTATTCTCAAACCAGTGGTTATATTGCACTATATCTTTGATGGTATCCACCAGAGCTAGCCCAGACCCCAAAGGTTACAGGTCATGGTCCGCAGCAAGACCTCCCTGACTTCAGATGCCAGCTGCACTTCGGTTGTTCTTAGGACACCTGCACTTCTGACCAACTGACTATAAATTCAGAGTTTCCCATGAGCCCCTTGGTTTGATCGTTCACTAGAGTAACACACAAAACTCAGAGACACACCATACTTACCCTTACAGTTTTATTTAAAGTATAGAGATTGAGAACAGCCAAATGAGATCTGAAAGTGAAAGTGAAGTCGCTCAGTCGTGTCCCACTCTTTGTGACCCCATGGACTGTAGTCCACCAGGCTCCTCTGTCCATGGGATTCTCCAGGCAAGAATACTGGAGTGGGTTGCCATTTCCTTCTCCAGGGGATCTTCCCAACCCAGGGATCGAACCCAGGTCTCCCGCATTGGAGGCAGACGCTTTAACCTCTGAGCTACCAGGGAAGCCCAAATGAGATCTGAGTGGGTTTCAAACACAGCACTCCACTGGCCTCCCTCTGTGGGTGTGCCAGGGTGCTTCTTCCTCCTGGCCCAGAGATGTGTTCACCGCCCAGGAAGCTTCACTGAGCTTTGGTGTCCAGAGTTTTTATCAGAACTTCATTACATAGGCATGGGAAATAGATGGGGAAACAGTGGAAACAGTGTCAGACTTTATTTTTGGGGGCTCCAAAATCACTGTAGATGGTGACTGCAGCCATGAAATTAAAAGATGCTTACTCCTTGGAAGAAAAGTTACGACCAACCTAGATAGCATATTAAAAAGCAGACATTACTTTGTCAACAAAGATCCGTCTAGTCAAGGCTATGGTTTTTCCAGTAGTCATGTATGGATGTGAGAGTTGGACTGTGAAGAAGGCTGAGCGCCAAAGAATTGATGCTGGAGAGGATGCGGAGAAAAAGGAACCCTCTTACACTGTTGGTGGGAATGCAAACTAGTACAGCCACTATGGAGAACAGTGTGGAGATTCCTTAAAAAACTGGAAATAGAACTGCCATATGACCCAGAAATCCCTCTGCTGGGCAAACTCACCGAGGAAACCAGAATTGAAAGAGACATGTGTACCCCAATATTCATCACAGCACTGTTTACAATAACCAGGACATGGAAGCAACCTAGATGTCCATCGGCAGATGAATAGATAAGAAAGCTGTGGTACATATACATGGTGGAATATTACTCAGCTATTAAAAAGAATGCATTTGAATCAGTTCTAATGAGGTGGATGAAACTGGAGCCTGTTATACAGAGCAAAGTAAGTCAGAAAGAAAAACACCAATACAGTATATTAACGCATATATATGGAATTTAGAAAGATGGTAACGATGACCCTATATGTGAGACAGCAAAAGAGACAGAGATGTAAAGAACAGACTTTTGGACTCTGTGGGAGAAGGCGAGGGTGGGATGATTTGAGAAAATAGCACTGAAACGTGTATATTATCATATGTGAAATAGATCGCCAGTCCAGGTTTGATGCATAAGACGGTGCTCTGGGCTGGTGCACTGGGATGACCCTGAGGGATGGGATGGGGAGGGAGGGGGGAGGGGCGTTCAGGATTGGGAACACAAGTACACCCATGGCTGATTGATGTGAATGTATGGCAAATACCACCACAATATTATAAAGTAATTAGCCTCCAATTAGAATAAATAAATTAATTAAAAATAAAATGAAATATACCTGTTAACCGCCTCCCACCTAAAAAAAAAGAATTCTGGAGTGGGTTGCCATTCCTTTCTCCACACTCCATCAAAATATTTCATCTACTCTCTCTGGTGAAATAGATACGAATCTATTGTTGCCAAAACTCTTACCCTCAGCTGCCACTTAGACTATTGCAGGTGCCTCTAAACTTCTGCTTCCACATTTGCCCTTTTATTGATTATTCCTTGGAGAACAAGGTGATGATTTTTGAACTGTAAATCAGAGTATGTCTGTCACCTGCTCAGAACCATCCACTGGCTTTCTAAAGTACACAAATACAATGCAAACTTGTTTTCAGGCCCATACTCCCTGACACCTGCCATCCACTGCCTCTCTCTCATTCCTTGGCTCCAGCCTGTCTGACCTTGCTCCTCCCACAATACACCAAGCCTGTTTCTACCTGAGGACTTTTGTATTCGTTTTTTCCCTTGGCCTACAGCATGCCACTTGTTTTTCATATCCTGCATGTTTCTGCTTAAATGTCAGCATCTCAGAGACTCTGTCTCTGGTCACCTTTTCAAAAAGAGGCACTTCTCCTGACTATATCATTCTTAATCCTCTACCCTTCTTACTGACTCCTCTCAAACACTATTGCAACCTGACATTATATCATATGTTTATTTTTTAACTGCATGTCTTCCTCGTACATACATAAATAACATCATCTGCAGTAAGGCAACAATGTTTTTGGTCATTGCTACATTAACAGGACTCAAAGCCATGGCTAGCACATAGTAGGTGCTCAGTGAGTACTTGCTGAATGAATGGATGACTGAATGAACAAACAAATGAATAAGAAATAAATAATGATATGTCTCTAGTGGCTTAGCTTAGCGTCCTAATAGTGCAGATGATGGTTGGTGAGCAAAATGGGCTAGTAAGACATGTACAGGGATTAGATTGAGTTCACATCCCAGTTTGGCTGCTTCCTAGCTGTGTGACTTTGGGCAGTTTGCTTAGCCCCTCTGCCTCAGTGTCCTCATCTGTTAAAAAAGAAAAGGGGGAAAAAAAAAAAAACTATTATCTACCTTAACGCTTAAAACTGTGTTTGAAGACCTGGTGGTGCAGAGGTTAAAGCGTCTGCCTGCAATGTGGGAGACCTAGGTTTGATCCCTGGGTCAGGAAGATCCCCAGGAGAAGGAAATGGCAACCCACTCCAGTATTCTTGCCTGGAGAATCCCATGGATGGAGGAGCTTGGTGGGCTACAGTCTACGGGTCGCAAAGAGTCAGACACGACTCAGCGACTTCACTTTCACTTTCTTTTTAAAAAAATTTTTATTTTTACTTTATTTTACTTTACAATACTGTATTGGTTTTGGCATACATTGACATGAATCCGCCACGGGTGTACATGAGCTCCCAAACATGAACCCCCCTCCAACCTCCCATCCCACATCATCCCTCCGAATCATCCCCATGCACCAGCCCCAAGCATCCTACATCCTGCATCGAACATAGACTGGCGATTCGTTTCTTACATGATAGTATACATGTTTCAATGCCATTCTCCCAAATCATCCCACCCTCTCCGTCTCCCTCAGAGTCCAAAAGTCCGCTCTACACATCTGTGTCTCTTTTGCAGTCTAGCATACAGGGTCATCATTACCATCTTTCTAAATTCCATATATATGTGTTAGTATACTGTATTGGTGTTTTTCTTTCTGGCTTACTTCGCTCTGTATAATCGACTCCAGTTTCATCCATCTCATTAGAACTGATTCAAATGTATTCTTTTTAATAGCTGAGTAATACTCCATTGTGTATATGTACCACAGCTTTCTTATCCATTCATCTGCTGATGGACATCTAGGCACTTTCACTTTCATAATTAGGAAACTACTCTCTCCTAGTACATTCCAGTATACACACATTCAAGTGGAACCTTGGATCAGAGGGTTCAACAAGTCTAAAATAGACCGAGTAGACACAGAAGACGGAATTAGAGACTAAGAGACATGAGAGAGCTTGGCCATGTTGCTTGGCCTCCTCTTGCTTCCTTGTATGAAAAACAAGGGGATGACAGGCAGAGTGTCTGATGTACTATGGACGGAGGTTCGTGACATTGTACAGGAGACAGGGAGCAAGACCATCCCCAAGAAAAAGAAATGCAAAAGAGCAAAATGGTTGTCTGAGGAGGCCTTACAAATAGCTGTGAAAAGAAGAGAGGCAAAAGGCAAAGGAGAAAAGGAAAGATATACCCATTTGAATGCAGAGTTCCAAAGAATAGCAAGGAGAGATAAGAAAGCCTTCCTCAGCGATCAATGCAAAGAAATAGAGGAAAACAATAGAATGGGAAAGACTAGAGATCTCCTTATGGAGAAGGCAATGGCAAGCCACTCCAGTATTCTTGCCTGGAAAATCCCGTGGACGGAGGAGCCTGGTAGGCTGCAGTCCATAGGATCGCTAAGAGTCGGGACACGACTGAGCAACATCACTTTTACTTTTCACTTTCATACATTGGAGAAGGAAATGGCAACCCACTCCAGTGTTCTTGTCTGGAGAATCCCAGGGCCGGGGGAGCCTGGTGGGCTGCCCTCTATGGGGTCATACAGCATCAGACACGACTGAAGCAACTTAGCTTCAGCAGCAGCAGAGATCTCTTAAAGAAAATTAGAGATACCAAGGGAACATTTCATGCAAAGAGGGGCTCAATAAAGGACAGAAATGGTATGGACCTAACAGAAGCAGAAGATATTAAGAGGTGGCAAGAATACACAGAAGAACTGTACAAAAAAGATCTTCATGACCCAGACAATCACAAAGGTGTGATCACTGACACTCACCTAGAGCCAGACATCTTGGAATATGAAGTCAAGTGGGCCTTAGGAAGCATCACTACGAACAAAGCTAGTAGAGGTGATGGAATTCCAGTTGAGCTATTTCAGATCCTAAAAGATGATGCTGGGAAAGTGCTACACTCAATATGCCAGCAAATTTGGAAAACTCAGCAGTGGCCACAGGACTGGAAAAGGTCAGTTTTCATTCCAATCCCAAAGAAAGACAATGCCAAAGAATGCTCAAACTACTGCACACTTGCACTCATCTCACATGCTAGTAAAGTAATGCTCAAAATTCTCCAAGCCAGGCTTCATGAATATGTGAAACATGAACTTCCAGATGTTCAAGCTGGTTTTAGAAAAGGCAGAGGAACCAGAGATCAAATTGCCAACAGCTGCTGGATCATGGAAAAACCAAGAGAGTTCCAGAAAAACATCTATTTCTGCTTTATGGACTATGCCAAAGCCTTTGACTGTGTGGATCACAATAAACTGTGGAAAATTCTGAAAGAGATGGGCATACCAGACCACCTGACCTGCCTCTTAAGAAACCTATATGCAGGTCAGGAAGCAGCAGTTAGAACTGGACATGGAACAACAGACTGGTTCCAAATAGGAAAAGGAGTACGTCAAGGCTGTATATTGTCACCCTGCTTATTTAACTTATATGCAGAGTACATCATGAGAAACACTGGACTGGAAGAAACACAAGCTGAAATCAAGATTGCCGGGAGAAATATCAATAACCTCAGATATGCAGATGACACCACCATTATGGCAGAAAGTGAAGAAGAACTAAAAAGCCTCTTGATGAAAGTGAAAGAGGAGAGTGAAAAAGTTGGCTTACAGATCAACATTCAGAAAACTAAGATCATGGCATCCGCTCCCATCACTTCATGGCAAATAGACGGGGAAACAGTAGAAATAGTGGCTTTATTTTTCTGGGCTCCAAAATCACTGTGGATGGTGATTGCAGCCATGAAATTAAAAGACGCTTACTCCTTGGAAGGAAGGTTATGACCAACCTAGACAGCATATTAAAAAGCAGAGACATTACTTTGCCAACAAAGATCCGTCTAGTTAAGGCTATCGTTTTTCCAGTAGTCATGTATGGATGTAAGAGTTGGACTGTGAAGAAAGCTGAGCACTGAAGAATTGATGCTTTTGAACTGTGGTGTTGGAGAGGACTCTTGAGAGTTCCTTGAACTGCAAGGAGATCCAACCAGTCCATCCTAAAGGAGATCAGTCCTAGGTTTTCATTGGAATGATTGATGTTGAAGCTGAAACTCCAATACTTTGGCCACCTGATGCGAAGAGCTGACTCCTTGGAAAAGACCCTGATGCTGGGAAAGTTTGAGGGCAGGAGGAGAAGGGGATGACACAGGATGAGATGGTTGGATGGCATCACTGGCACAATGAACATGGGTTTGTAGTTGGGTGGATCTGGGAGTTGGTGATGGACAAGGAGGCCTGGCGTGCTGCAGTCTGTGGGGTCGCAAAGAGTTGGACACAACTGAATGACTGAACTGAACTGAACTGAATTAAGACTATCAGAAAAGCTTCAAGCCCTGATATGCTTTGGTTTTATAAACGAAGCCACAGGTCTTGAGAGACATGGAATCCAGGGGTGCATCAGAGATCATACACCAAAAATGGAAGAAAAGCAGTGGTGCTCTCTTTCTCATAAGAGTCTGCTCATTCAAATAGTCACCAGGTGGTCCTGTAGCCCCAACTAAATTTTCTTTGTAGGATGTAAGCAGTCACTGAAAAGCTTTATTTCTAATCATGGTTATGATTATCATGGCTAATTCTGGTCTGTGCAGAGAAATGGCAGCAAAAATGTAGCTGAAGGTGGAGTCAGATTTAGCTCAGTGCCCATGTCAGCATCTCTTTTCTGTCTTACTCTTTCTCAGATAAAGCACTGCCTAAGAAGGAAGAGAAATTAGTTTCTATCATCAGAGAAAGACAAGGCACTGTCTAGATATAAACAGTGATAGAAACATGGGCTAACACATGTGAATGCAATTTCTCCATCAGGCAATACATAAAGTATTTGATCTGATAAAATCATAGTACATTATCTTTTCAGAATAAATAATTGGTTTCCTACTGCTCATTCGTAGTTTTTTCCAGGTATGTGTCTTAGTTTGGTTCAGATTTCTTCTTTTTATATAATATTGTTTTATCACTCTTCTGCATCTTCCTTATGAGTTTTTATCAGATTTTTATATTTGGTTGCAAACCTGCTTTGTGAAATCCTCTCCTTTCCCATCTTCATCTTTGCATCTCTCTCAGTAGGCTTTGTGGATGTAAATGTCATAGAAGCTAAGATTACATCATCTTTAATAAAGGAGAAAATATATAATATATAGAAGCCAGGTGAGCTACGCAGAAGGAAATCAATCAGTTGGCAAATTGCATCTATGGCACAAAGTGTGAAATGCTGTTTTTGTGCAGTGTTTATTGAAGAAGTTTGTGAAGAAGATGGTTAAAATATATATGGAAAAGTAAGGAACCATTTTGTTAAATTTAAAGTGACATTAATGTCGTTTTTACAGTATGAAATTATTCAATATTTCCAACAATCCTTGTTACAGTATTTTACACAATTGCCTCAAAAGGCCTTCAGATATAAAAGTATATATCTAGTGTTGTAAATTAGGTACATCCTGTCTATGTATAATAGATGCCTGTACAGCCACTCCACAAAGTTGAATAGATCAAGAATTGCATTATAATTTGGGGATTTGGAGGAGATTTTAAAGTTGATATTTTTATTTTTGGGGCGGGGGGAGGATGAATTTGGCTACATGACACAGTCTGCTTGTCTTTCGAGTTATATTTTTAATAATCTTTAGTGCCCACAGTTAACTATCCATTTTTTAATGTTTTAATCAGTCCTAGTTTAAAATGATATATGGATGAGTTTCCATTGCTCTTTTATATTCACTGTGAGAAAATAGAGTGTTGACTTTATAGAGCTAGAAAATGCATTCTTACAAAATGACTTTTCTTTCCTTATGGTTATGGCAACTGTCAATATGGGTATCCTTTCCAGCAGTGACTGTTCAATAGATTGTTTTTTTTTTTTTGCTGTTTCTCAAAAGGAAACATTCAAGTAAAATACACCCTCCCAGATAAATGCATGCTTCCCTCCTGCCATGGATGTAAATAGGGTGTGCAAAGGAGGAGGGACAGTCTTGTAGAAACTTGCATTTTTCTTTAGTATTCTTAGCCAAAGAAATTCTGAAACAATAGTGGAGAAGAACACGGTAGATAGTATTTGAGTTAGTCCAACACCAGAAGAAGAATGCATCTTATTTTGGAGATAGAGCAGAGATAGGACTGTAGTTGAGTGGATCCTGATAAAGACATCCTTGCTAACGAAAAGCATAAGCACAATCCAAAGCCGCTTTCTGTGAAACCCTGGTACCTAATAAACATAGAAATATCAAACTAAAATTAACAAAAAGAATTGTTGACAAAGGCTTTATTTAAAAACAGAGTGTAAAACATTTGCAACCGGGTGTGAAATTGTAGTTAGAGCTCACAAAGCCTTTCATGACTTATTTGCAATTTAGTTGGATTTTCCTGTTTCCTTGCTTGTTGCTGTAATTAGCCATTAAAGCAGCAGAAACTACATTTTCTGCATCACACAGACAATGTCTTTAAAGTTTGCAAAGAGAACAAGGAAAGCAGACTAAACCATTTCATAAAAGTCCACCTAATGTAGGAAAATAAGAATAACTGTTGCATAAATACTGAAAACTTGTCAGCGGGCAGAAAGAAGATATTTAACTGGCAATTAATTTAAAATAGATTTCTCTTCTGATGTCTTTTTAAAGAAATCCTCTATTATTTTTATTTTCTAGTTTAATATAATTTATAGTTTTCATGGTACATTGGATAACGTGCAAGAATAATGCAATATTACCTAAAAATACTCCGAAATGGTTTCTATGCAGTCAACAGCATGGGGCCAGTGTCTGTGGAAGATTTCTTCTTGCCCGCTCACTCCTGTACCTGTACTCCTTGTTGTTGTTCAGTTGCCAAGTCGTGTCCAACTATTTGCTACCCCATGGACTCTATCCCTCCAGGCCTCCCTGTCCCTCACCATCTCGCAGAGTTGGCCCAAATTCATGTCCGTTGATTGGTGATGCCATGCAACCGTCTTATATTCTGTCACCCTCGTCTCCTTTTGCCTTCAATCTTTCCCAGCATCAGGGTCTTTTCCAGTGAGTTGGCCATTTGCATCAGGTAACCAAAGTATTGAAGGTTCAGCTTCAGCATCAATCCTTCCAGTGAGTATTCAGGGTTGATTTTCTTTAAGATTGACTGGTTTCAGATCTTGCTGTCCAATGAACTCTTGTGCCTTCTCCAGCACAATTCAAAAGTATCAATCCGTCGGTGCTCTGCTTTCTTTATCTGCCCTCATCACTTAACATCATCTTAATCAGACGAGTGTTTTTTAAGTTTATTTAAACTCTTTAGGTGATAGATTTCCCTTTTAATTAAAACATTTTTTTCCTTTAAGTAGTAGATAAATATTTTTCACAATTTTCCTTAGAGAACTTCTTTTCTGCTTCTCGCTTTCTAGAATAAATGCACAGATGAACTCATTTATTTTAGGATTTAAAGCTGCAACTCATATATGTATATAATGGTAAACGGGCATGAACAATCTTATGTTTCAAGAATGTCATATGTGCTTAATGAAAATTCTGATCTATTACCTCTGAATTCCCATATCTTAAGTCTGGGGATACAGTGTGTCAAGAAAAATGAAACAGTTTCATTTTTAAAAATGGTTCCTATAATTAAAGTTGTAGGAGCCGTTTCTGGAATCCTTGCATGACTGGGGAATGCACAATGTCTTACTCTTATATTAAAAATATTGTTAGGTACTCAGGCTACGGGAATTACTGAGCTTTAAATTTAATTTACATTCTATATATAGTGACATTGTTCATTTTCCTTTCCTGAAGTCCTTTGTGTTTAAGCGTGAAAATTGTCAGACTTCCTTAGAGTTTCCAGTTTAACCTTGCTGTTAACTGTTACTAGTGTTAAGTCGCTTCAGTCGTGTCTGACTCTGTGCAACCCCATAGACAGCAGCCCACCAGGCTTCCCCATCCCTGGGATTCTCCAGGCAAGAACGCTGGAGTGAGTTGCCATTTCCTTCTGCAGTGCATGAAAGTGAAAAGTGAAAGTGAAGTCGCTCAGTCATGTTCGACTCTTCGCGACCCCATGGACTGCAGCCTACCAGGCTCCTCCGTCCATGGGATTTTCCAGGCAAGAGTACTGGAGTGGGTCGCCATTGCCTTAAGCTTGCTTGGAAACTGCAATAAAGTTATGGCTTGCTTTTGTACTCTTAGCTTGAGATCAGTAAGCGTTCTTTCATGATTCCTGTTCGTCACTGTCATTCCCAAATTATATCAGTTAACTGTAGTTAGACTACTGCTTTGCTGAAAATGCTTTATCCCAGATCAAATGTGAATGCAGTGATGTGGGGCCACCACCTGGAGAGGCTGACCTACAGCAGGTCACCAGATGGTGTCTCAGGGACAGAGCTCCACACAGGTCCTTTCCCATGTGATGAAAGTTCTAGATCCTGTGCTCAACTTCCCAGCCTCAGATCCTCAATGCCATCAGGACACACAGAATGAATTGGGGTGGGAATGTACTAATCAGAGTCCAAAGACAGAGTTGTAGAGAAATCAGAACACCTAGGCATTGATTTAACAAGATAAATTATAATTTCCAAACAGAACAGGTACACATACTAGCTGGTCAGTGTTTTTTTTTTTTTTTTTTTCCCCGAGAAGTCAGATTGTAATCTGAAGGTTGCTTAATGAGCAGAGGTTCCGAGCAAAGGGAGCTAGTTGGATGCATGATTTGAATGTTTAGTGGGTCAGAGTGAGATAAACTGATCCTGCCTCATCACTGCATGCAGCTGTAGACTGGATTGTAAATGAGAGCTTGAGTCCCGTGGGTGAGTCCTGGCTCTACCACCTACTCGCTCTGTGACCTTGGGAAGTAATCACTCTGTATAAGAGTCTGCTTCTCTGTGAAATGAGAGAGAACTAGTGCCTACCTTGGGGTTATCAAAACTCATTCATTTATTCATTACCAAGTATTTATTAGTACTTATAATGAACTGAGCATTATTTTAGGTGCTGGGGAAGGAGCAGTAAACAAAACAGAGGAAAATCCCTATGTTCATGAAATTTATGCTCTAACAGCAGGCCATCAACAACATCAGTAAATATCACAGTATGCTAGGTGGTGATGGATGCTACAGGGAAAAATTAAGCAGAGAAGGGGAAGGAACGAGGGCAGTGGCATTCCTTTTATTTATTTGTTTGTCCATGTCTGCTCTGGGTCTTCGTGCTACACGTGGACTTTCTCTAGCTGCAGAGAGTGAGAGCTCCTCTTAGTTGTGGTGCACCGGCTTCTCACTGAGGTGGCTTCTTTTGTTTCGCGTCTCAGGCTCTAGGGTGCCCAGGCTTCAGTTAGTTACCCCACATGGGCTCACTTGCTCCAAGGCACGTGAAATCTTCCCAGACCAGGGATCGAACCCATGTCTCCTGCATTGGCAGGCAGATTCTCAACCAGTGGACCACCAGGGAAGTGCTGGAGTTGCTTTTAACTGCAGTGAAATAATGAATGTAAATATGACAGGACCCAGACCATTACATTTTTCATTCTAAGTTATTATTATTCCTGCTGCTCTCGTGTCCACTTCCAGGGACCACATGGAGCCTAGGTGAGTGAGTGGCACACAAGCCAATTGTGATGCTTTCTGCCCACTTTGTCCCCAGCTAACTTTCTTCCTGGCAGTAGACAAAGTTGCCTTTAGATGAGTTAATTTCATTGATTCATTAACCGTGGGTCTTGCTTTGTTCTGGAGGACATGCTATCCTTAAGTTGTCAGAGTACAAATTTCATTTATCACAAGTTAGTTTTTAAGTCTTAACTTCAAGCATTTGAGAGGCACCTGCATACATAGAGCAATTTGTAGGATAAGATCATGAAAAGGATTCTAGTATCTCATGATCCCCAGCGAAAGGGTCTTGGGGCCCTGAGAATCAAACGTCTGTATTCTAGTTCTGACTTATTCATCGTTCGTGTGACACTGATTAAGCAATGACAACGATGGACCTTAGTTTCCTTTTAGTTTTGTCTTGGGGTGCCCTTCACAGAGTTCATGTGAACCATTTAAAACAACTGTTTAGAGCAGTGAACCATGTAAAGTATTATGTGATTGAAGTAGTACCAATTTTAATGATGTTTTAGTAGTTTCTCCTTCACTTTTCCTTTCAGATCTGTACCAGTATTTTGCCCACAATCCTAAGTAGGAGTTGAGATGATAAAGCATAAGCTTAGAGAATCTAAGGGCTGCATTAACTAGTCCAACTTTCCACACCAACTCAGGAGTTCCTTCTCCAAGAGAGGATCAGAGAACAAAAGTATTTACCTAAGATGATTGGCTGCCAGTATGTTCCCTACCTTTTGTTTCCCACTTACGCATTCTTTCGACTATAGTATGGTACTGACAAGGACTAGGAAAAATAGCTGCCTAGTAGTTGAGCCTCTTTTATTTTTTGCTGCACTGGGTCTTCACTTGCATCACAGGGCAGGGCTTTCTCTACAGGCTCTGGAGTACAAGCGCTCTAGTTTTGGTACATGGGCTTAGCTACTCCGAGGCATGTGGGATCTTAGTTCCCAATCAGCCATGTCCTTTGCATTGGAAGACAGATTCTTAACCACTGGACCACCAGGGACATCTCTGGTAGTTGAGCTTTAATGTTACATCAAGAAACCAAAAAGTTTCACTCGCAATAGGGTAGAAAATGATGGTGTTTAAACAGGAGAAGAATTTATTATGATGGTTTAAAGGAGTCCTGGCAGTACTGTATTAGAGAAAAAGGGTCTGATGAGACACCAAATAAAAATATAAGTAATCAGCGACTAAGTAAAAATAGCAGGTAGAGTTGTTGTTGTTCAGTTGCCAAGTCGTATCTGACAACACTTTGCAACCCCATGGACTGCAGCACACCAGGCTCCTCTGTCATTCGCTGTCTCCCGAAGTTTGCTCAGATTCATGTATGCCATATTGTTCTTACAGCATCGGGTTTTACTTTCACCACCAGAGGCATCCATGATTGAGCATCGTTTCCACTTTGGCCTAACCGCTTCATTCTTTCTGGAGCTATTAGTAATTGCCCTCTGCTCTTCCCCAGTAGCATATTGGACACCTTCTGACCTGGGGGGCTCATCTTCTGGTGTCATATCTTCTTGCATTTTCATACTGTTCATGGGGTTCTCGTGGCAAGAATACTGGAGTAATTTGCAGTTCCTCCTCCTGTGGACCACGTTTTGTCAGAACTCTCCACCATGACCCGTCTGTCTTGGGTTGCCCTGCACAGCCTGGCTCATAGCTTCATTGAGTTACATAAGCCCCTTCACCACAACAAGACTGTGATCTGTGAAGATGAGGGAGTGATGATAGTGAAACATCTTCCCACATTCTTCCATGTGTGTATCTAGCCCCAAATATCTGAGTGCTTGTTGGGCTTGTGTGCCAGACACGAACCAGAGAAATGCCTGAGGGGTCATTAGGTACATGTGACATCAGGAAAGGATGAGAAAACTTCTCTAAAATGTTGCGTTGATGTTTAGACTACGAAAGCACTATATAAGTTGTTTTGTTTTTGAGAGAGAGAGAGACCACATCCTTGTGAGCTCTGGGTTTGATCTCCAGTTCAGGCTGGAGATATATAACCAGCGACCAGCTCTGAGAGAGAGCCTGTCCAGTGCTGTTGAACTGGAGCAGGTGACAGGCACCCCGCTCCGTGCACTGTCCCGCACAGCTGCATGGGACTCAGCCTGTGATGGTGCTTCAGCGCTCTCACCGCAGCCGAGAGCCTTGGTGGAAATGCGTTGCCTTCATCTGCAGGATCCTGGGCCACTTGGAAGTGGAGCATATTAGAAACATCTCACTGCCTTGTTCCACCCGTCACAAGCTTATGTGTTATAATGGGATTCTGTGTGATAAGAAGGAGATGCTATGACTCAGGCAGCAGATAGCACAGGAGATGCTATATTAAAAAAGGGATTTGTAACACTTAGAGGTGGTTGAACAAATTCATATCCAAAAATCATTTCCAGAAGACAAGCATTCCTATGAATTTCAACACAGAGTGTGCAAAAATGTGCTAATTTTACTAACTACTTTGTCATGCACTGGCAATCTCTTTAACATCTGGAGGCTACATGTCACAAAATTAGGACTCATTTGTCCCTTATATACACTATATACACAACAAAACAAAATGCACATCACATACAAAGATGGTTTCATCTGAAAATGTCCAGGTGCAAATGTAGTAGCATATTACCTTTTGCAATTCTGCCCCTGCCCCCCGCCTCCTCCAAACCACTCACCAGTATAGACAGCAGTGTGCCGCCCACAGAGATAGTGTATTAACGTTTAACATTCCCAAAGACAGTACTTCCTATAAAGCTGAGCAAAAAGATATTTACAAAGTGATATTTCACTACTTCTACATTTGACATACTTCGGACACTTCGAAACATCTAGATGGACTAGATGTTTCAAATAAGGACTTAATTTGTCCACTATATACAGAGCAATCTTGAATAAACTGCACACATGTACCAATTATAATCTGAAAGTGTCTTCATAGCCTAAGACTCCTCTCTTCTGTCCCCCTCTCCACCAACCCAGAGGGCTATAATGCTCAAATTTTCAGAAGACAATCTTTCCTAGAAACTTTTAACACAAAATGTACAAGATGTATTATTTACTAACTCTGTTTTTGTCATACTCTGGCAACCTCTTTAACATATAGAGAGACTAGCTGTTGTAAATTAGGACTCATTTGTCCATTATATACACTTTATAGACAGCAAAGTGGAGTGGTGGTGGCTACAAGGAAGCAAGGGAGGACATGGTTCAGGCCAAAATGGTCGTATTTAGAAGATGCCTCAGATTATAGCCATTGTTACACTGTATAATTTTATTTAACAGTGCTGTGTACAGTGTTGTTGTTCATTCGCTCAGTCATGTTCAAGTGTTTGTAACCTCATGGACTGCAGCATGCCAAGCTTCCCTGTCCCTCACCATCTTCCAGAGTTTGCTCAAACTTACGTCCATCGAGTCAGTGATGCCATCCAACCATCTCATCCTCTGCCGTCCCCTTCTCCTCCTGCCTTCCATCCTTCCCAGCATCAGGGTCTTTTCTAATGAGTCAGCTGTTCGCATCAGGTGGCCAAAGTATTAGAGTTTCAGCTTCAGCATCAGTCCTTCTAATGCATATTCAGGATTGATTTCCTTTAGAATTGATTGATTTGAACTCCTTGCAATCCAAGGGACTCTCAAGAGTCTTCTCAACACCACAATTCAAAAGCATCAATTTTGGTGCTCAGCTTTCTTTATGGTCCAGTCCTCACATCCGTCCTCATATCTCACATCTCAGATCTCACATCACTTCCCTGGTGGCTCAACTGGTAAAGAATCACCCACAATGTGGGAGACCTGGGTTTGATCCCTGGGTTGAGAAGATGCTCTGGAGAAGGGACTGGCTACCCACTCCAGTATTCTGGCCTGGAGAAGTCCATGGGGTCACAAAGAGTTGGACACTCCTGAGCGACTCTCACTTTCTCACATCCATACATGACTACTGGAAAAACCATACCCTTGACTGTATGGACCTTTGTTGGCAAAGTAATATCTCTGATTTTTAAATAGGCTGTCTAGGTTGGTCATAGCTTTTCTTCCAAGGAGCAAGTATCTTTTAATTTCATGGCTGCAGTCACCATCTGCAGTGATTTTGGAGCCCCCCAAAATAAAGTCTGTCACTGTTTCCATTGTTTCCATCTATTTGCCATGAAGTGATGGAACCAGATACCATGATCTTTGTTTTTTGAATGTTGAATTTTAAGCCAGCTTCTCCCTCTCCTCTTTCACTTTCATCAAGAGGCTCTTTAGTTTCCTATGTACATAGTGGACAAGTAAACTCTTATATGAAATATCTAGTCTTTCTAGGTATTTAGAAGTGCTTGATGCATGTAAAAGTAGAAGGGGTAGAATAACGTTTCTTGTAAATATCCTTAAAAAACTGGTGGGAAATATTGTTGTTGGAAATGAAATTGGTAAACCTCTCTGAACAGTGTACTCTGTGCTTTTTCTTTGGGTTGAGGGAAGTGGGAGGGAAGATTGCAAAAGAGGTTTTGCTAGCATGCTAGAACATTTCAGCTTACCATATGTTAAATGTGCTTCATTTAACTTTACTGTATAGGTATATGTATGTACTTTACAAATGGGTCCCAATTTTATAGTATCTAGTCTCTAGATATTAAAGAGGTGGCCAGTGTATGACAAAAGTAGGGTTAGTAAAATAACACATTTTGTTTCAAAAAAAAAAGAGAAAGTGGGATTTGGCTGGTAGAAAGTTTCTACTGCACATTGCGCTGACTGCTTTCATCCTGTAAAATTCCATTTTGCAGGACAATGGCTGTCAATATAAACAATCATTTGCTAAATTAGCTGCTTAACCTGATGGCGCACATCAAAAAGATCTCTCCTTCGTTTTTGACCCTAGACACTTCATTGGAATGTCACATACAAGTGAAATGTTTTGTGTTGAAAACGGAAACATACTTCCAGTGTACCTGGGGAAGTTGTTACCTAAAGATATCCTGGGATTATTCTTTCAGGAAAGAAGACTTACGAAACGAATAGCAAATAATCTATTTTGTTTGGTTTTATAAATCTGGTCTTATATATATTATCTAATGACACCTACCTGTCTTGGGTCAGAACAGATTATCTTGTTTCCAGGAGTTGGTCACTGTGTACAATCTAAACCAATACTATCTGCGTTATATAGTTGGATTACCAAATCGTTTCCCACATTTTTTCAGCAAATTAAAAAAAAAGAGTTAAGAGACAGTGGGCTTGGGGTACAAAGATTACCCTGAGGGACAGAAATGTGGGGGAATTATGCTCAAATTTATAAGATACATAAACCATGACCAAGGATATAAATGATAACCAAATATCTTACATAATGTTGAATAGGTGTTGCTATAATTCCAATAGATACTGTAATTTTCAACCTAATACAACATAATTAAATGTGAGGCTATTTGGTAACATTCTTTTATATTCTAAGTAAGTACTCCAAGTTCCAAAAAATGTATTATTTGGACAACTACAATGTCTTATAAAAGTGTTTGTAATTGTCACACAAAGATGTATAATCAAATTACATTGAAGTTGTCATAGAAAGAAAATATATATATTTATATCTGCCTGGTGGGATGTATAGGATATAGCAGACCATCTGTTGGAGAACTAGGGATAAATTTAAGTTCAGCAGGACCTTGGAAGTCTTGCCTATTAACACTGGCAAAACTATCAGTTTTCCATTCCTAGTGATAAATTTTAATCCAAATAAATCCTGTTTGTTAGGGCACTAAAAAGCCTTGTCAGCTCAGAAGTTAAGAAGGCATGCATTGACTGGCAGCATATTGATGCCATAAACCAGGCCAAAGTGCCAACATCTCACGTAATCTTATTTTCAAGCACAAAGTTAAGGCAAAGCCAAATATGGCTCCAAGGGCAAGGCTTCTTCAACACAATTCATAGCATGACCCTGGGCTTTGTGACCAGGCAAAGCCACAGGTCAACATCACTTCTTTCTCCAAAACAGTGAGCCTTGAAGAGAGGTGACAAGGAGGTCAGAATGGGAAAGGGAAGAGATAAACTTGATCAGGAGGGTTTCTCTGTACCTTGGGTGCAACAAATAAAGGAGAAAGTGAAAGAGAATTAATAGTGTGTTTAGTAAAATGTGGAAGGGCTAAAATACCCTGGAACAGAGTCTTAGCATTTTCTTTCCGAGTAACAGTCTGGATACACCAGTGTTACGGGCTCTGACTGTGTGTGCACCACCCCGGAAGCCTGACCACAGGTTGCCCCTGCAAAGAAACAGAAGCGAAAAGTAGAATTCTTCCACTCTGAGCTGGCCTTCCTCCTCTCTTTGTGTGTCAGTGAGTCTCAAGCAGTAGATTTTGAAATCCATGGTGACTGGAAGAATTTACATTTTTAAAAGTGGGCAGATATAGGCAAAGTTGTAAGTGGGAATTTGGAAACGAATAGATTCTTCATTCCCACAAGGTTACTCATGGTGGGGTGGGGCAGAATGGAGGGAAAACCTTCTGAAACTCCCAAGTAGCGTTCGACATGGGGAAATGTTAAAACTCAATGTCAGGGGGACTCCTTGTTCTTGTCCCTTAAAATCTGTTGATTCCAGTGATGTCATAATCTCATGAGGCCGGTCACAGGCCAGTCTTCCCACTCTCTCCATCCTCGTTGCCCCATCCTACACCTACACCGCCCTGCCTGGCTCCCACTCCACTCTCCTCCCACCAGAAACGTGTTATACATATTAGTTCTTGTTCCCCACAAGACAAAATCATTGCAATAGTTCTTCTACGTCATTTCTTCAAATCCTGACACAAGTCCTAAAAGATAGGTATTATCCCCATTTTCAGAGAATGAAACTTGAGCAGTAATCTTCTCTGATCACACACCTAATGAGAGAAAAAGCTGGAATTCAGAAAGGAAATGGATTGCCTCCAAAACCCCTGCCTTTTCAGTCACAGCCTGCTTTACTGGGTCGCTGCTCATCTAAGTGTTCTCTCATTTGGGAAATGTCTTGAGTGGTTTCACCTTGTTAAGTGTTAACATGAAGTCTAGGATGGCAGAAGCCACTTCACCTTTTACCTGAATATTCCTTAGCTCTGACCTTGCAAAAATTGGAGCAATGGCAGAAACCTTTTCTTCCTCTGTATCCTCCATTGTAGCCTCTACGTTTATTCAGCTAGCATCTATTGAAAGCCTGCTGTGTTCCAGACACTGTTCTAGGCTCTAAGAACAAGTCAGACAATCCTTGCTCTCCTAGAATTTGCATTTTATCACTGAAAACTGACAAATAACTATGTAAGGAAAGCCGTGTTAGGGAGTGATGAGGAAAACCACGTGATCGTCATGGTAAAGGCGAAAAAAGCATTCGACAGAATTCAACATTCATGATAAAAACTAACATCAAAGTGGGTATAGAAGGAACATATCTCAACATAATAAAGGCCACTTACAGCAGGCCCACAGCCAACAATATACTCAATAATGAAAAGCTGAAAGCTTTCCTGCTAAATTCAGGAACATGACAAGAATGCCCGCTCTCACTGCTTCTATTTAACATAGTAATGGAAGTCCTAGCCACAGCGGTCAGGCCAAAAAAAGAAATAAAAGCTATCCAAATTGGAAAGGAAAGGTAAAACTGTCCTTATTTGCAGGTGACATGATCCTCTATATAAATAACCCTAAAGTCTCCATCCCCAAACTATTAGAACTAATAAATGAATTCAGCAAGGTTGCAAGATACAAGATTAGTATACAGAAATATGTTACATTTCTATCACTAAAAATTAAATATCAGAACAAGAAAGTTTTAAAAAACATGTTTACAATTGCGTCCAAAAAAGAAAAATTTTTACCATACCTAGGAATAAACTAACCAAAGAGCTGAAAGACCTACACTCTGAAAACTATAAAACCCCAACGAAGGAAACTGAAGATGATTCCACAGTTATGGAAAGATATCCTGTGCTCTTGGATTGGAAGAATTAATATTAAAATGGCCATACTACCCAAAGCAGTCTACAGATTTAATGCATTCCATATCCAGATACCCAGGATATTTTTCACAGAACTAGAACAAATAATCCTAAAATTTATATGGGACCACAAAACCCACATACCTCCAAAACTAGAGGTATGACCCTCCCAGTCCTCAGACTATACTACAAAATTAAAAATTAAAGTACAGTAATTAAAACAGCATGGTATTAGTACAAAACCAGACATATAGACCAATGTAACAAAGTGCCCAGAAATAAAATCATGTACCTATGGTCAACTGATCTATGACAAAGGAGATAAGAGTATATAAAGGAGAAAAATCAATCTCTTCAACACGTGGTGCCATGAAAACTGGACCACTACATGTAAAACAATGAGATTAGAACATTCCCTTACACCATATACAAAAATGACTCAAAATGGTTTACCTAAATGTAAGATCTGAAATCACAAGAGTCCTAGAAGAGAACATAGGCAGAACACTCTTGGACATAAATTGTAGCAATATTTTCTTGGACCAGTCTCCTAAGGCAAAAGAAATAAATACAAAAATAAACAAATGAGACTTAATTAAACCAATGGGGAAAAGCAAAGAAAGCTGAAGGAGTAGAGGGATGGAGGTATATTCTACTGGAGTGAGTGAGCAAGCCATGGAGAGATCTGGGAATCAGCAAGAACAAGTCCCTGACAGCTATGGACTGGGCATGAGGGAGGAACAGCAGGGTGGCCCACTTGACCAGAGCTAGTGAGGAAAGCAGATGACTGTCAAGGCTATAGGAGAAGAAAGGGCAGAGATTGGATCATGCTGGGAAAGGAGTTTATATTTTTACTAGGAAATTTTATTCTAAAAAAATTATCAGTGATTTCACTTTCTGCTTCAATATTGTCAGTTATCTCATGCACCAAATTCACTGCTGACAAGGAAATGGGGAGCACATCCTAGAGTTAAGAGTTCAATTCACAGAACATTCACAGGCTGGTAGATTCAAACCGCTCCTAACCACTCAGGCAGAACGTAGGGAGTGGAGAGAGAACTTAAGGTCATAATACGAAAGCATCCTTTTCGCTTTATTCTTTATCCATAAACACACCCTGGATAAATCTTTCTACCTTGTGTGGTTATACCCTAAGTATGTGCATGCTAAGTCGCTCAGTCATGTCCAACTCTTTAGTGACTCTGTGGACTATAGCTCAACCAGGCTCCTCTGTCCATGGAGTTTTCCAGGCAAGAATACTGGAGTAGGTTGCCATTTCCTCCTCCAGGGAATCTTCCCAACCCAGGAGTCGAACCCACATCTCTTACCTCACATCTCTTATCTCAACCTGGCACATCACGTTGGCCCAACTCCGAATTTGTTTTTAGGTCTCAGTATCATACTGTCCCCAAATAGACACTCCAGATCTTTTTTATTTTCTTTTTTTTATTGAAGTATAGTTGATTTACAATTTTGTGCTAATTTCTGTATTACAACAAAGTGACTCAACTGTACACATATCTACATTCTTTTTTTATGTTCTTTTCCATTATGGTTTGTCCCAGGAGATTGAATATAGTTCCCTGTGCTGTTACAATAGGACCTTGTTTATCCATTCTAAATGTAATAGTTTGCATCTGCTGCTAAGTCGCTTCAGTTTTGTCCGACTCTGTGTGACCCCAGAGACGGCAGCCCACCAGGCTCCCCCGTCCCTGGGATTCTCCAGGCAAGAACACTGGAGTGGGTTGCCATTTCCTTCTCCAATGCATGAAAGTGAAAAGTGAAAGTGAAGTTGCTCAGTCGTGTCTGCCTCTTCAAGACCGCGTGGACTGCAGCCTACCACGCTCCTCCATCCGTGGGATTTTCCAGGCAAGAGTACTGGAGTGGGGTGCCATTGCCTTCCCCAGTTTGCATCTACCAACCCCAAACTCCCAGTCCATCCCTCTCCCTCCTCCTTGGCAACCACAGTCTGATCTGTGTCTGTGAGTCTGTTTGTGTTTTGTAGATAGTTTCATTTGTACCATACTTTAGATTCCATATAAAAGTGGTATCATATGATATTTGTCTTCCTCTTTTTGACTTTCTTCACTTAGTATAAGAATCTCCAGTTGGATCTAGCTGTAAATGATATTAATATTATTTTTATGGTTGAACAAGATTCCATTTTATATAGGTACCACATCTTCTTTATCCATTTATTTGTTGATGGACGTTGAAGTTGTTTCCATATCTTGGCTATTGTAAATGGTGCTGCTATGAACATTAGGGGTACATGTATCTTTTTGAATTATAGGTTTTTCTTCATGCCCATAAGTGGAGTTGCTGGATCATTTGCTACTTCTATTTTTAGTTTTCTGAGGAACCTTCACACTGTTTATCATAGTAGCTGTACCAACTTACATTTCCACCACAGTGTAGAAGGGTTCCCTTTTCTCAGATGTTTGTTATTTGTAGATTTCTTAATGATGGTCATTCTGATTGGTGTAAAGTGGTACCTCATTATAGTTTTAATCTGTAATCTCTCTAATAATTAGTGATGTTGACCATCTTGTGATGTGCCTATTGGACATCTGTATGTCTCCCTTGGAAAGATGTCTATTAAGGTCTTCTGCCCATCTTTCAGTTGGGTTGTTTGTTTTTTTGTTGTTGAGTTGTATGAGCTGTTTATGTATTTTGGAGACTAAGCCCTTGTCTGTTGCATCATTGGTGAATATTTACTCCCACTCCATAGGTTGTCTTTTCATTTTGCTATGGTTTCCTTTGCTGTGCAAAATCTTGTACATTTGATTAGGTCCCATTTGTTTGTTTTTATTTTTTTATTTTATTATTTATTTATTTATTTTTACTTTATTTTACTTTACAATACTGTATTGGTTTTGCCATACATAAACATGAATCCGCCACAGGTGTACATGAGTTCCCAATCCTGAACCCCCCTCCCATCTCCCTCCCCAAACCATCTCTCTAGGTCATCCCAGTGCACCAGCCCCAAGCATCCTGTATCCTGCATCGAACCTAGACTGGTGATTCATTTCTTACATGTAATTATACATGTTTCAATGCCATTCTCCCAAATCATCCTACCCTCTCCCTCTCCCACAGAATCCAAAAGTCTGTTCTATACATCTGTGTCTCTTTTGCTGTCTCATGTACAGGGTTATCATTACCATCTTTCTAAATTCCATGTATATGTGTTAGTATACTGTATTGGTGTTTTTCTTTCTGACTTACTTCACTCTGTATAATCGGATCCAGTTTCATCTACCTCTTTAGAACTGATTCAAATGTATTCTTTTTAATGGCTGAGTAATACTCCATTGTATATATGTACCACAGCTTTCCTATCCATTCATCTGCTGATGGACATCTAGGTTGCTTCCATGTCCTGGCTATTATAAACAGTGCTGTGATGAACATTGGGGTACACGTGTCTCTTTCAATTCTGGTTTCCTCAGTGTGTATGCCCAGCAGGGGGATTTCTGGGTCATAAGGCAGTTCTATTTCCAGGTTTTTAAGGAATCTCCACACTGTTCTCCATAGTGGCTGTACTAGTTTGCATTCCCACCAACAATGTAAGAGGGTTCCCTTTTCTCCACACCCTCTCCAGCATTTATTGCTTGTAGACTTTTGGATCGCAGCCATTCTGACTGGTGTGAAATGGTACCTCATTGTGGTCTTGATTTGCATTTCTCTGATAATGAGTGATGTTGAGCATCTTTTCATGTGTTTGTTAGCCATCTGTATGTCTTCTTTGGAGAAATGTCTATTTAGTTCTTTGGCCCATTGTTTGATTGGGTCGTTTATTTTTCTGGAATTGAGCTGCATGAGTTGCTTGTATGTTTTTGAGATTAGTTGTTTGTCAGTTGCTTCATTTGCTATTATTTTCTCCCATTCCGAAGGCTGTCTTTTCACCTTGCTTACAGTTTCCTTTGTTGTGCAGAAGCTTTTAATTTTAATTAGATCCCATTTGTTTATTTTTGCTTTTATTTCCAGTATTCTGGGAGGTGGGTCATAGAGGATCCTGCTGTGATTTATGTCGGAGAGTGTTTTGCCTATGTTCTCCTCTAGGAGTTTTATAGTTTCTGGTCTTACACGTAGATCTTTAATCCATTTTGAGTTTATTTTTGTGTGCGGTGTTAGAAAGTGTTTTGAATTCTATTGTGCTTAGAGACTGACCTATGAAAAGCCACTCCAGATCTTGATTGGGACCATGCTGAAGCTCTTCATGATAGATTTTTTAAACAATTCAGGGACTGATAGAGAGACCAGTGATGATAAAAACTAAAGGAACAAATTTGGATTTTTTTAGCAGAAGTTCATTGGCATCAAAGAGAGATTTCAGGGACTTATTAATATCCATCCACTTTAAAAAAGAAAAAGAATGAGAAATAATGAAATGAGCAAGGCAGGCATGGACAACTCCCATGAGAATGTATCAAAACCCATTTTTATAGGCAATTTACAAGTGACCTAAATATGACTTCATAGTAGATAATATCTCATAAATATCCTTTCAGCAATTTATGTCCATAGATGCACTTGTCTTTTTTTATGTAATTCTGTTTGTTTAAGCTGAGCTGGGTCTTCGTTGCTACACGCAGGCTTTCTCTAGCTACTGTGTGCAGGGGCTACTCTTCGTTGCAGTGTGTGGGCTCCTCGTGTGGTCTCGTTGCCGAGCACAGGCTCTAGGTGCGTGGGCTTCGGTAGTTGTGGTGCACAGGCTTAGTTGCTCTGGGGCATGTGGAATCTTCCCCAACCAGGGGTCAAACCCGGGTCTCCTGTTGGCAGGCGGATCCTTCACCATTGAGCCGCCAGGGAAGCCTCATAAATGCAGTTTTGTTATCTCCAGGCTGCCCAGATATGGAACTCTTTCATTCTCCTAACGGATTGGTCCAGATACTGTAAATGATAGTCTCGGTTTTCAAGGAAACATGAGGGACCATAGTTTTGATGGGAACGATTCTGGTTATGCCATTGTCTCTGCAGAATTTTTAATAACACTCCTTTCAAGCCCAAATGTGTCCCTATTTAGCCTACAAATTGTTTGATTACTCAATATGTACAGGAATACAGTTAAGGATTTTTGTTAAGGTTCATCCAGTACTTAGTGATGATATTACTGGTTAGGTCTTGAATTATTTAAAGTGGTTATTCTCAGACTGTAGTACACATCAGCATCACCCAGAGGGCTTGTTAAAGCATAGATTACGGGGCCCTAACCTTAGAGCACCTGATTCTGCAAGTCTGGGTTGTGGCCTGAGAATCTGCACCTCTGCTTCCCATTTGATGTTAAGGCTGCTAGCCCAAGATAGACACACTTAAGGACCACTAACTCTTTTCCTTTGCTTTGGTAGTATTTTGAAGACAAGGAGAAAGACTTTACAATAAACCAAGCAAGTTAAAAGCACAATTTGATAAAACGTCTTCATATTACAGGCTCGTATAAGAACGTCAGCTGGTGAGCTGGCCAGCTGCAAACTCAGTCTAATCAGATTATGACGGGTGAAGCCCTGCAGTGATAACCATGTGCTGGACCCTTCACTGCTTGTGTGTGTGATTTTGAGATTTGGTGACAATTCATTATATAGCTTACTTTCATGGGGGGAAAAAGGACATTCTTTTTTTTTTTTTTTTTAAATTCCAGAGGAGGAATTTAAGTGGTCTTTTCAAAGATTTACTCATTTTTTTGTTTGTTTCAGACAAACCTGTATGTGCTGTGTATATACACATGCAGTGTTAAGTCACTTCAGTCGTGTCTGACTCTTTTTGACCCTATGGACTGTAGCCCACCAGGCTCCTCTGTCCAAGGGGTTCTCCAGGGAGAAATACTAGAGTGGGTTGCTGTACCCTCCTTCAGGGGATCTTCCTGACCCAGGGATCGAACCCACATCTTCTACATTGCAGGCGGATTCTTTACCACTGAGCCGCCGGGGAAGCCCATATGTATATATACATAGACACATACGTATATGTGATACATGTATATGACGTATGAAAGACAGTGAAGTTCAAACAGTAACAGATGGAGTTACTAAAACAGATTTTAATTCCATTTTTTATTGTGTTGCCTTTGACTCTGGTGTAAAAGAATTTCTGGGAATGTTTTTTCTCTAAGTTTTCTGTATAGACATTTTATATGTGTGTCTCCATAAAACTTCCCCTGAGCTCTACCTATAAATTGACTATTATTTTTTAAAATAAATGTATCATTCTTAATTTACTTCATATTAAATCATGTACAGTGGAAATGAATGATGATATTTGAGCAAAGTTTCTGGAGAGTCCTGTCAAAATATCAGAAAAAGGTGCTTTGATCTACATGTTACTGCTTATGTTGCTACTTGTTATTCAGCATTTTTCTGTAACATTGTACAAAATCCCAGACTTTTTAACCAACCCAACACATCAAAGAAATCCCTGACCTTAAAAGTCTCTTGACTTAAGGAGACGTCACCAACTGAATTTTTAGTTTACAACATTCATAGTTTAAGCTTTCTTCCTGAATCTTTGTTGTTCTGTATTTATATATGTATTTTGAATATTACTCTCCTCAATTATGACAATGAGAAGTATGTTTAGATTAAGATCATCCAGTTCTTTAAAATCAAAAAAGAAAAGTCAGTAATAAAAAAAAAATGGCACTTATATGAACTCTGTAAACTAAGAATTCGGTTGGTGACATCTCCTGAAGTTGATATATGGGTTGGCCAAAAAGTTTTTTGGGGATTTTTGTATGATGTTACAGAAAAATCCAAACAAAATTTTTGGCCAGCTCGCTATCAGGAGTTGTCACCTTGGTTCTGCCATGATCTTCTGGTTTGTGACTTTGGAATTAGTGGTTTAATTTAAACTATCTTTAAGGCTCCCTCCATCTCTATTAATAGGAGACGTTCTAGTACTGCACTAATGTTTAACGACCAGTCTGGGGGTACCAGAAATGCCATGGTGGTAGCATTGCCCATTTCCCGCCATGGCTGATTTCAGGCTGCCAATGTGGTGTCACTGGACTCAGAGATGGGCACAGTGGCACAACCCAGCTCTCTCCAGTGGGAGAGCAGCTGTGAAGTTCTGACCCAGTAATCCATTTAGGGGCTGAATTGTCCAGTCTACCTATCACATTAATCATGCAAACCAAATATTTTGAGCTCTTTGAATGCAGTCTTATCCTCCAGGAAAGGTGTTGCCTGTCAAGCATGCATTTCCAAACACTCAGTGGCTGCCTTCAAAGCCCCCCGGGGGGCTGACAGTATTGTGGAAGCACTTCCCTGTGCCCTACTCCTGCCCACCCCCTTGCCGAAGCCCCCAAGAATGCCCACCTGGAGATGGTGCTCTCCAAATGGCAGTCTCCCATGTCTGTTCCTCATGCAGCAGCCAAAATGTTTTGTTTAACTTGTGTGTGTGTGTGTGTGTGTGTGTGTGTGTTTTGAATGTGTATGCGTGTGTTGAATGCATGTGTATGTGTGTATGTGTTTGCTGCAAACCAGGAAATGCCATTCCACTGTTGGGAGTCAAAATTCTCCTCGGCTCCCACCACCTCCAGGCCTCTCCATAACTGGCCCCTGTCCCCCTCTGGCACCTTCTCTCTTCTCTCTATCTCTCCCTTGGTAGCACAGTCTAGTTTTGTTTGTTTTTTGTTCCCCAGATATGCCAGCCTCATTTCGAACCTTGGGGCCTTTGCATGAGTGTTCCTTCTGCCTGAAACTCTGACCCATTAGTTCAGAGCACCCTTTACAGCCAGTTCAATCCACAGTAGCCCCCTCTTCTCTAAAGATAACGCTTCAAACCACGATTTTATTCATAGTACTTACCCTTATCTGAAATTATTTTCATTTGTTATTGTCTTCATCCCCTTATTCATCTTTCATTAGAATGGAAGTGGGTCCTTTCTGAGCTGCTTATTTGCTTTACCCAGAGCTTAGAACGGTATTGACTACATGGCAGGTGCTCATTAAATACATTTGAAGAAAGAGAGGAAGGAGGTCTTTTTGCTTTGGATGAATAAAGAACAAAAAGGAAAGGGAACCATTCATAATAAAATATGTCTTATTAAAAAATTCAGGTTACTGTGTTTACATATGTTCATTTGCACTGTATACAGCAACTCCTTATCATGCATCTGTTTTACCAACAGTAGATACCTAGTGCCAAGGACATAGAAATGGAAGATGCAAGAAGACACCAGAAAGAAATACTGCCCTCTAAAGGGCTTATAAGCTAAACACTTTATGAATTTCTTCTGTTTGATGATCCCATAATTAATCAGTAATATTAATTATGTATGACATGATATTATGATATGATTATGATATTTTATTTATGGGATGATGATAATTCTCCCATAGCTACGATATTATTAAATACAATTATTATATAATAACTAGTTAGCTGTATGACTTAGATAGGGTTTCCCTGGTAGCTCAGCTGGTAAAGAATTCACCTCTAATGCAGGAGACCTCAGTTCAATTCTTGGGTTGGGAAGATTCCCCTAGAGAAGGGATAGGCTACCCACTCCAGTATTCTTGGGCTTCCCTGGTAGCTCAAATGGTAAATAATCCTCCTGCAATGCAGGAGACCTGGGTTCAATTCTGAGTTGGGAAGACCGCTTGGAGGAGGGCATGGCAACTCCCCCCTCCCCTGCGCCCAGTATTCTTGCCTGGAGAATCCCAATGGACAGAGGAGCCTGGTGGGCTACAGTCCATGGGGTCACAAAGAGTCAGACAAGACTGAGCGACTAAGGACACACCTGTGACTTGGTAGGACCTTAGTCACTGTAAAATTTTATCATCTTTATTCTGGACAGAATTTGCCAGTGTTAAATTAGCACCTGGTCCTGTAGGTCCCTTGACACTTGCACCCATCAAGAGTCTTTAAACAGTAACAACTGATTTGTGGAAGGGACGCACAGAATTAAGAGGAAAGTGGCAACCAGGCCCACCAGGGCACAATCCAGACCAAGTGAACTGGCCAGAAAGTCCCAGGTTGGGCCAGGCTGCCTGGAGGGAAGATGCCCCTGCCATGTTGCAGTGTCCTGGAAGTCGGCCTTGGCACGAATGGTGTCTTCACAACCAGAAGTCACTCTTTCACCCATTGTGAACAAAAAGAATTCTTCTTGCTAGCACTTGTTTCACATCCAAATCTCAAGCAGGAGCAACTAGTGGGCACTCATAAGTCATATGACTGCTCTCTGACTGCCTCAGAGAGGACAGACGGGCGTCAGCCTTTTCAGCTTCCAGAGCAGGACGCTGCACCCAGCCTCCCATCATGACCCCCAGTAGCGATTTCCTCAGGCACAGGAGGCAGCAGGTGTTAGGCAGCCAGAAGTTGGACAGATGACCACTGGAGTATTCAATACTCTGTTCAGAATACTTTCTCTCAGAATTCTTTCAGAGTACAATCTCACCATGAAGAAATCTCCAGTTTTCTTCTGTCCTAGTGAGATTTGCAAATGCTCATACTTGAGGTTATTTGCAGAAGAAAGTAAATATATTCTTTGATAAAAAGGCTGAGAGAGTAACTTATGAGAATCAATATGGAAATTAACAAATAATAAGACGAAGAAAGGGTTAAAGTCCCAAGAGCAAAAATATTGAGTAAGTGGAGTTATGAACTGACAGGAAAAGAAAACCACAAACAAGAAGGGAAATGACCTGCTCTGAGGAAGCCCACAGGTAGGACTTTGGAGCTGCCCAGTGTCCCTGACGAGGACGGTTTCCTCTGTTACACAAGCTTTTCTTATTTGTTTACTTTTCCTTTGTGGTCAGAATGCTTCCCACTTAACACTTCTCTAGGAAAACCAGCAAGAGGAATCTAGGAGAAAGGCAGGCCCTTTGATTCCTTGATCACTCACAGCCAGTTGGCAGACAAGCCTCCCATCACTGCATCCTCAGACCTTTGACTGTTTCAGTCCCTGCCTCTGGGGCTGCTGTGTATCTCGGGATCAGCTGGCCAGTGCTTAAAGCAGCTCTGGGTGCTGGACTCCCCTCCTCTGTCTCTGAGTGATTGCCCACCTGGTTGCTGCTCAAGGTAAGGTCCATCACCTCCAGAAGCCCTACATCCCAGCTGCTCCCGCAACCAGAGCCCTTCTGCCCCTCGATGTTCCTGACCTAGCAATAGGTCTAGATACTGACAAGAGAACTATAGCTCCCAGCTGCCCTAAGCTGTGTTGGGTCCGGGGCCCTCTCAGCCCTCCCAGCCATGGACCACTGTCTCTTCTCAGTGCAGCTGCTTCCTTGGGTGCCCTGATGTCTGGGAGCAGATCAGAACTCCTCCATTTGTGGATGTAGCTGTTGCGTTGTGTAGACACCCGAGGGCCATGGTTAGCTGCATCAGAGGTGGGAAGTCTGAGACCAAAAGAGAATCCACAGGCACTTTCAGTTTGAGCGCAGCCACTGCCCTACAGTTGTGGACAGACATGATGCGGCTAAGAGGGAGCCCTGGGAAGCAGAGAGGGAGTAGGATCAGGCTAGGAAGCAAGGTGGGTGCCCCGGGGCTGTGGGCTCTGCTCATGGTCCTTCCTGCTGTCAGTGATGACATTTACTGCTCACTCCCAGGGGCACAAGCCTTGTGATATCATCAGATGGTAACCTATTCCAGGTCACCACTGAGAGCCCTGCTTTTCAAAATCAGTGCATTTTCAGGTTGCTGGGTTAGATGGGCCTTGGCAATCACAGTTCTCTCAATCTCCAAGCAGCTGGAGCCCACCATCCAGCATGTAGACCACCCTTAGGCAGTGACCTGTGGGTTGACCTAGTACATGCAGTGCCTCTTGCCCGTTGAAGGAGGCCAAAGTCCCCATGAGCGGCTGACTTTACCAGCACCTGGGGCTTCCCTGGTGGCTCAGACAGTAAAGAATCTGCCTGTAAAGCAGGAGACCCATGTTCTGTCCTTGGGTCCGGAAGATCCCCTGGAGGAGGAAATGGCAGCCCACTCCAGTATTCTTGTCTGGAGAATTCCATGGACAGAGGAGCCTGGTGGATATGACTAAGCAACTGATTTCATTTTCTTCTTTTTTTACCAGCACCTAGATACCTTTAAAAAAAAAAAAAAAAGTCTGGAAATGTTTAAGAACAGAAATCTCAACCCATGAGTCTGAAACTTGAGTCCAGCACTTTTTCTGACACTCTTCTGTAAACGTTGGTTGAACTGTTTTAACCCTCTTTGCAGCCGATGAGGTCCACACTCACTTGCTTTGCTCTGGCTCCGAAGATGAGGAAGCCACAGAAGGCGGGCATTCAGGCTTTCATTGCCGCAGAAACTGAGCCTGCCAGGCCATGAGCAGTGCCTTCCTGCACCCCCTGTGCTGGGCCCGGGCCAGCTGCTCCCACCGCGGTGATGCTGCATATAAAACAAGGGGACTCAGAAACTGGACTGGTGTCCAGTCCCTCCCAGCTGAGACTTGGACTACCAGCCTGGGGCCCTGCCGAGATCAGTAGCCTGTTAAGTCATTTTCATTCCACCATCCCTCTTTCAGTGGTACTTCTGCTGGACCTTGGGAGCAGGGACTGGGTAAAGTAGGCCTTGTCCCTGGAGGGCTCCCACGCCAGCAGCCCCCTGGAGGCAGGGCCATGAAAAGGGGTCAGGCAAGAGCCCTGCCGGGATGTCAAGGTCTCTTGCTTTTCAGCCTTTGTCAAATGCCTCTAAGGGACAGATTCCTGCCTCTGTGCAATCGGTTCAGCAGTCCAAGGATCTTTGACGTTTGTACCTTGCTTTGTAAGGTTCAGGGCTTCCCAGGTGGTACTAGTGGTAAAGAATCCTCCTGCCAATGCCAGGAGATGCAAGAGATACGAGTTCGATCCCTGGGTTGGGAAGATCCTCTGGAGAAGGAAGTGGCAACCCACTCCAGTATTCTTGCTGGGAAAATCCCATGGACAGAGGAGCCTGGCGGGCTACAGTGCATGGGGTCGCAAAGAGTCAGACATGACTGATACAACACACATCCCCATCTCCACCTTGTAAGGTTCAAACCACTTTCACATACACAATGCAAACATGACGTCCACACCTTTAGATTTGTAAAATATTTCAAAGCTTGAACATGACACCATAAAGGAGTTTGTTGCTTTGCAAAAACTTTCATACAGATTTGTCTTGAATAACTAACATATTTTAAATTTCTCAAGCCACCCATGTCGGGTACTCTGCCAGAGTTTCAGGAACTCAGTTGCAGAAGGGAAGATACAGAACAGAATAAACAGAGACAGAAGGAAGATGCAGTTAATAAAGGGTGGCAAATGAATCTTCCAGTCCTGGAATGTGCTATTTTTCTAACACAGCAAAATTTTTACTCTTATTCCCTCCCTTTTTTTAGAATTAGTTGACAAGTTTCTCATTTATTTATCAATCCAAGAATAGCGTTTTAGCTTCAAAGGACACAGCTGGACCCTTTCTTTCACTGACAATCCCCGGTGTTTGTCAGACAAGAGTGTGTTTCCCAGCTCATCCTTCCTTCCCTTTAACCCAGGGTCTGTGTGCAAAGCCCTGTGAGAATCAGCCTTTTTGTTGTCCAGATTAAGCAACTCTGGTCACATACAGGTGGAGTGTTCACTAGGAACAAAGCTAGAAGTCCAAATGCCAGTGTTGTGGGTGTTCCTTAAGGGTTTGAGACAACGTCTCACCTGCCAGCAAGGCCGCCATATTGGTTGGAGGGTGGGAGGCCCACCATGCCCCTCCTTCATGGAGCAGAGGCTGGGATGGGCTATATGACTCATTTCCCATTAACCCACATGATTACTTTGACTTCAGAAGTAATCATATGATTACAGAAGTAATCAGAAAGAATCCTTCTTCCAGATTATTGGCCTTGGTCTGTGAAGTTCCAGGAAAGCAGGAATAGTGTCTTTCCCTCAGGGACCTTCCAGTGAGTAGATAGTATTAGCATTGCTGGTGTTCCTTTTGAGAGCCATTTCTGCTGACATCTTGAAACCAGAAGTGCCAAGAGAGGAATGTAGTGGGTCACACTGAGGCTTTGGGCAGATGGTTATGCTCCTCAGCCGAGGAGGCTTCACATACAGTTTTAGAGTAGAAATTGCAGTGTAAATTTAAGGCTTAGAAGAGGATGGTAACCAAGAAAAACCTTTGCAAATGGCCTTGTGACAGCATGTATTAAGCATAGAGAGTCTGGAAGTGGAGGTGAAGATACATGTACAGTGGTTTATCAATATTCCAGTACAGCACAGTACAATGGTATGTTCAGTGGTACCTCTCATTAGCAATATTTCAGAGCAGTCTGCAAAATTGCAGCTAATGTCAAGGGTCAATCAATGTATTTCCACAGTATCTGCATCTACATTTCTGATACAATGCCTAAAGCATTTATTTCTGATTTTCAATAAATAAATCTTTAGCCTACCCAGAAGAAATATCAGGGGAATTCAAGTTATAAAATATATTCTCACTGTGGTGCATGCTTAGTCAGTCAGTCGTGTCTGACTCTTTGTGACCCTTTGGACTGTAGCCTGCCAGGCTCCTCTGTTCATCGGATTCTCCAGGGAAGAATACTGGAGTGGGCTGCCATTTTCTCCCTCCAGGAGATATTCCCAATCCAGGGATCAAACCCGTGTTTCCTGTGTCTCCTGCACTGTAGGTGGATTCTTTACCCACTGAGCCCTTGGGTAGTCTCTAGTTTCTCTGGCAAGTTGAGAAGCTAAGCACTTGGCATCTCTATTGGACGTGGAGAAATAGTCCAGGGTAGTGAAAAGAGTACAAGATTTCCAGTCACCTAGGGCGGAGGCCGAAGCTTGGCCCAGCCATTTACCACCACTCTGTGGCCTTGGCCAGTAACTAATCCTCTTCCTGTCTCAGTGTTGTCTTCTGTAAAATGGGGCTGGCAACAGTCTCAACCTTATGGAATTTTTGTGGGTATTGGCCGTAGCATGACTTAAGTGGCTGACACTTGCCAAGCAGCTAAAAATGGGATTATTACTATGATACAGAACTACAGTGCTTGCATTCTCTTTAACTTACATGCAGGCAACTTTTTTTCCACGTTTTTGAAATTAAAGTATAGTTGATGAGATGGCTGGATGGCATCACCAACTCGATGGACGTGAGTCTGAGTGAACTCCGGGAGTTTGTGATGGACAGGGAGGCCTGGTGTGCTGTGATTCATGGGGTCGCAAAGAGTCAGACACGACTGAGTGACTGAACTGAACTGAACTGATTTACAGTGTTTCAGGTTTACAGCAAAGTGATTCAGTTATATATATAGAGAGAGAGATAGATGTATGTATTGTTTTCAGATTCTTTTCTATTATAGATTATTGTAAGATATCAAATACAGTTCCCTGTGCTATACAGTAGGTCCTTGTTGTTTATCTGTCTTATATATAGCAGCATATATTTGTTAATTCAAAACTCCCAATTTGTCCCAGGCATCGTTTAATGTGTACCTAGTACACATTAAAGAGACATAAGACAATTTCTCCAATGTTTGGCTCACTGAACTCAATCTTATTCTACTTTTCAATCTCGTGATACGGAGAGAAATCATTACACTCTATGTTTTTTTGAGCCTGTCGTCAATTAAACATCAGCAGGGCTAGGTTACATTATGTAAGAGCTGTTCCACTACATTAAATTGAAGGACTTGTCCAGAAGTGGAAATCAAGTACAGAGGAACAGCTGTGAGACCTCAAGGAAACCTAAACTTTCTAGGATCCAGACCGGGCATCTGTAATGTGCTGAGCTTGGGTTATGTGGTTTCAAGGTTGCTTCTAGCCTAAATGCTATGTTTCTGTTTGCTCAGTTGGCAAGCTTAGAGCTTGTCTCAGCAATCTGATTTTTAAAGTTTTGAATTCATAACTCATGGAATGATGAGTTGGAAGAGACATAGAGACCACCCAGGGTTAACATGTTGGTTTTACAGACGAGGAAACTTGGATTTGGAGAATAAGGCTCCTCACCCTCCTTCTGTCACATAGTTCATTTTTGGTTGAACTAAAATCAGAACCCAGGTGTCCTGACTCCTAGATCACTGCCTTTTCCTTGATATTGTGTGGCCTCTTTCCTGAAGATGGGGTATCACATTTAAGGACAAATTATAAAGACAGCACAGATAAGCTCTGACTGACTCTGACAACCCAATCATTTACTAACTACAAAATTAAATAAAGCAAATTGATCTGACTGTTAAAAGGACTATTTGAAAGGTTTTTACGCTCCTATCTATCCATCTTCTGGTCTTCTAAGAAGATGCATTATTATTATTAAAATTTAGGGATAGCAAGAGGATCACGGCCGCCATGCTCTCTGTCCCTTCATCTCTGGGAGTTGCATTTTGGTACCTTTGAAAAGCTTTGCTTTCCACTCACCAAGTTTCTAGGATCGTAAGTTGTAACCTCAGAAACTAACACTTAATCTGTAACTTCCCAACTTTATACTACCCTGTGGTCAAACATATTCATTCCTGGTGAATCAAAGAAATGATGTCATATTGACTAACCAAAGTCACCATGGGAATTTACTAATCATGAGCATGATCACAGGCTGGACATAACCTATGTGAGTAACCAAGAAATAACAAATCAAATCAAACTGCTTTGTTAGATGGCAGCCATGTTACAAGTCAACACGGTGAGTGAGTGGTGTCTTGTTAACCAGCCAGTGTTCTGGGTGTCTGTCCTGTGGTTCTGGCTCAGAATAAAGTCCAGGGTTTCCTTTCTCACCCTGCTCAGGCTGAGCCTCCTGTGGAAGCTGCTCCTTGTGACATTGGAGTAGAGAGAGGAAGTTTGGGGTATTTCATTGGAAACCACTTTCTGTGAAAAGCCACGTGCAGCATTTATTCTAAGAACTTGTTTGGATTTTAGTTACTTTTTGGTGAAAGGAATACACTTTCTGTACTAGGAGAAATCAGTTGTGAACATTTCTTTTTAAAAGGCTGGCTTTTTTGTAGAAAGAGGACAAAAGATAATCAATTTAGGGTGCTTATTTTTTGTTATTTTAGTGAGATGCAAGGCATTCAAGTCAGGTTCCTAAAAATTAAGAAAAGGAACCGGAAAGCATTCAATTATGAAAAAAATCTTAATGACACATTATATTTTAGTTTCAGGTTATAGTCAGTTGGTATACAGAGAAAAAGAGGACTGAAACAGTATAAAATGAGTGGAGAAAAGGCTGAGAACCAAGCAAACATACACAGAGAAAGATACAGGCAGTGAAAGGAAGACAGATGAGAGAAACCAGACGGTTAGAAGAGAGAATGATTTTGGGGAGCTTAGAAGAAAGGACAGTGGAGCCAGGCGACTCCTCCCCAGCACTTAAGTCGGATTTGTCGTTATTTTCACCGTCTTTGACTGAAGTCTTATCCTCCACCTAGGCTATCACTATCAATTCCACCAGCACAAGAATCGCACTGGGTTTGGCTCCCTATTGTTCTCCCGGTGCCTAGCACAGACAGGGTCAACAAGGAAGAATTAGTCCATGAATACATGAACAAAGGAACAAGTGAAGAAAGAATGTGTAAGGAAAAGAGTCCCGTGGCCCAACAGCTGGGGCAGCGGTCCCCTGAGAACTGCTTTTGTTTCCTCAAAAGCAAGAGACTGTGGACTGAGCTGACCTGGCCCCTGAGATACCTATGATAGCAGTTTCTTTGGAGGCAGTTTCCATCTCACCCATGTTATCTTTGCTAAGCATTGTTGTCATTGTTCAGTCGCTCAGTCGTGTCCAACTCGTTGCAATCCCATGGACTGCAACATGCCAGGCTTCCCTGTCTTCTACTATGTCCTGGAGTTTGTTCAAACTCATGTCCGTTGAGTTGCTGATGCCATCTATCCATCTCATCCTCTATTGTCGACTTCTCCTGCACTCAGTCCTTTCCCACCAGTGGGGTCTTTTCCCATGAGCTAAGTATTAGAACAGTGTTTGTCTCTATTTCTCTAGGAAACGTTCTAAAAGCTGAGGTTTTCGCCACCTCCGTCATGTCTCCTGGTACCTCCTCAGCCCAGATCCAGCCAGCCATCTGAGGCTGTCACACCTTTCTGTTCCATCCTGGCTTCCTAAGTGGCACTAGTGGTAAAGAATCCACCTGCCAATGCAGGAGACACAAGAGACTCGGGTTTGATCCCTGGGTCCAGAAGATCCCCTGGAGAAGGAAATGGCAACTTACTCCAGTATTCTTGCCTGGGAAATCCCATGGGCAGAGGAGTCTGGTGGGCTACAGTTCCTGGTGTCACAAAGAGTAGGACATGGCTGAGTGACTGAGTATACATATGCATATCATTTTATTTTTTTTTTTTTTTTTTTTTTTTTTTGGCTGCACTGGGTCTTACTTGTAGCATGCAGGATCTTTAGTGTTTGTTGTGGCATACAGACTCTTTTTAGTTATGGCATTTGGGAGCTTTTATCTGCAGTATGTGGGATCGAACCCGGGCCCTCTGCATTGTAAACATGGAGTCTTAGCCACTGAACCACCAGGGAAGCCCCATTTAATCCATTTTATGTGTAAAGTTTTGTGCTGTTCAGTACATTCACGTCATTATGCAAACATCCCCACTGTCCATCTCCAGAAATTTTTCATCTTCTCCAACTAAAGTTCTCCAACTATACCCATGATATACTAACTCCTCAAATTCACTGATATTTTATCAGATTTCAGACTTTCTTACTCTAGTATTTTTATTTCCTGAAGTTATCCTACCTTATTATTATTCAACTTTCTGTCCACAGTCTCCTTTCTGGCCAGAAGGCCTAGATACAGACAGGTCTGGGTTGGGCTTCCAGCAAAATAATTTGCTAGCCTCAGTTCAGTTCAGTTCAGTCGCTCAGTTGTGTCCGACTCTTTGCAACCCCATGGACTGCAGCACACCAGGCCTCCCTGTCCATCAGCAACTCCTGGAGTCTGCTCAAACACATGTCCATTGAATCATGGATGCCATCCAACCATCTCATCCTCTCTCGTCCCCTTCTCCTCCCGCCTTCAGTCTTTCCCAGCGTCAGAGTCTTTTCCAGTGAGTCAGTTCTTTGTATCAGGTAGCCAAAGGAATGGAGTTTCACCTTCAGCTTCAGTCCTTCCAGTGAATATTCAGGACTGATTTGCTTTCAGATGGACTGGTTGGATAAGAATCTTCTCCAACACCACAGTTCAAAAACATCAATTCTTCGGTGCTCAGCTTTCTTTATAGTCCAACTCTCCCATCCATACATAACTACTGGAAAAGCCATAGCTTTGACTATATGGACCTTTGTTGGCAGAGTAATGTCTCTGCTTTTTAATATGCTGTCTAGGTTGGTTATAACTCTTCTTCCAGGAGCAAGCGTCTTTTAATTTCATGGCTGCAGGCACCATCTGCAGTGATTTTGGAGCCCAAAAAATAAAGTCTGTCACTGTGTCCACTGTTTCCCCATCTATTTGCCATGAAGTGATGGGACCAGATGCCATGATCTTAATTTTCTGCAAGTTGAGTTTTAAGCCAGCTTTTTCACTCTCCTCTTTCACTTTCATCTAGAGGCTCTTTAGTTCTTCTTTGCTTTCTGCCATAAGGATGGTGTCATTTGCATATCTGAGGTTATTGATATTTCTCCGGGCACTCTTGATTCCAGCTTGTGCTTGCTAGCCTCAGTTTCTGCATTTGTAGAATTCAGATAAGAGATAGTACAGTAGATAATACAGATTCTAAATAGATAAGAGAACTGGAGTTCACTGGGTTGTCTATTATCCATCCCTCCTACCAGTCCACACACTAGTGTTCCTCTCACCAGCCACTGCTCTGCTGACATACCTAGCTTCCTGATAACCTTTGTCATTCTGATGCCCTTTCTGGGGGACACACCATCTTGTATCAGTTCAGCTCTTGGCCTTAGCTGCACACCCACCTGGGCTGTTGGTGAGCCCTGATCTCTGATGGAGTCATTCCAAGGTAGGGTTTCCCACTCCGCCCTGCAAGCATTCAGTGGTCTCTATTTGGCTTCTCTTCCCCAGTGGCTCAGACAGTAAAGAATCAGCCTGCAAGACAGGATACCTGGGTTCGATCCCTGGGTCAGGAAGATCTCCTGTTGAAGGAAATGGCAACCCACTCCAGTATTCTTGCCTAGAGAATCCCATGGACAGAGGAGCCTGTTCATGGGGTTGCAAAGAGTCGGACACAACTGAGCAACTAACACTTTCATTTCTCACTTTTCCCATTCCTTATGCCAGCCACTTCAGATCTTTCCTTTTTCACTCCATCTCCCTAATCTGCCACTACCCTAGTGGTTCTTGTTAATCTTCTATGTCTCCATAGATCGGACTTCTTAAAACTTTAGTGCACCTACAAATCATGCAGGCTCCCTAGGAGGTTCTGATTTCGTAAGAGGTGGTGGGGTTGAAATCTGCTCTTTTTACAAGCAACCCCAGGGAATTTTGACAGGCAGACTACCCAGTCCACTTTTCATGCAGGGCTGTCCTAAGCCACAAGCTCCTTGAGAGCAGACATTTTGTCTTACCTGATTTTCATCTTTAAATACCTGGCAATAGATGTTGAAGCACTAATCGAATAAATCTGGCTGTCACTCTGCACTTCAGAATAAGTTACCATTCTCCTTTGAAATGCTAATTAGCTACAGCTGTTTAAATGCAGCTTAACTCTCTTGAATATTTTATCCTATCCTTTATCAGCCCTTTCCACTGCCATTGGGGGTCAGGAACTATAAAGAATGTGTTGTTCTCTGACTAACAACTACCAAAGAAACCAACCAAAGGGCCAGATGAGATTTAGACAGAAGTGCCAAGGTACGGAGGTTGGACGTTTCCCCTTTCCCCTTAGGGAAAGAAAGAACTCTTCCTGCTCTTGTTCTAGGCATCAGCTGGGCAGATGCCTTTGTAGCCACTGCAGTGGTCTTTTCTGGAGTGGAAAGAATCTTAAGCAGGAAGGTCACTGCTAGGGATACTGGGAGAAGGTGATTTAAGGAAATAGGTAAATATAGACTGGGATTCCTGATCAGTGGCTAAAAGGCTTGTGTGTATGCTCAGTCACGTCTGACTCTGCAACCCCACGGGCTGTAGCCTGTCAGGCTCCTCTGTCCTTGGGATTCTCCAGGAAAAAATATGGGAGTGGGTTGCCATCCCCTCCTGTGTTGGATCCCTACCCAGGGATCAAACCTGGGTCCCTTGTATTGCAGGTGGATTCTTTACTGCTGAGCCACCAGGGAAACCCAGCCAAAAGGCTAACCTGCCTTCAGACTCTAGCTCTGCCAATTCCTAGCTTGTGGTGAGGGTAATTAAACTCTTGGAACTGCTCGATTCCTCATCTGTAAAATGGGAAACTTTCTTCAGGATTGAAAGATGGGATACAAGTAATTCACAGGGATTCTATGATGTTGGGCAATCAGGAAGAATTTTCAAGAGATGTGAGTATCTTGGTAACCATCTGTTTTTACCACAGTGGAGGGAACACACACACACGTGCACTTACACACACACACCCCTACACTCTCAGCCTGGAAAAACAGAAGTGGCACCTGCTATTGCCCTCTGGGGAAGTCTAACTCTAAAACCCCATCCCCACTGTAATAAAATGTTTCCAGAAGGAGCAGACAGGCTAACCCAGGGCCATGCCCTCCCACTTCCCTCTTCCCCAGAGCCTGTCTTGGGGAAGTGGGAGGTAAATGGGCGTGGACACCTGGAACTGAAACATGCCTTTTATCATCTCCTATTCCACCACCCCTTTCTCCTCTGCGCCAGGGCATGGATAGGGTAGGGAGGATAAACAGCTCAGGCCTTTACTGTCCCCACACACATTTGGATCTGCTCTTCTCAGCCTCCAATGCATAGCTCATCATTCATCAAGATTCACTAGTTGCCTACAGGTTGCAGGATGCTGTCCTAAATGCTTTACTGGGGACCTCCGGGGTAAACCATAAGAAATTCATTCCAATATTTAAAATCTTCCCTCAGCTCATGAAGACTAATGTGGAACCTTCACTTCATTCCCACCCTCAACCTCTCCCCACCCCTGGCCAGAAAGAGTACCTTTTGCTTTGAAAGTGCTAAGAATGTTAATAATGTGTTCAGTTGCTCCGTTGTGTCCGACTTTGTGCGACCCCATGAACTGTAGCCCACCAGGCTCCTCTGTTCATGCTTGCCATTTTCTTCTCCAAAATGTTAATAATAATGAACCCTTCTAAACATTCTTTACATAACTTCAGGCTCCCTTCCATATTTATTCCCTTGTTCCTGCACATTTATTTGCTTTCAGGAGAAGAATTTGGACTGGTTTCCTCGGATGCGAGCTATGTCCCTTGTTAGCAATGAAGGTGACAGCGAGCAAAACGAGATTCGGAACCTGCAGGAGAAGCTGGAGTCAACCATGAGTCTGGTCAAACAGCTGTCCGGTCAGCTGGCAGAACTCAAGGAGCAGGTGGGTGCCCTTCGGAGATGGAGCTGGGTGGTGGTGGTGGGGGTGGGGGTGGTGATGGGAAATCTTTCACCACTGTGAGTGAGAGAGACTGGAGAATCCTGGCAGTGAGATTGTTATCCACGGGATTGTAAATCACAGTAAAGAAACTCCATGCTATGTTGTAAGAACCACCTCTCGGCAAGCAGAGGCTGCTTCTGCTTATCACACGCATCTTGTGTGACACTTCTTCTGTGGAACAGGGAAAAAGGAACACATACTGAAAGACAGGGACCACTTTGGACTTTTTGATAAAAAATCGTATATTCTGCCATCACAGCAATTATTAAGTTCATCAGAAAAGCAGATCGTCATTAGTATCTATCATTTCAGTGCTACAGTCAATCCCTTCCTCACGTAAGATTGTTAGCCTTAGTAAAAATAGTATCAAAAGTTAACTGTGGTCGCTTTTAAAATGACTAAGCTGATGGCAGTGATGATATGTGACAAGCAGGGGCTGCTTTAAAAGAACCATGGTTCCTCTTTCTTAACCACAGAGAGGGGTTTGCTGTGTTTCTCTGCCTATGGAAATTCATTTTTAAAAATATTTTCCCTTTTTCAATAAATATTCACTGGGAAATATTCACCCAACACTGTGTGTTCCACCAGCGCTGGGAAGGAGTGAGAAAAATCAGCTTAATACACTCTCTCTTTTCCCCCCAGATGACAGAACAAAGGAAGAATAAGCAGAGACTGGGCTTTCTCGGATCAAACACACCCCATGTGAACCATCACATGCCACCACACTGATACCATGGGGGCAGCCGTGACTAGCCTTTCATCAGTGTGCTGCCTGATCACTGAATAAAGAACTGAGACGGAGGGGAGTGAACAGTGCCTATTGTTGAAAAGTTAAAAACAACCAAGTGCCAAGATGTTGAGTGGTTTAGCTCGGAGAACAATTTTTAACTGTGTTTTTCATGGTTGAGAAGACCAAACTTAAAATGCAGCCGCTAGAAAGCACACATCACGCATTCTTAATGCAAAGTGAAAGCCGCTTGCTCCAGTGGACAGTGAGAGGAGGAGGGAGGCAGGGGGGAAAGAGATGCAGGGCAGAGAGAACTACCTTTGGCTGAATCGATAAGGGTCTGTTTTGTCTTTAATGCTCACTGCAACCTTTGTCATGATTGGTTGGAATGTCTTTCTTTTAATTATGGCATCTGGGTCAGTGATACAGGAAGTCATATTTTGGTGGCTAAGTTTTACTAAGGGAAATAACTAAAAAGATTAAAAATGAGAGCTGCAAATAAAAAATGTTAATGCTTCCAAATCGTAGCCATCACAGGCAATTTCCTTATTTATAACATGGAACACAATGGATTTATGGCCCTAGGAACTAGTGCTTTGGAGCTTATGTCCCTCAGCTGACAACACGACTGGAATATGATTGCTTTCTCCCAGATTCAGAGGGACTCTCGTCAATTCAGAGCACAAAAGGAGGCTTTCATATAATTTGTTAGCATCATGTTTCAAATCATGTAGAGACTAAGACTATCAAAGATTTGGGAACAAAAAAGCTGACAGTAAGCCCCAGAGAAGAATTTTTTGAGAACGTATGTGTGCTATTGAACTACATTGAGATTAACAAATGAAAATGCTTAAAGGTGACAGGAAATACAGAGAAACTTATGATGGTGGCATTGCCTTTTATAAATCTGGAGTAAAAGCTATTTGATTCATGTTTGCTGTGCTTAAGAACTGAGTGGTTTTATTTATTCTATTCCTGCAGTTAGGAAAACAATCCAAGAAATGTATTGAATACTCCAGAAAATACAACGTTTCAATTGTATATTTTAAACTCTATAAGTAAGAGCTCTGCAAAAGGTAAAAAGATAATAATCTCTTTCTCAAATTGTTTTTATGTTAAATTATGCAACCAGAATTTGTAGAGGGAGAAAATAACCTGCCATGCCTGTGTTAGTCTCAGAGACTATGTCTTTAGAATGCTAAAGCAAAATTCACATCATGAAAGTGTTAGGAGAACCGCCATATGGTGAGAGAGCAAGGCACTGACACCAGACTCTGGGAGGTGCTCAGCAAGCTGACCTTTTCTGTTTGCTGCCCCCAAAAGAACGAAATATTGCCTTTTAAACTCTCGTGTTATTACCACCAAGGTTTAAGGTCTGGACAGGATTCGCTATGCCCCTTTTTAAAGCTTTTGGATTATTGGAATGTAGTTTAAGCTATTGGCTTCTAAAATTCTCTAATCACGGTCTAGGAGGATGATAAAGGATGCCCAAAACCATCCTTCTTCCATACCCCATTAAAATGTAGACTTGGAGGAAAGCTGTGGAAACCCAGAGCAGTGAATTTTTGAACTGAATCTGCTGATAACATGCCCCTCTCCAAATAACTCCCCAAGTTAAAAATTCCTCACTCTGATGTGATAGTATTTTTCTGGACTGGTCCCTGAAGGATCACGATCAAGTGATACTCAGAAACTGAGCTATATGCAACACAGAGCCTAGGACCCAGTGGGCATTCAGTGAATATATGAGAAATTCTACGTCATTCAGTCCTAATGCTTCACTAAAACTTTAAACCATATCACATTTTGATTTTTAAATGACTTCACCAAAACTGAAGTAGACCAAAGCAGCCATTTTTAAAAAACCACAAAATAAGGCCCTTCTTGTTATTAACAGTATTAGATGAAAAGTACCCTTTTAAAGTATTTTAACTAGGCAGGTAGGGAGTTTCACAGGCAGGGTAAAGTAGTAAATACTGGCTATATTGCAGTGTCAGAACCTATCTCTGTTTAGCACAAGCTAACATGTTTCTGACAGATGTCCCAGCATCAAGAAAAAAAAATCAGTTTGTACAGATGAGAGCAACCTGTCAGATGAACTACCTACTTTTTTCTTACACTTTTTTTTTTTAGGGAAAATGAGTCATTGGATATGTACCTGCTATCAAGAAATGGCCTAACCTCTCCAACCACTGTGGAGTGGCAAGTCACCATATCACAGTGTGTTTTCTCCTCTGAGAAGTATTCAGAAGGGATTGCAACTAACCAGACTCTTATTTAATCAAAATTGAAATATTGCTCAGTTGTGTTTCTCTTCTTTCCTTCCTCAATACTTTGAGATTATTAAAGTAAAATAAAGGAAAGCAAACAAAAGAGGCAGCTTTCAGGCTATTAAATTCATGATGAAGCAGATAATCATGACATTCACTATAAATTTATATTTGTTTTATATATGTGTGTTAATGCAACTGGAATATTTGACCTAAACAAGTGTCAATTAACATTCTCATATTTATATAGTGATATTAAAATAAGTACAATCATCTTTGATTTTGATGTTGAGAGAAATGTTTTACTGTTATTAAAACCCATATTGGCTTAAAAGTATCAGTTTCTGCAGAACATAATTTTTAATTTCAAAAGGATTTGATTCCCCTACATAGTCCACTCTGAAGCCCAAGAGTTTCATGCAGGTATGTTTTAAGACTATAATACTAAAAAATAAATTTTATACGTGTAAAATTAACATATTTTACCTTTTAAAAGTTTGTTTAGACAAGGGCTTATTTTCTTGTATACTGAAACTTTTCTGTTGGTGATGAGGATGCATTTTCTGGTGGATTATTGATAAATCAGGAAGATATTCTGCTCAAGTCAGAACTGTTTGCTTTTTTCCATATTCTCAGCTCACAACTCATTGTTTTGGTTGTTCTTTTTAGTTTATAGTTGTTTTATTAGAAGCAGTAATGCCAAAGGGTCCACCCTCTGTCCCCATGCCCCAAGCCTGAGAAAAAGCAGAGCAATTGGGGATCTAGAGACTTGGGGAGGGAAAGTGCACGTTGGGACTTCACTGTTATTAGGGGAAGGACTTCCATGGTGCCTCAGTGGTGAAAATCCCGCCTCCGCAAAGCAGGAGACTCGGATTTAATCCCTGGGGATGGAAGATCTCCAGGAGGAGGAAATGGCAACCCACTCCAGCATTCTTGCCTGGGAAATTCCATGAACAAAGGAGCCTGGCAGGCTACAGCCCAGGGATCGCCAAGGGTCAGACACAACTGAGCTAGTAATAACGTAGTATGATTAGGGGAAAGACAGAGTAAAGGGTAGATAGTAGGATGAACAGGGCTTACCCTCCAGGGACCCAGTAGACTGGGACATAAGTAAGTAAATATTGCGCAGGTATAATGATTTAACAGATTACAATCTCAAGAGATAACCCTTAAACATGCAAAGAACAGGGCTTTGTGGAGAGCATCTGTAAGAGATGTGTTCCCTCCAGCAGTCCTTAAATCTTTACAGAATCGCCTATCAGCATATTCTGACCCACAGACCTGTTCCAGGAAGCCCTGACACTCAATGCAATGCAAAAAGGGCGTGCAGCAGGCATCTTAAACACAAGTGCAGGTGCCCATAGGAACCAGAAAAGTGACTAGTATGAGTGCAGCTGTGAGGGGCGCATTGTACGTAGGGAAGGGGAAACCCATGGGGAGCTTTCTTTTTTTCAGTTTATTTTATTGAAGTATAGTTGATTTACAGTGTTATGTCAATTTCTGCTGTCCAGCAAAGTGCTTCAGTTATATATGTATGTACATTTTTTCATATTCTTTTCATCATGGTTTATCCCAAGATATTAAATATAGGTCCCTGTGCTATACAGTAAGGCCTTATTTATCCATTCTGTATATACTAGTTTGCATCTGCTAATGTGGGGAGCTTTCTGTGTACAAATTTGACACCTAATTCCACTCTGAAGAAAATGCCTGAGGCCAGTTGAGGCTCTCTAGTCATTGGTGGCTCAGCTGGTAAAGAATCCCAATGCAGGAGACCTGGTTCAATTCCTGGGTCCAGAAGATCCCCTGGAGGAGGGCATGGCAACCCACTTCAGTATTCTTGCCTAGAGAATCCCCATAGACAGAGGAGCCTGGCAGGCTGTAGTCCATGGGGTTGTAAAGAGTTGGACACGACTGAGCAACTAAGCACAGTCACTCATTTGTTATCTCTGAACGAACTGTTGGTAAATCTACACCATTTAGTAGAAGAAAGTACGCTACACCAAAATGGAGCAGGGGAGCTAAAATGCATGTGAAACTCAAGAAATCTGAAAACAAAGCCAGATTTCACCTCTGAACTGAGTGTTTCCACAGACTTGAGTAATGGATGAAAGTATCATACCAGTTTTTCTCATTTCACCAGAAGCCTTTTTTCCCCCTGCAGTAGAAGATTGCCATATTTGCCTCAAAAAGTATGATTCTAATATATGTCAAGACCAGATAACTTATAAATTATTATTAATAAAGTTGAATTTGTAAGACTTTTTTTGTGTGTGATACTTCAAGTGCTTTGTCATTTTTTAATGTTTCTAAATACTATATTGGTATGAAAATCATTACTAGTGCTATTTTACATGGTGACTTGGGGGACCAAACTTTGGCAGCTTGAACTACACTGGTAAGATAGTTCAGGTGGGCCATTGTGCCCAACGCTTACTGGGAATTGGCCCGACTCCCAATTGGCCAGCACCTCCTAGTATATCAACATTGTGCTGACACCCAGCAGGGGCTCCATGGGCACAGATAATATGGTCATCCAGAATTTCCTAGTTCTTAACCCCCAGAGCATGGCACAGCTGAAATCAAAATGACTTGCATGAATCACGTGCAAACCACGAAGAGAATTCTCTGCTCACATGGACATTTTGCAGTGTCCTTGAAGCTGGGTGACAAGAATTGTTTTGTTTGAGATCTGAGGAAAGGCTTTGGGAGGGAAACTGAACAATGAGTTCCTCTTCCAGTGAGAGAAATTGGCACAAACGGAGGATACACGTGGTGGGGAGCGTCATGGACACTGGAAAGTGACCCTGCATTTGACTGTCAACCGCGGTGCTTTGAGGAAGTCTTAGGAAGCCAAGTCTTCAGAGCACAAAAATCTGCAGGCCAGAAATCTGTGTACTCGAACCGCTCCTATGTCCCTCCCTGAAAGCAGAGGCACTGGCATATCTCAGGGAAACTGCCACGTGGAACGCAGAAACACAGAGACCAAACTTGATGAAGGTAGAAAACTGATAACAGAAATGAATTGTTGAACATAGTTTGGCTCAATCTAACAGAAAAACCTGGTCTTTGCACTTCAGTGTGGATTTCTGCCTTGATTAGCCTGTTTCCTTTTCCCTTTGGTCCTTGGAGTAAAATCAGCTTCAGGTAGAACTGTCCTCACAGCTGTGGAAATGTGGATACAGGTGTGAATTTCCTCTATAATCCACCGCAGTGCTTCCTCCCCAAGTCTTCTCCACTCAGATCTGCACAGGGAAAAGTTGCCGCTGAGGCTGCTGCCTGTTCTAACAACTGTGCTTTTTCGTTCTGTTTTTATAATTGTCTTCACCGTGGACAGTTTTATCTGCCTTTTGGTCTGCCATAACCTGTTCCTTCTCTTTCGACATAGATCAGATTTTTTTGTGTGATCCTGATCTTTCAGCAGTTATCTTCCAATAGAAAAATTTGTGAACACAATACCTTAAAATTAGACCTGGTTGTATTAAATATAATAATGTATTTTAGATCTTTTAGGGTTTTATGGGAAAAGAAAAATCAGGTTGGGTGACATGGACTGAGAGATCTATTTTAAGGATTTGACCTCATGCAGTTATAGGAAAGGGGACTTCCTAGATGGCGCTAGTGGTAAAGAACCTGCCTCCCATGCAAGAGACTAAAGAAACACTGGTTCAATCCCTGGGCAGGAAGATCCCCTGGAGGAGGGCATGGCAACGCACTCCAGTAATCCTGCCTGGACAATCCCATGGAAACAGGATCCTGGAGGGCTACAGTCCATGGGGTTCCAAAGAGTCGGACACAACTGAAGTGACTTACCATGCACTCAAGCATGCACACACAGTTGTAGTGAAGAGCTGGTGAAGAATTCTGCAGAAGCCTGCTGCAACAGCATCGGCGGTTGAGTCTGATATCACTAAGTCAGTGGGACTGGTGGTCAGAAAAAAAAGCTGGGTGGAGGCATGGAAGGGCAAGAACAAATTACAACCCAGGAGGACAAACTTAAGATTTGCATCTGGCTCTCACAACCTCCGAACTCAATGGCATAAAAAGCTGGTTGCCTTCACCATGGAACGGAATGCATCTGACCCAGGACTCAGAAGCTGAAGGAGGTCTGATGGGAGCTGGAAAATGGAAGACTCATTCTTGCCACTGTTCACACCAGTATCATGAGCAGGAGATCAGGTTTCAGTGGCAGCTGTTGTCTACTCCTTCTGAACTTAATAACTCTTGTTTCATTCCCGCCTTCCATATCTCAGGAAAATACTTCCTGTGGTCAAAAGTAACCTCTAATCCTCTGAGAGAGGGGATTCTGGGAAATGTAGTTCTAGCTAAGCTAAATTGAGGTGGTGCAAAGCCTGGAGTAGAACTTGATGCTCCCCAATAGTGATGCTCTCCTTGTCCTGGACACACAAAGGACACATTTCCCAGCACCCACTGCAGCTGGGAGGAGACACACTACTGGGTTTTTGTTTTTGTTTTCAGAGTTTTTTAAGGGTTGTTTTTGTTTTGTTTTGTTGGCCACATTGCACAGCATATGGGATCTCAGTTTTCTTGATCCAACCAGGGATCAAACCTATGCCCCGTGCAGTGGAAGCACAGAATCTTGACTCCTGGACTGTGAGGGTTGTCCCAAGATTTATTTTTCATTGGGGTAACTTTGTTTATAGCATTATACATGTTTCATGTGTAGAACATTATATTTCCATTTCTGTAGGCCCTACAGCTTGCCCACCACCGAAAATTTAGTTTCCATCATCACCATATAGTTGATCCCTTTTACCCATGTCTCCCCTCTGGTAACCACTATTCTGTTCTCTGTATCTACATGTTTGTTTTTATTTGGTTTAGTTTGTTCATTTATTTTATCTATTCAATTTTTATATTCCACATCTGAGTGAAATCTTATGATATTTGTCTTTTTGCATCTGACTTATTTCACTTAGTACTAACTGTCAAGGTGCATCCATGTTGTCTCACATGGCAAGATTTTGTCTTTTTTATGATTCATCAGTATTCCATTGTGCGTCTCTATATACCACATCTTCTTTATCCATTCATCCACTGATGGGTCCGTAGGTGGTTTGCATATCTTGGCTATCATAAATAATGCCATGATGAACATAAAAGTGCCTGTATCTTTTCAAATTAGTGGATTCACACTCTTTGGATAAATGCCCAGAAGTATCATGGCTGTATCATTTGGTAATTTTAGTCTTAACCTTTTGAGGAATCTCCATACTGTTTTCCATGGTAGCTACACTGCCTACAGTCCCACCAACAGTATACCACATTGTTTGCAACATTTGTTACTTCTTGCATTTTTATAATACCCATTCTAACAGGTGTGAGGTGATATCTCATTGTGGTTTTGATTTGCATTTCCTAACTAGTGATATTGAACATCTTTTTAGCTGACTCATTTGAAAAGACCCTGATGCTGGGGAAAGATTGAGGGCAGGAGGAGAAGGGGACAACAGAGGATGAGATGGCTGGATGGCATCACTGACTCAATGGACATGGGTTTGGGTGAACTCTGGGAGTTGGTGATGGACAGGGAGGCCTGGCGTGCTGTGGTTCATGAAGTTGCAAAGAGTCAGCCATGACTAAGCAACTGAACTGAACTTTATGTGCCCATTGGCCCTTTGTATTTCTTTGGAAACATTTTTAATTGGATTATTTGTGTTTTGTTGTTGAGTTATATGTGTTCTTTATATATTTTGGATCTTCCTTATCAAATATAGAATCTGCATATAGATATAGGATATATAATGTTTTCTCCCATTCTATAAATTGCCTTTTCATTTTGATGATGGTTTCCTTTGCTGTGCAGAAAATTTCAGGATTGATATAATCACATTTGTTTGTTTTTGCTTTTGCTTTTCTTGCCTAAGGAGACATATCTAGAAAGACATTGCTAACACCAATGTCAGAGTGCATACTGCCTATGTTTTCTTCTAGGATTTTTATAGTTTCAGGCCTTACATTCAAGTCTTTAATCCGTTTTGAGTTGATTTCTCTGTATGATGTGAGACAGTGGTTCTGTTTTATTTATTTATTTTTTGTGCATGTGGCTGATATAACTAGTTATGAACAGTGAATTGTGAGTGCAACTGACAAGTGGAGGCAATAAAAAAGTCCCTGCACAACCTTAAGTTCTTTCCCCACCACTTTAATCATGGAGGCCAAGATGGAACCATCTTGAAACCCTGAGTTGGCTCTTTGAAGAGAAATACCCTGGAGATCCTTGATACACACAGCAGAATTGATATGAGTAAAGAACTTAACTGTGATAAGTCATTGACATTTAAAAGTTTTGTTTCCTGTTAAATAAATGAGATTAGGGTATATGCAATGGTTACTATAGCATAACACAAGTCTACCTAACTAATACAGACATTTGTATTAGGGACCAGAAAACTGACCCAAATGTACAGCTTCTGAGATGTATCCAAGAAAAAGAAGAAGAAAAATCTATGTTTACAAACTCTATTTATTATTTTAAAAATGGAATGCAGTACAAAGACCCAGTAATTTGGGTGTGTTTTAAAATTTATGATTCAATCATGGAATGGACTGTCGTATGTGTGTGGGGGGGTGTGCGTGTGTTAGTCACTCAGTCATGTCCAACTCTTTGCAACCCCATGGACTTGTAGATGGCCAGGATCCTCTATCTATGGGACTCCCCAGGCAGGAAGACTGGAGTGAGTTGTCATGGCCTTCTCCAGGTAATCTTCCCAACCCAGTGATCGAACCAGGGTCTCCTGCATGGCAGGCAGATTCTTTACCATCTGAGCCACCAAAAGGATGTAAACAGGCTACATTGGAAAACAAGCAGAATAAACTTTTTAAATGCCTACAAATTTTATGTACACTACTAACTATAGAAGAGCATGTTTCTCAAATGGACTTGAACAAAATCCACTATAATGGTATTTATTTTAAAATAACTATGGGATTATGTATTAGTTTCCTTTTTCATTTTCTAAGTTTTTTATGGTTTAAGCATCTTTAAAAGGAAATGAAAGTTGTATTGAATCCAACAAGCGTTTTCTAAGAATAAGTTTTCCCAAATTCATTTACATTTTATACGATCATTGAAATTGTGGATTAAGTAAACACTGTAGCCACAGTTTATATTGATTTCAACAAGACGTTAAAGAAAAGTTGAATGATTTTTTTACAGACAAGATACAAAATGTGTCCTTGATGAGAATAGAGTTCTACAAATAGGTATGCAAGTAAACTTAACATGAGGGAATTTTACTTGACATGAGATTTGAGTAAAATATCCTTGTGTATGTTTGTGTGCTCAGTCACTCAGTCATGCCCAGCTCTTTGTGAACTCATATAGACTATAGCCTGCCAAGCTCCTCTGTCCATGAAATTTTCCAGACAAGAGTACTGGAGAGGGTTTCCATTTCCTCCTCCAGGGGATCTTCCCAACCCAGTGACCAAAGCTGGTCTTGAATTTCTTGCACTGGCAGACAGATTCTTTACCACTGGCACCATGTGGGAGGCCCCAAATATCCTTGGCCTATTGTTAATTAATTAGGGCTTCCCTGTGGCTCAGAGGTTAAAGCATCTGCCTGCAATGTGGGAGACCTGGGTTCAATCCCTGGGTCGGGAAGATCCCCTGGAGAAGGAAATGGCAACCCACTCCAGTATTCTTGCGTGGACAATCCCATGGGCGGAGGAGCCGGGTGGGCTACAATCCACGGGGTCGCAAAGAGTCGGACACGACTGAGCGACTTCACTTTCACTTTCACTTTATTGTCAAATCTCTGTCCTTTGCCTTTTCCTGATCAACATTTATTTCAATGTCTGAAATAAAGAAATAGCAATTTTTTTTAATGTGGAGGTGATATAAAGTTGGGAAGTTAACAACATGAATGACAAAATTAACAATATGGTCAGAAAACTAGAATGATGAGCAAAGCTATTGTGATGGACTTTAACTGGGACAAATGTAAAGTTTAGCTCCAAATAGCTCAGTTGCATAAATATAGGATATAGAAGACAATGACTCATGTAAAAAGCAAACAAACCTTGAGATTTTCAGTAACCTCTAGCTCTATATTGATATATTCATTTACTTCAACATGTTTCTCATCTTATGCGTGCTCAGTCGCATCTGACTCTTTGCAACCCCATGGACAGTAGCCCACCAGGCTCCTCTGTCCATGGAATTTTCCAGACAAGAATACCAGAGTGAGTTGCCATTTCCTCCTCCAGGAGATCTTCCCGACTCAGGGATCGAACCTGAGTCTCTCGTGTCTCTTGCATTGCAGGAGGATCTTTTACCACTTGAGCAATTGGGGGAGCCCCTCAACATGTGTATATTTAGTTTTTATTTTATTTAAGAAATATTAAAGAAGTCCAGGCAAGATATGATAAGGGTTTTATCTTAAAGAGTAAGCACTGGGGATAGAAAGAAGGGTTGGTTACAAGAAATATTCTGAAGGGAGAATCTACAGAACTTGGTGCTCAATTGGGTGCTCAAGAAGAAGGATTCCAGGATGATTCTTGGGCTTTGAGTTTGCTGAATAGGCAAAGAGTGATGCTGTTTATTGAGCTAGGGCATACTGGAGAAGTGGGCTCAAGGGGGAAATAAAAGGTGAGTTTACTCTTGGACATACTCAGTTTAGTTCTTTAGGACATATCCGGGAAGGAATATCTGTTTGATAGAGGTTATAAGGGTCTGAAGTCTATGAAAGAAGTCAGGTCTAGAGATAAAAGTTGTAAGAGTCATTGAGACATACATGACAGTGAGACTAAAGAAGTAAATAAATGCTGAAAGAGATTAGACCTTGAGAAGAGAAGATCAAGGACAGAGCCCCAAAGAACAACTAGCAAGAGAAGTTTAAAAAAAGAAAAAGAAAAGTCAGAGAGCTAATGTGAGAACAAAACAGAATGTTTCAGAAGTCAAGGGAGGAGTTTCAAAAAGATGAAATTTCCTATCAAATATACTAGTAGAGTGTCAGAGACTCAACTTTCTCCTAAGTTTCTATTCTAAGCATATTAGGTAATACCATACCTAATAATATGTTATAGAAGCAAAATTCCATCTTCACACACAAACTAGGTAACATAATTATTAAAGCAAAGTCTATTTAAGAGTTAAAGGAATTTTTCTAACTACACTGGGGCCATTCCCTTGACATTCCATTCTCAGAATTAATTTGTGGACAGTCTAAGGTAAGAAACTAAGGGAGGATTTCCTTGGTGGTCCAGTGGTTAAGAATCTATCTGCCAATGCAGGGGACATGGATTTGATCCCTAGTCTGGGAAGATCCTACATGCATGGAGCAACTAAGCCCAAGCACCACAACTACTGAGCCCCAGGCCGAGAGCCAGTGCTCCACAAAAAGAGAAGCTACCACAATGAGAAGGCTGCACACCACAAGGAAGAACAGCCCCTAATCACCACAGCCACAGAAAGCCTGAATGCAGCAATGAAGACCCAGCATAGCCTTAAAGAAACAATTAAAAAAAGAAAAAAGAAACTAGGAGAAAACTTTGAATCACTCTCACAATTTATCCCTTACCCAAGATATGGGCTCCTCTCTTCAAAACAAACAAACAAAAAAAATAGGTGGCCATCTCCTTTTACATGGGAACTATGCTCTGAGTCCATCAGTCCCCACGTCACACTTCCCCTTCTCCCTTCTGTTCCCATTAAATCTCATTCAACCTCTAGAGATAAATTTCCTGTGTATACCTCTACAGAAAGTAGAATGAGGCAGGTGAGAAGCAAGGTTCATCTTGGCATACCTACGCAATGGAGTCCAAGGAGTTGCAAAGAGTTGGACACAACTGAGCTACTGACCAACAGCACAGTGGAGGAAAACTGTTGTGACCCTGGGACAGGAAGGTTGCCTGGAATAATGCTTACATATATTGAATGAATAATAAATGTGCCGCATCTAGAGAATCCAGAATCAAGAATCAGTGTAGAAGGGAAGCATGTTTTCCATGAGAAGTGCTAGCTAGGTACCACAGTTTGGGCTGCCAGCATGTGTAGCAACCTGCTCAAGCAAGAGAAGTGAAGTGGGAATGAAGAAAATGGTCTTCTACCACAGGGAAGTCCATGCTCCCCTTCCTCCAGCATTGCCGACTGAAGGATCCTAGGAAGGTAGCAATACTTTGGCCATCTGATGTGATGAGCCTTCATTGGAAAAGACCTTGAAGCTGGAAAAGACTGAAGGCAGGAGGAGAAGCGGGTTCTCCTCTTGTCACAGAAGACAAGATGGTTGAATGACTCACTGACTCAATGGACATGAGTTTAAACAAGCTCCAGGAAATGGTGAAGGACAGGGGAGCCTGGTGTGCTGCAGTCCATGGGGTCTCAAAGAGTCAAACATGATTGAGCGGCTGAACAGCAAGGAAGGTAGCATGAAGTAGGCTCAGTATAGCACAGGACATCCTGAGGAACCAACTCCTAGCCTTCACTTCAAGTCACCTTTCACATGGTAGGGACTTCCCTGGTGGCTCAGACAGGAAAGCGCCTGTCTACAATGCAGGAGACCTGGGTTCGATCCCTGGGTCGGGAAGATCCCCCTGGAGAAGGAAATGGCAACCCACTCCAGTACTCTTGCCTGGAAAATCCCATGGATGGAGGAGCCTGGTAGGCTACAGTCCATGGGGTCACAAAGAGTCAGACACGACTGAGCGACTTCACGTCACTTCACATGGTAGAGATGTAACTGAATGCTGAACTAAAAAGGAAGTGGCAGAAGAGCCTTCTCTACAACTGAATTTTTTTATTGAATGGTAGTTGATTTATAATGTGTTAATTTCTGCTGTACAGCAGGGTGATTCAGTTATATATACATACCCTTTTCATAATATTCTTTTTCATTATGATTTATCATAGGACATTTAATACACTTCTCTGTGCTGTACAGTAGGACCTTGTTGTTTTTCCATCCTGTATATAAAAACTTACCTCTGCCAACCCCAACCTCCCACTCCCATCATTCGCCAAAATCCTTCCTTTGTTTGGTTACGTAAAGCATTACAGACAAGTATAAACTCAGGAAATTTTAAATGATAAGCATATTACTATCACCAGTTCAAACTCACTCCATAATTGCAGAGCCCAATTTTCTGGCTTGAAGAATCACAGCACATGACAATTGACCTGCTTCTCAGTGGTTTCAACATTGTTTTATTGGTTTGACCTGTACCTTGTAGTATATGCCTTCTCTTCATTTAAAATAATTTAGCAGGACTGTGCATGGACATGCGTATAGACCAGCGTACAAATATTGGATGTACTATACAACAAGGTTGAGACTGACTTTGTCTGTGCCCCCACAATCTTCTTCCCCTAGTGTTAGTCGCTCAGTCATGTCCTATAGACTTTGCCATCCCAGGGACTGTATGTAATCCACCAGCCTCCACTAGCCATGGAATTCTCCAGGCAAGAATGCTAGAGTGAGTTGCCATTCCCTTCTCCAGGGGATATTCCTGACCCAGGGATCAAACCTGGGTCTCCCACATCACAGGCAGATTCTTTACCATCTCAGCCACCTGGGAAGCCCTTTAGGGTCACCTTTAAAGACCCTGAGCTGGCTCAGTGAATGAGCTATAAGGGCAGCCAATCCAGCACGGAGCAGTAGCTAATTTTGTGAAATGCAGGCCCATCCCTACTTGTCCAGAGTCACTGTCTATCTGATATGGACTATTACTCAATAGTCACATCTTTAAAAATAATTGTTAAAAAATAAATAAAAATAAAAGCAAAATGAAAATTGTAAAAATAATTTTAATTTTAAAAAATAATTGTTCTATGTATAGAAGATGAGGGATAAAGTGGAACATGCTCTGTAAAAAAGAACTCATGGGAGGAAAAGGAGTGGCGGAGAGGGGTAGACCGTGGAGCCCAGAAGAAGGAGCTTGGAGGAGAAAAAAGAGGAGTCCGTGTTTGGAGCACTCACACCTGACTACCACTAGTACCAACCAGCATTCCCTGACTGTGCACCAAGAAACAATACATGCTGCACGTATGTTTTGACTCATTTAATTCTTCTGTAACCCTGTGATGTATTACAATTACCTCTATCTTAAAAATGAGAAAACCGAAGCATGGGAAAATTAAGCAATTTGCCCAAAGTCTTACAACTTGTACAGCCTGAACCAACACAGTCTGACTCTAAAATCCATCCTCTCAACCCATGTGCTATCCCACGCACTGAAGAAAAAAAGGTGTAGGACAAGTGCTGGAGAAGAGATGGGAATATGGCAGTGTTGTTAAATAATTAAAGAAAAGTAGAAGAGACAGAGGTGGGAGGAAAGCTTGGCAGCTCTCTAAAGATGGAGATGCAGGACAAATGCCTGAGGGATGGGAGAAAATGAAGACAAGCTCTGCCTTTTCCTACATTTATCTATCCATCAAACATCTGTCAAAGTCACACACTGTTCCAGGCACTGATCTGGGCACTGAAAATACAGAGACAAATAAAATATAACCACTATACTTCAGGAGCTTGCATTTCCAGAGTGAGAAGGGCCAATGTATACTTCAACACACAGTAGTAAATACTATCATTGAAGTATGGAAGGTGCCACATCCAATGTGGGGAGAGAGGTTGCCCAGAGGAAATGACATTGAAGAATTGAATGGGAAGTTAAAAGTGGCCAAAGAAAGGCTTGAGAAGAAGAGGCATTTGAAGTGTCAAGAAGAATGAAGGCAAACAAAGAGAGACAAGAAAAAGGAGCCGTATTTACAGAATGGCCAAAGTCACAATGGCTTTTGTGTCGTGGAGGAGTACTAAGAGCCAGGCCATGAAATTGTCCATGTAAGCTTTTAAATAGGAAGCAGAATGTGATTGTGTTTAGTTTTAGAAAAGTAATTAGAGTGAGGGCTGGATTGGAGAGGAAGAAGGTATCAACAGGAAGGCCAGTTCAGCTGGATTGTTGTGAAGATCACCCAAGGAAAGGCCTGTGCCAGGGCACTGGTGTTCTACAAAGAAGCATGGACAGATCCCAGAGACACCAGCAAGGTAGAGGTGGAGGATCTTAGGTCAATAGCAGGCTAGTTGTTGAGGATTATCTTAAGATTCTAATTTGGGAGCGAGGGTAGACATCCATCAGTGGAGAGAGAAAATTCTTCACAGTGGGCATGTTTGTGGTCTATGGAATTTGAGGAATCTACCAGACATCCAGATAAATATTATAGTAGACTCTATCATTGTTGAGGCAAGGTAATACCATCATTGTGACCTAACACCTTAGTTTCAATGCCAGATAGTTTCCCTATAAAAACATTAGTAACAGGTTATAGATGGAAGCTGAATCACTGTCCTTAATGCTATAGATAAACCTAGACAGCATATTTAAAAGCAGAGACATCACTTTGATGACAAAGGTCCAGATAGTCGAAGCTATGGTTTTGCCAGTAGTCATGTACGGATGTGAGAGCTGGACCATAAAGAAGGCTGAGCACTGAAGAATTGAATGGTAGAGAAGACTCTTGAGAGTCCCTTGGACAGCAAGGAAATCAAACCAGTCAATCCTAAGGGAAATCAACCCTGAATATTCATTGGAAAGACTGATGCTGAAGCCCCAATACTTTGGCCACCTGATTCAAAGAGACGACTCATTGGAAAACACCCTGATGCTGAGAAAGATTGAGGGCAACAGAGGATGAGATGTGTGGATGGCATCATTGACTCAATGGACATGAGTCTGAGCAAACTCCAGGAGATAGTGAAGGACAGGGAAGCTTGGAGTGCTGCAGTCCATAGGGTCATAAAGAGTTGGATACGACTGAGAGACCAAACAATAAATAGATAGAGAGGAATTAATTGAGTGTATTTTGCATTCAGTTAAGAATCAAGTTACATTGTTTTATAATACTTTAACATATGGCATTACTTTTAATCCCCCCAATAATCCTAAGGGTAGGTACTTAATATTCTTCCAAGATAATATTTAATATCCTTCCAATTTTGAGGAATCAAAGTCTGTTGTGTTAGTGATCACACAGTTATTAGTGGAGCTACAACTGAACCACATCCTTCTACCTTTGCCTGGAGAGAGACAATCCTCACAAGACTGCAAAGCCATGGAGATCATACCCAATCTTATTAGTTCTTGTGATTCTGATGTTCATCACAATGCCTGGTGTATGGCAGCATCAAGTCACTGGATTTATTCATTTGTATGGATAACATTTTTAAAGTCTTTACTTTGTTAAATAACATGATTACATTTCTGAGTAACGATTTTCATGGAAATGAAAAATTAAAGGGACATCCCTGGTGATCCAGTGGTTGGAAATCCACCTGCCGATTCAGGAGACACGGGTTCCATTCCTGGTCTGGGAAGATTCCACATGCCCAGGATCAATTAAGCTTGTGCACCACAACTACTGAGCCAGTGTGCCCGTGAGCCTGTGCTCAGGAACAAGAGAAGCCATCCCAATGAGAAGCCCTCGCATCCCAGCTAGAGAGTAGGCCCCGCTCGCTGCAGCTAGAGAATGTCTGAGCAGAACAATGAAGACCCAGTGCAGCCAGTAAATAAATTTATTTTAAAAGAAAAATTATATTAGTCAGAAAGGTGTTACTTCTTGTGAAAAAGCTTGGGAGAGAGGGTAGATTCCATTAGCCGAAATAACACATGTGGGGGAATTCATGTTGTAAAGAGAATATATAATAGGAAGTGTGTATGTGCGTTCCTGGCTCAGTCAGGCTTGACCCTTTGCTACCCCATGAACTGTAGCCCGCCTGGCTCCTCAGTCCGTGGAATTTTCCAGGCAAGAATACCAGAGTAGGTTGCTGCTCCCATCTCCAGAGGATTTTTGCAACCCAGGGATTGAACCCAGGTCTCCCAAATTACAGGCAGATTCTTTACCATCTGAGACATCAAGGAAGCCTATAAAAAGAGGTATTTCTGTGTAATCAAATTAATTTCTCATGCTGTTGGCAGGAAGACCCTTTCCTGAATCCCACCTGAACAAGCCTTTTCATTGCTCACTTTTCAAGGTTGTGTCTATACACCAACTCCTTGCCTTCTCTCTCTGCCTCTCTCTGTTTTATTACAGAACATTTTCATTGAGCTATCGAAATTGGATGTGTCAGACACATTAAAAACAATGGCAGTTGTGGCAAGTTAGTTGATATATTTTAAAATAAACCAAGAGGGCCATGTAGCTGTCAGGGGAATAAATTGCTCTGTTTAGCAACAAGTGATTTATTTAATGGCAGTAGACAGGGTCCAAGGGATGCCAAACTGCATACATTTGGGGAAAGCTGAGCAATTTTCTCAGAAATCTCTCATATGGGACCAAGGTAAGAGTTGGAGGAGTTTATGAGAAGATTAATTAAATTCTTGACTTGGGAATGACCCCAAGGAATGAATTTTATTTCCCATGTGCTGCAAGGTGAGACACATTCCAGAAGCATCAACTATGAGCAGTGACCCAGACTTCATGGGTTTCCCCCAAACTGCCACAGCAGCATTTTCCTTGCTCACCTGTGAGGACAAAGTGTGATGTTTCCAAAAGAGTGCTGAGCAGAGAAGCTCATGTCTTGGATTTCACTCCTTCTTCCTCTCCGCACTAAGCTTTGTTTGGTGGCTGCTTGAAATATGTAATCAGTGTATGTGAACTGATTGAAGTCTAAAGTTGCACAGAGGCTAAAACATGGGCCCCCATTCTAGAAGGGTCCACCTGCCAATGCAACAACCATAGGAGACGCAGTTTCAATCCCTGAGTTGGGAAGATCCCCTAGAGGAGGGCATGGCAACGCACTCCAATGTTCTTGCCTGGGAAACCCCATGGACAGAGGATCCTGGCAGGCATCACCAAGAGTTGGACATGACTGATGATACACATGCACCATTCTAGAAGGCCCTGGTTAGCATCCTCCTTCTGCCTCTTACTCACTGTGTGACCATGCACAAGTAACTGGCCTTCCTGTACCTCATTTTTCTCATCTGTAGCTGAAGATAGTAATAGTATGGACCACATACAATTAATGCGACGTTAAATGAGTTACAGACTGGTTCCAAATAGGAAAAGGAGACATCAAGGCTCTATATTGTCACCCTGCTTATTTAACTTATATGCAGAGTACATCATGAGAAATGCCTGGCTGGAAGAAGCACAAGCTGGAATCAAGATTGCCGGGAGAAATATCAATAACCTTAGATATGCAGATGACACCACCCTTATGGCAGAAAGTGAAGAGGAACTAAAAAGCCTCTTGATGAAAGTGAAAGAGGAGAGTGAAGATGTTGGCTTAAAGCTCAACATTCAGAAAACGAAGATCATGGCATCTGGCCCCATCACTTCATGGCAAATAGATGGGGAAACAGTGGAAACAGTGTCAGACTCTATTTTGGGGGGCTTCAAAATCACTGCAGATGGTGATTGCAGCCAGGAAATTAAAAGACGCTTACTCCTTGGAAGGAAAGTTATGACCAACCTAGATAGCATATTCAAAAGCAGAGACGTTACTTTGTTAACAAAGGTCTGTCTAGTCAAGGATATGGCTTTTCCAGTAGTCATGTATGGATGTGAGAGTTGGACTATGAAGAAAGCTGAGCGCTGAAGAATTGATGCTTTGGAACTGTGGTGTTGGAGAAGACTCTTGAGAGTCCCTTGGACTGCAAGAAGATCCAACCAGTCCATTCTAAAGGAGATTAGTCCTGGGTGTTCTTTGGAAGGAATGATGCTAAAGCTGAAACTCCAATACTTTGGCCACCTCATGCGAAGAGTTGAGTCATTGGGAAAGACTCTGATGCTGGGAGGGATTGGGGGCAGGAGGAGAAGGGGACGACAGAGGATGAGATGGCTGGACGGCATCACTGACTCGATGGACGTGGGTTTGAGTGAACTCCGGGAGTTGGTGATAGACAGGGAGGCCTCGTGTGCTGCGATTCACGGGGTTGCAAAGAGTCGGACACGACTGAGCGACTGAACTGAACTGAACTGAAATGAGTTACTACAGTTACAGAGAGGACCACATGGGATTGTCCCTTCTCTTATTTTCTGATCGACCATTCCCTCTCCATTGGTTGATTCCCCTCAGTGTACACATTCTATTGTAATATCTCCCTTGAAAAAGAATCCTTGATCTTACATCCTGCTCCAGTTTAAACCTTATTTCTTTTCTCTACAATTCCAATGAAATTTTTCATCAGAATCATGAATGAACTCCATCTTGCCTAGTCTGAAGGTCAGTTTTGAAGGTCCTCGTGTGGGACACAACATTTCAGCAGCATTTGACTCATCCTGGATTCCCTTGTTCTGAAACACAATTCTTTCTTGTTTCTTTTCTTTCTCCACTGGCCACTCTTCCTTCGTCCCCTTTACAGACACTTCCTCACTGGACTGTCCCAGGGGTTAGTCTCTGGAACTTTTCTGTCCTTTTTTTCTGTGCTCCCTTGATGATTTCATTCAGTCTCATGAAAGCTACAGATATAAATACATGACAATGGCTCTCAAGACAGTACCTCCTGCCCCAATGTTTCCCCTGGAATCCCCCAGAATCTGACTCTTTTTTCATATCTTCACTTGGCCTCTTAATCTGAATGCAGTCAGTCTTCATTATTTGAGAATTTGTCTATTTGCTAACATTTATCTGCGACCCCCCAAATCAATACCCATGGTGCCTTCTCAATCATTTGCACACATGTGCAAAGCTGCAGAAATTTGAGTCATTCAACATGCATGTTCCAACTAAGGTCAAACATGGCAACACTTTGCCTTCTTGCATCAACTCCCATAATGTAAATAAGCATCCTCTAGTAATCTCTTTAATACAACATTAAAAAAAATTTGTGTACTTTCCTTGTGATTTCCCTGTTTAAAATGATTCCTAAGCATTGTGCTGAAGCTCTGTCTAGCATTCCTCAGTGCAAAAAGGCTGTGATGTGCCTTATGGAGAAAATACATGTGTTACATAAGCTTCACTCAGGAATGAGTTATCATGCTGTTGGCAATGAGTTCAATGACAGTGAGTAAACAACACATATTAAGTAATATGTCTTTAAACAGAAGCATACATAAAAAAAAGTCCTATATTGCAGCTGACAAAAACGTTGGTATCAGGGCACTCCTGGAAGTTATCCCTATATTTCCTCTAGGTGCAAAGGTTCAGTATTCATTAATTCAGGGTTCATGGTGACTTCGTAGAATATAACTATTGTGAATAAGCAGAATTGACTGTATATCCAAACCCTAACTGTGAATTCCTTCCACCCCATTCTTAATCTCAGAAAATAACTTTATTGCTCTAGTTGCTCGGCCCAATCTTCGTTCATCTTTTCCTCTCACCTCCCACCTGCAATCAACCGGTCCTTTTATAGATTCCTCTGAAATTGCTCCACTTTTTACACCTTCATTCTTTCAAGCCTGGTCCAAATCATGATCACCATGATGATGGTAATAACATCCTAATTGGTTACCCTGCTCTTATCCATGACCGTGCCCACCCTTCACATTCAGGTAAGTGACAGTGTGACACTCCTCCCCTGGGAACCTTCTCCAGTGACTTCTCATAGTATTCAGAGCAAAGGCCCCAGTCTTACCATGGCTTTCAGCTACGCTGTCCTCCCTGCTGATCTTCTAAAACATCATGAACTGCTCACCCCTTGACTTTTCACTTTCTTTTCTTCAAACATTCATCCTGCAAGGGTTCATGTGTCTCTCGCCTTTGTGTCTCTCCTCAAATGTCAGCTTATCAGAGAAAGCCCCCCTTGGTAGTACTCTATGTAGAACTGCAGCTCCCCCAACCTCTCTCCCTTTCCCTAGCCTATTTTATTTTTTATTTTCTTTATTTATTTATGGCTGCACTAGGGCTTTGTTGCTGGGCACGGACTTTCTCCAGTTGTGGTGTGCGGGCTTCTCATCACAGTGGCTTCCCTTGTTGAGGGGCACAGGCTCTAGAGTGCACAGACTTCAGTAGTTGTGGCTGTTGGGCTTTAGAGCACAGGCTTAGTAGTTATGGTGCACTGGCTTAGTCGCCCTGCGACATGTGGAATCTTCTCAGACCGGGGATGGAATCTGTGTCCCCTGCGTCGGCAGACACCGTCTTAACCATTGGAACACCAGGGAAGTCCCCTGCTTTATTTTTCTTTATATCAGTTTTCATTCAATATATTATCCATCTGTTTAATGTTTCCTCTCAATAGAATGCAAGTGTTTTGAGGGCAAGAACTTTACCTTGTATGTTCACTGCTGTTTCCCCAGTGCCTAAAACAGTACCTAACACAAAGTAGATACTAAATAAATTAGGATTCTGGATGATTCTTTGATTTCTTTTGTGTGAAACTGAGATAATGTTATTCTTATTTCATACTGTGATTTATCCTTGTGTGGGTGCATGCTCAGTTGCTTCAGTCATGTCCGACTCTTTGTGACCCCCATGGACTGTAGCTCACCAGGCTCCTCTGTCCAAGAGATTTTCCAGGCAAGAATACGGAACTGGGTTACCATGTCCTCCTCCAGGGGATCTTTCAGACCCAAGAATCGAACCCAAGTCTGCATTGCAGGCTGATTCTCTACTGACTGAGCCACCAGGGAAGACCCGATTTATCCAGAACGATATTAAAATATGCTTCTGACTGCTCCCCTTTCTGCTGGGCATGCCCCTGGGCCATCTTCAACAAGTTTGTTTAGCAAGAACTTCCCTTGCAGACCAGTGGTTAAGACTGTGTGCTTTCAGTGCAGGGGTGCATGCGGCTAAGACACCACATGCCTCAAGGCGAAAAAGCCAAAACATAAAATAGAAACAATATGGTCATAAATTCAATGTGTTCAGTCATTTCAGTCTTGTCTGACTCTTTGTGACACCATAGACTGTAGGCTGCCAGGCTCCAGGGGATTTCCCAGGCAAGAACACTGGAGTAGGTTGCCATTTCCTTCTCCAGGGAATCTTCCCAACCCAGGGATTGAACCCACATCTCCTGTGTCTCGTGCATTGCAGGCAGATTCTTTACCTGCTGAGCCACTGGGGAAGCCCTTACAAACTCAATGAAGCCTTCTAAAGTAGTCCACATCAAAAAAATCTGAAAAAAAAAAAAAAATCCAGGCAGAATTCATCTATGAAGCTATCTGGCCCTGGGCTTTTGTTGGAAGATTTTTTGTTACAATTTCAATCTCCATGCTTATGATTGGTCTGTTCTTATTTTCTATTTCTTCCTAATTCAGTTTCAGTTCAGTTCAGTTCAGTCGCTCAGTCGTGTCCAACTCTTTGCAACCCCATGAATCACAGCAAACCAGGCCTCCCTGTCCATTACCAACTCCCGGAGTTCACCCAAACTCATGTGCATCCAGTTGGTGATGCCATCCAGCCATCTCATCCTCTGTCGTCCCCTTTACCTCCTGCCCCCAATCCCTCCCAGCATCAGGGTCTTTTCCAACTGAGTTGACTCTTCTCATGAGGTGGCCAAAGTATTGGAGTTTCAGCCTCAGCATCAGTCCTTCCAATGAACACCCAAGACTGATCTCCTTCAGAATGGACTGGTTGGATCTCCTTGCAGTCCAAAGGACTCTCAAGAGTCTTCTCCAACACCACAGTTCAAAATCATCAATTCCTCGGTGCTCAGCTTTCTTCACAGTCCAACTCTCACATCCATACATGACCACTGGAAAAACCATAGCCCATTTAGGAAGGTTATATTTTCTAAGAATTTGTCCATTTCTTCCAAGTTGTTCATTTTATTGGCATATAGTTGCTCATAGTAGTGTCTTATGATCCTTGGTATTTCTGTGTTATCTATTGTAATTTCTCCTTTTTAATTTCTAATTTTACTGATTTTCATCTTCTCTCTTTTTTCCTTGATGAGTCTGGCTAATGGTTTGTCAATTTTATCTTCTCAAAGAACTGGCTTTTAGTTTTATTGATCTTTGCTATAGTTGCTTTCATTCATTTTTCATTTATTTCTGCTCTGATCTTTATGATTTCTTTCCTTCTACTAACTTTGGTGTGTTTTGTTGTTGTTGTGTTGTTCTCTTTCTAGTTGCTTTAGATGTAAGGTTAGGTTGTTTATTTGATGTTTCCCTTGTTTCTTAAGGTAGACTGTATTGCTACAAACTTCCCTCCTAAGCACTGTTTTTACTGCATCCCTTAGGCTTTGAGTTGTGTTTTCATTGTCAATTGTTTCTATGCATATTTTTATTTTCTTTTTGATTTCTTCAGTGATCTATTGGTTATTCAGAAGTGTAGTATTTAGCCTCCATGTGTTGATTTTTTTCATAATTTTTTTCCTGCTGTTGATATCTTACAGCATTGTGATCAGAAAAGATGTTTGAAATGATTTCAAGTTTTTAAAATTTACCAAGGCTTGATTTGTGGAATCTAATTGAACTTAAAAGCTTTTTCACAACAAAGGAAACTATATGCAAGGTGAAAAGACAATCCTCAGGATGGGAAAAAAAAATAGCAAATGAAGCAACTGACAAAGGATAAATCTCCAAAATATACAAGCAGCTCAACACCAGAAAAACAAGCAACCCGATCAAAACTTGGGCAGAAAACCTAAACAGACATTTTGCCAAGACTTGCAGCTGGCTAATAAAAACATAAAAATATGCTCAACATCACTCGTTATTAGAGATATGCAAATCAAAACTGCAATGAGATATCATTTCACACAGGTCAGAAGGGCCATCATCAAAAAGTCTACAAACAATAAATGCTAGAGAGGGTGTGGAGAAAAGGGAACCCTCTTACATTGCTGGTAGGAATGAAAATTTATACAGCCACTACAGAGAACAGTATGGAGATTCCTAAAAAGCTAGGAATAAAACTGCCATATGACCCAGCAAGCCCACTACTGAGGAAACCATAATTGAAAAAGACACATGTACCCCAATATTCCTTGCACCACTATTTACGATAGCTAGGACACTGAAGCAACCTAGATGAATGGATAGAGGAGCTGTGGTACACATATACAATGGAATATTGCTCAGCTAAAAAAGGGAACGTGTTTGAGTCAATTCTAATGAGGTAGATGAACCTAGAGCCTAATATACAGAGCAAAGTAAGTCAGAAAGATAAAGACAAATATCATATGTTAATGCATATATATGGAATCTAGAAAGTAATACAAATGATCCTATGTGCAAGGCAGTAAAGCAAACAGACATAAAGAACAGACTTTTAGACACAATGGGGGAAGGAGAGAGTGCAATGATTTGAGAGAATAGCATTGAAACACACACATCACCAGACGTAAAATAGCTAGCCAGTGGGAGTTTACTGTGTGACACAGGAAACCCAAAGCCAGTGCTCTGCGACAACCTAGATGAGTGGGAAGGACAAGTGGAAGGGGCCTACAAGAGGAAGAGGACCTATGTATACCTATGGCCGATTCATGTCAATGTATGGCAAAAATCATCACAATAGTATAAACCAATTCAGTTCAGTTCAGTCGCTCAGTCGTGTCCGACTCTTTGCAACCCCATGAATCGCAGCACGCCAGGCCTCCCTGTCCATCACCATCTCCCAGAGTTCACTCAGACTCACGTCCATCGAGTCCGTGATGCCATCCAGCCATCTCATTCTGGGTCGTCCCCTTCTCCTCCTGCCCCCAATCCCTCCAGCATCAGAGTCTTTTCCAATGAGTCAACTCTTTGCATGAGGTGGCCAATGTACTGGACTTTCAGCTTTAGCATCATTCCTTCCAAAGAAGTCCCAGGGCTGATCTCCTTCAGAATGGACTGGTTGGATCTCCTTGCAGTCCAAGGGACTCTCAAGAGTCTTCTCCAACGCCACAGTCCAAACGCATCAATTCTTTGGCGCTCAGCCTTCTTCGCAGTCCAACTCTCACATCCATACATGACCACAGGAAAAACCATAGCCTTGACTAGATGGACCTTAGTCAGCAAAGTAATGTCTCTGGTTTTGAATATACTATCTAGGTTGGTCATAACTTTTCTTCCAAGGAGTAAGCATCTTTTAATTTCCTGGCTGCAATCACCATCTGCAGTGATTTTGGAGCCCCCAAAAATAAAGTCTGACACTGTTTCCACTGTTTCCTCATCTATTTCCCATGAAGTGATGGGACCGGATGCCATGATCTTTGTTTTCTGAATGTTGAGCTTTAAGCCAACATCTTCACTCTCCTCTTTCACTTTCATCAAGAGGCTTTTTAGTTCCTCTTCACTTTCTGCCATAAGGGTGGTGTCATCTGCATATCTGAGGTTATTGAATTATTCTACAATTAAAAATAAAATATAAATTTAAAAAAATTTGCTTAGGAAAGATACATGTTCGCTGTGGCCCTAAGCAAGCCATCCCAAGCTAGATATCAGGAATTCTGAGATCCACTGCCCCAGCCTCTCAGCTTTGGTAAAGGGATTTAAGAATGACTGTGTTGCTTCAGAATATTATCTTGAAAGCTCTATGCATGATGGAATTTTATTTCCCCATAAATTGCTTATTTTCTTCCCAGTATGAATTATGATGGATACAGCTTTCTCCTCAAAGGAAGATGTGCCGTTTGAAAAGTTGTGTTCCCACACAGGGTGCATCACAGTGAGATTACCATCCAGTCAACTATGGAATTGTGACTCAGGATGGTCAAGTAGACTTCATGCTTAAGAAGTTAACTGCATGATTCCCAGCTGTTAGGGCCCCTGACCAAGGATGTTTGCTTAACTTTAAAAGAAAGCTTTCCTTTGGAACGTACTTCCTAGTGAGCAGGATCAAGTGTTGCTTAATAGATATTAAATATATACAGAGTAAACCCCAGGCTTATGCAGGGTAATTAACAGCCTAGGCAAACTCACTGTTCAGTTTTGGTCAGCAAACCAGAATTTTAGGGCAGAGTCAGGTCTGGAAGCCACGTGCATGGAGGATCTATGAAACCACCCACACAGTCATCATTCTTCCAGGCTCAGGCTTCTCAAATAAAAATCCCACTCTGTTCCCTGGCCAGAGAGCCTCCAGGGCTGGTATTGCTCAAGCCTTAGTTCACAGACATGTCACTGTATTCATTTGCTCCATAGGTATGTGTGCAGGTTGGCCTCATACGCGAGAGTCCCAGTTAACAGAAACTTGATGTTTATGGCAAAAAGAACACATGTTCATTGTGAAAATTTGGAGCTTCAGGAAACATCATGAATAAAAAAAGGATTCACAGTTCTAAGGCCCGGAAACTAAACACTTAACAGTTTAGTGTATATCCTTCCAGCTGTTTATTATATGCATGAGAGTATATATAGTTTTAAATAAGTTGGATTATTCTCACCTTGTTTTATAATCCTTTTCTACTTACTATTGTGGACATTTTCCCACATCTGCTAGGAAATGATTAATTGTTCTGCTATAGTGACTTTTTGAATAGCTATCCACTATTCCAAAATACAGAGGTCCTATATTTTATTTATTAATGCTTTGCAGTTTAACATTTAGATAATTTCCAGTTCTCCATCATTAAAGACAATGCTGTGATGAACACTGTTGAACATTAATGTTTGTATACAATACTGATGATTTTCTAAGAATAAATACCATTGGAGGAAAATCATATGTTCAAAGTATGTGAAGTTTTGGCCAGCATATACTCCCTCCCCCAGAGTAGGCAAGGGTCGCTGTTCCAGAGATGGCTTTTAGAATGAGGCTCCCCTGGGAGTCCCTCTTAGGATCCTCCTAATAGATATAGCCTGCACCCCTAGAAGCTGCCCCAGGGCAGCTGTGTGTGAAAGGCCGTCTCTCGCGTCAGGGCCTTCTGGGCTGCATTGACTCATCTCTGCAGCAGGGCCAGCCGAAGCATGTGGAGGTCAGGTGCTGTGTGTGGGGTCATGCAGCCAGCGGTGACTCAGCCAAAACCGTTCCAGCTCCTGAACCTTGCTCAGATCACAAGGTTGAGAGCACTCGCTTCCCTGAGGCCCATTATTCCCAAATAATTAAAAGGCCTCTTGCCTTTGAGTTGGTGGATATTCAGTTTTGGAATGACTGGTTCAGCCCCATGACTTTGCTAACTGGTGACACTAATCGCTGCACCATCCTGTTTTCCTCGTCCTTTTGGGAACCAGTCAGAGGATGATTTGTAGAGTTCTCCCTCTGTGACAAAATTTGCAATCTAACTGTGTCTGGGTGGCTCCAAGTGTCCACCTGAGCCTCTCAGAGACGTAACTGCTGAACTGGATCAAAACAAAAATTCTGATTCATTATGACTCATACATAAAACCCAAGCTGCCTGGTGAGGCACCAGAACAGGCTGTTGACCACCAGACACCTGACTGCAAATATCTTTTCTTGTATTCCCATATTTCTAGACAATGATTTTTGTAAGACAATAAATTTATTCATTGTAGATTAAAAAAGAAAAGAAAAACTCTGGTGACACAGATTGGCCCTAAGATGAAGGCCAATTGTCTACATGGTCCTTCACCCATCAAGGTGAATTCAATTCAGGTGACCCGTCGTCAGCAAACCCAGTAAGACTAAGAATTCACAGGTGATTAGACCAGTATGGGAAATGACTGCATCTGATGCAAGACGGCTCTTTGCTTTCATTGGTTTGCCGTCCCCGGATTACTCCCTGAAATGATGCCTATGAATTCAGGGTTCTCCATGGTCATTGTACTTTGTTCTGACACTTAGCCATAGACAGGGGGTGTCAAAGCCCAGACGCTCCCATAGTTGTGGACACCAGCTGCACACGGGGCAAGAGAAAGTGAAAAAATTCCAATTTAGTATTTATGGTAGATATAAGCCTATTCAGATTGTCTGTTTCTTCTTGTGTGTTTGGCATATTGTAAAGTTCAAGGAATTGTTCCATTTCACCTAGGTTATCAAACTTGTGGTCATAGAATTGTTCATGGTATTCTTTTTTTCTCCCCCCATGGTATTCCTTAATGAATCCCTTTAAGGTCCATGAGATCATGATGACATCCTTTTTTTCATTTCTGTTATGAGTCATTTGCGTCTTCTCTCTTTTTTCTCAGTTAGTCTAGCTACAAGATTATTGATTTTAGTGATCTTTCCAAAGAACCAGCTTTTGATTTCATTGTTTTTCTTTATTGATTCCCTTTTTTCAATTTCATTGGTTTTTGCTTCACTCTTGACCATTTCTTTTCTTCTATTTCTTTGGATTTAATTTGCTCTTTTTGTAGCTTCTTAAGACAGAATCCTCGATGGTTGATTTTAGATATTTCTTCTTTACCATAAAGAAATATTTATATTATATTATTATTTTACATATTATATAATTAAATATTTCTTTTTGCTATATTTTTCATTCAATGCTATAAATTTCATTCTAAGTACCACTTTCACTACCTCCCACCAATTTTGATAAATTGACGTTTCACTTTCATTTAGTTAAAAATATTTTAAAAATCCCCTTGAGAATTCTTCTTTGACCCATGTGTTATTTAGAAATGTGTTGTTTAATCATTTGGGAGTATTTTGGGGTTTTCAGTTATTTTTCAGTTACTGATTTCTAGTTTTAATTCTGTTGTGGTCTGAGGACAGACTTGTATGATTTCTAATCCTATAAAATTCAGGTGTGGTTTATGGCCCAGAATGTAGTCTGTCTTAGTCAGTGTTGCACGTGAACTTGAGAAGAAGGTGTATTCTGCTATCACTGGATGAAGTAGTCTACAGTTCAGTTCAGCTCAGTAGCTCAGTCATGCCTGACTCTCTGTGACCCCTTGGACTGAAGCATGACAGGCTTCCCTGTCTATCACCAACTTCCAGAGCTTGCTCAATACTTACTATTGTGCCTATCCACTTAAAAACAAATGTATCATAAGTTGTATATTAGCAGTCATATATAAGTATACACTTTGATCACTTTTCATAAATATATACATGGAACAACCTGCCCAGTCCGAAAATTCACTTGTGCTACTTTACAATCTCCTCTCCCCTCCTCATGACTCTCTGACAATCACTGATGTGATTTCCACCACCATCTATCAATCTTGCCAGTCCTACAACTTCATAGAAACAGAATCAGACAGTATGTAATCTTTTGTACCTGGATGATGTCACTTAACGTATTTGAGATTTACTCAGCTTGTCTGTATCAGTCCGTTCCTTTCTATTGCTAAGATTCTACTTTGTGAATATGCTCAAATAGATTTACTCATTATATTGTAGATGAAAATTTGGGTGGTTCTCCAAGCTTTTACAAATGAAGCTGCTGTGATTATTTCCACCCAAATCTTTTTATAGACATGCACTTTGTTTCTCTTGAATAGATACCTAGGAGTGAAATTTCTGGATGGTTTCCTAAGTTTATGTTTAAATAAGAAACTGTCAAGCTTTTTTCCAAGTTGCCGTACCATTTCTTTCACTCCAGCTACCAAGAGTTCCTGTTGTTCTACATTTTCACTAACACTTAGAATTTTTAGTTCTTTAAATTTTAGCCATTCTAATGGCTTGAGATGTTATTGTAGTGTTAATTTTCATATCCCAATGACTACTGGTAAGTACTTTTTCATGTGCTTTTTGGCCATTTATAGAGCTTTAAAAATTTTTTTTATAACTTTCAGATGTATGACATTATAGTTCAACATCTGTATACACTGCAGTGTGATCAGCATGCAAGTCTAGTTACCATCCATCACCCATTTTGTCCGTACCTCAAGCCCCTTCCCTTTTGGTAACCACTAATTTGTTCTCTGTATCTATGAATTTGCTTTCATGTGTTGATTGGTTTTGCTTATTTTTTTAATTCCACATACAAGCGAAATCATACAGTACTTGTCTTTCTCCATCTGACTTATTTCATTCAGTGCGCTACACTCAAGGTCCTTTCGTGTTGTCCCAAATGACAGAATTTCATTCTATTTTTAGGGCTGCTCACATTTCACCATGTGTAGATATATTACATCTTATATATCCTTTCATCTGTCAGTGGACACTGAGGGTGTCTACAAATTTTAGCTATTGTAAATAATGCCGCAATGGACATAAAAGTACATGTGCGTGCATGCATGCTAAATCATTTCAACTGTGTCTGACTCTGTGACCCTATGGACTATAGCTCGCCAGGTTCCTCTGTCCATGGGATTTTCAAGGCAAGAATGTTGGAGAGGGTTGCCATTTCCTCCTCCAGATCTTCCCAATTCAGGGATCAAAACTATGTCTCTTGCATCTCCTGCATTGACGGGTGAATTCTTTACCACTAGCACCACCTTGGTGTTGAGTCACCTGTCATGTCCGACGCTTTGCAACCCCATGAACTGCAGCACGCCAGGCCTCCCTGTCCCTCACCATCTCCCAGAGTTTGCCCAAGTTCATGTTCATTGCATCAGTGATTCCATCTAGCCATCTCATCCTCTGACACCCTCTTCTCCTTCTGCCCTCAGTCTTTCTCAGTATCAGGGACTATTTCAATGAGTCGTCTGCTTGCCTCAGATGACCAAAATACTGAAGTTTCAGCTTCAGCATCAGTCCTTCCAGTGAGTATTCAGGGTTTATCTCCCTTAAGATTGACTGGTTTGATCTCCTTGTTGTTCAAGGGACTTTCAGGAGTCTTTTCCAGCACCACAGTTTGAAGGCATCAATTCTTTGGCATTCTGCCTTCTTATTGGTCCAGCTCTCACAACCGTACGTGACCACTGGGAAGACCATAGCCTTGACTATATGAACCTTTGTCAGCAGAGTAATGTGTCTGCTTTTCAATAAAGTCTGGGTTTGTCATCGCTTTCCTGCCAAGAAGCAAATGTCTTCTGATTTAATGGCTGCACTCACCACCTGCAGTAATTTTGGAGCCCAAGAAGTGGAAATCAGTCACCACTTCCACGTTTCCCCCTTCTATTTGCCATACAGTAATTGGAAAAGACCCTGATGCTGGGAGGGATTGGGGGCAGGAGGAGGAGGGGACGACAGAGGATGAGATGGCTGGATGGCATCACTGACTCGATTGATATGAGTTTGGGTAAATTCCGGGAGTTGGTAATGGACAGGGAGGCCTGGCATGCTGCGATTCATGGGGTCACAAAAAGTCAGACACAACTGAGCGACTGAACTGAATTGAACTGAACTGAATGGAGCCAAATGCCATGATCTTAGCTTTTTTTTAATATTTAGTCTTAAGCTGGTTCTTTCACTCTCCTTTTTCACCTTCATCAAGAGATTCTTTAGGTCCTCTTTGCTTTCTGCCCTTAGAGTGGTATCATGCACATATCTGAGGTTTTTGATGTTTCTCCCACATATCTTGATTCTGGCTTATAACTCATCCAGTCCAGCATTTCTCATGATGTGCTCCATGTATAGGTTAAACAAACAGGGTGACAGCAGACAGCCCTGTCCTACTCCTTTCTCCATCTTGAGCCAATCAGTTCCACCACCAGTTGCCATTATATTAATTATTTTCTGGCAGCTTTTGTGGTTCCCCTCTGCTCCTTTATTTTCTTACCTTTTACCTCGTGTTTTGGTGACGTTTGGCAGTGTTATGCTTAGATTTTTTTCTCATCCCTTTTGCGTATTTATTAAATTTTTTCCTGTGGCTATTGTTAGGTTGAAGTAGCCACAGGAAAATTGAAGAAATGAAGAAAGTAGGGAAAACCAGTAGATCATTCAGGTAGGCCTAAAACAAATCCCTTACAATTATACAGTGGAAGTGACAAATAGATTCAAGGGATTAAATCTGATAGACAGAGTGCCTTAAGAACTATGGATGGTGGTTCATGACATTGTACAGGAGGCAGGGATCAAGACCATCCCCAAGAAAAAGAAATGCAAAAAGGCAAAATGGTTGTCTGAGGAGGCCTTACAAATAGCTGAGAAAGAAGAGAAGTGAAAGGCAAAGGAGAAAAGGAAAGATATACCCATTTGAATGCAGAGTTCCAAAGAATAGCAAGGAGAGATAAGAAAGACTTCCTCAGTGATCAGTGCAAAGAAACAGAGGAAAACAATACGATGGGAAAGTCTAGAGATCTCTTCAAGTAAATTAGAGATACCAAAGGAATATTTCATGCAAAGATGGGCTCAATACAGGACAGAAACAGTATGAACCTAACAGAAGCAGAAGATATTAAGAAGTGGCAAGAATACACAGAAGAACTATACAAAAAAGATCATGACCCAGATAACCATGATGGTGCGATCACTCACCTAGAGCCAGACATCCTGGAATACAAAGTCAAGTGGGCCTTGGGAAGCATCACTACAAAGTTAGTGGAGGTGATAGAATTCCAGTTGAGCTATTTCAAATCCTAAAAGATGATGCTGTGAAAGTGCTGCACTCAATATGCCAGCAAATTTGGAAAACTCATCAGTGGTCACAGGACCGGAAAAGGTCAATTTTCATTCCAATCTCAAAGAAAGGCAATGCCTAAGAATGCTCAAATGACTGCACAATTGCACTCATCTCACACATTAGCAAAGTAATGCTCAAAATTCTCCAAGCCAGGCTCCAACAGTACATGAACCATGAGCTTCCAGATAGTCAAGCTGGTTGAATTGGCAACATCCGTAGGATCATCAAAAAAACAAGAGTTCCAGAAAAACATCTACTTCTGCTTTGTTGATTACGCCAAAGCCTTTGACTGTGTAGATCACAACAAACTGGAAAATTCTTCAAGAGATGGGAATACCAGACCACCTTACCTGCCTACTAAGAAACCTGTATGGAGGTCAAGAAGCAACATTTAGAACTGGACATGGAACAACAGACTGGTTCCAAACTGGGAAAGGAGTACGTCAAGGCTGTATATTGAAACCCTGTTTACCCTGTTTATTTAACTTATGTGCAGAGATTTCATGCGAAATCCTGGGCTGAATGAAGCACAAGCTGGAATCAAAATTTCCAGGAGAAATATCAATAACCTCAGATAAGCAGATGACACCACTATTATGGCAGAAAGTGAAGAGGAACTATAAGAGTCTTTTGATGAAAGTGAAAGAGGAGAGTGAAAAAGCTGGCTTAAAACTCAAAATTCAGAAAACGAAGATCATGGCATCTGGTCCCATCACTTCATGGCAAATAGATGGAGAAACAATGGAACAGTGACAGACTTTCTTTTCTTGGGCTCCAAAATCACTGCAGATGGTGATGGCAGCCATGAAATTAAAAGACACATTCTCCTTGGAAGAAAAGCTATGGTTAACCTAGACAGCACATTAAAAAGCAGAGACATTACTTTGCCGACAAAGGTCCATCTAGTCAAAAGCTATGATTTTTCCAGTAGTCATGTATGGATGTGAGAATTGGATCATAAAGAAAGTTGAGCACTGAAGAATTGATGCTTTTGAACTGTGGTGTTGGAGAAGACTCTTGAGAGTCCCTTGGACTGCAAGGAGATCCAACCAGTGCATCCTAAAGGAAATCAGTTCTGGATATTCATTGGAAGGACTGATGATGAAGCTGAAACTCCAGTCCTTTGGCCACCTGATGTGAAGAACTGACTCATTGGAAAAGACCCTGATGCTGAGAAATACTGAAGGCAGGAGAAGAAGGGGACAACAGAAGATGAGGTAGTTGGATGGCATCACAGACTCAATGGACATGAGTTTGAGCAAGCTCAGGGAGTTGGTAATGGACAGGGAGGCCTGGCATGCTGCAGTCCATGGGGTTGCAAGGAGGTGGACACAACTGAGCGACTGAACTGAACTGTTAGGTTCACGTGCCACATTCTATGTAAATAAGTTAGTTTTAAGTTGGTAGCAACTTAAATTGAATACATCCGCAATTCTTACCTTTTTACACCCCACCCCACGATTTAACTTCTGATGAGATGCTCCATCTTTTTATTTTATATCCCTTAACTAATTACTGCAAGATTAGTTACTTTTACTAGTTTTATCTTTTAACCTTCATGTTTCCTTTATGAGTAATTGTTTCACTACCTTTTTAAAATACATTTACCATTTGCTGTGAGATTTTTACTTTTGCACATTTTCTTAATATTAATTAATGTCATTTCTTTATATTTTAAAGAAGTCCTTTTAACATTTTTTACAGGGCTGGTTTAGTGTTGGTGAACTCCTTTAACTTTTGCTTATCGGGGAAACTCTCATTCTTTCCTTCCATTCTAAATGATAAGTTTATTGGGTAGAGAATTCTTTGGAAGTTTGATTTCTTTCATTGCTTTGAATACGTTTTTCTACTCCATTCTGGCCTATGAGGTTCCTGCTGGAAAACCTGATAGACTTTTGCAGTTTCTCTTGTATATAATGAGTTGCTGTTATTTTTCTTGCTACTTTTACAATTCTTTCTTTATCCTTAACTTTTACCATTTTAACTATAATGTGTCTTGACATGTGTCTCTGTGACTTCATCTTTTGATAAATCTTTGAACTTCCTGGACCTGGATTTCTGCCTCCCCAGATTAGGAGGAATTTTCAGCTAGTATTCAAAAATTTCTGGTCCTTTCTACTCTCATCTCTAGTATTTAGCCAGTATTCAAAAAGTTTTCTGGACCTTTCTCGCCCTCATCTTCTTCTGGGACTCTTGTATTGTGAGTGTTATTTCACTTAATGTTGCCCCAAATGTCTCTTAAGGTATCTTCACTTTTCCTTTTTTATTTTGCTATTCTAAGTTTCATTGCTTTTTCTTTCAGCTCACTCATTCTTTCTTCTGTGTCATCTAATCAGCTCTTGAACCCCTCTAGTGTGCTTTTCAGTTCTAACTTCTGTTTGGTATTTTCTTATATTTTCTACCATTTTTTGGAAGTTCTCACTGCTTTCATACACTTTTCTCCCAAGTTCAATGAACATCTTTATGACCATTATTTTTAACTCTATCAAGTAGACCATGTATCTCATTTTCTTTAGTTCTTTTTCTGAGGTTTGGACTTTTTGTTTTAATTAGAATATTTTCCTCTGACTCTTCATTTTGCCTAATTCTCTATATCTGTTTCTATGTATTAGGTAAATCATCTACCTCTCCCACTCTGGATGGAGTGATCTTATTTAGGAGATGTCTTGCGGTGCTCAGAAGCACAATCCCCTCTGACTACCAGAGCCAGGTCTTCAAAAGATTTCCCCTGTGTGTACTGCATGCATTGTCTAGTAGGGGCATGGCCACTACTAAAGCATTCTGGTGGGCAGAGCTGGCCCTCAGAATGCCAACAGAGACTAGATGTGGCAGCAGCTCTAGGCTGGTGTGTCAGGTTGACCTTCAAATGGCTATCGGACCTGGCCATAGTGGTTGCTAGGTGCTGGAGGGCTGGGTTATTGCCCAGCCTGCTGTGAGACCCAGCTCACGTGCAGGATTAATGTATGTCCACTGAAACTAACAGATTAGATGGAAAATTTCAAAATGGTGCCCAACAGCACCAGTATTAGCAAGGACACAAAAATGACTCTGTCTAGTGTCTCAGTCCTCAAAGAGCATCCAAACTGGTCCCTGCCTCTAAAGCAGATGCTTCAGGATAAGCACATGCATCTCCTTCACCTATTGTCCATGAGATTTTCAATCTGGCATTTTTGTGCTTATTTTCAGGTCAGCTGAGCCTGCACACTTTGCCAGTGGATTTTTCTGTACTCTCTGGGTCTACAGTGTTTCTTAGATGTATTCCTCACTGGTTCTCAAAACCAGGTGTCTTGAGGTCTCATCATCCCTGTGAAGGATTTAAGGGTTGGAGCACTGGATGTGGAAATCTCATCCCTCATTCTTCGAGGAAAGATCTATACCTTTATAATCCTTCTGACTGTGGATCACTACAGCTGTGGTGTGGTCTTTTTCCTTGGCATGACCACATCTCTGTATCTCTGTTTCTCCTCTCTGTCTCAGCACTGTCCCTTTACCCTTTGTTGTGACGATTTTTCAGTTTTCAGAGGGAATTATTCTATATGTCATTCCATATGTAGATTTGTTGTGTCCATGGGAGGAGGGACTTCCGGAACTTCTTATGTGGCTATCTGTAACTCTCTCTTATAGATTGTGTTTCTGTGAACTTTCTGCTCCCATCTCACCCAGATTTATTTGTGTCACTTCTTACTCTTGAGTTATAAATTTTGCTATTCTGGATTCAAGTTATTTTCCAGATACATGTATTGATAATATTTTTCCCAGATTACTTTTTATTTTCTTTCTCTGGAAAGCACCTTTTAACTTTATCAATTTTTAATGGCTAATAAAAGTGATATTTTGTATGAAATTAGGGAAAAGTATCCATTTATTTTTAACACTGTAAATAGGCTAAGATTTACAGTTGATCAGGTTCTATATGCTAATGAGGAATAGACAAAGCAAGTAAACCAGCAAACAAACTGTCTTTCAAAAACTTAACTACAAAGCAACTTATCTTAATCCAAGAAATCTGAGTTTTAGTAAAAGAATCAGTTCAATTCAGTTCAGTCGTTCAGTTGTGTCCGACTCTTTGTGACCCCATGAATTGCAGCACGCCGGTCCTCCCATCACCGTCTCCCGGAGTTCACTCAGACTCACGTCCATTGAGTCCGTGATGCCATCCAGCCATCTCATCCTGGGTCGTCCCCTTCTCCTCCTGCCCCCAATCCCTCCCAGCATCAGAGTCTTTTCCAATGAGTCAACTCTTCGCATGAGGTGGCCAAAGTACTGGAGTTTCAGCTTTAGCATCATTCCTTCCAAAGAAATCCCAGGGCTGATCTCCTTCAGAATGGACTGGTTGGATCTCCTTGCAGTCCAAGGGACTCTCAAGAGTCTTCTCCAACACCACAGTTCAAAATCATCAATTCTTCGGCACTCAGCCTTCTTCACAGCCCAACTCTCACATCCATACATGACCAATGGAAAAACCATAGCCTTGACTAGACAGATGTTTGTTGGCAAAGTAATGTCTCTACTTTTGAATATGCTGTCTAGGTTGGTCATAACTTTCCTTCCAAGGAGTAAGCATCTTTTAATTTCATGGCTGTAGTCACCATCTGCAGTGATTTTGGAGCCCAAGAAAGGAGATCTGACACTGTTTCCACTGTTTCCCCATCTATTTGCCATGAAGTGATGGGACCAGATGCCATGATCTTCGTTTTCTGAATGTTGATCTGTAAGCCAACTTTTTCACTCTCCTCTTTCACTTTCATCAAGAGGCTTTTTAGTTCCTCTTCACTTTCTGACATAAGGGTGGTGTCATCTGCATACCTGAGGTTATTGATATTTCTTCCGGCAATCTTGATCCCAGCTTGTGTTTCTTCCAGCCCAGTGTTTCTCATAATGTACTCTGCATAGAAGTTAAATAAGCAGGGTGACAATATACAGCCTTGACGTACTCCTTTCCCAATTTGGAACCAGTCTGTTGTTCCATGTCCAGTTCTAACTGTTGCTTCCTGACCTGCATACAGGTTTCTCAAGAGGCAGGTCAGGTGGTCTGGTATTCCCATCTCTTTCAGAATTTTCCACAGTTTATTGTGATCCACACAGTCAAAGGCTTTGGCATAGTCAATAAAGCAGAAACAGATGTTTTTCTGGAACTCTCTTGCTTTTTCCATGATCCAGCGGATGTTGGCAATTTGATCTCTGGTTCCTCTGCCTTTTCTAAAACCAGCTTGAACATCTGGAAGTTCACGGTTCACATACAGCTGAAGCCTGGTTTGGAGAATTTTGAGCATTACTTTACTAGTGTGTAAGATGAGTGCAATTGCTGATTAATCATTTTTCAAAGCAGAAGATAGCACAATAGTGTCTACCTGATGGATACGTGTTGTGATTCATGTACAGTTGTGAAAAAGACTCGCTTTGTTTAGTTTTCTTTTTCTTATGCCCACTGATTCCCTCAAAGGAGGGAATTTGGAACCCATGCTGCTTCCAGAGTCTATTCCCTTGTGACTGAAGCTATAGAAAAATAAAGTAACTACAGGTTTTGTTTGCATTTATTTGAAAATACATGTGAATGGCAGTTTCACAAATAACATAGAAACACATAGAAAAGCGATCTTCTACCTCTTTTGTGTTCACCTAGGTGTTGCTGTTACACAGACAGCCTAAGGACAAACAGTGTAAGGATTGCCACAAGTTCCACTGCTTAGAAAAGTCACACTTACCCAGATGCTGAAAGCCCCCAGTGAGCGAGTGGACAGGACACTTCCCTAGGGTTTCAATTCAGCTTTCTTCGAGTTTCAGCAAATAAATTACTTTTTCTGAGGCTCTGCTTCTTTCCTTTTTAAAGTAGGGATGCTAACTTTCATAGCTATTATAATTGTTAAATGATATAGTTTAATGGGAACATCTAAGACAAGGCCCTGTATTATCTAACAGGAAAAATACTCAATAGAGTAAATTTTATCTAAATGAGTTGCATGTTCAAGGTTGCTATTGAAACCAAAGGGTTCTATTAAGCTACCATGGGCCATTAGCAACTTATTGCAAGGTAGCTTTTCAGATTTTCCTGTTTCCTAGCAAGGACCTTATAGGAATGCATCACTAGACAGTCAGTCACTTTTGAACAGGGGAAGAAAGTCATATCAAAGAATAAAGAAAAAAATATCAAAGAGGTAAGGTATTTCCCAAAGTGGTTTTCATCTCTCGGGTGGGGTTTCACCTTTTGACTGAGGTTTCACACTAGGGCAACCAGAGTGGGTTATGTTATGTTGATTGGTTGCCCTGGGAGGGAGAAAAGCAAGAAAGTAGAAAGAAGCAGAATGTAAGATCACCAAGTCAGTGTTTTCTCATTTTACATTTAACCCTTGTCTTAAATCATTTATTGTTTCAACAGATTTTTTTTTTCAGATCACAATGGACCTAGCATTCTGCTGAATACTATATAGATGGTTCAAACCTAGTGCCCATATTCTCCAGTAACTAAGCCATATATATATATATATATAAAATGGTGATTCAGGGCCAAAATTATTGGCACAGCCAGTGATGGTAAATTTTAATGTATCAACTTCACTAGTCCATGGAATGATAATATATTTCATCAAACATTATTCTGGATATATTCATGGGGATGTTTTGGTTGTCATTAACATTTAACAATTAAAAATCTACTTTAGTTTGTATAAAGTAGATTGCCCTTTCTGATGTAGGTAGGCCTTGTTCAATTCATTGAAAGCCTGAATAGAACAAAAAGATTGACTTTCCCCGAACAAGAAAGAATTCTTCCTATCTATGGGCCTGCAAACCGTAACATCAAGTTTTTTCCTGACTCTAACTGAAACATGGGTTCTTGCTGGGTCTGTAATCTACTGGCTTCCAGACTGGAACGAAACCAAATACTCTCCTGGATCTTCAGCTTGCCAACTATGTGTCTTTGAACTTGCCAGCCTCCATAATTGTCTGAGCCAATTTCTTATAATCTATATAATCTATTATATATTCATCCTAATAGTTCTGTTTCTTTGAAGAACCTAAACCAAAGACAGACTGAATATGTTTGGAGTTCTAAAAGAGGAGGTGAGATTTCAGGGTAGAGTTGCCAATGAAGGCCTATGAAACAGGTGTTAAAATATGATAGTGAGATAAGGTAGTCCACACAGAACACCTCTCAAGTCTCAGAAGTGTGGGCTGGTAAAGCAGAAGGAGTTACATCTGAGAATACAAAGGGCACAGTGTTTCCTTGGGTCTTTAGGCCTTGAATAAGTCTCAGTTCTAGTGTTACCCCTTGACTAGTACCCCACGGCAGACAAAAAGACCTTCTCTGCTCTAATGAGTTACTTTCTCTAAAAGGAAATGAATAAACTTGGTATCTGTTGTTGTCTTCCACTCTAATCTCTCTAGACATCATGTATATTCTTAAACTAAAAATATAGTATAATATTACACCATTATAAGATAAATATTATTTATTTATACCATGGCCTTTCCCCATGGCCATGATATAATCGTAAATGGTTTGGGGAGGGCTGAAGATAAGATAGAGGAGGGACAAATAGGTATGACATGATTTCTGTAGCAGAGACTTGGTGAATTCAAAATTGCCTCTCTCCTATAATGTTGACCCAGTCCTCTAGACAACATTTCATAAGCTTGTCTTGCCAAGACTGATTTATTTTTTAAGAGACTCATCCATCTTTCAAACCAACCAATTGTTGATAGCTTCTTGACCACCAGTCTACTAAATGCATTAAAAATTATTAAGTTTAACATGACTTAGACAAAGAACCTGGACCCCCAACCCCTGCCATCTTGCAGGGATAGCTGGTTAGTAGCAAGAAACCCACAGTCATCAACTCCTTAAATATCCATCTAGTGATATCAAGGTAGATGTTGTAGTGGAGTCATCAGAGGGATTAGAACATAGGCTTGTATCATCACCACTTTGTGCCAGGGGCTCTCTGTGATTCACCTTCTACCAGCAATGGTCTCCTCGCTGTCAGCCAGGAGTCAAAATCTAATTTCTGCCTATTTTATAGAACCACTCCTAGATGGGCTTCTCCAGAAGGAGACACTGAGACAGAGTTTGGAGCCAATGTATTTACTAGAGATGAAGACCTATAAAGGATGGATGAAGAAGCAAGATTAGGTAGAGAAATTTGAATGTGATGGAAAGCCCAAGAGCTAAGATTGCTCATCAGTCATCCTACAGTGTGGAGAGGGCAATGGCAACCCACTCCAGTACTCTTGCCTGGAAAATCCCATGGATGGAGGAGCCTGGTAGGCTGCGGTCCGTGGGGTTGCTAAGAGTCAGACACGACTGGGTGACTTCACTTTTCATCTTTCACTTTCATGCATCAGAGAAGGAAATGGCAACCCACTCCAGTGTTCTTGCCTGGAGAATCCCAGGGACAGGGAGCCTGGTGGGCTGCTGTCTTTAGGGTTGCACAGAGTCGGACACGATTGAAGTGATTTAGCAGCAGCAGCAGCATCCTGCAATGGAGCGGGGTGGGGGGGGGGGAGGGGGGGCGGGCGGTGAAATAGCTTGGACTTTGTTTTTGCCTTCCTCAATCATAGATGTGGACCACTCTTATAAGAATGTGAGATCAGGCAAGGCAACTCTGGCAGCTGAAGTAGACCCTTAAGAAGCTGACACAGAATTGTTACAGATCACATTGCCCACAGCTGGGCAGCAAGTCATTGCTTCAAGGGGAATCTGGACAATGTATCTCCAAGGCTACCACAAGGCTTGAGCCAAGATGGATACTGTAAGGAGTTTTAGATAGATGGAGAGAGAGAATGAGTGGTAGATAGATATGTTTATTCGGATATACACACAGACGGAGAGAGAGAGAAGAAGGAAGAAGGTGAAAAATTATGAAACGGCATCAGTATTTTCTATAAATTAAGAAGGCAAATTAATTTGTGAAGGTCAAGGACAGCATGGCTGAAGATTAAAGAAGATGGGGCATTTGGAAATACTGACTGGGAGGAATGTTTGAAGTCTTCTGATAGAATTTTTATTTTTATTTATTTATTTTTAAATATAAATTTATTTTAATTGGAGGTTAATTACTTTACAATATTGTATTGGTTTTGCTCTGCAGTTCAGGTGAAATTTCTAGTTTAAATCTGAAGACAAATCCCATAAGATTTTGAATCTTTATTCCACAGTCTCTGGTGGACAAGGGCAGCTCCTGAGTACATAGTGAGTGCAGACCAGAGTTTGGGGTTCTCATGATAGACTTGGCAAGGAGTCTAGTATGGTAGGGACAATGTTATAATAGTTGACTATGAGCCCAAGCTGAATGAAGTATCAGGAGGAGTTGGAAGGTGCTGGTGTTGTAGAAAGAATAATAAGTACTTGAAGGTAGCATGATGGTAAAAGAGGACTTTTATTTCTTGTTAGTGAGTGGAAGAGAGACTAGATGAGGAGGTTGCAATCAAGGACTAATTTGAGATCTTGGCTGGGAAATTTCTCATGAAGAGACTCAGGATATAGCTACAGGTAGAAACGGGTATGCACTGGAAGTGAATGCCCATAAAGTCCTAGAAGGTAGGTGAATGTGTAGTCAACAAGCTGTCATCATCCTTGTCACGAAGAAGGTTTCAGTAAGGGCTGGAATCTGATGAGATTTGAATCTTAGGTGCTGCGCAAGGCACAATAATGGATGATATGTCTGGCCACTAAGATTTATCATCCAAAACCCTTGAAAGGAGATGAAAGCCAGTTTCCCCATTCCTGGAGGCAAGTACTCAATTGCTGTTTCCAAACTGAGAGGAAACCGGAGAATGTTTTGGTGACAAGTATTAGGTCTAAAATGTGAAAATATGTCAAAAACTCCTTTGGTGGAGAGAGGATCAGAACATACTTTTTTAAAAAAAGAGACATTGAATGGCTTCTTCTTTCACTTTCTGCCACAGTGTCTGCTAGGCAAGAAAATGACTCATTAATATGTTTAGCACCAGAGGCCTGACTCATTCAGAAATCTCGTAACAACCACCTCACCCCATCTCATTACACTTTATCTAATGATATTCTCCAGCTCAGGCTGTCAGATTTATGCCTCACACGTGGGTAATGGGTTTTATAGCTTGTACCAGAAGTAGGCTAGTAGTATTAATTCCTATTTTAGTGATACAGATGCTGAGCTAAGTGAATCACCTTAGACATTGAACGGAGGCTGAAAATGTACTTCTTCTTACCACCAAAATTAGCAAAATGTCCACAGTGAAACACTGACTTCTAGAGTAGATACTCCAGGTGTTGGTGTGAAGTCTAAACCCAGTGGCTGCACAGAATACCACATTTGAAGAAGTGATAGCATATCTATGAATAAGCAAGTCAAAGGCAGCAATGATTTCTTATCCAACTTTCTATTTCCTGGGCCTAGCACAAAGCTTGGTAATAAATATTCAAAAAATAAGTTAAATGAATGAATGAAATATCTTAAGTATCAATCTTGTGATAACTATCTTTCCTAAAAGAAATACAATCAGATCTTCCCTGATGGTTCAGTGGTAAAGAATCCACCTGCCAATGCAGGAGACATGGTTTCTATCCCGTATCCAGGAGGATCCCACTTGCCTCAGCGCAACTAAGCCCATGTGCCACAACTACTGAGCCTGTGCTCTAGAGCCTGGGAGCCCATTCACCGTAACTACTGAAGCCCACTCACCCTACAGCCCATGCTCCACAACAAGAGAAACAACTGCGATGGGAAGCCTTGGCATCACAGCTAGAGAGTAGCCCCTGCTCTTTGCAGCTAGAGAAAAGCCCAAGCAGCAACAAAGACCCAGCACAGTCAAAAATAGATTAAAAAATTATATTTAAAAAAGGAATACAATAAAATGAATGTTTTGTCACTTAGAGAAACTCCATAATTCTCAGCAGTGGATTGTACTCAGATGCAAGTATCAAAGATAAAAAGATCTATTGCATTACAGAATTTTCTCTCTCCTTGGTTTACTTTTTGGATCAGACTTTGATGCTAATACACATATAGTCCTGAGGCAGAGGTGGAGAAGGAGCCCAAACAGATCTCCAGCTTTCTGAGTTTGGAGTTGCCAAAGCTTTTTATTTTTATGTTTATCATTTGAATCTTAGAAGCTTCTGTGCTCATGGGTTAGAGAACGTGGGTGATTCTGAGAAGCCAGATCTGAACAATACTTACTGACATCTACAAAAATATCATTTGAGGGTTATAGGGTGAAAGATAGAGGCTTTCTCTCAAAGTGTTTGCCATCTACTTGGGGAGAGAAGACATCAAAACTATGAAAAAGTGACAATAAAAAGGATAAATAGTCAATTTAAGATCTTGAGCATGGTCACAGGACAGCCTATAACTATGTAGCATTCATCTCTCCATTTCTGGATTTCTATCTGCAGCTCACTGTATTCAAGTATTCACCCCTCCTGGTGCCAGAGGGGAAGATGACTCTCTCCCAGAGCAGGTTTAGATCCTAATTGTTGTTGTTGTTGTTGCTTAGTTGCTAACTTGTGTCTGACTCTTTGTGACCCCATGGACTGTAGCCCTCCAGGCTCCTCTGTCCATGGGATTTTCCAGGCAAGAATACTGGAGTGGGTTGCCATTTCTTCTCCAGGGGATCTTCCTGACTTAGAGATCGAACCTACATCCTCCATTGCAGGTGGCTTCCTTACAGCTGAGCCACGCGGGGAAGCCCTTAGATTCTGATTAGCAAAGACAATTAACACATGACATTCCCTGTGCTACTGTTATTGGTCCAGCAGTGGACATGTGACTAAGGCTGGCTCAAGCTGATTGGAGGAAAACAGTTACCGCTTGAGGAGAGGGTTCCTACTCTCTGTCACTAGAAGTGAACAAAATAGAGCATAGCCCTAGTTGCATTTAACAGCCCTCTTGTGACCACGAAGAAGAAACCAGACATGGGATGGCACTGCAGAGAAAATTTGCATCTCCAATGATGCATCTGAGTCCCTGAATCAACCTTGGAGCCTCTCCTAACTCAAGGCTTCCTGCTACATGAGATAATAAATTTCCTTATTGCTTAAGCTGGCTTGGTGGGGAATTTGTTTCCAAAAGGATCTCAAGGAGACAATGATCAATTGCCAAATGCGTGGGCAGATAATAATTACTGCGAGAGTTCAGCATGGGGAGAGTTCACATCAGGCCAGAGTGGTCAGGACAGCATTCAGAGAAACAGAGCCTTTAAAAATGAATAGAATTTGTACAGGAGAGGCCAGAGAATGACATTCCAGGCAAAAACCAGCAGATGAAAGGAATTTGAGGAGCAATAAAGGAACAGAGGGTGCAAAGTGAGAAGAGAAAGGTCAGATCAGACTTTAGAAGACCTTGAAGATCAAATTAAAGTACCAGGGACTCTGATATTTAGGCACCGAGGCTACAATAAAAATTTCTGAACAAGCAAATTGTCTGTGCCTGCCTGAGCATTTGAAGCTGGGTCCACCCACCACCACATTATAGTCCTGCTGGTCCATAAAGACAGTTTCAAACTTTAATGGGTGTTTTAAGCAAATGGCTCACCCCACCCCACTGCCCCCTCACCCTGACCTTCCCACACTTTGGTCTCTTCTCTTTGGCTTCACACTCTTGGCTCTGAGATTCTGACTTTGATCCTGTGTCTTCAGCTTCTTCAGATTAATCTCTCATCCTGCTTGTCCCATCACTTAATCCTTGTTTCTTCTCTCATGAGCTCTGGGGTAGTGTGTCTTTTCCCATGGAGCCCCACTGTGTTCTTCTGGGATGCTTTACTTCCTCACAGACCAATCTCCATCCCAGGTACTCAAGAGAGAAGGAAATGAAGAAGATTCAGGTAGAAAGGACAGTGCATAAGTGAGCCAAATAGGGTTGTGTCCATGGTTAGAACCAAGGTTGTTTTAAGGGAAATCACACAGGAGTTAATATCTTTGCTATACAAAGAGCTCTTAGAAATTGACACAAAAGATACAAGAAACTCAATAGAAAAATGAGTAGATGGCTAACCAACATGAAAGGGTGTTTGAATTCCTTAAGATCATGGGAGTTCAAATTAAACAAAACTATGAAATATCACTTTACTAATACCTATTAATTTGGCAAAAGCAAAAAAGAACTCTACTACCTATTGTCATTGGGATTGTAGGGGCAAATGCACTCATACATTACTGGAAGAAATATGAAGACTTAAAGTTTTATTCATGAGGGAAAAATGGCAGCATCTCTTGCAATTAAAAATGCCCATATCCTTCAGTCCAGCAATCTGTTCCTGTTTTAAACTCATAGAAGTAAAAGCAGCAATGCAAAAGACTTAAGTACACATACATACATATTGCAATGCTATTTGTATGAGGGAAAACTGGAAGAAAAAGAGAATACTCACCAAAAGAAGAGGAACTGAGTAAATTGTAGACTATTATGCAACCATTACAGTCAAATAGTGCTCTGCCAGTTGACCTGGATGGAATGACATGAGGAATAACAATGGCTCTGGTTTATCTGGTGCTTTATCTGGTGGCCCTGGTTTATCTGGTGCTTCCTAAATGCTAGGCATGGTTCCACTGCTTCACATGTATTGACTTATCAATCCTCATAATAAAGCTATGAGCCAGGTATTACTACAGAGAAACTGAGTAACTTGTCCAAGGATACACAGTACATGGCAGAGCTGAGGTTTGAACCCTCAGGGGGGCAAAGCTGCTGAACTGAGTGGAATAGGGAGAATAAGAGGGGAAAATCTAAGTTTGAAAAAGGAAAAGAAGCATGTTGGACTTTACTTTGATAAAAAACAGCAGGGATGACATAATAGCATTTATGTATTATAGTACCATATAGTTGTGTGTATAAAGAAAATTGACTTTAAAAAAGAGAATTCATGGAATCATAAAACCTTACAGTTTGAGAGGAATATAGAAATCATGTAACACAATCACCCATTTGAAGCTTGAAATACTTCCATAATATCTGTGCTTGCTGCTGCTGCTGCGTCACTTCCGTTGTGTCCGACTCTGTGTGATACCAGGCTCCCCCGTCCCTGGGATTCTCCAGGCAAGAACACTGGAGTGGGTTGCCATTTCCTTCCCCAATGCATGAAAGTGAAAAGTGAAAGTGAAGTCGCTCAGTCTTATCCAACTCTTAGTGACCCCATGGACTGCAGCCTACCAGGATTCTCTGTCCATGGGATTTTCCAGGCAAGAGTACTGGAGTAGGGTGCCATCGCCTTCTCCGATATCTGTGCTTAGTAGTTGACAAACCTACCAGGATGAGAAACTTAATGTATTTTTCAGATAGTCCCTATTTTTAAGTATATTTTTATTTATTCTTAATTATTTTTGGCTGCACTGGGTCTTCATTGCTGCATGCGGGCTTTCTCTAGTTGCAGTGAGCGAGGTTGGGGGGGGGGCACTCTCTAGTTGTCCTGCAGAGTCTTCTCATTGCAGCGGCTTCTCTTGTTGCAGAGCATGGGCTCTAAAGTGCAGGCTCAGTAGTTTTGGTTGCATGAGCTTAGTTGCTCCGTGGCACGTGGGATCTTTCCAGATCAGGGATGAGCCCATGTTCCCTGCATTGCAAGGTGGATTCTTAACCACTGGACCATCAGGGAAGCCCTCCCTTATTCTATTTGAATCTCTGAGCCTTAGTATCAATTAGCTCTTGTTCTATCACTTGGATGTCATATAGAATAAGCCTGATTTCTCTTCCGCAAAGGAGCACAACAAGTGTTTCAGGAAACATCGTATCGCCTCTAGGTATTCTCTTTCCCAAAGGCTGAGTTTCTTCACTGAGCCGTCAACATGGTTTTGAGTTTCCATTAAATTGATCATTCCTTTGCAAATATAATCTCATTTGTCTATATCTCTTTTTCAAGGATGATACTCACAGTTGGACACAACAGTATAGTTATAGCTGAGACAGATAGTTACTAGTCTATATTCTCACACTCTGTTGTTGTGAACTGAAACCATTTTAGTTTTTGTGATCACTGAACCACGCTGTTGGTTCTAAGTGGGCTGTTGCTGTTTAGTCCTTGAGTCGTATCCCAGCCTTTGTGACCCCATGGACTGTAGCCCACCAGGCTCCTCTGTCCATGGGATTTCCCAGGCAAGAATACTGGAGTGGGTTGCTATTTCCTATTTCCTCCTCCCAGGGATCTTCTCAACTCAGGAATCAAACCTAAGACTCCTGCATTGCAGGTGGATTCTTTACAGCTTAGCTACCAGGAATCACTCTAAATGGGCCATTGTCAACTAAAAGACTGTCTTCATCATTACAAAGCTCTCTCGCATACACTTTATATGGAGTTGTCTTTCAGATGCAAGTGACATCAAGGGAGGATCTTTGTAGAGAGACTGACCTGATTTGAATCTTGGCTCTATCATATCCTAAGAGACTTCAGTAAAGTCAATTACCACAATTTCAGTTACCACAACAGTAAGAATTCCACTACAAAGTTGCTTTAGGATTAGAAATAGCTTGAAGCTGGGGCTTCCCTGGTGGCTCAGTGGTAAAGAACCTGCTTACAATGCAGTAGACTCAGGTTTGATCCCTGGATGGGGAAGATCCCCTGGAGAAGAGAATGGCAACCCACTCCAGTATTCTTGCCTGGAGAATTCCATAGACAGAGTGGGACACACTTAGTGACTAAACCACCACCTCCACCGTAGTGAAGCTAGTCCATATAAGTACAGAATTAAAAGACAGCTTTTTTTTAACCAATTTATTGGCATTAGTAGATTTAGCTCACTGTAACAACATTGGGGGCCATTTACGATTGGGCTTTTGCTTGCTTGCATCACTTAAGTCATGTCTGATCCTATGCGACCCCATGAACTATAGCCCACCAGGCTTTTCTGTCCATGGAATTTCCCAGGCAAGAATACTGGAGTGGGTTACCATTTCCTACTCCAGAGGATCTCCCAGACCCAGGGATCAAACCCACGTCTCTTGTGTCTCCTGCACTGGCAGGCAGGTTCTTTACCACTAGTGCCACCTGGGAAGCTTCTTTATATTAACTCTTCCCCCCTGCTTTCTGTCAGGTGTCGTCAAAAATATCTTCTGATTAATCTTCATCCTTTGGATAAGGTCAGAAACGGCTTATTTTTACATCTAATTATCCTTTTCTCCAATAATCCTTCAGCTATTTTGCAGAGAAAGTAAGCAGAACCTTTTACCTATTGCCAACATTATTTTATTTTTTCACAATTCCACAAAAAGTCACCAATATTGAATTCAGTGATCTCATGAACCAGGAGAACTGGGCTCATCTAGAGCAGTTAAGGGAATCAGACCACTTTCTCTCTATATTCCCATCACTTGCACTTTTGCCAAGACATTCTTCCTTGTTAAAGTAGGAGCTTTTCCTGTCTCTCCCTCCACTTACTGATTGATGCCTCTGTCAGTAGCGTAAAACAGGAATTTGTCAGATGCTCTACTTTTAGCCAAGTGAGACTCCCTGCGGGTGCCCTCTTAGTTAGAGTAGGCTTCTAAGCCATGTTGAGATCTGGGTCAGGAATTTATCCCCTCTGCCAGCTGGCCCCATGTGTGTTCTCCTTCCTGAAACCACCCATATTCCTGTCTAATGTTCTCACCCTCAAATTTATATGTTTCTACACTTTTATGGAGATGTACACTTCTTGACAGGCAGCTAAACTGCATCCCCTCCTACTGGGTTACACCTTTTTTTTTTTAAGTCTATTGAACTTGGAAAAGTTTCACTATCCATCATCTCCCCTTCATGTCCCCATATCCCTCCTTTGTTATTGTTGTTTTTTAGTCATCAAATCATGTCTAACTCTTTGCAACCTCATGGACTGTAGCCCGCCAGGTTCCTCTGTCCATGGGATTTCCCAGGCAAGAATACTGGAGTAGGTTGTCATTTCCTTCTCCAGGGGATCTTCCCGACCCAGGGATTAAAACTGCATCTCCTGCTTTAGGAGATGGGTTCTTTACCACTGAGCTGCCAGGAAAGTGCCATTTCACTCCTTAGTGAACTTAAATTCCATCATTAAAATAACTGAACAAACATCTCAGATATCTTCCCTTTTTTTGTGTATCATACTCACCTAATTAAACTCTGATTCTGATTACATCCTGTATTGTGCCTACATCTTAAGTCTTAACATTGCTGGAAAAAAATCACAGGATCATGATGAACTGAGTGAAGCGAAGTCTTTCAGTCGTGTCTGACTCTTTGTGACCCCATGGACTGTAGCCTACCAGCCTCCTCCATCCATGGGGTTTTCCAGGCAGGAATACTGGAGTGGGTTGCCAGTAATCTTGCTTAAATTCATGACCACAGACCTCAGATGGGCACACCACACTGCCTGGCACACCACATCATTTTTATAGCAGTAGATTTGTCGCTCTCCTAATTGACTTTTTCCCCACACATCTCTTTACTCCCCAAATACTCAACATCCTCTCCTCCTCCTTTCCTCCTTTCCATACTAATGCCCTTTCTGTTCACTTGTATTTGTTGTTACCTTGAATGCTTCTCTCCCTGACTCTCTTAACTTCATGACTTATTCCTTCATTTTATTCATGTCTTTATTTGCGTCTTCCCTAGATAACTCAGCTAGGGAGGACATGTTATCAGCAACTCTCTTTTCCCTTCATACTTATTTCTCAGGTACTTATTTCTACCTGAGTTGTTCTATATATATATATTTTTTCTTTTTTTCCTACTATTACCTGAAATTTTTTAAATTTTTGCTTTCGTAACTTGCATCTGCATATTCTCAGTTCTTTTGGGTGCTCCATCACATTACCATCTATAGTATCTACATTATTGAGTTTGGATACCTGTCTCCTAGGCACCCAATCCTGCTCTTTCAAACTTTACAAGTTGTTTTCAGTGTAGGTTGTATAGTTACTATTCTAAATCTTCACCCTCTCCTAAGCTGAATCCGCTCTTTTCCAGATAACATTTTTTTTCCCTTTCACAGGTTACTCCTTCTTTGTATTGAAGCACATCTTCTGGGAACTAGGGCCTGTAGACTCACAGAACCCAGAGCTGTAGGGACAAGGAGCACACATTTCCCAAATGGGTCACTGATGATGGTAAGTGACCATCTTATTTTCTAGACCACTTCTCCTCTTATTTTCTAGACCCATTTATTTTATCTGTTGGAGGCACAGCACAATATAGTGGTCATTGATTGATGGCAGCTATTCTTAACAAGGATTCTCCATGATTATCAAGCCTTAATGCCATAAAATATCCATTATATACAATGAATTAACTTTACTCCTTAGAGTCTAGAATAGTATTTATTAGCTGTGGATCAGCCTTGTGAAAATTGAGAAAATAGTCCCTCTAATAATTTGGGGGTGTGGCTTAAATCTCTCATGGAATTTTGATTGAGAAAGACTGAGGGTATATCCTCTACCCCAGAGGATAACGTATCTACACTGTGGTTTCTGCAAGCAAGCACATTCAAAAGGCCATTTCTTCTTGGTGGCACAGTATGTGATACAACCAGTAGATATTATAGTCAAATGTCCAATGTCACATATCCTTTGCTATAAAAAAATGTAGTTCTCAAACATTAGTGTGCATTAGAATCATATGAAGGGCTTGTTAAAACACAGACTTCTGGGCCCTACCACAGTCTTATGAAATTTCTTGGGTGGGATCCAGAAATTTACATTTCTAATATCTTTTCCAATGATGCTATTGGTCCAGGAACCACACTTTGAGAACCACTGCTGTAAAGTGAGTTTGTAGATCCTGTGTGTTGTTATACAAGATCCCAATTCAATGGATCAAACACTCTATAAGCTTTTTGATAGCAGTGCAGGCTGAAGTCCTGGGAAAAATAAAACCACACCCAGAATATATGCCACTGTTCTTTTCAGGTGGAAAGGATCCAATATCATCAGCTTGCCATCAAGCGTCTGGTCGATTCCTTGAGGAATGAGATCATATCAGGGCCATATGAGATCATATCAGATCATATCAATTGGCTTCTGTTGGTAGCAGACTGGACATTTGGTGGTAGGAATAGCTATATCAGCCTTGGTGATTGGAAGTCCATGTTACTGAGCCCATGAATAGCCTCCAACTATGCTATGATGGTACCCCATTCATAGGCGCATTGTGCCAGCACTGGACTGACTGATGACAGAGGTTTGCTAATGTCAGCTAGCTAAGTAATTCTGTCTGCTTGATATTTTATGCTTTGTTTGTGGCTGATGCTATCTGGTATGTATGTAATATATGATACAAAGATTTTTATACCTGTGAAAATCTGTCTCCCCTAGATCCATCCAAGTTATCTTGAAGTTTTGAGACTTGTTTTGTGGCTCAAAATATGATCTATCCTACAAAATGTTCTATGTGTGCTTGAGAAGAATGTGTGTTCTACTGCTATTTTGTGGAATATTCTGTTTATGCCTATTAGGTACCTTTGGTCTCTAGTGTGATTCAAATCCACTGCTTCCTTATTTATTCTCAGTAAGGATGAGCTGTCCATTGTTGAGAATAGGGTAGTAAAATCACCAACTATTATTACATGGTCATTTACTTTTCCTTTCAGTTCTGTTAGTATTTGCTTTATATATTTAGGTGCTCAGTATAGATTCACAATTGTTGTGTCTTATTGATGAATTGACCTCTAAATCATAATATAATGACCTTTGTCTTTCATGACAATTTTTAGCTTCAAATCTATTTTGACTGATACAAGTATAGCTACCTCTGTTTTCGTTTGGTTATCATTTGCTTGGAATATCTTTCTCATTCCTTAAATTTCAGTCCATATGTGTCTTTAAGGCTAAAGAGTAGGCAGCATATTGTTGTATCTTGGAGTTTTCTGCTTCCTTCTTATTCATTCAGCCACTATATGATCAGGTAATTTAACTGATTTACATTTAAAGTAATTATTTATAGTTAAGGACTTACTATTGCCATTTTTAAAAATTGTTTTAATTTAAATTTTATTTTTTTACTTTACAATACTGTATTGGCTTTGCCATACATTGTTCAGGGTTGGGAACTCACGTACTATTGCCATTTTGTTCATTGTTTTCTGACTGTTTTGTAGTTCCTTTGTTACTTTCTTCTTTTTTGCTCTCTTCCTTTATGATTTGGTGACTTTCTATGGCAACATGTTTGGATGTCCTTATCTTAATCCTTTGTGTATGTACTACAGGCTTTACCTTTTTGGGTATGGTGAAACTTATATAAAATATCTTGGAGTTATAACATCCTGTTTTAAGCTGAAAACAACCTGACTTTGATAGCATATTGAAACCATATACTTCTACTTTTTTTTCCCTTCACATTTTAGGTTGCTGATGTTACAGTTGAAATCATTTCTACATTGTGTATCTACTAACAAATTATTATAGTTATATTTATTTCAATATGTCTCTTTTTAATTTTTAAATTAAAATTGAAGTGATTTGCTTATCACCATTACAATACTAGAAAATTTCTGAAAATCTGTGTACTTTCACTGGTGAGTTGTGAACACATATGTTTTTATGATGTTAAATAGCATCCTTTAATTTCAGCTTGAAAAATGCCCTTAGCATGTTTTTGTAAGGCAGGTCTGATGATGATGAACTCCCTCACTTTTTGTGTGTTTGGGAAAATTATTATGTTTTCTTCACTTTTGTAGGACAACTTTGCCAAGTATAGTATTTGCTCAGTTCAGTTCAGTTGCTCAGTCATGTCTGACTCTTTGAGACTCCATGGACTGAAGCCCACCAGGCTTCCTTGTCCATCACCAACTCCCAGAGCTTACTCAAACTCACGTCCATTGAGTCGGTGATGCCATCCAACCAAGTATAGTATTCTTGGTTCACAATTTTTTTTCTTTCAATATTTTGAGTATGTCACCCAACTGTCTTCTGACCTGCAAAATTTCTGCTGAGAAATCCACTGATAGTCTTATAGAGATCCAACGGCTTCCTATTATACTTAGAAAAAAATCCAAATTCCTCACCATTACTCTCAAATATCTGCATGCTGAGGCCCTGTCTACTTTTCCAACCTCATTTCTTCCTATTTTCCCCTCATTTACAATCCTCCACCTACTCTGGCTTATTTTTTGAAACTTTCCAGGTGGGATTCTCCCTCAGGGCAACTGTGAATGCGGTTCCCTTGGCTTAGATTATTCAGTCTCTATTCCCTCACATTGTGAATCCAACTCATAATTTAGGACTTCATTCAAATAGTATATCTTCAGAAATGCTACCCTGACCATCTCCCTTTTCATGTTGACTGCTCATCTCTCTACATCTCTACTGGCAGTCTCTCAATCTTATCACTTTTTTTCTCATAGGAGAAATCACTGTGTACAATGCTCATCAACTGAATTGCTATCCTGTTTATCTTTTGTCTCATTCCCTCTCATTTTTTAGTTAGGCTCCGTCATTGGATGGCTCTCACCTCTTTCATACAGTGCTCTATCCTCAGCACCCCAACAAAATAGGCACCCAATTCATACTTGTTAAATAAATAAATATGTCAGTAAGAAATTCTATCCAGTTTTATTAATATGGATGAAATTAAGCCCAAAGATGTACTTTTGGCCTAGCCATAGGCCTCTTAACAAGCCCAACTTCCACTTGTCACCTCCTAAGTACATATATTAGTCTGAATAACCCTTGGCAACTTGGAAAAGATCCAGCCTTCTTCTTCTTGATTTTTTTAAACAAGGTATATTTTTTTTAATTTTTAATTGAAGAATAATTGCTTTACAATGTTGTGTTGGTTTCTGCCATACATCAACATGAATCAGCCATAGGTATACATATGTCCCCTCCCTCTTGAACATCCCTCCCACCTCCCACCACATTTCACCCTTCTATATTGTCGCAGAGCACTAGGTTGAGTTCCCTAAGCAAGGTATTAAATCTCTTAAAATTTAAGGGTAAGGTACACCTTAATAAACACGTTTATCTAAAGCATGGATTCAGCCTACTTCCTGCACCTAATCACTGCAACCCATTCTGGGATCAAATTCTCAAACTGTTTCTGCCGCTCTGCCTCCTGGCATCTTGCCTTATTCCCCACCTAAGCTGTGCCCTTGAAGTTTCCTCAGAACTTTGTTACAGAGGACCAGATCCCTTCATCATCACCTGCCCCTACCCTTGTGAATTCCCCACTCTGATGCCCTGATATTGAAGGCTGCTCTCCATCACAGGTATGACTCACCATGCCTTTTCCTTCTCGATTTCTTCTTTCCATGTTTCTACCTGCCCCTCTCCAAGGTAACTGTTTTCCCAGGTTTATCTGATTGCTTTCCTCCTTCATCCACTATATTGAGTTAAAAGCCTTTTGGGTCTGTCAGTCTAGCCTCTGGGCAGACACATTATTTCTGTGCCTGTGAAAAGTGAACCACTTGTGGCCAAGAACCCAGTATTCCAGTATCTTAAGCCAGTGGGCCCCAAATCTAAATCCAGGTTATCAACACTCTCTGGACAGGCAATCATTGATCTCTTAGCTCTTTCTCTTTCATCTCAAATCCATACTTTCAGTAGAATTAAGCGATAAAAACAGCACCTGTATCCCAAGTAGTTCTTTGTTGTTATTCAAGAGTTTATGCTCTCTAAAGGTTCTGTCCTGAGAGCCTCTGATTTTCTCTGTTTTCAGACTCAAATGCTGCCTCTCTGGTTTTTCTCTGCTGCAGCAGCCAGATTTCCTGTGGGCAGGTCTGGGCTTTGAGCATCTCTTTACAATCAGTTTTGACACAGGCCAACAATTTCTTTGTCGCCATACTTTTATATACCTCAGACATCTTTCCATCAGTCATATCAGAACGATTCATGCTTTAAAATGTAGTTTCTTATAGAGCTGAAATCCTAGAATCAGGAGATCTGTAGGAGAGGTGAGAGAGAATGAGCAGGTGAACACAAAAAAGAAATGATAGAGGAAAATGAGCCCAGTTTCTAGTCAAGAATTATGATGCCCTTGGATTATCTGAAAACTTTAAAAACATACAAGTGAAAATGGAAGAATCAATGAGGTCAGCTCAGGTTGTACTGTTTTGCCTTTTGTCACATACCATAAACTTTACCGAATAATCTGCCTCTGAATCAAAATATCGTTGAAATATCTGCACCATTTAAGTTATAGATACAATATTAAAAATATAATAACTACAGTACTGGGAAGACAGAACATCAAGCTCTTTTCCAAACTGACTAGTCAGTTTATTTATCTAATTGTGAATGCAGCTAATGTGTCAAGCTATAAAGCTATAGCATTAAGTGTTTGAAGAAACAAGTAGTTCAAAATAATCACCATCAAAAGAATAGAATCCAGCAGCACCATGGGGTTTACAATCAGATTCAAATGTCAGGTCTACCAGTTATTATTCTGTAGCATTCAATCTATCTGAACTGTCCTATAAGTATATATAACAATGGAAGCAAAGACTCCTTTCCGGGTTATTCTAAAGATTTAATGACACAATCTATAGGAAAAAGCTCCAGCATAGTGCTTGATACCTTGTTACTCAATGTTTGTCTACTTTTCTCCTTATCAGACTGCCAGCACAAACTTTAAGATTTTAAACCCTATAGAAATATTAGACATTCATAGCTCTGTTCGTTTAAAAAGGAGGAGGAAATAGCTTTGTTCCACCTCCCTAAGAGGTCATTGGGTAGAACAATCCTTCTATGCCCACTCAATAGTGTTTAGAAAAGAGAATGTCAAGTTTGTCTGCCAGTGATGTTCAATGTTGGAATATAGGGAGTGTCAGGGAATCAATGATTCAGTCCAGTGGGAATTTCAGTTCAGACTTCAAACCAGAAAAATCTTAATCCTATCCAATAAATGTGTACATAGAAGGGGAACAATGAACTAGATGAATCAAAACTTGACAAGAACCAAATAATCGAATACACTGATATTGTTTATTTGTTTAATGATGAAGGCCTGGAGTTTCATGTCAAATCTCATTCCACATCCTTAATTTGCTATGTACAATTTTGTTTAAATTAATGTAAAGCATAATGTAAAACTATGGTTCTCATTTCAAATTGTGGGCTCAGTCGTTCTCAACAAAACGATTTGTTTGTCTTCATAAAGTTGTTGTTGTTCAGTTGCTCAGTCGTGTCCAACTCTTTGCGACCCCATGAACTGCAGCACATCAGACTCCACTGTCTCCTGGAGTGTTTGCTCAAACTCATGTCCATTGAGTCGATGAAGCCATCCAACTATCACGTCCTCTCTTGCCCCCTTCTCTTCCTGCCCTCAATCCTTCCCAGCATCAGGGTCTTTTCCAATGAAGTCAGCTCTTCACAGTTTAGTTCAGTCAGTCACTCTGTCATGTCTGACTCTTTGCAACCCCATGGACCTCAGCATGCCAGGTTTCCCAGTCCTTCACCAACTCCAGGGAAGCATCAGGTGGCCAAAGTATTGGAGCTTCAACTTCAGCATCAGTCCTTCCAATGAATATTCAGGGTTGATTTCCTTTAAGATTGACTGGTTTGATCTCCTTGCTGTCCAAGGGATTCTCAAGAGTCTTCTCTAGCACCACAGGTTGAAAGCATCAGTTCTTTGTTGCTCAGCCTTCTTTATGGTCCAACTCTCACATCCATACATGACTACTGGAAAAGCCATATCTTTGACCATATGGACCTTTGCCAGCAAAGTAATGTCTCTGCTTTTTAATATGCTGTCTAGGTTGGTCATAACTTTTCTTCCAAGGAGCAAGCGGGCTTTGTCGGTAAAGAGATGTCTCTGCTTTATAATACGCTGTCTAGCTTATCTTTGTCATAGCTTTTCTTCCAAGGAGCAAATGTTTTTTAATTTCATGGGTGCAGTCATCTTCCGCAGTGATTTTGGAGCCCAAGAAAATAAAATCTGTCATTGTTTCCATTCATGAAGTTAATGAAGCAAAAACTCAGGAAGGAAAACCATGTCCATGACCACTGCGCCTTCAGTCTCTCTTCCTGTTTCCGCAGCAGGCATCACACCACATCAGTCACTCCCACTCACCTTGGATGTGGTCTCAGAATTGCAGCCAAGGCTGCAGAGCCAGAACAATGAAGGCAGGTGAGCAGTACTGGGTAGAAGTCTCCTGTCTGTCTATGTAGGCTGCATACCATGTTGGTCACAGGTGGAGTTGCCATCACGAGGATGAGGAGAACCAGGCTCTATCAGAGAATGCCAATCCATATTTGCACCTGATTGGCCCCAAAGAGCTTGCTACTCTGTTTCTACCCACTTGGCTTGGACTTTTGACCTCCCTTCCTTGGATATCACTGCCCTTGTTCCTCTTCTGAAGGCCAAACCTACGGCTATGGCCATGCCACTCTGAACATGCCCAATCCTGTCTGGAAGCCAAGCCTGCCCCTATGTGGCGCGCAGCTCTGCTTCTTCCCTGACATCCGCTTAGCTCCAGACCTTACTCCAGATGCTCACTCAGTGCTGCTTTGGCTCAGGTCTCAGGACTTCCCAACAACCCACTGCTTCCTGCTACTCCTCCTGGGCAGAGCCTGCTGTGACTTTCACGGGCAGCCGCTCTATGTTGTCCTCACCTGGTCCGATTAACCCAGTTCTGGGAAGCTGCTCTGTGGGGTCCAGCCTGGCCTGCCCTGGCCTTGTCTGGCCTTGGCACTAGGGGGGTCTTCACAGCCCACATCTTTCCTCAAGGGACGGCCTGTGCCTGAGTCAGCCCACGCCAAAAAGGCGGCCTCCTCTTCCTTTTCTGGATTTGTGGTTCACTTGCTATTCCTCAAGCCTGCCACAGTTGCCTTGGCAGCAACACACCCTGGGGCCTGCTGGGAAAATTCCACACTCTGATTTGGCACCTGTTCCTGACGGCAGGCAGGCCTGAGCTGCTGGGGAGAAACATAGGCATGATGAATTAGATATTGAACTGACAGGGGAACAGTGGAGTCCCTTGCTATGATAGTGGTCTGGAGAGCAGTGTTAGAGAGATACCTTCTTTTCTTTCTTCTGTCAGCAATAAATCCTCCTGCCCCACCCAGGATGGCCTCAGCTTGGCAGGTTGACACCCCGATGATTTCTGATGGCCTACGTGCCGACCACAAGGCAAGCTTGAGCGCTGCCAACTCAGCCCCCACAGAGAATCCCTTCTCTGGGGATGAGAGGTGCCTTTCCAAACCCCAGCAAGCTGGAAGGCATCCACTCCTCCCCCTTGCATGCAGCTACAGTGAACAGTGGTCAGCCGAGGCAGAAGAGCAGAGGCCCGGCCTGTCTGTGCGGGAAATGTTATTCTACGCTGGGAAATCTGAGACATGAAGGGAAATTTGGCCACGGAAGAGCTGCAGTTCCAGAACTGATAAAAATGGTCCAAAATCTCGCTCTATCCTATGCTTGATTGCACCAATGGTCGGGATGACAAATGAGCTTCCATCTTAATCGTAGCTCAGGAAAGGATGCATAGACCGTTCTCTGACTTCTGTTCTCTTCTGTCCATTCCAAATAGCGGCTTTAAAAAGGAGGGGTGAAGAAGAAGAGGCGTAAATAGCGTGCCACGTTTGGTCTCATTTGCTCTGGAAAATCCCCTAAAAGGTTAATGTTGTGTCTCGTGCTTCTGGGCATGTGTGGCACCCATGCTGGGAACTGAGAGGCAACTCCAGACTCCTACTGTGGTGATTTCCAGCCAGGCAGATAGGGAAAAAAAGACACCAGGCAGCACAGACATAGGCTCTAGTAAACCCGTGTGGAGTTCAGGATTTTGCCTGTGACTAGAAATCACATGAGGAGAGAATTTGCAGTTTCCTTCCCTGGGAGAAGGATGGAGCAGGAGAGGAAAGGGCACAACAGTGATTTAACACTTTCAAGTGTTAAAGGGAGGAAACCCCTCAGACAATGTGGAGACGGAGGCCACTCTGCCTCAGATGATGTGAAAGCATCCTGATCCCCGAGGAACAGGGACACATAAGTTTCTGGTTGGCACATGATGAGTTTCTGGTGCCAAGTATCCTGAGCAAAGCATTTTGTGGCAAGGAGAAAGGAGAGGAGGAAACAGATCAAATCCCACTGGAGACTGTCTCAGGGGAAAAAGCCAAATAGCTGCTGCTTGATTTTCCTGTAGTCTAATAAGAGTCTCATACTTAAGGCAGGGGGCCCAAGCCTCACACAACTTCATAGGCAATAAGATGCCAGGAGACCTGGCCTGAGTTGATTTTCTGTGGGGGGTGAAAGCGGCTACATCCTTCTAGAAGGTATGGGATTCTTTTGGTATGTTTGTGGAGAAGGTACAAAAGTGCTTAGTCGCTTCAGTCATGTCTCACTCTTTGCCACCCCATGAACCACAGCCTGCCAGGCTCCAATGTTCATGGGATTCTCCTAGCAAGAACACTGGAATGGGTTGCCATACCCTCCTCCAGGGGATCTTCTCCACCCAGGGATCGATCCCCCATCTCCTGCGTCTCCTGCGTTACAGATGGATTATTTACTGCTGAGCCACTGGGGAAGCCCCAAAGTCTTAGCGATTCAGGATGCCTGTGAAAGTAAAATGGGGAATGCAGCTGGAGCAGGTTGCAGGCAAGCTGTGCACGCATGCTCAGCTGTGTCTGACTCTTTGAGACCTCATGGACTACAGCCTGCCAGGCTCCTCTGTCCATGAGATTTTCCAGGCAACAATACTGGAGTGGGTTGCCATTTTCTTCTCCAGGAGATCTTCCTGACCCAGGGATTGAACCCACATGGATTCTTTGACGCTTGAGCCATCTGGGAAGCCCAGGTGTCCTAAGCAGACTAATGGAGACATGGACAAAGGCCTCTGATGGCAAGAAAAGCAAGAAGACAGTGAGTTCGGCACCAGGATGGTCTGGACTGTGAGAACTCACATCACCACCACCACACACCCCCGCCACCCCCCAGCTACCTCTGTGACTTCCCAGCCTCATGTGGTTCTCACATGCCAGCAGAGGCTCTTGGATCTGTACGAAATACGCTCCCACTGGTGTCAGAGGTGGATCCCGCACCTGGATGCTCTATGAATCACCAGCAGCAGGAGATCATGGCTCTCCCATTTGCCATCCCCGCTTTCAGCCTCCAAGTCCAGCGGGCAGCTGGGAAAGGGTCACGGACCTCAGCCTGCTCCTGCTCTCCACCTGCCCACTGGAAGTGGTGGGCCTGGACAATGAGCTTACCGTTCTTTGGCTGTTCTGGGTGGGATCGTTGTTGCTGCTGAAGATCCCCAGCAAATGCAACTGCTTGTGAATGACTTTAAAATGGGTCCCTGGAAATATGGAAGTAAATGGTCTGTGTGGGGACTTCTGGGACTAGCCCCTGAGCCATGGGCGCCGTGCCCCAGGAGGATGTAGCGCAGCCCATGGCCACCTGGAGTAGTCTGTTTTTGTCTGTCTATTTTTAGCCCTTTGGGAGGGCCAGGCTATGGCAAATTCTTGTGCTTTTGCTTCTATTAATATTCTTCAACCTGATCACGTTTATTTAGGGAATCAGGGGCCTCTAGGAGGGGTGGTCTTCTGTCCTGATCTCTTGCTTCCAGGGAGGTCTGTGCCATTAAATAAAAAGAGGAATGAATTTTAGCTGCAAAGATTTATACTCCTCCACCCTCAGCATCTGTCTGATGCCCTGAAAATTTCAGAGATCAAAGAGTCTCTATATTAACAAAAATATGTACTCAAATGAAATAAAATTTATCGTGGAAGCTTGGATTGATTTCTTTAAAGAAAGTTATTGATTGCTTAGTATGTACCAGTCACCAGTGAAACTAGGCTTAGAGAGACTTATTAAATTAAGTGTAGACATAGCTGGAGAAGGAAATGGCAATCCACTCCAGTATTCTTGCCTGGAGAATCCTGTGGTCAGAGGAGCCTGGTGGGCTGCTGTCCATGGGGTCACACAGAGGTGGACACGACTGAAGCAACTTAGCAGCAGCAGCAGCAGACATAACTAGTATGAAAGAGGATCAGAGTTGGAACCTACATCTTTTCAACCCCCAGTCCAGTGCTCTTACCATAATGCCATAAAGAAGGGGAGGAAATAAGATGTCTGATCTTTAACATCTTAAATATGGAATTTCTTTTAAATAATGCAGTTGATACACAAAAAAAATGTTTGCAGAAACATTTTTTTTCTGGTAAAATTCATGAAACCTAAATCATATATAACCAGTGCTTCTAAAACTTAAGAAAGCAACATTTCCACAAACAAGGACCAAGTCTGGTCCTGATGACTTGTTCTTCTGATGCTATGCTTAGCAAAACACTTTTTCTTGGCCACTTGCATCTTAAAGAGAATGAAGTCAAAATGACTGGGATCCCGAAATGCTCAGGGCCTCTTCTATGGTGAGGTACTTTCTATGCCCATGTCATTCACTGAAACATTTTCTTTAAGCATAAAGTGTGAGTTCCCTGGTGGTCCAGTGGTTAGGACTCTGAGCTTTCACTTCCAAGGGCCAGGTCAGAAGCTAAGATCCCACAAGCCACGCAAGCATGGAAAGAAAAAAATCAGAAAGAACTTTTAATTTTCCCTGCAGCTTTTGCGAGATGAGATCGAAGGCTCTCTCCCTGTTGGTCCTTCTCAGCACATCTCCTACCTCAGAGCTGACAAACTTGGGTAGGTGGTCTGGTACCCTCCCATCCCTCAGCCAGGACAGTTATAGCTAATCTGGCATGGCTCTGCTTCCCACTGACCTTTGGGGTGACTCAGAATCCTTTTCAACACAGCACTCAAGACAACAGCTGTCAACAGACAGAAGTGACCTGTGAGCTGACACACAATTGCCAGCATGGCTTTACCTGCTTCTTTTTACTCAAAGAATTGGAAGAAGCTCCCACTTTTCTCTGCAGTTTACTCTTTACCTCTATTCAATTGCAGTAGGGCCACAAATTTACTTAGGGTGCACTGAGATGTGTAGGGAAAAAAGTGTTTTCATATTGTGCTATAGCTGCTTAAGTTGAACTTACTGGACAATGAGGAAGGGACAGAGAAAGATTCTGTACTTTAGACCAGTGCATCTCAAACTATTATGTGCATCCAAATGAATCATCTCGGGATCTGCTGAAGAATTCAGAATTCATTAGGTCTGGAGAGGGTCCTGGGTTCTACACTTCTAATGGGTTGCCAGATGTAGTTGATTTGGGGTCCACACTTTAAGTAGTGAGGCTTTTAGACACTACAGTAAACTTCTCCAATGGTTCCGAATCTGCCTGCAAATGCTGGTGGACTCTTCTGTCCATGGGGTCGCAAAGAGTCAGATGTGACTGAGCACACGTGCTTGCCAGGGTCCAGCCCCAGTGGATCCAGGGTAATTTGAAGCGGGGACAGAGTCAGCGTCCTAGGAATTAATTGCTTAATTAAAGATATGGAGGGAGATTAGAAAGAAATAGTGTAGCAGGAAAATTAGTGGAGAAAAAGAGGCTGAATAACTTGGTTTACATGGGATACCAATAAAGCTTCAAGATAAGAAGCTTGCACCACCTACGTAGGCCATTGGCGCCCACTTGAATATCGGAGGGTGCCTTGCCTTGTGCTCCCTCTCGCATGGAACTTAACAGCCAGGGCAAAATTAGCAGGCTTGGCGAGCACCCACTCTCCAGATGGGAATTCAGCCAGAAAAACGGAGAACAAGAAAGAACAACACAGGGGAATCAGTCTTTCCAGAAACGGATCCATTTTCTTTATTTTCAGGTTTGCTTATATACCTTTTGTTACACATAGAGACAAATGGCAGAGAAGGTGACGGCACCCCACTCCAGTACTCTTGCCTGGAAAATCCCATGGACAGAGGAGCCTGGTGGGCTGCGGTCCATAGGGTCACGAAGAGTCGGACACGACTGAGCGACTTCCCTTTCACTTTTCACTTTCATGCATTGGAGAAGGAAATGGCAACCCACTCCAGTGTTCTTGCCTGGAGAATCCCAGGGATGGGGGAGCCTGGTGGGCTGCCGTCTATGGGGTCGCACAGAATCAGACACGACTGAAGTGACTTAGCAGCAGCAGCAGCAGCAGAGACAAATGGAAATTTTAAAGTCACGTGGGGGTCAGCAGTCCTGACCTTTATCAAAATCAGGTGCTTCATATAAATACAAAAAGGTCTTAGGGGTTTTACATCATCTTCTGGCCATGAGGCCCGCTAACATTTTATGATCCTTTCTTTCTGATAATGGTCAGTCAACCAAAAAACTTATTTTCCAGGGGTGATTTTTCTTAAACCAGGCACCACCCTCTGAAGGTACCAGATAAAGTTGCATTCTTATAGGGTGAGGGTGTAGTGGGTTACAATTAAGAAAGGAATTTACTTAGCCTAAGGTTTAACATGATTAATCTTAAAGGTTAATACTTATTTCTTCTATATGCTAGTCATATTCATTATAAGGGCAGGGAATATGGAGATTTAGCAGCAAATATTGGCTCAACAAATGAAAAAACCTTCACCAATATAATTCCTAATCAACCCACTATACTAATCATTTCTAAATTCCTAAAAGAATCTGCCTTTAGTAAGTCTAAAACATCTCATGGCTTTCACGGTTGGGAGGCTGTAAACAATCACATGTGCCTGGACGAACCTGTACAGGCAGGCTAGATAACCTTCAGAGGAGTTTGTAAGTTGAAACACTCTTGTCACGCCCAGGAATTTTTATTAACTGGAGCTGTAGGTTAACTCCTTCTCCAAGAGAGGTAATGGGGGAGAGTCCCCCGTAAAGTCAGAGGTGTAGGTGAGAGCATAAAACAGTAAAGTAGGCAGACTCTGGTTTTGGGGGTAGATGTTCGGGAGCAAGGGGTTTCCTGAGGCTCGATCCCGCCTTTGCTTATGCCGAAGCCTCCTTCCTCATGACCTTTGCCATGGGCGGAGTTCCTCACGCTGGCTCCCGGCACGTGCTGCCCATTTTTATGGCCTTCCCTAGTGGCTCAGATGGTAAAGAATCTGCTTGCAATGTAGAAGACCCAGGTCTGATCCCTGGGTCAGGAAGATCCCTTGGAGAAGGGCATAGCTACCCATTCCAGTATTCTTGCCTGGAGAATTCCACTGGACCGAGGAACCTGGTGGGCTGCAGTCCTTGGGGTTGCAAAGAGCTGGAAACGACCAAGCAATGAACACAATAAACTTAGTCTGGTATTAAATTTCAACAGTCTCTTTAGGAAGCTCTTCAGTCTGCCTTACATTAAGTACTTAGTCCATCAGAGGTTCATTAGACCTCATGGTGAAATGGGAAAATGGTACCCATGAACCACATGGAATCTTCTGGATCATCCCTAGCTTCTATTAGGAAGTGAGTGGTCTGGGCTGCTCTACAGACTGGTGACCACTAAGGCTGAACTAGTCTCTTCTCTGGGCCTGATTGTGTTCAGACTCTCAGAAGCAAATCTGATAAATTTATCTTGTGAAGATATTGGGAATGGCATAGAATTCCTGTCCTGGTATAGAGAATCTAGGAGCATTTAGAGAAGTGTGAGCAAGATAGCCGACAAGAGTTTGGGGTGGGGGATTTTCAAGGCACTTAAACCACAAGTGGTTACTTAGGAATAAGACCATACTACATGCTCAATGTCTCCGAGACTTAGTTTCTATTTCTGTAAGTCAAGCCCATACACAAACTGCACTTTTTTTCCCTATACAAACTGTACTTTTTAGTGTTTTCCAACAGCTGCAAAGAAGCGTAGTGAATCTGTTTTTGGTTTCACCTCAATCCAAGCGAAACTTGAACTCTGCTGAAATAAGAGGCTGGAAGTTAACATCAGGATCCTGATGTTGAGGATCCTAAACACCGAATCTCAAGAATTCCAGAGTGAGGGTGAAACTTAATGGTAGGTGACTTTTGACTAATCAAGATTTAGTCATCCATGACTCATCTCTCTGGCCAGAAGCATTAGTTAAGCATTTAAATGTGACACACACAAAGCCATGCACTAGACTGTGAGTCAGTCTTTGGAGGTAACTGAGCATATCAAGTTCAAGGCCACAATGCAAAGAAACAAATTTTGAGTTGCCTTAATTTAAAGGAGGAATATAACAAACTCATTTTCACATAAATCTTGCTCCAAAATGGTCTTGACTTGAGTCTTATTGAAAGCCATTCTAAGTAACACTCTAAAGGGTCCCTGACATTTTCTCTGGAAGCTGGAAACCAGAGGCTTTTAGAAAGCTCTGCAGATTGCTAATAAGAGCTCGCATTTACTTGCAAATACACTTGACTATCAAAAGTGAAGTGAGAAGAGGAGCCAAAGTCTTGTAAAGAGAAAGAGGTCATTATCGCACCGATGAAACCAAGTTGCTCAAACCTTTCTACTCAACTATTGAATTCTCCGTGCTCCCTTTTGGGTTGTTTCACATTTTGGAAAGGAGCAGATAGATTGAATGATTTGCCCAAGGCCAGAAAATGTGCCACTGTTGGGCTTTGGAATGAGACATATCGTTACTGGTTCTCAGGGCCTTTCCTTGACAGCCTTATAGGGAGACTAGGGTTGCTATGAAGACCAAAAAAAAAAAAAAAGAGTTACAGAGAGTCAGGCAGCTGTATTATTTTTATAGCCCTATTGTATGTGACATCTGCCCCTTGGGAATTTGCTCAGTTAGATGAGGAACGCTAAGGATTTCATTATTTAGACATCAAATAAGACCTGGTCACCAGTCCTCAAGTTGATGGGAGGGCTGCCAGTCCTTGAGTGTTTGAACACTGAAAGCTGATGGGCTGAGCCTGCAACCCTGTCTTGACTTGAGCCAACTAGGTCAGAGGTAGGTGGCTTAGCCCTCTATTATGAAGCAGGGAATTAACTCATGATATCAGTGGTCCCAATATTGGAGGTGTGAGTGGATAACACACTGTAAATGAGCAAATGCGTCTCATCCTTGGCACCCCACCTCTCCCAAAACGTTGACCCAGTTCACAGAATAGAATGAATTATCTTGCCCAGCACCTTCATAACCCACTAAAAAGGGAATACAGTCCCAAGGCTCACAGTTAGAAAGCTGGCTCTTGCTAACTCCTAGCCCTTGGGGTCCAAGAGCATTGAATGAATTCTGTCCTTTGGCCAGTCAGCACTTTGCTGGATCTGGCACTGGAGTGGACAGTCCAGCAGAAACCATGCTGCTCTTCACCTCCTGAATGTCACTCAGGGCTTAGAACTCCCATAGTGGGCACAACCTGAAGGATGGTCTCTCCCTGCTATCTCATTGGACCATGCTTGATGCTCCAGTGTCCACTGAATGTCCTGGACCCTGTGCATTGGGCCGGTGATGCACCTGGCTGAGGTCAGGCTCTGTAGCTGCCTTGCTTCCCTTTCACCCATGCCTTCATCTTAGAATCTTCATCTTCATCATTTCCCTCCTTCCCACCAATAGAAGTCATGACAAGTTTAGAAGGCTGCTCACCGCTACTGTGACAAGGTCAGTATGGATCAAGGTGGGGGACTGTGTAGCAAAAGCCACAGAAGTAGTCCAGGGGTTGGCAAAGTGAGTTATGCAAGTTCCCTTCCCAGGGCTCTTACATCAGCTGCATGGAGAAATGGCCCTGATGACCCTGGGAGTATAACATACACAGAACCAGCCTTAGATCTGGCATCTGGGCCCTTGCCCTTTATCCTGTGCGTTAGTGGTCCCTGCTCTGACCCTTATCCAGATGAATGAGGGTCCACAGGTCCCACCCACCACACATGCTTCCCTTCTGACCACTTCTCCAGGACCCTGGAATTCCTTCCAAACAACTCAAGGCCCATTTTCAGGGCCTGCCTAGAGCCTTTTCCCCAAGTTCATCCCTGACTTGTGGATAGTAAGTGGACTAGTGGTGGAGATTGTGAGTTGTACACAAGCCGCTGAGGTCTCCACACATATGTACACAAGGCCTCTTCTGATGTGGTTGTAGAGCCTCTGTCTGTGTTGGGGCCTATGCAGGCCAGGACAGAAGAAATCCCTAAATATTCTTTTCTGGGGTAATTTTCTACTCCGCATCTACTTAGTCAGTTCATCATTCCCCATGAGTTATACCAGCTTCGTGCTAATGACATCTTAATTTATACTTTTGCTTTGCTGAACTCTAGAATCTCTATTTGGTATTCCAAGTTAAATATATCAGATGTCTCAAACTTAGCAAAGTTAAGACAGATTTCTTGATCCCTCCCACCAATAATGGTGCTCCCACTGTGCTTTTACATTTCACTAACTGGTGTCGCTACCTACCCAGTTGCTCAAGCTAAAGACCTGGGAGCATGCTTACTGAATCTCCCCCTTTTCCCACCAGTGTCAAATCCATTGGAAAATTGTACTGGTTCTACCTCTGATCTTTTTCTTGTCTCTCTTTCCATTGCCTTCTATTTGGCCCAAGCCACCATCACCTCTCACCTGGACAACTGAAATAACTTCTTGTTTTTCTACTTCCATTCTTGTCCTCCTATGATTCATTCTCCTGAATGACAAAAATGCTCTTCTTCCATGTAAGCTAGATCATGCTTTCCCGCCTGGCACTTGTGCAAAAGGGGGAAATGGCTTCTTTTTCTGTTTTATGAATCCCTTCTTCTTGCCTGTCTTCTCAGGTCTCTCAGTTCCTCTAGCACTCTCGGCTTTCCCACACCTTGCCTGACCAGCATCATCTCATCATGAGAGTCTCAGCTTAAATGTCACCTCCTCTGAGAGCCCTCCCTGAGCGACCCAGCTAAAAATGGTCCTGATCCCTCAGCCTCCTACACTGATTCTCCTTCTCAGCCCCTGTTTTGTCTCTGGCACAGCAATTAGTATATTTGAAAGTATTACTTTAAATGATGTGTTTTCTAATCCGTCTATCCTACTAGACGCTAAGCTCTTTAAAGGCAGGATCATGTCTGTCTAGTTCACAATGTGGTCCCTGTGACATAGGCAGTTTGAGGCACATAGTCAGTGCTGGGGAAATGTCTGTTGTATGTATAATGAAGGTGGGGACAGGACTGGTGGGTGTGGCAGACACATAAATAAGAATAGAATCTTTTACATCCCTCAGGGACCTAGGCCTACCCATTTTTCTGTACTCCAAAGGTCAACCACTGGTGGCTGAATTTCCCTTTTCTCCTGATCACTCATGTTGGTTTCTAGATCCTCTGTATGTGATCTCAGAGGGCCCGTTCTAATCTATATAGAAAGAATGCAAGGCCTTGGCTAAAGCTGAGGCTGAGAAATTCCACTGAGCCTCAGCGATCAAGAGGAAGCCGTTCCTACCCGGAGAGTGACAGGTTACAGCTCTGCTCATAGGGCAGCCCCGTCCTGAGAGCCCGGTGGGGTTGTTTTGGTGCAGAGATTATAGAAAGCCTCTCTGTTTGGGGTGGGTTTTCTTCGCTTTGTTTTCTTGTGTGCTCCGTGGCTTGTTCCTAACTCGTGGCCAATCACCACACTGCCAGATGGTGCGAAAGATTTACCGGAATTTCGTTTTCAAATAAACCACAAGCTTGGATGAGCTAATGTTGTTCCACATAAGAAAGCCACAAAAAACTGGACAAATTAGCTTTGTTTCAAGAAAAGAAACTTGTCCAAGCCATCAGCTCTGCCCTTCTCAAAGGGCTCTGATAGCTGCATGAAGACACTGGGGGGTGGGAGTCATTCTTATGTGAGGCCACCACCCCAAACGACAGGGGTTGGTCCCCCTCCCTCTACCGCTGGCTCTGCAGAATGACTTGGAAGTGCTGTGGGGAATTTCATTCTCCCATGAAACTGGATCATTTTTGGTCAAGTTCGTCTCAGTTACACCAAGGATGGCAATGGCCTCTTGCAGCCTGTCGGCAATGGCTGCCATGCCCCCTCAAACACAGACCGGCCATGAGCTTTCCTGGACAGCAGGTCACCTTTCCTGCTCAACAGAGACATGAGGACAGATGATTTATGTGCCACAGCTGCAGAGGGTGTTTCAGGTAGCAACCCACACTCCACCCCCCACCCTACCTTGGCCCCACACCACACACCCAGTAGTAATGGCAATATAGCCTGGTATTAATAGATGATGCTTCCAGAATCAGAATCCTAGATTCCACCCCCAGCTGTACCACCTACAGCTGTGGGGTCATGGGCAGGTTGCAAGTCTCTAAGGAACACTGTTTTCTTGTCCTTTAGATAGAGATAATAATATTAAAACAGCAGGGTCATGTTAAGAATAAAGTTGAGATAAAAGTCCTTTGTGCTGTGCCTGACATATAGTAAGAGCTCCCTAAATGTGGGAGCTGTGTGGCTGGGGGGTGATGATGGTGGTGGTGGCGGTGCTGGTTATGTGGCTGCCCTCCCCCTCCTCCACCCTACAGCACTCAGAGAGGCTACAGGATGACACACCCACAGAGGAGGTGTGTCATCTGCTTCCTGTGGTCAAAATACCATGAAGTAAATCAAACCAAGAAAGCAATCAATATAACTCAGCTGAAAGAGCCCTTCTTAAAGAATCTAAAAAATTGCCTTGTCCCTTATCCCTTTTTTTTCCTCAACCAGACATCAGATTGGTCCCTTATGACCTCTGTGTTACATTAGAATTCTACGAGTTTGCCTCCCCTTGGAAAATTTTTATCATAAATATACATAGAAATACTCTAAAGGGAGGCCTGTGATCTGGTCTTGGAACTTCATTTTGTTACAGGGGATAAAGCAATCTGGAACTTATTTGAGCAGAAATTCAGGTTCATGAACTCGATAATAATAACCAAAATAGCTACCATGGACTGAGTACTTTCCAAACTAAAAAACTTTCTATCCTTTATTCTATTGAATCTCTGCTATAAATTTGCAACATTTCCCCCATTTTACAGACAAAAATACTAGAGAAAGATTGTACTCATTGTACAAAGGCTGGATCTGCTTCACCATAAGGCCTACTCCTGCTGTTCTATTTGTGTTTCGGGGTAGAAGTCACTAGACAGGAACAAAATAACAATGATAATAATGGTAATGTTAATATCACTGTCATTATCATTACTGAATGTTCAGAAACCATTTACAGTGCCTTAGAAGTATTGCCTCAGACCTCATAAACCTATAAGGTGCAGACTCTCACTGACTCCATTTTACAGATGAGGGAACCAAGCAGAGAAGCTAATGGCACATCAAAGTCACTTAGCTGGTGGTGGGTAGCAGTGCTGGGATTCAAGCTGAGGCACTTTGACCTCAACCTCTGTGCCTGTGTGACTTCTCAAGGGCAGAGCTCGAAGCTTTGTGCATTGAGGCAAATTTCCCTACGTCATTCATCAAGACAGACTCCGTGAAACTTCTGCCGCACCTCCGCAAAGTAAGGTAGACACACCGACTCTAAGAGAGAGAGCCTTGTACAAGGACACAGATTTAGGGTATGACTGGCTGAAGTGAAAGTGTTAGTCACTCAGTAGTGTCTGACTCTTTGTGAACCCATGGAATGTAGACCCTTCAGGCTCCTCTGTCCATGGGATTCTCCAGTCAAGAATACTGGAGTGGGTTGCCATTTCCTTCTCCATGGGATCTTCCTGACCCAGGGATCGAACCCTGGTCTCCTGCATTGCAGACATATTCTTTACCTTCTGAGCCAGCAGGGAAGCCCTATGACTTGCTAACAAAGCACAATAAAGCCTGTGACAAAGCACAATAAACTCTTCCTGGGCATGCTGAAAAAGCATCTCTGGGGGCAAGGATTGGGGGGTGGGGGTCATGAGAAATAATTTCATAATGTGAAAATCTAAAAGTGTGACTGAATTTCTTAGAAATATGCAAAGGAACAAATAATGTTTGGTCCATTTTCTTACAGAGCTTAATTTCTTTTCCTTGGGGGTTTGTTTGTTTTACCTCAGAATGTGATAAACAATAGCATATCTTAATTTCTTTCTTCTTTCTGGATGAAAGCAAACCTTTTAGTTTCTCGATTCCCACCTCTCATATTTGTTTCATTTCTTGGGGTTCAGAAGAGGTTTGGAGAAAACTCTGTTCATTTTGGAGCCTCGTGTCTAGGGCCTGGAAGAAAGCTGCAACTGCAGCCTTTCCAAGATAGGAAAGCCCCTGTTGGGTCAGCCACAGGTCTAAATAAACGGTGACTCTCCTCACAGAGTGCCCAGCTCCTGGAGTTCCTTCAGCAGCTCGGCATGAAAGTCTGGGTCGGGCAGGGGGGGCCTCATTTCAGGGCCCTCTGTGGTACTTTCCCTTCCCAGGGCTGACCCCACCAGCCACTGACTCACAGCTTCACGTCCTTTACTAGAAGTTCCGGATGAAGCATGCAGGGGGGAAATCCACTGTTTCTACTCCCTAAATCTGACCATGACTCATTATTCAGCAAACACCAAATGGTTCCACGTCCTCCTCCTGAGAAGGAGGCACGGGGTGGTTACATAAGCAGCCGTCTACAGCTGCTCTTGGGTAATTGAAAGTGAAGCCCTTCTGACTGGAAGCTTGGCTGGGAGCAACGTGACTCTTTCCTCACCTGGTGATATCCATCTTTACGAGAGGAGGAAACTCTCCGGGAGAGGGCCCCCAAAGCCAGAGTGTGTTGCGGGGGCGGGGGGGCGGGGGGATAGTTTTTGCACAGTAGACTTGAGGGTTGGAATAACCCGGTATTTTTGGCCTTGTTAAAACAGGGCCTTTCTGCAACGTCTCTGATCTTATCTCTTGACAAGCTGGAGCTGAGCTTCCTGAGGTACAATCTGCCCAGTACGCTGAGCAGAGGAGGAGGCGTGGTATGGGATTCCTGCGCTTGGGGAACCCACCCAAGAAGGACCACCCAGGAATGATCCATCTGAGGGAGAGGATTCGTAAGGGCTGTTTCTGTGTAATAAACTCAGCACTGTGATCATAGAAAATAGAGTTGAATTGCAGAGCCCAGAGTATAGGAAACAGTTGTTTTTTCTGGTTCAGGGAGAGGAGAAGTGGTTTTAAATTGCTCTAGGAAAGAAACTGAGGCATTAGATGCATCTTTGCTGGGCTCAGTAATCCTGTCTTCCTTCCCAGCATGACTAGCATACATGACTAGGGCGTCACTTTTTGAGGAGTGGTGGGAAGCAAACCAGATCCTGAACATCCATTTCTGGAACCTGCTTCATGCACTGAAGGCCTGCTTATGGACACCACAGGAAGTACCAGCTGATGAAGGGAACACTGTCTTTTCAAATGCCACCCCGAGGGGCTTGGGGGAGTGGGTGTATATACCTGGCTTTTTGGGCAAGACCACAGCTCTCCTTAACTGGGCTTGGTGGTCTACTTGAGCAGAACTGGGAAGGGTCTGCAGGGGAGGAGCGGTGGGTGAGGGAACACAGTGGCCTCCATCTCAGCAAGACAGCCATCCTCAAGAAGAATGTTCCAGGAAACATCCCCGACACTAGAAGAAATGAGATCCTGGAGAAGACTGGCCTGATGAGCTCAGAAAGACTGGTAAAACTGGAATACTTTGTAAGGAATGGAAAGGCACTGTTGGGTTATCTAAACGTGTGTATGGCCATGAGTAGGGGGGCCGTCTGGAGTCCCAGCCTTTCTGAAAGTCATAGACATGATATCATAGCTGAATTATGTGTCTTCCTTCCCAGCACCAAACTGATCTGTTGAAGTTCTAACCTACACCCCCACCCCAACCCAGTATCACAGGATGTGACTGTACTTGAGACGGGGGCTTGAAAGAGATAATTCAGTTAAATTGAGGTCATGGGTGGGCGCCCCTCTAATACCACCAGTCTCCTTAAAAGAAGAGATGATCAGAGCATAGACAGGCAGCAGGGAGGCCATGTGAAGACACAGGGAGAGATAACCATCCACAAACCAAGGAGAGACATCTACCCTGCCAGCACCTTCATCTTAGACTTTTGGCTTCTAGAACTGCAAGATGATACATCCATTTCTACTGGTTAAGCCACCCAGCCTGTAAAACTTTCTTGTGGCAGCCCTAGCAGACTAATATACATGGTGACCCTGAAACTGCCCTAAATCTGGTGAAAGGGTCAGTTGTGTCCAACTCTTTGTCCATGGGCTGTAGCCCACCAGGCTCCTCTGTCCATGGGATTCTCCAGGCAAGAATACTGGAGTGGGTACTCCCTTCTCCAGGGGATCTTCCCAGTCCAGGTATCAAACTCCGGTTTCCAGCATTGCAGGCAGACTGGCTTTTCTTTAGAACTCAAAACCTGTCCCTTCCATGGATGGTTCTCGAAAGAAAAGCTAAGGCACACAGAGAGAGAGGCCTTCCTCCCCCTATCACAGTCCTGAGTACAAATGGATCTTGGAGACTGGGTTCCTGAGTGTTTTAAGAAAAATTCTGAAGGCTCCTATGCCCTGGTGCAGAGAAGGATGCAGAGACCCAGTAAGGAAATGCAGTTCTATGGGCCTTCTTCTCCAGGATGTTCTAACCAGCACTTTCTCAACAGTATGCTCAACCCAAGGACATTCTTCTCCAGCCCCTCTTGACAATCCCTTTTCCCGGAGCCCAGTCAGGCCCTCCAGCAGTCCCTTCTCAGTTAAGAACCTGCCAAAGGAATGGTTTATACACGTGCCTCACGTATATCAAGGGAAACTAGTCCGAGGTTTTGGCTGAGAGGGTCCTAGGGGAACTTTAGGAAGGAGGCCTACATGATGCACAGCATTAGTTTTGCTAGGGCTTAGTTTTGTTTTCTCTCTCCTATGAGGCAGGGTTTGGACATCAACATGAACAGTATAAAAGCGCTGAGGGATTAATGCTTGGGTCCCTCCCACCACCACCATCTCAATTACTTCAGTTTTAATCTTTTCTAACCTTTCCCTAAATCTGATATTTTAATGAAATATTCTGGTTTTGCCTTTTTTCCTTTATTTCTTTTTTTAAAAGTCTGTTTGAATTAAATGCTGTCTGGCTCCTGGCAAAGCTAAGCTCCACTGTGAGTGCCCCTGGAGTGTGCAGGAAAGGTTGAGTTCTAGCTGCCTTTCAAGGCTGCCCCTATCCCTCCCCATCCGCACTGCCCACGCCTATGTGAGAACAAGGACAATGGGGCGTCACAGGCCAGCGTCCAGGACAGCTCCTCAGAGCCACTTCCCCTAACACCGCTCTCCCCTCAGGGCATGAAAGTGTGGGTGGGACCTGAGAGAAGCTTCCAGCCTCATCATTTTCTTTGAGACAGAATTTAGAGAAGTGTTAAGAAGAAAACAGTGTCATAACATGTGCTGTGATTCAGAGACAAAGTACATTTTTGAGGAAAAATCCTTTTTCCTGGACCCATGCTGCTGCTGCTGCTAAGTCGCTTTGGTTGTGTCTGACTCTGTGCGACCCCATAGACGGCAGCCCACCAGGCTCCCCCATCCCTGGGATTCTCCAGGCAAGAACACTGGAGTGGGTTGCCATTTCCTTCTCCAATGCAGGAAAGTGAAAAGTGAAAGTGAAGTCGCTCAGTCATGTCCCAGTCCTAGCGACCCCATGGAGTGCAGCCCACCAGGCTCCGCCGTCCATGGGATTTTCCAGGCAATAGTAGTGGAGTGGGGTGCCATTGCCTTCTCTGTCCTGAACCCATAGGTAAGAGCTAAATCCTGAAATAAATGTCCCATAAACTTGGAACTTCCAACCCAGCCCTGAGAATGCCGCGTGCTCTCCCACGCGCTGATGGCAGGCCTGGCCCTCCGCCAGGGAGTTCAGTTGCAAAGCTGGAAATTCCCTGACTTAAAACAATGTCTGGGTGTTTTCTGCTTCCTAGGAGCTTGGAAGGAGGGGAAAAAGTTTAATAAAAGTGTTGCTTAATTTGATTTCTCCTGCCCTGCGTACCTATGTGCTTCATCTGCCTTCATCAGATGCGCCAGCCATAAAAAGCGGCTATAAAACACTCAGTGAGCCACAAGAGGAGATTACTTCATGGTTCTCGTCCAGCAAATAGCAGTGTGCTCAGGTATTGTATAAGACAAACACTTCCCCTGTCAAAAAAAAAATTGGACACAGTCCCTGCTTCCTTGGAGTCAATAAACCAAGGAGTCCAGATAGAAGGCTAATTAATACTTCAGATATGTATTTCATTAAACAAATTTTTTTTCCATTATGATTTATTACACTTCCCAGGTGGCACAGTGGTTAAGAATCCGCCTGCCAATGCAGGTCCTGCGAAGACCCAGGTTTGATCTCTGGATCAGGAAGATCCCTTGGAAGAAGAAATGGCAACCCACTGCAGTATTCTTGCCTGGGAAACCTCATGGACAGAGGAGACATGTGGGTTACAGTCCATGGGGTCGCAAAGAGCTAGACACAACTGAGAGTGTGCACCCATGCCCACAGCACACACACATGTACACACACGGTTTATTACAGGATATTGAATATAGTTCCTATCCTAGGACCTTGTTTATCCATTCTCTATATAATAGCTTGCATCTGCTGGTCCCAAATTCCCAATCTGCCCCTTCCTTCTCCCTCACCTTGGCAAACACAAATCTATTCTCTATGTCTGTGAGTTTGTTTCTGTTTTGTAGTTAAGTTCATTTCTGTCATATTTTAGATTCTATATATAAGTAATATCATATAGTATTCGTCTTTCTCTTTCTGACTTGCTTTGCTTAGTATGGTAACCTCTAGGTCCATCCATGTTGCTGCAAGAGGCATTAGTTCATTCTTTTCTATGGCTGAGTAGTTTTTATTTAAATCTAGGCGTCGCATCTTCTTATCCACTGGACTGTTGATGGACATTTAGGTTGTTCCCATATTTTGGCTGTTGTGAATAGTGCTGCTATGAACATACAGGTGTGTGAAGATTTCTTTTTCTGCTTCACCTGCTTCTTCCTATTCTTATTTCCCCTATCCTTTCACCTCCCCTTCCCCTTCATCCATTCCTTGCCCTTTCCTCCTTCAGGCCCTCCTTTCTGTGACAGAGGTTAAGGGCATGACAGCTCTTTCATTGCTCTCAGGGTTAAGGGTAAAAGTAAGTGATTTAGAGCTCACTTCCCTTCTCAACCCACTTCTCTTGGCTGAAGTTCACTTTTAGGAGGAGTGAAAGGGAAAGGGAAGAGAGAAATAGATGCAGGAACACCTCATCAAAAAGCTTTTTCTGGCAGTGAAGAATATAAGCGAATAGATAAACAGTAAATCACAGAATTCCAGGGAACGAAGAAGACTTGGAGCCTTGGAAACTTACTCTCTCACTTTATAGATAAGAAAAATGAGATCCAGAAGTCTGATGACCTACACAAAAAGGGAGCATCATCATCAAAGGGTCTAAGACTCAGGCCTTCTTGTTTCTAAATCAATGCTCCTTCCCTGGGTATATTAGATGCCAGATAAAAATATGTGCCTGGGAAGGCGATCTGTGGGCCTAATCCTATCCCACCACTGCAAGTTCTCTCTTATCCCATCATATTAAATGAAACTGCCCAGGGATGTCACGTTAAGGGCTTGTCTATTGGCTGTGTCTCCAGGCAAATGAGTAAGGTGAGAGTGGTTAGGACAGCAAGTCCCGACCTGCCTCCAGTGATCTGGGCAGAACAATCTGAATCAGCACTCTCCAACAGTTATAATGTAAGCCATGAGGGAGAGCCACTCACGTAATTTTGAATTTTCTAGTAGTCATGTTAAAAAGAAAAGTAAAATGAAACAAGTGAGATGGATTTTAATATATTTTACTGGACCTAATCTATCTAAAATATAATACCAATGGACCGTCAGTTTTTAAACTGTATTAATGAGATATTTTATATTTGGTTTTGGTACCAAATGTTTGACATTGAATGTGTGTGTTGCACTTATAGTATCTTTGGTTCAGACTAGCCATTTCACTAGGCTGCACATTCCTGGTGGACCACCCTGGAACACTGTGGACCCTAGCACACACTGGACAAGGCAGATCTAGATGTCTTATCTCATCTGCAAAAATGTGAAATTAAGACCATCAGGGATTTTCAAACTTTTCTGCTTCAAGTCCTAGGAATTCTTCAGAGGTGCCTCAAGGAGAGAGAGAGAAAGAGAGAGAGAGAGAGAGCGTGTGTGTGTGTGTGTGTGTGTGATGGGATAAGTAGAGACCATCTCCTTCCACTTCAAGCCAGATACTTCCTGCATTAACTCTTTCAAATATTGGACTTTTGTGTGACGTTTTGTTGGGAGACGACATTCTACAGCTAAATAAAGATGCTTTAAAAACCTTTGAACAGCATAATCTTGTAAATTTCACTGAGTACTACAGCCTAGTTGTAGGAATGGAATGGAAAAAGAGTAAATAGATATCTTCCAGAAAAAAAAAAAAAAAGGGCCAGGTGACAAGCATGGGAGTGGCCCCACACTCCAGCTGGTTGTAAAAGATGTGGCTGTGACCTGTAGACTAGTGTGTCAGGCACAGACTGACTCTTTCCCACCTGGGCAGGTTAATGGGTAACAGTTTGAGCTCTCAACCAGGATTTTGTCTAGTAGGACTGTCCTGGGGCCCTAGCCTTTTCCACAGGCCAGACTGTCTGTAATCTGGGCTGATGGATACACAGAGGTCACAGAAGGACAGGCTTTTGTGGAACACAGGACCTTGGCTTTGTTATTCCCTAAGCATCCCAGCTTGAGGACACACTGCACACGGGGCTCCATGTGTGGCCCCAAAGACTTTATCCTGCTCTCTTCATTTTAAACTGTAATATACAAGAAAATACACACAACAGCTGCAAGATTCAAACAGCTATATCAGCAAAGGATGCAGTGTTGGAGGATATCATTAAATCCAGGTTCACGGCCAGCAGCCAGCACACCCACTCACTTCCCAGGGCCAGGCCAGTGTGAGATGGAGACTGTGGCCACAGTCCTTTGAAACTCAACTGCTCGGGAAATTCACACATTTTTGTTAGATTGTTATTCTCTATTTAACGAGTTATTAAGTAGCCCCACTGCGTTCAGTTAGACATATGGTCACCACCCTCTGGAATTTCTCAAATATTCTGGTAAAATGAAGATGTCCTCTTCAGTTTGGCTAAAAATTCTCAGAATCTCAAGCAAGCTAGAGATGAAAATATATACAGCAGTCCATGACATGTTTATATTACCAAGGAGACAATTAAAAACATAGCCTGAATAGGCTATTTCCTCAAAAAATTAAAAATAGAGCTACCATGCGTATATGCTCAGTTGCTCAGCCATGTCCAACTCTTTGCAACCCCACGGACAATAGTCTGCCAGGCTCCTCTGGCCATGGGATTCTCCAGGCAAGAATACTGGAGTGGGTTGTCATTTCTTCCCCTTGGGGCTCTTCTCAACCCAGGGATTGAACCCTGGTCTCCTGCATCTCCTGCATTGGCCAGTGGGTTCTTTACCACTGAGCCATCTGGGAATCACAGAGCTACTGTGTGCTGTGCTTAGTTGCTCAATCGTGTCTGACTGTTCACAACCCCTGGACTATAGCCCTCCCGGGATCTCTGTCCATGGGGACTCTCCAGGCAAGAGCTATCATATGATCTAACAATTCGACTTATCCAAAGGAAATGAAAACTCCAGCACAAAAAGATATGTGCACGCCCATGTTCACTGCAGCCTTATTTACAATGGCCAAGATATGGAAAATGAATTAAGTGTTCATCGATGGATGAATGGATAAAGTAGTGTGAGATACCCACATGTGCGCGCGCGCACACACAATGGAGCATCATTCAGCCATAACAAAAGAAGGAAATCCTGCCAGTTGCAATGACATGGATGGACCTTGAGGGCATTACGCTAAGCGAAGCAAGTCAGACAAAGACAAATACTGAATGATCTCACTTATATGCGGAATCTTAGAAAAAATAGTACAAATAATAAATTTATGGATTCAAAGAACAGATTGGTGGTTGCCAGAGGTGGAGAATGGGTAAAATGAATGTGGTTAAAAGCTACAAACTTCCAGTTGTAAGATAAATAAGTAAATAAGCTCCGGGATGTGATGCACAGTGTGGTAACTATGGTCAATAATACTGTGTGGTATGTTTGGAAGTTCTTAAGAGAGTAGATTCTGAAAATTCTCATCACCAGAAACAAGTTTTTTTTAACTTTGTGTGGTGATGGATGTTAACTAGACTTACAGTGATCATCATTTTGCAATACACACATATACATTATGCATATAAAACTAATATAATGTGTCAATTACATCTCAATTTTTTGAAAAGCAGGGTCTAGTCCCAGATCTATCCCTTAAAAGAAGAACGCTCATAATGAAGATGTTTCTAAGAAAGAAAGAAAAAAAGAAACAGCCAGTACATTCCCTACTTTCCCAACTCTTCTCCATTTACTTACCTCTGTTTAGGGATAGCTGCATCTTTGGATTGAGTGTAAACAGAAATCCTCTAGAAAAGACTCCCCAAACTTTGGACTGTGGTGAAGGTACCTCCTTTCAGAGCGGTGGCATCATTAGATTAGAAATAAAGTATACAATAATTGTATTACATTTGAATCATCCCCAAACCACTTCCTACTCTCTGGTCTGTGGAAAAATTGTCTTCCACAAAACCAGTCTCTGGTGCAGAAAAGGTTGGGGACTGCTGCTCTAGATGTGCCTTCAGGTACAAGGGAAAATACTGCCTTAAGTGTCTAGCAACACACAAACAATCGGTCAGTCAGTTCAGTCGCTCAGTCGTGTCCGACTCTTTGCGACCCCATGGACTGCAGCACGCCAGGCCTCCCTGTCCATCACCAACTCCCAGAGTTCACCCAAACCCACGTCCATTGAGTCGGTGATGCCATCCAATCATATCATCTTCTGTTGTCCCCTTCTCCTCCTGCTCTCAATCTTTCCCAGCATCAGGGTCTTTTCAAATGAGTCAGCTCTTCACATCAGGTGGCCAAAGTATTGGAGTTTCAGCCTCAACATTAGTCCTTCCGATGAACACCCAGGACTGATCTCCTTTAGGATGGACTGGTTGGATCTCCTTGCAGTTCAAAGAACTCTCAAGAGTCCTCTCCAACACCACAGTTCAAAAGCATCAATTCTTCAGTGCTCAACTTTCTTTATGGTCCAACTCTCACACCCATACATGACTATTGGAAAAATCATAGCCTTGACCAGATGGACCTTTGTTGACAAAGTAATGTCTCTGATTTTCAATATGCTGTGTAGGTTGGTCATAACATTCCTTCCAAGGAGTAAGTGTCTTTTGATTCCATGACTGCAATCACCATCTGCACTGATTTGGGAGCCCAGAAAAATAAAGTCAGCCACTGTTTCACTGCTTCCTCATCTATTTGCCATGAAGTGATAGGACCAGATGCCATGATCTTCGTTTTCTGAATGTTGAGCTTTAAGCCAATCTTTTCACTCTCCTCTTTCACTTTCATCAAGAGGCTCTTTAGTTTCTCTTCACTTTCTGCCATAAGGGTGGTGTCATCTGCATATCTGAGGTGATTGAGATTTCTCCCGGCAATCTTGATTCCAGTCTGTGCTTCTTCCAGCCCAGCGTTTCTCATGATGTACTCTGCATATCAGTTAAATAAGCAAGATGACAATATACAGCCTTGACGTACTCCTTTTCCTGTTTGGAATCAGTCTATTGTTCCATGTCCAGGTCTAACTCTTACTTCCTGACCTGCATATAGGTTTCTCAAGAGGCAGGTCAGGTGGTCTGGTATTCCTATCTCTTTCAGAATTTTCCACAGTTTACTGTGATCCGCACAGTCAAAGGCTTTGGCATAGTCAATAAAGCAGAAATCGATGTTTTTCTGGAACACAGACAATAGTAGTAGCCATTTGTGTGCCAGACACTGTGTTGCACATTTACTTGGACAGGTTGCTTCTTTTAATTTTGTAGCAACTTTTATCAGTAGCCCATGATTTAGGAAAGACAGGTTGGCTCAGTGAGGATCAGAGGCTTCCTCAACATCACGAAGTCAGGGTATAGTAGAACTGGAATGCTAACTCAAGCTTAAAGGATATGCCAGAGCCTCTGTGTCTTAACTAACAACATTCTCTTGTCATCTTATCTGTGGACCAATCTGTGCATTTTTTAAAAAGACAATTCTATAGAAATTTATTAGACCATAGTTGTACAGAAAAGGACAATTCAGTATGTTCCTGCTCAGTATTTATTAATGTGGGAGGGGATATTAACTAAATGGGGCTTCCTGGGCGGTAAAGCTAGTGGTTAAGAACCTTCCTGCCAGTGCAGGGGATGATACGAGATGCAGGTTTTATCCCTGGATTAGGAGGATCCCTTGGAGCCGGGCATGGCAACCTACTCCAGTAGTCTTCCCTGAAGAATCTCATGGACAGAGGAGCCTGGCAGGCTACAGTGCATAGAGTCACAGAGTTGGATACGATTGATGTAGTTTAGCTGAGTGACAGAACTGAACTGAACTGAAGTGGTTTAGCACGCACACACGCACGCACAAACACACATTACCTAAATGATATATACTTAGGTTTGACAGACACAGAGAAGGTCCCCACAGTTGTTAAGAATTATTATTGGTCTGGAATAATAATACTTAATTCCTGTAGGAAGCCACTTTCCTCCATTTGAAAAACAAATCAAGTCTTTCCTTACTCTACTCTGATTCCTACCAAGAGCCTGGACTTATGTTACATTTTTATAGGAGAGAAAATGGGACAAATGGGTTGAGGTATTTTTTTTTCTTATATGTGGATTTAATTATATAAAATCTTGCAAAGCTTTTCAAATGAATTACACTCAGTTCTACATTAACAACTTACTTCTCTTGAAAAAACAAAATGAAGTAAAATGTAGATTGCCCAGGAAAAAGAGAGCAAAAGCATCATGCCCTGAGGGTCTTACTTCCAGCAGTCTGACAACTCAGACATTTTCTGATGTGAATGTGTTACAGGAGAAAGCCTGCTGAACAGCGCTTGGGCTTCTAAGTATCTGCATTTTAATAGAGTCCACTTGAAAATCAGACTTTTTTAGACCCCAATAATGGGACTGTAATCATGGGCTGACCTGTGGTTGAGCTAATGTTTTGGATAATAGTCCTCATTTTCCTAGATGATCTTGTCACAGCTGTGGTCTCCTCAAAACTCCAATACTTCTTCTGATCTCTTTTGGCTTATGACTTTTTCCCTGTTTCACTGAGAAAAAGAGAAGCAACCAGATGAGAACAGCCACAAATGTCAACCCCCAACTCCCCACATGACTGCATCCATCACTGTATATCCTGCCTTCCCTCCATTTATCAGAGACGAATGGTCTCTGCTTCCATCTAAGTCCAAGCCCCAGACTTTATCATCCTCTTTCATCAGCTCACTAACATCATTTAACCTCCTCTCTCCTGTATCAATTTGGACCATTTCCATCTGCATACAACTCTGCTACAATTTCACCCATTTTTAAAACAAAAGAAAACAACAACCACAAAAAAACAAGACACCCTCTGTTGACCTTACCTATACTATTCTCTGATTATTGCCATATTCCTCTTTATAGAGAATGTCTCAAAAGAGTTCTCTTTATTCATCATTTCCTCCTCTTCTTTTCTCTTGACCTCATTTGCACACCAAGTTTCATCCCTACCATTCAATGAAATAGCTCTTTTCAAAGTAACCAGTAAATTCTGAGCTCTCTCTTCCTGGACGAAGCTGAGGCATTGCACATAGTTGCTCTCCACTTCTCCTTCATTTTCTTCTCCTGGCTGCTAGGATGCCAAGCTCTTTGGCCATTGCTTGTCTTCTTCGAATCTTCATCTTCATGTCCTCATTAATATTGGTGCTTCACCCTCTGCTGAATCTCTACTCTCCTAGAGATGTCATCTAGTTTCCTGTTTTTAAATCACATCTTTTCACTGCATGTGTATCTCCAAACCAGATCACTCTCCTGAACTCCAGTCTTGCATAACCAACCACCTGCTTGGCATCTTCACACAGTTATTTCAGTCTTCTCGACCTTAACATATCACCTTGAACCTGCTCTTCATATAGCTTTCCCTCTCTCAGTAGATGTCAGATTTATCCTTCCAGCTTCTCAGAGCCAAAACCTTGAAGGCAGGAAAAAGACGACAAAAATAGTACCTATCTCATGGGTCTATTGCATAGATTAAATGAGTCAATATTTGTCAAGAACTTGGAACAGTGCCTTGTATGTAATTAGCCCTATATAAACTTCGCTTAAATAATTAAAATAAATCATCATCTTTGGCTCTTCTCTTTTTCTCACACTATTTATCCCTAGTGGCTCAGATGGTAAAGACTCCATGTGCAATAGAGGAGACTGGGGATCGATCCCTGGGTAGGGAAGATCCCCTGGAGAAGGAAACTGCAACCCACTCCAGTATTCTTGCCTGGAGAATTCTATGGGCAGAGGAGCCTGGCAGACTACAGTCCATGGGGTCACAAAGAATCAGATATGACTGAGCGACTAAGTTTCACACTTTCAAATTTCTGCTAAATAATTAAAATAAATTGTCATCTTTGGCTCTTCTCCGTCTCTCACACCCATTATCTAATCATTAGCTAATCATGTTGGCTCTTCTTTAGAAATAAAATGTATAAAGCATGTTCTCTTCTTGTCTCTCCCATTGCTTACACCCTGATCTAAGCCACCATCACCTCTTGCCTGGATTATTGCAATAATCCCAGCTTCTGTTCCCCAGCTTCCACCTCTGTCCTACTGCAGTCAGCCTCAACACAGCAACCAGAGTAATCGTGTTAAAACAGAAGTCAGATTGTATCACTTCTTTGCTCAAAACCCTTCACTCAGAGTGAAATCACAGGTCTTAAAATGCCCTGCAAGGCCTTTCATGCTCTACAAGCCACACCAAGTCTACGCCTCTGAACTAATCTCTACCATGTACCCTCTCCACTCCATGCCACACCCACTCACATGCCCTTTCTCCTCTTAAATGAATATACTGAAAGTGCTCCTGCCTACAATCCTTTGTATATTGTGTTTTCTCTCTGCCTGGGTTGCTTTTTCCCAAAGGAGCTGCATGATCCCCTCCCTTGCTTCCTACAGATGTTGCTGTTGTTTAGTCGCTCAGTCGTGTCCGACTCTTTGCGACCCCATAGACTATAGCCCGCCAGGCTCCTCTGTTTATGGGATTTTCCAGGCAAGAAAACTGGAATTTCTTTCTCCAGAGGATCTTTCTGAGCTAGGGACTGAACCTGAATCTCCTGCATTGGTAGGTGGATTCTTTACCAATGAGCCACCTGGGAAGTCCACCTGACATGATGCCTGCATTTTAATATAACATTTGTACTAAACCTCATCTTGTTAGAAAAGCTCTGGGCCTCCACTCCACATACAATGGTGACTGCTATCATTCCACTTCTATCATTCCAATTTCTCCTTTTTCTGCTTTGCAAGTTTTCCCAAAGTCCTAACAGACCAAACATCAACAATTATTTGTTTTGTGATTATCTCTCCCGCAACTGCAGACCCCATGAGGGCAAGAACTTTTGAATACAGCTGTGACTCCAATACCTAGAACAGTGCTTGGCACAGAGCAGTTGTTCAATACATATTGGCTGAAGAATTAACAAGTGAAGCCTTATTACTAGGGCAGCTGCTCACTTGCTCCCTCATAAGATTGGCTTTCATGTGCATATAGCCCAAGGAACCCATATTTTGGAAACATTCTGAAACATGAAATCCTTCATATTCCACTTGTGCTAAAGAAAAGAAAAAGATGTATTCCATGAGTGTGTGTTAAAGTTGTCTAAGTACATCTGATAAAGGCTCTCTTCAGCTTGTGAATATCCCACTAACAAATGGCCTGTTTACATAATGCATTTGCCTCTCTCAAACTACCCTGAGTCTTTTGATTAGCAACGAAGCTACAAGTACCAAAAGTACCACCTAGTGGATGAAGGGTTCAGAATCAGAAAAGGGTCAGAAATGAGAAATGGGTACAAGAAGCTGCTTTGAGAAGATAGAATGAATTATAGTGAAGACATGTAATAACTTAAATGCTAGGCTTTAGGTTGTATAGTCTGTGGAATATGGTTAGTTTTTAAAATCTCAATTGAGTAAACCACTAAGGATTGAGCAATCTTAATGAGCTGTGCTCCAAAGAGAACATAATAAGGTACACTTCTTGCTTATAGCATCTTCTACTGATGAGAATTAAATACTAAAAGCATTTTTTAAAATAATAGCTACATAGATAAAATTTTTATGTAATAAAATTTATCTATTATAATTACGCAATTAAATGACTTGCAGCAAATTTAGAGTATCGAGAAAGTATCATGACATTCATAGTTTAGAGAAATTCCCTTCTATTATTTGTGCTAAATTTTTATTAATGAATGGCTGTGATGTTTTGTCAAATGCGTTTACTGCTTCTATTGAGATGATCATGTGGTGCTTGTTTCATATTGTAAGTTGGTTTTCAGATCTTGAACCAACTTTGCATTCTTGTGATAAATCTTACCTTGTCTTCATTTTTTATGTCGCTGGATTCAGTTACACTAAAATTGTCTTAATTATTATTTTGTCCATAATTATAAAGGTCATTGGTCTGTAGTTTTCTTTTCTTGTGAGGTATTTGTTTGACTTTGGTATCAGAGTAATACTGGCCTCATAAAATGAGTTGGGTAGTGTTCCTACTTCTACTTTCTGGAAGATTTTGTGAAGGATTGTATTACTTCTGTAAATATTAGATAGAATATTAGATAGAATTCACCAGTGAAACTCTCTGGACCTGAGTTTGTCTTTGTGGGAAGATTTTTAATTACTAATTTAGTTTCTTTATTTATTATAGATCTATTTCAATTTTCTGTCTCTTCCTGAGTCAGTTTTGGTAATTTGAAACTTTCTCAAAATTTGTCCATCTAACCCTAAGTTGTTGAAATAATGGGCATACAGTTATTCATAAAATTCCCCTTTAATCCTTTCAATTTCTCAAGGAAGAAAATTAGCTTTCAGCCTAAACTCTGCACCATTTTTTATTATGTGCATGCATTATGTTGATATAAAAATGTTTAAGTTTATAGTTTTTTCAACAAGTGAAGAATCAGTGCTTTCTACATGCCTAGTACTAAAATTGTACCAGTCAATATAACCTAGATATTTATCCATTTTTCTTTGAAGAAGTCATGTGTACTAAACAATGAAATAGGTACTGTACTTTACTCCTCTGATATAGAAATAAAATAATTTTCAGTGCTGCCTCATTAAAAAGCATTCTCCTGCTCCCCACAGCTATTTTCACTCCTTTTAAGATGCCAGTGAGTATTAATTCAGAATGCCATTTTTGCATTGGCTTCCTGTGATTGCTGAGTAGTTTCACCAAACCAAAACCAAGGTATCGACAGAGCTGCCCCTCTCCAGAGGCTGTCAGGAAGAGCCCACTCCTTGCCTCTTTCAGCTCCAATGCGTGCCAGCACCCCTTAGCTTGTGGCCACACCACACCAACTGCTGACTCAGTACTCACACTGTCTTCTCTCCTTCTGTGTCAAATGGCCTCCTTCTGTCTCTTATAGGAATGCATGTGATTATGTTTAGGGCCAATCCAGATAATCCAGGATGATCACTCAAGGCTCTTCACTTAATCACATTTGCAGAATCCTTTTTTGCCACATAAAATAACATTCATGGGATCTGGGGATTAGAAAATGGATATCTACTGGGGGTCAGTGATCCATCTCCCAAACTTCAGTTCTTTAGATTTTTAGTCATTGAGTTAACTTCCAATGTCTGTTTAAATGAAGGAACTATCTTTGAGGTGAAAATGAAACTTAAAAATCTAAGTTATTTAGGGCTCAGAATCACTGTGAAATGGAGGAAGAAATGGCAACCCACTTCACTATTCTTGCTTGGAAAATACCATGGACAGAGGAGCCTGGCGGGCTATAGCCCATGAAGTCACGAAGAGTTGGACATGCCTGAGCTACTCAGCGCACCACTGTGAAATTGAAGTATGTGATGGCAGAAAGTGTCCACATTTTTCAGAGCTAAGTATTTTGCTTAATTAGAGTAGCTTCTCCTACTGTTTATACTCTCCCTATCTTATATAATGTTCAACCTCTTTTTACTCATTTAAAATATTTTGTATTTCATTAATGTCTTTAAGTTGGCAAAGGATTAATATAATAAACTGAATAAAATATATCTATAAGAAATTCATGTTTTAATTTATTCTTTGTTAATAAGTACATTGCTCAAGTCCATCACGGTCTTTCTTCAAATGTTAACTTTGTTTTATAAAAAGGTATGTGTTTGACTGTTGTACATATTTGCTTTAAACAACAAGAAATTCTGTGGATATGGAGTCTCTGTTTACCTGTAGTCTGAAAAATGCCTCTAACCACTAGGTGTTTAAAACTTCATCCTTTTACAAGAATAGCATTATGTAATTTTAGCTTTATTAGACACAATCACAGTTCATAATAAAAATCATTTTCTGTCAGATTTTCCTTTCATTAAAAGTTTTGAAAGAAAGAAAGGAGGGAGGAAATAAAGAAAAGAAAGAAAGTGACATAGAAAAAGGAGTATTTAAAGGAGTTTCATAGGTCAACAACCCCAAAACATTTACTTGTTCAAGTCCTTTCATTGACTGGGTCTTCCAGCTTGGTGCCAATGTCCTGGAACAAAGAGAAACCATTGTGGTTAAACAAGTGAGTAACACTGGAGGTTCTCGTCTGGATCTCAGAGGGAGACCTGGTACTCTCTGAAAATATAGAGAAACCACGCCACTTGTAAATTACTGGTTACTGGTTTTTTAAACCAAGTCGTGCCTTCTCTTAATGGATATCTAAGCCCTGGGGACTTATGAGAAAGCCATCTAGCTTTCTCTTCCCTGTTGTGTCTCTGTTCTAGCCATAACAAAATATCTTAACAGTTGGCTTTGAAAGATTAATGTCCCCCATGACTTGTGTATGGATGGCGCTATTCCATTTCAGGTATTAATTTTACAAAAGGGCTTCAAGGAAACATTTGCCTTATTTTGCAACATAGCCCTTCTTGCCTTTCTGAGAAAGAGTTCAACCTTCTAAATATCAAATCTAAAGTAACATGCAATTATAAAAAGTATTGTCCTAACCCAAGCTCAGCTTCTACTCTATGTATCTTCCTTATGTGTGTGTGTATGTACGTATGTCATACGTGGGAATGAGAAACAGAGGCAGGCTTCCTATGACTGCACTGCTTACAAGCACTCCAGTATCCCAAACTCTTTTCCCTGGTCAGATCCCTTTGGGAGCTGACCTCAACTTACCTCCTCACTCCTATCTGGTAGCAGCCTGCCCCTACGGCACTCTGATCAAGATTTCTTCATCTTCTTTCTCTGATTGCCTAACCTCACTGTTGGGTATGAACTCTTGTTGTTCCTCCTGCCTGGAATGCTTTCCCTCAAAAAATCATTGCATGGCTCATTTCTTCTCATTTCTAAGGTCTCAGATCAAATGGTATGTCGCAAAAGAGGTCTTCCCTCATTATCTCAATGTGGCCTTGCCCCTTCACTCTCTCCCAAGACTCTGCTCTTCATAATACTTACTGCTATCTAAAATGTTTTTATTTGCTTATATTTCATTGTCTGTTTCTCCTGCATGAATGTAAGTCTTGTTACTCTTTATACAATCAGCTCCTAGAATAATGACTAACACAAAGTAAGTATTCAATAAACACGTATTAGAGTGTTAAATCTTTTACATTTCCTTTTCCTCTTGCTCTTGCTCTTGTTTCCTCCACCCCGAACCCCAGTGGCTCAGCAGTAAAGAATCTGCCTGCAATGCAGGAGACGTGGCAGGAGACTCAGATTTGACCCCTAGGTCCAGAAGATCCCCTAAAGGAGGAAATGGCAACCCACTCCAGTATTCTTGCCTGGAAAATCCCATGGACAGAGGAGCCTGGTGGGATACAGCTCATGAGGTTGCAAAGACTTGGACACGACGGAGCCACTAAACAACAAACAAGAGGCACAATTATTCTCGAAAAGCTCAGAGCATTCAAAGATCTGTGGATCCAGTTATAATAAAGGCACCTCGGGGCTAAGATCAGTTAAGGGCTTGGAGGGCTAATACCTTAAACACCTGGGGATCTGACAAGGAGAGATAATACCCACCCTTCCACCTACCACATTCCCATCCATCCACTTCAATCTTGGCTGGCTTAGTATAGCCAAGAAACAGCTAGTCACCTCTTCCCTAGAAGATGCTTGGACAATGGAGTACAAAAATAATGATCCAGGCACTATTGGCCACGTCTGGTAGATGAGCTTTGGGACAGCGTGAATAGGCAAGCTGAAATGTTGGTGCGCACTCACACAGCCACATTACAAGCTCCCTGTCCTGATGCCACACTACGAAGGGGTTGCCTGGCTGAGTTACTCCATGTAGGGGCAAGGCTGGGCAGAAGAGCCCGCTGTGGGGACTGCCTCCTTCTGGAGATGTGTTTTTCTTGTCTTGGAGGAGGAGAGCTGAAATGGAAACTTCTAACTAAATAAAATTGAAAGGTGGGTAGCCAGGATAGTGGTGGTCCTGTCTTTCTGCACCAGGCTGAATCACTTTCATTATCGCTCAATTTGAGTTAGGTTAAAAGCAGACAGCTTGTCTCTTCAGTGTTTTTTTTTTCTCCTTTCAGTATCCAAAAGTCTAGAAATTGATATAATTTAAAGTTAATGAAAAGAAAGTTCAGCAGCTGCATCGTATTTCATGCCATTCTTTCCTTGTCCTCGGTCAGGCCTCTCCCAGCTCCCCCCAGCCTTCTGTTGTGTTGCCAAGGGCACCACACAGAGCAGAGGAGCCTGTTCTGAGACCGTGGCAGGCTTCCCCACGGCTGATTTCACATTATTCACTTGCTCAGCAGGAGATAAGGAGGAACCCGGTCCTTTTTTCATGTTGAACAGGTGAAGAATGTTTCTCTTTTGGTGGCATTGACCGATGATGGTGCTTGTTGCTGTTTTACCTACTAACTCCAAAGTCTGATGTGTTTTAGCTTTAAGTTGCATGTTTGATTTATCTGTCAAATGCAGTGGGGAAACACAATCCTGACCGCTTTGGAAAGAGTTTATGCAATTCACCAGCTTACCCAGTCATTGTGGGTGTCGCCTGTTTGCACTGGTGGTTGTACACAAGACAAAGACGAGAAAGCAGAAGCAGTGAAAGTTTCTCCAGCAGCATGGTTCCATTAGCATCACAGAGATTCCTAGATCACTGTTTTTCTCCCTAGCATAACCTGGCCTTCAGAATCTGCTGATGTCAGGCCCATTAACTGCCACTGGAAATTTTCTTTAGCTCCTCTCCTGACTTTTTTGTGTTATGTGATACTTCCTGAGAGATCTACAACAACCCTTCTAAAGGCAAAAAACTGACACAATACTAGAAAGAGTGATGACTTGATGAAGGGGAGAAATATCTCATTATTTGCATACCAAACCTCTTCATGCATCTAAAAGGGCTGGCTCTGAAATCCTGGTTCTCTTTAGAAGTATCAGGACGTAGCTCTGCAGAGGATAAGCCCAGGTTTGAAAAGGGAATCACCAAAGGGACAGGAAGATGACTGGGAAGAAATAACTACTGCTTATTGACAAGGAGCATTTGGAGCTTACTGTTCGTCATTCAGTCGTGCCCATCTCTTTGTGACCCCGTGGACTGTAGCCCACCAGGAGAATTCTGTCCATGGAATTCCCCATGCAAGAAAGGCACAGTGGGTTGCTATTCCCTTCTCCAGGGGATCTTCCCCACCCAGGGATCAAACCCAGGTCTCCCACTCTGCAGGCAGATTCCTTACCATCTGAGCCACAAAGGAAGCCCAGCACTTGCAGCAGTAACTCCAAATAGGAAGACTTGAGGTTGGTGGGACTGTCATTTCTGTTACAGTTCTCATGTCACACTGAGAAAACCCGGTGTATATTAGATACACAGAGGCTTGTTATATTAACCAGCGGCCAGACTTTCATCTAAAAGTTTTGAAGTCTACCAGAAAATTCTCTAAGAAAGCATGCTTTGGAAACTGTTCTCTATTTTGAATGTTAATTGTGAACAAGTATGCCTTGATGGTTAAAGTTGGGTGTAGGGTTAGGAGAAAGGGTAATTACAGGTAATGATAATAATTAACACAGATCGATCCTTTCGAATGTTCTAGGCACCGCTTCCAGCACATTACAGATACAAACTCTTAGAATCTTCACAACAACTCTATGCAGTAGGTGCTCTTATTAATTTTATGGATGAAGGGATGTAGGTATAGAGTAGTTAAGGACTTTTTCCTAAGAGTCTGTAGTTGGTTGTTGTTGTTTAGTCACTAAGGAAGATCCCCTGGAGAAGGAAATGGCAACCCACTTCAGTATTCTTGCCTAGGAATTTCCATGGATAGAGGAGCCTGGTGGACTACAGTCCAGGGGTGGCAAAAGAGTCAGACATGACTTAGCGACTAAACCATATGTCCTGATAAATGGTAGCAAAACCTAGACTTGGACCCTTAGCAATCCAACTCGTTCTGGAGTCTGTGTCTTTAAGTGAGGCCAACAGCAGCTCCTTGGAGGATTCCAGTCTCCAGCTTCATTTCATCAGCACCAAATGCACATTGTCCAGGGGCTGTTTATTCTGCCCCTCAGTGCTCCCCAGCCACTTAGAGTTGCTCCTCTTCAAGCAGGTTCTTGGGTTCCCCTGAATCACTCTTTCCTTTCCTCTGCTTACTCAGGGTCATTGAGGTTGGGAGCACATGAGCAACTTTTATTTTATTACTTTATTTTACAAAAAAAAAAAAAGTGTAGAAAAAATGTCCTGGAATGTATTAGCAAAATGAACATGGGGTTTTCACCTTGTTCCGGAAAAATAAAAAACCACGCTTACTCTCCTTGAGAATATGGAGTGGGGATTTCCAATTTGTTGAAGTCAGAAAGTGTGTCATTGCAGATTCCAATCAAACAGAGAAACATGGCAAAGAGTAAAGAAACAAAATAAAACAGAAAGAACTTATGCCAAAGACAAGTTAAATAGAGAAACGACAGAGAAGTTTAGTAACCTTGAGCAAGGTACTTACCCTCATGTGGCCTCAGCTTGCTTTTCTGTGAAAGGAAACAAGTCGGACAAGAGGCTTCCTTCCAGCTAAAAGGCAATGATGTTAAGATAAAGAAGCAAATGCTAAGGAGACAGGTTTGGGAGTGAACTACAGAAATTGTAAAACATTTTCTCTTCCCTTTTCATATTTTTTCCTTATTACAGTAAAACAAGTGTGCTGAATAACTGATCCTGTAAATAACAAGATTCATTAGTTAAAACCTGAGAGCAAACATTTCTCCTTTTGGATTTATGTCAAGGGTCCTGACTGTACTTGGAAAAAAATGCAAGGTTGTAGAGTGTGGAAGGGAGTATGATCCGGGGGTCAGAGAACAGAAATACTATTTCTAAGAAAAACATTTTAAAATCTGATAATTTCATTAAAACAACAACAAAAAAAAACCCACCTGAAATCTACTCTCGCAAAAGGGTACACGATCCTTCAGTAAATCCTAGGTTTCCATAGAACATAGTGTGAAAAATCCCTGGTGCTGCCCTTTGAGCCCCTCACATGTGTATTCAGTCTGACCTTCCAAGTCTTCTTCATCCAGAACTGCTTTTTGAGGAAAGAATACAAAATACACAGTACAAAACTCTGTGGGCACATATCCTGTCCCCACTCTTAGCCCCGCCCCATTGTACGTCTTTCTCTACGTGAAAATGAAGCTGGGAAAGAGTGAACTTGGGGTAGAAAGGGAAGCACTTTAGAGTCAGGGTTAGTCCTGGGTGGTGGTGGTTTAGTCACTAAGTCGTATGGGACTCTTGGGACCCCACGGACTGTAGCCTGCCAGGCCCCTCTGTCCATGGGATTCTCCAGGCAAGAATACTGGAGTGGGTTGCCATTCCTTCTCCAAGGGGTAGTCCTGGCTATTCCCTATTTCTACAATTATTGGAGGCATGGGTGTGGCTTGGAGTGTCTGCTGGTGGTCAGATTAGATCTCAGTACATCTCTCTTAAATAAAAAGAAGGAACCACCCCCTAATCAAATAGTTCTCTTCTTGTCTGTATTTAATTTCTATTTTTAATGCACAGGCATGCTGTGAATCTAAATCTCATCTATCTCAGCTCTTCAGAGAGCCCAAGATGTCAATTTATAGAACTCTGCATTTATAAACCCATTTATAAGCCTGTGAGGAGGCTTGCATCTTAAGCCCACTCTGGCACCTGCCCATGGTGCCTCTGGGGCCAGCAACATGGCCTGGTAAGAACAGCTTTGAAAAAGTCCTCTGCAGATTTTATCTCTTGGCTTCTAGGGCTGACCTTGGCTATCAAGACATGGATCCAAAAAGCTCAGAGATCCCAGTTTGCTTTGAGCCATCTTACTGTTACACAGAGGTCCCTCCTAGGGCTTTGCCAAGGTCCTGTCCCTATGTGGAGCCTGGTACTGGGCACGGACTCAGAGCTGATGGATGGGGAGGAAGAAAGCAGTTCTTCCAGCTGGGTTTGAAAGAAGAAAGAAGTCACATATAACTGTGCAAACACTTAATTCATAAACCATCCAGCATCTCCAAAGCAGAAATGGTGGTTTCCCTTCCCACTGTGTACTGCCCATGATTGGAAGTTATTTGTGACATTTTTACTCCCTCAAAGCCTACATGAGGCTTTTTTTTTTTTAAATAACCTGGAGTCCTCTATATCTATGGGACTAAAGAGTGGCCCACGGGGTGGCTCTGGGCTCTAAAACTCTTCCTCTGGCCCTGGTACATCATTTCCCAGGTCAGTGAGTCTCAGGCTTCCCAGATGCCAGGACTGCAAAGCCCTGAGTAGAGATCGTGGCTGGGAAATAAACACAACAATATCATCTGAATTGCACTTCAGTGTTTGTAAGGGGCAGAGGGATCACTGAGTATTATTGTTGTTGTTCAGTCGCTAAGTCGTGTCTGACTCTTTGTGACCCTATGAACTGCCACATGCCAGGCTTCCCCGTCCTTCACCATCTCCCAGCGTTTGCTCAAACTCATGTCCGTTGAGTCCATGATGTCATCCAACCATCTCATCCTCTGTTGTCCCCTTCTCCTCCTGCTCTCTATCTTTCCTAGCATCAGGGTCTTTTCCAATGAGTAGGCTCTTTGCACCAGGTGGCCAGAGTATTGGCACTTCAGCTTTAGCATCCATCCTTCCAATGAATATTCAGCATTGATTTCCTTTAGGATTGACTGGTTTGATCTCCTTGGTGAACACCAGGGACTCTCAAGAGTCTTCTTCAGCACCACAGTTCAAAAGTATCAATTCTTCAGTGCTCAGCCTTTTTTGTGATCTGACTCTCATCATCTAAATTGCATTTCCAATGTTTGCAGGGGGCAGGGGGATTATTGTTTTGTACTTAGGCTCCAGAGAACAGAAACTTAATTTGTGTGTTGCTGCACCATGATTTGTTATACGAATTACACGTGCTACCACTGTTTTCCTGTTTCCTGATATTTTCCTAAATTTCAGTTTCTTGTAGTTTATACTCATCAATGGGTTTCCCAGGTGGCACTAGTCATAAAGATCCCTCCTGCCAATGCAGGAGACATAAGAGACAGTTTTGATCCCTGCACTGGGAAGATCCCCTGGAAGAGGGCATAGTAACCCACTCCAGTATTCTTGCCTAGAGAATACCATGGACAGGGGAGCCTGGTGGGCTACAGTCCATAGGATTGCAAAGAGTCAGACATGACTGAAGCAACTTAGCACACATGCACACACTCACCAACTTTATCATCATCAGTTACATAGCATTGACCATAGGCTCCATTCTAAATCTATCACAGACAATCAATTGTTCATTCACTCATTGGTTTAGTCTTCACAAAAACCTTATAATTACCCTTCAGATGAAGAAACAGAGTCAGAGAGGCACAGCAAGGGTATTTGGCTTGCCCAAGGCCACACAATGGAATTCAAACCCAGGCAGCCTAATTTTAGAACCATGCGCTTAATGACTATATATATATATATATATATATATATATATATATATATATATATATATAAAGATGGAGAAGCTCTGTATAGTCAGCAAAAACAAGACCAGGAGCTGACTGTGGCTCAGATCATGAACTCCTTATTGCCAAATTCAGACTTAAATTGAAGAAAGTAGGGAAAACTACTAGACCATTCTGGTATGACCTAAATCAAATCCCTTATGATTATACAGTGGAAGTGAGAGATAGATTTAAGGGACTAGATATGATAGATGGAGTGCCTGATAAACTATGGATGGACGTTCATGACATTGTACAGGAGACAGGGATCAAGACCATCCCCATGGAAAAGAAATGCAGAAAAGCAAAATGGCTCTCTGAGGAGGCCTTACAAATAGCTGTCAAAAGAAGAGAAGTGAAAAGTAAAGGAGAAAAGGAAAGATATAAGCATCTGAATGTACAGTTCTAAAGAATAGCAAGGGGAGATAAGAAAGCCTTCTTCAGAGATCAGTGCAAAGAAATAGAGGAAAACAACAGGACGGGAAAGACTAGAGATCTCTTCAAGAAAATTAGAGATACCAAGGGAACATTTCATGCAAAGATGGGCTTGATAAAGGACAGAAATGGTATGGACCTAACAGAAGCAGAAGATATTAAGAAGAGGTGGCAAGAATACACAGGAAAATTGTACAAAAAAGATCTTCATGACCCAGATAATCATGATGGTGTGATCACTCACCTAGAGCCAGACATCCTGGAATGTGAAGTCAAGTGGGCTTTAGAAAGCATCACTACGAACAAAGCTAGTGGAGGTGATGGAATTCCAGTTGAGCTATTTTAAATCCTGAAGGATGGCGCTGTGAAAGTGCTGCACTCAATATGCCAGCAAGTTTGGAAAACTCAGCAGTGGCCACAGGACTGGAAAAGGTCAGTTTTCATTCCAATTCCAAAGAAAGGCAATGCCAAAGAATGCTCAAACTACCACACAATTGCACTCTCACACCCTAGTAAAGTAATGCTCAAAATTCTCCAAGCCAGGCTTCAGCAATATGTGAACTGTGAACTTCCAGATGTTCAAGCTGGTTTTAGAAAAGGCAGAGGAACCAGAGATCAAATTGCCAACATCTGCTGGATCATGGAAAAACCAAGAGAGTTCCAGAAAAACATCTATTTCTGCTTTATGGACTATGCCAAAGCCTTTGACTGCGTGGATCACAATAAACTGTGGAAAATTCTTCAAGAGATGGGAATACCAGACCACCTGACCTGCCTCTTGAGAAACCTGTATGCAGGTCAGGAAGCAGCAGTTAGAACTGGACATGGAACAGCAGACTGGTTCCAAATAGGGAAAGGAGTACGTCAAATTGTATATTGTCACCCTGCTTATTTAACTTCTATGCAGAGTACATCATGAGAAATGCTGGGTTGGAAGAGGCACAAGCTGAAACCAAGATTGCTGGGAGAAATATCAATAACCTCTGATATGCAGATGACACCACCCTTTTGGCAGAAAGTGAAGAGGAGCTAAAGAGCCTCCTGATGGAAGTGAAAGAGGAGAGTGAAAAGGTTGGCTTAAAGCTCAACATTCAGAAAACGAAGATCACGCATCTGGTCCCATCACTTCATGGGAAGTAGATGGGGAAACAATGGAAGCAGTGTCAGACTTTATTTTTCTGGGCTCTAAAATCACTGCAGATGGTGATTGCAGCCATGAAATTAAAAGATGCTTACTCCTTGGAAGAGAAGTTATGCCCAACCTAGATAGCATATTGAAAAGCAGAGACATTACTTTGCCAACAAAGGTCCGTCTAGTCAAGGCTATGGTTTTTCCAGTGGTCATGTATGGATGTGAAAGTTGGATTGTGAAGAAAGCTGAGTGCCGAAGAATTGATGCTTTGGAACTGTGGTGTTGGAGAAGACTCTTGAAAGTCCCTTGGATTGCAAGGAGATCCAACCAGTCCATCCTAAAGGAGATCAGTCCTGGGTGTTCATTGGAAGGACTGATGCTGAAGCTGAAACTCCAGTACTTTGGCCACCTCATGCGAAGAGTTGACTCATTGGAAAAGACTCTGATGCTGGGAGGGATTGGGGGCAGGAGGAGAAGGGGATGACAGAGGATGAGATGGCTGGATGGCATCACCGACTCGATGCACATGAGTTTGGGTGAACTCCGGGAGTTGGTGATGGACAGGGAGGCCTGGCATGCTGCAATTCATGGGGTCGCAGAGGGGCGGACACAACTGAGCGACTAAACTGAACTGACACACACATATGGCATCTCAAATGCATATAAACACTGAATTCAAAGGGTCCTTAAAATAGCTTTCTGGGATTTCTCAGATCTACTCAAACAGGACTGTATTTTTGCGTATTACTTTAATGCATATACTTAAAATATGTAGTCCAAGCTTAAGAATTTTTTCATTAAGTTTTATTTTTATTGTTACCTTAAAACAACAATTTTATATTTCAAATCCACTCCTATATACTGTTCCTTAACTTCCCTACTGTTGAGTGTCTCCAAAATACCCCAAGCTGGAAGTATTTTTAGCGATAGAAGAGACCAAGAGACAAATAAAAAGGGACAGTGACAACATTAGAAGTCTGTTGGTTTGGTAAATTCCCATGATTTACGGTTGAAAGAATTTTTTTCTTATAGTTCAGATAAGATTATTTAATATTCTGGAAAGATTGGGATTCTACAATTGTCCTTGGTAACCTCTTCCATATCTTGCACATTGATAGTTAGGAATGCCATTCGAATATGTATTTTCATTCCTTCCTAGGCAGCAAGTTAGCATTAGAAAAGAAAATGGATTTATAGTGACACTGGCATTAGCTATGATGAGTTGCCTTGTGAGTTGCTCTTGCAGTACAAGTGGCCCTCATCCACTTCTGGCTGCGAGTTGTATTCAAATAAAACAGAAACAATCTGGCGTTCTCAGTTAAGGTAGACATGAGCTCCACTGGGAACTGGAAACCATAAGAAGCTAACCTTTTTTTCTTATTATTTCAAGGTTGATTGTGATTTTCAAATTATGTGCCCTCAAATTTTTCACTGTAATGCAGGCATGTAGCTCCTGGTTCTTGTAGGGGGTTAGGTTTCAGAGATCCTTGTAACATCACTCTTGTGAAGCCAGAATGGAAACCCTGTTCTGCTCTCAGCTTTTTCTGACTCTATGAGCTGATATGATGAGACATGGAGGCCTATTTGGGCTTCCCAGGTGGCACTGGTGGTATAGAACCTGCATGGCAATGCAGGAAACATGAGAGATGTGGGTTTGATCCTTGTGTCGGGAAGATCCCCTGGAGGAGGGCATGGCAACCCACTCCACTGTTCTTGCTTGGAGAATCCCATGGACAGAGAAACCTAGTAAGCCACAGTCCAGAGGGTCGCAAAGAGTTGGACATGACTGAAATGACTTAGCACGCACATGGAGGCACATTTGCACACAAGACTCGGCACAGCACAGTTTCTTACACATTTAGTTTGGTTGTTCCTGTCCAGAGACACACACACACACTGCACTTGCTGGGCTGGTATCTGGTACAAAGACCTCGAGTAAATGGCGGAGGGTAGCAGGCACAGGGGGAGGCAGCCCCTCACCTCTTCTCTCCAGACTGCCAGGGGACACTTCATGAGGCTGTTGGAGTTGGCTGCACGTCACCAAGTTTAGGGAGGGGTCCCTTCTGAATGCTTTGCTGAGGGCTCCCATGTCACCAAGCAGGGACAGAAATGTACCTCCAACTGAAACTAATCACATATTCATCTCAGGTGAGAAAACATCTTCTGCAGAAATGAGTAAGAGCCTTGAGGGATCCTTGAAAGAAGAAGAGGTCCATGGGGAAGAACAAGCAGGTTGAAGCAGGCTGTCCCCTCTCTCTCTCTCTCCAGCACCCCTTCCCCGGGCGGCTCTGGCAGCAGAACCAGATGTCACCTAATGCCGAGTGTTTTATTCATCCTGGTCTATACCCCTGCCTTACATAGCAAGAGCTCCTTGGCAACACCCTGCAGCAGCTCTTCTCATTTTTAATTGAATCCAAGGAGGTTTTTTTTCTAGAGATACCAGCTTAAACTAATTCCCAATAGGGCTAATCAGGGATTCATAGACAATAAAGATGGAGAAGACCTTACCAATCGGTTTCTGTCATTCTGCTCAGAGGGTTCTCCAGTCTGGGGCAGTGATCACAGTTCTTGGTATTGTGGGCTATTAACAGGAGCCTTGAAATAAATCTGGCTCAGTGAGATAAGAGCAACTGATTTCACTGCCTAGGTATCTCTCCTCCGGTGACCAGAAATACATACACCTTCCATTTTCATCAGTTGTTTATCAAAATCAGATTAGTAAGAGAAGCATCCGACAGAGTTGTTTATGCCTGTCTCAGTCTTGAATTACAAATGACTTTCTTGTGCTGTTTGAGCAAAACACCATGACCTATAGATGAACCAGGCTTTGTATTTCCTGCACCTTGTCCTGAACTTATAATTCCCCAAAGACCACAGTTGTTAAGTCTCACTGGTATTGGGATCGTTGATCTGAGTAAGATAGGTGAGGCTCACTCCTTGGGGACTGTGGCTAGGTGGGTAATAGATTCCATCTTTGTGATAAGTCATAAGTCACGAATGGGTTATTTTGAGCTCTCCCAAGTGGAAGACAATGGAGCATTTAGTAGGTTGTGTGGTTACGTAAGACATCTCTTTCCAAACAAAGAGGAGGCAAGACACCCAGCCAAAGGATTGAGCCCAGGAGGCTGTGTGGTCTGGTGGTTCCAGGGAGAGACGTGGGGCCAGAGCTTCCTGGGTTCAGCTACCAGCCGAGACTCTGACTCAGGGGGAGTGGAGCCAAGGCTCTTGGCTTGAGGCAGAAAGACTGTAAAACCCAAGAGAGAAAACCACAGGTCTGTGCTCAAGGACTCTGGGGGGAAAGCACATTTTGGAAATAAAAATTTAGAAAGAAGATCATCCTGTTAAGTTACAATTTGGGCTTTTTTCAATAAGACATGAGCATTTTTTTCCTGCTTATTGCCTGACACGTTCTCCCCTGGGCATCAGGGTGAAGCCAAGCCAGGCTCCGAGGGTGTTCTATGTAGGATGAATAGAGGAGCCCGGGGTCTGAACGAAGGCAGTCAACCTTGGTGAGTTGTCACAGGCAATGCTCAGGAAGCCTGGCACTAGGGGCAGTGAGGTTCCACATGGATTCTTCCCTTTGCCTCCCCATTCTGTCTTCCACAATAAAGAGCCCTCTGAGATGGTGGGAGGAGAGAGTCCTTCCCACAGACTCTGCATGCTTCCCTTCCATGAGTCTGAGCTGGCGTTTGCTCAGCTGTAACCGGCGGCCGCAGCCTCCACAAACCTACGCGGGTTCCCAAGCCACAGCTGGAGTCAGGGCCCAGGGCAAATGTTCTCCACGTCTCGCAAGCTCTGAAGCTCTGCTTCCTCTGCCCAGACAGAGTAGGTGGCTGCCCACAGGGTTGGGTTGGAAGGACAACCAGGCAGGTCTCCCCTCTTTGGCATCATGCCTCCTTTCTCTGGATCTGAGACATTTTCTGATCTTTAGAAATAGTCTATGTAAATGAAAACCATATTTTCAGGCATCTCTGTGTTTAAAGGAAATCAAACCTGAATATCAACCCTTAATACTCATTGGACGGATTGTTGCTGAAGCTGAAGCTCCAATACTCTGGCCACCTGATGTCAAGAGTCGACTCATTGGGAAAGACCCTGATGCTAGGAAAGATGTAGGGCAGGAAGAGAAGGGGATGACAGAGGATGAGATGGTTGGATGGTATCACTGACTCAATGGACATGAGTTTGAGCAAACTCTGGGAGATGGTGAAGGATAGGGAAGCCTGGTGAGCTGCAGTCCATGAGGTCACTGAACAACTGTATTCAAGGTCTTTACCCAACCCTGCAACACTGCACCCTGCACCAGAGTGAATAACACCTTAGTTGAGTTTCATGGGCATGGGCCAGGACATGAAGGAGGGGCAGGTTTTGCTGTGGGATAGGGTGCGGGTGGGGAGCTGTCTGTTCTCTGGAAGAGTAGAGAGCCCAGGAGAGAGATATACATCTCAGAAGTAGAGGCGGTCTTCTTGTACATTTGACCTAGAGTTGTCAGGTCAACTTCAAAATCTTCAAAATCTGGCAGTGTGAGGGTTGTACCAGGATGGCTGCTCTTACTCTAAGCCAAGCGGGGCCAAGTGGGACCCAGTTTCCCTCTCACAGCCCCCTCATCCAGGGCCCAGATACACTCAAGATGTCTCGCCTCTCTACATCTGTCCAAGGACATGCTCCCAGCTGCTGGATACATAGCCAAGCTCAGTGTCCACAGTGTAAACTTCTCTATAGTAAAATACATAAGTGCGCTCTCTCTTTTCAGTTGTATAACCATCCTTTGGTCACTTTTGTTGCAACCTAAGAAAAAAATTTAATAAAAAATTGGAAATCCACTCTTGCCCATAAAAGTATCTGAGGGAACATTGCCTACTTTGTAAGAATATGTGAATTCTATCCTGAGGGAAAGAGAAGTAAAAATAATCCACTGAAGCTGGTGAGAACTTTAATTCCATAATGTTCAGACTCTGGTTCCTCTACTTCCGACAGTTCACTCTGCTGGCACACCACTTTCACGGGTACTAACAGTCTATTAAACGCGGGCCTTGGAAGATGTGGGCTTCCCAGGTGACGCTAATGGTTAAGAACCCGTTTGCCAATGGAAGAGACATAAGATATGCGGGTTCAATCTCTGGGTCAGGAAGATCCTTTGGAGGAGAGCATAGCAACCCGCTCCAGTATTCTTGCCTGGAGAATCCCATGGACTGAGGAGCCTGGCAGGCTACGGTCCACAAGGTCACAAAGAGTTAGACATGACTGAAACAACTTAGCAGCAGCAGCAGTAGCAGCTAGGAAGATATTGGGAGACGAATCGTAAGATTACAGTCATCTTCTCCGGTCACAAGAGCCATTGCTTCTTTGGTCCTTGAGAGTAATCCTTTTGCTCTCTCCCTGCACACCTGGTTGGGAAGATAATGCACTAAGTTTCTGGGGAGAAGGGTCTGAGTAGAAAGTCAGAGTATACAGAGCACCCCACCCGGAGAGAGGTGTCTTCAATGTGTCCTGGTTCAGAGACCCCAAAGTGCCCCTGGCCTCTCACTCCTCTGTAATTCCTGGCAGCAGCATTTCAGGGACCCCTGCCTCCCTCTCCAGCAGGACTCATGTGGAAGAGGAAGGACCAGCACACGTCCCACAAGTCATCCCATCTTCCTCCCTTGCCCCAGTCAAAAGGTTTTGTTAAACAAAAGGCTTCATTCTCAGTTGAAATCAATTCAATTGAATTGAAATAATTCGATCATTTGAATTATTGCCCTAATATCTGCTTTTCCCCCAAAATAGAGCTGAAGGTATATCCCTCATCTCTTTGATTAAAGGATCTTTCTGATGACCTTTTCAAACAGAAAAAGACTTCCTCTAAGAACCCAGGCTTTGGGAGGAATCAATAAACATGCTCAGCGGTGTGCTTAGTTGCTCAGTCATGCCTGACTCTTTGCAACCCCATGGACTATAGCCCGCCAGGCTCCTTTGTCCATGGAACTCTCCAGGCAAGAATACTGCAGTGGGTAGCCATGCCCTCTACCAGGGGATCTTCCGAACCCAGGTCTCTCTCATTGCAGGCAGATTCTTTACTGTCTGAGCCACCAGGGAAGCCCAAGAATACTAGAGTGGGCAGCCTATCCCTTCTCCAGGGGATCTTCCCTACCCAGGAATTGAACTGGGGTTTCCTGCATTGCAGGCAAATTCTTTACCAGCTGAGCTACCAGGGAAACCTGAATAAACATATATGTGTGTGTGTGTGTGTGTGTGTGTGTGTGTATATATATATATATATTTGTTGCAAAGAAATAGAAGAATGAAATATTGTCTCCAAGCTGGCATCCCCACACATTAGTTTTATTTTCATTTGCTTACAATCTGAATTTTCAATGTGCAGTAGCTGACATTAGTCCTGTACTTCATAAACGCTAACTTATAAAAGATGAATTTGTCAAGTAAAAAAACAATTTATAATAATTTGTCCTGAAGTACAAAGATAGATAGACTGTATCAAGGGAAAAGTAGATTTTTGGCTGTAGGGTTTTAATAATTAAATTCACCACAAGTATGAAGATTTATACAAATGTTTTCCTATCCAGCCTGGAGATTCGCTGATATTTTCTGACTGTACACAAAAATAAAACCTTTTATGATCCTTGAATAAGAATCAGTGATCCACAGAATCAAGCATATTAAAGGTGTTCAACGGTTGGTTTTTAAATAAATGAGGGATTGTATGTTACAACCTAATAAGCAGTAGAGTGATAAAGTATAATACCAATGCTTGATAAAGTTACACTTTAAGAGTTGGGGTTAAACATGCTTCTGTTACATAAAATTCCAAGGGCTATAAAAATCAGGAGAAATGTCTCAGTTTCTACTTCTGCCAGAGAGAAGCGTTGAGAGAAGATGACGCATTCAGGTATATAAACCAACAAAGAGGGATCCCACCAGCAAATGATTCCATGCACATCATGAGTAAGAACTGGTACTATCTTATTTTAACAGCAAAATTTCTGTTTGGTGCCCATTTGATATTATTCCTGGCTTATTAAAAGGAAGTATTAAAAAGAACCCACCTGCCAGTGCAGGAGATGTAAGAGATACAGGCTTGATCCCTGAGTTAGGAAGATACCCTGACGGAGGAAATGGCAACCCACTCCAGTATTCACACCTGGAAAATTCCATGAACAAAGAAGCCTGGCAGGCTACAGTCGTGCATGCTAAGTTGCTTCAGTCGTGTCTGACTCTTTGATACCCCATGGACTGCAGCCCATCAGGCTCCTCTGTCCATGGGATTCTCCAGGCAAGAGCACTGGAGTGTGTTGCTATTTCCTCTTCCAGGCAATCTTCCCAACCCAGGGATCAAACCCATGTCTCTTACATCTCCTCATTATCAGGCAGGTTCTTTACCACTAGTGCCACCTGGGATGATGCAATCGATGGGGTTGCAAAGAGTTGGATATGACTGAAATGACTTAGCATGCATGCATGCGAGGAAGGAGGAAACCAAATATTCATCAAGCCCCTTCTATGAGCCACTTTGCAAAGTGCTGTTTCATCTAACCTTTCCCATGACTCTGTGAGGCAGTTATGTTTTTCTCCACTTTATAGATGAAGAAACAAAACTAAATGCTTTGTCCAAAGTCACACAGCCAGAAAGTGACAAACAGATTTCTAAGCCTAGGACTTGCAGTCTTAGGACTAAGGATAGTAAATCCAGCTCAGAGCGTGTGTCCTAATTATTACCCCTTTCCTTTAGCATTCTACAAGCTGAACTAGCATTTTACAGTTTAATCAACTATTTAAATTGCCTCTGAGTTGGTAAGAAGGAGCCCTTGTCTTCAGGTTTGAAATGGAATAGGCTGTCTGTTTGTATGTATAATTCAGTGTTGAATATGATTGAGCATAGAATACTCGACATGTACCCCATTCTTTTAGGGCAAACTTGGGGCTTCCTAGATGACTCAGTGGTAAAGAATCTGCCTGCCAATGCAGAAGCAGCAGGAGATGTGGGTTCGATCCCTGGGTCAGGAAGATCCTCTGGAGGAAGAAAAGGTAACCCATTGCAGTATTCTTGCTGGAATCTCATAGTCAGAGGAGCCTGGCGGGTTACACTTCATGGGGTTGGAAAGAGTTGGACACAACTGAGCATGCATGTTACTTAACATTTATATGTATAAATGAAGATCAGCATTCCAAGTATCTTTTGCAAAAAAAATTTTTTTCAACTCCCTTTGCCTGGAGAGAATTTACAACCTCGACTTCAACAGTGGCTGTAGCGTACCGAAAGAACATTGGAACAAAGGAGTCAAAATTCATATTGGTACTTGTCTGCTCTAAACCCAGATTTTTGATGTAAACACTAAGATTTTATGTAGACTAGTTCATGTGCAACGTACCATCACTTTAAAATACATTCAAACACAGCATTTTCAGAGATAATGAAAATTTTATTAACAAAGAAAATCTACATTATACACACCCTCTCAAAAACAACCACCTCAAACATGTAAGATACACTTTGGTTTCTACTCACTATACCCTCAACGCCAGAAGAACAAAACCACAGCACCAAAGTACAGACCAATATTTTCAAAGGGACTAATTCTTTGAGATAATAAAATACTAGACAATTAGAAGAACCCATCACAGGCTCATTTCACAGGCTGAGCCACTGAGGCTTTCTCCAAATGAATGTTTCCACTGTGAGTCAATATATGTGGCCATCCGCACTTTGCAACACTACCCTCAATACACATACATCTAAACACACGATTGAGTTCTTTTGAGTACAGTGATAACTGAGTCAGCAAGATTTATAGAAATGTACGGCTACACAGCAACAGTTCAGCAACAGGAGCTAGGAAATGTCTTAAAGGTATGCGTCATGATAGGATGTGATTGGTTTTTCAAGGCAACTTTTAAGTTCATTTCTGATTATCGTTAACTGATCCATCTCTGTCCCTCAGAAACTCCCTTAGATATCCTCTATCCCACCCTTTACTAGACAGACTTATAAACATAGTCCAGATATACTGCATGCCAGAGAGGAAGTACAAGAAGATGAACTGTATCCTGATGCCCCGGATCCAAACAGAAAACACACACATAACGTATCTCGCTGTCAGAACACACTGATGCCTGCAGCTGAAAGGTCCCTCAAAAGAGATCTAATGGAGGTTTAACTCAAGGAGGGAAAAAACTTAGGCCTGTTACTTGACTACAGTTTCCAGGGCCTGGTGTAGCTATATTTTTAGGAATGGCTCCAAGGAGCTGCCTACACAAATTTGGATGAAGCAAGGGAGGCACAGATGGTGGTCACGTGAAAGCACAGACCGATCTCGGGTGGGCTTGGTTACAAAGTCTGCACATTTAGGCTGCTGTATTCCTCCTATTTCAAGTGCTGCCAAGTCCTGGCTGTTCCCCCTCTTTTCAAAGTCTTGATTCATTTAATTCCCCTGAAGGAGGTGGGAGAGGAGGAGGATTGCGCAAATTTTACTGTTGCATGGTTTAGAAGAGACAGTCACCATCTTGGCTCCTTGTCAGATTTTAAATGTAACATTTTGCTAAGTGTAAAGCTCTGTATCTGTTCCTTTTCTGTTGCCATTACTGTAACTTCAATATTTGCAAAACACAACCTCAAAATACTTCAAGTTCAGCCCAAAGCAGTTTGTTATTCATGCAACACAATTCTCACATGTATCAATACAGAGTGAGTTTGCAGCACAGAAATCTTCCCTTTCTTTCCTTTTAAATTTTTTTCATTTTATTTTTAATTCTTGAGCTGAAGCAATTTTTTTTCTTTCTTTAGGGATTTCAGAATGATTCAGTCACACGATAGCAAAATCCTCATTATATATACAACATATATGTGGTGTGTGCTTAGTCACTCAGTCGTGTCTGACTCTTTGTGACCCCATGGACTGTAGCCCACCAGGCTCCTCTATCCATGGAATTCTCCAGGCAAGAATACTGGACTGGGTTACCATTTCCTTCTCCAAAGAATCTTCCCAACCCTGGGACTGAACCTATGTCTCCTGTGTCTCCTGAATTGGCATGCAGATTCTTTACCACTGAGCCCCCTGGGAAGCCCTACATCATATATACATATATATATATATGTCTCCTGATTAGTATCAATTTATCATTATGTCAGTTCTTACTGGTTGCATTATTTAAAAAAAAAAAAAGGAAGCACATAACCTAGAGTTATTCTACCATTTGAAATACCCTGTGAGTTGCTTGTAAAGCATGGAGCACCTTAGTGTTGTGTAGGATTTAATTTTCTGATAGAAAAATTTGTAGTGTTTGCCATAAAAGTTTTTTAAGGTATTCAGAGTGTGCTTCCAAAGATGCTTTATTCATAGTAATTAGCATTAAAGCACTGGTTTCTTATTCTTTAAAAAAGAGCCCACAGAGTATCAATCATTTTCTTTTGTAGGAAACTATCAAAATAAAAAATGGACACAGTTATTGGAACTTTTTAAAAACAGGGCACAAAGTATTTTTCAGGTTGTCACCAAGATGCTTGGTGTTGTGTTGATGTAATTTTTGTGCATGATCAAACCTCTGCTCTTGAGTCATCCACTAAGCCCCCAAGTGTGCATTTTTGGCCTAGCTAGTATGTAGGAAGGTCATTTTTAAAGCAAGTCAATACATAAAAAGGTTTTAACATCTGTTAATCAAGTGTTTTATCTGGAGGGCATAAACTCTATTTATAATCCTCCAACTAAATATTTCCTGTTTTTAAATATTTATTGTATGTAATAATTGACACTTCTGTCACAATCAATGGAATTCAAATGCCTTATAAGGCAAACACAGGAATTATTTTTTAAGGGTAGGATTTAATTATTAGTAAAATATATCTATAGGCAATGTGGAGAAGGAAGCAAATTTAAGCTCAATTATTATCTTGAGTTTCTGCTTTCAACAGAGTAGCCTAATAGAGAAAGTTCTTGGGAACATTTATGCTACATGAACTTGCATCTGAGCTCCTTCCTTAAAACACTGATATTGTTCCAAATTTAATGATAACAATAATTGGGGAGGAAAGTCTCCCACCATAGTGTACTTGTACTCTTTTAAAGTCAATCACTTCAAAACAAAACAAAACCGAAAACTACCCTCCAAGTCAATGGCCCAGTGTTCAAACAAGGACCTCAAAATATTAGTTTAAGGCTCTAGTTGACTGTGCATACAAATCAACACTAGGATTACATATCAAATAGAGTTCCGTGAATGGAACACATCAGCATTACCCAATCTTCCTCAAAAGTGCTTAGCTGCCAAGAGAGAAACTTTATAAAACATCACAAATGTGCTATTTGTATAAACATTTCCCATTACAAATGCTCTTGTTTTTATTTAAATGAGTATTTTTAACCTGAGCTATTAATAAAAAAATTTTTTTCTCCCTTGTAAAGCTTGGCTTTCACAAGGAAGAATCATTGTGCCTCCTCTCTTGTGAGTAATTTCTCCTAATACCGATGGTGCTACCTAAGTACAGCCAGAGCTCATTAAATAGACTTCTGAGCATCGTTATAATTAACAATTAGCTAGAAATTAGTTTTAATGATTTGTTTTAGATGACAGAATAGAAGCATAATGTAATTATTTTTAAGCCTTCTACATCAGGGAAGCCCCATTAAGAACATAGCTACCACCAACTTTCAATTATTGAGAAGCAGACAGTCATCCAAAGCATTCACTAAGTGATCGGCTTACAGACCCAAACTGAGGGAGCAGAGGAGAAAGGCCACCCCAGCCCAGGTGTTTGTAATTATTTAGCGTTTTCACAAAGTGTCGTCCTTTTCTACTCTGCTCTTTTAGGCTGTTTGTATGCCTTGGAGACGTCTCTACCGGGGAAAATAGGACAGAGAGAGTCACCCTGGCTGTTCAGTTCTGCCTCCTGCCTTCCTCCAAAGTGCAGTGACAATCATGGCGGGAAGGGTGAGGGGCTGGAGGAAGAGCCTAGAAAATTTAGCAAGTGGGCCTGAAACTGTCCTAATCAAGCTGGACTAACCGGGAAGAAGATTATATAAGCAATAGATACAGGAGTATTAAGAATAGACTCCAGACTCTAAGGTAGATCTATACCTTTCTCTGTGCTCTGTGGGGTTTTTTTTTTTTAACATCTCAAAGTCAATTTAGATCTTAAGAATTTATTTAAAAAAAATACTAAGGAAACCTGAAAAAATGCTCTTTCATTTCCTGAAAAATAGAAAAATATTCATTTAGAATGGTGAATACTGATTATTGTCAAAAGTTTTTCTTCCTTCCTTCTCTTTCTCTTCTTTAAAAAAAAAAAATCTCAATCAGGCTGCTGTTTGCTCTTCTACCTTTGAGCAAGAATGTTAGACCTTTTGCTGCTGACCTTCGGAAGCTGTCCCGGAGCACATCCTGACACCCACATAAAAGACCTGGTACCTGTGTTTCCACATCACAAAGCAGGCCAACAAGCATACCAAGCCACAGACCAAGTTCAGAATCATCTGGATGAGTAGGAACAGTTTGAAAGTGCCAGTGATGCTGGTACAGTCAGTCACATCCCGGTACACAAAGGTCCTGCTGAGGGGCTCGGAGGAGGGCAGTTTGCACTGGCAGGAGTCAAACGCGGTTCCGCAGGTAAACTGTGCGAGCTGGGCATAGTGGTGAGCGGCGAACGCCACGGCCAGCACACAGACTGTCAGGCCAAGGGCACTCAGCACAAAGTACAAGAGCTGCAAGAAAGCAGAAGAAAGGCTTTCCAGTTACAGAGAATGCTGGATGACTACCGCCAAAGCTAATACAGAAGACTTCTCTCCTAGGAAGCTTCCCCGCTATCCTCAGAAACGTGGTGCCCAAGACGTGACAATGGCTCCTTATGGACTATTAGTGAGCCTTCCTGGAACTCTGATGGTCTTTTCATTTGCCGTGCAGATGGAGGGTGTTTTCATGAATCAAGCCAACAATTTGAGCTTAATCTGGGGCTGTTTGTGTGTGGGTGTAGCAGGCAGCTTAGATGAATCCCAAACACAAGAGCCATCCCTGAAGGACAGACTGTGCTTGTTTTGACCTTAACGATTGCTGACATAAAGACTGCAACAACCCTAGGAGCGGAGAACAAGTTTCTGCAATGCAAACACTGTGTTGGCCAAAACTGGCAATGATTGGTCAACTAGCAACATGTGTTAATAAAAAAACAAGAAACTATGTTCAGTGGCTTGTGTATGTGCTGTTACTTCAGTCATGTCTGACTCTGCAACACCATGGACTGTAGCCTGCCAGACTCTTCTGTCCATGGGATTCTCCAGGCAAGAATACTGGAGTGGGCTGCCATTTCCTTCTCCAGGAGATCTGCCTGGGTCTTTTACATCTCCTGCACTGGCAAGCAGGTTCTTTACCACTAGCATCACATGGGAAGATGCTCAATGGAGTGGTTGCCAAACTATGTCCAGGAATGCCAATATTCCCAGTCAGAGGTAGCTGGGGAAAAAAAAAAAAAAATATATATATATATATATATATATATATGGCTCCAGAAAGTAGGTTACTCAACGTTAGCTTCATTATCTGGTCACCTGTGGTCCCTCTGGCCCCTTGGTCACCAAGGTTCTAAACACCATTAGCCCTAGCCTTGGAATGGAAAAGTCTGGTGAAAGTTCTAACTCTGCTATTAAAGAACCATGGAATCCTTGAACAACTCAGACATTTACCCTAAACCTGAAATATTTTGATCATGAAATTGTGAATACTTGTTGATGTGACTGCTATATAAACCATTTTATAGAACAAGAAATCTTGTGATTGGACTTCCCTCCTGGAATCCTTCCTCTTAATGGTCCAGCCTACTGAGGATCTAGATAAGGAACAGAGTTCCCAGCTTTGGCACTGGTGTTCTGAACTAAGTTCTTAGTGTAAGAGTTGCACACCTGTAATCAAAAGGTGCTCATAGAGCAGTTCTGGTGAATGTGAACTCCTCAAAGGAAGATCAGGCACATCCAGTCCAGGTTCAGATTAAAGTTGATCTGAGGGAGGGGGAGGGAATCTCATGAGGGAGCGGGATTTATATACATATATATATATATATATATATATATATATATATCTTTAAAAGTGTTAGTCACTCAGTCATGTCTGACTCTTTGGACTCTTTGTAGCCCTCCAGGTTCCTCTGTCCGTGGAATTGTCCAGGCAAGAGTGTGTATATATATATATATATATATAGTATATAGTATATATTATAACTGATTTCCATTGTATGGCAGAAACCAACACAACATTGTAAAGCAATTATCCTCCAATTAAAAAATTGCTCTGAAAAGATTATGCCCTCCCCCTTCCTCCAAGTAAATGCAACTCAAAATAAAAACATACATGTAAGATTATAAAATACATGTACATAAGTCCTACAGATAAGTGATTTTCCACACAGGGACAATTTCAAGTCTTAAATATAGAATACTTCCAAATTTATTTTTTCCTTCTTGAATGGGGTATGTGGTATGGTGTGTGTGTGTGGGTGTGGGTGTGTGTGCTGGGGCTCTGTGCATGGATCTGGTTTGCTTGGAAGCTTCGCTGCAGACACAAGAAGAGAATAGACCCTGGTTAAAGCCACTTGGACGTCACGTGGCTGCAGGAGCAAAGAATGCAGGGGTTCTTTGGATCTTCTCAACAAAATCATCTTAAACACACATTCCCTTTTTCATTTTCAAATCATATGAGAAGGACTGTCACATATAACCCACGTTTCTTCACATGTGACACAGTTTATGGAAACCTCTATCCCAGGGACCTAACAAGGATAACCTATGCACAACATGTTTATTCTCTCTTGGAGGAAGGGAACCACAAACACACACAGTGGCACTATTTTAATAAAAATTAAGAGGAACTATTTGATTTGTAATATTGAATGGATGGCCTTGGTTCTGCCTATCCCCCAAATTTTCACTGGGCATATTTTCTAGAAAAATAGGCTAAAATGTATAGATTTATTTTGTGGGGTCATTGAGGCAGAATGTATGAAACATTTTGGGTTGTTTTGAAACATTCAGGCTTGACAACTGATTTCAAGCCCTTGATGCCAAGGACCAGACTAAATTGTGCTGGCCACGTGGCCCGTGCCTGCCGCTAGAAGCTGCGTCTCCAGCGCAGACACAGGGGACTGAGAACAAATTGCTCTGGGAACATGGATACAGCAGAGACTCTACCAGCAGAGAAGGCTTAAATTAAAGGGATAATTTCCCACCCGAGAGTCATCCGCTTCTTTAGAAAGGCCCCAACTAGAGTATTCTTTACACATTTTATCGTCATCAATGGATGGTACCAAGGACGTTTTGTCATAACACACCCACACACACACTCACATATATATCCTTAGAGAATTTCTAGAGCAGCCACTGATGCATTATCTTAAAACAATGACAATAATCCCTTATTCTTGATCTGTAAATTAGTCAAATTGTTGCAAAAACATTTTTTTCTCATAACCATTATGAAAATCCATTTGCTAAAATGAGAGTTTTGTCTCTTTTTAAAAGAGAACTTTTTGGCCTAAAGATCAAAAGATTTGCCAAGACATTTACCAAGTGCACAGCAGGGCTGGATGAGGATTACAGGCATGTGCTGGGGAGCCAGACAGCCTGGGTTAGAATCCTGGTTCTCCCCCCTTAACTATGAACCTTGGGCAAATTAATCAATCCCATGTGTCCCTCTGTTTCTTCATCTAACACTGGCTTCACAGCATTACTCCCAGGATCCAAAGAGTTGATATATGTAACAGGGCTTAGAACAGTGGCCGGTACCCAGTAGCACTATTTAAGTATGTGTGAAATAAACACATTAGTAGACGTGGAAAGAGCTGCCTGTTCTCAGGACTTTTAGGATATCAATCCTACTGACTTTGTCTTCTGTGTCATGTGAGAGTAACAACACATACTTGGCTTGTATAAAAGATGTAAATATTTACACAAATACGGAGAGATTACTCAGTTTTAACCGAGTATCTTAAATATGCTAAAACCCTCAAGAGCACCAATGAAAGCCATGCCCCTCCGCTCCTTTAAATACGAATACATTTTCATTGGTGCACTAGCTCACACATGGTGAGTCTGCTTCTCCCACTGCAGAAAAGCATCGGGCCAAGTAAACAAGAGTGAGCCACAGTATCAAGTTTCTTCTCCATTTCAAGACATAAATATAGACTTGATCGGCCAAAGCCTATGGGCCACTTCTGCAGCGTTATAGCATTTTTCCTTCGCGGCTTTCAACTCAGCCGACAGCAACAAGCTTCTGAGTCAGAATCTGTAATTTAAAATCAAGTGGCTGGTTTTACCTACAAGGCACAAATAAACTATCAATGAAAGTGTTTACGATGACCTTGGGAATGCCAGCGAATATATCTTGCTAGCAGCGCGGCTCCGGCCTCATCTGTCTTGCCGGTAACACGCCGGCGGCCGGCGCAGGACAGCGGGCGGAGGCGGGCGCCCCCTGCAACTTATGTAACCACGGCCCCGCGCTCGCCGCCTCTAATTGGTACCCGGCCGCCGCTTCAGCGTTCAGTTACTTCGGGAGGAGGGCGGTTCGGCTTCAATTTAATTATCTTCCCGATGGCAGGCAGGGTAAGGCCCCTCTGCTCCTCGATGGGCAGGGGGAAGCGGCGGCAGCCAGGGGGCCTCCCGGAGGGCGGTGGGTACTGGGCCATTGCGCCTCCAATACCCTCGTAGGAGAATGTGCCTCCCGAGTGTTTCCGCAAGCACATGAACCAGACACGATTCTGAAAACCATCAAGGTGAGCCCCGAGAAGATAGAGCCACGAGAATAGGCAGGAGGCCCAATCCGCGGCCAGATGGCCCCCCAAGCCCAGGAGCAGAATCCAGGGAGAAGAATGGAAGGATGCTTACGGCGGGGAGTGGGGGGGTAGGGTGTGTGTGTGTGTGTGTGTGTGTGTGTGTGTGTGTGTGTGTGTGGGTGGGTGGGTGGGTGGGTGTTTTGGCCATCTGGGCGTTCAACACAAGGAAATAAATTCTCTCCAAAGTAATAAATGTGTGTGTGTGTGTGTGTGTGTGCGTGTGTGTGTGTGTGTGTGTGTGTTGGCCATCTGGGCGTTCAACACAAGGAAATAAATTCTCTCCAAAGTAATAAAATGGTTTTGCTAGTAAGAAACACCACAGGAAGGTGTGTTTCATCCCCTCTCCTTTAAACGATGAGAAAGAAGCACAAGGGTAGAGTGGCTGTAACCTGTCTTGACTTTGGAAAACCCGGAGATTGACTGAAGCTCATTTTCGACCTGAAGATAATATAGCGGGCACCTTAGAGAGCTGGAAACTAGCATCACGAAAGGTCACATTCAGGAGAAGAGAAAGTGTTTCTGTATTTCTCAATGTCTGTCACAGGTGGGGGAAAAAAAAGATAGCTAATGAGATCTTCCTAGTGGGGACTTCTCAACCTGGCTGACATTAGCAATGCCTTTTTTATTTTATTTATTTGTCCTTACACCTTAAGTGAAGACGTTAGGCTTTAGGGCCTCTTTGAAGATGATGCTGTTGCCTCTATTGTCTCCTGGGATCTTGGGGGAGAGGGAGATGAGGGCAGTTCACAGAAATTGATGAACCTAGCTTAGAACCCTTTTAACCTCATGAACGAAGTTCACATGGTTTAACATATCATTTCTTACTAGGCTCTCTGGCTTTGGAAAAAAACATTACTAAGCCTTGCAGTTTATTCAGACTTCTACTCAAAAAGTAAACAGGGATGATGTCTGCTTAGTCTGGACTTCTTTAAGGAACACCCTCAGACAGAAAAAGTAAAATTTCCAAGTGAGGCATATCCACCAAAATTCTAACTCTATTAATTTTTAAAATAGTATCCATTCAATTTTTAAATTAGATAAGTTACATCTAACTATTGGAGAACACCTCAAAATTGAATAGAAAAACCTACCAGAATGTATCTATAATCCCACCACTCAGAGAAACTATTTTTTTCTCTGTACATAAGAGCTATTTTATTTTTGTATGATCATACCATATATTTTGTGTAGCCAGTTTTTTTGCTAGTCAAAATAATTTGAGTATTTCTTCACTAGTTGATCTTTTACAGTGACTTAAATATATACATATATGTATGTATCAGCACACTGTTTTTTATGTCGATACTAGAATACACTGACATCTTATTTTCTTCATTTTTGTAATTTCCAAATGATATAGTTAACTTACTCTTATGCCTTATGCTTTCTTATTTTAGTGAACTAAAGAGTATCCAGTTTTTGTGTGTTTTCTTGTAGAAGAAAAGTAAACAATGTGAGTGGATACCCCCCACAAAAAAAAAAAAAAACCCACCACTAACATTACAGAAAGCTTTTTGTTCTCTGCTGCAGGAGTCGAAAGAGAATGTAGGAATTGAATTTCTACTAACTCTGATGGCTGAGTGGGGTGTTTATCTCCCTAAACTCTGAAAGGGTGTGTCTGTGTTTCCCTTTGGAGCAGATTCTACTGTGCAGTGAAAATGCTGTGTACTTGAATTGGCTCCAACCAAATGCACCGTCTCTAACAGGAAAAAGACACACACAGGAAAGACACACACACTTGCTACACCAAGCATATCCCAATCTCCCACCTTTGCCCCAGACTCTTGGCACAGATCATTTGGGTGCACCCAATATATTTTTCTCTGTCTCAGTGATCCCACCTACAAGGGGAAATGCACTTAGACTGCTTTGTTATTAAAGCATTCTAAAAACAAAAAGCCCAACATAGGAAAGTGGGCACTGATCTAAGACACCTTTTCCTTAGCCAAGTGTTTTGTTGAACTGACAAATTTTCGATATTCCTTTTAAGGGCATTGGAGGACAGACTTCATATGCTCCATGCAAATCCAGTTCAAGGAAATTAAGACTTACCAAAAAAAAAAAAATCTGCGTTACCTCTGGGGGCTGGATGAATGCCCTCCTAAAACATTTTTTGGCCTGTCTAAAAATCCAATTTCTAGAATAATCAGATATGCAACCCCTTAAAAAGTCCTCCGATTTTGTACTCATGTTTCTTTCTCTGTGACGATAAAAGAGAAAGAAAAATGACAACTTACTTTCATGGCAAACTGGATACATGTCCGTTCATCAACTTGATAGGAGACACAAAGCATAAACAAACCGAGATAGGCCACTAAGCAGACCTGCAACCAAGAACAAGGATGAAAGGATGTTATCAGGGCAGGCTTCCTAATGACATCAATCTCTGTGTCTTTCACCAGTAACATCCTTGTTATCAAGGTGTTCATTTCATTTGCTTATCTTTATGGGATATTTTTCCTCAGCTTGGAATGGAGTTTTAAAAGTAGGAAAGTCCATTTATTTCAATTTAGCCAGTATTTATGAAGTCCTTTTGATGTGCCGGGTGCTATGCAAGGTCCTTCAGTGCATACGATGATGAACAAAACTTCCTCAACCTCAGTAACTGTATAGTCCAGGCCAGGCGACAATAAGTGCACACACTATTCTAAGGCAGGGCATTCTGTGTCAAATGCTATTCAGAGAAGTACAAAAAGAGGAAAAAAAAACCAACAACATTGAGTTGGGCAATTAAAAAAGCCTTTGCTAAAGAGGTGGATTTGAAATGGTTCTTGAAAGGGATGACGATAATAGTAATGATCACTAACTGTCAGTGGATACTTACTTTGTGGCTGGGGCTCTTCTAAGAGTTTTGTGTGGATTTCTTCATGCAATCAGGACAAAACCCTATGAAGTAGGTGCTGTTATGATCCCTGTATTATAAATGAGGGACCAGAAGCACAAAGCTAGTAAGTGCTGGAACCAGACCTTAAATCAGGTAGCTTGGGTGAATCAGTATTGGCAACAGCACAGATATAGGAGTGTGTGTGGAAAGAAGGGTGAACATGTATCCACAGTGGAAATAACACAGTACAGAGCAGGAAAGGTAGGTGGTGAGGTAGACCTGATTTAGCAAAGAGTGGGGCTCCCTTGAGCACTTTTGATCAGGGGAATGACATTTTTCAAGACATGTTTCAGGAAAATGAGCAGTGGGTGTTGGGTGGCTTGGCGGTGAAAACATCAGGATCTTGTTTTACTAATCTAAAAGCAGGATTAATCCATCCAGTGGGCCAGAGCTCAGAGGGTGGTGGACAAAGTCAGAGAAAGAGGTGAGAGGAAAGGTGAAGTAAAAGTAAAATCTGTACATCTTGACTATTGTGTGACTGATGGGTGGACAATGGAATGGGAGAAATAGAAAGCTATCTTCAAGCTCTTGAGTGTTAGTGACCGAAAAAGCAGGGCTGCGCCTGACAGAAAGAAGGCTTCAAGAGGAATGGCAGCTTATAAAACATGATCAATGTTTAAAACAATTTTTAAAATCAAAGCACAGTTAATTTATAATGTTGTGTTAGCTTTAGGTGTACAGCAAAGTGATTCAGATACACACACACACACGCATATATATATATTTCTTTTTTAGGTTCTTTTCTACTATAGGTTATTATAAGACATTGAATATAGTTATTTGTACTATACAGTTGGTCCTTGTTGTTTATCGATTTTATATATAGTGTTTATCTGCTAATCCCAAACTCCTAATTTATCTCCCTCCTCAGACAGTAAAGAATCTGCCTGCAATGCGGGAGACCCAGGTGCAATCCCTGAGTCAGGAAGATCCCCTGGAGAAGGAAATGGCAACCCACTCCAGTATTCTTGCCTGGAAAATCCCATGGGCAAAGAAACCTGGCAGGCTACCATTCATGGGGTCACAAAGAGTCGGACATGACTGAGCAAGTAACATTTTCACTATATATATATGTATCTTTTTAAGATTCTTTTCCATTATAGGTTATTACAAGATACTGTATATAGTTCCCTGTGCTATACAGTAGGTCTTTATTGTTTATCTGTTTTATATATAGCAGTTTGTATCTGCTAATCCCAAACTCTGAATTTATCTCCGCCTCCACCCCCACTATCCCCTCTGGTAACTGTAAGTTTGTTTTCTATATCTGTGAATTTATTTCTGATTTGTAAATAAGGTCATTTATATCATTTCTTAAGAGCCCATATATAAGTGATATCACATGATATTTTGCTTTTTCTGACTTCACTTAATGTGATCATCTCTAGGTCCATCCATTTGTTGCAAATGGCATTATTTTCTTTGTTTCTATAGCTGAATAATGTTCTGGAGAAGAGACTAGTTTGAAAAGGTATGAACTTCAGAGTTCACTGCAGCACTATTTACAGTGGCCAAGACACGGAAGCAACCTTGTGTCCATCAGCAGGTGAGTGGATGAAGAAGACGTGGCACATTAAACGCGTGTGGACAGTGCGCAGTTGTGTCCGACTCTCTGCGACTCCACGGACCAGCCAGGCTCCACTGTCCATGTAATTTTCCAGGCAAGAAGACTGGAGTGGGTTGCCATTTCCTACTCCAGGGGCTCTTCCCGATCCAAGGATCCAAACCACATCTCTTGTGTCTCCTGCACTGGCAGCAGATTCTTTCCCACTGTGCCACCTGGGCTTCCCGACAGGAAACATGCTTGATCTGATTTCCTTTTTAGTGCATTAGAGTTTCTTAACTCTGATTGACAGTTTCTAATCAGAGCATACCTATTCACACTCAACTTTGGAAACCTTAAAATGTTGCTAAGTTCTACTTTAGGATGGAAAACATAAGCAACCAAACTGCGTTTTCCGATAAGCACAGTTTTCCTAGAGACAAAGTTGGAAGTGTGGCTGAGAGTCGCCCAGCAAGTCATCGAATGGCTGGTTTGGCGATATCATAACTCCTACCCCCCAGGGCCAGCTTTGAACCTCAGACCATCTCTGCTAGAGCAGTAGATCTATTTATTTACAAAGCCGACAGCATGTTAAGGTAGAACCTCTATTCCATTCTCCCTTTGATGACAAAATCAGTAAGTATCTTGTGCCCTCATAGATTCCCAAGTTGAGAGTCGGTGAGGTTTCCACTGGGCTGTGAAGCCAAAGCCAAGTCTTCTTTGAGTGCAAGCTGTTTTCAGGGTTTTCTGCCACCAGGACAGGCTGATGGTTAAAGAACACAGATGACATGTCTGGTGGAGAGACAAGCATGTGGGTTGGAGAGGTTTGGGTAGAAAATATAGCAGATAGAACCCAGAAAGGCAGCTTTTCAGCAGAGCATTGACAAATGTGGAGGTAATGATACAGAAATTATTCGTGTAGTCTACAATGTGGCTGTATTTTCAAGTGAGGCATGAAATTCTTTTTCAAAGTTTGTTTTAAAAATATATCTAGGGAAGGAGATTCAAGAGAGAGGGAACATACGTACATCTATGGCTAATTCATGTTGATGTGTGGCAGAAATCAAACCAATATTATAAAGAAATTATCCTTCCATTAAAAATAAATACATTTTTTAAATGTATAAATATATCTAATTGAAGTGTAAATTCGATAAGGCTTATAGGGGCTTACTATGTATTTTTCAAATTAAGAATCTACAGAACTGAAACAATGGAAGAAAGACCTTTTTTTGTTTATTGGCCACAAGCCCAGTGGAGACTTTTAAACTTGCTTCCGTGGGGACTGTCAGACCCTAAGCACATGTCTGGGGTCCTTTGTTAACATCTGTCCACAGGTGCACAGAGTCAGGCTCTCTCCCACGTAACTGCTTTTGTCCCTAGCGGCTGCTGGGAAGTTGGCAACTGCCAAGACTCTCCCCTTTGTCTTTAGGAGAGACACGTTCCAACAATCAAGCCTAACTAACCAGTATCTTAAAAATCTAACTCTGCCTTCCTTGCACAAATTTTTTGACTTCAGTAATATCTACTTCTGTGAAGCCTTAATTTAGCTTGTTTCCAGCAAGAAGTACCACAGGAGCATATACTCTTAGAGTATTTCATTTAGTCATTAGATAGAAGTTTTGTTTTTTTTTTTTTGAGGCCAGACTTTTTTCAACATCTCTAGGAACGGAGTGATAAGAAAAAGTTTCAGCCTTCAAGGAGCTCTCAGTCCAGTGGGGAAAGAGAGTGAAGTTACAATACCATGTAAGTACTAGACTGTGTCTGCTGTAATACATGGAAGGGGTGATTAATCTGAAGGTAACTTGAAGAAACTTGGATGGATTTTAAAAGGTAAGCAGAAATCAAGCATAAGGATGTGAGGAAGAGTAGAGAGAGTAGGAAGAGTAGGAAGAGTAGAGAGAGTACTAGCAGGTATAAAAGCATGGAGAAATACACAGTAAACATCCTCTCCCGTAGTTCCGGCGCAGACGATGGAAGAAGAAAAAGCAAAAGATGAACCTGCAGAGACGGACAGGAAGTAGGTCACAAAGGGTTCATTTCAGTCTAGGACATTTGAAGCAAAGGAGTTATGTGATTGACTTTGCCTTTTAGAATGGTCTTTCTGGCTGTGAAGCATGGATTAGGGGAGGAAGACCAGCTAGAAAGTTGTTCTTATCTACAGAGAAATGGAGCGTGCCTGAGCAGGTAACTGAGAGAAATAGGTGTGTCTGAGTGATGTGAAGGAAGCGGATTTAGGGCTCTGAGAACTAATTATATGTGAGGGCTGAAGGAGAGGGAGGGATCCGTGAGATGCTCAGTTACTGCCATGAGGTGCCAGGTGGATGGAGTTCGCATTTAATAAGTCACATTTAATAAGAGGAAAAGCAGAATGGGAACTGAAATCAGTGAAGCCCACATGAACTCAGAGGTCAGTCACATGGCCCTAGAACTCAGAAAGAGGTCTGAGCTGAAGATAAGCCCTTGAGGCAATGGAAACCATCAGAAATGCTGTTTCACCCAGCGACAGTCTAAGGAAAACAAAAAGAGCCAAAGAAGTTACCCAGTTATGAAGAACCTTTGGATAGTTTGAACAGAAAGTGCCTAAATACACTTCTTAACTTTGGTTGTACCCCATGACATGTCTAAATACTATGAAAATGATCATCCTTTTGGATTTTTAAAAGTTTCAGCTCCTATATCTTGCTGCTGCTACTGCTGCTGCTGCTAAGTCGCTTCAGTCGTGTCCGACTCTGTGCGACCCCATAGACGGCAGCCCACCAGGCTCCCCCGTCCCTGGGATTCTCCAGGCAAGAACACTGGAGTGGGTTGCCATTTCCTTCCCCAATGCATGCAAGTGAAAAGTGAAAGTGAAGTCGCTCAGTCATGTCCGACTCTTAGCGACCCCAGGGACTGCAGCCCACCAGGCTCCTCCATCCATGGGATTTTCCAGGCAAGCGTACTGGAGTGGGGTGTCATTGCCTTCTCTGGCTTCTATATCCTAGTATAGGTTATTTACTATAAAGCCTGGATCGATCCAACATATTTTAACTTCTTGGCTTGATTGGTTCTGGAAGGAGAGTGAGGGAGTTCATTTTCTCACCTACAGCTCTGCATACTAGAACAATGCTTTTTTTTAAAGTTTGTCCAAATTGTTTTAGATAAATGTTAAAACACAAAATGTTATAGATACAATTGAAACCATTATTACACTCCCAGTCCCAAAGATGAACACTCTCCTGAGGTTGATCTGCAACTTTCCTAATAACTTTTCCCATTACCCTCAATTACATACATCTCCATAACAAAACATAGTATCATATTATTTCTTAAATTTGTGTAAGTCTCACCATACTGCAGTATGCTTTTGTAACTTGCTTTTAAATTTATATATTTTTAATTTAAGGATAATTGCTTCACAGTATTATGTTGGTTTCTACCAAACATCAGTATGAATCAGTCATAGAGAACAATACTTCTTTATCAGAGAGTTTGTTGGAGTTTAGAATGCAAGCACCTTATAGAAAAGTAGTATTTATTGAATTGTTCAGTCGCCAAGTCGTGTCCGACTCTTTGTGATCCCGTAGACTGCAGTACTCCAGGCTTCCCTGTCCTTCACTATCTCCTGGAGTTAGGACCCGGCACTGACTGGAGAGGAATCCCGAGAGGCCCCTCGCAACTCGAATGGCGACTTGCCTTTCCTGAGGCCACACGAGCGGGTCCCTGAGGTCCCCGTTGTAACTCGAGAGGAACCTGCCGCAACTGGAGAAAAACCAGGAGGTTCTCCCCTCCAGGCGAGATGAGGCCCTTTTCCACTGCAGCGTCTCGAGGGAAATCACACCTTCCCTCTTGAACCTCGAAAGGGTCCTTCACACCCTTGCTGCAACACAAGAAGTTCCCCGACACACCCGTCTCCACTCGAGTGGAACACTGAGTGTCCCGCCAAACTCAAGAGGAGCCCGTTCCACCCTCCTCTGCATTGGATACTATCTAATCATCTTATCCCCCACCGCCCTCTTCTCCTTTTAGCTTCAATCTTTCCCAGCATCAGGGTCTTTCCTAATGAGTTGGCTCTTCCCAAGGTAGCCAATGTATTGGAGCTTCAGCATCAGTCCTTCCAGTGAATATTCAGGGTTGATTTCCTTTAGGATTTATTGAATAGTTAAAGCTGAAGGCTTTATGACCACAGGGAGCGAAGCAGATTTCTCATACCAGACCAAGAGTCTTGTTTCCTGAGCCAGCAGGACCTGGACATGCCAGGAAGACAGGGTGTTCTGGCTTCCCCAGGTGGGAAAGGGCAAGTTCTTGATCATGAGCAGTGACACTCGCCAGGCCTCTCTGGAACAACATTCTTGGATTCTGAGCAAGGGCTTCCATTAGATACGGGGAGGTGAAGCCATGGAACAGGAAAAAGGCAGTTATGTAAGATTTTCAAGAAGGCGTCCATTGGACCAGGGGCAGACAGGTGGAATCACTGGACAAAATCAGACAGGACCTGGATGGCAATGAGAACACTAGTGCTGAGGGGTTAGCCTCGAAGAGCTTGTCAAGGTCTAGTTCATATACAGATGGAGAGTTACGTTGATAGCAAAAGCTTGAAAGAAACTTTTAATGAATAAAGAAAAAAGCCATCATTTAAAACCTATTCTTGGATGCGTATTTCTGCAGTCTGTTTAGCAAGAAGAGAAAACCTAAGTCCTGAATTTCACATTCTAAAGAGCTTCTTTGTCTGCTCAGAGTGAAGACTGCATCATCTGAATCTTAAATCCATGTCCTGAGTCTTGTCACTCTTGGTCTTTATTTGTGTTATTTGGCCTATTGTACCTGCAGTGGTTCATTTTGAGGGTGGGTTTATTATGAATAAAGAGTGAATGTTGCACCCAGGGTCTTGCAGATTTACCTACATATCATTTTTTCCCCTTTTCATTCTGACATAGCAAGAAGGTATCACCCTAAAACATTTTGTGAGAATTATTGGTATTTACTTTGCTCTGTGTCATATTTATATTCTGGTCTTGTGACATTCACACAACCTCCAATTTATTTGTTTTCTTCTTTTTTGTTGTCGGCAAAGCTGCCTGACAGGGCTATCTGGGGAATATAACCTCCCCTGTCAAATGCCTTTCAAGGTTTCTCTCCTCCTTTCATCCTCCCTTTCATTTGTGTACATGAAATGTGATTCTATTTCTGTAAGTTAATCAGCGTTCACCCTTGTATTTAAAGTACTTTAATTCAGTCAATAGAGTAACAAAATGAACTCTCTTCTCATGTTTGCACAGCCAAGATGATCAACAAGAGATGGAGTAGAACTATAAATGTTTCTCTGGATATTTCTTAAGAGAATTGCTATGGATTTTCACCTATTTAGTAGAATTTAAGGTAGTGTATCAGAAATAATTTGCAACAAATGATAGATATATTGTAATCTGTCAAATGAAGCAGTCTCAAAAGAATTGCTTATGAATACATAGCTTATCAGAGACTTAAATGATATTCAAGAGGACATTTCAGAGAATCTATTAAAAGATATCTATTGGATCAAGATTTCAGAAGAATGGGATAGAATATTTTAGCACAGCTTAAGCATTTTTACTAGATTCTCATTGCAACTCCCTCTGGTAAGAGGTAACCACAAGTCTAAGCTAGTGGTTCAGAGTTACTTGGAGGACTTGGTGAAAACTCCTTTATTTCCAGGATTTCTGACCCAATAGGTCTGGGGCAGAGACCAAGAACCTGCATTTCTAACAAAGAAGACAACACTTTGAGAACAACTGCCTGCCTGCTAAGTTGCTTCAGTCGTGTCTGACTCTTTGCAATCCTATGGACTGGAGCCCACCAGGCTCCTCTGTCCATGGAATTCTCCAGGCAAGAATACTGGAGTGGGTTGCCACTCCCTCCTCCAGGGGGTCTTTCCAACCCAGGAATCGAAACCCCGTCTCCTGCATTGCAGGAGGATTCTTTACTGCTGTACCACCAGGGAAGCCCTGAGAACTGCTAGTCTAAGCTAAAAATGTACTCTTCTAAATGCTGATGCTATGGGGTTTATCTGGATGATTAGGGGTTAGAAGTGATACATTGACTTGTGGAGTTTCCTACAGAAGGGTTGTTTATTACCAGTAGTAATGAGATGTATCGGCAGTTTCCCCATAAATAAATTTAGTCATGGCTATTGTAGCAAAATTCCTTACAATTGGAGGGAAATATGCTTTGTCTTCATTACTACTTGAATATGACCTCATTCTAGAGCCTGTAGCCTTAGTGTGTGTAGTCGATGATTGGGGAGCATCTCTAAGTCATCGCAGTGCGATGTGGCACTCCGCTACTGTTGACAGGCACTGCCTATGGCACTCCAAGCCAGAGTAAAGCAAACATTAAATACTGGACCATCTCTTTAGCAGGGTGCTGGTAAATGATTACCAGCTGCAGGGGTGGAAGCTGCTATTTGCAGCATTTGCTAATTTCCATGGTGGAAATACTGCTACCAGTGCTGATTTAAAGCTACCAATGTGAAGTCACTGAGCACAGAGTTGGGAAGAGATGTACACAATCAGTTTTCACTAGCCCTTTAGCTGTACCCTAGCGCACCCCACATCCCTACTGCACTGTCTGTCCATCAGAAGTGCCCTAGAGCATCCTGTGCTTCCTACCACATTGTATGCCTCCTCTTTGGAAGCATCTGGTTACCAAGTGGGATTAGCTTGTAACTAAAGAGCAAAGTTTGGCACCTGATGCAAAAAGCCGACTCACTGGAAAAGACGCTGATGCTGGGAAAGATTGAGGGCAGCAGGAGAAGGGGACGACAGAGGATGAGATGTTTGGATGGCATCACCGACTCAATGGACATGAGTTTGAGTAAGCTCTAGAAGATGGTGAAGGACAGGGAAGCCTGGCGTGCTGCAGTCCATGGGGTCACAGAGTCAAACATGACTGAGCAACTAAACAGCAACAACAAAGAGTAAAGTTTGACACATTACTTTTTATTAGTTGTTTGGAATCACTGAAACTAGCCTATAGAATCAGTATCAAGGTGCAATAGTATAAAGGTGCAGGGGAATAAGCCAGGGAGAAATCCTAGTACTCATTTCCTAATTTGTGAAAATGGAGTAAGAATTGTGGCGTAAGAATTGAATTGAATAACAATCTCTGAGCTCTTGTTATTCATGACCATGCCAATGTAGGCATCAATCCCCAACTGAGTTGAGCTCAGCAGATTTATTATGGTAGGCACTAGGAAGAAGAGTAAGATAGGGCCTTTGTTTTTTAGAAATTTACAGTTTAATCTCTACTTTGCAGAGAAATTGAGGCTTGGGAAAATTAATCGGCATGGAGAATGTCATTTGACCAGGATAGATCCGGTGTAAGAATGAGCAGCCACAGCAACTCATTTAAACTATAATTTCCTGACTGCTCATCAAAACCTCTCATGCTGGGACTTCCCTGGTGGTCCAATGGTTAAGAATCTGCCTGACAATTCACAGGACCCAAGTTCCATCCCAGATCTGGGAAGATCCCACATGCCTCGGGACAAATAAGCCCGTGTGCCACAACTACTGAACGCAAGCTCTAGACCCCATGAACCACACTACTGAGCCCATGTGCCATAACTCCTGAAGCCTATGTACCTACAGCTGTGCCCCACAATAAAAGAAGCCACCAAAATGAGAAGCCCATGCCCTGCAGCTAGAGAGTAAGCCTCTGCTTCTTGCAACTAAAGCCCATGCACAGCAACAAAGACCCAGTGTAGCCAAAAATTAATCAATTAACTAACTAATTTAAAAATGCTCATGCATTCCATAATATAAGGGACATTGAATCAACTGTGATTTTTTTTTCCTGCTGTGCCTTAGTTTTTAAAGACAACAAAGTGTTTTCTGTTAATCAGATAGGCTGTAAATATGGTAGAATGATGAAGTTATCCACTCTCCACATTTGTTATTATTTTAAATTGCATTTTAAGGTAAAGGCAAGATAAAAGGACTAAAAACTACTCCAATCAGATGAGATGAGAAAGGTAAAAATAACTCAAAAGCATGAACATCAAGTTACAGTTCATTCAACAAGTGATTACTGCTTCTTTAGTTTTGTTAAAATCAAGTCTAGAACTATAATCAAGGAGACAGTGCTGCATAGTGGAACAAATGTGGACTCTAGAGTCTGAATCTTGACCTTGCCACTTTGCACCTAAAAGATCTTGACCAAAATTATAGCTTCTTAGCCTTGGTTTTGTTATCTGTGAGATGCAAATAATACTGCCTTCTTTTGATGGTCAATTAAATAATTAATGATAATGTAAGTAAGGGACTAGGATAATATCTTCACAAATGGATAATAACTTCTAGTGGTTACTACCATAATTATTATTGCAAGTAGAGTCACTCGTACATTTATTACAGTAAGCCAAATTTAGAGTATATTTCAGGGATCAGAAATGTATTACCAACTTAAGCAGGTTTAGAACTGAAAACACATGTACTGTCTTGGTTACAAATATGAAAATATTTTTTATTAGTGCCAGTGGATACTTGGTGCAATCTTTATGTAAGAAAAACTAATTAATAAGTCTAGATTGTTTGACATTTTAATGCTAATATTGAGCAGTTTTACGTGCCAGGCATTAAACTAAGAACTCTTTGTAAATTATCTTCTTTGGTATCGTAAAATATCCTTGAGATAGTTGCTGTTATTACCCCATTTAAACTAAAGTTCAGAATGGTTTTATGCTCAAGGTCATATAGCAAATACAGAACTCAAGGCTGTATGTGGTCAGGAGTACAGAGCCTGACTCTTAACCATTATACATCCTGGCTGCCTCTCTTTGGAGGACTCTAGACAGCCCTATAAGAGAAGGAGAGCTGCAGAGATTTAGAAAACATTCCATCATCTGCTCTTCTCCTTGTGGGAGGGCAGGAAGCCCTGCTCCTGAGGCATTGTGTAAAGATCAGTCTTTGAAATCCAGACTCTGTCTAAGCTGGGGGATGAGGACGCAGTCATTGAGACTCAATCTCATCATGTATAAAACAGAAAATAAAACTTCCTTTATAATTTAAGGGTCATAAATAATGTGCCCAGAAGGGTAGTAGGTATTATCTTTTCCATCTCATATGACCTCAAACTGTGCCAGTGCAACTTACTCTGAAATTTGAGCTGAAATGAATGATATAAATAGATGTAGCCCTCTATCACATCTTAGAAATAATCTCATTCTCTTCATTTAATAAGTGTTCACTGTGTATCTACCATGTGCTAGAAAGTCTTTGAGGCTCTGGAGATACTAGAGGCTCCAGAGGCTCTGGAGAGTTAAGAGAAGAGGCAAAAATTGCTGCTTTGATAGAGCCAATGTTTTAAAGTGGAGAGGCAGACCTTAACAAGTGAATTAAGCAGAAATATAACGTGTTGAGGCTTCCCTGATGGTCCAGTGGCTGAGACTCTGGATCCCAATGCAGGGGGCCTGGGTTCGATCCCTGATCAGGGAAGTATATCCCACATGCCACAACTAAGGATCCTACATGCAGCAAATAAGATCTGGTGCAGCCAAATAAATAAATATATATATTTTAAAGAAATGTAATGTGTCAGTCATTGAGAAGAGCTATGGAGAGCATAGCACTTAACATCATGGCTTCTTTTTCACACAAACATGACATATAGTAATCAGCAAAAATAAATAAATCCTTAAAGTGATATGTTCTCCCTAAAAATGAATTGGTAATACCCAGCAATTCCTTAAGACAAGATGGTAAACTCTAGGTTGTTTCTTATGAGAATCTCAATGATTATTATTTCAACAACATGTATCCACTCTAAGTTAGCTAAGACTTCACAGGCTCCCAGAGAATGGACAACAGAGGATAACTACATAAAGGTTTAGAGCAAAATCAGCTGCATCTAAATGGCAGAAACTGGGTCAGTATATCTTAGCTCTGGATCTGACAGAGCGGGATTCAAAAGCCACCTCCATCACTTTTTAGCTTTCAGTCTCAGACAGGTAACCTCTTTGAGCCTCAGTTGCATCATCTTGGGATGATAACCACAGTACCTACTTCATAAATTGCTGTGAAGATTATATAAGACAGCATGTGTAAAAGGTTTATTATAGTACCAGCACACATGAAGCAGTCAATACTTGTTTGTCAAATACATAAATGAATAAATGAATCCATTCATTGAGAGATTTGGGCTACTTTTGCTTTCATAGCAAAGACCTACTTTTCAAAAATCTTTCTAATAATGTGACCTAAATAGCTTGCAAAGACCTAAGAATTATAAAACCTCTTTCTCTATTTCTTTTCTTTTGTGCTACAATCTAAATATTTATTATGTACTACTCAGGAAGTGCCAATCCTGGTAACCATGTGGAGCTGTATATGTTTCTCTGATTACACTATTATGGTTTTACAAAGATAAGCATTTAATTTCTGAAAAAAAAAAATGCCATGTCGTTAAAAATATTTTCTATCCATAATAAATCCAAAATTAATGTTACTTTTTAAAAAAAGCAAAATTGTTTCAGCCAAACTTAGTGTGCAGATATTAATAGGAAGTTCCAAAACTGATAGGCATGTAAAAGTAAAGGTTCCAAATTAACCAGAATTTATGGCAGAACTGAACATCAGGATGAGAGGAGAACATACTTATGGTCAATTAATGTACAACAGAGGCAAGAATATACAGTGGAGAAAAGACAGTCTCTTCAATAAGTGGTGCCAGGAAAACTGGACAGTTCCACATAAAAGAATCAAATTAGAATACCCTCTAACACTGCATACAAAAATAAACTGAAAATATTAAAGACCTAAATGTAAGACCAGAAACCATAAAACTCCTAGAGGAAAACATAGGCAGAACACTCTTTGACATAAATCATAGCAATATTTTTTTGGATCTGTCTCCTAAAGCAAAAAAAAAAAAATAAATAAAAGCAAAAATAAACAAATGGCGCCTAATTAAACTTAAAAGCTTTTGCACAGCAAGGAAACCACTGACAAAATGAAAAGACAACCTGCTTAATGGGAGAAAATACTTGCAAATGATATGACTAATAAGGGGTTAATATCCAAAATGTATAAACAGCTCATAAAACTTAACATTAAAAAAAAAAAAAACAATTTAAACATGGGCAGAAGACCTAAATAGACATTTTTCCAAAGAGGAAATGCAGATGGCCAAGAGGCACATTGAAAGATGCTCAATGTGGCTAGTCATCAAGGGAATACATATCAAAACCACAGTGATGTATCACCTCACACCTATGGTTGTCGTCAAAGAGAACACAGATACAAATGTTAGCAAGGATATGAAGAAAAGGGAACTCTCCTATACTGTTGGTGGGGATGTAAATTGACACAGTCATTATGGAAAACAGATTGTAGGTTCCTAAAAATAGAACTACCATATGATAAAGCAATTCTACTCCTAGGTATATACACATGAAAAAAAAAAAAAAGAAAAACATGCAGAATACAGGATGCTTGGGGCTGGTGCACTGGGAAGACCCAGAGAGATGGTACGGGGAGGCAGGGGAAAGCGGGGGTCAGGATTGGGAACTCATGTACACCCGTGGCAGATTCATGTTGATGTATGGCAAAACCAATACAGTATTGTAAAGTAAAATAAAGTAAAATTAAAAAATAATAATAATAAAAAGAAAAAACATAATTTGTAAAGATACATGAACCCTAATGTTCATAGCAGCAATATTTTCAAAACAGGCAAGATGTGGAAGCAACCTAAGTGTCCATCAACAGATAAATGGATAAAGCAGATGTGATATGTATATGATATACGTGACTCATATGATAGTGATATATATGATCTATATATGAAGATGTGATATATATATCATATATACATATATAATGGAATACTACTCAGCCATGAAAAAGAATAAAAATTTGCCATTTGCAGTAATATGGATGGACTTGGAGGGTATTATACTAAGTGAATTAAGTCAGACAGAGAAAGACAAATACTATAAACACTTATATATGGAATCTAAATACAATAAACGAGTGAATACAACAAAAAGGAAGCAAACCTACAGATACAGAGAACAAACTACTGGTTACCAATGATGAGATAGGGAGAGGGCAATATAGGGGTAGGAGATTAAAATGTACACACTATTGTGTATGAAATAACATACAAGGATATATTGTACAACACAGGAAATACAGCCAATATTTTATAATAACCATAAATGGAGTATAACCTTTAAAAATTGTGAATCACTATATTACACCTATAACATATAATCACCTATACTTCAGTTTAAAAATTCCAACAAGAAAAAAAAAGATGAGGGGGCAAACTGTAACTATCTGTCTCTAAACACTACAAATATAACTGTATAAGCATTAAAACATAGCACACTATAATTTTGAAAAAATTTTTCTTGGTTTTTATTAAACTAAGCTGGTGGCTCTAGAGGTAAAGAACCTGCCTACCAATGCAGGAGACATAAGAGATCTGTGTTCAATCTCTGGGTCGGGAAGATCCCTGGAGGAGGGTACGGCAGCCCACACCAGTATTCTTGCCTTGGAATCCCATGGACAGAGGAGCCTGGCAGGCTGTGGTCCATAGAGTTGCAGAGTGAGACATGATTGAAGCAACTAAGCACGCAAAATAGCAGCTTCTTTTCTACCACAAATAAAGCTATAGCTAGCAACAACTTTTTATAGCTAGTAACTTTTTTTAAGGAGTGTTTTATTTGGCTGACATATTATTAGGAAGATACTCAATGCCTTTCCACTTGCCTTAGGAATCTACAACCCCAGAACTTCATTGCTCTACTCTTGTTATTTTCATTTTTCCATCACAGTAAAAGTTGTCAATGAAGAGATGTAGTACAGAAATACTCTCTTCATCTAAGGATTAAGTTCCACCTACCCCAGGAAGAGTTTGGGTTATGAAACACATCCCCATCGGTGCATTTCTATGTATTTCTTGGAGGGAACAATTTGTAATCTTTAGTTTGCAAGTCAGATTATTTTTACAAGAAGCTGATAAAGATCCAGGTCAAAATTTCTCAGCAAAGAGGTAATTCTAGATGATGAATTCTCTCAGAGAAAATTATTTTTTTGCAGAGTTTAAAGAGAGAAGACACTTGCTGAACCATACCTAAGCTGAGCTCACCTGTAACATCTCAGTCTTTTTCTTCCCCTTTGTTACTATCATTGTCTTCTGGTCTGAGGAGTTGTTACCTGACAGATCTATGTCTGAATTGCTGTAATTCTATGGACTTTTCATCTATGAGTTTGCAAAGACATTCCAATCGAAGCAAAATGAATGATTTATGTGCTAATAAATTGAAAAAAGCAGGTCTATCATCACCTAGAACTTTCTTTAACCTAGATTGCTTTGGAAAATAAATTGTAGAAGTAAAATTTCTAAGAATTTATGAGACAATTGTTCAGGAAATTATTGCTCTTGCCATTGCCAGCAATGAGAGTGGATTCAACTGATTTGTTGTGATAAAAGATCTGATTGCCTGGCCAAGAAATATGAAGTGTTAAGAAGCACATACCAGACTGAAGTCTTTTGTTTAGTAAAATATATCCTTTCTAATTCCAAGTAATGAGTTTTATCATGATTTGAAGCTATCCAATAACCAGAATTTTATATCTATATCTGTGTTTATTTTGATATTAATATAGCTATATATCTTTATAAATCTCTTATATACAGAAAGATTATATATATGTATAATTTATGATAGGTAGATTTTATACAAGTGTTTAGAAAAAATTTTTAACCAGTGTTACATTATACTTTGCACTGCTGTGGAGGTTAGCCAGATCTGTTGAATCAACACAGAAAGAGTGGGGAGGACAATGTGCTGTTGGGTGACTACCCTGTTTCTTAGCACACATTGTGATTTGCAGATGGTTATATCTGCTATGTTGCTTTAGAAGATGTTAGAAAGCTATCCTGATGGGACTGATAAAGATGAGTTGGAACCTGTGACCAGCAGCTGGACGAAGGGAGCCTGAATCCTCCAAATCCTATGGATATAGTGTGCTTTCCTTGATGTTCCTGCCAAAATAGGGTTGGAAAGCTAGGGAGATCTGCAAGAGATGTGTCAGAACAAAGCTGCTACAATTTCTAAGTTTCAAAAACCTTGCTTGCAAATGACTGCAAATTAGCTCATAATTTTAAAACCAATGAATCTCACAACTGTTTCATTACTTACAGAAAACTGAGAAAAATCCGACAACTATCCTGTGCATGACTTGTCAAACAGACATTCAAGTAGAGTCCATTTTGTTTGGGTCCTATTTTAATACTGCAATGCAGATTTGCACATCTATGCCAAGATACATATTTTATAGGAACTGCTGAGAGCTTTGCAATTACACCCTCAAAAAACTGAATAAGCACAGGGGACTTCCCTGGTGGTCTAGTGTCTAAGACTCTGCACTCCCATGCAGAGGATTTGAGTTTGATCCTTGGTTGAGGAACTAGATCCCACATGTTGCGGGGCAACAAAGCCCATAAGCTGCAACTAGAGAGGCCCACGCACTGCAACTACTGAGCCCACGTGCTCTAGAGCCCGCATGCCACAATTACAGAGAAGCTCCTACATGCTGCAACAAGACCCAACACAGCCAAAGATAAACAAACAAAAGTCTGTAAACGACATTAAAACCTTTTAAAAAAAAGATTGAGTAAGCATGAACAACAAAATTGTTGAGCAATAAAGTTACTTCTTTATCATCCTGGTACTCCTCCTTCAATCATTTTGAATCTAGTATATTCATTCTTCAAAGTCTGTTCAAAGATCCTCTATACTCATTGCCCACTTTGTACACTTTTAGCTCATTTATTCCCCCAAACAAAGTAATAAGAAAAAAAAAATACCCCATTTTATAGAATATTGTAACTTAGGTTAAGAAACTTGCAAAAAAAATCCAAAGAAGATTTTTTTTTTTTAAGCATTAAGAGGTTTCACTTTTACACAGTATTAAGGACAAAATGATAAGAAACTTCTCTCTATAAAACACTTTCAAATGCATTGAGCTTATATAGGCTAAGAGATGGATCTAAGACCATGGCATGAAGGTAGGCCCCTAAATGGCTACACCCTTATAGGACTACAAAATAATTAACCCAGTAGCACTGAAATTCATCAAGAAAATTGTTTTGTCTCAGTCGATGGTGTGGGGTAGAGATTCTGAGGGATTTTAATACTTGCAGAGTCTTGGAACCCATGAAGGTAAGAAAATAGACAGCAACATGAAAGTGATCCTGAGTTTTTTTTTTCAACAAATAAATTGTAAGAGGGAGAGAGAGGGAGAGAAGAAAGAAAGGAAAAAGGCAAAGAAAGAAGAAAAAGGAGAGGGAAAAGGTAAATCTCTGAGTAAAGTGGATGTAAAAAATATATGAACCAATTGCTGTTCATGAATTTTGTTGGGATCCTGATTTCAACAAACTGTGAAGAAATATTCATGAGTTAATCATAAATGTTCAAACTCCGATTTCATCTTGTTAACTTGTTAGGTGTGAGTGCTATTTTGATTATTTTTTAGTCTTCATCTTTTGACTTAGTGGACTATTTATGGATGAAATTACATAATATCCAAGATTTACTTCAAAATTATCCAGTGTGTGATGTGTCGCTGTGGAGAAAGTGCCAGAATAGGCAAATGAAGCAACACGGATCATCTTGTAATAATTATTGAAACTAGATAATGGAATCATAGGGATTCATTATACTATTTTATCTACTTTTGAGTATGTTTGAAAAATTTCCACCATAAATAGGTAAATTTTTTTAAAAAGGCAATTCTTGGATCATGATACCTTTGGGACACTTGGCAAGGCAAACTGTTTGGAAAGGTTACACCACACCAAATTATCACATATAAAGCCTCTTAGAAAATGAACTCACAGACCACTTACACCAAACATATGAAGAACCAATTCATTAGCAAAGGCCAGAAACCACATGCATATAAGTGTGTATGTATGCGCACACACACATTCTCTTTCTCTCCTCTCTCTTTTCCTCTTTCTCAGAATTAAAGCCACATGAATTTCAAATAGCAGAACTGACAAATAGAGCTTATAAAAAGTATATTCAATATAGAACTATACTACTGGTTTACAAGATAATTTTATATTATATATGTGATTTGTAACTATTTTTTACATAACCATCTACCGTGAACATATTTGAATAAATAAACATTTTTCAAAGTACATTCAAGGTAAACAGATGTAAAAGAAGGAACTGAAAATACAAATAAACAACAGGGCACTTCTGAAAATTCCAGGAACATATTAAAAAATCAATAAGAGCAAAATAGGAGCTCTAGAAATGAAAAATAAAATCATTGGAATTAAAAGCTCTTGGAAAAGTAAGAGGCAGATTAAATTCAACTGAAAAGGGGAATATTTAACTAGAGATTAGATATGAAGAAATAACCCAAAATATGGCACAGAGGATACAGGGAGATGAAACTTAACAGAGAGGTTGAAAAATATGGGAAAGAAAACAAGAATGTCCAAATACATCTAAAATAGCATTTCTAGCAAAGCAACTGAAGAGAAGAGGGAGATAATCTTTGGAAGAAATAAATAATGGCTCAATTTTTTTAATTGATGAAAGACACAAAAATCTTAGATTCAGGAAACATACAATAGAACCCACAGATAGGCATACTGTAGTTAAACTACAAAACCCCAAAGAGAGAAAATCAGAAAAGCAACCAGAGGAATGGGGCAGGTTATCTATAAAGGAAAAACAATTCTATACCAAACTGCTTAGCAGCAATAACTGCAGTCAGAAGACAATGAAATGGTATATTTTTTAACGGGAAAAAATAGCTGTTAACCTCAGACTAGTGAACTATTTTATAATCACTATCTTGTATGTGGTTATTAAGTAGATTAAAAATGTTTAATGAAAATGGGAAAACGAGGAGAAACATATTCATCTAACGCTGAGAAATTTGAATACACATCTCTCAGTATGATATTCATATCAAGCTGAAAAATATTAGTAAAGATGTAGACAATTAAACAATGTGGTTAAAAAGCTTGATTGTTAAATGAAATACAGAACCCTAATTTCAAATGAGAGAATTCACATTTTTCCAAGCTAAATGGAACATTTATAAAAAAAAAATTAGTCACATACTAGATCACAAAGTCAGTCTCATATGTCAAAGGATTGATAGTACGAAAACACATGAACTGAGCACAAAGCAATTAATTTGAAATTAATAATCAAAAGATAACCAAAAAGGATATTAGAGAAAATTTCAAATAAATGGTGAGATATTCTTTGCTCACACAGAAAGTACAAACTGAATGAAAATACAAAAGTATTTTTCTTGGAACATGAGAAGCCAAATCTAAAATATATACAGAAGAAAATATAGCTAAGACTCAGGACAATTTTGAAGGAGAATAAGATAGGGGTAGGGATTCCCAGGTGGTGCAGTGGTAAAGAATTTGCCTGCCAATGCAGGAAGCACAGGAGACGCACGTTCGATCCCTGTGTCAACAAGGTTCCCTGGAGTAGGAAATGGCAACCCACCGCAGTATTCCTGCCTGGGAAATCCCATGGACAGAGGAGCCTGGTGGGCTATTGTTTATGGAGTCACACAGAGTTGAACACGTCTGAGTGACTGAGCAAATATGCAGGGAGGAGTAGGGGTGGACTTGCTTCTGCCATCATCTTTATAACAAGATGCATCATAGCGCTACTTTAACTTAGATAGTGTGATATCAACACAGTGACAGACAAAGAAAACAACAAGATTGAAGAGAATCATAGATACACTCCTCAAATCTAATATGGAAACTTGGTAGATGATAAATGGAAACTGCAGGTCAGTGTGAAAGGACTGATTATTGATGGTACTAAGATAATTAACACTCCAAAAATAAAATATGAACACTACCTCACATCCCTATGCAAAAAGTTAGACCACTTAAAGATATAAATACAAAAGCACATTTTCAATGTTTTCAGAAAACACTAGAGAAAAATACCTTTTTGACCTTGAAGTAGGGGGAGATTTCCTTAAATATATCAAAGCATATACCATAAAAAGCTTAATATATGTAAATGCATTAAAATTAAGTATTTTCCACAACAAAACCATCATAAACAAAAGTAAAAGAGATGATACCAACTAGGAGAAGATATTTGCAGCACCTAAAACCACAAACACTAAGTCACAATGATAATAAATCTTATAAAACAATTAGAGAAAAACAACTCACAGAAAATATTCATTGAATAAATAAAGGATAGGAAACACAATTGAGCAGTCAATAAACATATATGTTCAACTCCAGCAGTAATCAGAAAAATATAAATTAAAATAAGATATCATTGCACACAAGTAAGATAGGCAAAAACTATAATTATCTGCTATTTGGCCATAAAAAATAATGAAATTTTGCCACTTGCAACCAAATAAATGAACTTGAACAGCATTATGCAAAGCGAAATAAGTCAAACAGAAAAAGACAAAGGACAAATACTGTATGATATTCCAGTACTCTTAAAGCCTGGAAAATCCTATGGACAGAGGAGCCTGGAATGCTGCAGTCCATGGGGTCGCTGAGGGTCGGACATGATTGAGTGGCTTCACTTTCATGTTTCACGTTCACGCACTGGAGAAGGAAACGGCAACCCACTCCAGTGTTCTTGCCTGGAGAATCCCAGGGACGGGGGAGCCTGGTGGGCTGCCGTCTATGGGGTCGCACAGAGTCGGACACAACTGAAGTGACTTAGCAGCAGCATTGCTTATATGTGGAATCTAACAAATGCAACAAACTAATGAATATAACAAAAAAGAAGCAGACTCATAGAACAAACTAGTGTTTACCAGCGTTCAGGGAGGAGCAGTATGAGATGAGGGGCAATGTTCACTGGAGCACTATTTACAAAAGCTAGGACATGGAAGCAACTTAAATGTCCATTGACAGATGAATAAAGAAAGAAGCTGTGGTACACACAGACAATGGAATATTACTCAGCCATAAAAAGGAATATATTTGAGTCATTTCTAATCAGCTGGATGAACCTAGAGCCTATTATACACAGTGAAGTAAGTCAGAAAGAGAAAAACAAATAAAGAGGGGATGAGAAGCACAAAATATTGGATGTACGATAGGCTCAAGGATGTTGCACAACCCGGGCAATATAGCCAATATTTTGTAATAACTGCAAATGGAAAGAAACTTTTTAAAACTGCACTAACATTTGTTAATTTAAAAAATATAAGTATTTTTTAAGTTAAAATTGTCTGGAAGTAACAAATGTTGGCATGTATATAGAACAGTGGGTGGGACTTCTTACTTACTGGGAGTGTAAATCTATACAACTTTAGGTTTGCAGTACTGATTTGGCAATATCTAGAAAGTTGAAAATGTCTGTAACTGAAGAGCCAGTAATTTAATTCCTAGGAATATTCTTAAAAAACTTTGAAATGTATGTGTAAAGAGCCGTGGAACAGAACATCCACTATGTCACTATATGTAATTGCGAGGAAAAAATTCTCTTTTGAAAGCAACTTAAATTTTCATTAACAGGAGAATGAGTAAGTTAATTGCTGCATACTTGTATAATGAAATATAGTATAGCAAAAATGAATAAATGATATCCATGAATTATTATAAATGACTCAAAAACAATATTTAAAAATGATATTTTGCTATCATTTATATAAAATTTAAAACAGAAAATAATTGTTGGTTATGGATCTATACAAAAAAAGTATGAAAACATGCATAGGCATGATAAATACCAAATTCAAGATATAATCAACAGATTATATCTTCTCCAAACTCTGGAGAAGAAGAGTAAGGCAGGAGAGTATGATTAAGAAAGGAAAGATGCAATTTCAATGTATTGAAACAATATAATTATGACAAAATATTAAAACTTGAGGAATCTGGACAGGAAGTTGCTTTATTATTCTGTCTATGCTATTATATGGGATTCCCATAGCACTAGTGGTAAAGAACCCTCCTGCCAACGCAGGAGACGTAAAGTGGTGAGGGTTTGATCCCTGGGTTGGAAATATTCCCTGGAGGAGGGCATGGTAACCCATTCCAGTATTCTTGCCTGGAGGATCCCATGGACAGAGGAGCCTAGTGGGCTACAATCCATAGGGTTGCAAAGAGTCTGACATGACTGCCGCGGCTTACCATACATACATGCATGCTATTATACAGTTATACCTTTTTATAGTTAAAATCATAGGATTGTATAGAACTGGCCATACTTGTTCAACCTGCACGAAAATAAAAATAACCTAAATTTATTTGAAAATGGTAGAGCTTGGATTGTACCCACATTTGTTTTACTCCAAAACTAGAGGACCTCCTGCAGTCTCAGGCCCCTCTCCTTGTCTTTTCCGATTCTTCTCAGACAGGATTAATCACACCTTCTTCTGTGCCACTTTCTTCAAACACTTGTTTTTTAAACTTATTGCAGTTGATTGTATGTGTGTGTGTGTGTATTCCCCCATACACAGCTCCTGGTGGCAACCTGTATGGCATATGGAAAGACACCAGGAGAATGGCTAAATGTGAAAGGTTTCTGTTTTACAAGTCAGTAGTCTTTCTTTAGGGCTTGCCACGTGCCTCAGTGGTAAAGAACCCAACTGCAATGCACGAGATGCAGGTTCAGTTCCTAGGTGGGAAAGATCCCCTGGAGGAGGGCATGGAAACCCACTGCAGTATTCTTGCCTGAAGAATCCCATGGACAGAGGAGCCTGGCAGGATAGTCCATGGAGTTGGACATGACTTAGTGACTAAACAACAATCTTTCTTTTATAGGCATCTGTTCTGTTGCTTTTCAACCACCTACCTCACGCTTATGGTGACTTACCAGAAGCTAATCATCAATAGGTTCTACAAATACATACTTTTGCAAAGTAATCTATTTTCAAAGAATATAAGAGAAACTAAAATCTGAAACTAAAATGTTTCAGCATTTCTCATGAATCAACACAAGGGTTAGAAGTGTTACATATTTGTGGAAAAAAATAAAGAACAACTCATTTGTTCCATTTCAGGATTTTTCAAGTCCTGAGAAGCGAAAGGAATCTTATAAATGTGGATTTAGCCTATTCCAGAGGTAGAGGGAGGCTTCCCAAGTGGTACTAGTGGTACAGAACCCATCTGCCAATGCAGGAGACATCAGAGACATGGGTTCAATCCCTGGGTTGGGAAGATGCCCTGGAGGAGGGAATGGCAATCTACTGCAATATTCTTGCTTGGAAAATCCCATGGACAGAGGAGCCTGGCAGGCTATGGTCCATAGTGTTGCAAAGAATGGGACATGACTGAAGTGACTTGCACACACATGCAGAGGTATAGAGTTCAGCTGTATTTTATGATACAAGCATAATTAAGTTGGTTCTCAAATTAGGTCCCAGTTTAGAAATGATTGCACAGAAAATTCTACATTAATACTCCTGGGCCCATCTCTCTGAAACAGCACAGTAAATGAAATTTGATGAAATGGTCCAGTATATAGGAATTATACAGTAAATCAATACAAAGTCAATCAAAACTGAAGCATAAATGAGAGAACCATCCTATACAGCCTTTAAAAAACATTATCAGGTGGCTTTTCCAATGAAGAGTAATTTTTACCGAAACAACAACAACAAAACAGGATATAATGGAATGCCAAGTAATATATAGTAACATTACTTCTTTAAAATGTGTTTTGTCCTCTTCATCATGAAGAGGTCAGTGTCCCCAAGCAGCCTGTAGCCTCTCCCGCATTTCCTCTCTTCCCTTCCATGGCAACATGGGTTAGCAAGACACTGAGCTTTTTGTGATGTGTGTGTGAGGACAGGGAGAAGGGGGAGCGAGCCTTCAGGGAGGTCTCCAGGTGGAAAAATTCGTGACGCACTAGATTCAGTGACTGAATGAGAATTGTTTACCGAGAGTTCTCGAACACAATAGTTACGGTTACCTTATGTTCACTTTAAAATTTTTTGCTTGGTCTCAGGGCCCTTAACTCTGAAACCCTCTCATCGTAAGCATCCCAGACAACTTATTCATGAGAGGTTACATGACAAAGCCAGCCGGAGTGGTTTGATCCGTCTATTTCAGCACCTAAGTAGCCAGGCGCATGACAGATATGCATAAACTTCCTGAATGTGGAACATGTATATTAAAACGGTCGAATTCTGCCTTTCATTTGTAGGTGGTCATGGAGAAGTTATTTTGCTTCCATTATGAAGTGTCCACCAGAGGCCTAGCTTGCCCTTTCACTGCCTCCGAAGCTGCACCCCTCCACTGAGACAGGAGGGATGTTCTTCCTGTGTTCTCCCTTCATCCTCCACCCTCCACCAGAAAGGATGAAGGCTGAAATGCTATTTCCCTTATCTTAGAAAATGCCTCCTTACTTTTCCTGGCACAGCTAAATGGCACGGCTAGAAGCCTGATATGTGTGCCACACCTGATACTTTAGAAGGAAGCGGGTGTTGTTTTTTTTCTCCTTAGTAATAAAGCAAAAATCCATTCCTTAGTCAGGGTCTAGTTAACACATTAGCAATTCCTTCTTTTTTTTCTTGTCACCTGTCACTATCTTCTACACAAGAGAGAGGCCTTGGTAACAATCTATCTTAAAGGGATTTTAATGGCTCATTACAGCGAATGCCGAATCAGACACTTTCAAAACAACAGTTGAGTGGGATGCCGCTAAAAGAGCCTCCTTGAGGTTTCTACAGCCTCTCCCAGCCGGGGAGAAGTTGCTCATTTCTGCAACAACAGAAGCAGGCCCAGCGAGCTTCTTCAGCAGAATGTGGGAATGCGATCTGTGAACAGACCATTTGCTTTCTAACAGCCACTTACCGGCCTCATGTCAGAGCGCAGGAAAGACAGCACTGAAACACTCAGATTCATGACTGTGTTAGGCTGTGGATGCGGCTCTAGCAACCTTAGATCAGAGAGCATTGACTTTAAATAAGCTCAAAAATCAAACCAGAGACATTCCAGGATGTCTCTGGAACCATGGCCCTGCCTTTGTTTACTACTTGTTTTGGACTAGGATTGGACCAAAAGGCGGCGAATCAGATGGTTAGTCACTCCTCCAGTCTTTCTCTCTGGGATGGTTGGGGTTTGTGCAGCACAGTTCAGGATTTCTAAGCTGGACAAACAGGATCAGATGAGAAGCCCTGTGTGTGAGCGCTCAGTTGCTCCAGTCTTGTACAATTCTTTGAGACCCTATGGACTGCAGCCCGCCAGGCTCCTCTGTCCATGGGATTCTCCAGGTAAGAATACTGGAGAGAGTTGCCATGCCCTCCTCCGGGGGGAATCTTCCCTACCCAGGGATTGAACTCACATTTCTTGTATTTCCTGGATCACAGGTGGATTCTTTACCACTGAGCCACCGGGGAACCGGGGAGAAGCTCTGACGGCAGACCAAAGCGGGATCCACCAGGGGCTTCGGGCCGGAGGCTGTGACAGCATGAGCCCCCAGGTGGGAGCACCCCCCAGGCTTTATTTTGACCCATTCCACAGAACAAAGACTGTTCGCCTAATTTTCAAAATCGTCATCATAAAATGAAAGCATCAGCTGCATTATTATAAAGACATCATCAGCTACATATTAAAAAGCATCAGCTGTATATTATTCGGGGAAGAGAGCTGGCTTCCCTGAATTCTAGAAAGACCAAGCCTGAGATCACTGCTCCCAGAGGCCAGAGGGCTCATCCAATTGCTGAAAATCTGAGCATACCCCCAAGGCCGGGCTCAGTCCACCATCCTCATTTCCTTGCCTCAGAAGCCAGGGTGTCATGTAGCTAGATCCTGACAGTGACCCACTCCTGGAGCAATATGAAAAGTTAGAGATTTACTAAATGTGAGTACTAAGCTTTAAAAAACTGAGGGGACAAATGAAATGCCTAAGTTACCCTTAGAGTTGTCTGTACCACCTTAATCTACTTAATTTTATTTTTAGTGAAAATTTACACACACACACACACACACACACACAAAACAATTAGTAAAATGCCTTGGAAATACCTTCCTCCATATGTTTCACTACTGGCATGAACCTCAGTCATGCCACCTCACAGCACTGCCAAGTGTCAGCTTACTGGCTCACCATATTCAGACTTCTAGATGTTCCATGAAAGCCATGGGATCTTCATTGAAAAGATGAGAAAACACATTTATGAATCACTGAGGTGGCTGTACAAGTGGATATTCCTCACTGAAAGGGCTATGGATTGAATTATGCCCCCCTTCACCCAATTCCTGTGTTTAAGCCTTCATCCTCAATGTGACTGTATTTGGAGACAGGGCTTTTAGGAGGTAATTAGGGTAAAAGAAGTTAAAAGGTGAGGTCCTAATCCTACAAGACTGGTGATCTTAGAAGAAGAGGAAGAGAAGGATCCCCTGTTCTCTCTTCATACATGAGTCAAAGAAGGACCACATGAGCACAGAGCAGGAAAGAGGCCATCTGCAAGCTAGGAAGACAGCTCCTCACCAGAACCCCACCGTGCTGGGGCAGACTAAGACAGAAAGGAAAATGTATTTTAGTCATTGCTGTACGTGTAAGTTCACATGTAGCAATTTTAAAATCTATCAGGGTGATCAAGTGAGTTGCCTTGCTCAGGCTTCTGACAGTTACTCCTGCCAAGTTTTATCTCATACACTGAGATCCGAGGCAGCATCCAAACCATTTGAAAGAGGACATGCCTCTAAGACACACTTTTATATAGCTGCAAATACTGTTCCCCACATCCATAAGAAGTTCCCCTTCAGCTTATAAACTCATTGTATTAAACCTAGACTTGAATGTTTACAGCCAGTAGTAACTAGAGGGTTACATACGTTATCACAAGGTCTCATCCGACTCTGGATTTTGATGGGCTCTTTTGAGCAACATGTCTCTGGTTTGCCAGGACCTAAGTCCTAAAAGTGAAATATGCTTTGCAGCGAAATGGTGTCTAATTAAAATTTAATGAGTGGATTCCACCCGTATTCTACAGTAACACAGAAACATGCACCCTGAACTCTTCACATGCCTTTGTGTGTATCCTTTAATGTCGAGGGCAGTCCTTCAGGGTGCAGCACAGGCAAGTGGACCCAGGTAAAGAACACCCTTAATAGAAATGTCATGGGCAAGGCGAATTGCAAGAAAAAGTCTAGAAAACATCCATTTCCTTAGACCAAATTGAAAGTAGACATCATAATGGCAATCTAGGAAACTATTAGACCAAATATTAGAAAAACCTATACCACTGCTCTCTTTGTAAAAAGGTAAGGTTGCAAATGTTGACATCTACCATTCAGCCACATCAATCCCAATTTGTCCTAATTTATTCAAGTTAGGGGAATGCAAAATAAATCATATGACTTCTTGTTTCTTTTTTAAATCCTGCAGTCATCTTATAATCTGAAATAAAATATCTCAGTAATTCTAAGTTAACATATTCTGAATATTTTTGAAACTCAGGAGCCCAAAATGGAGTAATAACACACTCCTTATTATTACCTCTCAGTGTTTTTCAGCATTATCAATAAACTTAAAATTCTTCTATTTTGCAAAATACATTTGTAAGTCATTTTTTCAAACCATAGTTTAAAGTGGATATATACAAGTTAAAACAGAAACTCTAATAGTAAGTATGAAATACAGTTCAACTCAACACACATTGGATACCGTCATGTGTCAGAATACATAATGGCCCGATGGACACCTAACAGACTTAAAGAGAATTACCTGCTTTACTTTTTATTTGATCATCCCCAAAGTTTATGCAGGGCTTCCCAGGTGGCACAGTGGTAAAGAATCCACCTGCCAATGTAGGAGACACAAGAGACATGGGTTCGATCCCTGGGTCAGGAAGATCCCCTGGAGTAGGAAATGGCAACCCACTCCAGTGTTCTTGCCTTGAGAATCCCAGGGACGAGGGAGCCTGGTGGGCTGCTGTCTATGGGGTCGCACAGAGTCAGACACGACTGAAGCAACTTAGCAGCAGCAGCAGCAGCAGCAGCAAGACTCTTATTACAATTCATAAGATAAGTTGTATGAATGATATTAAAGAAAAACAATATTCTTCCCTAAAAGCCCTTTTCTTAAACTTTCTAAAGTGATTCATGTAGTATATATCTCAGGGATTTTATTCCAGGTAGACAGGGGTAGGAGGTGGGGTATGTGAGCAATGGAGTAAGAGTGAGGAAAACTAAAACCACAATAAGGCAAATAAGTTCCCACTTTTCATGGGAATATTCCCTACAAGGGCCAAGAGACTAACAAATACTAAACATCCCCATTGGGATGAGAAGCAAGAGTTTGCTCTTATATTGACTTCAGAGTAAAGATGCCAAAGCAAATAAATCACTGTAAGTGAAATACTTTGAAAGGTAAATGGACTTTAAAAATATTTGCCTCGGTTAAATTTTTTAATCGGAAGTATTCATTACTGTCAAATATGATAAGGCCACATGTCCATCAGGATCTCTGGAGATCTCCTCCTAGTATATGATTCATTATTTTTAAACCAATACCTAGCTGGGCAGACATCCCCAACAAATGTTACTGAGTGAAGAAAAATAAGCAAAGATTCAAACATGTCATGCTTATGACCAACCTAGATAACATATTGAAAAGCAGAGCATTACTTTGCCAACAAAGGTCCGTCTAGTCAAGGCTATGGTTTTCCAGTGGTCATGTATGGATGTGAGAGTTGGACTGTGAAGAAGGCTGAGTGCTGAAGAATTGATGCTTTGGAACTGTGGTGTTGGAGAAGACTCTTGAGAGTCCCTTGGACTGCAAGGAGATCCAACCAGTCCATTCTGAAGGCAATCAGCCCTGGGATTTCTTTGGAGGGAATGATGCTGAAGCTGAAACTCCAGTACTCTGGCCACCTCATGAGAGACTCATTGGAAAAGAATCTGATGTTGGGAGGGATTGGGGGCAGGAGGAGAAGGGGATGACAGAGGATGAGATGGCTGGATGGCATCACTGACTCGATGGACGTGAGTCTGAGTGAACTCTGGGAGCTGGTGATGGACAGGGAGGCCTGGCATGCTGCGATTCATGAGGTCACAAAGAGTCAGACACGACTGAGCGACTGAACTGAACTGAAACCAAAATTGTATTAAGTAAAATGGAAGTAAAAGCCCCAAAGTTCTCAGATTTCTTCAATCCACACACAGCTTTTCATCAAGAATAATTCTGGAATGACGACAAACTTGAATGCCTATTCAACAGCTACTCAAACCATTAATAGAATAAAATGCTGCGCAAACTTGGGTTTCCTAGGATCCCTTTCCCCTAGCCAAGTGCATCCTCAAAGACCCTGGTTGACTTTGCATTGTCCCTGTGAAGTGACTTGCAACCCTCAAGCTACATAGAAAAAAATTTAAGAGAAGAATGGCACTCTTACAGGTTATATAGCCTCCATAGTGGCTCCATTCTTTTTTTTTTTTCCTTTTCTTTATGAGAATCTTTTGTAATTGAAGTAAAAAGACTTCAGTCATCTCTCTGATGGAGAATGAGAGGTAAGTAAGAAACAAGTTGTTTTTCTAAAATTTCTTGACATAAATCTCAGATCAGAGAACACCAATGTCTCTTTTATAACTAGAATTTCACTGCATATTCCTCAAGTCACCCAGATCACGAAGAAGTCACGAAGAAGTTGCTTAAGTGAGTTTATCCGTATACTTAGATTGTATCATGGGAATGGTGATACCCAAATCCATAGCAAGCCTTGTTAAAATGAAGGACGTATCATGGTCGGAGGCAACCAATACAAACAGAAATAGAAGAGTGAAGCAGGCCAAGCTGTGGATGAGGACGGTGCCTCAGTCTAGGTGCCGTGCTTGAATTCAGCATACATTCCAGAAGCAGGTTTGACTCTGCCCTATTCGCAGGGAGTGTTGACCTGTACTTTGGACTAGCATGTCTGCTACACAGGGCAAACTTTCAGTATTCCTTGGCGGATATACCAGGCCAGAATCATTCCCTGTTCCTAGGGAAAAATGACCCTGAAGAGGCCCTTTCCCCCCACCCCACCCCCCAAGTTAGTTTTTAGAAACCTCCAGAGAGATTAAGAAAGTTTTTTCAGTTTTTCAGTTCAGTCGCTCAGTCGTGTCATTCAGAAAGTACCAGATTCAACAAATACCGCTAAGACTGCTAACAGTAACTTGGCTGAGATCAGAGAAAGGTGAGATGGCCGAGCTGATACCTCCTTTAGGGTTCAAACTGGTCTTGGAAATGGAGCAAGTCCAAAGTGACTGTTCTTCATGATTAGAGATAAAACAGAGCCACGGCTACTTCCAAGAGTGCTGCTACCAGTGACTGCTCCACTCTTTGCTAATAAAAGGCGCAAACTCACTGAACATGTACCCCAAGTCAGGACTCTAAGTGCAAGAACATGTATTCACTTATCTATTCCTCAGGACAACCCTAAGAGGTAGGTATTATCATTAATATTTGGATTTCATCAATGAAGACACAGAAGCCTGGAGAAGTGAAAGGAACTTGCCTTGACTGAGTTATTCACTTAGACCTATTCAGCGAATAACAGTGAGGGGTGGGAGGTGGGGGGCAGGGTCATCTCCAGGCAGAGTCCTGCTTCTGTACTTTACCATCCTGCCTCCCTGCCTTTTCTCTTCCCTGAAAACTTAGAAGAGCACCCCGGGACCAACCACAGACAGCGTGACAAGGACAACAAGCATGGTGTCTGTGGGAAACAGGGACAAGTTGCCTGCAGCCTTGGCCCAGCTGGGTTGAATTTTTCCTCACCAGGCTCCTCAGGGTCCCTCCTCACTTGTCTCAGGCCATCTCCACTAACTGCTCTGCTCTACATATGCTCTCTGTTGAAAGAGAAGACTACGGATATCACCAGCACAAATATCACTACCAGAAAACTCCACGTGGATCCCAGATCATAACCTAGAAACTTGGAAAGAAAAAAAAACAGAACTGGCTATAGATAACACTCTTTGCAACATACCCAAGGAGCTTCCTGGGCAACTAGGAACATGAGATGCTCCTACAAGCTGCTCAAGAAATTTCAGAGTTGCAAGGTTTGTACACGCCTGTCTTGAACATTAAGACAATTTTTTCCCAGCTAGTCTGCTTTTTTGGTACTGGACTTTTTTAAAGTTGGAGTAAAGAATGGATAGAAAACACATTTGCAAATAATATTCAAAACCACCACCATATGAGAAGCTTCATTCCTTTCTTCTATGAATTCGCCTAGCCTTAAAGAACAGACATATTTTCCCTCTGAGTCTGTTGACAGTCACTGAAGTGACTAAAATACCCAGTATATCTTAGTGAAAAGCTATTTTTAAAATCACTTGATTTAGAAAACTCCAATCATGATAATTTCATGGGACTTCTTAGTACACAAATTAAAAGTTTTAAATTACTCTGCAAGAATTTGAGAGTTCAAATACTCTTAATTAGAAAATACCTGCATCAATGCATATTTAATCAGGTGTTTTTAACATCTGTCCCTGATACAAAATTATTTTGAGGGTTGTTTTGTGAGTTACGGTTCTTCTGGTCAGTAATTACGGTGAGGATGCCACGTGAGACTGGGAGCCGGAAATATGGATCCTTGTCCCTCCTGGCTCTCCCATGCCTCACCTCTGGACTTTGAGAACGTCATTTAACTTCTCTTAGCCTGTTTCCTCATGTCCACAGATGAATAACAGTTCCCACCTCAAAGTGTTGTTCCATAGACCAAATGAAACGATGCAGGTGGAAGAGATTTTAGTGACTCCAAGGAAATATCATATAATATTAAAATTACAAACTAAAGGTAGGAGTGATGGGGCTTATGAGGAAAGCGCAGATGTATTCTGGAGCAGAAAGGTATCAACTTGGCTGATTTGCCAACTCTTGACCTTGGTTCTCTCCGTTGAGAAATGGAAGGATAAGAACTATCCCATAAGACTGATGTGAGGGTTAGAAATAATATGTAGGGTCTCTAGCAGGACAGGCCCAAGTAGGTGCTCAATAAATGGCACCCGTTTCTTATCAGAGAAAACGTTTAATTAAGTTAAAAGTATGCTGTGTGCAAACACAACAGCTGAACGGGGTTCTGCTTGGAACAGTACATCCATTAGCTGGGTCCCAAATAGTCTCCCGCCTCGGCCAGCGCCCTGGGTTTATCCCACTTTAGACTCCAGAGGATTAAGGCTGTGCTTGCTGTATTCGCATTTCCTGCCTTCCACCACGGTTTTCTAAAACTTCCTAATGGAACCTCCGATTTAAAAACTAAAATAAATTCTACCCAATGGGGCCACTCTACGCACAGGATTTTTCCTAACTTGCTTTCACAAGCTGAACTTTTCACTTTTTTGCTAGTCCTGGAGGGAGGAGGGTGGGGTCCGTGGGGCTGATCTGCTGTTGTTACTGAGAATGTTCAAAGTGACCAGAATAAGCAGCCTGGGCCTCGCCTCCCCAGCTCCAGCGCCCGAGGCTCAGGAGTGTCGGAGGCGTTCGGAGCCGCAAGCAGGACAAGGGCACGAGCCCCGCCGCGCCAGGCCTGGGCAGACCTGGTCCGGCGGGACTCGGTCACTGAGCCGCCGCGAGTTAGAGGCTTGTTGCCGGGGAAGGGCGCATGCAGGTGGGTTAGTGGTAACTCCATGCGGCGTGGCATTCCTGTCTGGCAACGCGCTCAGGCAAAACAGACTCGATGCTTACAATGATCCCAGCCCAAAATGGAGTGTCTCTGACTAGCAGGGAGGAGCTGATGCCGGCCATGAGGAAGCCCACCACGGTCACGGCGATGCCCAGCGCCAGCTGCAGCAGCGCGAGCAGCAGCGGGAACCGGCAGCCGCAGCACATCCGGGCCTCCTCCCCGCTCTCCTTGGGGGCCCCCGCGCCCCTCTTCGGCCCCATGTCGTCGGGCCCCGCGGCGTCGGCGGCTGGCGGTCCCCCTTGGCTCCGCGCGCCGCGGCCGGGCCGCTCCCTGCCCATGGCGGCTGCGGGGGCGGCAGCGGCGGGGGCGGCGCGGGGCGGGTCGCGCCGGCCCGGCTCGGCGAGTTACGGAGGCTGAACAAATATGGAAAACATTTGGAGCGACTGGCCGAGCCTCCGAAGGCCACGGGGAGCCCGCGGCGGAGGGGGAGTCGAGGGGGGTCGCCAACTGCCAACGCGCCGGGCAGGACGCAGCGCCCGCAGACTCCGGCAGGGTGGCCTGTCTTTGGACAGGCTGCGTGTGCGCGCGCGTGCGTGTGTATGTGTGCGCACGTGGGGGGTGTGCGTGCATCTGCGCGTCTCTGTGTGGTGTCTGTTTTCCCCACTTCGAACCCCAGGATTTTTTCGCTTTTCTTTTTGTTTTCTGAGAGGTGCAATGCGAGGTGATGAGTGTTTAAATCACTTGAGTTTAATTAGTAGACAATTTAATCCAAAAGAGGCGTTACTAGGCTCCAAGCTGTGAAGTCGTTTCCAGAAGTTAAATTGTTCCCTATTTTCCATCCAAGGCCTGGGCTCTTATTTTTTAAAGTTCTGCGATCCAGCTGACAAATCAAGGCATTTTTCCCATTGAAAATGGTATTTGCTTTTGAAATGACTGTTTATAGAGATTCTCGGCTAATTGGGAACTCTCTCACGTGTATTTGCTTTAAAAAGCCCCTTTAATCGTTTATGCAAAGTCCCCAGCCAGTCTTTGCCAATCTCCAGAATGGTGCCTAGGGGGATTATTATACACCTTGAAAGCTAGAGGATTTCATAACTCTGTCCACATTTGAGATATGTTTAACTCACCTACAGTGTGCTAGAAAAGAAGGATGCTCAAGGTAGATTTGGTCCCTGCCTTAAGTCACCAAACAAATCAATAAAACCAATTATTGTTATTCCCACATAGCTCTCCTCAGTAGCACTTAGAGCAAACTTTAGTAAAACCACTAAGAAATGATCCCATCACTTTGGAGTATTTATATCTACTTTGGTATGGTCATTTTAGCGTTCAGAAAGCTTTATTAAAAACTAAGTGATGTTGCCAGGATGCTAGGATAAAGGCTACTCCTAGATTGTTTGCTATCAGCTAATTTAAAGAAAAATCTAACTCCTTGCTTTGTCTCCAAATAAACTAATCGTCATCAGCTTTTCCTTGGGCACCTTTGAAGGTATTAAATATATTCTTACTTTATGAACTGCAGTGTTTTCCTTATACCTTCTTTCTGGATCAGGCTTCCCAGATGGCTCAGTGGTAAGAGAACTCACTTGCAATGCAGGAGACGTGGGTTCAATCCCTCGGTCTAGAAGATCCCCTGGAGGAGGAGATGGCAACCCACTCCAGTATTCTTGCCTAGAAAATCCCATGGACAGAGGGGCCTGAGGGGCTTCAGTCCCTGGAGTCGCGAAGAGTTGGACTCGACTTAGGGACATGAGAGTCCTTCTGGATCAGTGAGAAAAATATGGTCCATGGAACAAATGCAGTAACTTAAAAAGCAGAAACCAAATTGCACATCCCAGTGGTCTACCTAGAAGCAGGAGAAGCAGCACTCACTCTCACAAGAGCAGCAGTGGGACAGAGGAAAGGTTGCTGTCAGCTTTGGGGCCCTTATGCCATTAGGATTTTTAGTGAGAACAAATGCAAGCTCTTGCTACACCAAGGTACCCACGTGACTTGTGCCTGATTGAGAACAACCCAGATGACCAAGTTTTTCTACATAAACCTAGAAAACTTTTTTAGGAAACTAACTGACTACCTGGAATTAATTATTTGTTCTTAGGGATGATCCAGCTACCAGTTACTGAGTATCTATTCTGTAACAAGCACATGCTAACTACTTTATTTCCTGACTATTACTCCTTACAAACACCGTGTAATTATAGTTTCTTCTTTTAACAATGAAAAAACTGAGTATGGGAGTTATTCACTAACCAGATTATTGAGTATCACATCTAGTTAGGGATGAGTGAGGGGATTATCTGTTTTATTCATTATTCCCTGTAAACAAGCAAGTGGGAGAACTGTTTAAATCATTTGTGATGTGAAACAATTTAATGATCATTGTTGTTTGTCGCCCAGTTGTGTCTGACTCTTTTCGAGCCCATGGACTGCAGCACGCTAGGCCTGTCTTTCCCTCACCATCTCCCCAAGTTTGCCCAAGTTCATGTCTGTTGCTTCGGTGATGCCATCCAGCCATCTTGTCCTCTGATGCCCTCTTCTCCTTCTGCCCTCAATCTTTCCCAGGATCAGGGACTTTCCCAATGAGTCAGCTGTTCGTATCAGATGACCCAAATACTGGAGTTTCAGCTTCAGCATCAGTCCTTCCACTGAGTATTCAGGGTTGACTTCTCTTAAGATTGACTTGTTTGATCTCCTTGCTGTCCAAGGGACTCTCACGAGTCCCTTAATGATCACAGGTAGTATTTTGACTATCACAGAATTCACTATTAGCCTTGAACCTAAGAGTATTTCAGTACATTACAAAAAATATTTTGATCTGCCACCATAATATATATGAGAGTTGATTGAGACCCTTATTTTTATTACTGACTTATAGCTAAATACAAGCTTTATTTGCTGACCATTCTGCTGGGTTATCAGTTAGCTAAGAATATTCTTAACCTTTCCCTCAATATCTTAAATTGGAATAGGTAAACAAAATAATAGGATATTCCTGTAGGTTGGTCTTCTGAGTTTCAGAATTAGTGTGGCTTCCGGTGGCACATAAATTATTATAATGAAGGCTTACTTTTAATTGCCTAGCTGAGACAAGTTATAAGTAGCAGTGAACAACAGCCCAGATAAATTGCAATCCTTCTAGTCTGATTACAACTGCCAAGTTCAGTTTTCAGCTTCCAGTGGAGGAAGGTGGCAGTAGTGTGGGGAGCCTTACACTTGCTCAGATTCTCAACCGAATTCTTGAATCTGTGTCCAATGGGGGCCTGGGCTGTGGCAATACCACAAGGGAGTAGTGATGAGGATGATGTTTTCATTTCATTGATGTTACGTAGTAGAAACAAAGAAGAGGGTGAGAAAGGTTGTCAGAAGGTTAGTAGCTTCCCTGGTGGCTCAGTAGTAAAGAATACTTCCAGTGCAGGAGACACAGATTTGATCCCTGGGTCAGGAGGATCCCCTGAAGAAGGCAATGGCAACCCACTCCAGTATTCTTGCCTGGGAAATCCCATGGACAGAGGAGCCTGGCAGGGTACTTAGTGACTAAAGTGACTAAGTGACTAAACAACTTTAGTCATGACTCAGTGACTAAACAACAACAACAAAGTTATAGAGAGCAATCAAGGCTAAAATGGGATCAAAGGGTCTTTAAAGACAACAACAAGAAAGCTCTTCCTTTAATATGTCCTTCCCATGAGAAAAATCACCATTTCCAGTTCATCATATAGTTTAACAGAAATGAACAGGATTTTTTTAGTATTCATAAATTATAATGTCTCTGTTTTATAGGCTAAGCAATAATCTCTTCAGGTATTTATATTACTGGGGAAAAAAAGGCAAAGTAGAAAGAAATTGTCTTCAGATACTCTATTGGTGCTTCTATTATTCAAAACTGACAGAGATTGTAAATTAGAAATTGCAGGAGGGTAGGTAATATAAGCCTTGAGATTATTTTGATCCTCTGGGGAAAACAACAAAAATAAGCTTAGTATTTCTGTTTTCTGTATTTCAATATTATTTAGACATATTTATGCTTCAGGATTTCAGAACTGGGGAAAAAATTAATGTCATTACAGGAAGTCCTTAGGAAATATTAATACAACTAGAAATAATCCAAATCAACATGATCTTAGATTAACCGAGAACAAAAAGGTTTCATAGGAGAAATTATTACAGTTTCAAGGTCTGTGTCAAGTTTCTTTAGTATGTAATGAATTCTATTTTAAATATTCAATTAGATTTGATTTAAAGAAGTATCAGATATTCTACAGAGAACAATTGAGAGCCCACTTATGATTCGAAGCACCGTTGACTTCTCTGTCTCATCTAAAATGACATGAGATATTGTCGATGTATGTGTACACAACAAATAAAAGAAAATCGTTTTGTGTGTTTTCTTTATTTATATATCATTAATTTTAATGTTATCTTCTGGCTCAATTTTTATCTAAAGAATCGACCCATTTATGATCTTTGCACGGCAATTTTTGTTCTCAAGTTAAACATCATATTTGCAGTGTACCCTCTGTGGTACACAGGAGTCTTATAACTTTCTCATTCTGTAGAGAATTGATAGTGATAACTATCAATTCTTTTCTAATGTATTCCACCTCCTTATATGATGTTATTTATAATACCAAATTATTCTACATGTAATTTTGTAAATATCTTTGTCTATACAATTTTGATGTGTCCACTGCCTATAAGGCAGAAATAACTATTTATTATAATTAAGAAATACATAGAGAAGAATGGACAAATTGTGGTGCAATCATACCATGAATACTACTTGCTAATAAGAAGGAATGAACCACAGATACAGGCAATGACTTGAATGAATCTCACTAAGAGTTTGCTGAATGAAAGAAACTAGACAGAAAAATATACACAGCATAATTCCATTTATATAAAAATTAAAAAGGCAAAATCTATGATAATTGCATTTTAAAAAGTGTTTGTGGAGTTGGGATGAGAGAATTGACCAGAAGGGAACAGGAGGGGATGTTCTGGGGTGCTGGAAGTCCTTTATATCCTGGTTTGGGTAGTAGTTACATGGGTGTTAACAACTGTGAAAAACTCACTGAACAACACTTAAGATCTATGCATATTATTATAAGTAATGACATCTCAATTTTTGAAATGTAATAAAAGGAGAAATATGGGAAGTGATTGTATATCCATTGGTTATTAACAATAGAAAACGTAAAGTTTTTTTTATCTGAATTATCTTACTAAATTCATTTTTCCCATGCCATTCTGATTCTTCTATTGCTGTATAATAAATTACCCAAAATTTAAAAACTTACTAGTTTGGAATAACAGTTCTTGTGGGCTAAATATTCAAATAGGGTATAGCAGGAATCGTTTGTTTTTCACATTTTCTGGGGTCTCAGCTGAAAGACTTAAAGACTGGAGCCTGGAACCACTGGAGGTATTGACTGAGGCAGAAAGATTTATCTTCAAGGTGGCTCCTTCATCGGGCTGCAGGTTGGCCCCCTTCCATGAGGTCTCTCCCTGCATTGGCCATTCCACAGGGTTGGTTGAGTGTCCTCAAAACATGGTGGCTGACTTCAATAAGAACAAGAGAGTCGGAGATTGAAAGAACAAGACAAAAGCTGTCCTTTTTATGACGCAGCCTCAGAAGTCACTTAGCAACAACTGAGCCACTTTCTTTTCTTTAAAAGGGATTCATTCAATCCAGATCACATTTGAGGGGGAAAGAATTGAGATCTGTCTATTCAAAGAAAGAGCAGTAAAGAATCAAAGAGTATTCACAATGAGAAGCTGCTGTCTAGCATAAGGAACTCTGCTCAGTGCTCTGTGGTGACGTAAATGGGAAGGAAATCCAAGAGGGGATATATGTATATGGGCTTCCCAGATGGTGCCAGTGGTAAAGAACCAGTCTGCCAATGCAGGGGACATAAGAGAGGTGAGTTCAATCCCCGGGTCAGAAAGATCTCCTGGAGGAGGGCATGGCAACCCATATTCTTGCCTGGAGAATCCGATGGACAGTACGGTCCATAGGGTTGCAAAGTGTCAGATACGACTGAAGCGACTTAACACATACACATGAAGGGGAAGAAAGAGGAAAAGTTGTAGCAAAGGGGATAATTTAAAGTTGAGGAAAAGTCTGCCTCTCTTTTTATCGACAATTGATCAGATAAGTTTCTTGAGGTGGGAGAATTAGTCAAAAGGAAAGTCCCTTCACAGGCTGAGATAGAAGGAAAGAATGTAAGATTAGATAAAACACAGGTTAGTGAGCAGGTGTGGGAGGAAGGCGGTTGGAATTTCTATCTTCTGGCCTTGTCTAGAATATTCAGACAATGAATATAGTCTCAATATTCCTCTAAATGATACGGAGCCATTCTACTTCCAAAGCGATCCCATAGCACATTTTACTGCTGTATCTCATGGATAAGTTCTAATGAAGCTACATTATTTTCTGAAATATTCTTTTGAAAGAACAAAACCCATCATTTACATAAAGTACAATAATAATGATGTCTGGGATGTACATACATATATAGATATATACACAGACATACTTACATATATTTTATAGGTTGCGAAGTACTCAAATGATTACTCTAAATCTAACCAAACCCTATGAAGTTGAAATTTCTTCAGGGGTTAAGTGACTTGTTCAAGTTAAGTGACTACATTTTTTAAACCATTCTTAAAAATTGTGTTAGTTTCAGGTGTGCATCAAAGTGATTCGTGTATATATATATATATATATATATATATATATATAACACATACATATACAATATTTTTGCAGATTCTTTTCCATTAAAGATTATTACAAGATATTGAATATAGTTCCCTGTGCTATAGAGTAGGTCCTTGCTGTTTGTCTGTTTTATATATAGTAGTGTATATATAGATATACACTTCCCAGATAGCCCAGCTGGTAAAGAATCCTCCTGCAATTTGTGAGAGCTCAGTTCGATCCCTGGGACAGGAAGTTCCCCTGGAGAAGGGATAGGCTACCCACTCCAGTATTCTTGGGTGTCCCTGGTGGCTCAGACTAATCTGCCTGCAATGAGGGTGACCTGGGTTTGATCCCTAGGTCAGGAAGATCCCCTGGAGGAGGGCATGGCAACCCACTCCAGTATTCTTGCCTGGAGAATCCCCATGGACAGGGGAGTCTGGCAGGATGCAGTCCATGGGATCACAAAGAGTTGGACATGACTGAGCAACTAAGCACAGCACAGTGTGTAATGTTAATCCCAAACTCCTAATTTATCCCCCCACTCTTGCTATCCCCTTTGAAGGCTACAAGTCCTAAGCTCCAACTCCACTGCTCTTGCCACTTATATTTTAGCTGAATGACGTGGAATTTTTTTCAGCTTTATTGAGATTTGATTGGTACATTAAAAAATTGAACAAAATTACTGTATTTATTTTGATGGATTTTTATTGTTTATATTGAGAAATGGCATTAATACATTGCACACCCAGGCAGTCATGCATGGTAAAGGCAAATGTGTGCTAACATATGTATTAAATATGCTCACATATATGTTAAACATACATATTTAGGGCTATGCTCTCAATTCTACTGTGTGAGTTTTCCCACCAAGCAATTCTCCAATACCAGCTGGCTGTCCCACAATTCAACTCAATTCTGACACTGTCTACCCAAGTACACCATCAGAGTCTACAGGTTAGGGCAGTCCCACAAGACTGCCCCCACTTCATATGCAAATTGAAAGTACAGATGGTAATCTGTATTCCTGACCCACTGATGATAAATCAGAGGTTTCCACAACTCTTTCCTTGGGGTCCATGAATTTAGAACTCAGGAAACGAGTTTACTCACTAAATTGCCTATTTATTACAAAGGATATTAACAGACACATATCAATAACCAGATGAAGAGATACAAAGTCAGGTTCCTAACAAAGGAGCTTCTGTCCTCCTGGAGTTTGGGGCCATTCAGTGTGGCACATGGAACTGTTCTGGTTCACCAACCTGGAAGCTCTCCCAATTCTTTTCTTTTTTGTTTGATTTTTTATGGAGTCTTCCACCAGGAAAGCCCCAGTGACATAGGCCTGATTGATTAAATCAGTGGCTGGTGGCTCAGACAGCATAGAATCTGCCTGCGATGTGGGAGACCTGGGTTTGATCCCTGGGTTGGGGAGTCCCTGGAGGAGAGCATGGCAACCCACTCCAGTATTCTTGCCTGAAGAATACCCATGGACAGAGGAGCCTGGTGGGCTATAGTCCATGGGGATGCAAAGAGTCGGACAAGACTGAGTGACTAAGCACACTGGTGACTGGTTCAACCTCCATGGTGGGAGGGGGCGGTGGAGGGGACGGGGCTGTCTTCCCTGGGGATCTTGGAGTTGGGACTGAGAATTCCAATCCTCTAATCACATGGCTATGAAAGATGATGCTGTGAAAGTGCTGCACTCAATATGCCAGCAAATTTGGAAAACTCAGCAGTGGCCACAGGACTGGAAAAGGTCAGTTTTCATTCTAATCCCAAAGAAATGCAGTGCCAAATATGTTCAAACTACTGCAAAACTGCACTCATCTCACATGATAGCAAAGTAATGCTCAAAATTCTCCAAGCCAGGCTTCAACAGTATGTGAACAGTGAACTTCCAGATGTTCAAGCTGGTTTTAGAAAAGGCAGAGGAACCAGAGATCAAATTGCTAACATCTGTTGGATCACCAAAAAAGCAAAAGAGTTCCAGAAAAACATCTACTTCTGTTTTACTGACTATGCCAAAGCCTTTGACTGTAAGGATCACAACAAACTGTGGAAAATTCTGAAACAGATGGGAATACCAGACCACCTGACCTGCCACTTGAGAAATCTGTAGGCAGGTCAAGAAGCAACAGTTAGAACTGGACATGGAACAACAGACTGGTTCCAAATTGGGAAAGGAGTACGTCAAAGCTGTATATTGTCACTCTGCTTATTTAACTTATATGCAGCGTACATCATGTGAAATGCTGGGTTGGATGAAACACAAGCAGGAATCACGATTGCTGGGAGAAATATCAATAACCTCAGATATGAAGATGACACCACTCATGGCAGAAAGCAAAGAGGAACTAAAAAGCCTCTTGATGAAAGTGAAAGCTGAGAGTGAAAAACTCTTGAAACTGTACATTCAGAAAACTAAGATCATGTCATCTGTTCCCATCTTTCATGCAAATAGATTGGGAAACAGTGGAAACAGTGTCAGACTTTATTTTGGGGGGCTCCAAAATCACTGAAGATGGTGATTGCAGCCATGAAATTAAAAGATGTTTGCTCCTTGGAAGGAAAGTTATGACCAACCTAGACAGAATATTAAAAAGCAGAGACATTACTTTGCCAACAAAGGTCCGTCTAGTCAAAGCTATGGTTTTACCAATAGTCATGTATGGATGTGAGAGTTGGACTATAAAGAAAGCTGAGCTCCAAAGAATTGATGCTTTTGAACTGTGGTGTTGGAGAAGACTCCTGAGAGTCCCTTGGGCTGCAAGGAGACCCAACAAATCCATCCTAAAGGAAATCAGTCCTGAATACTCATTGGAAGGACTGATGCTGAAACTGAAACTCCAATCCTATGGCCACCTGATGCAAAGAACTGACTCATTTGAAAAGACCCTGATGCTGGGAAAGACTGAAGGTGGGAGGAGAAGGGGATGACAGAGAATGAGATGATTAGATGGCATCACCAACTCAATGGACATGCGTTTGAGTAAGCTCCAGGCGTTGGTGATGCACAGGGAAGCCTGCAGGTGTGCTGCAGTCCATGGGATCGCAGAGTGGGCAAGGACTTAGCGACTGAACTGAACTGAACTGAATCACGTGACTGGTTCTCCTGGTAACCAGCCTACACCTTTAGGTGTGTTCCAAAAGTCATCTCATTAACATAACAGAACACAACTTTGTAGCTTTCTCCCTTGGGAAATTCCAGGGATTTTAGGAGCTCTGTACCAGAAACAGTGATGAAGACCAAATATCTATCTTTTGTTATAAATCACAAGAGCATAAGTGCTTTGTGCATAGATATTCCTACCAAGTCCCAAGGTAGTAAGAACAGAAGCAGTGTAGAGTCTGTACCATAAACACGGTGAGGGCAGATATCTTGGGTTTTAGTCTCCACTGTTTCCACAGTACCCAGCTCGGTGCCAAGGACACTGTATGGTTTTAATAAATATTTATAGATCCTAAATAGTTATTCAGTTTACACACAAGATTCATCTGGATTCAGATATTTTATATATATAAAATATATCTTTAAAATCCTTGAACTGCATATTTTGTCCATTTTTCTTTTTAAGAGTTGTCTTTAGGAATAACTCAACCAATACAGTTTGGATGAATTCTAATCAGGTTTTCTAAATAATAACATTAAAAACACCATGAAGTGTATTTTAAATATCCTATGTGTTATAAACAAACTGTATGATTTTCACTTTGACTGCTAATCTTCCTCTTTAGAGTAACTGAGTCACTGTCTGACTTTAAGCCAGACTGACATCCTTCTTCATTTTTATAATATGCAGAGTTCCATAGACTTTACAACTCCCTGCATTTGGTTCTATATCCAGTCATCACTCTCTCTAAAGACATTTTTGGCCCTAAGACAAATCTTTGTAGTCTGTTCTTTTCCCCCTACCATTCCTCTATGAATTTTCTCTCATATTTATGTGGCAATGAGTGCAAACACTGGACTCAGACAGCCTGAGTTCCAGCTGAGGCTCTAATTCTTACCAGCTGCGTTCCTTCACCTCTCTAGGCCTCGATTCCCTGTCCATGAAATGTGAATATTAAAAGTACTTACCTCATTTATACTATGTAGTGTAAATACAACAGTTCATGCAAACACAGAGGACGTTTCCTGACATGGATGACTAATCAGCAGGTGTTAGCTATTATCCTAGCCCCGCTCTCTCTTCTAATTCACTTTTCCTTCCTCTGCATTACCTTCCTTTGCTCCTCGGTAAGTCTGTCCTTGTTTCTCCTGCTACACTCCCCACAGAATGTTTAACTCTCCCCATTGTTCTCTTATACTCAGTATCTGATAACTCTGAAATTTCAACTTCTGAATTAGAGACTGGCTTCACAATGTAATTTTATTTTTCCTCATCGCCACACTCTCTACTCAGTCCCTTTTCCAGAATGACCTCTAGAGAAAGATGAGGCCTCCCCCTTTCTTCTAGTGTTCTGTTTCTTTAGAGTGCCCCCTCATCTGAGCTTTGACCCCACCCCCTGCTTCAGGGAAGTGTACGTGCTCGGTTGCTAAGTCCCATCCAACTCTTTTGTGACCCCATGGACTGAAGCCTGCCAGGCTCCTCTGTCCATGGGATTCTCCAGGCAAGAATACTGCAGCGGGTTGCCATTTCATCCTCCAGTCGGATCTTCCCAACTCAGGGATCGAACCCTCATCTCCTGTATTGGCAGGTGGATTCTTTACCACTGAGCCACCTGGGAAGCCTTTCAGGGAAGTGACCAAACTGAAATACTGTCTGTCATCCACCCCAGCCAATCAGAAAAGGATTGCCATTTTATTTATAATCTTTTGCTATGCCCCTTGTGAAGGTAACATCAAAATAAATAGGAAATTCTCACTTGATTTCTCCAAATGAATTCAGATTATTTCACAGAATTACTGATATTGCTGATACTTCAGAAACAAAAGTTTTGATCATCTCACATTAAGCTAGATTAGTGAAATCTTGACAGAAAGAAAGTTCACATTTCTCAAGTGTTATATTCCCTAAAAGAGCATACATGGTATAGTATTTGTCAATGATTTTGGCCTAATATCTGTCTTTATGTTAGGGAGTGACTCCTTACACATGCCAACTGCTGCCCACCCCATGATCACAAGAGTAGGCCTTTGGACATGGTCTGGCCAATTGTAGTACCCCTGCCCCCTGCCCTGTATCTAAAGGCCAGGCACATGAAGGACTAATTCAGTGCAGGATGAACCAGAATTCTCCCACTGGCATGAGATAAGGATGCTGGGATGAGGTGTGGTCCTCTCTTCTTTCAGAAGGAAGGCTGCCAATTGTAGGGTTTCTTTCCCACAACCTGGAGGGGTTATTCCTATGATAGGTGAGAATAAGGCCAATGAGCAAAGAGGAACAAAGGCTAGAAGAGCCAAAAAGATTGGGGGGTTTATGGAGAAGGTGAAGAGTAGAGAGGTTTGTGGACATTTGAGCCTCAAAAAACAACTGTACCTAAAACAGCTCATTGATGTTCTGACATCCCAAGGCAGGAGGTGGTCTTGCTTACACTGCACCATCACTCTTGACCTGCACAAGGGACTCAATCAGTATTTGCTGAATGGTTAAATAAGTAAACAAGAAAACAAATATTCCTTTTGCTTAATTATTTTTATCCCTCGAAACTGAAGGTACCATGAATAATGCACCCACCCAGGTGAATCTCTTCTGCTGTGAGCATCCTCGCCTCAGCAACACCAGACCTGCAGTTACCTAATAAAAACATACAGGAGCAACAAGTGAGCAGTAAGTATATTTCCAAAGACAGGAATGTTAAAATATCGGGGTGGGGTTTTCTCTGTCAAATTATATCAGAAGATACAAATTATATCAGAAGATATGAAGCCTTTGTAGGGCAGGGTAGATATTTTATTAAGTGTCTATTTACAATATGTTTGCAATGGGGCAGATGAGGAAATGCCAAATGCTATTTTATAATCGATACCACTTTCATCTTAGGTGTATTTGTCTGAGTATTATGCTCAACTAGCTAATTATACTTGGAATTTTTGTTGTTCTTTCATTAGCCTAAATCATAAAATTAAGTACTAGGTTAACAGATACTTGTATGCACTGCTTTTAAGCCAGAGATGTTGGTGGGAATCACCTATAGAATACTAAAGACCTGTTTTTGATTTGAATGTCTGATTTAGTTATATTTTAGGTGGAGTCTAGGTAGTTAGTCCATTTGGGTTGCACCCGATCCCTGGGCCAGGAAGATCCCCTGGAGGAGGAAATGGCAAACCATTCCAATATTCTTGCCTGGAAAATCCCATGGACAGAGAAGCCTGGTGGGAAACAGTCCATTGGGTTGCAAAGAGTCAGACACAATTGAGTATGCATGCTTGTGATTAAGTATCACTCTGAAAACCTGCCCAGAACACACTCCAAGCTAACTCAACACTCTAGCCATCACCTACGGCAATAAGAAACATTCCTTTTTCAAAGATCAACTGTAACTTTATAATTTTATTTCTTCTTGGTACTTCTTTCTCAAGAGTGAGCAATGTACAATGTTCTTTCTTGAGTTCATTCAGTAAACATTTATTGACTGCTTAATATGGCCAAGTAAGCCATCAGGCAGCAGGTAAAAAGTCAGCAGGTTCCTGCTCTCAGGGAGCTCACATTCAACTGGAGGGAGACAAACACAACAGAGAAGTGCAATAAAGTGTTACATGTGCGTGGACAGACGTGTGTGTAAGGCATAGCAAGCCATAAGGGCACATCACAATCTAAGGCACACAGCCTGTGTATCTGGGAAATGTGTGGCAGAGCAGAGGGATCATTCAACCTTGTGGATTTGTATCCATGGGTTGATGCTTGGATGTGAGATGTTGGACCTGCTGGTTCAAACTTACCGCATCATGGCACCCAGTGAATAGCTCCTTCCTTATTCCTGGTCCTTGAAGACAAACCTTCCAAGTTTCAGTTTGGTGGTTCTCTACTTCAGGATAGTGAAGATACAATCAGACCAGGACACAGTGGGTGGGGCTGATTGATTCAATGTGTGCATGCATGCTAAGTCATTTCAGTTGTGTCTGACTCTTTGCGCCAGGCTCCTCTGTCCATGAGATTCTCCAAGCAAGAATACTGGAGTGGGTGGCCATTCCCTTCTCCGGGGATCCTCCTGACCCAGGGATTGAACCCAGGTCTCTTATGTCTCCTGCTTTGGCAAACAGGTTATTTACCATTAGTGCCACCTGGAAAGCCCCTCAACCATATGGCTGGGCCCTCGGAAGACAGCCCTCTCTCAGCTCTTCTGCGTACTGAAGAAGAACGAAGATCTTGCTGGAATTCATGAACCCCATGCCTGTCAATCATTTGCAACTTTCTTCAGCATCTGTTTTTCACTTAGTCATATTTTTCATCCCTAAGCCATCTATACTAAACAGGTAATACACCATGCAGGTTTTGGGAAGGGGCATGGTTTCCAATATCATGCATTATTTTTTTTTTCTGTTCCTAAAAGCCTAAACAATCCATATTTTAAATCAAAATAATCTTCTTGTGCATCTTGTTTAGAGAGAGCTGAGAAAGCATGTGACATGCTTATTGAAGGAAGATGCTTGAGGTTTAATAATGAAACTAGCACCTAAACCTAGAAAAAAATTCATCAAGATGCTCAAAGCGGTTGCTTGGGGGCAGTGGGACATGCATGATGTTTTCCACTTCTTCCTATTTTTCGATTGTTCATGAATGGGCACATTATATTATCACGTGACCAAAACAAAACACAAACCAAACCAGACACCCCCCTATACCCTTAGTTTTCAAAGGAAACTCACTTCAGTAGAGACTGAGTCTTAGATTTATTTTAGAGTCACCTAAATAAGGAAGAATTAGGTACATAACAGATGCTCAGTTAAAAAGATATTACACTTGGTAGATAAAGAAATTCTCTCTGGATTGAATCTTCATATATTAATTGAATTTAGTTTCAATAATGAGATTCTGCTAAGGTTATATTTTTAAAAGAAGAGATAGGTATAATATACTAAGATAAAAGCAAAAATTTCTGAAAGTATAAGAGATTATAGTAAGCCAGTGGTTCTTATCCTTGACTGTGTATCAGAATCACTCGTAATATTCTTTTTAAATGTTTGTGACCAAGACCTTCCTCTAGAGATTCTAATTCAGGAAGTGGGTTGACATACAGCGTCTGCACTTTTCAGAGATTCCATAGATAATCTTGATGGATAGCTGGGCTTGTAGGCCATTATCCCAAATGAAATTCATCAATCAATCCAGGCACCAACTAATGCATCTGAAATGACCCAGGTCCTCCAACTTTGTCAATGGAAAGAAGGTAAACTTTTACTTAGTAAAGCTCTAATTGCTCAAACATTTGGAACTTTTCTTTGGGAAATTTAGTAAAAAGATGATTGAAGAGCCAACCGATAATTATCCTTATTACTTAAGGCTTGTATTAACCTAGCCTGCTAACTTTATTGTATTAAAGATTGACTGCTAACTTGGGACAGAAATGTAAAGTCAGGTAATCACCTTATTATGTGTTTTCTGCTCCACATAGTGAATGCTGGCTTAGCTTCTATTGAATGAACAAGTGAGTGAGTGAGTGAATGAGTGAATGGATGAATGATTCTGCTTCCTCATTTTCACTGAGGGCCTCAGGTTAGCTGTGCCATTTGCCCACGGACTCACTACTAGTCAATGGCAGTGTTGTGTCTCAAAATCAGAAGGGCACATTCTCAGTGCTCCATTCCCCTCAACCAGCCACCTGCTTTACTCATCTCCAACAAGTGTTGATTGTCCCAAAAGATTAATGCATCCTTCCAAAATACTGTTACGTCCATAGAGAGTATTTAAAATAATGTGCCACACAGAGCTTAAAAGAAATTCTATTAACCTTAATTAACAAAACTACTTAGAGCAACAGTAACACCATGTGAGTGGAACGCCTTCCAAAGTGACTACTTCGAAGGAAACAAATTGATCTCTACCTATAAATTCTGGTTTCTTAAAACTCAGTCTTTGATTTCTAAGTTGCACAGTGTACCTTTCATTTATAAGTGTTCCAATGAGGGGCATCAACGTGCAAGGTTTAGTTACTAATTTTCATCAGGCCAGTATCTCACTGGACAAATTTGGCTCAGATCACCCTACAAATAATAATTTAAAAAAGATAGTTAAACTTTGATCTGTGATTAATAGGCATCTCTGTTTTCACAACTATACAGTTTTAGATATGATTGCCAGATTGTCTACCTAATTGCCTTGTGTAAACTGTCCTGTTGAATCCAGAGAAACTAGTTTGTTTTTTTTTTAATGCATTCTAACCACACCCCTTTTATAAGCCACCTTTGGGGAGAAAATTATAAGTAGAAGGTATCACATGAAGGCTACCATTGTTGACCAATCTCTCTTCATCAATAAGAAAGTTGGAGTAGGACTTTGGTCTTAAATAATAACTTTTGTTTAACAACATAATTTTTGCTGTGATCATTTCTTCAAATAGAAGATAACACAGAATTTGGATAAACAAATAAATGGATAAAATGCCTTAACTATACCAAGAACAGCTTCTTGAGATATAAAGGGAGAAATGAGTATTAAACTCTAGGAAAAGAAAAAGATTTTCACAGATACCATAGTTTTGTACTGATATGACCAAAATGAGAGGAAAAAAAAAAGTGTGTATGCGCAGTAATGTCCAACTTTTTGTGACCCCATGGACTGTAGCCCTCCTGGCTCCTCTGTCCATGGGATTTTCCAGGCAAGAATACTGGAGTGGGCTGCCATTTCCTACTCCAGGGGATCTTCTCAAGCCAGGGATTGAACCCACATCTCTTGCATCTCCTGCACTGGTAGATAGATTCTTTATTACTGCACCACCTGGGAAGCCCCAGAAAGAAAATAGATTGCTTTAAAGCAAAAGTAAAACTTGTATGAGATTCTGTGCAGTTAAGAGAATCATTCTGGTTTTGTTAAGCCTGCTTCTCATTCTCAAACAGTATCTTCTCTGGAGCATAGCCAAACCAGCAAGGATTATGGAGGGTGTATCAGTGTGACCATCTGAATGAACTGGCAGAAAATGGGGCTTATTTCTCCCTTGTTGTTGTTTAGTCACTAAGCCATGTCTGACTCTTTTGGGATCACATGGACTATAGCTCACCAGCCCCCTTGTCATGGAATTGACATGGGATTTCCCAGGCAAGAATACTGGAGTGGGTTGTGATTTCCTTCTCCAGGGATCTTCATGACCCAGGGATAGAACCTGGGTCCCCTGCATTGCAGGCAGATTCTTTACCGCTGAGCCACTGGGGAAAATCTGTTTCCCCCTTAGATAATTTTAATTCTTCTATCCAGACGTATAAATCCTGCTGCGTATCTTTCCACTTTTATTCTTGCCCTCCGGATGCTCTATTCGTGCAAACAATCCTTGATAGATGTTTAGCTTGGAGTTGAACTCAGCATTTGAGTCCCTTACTTGTGTGAGATGCTCTATGATTAGGAGAAAATGAAAAGACAAAAAAAAATATATATAATTTCCTCCCCATTCCTCTGAAAAGATCTCAAGCACTTTTCAAGTTTTCTTGTATCTTAAAGTAATGCTCTTTCACCCTGGAATATCTCTCTGGACTCAAATTGTTTTGTTATTAAACCATGTACTCGAAAGTTAAATTTCAGATTTGGGAAAAATATGCTTTTGTGCTCAGAACACCCAGGGGACAGTTAAATGGGAGAAATCAAATTTCGTAAACTCAGCGGTGCAGTTTATATTTTGTAGCCTGAGCTTATGTATGTCAGGTACGTCGTGTGATGGTGGGGCTTTCTGAGCTGGTGTGGAAGGCAAAGTAAAAAGTCCCTTCCCTTCCTGTTACCTCTGACAAGGTTCCACCAGCATCCTGCGTCTAAAGGTGTCGGGACACTCTGTTCATTGTGTCAAGAAAAGAAAGTTCACTGCTCGGTGCTTGATCGTGTGAATGAATATTCAGCACCTCCAACTCAGATTCTCGGCTAACGGTCAAGATGCTGAATTTTCAACGGCCAATTGTGTAGCCTCCTTCTTGCAAGGTGCCTTTCCTTTTTAGCAGTTTCATTATTTGTTCACACCTCCAGGAGAAGAAGTAGAGAAAAAAGATGAAATATAAATTCACTAAGTTTTTTCAACTACATCCAAAGTTGTTCAACTACTTGCCAAAGTACTGTAGTTCCGAGAAGGCTTGTGGGAGAGCACAGAATAGTCAGGGGGCGCTAGCCTTTGCTGTGCCAACAAAAATGCCACACGGGGCACACTTCTGCACATCAGGACCAGCTGAGTCTCTTCATACAAAAAGACAGCGTCTGAAGTAAATATTTGACTATGGCACTGAAAGACAGAAAATAAAAGAGCCCAGGATCCAACTCTCTGAAGGTTCCAATTACCCAAGTGCTGCCCTGAGCAAAGAGACTGCAGCAGTCTGTGTGTGTGTGTGTGTGTGTGTGTGTGTGTGCAAGATAGAGAGAGACACACACAGAGTGCACACAGCTGAAAACGGATTGGTTCTGTTGCCGCTTTCAACAGGTAGCTTTAAACTGGGGCATGAACTTGAGTTTGTTTGTTCTTGATGACTTTCATGTAGTTTGCTAACGCCATTTTGCAAGACCTCTTAGAAGGCATTTGGAACTAAAATCTTAAGCAAGACAGCCAGTGTTTCTGATGCCGTTATGGGTACGGTCACGAGAAACTGAACACAACGCCCATGTAGAGCTTTGGTTTATCAGTGATGGATTGAGGAATACAGAGTCCCCAAGTGAAACTGTGAGGTAGAGGGGATTTCTCTTGACATGGGCCTGCATTGCTTTTGAACCCTCCTGTGTCCTGACGGTACCGTGCTCCCACCTCCCTTCCCCACCCCATGTCCTAGCGCCTGGCTTCTACACCCATCAAAAGAGGAGAAGGTAATCCATCAGTACGCATGAAAGCCAGTCCATAAGTGACGAGTTTAATCTCTTCCACCCTTTCCCATTACCCTCTGCAGAAAAGTGCAAACCTCTTAGCCAGACTCCCTTGCTGTTCACTCTGCCCTCACCTTCTCCTCTCTGTCTCTTCTCCAGGCACATGAGAATCCTTCCCTCCCAAGATCTGCTGCCTTCTTGTTGCTGGGCCTTTGAACACTCTGTTCTCCGTGCCCAGAACACTCTTCTCTGCCCTCCTCCGCTAGCCATCTCCCAGGAAGCCTGCCTGGACCCCACAGCCTTGGTCAGCTTTGCCCTTCAAGCCCTTCTACAGAACACCCGTGCTTCTCCTGTGAAAGTCACCCTGTCATGGTTAGCCCTTTGCGTCTTGTCATGATTATTCCTCTGCTGTCAGCCTATGAGTGTCTGAGCACTTACATGTTTATTGCTACAGTCCCAGCACACAGCCTGGCCTACAGCAAGTACCGAATAAATATTTACCATGCTCTTAATTGGGGGACTTCCCTAATGGCTCAGATGGTCAAGAATCTGCCTACAATGAAGGGGACTTCAGTTCAATCCCTGGGTTGGGAAGATCCCCTGGAGAAGAAAATGGTTCAGTTCATTTCAGTTTAGTCACTCAGTTCTGTCCAAATCTTTGCGACCCCATGGACTGCAGCACACCAGGCCTCCCTGTCCATTACCAACTCCCAGAGTTTACTCAAACTCATGCCCATTGCGTCAGTGATGCCATGCAATCATCTTATCCTCTGTCATCCCCTTCTCCTCCCACCTTCAATCTTTCCCAGCATCAAAGTCTTTTCAAATGAGTCAGTTCTTCCCATCAGGTGACCAAAGTATTGGAGTTTCAGCTTCAGCATCAGTCCTTCCAGTGAATATTCAGGACTGATTTAGTTTAGGTTGGACTGGTTGATCTCCTTGCAGTCCAAGGGACTTTCCAGACTCTTCTCCAACACCATAGTTCAAAAGCATCAATTTTTCTGTGATCAGCTTTCTTTATAGTCCAACTCTCACATCCATACATGACTACTGGAAAAACCATAGCTTTGACTAGATGGACCTTTGTCGGCAAAGTAGTCTCTGCTTTTTAATATGTTGTCTAGGTTGGCCATAACTTTTCTTCCAAGGAGTAAGCGTCTTTTAATTTCATGGCTGTAGTCAGAATCTACAGTGATTTTGGAGCCTAAAAAAATAAAGTCAGCCACTGTTTCCCCATCTATTTGCCATGAAGTGATGGGGCCAGATGCCAGGATCTTAGTTTTCTGAATATTGAGTTTTAAGCCAACTTTTTCACTCTCCTCTTTCACTTTCATCAAGAGGCTCTTTACTTCTTCTTCGCTTTCTGCCGTAAGGGTGATGTCATCTGCATATCTGAGGTTATTGCTATTTCCCCCAGCAATCTTGATTCCATCTGGTGCTTCATCCAGCCCAGTGTTTCTCATGATGTACTCTGCATAGAAGTTAAATAAGCAGGGTGACAATATGCAGCCTTGACGTACTCCTTTTCCTATTTGGAACCAATCTGTTGTTCCATGTCCAGTTCTAACTGTTGCTTCTTGACCTGCATACAGAGGCAGGTCCTCAAGAGGCAGGTTCGGTGGTCTGATATTCCCATCTGTTTCAGAATTTTCCAGAGTTTGTTGGGTCCACACAGTCAAAGGCTTTGGCATAGTCAGGAGAGCAGAGGTAGATGGTTTTCCGGAACGCTCTTGCTTTTTCGATGATTCAACAGATGTTGGCAATTTGATCTCTGGTTCCCCTGCCTTTTCTAAAACCAGCTTGAACATCTGGAAGTTCACGGTTCATGTACTTTTGAAGCCTGGCTTGGAGAATTTTAAGCATTACTTTACTAGCATGTGAGATGAGTGCAACTGTGTGGTACTTTGAGCATTCTTTGGCATTGCCTTTCTTTGGGATTGGAATGAAAACTGACCTTTGCCAGTCCTGTGGCCACTGCTGAGTTTTCCAAATTTGCTGGCATATTGAGTGCAGCACTTTCACAGCATCATCTTTCAGGATTTGAAATAGCTCAACTGGAATTCCATCACCTCCACTAGCTTTGTTCATAGTGATACTTCCTAAGGCCCACTTGACTTCACATTCCAGGATTCTGGCTCTAGGTTGGTGATCAGACCATCGTGATTATCTGGGTCGTAAAGATCTTTTTTGTGTAGTTCCTCTGTGTATTCTTGCCACCTCTTCTTAATATCTTCTGCTTCTCTTAAGTCCATACCATTTCTGTACTTTATTGTGCCCATCTTTGCATGAAATGTTCCCTTGGTATCTCTAATTTTCTTAAAGAGATCTCTAGACTTTCCCATTCTATCATTTTCCTCTATTTCTTCACATTGATCTCTGAGGAAGGTTTGTTTTTTTTTTTTAATCTCTTCTTGCTATTCTTTGGAACTCTGCATTCAAATGGGTATATCTTTCCTTTTCTCCTTTGCCTTTTGCTTCTCTTCTATTCACAGCTATTTGTAAGGCCTTATCAACCATTTTGCCTTTCTTTTTCTTAGGGATGATCTTGATCCCTGCCTCCTGTACAGTGTTATGAACCTCTGTCCACAGTTCTTCAGGCATTCTGTCTAGTAGATCTAATCCCTTGAATCTATTTCTCACTTCTACTGTATAATCGTAAGGGATTTTATTAGGTCATACCTGAATGGTCTAGTGGTTTTCCCTACTTTCTTCAATTTAAGTCTGAATTTTGCAATGAGGAGTTCATAATCTGAACCATAGTCAGTTCCCAGTCTTGTTTTTGCTGATCGTATACAACTTCTCCATCTTTGGCTGCAAAGAATATAATCAATCTAATTTTGGTATTGACCATCTGGTGATGTCCATGTGTAGTGTCTTCGCTTGTGTTTGCTATGACCAGTATGTTCTCTTGGCAAAATTCTATTAGGCCAAATTTGCCTGTTACTCCAGGTATTTCTTGACTTCCTACTTTTGCATTACAGTCCCCTGTAATGAAAGGGACATCATTCTTGGGTGTTAGTTCTAGAAGGTCTTGTATATCTGAGCCACACACATCAAAGAATGTGGCCTTGCACTTCATAGCCTCAAGTAGTTAGGTAACTGTTAAATAGCTGACACAGGAGATTTGATCCATAGGCCAACGGTAAACTGAGACTTGGGGCCTTATTCAAATGATAATATGGAGTAATCAGAATCCTCTCTGGATAGTCTTGAATTGGGAACTGAGCAGCTAGTCCTGTTGTTAGTGGATGTCAGAGACAGCCAGTCCTGATACATGGTAGATAGGAACTGGATGAGGCTATGCTGGGTCTTGTGGGCTTACTGAAGTAAGGAGCTGGTTGCCGCAGAAGAGTGAGCATATAGTCAGAAACAGATGAGAGAGAGAGACCATGTATTACTTAAGACTGAGAGATACTAACTCCAGTTCCAGATTTTTCTGGTTTCCAGTTTCTAGGATTTCTGTTGCTAGTAACCAAAGGATTTATTACTAGAACTCAATTACTTCAAGATTTCTGGTCCCCGAGGAACCCAGTTGGTCCTTCCAGGTGAGCCTAAGAAGTAAAACGGTGTTCTTCATGGGAGGTGAAGCAACAGGTGGTGCTGATCCCTGGGGGGCTTCCGTTACCTCCACAGTCCCTCCCCTGGGATGATCCTGACTGAGTAGCCATGGGGCAGCTTGACTGCTCAAAGCTGAGCACCTCTGAGGACTGTGCATGCAAACAAAGGTTCCCAGTGGTACAGTTTTTATCTGAGTTCAGAGCCATAGCAACAAACCCCCTATGCCAGGGTTTCACAAGTCTAGGCTGGAATAGCAAGCCACTCAGCAGTGAAATTCTTGTATTCAGTAATGCCAGTGATGTACTGAGAGACAGAAAGGAATAATACTAATATGATAACGGCAATAAAATAATGTTTGGTGTTTCACAAAGCCCTTTTACTTAAATCACCTCATTGGATTCTTGCAATGACCCTCTATCTATTCGGTCACTGAATAATTTTATAGTTTGAACTTCTTTTGATTCTATCTCCCTCTGTTCTTCTATTCTTATTTCCTTAAGAATAAAGTTCAACATGAACAGCTTGGCAAAGTCACAGTAAGAAAATTGGACTTTATGCTTAAGATAATAGAAAACTTTGGCCAAGATTTGAGCAGGAGAGTAGTAATGTGTTTAGATTTATATTTTGAAAGCATCACTGGGCTGCAGTGTGGATAATGGACTAAGGGAGGAAAAGAACGGAGGCAGGGACATCAAAATGGAGGCTGCTGTAAGGACCCAGAAGAGAAACAATGGGGGTTGGACATGGTAGAGAACTGAGGATGAGGGTGGAAAGAAAATGGTGCCCAAGTATCTGACTTAAGAAAGGTGGGGATGGTGTTTCTATAGTAGAGGATTAAGTTACTTCCAAAGAATATGCAGACCATGCAACTTCAATCACTCTGTTTTTTGTTGTTGTTTTTTTTTTTACCACATCATATAGGATGTCTGGACTTTTAACCAGTGGACCACCAGGGAAGGCCCAACAGCTTCAGTTACTTTTGAAGGAATATGTAGTTTTACTCTGAACAAGCACCAAGAATATAATAGGAGTGATAAAGAAGATTTTTAATATAGAAGTTTCTGAGAGTTGTTCAGTAATGTTCAGCTTCCCATTGCCTACAGAAAGATCCAAGTCTAAGGAGGCTGAATTTAAAATATACTGCTTTAACATCCTTATCTAAAATTTGTCTGAATTCCAGGATTAAATATATAAAAATCTTTACACCACTTTAAGAATACAGAAAGCCTTGTATTATTAAGGAGTAGAGTCATCATCCATAGTCTCCCTTTCATTTGTTACTGAATGTGATTCACATAGCCCAATAGTCTATGGCCAATTTAATGATTATCAGTCTTCTATCTATAAAAAGGATGAAAGATAGAGAGACTAAATTATTTAATTGGAACAATTCAGGTTAAAATATCTAAATGAAAACAGAAAGAAAGAGACCAACAAAGCAAAAAGAATTCCTACATCTGAAATTTTCTGTAGTTTAAGAAATTCAAAATTATATACTCAGAATATATTCCCTTTTAAAACCATGAAAATATGGCTTTGTGATTTTTTTAATTTTAAGAAACAACATCTGTTTATTCCATAAAATTATACTACCCATAGTAACGATCAGCTTTAGTAAACTGTCTCTGAAATATAGGTTTGAAAGGATGAAGTATCACCTTGGATTTTCTGTATAGCTAAGAAACTGAACTGGGTGTGATTGCTAGGTATGATTATCATCATTGTTTAAAAAAATGAAAATTTCCTTAGAGACCACAAAAAAAATTTCTAGGTGGTAAGAGAAAGAAAAGACAAACCATAGACTGGGAGAAAACATTTGCACACCACACAGACAAAAGACATACCCAGAATAAATAAAGAACTCTCAAATTCAGTAAGAAAAAAACAAATAATTCAATTAAAAAATGGGCAAAAGATATGGATAGACACTTCACAAAAGAAGTATATGGATGGCTAATAAGTACCTGAAATGATGTATAATATCATTAATAATTATGGAAATGCAGATATCACTACACACTCATTAGAATGGCTAAATTTAAAAGACTGCACGTTCCAAGTGTTGACAGGAATGTGGGGAAACTGGAACTTTCATTCACTACTGGTAGGCATGCAAAATAGTACAAGCACTATGGAAAAGAGTTTGATAGTTTCTTTAAAAGTTAAGTATACATGTGAACCAGCCTAAGAAAAATAAAAGCTTATGTCCACACAAAGATGTGTACACAAATGTTCATTCCAACCGTATTTTCAGTAGCCCTAAAGTGGAAACAACCACATTGAAGAATTAAAAATAATTATTCCAAGAGGAGAAAGCAAGACAGAGAAAGTACATATAGTGCTATGAAAGCTTAGAAATCCAAACATATCTACAGTGACAGAAAGCTAATCAGTGATTTCCTGGAGATAGTAAGGGAAACGGGGAGGACAAGAGGGGATAGATTACAAAACTTTTGGAGGGTGATGGATTTGTTCATTATCTTGATTGTGGTCATGATTTTACGGGTGCATGTGTCAAAATTTATTAAATTGTACTTTTAAAATATGTGCAATTTATTACACGTCAATTAAACTTCAATAAAGCTGTTAAAAGTGAAAAAAACTCAGATGTGATCAGTATTAGTGGTCTAAGTTGAGCCTGAAGAAAAATCAATATTTAACCAAGATAGTATTTAAAGATCAAGTATGTCAATAAGTTAGTGACGATGCCCTGCAAGTGTATTTGACCTTTAAATGTCTAACATTTTTTGTGGCTATGATGAGGAAGTTTCCTGATTTATTTTTACTTCATCTTTCAGTCAGTTCAGTTCAGTCGCTCAGTCGTGTCCAACTCTTTGTGACCCCATGAATCGCAGCACGCCAGGCCTCCCTGTCCATCACCAACTCCAGGAGTCCACTCAAACTCACGTCCATCGAGTCCGTGATGCCATCCAGCCATCTCATCCTCTATCGTCCCCTTCTCCTCCTGCATCTTTACTAGGTTGTAAACAAGGTGTATTTGTTTTCTTGGTGACCAGTGAAATACTGGTCACTTCCTCCCTAGGATACTTTTAACCATGAGAGCTCTGCTTTCCATGTCTTAGGATGTTCCGCTAAAAGAAATTTATGAATTTAATACGGAAATCACATGTACCACATATTTAATCTGAGTTTTTGAAATGGTTGCCAATGTATTTTTCCTTGTCTATCAGCTTTATGGTATTAAATAAATCTCCATTTCTTCATTCATCCTCAAAGACATTATTTAAGCTTAATCATCCACATGCATGGGCCACAGTCAACAGAATAACAAAAAGAAATAAGAAAAGTGATCAGGGCAACATATTTTAATGTACTGGAATTTAGCCCTCAAATTTCTTGAAACATAAAATTTGAAGATATAATGGCTGGTCCATCAATCCTTAAAATAGATTTTTAAGAAAAATACCATGGGCTTCTGATATAAGATAATGATTGGGCATATGTATCTGCTTATCCTCTTTCCCAAGACCCTATTTAAATGGCCATAGAGAAGGAAAAGAAGGAGGAAGAGGAGGAGAAAGATGAGGCAGAAGAGGAAGGGAGAGGGGAGGGGAGAAGAAAGGCATAAGCTTGCAAGAGTACAGAGAAAGGAAAGGGAAGGAGTCATCAGCATTTACAGGAAATCAAAAACCATCTGGACATTGGGAAGAGGAAGGGAGCACCTCGACAGGAGAAGCACCCCTGATTATCCCCTAAGAAAAGGGGTGCAGAGACAGGGTCCTGAGGAGAGCCCTAGGGAGGCTCTGGGTTCCGGATCTGCAGGAATAGAGGGCAAAGGTCAGAGGCGGGCCTGAAAACTTCGAATTTAATTAAAATGCTCTTTAGAGAACAGTGGCACCTGTCATCCCCATCTCCACCTTCACTTTCCAATGGAACAGCACCTTTCCAGACCACCCTGACATTTACCTCCACACTCTTTCTAAATGAAAGTGTTGAGATTTCTAGCTAGCAGGTCATGCCCCAGACTAAACGTCCCAAATTCTGGAAGCTGGGAAACATTAGGAGCCTGCCAGTCATTCTATCCTGCCTCCCCAAAACGGAACGATCAAAATGAATGACCCTCAAAAGGAACATGGAGAACTGGGGATACAGAAGAGGACTAGCTAACATTTTTAATGAGTCTTCTCAGGCTATCAATGAAGATATTGCATCCATAAAATAAGAATTTGAAGTCATCAAAACAATGGATTGAAACAAGAGGTCAGACGATTCAGAGAGAAAATGAGAAAGATCTCTGTAGAGGAAGTAGATTCCTTGTATTTAGTGATTATATTAAGGTAATAAATAATCAAAAATCAGGATATTTTTTAGTATATGCTGAAAACACATTTGACTTTCAGGCTGGAAATCTCCAGATCTTCAGCTGTTCAGTGATATTTCAATCAACCCGTAGATACAATATAGGAAAAATAACTTGATACAGGATAAAAATGCTATCAGCTTTGAATCTTCTTCTTCCTTAGGGTAGAGAAAAGAGATTGTCTAAAACTGTAATGAAATAAAAAAGGAAAAAGAGGTGGTGGGGCAGCAAGTAGAGTTCTAACTATCTTATTTTAAAAGATATATTAGCATCTATTCAGGTATAAATACACTGAGCTGTATCCCCATCTTTCACAGCAGGGACCTTTTAGACACTGTGTAAAATTTCCAGTCAAAGTAAAGGAGTAAGCCTGTTATTTAGAGCTGTGATGGGAATTACACCTGGAACTGAAAATAGCCATGGATAAGAGAAGATATTTACCTCTGGAGAGTGGAAGTGATGGACTAAAGACCAGGAGATATTTTTCCCACCCAAAAGCCTTCTGGAATATTTGGATTTTCTTACCATGTTCTTGAATTATTTTAGAATTTTTAAAATTCTAAAGTGAGTGTCTATGAATTAAGCACTGAAAATAAGCACTGAAATAAGCAGGATCTGCTACTGCTGCTGCTAAGCCACTTCAGTCGTGTCCAACTCTGTGCGACACCACAGACGGCAGCCCACCAGGCTCCCCTGTCCCTGGGATTCTCCAGGCAAGAACACTGGAGTGGGTTGCCATTTCCTTCTCCGATGCATGAAAGTGAAAAGTGAAAGTGAAGTCGCTCAGTCATGTCCGACTCTGCAGTCCCATGGACTACAGCCTACAAGGCTCCTCTGCCCATGGGATTTTCCAGGCAAGAGTATTGGAGTGGGCTGCCATTGCCTTCTCCGAAGCAGGATCTATTGCCCATCGAATACTATGAATGACTCTTGTGACTTGGGGCAGTTTCGCTTGATCAACACCTTGGGGCAGTATCTTATGTGGTCTACACCTAGGGGGTAAGGAGGTGCTGCTTTCTTGTATTGGGGAGAACCAAGATTTGGTGCCTTTAGATGGTTCCCCCATGCACAGAGGTGAGAGCTGGCACAGGTAGAGCCTGAGCTGGAGCCCTCTGATGCCAACTACGGTATTCTTTCTTCCGTACCAGCGGTCCTCAAAAGTTTGATTTCCGATTCTTTTATACTCTTAAAAATTATTAAGAAGCCCAAAGACATTTTATTTAAGTGGATCACACCTATGAATGTTTACATATCAACAGTTCAAACTGAGATCTTTAAAAATATTTGTTCATAAATACATTTAAAAATAAAATAAAAATTCATGTACTAACATAAATATTTTAATAAGTATAATTCCCAAAGCAAGAAAAGAGTGAAAACAGGGACATTGTTTTAAATATTTGTAAATCTCTGGGTTGATGGAAGACAGCTGGGCTCTCATAACTGCTCTGCACTCGTTGTACTGTGAGAGCACACGTCAAGCAAGCTCTAGGAAGACTTCACTGTACACATAAGAAGGGCAAATAATATCTTAGTATAATTAAGAAAATAGTTTTGACCTTATAACTCCCCTGAAAGGGCTTCAGGGACCTCCAGGGGACTCCAGACTCTACTTTAGATTCCACTTTTTCTCCCCAGGAAGAATTCAGTAACCTTCAATGTCATCCACACAGTTCATTCCATAACAGCTGTTGACAAATCCATGTGCTCTACTAAGCTGTGAACTCATCTATGGTTCAGCCCCAACCTAGTGCCTAATAGAGGGATATATACTAGGAAATAATCACTGTGGGATACATCAAATAAACAAAGCTCAACACAGAGTACCACAACACCACAAAAGAATGAGCTCCAGTGCTCCAGTGGGCTACCCAGGTGGCGCTAGTGGTAAAGAATCCACCTGCCAATGAAAGAGTCATGGGTTGAACTCCTGGGTCAGGAAGACCTCCTGGAATAGGAAATGGCAACCCACTATGTATGCTTGCCTAGAAAGTTCCATGGGCAGAGAAGCCTGGTGGGCTACAACCCAGGGGGCCACAAAGAGTTGGACACTACTGAGTACACACACACACACACACACACACACACACACACACACACACACACACAGCGCTCCGGTATAGAAATAGAGCAACCAAGCTAGAGTACAGAGGCATTGTTAAGAAAAGCTAGCAAGTTAAAAATGAATGGGTTTTGTTTGCACCTCTGCCACTTACTAGCAGTCTGACTTTTGAGTAAGATCAGTTCCGTTCAGTTGCTCAGTCGTGTCTGACTCTTTCTGACCCCATGAACTGCAGCACTTAAGGCCTCCCTGTCCATCACCAACTCCCGGAGCTTGCTCAAACTCACGTCCATAGAGTCCAGGATGCCATCCAACCATCTCATCCTCTGTCATCCCCTTCTCCTCCTGCCCTCAATCTTTCCCAGCATCAGGGTCTTTTCAAATGAGTCAGCTCTTTGCACCAGATGGCCAAAGGATTGGAGCTTCAGCTTCAGCATCAGTCCTTCTAATGAATATTCAGGACTGATTTCCTTTATGATGGGCTGGTTGGATCTCCTTGCAGTCCAAGGGACTCTCAGGAGTCTTCTCCAACACCATAGTTCAAAAGCATCAATTCTTTGTTGCTCAGTTTTCTTTATGATCCAACTCTCACATCCATACATGACTCCTGGAAAAACCATAGCTTTGACTAGACAGACCTTTGTCAGCAAAGTAGTGTCTCTGCTTTTTAATATGCTGTCCAGGTTGATCATAGCTTTTCTTCCAAGGAGCAAGTGTCTTTTGATTTCATGGCTGCAGTCACCATCTGCAGTGATTTTGGAGCCCAGAAAATAAAGTCTGTCACTGTTTCTATTGTTTCCCCAACTATTTGCCATGAAGTGATGGGACCAGATGCCATGATCTTAATTTTTTGAATGTTGAGTTTTAAGCCAGCTTTTTCACTCTCCTCTTTTACTTTCATTAAGAGGCTCTTTAGTTCCTCTTCACTTTCTGCCATATGGGTGGTATCATCTGCGTATCTGAGGTTATTGATATTTCTCCCGGCAATCTTGATTCCAGCTTGTGCTTCATCCAGTCCAGCACTTCGCATGATATACTACTCTGCATACAAGTTAAATAAGCGGGGTGACAATATACAGCCTTGACATACTCCTTTCCCAATTTGGAGCCAGTCTGTTGTTCCATGTCCAGTTCTAATGGTTGCTTCTTGACCTGCATACAGATTTCTTAAGAGGCAGGTAAGGTGGTCTGGTATTCCTATCTCTTTAAGTATTTTCCACAGTTTGTTGTGGTTGCCACAGTCAAAGGCCTAGAGCAAGATACTACATCTCAGTTTCCTCATCTATATAATAAGGACAAAAGTAGTCCAGACTCGTAAAGTTACTGTGATGGTGAAATGTGATAATTTATATAAAGTAATTATTTTTTTATTACTATTAGAATATAGTTGCTTCACAATGCTAATTTCTACTGTACAGCAAAGTGAATCAGTTATATGTATATGTATTATACAGTTATGCATATATCCCTACCTTTTTGGATTTCCTTTCCATTTAGTTCATAGAGTATTGAATAGAGTTCCCTGTGCTGTATGGTAGGACTTCATTAGTTATCTGTTTTAGACATATCATCAATAGTGTATATATATCAATCCCAATCTCTTAATTCATACCACTGGCTTTCCCCCCTTGGTATCCATATACTTGTTCTCTATGTCTGTATCCCTATTTCTGCTTTGTAAATAAGATTATTTGTACCAATTTTTTCAGATTCCACATATGTGTGTTAATATACGATATCTGTTTTTCTCTTTCTGACTTATTTTACTCTGCATGACAATCCCTAGGTCCACTCATGTCTCTACAGATGAACCAATTTCATTTCTTTTATGTCTGAGTTAATATTCCCCTGCATATACATTCCATGTCTTCTTTATCCATTCCTCTGTTGATGGACAATTATGTTGTTTCCTTGTCCTGGCTATTGTGAACAGTGCTGCAATGAACATTAAGGTGCATGTATCTTTTGAATTATGTTTTTCTCATGATATATGCCCAGTAGTGGGATTGCCTGGTCATGTGGTGGTTCAATTTTTAGTTTTTTAAGGAATCTCCATACCGTTCTCCACAGTGGCTGTATCAATTTACATTCCCTTCAACAGTGCAAGAGGGTTCCCTTTTCTCCACACTCACTCCAGCAGTTATTGTTTATAGATTTTGTGATTACGGCCATTCGACCCATGTAAGGTGATACCTCATTGTAGTTTTGATAATGCTTGACAAATGATGAGCACTTTTACATTTACATTACTTTTGTAACCGAATAGACAAAGCTGTGTCTCACCATCTCCACCCTTAGACTAATAAGTGAGACCAAAACGGGAGGTAATATCTCAGTCGGAAGAGGGACTTGCTCAATAACTATTTATTCAATGAATTTCAAAATATAAAATATCAGATTCTGAACCGAAGCAACTTTCCTCTAACATACTTGGAATTAGCAAATCACGGATCACAGAGAAAAATTAGAGTAATGACAATAGATGATTAGAGAAGAGGTGAAGCATACAATTCAGAAATGGGTATACAGATTTTTCACAGTGCTTTGTTACTTTGAAAGGATTTCAAAAGTGATAATCAATCCGCTTGTTTGGATCTCAGTAAATACATAAAGACTCTTAAATTAGCTCTATATTCGAAGTCGGCTTTAATGTCGTTGGAGGAAGATGGTCTGATATTGGCTTAGAACAGTTCTTACTCAGAGCAATTGGAAATAATTCTGCACATTTTGAAGACAAGTTTCTTAGTTCAGCTTTATCCTATACTTACTGAGTTACAATGAAAATCAGTTATTGCTGTCAGTCCTCATTTAATTCCTAATTTTAATAATACAGAGTAGTGCTGAATATTCACTTACATGATATACATTCAGATGTACCCCAAAATACAATTTCTTTATTACATTACAACTTTTCAGATTTAAGTCTGCACATTGTTGGAGGATTGGAAAGTGGGAGGGTGGTCAGAGGGTACATAGTTTCTTTACTCTACACATGGTAATCCTATCCAGTCATTTGCACAATCTCTTCAGATAACAGCTTCTGTTTAGATGACTTCAGATAAATGCTTAGCCATTTAGAAGCTGCCTCCCTCCTCTGCTCCTCTCTTTGAAAGCTTCTGGGTGTAGGACAGGGGCCGAGGCTCTGCGTCCTCATAGGAGAAACTTGTGGAGATGTGGGGTGTGCCACTCCTTGGACTGGTGACCTCTGAGATGTGACAAAAATCTGTCTAGCTTTTTTCTGATTAGATTTTAAAACTCAGTCTTTTTTTTTTTTTTCCTTATTTAAGTGGAAGAAAAGCTATGACAAACCTAGTGAAAGTGAAAGTGAAGTCGCTCAGTTGTGTCCGACTCTTTGCGACCCCATGGACTGTAAGCCTATCAGGTTGCTCCATCCATGGGATTTTCCAGGCAAAAGTGCTGGAGTGGATTGCCATTACAAACCTAGACAGCGTATTAAAAACAGAGAGATCACTTTGCTGAGAAAGGTCCGTATAGTCAAAGTTATGATTTTTTCAATAGTCCTGTACTGATGAGAAGAGTTGGGCCATAAACAAGGCTGAGTACAGAAGAACTGATGCTTTGAACTGTGGTGCTGGAGAAGACTCTTGAAAATCCCTTGGACTGCAAGGAGATTCAACCAGTCCATCCTAAAGGAAATCAGTCCTGAATATTCATTGGAAGGACTGATGCTGAAGCTGAAGCACCAATACTTTGGTCACCTGATGTGAAGAACCAACTCATTGGAAAAGACCCTGATGCTGGGAAAGATTGAAGGCAGGAGGAGAAGGGAATGACAGAGGATGAGATGGTTGGATGGCATCTCCAACTCAATGGACATGAGTATGAGTAAACTCTGGGAGTTAGTGACGGACAGGGAGGCCTGGCATGCTGCAGTCCATGGGATCACAAAGAGCTGGACATGACTGAGCGACTGAACTAAACTGAACTGGTGCTGGGAAAGACTGAGGGCAGGAGGAGAGGGGATGGCAGAGAATGAGATGATTATATAGCATCACCTACTCTGATGAATTTGAGCAAACTCTGGGAGATAGTGGAGGACAGAGGAGCCTGGCATGCTGCAGTCCATGGAGTTGCAAAGACTCAGACACAACTTGGTGACTGAACAACAACAACAAATAGTTGACTTTCAACAATGTGTTAATTTCTTATGTACAGCAAAATGATTATTATACACACACACACACACACTCTTCTCCATTATAGGATGTTGAATATAGTTCTCTGTGCAATATGGTAGAACCTTGTTGTTTACTGTCTAGTTTTTGAAACTGAAAGCCTAGTCTCCAACACTAGAATCTGTGGTTCAGGTCACTTGCCTCTAAGTCTTCAAGTCTTCAGTCTCCTCTCTCCATACCTAAGCCTCTGCTGGTCTACAGCCTCTTTCTGCACCCCTGGCACCTTTCCGGGAGGGTTCCCTTTAAGGGCACATATGTGAGCAGGAGGAACCACTTGCTCACCTCTTGAACCGTGTTGTCCTCTACCCTGATGCCATCTTCTTCATGCCATCTTGGATGTGTATAAAGTCAAAGGCTGGAGCTTTTTCTAGGAGCCATAACTTCTACAACACTAGCCTCAGCAAAGTAAGACATCAGTCCAAATGTCCTCAGCTTCCACATACCTATCTGGGTGTTTCTAAAACCTTACTAACTGAGCTTTCAGTTTCACATGGGAGGTAGGAGTGAGGGGTTGATTATCTGATCTCCTCAAAATTCTTGTCTTCCTTCCCTTGGACCAGAAGGCACAGGATTCAATTTTTCTGCTTCCTCTATGTCATAGCCTTTTTTCTCCTCAGTCAGCCACCTTCATAGCTTAACTCTCTTAAGGGGTAAGAGCTCTCCTCTCTGAATTATGGAAGAAAATCTCTGATTTAAATTATCATGGCTTAGTCTTTATAGTTAAAGAAATTTAGAAAAATCTTTCTTTCTGGGAGAAATCTAGCTAAATGACTATCATATGATTTTGAAAATCATGTTTTAATGTCTGAGGATAAATACTAACCCCACAAAAGCCCTTTGTATTCATTCTTTCTATAACATTCCTAAATTTTCTCAAGGCAAATGGGTGCTCTGAAAAAAAGAGAAAAATGTATGGGAAAACCTTATAAATATATATCAAAAACATCCCCCATCATGAGTGATTGTCATTACTCAGAATCCAAGCAATATTATTCAGTTCAGTTCAATTCAGTCGCTCAGTCATGTACGACTCATTGCAACTCCATGGACCGCAGCACACCAGGCTTCCCTGTCCATCACCAACTCCCCGAGCTTGCTCAAACTCATGCCCATCAAGTCAGTGAGGCCATCTAACCATCTCATCCTCAGGCAATATTACTGGACAACATTAATTTGCACATTAACTGAAACCCTTCCAACTACTTTTGAAAGGCTGAAAAAAAAGAGCCAAAGTTGTTATTAGAAAGCAGAATCAATTCTTTGGGAGTTTCAAAACTAAAGAAATGCTTGCTGACTATAGAAATAGTTTTCAAAAGTTCCCCTAGAATTCCATAATTCCAATCAGCTAGCAAGATATTTGATGTTGGATAATCCACCATTATATTGAATTATTTTTCCAAAACTATGCTCAGAATCTTTCTTTTAAAAAAATTTAGGGCTTCCTTTGAGGCTCAGTTGTAAAGAATCCACCTGCCAATGCAAGAGACGTGGGTTCAATCCCTGGTCTGGGAAGATCCCACACGTAGAGAAGCAACTAAGCCCATTCACCACAACTATTGAGCCTGTGCTCTAGAGCCTGGGAGCCACAACTACTGAAGCCCTCACAACCTACTAAAGCCCATGCTGTGCAAGACAAGCCACCGCAATGAGAAGCCTGTGCCCCACAACTAGAGAGCAGCCCCTAGAGAAAAGCCCAAGCAGCAACAAAGACCCAGTACAGCTAAAAATAATTTTTAAAATAAATTTAAAAAAACCCTTAAGTAAATCTAGCTTTCTTTCTTTATCTTTTAATCTTGTTAATGGTACCACATTTCTCCCAGCCTGACAATCATCTTCAGCCCGTGTCATTCAAACCACATTTGAACGGCAGGTACCATGTTAGCCACTGTGGCTTGTCTAGGGCACAAACACTGACCTCAAGGAAACTTCTATATAGAGCTCTATATCTCGTCAATCACTAAGCCATACAGATCTTGCCTTTGAGATGCGTCTCATGTTTCCTTGTGTTCTTCTTTGTTACTGTCACCATGTCCTCATGTCTGAATCACAGCCATGGCAGTTTGATGCCCACCCTCTCCATACCACCTTCCTCCTGTCAACCAGAGTACACCATCTTCTGACACTTTTTAACTTCAATGTTGCTGAGGTTAGATTAGATTTAATTCCACTTTCCAAAGCCCCCATAGATGACTCTGACCAGCATAAGAACTGTATCCAGAGGTAAAGAGAGAGGGTCGACTGCAAGGTCAGTACGATTTCATTCATGGGGAGGAACCATCCATGCTTGCCGCCTACTCCCACTGAGTGGTCGACAACTGCCTCAGAATACTGGGTCAGATAGATCCTTCCTTCTCTACATCATTCTGGCATTTTTTGAACTTCTTTTCTTCATCTTTCTGCAGATGTCTTATGTGCAGAGTAATTTCTTAGTGCCCCTTCTTTCAGTGTTTTGTGTCAGTCACAAATTTAATTCTATGAATGTTTTCTTTGCTATTTATTTTCTTTCTTACTGTCTCAAAATATTGAACCAACAATATTAAGGAATGATGATACTATTACCTTAAGGACTGCAATTAATGGCCATTTCCTCACTGGGGAAGGAGAGGAAGGAGCTGGGTGTTTGGTATCTAAGCTCCAGAACCACTTCTATTTCAGAAAAACTCCCACTTCACCTTGCTCCTGTGTGAGTCCTTAGATCATTGTGAAGAACGTGCATGCTAAATGGCTTCAGCCGTGTCTGACTTTTTGAGACCCTATGAACTGTACCCCACCAGGCTCCTCTGTCCATGGGATTCTTCAAGAGAGAATACTGGAATGGGTACCCATGCCCTCCTCCAGGGGATCTTGCTGACCCAGGGATCAAACCTGCTTCTCTTACACCTTTTGCAAAAACTGGCATGCAGGTTCTTTACACCTACCACCACCTGGGAACACAGAATACCATTAAATCTCTTCAGAGAAAAACTCGAAGTTTCCTCACACGGTACACCTATTGGTAAATAATCTTTTCTGAATGGGGGGAAAGTCTTTCATGCCTATCGGCTCCTTGGGTTGATGTGGGTAGAAAGCAGAGAAGATTTTAAAAAAGAAAACCTGCTTTTTCCTTTTATAGAGAGGAATACGCTAACTGAGGAGATAAAGACTGAGAAGTTGCTGGAGCAGAACAAGCCACAGACACCAAAGTCAAGGGTCCTCTGCAAACCCCACCAGGCAGTTTCAGTCTGATAGAGAGCTGTTCATTGTCCTTTTATGTATTCTGATGCTTTTTCCAATGTTTTTCCACAAGGTTTTTAATATGTAAGTAACATAGACATCATACAAAAAAAGTAAAAAGAGATGAGAAAAAAAATCAACAAAATCCAAAACTTTTTCCCAGTTACTATGTATAAATGTTTCTAGGGTTTTTTTCCTCCCATGTGTATATCAATAATATTCTAGACTCCAGCAAATGTTTGTTAGGTAACTAAATTAATTTTTTAATTAGAGGATAATTACTTCACAATACTGTGATAGTTTCTGCCATACATCAACATGAACTGGCATAGGTATACTTATATCCCGTTCCTCTTGAACCCCTTCTCCTATCTCCCTCCCCATCCCACCTCTCTCCTATCTCCCTCCCCATCCCACCTCTCTAGGTTGTCACAGAGTACTAGTTTGGGGTGTTGGATAACTAAATTAATTGAATGATGAAAGGCTATAATTATATAGTTACACAACTTGGTGCTCTGATTTTTTTCCACTTTACTTAACATAACCATTTTATATTTCAATATTGTTAATGATGTTGAAGCTGAAACTCCAATACTTTGGCCACCTGATGAGAAGAATTGACTTACTGGAAAAGCCCCTGATGCTGGGAAAGATTGAAGGCGGGAGGAGAAGGGGACAACAGAGGATGAGATGGTTGGATGGCATCACTGACAATGGACGTGAGTTTGAGTAAACTCCGGGAGTTGGTAATGGACAGGGAGGCCTGGTGTGCTGCAGTCCATGGGGTCTCAAAGAGTCGGACATGACTGAGTGACTGAACTGAACTGAATTGATTGTTAAATTGTCACTGTCTTCTTTTTTTCATGGTTTTGAAATAGTCCATTGAGTGGATATGACACAGTTTATTTAATAGTTTTTATATACTTGGGGAACCTTTACAATTTTTCCAAATTTTTCTATGTAACACTATGATGACAAGTGTATTCTATTCTTCTGGATAGATTCTCTAGATCAGGAATAGGCAAACTGTTCTTGTAAAGGGCCAGATATAAATCTGTTTGGCTTTGCAGGCCATATGGTCTCTGTCTCAGCCACTCAGCTCTGCTCATGTAATGCAAAAGCAGTCACAAATAATATGTAAATAAATAAGCATATCTGTGTTCAGAGAAAATTTTATACATGTGCAATGGAATTTAAATTTATTTAGCTTTTAATGGGTCATTAAATATTAGTCTTTTAAAATTTTGCTCCAATCAGGTGAAAACCATTCTTAGTTTATAAGCTGTACAAAAATAGGCGGCAGGCCTATGACTAGATGGCTTATAGTTTGCTCTAGAGTCTAAGGATTCCTGAATCAAAGAATATACAATCAACCAGGGCCTTTCTGGTAATTTTGACAGTTTCCTTCAACCATATTTCTTGGTCATTAATTTTCTAGGTTTAGGTATTTAAATAATCAATGTTGTTATCCTAGAGTACATAATTATTAAGAGACTGTGCAAGAGCTCCCGTTGCAGTGTGTTACCTCTAAAACATAACAGTTTCCTGAAACTGACTTGAGTGATGAGATTGTATGAGATCATCCAATCCAACCTTCTGCAGTGGCCATCTGAAGCAAGAAAGCCCAGTTAAAAGGTGTCCAGCAGGAGCATTCCAGAATTTCATCATTTAACCTTAATCTTCCCAGTTCCAACACATTTCTTTCTAATTCTTCAGTTGAGTCTGAGAACACCTGGCCAGCTGCCACCTTAAAACACAAAGGCAATTATTAATCTAATCCCTTTGCATTTCTTTTTCTATCCTGGATTGATAATGATGAATAAGAACTATTTTCTTTTGTGGGTTGTGAAACTGAAGTATAAAAGTACCTTTTCTCTGATTTCATGGTGACTCAGAGAAAAGGAGAACCATGTACCCTGCCTCTAGGGCTAACTGTCGTGGTCATAAATTAATATTTATTAACCATCTCCTGCTTACTTCACACTGTGTGAGGCAAAGTGACTATTAGTCCCATTCATTACTGTACCTTAAAAATTTTTTTTCAATTTATTAAAATTGTATCCCAGTTGATTAGATTGCTTCAGGCCATAAGTACAAAATTGAAAATATTCAATTAGGATGCATATAACAAAGCAGCAGTAGTTAAAACATGGTGCATTAAAATATCAGCTTGACAGCCACTATTCTCAAAATCTAGAAGGGGCAGATTTATAAGATGTCCTGAAGGCCAAAGGACTGGGTCAGACCAAGAAAGACAGTGAACTCTTTACAAAGAGGAAATCCTTTCTTGTCCCAGCTTTCTATAGATGCTATTTGGGGCTCAAGATTTGTGGTGACTTATCGTCTAGAGCTTTTCTCAGTTATTTCTTAATTTTAAAATATGAAGATGGTATAAACCTTTATTCTTATTCCAACTAGAAGTTAATAACCTTTCAAATAAATATACTCATTCAAGAACTCTTCTTCCTATAACCACTGCTACCCTCACCCCACCCCCACCATCCTCTAAGTATTTTTGTATGGGATGTTTGTATAAACCAGGCAATAAACTATGTACAAAGAAAAGAGTCATTTATCTTTATGGGAATGATGTGAAAGTTACGGCCAAAGTTACTCATGGTTGAGGACCACTAATGGGTAAAGTGATATTCCACAAAAATCAGTTTGAAGAGAAGAGTTAGGAGGGGGTTTGCCTATCTGCATCTTTACAAATAAAAGAAGAAATCAAATGTAAGCTTGTAAATATGTCACTAGTTCTAACTTATATTGAACTGTTGAAAAATACTATAGAGAAAGAGACAAATTCAAAGGTAGCCTTGATTAGATTTTTAAAGATCAAAATGATGAAACTTAATAGGGACATTTAATAGTGTGAAATCTAATAGGAACAAATATAAAAAGATATACCATCTAAGAAATAAAAGTGAACCAAGAATACAAATGCAATATAGGGAAAGAACTGGTTAGGTCTCCATATGATAGAAAAAAAACTTGGGCTCATATTTGACAATGAAGCTCATATTGACCAATCAATAATATAGTGTCATTAGGAGATAAGCTAATATAAATTTAGGATATTTTGATGCTTGTCATCCTGTCATAGGTTCAGATGTGTAAAAATCATTCTGTGTTAAACCCAAACAGCATGACTCTGAAACAGTGCTGGAGAACTACCTGGAGACTCTTTAAAACAAAGACTCCAGCAGCCAACACTGCAAATATGATATAGTAAATTCTTGAGAAGGAATCTCAAGAATCTGTATTTTAAACAAGTTTGAAACATAATTTATATGCAGGTTTGTCTCTGGACAAGGCTTTGAGAAACATTATTCTAGAGGGTGATCAATTCTTTTTTAGTCACTGTTTGTAGTTCAGGTATTTACCCTTGGTACGTGGTGATGCTGTAACTTACAGCTGAGTGATCTGCTTACTGGGTTTTATACAGACCCGACAATTAAGAGTAGCTGTAATACATTCATGCAGGCAATATACTGCTGCTTTTTATTTCTTTTAAAACAACTCTTCATTAAAACAATTGCTCAAAAGATATACAGTATGGACAGAATTTCCTCTGTTAACTAAGCTTCTTGAAAGCAGGAACTGTTTTTGTTCACCCTGGTGACCTTAGTACTTAGCACACTGGAGTTCATTTTATTTTTTGCTCTATGTTAGGCACAATGCTATTGATGTTTATTTAATGTTTTAAGATATGCCATATGATATATAACATATCTGTGTCTAAAGAAATATAAATCTTTATTGGAGTAACAGAGGTTCCCACTTATAAGTAAGTAAGTGTTAGTCACTCAGTTGTGTTTTACTCTTTCTGACCCCATGGACTGTAGCCCTCCAGGCTCCTCTGTCCACAGAATTCTCCAGGCAAGGATACTGGAGTGAGCTGCTTTCCTTTCTCCAGGGGATCTTCCCCACCCAGGAATCAAACCCAGGTCTCCTGAATTGCAGGCAGATTCTTTATTGTCTGAGCCACCAGAGAAGCCCTTCCACTTATATTCAAGCTTTAGAACTATGAATAGAAAAATTTTCTCACTTATTCTTATGTTCCACATTCACCTATTTCTCTTGCTCTGGCTGAGGACTTCAGAGTCGTTTCGTATTATCTTAACAACTGATTACAACTTGTAATAGAAAAGGTATTGATTGCCTTTTTAAGTCTAGTGTGTCTCACTAGACTCCCTGCATTTTACTGTCAGTACATTCAAGTCTAAATCTGCCCTCACTCAAGAAAAACTGCTTTTCTTGTCCTACCAAACTTAGCAGGTAGGCTTGGCCCAGGCTGATACTCCCTCACAACCCCACCCTGCCAAACCCAGCAGGAGTGCAGTGTATATAGGGGACACATTTTGGCATTGGTGGTCAGGGAATTTGCATTTCAGGGCCCCACGGGACTGAAACAGAGAGACAAGTCTTGGCAGGCTGACTCACCCAGGGCACTTCACAGATAGTAGACTAAAATGCAACCCCAGTGTTCCTATGACTACTCCTTCAAGACTGGAAGAGGTAGTTATTTCATGTTATACACAGAAGCAAACACAGAAAGTCAAAAAAAATGAAGTAGCAGGGGACTGTGTTCCAAAGGAATGAATAAGACAAAATCCCAGGGGGAAAAAAAAAAAACAAAAGCTTAGTGAAACAGGGATAACTAATTTACCTCATAAAGGGTTCAAAGTAATGGTCACTAAGATAACTTCCCAATCTCAGGAGAAGAATGGGTGATCACAGGACTTCAATAAAGAGACAGAAAATATAAGAAAGTACCAAACAGAAGTCATAGAGTTGAAGAATATAATAACTGAACTGAAAAGTACACTAGAGGGCTCAACAGAAGACTCAATGAAATTGGAGAAAGGATAGAGATCTGAAAGACAGGGCAGTGGAACTCATCCAAACAGAGCACCAAGAAGAAAAAGGATTTATTAAAATGAAGATAGCTTAAGGATCTCAAGCTATATACACCAAGCAGAATCATATTTGCATTACAGGATCTCAGAAAGAGAAGAGAGAGAAAAGCGACAGAAAAGCTATTTGAGGAAATAATGGCTATAAACTTCCTTAACATGGAGAAGGAAACAGATATTCAGATCAGATTCAGAAAGCTCACAGAGTACCAAATAAGTTGAACACAAAGAGATCCTCACCAAGACATATTACAGTTAAAATGCCAAAAGTTAAAAGAGAGTATCCTAAAACCAGCAAGAAAAAACAACTTGTTATATACAAGGGAACCCCTATAAGACCAGTGGCAGATTTTTCAGCAGAGACTTTACATACCAGAAGGGAGGGACATGATATATTCAAAGTGCTGAAAGCAGAAAACTTCCAACCAAGAATACTCTACCTAGCAAGGTTATCACTGAGAACTGAAGGAGAAATAAAAGAGTCCTCCAGTTAAGCAAAAACTACAGGAAGTCACCAGCGCTAAACTGGTCTTACAAGAAATATGAGGGAACTTCCTTAAGCTGAAAAGAAAGGGCACGAGTTAGTAGCAAGAAAATACATGAAAGGAAAAAAAATCTCACTAGTAAAAGTAAGTGTATAGTAAAGGTAGTGAACTAATCACTTGTAGGATATGAAGGTTAAAAGACAAAAGTATATTGTCACCTTGCTTATTTAACTTATATGAAACATTAAGTAAAATAATATTAGTATTACAGGATCTCAGAAAGAGAAGAGAGAGAAAAGGGACAGAAAATCTATATAAAGAAATAATGGCTATAAACTTCCTTAACCTGGAGAAGGAAACAGATATTCAGATCAGATTCATAAAGCTGAGTACATCATGTGAAATGCAGGGTTGGGTGAAGCACAAGCTGGAATCAAGATTGTTGGGAGAAATATCAATAACCTCAGATATGCAGATGACACCATCTTAGGGCAGAAAGTGAAAAGGAACTAAAGAGCTTCTTGATGAAACTGAAAGAAGAGAGTGAAAAAGCTGGCTTAAAACTCAACATTCAAAAAACTAAGATTGTAGTATGTGGTCCCATCACCACATGGCAAATAGATGGGGAAACAATGAAAACAGTGAAAGACTTTATTTTCTTGGGCTCCAAAATCACTGTAGATGGTGACTGCAGCCATGAAGTTAAAACATGCTTGCTCCTTGGAAGAAAAGCTATGACCAACCTACACAGAATATTAAAAAGCAGAGACGTTACTTTGCTGACAAAGGTCTGTCTAGTCAAAGCTATGGCTTTTCCAGTAGTCATGTATGGATATGAGAGTTGGACCATAAAGAAAGCTGAGCGCCAAAGAACTGATGCTTTCAAACTGTGGTGTTGGAGAAGACTCTTGAGAATCCCTTGGACAGCAAGGAGATCCAACCAGTCCATCCAAAAGGAAATCAGTCCAGAATATTCATTGGAAGGACTGATGTTGAAGCTGAAACTCCAATCCTTTGGCCACCTGATGCAAAGAACTGACTCATTTGAAAAGACCCTGATGCTGGGAAAGATTGAGGGCAGGAGGAGAAAGGGATGACAGAGGATAAGATGGTTGAATGGCATCCCTGACTCAATGTATATGAATTTGAGCAAGCTCCGGGTGTTGGTGATGGACAGGGAAGGTTGACGTGCTGCAGTTCATGGGGTTGCAAAGAGTCAGACATGTCTGAGTGACTGAACTGAACTGAAAAGAGAAAAGTAGCAAAAAATAATAATAATAACAACCATAATTACAATTGTTAAAGGATCCACAAAATAAAAAAGATGCAAAATGTGACATGAAAAACTCGTAATATGTGGTGGAGGGAGTAAAAATGTAGTTTTAGAATGCATTCACATGTAACAATTTCAACTAAAACTAAAGTTATATATACATATATGTACACATATATATATCTTTTGGTAATCATAAAGCAAAAACCTATAGAAGATACAAAAAAGATAATGATAATGGAATCTAAACATAACACTAAAGAAAATCATCAAATCACAAGGAAAGAGAATCAGAGAGGAAGAAAGGCACATAGAGGAACTGTAAAACAACCCCAAAACAATTAACAAAATGGTAACAAATATATAACTATCTATAGTTACTCTATGTAAATAGTAATAAGTATACACCTATCTATAATTATTTTAACTGTAAACAGACTAAATTCTCAAAAGACATAGAATCAGTCAGTTCAGTGGCTCAGTCGTGTCCGACTCTTTGCGACCCCATGTACTGCAGCACACCAGGCTTCCCTGTCCATCACCAACTCTCAGAACCTACTCAAACTCACATCCATCACATCGGTGATGCCATCCAATGATCTCATCTTCTGTCCTCCCCTTCTCCTCCTGGCTTCAATCTGTCCCAGCATTAGAGTCTTTTCCAATAAGTTGGTTCTTCTTATCAGGTGGCCAAAGGATTGGAGTTTCAGCTTCAGCATCAGTCCTTCCAATGAATATTCTGGACTGATTTCCTTTAGGATGGACTGGTTGGATCTTCTTGCAGTCCAAGGGATTCTCAAGAGTCTTCTCCAACACCACAGTTCAAAAGCATCAATTCTTCAGCGCTCAGCTTTCCTTTTTTTTCTTTCTTTCTGTATTTATTTTAATTGGAGGTTAATTACTTTACAATATTGTGGTGGTTTTTGCCATACATTCACATAAATCAGCCATGGGTGTACATGTGTTCCCCATCCCAAACCCCCTGCCACCTCCCTCCCCATCCCATCCCTCAGGGTCATCCCAGGGCACCAGCCCTGAGCACCTTGTCTCATGCATTGAACCTGGACTAGCAATCTATTTCACATATGATAATATACATGTTTCAATGCTATTCTCTCAAATCATCCCACCCTTGCCTTCTCCCACAGAGTCCAAAAGTCTGTTCTTTACATCTGTGTCTCTTTTGCTGTCTCACATATACAGTCATTGTTACCATCTTTCTAAATTCCATATATATATGTTAATATACTATATTAGTGTTTTTCTTTCTGACTTACTTTGCTCTGTATAATAGGCTCCAGTTTCATCCACCTCATTAGAACTGATTCAAATGCATTCTTTTAATAGCTGAGTAATATTCCATTGTGTATATGTACCACAGCTTTCTTATCCATTCATCTGCTGATGGACATCTAGGTTGCTTCCATGCCCTGGCTGTTGTAAACAGTGCTGCAATGAACACTGGGGTACACGTGTCTCTTTCAATTCTGATTTCCTCGGTGTGTATGCTCAGCAGAGGGATTGCTGCTCATATGACAGTTCTATTTCCAGTTTTTTAAGGAATCTCCACACTGTTCTCCATAGTGGCTGTACTAGTTTGCATTCCCACCAACAGTGTAAGAGTGTTCATTTTTCTCCACACCCTCTCCAGCATTTATTGCTTGTAGACTTTTTGATAGCAGCCATTCTGACCAGTGTGAGATGGTACCTCATTGTGGTTTTGATTTGCATTTCTCTGATAATGAGTGATGTTGAGCATCTTTTCATGTGTTTCTTAGCCATCTGTATGTCTTCTTTGGAGAAATGTCTGTTTAGTTCTTTGGCCCATTTTTTTAAATTGGATTGCTTATTTTTCTGGAGTTGAGCTGCAGGAGTTGCTTGTATATTTTTTAGATTAATTATTTGTCAGTTGCTTCATTTGCTATTATTTTCTCCCATTCTGAAGGCTGTCTTTTCACCTTGCTTATAGTTTCCTTCGTTGTGCAAAAGCTTTTAAGTTTAATTAGGTCCCATTTGTTTGTTTTTGCTTTTATTTCCATTACTCTGGGACGTGGGTCAAAGAGGATCCTGCTATGAGTCACGTCAGAGAGTGTTTTGCCTATGTTTTCCTCTAGGAGTTTTATAGTTTCTGATCTTACATTTAGATCTTTAATCCATTTTGAGTTTATTTTTGTGTATGGTGTTAGAAAGTGTTCTAGTTTCTTTCTTTTACAAATGGTTGGCCAGTTTTCCCACCACCACTTATTAACAGATTGGTCTTTTCCCCATTGTCAAAGATAAGGTGTCCATAGGTTCGTGGATTTATCTCTGGACTTTTTATTTTGTTCCATTGATCTATATTTCTGTCTTTGTGCCAGTACCATACTGTCTTGATGACTGTTGCTTTGTAGTGTAGTCTGAAGTCAAGCAGGTTGATTCCTCCAGTTCCATTCTTCTTTCTCAAGATTGCTTTGGCTATTCAAGGTTTCTTGTATTTCCATACAAATTGTGAAATTATTTGTTCTAGTTCTCTGAAAAATACCGTTGGTAGCTTGATAGGGATTACATTGAATCTATAGATTGCTTTGGGTAGTATAGTCATTTTCACTATATTGATTCTTCCAATCTATGAACATGGTATATTTCTCCATCTCTTTGTGTCATCTTTGATTTCTTTCATCAGTGTTTTATAGTTTTCTATATATAGGTCTTTTGTTTCTTCAAGTAGCTTCATTCCTAAGTATTTTATTCTTTTCGTTGTAATGGTGAATGGAATTGTTTCCTTAATTTCTCTTTCTGTTTTCTCATTGTTAGTGTATAGGAATGAAAGGGATTTCTGTGTGTTAATTTTATATCCTGCAACTTTACTATATTATTGATTAGCTCTAGTAATTTTCTGGTGGAGTCTTTAGGGTTTTCTAAAGGTTTTCTAGAGGATCATGTCAGCTGCAAACAGTGAGAGTTTTACTTCTTTCCAATCTGGATTCCTTTTATTCCTTTTTCTTCTCTGATTGCTGTGGCTAAAACTTCCAAACAATGTTGAATAGCAGTGGTGAGAGTGGGCATCCTTGTCTTGTTCCTGACTTTAGGGGAAATGCTTTCAATTCTTCACCATTGAGGATAATGTTTTGCTGTGGGTTTATCATATATGGCTTTTATTATGTTGAAGTATGTTCCTTCTATGCCTGATTTCTGGATTTTTTAAATCATAAATGGATGTTGAATTTTGTCAGAGGCTTTCTTTGCATTTATTGAGATAATCATATGGTTTTTATCTTTCAATTTGTTAATGTGGTGTATCACATTGATTGATTTGCAGCACTCAGCTTTCTTTATGGTCCAACTCTCATTTCCATACTGGATATACTGGATCCATACTCATGACTACTGGAACAACCATAGCTTTGATTGGAAGGACCTTTGTTGGTAAAGTGACATCTCTGCTTTTTAATATGCTGTCTAGGTTGATCATAGCTTTTCTTCCAAGGAGCAAGCACTTTTAATCTCATGGCTGCAGTCACCATCTGCAGTGATTTTGCAGCCCCCAAAATAAAATCTCTCACTGTTTCCATTGTTTCCCCAACTATTTGCCATGAAATGATGGGACCAGATGCCATGATCTTAGTCTTCTGAATATTGAGCTTTAAGCCAACTTTTTCACTCTCCTCTTTGACTCTCATCAAGAGGCTCGTTAGTTCTTCTTCACTTTCTGCCACAAGGGTGGTGTCATCTGCATATCTGAGGTTATTGATATTTCTCCTGGAAATCTTGATTCCATCTTGTGCTTCACCCAGACCAGCACTTCACATGATGTACTCTGCACATAAGTTAAATAAGCAAGGTGACAATATACAGCCTTGACATACTCCTTTTCCTATTTGGAACCAGTCTGTTGTTCCATGTCCAGTTCTCACTGTTGCTTCTTGACCTGCATACATATTTCCCAGGAGGCAAGTCAGGTGGTCTGGTATTCCCACCTCTTTCAGAATTTTCCACAGTTTGTTGTGATCCACACACTGAAAGGCTCTGGCATAGTCAATAAAACAAAAGTAGATGTTTTTCTGGAATTCTCTTGCTGTTTTGATGATCCAGCGAATGTTGGCAATTTGATCTCTGATTTCTCTGCCTTTTCTAAATTCAGCTTGAACATCTGGAAGTTCACAGTTCACATACTGTTGAAGCCTGGCTTGGAGAATTCTGAGCATTACTTTGTTAGTGTGTGAGATAAGTGCAATTGTGTGGTAGTTTGAGCATTCTTTGGCATTGCCTTTCTTTGGGACTGGAATGCAAACTGACCTTTTCCAGCCCTGTGGCCACTGCTGAGTTTTCCAAATTTGCTGGCATATTGAGTGCAGCATTCTCACGGCATCATTTAGGATCATCTCAAAAGACATAGGATAGCTAAATGGAGAAAAATATGCTGTCTAAAGAGATTCGCTTCAAATGTAAGAAAACACACATGTGGAAAGTGAAGAGATGGAAAGACATGTTTCATGCAAAAGGAAACCAAAAAAAGCTGGAGTAGGTATACTTACGTCTGACAAAATAGACTTTAAAACAAAAATTGTAATAAAAGACAAAGATGAATACTATATAAATGATAAAAGGTCATTCCAACAAGATGAATATAACATTTGTAAATATTCATGCACCCAACATAAAATCACCTAAACATGTAAAGGAAATATTAACAGACCTTAAAAAAAAAGATTTACAAAAATATAATAGTAGTATATGTTGTTGTTGTTTAGTCACTAAGCCATATCTGACTCTTTTGTGACCCCATGGCCTGTAGCCTGTCAGGCCCCTCTGTCTATGGGATTTCCCAGACAAAGTAGGGGACTTTAATACTCCACTTATATCAATAGATAGCCAATCCAAACAGAAAATCAATAAGGAAAAATTGGCCTTAAATAATACATTAGACCAAATGGACTTTATATATAAACACACACATAGAGAATATTACAAATCATATATGTGATAAGGGATGAATATCCAAAATATGTAAAGAATTCATACAACTCAGTAACAAAATATACAATTAAATATTACTCAGTCCTAAAAAAGAAGGAAATCTTGCCATTTCCAACAACATGGATGGACCTTGAGGGCATTATACTGTCAGACAATGGAAGACAAATACTGTATGACTTCACTTATATATGAAATTTAAAAACACAAAACAATCAAAACAAAACTCACAGACATGGAGAAAAGACTGGTAGTTGTCAGAAGGAAGTTTGGATGGTGGGCAAAATTGGGGGAGGGTGTCAAGAGATATAAACTTTCAGTCATTAAGAAAAAGAAAGTCAGGATATAATGTACAGTATACTGACTATAGTCAATAATATTGCATTATATATTTTGTAACTTTGATGGTGACAGGAGGAAACTAGACTTATGATCACTTCATAATGTATACAAATTGTTATGTTGTACACCTGAAACTAACATAATGTTGTATTTATAATATTATACATCAATTTCAAAAAAAGAAGGAAAGAGAAAGAGAAAAAGAAAACACTGCTTTCGATTTCTTCATGCTGTGATGCTATGGCCATATTTGTATTCTACGTTCTGAAGTCCCAGGCCTCATGCTTTTTGTTCTGTTGGTTGGCACTCTCTCTGTCACTCTACCCTGCCCCCCCCCACACACACACACATACAGTGAAACATACAGGTCATTTTGACGTTGTACCTTAATGGGATTTTTCCTACCATGAACATTTTAGTGTTTAAACCAAGCAAAACTCTTTTAAGGCAAGTTTATGTGGTTTCCTCATAAAGGCCATTCTTGCTCCCCACTAAAGTCTGAACTTTAGTCAACTGATGCAGTCAGTAAATTGCTGTGAAATATATTTTTTAAAGTGGCATCTTTTCAGAAAAAAATACATCTCCTGGAGAAAGATTAATGATATTGGTCTATAGACTAGCATGCTGAGGGTTAGATTTATTTTCTTCAGCTACATGGAGGGCTTCATGGGAAGATATGTCTGGTGATTAGTTATCCAGGTTTAAAGAGAATAAAGGAGAAATTCAAGGCTTCAGCTAAAGCAAGAGAGCCATAAGTTTAACAGCAGGAGGAACTCAGCTGCAACAGCCAACTGATTCATTGGATTTTCATTTGCCTAAAAGTAGGACTGGCTGAGAGGCTCTCTTGCAGTCTTACAGACCTAGATGAATGACAGAAAGCACAATTACATGGGTAAATGTGGAAGTGATTTGATACCACTGCATGCAAGATGATGAAATGAGATAGCAACAGGTACCCAAAAGGCAAATGAGGTGATGACTAAAAGGACTGGCCAGTGATACGTCACACAAAAGAAGGACAAAAGTTCAAACTGGCATGTACCACAAATATTTGCTTGTTCACTCACTCATTCAACAGTATGTACTGGGTTGCTGCTGCTGCTGCTGCTAAGTCACTTCAGTTGTGTCCAACTCTGTATGACCCCATAGACGGCAGCCCACCAAGCTCCACCATCCCTGGGATTCTCCAGGCAAGAACACTGGAGTGGGTTGCCATTTCCTTCCCCAGTGCATGAAAGTGAAAAGTGAAAGTGAAGTCGCTCAATCGTGTCCAGCTCTTTGCGACCCCATGGACTGCAGCCTACTAGGCTCCTCTGTCCATGGGATTTTCCAGGCAAGAGTACTGGAGTGGGTTGCCATTGCCTTCTCCGGGGATTTGCCCACTACATGTCAAATATTGTTCTAGGTACTTGAACAAAATACAAATCCTTGTCTTTGTGGAGTTTACATGCTATTAGAGGGACAGTAAAAACAAGTAATAAATATAAGTGAAAGTGTTAGTCACTCAGTCATGTCTGACTCTTTGCAACCCCATGGGACTGTAGCCCACTAGACTCCTCTGTCCATGGAATTCTCCAGGCAAGAATAGTGGAGTGGGTTGCCATTACCTTCTCCAGGGGATCTTCCTGACCCAGGGATTGAACCTGGGTCTCCTGCATTGTAGGCAGATTCTTTACTGTCTGAGCTACCAGGGAAATCCCATAAATAAACATAAAATGTAAGTAAATCATAAAGTATTTTAAGGCAAGAAAGAAAAGAAAAAATAGAGCAGATTAAGGGCAGCTGTTGCAGAACCAAACTTTGGTTCACTTGCCCGTGCACAATAAAGCCAGTGTACTGACACCAGGCTGTGGTAAGAAAAAGTGCAGCATTTATTATAGGGCACCAAGCAAGAAGTCCAGACAAAGGTGAAGGTGACAACTACTCAGTCATGTCTGCCTCTTTGCGACTCTATGGACTGTAGCCCACCAGGCTTCTCTGTCCATGGGATTCTCCAGGCAAGAATACTGGAGTGGGTAGCCATTCCCTTCTCCAGGGCATCTTCCCAATCCAGGGGTCAAACTTGGGTATCCTGCATTGCAGGCAGATTCTTTACCACTGAGCCATCAGGTAAGCCCGGAGTCCAGATAGCTAGTGCTCAAAACTCTCAAACTCCCTGATGGATTTCATCAAAGTATTTTTACAAGCTAGGTGAGGGAGAGGGAGTCTCAGGGCATGTGATCAGCTCATGCACAGTTCTCTAATTGGCTGACAGTGAGGTAACAAGGTAGTGTCACAGGGGTTAACATTATTAATCCCTAGGTGCCAGTCAGTCTGGGGGCTATGTACACATTGGCATCAAGTAGTTAATTTCTTCCATTTGGTGGTGGTTTTAGCATTTGTAGAAAAACACAGGAAATGTGCATCAGATACTGTTATCTAGGTACTTCAGAGAAGAGCAAAAGCAGAGGATTTGGGGGAGCAGTCTGTCCCAGGAAGGCCCCATATCCACTTGGGTACAGGATTAGGAGCACAGGGATGCACAATGAGCTGCAAATTTAGAGTGGTCAGGGCAGGCCTCACTGAGAACAAAGATTTGATGAAAGACTTACAGAAGGCAAGGAGTGAGCCTGATGGCTGTCATTGGAGAAGACTGTTCCAGGATGATGGAAGAGCTAATGCAAGGATTCTAAGGCCCAAAGCACTTGATAGGTTCCAGGAACAGCATGGAAGCCACGTGGCTGGGAGTGAGGGAAGAGAAAAAGGAGGAGATTGAAGTTAAGAAGGGTGAAAATAGATCATGAAGGGCTCTGTAGACCTTGCTAAAATAGTCTGCATTTTACTGCGAGTGAAACAAGAGCCATAGCAAGGGTTTAAGCAAAAGAGTGATGGAATATGACTTTCTTTTAAAATGCTCTCTCAGACTGCTGTGTTGGGAATAGGCTGAAGACAGGAAGAGCAGAAGCAGAGTATCTTCCCGAGGCACTTGCCATAAGACAATAGATGAGGGGGCTTCCCTGGTGGCTCAGTGGTGGAGAGTCCACCTGCCAGTGCAGGAGACACGGGGTTCAATCCCTGATCCAGGAGGATCCTGCATGCCGCGGAGCACCTAAGCCTGTGTGCCACAACTACCGAGCCTGTGCTCTTGAGCCTGGGAGCCGCCACTACTGAGCCCATGTGAGGCAACTATAGAAGCCTGTGCACCCTAGAGCCTGTGCTCACAAGAGAAGCCACTGATTGAGAAGCCCATGGACCACAACTAGAGAGTAGACCCCCGGCTCCACAGCTAAACAGCCTTCACGCAATGAAGACCCAGCACACCCCAAAATAATCAGTAAATGAATAAAGACTAGAGTTGGCAGTGGCTCCGACCGGGGTGGCAACAGCAGAGGCAATAAGTGAGGAAGGACCAAGCAGGTTATAAAGAAGGAGGAAGAATGGTCAAAGAGCTGCCATTGACAAGCTCTGCTGCTGCTGCTGCTGCTGCTGCTAAGTCGCTTCAGTCGTGTCCGACTCTGTGCGATCCCAAAGACGGCAGCCTGCCAGGCTCCATCATCCCTGGGATTCTCCAGGCAAGGACACTGGAGTGGGTTGCCATTTCCTTCTCCAATGCATGAAAGTGTAAAGTGAAAGTGAAGTCACTGAGTCATGTCCAACTCTCAGCGACCCCATGGACTGCAGCCTTCCAGGCTCCTCCGTCCATGGGATTCTCCAGGCAAGAGTACTGGAGTGGGGTGCCATTGACAACCTCGACTTATGCAGAAAAAAATCACACATCCCTTTCTCTTATCAAGGAGACAAACCACGGTATGTTTATGTTGAATGTTGCTGCTTGCATAAATCCTCAAAATGACTGACAGCATTTGATGTAAAGATGGGCTTGCTCTGACAGTAACTGTAGAATAGTAGAGTAATTTCTCATACCACCTAACACAATGACGTCATCCGTGTTTAGATGGCAGTGAGTAGTTGGGTCTGCAGACAAAGTAAATTGACTTCAAATTGGAAATGAAAATAAAGAATAAACTTGAAAGTATTAAAAAAAAACATGAAGGGGCAGGGGGGAATTAGAAATATAAAATGAGTGTCCATGTTTACACTATTGGGAGGACAGGGCAATCAATGTCATGTCCGTGGTATGAGAACAATCTTTCAACAGCATTCAACTAGGACTCACAGCATCTGGCTTTCAAGGGCCACTGTGTGACAGTGGGCAAATCAGAGTGTCCTAGACATAAAAACTAAATGAGATCCTAGTTGTCTTCTTTGGGAGCAGCCCTTCCTTCTGGGCTCCTCAGCTCTATGTGTTTAGCAACCTCCCGTCCAACTTTTCTCGGCGAGGACCTTATCTGCCTCTTCTGGTTACAGAAAGAATTGCTAGCGTCTGTTAGAGTCAGTGAGCATCGTCAGAGGGACTTCCTGCCAGTCTGTGGTGCAGGTGTAAGAAGCTGTCATTCGGAGCTTAAAGGTGCTACAACTAAGCCATTAAGTGGTCTCCATCCTGGCCAGTTTGTTGCCAGGGATGTTAGATGTGGCCAGAAAGGTTATGTGTCTGTTTAGACAACCCAGGCAGGGTAGGCTCCTATATGGGGAAGAGGAGGTCTAGAACAGGAAGTAGGTAAGGATGTTCAAATACAGAAGCTCAGTCACTCAGTTGTGTCCAACTCTTTGAGACCCCATAGACCATAGCCCACCAGGCTTCTCTGCCCATGGGATTCTCCAGGCAAGAATACTGGAGTGGGTTGTCATTTCTTCCTCCAGGGGATCTTCCTGACCCAGGGATCAAACTCACATCTCCTGCATCTCCTGCCCTGGCAGACAGATTCTTTACTACTAGCATCACCTGGGAAGCCCCACAAATACAGAATAATTAAAAACAAAAGGAAGGAAGAAAGACAGAGTGAGAGGAAGGAAAGGAAGAGAAGAGGTGGGGAGGAGAGAGACAGGAAGGAAAGGAGAGAAAGAACAAAAAAGAAAGAAGAAAAGAAATGACAAAAGTGAGGGAGCGAAGGAGGAAATTCAGCGAGGTGGGGAAGAGACTGGATGGTGAACAGGGGTTAGCTGTTAAGATTCTGGAGATCTTCTCTCTCATCAAGCTACACTGATTAATATCCCACTTCTGTCTTCTGTTATGTTAAAACAAACAAGTTTTCTACCATCTAAAACAAAATTTCTTCTCTAATTCTAATTGCCTTGGATTTGAGATTTTGAGCAAAGAAAAAAGATTAAGTACCCCTTTATCACAGCTCAGAAGGTGGATAATGAGATTTGTGTGCTTTTTCTTGTAAAAATATTTTGAATCCTGAACAAACCATGTCAAAAGGAGAAATGATCAAGCACATCACCTACCTGGACTCAGGAAATAGCTGATTCTTCATGAAGAGCCGGGATAGTGGTCAAGGCATTGATTTTTGTCCTCTACTTTGGGGCTGCCATGCTGTTAATGAGCCACTTAGTCTTACTGATACCAGGGAATATTTATTTTATCCAAATGGAATGAAACAGGGATGCAGAATATAACCACAGAGTGTCTACAGACATTCAACGGGAAACTTTAAAATCACTTAGACCATAATTTTTAGTGTCTTCTACTCATCCTAGGTCAGAAATTGGGAAAAGAGAGCTGGGCATTTTGACTTCCTTAAAGAAGAACAAAATTGGTTATCTGAACAGTCAAGTGTCAGCATGAATTGGTAATTGTGAATATATCTAACATAAAGTTTTGTGGGTTGAAATGAGTTGCTTTTATTCTGAATGGTTCAGAGTTAATTCAGTCCATTTACTCAGACAAGTTTAAGAGTGAAACAAAGACTTCAGGGTCAGGGTGAAGGGTGGGGTTTGGGGGTGGCTGTGGTGTGCATTTCCCAGCTGTCAGTTTACATCTGTGAATGACCTTTAGCTGGCCATCAAAGAATTGCTTTCCAGAGGATAACTATCCTGGATGGCTGCAAACAAAAGGATCTGCTGTCAGATCCCCAATCACTTTGTGAAGTCAGCGTCCACCTTTGTTAATTATTAGCCCATACAGGGTTAAGGTTCTACATGCATCCGCACCTGGAAAATACTACCGCAACCAAACACAGCACAAACAAGACTGAACTGAATGTCATTTTCATCTAGAAACCAAGGTTGATTTTATTAAAAACTAGATAAATTTTTTTTTAAGTGCTACCTGTATGGCACAAAGTAAAGAGCTCAGCTCGAAAATATTTCCCGAATAATCTGAATCTCTAAATTCACCATTAGAAACATATTGCTTTACATGACAAATGGTTCATGTACTAATCACACTTGACTGAGGGTCTGACACCTAGAGTCTAAAACTTAGGCTCCACGAGCAAGTCCTCAAACTCTATGGGCCACAGTTTCCTTCTATGCAAAGTGGTGATAATTAAACCTAACCCACCAGCTTTGCAGGGTTGTTTTTCCTCCACAGCTATGTGGCTCCTGATCCTATCTATACAGTAACCACACTTCCTGTCAAGCACCTTTAGAGAATGCATCTTCCTGAGCTCCTCTCTGTTTATCCCTTTTTTAAATGATTGTTTTCTGTGACATATCTGTTGCAGTCAGCAGCACTATGTCAATTGTCTGGGATCTCTTTCTTGTCACAGTTTGGGGTTTCTTGAAATCACATGTTTAGCATCTCTGAACATCTCATGTGATGACCCATGTTGGCCTTTCTGAGCCACTCCGTTGCTTTGTTTGTCACTCAAAGCCTTGAAGAGAGACCTTTTTGGCCAAAGGAAAAAACAGGTGGTGTGAGCCTAATTATCACCTTCGGTCCTCCCTTTCTCATTTCCTTTTTTTGTCTTTCTAGTCATGCTTTATTTGCATGTTTACCCCACCATTCGAAGGAGATGCCATTTCTGCTCTCTCACACCCAGCCTCAGTACTTCCTTTCCCAAGGCAGCTGTTCAAATGGAAATACTGTGGGCTTTCTAATGCAGTCGACAGTGGTTCTAATCCTGGCGCTGGTATTTACGAACTTGGTGATTAACGGTGACTTCTGCACTTCGATCTCCTCATCTGTGTGAACGGAAATCACGTCTATTTCAAGAGTTCTTGGGTGATGAAGAGACATTATATATGTGCTCCTGAGTTTGCAAGATGATCAATAAATATGAATTCCTTTACTCCTTTAGAAACATTTTCCTCTTTGCTGTGTCTTACTTTCATTTTAAAATTCTTTAACATCAAAGTTCTTTGTTTTCCCCCTTCCCAGTCCTTTCCGGAGCTTCATCATCTTCTCTCAGCTGGGCAGAACAGTTAAGCACCCGAGTCATTGTCTCAGAGAGCCTAGATGTGAAACTCAGATCTCCTGCCTCTAAGACCCATCTCCACAAAGTTACGAAGTTACCCCATTCAGTGGGGTTAACCAAGGACTCATCTTATGGGTGGCTGTCATTCAATGTGGTGGTACATGTAAAAAGCTCGCCATGGTGGGCTTCATGAGTCATAAGTACACGGTTCCTATTGTTAGCGCTAATCTTTGTCCGACTTCCCTGGTGGCTCTGCTGGTAAAGAATCTGCCTGCAATGAGGGAGACCTGGGTTCGATCCCTAGCTTGGGAAGAACTTTGTCCCCCTGATTCATGATTAAATCTTGCTCTTTCCTTTACATTCATCATGAATGATCTGCTTTCATGTTCTCCTAACCTCAGATTTCCCCTTATAGATTAACTCTTCCCCTTTCTGCCAAATCACTCTCTTGCCTACACACCTATTTCAAAGCCATTTAAGGGGCATCAGTCTATTACTGGTGGGCCAGGAGATACTTTCTTAAATGTTAAGGTATTTTTCCTTTGAGGTCTTCAAGTTGTATGCTATAGCCATTTAGGGATAAAGTCTGGGTCATTTTTACATTGTTAAGGCTTGTTTCTCCCTCACTTTTTTCTCTACCCCAAACCATCCCCTTCTATTTCAGACACCTGCTCCTATTCCCTCCATCTGTGGCCCTCTCTTCCCTGTTCACAATTATTTCTTCTTTTTCTCCACTTATCTGGTGATTCACCTCTCCCTGGTCAATCTGAACTAGTAACTTTAATTCACAATTCTCTATTATTTGACCTACCCAATATAAGAATGAACAGAGGTTACCCAGTGACCTGGCCTCATATGATGAACTGTCATTCATTTAAAATGAGCCCACAGCCAAGTTGTTCTGCTTCAGTGGTCTTAGAACATGGTTTTTCTTTTTTTCTCTAAAAAATAGATATTCAGAAGTGAAGAATAGAGATTCCCCAACATTTTGATAAATATCCAGATATCATTCCTAATAAAATTTTCCATCTATGAAAACTGATTTATTCCTCTGTCATTCTACTGTCATGAGCAACCATCTCATTACACACTTGCCACCATGGTGCCCAACCTCCAGGCCCAAACTCCACTTCTTCCTGAGGCCCAGGATCTGCTATGATTCTGTGTTACTGGTTCCAGTTCTCCTGTGCTCTAGACACTCTCCTGCTCTTTAATCTGCTTGCTGATAATATGCAAACAAACAGCTCTCTATAGCTTCTAGTCATTGAACTCATACTAGGTACCACATTCTGAGCTAAAATGTTTCCTTACTCTATCTCAATTAATTCTCATAGGTACCATTTTTATTCTTATTTTACAGATTAGAAAACTCAGAGTTTAACACCCACTGAGGAAAACATCACAGTTCCTCCCATTTAACATATTGCAAAGTTGAGACATAAAAAAGGCTAAGTAATTTGCATGAGTTCATGGGAATAAGGTAACAAGACAGACAGTGATAACGTGGAGAGTGGGGGCTACTTTAGATAAAATCATCAGGGAAGACTCTCCTAGGACATTATATTAGTTAGAGTTCTCCAAAGAAACAAAAACAATACAGGAGATAGATAGATGGACAAATAGATGAAAAGAGATTTATTATAAGGTACTGACTCATGTATGGGCTTCCCTGGTGGCTCAGATGGTAAAGAATCCACCTGTAATGCGGGAAATCTGGGTTCAATCCCTGGGTTGGGTAGATCCCCTGGAGGAGGGCATGGCAATCCACTCCAGTATTCTTGCCTGGAGAATGCCCATGGACAGAGGAACCAGGCAGGCTAGAGTCCATGGGATCACAAAGAGTTGGACACAACTGTGTGACTAAGGACACACATACACATTAAGCCATACTTAATCTCTTCCATGGAGAAGGCAATGGCACCCCACTCCAGTACTCTTGCCTGGAAAATCCCATGGATGGAGGAACCTGGTAGGCTGCAGTCCATGGGGTCACTAAGAGTCAGACACGACTGAGCGACTTCATTTTCACTTTTCACTTTCATGCATTGGAGAAGGAAATGGCAACCCACTCCAGTGTTCTTGCCTGGAGAATCCCAGGGATGGGCGAGCCTGGTGGGCTGCCATCTACGGGTTCACCCAGAGTCCGACACAACTGAAGCGACTTAGCAGCAGCAATCTCCAAATATAGACAATGAAGTCATAACTCCACCTAACATGATCTACCTATCCTGCATGCAACCTATAACATCCTAATCTCTTCCTCCGAAGAAGAGGTAAAGTTCTGAGTATTGTTGACTCTTCTCTTTGATTTCTCATAACTGAAATACTGTGATATAAATTAACAACACTTAAAAAGACTATGATATAAAACCAATATATCTTATGTTACATGATAAGGAAATGAGAGGGAAACAAAGATATTTGATACACACACCTATTCATAACTAATTAAGGAAGAAATAGTCCTCATTTCTGTGACTGGTCACAGGGTATTCATAACTACTACCTTCTTCCATTACCCACTCCATATTTCCCTTGCCTTCGTAAGCACCAAGCAAAGTGAACAGCTAGGAGCACTGCTCAAAGTTCTGCTCCTTGAGAAGATTTCCCATGACGATTCTCCTTCAGGGATGGCCCAGAAAGGAACTGTAGAGCCCCAGCTACCCACCTTTGGGTTCTGGCTGCATAACATGCAAAACCATCTATGCACCAGGCCTGAGTCTTCTCTCCTCCTCTATGAATTGACTATCAGGAAGGCCCCATCAGGTCTCACATACAGTCTAGGAAAGAGAAGCCAGTGCAGCAGGGGCAGGGAGCGTGGGCAGTGGGGCCACTTCTTCATGCAACTTACTGATGTCTCCAGAGCCTGCTTAAGACTTTGATAAGATACTAATCTTCCAACTGAGGAGGCAGTGTTGCTGTGCATGTCTGATTTTATGACTTGGTGGATCAGACAACACCCTGTTCACAATGGGCAGCGCAGGTTCCCTGGTAACTTGGTTCAGTTCAGTTCAGTTCAGTCGCTCAGTCGTGTCCGATTCTTTGCGACCCCATGAATCGCAGCACGCCAGGCCTCCCTGTCCATCACCAACTCCCGGAGTTCACTCAGACTCATGTCCATCGAGTCCGTGATGCCATCCAGCCATCCCATCCTTGGTCGTCCCCTTCTCCTCCTGCCCCCAATCCCTCCCAGCATCAGAGTCTTTTCCAATGAGTCAACTCTTCACATGAGGTGGCCAAAGTACTGGAGCTTCAGCTTTAGCATCATTCCTTCTAAAGAAATCCCAGGGCTGATCTCCTTCAGAATGGACTGATTGGATCTCCTTGCAGTCCAAGGGACTCTCAAGAGTCTTCTCCAACACCACAGTTCAAAAGCACCAATTCTTCGGCGCTCAGCCTTCTTCACAGTCCAACTCTCACATCCATACATGACCACTGGAAAAACCATAGCCTTGACTAGACGGACCTTTGTTGGCAAAGTAATGTCTCTGCTTTTGAATATGCTGTCTAGGTTTGTCATAACTTTTCTTCCAAGGAATAAGCATCTTTTAATTTCATGGCTGCAGTCACCATCTGCAGTGATTTTGGAGCCCCAAAAAATAAAGTCTGACACTGTTTCTACTGTTTCCCCATCTATTTCCCATGAAGCGATGGCACCAGATGCCATGATCTTCGTTTTCTGAATGTTGAGCTTTAAGCTAACTTTTCCACTCTCCTCTTTCACTTTCATCAAGAGGCTTGTTAGTTCCTCTTCACTTTCTGCCATAAGAGTGGTGTCATCTGCATATCTGAGGTTATTGATATTTCTCCCGGCAATCTTGATTCCAGCTTGTGCTTCTTCCAGTCCAGCGTTTCTCATGATGTACTCTGCATAGAAGTTAAATAAGCAGGGTGACAATATACAGCCTTGACGTACTCCTTTACCTATTTGGAACCAGTCTGTTGTTCCATGTCCAGTTCTAACTGTTGCTTCCTGACCTGCATACAGATTTCTCAAGAGGCAGGTTAGGTGGTCTGGTATTCCCATCTCTCAGAATTTTCCACAGTTTATTGTGATCCACATAGTCAAAGTCTTTGGCATAGTCAATAAAGCAGAAACAGATGTTTTTCTGGAACTCTCTTGGTTTTTCCATGATCCAGAGGATGTTGGCAATTTGATCTCTGGTTCCTCTGCCTTTTCTAAAAACAGCTTGAACATCAGGGAGTTCACGGTTCACGTATTGCTGAAGCCTGGCTCGGAGAATTTTGAGCATTACTTTACTAGCATGTGGTAACTTGGTGGCCCATAGTTAATTGTTCATTCTCTTCTAAGACCCAGTAGCAGGTCAAAAACTGTTTCTCAGAAGGAGAGTAATTATCTACAGGGAGTGGAAAGGCTTTGTTCTAAAGTCGCAAGGGCCCACACTATGATTCTCCTATGCAAAAGCGAAAGTTACATATGACTCTTTGTGATCCCATGGACTATAGCTGCCAGGCTTTCCTATCCACGGAATTCTCCAGGCAAGAATACTGGAGTGGGCTGTCATGCCCTTCTCCAGGGGATCTTCCCAACCCAGGGATTGAACCTGGGTCTCCCACATTGCGGGCAGATTCTTTACCATCTGAGCCACTCCAACAGTGGCTGCCAAATGCTCCAACAGCAACCCTCTCTGCCTCTGACACCTGAAGGACCAACTAGATCTCCTGGGTCACATGGCCCAAGTGGCAGAGCAGCTTGCACAACAGCCTGGACCTGTGGCAGAGTCTTCTCTTGTTCTGGGTCCCATCAAAACTCACAGCTATTCAATCCCTGAATTGGGAGGATCCCCTGGAGAAGGGAAACGCTACCCACTCCAGTATTCTGACCTGGAGAGTTCCACGGACTGAATAGTCCATGGGATTGCCAAGAGTTGGATACGACTGAGTGGCTTTCACTTTCTTTCAGATCACTCAGTAAATGGGCCATAGTAACACACCCCAAATGAGGACTATGTTGCCCCCCAAATCCAAAGAGACTCAGTAGGTGCCATGCCTCTTTCTTGGTGGTAGGAGGGCCTGGGTGCAACAATTTATCCTTCACCTTAGAAAAAAATCTCCCTACATGCCCCACCCCACCAGACCCCTGGAAATCTCACTGAGGTAGAAGATGTCTGAATTTTTGTCAGATTTATTTTTGTCTGAAATGTTGTCAGATTTCCCATGCTCTGGCATGCAAACATCATTACTGATAAGTCTAGAGTAGTTGCTATTTCTTTCTCACTAGGTTCAACTAACATAAAGTCCTCAATTTAATGGATCAATGTGATAACTTGTTTGAGAAAAAGGAGATGCAGATCCACATAAACTGTCTTGTATCTCATCTTATAAGGACATTAATCCCCATTCATGGGGGCTAATTATTTCCCAAAGGCCCCATTTCAAGATACCATTACGATAGAAATTAGCCTCCAACATACGTGAACCGTGAACTTCCAAATACTCAAGCTGGTTTTAGAAAAGGCAGAGGAACCAGATATCAAATTGCCAACATCCGCTGGATCATGGAAAAAGCAAGAGAGTTCCAGAAAAACACCTATTTCTGTTTATTGACTATGTCAAAGCCTTTGACTATGTGGATCACAATAAACTGTGGAAAATTCTGAAAGAGATGGGAACACCAGACCACCTGACCTGCCTCTTGAGAAACCTGTATGTACGTCAGGAAGCAACAGTTAGAACTGGACATGGAACAACAAACCGGTTTCAAATAGGAAAAGGAGTAAATCAAGGCTGTCACCCTAGTTATTTAACTTCTATGCAGAGTATATCATGAGAAACGTTGGGCTGGATGAAGCACAAGCTGGAATCAAGATTGCTGGGAGAAATATCAATAACCTCAGGTACAAAGATGACACCACCCTTATGGCAGAAAATGAAGAAGAACTAAAGAGCCTCTTGATGAAAGTGAAAGAGGAGGGTGAAAAAGTTGGCTTAAAGCTCAAAATTCAGAAAACTAAGATCATGGCATCCGGTCCCATCACTTCATGGCAAATAGATGGGGAAACAGTGGAAACAGTAGCTGACTTTATTTTTTGGGGTTCCAAAATCACTGCAGATGGTGACTGCAGCCATGAAATTAAAAGACGCTTACTCCTTGGAAGGAAAGTTATGACCAACTTAGACAGCATATTAAAAAGGAGAGACATTACTTTGTCAACAAAGGTCCATCTAGTCAAGGCTATGGTTTTTCCAGTAGTCATGTATGGATGTGAGAGTTGGACTATAAAGAAAGCTGAGCACTGAAGATTTGATGCTTTTGAACTGTGGTGTTGGAGAAGACTCTTGAGAGTCCCTTGGACTGGAAGGAGATCCAACCAGTCCATCCTAAAGGAGATCAGTCCTGGGTGTTCATTGGAGGGACTGATGTTGAAGCTGAAACTCCAATACTTTGGCCACCTGATGTGAAGAGCTGACTCATTTAAAAAGACCCTGATGCTGGGAAAGATTGAGGGCAGGAGGAGGTGGGGACGACAGAGGATGAGATGGTTGGATAGTATCACCGACTCAATGGACATAGGTTTGGGTGGACTCTGGGAGTTGGTGATGGACAGGGAGGCCTAGCATGCTGTGGTTCATGAGGTCTCAAAGAGTCGGACACGACTGAGTGACTGAACAGAAGTGAACTGAGTGATTTCACAGAAACCTAATGAGAAGGAATCAGGCCTGGAATTCTGTGAAGGAAAAAATAGTATTTCCAGCAGAGGGAACAAATGCCAAGGCCCCAAGATCAACTATGTTTTAGAAAAAGAAAGGCCAGTGTGGCTGGCATGTAGTGCTTGAGTAGGCCAATGGGCAAGATGAAGTTGTAAGGGAGGCTGTAGCCAGATGACGTAGGGTGTTATTCGGCATAATAAGAGCTTGGGTTTTCTTCTAAGGACAATGACAGTGTTGAAGATGGGAAGTGATACTGCTACGATGTGATCCATTTTAATAGTATGCCTCTGGCTACTGTAGGAAGAATGAACTGCAGATAAAAGTGGAGGCCGAGAGAGCAGAGAGGAGGACATTGCAGGAACACAGGTAGGACATGCTGGTGATGAGAAGTATGACGGGAAAAGGGAAGGAAGTGATTCAAGGTGTGTTTCAGAAGGAGAGTCAATATGATTTGCTATTGGACTAAAGGAGAATGATAAAAGAATTAGAGGAATCATTTATGATTTACTCTGATTTTGACCTGACACAGTGACTTGTGAGAGTCAATTCTTAAATTTTTAGGAATTCTATAAGCCAATTGTTAAACATAGCCACTACTAAAAATTATATTGTATAAATTTATAATTGTATTAAAATTTTAATGTTTTGAACTCTCAAAAATTCACCACTTCCTAAATATCTTACTTGCACTACGTGTTTACTATACCTGGGATCTTGAAGTCCTCTGTGGCTACATATCTGTTTGGTGGAAACAGTACACAGTGATGAACTGTGGCACTTCTTGTCTACATTCACTGACGGCACATCGGTAGCTTGAAATCAGTTCAGTTCAGTTCAGTCACTCAGTCGTGTCCGACTCTTTGTGACCCCATGAATTGCAGCACACCAGCCCTTACTGTCCTTCACCAACTCCCGGCGTTCACTCAGACATGCATCCATCGAGTCAGTGATGCCATCCAGCCATCCCATCCTCGGTCGTCCCCTTCTCCTCCTGCCCCCAACCCCTCCCAGCATCAAAGTCTTTTCCAATGAGTCAATTCTTCGCATGAGGTGGCCAAAGTACTGGAGTTTCAGCTTTAGCATCATTCCTTCCAAAGAAATCCCAGGGCTGATCTCCTTCAGAATGGACTGGTTGGATCTCCTTGCAGTCCAAGGGACTCTCAAGAGTCTTCTCCAACACCACAGTTCAAAAGCATCAATTCTTTGGGGCTCAGCCTTCTTCACAGTCCAACTCTCACATCCACACATGACTACTGGAAAAACCATAGCCTTGACCAGACGGACCTTAGTTGGCAAAGTAATGTCTCTGCTTTTGAGTATGCTGTCTAGGTTGGTCATAACTTTTCTTCCAAGGAGTAAGCATCTTTTAATTTCATGGCTGCAGTCACCATCTGCAGTGATTTTGGAGCCCAAAAAATAAAGTCTGACATTGTTTCTACTGTTTCCCCATCTATTTCCCATGAAGTGATGGGACCAGATGCCATGATCTTCGTTTTCTGAATGTTGACCTTTAAGCCAACTTTTCCACTCTCCTCTTTCACCTTCATCAAGAGGCTTTTTAGTTCCTCTTCACTTTCTGCCCTAAGGGTGGTGTCATCTGCATATCAAGATCAAAGTATTTTGTAAATGCTATAACCAGGGCTTGACTTATTGTTCTGTTGATTGTCTAGACTTACAAAAATGACGGGGGAAATGTAAACCATGCCAATTAGACAAGTGTGTTGTGTCTATAGTCACTGAATTATGAATAGCACAAAATATTGAGAAAATGGTCTTCCAGCATACAGAAGTACCTGATGCAGCACTGCTTTTTTCAATTCAGAGACTAAGTATTACCCAAAAGCAATACATTGTTGCACTGGATGAGAAAATATCTAGCTGTTTTGTTTTTATTTTCTTCCAGGCAGGGTACATAAGGAAGATTAAATCAGATATGGACAAAATTTTTAAAAATATGTATTTTCTTCATGTCTGAGTATAATATGTTAGTGAATTTGCAGTCACACTACAAGCAATTTGTAATAGACCCCTTTAGGCCACGTGGACCCTTTAAGCAAGCTAAAGTCTGGATCTTGTCATTCATAGATATGTTATATGTTCTGTGTGAGCTAAATTGCAAGGTCCATGAGAGCAGAGAGATTTGTCTATTCACCAATGTAGTCTGAGAACTTTGAACAACTCCCAATACACACTAGGCATTAAATAAATATGTGTTGAAGTTTCTAAATGTGACAGTGAAAGTTTATATGAAAAGCATAAACTTTATTATATATATAGATAGTGATAGTGAAGTCACTCAGTCGTGTCCGACTCTTTGCGACCCCATGGACTGTAGCCCAGCAGGCTCCTCTGTCCATGGGATTCTCCAGGCAAGAATACCGGAGTGGGTTGCCATTTCCTTCTCCAGGAGATTAAAATCCTTAATTGAGTCTCTAAACTTCTGTTTGGAGAAGTTTATATTTTATATTATATATATTATACATATATATATATATATATATATATATATTAGGAAACAGTTGTGCTGGGTAAAGGCAAGGGAAAAATTAACATAATGTACGTGACTATTTTTCATGGTCGAGAAAAGATCTAAATAGGAAAATAATGTAAATACAAATCTAAATATCCCAGATTGAACTTTTTTCCTTTCACTTTCTCTCTGGGCTCTCTTCTAACACCTCCAAAAGGATTTGGTAATGTTTGACGGTTTTACTTGGGTATTCTAACAAAAGCTGATCTCATGCTGGCATTACAGTACGATTGTTTTATTCAACAGACCTGTTCAAAAGCAAACAGGCACTTAAAAGTTCTCTGAGAGAACAGTCCTGGAGATTTTTAAATATATAACAGCCCCTTTATTTCTAAGTCCCACCTGAAAACCCCACCAAGATTTGTCTTTCTGGAGCCTGAAACACAATGAAGATGAATTTCTGTATCTTCACAAATTGTGGAAATGATTGCTACAGCAAATCATTTCTTAACCACTGTTCACACTGGCCAATGATAGCATTCTTGAGTCCTGCTAGTAACAGAGCCAAACAAGTGACTTCAGACTTCAAATCCCAGGGGTGATTTTGGCCTGGCTCTGACTTTCCCAGAGGCAAAACTATCCTCATGCAGAACACAGCACAAATCCCAGTGATGCCTCTCTTTCCAGGTTTTAAGAAGGGTCTGAGGAAACAAAGCGCATGCTTCCTTCCAAAATCCACTTGCATTCACAGCTCTGGGCCTTAGGCTCATTCATTATAAAATGTCCTCGGCTCAGGGTCTCAAGAATCTCCCTTAAGACTTTTTTTTCAGAGGTAAGTAGGTTATAGTAATTGTGATGACTCCCCAAATTAAAAATGTACAGGAATTTGCACAAAAAGAAAATATGTAGCTTTTCTCTTGACTTTTTTTTAACTAGGACATTTATAAACAATTCTTTATAAAGCATATTTAAACTCTATGCATAGGACAAAGAAACAACTTAGTCATTACTGGGAAGATAAAATCATTAGCTTAAAATCAATTTTATAGCATCAATATGTAAAACTACAACTGGTTAATAGACTCAACTGTGAGGGTGCCTTTTGGGGGTGACTGTCACACAGACATAAAAAAAAAACCTTTCACTAAAATGCACTGTTCAAGGTTAGAATATTTATCTGTGAGATGTTGCCACAGAGCTTTGTATGAAGTGGAAAGTGTGAGACTACGGGTAGGACAATCACAGCACCCTGGTGCTGCCCCAGAGTCAAATCCACTTTTTGATCTCTGCAGAGTGCTTTCTTTCTTCGGGCTAATGCAAGCTTGGCCTTGAGCCCTCCTGACACAATCAAGAGGGAGCTATAAACCATGGGTGCCCTAGGTTAAGATGGTGTTCAGTCAGCCGGAATTATCTTCAAATTTGAGACAGTGCACCGTATAGCATAGTTATGTGCCCATGTTTCTTCCTGCATTTGAGAAGACTTGAGATAGTATTGACCTTGAGAATATATGTATCCCCACATAGGAGGGTTTAAATTCTAGGACCTCTCCTTCAAAACTTCAGGTGCAGACTTGTGGACACAATGGAGGAAGGAGAGAGTGAGAAGAGTAGAGAAAGTAGCATCAACATATATACACGATCATGTCAAATAGACGTCAAATAGATGGCTGGTGAGAAGTTGCTGTACAACACAGGGAGCCGAGCCTGGTGCTCTGTGATGACACAGAGGGGTCGGATGAGGGGAGGAGAGGGAAGCTCAAGAGGGAGGTCACATATGTATAGTTATGGTTGATTTGTATTGTCGTATGGCAGAAAACAACACATCATGAAGCAATTTCCCCCAATTAAAAATAAATTTTAAAAAACTTCAGGTGCAGTGTGTATGGACTTGTGTGTGTGTGAGCATACATGTTTATACATGTGTGCATAGCTACATATATTACCTACATAATAAGAGGTGTAGTAATTGAGTCATAGGGTATCACATTATTTGATTAATAAAGATTACAACACAGGTCCCACATAGAATAACACATATTTCCAAAGTAGTAGTATTGTTGCCATTGCTGTTGTTGACAATAGCAAGAGGCAACACGTACTGAAGACAAATTATGTGCCAGATAAGTATATGCATTGGCTTGCTTAGTTCTCATAAGAAACTTATGAGCTATATGTGATTATCAATGAGAGAGAGATGAGGAAAAGGAGGCTAAGAGAGGTGAGATAACTTGCCCATGATCAGAGCTAGGCAAAGATGAAGCTGGGCTTCAAGTCTGATGTCTGGCTTCTCTGAGGCCAATTTTTTATGCTAAAATAAAATGATTTAAATACTGAAATCATTACGAACAAAATTTGTTCTTTCTTTGATGATTTTTTAAAAATCCCCATTGTCCCAGTGCCTCTCAATCACCAATTTGGTCATTAATTGCCACATATGGTAAATGTATAAAAAGTAGAAAGTGCTAATATTTCCAATCCTGAGAGTTACAAATGAGTAAACTTTCATGGATGCTTACAAATGCAGCAACACAAGCAAATAGACACAGTACTTTTGAGGTGGAATTTATAAACTGCATCACATCTAAGCCAATTTAAAAATAGTTTTTATACACCAAGTAAAGGGAGTAAGCCCTACATTCATCCATTTATACTAAGTGCTTCTTCACAATAGAGAAATGTTTCAGAAGGAAAATCTACCATTACTTTAAAATATAAGATCATCTGATGCTTTTCTAATTGCAAACCTTAAACAGGAATAATGCTTGATGGGGGACAAAGAGAATTTCTGATTTAAAAAAAAAATCCAGGAATTTGCATGGGTCACCCAGTAGGTCTGAGTATGTAACAATACAGATGAGAATGGTAACTGCACTCAGATTAGCCAGTAATGATAGGGCAGACAGGGCATTTTGTCCACTGTGATTCTGGAAAGTCTTCATTTATTTTTAAGACATTTCTGAATGGAAAATGTTGCTTAAGAGCACTACTGAGAGAATCTCATAAGATAAAAAAAGCTTTTTTAAGAAGAAAAAATCACCATGTTACAATCCTTTGAGCTCATGGTGTTCACTTTATGTAGACATAGTTTTAGAAAGCCATGATGAAACAAGATGGAATTGAATGAAAATATTATAGAATACAAGATGCAAAAATCATAAAACCTGAAGCAGAGGAATTCTGACTTGTTCCAGCCCCTCAAATTTTTACTTGCATCCACTCTATAAAGCTGCACACCAAGTTGGTCTATATTTTATCATCACACAAGCCTACAGTATTCACTTATTTATCTTACAAAATCAAAACTAGAGCATTCAACTGCCTGGGTTTTATTCAGATCAGTTAGGGTTTCCTACCAGCAGCACCCAAAATAAAAATACAAACTAGGCAGTATCCTACTTTATTTACTCCACAATAGCATTAACTTGGGCCATGCCACCTATTAGAATCTGAGGAAGAAGCTAGGTGACTCCTCAAAGTAAGGCTGAGCTACACACAGCCATGGAGATAACCTGACTCTCGGTGCGTAAAAGGAAGCGTGGTAGAAGGATGGAAAAGGAGCCAGGGCTGGATCACACAGGTCCTTGAAAAGTGCATTGTGTTAATGTACACGTCTTCATCACCAGGCAGGATCTCTAAGTCCCTCCCTTAACAGAAATTCACATAACTACAAATCACAAAATAAATGTACTAATTATTTTATAATCTCATGGCCATTTCTATTTATGAAGCTTTTACTTCATTATATAAATATTAAGATGTATTCTAAACTCCGAAAAGTTCTCTTAGATACAATGTAGATATGTATTTTAAACACTACTTCTTAGGTTGAATAAAACAAATCTTAAACATTTTAAGCTATTTGCACTTATTGCCAGTAAATAAGGGAGATCATGACTTCACATGCCTCACTTTCACATTTGTCATGCCATCTATTACTTACAATGTGGAGAAATTCATATCCTCTTATACTTCTGGTGGGCATGAATGATGCAGCCACTTTGGAAACCCGTCTGGCAGTTCAGTTACCATATGATCCAGCAATTCAACTCCTAGTCCTATACCCAAGAGAACTGAAAGCATGTGTCTACACAAAAACTTGTACATCATAATAGCTAAAAGTGGAAATAGCCTAAATGTCCATCAACTGATAAAGTGTGGTATATCTTTGCAACCCCATGGGCTGGAGCTTGCCAGGTTCCTCTGTCCATGGGATTCTCCGGGCAAGAACACTGGAGTGGGTTGCCATGCCCTCCTCCAGGGGATCTTCCCTATCAAGGGATCAAACCCGCATCTTTTATGTCTCCTGCATTGGCAGGCAGGTTCTTTACCACTGGCGCTAACTGGGGAGCCCCATTATACACTTTAAATAGGTGGATTTTGTAGTATGTGAATTATACCTCAATAAAACTGTTATTTAAAAAATTTACAAAGAGTTGGTTTTCCTTAACTTGCTCTCTGCATGGTTTAAAAGGTTCATAGTTGTGTGTGGAGGGGGTTGGGTTCCTATTACTACTAAAGTTAAGATGAATTTGCATTTTAAGAAATTATGCAGATAATTAAATCAATTGATATCAGAGAATCACTCCTGGGGGATACAATTCAATCGCATAAAGGTTCCTTACACCTCTTAACCTGAAATGGTCCCAACAGAGGTCAGAATGAGGATGAGACAGAGGGTGCTCCAAAATTCACCCTAACAATGAGGTAACTAATGCAGTCATACCTCTGTCCATCCCAGCACATACACCAAAGTAGATTATGTCTCTGGAAGAGGAATGTTATTTAGAGGCAATTATCTCAAGGCAAGCACAAGAATTGCAGACTCTTGGTGGAAGGCCACTGGGCAGCATTCCAATTCTGTCCTCGTGGAGCAGGTAGTCATCTCCACTGGTATCCAACCCAAGGCTGCGACCCCATTTCTGTATGAAGAGTATCAGGAGCATGTCTAGGACCGTGGGAGCAATAGGGAGTGAAAGCTGAGATTCAGTCTTGGATACTTAGAAGCATTCCGAGGAGTGCCTGAAGTATTAGTGGACAGCGGCTCTGTACACGTCAGAAGTCCCTGCTGTCCCCAGTGTGGGACACTGGGGGAATGAATGCTGATGTCCCAGGTGTAGGGGGACACCACTGTTTTTCCTGCCCTGTGCCCCCACCCCTTTGATATAGATCCCACCTCACTCCCAACCATAAGGGCAAACCTGTCACTGAAGCTAATCGATCAGAGCCCCTTCCCAGCCCTTCTAGGACATACAGATGATCAACTCCCAAGAGGAGCCAGTCAGAATCCTCGAGCTAAAACTGGAAAATCCTTCTGATTACAAATCTGTGAAGACGTATCTTTAAGCCGCAGCCCCGTCCCCCCTACCCCCACCCTCAACTCCCGTCCCTCACCTCTGGTTTAGCCTGGGGAAGAAACTGGCTTGAGAAGATAAAGCTAATTTGCCGAGAGAACTCAGATGAGAGCTGGAGAGAAGGACACCTAGCGATGTTCTCATCTGTACTTCTGTCGCCTTGCCCTCTGCTCAGCTGGTTCCAGTCACCACTGATCTCCTTTGCAGCTTCGGCTAATTTGAATCTGGTTTCAGCCACTTGCACGGGGTGAATCCTAAAGAGCACAATGGTGTTATCTGACCAGTGAAGTCTGAGATATTCTGATTCCACAAATATAGATGTGACAGGAGTTTGACAGACATGTCAATTCTAGTTTTTAATAACTGGCAAAAACACAGACTGTATACAATTCATAGACCATGGATTTGAGTGGGTGGGTTTGACTATTAAAATTCTTTCTTGCTCCAACATATAATAAAAGAGTCAATCATTTAAATTTGCTGTTATTGAATTAATTGAAATAGTAGTTGAAAACATACTATATGGGGCTATAGAAGTACTTGCATACTAGCAAATTTATCATTATGTTGAAGAATCTGGAAAAGTAAACTGAAAATAATAGTTTGTATGGCTTTGGCAGAGAAAAAAGGTGACCAACTCCTAATTTTTCAATAGGATTTTAGACTGTGAATAATATAATCACAGACTTTGAAATGGAAAGATTTCGTATATAATCCATTTCACCTGTCAGACAGTTATCCCATTCTATAAACCCATTCTTTCAACAAATTTTAGCTTCCTTCAGGATCTGTCTTGAAGTGGCAAACAAAAATGGCAGAGCCCCTACCTCCTATAGTTTGTACCTGCCTCATATTGCAAAATTGCTACAGGTTGTATTCTACCCATTGACAGATCTTGTTTTGTATTTGTTACAGAATTAGGGGGAAACTGAGCTCTGCTTGAGAGGCTCAAAGTCTGAGAAAGCACAATTTATATATTATAGGTTACAATTTCAACAGGCCAGTGGAAACAAAGACCATTCTCCAACTTACTGTAAAACAGTAAAGAACCAGGAGGACTGGCTACTACTACTGAGGCTGAAGTAACAATCTCTCTTAACGCTCATCTACTTCGGGTACGAAACTCTCTTTAGGTTTTTCACTCCATTAGATTCACTTGTTCCTACCTTAGAGTATTTGGCCAGGATTTGATTTTCATGCTTTGTATACTATGGCAAAATTCTGCATCCTACATCTCTAACTAAACGAACTGATCTTATTCTAGTATTTGTTTCAGTCAGCAAGTCTTTTGTTTCCCCAAAGAAATGCAACTATTTGTTTCACACACAAATATATCATATTTTTATTTCTAACTATTCAAAATGCATACCTGCTTATGGGCAATTAATTACAAAATCCTTTTGTAGGTCTCTGAATACCCCCTCTTGTATTCTACTTGCCTTGGCTCAAGATTGCCTACAAAGTCACCTGAAAGGCACTAGAGAAATAGGAGCTCTCGAGACAGGGTGCCAGCTTTAAATCTTAACCTTTCATTGACTGTGTGGTCCTGAGCAAGTTACTCAATGTCTCTGAGATTCCTATCCTCCACCTGTGAAATTGGAATAAAAATAACACCAACCCAATAGGTTATCAGGAAGATTAAAACCAACCATATGTGTAAAGTTCTTGTAGAATGTCTGTGACAGTAAGCATTCAGTAAATAATTCTCTATTATGACTACATGGGAACTCATAATGATCAAGTGTCTCAACATGATACACTCCAGTCATCTTGAAGAGATACTTGGCTTAGCTGTTTGGTATCACCTATATTTATTCAAATGATTACTGTTTTCTTTAAAATGTGAGTAAATGTTGGTCTCCAAAATATTTGGTACATTCAGTGGTCATATTCCTCATAAGCATGACACGTGTGAGATATTCTACTGAAAACTGCAAGCCATGAAAACTAAGTAAATTATTGTCTCTGCTTTCAAGAAATTTACAAGCTAGGAGGGAGATAATTAGACCAAAGTACAAAAAAAAAAAAACCAATATAACAATCACCATAAAATTGGCACAGGTAAGCAGTGGTAGTAATTCAAGAAAAGTGATGACATTCATCTGAGATGACCTAAAAGAGGCAACATTTGAAACAGGTGCTAAAGCACAGGTGCAGATGAAGAAGCCAGGCACCTCTGGGCAAGAGAGTTTATTCCTGATTCTTCCTTCCTCTCTGACTATTCCACCTTGGTCCCATTCTTGGATCTTCTTCCTTCCAATGCATAAAAATTGCTATTTGACAGCATTCCACTCTTGGCCCACTTCTCTTCTAGTCTGTCTGTGGAATTCTCTCAGACACCCACATCATGTATGCCGTTGACTCTCAAATGTAAACCTCACATCCTATCCTTCCCCCAAGCTTCAGATCCAGTTATCCAAGAATGTCTTGGGTGTCTCCTCCGCCCTCCTGGCACCTCAAACATGTCATAGTGAAATCTGTCTCACATTCTCCTCCTGTATTCTCTGTTCTTGTTGGTGGTATCACTCTCTGCCCAGTCACCCAAGCCAAAGACCTGAGAGTCATTCCTAGTCCTTCTTCTCCCGTATTTAATGCAATGAATTGGTCTTCAATCCCATAAAATACACTTCTAAACTGCTTCTCCCTGTCATTCTCTATCTTCATTGCTACTTCCCTAGGGTCTTTTATCTTGACAGTGGCCATATCCGCCCAACTAATATCCTACTTCAGCATCCCTCCCCTTCAATCTGTTCTCCAGAATGTCACCAAAATTAATTTTTTACAATGAAAAAGTGACACAGATTATAACACTTCAAGGACCCCTAACTGCCACCTGGACAAATTTAAAATCTCTCTAGGTCATGCAAAGTCATCCGTGATGAGGCATTTTCTGTTCACTTTAGGCTCCCAGGTAGCCAAACCACCTGCAATGCCCTTAATACCTTTCTAATTCACACCACTGTGCCCTTGCCCCACCAACCTCCTCTGCCTGAAAATCCACCTGCTCTTTTTCTCTTTAACCTGGCTTTACTTTCCTATTTTTGTGTCAAGATTCTTCCCAGTAGTCATTCCTCTGGAAAGACTGCCAAGGTACTTTTCCTGTAGATGTCTAGAATAGCCCATATGAACCCCTTTCATAGCAATCATTATACTGTTCCATGAACCCCTTTCATAGCACTTATTATGCAGCTTCATTTATCTTCTTGTCCATCTACTGTTTGCATCCCGGGGCAAAATGCCTGTTTTCACTCATTTTTCTCAACAATACTCACTGAGTGCTTACTGGGTGAACGTGGTACGTTAGATTTCTGATTTCATGAAGTTTCTATTTTAATGATGTGTCTGGTAAGGGGTTACGAAGACAATAAACATATTATTAAGACAATTTTGAACCCTGATTAAGGCTATGAAGAAAACGAAATGCAGATGCAGACATAGAGAACAAACGTGGATGCACTTGAGAAAGGAGAGGGTGGGACAAATTGAGAGAGTAGCCCTGAAACATATACATTACCATATGTATAACAAACAGCTAATCGGAAGTTGTTATTTAACACAGGGAGCTCAAGCTGGTACTCTGTGACAACCTAGAGGGGTGGGATGAGGTGGGCGTTGGAGGGAGGTTCAAGAGGGAGGTTCAAATGAGTCTCCTCCTAGTCCCAAGGGATGAGACCAGGCTGATAGCACTGAAGATGGTGATGATTGTCCACATTCAGGAAATATTTTAGAACAGAACTGGCTATTGGACTGGATGCAGAGAGCAATGAGAGTGGAGGACCAAGGATATGTCTTAAATTTGGGTTTCAATCAACTGGTATACTGTAGTGTCATTGACAAGAGCGGCTTTGGGGCAGAAGGTGGACATTAAGATGTATCAGACTGAAACAATCAAGTTTAAGACAACTAGTTTAAGATATCCAAGGGGAGTCATCAGTTAGGTAGCTGGATTTATGAGTCTGGAGCTTGCCATGAGAACGAAGGTGGAAACATAAATTTGGGTCATCAACATAAAGACGATATTAAAGCCATAAGCCTAGATGAGATCATCAAGGGAGAAAAAGTAGGTAGAGAGAGGGCAAGCACGTGTTTGGGGCAGGCTCTGTTCATATTTATAGCCCTAGCACTTAGTCTTGGCAAAGAGCAGCCCCTCAATAAAATGCTGATGAATACAAGACTAATTCTGGGCTAGACATTATTAGAAATTAAATTATATAAACAGAAACGAAATAAATCATATTAACAACAAAAGTAATATATACTCAAAACTCAACACTTCCTAATTGTTTTACTACATTTTTCTATTCTCTGTGCTCTTGAGATTAATTATGTCTGTTGTAGCTTCCCAACTCCGTGTTCAGTGATGTTGCATCAGTAGCTTAAAATTGGTGGTGGTGGGAGTGTGTATGCCGTGGAAACTGGCACGCGCTACAGATTAGGGCTTGGTTTACTATTCTGTCAACGCTTAGACTCAAGAAAGTGATAGGGAAAACGTTAATCATGCAGATTAAACGTGTCACGTCTATAGTCATCATATTGTGTATAGCACAAAAAATTCAGGAAATATTTTTCTAGAATGTGGAAATTATCTGGTTTAATAAAGAAGTTGCTCATATCGTTGATGAGTAAGGTTCCAACAGATGTCTTCATTGCTTCACTTTCACTTTTAGTTATGAACGTAATATACAGAACATTAACATAGCAACTCATAACAGCAAATAAAAAAATGAACCAACATTCATGTAGGAATTACACTTGTATATTAATTGCAACCATAGGTTGGCAAGGGATAAAGGGTTTGGCAAAAAACCAATAAAAGCATTCAGTGAGAATCAATTGACTACATGGAGTTTAGAAAATACTGTAATTTTATTGTTGTGTGTAAATGTGTGCTTTGCTACATATCCTTTAAAACAGTAAAAAGTATACTGAACTATATACATACACCCAAACATACATGCACATATTTCCCCCAGAGAACTAGTTAATGGTTTACCAGCATCCTACTTCTTACATACAAATCCAATAGGCATATGGTATTACATGCAGTATTAAAATTATTACATTACTATCTATTTATGGGAAGCAAATAAAATATTCGCAGCAAATTCATGATCAAAATATTGATGAGCTATGTCATTTGGATTCCAGTAAAATTAAAATGGATCTGTCAAATATCATAAAACCCAGAGGTTGAGGGCTATAGCTTCTCTTTATTTGCCTGAATTTGTGCTTGATAACTGATATTTTTTCTTTCCCACACAGAAGTCTTAGATATCTTAGCAAAAGAACAGACTGAGAAACTGACTTGACTTTTTTTGAAAGAATTATCTGCTTGTGAGCCATCTGGACCTGATTAAACCATCTACACTTTCATTAAGCAATACAATTATCCACTAAGCGCACGTGGCTATTTAAACTCAAATTTTAATTCATTAAAATTAAATAAAATTTGAAAATCAGTGTCTTAGTTAAACTAATCACATTTCAAAAGCTCAATAACCACACAAGGCTAGTGGCCACCGTTCTGGGCAGCACAGATTACAGAACCTTTCCATCATCATAGAAAGTTCTGCGGAACAGCACCGATGAAGAAAATGCTTTCCACAGAGACGTGCTTCATTATTAACTGAGTGATCAAGTTTTCCCCTATTTTTCTAAGCTGAAAAGTTAAAAAGAAGTCAAGAATTTAATATTCAGGAGGAAAGAAACCACCAATAACTGGGCATTTGGATATATTCAGATATTTAGTAAACAACGTCGGGACATCTTTCTTGGGCATGCATCCTTCTATGTATCACACAAAGTATTTGTCACCCTCACAACAGGTATATAATATCTTCACTATATAAATAGTGAGGATGTTGGGGTTTGCAGAAGCTCAATACCTTGCCTTCAGACAAACAGGGCAAAGTTTAACTTTGTGCTGTTTCAGGTTCCAAAGCCCAAGTTCCTTCTGGCACCATGAACCTCTCTTCTCTAAACAAAAAGTCACGGATAGTGAATAGAAATGTTTCATTATCCTCTGGATATTGGAGAGGCCATTATGCAGAGAGGAAATAAAACAGGGGATTGTGGGCACTGACTATGGACCCCTGGCTCTGCCACTTACGAGATGTGTGACGTGGGTAAATTAGTGCTTCCTGTGCCTCAGTTTTCCTCTTTTCTGAATGGCTTCATCACAGTTTCCATCTCAAAGGACCACTTAGCAGTTAAATAAATTAAAACACTGAAAGAGAGCATGACACCAAATAACTGCGACAAAAGCGCTTGCTGTTATTATTAGGGTAGATGGCATAAAGCAGAAATAAGTCCATGTATATTCTACAGCCAGGTAACAGACCTTAAAACTGAGGGGCTTCCCTGGTGGTCCAGTGGTTAAGAATCTACTTGGCAGTTTGGTCCCTGGTCCAGGAAAATCGCACATGCCCTGGGGTAACCAACCCCTTGCACCACAACTACTGAGCCTGTATGCCTAGAGGCAGTGCTCCGCAACAAGCAAGCCACCATAACAAGAAGCCTGAGCACCAACTAGAGAGTAGCCCCAGCTCGCCACAACTAGAGAAAGCCTGGGTGCAGCCAAGACCCCGTGCAGCCAAAATAAATAATAATTTTTTTTAAAAAAGCCCTTGAAACTGAATTCAGTCATGTCATTCATTGAAGACCTGAAGAAGACTTTAATTAAGACAAAGCATGGGCTGACAGTGTCTCCCCACACTCATGCAAAAATGTGGAACTGTGTGACCTCTCAGAAGAGCTTTCTGATAAAGAGTATGATTCAAAATCATATGGTTGTGGTGAGTGGTGCTCATTTTCAACCAGGACATGAAATAGAATTATACCTCATTAGTGGAAAATCACAGAGACAGGTCTGGCCTTCTATTTCACTTGTTATTCACCTGTTAGTAAAGGAAAGAATAACTGAAAGCAATAGGTTTACCTCTTGAACTTAAAATGTGTTACCAAATCTATCAATTATTTTCAAACCATACTCTATGATACCCATAATTTTAACCTGGAAGCTAAAGGAGGACAATAATAGCTGTCATTTACTGCTCACCTCTTTGGTCACCTGATTCGAACAGCCAACTCACTGGAAAAGACCCTGATGCTGGGAAAGATTGAAGGCAGGATGAGAAGGAAACGATGGAGGATGAGATGGTTGGGTGGCATCACTGACTCAATGGGCATGAGTTTGAGCAAACTCTGGGAGATAGTGAAGGACAGGGAAGCCTGGTGTGCTGCAGTCCATGGGGTCTCAAAGAATCAGACACGACTGAGCAACTACACAGCTGCTCTCCCAGTAGGCGGCAGGGGTTCTCCGTGCATTGTCACCAACCTGCACAAAAACCAGGTAGAGGTAGGCACCAATACCTCTGGGTTTCATTTGAGAAAACTAACACATGAATAACTTTCCCAAGGTCAGCTGGACAGGGGAAAACAACACTTGAATGCAAGTCTCTTGGTCTTAAAGCCAGAGCCCACAATGTTCTGTCACCATAAACAGGAATGTGAAATAATATGAAACAGGAGAGAAATATGCGATGTGTCTATTTCATTACCTATGTCTGAGGCAGAATTTCTAAAACATTAAAAAAAAAAAAAACACCATAGGTTCTAGAAAAATCATTAGCATTACTATCTAAAATCACAATAGGCTCAGAATTGTATGGACCGGATCTCCAAGGACCTGGGTTTGATATGGGTAGCCTTTATTTTGCAACCTCATGATCAGGAAAATCAATGCCGTCTGTCTGAATATATTAGGAAATAGTACCTCTGTGTTTCTGCAAATGTGAGTGCCAGGAGTAAATGCAAAGTTGGTTTGGGGGTGAGGGTGGAAGTGGTTCTCCCCACTGCAAAATGCCCCACATTAGCAGCATCTCATGCCAACCTGGTTCCTGCCTCCTGCATCTCACTCCAGTTCTCTTTTGTGTGTGCTGTTGCCTCACTCCTTGTCTCCTCTGTGCCTACCAGTTTGGCATTCTGATGGGCTGGCTTCACTGGCTCCCAACCCTCCCACTTTGTTCCACAGTCTGAGGATTGACTCCTACATCCTGGCACAGTGCTTGTTTCTCGCTGCACTCCTGGTAACCGAGCTCGCTGGCACTGCCCCATGACCCCCTCCTGTGATCCACTCTGCCCAGCAGACCTGTAAACACAGACTGCCATGCCAAACACTGCTCCCCCACCCCACTGCTGGCCTCAGAGAGCCAGGCCCTGGATGTCACATCTCCAGCCCACAGTCTCTAGAGGACCTGTGGAATTCAGCTGGGCTAGTTTCAGCCCCTGAAGGCTCTGCCTTGCCTATGCACACTGCAAAAGGAAGTACAATTCTGTGAGTGAGAACACCAACTCACCAAGAGTGGTAGGAAGCATGCTGGCAGAGTTGACTGCCTTCTGGGCACAGAACACGTCCACCCTGGCACAGTGACCAACGGCCATTCCAGAGGCCCAGACCCTAGGTCCCAACAGAACTGCCTACACCTCCAGTAGAGACCCTGCCGGCCTCCTGGGATTCCTGCCATCTTAGAAGCATTTATGATTCTGATCTTCATATACCAGGCGAGGCCAAGAAAGAAACATGCAGAAGTGCCCAGTTCTTCTGCTCATGAGAGCCAGATCATATGGGGAGGTGCCAGGCGGAGGACGGAAGGGTAGGAGCCAATGCTACATTTCCTACCTCCTGCACCTATGAGGCTCCTTCAAATGCTAGGTGGCTGGGTTATGACTTTTCCTGGAACAAGGCTTCAGTTCACATGACCCCTGAAAGATGACTAGGAGGCCAAGAGTTGAAGGGAGTTCGGGATGTGGGGAAAAGGCATTTGAATCTGTAGGGAAGTTGGGACAATATTAGTGAAGGACCTGAAAGGTGAGGGTACATTTTAAAAAGAAAGATTACAGGGAAGCCAGCATGCTGGAAAGAGAGACAGAGAAATGAAAGGTGCAAGGAGGACGCTGGCAGAGGCCAAGTCATAGACAGTGTTTCTCAGGCCACTGAAGAATTTATTTTTATTTTAACCTGGTGGAAATGGGAAACAAAAGGTTTTGATCAAGGAACTGACATGAACAGAAAGCTTGCTCTGGTCATCGTGTAGAACTGAATTAGGTGTGGTGGAGGCAGAAGGCAGTCCTACATGGTGGATATGGGCGTGAGCTGTCTGCCGTCAACTCTACCCCAGATCCACTGCCTTCTCCCCAGGCTCTCATGACAGGTGGTTTGGGAATGATGTTTTACACTCTCCTGGGCCCACAGGGTTTCGGCTTAGATGATACTGATGAGAGGTCCTTGTGCAAGAGGAGGAAAGTGGAAGAGATACGCTATGTTTCTGCAGCCACGTCAGCAGAGAGGAGGTTCATATTCACTTCCAGGCAAGCCCCTGCAAGTCAGCCTCTTCAGCAAGGCAGACTGCTGAGCCCAAAGGCATTCAGGCTTTCCTGAAATTTCAAATGGTCAAGATTCCCCTAAGGTTGGTAGCTATTATTCCTAACCTCGATTGCCCCAGCTTATATATCCAAAATTATGTATGCTTCCAATCTCCTAGGTTAAATCCTTCCTACTTGAGATATGTAGAGTTTCCGTTTTCCTCACTCAACCTCAACTGCTAAAGTCAGTTAAGAAGTTTTTGCAGGATTGGGAGTAAAAATTATGAGGGCTTGATCTCTGGTATAGGCAGTGAGGATAGAAAAAAAAATTAGGATGGATTTCATGTGGATTTAACAAGTGGCATTTGTAGGACATTGTTATAATTGGATAAGGGGAATAGGGGAGGAGAAGGGGTCAAAAATCACCACCAAGTTTTTGGCTTTATGTTCAAGCAATCTTGTTAAATTTGCCAGCCAGTCCATGTAGCCACAGGGGTATGGACACCAGGCTGCCCCAAGTGGCAGCCCTACCCAGGTTCCTTTCCAGACTGAAGCCAAAGAAGAGGAAGTCAACAGACTAGTAGTGAGGAAGACGTGCCCTTTTACAGGATGGGAAAATCTACACCCTGGATACTAAGGGCCATTGTAATGGCTTATCACCTTTTTCAAAACTGCTCCAGCTTGTTGGGGAGCAGAGAAAGTCAGTTAAGCCAAGATCTGTCCCAATCTCCCCCTAAAAAAGGGGCAACAACCAAGCAGCTGGGGCCAGGGTGAGGGCTGAGTGACAAGGATGAGCAGGAGCTTCGTTCTGGAGACTACAAAGAATACGGAACACCGAGGAGGCAAACCGATTCATAAGCCAGAGGGCAAAGTTTAGATTCAAATATCAAAGAGAGAAAGCTCAAACACTAAGCTATGGGAAGATCAGGTCACAGGGGATGGCGGAATCAGAGACAGAGCAGATGAAGAGTATATAAAGTTGTTGATGCTTGGAGAAGGTGGGTGTTGAAGGGGGCATTCCCACCAATATCAAGAAGGCAGGGTACATCAGGGGAGGGTAATGATGGTCTCGGCAGCTTGTGGGAGCAGGGCAGATATTATTTTCCTTGTCCATCTTCCCATTGAGGGATATTCTGTTTACAGGAGGACAATGCTTAAGCATAGACAAAGGTCACTGACTACACCTTCTGGAATGACTTCTAAAGTGCTTTCTAGAGAAGCATAGCTGTAAGGGTATCTCAAATACCTGAAGAGGAGGTGTCTGAGTATATACAGACCTTGGAACATGAGAAGGCTTTAGGATAACTACTCAGCTTCCTTAGTGACAGCTCCTCTTTGAGAAACTATGATCCATTAAATTGCAAGGCTGTTGAGACAAGGTTCCTTACTGAATCCCTAATGCTCCTCACAGTGCACAATAAATATCAGTTTAGCAGATGAAGACAGACTGGCAGATTTTAAGATGCTGGGCAGCTTCATCCAGTGGGCTAACCACAATGTTTATCCATGTGTCCATCTGTGAGGAAACACTCAAAATTCCCACGTAGGAACACCCATATCAGGAATACCACTCCACAATTAGAATGGGGTCAAGAATGGCCCCTCTCACCACCTTCTTCATTTCTCAGTAACTCCTCGAAACAGCCTCTGGGGATGGCTCCCAAAGCCTGGAGTATCAGCTTTACCAAAGGAGGTGAAAGTCTTGACTGGGGAGTCCCCTGAGGGCTGAAGAGAGGTTTCTGTAACAGCACTAGACTCCTGCTGGTGACTACACCAGGAGCACCTCAGGACCCAGGTTCCCTGCTGTCTGGCTTTGCAAGTTACCTGAAGTCTCTAAATCTGAGTTTGTTCAGCTATACAGTAGTTAGTGGTGCCTCATTCAAAAACGGAGAGATCTAAATAATGTTTCTAAGACACCTGTCTTAATACCTGTCCACTAAAATGTTCCAATGGAGAAGGAAATGGCAATCCACTCCAGTACTCTTGCCTGAAAAATCTCATGGACGTAGGAGCCTGGAAGGCTGCAGTACATGGGGTCGCTAAGAGTCAGACACGACTGAGCAACTTCACTCTCACCTTTCACTTTCATGCATTGGAGAAGGAAATGGCAACCCACTCCAGTGTTCTTGCCTGGAGAATCTCAGGGATGAGGGAGCCTGGTGGGCTGCCATCTATGGGGTCGCACAGAGTCGGACACAACTGAAGCGACGTAGCAGCAGCAAAATGTTCCAAAGCTGCATTCTCTTTCAGAATTCACCTCCCGATTCCAGTCTCACAGACTAGCCCTGCTTGCTCGCATCTTATTACATTCACCCACCTCTTCTCTCCTCCCTCATCTGCTCCAAAACTGCAGTCACAAAGCTCTTCTCCTAATCTCCTGATATAAAGCATCCTATATCAACTTGGCTCCAAGTAGATGGAAGAGCAAAGTCCTAGCTCCCTTCAGGTGGGAACTATCAGAAGGTAAATTTCTGCTGGAAGTTTTTGTTCAGTCCCTCTCAGTCGCTTCAATTCAAATGCCTGGGGCAGAAGGCAGAGCAAGAGGACAGATCCAACTACGTTAAGAAGAAGACAACTGTTTTCCAGAAAACACTGCAGCTGCAATTTGCATTCTAAAGGAAGTAAAGCAAACACTTTAAATTCACTCCCTAGAAAAGCAGAGTTCTGCAATTAATAGAACTTACAAATACAGATGTTAAAGACCATGTGCTTAAGGAATTAGTTAAGTATGTGCAATTGCTTATGGAAAGACTGAAATTTTTCTGAAGTTGGTTTTAAATACCTTATACAATAAAGGGACATTGCCAACACAGATGGCATGGTGGAGGGGAAAAAAAGGCCCACTGATGAAAAAATGAAAAAGACCCAAACAAGCCATTTCCTTTCGTTGTTACCACCACAGAGATGGCTAGTGCCAACTGAATATCTTCTCTACTCCCTCTTTACTAAAGAACTCCCTACATTTTGGAGGGAGCCTTAAATAGAAAACTGTATTTCTAGTCCCTAGGGATAGGATTGCACAAAGCAGAAATCAATGGGTGGAGTTTATAAGAAAAGCTCTTTAAAGGAGACTCAGCTAGTAAACACCCTTTTATCCTTCCCTGCAGGAGCTCCAGCATCCATCTTATGACAGTGAGGCAATCCTGAAGATGGTGTAGAATGGAACATAAGTCTGGGACAGTGATGACACTATTACTACTTCACATTACCCCTGGACTCCTTTCCCCCACACTTCTTTTAAGGGATTAGGAAAGAAGTTCATTTGTTTAAACTGCTATTATTTTGGCTTAAATGCAGTTCTTAACTGATACTCACACCTAGCTTAGGTTGCCATTAGTTTCCCTGTGCATGAGAACTATAATATCAGAAACATATGATTTTTTTCATAATTATATATGAATTCTTGCTTTAACTATTGAATAAAATTTATACCAATAATTCAAAGTGTAGGTTAAATCTAGTCTTTTGTTGCCTTTATAAAAGTGCCAGATTCTATTATAGATAGCTCTCCGCATTGGGTGGACACCCTCTGAAGACCGAGTCAAGAACCACGCCCTTAATAAATAAGGGCAAAATAAGTGAAATGGTGAAATAAGTGGCTATTTGTATATCTTATTCCTATTGTGTTTTACACAATAGCACAAACATATATCTCTTGAAGAATTTCTAAGGATTTTCACCAACAGTGACAAAAGAAACACAGGAGTTAAAAAGTCCCCTCTTCATGCAGCTTCTCTTAAGCTTCTCTTATTTGCACCATCCAGCTGGTCTGAGAACCCAGACAGGCAGTGATCACTTTGTGAAAATTCTTACTGATGTATCATCTGCTTCTCACTCTACTTTTCCGGTCTCTATTAGTATGCGAAGCCCCTGGGCGTGGGAGGAACCAGGCAGACACTTTAGGAGAGAAGAGCCACGGGGATCCCCCCGCAGTGGTCTTAGGCTTGGCTCTCCTCTAGTTGTCTTTTGTATGTAAGAACTCCAGGAACATTGAGCATATGCTAAATTCAGGCCCACATGCATGTGTTTGTGATAAGCACAAAATAATTTCCTATAATTATTTCAACAATTTCAATAATTCTACAGATAATATCAGTATCAATAAAATTCATTTCCTATATTTAATATTACCTGCTCCATGGTGCTAAGCAAAGTCTAGTAAGTATATAAACTTCTTGAGTGGTGCTGCATATATAAAATGTGATTCATGTGTATGTTTACAACATAAAGACACATTAATTGGTAGACTACAGAAAGACTGAAGTTCTTTTATGAATTAAATAGAGACACTTGTGCTAATTTGCTGAAGATGCAACTAGAAACCCCAGCCTCCTATTCTGGGATCTTAAACCTGGTGCCTTCAGCAAAGAGCATTATCAATTCCTATCTGGCTTCTGGTGAATAGCAGAGGGGTTTTCCCTCCTTAGATGCTCCTAGGAGGTGGTATGTCTTCTTCCTGTGATGTACCTGACAACACTAACCTTTCTCCCCTGAGAGCAGTGTGCATGCCCAGAGGAGTTCCCAGGGGCTTCACACATCCCTGATCTATCATCTCCCTCTAGTCCACGGCCCCCGTGGCCTCCACTTTGATTTTAGCATCAGCCCTAAGCATTTTCGATTTTCTTAAACTGATTCATGAAGGTTTTTTTGACGTAAAATGATATAGAATGACCAAATTCTTGTCCACTACCCTAAACAGAGGTGATTAAGAAAGGCCTCTGCAGACCTGATGGTGCACCTCTCTGGCAGGCAGGAGGCTCCACACCCCTGGACAGATCTGGGGCCTAAAGGCCATTAGAGATGCAGGGGTAGTTTGTCCCAAATACTAGTCACCACTCCAGGAGACTGGCAAACCTTGTAGAATCCTAAAAAGATAGGACACCTCTTCTCCATGGAAACTCTAATCCTCTCTGGAGAGTTCATTTTCTGTTGGAAATTCAAGACTTTGCAAACATCATAAGACCTTCTAAAGTCACAAGGTGACTATAATGAGTGTTGGGCTTAGAATAATTAGGCCAGGGTGATGGGAGAGGGGTGGGACCTGCAATAAGTGTTCTCTTTAATTAGAGTCCCAAATGATTTTAAGTGATTTCCCTACTTACCCAAGAAAAGCAATAGCAGCAGCACCCCCTCCCTCCACCATTAAAAGGAGAAAGATGGGTATCTTTAATTGAAAGCAAAGCAACACAAAACTAATTATAGGCTCAAAGGGGCTTTGAGCTCATCTTGTAGCTTCTCGGCTTTCAGCAGGACAGTATTAAACCTTCCTAAAAAGAAACGACTCAACCTATTTTTAAACATACCCAAAGACGGCATTCTGGTCTTCTGTTCCTTTGTTAGGTGAGCTTTTTTCCTTTTCTTAACTTACCACAGGTGAACTTCCCTATCACTAACCTGAGACATCACATTAGATTTCAGCTTAGTTTGCTCAGCGGATGTAAACAGCTGGTCATAATTAGCCTTTTTCTCAACTGTACTTTCCTCTGTCCATCTGTATGAAATTACAACAAACTATGAAAATTAATCAAGATATTCTGGTTTAAATCAATACATTTGGGGCTAGATGCCAATGAAATCGCTTACTGATTAAAGACTGCCACCCTTCCTTTTTTTTTTTCCATACCTTTTACTTTCTCTACTATGGGCTCCAATACTAACGTCTCTCCCTTTCCCATCTCTCTTCTACACACACACACAACAATAACAAGTGTGCACACTCCCTCTTAATTTAAATTAAGAAATATCCCTGAAACAGCTAGTTAACATTTAGATCTTGTCCTCACTGTTCACATCCAGGGGTAACAGTGAAGAACGCAGACACTGTCCAACGTCTGTCCTTAAATCCTAGCTCCGCGGCATGAACATATTTTATCTCCCTATGTGTCTATTTTCTCATCTGAGAAGTGGAGACAATAATAGTATCTACCTTACATGAGTTACTACATTAAAAGCCCTTTAGAATGGTGCCCAATACTCTAACTGTTAAGTGCTATACATTTGTAGCTAGTGTTACACCGTCCTTGCAGCAAAGTGACATTCAGAGGCATTAAATGATGCCTGATGTTCCAGTAGGCAAAAGTCTGTGAAAGAAAAGGAGTAGGATTTAAGTTTATGGGGAGTGAAAAGGCAAGAAGAGTGAGGTGAGAAATTTACAAAGACAAAAAGGAAATAAGACAGCAAAAGCTACAGGGAAAGAGTAAAGCAGACATTTAATGAGGGTAAAGGTAGGAAGAGAAAAATAAAAGGCGAGGGGGGGAAAAAAAAAGAGTAAAAAGGTGGTATGAAAAAGGAAGAAATGGAGGAATGAGAGCAACAAAAGAGACCAAACACGAGCAAACACTCCACTTAGAGCCTGAGCTATCAGAAAAAGAAAGGAGTGAAAGAGAAAACAGAAGCGTTGGAACAGAAGAGACAGGGAAGAGAGAGATGAAAGTGGCCACAGGAAGGCTTCATTTGCAGCAAGGCCTCTCTGTCTTTGAATCAGGGGAAGTTTACATCCAAAATTGACACACTTCTGATCTGCCAGACTTCCTTCCCAATTCTTCCTATTGCCTTAGACTCTGCCCGGGACTAGCTCCCTAAGGTGTGTCCTGGTAAGCTGTCTGCCTTGGGTCTGGTCCGCTCTACCTCAAGGCCAAGACGCAATCTTCACTACGTTTTCCCTAAATATTCCAACCATCCTTTTCAAGTGAAAAATTAGCTCTAGAGCAAATATTTACACCCTCTTTCTTCTCCAAACCGTTAGAAACCTATAAGGGGTGCTGGTATTTCATTTTTAAAAATTATTCACTTTGAAACATTCCCCGCCCCTCCCATTTTTTGGTGTGTGTGTGGGGGGGGGGGGTTGTTATTTAGAACAAGAGGACAAAACGATACAGTGCCGCAGGGGTATGCCGCTTTTAGACTTACCATTTGTCCTTCCCACCAAAGGAAATTAATCACCCAGTCACTTGGAAACGAGAGACTGGCTCTAGATCTTAAAAATACGATCAGTATTTCTTATTGCAAATACTTTTAAAGTATTATCATGATTAAATTGCCTGTTTGGTGCAAAATAGCCTCCCTCTTGGAGGAAGTCGAGAGACCTTAGAGGGCCCTCTGGGCAAACGGAGCGGACGGGCCGCGAGCGTCTGCTCACGCCGGGGTGAGCCTGGGCCGCCGCCGCCGCCGCCGGAGTCACGAAGCCAGACGCGGCGCGTCTCCGCCCAGGACCCGGGAGACTGCAGCAACGCGGCCGCAGCCCCGGCGGTTCCCGGAGGCGGGGAGGAGACGCGACTCCCGCAGACACGTGACCTCCTCCCGGCCGCCGCTTCCCGCGACCCAAACCCGTCCCCGGAACCCGCGCTCGGCGGGGCGGGCCGGGGGACACGTAGCGACGGCCCCGGTCCCTACTGCGACCGGGTGCGCGTGCATTTCAGCGTACATCGCCCCTTGGTTCACGTGCCACTGGCAATAACGAATGTTTCGGGGGTCACCCGGGAGAATGCAGGAAGGAAAGACGTTGGGTTTGAAATCGATTTACTTGTGTACAGACAGATTAACATATCGTCTCTCCATCCTTGCCCTGGCAGACGCAAGTGGCGGCAGCGGGGCCAGAGACCTGGGGGTCCCGCAGAAGGCGCTTCGCCACGCTTGGTCTCCAAGGTCCCTGGCCCTCCGCTGCGCAAATGCGGGCACCTCCGGGTAACTCTCTCTAGCAGTGAGTCATGCTCCCGGGATGGCTCTGGGAAAAGGTAGCCCTGCTCCGCCGGCCTGTGCTTTCCCCGCGCCGAGCGCCGCGGCTGCAGGGCGAGCGCGCGCGCGCGCACGGGTTCCCCGCGCAGTGATGTGGCAGCCGCGGCAGGTCGGATCACGTTGCTGGCCCTGTGCTGGTACCCGTTGGAGACAGGATTAAGGAGGGAGGCTTTGGAGGTGCCAGCGGTAGTAAACGTGGGCTCCGCACACTCCCGGCGACGCTTATCACACGCGGGGGGAGGGGTCGGGGAAAGCACGCAGCACCACCCGAGACGCGGAGGGGCGGCAGAGTTGAGCCCGCGAACGATACTGCTGCATTGCTTCTCCGCCGTCGCCCCTCTCTTACCACCCCATCCTCTCCCCTCCCTCCTCGCTGCGTCCCTCCGGGAGCGCCTGAGGCCCCGAACGTCGTCATCTGCGGCTGTGACTAGTGGCACCGCAATTCCGGCGGCTGCGGGAAGTTTGGGTGGCCCAGGGACACCGTGTGGCCGAAAGACACTCGGGTTGCGACATTCTGTCCTAGTGGCTACAGTTGCATTTATCTTAAATCCTTCAAGGAGCGGATTTCAAATTGTCCCTTTTCGGGACAACCTCCAATCAGGGCTATAAGGGGTTCCCCCCTACCCAGGCCGCCCAGCGGTGAGCAAACAAGTTTCCAAATTGTCCTCTGGGACTGAAGTTGACCCACCGCGAATTCTCTTTCTCTTTCCTTTCTCTGGTCCAAACCAACAGCACAGTCGGTGGAAAGGCAAAAAGCCACGTTCACGTTCCTGAACCGTCATGACGGACGGCTGGAGGGAGTCGCACTTCCGAGGCGAGGAAGCCCCGGCGGCCCCGCACCCCCGGCGCCCCCTCCCACTCCCCAGCTGACTGCACCGCCCTCGGGAAGATGAATAGCTTGGCTGAAGTTGTTTTTCCTTTCCGGTGGCCCTGATCAGGTGTCCCCGCCCCCTCCCGCCTTTCGCCTCCCCTCGCAGCCTGCTCCCTGCGCCCCCTCCCGGCCCGGCCCCTCCTCCCCCGCCCCCCTCCGGGCTGGACCGCGGATGGTACGTTCCGCACGTGAGCTGGGTGCTGGTCTGGCCGGCGACGCGCGTGCCCTGTGGCCAAACACTGCCCGGAGTGAGAGCAAACTACCAGCGCAGTGGGGCCGGCGCGAGTGTGCGTGCGTGTGTGTGCGTGTGTGTGCGAGAGAGCAAGCGCAGCGGGAGGGGGGGGGACCAACTGCTTCACACTTTCAACACTGCACTGAAGAGGGAGAGAGAGAAAGAGACTGGAGACCTACAGATCCCCCAAGATCTCCCAAAGCTACCGTCCCACAGATTATAAACCCCAAAAATCGAAACAGAGGAAACGGACAGCGGTTGAACATGGACGAAGGAATTCCTCATTTGCAAGAGAGACAGTTACTGGAACATAGAGATTTTATAGGGTAAGGTGCACGCACCCTTGCGAAAATCTGTCTAGGCTTCAGTTTGATTTTTTTTTTTTTTCTCCAGAAAGTGGTATGGAGCGGGCGAGGGCAGAGCCCCTCCCCGAATGGGTGCCTGATGCTGATTTCTGTTTTGCAGACTGGATTATCCCTCTTTGTATATGTGTAAGCCCAAAAGGAGCATGAAGCGAGACGATAGCAAGGTAAGTGTAGTTTCCTATGTTCCCCATAACCTGCCTGGGTAGTTAATTAGGGCCATTGATTTCACAGGGAAGCTCTGCCCGCAAATATATTCCAGCCTTTGAGCTTCCCCAACTGTGAATTTTAAGTGGTTTGCTGGATACTCTCTGGGGAGATTAAACATCATACCTGAATTTAAATTGTATTTCAGAACAGCCCAGAGGAAAGAGGTGTCTTGGGCATAGTTTCTCACGTAGTATTGGGGAGGGGGCAATATTGTTATATGCAGTAAGTGAATATTTAGCTTATCGTTTTTTCTCTTCCATGACTCTCATATTTGTAGGATACCTACAAATTACCGCACAGATTAATAGAAAAGAAAAGAAGAGACCGAATTAATGAATGCATTGCTCAGCTGAAAGACTTACTGCCTGAACATCTAAAGTTGACAGTAAGATGCACATTTTTATTCTTTGCTGCTCTCCGGGGTTGTGTTAATAGCCTGGTACCACTCCCAAGAGAAATAAGAATAAATGCAAATATCACATGCCTTACAACTTGTGCTATAGTGTAGAGTTTCCTGCAAACTCAAGAGTAGGTGTTCACAACTGAAGACAAGAAATCATTTATAACCTGTATGGTGGAAAACTCAGAGAAGTATAGGAATAGTACTTCTTTCAAGTATTTGCTTAAGTTGCTGTGCCAAATGGAGAGCCAGTCAAGCCAAATGTATGTTTTTAAGTAACCAAGTGCTCCCTTTTTGCATCATTGCAGACTCTGGGGCATCTGGAGAAAGCGGTAGTCCTGGAATTAACTTTGAAACACTTAAAAGCTTTGACAGCCTTAACGGAGCAGCAACATCAGAAGATAATTGCTTTACAGAATGGTAAGTCAATTCAGGGAGGCCAACCCACCCCGATGAAGGAGGGCAACCCACAGAGGAGCAGTGTTAGGATTCTTACCCCACCTCCACCTCCTTCCCAGGGCTCACTTTCATTTGTTAAATTGCTTACACTTTCCCTTCATTGGAAAGTGCCCACTTCCGACGCATCCTAGAGGCTTCCAGCAGAATTCGGAGGAATCAAATTTTTATTTAAAGTGGTGGTTGCGCCCTCTCCACTTTAGTTTCTCAGCTGGGACTAGAGCGCCCCCCTGCTTCCCCACCCCCGCCACCCCCTACTCCTCCCAGCCCTCGGCAACCGGTGGATAATATCATGCGAATACAGAGGAAAAACCGAGATCACTTTAGTCAGTGCAGGGCCCACGTGATAAGCAGATGTTTCAACGTCGATATTTTTCTTCTTGCCTTCATTCCTCTGTTCCCTTCCCCCGCCCCCCACCCCTTCCTCATCCTAGGGGAGCGATCTCTGAAATCGCCCATTCAGTCCGACTTGGATGCGTTCCACTCGGGATTTCAAACATGCGCCAAAGAAGTCTTGCAATACCTCGCCCGGTTTGAGAGCTGGACGCCCAGGGAGCCGCGGTGTGTCCAGCTGATCAACCACTTGCACGCCGTGGCCACCCAGTTCTTGCCCACCCCGCAGCTGTTGACTCAACAGGTTCCTCTGAGCAAAGGCACCGGCGCGCCCACGGCCGCCGCCCCCGCCGGCTCCGGGGCCGCCCCCTGCCTGGAGCGCGCGGGGCAGAAGCTGGAACCCCTCGCCCACTGCGTGCCGGTCATCCAGCGGACTCAGCCCAGCGCCGAGCTCGCCGCCGCCGAGAACGACACGGACACCGATAGCGGCTACGGTGGCGAGGCCGAGGCCCGGCCGGACCGCGAAAAGGGCAAAGGCGCGGGGACGAGCCGCGTTACCATCAAGCAGGAGCCCCCCGGGGAGGACTTGCCGGCGCCCAAGAGGATGAGGCTGGATACCCGCGGCGGCGGCGGTGGCGGCGGCGGCGGCCCGGGGGGCGGCGCGGCGGCGGCGGCGGCCGCGCTCCTGGGGCCCGACCCGGCCGCCGCGGCCGCGCTGCTGAGACCCGACGCCGCCCTGCTCAGCTCGCTGGTGGCGTTCGGCGGAGGCGGGGGCGCGCCCTTCGCGCAGCCCGCGGCCGCCGCGGCCCCCTTCTGCCTGCCCTTCTACTTCCTCTCGCCTTCGGCGGCCGCCGCCTACGTGCAGCCCTTCCTGGACAAGAGCGGCCTGGAGAAGTATCTGTACCCGGCGGCGGCCGCCGCCCCGTTCCCATTGCTGTACCCCGGCATCCCCGCTCCGGCCGCCGCCGCCGCCGCCGCCGCGGCCGCCGCCGCCGCCGCCGCCTTCCCCTGCCTGTCCTCCGTGTTGTCGCCCCCTCCCGAGAAGGCGGCGGCCGCCGCCGCAGCCGCGACCCTCCTGCCGCACGAGGTGGCGCCCCCTGGGGCTCTGCACCCCGCGCACCCGCACGGCCGCACCCACCTGCCCTTCGCCGGCGCTCGCGAGCCCGGGAACCCGGAGAGCTCTGCTCAGGAAGATCCCTCGCAGCCAGCAAAGGAAACCCTCTGAATCCGTGCTCCACTTGAGAGGGGACCAGGGTTCACGCGGAATAATAATATTAATAAGTTAAAACACCCTTAACGTTTTTAAGGGAGGAAGTGTAAGAGACGCACGACAGGCTTTAAAAAAAAAAAAAACACAACACAGGTGTCTTGTGTACATGTGGAGTTCCTGTTTTGCTCACCCCTCACCGCCCACTATCCTTCACACACCTACATCCCTTTTGCCCCCCACCAGCTGTCAAAGAACCTCCTAGATATTCTTTTCTTTCTTTGAAGAACTCCCCATAATAAGTTTGGCCTTCTTTTAGGCCACGTTCCATTCTCTTTTAAAATACAGAACCGAATTCTCGAGGAAGTGAGAACGGTCTGCTCTCTGAACCAGGGTAAGAGAAGGTAACGTGGAACCCCAGGTAGCTGGTGTCTGCCTGCGTCTCAGAGCTGTCCTCTCTGCTTCAGGAGGCTTTCCACAGGCATAGGAGGACCTTTTCGAGTTCGACTTACCCCAGTATTTTATAATGTTTAGCTTTTTTAAAGGCGTGCATTTGTCAAAGAGGAAGAGGTGAGAGTGCAGGCGCTCGCGTTGCAATCCATTCTGAAGTGGTTTGAGTGGTATCTCTTACTTAGTACTTGCACTCGTTTAAAAGAGGTGCGGAGTTGGGCCATGGTCTGAACTAAGTCAGGGAAACGGATGAAGAAGGCCAGAGTCATTCTCAGTACATTTGCTAGCACTTTATTGAGAAACTGACCGTGAATCAATTAACTCACCCTAATTTCATATATATACATATATATGTGAAATTGAGTGCCTCTGTTCTTACCCTGTCATTATTTAATCCATCATGTTTCTAAGTTTGTATCATCTTCCTGTTTAAATACAGAATGTGCACTGAACTTTAAAAAGTCCAAACTGATTTATCCTATATTCTGTTAATTCACAAAAGTGGAGGAGGAAGGCATGGACAGTTTCCTTTGGAAATGCTGTAAACATGTGGAATGGAGCCCTGTGAGGCCTTCCTATCTCCAAGTCTATGTATTTTCTGGAGACCAAACCAGATACTAGATAATCACAAAGAAAGCTTTTTTAATAAGGCTTAAACCAAGACCTTGTCTAGATATTTTTAGTGTGTTGCCAAGGTAGCACTGTGAGAAATCTCACTTGAATGTTATGTAAGGGGTGAGACACAACAGTCTGACTATGAGTGAAGAAAATATCTGGGTCGTTCAGTCCGTTTGGTGCATTTGCTGCTGCTGTTGCTACTGTTTGCCTCAAACGCTGTGTTTAAACAACGTTAAACTCTCAGCCTACAAGGTGGCTCTTATGTACATAGTTGTTAATACATCCAATTAATGATGTCTGACATGCTATTTTTGTAGGGAGAAATAAGTGCTAATGATATTTTGAGTTAAAATATCTTTGGGGGAGGACTTGCTGAAAAGTTGCACTTTTGTTACAATGCTTATGCTTGGTACAAGCTTATGCTGTCTTAAATTATTAAAAAAAATAAATACTGTCTGCAAGAAACCAGCTGGTTTAGAAAAGTTGAGTATGTGAAGATAAACTAGAAATCATCTTTATATTCTAGTATTTTCAGCACTCCATAAATTCTATTACCGAAAATAAATATTGCCATGCTATTTTGTGATTTTAAAATTCTTACTAAGGAATAAAAACTTTAATATATGTATGCTATGAGATGGTCTAATAATTAAAAAGGCATAAGGGATGCTCGATTAGTTGTAAGATATCTAAGAATACAAGGATGAAGATCATTTAGGTTCTCAGATACCCAACTTTGTCTGTGGCTTGATATTACACATTTCAAATATCTTGCAAGCCTCCAGGTTCTAGCTGTATCTACTTGCTTGTTCCCAATGTATCTGCATGATAATTGCAAAAGAAAAACCTATCAATCACTCACCTAGTTTATGTCAGTTTTCTAATGCTTTCATGATTGAGGTGTGTTTCCCTTTTCATCTTTGACACCAGATAGCCTCTGATATATGGCCTGGTGTTTCTCTTTCACTGGGTCCCATATAAATACTGTACCACTTAGGAGTGGCTAATTTCTCGGTATATTTTAGCTTCTTAAGCTTTATAAAGTAAGTCCCTTGTGGGACTTTATTATGGAATTCAAGTAAGATAATTATTTCTAGACTTTTCTCAAGTTTATAATCAGATTTGGATTTGATACCAACTGTGTGAAGGATTGTCAATATTTAGTTTCAATAATGTTCACAAACCCCTTGATTTCTTAGAGGTATTGAAATAATAGTCAAAATTTATGAGATGTAGAAAAAGTGCTCCCTCTGCTGACTTTATGGCAACCAAACTGCAAGTCATAGAAAGTGGAGCCGGAAGGAAGCTCAGAGAACAGCTGTCCAGCCCCCTGCATTTTAAATAGAAATGAAGCCCAGAGAGATCAGATATCTGCCCAAGGTCACACAGCTACCTAGAGCGAGCACTAGAGGCCAGATCTGTTTTATTCCCCAGTCAGTGAAGTACTTCCCACTGCAGCATCTTGAACCAAATAAACCAAATTTGATTGGGCAGCATTCAAATAAGCCACAGGAACAAAGGAAACAAATATTAACGTTACAAAACTATGTAGGATTTTTGAGCATTTTAACTTATTGAACTTTAAAAAAATATTGTCTAAACCAAAATAAAGGAAAAAATAGCATTTTGAATACTTTGAGCTACATGTTAATGACATGTTGTAATAATCTGTTTTATAGCCAAAAGAGATGCAAAGTAAGTCAGGATAATAAAATGTTTTACCATTTGTATAGTTTTGGTATAATAAAAGAAAAAAACTTAGGGTTGGATTAGATTTTAGAGATTAGATTTTTAGTTCAAATGCCTTTATACTAGCATGGTAATAAGATAAAGCTGCTGAGGATAGAGTTGCAAAATAATATTATCTATACTGCATCTGAAAAATGTTATTTTAGTCATTGATTTATTTTAATGAACCAAAAGACAAGTCATCATAATTTGCTGAAGAGGATTCTATACCTATTGCTATGAAGTTTAGCCTAGATCCTTTGTAGTATATGTGATTTTTCAATATATGACAAATATGAATCTTGGGTCAATAATGTTTTTACACGTATAGTATTATATCAATTAATTTTACATACACAGAGCTCTTAGCAAAGTTCATACTGAACTGATAAAAATCCTTTCCTACCCCAGAGGACTAAGCACGTTTATAAGGCACTAGGAACTATATTTTAATAGCTCTTGAAAGTATGGCTGGAATTTTGGTTTCTATCGTGAAAACTGTTTCTCATTTTCTTCTCTATTACTAACCATACAGTCCATAACTTTTGTTATTGCCCATTACCTGAGGTTTGTTCAAAGTATGTCAAGCCTCAGGCTGTTCCTGCCCATGTCACAGGTCAATTCTGAACCTCTTCCTGAGAGGTGAACTCAAGTAGAGATTCTGAGAAGACAAGGCTGTACAGACTAGGCAGGACTTTTTACTTTAGATCGAAATGAACAGAGCCCTCATGAGCAAATTAAGCCCATTATAATGCCAAAAGTTGGCTATATTATTGTGATAATAGTGTTTTAACTTCAGAGAGCAATCTGATGTTTTTCATTCAAGAAAAATTCTTAATCTGTTAGACCCTCAGATCAGTATTTAAGCCCACCCATTGTTCTAACTGTGCTGTTTTAAATAAGTCCAAATGGGTATACAGTGCATATGTGTGTGAAGTCACTTCAGTCATGTCTGATTCTTTGTGACCCCATGGACTGTAGCCCACCAGGCTCCTCTGTCCATGGGATTTTCCCAGCAAGAATACTGTAGTGGGTTGCCATTTCCTTTTCCAGAGGATCTTCTTGACCCAGGGATCGAACCCACATCTCTTGCATTGCCTGTATTGGGAGGTGGATTCTTTACCACTAGGGTCACCTGGGAAACCCCCATGAGGAGGCGTAACTCCCCATACAGTGCATGCTTAAGCCCAGTGTAAGTTCCAGTTTTTCATAGAATCTAACAGGGGATTGACATGGAAAATTATCACATATTTTCTATGATTAGGATGGGATTCATACTAAAAAAACATGCAGCATGTACTTAAAAAAAATGCTCCAGGAAAGGAATTGGACATTTGTCTTAAAATTAGGTTTCTTGCACTTGTTCAGTGATTCCATATTGAAAACTCTGAACAAATGTAAAACTAAACCTTTATAAAAGTTGATGTTTTAAAATCTTGAACCAAATAATGTCCAATTTATGTTACTTCCGGGAATGATATGTGCCCCATGAAACAATGATTGAGAAAACAGAAGCTTCATATAGGTTCAGGTGCCAACATTGTCTATCTTTTCTTTATTTTTTCTTTAGTATTTCAGTGAAAAGCTTAGTAAAATATGTTACACGTATCTTAGAAAGAAATACCTTATCTGTAGTTAACCTTTCTCAATAATTCAGGGTCATCATTCATCATAAATATCACTTTTGCACTTTGAATATCATCTGGGAAGACTGGTACCTGCACTAAATTCCTTTTTGAGTCCTGATATCTGCTTTTTTATAGGTTTTTCAGTCTCTTTACTCAGGGTCAGGCTACCAGCTTCACTTGATGTATCAGAGCCTCTGCCTCCAAGTCTTAACTAATTTGCTACTTCTGAATTACTATAGCCTGGGAAACCATTTAACCAAAACCACACCCTTTGAAACTCGTATAAAATGAGAATAAATACGTTCTAACAGAGTACCTGAGGGGCACTTCTCTAAATTCTGTGAACTTGTAGAATCAATGACATGGTGATCTTGCCAATTTTATTTTCTTCCTTTAACTTTCACATTCTCAGCAATATTCTATATCAGAAACACTTATGCAAAAGCCTTCAAGCACTTCATATATTTAATCATTTTATTACATAAAAATGGTTTTATTTTACAGTTACTACAAAATAAATTCCAATGCCAGAAGCCAATTATTTGATTTGATAAATACTCTTTCTCTCAGGTTGATAGGAATAGGGGGCCAATGGCCTTCAGTGAAAACTGATCCAGCATTTTGATTCATGGATGACTCTGGACCTTGATTCTGGTGTACCATCTCCTCTGCCTCTGGGTTTTGGATATCTTGGTTGGCAGGTCCAGCTAATGCACTCTGGGAACTGACAGGGAAGACATGTAGGCCCTGATGCTGTCTGTGAATTTAGACATGCCCATTGGAGAGCCTTGAGAGGTTCTAGACTCCTTGTGTGTGGACTGCAACAGACTCTTTTTTTCCTTGAGCCTACATATTCAAGAAATAGTGGACATGAGGTTCCAGGTATTTGTTTTTCTCCTACTGTGTGTGAGATGCTGTGGTAAGAGCTGGACAATTAAAGATTAATGATCTCAGGATCTCAAAGTCTACTGGGGTGACAGATCTACACTAAAATAAATTACAGTGCAACATAGTAAGTGCTATGGAGCCGTGATTATAGTACTTGGGGGTGAAGGTTGCTAACTTCACCTGGGTGGACCAGAAAAGACCTTAAGAAGTAGCTGGGTTTTACAGAAGGAACAGGAGAGTAAGTCCACCTCCAAAGAGAAGGCTCTGGCACAGTCTGGTCCTGTGCTAAGGGTCAGGACCGTTTAATTGGTTATATTTGACTTGAGGTCTGAGTAAGGACTTCCTAACTTCTCAAGTCCCTTTCTAACTTGACTGCCATACTGACTCACCATCATCTCCTCCTGAGGAACTGGGCCATTCGGTGGGATTGAGGCAGGGTCATGATATTTCCTACTGCAAAGAATAGTATTCATAACTTGATAATATCTAATGAAGTAGAGGGGGAAAAAATAGTACCCGGCAAGCAGCTCTATCTCACCTCACCCATCCATCTTAAAAAGAAACTAAGGGTGACTTCTTCCCCTACAGGTAGGGGCATGAAGATCCATGTTCTCCACTCAGTACCCAAAGGGGAAATGAGAGAAAGGAGCCCTAGAGGGAAACAAGAATCCTAAAGCCTGTTTTTCCAAACCTCTGGGACAAAGCTGAAGCAGCCAACTAATCCGAGGTCAGGTAGCTCAGTAAGTAGCAGAACCAAGACTAGAACCAGATTTTTTGGTTTTAAGTCCGCTGTTCTTTATACCATTATCCTATAGTATAGTAATTAGGAGGCGATAGGCTGTGGTTTTCTCTTTAAATGAGGTAAGCCAGTCCATTTGCGGTCGTAAGAAGCAGACTGTATGTTTTTGGTGAACAAGGGAAGATTAGCACGGTGATAACCTTTTCAAATTATGTCATAAACGCATGTGATAATTATGATGGTGAAATTCTAGAAAAACAATTTTCAACATACTCTACAAAGAACCATACAATTTTGCTGTCTACTCACTTTGGAGACCTCCAGAAAGGTTTCCTCCTTGGTTTGGAAGTCCCCACATAATCTAGTGAGTTTACCACCTCTGTCTCTACCCCTCTGTACCTAGTGAGTCTAAAGTTTCTTCATGAAAGGAGGGATCAAGTTAAGCCAAGCATCTGGACAGAGAGAATCGTTAGAATTGAGGAAGTAGAAAAGAGGGTGCTCTGCTACAGTTTTTATATGGGGTATTTTGGGGGTGTTGTCAACTTTACAAGGCTTCCCTTGTGGCTCAGCTGGTAAAGAATCGGCCTGCAATGCCGGGAGACCTCGGATCGATCCCTGCGTTGGGAAAATCCCCTGGAGAAGGAAAAGGCTACCCACTCCACTATTCTGGCCTGGAGAATTCCATGAGGTCACAAAGAGTCAGACACGACTGAGCGACTTTCACTTCACTTCACAACTTTACGGTTTCAATTTGAAGTCTCTTACATATGGGTATGCACGTGTATATACACTATCAAATGCTGAGTATCCACCACGTAACTCTGTAAAACTTCGCTTTCACATGCGGCTTTACAGGTTCAAGCAGTGTTTCAAAAGCTAGTTTTGACAGGGGGACTGCAGTTTGGATTAAATTTCTGAAGACCTGAGTTACTTCGAGTAATTATAAAATTCCCTCTGACAGGGGATTTTAAAGACACTGGCTTCTCTTTCGGTGGTTTACGCGGAGTTTTGTTTTCGAGTATATATGTGTGTTAACGGGGCTTATCTGCACAGCTATAACGTAGCTGTGTGGTCCGCATGAGACCAAACTGGTGAAGAAACACCCGCAACCCTGGCGAGCTCTGCAGACACAAGTGGGCGCGATAAAGGACCTATTTCTGAGCTCTGTGTTTGAAAAGTACTCGTTTAAAAACTGGAAAACCAACTCTAGTTCTGAAATCGCCGTTAGAGCGCGGCGTGGTGGGGGAGTTAAAGCAAGAGGGGAATAATGTCATCAACCGGCAGATCTTCAAGGAGCTCTAGGATTGGAAAGAGAGACGCATTCTTAGGTTGCCTAGCGATAAATCGGCCGATGATATCATTCTCCCGGAGGCCGGCCTCCCCCTCCCGTCCCCGCCCGGCTTTCCTTCCTCCGGGCCCCCTCCCCTTCCCCCTCTCCCCCCTCCCACGCCCGGGTTCAAAGTACAGCCGAGCCGGGTGAGGGAGCCTGGGCCGGACGCGGCGCTGTCACATGCGGCCGCACATGCCGCGGCGCACGCTGCGCGGCACGTGAGAGGGGGCGGGGCGGGGACCTGGAGACTCCGGCGCGCTGCCTTCTGCGCGTGCGCGCTGGGCCGGGTTCCCGCTCCCCAGCTCCCCCACAAGAAACCGACTCGAGGGAGCCGGCGGGTGGCTGGGGTGGACTGGAGGGCGGTCCGGCGGAGGGCCGAGCAGAGGGTTGGGCGAGGCGCTCGGGCGGGGACGCGGACGCGCCCTCCCGACAGCTGCGCCGCACCCTGCTTCTCCGAGTCCTAGCGGGCCGGCCCGCGGTAGTCATTCCTCCCGAATTAAAGCTGGCTGTGACTCCGCGCTCCTCGAACCATTCTGACACAGCAGTTTCCGAGCAGCCCTGCCGGGCGCGGGTTAGAGGAAGGTCGACAGCCGCCCCGGAGGGCCTGGGGGCGGGAACTTCATGCCTGGGCTGGCCGCAGCCAGGGGAAGTGACAAGCTAAGGGGTGGGGGTAACACCCTGTGACACACCCGGCGGCGCCGGGACGCGGGCCAGACCCTGGCCTGACCTGGGCATGTCTTGTTGGAGAAACCTCTGGCAGTGGCAGGGGCAAGGTTGGGGGGGCGGGGTTTGGGGGGAGCATCTTTCATTGGTCTCAGTTTTGCAAATTGAATTCTCATTAATTAATCAGTAGGAGATTTATTTGTGATTAATATATTGGGACTTTCCAGGCAAGGTGTAAAGTAAAAGGAGTGATTCTATGGCCCTAAAGGATTCTGCAGGGTGCGCTAAAGTGGAGGAAATTATTCAGGGGCTGGGGGATGGGTTTTATATTTTCAAAAATTACTTAGAAACGCTGTTAGGAAAAATGAGCAAGTCTCATACTTCGGCTTTTTGAAGTGATCTCAGTAACTTGATTTTGTAACACGTCTGGAAACGTGCATGTTTATAAAGGATCTAAACTGAGTAATTCCTCTGAAGGAATGTGGAGTTCGTGAGGCCCTTTGGCCAAGCGGGTGCACACGGCAGTGTTACAAAGATAGAGAAGCCTCACTACCCCTTTGCAGATTTGGTTCGGGTCATGTGATGGAAAGTGAGCTCTGGGGTTGCCAATAATATTTGGACAAGTCAGGTGCCAGTATTTGCTAAGACGTGCTAGAGTGGTTGTAAACTCTCCAGAGTAAAGGGCACACTGAGTGCCACCCTGGAGGCAGACTGCTGTGAGCAAACAGACATTCACAAAACACAAAACGAATTCATGGTCGTTTGCCTCCTACTGATATGTATGCGCAATGTCTTGCAGATTGAGTTTGAATAACACTTCTGTACCACCCAAAGTGTTTGTAGGAGACAGCCTAGTTATCAGTAATACTCTGAAAGTTGAAAAAGCAAAGGTAGATTTATTCAGTCAACAAATATCTATCAAGCTCTTACTATATGCCAAGCATTGGCTATATAGCAGTGACTCATAGACGTATTCATCACCCATCGTGGTGCTCAAAACTTGCAATGAAGCCTTGCAAGTTCCCAGGCGTTTGCCAACCAATTATTATTTATGGCCTCTAGAGATCATATCTCTCAGTGCACTGGATTTTTTTTCAGTTGGTACTTAGGAAGATACCAGGCAAAAGGCATCAATTCCCCTCCCCTCTCCCTTCCCTTACCTCTTGGAGCCTACTAGCCTCCCTGCTGCTGTTCCAACAGGACAAGCTTGATCTTTTCCCAGAATGTGTGCACTTGCTCATCCATCTGCCTGCAACACTCAATCCCCAGAAGGGGGATAGTTGACTCCAACCGCACCCCCACCTTTTTTCTAGGTCTGCTCAAATGCTAGCTTCTTCAGAGAGGTTCCCCCTGAGCAGCCTGTAGACAATATATAAAATGCCACTTATTTTATTTTTGCTTTTTTTTCTTCATAGCTGGAATCACCCAGACATCATGTATGTACAGATTTGTATGAATACACAGACATATAATTTGTTTATTGCTTGTCTCATTGGGATGAACACGGACTTTATTTTGTTCGCAGCCCTTTGTTTAATGCCAAGAATGGTACCTGGCAATAAATAAATATTTATTTGCTCTTTTTTCTTTAATCTGCGCTGGTTGGTTGATGCTGTGAGCCGGCTTTCTTTAGCTGCAGTGATCAGTGCTACTCGTCACTGTGCTGCATGGCCTCCTTATTGCGATGGCTTCTCCTAGATCACTGGGCTCTCGGTGCACAGGCTTCAGTGTTGCAGCACATAGGCTCAGTAGTTGCGGATTGCTCGCCCCAGGACACGCAGGCTTCAGTAGTGAGGAGGACAGGGGCTTTGTCCTTCCGCAGCGTGGAATCCGCCCAGACCAGGGATCTTGTCCACTGTGCCGCCAGGAAAGTCCTATTTGCCTTTTTTTTTTTTTTTTAATTTTTTTACTAAACATGTATTGATCTTAGCTAGACATTTGCTGGATGAATGAATGAACATCTCTGGCAAGCATTTCAGCTTGATTACCTCACTAAAGACAACAGAACACGGCCTTTCAAAGCAACCCTTGCCTGTTAAAGTTCATTTCCTCAACACTTATTGGGCACCTGGGTGACACAGAGCCACCAGCAAGTGATAAGGAGTCAAAGGCAGTTAACGCCCGATACCTGCAAATGGGAAACAACCTGGGAACGATTTGGAGGCTGATTGAATTTTATTGTCGCAATAACATTATAGATACGGTATTTAAGCATTAATAGATTTCCCCTAACAATAGAATTAATATCATTTCCATCTTAGTCCAAATGATTACAAGTTATGGTTAAAAGAAATTGTTCACTAAACTGAAATACCTGCTTTGAAATTAAAAATTAGACTGAGCATTTCCCCATCCCGAGGCAACCTGTAGAAGAATTACGTATCAAAGATTCTATCTCAGCTGTCAGATGGCTACTGAGCCTGCGTGGAAGTGAGTGGGATCCTCAGACTTCAACCCATGATGGAATTTACAGTACATAGGGCTTGAAGGTCCCAAATGCTTCTATTCCTCATTGGCTTTGCCAGGTGTGATAACCTCTGTCCCTTAGGCAATGAGCTTCTTCATGGGGAGAGCCAGTCAGCATGTCAGTGTGTGCTCAGCATCTAGCACAATGCCTGGCAAACAGTAAGCACTCAATAAATGGCTGATGAAATCCAAACTCTCCTCTCCATTTCCACAATCATTGTCCTAGTTCCAGGTATTATCGTCTCACACCTGGATTATTGCAAGAACCTGCTCAGTGGCCTTTTTCCAGTCTTTATTTCCCATGCATTGACCGCGCTGCCAGCTCAGTTAACTCTTTCAATATCAACAGCACACTAAAGAATAGTTAGAGACAACCCATTACATGAAGAAGTCATGAAAACTTCAATTTCCCTTCTAGTTTCACTTCCCTTGACTCTGCCCCTTCTCCTATTGCCCCCAACCAGACGATGGGCATCAATTGCCCTAGTTGCACTGAACTACCACAAGTTCCTTAATACGCTTTGTACTCTCAAATGTTTGTCTTTGGGTGAAATAACCTTATTTGGAAGTCTCCTACTTATGCGTCAAAACTCAGCCCAAATTACATCTCTGTCAAAACTTCCAGAACTGTCTGAATCAAAAGGGAACCTCACCCATTCCTTTGCTTTGTGTTCTCTTAGCCCTTTCTTTCAATCTCCACTTGGCTTTTTAAACTCTCACTGCACAAGCATGCGTGTGCAAGAAATGATGTCCTTATTTCTCTCATTAAGTCTAACTTCAAGCCGCCTCCCTAAGGGCTGGTGGGAAGAAATCTCAGTCACTGTGGGCCGTCCCGCTTCCACCCTCCTTAGGATTTCACAAGGACTTGGGACTCCAGGATAACAAAGAAAGGTTCTCTTCATACTCGTACTGTCTGAGATGCTTGTCAGTGTCTAAGACTGCCACTGTCTAGGTACAGTCTTTGCTGAGGCTGGGGATCCAGACCTTAGGAGCGCTGAGTCCCCATTCCCACTTGGGCCTTTGCCACATCAAAAGAACTGTAGGCCTGTGACGGCAATGCCTTATTGCTTCTGCCTCTTCTCCTAAGGTAATCTCCAACTTTGGAGAGGGTTATAGGAGCCAGGCAGTTAACTTAAATGAGTGATGTTGGCTGAGAATAAGACCATAGAGAATGACAGGGGTCACAGTGAACTGGAGGTTGTACCCCCGTAAGAGAGGCAGACATTACTCCAGCTAATTGTAGCCAGGTGAAAAGGTTGCCCAGAACTTCCAGGTCACTGGACTTTTCCAGGAGAATCTGAAGTCTAGATTTTAATGTGAAATCTACTCCCAGAATGTTGGCGACTATTTTTAAAGACCTCAAAACACTATTCCTTATAAATGACGCAGGTCTGTCAAAAGTATTAGCCTGGGGAAGTCACTCTGAGACCTCTGCTTTAAAGGAGGGTGGGAGTAGGATGGAAGGAAGGCATGATGAAAGGTTTTCTTCAAGCATTTAACCCCAAACTTCCCTGATACAAGTAGCCCTGAAGTTATTCTTGAAAATGGGTGAAGGGAAAAATGCAATGAGAACATACATTGATAATGTCTCAATAAATTACCCTCTCACCCTGGGATTGTTCACATTGTGTTGTAATTAACTGGGTGTGTCTTCCACACCCTGGCACCAAACATTGCTCCTGCTCAGATTGGCGCCATCTCCAGCCTCTCTTGGCCCTCGATGCTGTGACTATTGACTTGTCCTTAGCTCCTTCTCATATTTCCTTAATGACCCTCTGTCTCGGACCTTTGTCCCACTTACCTCAAGTCCTCTGTGAATCTTCCCAGTCTCAGGAAACTACCAAATCATAAGGCATCATCTCCCCAGCTCTCACCCTTCCTACCTACCTCCTCCCACACCCTCGTTTTCCTTCCTGCCACTACAGAGGAAAAAGTCACCCTTCTGTTCAGAGCCAGCCCTTCTATCTGTGTCACTGATGACTGTTAAACCACCACTCTCCTTTCCACAAGGTGCGTCCAGATTTCTGTTAAAGGAGTTCTGTTATTCATTCATCATTGTATTCCTGGAGTCTAGTACACTGTCAGGGACAGGCAAGATGCCTAATAAACATTTATCAAATAAATGTTTATCAAAAGTGTGAAAGTGTTAGTCTCAGTTGTGTCCGCCTCTTTGCAACCCCATGGACCACAGCCCGCCAGGCTCCTCTGTCCATGGAATTCTCCAGGCAAGAATAACGGAGAGTAAAACACGCCCCCCTCCCGCTGCTTTCTTTTTAAAATCTGGGGGCTATAGCCCAGTTCCTAAAAAATTGTCTAGATATGAAAGACAACTGTTGACACTTGATGCTTCGTGGGTATTGATGTAGAGACAGTAGTTTCCCCTGACTCTTGAGTGTGGGCTAAATTTGGAGGAGATAATCCAGGCGCGAATGTGGCTGGCAGGCTAGGGAGTTCCTCCTGGGTCAGGGTGGTGCCGTCCAGCGGTGAGTCTGCTGTATTAATACCTCCTATTTGTCTTCTCTGATTACTGCTGGTGAGGCTGGCTTCTGGCACTTGCTGAGGAGAGCAATGGGGAAGCCTCCATGTCCAAGGTGTCACATTGCTCTCTGTCCCCTTGGGTTCCACCTAAGGACACCACTGCTGAGTTACCAGATTGTCCCCTGGAGAAAGACTATAAAAGCACTAAGCTTGCTTTCTTCTTGTATGTTTTGAGACATTTTTCTATTCTCTTTTCCTCCAACTTTTAAACTTTTAAAAATATATTTTGATGGTATTTTAAAGTCGGTATAAATTAATTATATTTATCTTTAATCCTACTCTCATATTCTATTTTATAACTTCCTTATTACCCTGTTCACCTTCAACCTTTTTTAATTTTGACTTTCATCTGTTTAAAATTATTTCATAACTAACTTTCATTCTTATTTTAATTTGAATAGTTATTTTAACCTTCTGGTATCCTTGCAAATTTTACTTTCTTGTTCTTGTCTTTATTCAGCTTATTTTATAGTCCATGTTGTACTTCTGTTTTGTAAGTTTTTATAATTCTCCTAGTGTAAGATTTCACCTTGTTATTCCTTGAAGAGTTTCTTATTTCTCGGTTTTCAGCTTTTAATTGGTTTTAAGTCTTCCAGAATCTTTTAGGATCACATTTTAATCTGTATTCTCTCTTCCCTTCCTTTTTGGCTCTGTAATTTTCTACATTTTCTCTTATTTATTATCTGTCAATCAGTCTAGTTCAAATAATTATTTGTAAGAAGCACATTGAAATTAAGAAAATATCTGTCCCCCACTGCCAGCCATCACTGTAAGTACATTTTCTTTTTTTACATTCATGTTTTTTTGACATAGCTTTCTGTGCAATCTTGATTTTCATATTGTGTATTTTTTAATCTGTGGTTTCTAATGTTTTAATTGATTTCTTTTGGTTGCAAGGAACAGACTCACTCCAGTTCCCTCAAGTGATGGCATTTTATTTTAAGAATGAATGTGCAAAAGAGGAGACAGGAGTCTCAGCCACTCTGCAGGCCAGGTATCATGCCTATTCTGTGGATCGTCTTCAGCAAAAGCTGAAACTGTTACGCATTTGGGCACCAGAAAAAAAAATTTAGAAGCAAATGTCATATCAAAGTGAGAATCTTCATTCTGTTCTTTGTTAATGCCCATAACCTAAATCTGAATTTCAAAGAAGAGAATCTTATCAATATCCAGGAATAAGAATCAAGCTACCCAAAAGGGGAAAATGAGGAAGAGTTCAGGTAGCTCCAGATTCCTCCACAGCAATATTCACTGCAGAGGACACAGGAGTAGCGTTGTTACCCAGAAGTGTGGTACATGAACCAGCAGCCGTGGCATCTGGGGGAAGCTTATTAGAGATGCAGGATTTCAGTTGCCATTTCATAGCTGTTGAATCAGAATCTGTGCTTGACCAGATCTTCAGGTGACTCCTAGGCTGCTGCTTTGAACTTTGCTTGCAATTTTCTTTGGTCCTTTGTTTTTCTTTTTCCTAAGAAAACCTATTTATGTAATTTTTTTGAAATTGGAAGTATTTGTTTGCAAATTAGAACCACTTGAGGAATTTCTTAAAAACCTCTGTTGCATGGATCATATGCTCAGAGAATTTGATTGAATTGGTCCGAGAGGATGACCAGAAGCCAACAGTTTCTCAGAAGCTGCCAAGGTCACTGGAGAAGGAAATGGCAACCCACTCCAGTACTCTTGCCTGGAAAATCCCATGGATGGAGAAGCCTGGTGGGCTGCAGTCCATGGGGTCGCACAGAGTCGGACATGACTGAGTGACTTCACTTTCACTTTTCACTTTCATGCACTGGAGAAGGAAATGGCAACCCACTCCAGTGTTCTTGCCTGGAGAATCCCAGGGACGGTGGAGCCTGGTGGGCTGCCGTCTATGGGGTCGCACAGAGTCGGACACGACTGACATGACAGCAGCAGCAGCCAAGGTCATTACAAAATGCAACTCAGACTAAAATCACTGAATCAAGGGAAACCAAATCCATGAACCCTTTTTTTCAGCAAAAAAATTACTGAAAGATCGACACTTAGAGAACAGAGAAATGAATCAAAAGAAAGAGTTCAGAAATGAAGATGCTGCAGTGAAATAATTATTGAGGTAAATAAAAAATACATTACCCCTAAATAACTCGAAATTTCAGTTAAGTAACATCTAATTGACACTCTAGAAGGTAGACATGCTACTGTGTACCCTCTAAATTTCTTCTTGTGTTTGGGGCCCCCTCTGTCCCCAGATCCATTACTTTTTGTGTTTTCTATCATTTGTCCTCAGGGGTTCACACAAGTGATGGCTGCTCCTGGTCCCTCCTTTTGTCACGTCACCCCTGGCAAGCTCTTCTTCAGCTGAGAGACTTGGCAATGAGAATGGTGACTTACCTTATCAGTCTGCTCTGGGTTTCTAAAAGAGTGCCAGAAGTATGGACTAGAAGACTAGGAAAAGCCTTGTGATACTAGATTAGAATTAGAAGGATCAGTGTGAACTCATGATGGTATTTATATAAACTGCACAGCTCCTGCCTGAGGCCCTGCCTTGCAGATTCCAGTGCTTCAGCTGCCCAAGGCCCCATCTCCTCCTCCTCAGCTCAGAGGGACTGCTGCTTTCGGCTTGGATTCCAGATCTCTACACTGCAAGCAGGCGAATTTCCCCAGGCAGACAGCCGGGAGTCATAAGGCTCCCCTCTTAGGTTTCCCTGCCTCCAGGGATTGATTCTCTGCCTGCTCTACCCTGTGTTGTTGCTTCTCCAATGTCTGAAAACACTTGCCTTAGACATTTTGTTTAATTTTATAGTTAAGGTGAGAAGGTTAGTACCAGATCCTCCATCACAGACAAAAGCAGAAATGCTGAACTATATAGTATTTGATGATAGTATTGTATTTATGTAAAATTTCCAGAAATTGATCACTGTAGTGTGGCTATGAAAGAACTCCTTATTCTTGGGATATACATGTGGAAGTATTCGGGACAAAGCTGTCTACAACTTACTCTGAAATGGTTTAGTCGAAACAAAAACAATACAAATAGTATTAATATGTAGATGTGTAAAGGGAGTGAGAGAGACTGATAAAGCATGTTTCTTGGGGAGAAACTAGATGAAGCACATATGGGAATTCATCACGCTATTTTTGTTAACTTTTCTGGAAGTTTGAAGTGTTTTCAAAATAAATAGTAAACAAAACATCCCACTTGAGTGTAGACTGGGATTACATCCAAAGTTAGTATGGAAAGAAAAAGTAGTAATTTATAGTGAAGAACCCTGGAAAGTACCACCTTCACTTGGAGATCAAGGTCGACATCACCGCTTATAAGTCATGTGGACATCAAGTACCCACTGACACTATGTGATGAGCCGATTTTCTTAACTCGAAATTCACAACCCAAATTAAGAACTAAAAGGGATCCTTAAATACACATTCCCTTAAATACATTTTCAAATAGATAAATATTAGCCATTTCATTTATGTCTACCTAACTTAAATAGCATCTGTCTCTAGAGAAATAAGGATGATATATCTGTATTTATCAACTCCATTCTAGTTCTAGAGTCCTGGGAAATTCATGACAGTGAGAAATTAGGTGCTCTGGCCACTGTCCTCCTATCCAGCCCGACTCATCGAATGGTGATTGGATCTCCTTCACTGTGTGGCCTCTGTGTTACCTGCGGATGAAGGCCTACCTTCCTACAGCTGACCTGGCTTGAACCCAGATTGTCCAGTTTCAAAGGACTGGATGTCAAGCTGTTGAGTTGGTTTGTCATGTCAGTAAACTCTCAACCTGCCTGTGGGGACTAGGACTCCTTTCCTGGACAGTTGGCTGTGGTAAGGGCCGAGATGCGCTGGCTCTCCTCATAGGATTTAGCATCAGCTTGCAAGACATCTGGAAGTTTAATACCCAGCTCCCCTCCCCACATTTGTGGTTTTAGTCATTTTTCTTTCTGGTTGTTGGGAATAGATGTTTTGGCAGAGGTAAAGGTGAACTGCCCATCTTTATTATTTTTTCAATTTTATTGGAAAACAGTTGATTTATGGTAAAGCGTCTGTCTGCAATTCAGGAAACCCAGGTTTGATTCCTGGGTTGGGAAGATCTCCTGGGGAAGGAAATGGCAACCCACTCCAGTATTCTTGCCTGGGAAATCCTATGGACAGAAGAGCCTGGCGGGCTACAGTCCATGGGTCGGAAAGAGCTGGACACAACTGAGCAACCGACACATGTGCGCACATGTGCACACACACACACACACGCACACACACACACTTGGGCTTCCCTGGTGGCTCAGTGGTAAAGAATCTGACTGCAGTGCCATAGATACGGGTTCAGTCTCTGGGTTGGGAAGATCCCCTGGAGGAAGGCATGGCAAACCGCTCCAATATTCTTGCCTGGAGAATCCCGTGGAAAGGGGAGCCTGGTGGGCTACAGTCCATAGGATCGTGAAGAGTCAGACACAATTGAAGTGACTTAGCACGCAGGCGTAGTTAATTTACAATATGTGTTAGTTTTAGGTATACAACAAAATGATTCAGTTATACATAAATTCATTATTTTTCAGATTCTTTTCCCATATAGGTCATTACAGAATGTTGAGCATAGTTCTCTGTGCTTTACAGTAGGTCTTTGTTGGTTATCTATTTTATATATAGTAGTGAGTAATTCTTAATCCTGGGAACTTTTTTTTTTTGATGGTGTCACGTGGCTTGTGGGATCTTACTTCCTCAATCAGAGATTGAACCCTTCCCTTGGCAATGAAAGTGTGGAATCCTAACCAATGGACTGCCAAGAAACTCCTGAATTGCTCATCTTTACATCTGTCAAGTTCCAAAGCACTGTTATCAAGAATTCAAGGGTATATTTCAGGAAACGTTTTCCTTCAGTTTGGATCTAGGTTCACAATAAACTGTAAATGTTTTGTCTTGCCATTGATGGGTTCTGCCCAAAAAACACGTAGTGGGTTTGAAGTGCTTGTCACCCCTTTCCTGTCACAGTGGGAGAATGTGTGTTCTCTGGCTCACACAGACAACAAAGTAATTGAGCCAGAATAGGACAAAAACAATGTCTCCTAAATTCTATTTTGGAATTTTCCTCAAATGTCCTCACTTAGAATACTTCCAATGGACTTACTTTTCTTGTTGCTGCTCATGAAGTTATACTGATTGTATTGACCAGGTAGGCTATTGGGTTTTGGTTAATTATTAATCTGGATAGCCCCAGTACCTAATACCATGCCTGGCATTAAGTAAATGTTTTAAAAATTAGTTAATTAGTTAATCCATTCACCCATAAAATGAATGGACTTTCTAAAATCTCTTTTAATATCTCTAATATTGGAAAATAGGTAAAATTTGGCAGTATTGATAATTTATTATGTAGTTGAGAAAAGCATTGCATTACTTTTTACTTCATGGGCTGAAAATATTTTTGAGAAAGTTTTACCTTGTGAGAATAGTATATTCTACATTTATTATAAATTGATAATTGGTAAATTAACTAGGGTTTCCTAGGTGACTCAGTGGTAAAGAATCTGCCTGACAATGCAGGAGCCATAGGAGACATGAGTTTGATCCCTGGGTCGGGAAGATCCCCTGAAGGAGGACATGGTAACCCACACCAGTATGCTTGCCTGGAAAACCCCATGGACAGAGGAGCCTGGTGGGCTGCAGTCCATGGGGTTGCAAAAGAGACAGACACACCTGAGCACCCATGTTACTTGAGATAACATGAAATAAACTTTACAACTGAGCCTAAAGAGATAAACTGGTGAAACACTTGATATGTTTTATAGCTGAAAAACGAAGTTTTCCTGGGGAGGGAGGGGAAATATGGTGAAACGGGTATGAGGTTACTGATCTCCGTAACTCTCTTTTACATTTAGGTGCTAAGGTCCTTGTGATTGCAGACATCGCTGAGCTCACAAAACCTCTTGGTGATGCCTGGTAGTGTTATGAGACAGGCACCACAGAGGCTCAAGCTTGGGGGCTTCAGCTGTAACCAAGATTGTTATTTCTATTTCCTTTCTCATGCTCAGCAATCCCCTATAGATTTAACTACTCTTCCCTGTCAGATTTTCTGAAATCCACAGTAAGCAGTAGGTTATTAGATCACCGTAGTGGGATGAGCTTGAAAATTTAGAGAGCTTTTGTCCTCAAGGGTGATGGAAGATTCTCATTTTGTGATCTCTTTCTGAGTCTTAGCATCTTAGAGAGTTCAGTTCATTTCAGTTCAGGTGCTCAGTAGTGTCCAACTCTTTGTGACCCCGTGGACTGCAGCATACCAAGCCTCCCTGTCCATCACCAACTCCCAGACTTTACTCAAACTCATGTCCATTGAGTCAGTGATGCCATCCAGCCATCTCATCCTCTGTCGTCCCCGTCTCCTCCCACCTTCAATCTTTCCCAGCATCAGGTGGCCAAAGGATTGGAGTTTCAGCTTCAACATCAGTCCTTCCAAAGAATATTCAGGACTGATTTCTTTAGGATGGACTGGTTGGATCTCCTTGCAGTCCAAGGGACTCTCAAGAGTCTTCTCCAACACCACAGTTTAAAAGCATCAATTCTTTGGCACTCAGCTTTCTTTATAGTCCAACTCTCCTATCCATACATGACTACTGGAAAAACCATAGCCTTGACTAGATGGACCTTTGTTGGCAAAGTAATGTCTTTGCTTTTGAATATGTTGTCTAGGTTGGTCATAACTTTCCAAGGAGTAAGCATCTTTTAATATCATTGCTGCAGTCACCATCTGCAGTGATTTTGGAGCCCCCCAAAATAAAGTCAGCCACTATTTCCACTGTTTTCCCATCTATTTCCCATGAAGTGATGGGACCAGATGCTGTGATCTTAGTTTTCTGAATGTTGAGCTTTAAGCCAACTTTTTCACTCTCCTCTTTCACTTTCATCAAGAGGCTCTTTAGTTCTTCTTCACTTTCTGCCATAAGAGTGGTGTCATCTGCATATCTGAGGTTATTGATATTTCTCCTGGCAATCTTGATTCTAGCTTGTGCTTCATCCAGCCCAGCATTTCTCATGATGTACTCTGCATATAAGTTAAATAAGCAGGGTGACAATATATAGCCTTGATGTACTCCTTTTCATATTTGGAACCAGTCTGTTGTTCCATGTCCAGTTCTAACTGTTAATTCCTGAGCTACATACAGGTTTCTCAAGAGGCAGGTCAGGTGGTCTGGTATTCCCATCTCTTTCAGAATTTTCCACAGTTTATTGTGAGCCACACAGTCAAAGGCTTTGGTGTAGACAGACAGTACTTGTTCACTAAAGCTGGAAGGATTTCCACGTGAAGTGGAATACTCCTGACCTATTAATTTAAGGATATTGCTTAAATCTCAAGGTGTGCTCTGCAATACTCATCTTCAATAGACAAGACATTCCCAGATTATACAAATCCTATATATCACTGTAATATATCTAGACTGTACAAATGCAGTAACCAGGATACAGGTTATCATCGGGTAATTCTATCCGTGTAAAAGTGTTGTCTGGACAGGCAAAGCAAAGGCAAAAATAGGCGAAGGTCTTGGCCTCAGCACTCTTTCACCTTAAGCTGGGCTCTCAGCATAGCTCACCCTGTTCCATTTGAGCATTCCAATTGTAAATTCTGCTGAGGTTCAAAACGCCTGGGGTGCAGATCCTGGCTCCACTATCTAATTGCATAAACTTGGGAGAATTACTTACACATCCTTCTGTCCATTTCCTTACTGATGTAAAGAAACGGTGATGGTATAAGATCCTTGAGGGTTTGGAGCTTCATGAATGTTCAGATGCCAAACAAATGTTAGCTGTAGTTGGTTCTTAAGAGGCAGTCTAGCACAGAGGTCAAGAGCATGGACTCTGAAGTGAGACAGCCTAGTTTCAGTCTCACTTATCTGCTTTATGACCTTAGCTGTTACTTCTTTAAATCTATGTTTCCTTGCCTGTAAAAAGGATAATTTTAATGAGCTAAAAATAGTTAGAAGGGTTAAATGACATCATCTTAGACTTGCTGTATTTTCACTGCTTTCTGGAAAGCTGGGAAGGAAGGGAGACAGGTGTGGTCTCTGCTTGGGATGAGGGATCAGCCTGCCCCAGCTAGGTCGGCCCTTTCTGGGGTCACAGAGCAGCAGAGGCTCTGTAGCTCACTCCCACGCTTGCCCCTGTTGGGGGCAGTGAGGGGCAGGGGCCCTGCCCTTCCTGCTCCCTAGACAATGAGACCGACCTTCAGCCACTCTGTAGGTGGTAAAACTAGTTTTCTTCGTGTCTCACCATCTAATCAGTTCTCATGTGAGGGTTTTTCTGGGTCAGAGGACCATGAGCTCTTGGGTTCACTGTGGTCAGAGACAATAGCCACTGAACAGGAAGCTGCTTCACAAATGAGATACGAGATAACTCAGAATTTCTTCAAGAACTTCTGTCTGTTGCTGGGTAACAAACTCCTGTATCTAAAATCCACACAGACCTTCCATGTTTCTAACCAGCACAAAACTGAATATATGCTTAGTCAGAACATCCCAGGAGTCCCAGGCTGTCAACTACCCTTAATTGCATCCAGACAGATCTCATGTCTGGAACCCTGAACTGCTAAGGAAGTCACGTGAGTCTAGTCAGGTCAAGATGGTCTTTTCTCAGTCTGGATGGAGGAGAGTTTGGGGGAGAATGGATGCGTGTTTATGTATGGTTAAGTCCCTTTGCTGTCCAGGTGAAACTATCACAATGTTGTTAATCTGCTCTTTTCTAATATAAAGTTTAAAAAAATTAAAAAATAGAATGTGTAATGCCCTGAATCCCTGTAGGATAGTTAATGCTTTAAAAAAAAAAAAAAAAAAAAGATGGCCCTTCCTTAGTTAGGTGATTGTTCCCATGAACAGTCTTCGTATTTCTGGTGTGAAAAAGGGATATGACAGTGGCTATTTGCTATGTGCCTCTTACTATATATACTGCTGGGTACTGTGCTAAGCACATAGCATGTACTGATTTATGAAATTTATGAGGTAGGTGCTAAGAGATAAGGAAACCAAGGCACTGAGAGATTAAGCAACTTGCTCTAGTCACACAGCCACCCTCGCCAGGCTTGTTTTGCCCTTTGCTAGTCCATACCTGATTTTAGCAACCAGTCAGAGGAAAGAAAAATAAATTTCTATAGTAACATTTAACATAGTAACATTTCTATAGTAACATTATTTGTCCCTAATAATTGCTGAAGACTACTTCTATCACTAAATTTACTATAAAGAATTTGATTCCAAATAGTCATATAAAAAAACTTCAAAAACTAGACTAATTTTACAGTCATGTAATTCTGACTCTAAGAAATTTATATTTGTGTCAAAACTACTGTATCATTTTATTACTGAGTTGTTTTCTTAAAAATTGCTTTATTCCCCTAATGTGAAATCTTACTTTCATCTTATTTTTCTTGCATATCTACTCTGCTTTTGGTTTATTGTGACCTAACCTGCCTGATATGGATAGGATTCTAATTAAATGCTTCCAAAACATCTAGACGAGAATTTCATGTGATCAATGGGGCTTCCCTGGTGGCTCAGATGGAAAGCGTCTGCCAGCAGTGCAGGAGACCTGGGTTCAGTCCCTGGGTCAGGAAGATCCTCTGGAGAAGGGGATGGTAAACCACTCCAGTATTCTTGCCTGGAGAATTCCATGGACAGAGGAGCCTAGCAGGCTACAGTCTACAGCGTCGCAAAGAATCAGACACAACTGAGCAACTAATGCTTTCACTTTTTCCACAAATTAAATGCTTCCAAAATATCCAGATGAAAATTTCACCCAGTCAATTATTTTGTCATGTATAGTAAATAGCTTTACATTAAATCCATATTTTTTGTTTTGTTTCATTTTTCCAGAATGAGATTTTCTTTATGGTAACAATGATTTTGTTGCTATTTAGACACTTATCTGTTTAACTGCAAAATGTCTTACACCTATAGGCACTTAATAGTACTTAATGAATTACATTAATTAATATGTACTTTTCACAATTCTGTATTTATACCCATATAGTATGAGAATGCTCAATTTATAACTGTTTAAAAAAACTATTAGTCAGAAGAAAAATTTGTTCATGGACTAGCTACTAACCATTTCTTATTACTTACTTATTTCTTATTACTTACTATTCCCTTCTGTGCAAACAACAAGAGTATGGTGGGGCAGGGGGGAGGGATGGTAAGGTAGCTACACCCTTAGAACCTTGGATCTCAAACCTATAAGACTCAAAGCCCCCTTTATATAACAAATATTTTGGTATCTTCCCTTACCACCCTGAAACAAAATCCATAGAAAATATAAATTATAATAGACAAAATCTAAAAATATATATTATTTTCCCTATAATATAAAGAAGAAATAACTGGAAAAAATATATTAATATATATGAAATGCATAGATATAACTCTACTATAAAACACAATGTAGTCAGATGCTTACACTGATAATATGTGGAATTTAAGAGATGCAGAAAAATCTTCAAGTTGATTCTCTTGTGTTTGACATCATGAATGACGACCGAGAGGCAGTAAGTCTCCTACATACTAACAGGTTCCACACCAAGAACATATTCATAGGTCCAATTTGTTCATAAGTCCAACAAATATAGCCTAGGAAAATAGGTTTATAATATGTTCATATCTTGGAAAGTTTACAACTTGAAGGTTCATACATAGGGAACTCACTGTATTTAAATGTACGCACAGAATTACCATAAAGCAAAAGTTACTGACACAAACTGTTGCCAATATGTTCTACTGATAACTCAGTACCACAGGCAGAGATGCTGCTGGTGACGTGATCTTCAGAGCTAGTTCACGGCTGGTAAAGTTTGAAAAAAATAAAGCACAAGTTTCCTTCGATGAACCTGGAACTTGGAACCTGGAACTTGGAACGCTCAATTTTTATTAAAAAAACACTAGAAATGGTTCGTGCTTATACATATAATAGACTTCATTTCTGGGATCAAAAGATTATTCACAAGTTTTCCACTGGTCAATTTAAGTGTTAGTCACTTCAGTCATGTCCAACTCTTTGTGATCCCATGGACCATAGCCCACCAAGTTCCTCTGTCCTTGGAATTCTCTGGGCAAGAGGACTGGAGTGGGTGGCCATTTCCTTCTCCAGGGGATCTTCCCAACCCAGGGGTTGAAGTTGGGTCTCCTTGCAGGTAGAGTCTTTATTATCTGAGCCACCAGGGATGCCCTGGTAATTTAAGGCAGGGCATTAAAAGCTGTGAGGCACACGAGGATACTTTTTCAGTGTTTGCAGTTCCCCTGTGCATTGTACGAGGTTTACCATCCCTGCTCTCCACTGCGTGACGCGGCGGTAGTGCCTCTAATCACTGATGCCACCAGGAATACCCTGCAGATCTCCAAATGCTCCTCGTGGGTAGAACTGCCTTTGTTGAGAAGCACCTCCCTGGATGTTGGTGATAACCTGAGATATATACATATATACATATACATATACTTTTTTTTTTTTTACAAAATCTTTCAAAGAGTCCCAGCAATGATTCTTATTATATTGTTTCACTGAACTTTCAATCTAGTTTTTACAAAATTTTTATTTGGGAAATCTTATTGGAGTAATTGAATATGATATTGCTATGTTTGAGCCAACTCATCTGTAGGGCAATGCTATGCCCACTTTATGGTAACTGGATAGCTTTCCATAGCTGGACAAATAGTTTGGTAAATTATTTCCTTTAAAAATATGGACTTGTAGATTCTTGTTTCTGTTTAGGACACTCTGATTCTTCAGTGATTCAAGCCACATTGAGTGACTGAGTGTGGACTTTGTAATGGTTACTAATCCTTGGCAGTCTTGGCAGTACTCTCTGAAATCTGCACACCCTTCGTGAGTTACAAAATTATCACCTGACAGCTGCTAAGTGGCCTCAGTGAAATGATTTGTTCCCTTTGATCAAATGCATGAGAGATAAAAATGACCAATGGCTACCATGTTTTACAGAGAAACAGTTTAAATCCATCTTTCAGACTATATTACTTTGTCACTTTAGAAATGAGTCATAGAGTGTGAGCAAATAAAATATGTTTACTACTTATTTCTTTTCTGGCAAAGAAACACTTTAAGTCCTTGGGGTAAGAGGTCCATATACTTTCAAAAACGATACAGCAAGGCAAATTAAAATAAACAGCAAACTTCTTAGGTAGACTTTCTGCCGGTCTCTTCAAGGACTCCTAATCCTGCCGCTTTGGGGCCCCAGAAGGTTGATGAAGGGTAGTTGCTGCCCCCTAGTGTAGAACGTCTTGTTACTGCAGGCATCTCCAGTAGCTCACTGCCAGATGCGTGGGAAATAAACAAAGGTGCTGTGTTTAACTGATGCAGATAATTGAGAACTTTTAAAAGCGTATACCATTCTCTTAGAATGAGTAGCTATAACATTTATTTGTAATTGTTTGAAGAAAAAGTCCTACAAATGTTTTCCTGTCATTGCTTCAAATTTGATGTTCTCATCATCATTTTCTGCTTTTTCCATTTCAGGGCTGCACACCTAATGAAAGCCCACCGCTAAATGAAAATGTGGGATCATTTGTTTAAAAAACAGGACAAGAGTACCATTAAAAGTACTAAAATATATATTAAAATCTTTTTTCTTTTCTACTTCACCCTCTCCCTAAACTTGGTATGGTGGTTTTATTTGCTATTTTATGTAAATAATGTAAAAATTAAAAACAAAATTTTATTACTTGAAAGAATTTTGTCTTTAATTCTTATATTGTGCAATATATTATGCCCCTTATCTTGTGCCCCACATGAGCTCTGACAACATTTAAAGTGTTACAAGCCCTGGACAAGTTTTGCCTACTTCGCTCTGTGCAAATCCTTAAGAACAGAGTGCAAATATAAGAATAAATATAATTCTATTAAGCACAAATGTAACTCACACTGTGAAATTATTGAAACTACACAATTCGTATTTTGTGGCTCATACACACTTATGTATTTTGTTCTTCCCAGAACAATGGAAATGCTAAACAAAAGTACTTCAACTATTTTTTTTTTTTTAATTTCACTTCCCGCTTCACGAACATCCAACCAACATTTTCTACCTTCGGCTCACTGATGAGTAAGCAAGGATGGAAAGGAAAAGGGACTGTGAGTTGCCCAATGTTTCCCCCTTTTCTTCTATGTCAAAGCATACAGCATAAATGCTTGGATAGATAACAGGAAGGGGAAAGAATATGATAGGGTTTCTTAGTCAATTTGTGTTTCTTAAAACACCACTGTCTTCTATTTGCATTGAAAGCGAGTTATGGTTCCAAAGAAAAAAATGTCTCTCCATGCTCCCACTGGCTCAGTCATCAGTGTGGACACTTATGTTGCACTAGCCTTGCATGTGGCTGAACTCCTTGGCATTGTGGGCCCACTGGGTTTCTGTGCTCATGGGACATGGAGAATGCCATTTGCAGATGAGGGGCGAAGGAACAATGGACACGCATGTCTTGTGTATCTTTTCTGCTCACGTGCTCACTCCACTCTCCCATTTGACTTCACTTACAAATCACAAAGTCAAAAATAAAATTATCAAGAATTTCATGACAGTTACAGCAGAGCATTAATCCAAGCACAGGGAGGGCCCTCACTTTCAGGGCCCTGTATAGATTGAAGGCCCATGGATCTGGCTTTCTGTCAATTTCATTGGTTCCACAGATGTAGATTCCAAATCTATTTTGCATGTTCGTACTTCATCAGTCCTGAATGGGAATGTGTAATTCCGGGTCTTTGGGAGAATATGGAGGCACTTTTCTTCGTGTAAAATCACCAGTCAACAGTTACTTGCAGGCAGGGGCAGCTGAAGTGACATTCTGTGACTGAAGCCTCACGCTTGGGTCCTACCTGGGGGAGGGAGGGTTTCATTCAGCACCATCATTTTGAGGTGAGAATAAAGATCATTATTGTAGGAATTGTGAGGGCATGTTTACTACATCTAATGGGGTATATTCTAAAACAGCAGTTCCCAACCTTTAGACAGTAAACAGTCTGCCTGAAATGCAGGAGACCTGGGTCAGGAAGATCCCCTGGAGAAGGAAACGCAACCCACTCCAGTATTCTTGCCTGGAGAATCCCATGGACAGGGGAGCCTGGTGAGCTATAGTCCATGGGGTCACAAAGAGTTGGACACGACTGCCTGACTAACACACACACAACCTTTTTACACCAGGGACTGGTTTCATGGAAGATAATTTTTCCTCGAAATGGGGGTGGGGGATGGTTTCAGGATGATTCAAGAGCATTGCATTTATTGTGCACTTTATTTGTATCATTATTACATCAGCTCCACTTCAGATCATCAGGCATTAGATCCTGGAGGCTGGGGAATCTCTGTTTAAAAGACTAGAAAGATATTTGCTGTAAAGAAACCAGAAAAGATTTTCTGACTCTTCAGCATAATTATGTGACAAGAGGCAAACTTAAAATTTTCAAATTCGTAATATTTAAGAAGAGACTAGTAGTAGTGTTCCTTCAGCTTAAACTTTCAAGGTTTGACTGAATAAGCCTGGTATCTGGACCAAATTTTAGTTGAAAATTTATGCAATTAATTTATCAAGGATTCAGTCACAGTGCACTTGTTCTGTGAGTCCCAGGCTTAGAGCCTGTGCTGAGAGTGAGGGAGTCTGGAGGGAGAAGGCAGAATTCCTGCCTTCCAATACCCATCTGGTTTGGAAATCAGAACAGCAGCCACAAAATTATAAAGAAACAGTGTAAGGCCAGTTTTAAATTGTTTGCTAGTCTCGTAATGAAATGTTAGCTTACTCAGTTTAAACAAAAAATCTCTTAAAGGCATAGTTTGGTTTCCTATGCCTCTTCAAGCATATCTTGAATGTAGTTTGATTTTTTTCTTGATGGCCAATCCTAATTGGCATTAGCCCATTAGGATTTTAAAACTATTTCTTCTCTTCTGTCTTTTCCTCCTCCAAGAAATTTTATTCCTCTTTTCTTCCCTGGATGTAGAGTCATCAGCTGTTCCTTCTGCAAATGATCAGCTTATGTGTTTACCAGACCTTTGATCTGTTTCTACCATTTCTTCATTTGCTGCCTTTCATCTGGTAGAGGCTGGAATATAAGCAAATGAAATCTGTTCAATGCCGGTCTCTTTACATCTTTGGGTAGATCCATATTTCCAACTGGTATCGTTTTCCTTCTGCCTGAAGGACTTGCTTGAACATCGCTTGTACTTCAGGTATTTTGGCCATGGAGTTTTTCAACTTTGTTCATCTCTACTTTTTTAAAAAAAAAGATGATAATGATCTTCACAATCAGCCAGATATGAGATTTGTTTTTGAATGCACGTGCCTCTGTTTTAATGAAGTTTTTATTCCACTGATATTGTGATCTTGACCAATTAGTCCACCACTGTAGATATGTATTTGATTTTTCTACAAGAAAAGAGTCTATGGATTGGGCTTCATTTCTTCTAGTTTATAAAGCATTCTGCTACTTTATGAAGAAGTAAAGTCTTGTCTCTTATCAATTATTAAAAGCATTGTATAGTGACCTCTGGAGAAGGCAATGGCACCCCACTCCAGTACTCTTGCCTGGAAAATCCCATGGATGGAGGAGCCTCATAGGCTGCAGTCCATGGGGTTGCGAAGAGTCGGACACGACTGAGTGACTTCCCTTTCATTTTTCACTTTCATGCATTAGAGAAGGAAATGGCAACCCACTCCAGTGTTCTTGCCTGGAGAATCCCAGGGATGGGGGAGCCTGGTGGGCTGCAGTCTATGGGGTCGCACAGAGTCGGACACGACTGAAGCGACTTAGCAGCAGCAGCAACATACTTGACCTATAAGTCCAAACCACAGATCTCTAAGAATGAGAATGAACCTTAGAATCCTGCAGTCTTACTGCCTGCCAAAAGTCCACACACAAAACTACATTTTACAGATCAAGAAGCTGAGACAATCATGTAAGAATTTTCATTTGCCACATGTATATAAGAGAAGCCATATTTTATGTATGAAGATCGTATTCCTCTGCCTCAGATTATCTGTCCACATTAGAGACTGGAGATCCAGTGTCATATCTTTGAAATCAGTTTGGGGATAAAGCAAGAATAATGAGGAGCAGGCAGCAACACATTAACTTCTAAACAGCACAGGAACATTTCTTCTTAGCTTTAGTTTACCGGGTCCAGGTCTGTCTTTGTATTCATAGGACCTGGCAGAATATCTGACTCATAGTAGGTGCTCAGTAAATGTTTTTATTGTTGGTTGATAAAAGATCATTAACTATTATCCCTTCAGAGTCTGATGCTGGATACTAAAGAATCTACAGAGTAAAGAAATCTCTATGTAATACATAATTGGAAAGAGGATGGAGAAAGAAAGAAAAAGGTTTTAAAAATTTAAAAACATGATCAAAATGACTATGTCATCGCTTTTTCTTGAGAAATTCACATGTTTGATCATTGACCTCTGTTCTAGAGAGTACAGCGAATGCAGCAGACTCATAAATATGACCATTAAATGGCACGAAACACAGGGTAGGGGGTAAAAATGGTTTTACAGGATCTCTTAAAAAGTGATAAATACTGACAGAGAAGGATGACCCAGAAGTAAGCATCAGTTCAGTTCAGTCGCTCAGTCGTGTCCAACTCTTTGCGACCCCATGAATTGCAGCACGTCAGGCCTCCCTGTCCGTCACCAACTCCCGGAGTTCACTCAGACTCACGTCCATTGAGTCAGTGATGCCATCCAGCCATCTCATCCTCTGTTGTCCCCTTCTCCTTCTGCCCCCAATCCCTCCCAACATCAAAGTCTTTTCCAGTGAGTCAACTCTTCGCATGAGGTGGCCAAAGTACTGGAGTTTCAGCTTCAGCATCATTCCTTCCAAAGAAATCTCAGGGCTGATCTCCTTCAGAATGGACTGATTGGATCTCCTTGCAGTGCAAGGGACTCTCAAGAGTCTTCTCCAACACCACAGTTCAAAAGCATCAATTCTTTGGCACTCAGCTTTCTTCACAGTCCAACTCACACATCCATACATGACCACTGGAAAAACCATAGTCTTGACTAGACGGACCTTTGTTGGCTAAGTACTGTCTCTGCTTTTGAATATGCTATCTAGGTTGGTCATAAATTTTCTTCCAAGGAGTAAGCGTCTTTTAATTTCATGGCTGCAGTCACCATCTGCAGTGATTTTGGAGCCCCCAAAATAAAGTCTGACACTGTTTCCCCATCTATTTCCCATGAAGTGATGGGACCAGATGCCATGATCTTCGTTTTCTGAATGTTGAGCTTTAAGCTAACTTTTTCACTCTCCACTTTCACTTTCATCAAGAGGCTTTTTAGTTCCTCTTCACTTTCTGCCATAAGGGTGGTGTCATCTGCATATCTGAGGTTATTGATATTTCTCCTGGCAATCTTGATTCCAGCTTGTGTTTCTTCCAGTCCAGTGTTTCTCATGATGTGCTCTGCATAGAAGTTAAATAAGCAGGGTGACAATATACAGCCTTGACGTACTCCTTTCCCAATTTGGAACCAGTCTGTTGTTCCATGTCCAGTTCTAACTGTTGCTTCCTGACCTGCATACAGATTTCTCAAGAGGCAGGTCAGGTGGTCTGATATTCCCATCTCTCTCAGAATTTTCCACGGTTTATTGTGATCCACACAGTCAAAGGTTTTGGCATAGTCAATAAAGCAGAAATAGATGTTTTCCTGGAACTCTCTTGGTTTTTCCATGATCCAGAGGATGTTGGAAATTTGATCTCTGGTTCCTCTGCCTTTTCTAAAACCAGCTTGAACATCAGGAAGTTCATGCTTCACGTATTGCTGAAGCCTGGCTTGGAGAATTTTGAGCATTACTTTACTAGCATGTGAGATGAGTGCAATTGTGCGGTAGTTTGAGCATTCTTTGGCATTGGGTGACTAATTCTCAGAGCTGGAAGAAATCTTGGGGAATCGTGCTGGTATGTCCTTTAATTTTACAGAAGATAACACCAAAGCCTACAGGAGTGAGATGGCTTTTCAAGGCATCGCAGTAAATTGCAGATGAGGCTTAGAGCCTAATTTCTCTCTCACCATTACGCTTTCTACTCTTCAGCTCAGCCTGCTCCAAATACTTTCCCTTCAATATGGAAGATCAAATGAAATATAGACTTAGGTTAAAGATCTAGAACAAAGGGAAAACAAGAGGGTAATTATTTTTATATGCCAAGGGATTTTAAAAATAAAAGCAGAACGTGGATATCCATGTCAGAATTTCCATCCAGATTTGAAAGTCGGCCACACACCAGAATTTCTGTGTAGACAGAAATTTTTTAGTGAAATTTAGTAGCGTGGAAACAAATCCCCAGTTTTAAACAGATGGGAATTGGCGGGGGGAGGGGGGCGGAGGGGTGGGCTGGCAATTAGCAGGTAACAGTGTCACAGGGTCAGGCTTCCGGCTTTGTGAAGACTGCAGGGAACTTAACTTAGAGGGATGAAGCCAAGACAGAGTCCTCCGGCAGAGGGCGCCGGCGACCAGGCAGGGAGAGAGTGGCTGTAGCTCACTGCATCCCCTGGGAAGGTGGGAGCCTCAAATCAGGCTTTGATTCATAATCACGCTCCAGGCGCAACTGAATCACTTTCGGCTTGACCTTGTACTCCATCCGTGCAAACGTCCTCGCTCTTTCTTCACATGTTCTCGGTGCTACAGGCTGGTTTGGAGAAAGACAGGCTTTTTAAAAAATCCAATAAATTGTCAACAGAGGTAGAGGAAAGTCTGTAGAGAACGCTTTTTCTCTGAGTTGTGATAAATAGAACAAACAAGTAAAAGGATCATTGAAAAGTACTTCGAGTCACTGAAACTTTGAGAATTTGCTTCAATGACATTATACAATGAGAAAAGGTAGTTAAACTAATTTCCATTTAGGCAAGAATGTGTTTATCCTATTTTCTTAGGGATATTAAGCCTAATGGAGTTTTGAAGCAATATTTTATTTATTGAAATACAGAGAATTTACAATGTTAATTTCTACTGTACAACAAAGTGATTAAGTTATATAGCTATATACATTTTTTTCTATATTTTTTCTGCTATGGTTTACCCCAAGATATTGAATATATAGTTCCCTGTGCTCTGCAGTAGGACTTTGTTGTTTATCCATTCTATATGTAATAATTTGTATCTGCTAATCTCAAACTCCCAAGAAATATTTTAATAAGAGGGAGCTGCGGGCATGGAAGACAGAAAGAGGGAGGTAAGCAGATGTAGCAGATAGAGTGGACATTTTGAGGAATGTAGCTCTGGGCAAGAGAAAGAAAATTGAGGCAAAGGACACCTAGGCTTTGGGAATGGACCTCGAGCTTGGCTTCATGCATCAAGGACTAGCCTCAGGTTACATAACCCAGGTATCTGGGACACAGACAGAATTGCTGCATTAGGAATGAGACGTGATCCTGCCCGTTGGAAAAAATACAAGTACCATATGTTAACCCGAGTGTTTGTGTACTGGAGTCTGTGGTTGAATAATGTTGCCTGCCATATCAGAAAGTCAAGTCATCAGCCACTGCAGTCATCCACACTTGTGTACCCCAGGGAATTCAGAATGGAAAAAACCAGGAGTTTGGCCCCAGGTAGTTAAGGTGCGTATCGAAGAAGTGATTTCAGTGAGCTCAAACTCTTGCAGCTTCCCATACAGAGAAAAGTACTAAATTCATTAACTTGAGGTATCTGGTTTTCTTTAATTAACAGTAATCTTTTGATGTTCTAACTGCCTGAGATTTTGTTGCAAAAACTATACATCCTGGCTCCTCCCTTACCTCTTCGGAGCCATCCCTCAGAACTATCTGAGGCCGCCTCTCCGGGTTTAGTCCTCAGAAAGTCCACTGAATAAAACACAATTCTCAACTTTCACCTTGTGCTCCTTCCGCCCCGCCCAGTCGACAAGTCCATGATATGGATGAAGGTGCAGGAGAGGTGAGAGGTCACGGTTTTAGATTCCTCAATACGATCTTCTACATGAGGGTTAAGGCTGCTGGGCCAGATGCTAAGACCTTCTGCAAACAGACAGACTTCTTAGGGTAGATGCCAAGTTAGTATTCATAAAGTATATACGGACCATGAGTGAACAAGCAGAGAAGGGCAACTGAGAAAAGACCAGTCCGGAGCCACCTCTGTACCTGCATCCCCCTCACCACCTGGTCCAGCACCAGTGCGACCACCAGGAGACTGACGTCTAGAGGAAGGTGAGAAGGCTCCTGGCATGGAGGACAGGTGGGTGGTGGAGACAGTGAGAACGGATCCATATTTCTGTATCTCACTCGTTAGTGATATGACATGGCTAATCAGTCTTCATCTTCTGATATGCAAGGTGAAATTCATTCTTTTCATTCCATGAAATTGTTGTTGTTGCTCACTCAGTCATGTCCAACCCTTGCAACCCCATGGACTGCAGCACGCCAGGCTTCCCTGTCCTTTACCATCTCCCGGAGCTCGCTCAAACTCCCGTCTGTTGAGTTGGTGATGCCATCCAACCATCTCATCCTCTGTTGTCTCCTTCTCCTGCCTTCAATCTTTCCCAGCATCAGGGTCTTTTATAATGAGTTGGCTCTTCGTATCAGGTGACCAAAGTATTGGAGCTTCAGCTTCAGCATCAGTTCTTCCAATGGATATTCAGTACTTAATTTCCTTTAGGACTGACTTGTTGGATCTCCTTGCAGTCCAAGGGACTCTCAAGAGTCTTCTCCAACACCACACTTCAAAAGCATCAGCTCTTTGGCTCTCAGCCTTCTTTATGGTCCAACTCTCACATCCATATATGACTACTGAAAAAATCATTTGGCTAGATGGACCTTTGTTGGCAAAGTAATGTCTCTGCTTTATAATATGCTGTCTAAGTTGGTCATAACTTTTTTCCAAGGAGCAAGCATCTTTTAATTTCATGGCTGCAGTCACCATCTGCAGTGATTTTGGAGCCCAATAAAATAAAGTCTGTCACTGTTTCCATTGTTTCCCCATCTATTTGCCTTGGAATGATGGGACCAGATGCTGTGATCTTAATTTTTTGAATGTTGAGTTTTAAGTCAGCTTTTCACTCTCCTCTTTCACTTTCATCATGAGGCTCTTTAGTTCCTCTTCACTTTCTGCCATAAGAGTGGTGTCATCTGCATATCTGAGGTTATTGATGTTTCTCCCAGCAATCTTGATTCCAGCTTGTACTTCATCCAACCGTCATTTCTCATGATGTACTCTGCATATAAGTTAAATAAGCAGGGTGACAATATACAGCCTTGACGTACTCCTTTCCCAATTTGGAACCAGTCTGTTGTTCTACGTTCAGTTCTAACTGCTGCTTCTTGACCTGCATACAGATTTCTCAGGAGATAAGATAAGGTGGTCTAGTAGTCCCATCTCTTTAATAGTTTTCCACAGTTTGTTCTGATCAACACAGTAAAAGGCTTTAGCGCAGTCAATGAAGCAGAAGTAGATGTTCTTCTGGATTATCTCACTTTTTCTATGATCCAAAGGATGTTGGCAATTTGACTTCTTGTTCCTCTGCCTTTTCTAAATCCAGCTTGAACATCTGGAAGTTCACAGTTCACATACTGTTGAAACCTAGCTTGGAGAATTTTCAGCATTATTTTGCTAGCTTGTGAAATGAGTGCAATGATGCGGTACTTTGAACATTATTTGGCATTGCCTTTCTTTAGGATTGGAATGAAAACTGACCTTTTCCAGTCCTGTGGCCACTGCTGAGTTTTCCAAAGTTGCTGGCATATTGAGTGCAGCACTTTAACAGCATCATCTTTTAGGATTTGAAATAGCTCAACTGGAATTCCATCACCTTCACTAGCTTTGTTCATAGTGATGTTTCCTAAGGCCCACTTAATTTTGCACTCCAGGATGTCTGGCTCTAGGAAAGTGATCACACATCATGGTTATCTGGGTCATTAAGATCTTTTTTATATAGTTCTTCTGTGTATTGTTGCCACCTCTTCTTAATAGCTTCTGCTTCCGTTAGGTCCATACCATTTCTGTCCTTTATCATGCCCATCTTTGCATGAAATGTTCCCTTGATATCTCTAATTTTCTTGAAGACATCTCTGGTCTTTCCCATTCTATTGTTTTCCTCTATTTCTTTAATATTGACTGCATATCAAATGGCAGTGACTGGGATTGGTGCTGGACATGGTCCCTGCCCTTTTGGTGCTTACAGGATAGTAAGATAGACATTAAATGATCTATGTGTGTGTGCTTAGTTGTGTCAGACTCTCTATGACCCCATGGACTCTAGCCCATCAGGTTCCTCTGTCCATGGGATGTCCCAAGCAAGAATAATGGAGTGGGTTGCCATTTCCTTTTCCAGGGGATCTTCCTTACCCAGGGATCAAACCCTAGTCTTTTGCGTCTCCTGCCTTGCAGGCAGATTCTTTACTGCTGAGCCACCAGAGAAGCCCGAATGATGTATAGGAGATAGATATCACATAATCAGACAAACCACTATCTAATTATAACTTCTGTGATTGGAAGTAAAGGATGCTATTAGCATATAAACCTAATTGATGGGGTGAGAAGAAAGTAAGTATGTTAGGTAGACTTCTTTATCTACAGCCAGGAAGGCAGGTATGAGGATTGGAGACTTGGAGACAGAGGGCCCTCTTCCTGCAGGGTCACTCTTTAAGCACAATGGACAGCCTGATATCCAAGGACACCCTGCAGTGAGGATTTGGGAATGGTAAAGTTTAGCCAGAGGAGGGTCTGTGCAACCACACTGAGTGGGGAGACGGGGTCCTCATCCTAGGTGTTAGGAGTTAATGACTGTTAACCTGTGAGAAACTGTTTCCAATAAAGTCCATCAGGAAAAAAAAAAAAAAGCCACTCTGGTGGCAATAGTGCATGCTAAGTCACTTCAGTCTTGTCCAACTCTCTGTGACCCCATGGACTGTAGCCCACGAGGCTCCTCTGTCCATGGGATTCTCCAGGCAAGAATACTGGAGTGGGTTGCCATTTCCTTCCTCAGGGGATCTTCCTGACCCAAGGATCGTACCTGTCATTTCTTAGGTCTCCTGTATTTGCAGGCAGGTTCTTTACTATTAGCGCCACCTGGGAAGCCCCTGGTGGCATAGAGGGCAAATGAAATGAAACGGAATGAATTTCTTCGCAACACTTAAAGTTAAATAAATGTTAGATTTGTTCTTTTTCATAATTATATGCTATATTGGTCAGTTTTTGGTATTTTCCTTCCCCTCCGCTGGATAGCACGAGGAGCCCCGGAGCTATGTAGTTGAAGAGAAGAGGTGAGGGGCCTGGTCCTTAGGCCGCACTGGGGGAGGAGCCCTGCAAGGTAGTGGACTGAACCTGCAGCTCTGCTCTCCCCACCTCCACGTGAGCCACACGAGCCTCCTGCTTCAGCCACGCTCAGTCTGGCGCATCCCCTGTCCTGCGGAACCATTTGTGGATGTCCCTAGAGCCCACAGCCCTCACGTCCTCTCCATCTTGGCTGATCCTGTTTTCCTCCAGGTGTTGGTTATTCCTCCCTATTCAACCCTCACTGCTCAGGCCCAATCCAGTCTATTGCCCTTTGTTATCCTGCTAGCTTTATTTTTTTAATGATTAAAAAATGCTTTATAAGGGATGCAGTAACTTGGAGTTCAAATCACATTTTTTTTTTTCATGTATGAAATACTTCATTATTTTGAAGGTATTTTTAAAACTATTTCTTAATCTTTTCCAAATACTTGTCAGCATATCATGTATCTTAAAATGTCAAGCATCTCAGTTTTTTAATTTTTATTTTTTAAGTGGAGGAAAATTGCATGCAAAACCAACCAATGTGTTGGTTTCTGTCATACAACGTAAATCAGTCATCACAGAGCACCAGGCGGAGCTCCCTGTGTTACTTAGCCACTTCCCAGCGGCTGTTTTACATGTGAGTTTACACATGATAGCGGTCAGTGCTACTCTCCATTCATCCCCCGCCTCCCCGTGCTGCGTCCACAAGTGCATTCTCCACATCTGCATCTCCAGTCCTTCCTTGCACATAGGTTCAGCAGTGACACTTTTCTAGAGTCCATAGATATGCGTTAATATACAACATTTTTGTCTTTCTGACAAAACTTCTTTGTCTTTCATCACTCTGTAATACAGGTTCTAGGTTCATCCGCCTCACTACAGCTGACTCAAATCCATTCTTGCTTATGGCTGAGTAATATTGCATTGTGTATATGTACCACGTCTTCTTTATCCATTCATCTGTCAATGGACATCTAGTTTGGCCTGTTAGCTTCAAATCATCAAGATTATTTGTAGGGCAGTTTACTCCCATCTCAAAATTCACTTCACCTACCCTAATTCAGAAGGTGATGAGATGAGAAGGCGAGAAGGTGATGGCACCCCACTCTAGTACTCTTGCCTGGAAAATCCCATGGACGGAGGAGCCTGGTAGGCTGCAGCCCATGGGGTCGCTAAGAGTCAGACACGACTGAGCGACTTTCCTTTCACTTTTCACTTTCATGCATTGGAGAAGGAAATGGCAACCCACTCCAGTGTTCTTGCCTGGAGAATCCCAGGGACGGGGGAGCCTGGTGGGCTGCCATCTATGGGGTCGCACAGAGTTGGACACGACTGAAGCGACTTAGCAGCAGCAGCAGCAGCAGCACCCTAGTTCACCTGCATACAAAAGGCAATTTGCCATCTTAAGAGGTAAGAAGGGCTCAGATATTTGGATACTTGGTGATATTTTCATCCCTTCTGAACATGCATTTTTGCCAGGAGAATCCTATGGACAGAGGAGCCTGGTGGGCTACAGTCCAGGGGGTCACAAAGAGACTAACTGAGCGTGGCGCCAGAAGAGTAGAGAAAGAGGACACTGTGGTATTCTTTACAAAATCTGGAGTTGCTACAGAGGAAAGACACTAAAAGCTAAAAGGCATTGGTTAAATTTATCCTCATAGTTGGGATGGCCATATATGCACCATTGATACTATGTATAAAACAGATAACTAATGAGAACAGACTGTACTCTCCGAACTCTGCTCAGTGCTCTGGGTGACCTAGATGGTAAGGAAATAAAAAAAAAAAAAAAAGAGGATATATGTGGACATATAACTGGTTCACTTTGCTGTACAGTAGAAACTAGCACAGCATTGGAAAGCAACTATACTCCAATAAAATTAATTTTGAAAATTTGTCCTCCTATCATCTTGTTACCCAGGTGCAATTTGTTTAGACTGGCGTTCCAGCATCTGCCCTTAGATGATGACTTTTCTCTTGATGTTTTCAGCTTCTGATTCCTCCTCGTCTCTCTTTGGGTCCATCAGCTTCATAAATGCAGATGGCTCCTCAACTCCTGCCCTTGGCCCTCTCCTGGGTGAATTCCAGGACTCCTCCAAGCTGAGCACACATGTGAATATCATGTTATTGGCATCAACATACAAATTCTAACTCACGAAGTCTGGAGTGTGGTTACACTACATTTCTAGACAGTTCCTGGCTGTCCCCAAGACTGCTGGTCCTCTGACCATATTGAATAGCAAATATGTATACTTCTCCCTAAGAAGACTTACCTCTTCTTTCATTAAAAATATATTTGTACTTTTTTTTTTATGAGGGGGTGTTTTCTTGCATTTTCAACTGTTGTCTTGGTGTGGATAGTTTCTGTAAGTCCATCTTCAGCTTCGTTTCCTGCTCAAGCTTCAGACCTGCATATTCAAATGCTGACCGGATGTTGCTGTTCAGTCACTCAGTTGTGCCTGACTCTTTGTGACCCCATAAACTGCAGCATGCCAGGCTTCCCTGACCTTCACCATCTCCTGGAGTTTGCTCAAACTCATGTCCATTGACTTGATGATGCCATTCAATCATCTCATCTTTTGTTGCCCCCTTCTTCTGCCCTCAGTCTTTCCCAGCATCAGGGTCTTTTTCAAAGAGTTGGCTCTTATCAGGTGGCCAAAGTATTGGAGCTTCAGCTTCAGCATCAGTCCTTCCAATGAATATTCAGGACTGATTTCCTTTAGGATTGACTGGTTTGATCTCCTTGCTATTCAAGGGACTCTCAAGAGTCTTCTCCAACACCACAGTTCAAAAGCATCAATTCTTCATCACTCAGCCTTCTTTATGGTCCAACTCTTACATCTGTACATGACTACTGGAAAAATCATAGCTTTGACTATATGGACATTTGCTGGCAAAGTAATGTCCCTGCTTTTTAATACACTGTCTAGGTTTGTCATAGCTTTTCTTTCAAGGAGCAAGCATCTTTTAATTTCATGGCTGCAGTCACTGTCCACAGTGATTTGGATCCCAAGAACATAGTCTGTTACTGTTCCCAATTTTTCCCCATCTGTTTGCCTTGATATTCATGTCTGGATATGTCAATGCAGATTCTACCAGCATCTCAACAGGAAAAGTGCAAATCTAGACTCACTATCCTCTCAGTAGCTCCTTTGCCGGTGGATCCCACCCCCATGACAGATATCTCAAAGTGGTAGAATTCCAGAATGATGTCCATCAGCATACAAGTGCCCTGAATGGACCTGAAGGGCATGCCAATGTTTGCTGATTTGGAAGAATCAAGGATATAATTTTGAGGCAAGAAAAAATGAAAAGCAGTGAAAATCTGGTTCAGAAGCATTCTCTCTTCACTCGCTTACATCATAAAATAAGAAATGGTCAAGGAAAGAAGAGACTTATGGTTAGATATGAACTGGTTTCTAGCAAACAGGTTTTTAAGAGTTGGCCTAAACGTCCTTTTGGTTGCTTGACATGAAGTTTCATGAGTGTTTGCTTAGGGAGGACTGTGGAAAGTGTTGATCCACTGTTTTCTTTAAATCCTATACATTTATTTGATGCCAGAGCTCTTGGCAAGAGAAATATGGTCAAATAGCAATACTGATTCCAATGGTTTACTGGAGACTCATACTGGAGAGTTTGTACACAGTGGTATTCAGTAAGAAGAAAGGGTTTTATTTGGCTGATATTATATGTATTGTAATCTAAATATACACTCTGATGGTTAATTTTATGGGTCAACCTGATCTTAAGCCAAAGGCCAGGTCCTGAAATTTTTGCTGTGCCACCATTTGGACAGTCTCTCCATAACTGTGTTTGCTCTGCAGAGTCTACAGATTTTTCATTTACGTCCAGCTGGGGTTTTTATCATGGGCTTTATTAGACATAATACATTTTCATTCCAATCCCAGAGAAAGGCAATGCCAAAGTATGTTCAAACTACTGCACAACTGCACTCACCTCATACACTACCAAAGTAATGCTCAAAATTTTCCAAGCAAGACTTCAACAGTATGTAAACCATGACCTTCCAGATGTCCAAGCTGGATTTAGAAAAGGCAGAGGAACCAGAGATTAAATTGCCAACATCTATTGGATCACTGAAAAAGCAAGAGAGTTCCAGAAAAACATCTACTTCTGCTTTACTGTCTATGTCAAAGCCTTTTACTGTGTTGATCACAACAAACTGTGGAAAACTCTTAAAGAGATGGGAATACAGGACCACCTTACCTGCCTCCTGAGAAATCTGTATGCAGGTCAAGAAGCAACCATTAGAACTGGGCATGGAACAACAGACTGGTCCCAAATAGGAAAAGGAGTACATCAAGGCTATATACTGTCACCCTGCTTATTTAACTTATATGCAGAGTACATCATGTGAAATGCTGGGCTGGATGAAGTATAAGCTGGAATCAAGATTGCTGGGAGAAGTATCAATAACCTCAGATATGCAGATGACTACTTATGGCAGAAAAGTGAAGAAGAAATAAAGAGCCTCTTGATGAAAGTGAAAGAGGAAAGTGAAAAAGCTGGCTTAAAACTCAACATTCAGAAGACTGAATGAAGAAGAGAAGACTTGAGAGTCCCTTGGACTGCAAGGAGATCAAACGAGTCAATCCTAAAGGAAATCAGTCCTGAGTATTCACTGGAAAGACTGATGCTGATGCTGAAACTCCAGTAGTTTGGCCACCTAATGCAAAGAACTGACTCATTGGAAAATACCCTGATGCTGGGAAAGATTGAAGGCAGGAGGAGAAGGGGATGACAGAGGATGAGACGGTTGGATGGCATCACTGACTCGATGGACATGGGTTTGAGCAAGCTCCAGGAGTTGGTGAAGGTCAGGGAAGCCTGGCGTGCTGCAGTCCATGAAGTTGCAAAGATTCAGACATGACTGAGTAACTGAACTGACATATGGAATCTAGAAAGACAGTACTGAAGAACCTATTTTAAGGCAGCAATGGAGATGCAGACATAAAGAAGAGACGTATGGACATGGAGGGTGTGGAGGGGGAGGAAGGAGAAGGTGGGGAGGAGGAAGGAGAGGGTGGGGAGGTGGAAGGAGAGGGTGGGACAAATGGAGACAGTGGTATGGAAACATATATACTACCATATGTAAAATAGCCAGCAGGAATTTGCTGTATCACTCAGGGAAGTAAAACTGGTGCTCTGTGACAACCTAGAGGGGTAGGATGGGGTGGGAAGTGGAAGGGAGGTTCAGGAGGGAGGGAACATATGTCTATGTAATATGTCTATATTACCTATGGTTAATTCACAATAAACTGTGGAAAATTCTGAAAGAGATGGAAATACCAGATCACCTGACCTGGCTCTTGAGAAACCTATATGCAGGTCAGGAAGCAACAGTTAGAACTGGACATGGAACAACAGACTGGTTCCAAATAGGGAAAGGACTATGTCAAGGCTGTATACTGTCACCCTGCTTATTTAACTTTTATGCAGAGTACATCATGAGGAATGCTGGGCTGGAAGAAGCACAAGCTGGAATCAAGATTGCCGGGAGAAATATCAATAACCTCAGATATGCAGATGACACCACTCTTATGGCAGAAAGTGAAGAGGAATTGAAAAGCCTCTTGATGAAAGTGAAAGTGGAGAGTGAAAAATTTAGCTTAAAGCTCAACATTCAGAAAACGAAGATCATGGCATCTGGTCCCATCACTTCATGGGAAATAGATGGGGAAACAGTGGAAACAGTGTTAGACTTTATTTTGGGGGGCTCCAAATTCACTGCAGATGGTGACTGCAGCCATGAAATTAAAAGACGCTTACTCCTTGGAAGAAAAGTTATGACCAACCTAGTTAACACTGAAAAGCAGAGACATTACTTTGCCAACAAAGGTCCGTCTAGTCAAGGCTATGGTTTTTCCAGTAGTCATGTATGGATGTGAGAGTTGGACTATGAAGAAAGCTGAGTGCCGAAGAATTGATGCTTTTGAACTGTGGTGTTGGAGAAGACTCTTGAGAGTCCCTTGGAATGCAAGGAGATCCAACCAGTCCATTCTGAAGGAGATCAGCCCTGGGATTTCTTTGGAAGGAATGACGTTAAAGCTGAAACTCCAGTACTTTGGTCACCTCATGCGAAGGGTTGACTCATTGGAAAAGACTCTGATGCTGGGAGGGATTGGGGGCGGGAGGAGAAGGGGATGACAGAGGATGAGATGGCTGGATGGCATCACGGACTCGACGGATGTGAGTCTGAGTGAACTTCGGGAGTTGGTGATGGACAGGGAGGCCTGGCGTGCTGCGATTCATGGTGTCACAAAGAGTCGGACACGACTGTGCGACTGAACTGAACTGAATTCATGTTGATGTATGGCAGAAACAAATGCAATATTGTAAAACAATTAGCCTTCAAAAAAGAAGGAAACATGACTGATGCAAGCCTACTGGTTCTTCCAGAGCCTGTGCTCTCTTTGATGGAGCTTGTTTCTGCCTTCTGCTAACCTCTGATGTGCTCCAGCAGCACTCTGCCCTCCAAAAAAGTAACCTTGCTGTTATGAAGTCCACATATTCCTTCTGGGATTTATTACTTTCAGAGTGTTTAGGGATGATAAGTATTCTGATAAATAAAGATTCTGCACGTGCTTCCCCAGATTCAATTCCACACACATACAAATCAGGAAAGACTTGGCTAGCAGCAGCAAATGTAAAAAAACCAAAACCCAGGATTTTAGCCAACTTTCAGCTCTATGATTCAATAATGAGACAAAGTTCACCAAAACCTAACCACCCACCAAGTTGAGTTTTAGGCTGCATAACAATGAATCAAGTTCCTCCATGTTGACCTGGTCAGATCACAGACGGAGTTTTGTGCTCAGTCTTGTTTGCCACATTCAAGTGTGGAGACTGGAAAATATACTATTTAAACTTTGGGAAAGAGAACACTTGAGGGCCTAAGAGATGCCTTCAAATATGTGTGTGTGCTCAGTTGCTCAGTCATGTCTGACTCTTTGCAAACCTATGACCCGTAGCCGGCCAGGCTCCTCTGTCCACAGTACAAGGATACTGGAGTGGGTCGACATTTCTTTCTCTGGGGATCTTCCTGACCTGGGAATCAGCCCCACATCTCCTGTAGGTGATGGCGAGTTGGCAGGTGGATTCTCTACCGCTCCTGCAAAGCCCTCAAATATCTAAAGTGCCGTCACATTGGTGAAAGATTGTTTCTTCTATCTGGGTCTTAGGGAAAGTTGGAAACAGCAAGGAAATCTATTTCGGCTCAATAAAAAGGAGACCTTTTTAACCTGTCGAGGTGGCCCGGGCGGGTCTAGTCCTTGGGGGTTCTGATGCAAGCTGTTTGGTGGAGATAGTGTGCAAGCAGTCGGGCAGTGCCGTGACTGCCCCTCTGGGCGGAGTGGGGCATTCCCGGTATATACTACTCACCCCTGCTCTGCCCAGCCTCCTGTGTGCTGTTTGTGGCTGTACAGCATGTAGCTCATTGTGTTCTTTGCTTAAAGTGTCTATGATTTGCTTTATTATTTAAAAGCAGCATTTATTACTAAGAATTCCAAGGAAAACAACAGAAAGTGTAAGATGAGAGATCTCTTCAAGAAAATTGGAAATATCAAAGGGAACATTTCATCTAAAGATGGGCACAATAAAAAACAGAGATGATAAAGACCTAATATAAGAGATCAAGAAGAGATGGCATGAATACACAGAAGAACTAGTACAAAAAAGATCTTAATGATGGATAACCATGGTGGTGTAGTCTCTCACTCAGAGCCAGATGTTTGGGAGTGTGAAGTCAAGTGGGCATTAGGAAGCATTCCTGTCAATAAAGCTAGTGGAGGTGATGGAATTCCAGCAGAGCTATTTTAAACCCTAAAAGATGATGATATTAAAGTGTTGCACTTTGGAACACTTGCAAATTTGGAAAACACAGGATTGAAAAGGTCAGTCCTCATCCCAATTCCCAGGAAGGGTAGTACTAAAGAATTCTTGAAACACCAGACAATTGCACTTATCTCCCATGTAAGGTTAGACTACTGCTACTGCTACTGCTAAGTCGCTTCAGTTGTGTCCGACTCTGTGCGACCCCATAGACGGCAGCCCACCAGGCTCCCCCGTCCCTGGGATTCTCCAGGCAAGAACACTGGAGTGGGTTGCCATTTCCTTCTCCAATGCATGAAAATGGAAAGTGAAAGTGAAGTCGCTCAGTCGTGTCCGACTCTTAGCGACCCCATGGACTGCAACCTACCAGACTCCTCTGCCCATGGGATTTTCCAGGCAAGAGTACTGGAGTGGGGTCCCATTGCCTTCTCTGTAAGGTTAGACTAGAGATATCTTATAGTAAGGTTATATTCAAAATCCTCCAAGCTAGGCTTCAGTATTATGTGAATCAAGAACTTCCAGGTGTTCAAGCTGGATTTAGAAAAGGCAGAGGAACCAGAGATCAAATTGCCAACATCCACTGGATCATAAAGCAAAAGAATTCCAGAAGAACATCTACCTCTGTTTCATTGACTATGCTAAAGCCTTTGACTGTGTGGATCAAAACAAACTGTGGAAAACTCTTAAAGAGGTGGGAATACCAGACCATCTTGTCTCCTGAGAAACTTGTATGTAGGTCAAGAAGCAACAGTTAGAACCCTGCGTGGAACAACTGACTGGTTCAGGATTGAGAAAGGAGTATGATAAGGCTGTTTATTGTCAGTCAACCTCTATATTTAACCTATACGCAGAGCACATTATGCAAAATGCTGAGCTGGATGAACTACAAGCTGGAATCAAGATTGCCAGGAGAAATATCAACAACCTCAGATATGTGGATGATGCCACTCTAATGGCAGAAAGCAAAGAGGAACTAGAGAGCCTCTTGATGAGGGTGAAGGAGAGTGAAAAGCCAGCTTAAAACTCAGTATTGAAAGAATTAAGATCATGGCATCCGGTCCCGTCACTTCACGGCAAATAGAAGGGGGAAAAGGTGGAAGCAGTGACATGACTGAGCAGGACGCATGGGTAACCTAAGATCCCCCATGCCAAACAGCGCAGTAACAAAAAAAGGCGGTTAAAATGTAGAAGCTGGTTATTGTATAACTGATTATGCAGCTTTATCATGAGATTCAGGAAAGTACCTCGGTATCTGGAAGGACTAAATTCAACAGCCCTGTGAACTACTTATGAGTTACATAAAGTTCCGGGATGGTGGAACACACCTCCTATTGTGCCTGGCAGGCCAGGTGGGAAGTCCTGAATTGTTCTCTCTCTTCCTTTCACTGGCGGTTTTAAAGAGATTTGGGAATACAGAGCTACAGTAATAAATAATTTTTCTTTTACTTTTGAAATAAAAGCGAGGCATATTAGTTTAATTCAGTTTCACTTAGATGAAGCAGCTGTCTTGGCAGCAACAGGTAATGCCTTACCTATAATAATTAACATTACTTTTAGAAAAGTGTAACTCTGTGTCACTGCTAGGCAGACCTTTTCTCTTGGGCATTTTTTAAAAGGAAATAAAATTATATTTTAAAATATTAAAGAAACAGGCCAGCAATTGTAATGCCCCGGTGAATCCTGAAAATTTATTATTTGGGAGAATATCAGATATTGATCCTTTGTTTTACAGCTCATGATAATAATCAGAAAATATACATTTTGAAATGACAGTCAAAAGAAAAGAAATAATTACATATAATACAGATTACAGGTATTTTACTTGTACATAAGCAAAGCAGTACTAAAAGCATACTTATGGGTTCATAGTAGGTGAACATGGCAATTTTCTGTGTAAAGCTGCAGCAACTCAAATCCTCTTCGGGTCAATAAAGAAAGACAGATTGAGAAATACATTTAGGGCTTATCACTGTGTCTGGCTGTAAACCTATTTTTTTTAACCTTTCCCCTCCCCCCATATATATATGTATATACTTTATTGCCTTTATATTTCTGCTGGTTTAATATAATTAGTATACTAAATAGTTATCTGCATTTATTTGGTTTCTAAAAATATATAAAATGCATTGGAATAGAGCTCCTGCAGCTTTCAAGCAGTCACTGTCCTGGCATCGAAAGCTTATTCTGGAAATGTAAAGCAGCAATACTGAATAAATAGTGATTGTTTTGTCTTCTCCATACAGCCGATGGCCTTCAACCCAAACTGAAAAACACTGTAGCAAATAGCATAAACATGCAACTTAAAAAAAAAAAACCTGACATAATATAAAAGTAAGACTTAATGAGCTAAATTTTAATACAATATGGACTAATAAAGACAACTTTAGGTAGAAGAGGGATGTGAACACAGCACTGTTATTTACATATAAATTAAGGCCCAATTTTTCAAAGGCAATGTACACAGGGAACCATCCATCTGCTCATGCCCTTTGCACACCTGAAGTCAAGAGTTTTTTTTTTCCTTTTCTATGTTATTTCTTCAATCTGTTATTATAGTTCTAACTTGGAAAGGTGTTCACAGAAGTGGATTTAAATGAAGTTTCTTTTCTTGAAAGGCCACTTTGCTCTTATTCACAAAGAAAATATTCTTTTAGTGCAGGTACAAAATGTATTTATGTTCTGGAAGTGAGTGCTTTTTTGTTCTGCTTAAAGATTGTTAATATTCACATTTCACACCATAAGTTCTATGTTTTTACGGTCTTAAGTCTTGTCTTAGCTCTCATCTACAGTTAATTTGAACTACAGAAATTGATGACTAGCTCAGTGATGGCTGAGGGAATTAATTAATTGGGTAACTCCTATTAACACCAACTGAAATCTCACATATAAATTCCCCATGCATCGGGAAAAAAAAAAAAAGCTAACCAAAATATTTCATCAGAAAAAAAAAGGACTGAGGCAACCCACTACAGATCATTCTCTGAGGATGACAAACATTCCAAAGGGTCAAATATACTAATACTATTTCAAATTATCCCTTGGTAAGGAAAAAAAAAATCTTCTAATGTATTTAATACCTGTAGAAAATCACAATGAAACAACTTTCAGTGTAATAATTAAAAAAAACTTATAATCTAATTTAGTATTCAGAAACTGAATATTCCCCCAGATGCAAAATTTTCTATTTAGTATTTTTACATACCAGTGCCCACTTCCCCTCTCTGAAATATATCCAAAGATGTGGTACTTAATCTAACTCATTATATTTACAATAGATAAAAATGATCAGAAATAGACTAAGATATTTTTAAGATGTTCTAGGGAGATGAGTTTTCTTTCCTCCATTGTAAAAAAAGACTTAGAAAAGATTTCTTAGAGATGTACTTCCAGAAGTTACATAACTGATTAAAAAGTACAGTTGCTTGTTGTATTAATCAAATTCACATTTATATAATCTTCTTATCTAGGAAATAGTATTTCTATCTGTAATTAGGTCTGTGAAGATTATTTGGCAGCTTGAAAATTCAGATGAACTGTCAGGATCCGGCCAGCCTTTTGTTAAAGTTATTAGGTTAATGCTGATAATAATTGACAACAATTGAGTTGGATCCTGACTTTGTGTTTTTCATGGTATGCCCAGGCATCTTTGCAATGAAAAACTGCAAAGTCTAATATGTCTTCAGTTTAACATTTTGATTTAAATAGAATGTAATCAATTTATAAAAATTGTTTTTCTTTGTGAATAAGATCTCAATTCTCTGAACAACAATAACAAAATGACCCAGTATAGAATGGAACCTTTTAAAAATAAGGCATATATCAGGCATACATAAACCATTATTATCAGAAAATCTACAAATTATTTTGATTTTTTAATTCTAATTTTTAAATATATATAGATATGAAATAACTATTACAAACTGAGAGCAAATGTGTATAGGTTGTGGTTATTAGGTAAGAATCATTGATTTATCAAGTTTTTTTGCAAAACAGTATAATGGCAAGGTCAACTTGGTAATTCTAAGAACCCAAAGAAAATATCTTTAGTTGAGGTCTGCCATTTAGCTGGACTAGAAAAGGCAACTATGCATTATTACTTTCAGTTCAGAAGCTTCTATATATTGTCATAGCCATTCTTAAAAATTTTCACTGGAAACCTAAATACAGCAGCATTCTTAGCATTCATTAAACCAAAAATAAGTCAAATATGTTTAAAACATCCAGAGTTGCCCTCATGCATAGCGTATAACTTACATCTTTTTATTGTTACCATGGCATTAATATACTAACCCACTGTTATTCTGTTGCATGTCAATAATACAGACAATATGTTTTCCTCAGAATTAAAAACTATTTTAAATTTTAGAATAAAGTCTAAATTATATTGTACCAAATTCTGATCAGAGGGAATGTAAAAATGGCTAGGTATCTGACCACATCCATCCAGATAATCTGGTGCATCTCAGTTAGGTCAGAGGTGTTGACTCATTTTTGGTTTTATAAATAAGAAAATATATGCACAAAGGGAGCTTCATGCCCTGTAAAAGTCGAACTGAAAATTAATGAAAACAAACATTGAATTTAACTTTATTTCCTAGTAAAAAGTACCTAACTCCAATCTACTTTCTGTCTAAATGACTGGAGAAAATGCAACCGTTTATAATGTACACAGTAAATTATGTGCAAGCAATAACTTATCCAGGGTGCTTTCAGCAATAGACCATACATACAAAGTGGGTTATTTTAAAAATTATATCACTTAAAGCAACCTTCCTGAAAATATCCTCAGATTTCTCTAATTTGTCTATTATGGCAACTCTGAGGATCCATGAGACTAAAACAAAAGGCAGGGCAGAAACAAAACACATCATGTTGTGGGAAACCCCATGCCTGTTTGGATAGATATTCAGCAAGTATATTTTTATTCAACAGTGTCTGAAGCACTGCAAACATTTTAAACATATATATAAAATTTACTTCATGAAAATATTTCCATTTTTGTATGTGGTCATTCCTATGCTGGAAATACTGTAAAGGAAAGATTAAGCTTCAGATTAAAAAGAAAACCTGAATTCTCTCACCTAATTAAGCAGTGGCTAGGATGGGTTCACAATGGCAGAGCGTCCTATGACGCTCGTGGAGCTGTAAATCAGCAATGCGTGGAGTCTGGCGACATGCACACGAAGTCATTATCACACGGTATGTAATGTAATTCAGTCACAGGATAAGTATTAATAAAAAATATTAAAACATCAACATTCACTCATTAATTGATTACATGGAATAAATAAACTAAGTCAGTCACATATTTCTCTTCACTCTTAAGTCACGGTTTTATTTACGTATGCACACTGTATAATACTTTCCTAATGCTCTCAAAATGCTACAGATAAAAATGAAGGCTTGGCATTACAGCTGCTGGACAAAAACGTCAACACTGTGGGTGTGTGAAGACACAGTTTCTTTGTTCTTTAGCATCAGTGCACAGGGTATGGCTCCAAGTGGTATGCAACTTAGGACAGAAAAAAGATGCGGTGGCTTGTGGAACAGATCCTCCGTTCATCATTGGCACAAAATCAAAGAAGGAATCTTCACCGTCCTTGGTACCTTTCCTGGATCTCTACCCTGAAGACAGGTAATGTTATACATAGATGCCTTCAGGATTAAAACCAGATGATATAGGATTCTGTAGAATACGCAGGTTACTGGGGAGCTGCCGAGAGGAGCCAGGTCGCTTCAGAGACCCGGACTGGAATGGTGCCTCTAAACAAGAAACAGAGAACGTCATTTGATGTTTGCACCAGTGACCTGGATATGAGAAATCAGAACTTTCCCTGTTCTCAAGAACCAAGTGATACAGAGTAATGACTGCACCCCCATAGGTTCTGGGTGAGAGGACAGGCTGAGTCTGCTTGACACTCTCAGTTGATTAAATAGTTTCCAGTCATCTGAGGAGTTCATGATCTTTTGAAAAAGGTGAGCACTGTGCCTCTCTTTCTGGGTTGTTCATATCATACGCATAGGCAGATTTAGAACTGTCTTTTAAATACCAGCACAAATTAATAATGAAGACTTTTAGGAGAGGAAGAAGGGGCCTTAGGAACAAAGAGAAGTTACCACTCAATTTAATGGACCATGACTGACACATATTTCAGGACAAGTTTGCAAGGAAACAGTTTAAAATGAGTGATAGGATATTTACCCATCTAAGTAAATAAATAATGTAAACATTATTGATTTTTCCCAGAAAAAATTTCTTTAAGTGACCCAAGAATCAGTTTTGAGTAGTAGGAGAATGTTGCAATCAAATGTAAGCAGTTTATTCAAAGTTAACAGTGAAAGTCAAGGTTTTAAAAAGCGGTTTCTCAAAGCTTACCCCTTTCTGTGTCTGCATGCAAGGCCTCCACTCCAATGGGCTCTGCTGGCAGGACGGTGACTTTCGTCCCTGTCTGCTGGATAAACTGCTGGAGGTTGACTTGCCGCAGCTCTTTGGTCAACTGCTCCAATTCTTGTTCTCTGTCCTAGACGGAAGTTAAATTTTTTCTAAAATTTGAGGATTCATTATTGGCCAGCTACAGACATCCTGGTCACTCACTGTCCATCTGCTACAGGGTTAAAGGTGGGATGCTCACTTTCACAAGAGTGCTTGTAACAAACCTGGTTTATATTGACATACTGGGCTGAGGAGGTCAAGCTCACTCTGTGGCATGGGCCAAAAAATAAATAAAAGACAACAGCTTCTTCAGTTTGTGCTTTTAAATGTCATGCCTTCCTCTGCTAAGAGTACACTATGTACCTGATGAAATAAATCTATGTCTACAGACTTTCATGAATAAAATACTGGATTCCATCTATCCCAGTGTTTACAGCAATCTTGGTAAGCTCTTCATAACTATACTTCCCCATATCTACTTCATAATAAGTGTTAGTCAATCAGTTGTATCCGACTCTTTGTGACCCCATGGTTTGTAGCCTATCAGGCTCCCCTGTCCATGGAATTCTCCAGGCAAGAATACTGGAATGGGCTGCCATTTCCTTCTCCAGGGGATCTTCCTGACCCAGGGACTGAGCCCAGGTATTGCCTGCACTGCAGGCAGACTCCTTACCAACTGAGCCACCAGGGAAGCCCACTACTTCACAATATGCAGCAAAATTAACAGTCATTTGGTTCATGAGATTCGGGCTCCTTGTTTTTTTTTTTTAAACTGTTTTTAAGTTTTCATGAAATGCTTTACTGAGATTTATGTTAGAGCACGAGGAAGGCAAGATTTCCACTATGGGGTTTTTAAATCCTTGACAAGCAGGTCTGTGAACTGAAGAGCTCTAAAGTAAGGAGACCAAGTTTGGATGGCCAGAAAGCTCCAAAAGCAAGGAGAGGCATTCTGTTATTCAAATGGACTTTCTTCTCTTTCTCTCTTAGGGCACTGTAAGGAAAAGCAGGAGGGCCTTATCTAAGCTGGGTGAGTCTGAAGGATCTGGTAAGGATAGGGAAGAGAAAAGAGAAAGGAGTGGTTGTTTTTTGCTACTTTGAGTGTAGGGGGTACTTGGAGATAGCTGAGTAATTTGATTCTCAGATACTTTTCACAGGAAGTGGAGTTTACTAATAACAATTTTCAGAAATTAGTATGTAATAGCAAGGCAACATCATTACCAAATGTACCCTTAAGTGTCTAAATAAAGGGTTGACAGAGGATGAGAAGGTTGTATGGCATCACCGACTCAATAGATGTGAGTTTGAGCAAACTCCGGGAGATGGTGAAGGACAGGGAAGCCTGGCACGCTACAGCCCATGGGGTTGCGAAAGAGTCGAACACAACTGAGCAACTGAACAGAACAGTACAATACTGACCAGTCATAGGTTAGCAACCTTCTATTACTGAGAAATTCCTGATTTTCCAAATTTCTGTGGTAGCTCTGCCTCTCACCGTAATGAGTGGCAGAGACAGGAAATCCTATCAGTTCCTCCTGAAACCTTAGCTTTCTCTGCTTGTGGAACTGTCCCTCCTCTAAAGCATCTCTTCTCAAACTCCAATGTGCACAGGTGCTATTTGGAGATGCTGTTACTACACACAGCCTGAATTTCTAACCACTGTGCCCTGAAACCTCATGGTTCACTCTCTGATCCATGATTACAGAGCTTCTAAACCAGCACTGCCCAATACAAGAGCCCCTGAACAGATGTGCTACTAGAGCACTTGAAAAGAGGCCAAATATGACTAAAACAGAAATTTAACTTTATTTAATATTTTTAAACAGCTTTATTGAGTATTATTTAACTTCAGTTTAAACGTAAGTAGCCAGGGACTTCCCTGGGGCTGCAGTGGTTAAGTGTGGTTTCTGTTCCTGGTATGCCTCCTGACTGAAACACTAAAAATAAACAAATAAATAACTAAAACAGAAGCAACACTGTAACAAACTCAAAAAGGACTTTAAAAATGGTCCACATACCCCTCCCCAATCTTTTAAAAAATGTGAAGTAAACATTTGATAATCAATTGTGTCTCATTTCAGCTGTTAGATACCTCTTTGCAACTCCCGTAACATTTACTACCACATTGTCTTTCCAAGAATAGGCATCCAAGAAATATAAGCTGAGTGATCATGGTCTGAGTGTGAAATATAAATGTTCCTGTATGCGGTTTAGAGATGGGAAAAAGTCAGGGGGAACCTGCCCCTCTGGAGAGGAAAGAAGACGTGCTTAGCAACAAAGGAGAGGCGATTAGACATGCAGACAGCTAGCCACACAGCCTTTGTGAACCACTTCTCGGTGATCAGCTTTGGTTACCCTACCGTTAAAAGGAGGAGGTCAGATTCACGACCTCATCATTAGCGTCCACACCTGCTCGGACGTTCTCATCTCCTGTCTCCAATTACCTAGTGCTGCTGCTGCTGCTGCTGCTAAGTTGCTTCAGTCGTGTCCGACTCTGTGCGACCCCATAGACAGCAGCCCACCAGGCTCCGCCGTCCCTGGGATTCTCCAGGCAAGAACACTGGAGTGGGTTGCCATTTCCTTCTCCAACGCATGAAAGTTAAAAGTGAAAGTGAAGTCGCTCAGTCGCGACCCCATGGACTGCAGCCCACCAGGCTCCTCCATCCATGGGATTTTCCAGGCAAGAGTACTGGAGTGGGGTGCCATTGCCTTCTCCTCCTAGTGCTGCTATTACCCCAGTTAAGAAAGCTGCTTTCATGGAAAAGGACCTGTGGCTCCAGCTCTCATCTTTGGTTTAGTCTCCTATTTAGCATTGTCGTAAGTCACAGAAATTCTAAGGAACTTATAAACCAAGGTAGGTTTCTAACTCTAAATGTAAGGGAAAATGAATAATCATTAAAGAAGATGCCGAAAGATATTCTTTTAAACAGATTTAAAAAAATTCTTTTTATAAAAAGTTCTTACCTGTAATCGTTTGGTGGCTTGGCCAAGAGATCTTTCCACAGCTTTAATACCATTTTCCAGCCTTAGACTCTGCTGGCCTTGAATGTCAATTTCCCCTCTGACCTTACCGATCTTGCCTTTAACCTCTTCTTCATTTACTTGTGCCTCTTGGACTTCCCGTTGCAATTTTTCTGCTTCAAGACCACTTTCCATAGTCTGAATTTGAGCCAAATAGTCCTTTAACTTGCTTTCACATTCTGTTATTTTCTGTTTTATTTCTTGAAGTTGATCTTTCAGCTGTTTTTCATTTTCCTGTTCAATCTGTAATTCATTTTCCCAAAACTCTTCCTCTTCAATTTCTACATCATTTCTTTTGATCTTTTGCTCCAGGCGGACAATTTCCTCTTCAAGGTTAGAATTATATTTTTGCTCCCAAAATCGTATTTCTATTTCATTTGATTCTAGCTCTTTCTCAATGGATTGGAGCTTCTCGGTCTGCAAACGGATCAGCTTCTTCAATTCATCTGCTGTTGTTTTGCAGTTATTCAGCACCTTTTGCTTAAATTCAGTTTCTTTACCTTTTCCAAAAATGTCCATTAATCCTTTGGCACCTCCTGTAAATGTTAATGATTTCCTTTTAGGTTCTCTCCTTTTGATTGTTTTGTCAATCTGAGGCCTCAGTTTAGCTAAGGGGGGCAAACTCTGCCTGTACAAAGTTCTTTCAGGAATTCGAGCCACACTATCCGATGTGGGTCGCTCACTGAGAGATGGCCCTGTGCGCCGTAAGATCAGCTGTACATCACTAGCATACTGCCCCCACTTGTTTAAAGATATGATAGGATTTTCATGAGGTGCTAAGTGCCTTTCAGTATCTCTCCATTTTTCTATAAGCGTGTACCTTCCAGTTCGACCTAGATAAAAAAGACAAAAATAAATTTTCAAGATGGGATATGTAATAGCTAAAATAATGCCTCCAAACAGATGACCTATTGGATAATTGTGTCTTCTCAATAAGCATCACATTCCAGTCTGTGATGCCTTTAAAACTTCACTCGAAGATACTGAACTCCTTCAGATATGTAACACATAAAATATGGGATGTGAATTGCAGATACCCTTCAGACTTGCTTTAGAAAATCATCTTTATACTTTGAACCTCAAAGAGAATCTTAACCTATCTTCCCGTCTGACTGCCCAGGCCTTGTCTGGGGCAAGACGTCCTGCTGAAACTAAGGAGATCACTAGAGAGTCCTGCTGGAAGCCAGGACCTGGTTCCAGGAACCAGGAAGAACTTCAGAACTCGAGCAAATGTCTCCTTGGTGAATCCTGCTGATTTCCCTGCACTTCAGGACTTGGGAAGCTTGGGGCCCCTGTTTCTCCTCCTGAAGGGGGACATGGAGCCAATGGAGGGCCTGCTACCCAGCTAACAGGCACAGGACAGGCCTTTCCTCTGCCCTCACCTTCCTGTATACCTGTGGCAAATAAAAAAAAAAATCACTGCAATGAAAACAACCCTTCAAAACAATTTCATATAAAAAGTGGGACCTGAAGAGAAATCCTGTTCACTTTTGATAAATAATAACTTCAAAGAGTCTTTAAAAAAATTAACAAGGCAAAAATTATACCATTAAAGAACAAAAACAGAATAAAATTATATTTATATTAAAATATACTGAATATAACAGTGATTATGGAAGATAAAGATTCAGAAGACTTTATGTCACTAGTTTGAATACGCTTCCTAAATATTTCCACTTAAGACGTGTGGGTCAGGTGGATATTAATTTGTGAACAATGTCTATTAGACATCTGAAACTAATGTTATCTATCAATGAAAGTGAAAGTCGCACAGTCGTGTCTGACTCTTTACAACCCCATGAACTGTAGCCTGCCAGGCTCCTCTGTCCATGGAATTCTCCAGGCCAGACTATTGGAGTGGGTAGCCATTCCCTTCTCCAGGGGTATCTTCCCAACCCAGGGATCAAACCCAGGTCTCCCCGAGCCACCAGGGAAGCCCCTATATATCAATGATATCTCAATTTTAAAAAGTATCCATTAATAGTTAATATTATTACCAAAAAACCTCCCCCTGCCATCTAGCAATTATAATACTGGCATATACAGCTACAGATTTATTTCCTCTGTCTTCTTTTTTAATTTCATGAACTTCTGGACCAGTAGCAGTATTTCCTCAACTACTGGTCCAATAAATGGAAATCTGGATATGTATATATGAACACTCACATATGCAATTCAAAAGCTGAAAAATGACATTGCTCTAAGTATATGTGTATGATCTTTAAGGAAACCCAAATTTTGGATGCAGCTGAAAACTTGGAAGATTCGAAAACAAACAGACTGGAGTTTTAATTTTGGGTAAATTACTGAATGGATGAGCAGCAGCATTCCTCCACTTTTACAATGGGGAAGGCAGTAGCACCTCACAGGTTCTGACAGTCAGTGTGTTAGTCACTCAGTTGTGTCCAACTCTTTGCGACCCCATGGACTGTAGCCCGCCAGGTTCCTCTATCCATGGGGTTTTTCAGGCAAGAATACCAGAGCAGGGTGCATTTCCTACTCCAGGGGACCTTCGCAACCCAGGGATCGAACCCACGTCTCTTGTGCCTCCTGCATTGGCAGGCGGATTCTTTATCACTAGCACCATTAGTTGTTACTATTATCAAAATACCTGGGCAAACAAGGAGACTGAAATGTCTTTGCAACCTGGATTTGGCTTTCTGGAATAAAAATGTTCTTAAGATTTTTAGGTTAAAAATGACTGTAATTACCCGCAGAAAAACCACATGACCAATCTTGAAGGTTAAACCCGTTCCACATGTATACTCTGCTTCAAAGATCACAGCACTTTGTGTTCCTGGCTCTGGTGTCTGTCAGCGACTTTTAGGATCTCTCTCCTGCCACCTGGACCCCATGTCCTCACCAGTTTATATGAAGGGTTAGACAAGACCAGTAGAATGTTCTCTAATCCTACCAGGCCATGAAGTGTCTTTAAAAAGAAAACTGAATAATTATACTGTATGAACAAAATAAAAATTCTTAAGGCCTGTAACTGAGTCATAATTATATATAAAGCTGATTCTTCCAATGCTTAATGGTACTGCTACTCCATGAGAATGCCTTGGTAGATTATTTAGTATTGCTTTTACTGCCAGCTTTTCCTTTCTGTTAAATAATGCATATTTAGTGCAATTAGGCAAAAAAAAAAAAAAAAATCCAGCAACATAAAAAAGCTTTTTAAGAGGTAAATGAATTAATACTTTGATTTTATTATAGAAATTGGGTTTTAGATAGTTTATGTAAGAGTTAAATCCCATAATCATTGTTTTTAATACCTATACTTGGCAAGGTCTTACAGAATCTGAATACTTCATTTAGACAGATTCCAATTCTTCCTGCAGAACTCCTTTTAGTGCAGTTTATTAAAGGGATACATTTAGTTTTACCTTGTATACTATCTCAATGTAGCCTAAGACAAACAAAAAGGAATATCTATCTATCTGTGGCATTTGTAGTTTAAAGCTTTTGGCTACCTGGGTCTGAATGCTATAATCTGTAATGATAAATACTGGCTACACTTTAGAAGAGTTGAAGCAATTGAGTATAATCCCAAGAATCATTAACTTCATATAATGAGGAAAATCACAGAGAGATTTTAGTGCATTAGGGGAAACTCACTGTATGAGTGACATCATTAAAAGGAGGTAACAGATGACTTTCACCTAGTTTAAAGCGGAATACAAGACTATGAAGTAATATGAAGTTTTAGAAATATATACCCAAATATATACTCAAATATTCAAATATGAGTCATCCAGAAGCATTATGCCCTTATTTCAACAATTTAAAAAGAGTGGCAACTATTGTTTTAGAAACAATTTTAAGAAATTTCTTAGAGACAAAAAGTAAAATCATCATTTAAAAGTGTCACATCTTGTTATTTATTCAACAAATATACACTGAACATACATTTATCAGAAATAGTGTCAGGCCATAAGAATATATTCAATTAAACACCCTGATTATAAATGCTCTGCAGAAACTTTAGTTTTAACTGACATGATTTTTTTCTCCAGTATCAAATTCTCCTTACTCCAAAGATGAATAATGTATGTTCTTGAAAAGAACATGACAGAGACCTAGTACTGATTTCTTATGAATTTAATGCTAATATATCCTCCTGTTTCTGGACATATTATTCAGTTAACATTGGACTTATTCTATATCTGTAGTGAAAAATCTATGCTGTCAGACTCAGTTTTTCTGACAATACTTTGCCCCTTGAGTTATAAACATTTTGAAATTAGTTAGTGAACCTAATTAATTCATTCCGTGACGGCTTAGAATTTTTACAATAAACATTGCTCTGTAACAGAACTTACATTGTATCATATATATAAATACACACACACAGACACACACACACAGACACACTGGCACACACACAGACACACACGGTCTCTTCCCTGGTGGCTCAGGTGGTATAGAATCTGCGTTCAATGCAGGAAACCTGGGTTCAATCCCTGGGTTGGGAAGATCCTCTGGAGAAGGGAATGGCACTCCCATGGGATTTCCCAGGCAAGAAAACTGGAGTGGGTTGCTTCTCAGAAAGATCTTCCTGACCTGGGAATCAAACCTGAGTCTCCTGCACTGGAAGGCAGATTATATACATATCTATACATATTTTATATATATATATATGTATATATATATATACATATATATATATATATAAATTTCCTGGTGATACGCAAGTATTCTGCAAATTTGCCAGTCATTTTCTACAGGTCCTGCATGTGCTATTAAGATAACTTCCCATAGAGTACTCTTATGATGAAGTGACACAGTGCAGCCTGTCAGCTAGCTGTGCATTCAACACATTCTTAAATCATTCACAGTCTGTTTTCCCAGTGTGTTGATGAGACTATCACACAATCACAGAATTACAGCATATTAACTTAGGACTTACTTAGGGTTTTATTACAAATTTACTACCATTAAAAATAATGAACATTTATTGATTTCATAATGATTAACATTGAGTATGTCCCCTATATGCTAGGTTTTGTGCTGGTTACTTTACATAAATAGTATTAACCAAAATAACAGCTAACACATCAATATAAACCACTAAGTTTTGAGGGATTGTTTATTAATGCAGCATAATCTTACCCATCCTGACTGATGCATGTTGAGAATTACATGTGTTCACATTTGTTCATATCTTTTAGGGATGTGGAAAATATAGAAGATACTTAGAATTATGGCTGATACACTATACTATTGCTATAAATATAAAAATTGTAAAAGATGATATTGGTTATAAAAAAGTCGTACATTTTACTACTAAGGATTTTTAGTTTTCACTTCCATGTAATTCAGTCGGTAACTATATTTTCTAACAGTTGCCCACTGGGATTATAGAGGATATAAATAACGCGGTGTAACAGTAGTTAACAGCGGGGTTCTTGAACCAGACTTCTGGTTTGAATCCCAGGATGCTCCTTACCAGCTACAGGAGCTTGGGCAAGTCATTTAGCATCTCTGTGCCTTGCTCCATCACCTCCAAAACAGGGGTCATAACAGGGCTCTTCTCATAAGACTGTTCTGAGGATTAAATGATGTGGAAAATTTAATTCCCAATTCAGTAGTGAAAAGTGAGGCTATAACTATGAAGCTTTATGGAGAGTGAAGTCTTTTTTTTTTAAAGCTCATCTGTAGGAACATAGAAAGCATTGCTTGTAATGTTTACTTCTAGGAAGCAAGGTCATGAGCGATTCTTTTACCTTGCCTGTGTTTTGCTAAACTTCAAAACAGTCTACAATAGATAGTGCCACTTTGTAAGCAGATACAAAATTAACCAATTCATAATTTTCTAAAATCGATCATTTGTATATGAAATTAAGAGTTAAATGTGATGATACATTATTTTCTTTATCTTCTAAAGTATCATATAATCTTACAGATGAATAGGACATTAGGTGGTCACCAAGTTCAGTCTATACTGTACAGTTCAGCCTGCACCAATTTCAACCAAGTTCACAGAAACTTTAAAACATTCATTCATTTATTCACAAGTGTGTGTGAGTGTCTGCTACATGCTAGACACGGTTTTAAGCTATGGCAGTAAGGAATAAGCAAACAGTGGCAGGCAATACACAGCACATGGATGAATGAATGTAGGTCTACTGTCCGTTATCCAACAGCTTTAAGGTCAGATATGCTAAAAATTAAGAATTTTTTGGATGACAGAAAGGTAGCAGAGTGCTATCCTGCAAGTCCACAGTCAAACATATTGAAAATTCTAAAATATATCAATTTCATGCCAAATTGAATAAATACAGATTAAAAACAGCCTCAGCTTCATATCAAATCAGATCAGTTTTTACTCCCAAATGAGTTCAAGGTATACAGGTATGGCTAACAAACTATGATTAAACTTTAGGGTTTCAGAATTTTTTAGGTTTCAAAAATGTGGATAATGGACTGTGGCCTATAGGTAATGTATCAGGGTACAACAGAGAAAAATAGAGTATGGCAGATGGGGAGTATGCGCATGTGTGTGGACATGTATGCGCAGGTATGCATGGATGGATAATCATGGAGGAGTTCTGGGATAAGATGGCATTAAAGAGACCTACTTAAAAGCTTTTGCACAGCAAATGAAACCGAAACAAAATGAAAAGCAACCCACAGATTGGGAGAATGTATTTGCACATGATGTGACAAAGACGGGATTAATTTCCAAAATTTACAAACAGCTCATGATGCATCAAAACAAACTACCCAGTCAACAAGCGGGCAGAAGATCTAAACAGACATTTCTCCAATGAACATGTACAACAGGTACATGAAAGATGTTTCATATGGCTAATGATTAGAGAAATGCAAATCAAAACTACAAGGAGATATCATTTCACACCAGTCAGAATAACTATCATCAAAAAATCCACAAACAATAAATGATGGAGAGGGTAGTATAGAAAGAAGGAAACCCTCCCACCCTGTTGGTGGGTATGTAAATTGGTACTGACACTATGGAGAACAGTATGGAGGTTCCTTAAAAAAGCAAACATAGAGCTACCATATGACCTTGCAATCCCACTCCTGGGCATATATCTGGAGAAAAACATGATCTAAAAGGATACATGCACCCCAGTGTTCACTGCAGCACTGTTTACATTAGCCAAGACAAGGAAGCAACCTAAATGTCCACTGACAGAGGAATGGATAAGGAAGATGTCGTACGTATATATGACGGAATATTACGCAGCCATTAAAATGAAATAATGCCACTTGCAGCAACATGGATATACTAGGGATTGTCATACTGAAAGAAGTAAGTCAGAGAAGGAGAAATATCCTATGACAACCCTTATATGTGGAATTTAAAAAGAAACTGTACACAACGTTATATTTAAAATGAATAACCAACAAGAACCTACTTACTGTACAGCATAGGGAACTCTGCTCAATGTTATGTGCCAGCCTGGATGGGAGGGGAGCTTGGGGGAGAATGGATACATGTATATGTTTGGCTGAGTCCCTTTGCTGTTCACCTGAAACTATCACAACATTGTTAATCAGCTGTGAAAAGTGAAAGTCGCTCAGTTGTGTCTGACTCTTTGCAATCCCATGGACTATACAGTCCATGGAATTCTCCAGGCCAGAATACTGGAGTGGGTAGCCTTTTCCTCTTCTAGGGGATCTTCCCAACCCAGGGATCGAACTGGAGTCTCCTGCATTGCAGGCGGATTCTTTACCAACTGAGCTATATTCCAATACAAAATAAAAAGTTAAAAGAAAAAGACCCAGTGCTAGTCAAAAATAAATAAGTAAAATTATTAAAAAATATTTTTAAAAAGATGACATTTAAGCAGTGAGCCAAGGAAGTGAATCTGGAAGATATCTGGGTGCACAGTATTTGCAGCAGAGAGAAGAACAGATACAAAGACTAAGGCAGAAATGTCTCTGATGTGTTTAAGAGGAAAGCAATCAACAGTGAGTGAGATTGTGGGTAAAGCAGGGATTCATCTAGGGTGCTGAAGACCAGTGCATGGACTTTAAAATTTTCTGAGTGAGTCTGGTTACTATTAAGGGGTTTTGAGCAGAACACTGATGATAATGTGCATTTTCTAAGTATTACTTTAAAATCTGTTGAGAATAGGCTGGAGGGGATCAGAATGACACAGCGAAATGGGCTGGAAGGCCACCGCAAAAATCTCAGTGAGTCATGATGGAGGCTTGTATCAAGCGTTAGTGGCTATGGGGAGGGCAACACGATTCTGAATATACACTGAAGGTAGTGTGGGCAGGACTTGTTGATGGATTAGCTGTAAGGTACTAGGGCAGGAAAATAATCAAAGATAATTCAAAGATTTTAGATCTAATCAATTAACAGCAAGTGTTGCTGCTGCTGCTGCTAAGTCACTTCAGTCGTGCCTGACTGACTCTGTGCGACCCCATAGACGGCAGCCCACCAGGCTCCCCCGTCCCTGGGATTCTCCAGGCAAGAACACTGGAGTGGGTTGCCATTTCCTTCTCCAATGCATGAAAGGGAAGTCGCTCGTCGTGTCCGACTCTTAGCGACTCCATGGACTGCAGCCCACAGGCTCCTCCATCCATGGGATTTTCCAGGCAAGAGTACTGGAGTGGGGTGCTAGTGCCTTCTCCAAAAGCAAGTGTTACTCTTCTGCAATTCTGGGCTCAGCCCCTTGTCTCTGAGGTGCAGGTGGGGTCATTTTGACCTCAGCAATATGTGAACTGAGAACTACCATTTGTTCAAGCTGGTTTTAGAAAAGGCAGAGGAACCAGAGATCAAATTGCCAACATTTGCTGGATCATCAAAAAAGCAAGAGAGTTCCAGAAAAACATATATTTCTACTTTATTGACTATGCCAAAGCCTTTGACTGTGTGGTTCACAATAAACTGTGGAAAGTTCTGAAAGAGATGGGAATACCAGACCACCTGACCTGCCTCTTGAGAAACCTGTATGCAGGTCAGGAAGCAACAGTCAGAACTGGACATGGAATAACAGACTGGTTCCAAATAGGAAAAGGAGAACATCAAGGCTATATATTCTCACCCTGCTTATTTAACTTCTATGCAGAGTACATCATGAAAAATGTTGGGCTGGAAGAAGCACAAGCTGGAATCAAGTTTGCCAAGAGAAATATCAATAACCTCAGATACGCAGATGACACCACCCTTATGGCAGAAAGTGAAAAAGAACTAAATCGCCTCTAAAAAGTGAAAGAGGAGAGTGAAAAAGTTGGCTTAAAGCTCAACATTAAGAAAACTAAGATTATGGCATCTGGTCCCATCACTTCATGGCAAATAGATGGGGAAACAGTGGAAACAGTGTCAGACTTTATTTTGGGGGGCTCCAAATTCACTGCAGATGGTGACTGCAGCCATGAAATTAAAAGACACTTACTTCTTGGAAGGAAAGTTATGACCAACCTAGAGAGCGTATTAAAAAGCAGAGACATTACTTTGTCAACAAAGGTCTGTCTAGTCAAGACTATGGTTTTTCCAGCAGTCATGTATGGATGTGAGAGTTGGACTACAAAGAAAGCTGAGTGCAGAAGAATCGATGCTTTTGAACTGGAGTGTTGGAGAAGACTCTTACGAGTCCCTTGGACTGCAAGGAGATCCAAACAGTCCATCCTAAAGGAGATCAGTCCTGGGTGTTCACTGGAAGGACTGATGTTGAAGCTGAAACTCCAATACTTTGGCCACCTGATGTGAAGAGCTGACTCATTTGAAAAGACCCTGATGTTGGGAAAAAGGAGGAGAAGAAGGAGACGACAGAGGATGAGATGGATGGCATCACCGACTCAATGGACATGGGTTTGGGTAGGCTCCGGGAGTTGGTGATGGTCAGGGGGTCTCAGAGTCGGACACGAATGAGCGACTGAACTGAATTGAGGAGGCCCCTGGGCTCCTCTGGCCCCACCACAGTGAAGGCAGGACCTGCAAGGTGGGGAAAGAAGTGGAGGTCGTGAGGCAGGTCTGTGAGACCTTGTCCAGGGTCCTGCAGAGAGCCCCTTGCTGGCCTCTGGGGCTAGGCCTGCAGTCTGAGGTGGGAGGGGAGGCAGGAGGGCCTGCTTGCTGATGCACATTGTATCTTTACTTCTTCCTGTTTTTCTTTCTTCCCCTTGCTCCTCCTTTAGCTCATCCTCTAATATTATAATTAAAATTTTTTCTTTGGAAAAAAAAAGCAAGCATCCTCATTTGTGGAGATGAGAAGGAAAAAATCTGAGGATGGGCAATAGATGGGACACAAAGCTTGGGTTTTGACATTTTTAGTCTAGATAGCAATTAGTCATATTACTACAATAGCTAGTAGCCACTAGCCACATTTAAACTTTAATTAAACATTCAATTCCTCAGTTACACTAGCCACACTTCAAGGAGATAATAGCTACACGTGGCTCAAGGCTACCGCACTGGACCTGCAGGCACAGAACATCACCATCCTTGCAGAAAGGTCTATGGGGCACCACTGTTCTAGAAACTGTTTTATCGAGCAGCTGCTTCAGGAAAAGCAATGGTATAAGAAAAACAAGCAGGACCTCCACACTTTGAAGGAACTTTCAGAGAAGAGAAAGAAATATTAACAAATAGTAAAACTATAGTTCAGTATAAAATGTGTTTGTGTGAGAACTGATTCTGTTGGGGCAAACTCTAAGAAACGTGGCTTCTTAGAACAGTCCATGCCACCTTGGGCCCCCAGCTCCAATCAATTTGTTTCTATTAAAAATGCTAGCTCTGGCCCATAAGAGCTTCCCCTGTGGCTCAGCTGGTAAAGAATCTGCCTGCAATGCGCGAGACCTGGGTTCAATCCCTGGGTTGGGAAGATCCCCTGGAAAAGGGAAAGGCTACCCACTCCAGTACTCTGGCCTGGAGAATCCCATGGACTGTATAGGCCATGGGGTCACAAAGAGTCAGACATGGCTGAGTGACTTTCACTTTCACTGGCCCCAAATGAAAAAGATATGAGGACAAGAAGTGCGAACAGAGAAAAACTCTGAATCTTCAGTACTTTCACTGGCACCAGGCAACAAAGCAATATGAATCAGAAAACGTTTCCCTTAGTCTCCTTGACTTCTTCCTCTTCTCTTCCTCTCTAATCTTTTGTAAGCTGTACTTTAAGTTCTAAGCTACTTGAGGGCAGAAGTATCTTCTTTTCATATTTTTTGTTTGTGATTTTACCAAGGCAAATGTATTTTCTCCACTATAACTTGAGACAGATGAGTTGTCAAAAGTTTTCTGTTTCATGTACAGTTTTGAGAAGCAGTTCAAACTCTGCAATAATGGCATTTCTGGGATAGTATATGGGAAAACCAAGGTTGAATATTTATGATTGGGAATGTTTCAGAAAGCCCAGGGTGTACAGCGACCAACACAGCACACCCCTGCTGGGCAGTTTAATCACTTCACACCAATTAAGTATGTCATCGTGGTTTCACTTTTAGTTACTGTCTTATAATTTTAGAAAGTGTTCGATTTCTACCACCCAAATATAACCTGTCAAGTAGTCAAATATCAGAGCAGAAAGGATTTTCAGCTATACTAGAAGATAACACGTAAAATCTTTTATCAAGGGACTTCTCTGGTGGTCCAGTGGTTGGGAGTTTGCCTTCCAATGCAGGGGCCATGGGTTCGACCCCTGGTCGGGGAACTAGAGGCCCACGTGCTGCAGGGCAACTAAGCCCATGCATTCCAACTACTGAAGCCCCGCACCTGGAGCCTGCGTGCTGCAAAGAAAGATCCTGCCTGCAGCAACCAAGACCCAATGCAGCCAAATAAATATTAAAAAAAACTCTTTTATCAAATTATGGTTTGTCTTAAGCTCTTTTCTAACTTAATTTGATCACTATTAACAACACTGCATCAGAAACTGTTAGCTGTTATATATATTTGCAGATTGCCAACTTGTGTACATGTTTTTATATCCTGATGGTTTCCTGAAAGCAATTTTAGCTATCCAGAAAAACTCAATAATCCCTAATCATATGTATAGTGCCCCTGCCACTGCTAAGTTGCGTCAGTCATGTCCACCTCCGTGCGACCCAGGCTCCCCACCAAGCTCCCCTGTCCCTGGGATTCTCCAGGCAAGAACACTGGAGTGGGTTGCCATGTCCTTCTCCAATGCATGAAAGTCAAAAGTGAAAGTGAAGTCGCTCAGTCGTGTCCGATTCTCAGCGACCCCATGGACTGCAGCCTACCAGGCTCCTCTGTCCGTGGGATTTTCCAGGCAAGAGTACGGGAGTAGGGTGCCACTGCCTTCTCCAATAGTGCCCCTATATGAGGCAAATAAGTGGACTTAAACCCAAGAGGCTATTCTGTAGGTTGCTTCATTATGAATTTTTTAGAAACATCTGCAGTTTTGCTCAGTCCATAAGCTGCTAGTAGTGTAACTAAACTTTTACTTTGTGAAGCCACAGAGATTTCTCCAGGTGTTTGTTAGAGCAGAAATTTCCCTAAATAATAAGTCCTCTATTATTTTTTATGGTAGAAATAAGGTCAAAATACAGTAACATTTTCATTTAATGTTTAGACTTGGAGTATCAATAACTCTCATGACAAGGGAGATAAATATCTAAGTGTGTATCAGAAGCATACTGAATACGAGGCTGAGAAAATCTCATGGGACAACAGAAGCAGGGATCAACAGTTGAATCATCTCTCAGGTGAATTCTAAATTCAATGAAGTATTTATGAATCAGAAAAAGAGTTGCTTAGCCAGGTACGGAAAAATGTCATAAAGTCTGTTGTACTCAAGTTGTCAACTTTTCAAAATAGTTCTGGACTGAGTTACTGAAAAAGCAAAATTGGGGGATAGGTTCAGTTAAAGCTTTTTTTTAGCTTGTCGACAAACAAGTATCCTTTTCAGTCCAAACGGATAAGCACACACCTGGTACATCTGGACAGCTTCCCCTTGAAATTCTGTGTAGAGAACATGGTTACCAATTGAGACTATAGTCTCCAACTGCTCTGACTTTTCTAAAAACTGCTGCTGTTGCTGCTAAGTCACGTCAGTTGTGTCCGACTCTGTGCGACCCCATAGACGGCAGCCCACCAGGCTCCTGTCTCTGGGATTCTTCAGGCAAGAATACTGGAGTGGGTAGCCATTTCCCTCTCCAGTGCATGAAAGTGAAAAGTGAAAGTGAAGCCGCTCAGTCATGTCTGACTCTTCTCGACCACATGGATTGTAGCTACTCGGCTCCTCCGTCCATGGGACTTCCCAGGCAAGAGTACTGGAGTGGGCTGCCATTGCCTTCTCCATCTTGTTTTTTAACCACTGTCCATGGCTTGATTCTCAAATATAACAAAAGAAACTTAGATTTGATACTTGCTAATTCTAGTTTTCACTAAGAAAGATAATAAACCAACAATACTAAACATTTACTCCAAATAAATTAAGTGAGGCTTTTAAAGGGGACGAGGACTAAGTTGCAAAGAATATGAGATAAAATTAAATGCCTTAATTTCCTCCTCTCTATTAACTGAATTTATGTCTACAAACATAACAGTAGTGCCAAATGTAAGAAAATTTCACAGGATGTGAAAGCCTAGCACTCTCGGCATTGTTTTAATATATGAGTGTGCTATACAGTGCTTCAGGAAAAATCGAAAGGCGTCAGCATTAAAGGAAAGCCTCTGTCTTTGCACAGGGACACTGACAACTTCTAACAGTGCACCTGCCACAAAGCTGGGCGACAGTCACCTCTACCAGATGCAAAGGCGCCACAGTAACAGTGACTTGTCTCCAGCCTGAGCTAGCTCGACATGCTTCCAATAAAATCCAGCGAGCACAGCGCGCAATGCAGGGGTTGGGGCACCAACTCTTCACACAGTTGAAAATCTGCAAGTAACTTACAGTCAGCTGGCCCCCTCTATCTGCAGATCCTCCACATTCATGGACTCAACTAACCTTGAACTGGGTAGTAGAGCAGGATTTAATACTGGGGAAAAAACCACATGTAAGTGGACCTCACAGTTAAAACCTGTGCTGTTCAAGGGTCAACTCTACATGTTTGCTAAGTGATGGATTTAAGATCCAAATACAAACTTTAGCCCACATCACTGGCTTTACTGGTACGGTGTTTATGCGCTCATCATGTTCCAAAAGGAATTACAGCAACTAAAATATATGCATAAAATATGATAAAGATGAACTGAGAATAAATAAGAAGAAAAGTTGCAGCAGGTAAGTGGATAAGATGGAGCCAGCAAGCATGGATTTGACAACCTCACCTTCACTGTGTAAAATCTGAAAAGTGCATGTTATCATCCTGTACTTTTTACAGGAAGAAACATGTCATTTAATTTGTTGTTAATTTTCTTTTCTAAAAGTATTCCGAATAATAAGTAAATTGGATTTTCCCTAATGAAGGGTCTGGGAACTTGAAATCCATGTTTTGGCTCAAGAAAACATTTTCAGTTCCAGAAATTGTTGTTTAGGATAAACATCAGGAGAAGAAAAGACAGTGCAGACTCTAGACTCGAGATGAGTGAAATCCAGGAGAGGCAGAGAAAAGTGTCTTCAGACTGACCTAAGCGGGCCGTGGGGGACAGCAGTCAGTAAAAGCACGCCTGAGAGGTGCATCATGGAACCAAATGAACAAACCCCACATGACTCCTATACTTGAAACAAACAGAAACAAAAGCAGAGAGCATAGGCATAAGTGTCTGTCTCAGACACCCCAAGAGTTCACTTACCTATTGCTTGAGCTAAGGCTATGACAACCTCCTGGCAAGTTGTGACCTCGGTGACCCCGCAAACAATCCTCTGAACTCCGTCCACCCATACTTTGAGCTCCATGGTGCCCCAGCCAGTCACCCGAGGGCCCTGAGACTGGGCGTCAAGGTGTCAGGTCATGTCTCTGGCCACAAAAGCGCGGAAAAGGAGAGACTGCGTAGTCAGCTAGAAAGAGGAAAAAACACTGTTAAGAAAATAAATCTTAACTTTTCTTCTAATAAGTAAATGTTACCAAGACAAATTTTAATACAGCATAGTCCTACCACCATTAATGACCGTGGGCTTACTGATTCACAGAACTGAACTGCACTGAGCAGTGTAGACACACCCATGGCCACCTTTCATGACATCTCATGGTACCACCATCTTCCCGATTAGAGTATTACTCATAACATCACTCTCCACTGACTATAAGAAGTCATATTTACTTGCCTGAGCCCTTTTGCTCAACTTGCAAACTATTAATTAAAAAAACCTTTCATTAGGATAACTTCTGAGATTAAAAAAAAGAAAAACGTTTTTTCTGGTCATTTTAGAAATCATAAATAATTGAACTAGCTTCTGCAGCCTTGCCAACATTTGTAAAGATATCTTCCTGAGGTTATGTAATCCTTCTTTGACTGAACCTTCCCGTGTATGAGCTACTTGTCCTCTTCCTATTTATTTAACAAGGAGTTAGATAATTGCCTTAAATTAAAGAGTTATTCCAATAATGTAAACCTCAATCTTTCTGTTTTACTTGTGCTTCCCCAGTGTTTGATATTTTATTTAGCTGCATAAATAAAATGAAACAGAAAATTTTACATTCTCATATGGTCAAATCAAATGCCTTGATTTCTTCTATTGATTACAAGTTATTACTACCCTACTAAAAATCAATCACATGCAATTCTTTTTCCTGTGGGTTTTTAAAAACTCAACTGTTCCTGTGTTTAATAAAAATCCTTAGTCGGTCTACAATTTGTTTGCCCATTGTCATCTTCCTATTTCTTTGCTGTTTTTAAAAAAGAATGTTAAAGTTTATGACATATAATAAAGATTGATTTAATTAAAGAAAACATTTAAATTTGTTTAATGGTTTACAATGGCACTGGCATTTCAGGATTAATTACTTATCAAAAAACTTATTTAAAAAACAATAAAACTTTTCCTACAAAATATTAACTTAGTCCTTGCACATTTTCTTACAGGACCTAAGACAGTTCTAGGTCACCTGGTCACCTGGGCAGAGTCAGAACACATGTGAAATGAAGGAGAATAAACCTAATTACTTTTTCTAGAGAAGGTACAAAATATTTTCTGTCGTCCTAAAAACAAGGGGAAGAAAGACTTGAGGTTCCCAGTACGCTGCTTCAGCTCTCTGTCTCCACTGCAGCCAAGGTGGCTTCACAAAGCCTCTTTCTGCCCAGAGAAAGGGCCATTTGCCTCCAACAAGCTGATTCCCATAACTGTGTTCCCTCATTTACAAAGTAATGTAAGATGTTAAAATTTCTGGGGAAATAGGGTTTCAAAGCCAAGGAAATATAAGAATTCCAGTAGATAAAGCCTGAAAAGTTCCTTTGCAGCTAGATTTCCTGGAACATTATATAGACTGGTGTACATACCAGATTTCAAACAAGAGGTTTATATGCTACTATTCCTAATCTAGGAGAAGGAAACGGCAACCCACTCCACTGTTCTTGCCTAGAGAATCCCAGGGACGGGGGAGCCTGGTGGGCTGCTGTCTATGGGGTCGCACAGAGTCGGACACGACTGAAGCGACTTAGCAGCAGCAGTAGCATTCCTAATCTATTTAGAGACCACTTATAGAAAGGAAACCTAAGAGTTCTGACTTAAATAAGATTGATTTCCTTTTCTGGTAGGCACTCTATTTCCTAAAAATAGAATAGGCATTATTTGTTTTGGGGATAAATTAAGATGAAAAGTAGTCAAACACTAATATATTGTATTACATTAATATATTTAAATTATTTTATTAAAAATAAAAACAGCTGAATTTTTAAAGCTGAAATAAAATGTATTTAATACCTAGTCCCTTATGTTTCATTTAAAGATTAAACTTGGACCTAATTAAAAGCTTTTGCCTAGCAAAGGAAACCATTAACAAAACAAAGAGACAACTTACTGAATGAGAGAAAATATTTACAAATAATATGGCTGGTAAAAGATTAATATCCAACATATATAAATAGTTCACACAACTCAACATCAAAAAAACAAACACTTCAATTTAAAAAAATAGGCAGAAGAATTGAATAGACATTTTTCCAAAGAGGAAATGCAGATGTCCAATAGGCACATGAAAAGATGCTCAACATCACTAATCATCAGGAAAATGCTAATCAAAAATCACAAGAAGATATCACCTTACACCTGTCTGAATGGCTATCATTAAAAAGAACACAAATGACAAATGTTGGCCAGGATGCAGAGAAAAGGGAACCCTCACGCACCGTTGGGGGGAATGTAAACTGGTGCAGCTACTGTGGAAAAACAATATGGAGGTTTCTCAAAAAAATGAAACATAGAACTAATATATGACCCAGCAAGTCTACTTCTGGGTATACATCTGAAAACAACCAAAAATGCTAATTTGAAAAGATACATGCACCCCAATGTATGCAGCAGCATTATTTACAATAGCCAAGATATGGAAGCAACCTAAGTGTCCATCAACAGATAAATGGATAAAGAAGATGTGGTATATATATTCAATGGCAACTACTCAGCCATTAAAAATAATGAAATTCTGCTTTTTGCAGCAACATGGACAAGTTTGCTATGCTAAGTGATGTAAGTCAGAGAAAGACAAATACTATATATCACTTACATGTGGAATCTAAAAACAAAAATACAACAAACTAGTGAGTATAAAAAGATAAGGAGACACAGAGAACACACTAGTGGTTACCAGATGTGGGGGATGATACAGCGCAGGGGAGTGGTTGGTACAAACTATTGGAAGTAAGATAGGCTCAAGGATGTATTGTACAACATTGGGAATATAGCCAATATTTTGCAACAACTGTAAATGGAAATAAAACTTTAAAGTATTAAAATTTTAAACATTATAAAAGTAAACAATTATTTTTAAAAAGATTAAACTTGGGAAAACTAACAAGAAAGAGAGCAGATCTCATTAAAAGTCCTCCTCTCCCACCCCAGGAAGCCTGTTGTTTAAAAGAAACCTCTGAGGTTCATTATTAAGTTCCATAAAGGTTTTAGTATACCATCATATATTTTCCTCTCTGCATTATTATCTTTTCACCTTCAATTTTTAATCATTAACTGAATACAAATGAACATAAGACATATACATCTGTTAAATATCACAGAGTATAGTAATGTTGTGGGAAAACACAGAGCATAAATAATACTGCTTAATTAATATAAACTTCAGGGTATTTATCCTCTTGATCAGAGACGTCCTACCACAGCCTCATCATTGCGAAGATCAGCATCTGCATTTTTAACACTGCTAATAATATCTTTCAGATTCTTAAGGAGGGTAGGAAAGACCCTTATGGATGAGATCAAACAACCACATGGTCCAAAACTCTACTGCAGGAGGATCACTTTGCTTTTGTCAAGTGTGCAGCTATATTGACAATCATTCCTTCCTTTCTTTATGATCAGGGTTACTCTTGAGAGTCATTTGAGACACATTTTCTAAGCAGAAGCCCCAAGTACTCGCTTTTAAAAGCTGCAACCCTGTTCTTTCCTTTATACCCTCTGAGTCCAACTCTTAAGCTCTGCTCCCAGAACTAGACTAGAGGGGAAAATGGAAGTCCTACACTGTAGGTGCGTGTGGTGGATTGGTCATCATTGGAACTAAAAACTTAGGAAGCAGAAGGACCATAGCATCTTAATTGGAATTTGGAATACATTTTTTCCATGGAAACAGTGATGTAGGTAGAAGTAAGGTTCTACTGCAGAGTTGTTACTGTTTTCATTATGAGGTTTCTATATTCAAACCACTATTATTTTAATAATTTTTATAATGAAGAACTAGGTTTATTCAGTAACTTGCAACTGGGGAGCAAGTATTCTTTTAGCTAAGAAGCACTTATTATCTTAAAAGTTGATTGGACCCATGCCCTTACAGTCAACTAATCTATGACAAAGAAGGCAAGAATATACAATGGAGAAAAGACAGTCTCTTCAACAAGTAGTATTGGGAAAGCCAGACAGCTACATATAAATCAAATAAATTAGAACATTCCCTTATACCATATACAAAACTACATTCAAAATGGTTTAATTATAAATTTAAGACATGACACCATTAAATTCCTAGGAGAGAACATAAGCAAAACATTCTCTGGGACAAACTGTAGCAATGTTTTCTTAGATCAGTCTGCCAAGGCAAAGAAATAAAAGCAAAAATAAGTGGGACCTAATCAAACTTAATGGGCTAGGTTGGTGGCTCACTCGTTAAGAACTCGCCTGCCAATGCAGGAGCCGTGGGTTTGATCCCTGGTCTGGGAAGATACCGCTGGAGAAGGAAACGGCAACAGCAACCCTACTCGAGTATTCTTGCCTGGAAAAACCCCATGGACACAGGAGCCTGGTAGGCTACAGTCCCTGGGGTGGTAAAGAATAGGATGTGACTTAGTGACTGAACAACAATCAAACTTTAAAGTTTCTGCACGGCAAAGGAAACCATCAACAAAACAAAAAGACAATCTACAGACTGGTAGAAAATACTTGCAAACGATGCAATAGACAACTTCCAAAATGTACAGATAGCTTGTACAACTCAATATAAAAAACATCAACCCGATCAGAAAATGGGCAGAAGACCTAAACAGACATTTCTCCAAAGAAGACAAACAGCTGGCCTACAGGCAAGCAAAAAGATGCCCGACACTGCTGATTATTAGAGAAATGCAAATCAAAATCACAACAGGGTATCACCTCACACGGGTCAGAATAGCTATCATCAAACATTCTATAAATAGTAAATGCTGGAGAGTGTGTGGAAAAAAGGGACCCCTCATACACTGTTGGTACAGTAGCTGTAGCGGCAGTGCTAGTCTCTCAGTTGTGTCCGACTCTTTGCGACCCCACGGACCGTAGCCTGCCAGGCTTCTCTGTCTACGGAGTTCTCCAGGCAAGATTACTGGAGTGGGTAACCATTCTCTTCCCCAGGGGATCTTCCTGACCCAGGGCTCATACTGGGTCTCCTGCACTGCAGGCAGGTTCTTTACCATCTGAGCCACCAGGGAAGTCTAACACTGTTGGGAATGTAAATTGGTGCAGTTACTATGGAAAATAATAGAGATTCCATAGAAAACTAGAGCTAACACTCCACTCCTGGGTATATATCTGGAAAAAAATGAACACTCTAATTCGAAAAGATGCATATGTTTTCTTTATATGTTCATACACCCAAAAGTTCACAGCAGCAGTATTTATAATAACCAATAGATAGAAACTACCCAAATGCCCATCAACAGACAACTGGCTTAAGAAGATGTGATATACATATGTACAAAAGCACATCACTCAGTCATAAACAAAAGAATGAAATACTGCCAGTTGCAGCAACATAGATGGACCTAGAAAATATTCTTATGAAGTCAGACAAAGAGAAATAATTGTATGGCATCACTTACATGTGAAATCTAAAAAAATAATACAAATAAATCTACATACAAAATAGGAACTGACTTTACAGACACAGAAAACAAACTTATGGTTACCAAAGAAGGGAGGGAGGGAGAAATTAGGAATATGGGATTAACAGATATAAACTGCTATAAATAAAGTAGATAAGCAACAAGGATTTACTGTATAGAACAAGGAATTATATTCAGTATTTTGTAATGACCTATGTGTGTGTGCTAAGTCGTTTCAGTGCGACCCTATGGACTGTGGCCCACCAGGCTCCTCTGTCCATGGGATTCTCCAGGCAAGAATACTGGAGTGGGTTGCCATGCCCTCCTCCAGGGGATCTTCCCGACCCAGGGATCCAACTTGTGTCTCTTATGCCTCCTGCATTGGCAGGTAGGTTCTTTTCCACTAGCACCACCTAGATCTATAACGGAATATAATCTGAAAACAAACAAACAAACAAAAAACCCTGAATCACTTTGCTGTGCTCCTGACACTAAAACAGTATAGTATATCAACTATACTTCAATTTAAAAAATGTCTGTTGGAATTAAGCACCTAAATTTGTGGAGACATATTACCCCACGACCAGTGCTTTTAGTAAACAATTACATTCGATCCTCATTACTTGTGGATTCCTTATCTGTGAACTCACCCACTCACTAAAATTTATTTGCAACCCCAGATCCACACTTGTGGTGCCTGCATGGTCACTCACAGACACGTACAAAGAGGTGGAAACTTGGAGTTGCCTGGCTTAGTGTTCCCCACTGGGGTTGGGCAAAACCAGTGCTGTCTTATTTCAGCTTCCATTCCGTCAACAAATGTCATTTTCTCAGTCTATATATAGGGTCATATTTTGCATTTTCGTAGTTTCTTTTGGTGACTTCACTGTTTAAAAAAGTCCCCACGCACTGTGCTGAAGCGCTGTCTAGGGTTCCTAAGGGCAAGAAGGCTCTAATGTGACCTAGAGAAAAATACACATTGTTAGGTACGCTTTGCTCAGGCATGTACGGTAGTGCTGTTGACTGTGAATTCAATGTCGGTGAATCAATGACATATATTAAACAAAGCGTCTTTAAACGGAAAAACACATAAAACAAGGTGATATACTATCAGATGATGACACTGTTGTGACCAAAGGCTCTTGCAAATGATGAGAACTGATGGTGTATCTCTAAAGGATATAACTTCCTTGTGAGAGCAACCATCAAACTGTTGAGCAAATCTCATCACTCCCTGGACACTGCATGCAACCACACGCTAGCTTACTGCCAACTTTAACATTTCTTTCGTTGCTAGCTTTCTTCAAGGTTTGACATTACTGCATCTCAAAGAATTCTGTGTGAAAATAGTATACAGATAAGCTGGGTTACAATAAAGTTCTCATGACCAAACTAGTAACTTTCGTTAAGTCAAACACTGCTGCTGGCCGCTAGCTCTTTCTGTGTCACAGAGAAAGAGATTCAGCACAACGAACACAATATATATTCTGAATAGGACTTATAAGAACTACTAATCACCAGATACTAAAATTCTCCTTTGTGTAAAAAATTGGTAAAAAAAAATATAACTAAAAGGAGTTCATATTAGCTCGTCCCAAAACTAATTTGATGTGAGAATTCAATGAAACTGTATAGAATAATTGCTACCAACTAAAAAAGTAATAACTTCTTAATGTTGAAATATTACTGATGTAAAAAGTGTCTATGGGTACCTGCTGTCTGCAGAAATGGGAAAAGAACTGAAGAGAAAAACAACCTGGAGAGCATGGCAGGATGAAGCGTAATGTGAGAGAAGAGAGAGACAGTGAACACACACTAGAGGAAAGGTGATGAGAAGCCAGATTTGGCAGACAGCGGGAACAGCCTTTGGAAAGCTGCCTCAGACGCCCGTCAAAGGTTACTTTAATCAAACCCATTATTTCACTATAACGCAGTTCTGTAAACGGTATCACAGAAAGTGGGTTGTTATAAAAAGGTACACAAGGTCAAGAGTGGTGCTAAGGAAGATGACCTTAGTAAAACAAATAAGCGTCTCCCAAAATGAATTCTGGATGAAGCACAAGCTGGAATCAAGATTGCCGAGAGAAACATCAATAACCTCAGATACACAGATGACACCACTCTTACGGCAGAAAGGAAAGAAGAACTAAAGAGCCTCTTCACAAAAGTGAAAGAAGAGAGTGAAAAAGTTGGCTTAAAACTCAACATTCAGAAAACTAAGATCATGGCATCTGGTACCATTACTTCATGGCAAACAGATGGGGAGACAGGGACAGACTTTATTTTTGGGGGGGCTCCAAAAATCATTGCAGATGGTGACTGCAGCCATGAAATTAAAAGATGCTTGCTCCTTGGAAGAAAAGCTATGACCACCCTAAACAGCATAATAAAAAGCAGAGTATGGCAAAACCACTACAATATTGTAAAGTAATTAGCCCCCAATTAAAAAAAAAAAGCAGCAGAGACATTACTTAACCAACAAAGGTCCATCTAGTCAAAGCTATGGTTTTTCCAGTGGTCATGTATGGATATGACAGTTGGACTATGGAGGCAGCTGAGCGCCGAAGAATTGATGCTTTTGAACTGTGGTGTTGGAGAAGACTCTTGAGAGTCCCTTGGACTACAAGAAGATCCAACCAGTCAAATCCTAAAGGAAATCAGTCCTGGGTGTTCATTGGAAGGACTGATGTTGAAGCTGAAACTTCAATTCTTTGGCTACCTGATGCAAAGAACTTACTCACTGAAAAAGCCTTGATGCTGGGAAAGATTGAAGGCAGGAGAAGGGGATGACAGAGGATGAGATGGTTGGATGGCATCACCAATGTGATGGACATTTGAGTAGGAGTTTGAGTTTGAGTTTTGAGTAGGCTCCGGGAATTGGTGATGGACAGGGAAGCCTGGTGTGCTGTGGTCCATGGGGCCGCAAAGAGCTGGACACGAATGAGTGACTGAATATGGCAGCCTACTCCAGTACTCTTGCCTGGAAAATCTCATGGATGGAGGAGCCTGGTGGGCTGCAGTTCATGGGTTCACTACAAGTCGGACACGACTGAGCGACTTCACTTTCACTTTCATGCACTGGAGAAGGAAATGGCAACCCACTCCAGCATTCTTGCCTGGAGAATTCCAGGGACGGGGGAGCCTGGTGGGCTGCCGTCTATGGGGTCGCACAGAGTCGGACACAAGTGAAGCGACTTAGCAGCAGCAACATAGCGACTGAACTGAACTGAACTGAACTGAACTGAAAATTAATTCTTGAGAATGGCAGTCCTGAGAGATGCACCATGGGAAATAAAGTCTTCCAGTTCAGCAATTTTGGGAAACTTCTCATCACATGTCATCTCTGGGAGACAAAGGTTCTGATACCCCATGGTAGAGAAACTAGTCAAACTGTTAAACTTACTCAGTGACTTAGCATGGGCGGGGTGGGGGCGGGGGGCGGGGGAGGTGAGCAGTGGAAGTGGCCACAGTGCCTGTAAAAAGTCTTTGTTTTATACTATAGGATGCAAACTACTAGCTTTTAGAAAATATGCCTTTGTATAAGAATAAGATTTCTGCCCACTCTTTAATGTATTTTGAGGCACTTAGAAGTGGTGATGGATACAGTTCGAAGTTTTACTTGTAGGAACAATAAAGGACAAATGAGAAAATTAAATAGAACCCTTGCTTTCTCTTTTGCTTATTAAAAGAAAGTCTTCATTGCCACAACAAAGTCATCTCTTCTAAAGAAGGGCTTTATATCGTTTCTTTTCAGACATCTGTCTAAATCATAGAATTTTTCTTTAATAGTATGTTTTTAAACGTTTATAATGCTAAGTACTACGTGTGTATTAACTATTAAATCCAATAAACCCATACTCTTTCCTCTATTACTCATCATCCTCAGGTCACAGCATTCAAACACAGGCGATGATCTGATGCTTCCCAGACACGACGTGTGCAACCATGGCAAGGAGTGCTCGTACGAGTATTAACCATCTGCCAAGCCTGTGTGTCATGTCCCATTTATTCCTCACAGCACAGTTCACTGAGTTCGGTACCACTCATCTTCTTTTAAAGGTGAAAAAACTGAGTCTCAGAAAGCTTAAATAACTAATTCTCTCGAGGTCATGAACCTAGTAATTTGGGGGCATATATTCACAATTGGGGTGAATAAAGAAACCAAGAAATGAATAAGGCTAGTCTCTAAAAGGATTTACTGTACCCAAATAAATGCTCTTAAAATGTCCTAAATTACACTAAGAAATCTCATCTGTCATCTCTTGGAAGTTTACTTCTAGTAATAAACAACAATGGGACAGTAGGTACAAATCTGCCATTCCAGGAGACAGAGGCGGCAAATTACCTATTAATAAACCGTGCTAAGAGACTACAGTTTTAGTTCAGAGAACCTATGATAAATGTGCATTTCAGCAAAATAAGTGTTTCATCACATTTATTTTTCAGTGCCAACAAATTATTCCTCCAGTTTTAGAAAATTATGTTGACGTTTATTTTACAGAGTCCCTAAATAAAATATGCTTGCCTGTTTGTGATGATTTTTAACTCTTGCTTTAAATATAAAGCAAAGCTTCTTAGATATTTCCGGCATTTCCTTAAATTCACACTATTAAAAACTACTTCCTGGAATAAGCCACTTTTTTCAAGGGAACATTGATCAGGGTGATAGCATTCTGAGATTCAAATTCTGAGTATATCACTTCAACCAAGATGCATAACTTCTCAAGTGACATTTGTGAGAAATAGAATGCCTTAAAAAAAATAAAGTCATTGATATGAAAATACTGATCCTTCTACTAAGAATTATCTTTTTTAAAAATTAAAATTTTAAAATAAACATTATCTAGCAACCTCAGTTTTTTCTTTAGAATGAAATTTGGAGTTTCTTATTGAAAGCTCATTTCCAGATATCTTATTGACAACTATATTTTTCTGAATCAAATATAAGGTTAAACTCATATCTATGACTTTGAAATGGAGACTTCTCCCACACCGAGAGGTGTAAACCAACAGGTCATAGAGCAGTTATCGAAAATCTTTTAGGAGTACAGTACTTTGCCAGGACAGTACTTATATATGAACTAACAATTTGGGTAAATTTTTGACCTGTGAATTGAAGCTCTGAATAAGAAATACAGGATTTCTATGTAATAATTATAATTCAAGAAAAAGCAAAATCTTTAATTATCCATTTTAGAGAACAGATGTTTTTCCAGTAACCAAAGTTCATCTCAAAAGCAAGCTCTTCTAAATAACTCCTTTTATCAGTCTAATATACTGACATCACCAAAAAGTAATTTATTCCCTAATCCTCTCAAAATGGTTACCATTTGTAAAATCATTCTAATATCCCATGGAAACACAAAGACATGTTTATTAGCTTGAATTCTTTGACTTCTGGCTAACAGAATACTCATAAGGGAAGTGTTCTGCTTTGGAATTTAACCTGGAAATTTGCATCAAAAGGTCACAGGAGAACAAGACATGGAGAAGCCAGGGAGCTAAGGGAGGCATGAGACAAAGGCCACTTGGATAGTCTGAAGGCATGTTATCAAAGTGATGGAAATGAACCAAGACCAACACACAAAAGTGAATAATTCAGTCTTGGGGGCCTCCAAGACCCTCTACAGCCCTGACTGTAAGCCAATTCCTGATGGCTGAAATCTTCCAAGTGGTAGTATGCCTGAGTCAACTTCATGTGGAATGCCACCATTCTGCATGAATGCTACTAACCTCCACACATGCATCTTTCTTCTTTTTTTCTGTTGTTCCAGCCTTGCCATATTTTCCCTTTTAAGTCACAAGCCTACCAATGTCACTCAAAAGTAATCTGGCTCTACAGGGTGAGGTCCCAAGGAAGCTGTGGATTCCTTACACCTAGACATGCCAGGGAGGGACTGCCACATGATAGTGCTTTCTCCAGACATATAAGAGCACTCACTCCAGAGAGTTCACTGAGACCAGATGCACAGTTATCTTGCTTTTCAGAGCTAGCAATCTGCTGTCCAGCAACTAGTATAATCAGTTCACTGAACACAGAAGGCTGAGGTCTGGCCAAACTTTATCATTTGATCAAGGTCACATGGATAGACATTAGCCAATCTCTGGAGTAATATCAATTTAGATTATTCTGAAAACTGAAATTAAATAATCAAACTTAACACATATTAAGATAAATTAAGTGCCCAATATAGAAGATGTTGAGGGAGCTGCTCCTATTAGAACTCTAATGAAAACAGTTGGACCATAAAATGGGGGGTGCCACTGACATAAGAAAATTAGCATGAAAAAACTGTATGTTGCTTATTTTTGCCAATTTTCTTAAATGTTCATGGAAGGTGGGATAGTGTGTGACCTTACAACTTGATTTTTCTGGTTAAAAAATCTAAAAGTACAAAAATAATACACCATTGGGTTCCACTTTGTGCTGCTGTGTATTATTGAAAAAAAGGAACATAAAGTCATCTGTTTTGAGATGGCTAATAAACACGTGAAAAGATGCTGAATACTGCTCATTAGAGAAATGCAAATCAAAAATACAATGAGGTATCATCTCACACCAGTCAGAATGGCCATCATCAAAAAGTCTATAAACAACAAATGCTGTAGAGGGTATAGAGAAAAGGGAACCCTCTTGCATTGTTGGTGGGAATGCAAATTGATACAGCCACTATGGAGAACAGTACGGAGATTCCTTTAAAAAAAACTAGGAATAAAACTACCATGCTGCTGCTGCTGCTAAGTCGCTTCAGTCGTGTCCAACTCTGTGCGACCCCATAGACGGCAGCCCACCAGGCTCCCCCATCCCTGGGATTCTCCAGGCAAGAACACTGGAGTGGGTTGCCATGTCCTTCTCCAATGCATGAAAGTCAAAAGTGAAAGTGAAGTCGCTCAGTCGTGTCCGACTCTGTGCGACCCCATGGACTGCAGCCCACCAGGCTCCTCCATCCACGGGATTTTCCAGGCAAGAGTACTGGCGTGGGGTGCCATCGTCTTCTCTGAAAACTACCATATGACCTAGCAATTCCACCACTGGGCATACACCCTCAGGAAACTATAATTGAAAAAGACAAATGTACCCACCCCAATGTTCATTGTAGTGCTATTTACAATAGCTAGGACTGGTGGCTCAGACAGTAAAGAATCAATCTATTTAAACATATGCACCGCCCTATGTAAGAGAGACAGGCAGTGGGAATTTGCTGTATGATGCAGGGAACCCAGAGCCAGTGCTCTATGACAACTTAGAGGGGTGGGAGCGGGTGGGAGGTGGGGGGGAGATTTAAGAGGGAAGGGACAAGTGTATGCCTGTGGCTGCTTAATGTTGATGCATAGCAGAAACCGTCACAATACGGGAAATTATCCTCTAATTAAAAATAAAATAAAAAAATTAAAAAGTCATGTTTTATAGTTATACCTTCTGCAGATGTCCCAGTCTACCCTGTGACATTTTAGAGATAGCTTCAGGCATGTGTGTAGAGCCACCTTCTGTGATGGTTTAATTTCTGTTGGAGCTCTCAGGACCAGGAAAGATATCACACTCTCCAAGTCTTAATATGCTGCTGCTGCTGCTAAAGTCACTTGAAAACCCTGAATTCTGGCATCAGTTAAACCATGCTTTTTATTACGTATGCTATTTCATGGCTCTCCTTTAAGTTCATTAGAAAACCGGCAGTGAGCAATAATGGTATAATGTATTTCTACTAAAACAGTCACTGAAAACGTGGTGAGATTTTAAAAGATAGACTGAAGTACAAATAGATTTGTGCTGTGTGCTGTGCTTAGTCGCTCAGCCGTGTCCAACTTTTTGTGACCCCATGGACTGTAGCCTGCCAGGCTCCTCTGACAATGGGGATTCCCCAGGTAAGAATACTGGAGTGGGTTGCCATGCCCTTCCTCCAGGGGAACATCCCAACCCAGGAATCAAACTGGGGTCTCCTGCATTGCAGGCGGATTGTTTACCAGCTGAGCTACCAGGGAAGCCCAGATTCATGCTATTTCTCCTTAAATAGATACCAAAGTGTATATATATATATATATATATATATATATATATATGTATAATATATATGTATGTATATATATATATATGTATGTATGTATATATATATCAAGGTACCTCAGTTGTAAACCAAACACTTCAAATGAAAGCATGTCTTTGTTACTTAATCTAGCAACAACAATAATAAACAGCTAACACTTACTGAACTCTTACTATGTGAGAGATGCAAAGCTAAGTGTGTATATATTTACATGTATCATATATGTAATAAATGTGTGTATATAAAATTTTATTTAATCCTTGTGATACTCATCTATGTGACATGAATTATGAAACAAATGAGGAAACTGAGGCATAGAGGAATCGGTAACTAGGCCAGAGTCACTAAACCAGCATGTGGCAGATCCTTATCTGATAATACTTTTAACTACTAAAAAATTTAATTATACTGGAGCGCCCTCATCTGGGCAGTTAAAGGCATGGCCAATCACTGCCGCTGCTGGAGGGGTGCAAGCTCAGAGGTCACCAGATCCATCTGAGGAGGCTGTCAGAGCCCGGGAGGCACGGGGCTGTGTCTGTCACTGCGCCAGGGACGGTGCCCGGGGACCACTGCCCCTGCGCAGGCCTGAGAGCCATTTGCACGGAGACCCTGGATTCTGACTCCTCAGGATGCTGAACCCACCAGCACTGGAAGCGATCCTGAGCCAGGGGGTGAAAAACAAACCTTTGGTTTGAAGGGGCCTTGGGGTTTCAGCATCCTGAAAGACTTCAGCTACCCATTTCTAAGTGTCAAGAGTATCTGCAGAGTTCTGGGGAGGAGGTGTCAGCCAGTTTCCCAGTGCGAGCCACCATTCACTTCTACAACAATGAGGACCAGGAGGAAGACACCCAGCCCTCCCACCCCCAGTGCGAGGAGGCCCAGGAGGAAAGAGCAGAGACCGGCCGATGAACCCAGGATGGCGATTTGGAGGCCTCAGTGGCACTCCCCGACTCTGTCCCTCCAGGGGGTGCTGCGTGCCCCTCATCCAAGTAAGTCAGTTTCTCCCACTCACACCCACCTCCCGTGCGCCCTGGGGGACGGCTGTGGGGCACGGCCATGCCAGGACACGCTGTGTTCCCACGGGCTGTACAAGGACATAGCTGTCTCCGGTCAGCTCCTGACCCACGGCAAGGACAGGGCCTTTCCTCATCCTTCTCCTGGCGAGTCCTTGTGCTTCATTCATACCTTTGAGAAAGGATTCCAGGACCATGAGGTTTGCACCCCAAGGGTGATTTATTGGGTGGGGCCAATTTTCAGAGCGCCTTCAGTAATGTCACTGTGCTGATCAAATGACAAATCATTCCATGTCGATTAGCAACCCACCCACGCCTCTCACTTAACCTGAGACCCCTTATTGGGCTATTTCTGCTTCTATAAAAATGATTTAGATTCTTTCTGAGGTTGATTGTAGTTGCTTAGTGGCATTCTGAACAAAAATTTACTTATGGAAAACACATAAACACATGGAATAATTTCCATAAAAGTAACAAAATAAAAAGGTAAGGATAGGGAGGTGAGACCATTCTGGATGAAAGTGTGTATGATTCCTGTCTAAGCGCTGCTTGTATGAGTAGAAGAGCTTTAACTCTTAGTTGGGATCTGCTTTGGGTTTGTCACTGGAATAGAAAATTGCGGTTTTCAAAGTATCGAATGCAATATCATTTTCAGCTTTTTATATTTTGATGACCAAATGAGTGTATTTGTCAAGGTTTTTTACTTAACTATTTTACATGTGATTGTCTTCCCAGTTTCTACTTGAAAGTAAGTATTTTATTCATACTGATGAAATAAAGTTACTAGTAAAGCTTGTCAGGACATTTGTAATCATCAGTTCTGGCTCAGAAGAGAAAGTAATCAGGTAGATAGGACCATAAATAAGTAAAGTCACTCAGTCGTGTCCGACTCTTTGTGACCCCGTGGACTGCAGCCCACCAGGCTCCTCAGGCCATGGGATTCTCCAGGCAAGAATACTGGAGTGGGTTGCCATCTCCTTCTCCTGGGGATCTTCCTGACCCAGGGATCAAACCCGGGTCTCTCGCATTGGAGGCAGACGCGTTAACCTCTGAGCCACCAGGGAAGCCAGATGGACCATGGCGGCTATTAATTCTAATGCCACTAGGCTGAATGACTTGAGTGTATGTGTGCTAAGTCTATCTGCGACCTATGGACTGTAGCTTGGCAGGCTCTTCCGTCCATTAGATTCTCCAGGCAAGAAAACTGGCATGGGTTGCCATTTTTTTCTCCAGGGGATCTTCCCGACCCAGAGGTCAAACCTGCATCTCTTATGTCTCCTGCACTGGCAAGCAAGCTCTTTACCACTAGCGCCACTAATACCGCTAGGGTGAGTAACATACTTAGCCTAATTACTGCCACAGAACTGAGAAGCATGGGGCTGATGTTCAATGATCCAATCAGACTTAGTAAGGAACACATGATCCTTGAGGTTCCTGCCAGTCACGCTCGTCTCAGTAAAGTAAGAACAGAGCTTCTGTCTGAATCCAAATGCTTTCAGACTCCTGGAGTCTATTTTCTTTCTACTGCAATAAGCCAATGTGCAAGGCAGAATTATTTTTCTTCTCCTTACCCAAATAGATATGGGCTACTGCATTGTTGGTTTTCATCCATTTACGTGATATTAAATCATGTTCCATACTTTATAGCCTCCATTCAGGTAAAGGGAATCTGTTTTCTGAATTTAGCATTAATGATATTCTGCAATGAAACCCATAGTTTTACTTAATATAAAAGTAAATGTATTTTTCATCTATAGATTTCTCACTCTTAATATCATAAACATCGAGTCCATTAATTCTGACAAGCCCATTTTTATAGCTATGATGAATTAAGTGCATAAACTTTTCGACAAAACACTTTTTGACTAACAGTTGCAAAGTGAAGTCGCTCAGTGACTCCATGGCCTGTAGCCCACCAGGCTCCTCCATCCATGGGGTTTTTCCAGGCAAGAATACTGGAGTGGGTTGCCATTTCCTTCTCCAGGGGATCTTCCCCACCCAGGGATCGAACCCAGGTCTCCTGCATTGCAGGCAGATGCTTTACCCTCTGAGCCACCAGGGAAGTCCTACACAGTTACAAGGGTGACTTAAATAGCCAGATTTTATATAATGAACATGGGCTTCCCTTCTGGATCAGTGGTGAAGAATCCACCTGCAATGCAGGAGGCGGGGGTTGGATCCCTGGGTCAGGAAGATCCCCTAGAAGGAAATGGCAACTCATTTCAATATTCTTGCCTGGGAATTCCCATGGACAGAGGAACCTGGTGGGCTACATACAGTCCATGGGGTTGCTAGAGTCAGACAACTTAGTGAATAAACTACCACCACTACCACTATATATCAAACATGCTCCTTTTCAGGTATGTATTTCAAAGCTAAATTAGTATATGAACATTTCAAGGCCAAGATAAGATAATCTGAGGAGGAAATAGTAATAAAATAAGTATATAAAATTAAGGAAAAGGTGAGTACCTTTCTTTGACTGACTGTCAAAGTGGTTATTAGACTATAAAACTTTACAACTTCAATTTTAAGATTTAATTAACACAGCAGAGCAAGGGTAACAATGTCTTTCTTAAATACAAATTTGACTTTACATTCCTGCTCAGATTCCTCCAATGGCTCCACTGCCATCAGGAACTGGCTTACAAAGAGGGTGGTGGTAGCGGCTGTTGGAGGCCCTGGCCTAGACTGATGTGTTTGCTTCTGTGTGCTGGTCTCCGTTCCCGTCACTTTTAGGACACCCCTTCATACCAAACAAGTGGCCGCTGTCTCATGCTACCCATGGCTCCCTGACCTTTCCAGGCCCTCTTCTCCTGGGACCAGCTGATAAAAGCACAAACTGCTTTAAAAGTATGGAAAGCAGATATTATATCTGGCAAAATTAAACAGGCGTGATCTCTAAGCATCTTTGTTAAACTAGAACTATATCAAATCACAGAATTCAAACCATCAGAAAAGACCCCAAAATTATTTTGCTTATTCTATGTATTTCCTGAAGAAAATATAAGTTGATTAAGTAATGAAATCCCTAGATGATGTGCAAAAATAGGTACATCTTTTGGTGATATTTAAAAGTACAGGCATAGTTTGGAGATATTGAGGGTTTGGTTCCAGACCACTGCAATAAAATGATTATAGCAATAAAGTGAGGCTCACAAATTATTTTCTGCTTTCCCAGTGCATATAAAAGTTATGCCAAAGTCTATTAAGTATGTGATAGCATTCTGTCTAAAAAGACAATGTACATACATAGCTTCCTTAAAGAATACTTTAACCACCATCTGAGCCTTTTTGCAACAGCAACATCAAAAATCACTGACCACCATAACAAATACAATAATGGTATGAAAGTTTAAAATACTTTAAATACTGGTGAGAATTACCAAAATGTGACACAGATGCTGTTGGAAAAATAGTGCCAACAGACTTACTTGATGAAGGGTTGTCATAAATATTCAATTTGTAAGAAACACAAATTGAAGAATTCCTGGAGAATTCCATGGACAGAGGAGTTTGGCAGGCTATAGTCCATGGGGTCCCAGAGTCTGAAACAACTGGATAACTAATATTTTCACTTTCACTAGATAGAAGGGGGTTGGGAATGGTCCTGGAGTAATGTACATGCCTAGCAGTTGAGAAAAGCTGATTTTTGAAGAAACATTTTAATTAAAGTAAAACATACTACAGAAAAATTCAGCAATTAAGTGTGATGGATTTTCACACAGCAAACACATTCATGTCTAGTCACTTCCAAGATCAACAAGAAGCCTTCTCCTAATCCTGACCCCTCCCTGAAGGGGCCTCTCATCACAGACTAGTTTTGCCTGGTTTGGGATTCTTCATAAATGGGGTCTATCTTATGAAGTGGTGCCTGGTTTCTTTGGCAACAGTATGTCTGCTGGGCTTCATACCCATTGCTGCTCATAGCAGGCACTTCGTTCTTTCTCACTGCAGTAGGATTTCCCATTGTACAAATAAACCACGATTTATTCATCTATCTTCTCTTGATGGACAGCGTGGTTGTTTACAATTTTTGGTTATTACAAATGAGGCCACCTGGCTTGGAGTGGAGTTGCTCCAGCCTATGATGGCCTGCCAACTGATCCCTCTGCCCTTCCTCCCATCTCTCTCTCTCCACATTCATTTTTTACATTATTGCTACAGAAAATCTTTCTTAAACACAAATTTGATTCTATATTCCTGCTCAGAGTCCTTTGATAGCTCTCCACTGCCCTCTGGTCATTGATGGACCACCATTTAATTACGTTGCAACTCTCCCAGCTCCAAGATATTTCAGTTCTTTGAATATATCATTCTCTTGAGCATCTTTACCCTGCATCCACTGCTCTCCTTCACTGGAAAACATTTCTGATTCCTGCACATCCTTCAAGTTCACTGCAGCCTCCTTCGGGGCATCGTTCCCCAGTCTTTTGGCCCCTGTTCCGATCTGGAGGTGGCTACTCTCCCCTGTGCTTCCAAAGAGCTGTTTTGGTTTTACCACGGCAGCTCTCAAAGTGTTTACCTGCTAACTCCTCTGATTCTCATTCTACCTCCTGAACACTCCAGCACAGTGGCTGACACACACAGGATGCACCGTGCATTTGTTGTGCTAACTGCACAAGAAAGAATTCACAGTTTACCATTAACTGACGGGGAAAAAGCACAGAACTAGTGAGAAAGTGTCAGTGTGAACCCAGAGGTGACAAAATTGGCATTCAAGTATTTTAAGGTCAGTAACACCTTGCATTATTGATTTAAACTCTGGAATAAATGTTAAATCTTATCATTAAAGATGCTACTGTGAATGCTGCACCATATTGTAAAGTTCTTAAATATATCCCAAGTCAATACCTAGAGAAGGAATACTATTATTTTAACCTACAACTTGTGGCTTCCATGTGATCTCAAATAAAACATATATATATTTTGGGGGGCAGGGGTGTGCCACGTGGCTTGCAGGATCTCAATTCCCTCACCATGGATTGAATCTGGTCCATGTAGTCAAAGCCCAGAATCTTAACCACTAGGCCACCAGGGAAATCCCAAGTAAAACATTTCATTTAAATAATTTTAGAAATATTAGTTTTAAAATAATTAGTGAAACAAAATGTGCAAGTAAATCACATTTATGAAAGAATAGATAGAAACATAACTGCAAAAAATGTCTAATGTTCAGAAATGGCAAAAAAAAAATCAATGTAGTATAACATTCTCCTGACACAGCTCTTTCTCAATACCTTATCACTTAAGCAAAGCCTTTCTTCTTTAAAAACAAATTAATCAAAATAGGCCAAATGTCACCAGTCAAGAAGAAACACAAGCACCACCCTACAAACTAAGAGGGTTTTTAAGAAAAAGAATGTAAGGAATCTAATGAAATCAAAACAAAGGAACTGATAAAGGTAAACAGCACAGACTTCTCAAGCCACTTTCAGATTCTGGTTTATGAACTATCTGTCTGAATAACTGAAGATTATGGAGACAAATAAACCCATAGAAGGGCTGTGGTTAATATTCATTTTATAGCCTGGAAATATACAGAATGAATACAACACATGCTCTTTACCCAACTGTTCCTTCAAACACATTATCTGTTTTCTCAGTTAGCAAGTTCTTAAATTTCTATGTTTAACTTCTTTAGGTAGGGAAAAAATAAACAGACCTTTTTACTTATAATATTTCAGGATAGAATTAACATATACCTCATCTCATTTTTAAAACTAGACTCTAAAAATGCCAAAACATCCACAATAACTAGCAATTCATTATCTTAGTGTGATTCTGCCATAAATGAAAAGTTAATTACGTTTTAGGTTATTTGAATTTGTAAGAGCAAAATACTTCTGTAGAGCATCCAACAAAATGGCAAATTTGTACCTCATGCTGAGAAGACAGATCCAACACATCAAAGCATCGGAGAGGAGACATCAAGCTATAAAACTCAGTCATGTATACGCTAATTATCCCTTAAACAGCTTCTCTTTAGAATTACTGTAAAATTTATATTGGGCTGTCCTATGCTTTCCCTTTAAGACTGACCTAGACAATTAGCATTTCAGATCTAGCAATTTCTAGTTTAACACATGTGTATGTGTATGATGGCTTCCCTGGTGGCTCAGTTGGTGAAGAGTCTGCCTGCAGTGCGGGAGATCTGGGATCGATCCCTGGGTTGGGAAGATGCCCTGGAGAAGGAAATGGCAACCCACTCCAGTATTCTTGCCTGGAGAATTCACACATGTGTATACACACATGTATGTATGTGTATATATTTATGTATTTATACATGTATCTATATTATACATATGCACATACATTCACACAAGTGCCCATGTACACATATACATACTCTTTGTTTATAGCTTAACTAGAAGTCAGGATGACACGACTGAGCGACTTCACTTTCACTTTTCACTTTCATGCATTGGAAAAGGAAATGGCAAACCCACTCCAGTGTTCTTGCCTGGAGAATCCCAGGGATGGGTGAGCCTGGTGGGCTGCCGTCTATGGGGTTGCACAGAGTCGGACACTACTGAAGCGACTTAGCAGCAGCAGCAGCAGCAGTCAGGATACCCCCTTCTTCAAAACTATATATCCTGTAAACAGACTGCATGCTCATTAATTAATGAATTACCCAGTAGATAACTGTTCAAATTATATAATCATCCAATGTCAAAGCCAGGAGATTTATGCATTTCTGATTGCCTAAATTTCCACAAATCCATAATATTATTCTGAATTCCCAAAGAAAAGCAACTGTATGACCCTCTAAGGAATAAATTAAACATTGAAATACTCTAAAAGCTGTATATATGAAAACTAATGTAAAAAATCTCATGACTTGTGTTCAATGCGATGGATAACAATATATTCAGGAGATAAGATAGATTATTAAATTTTAGACTATGAAAAAATCATACAGAATAAAACTATGCTAATCATGGTCTAAAAATCGAAATAGAATACACTTCTTAGTTCTATATATTCAGTGCTCAGAAAACAATAAAAAGTCAAAGCCCAATAAAGAGTCAGCAGTTACCTCATTAATGAAAGGGGAATCAAGGATTGGTTCAAGTCCTAAGGAGTTTACTCTCAGATGGCCGGGGTGGGGTCGGGGGAGGGGGGTGGGGACGGGACTAAGGATATTTCTGCACTATAACACAGGACAGATGTTTTCACTGTCAAGAGGTGTCTACAGCATTAGTAGGTGCTGAAGCACTAGTAGAAGTCTAAATTTGGACTCCTTTTGAAAATTTTACCACTGTTCACAATTTACCTAATAGTGGCAAAATGATTAAGAGAATGAAGCTGCTAATTTTTTTTTTTTTTGATTCAAATCCAAGCATTTGTGCTTAGCTACTGAACCATAAATCTTACATTATGGAGAGAAACAATGTGCTAAATTCCTTTTTAAAAAGTAAGAATACTATTCATAAGTGGGGTTATTTTGATAGAAAAAAGAAGTAACGTCTTTAAGTATTCCATCTACTTGTACAGACCCTAAGCTGGAGAGCTTTCCTTTCTGTCATTTCCCCTTTGCTTTCGTATGACCACATGTTTTTTGTACCAATCACTTAGGAAAGAAGTGAGCTCTCTCTTCATTGTTTTAGAGCTTTGCTTGTCTATTTAGCATTCCTTTTTGAGTCTCAAGATGTATGGAACATGGAGTATTACTCAGCCATTAAAAAGAATACATTAGAATCAGTTCTAATGAGGTGGATGAAACTGGAGCTGATTATGCAGAGTGAAGTAAGCCAGAAAGAAAAACACCAATACAGTATACTAACATATATATATGGAATTTAGAAAGATGGTAACGATAACCCTGGATGTGAGACAGCAAAAGAGACACAGATGTATAGAACAGACTTTTGGACTCTGTGGGAGAGGGAGAGGGTGGGATGATTTGGGAGAATGGCATTGAAACATGTATAATATCATGTAAGAAACGAATCGCCAGTCTAGGTTTGATGCAGGATACAGGATGCTTGGGGCTGGTGCACTGGGATGACCCAGAGAGATGGTATGGGGAGGGAGGTGAGAGGGGGGTTAAAAAAAAAAGATGTATGGAACAATAAATGTCATTTAATGCTGGAAAAAAAGTAAGAATACTAATATGTTTAAAGTTGTTATTCAAAATTAACTAAAAACACAAAACCAATGTGACTATTACTAAAAACGAAACAAAAAGGCTACTGTTGAAATGAATCCAACACAAATTTGTGGAGCAAATAATCAAAGTCAAGGAATAAAATAATTTAAAATATACAGTGTGATTCCCATGCTCTTTGTTAATCATGGTACCATCGGGATCAGACATTCAGCAACACGTGATTATATAGAACAGACACCAATAACAAACATTCTTTTTCTTTTTATAGTTGCTCATTAAATCTAGGCAAATTAGTTGATTTCTCTAAATTAAGCCAGTAGTTATAATTTTTTCCCAGGTGGTTTAGTGGTAAAGAATCCACCTGCCAATGCAGGAGATGCAGGAGGCACGGATTCAATCCCTGGGTCAGGAAGATCTCCTGAAGGAAAGAAGGGAAACGGCAACCCACTCCAGTATTCTTGCCTGGAAAATCCCATGGACAGAGGAGCCTGGTGGGCCACAGTCTGTAGGGGTGCAAACAGACACGACTGAGCACGTACAATTTTTATCTAAATAAATCCACTCAAGAACTAAACAGCAAGTAAAAGCAAAAGGCACCCTTTCAACTCTCAGGTCACAGGAAGACTCCTCTGAAGGTAACAGGCCAAGAGCACTGACATGAAATCATACTATTAGAAAAATCCGGAGCAGATGACATGGAAATCATTAATTACTACTGCTGTTTACAGACCATGATGTTTTACATGACTGACCACAGTGTGGGAATCATTAAACCTCAAGATAATACTTTTTTCACCCTGAAAGATTCAAATAGTGTTGATAAGTGTTAGATCATTTATAAAGTTAGGCAAGGCAGTTATCACAATGATTTTATTAACACCCCTTCCTACCACCAAAAACAAAACAAAACACACCAAAACAGCGGGTTAACTAAACTGCTCAAGAGTTAAGTTAATAAGAACTCAGGTTTCCAATCTTCAGTTCTCTAACTGCCAGCCCTAATAGAATGTACCATAAAACTCACCATTCAGACCCCTATCACCTCCCTCAATTTATCACAAGGGAACTATCAGCAGACGAATCAAAAGGCCACTGTACATCTGCGTACAAAACCAAGCGACGGAGATTGACCTGTCTACTTAGCAAAGCTAGTTCTTCTGGAAAATGCTGTGAAAGTCCCCTTCCTGACCTCTGGAGCCTGATCCTGAGCAGTAGGCTCAATTTCACTGGCGGAGGAGCCTCACAGGTAACCCACAGCCTTGGATCCTGTTTCCAGCTCAGTCACGAGGAAATCCTAAGATGTTCCTCCCAGTCCTGTGATTCCAATACCTCAAACTGCAAGTGCCATTAACATAGTTTTTAAAAGAAAAGAACTCTAAACACACTTGAAGAATATAAATATTTTCTATGAAAAAAAGGTAGTTCTACAATCATATAGGAAGAATGAACATCTGTTACTGTTCCACAAATCTCCAAGTGGAAAAAACTGAGAGACCCGAGTGACAGGAAAGGGTTGTCTCTGAAAACAAAGGAGTAATTTATCAGGCCAATAAATTCATTGTGAAGACATTAAAGTCAAATTAAATAAAACCGACAAGAGACAAAGCAACGTCCCACTTTTGCGTGCTGGGAGCTGAGGCTTCACTGAGCACTAATTATATCTGCTTGGAAATGAAGCAAATTAAATATGTTCCCTTTTAAATGGGCTTAAGAAAAAAAAACCAAAACTTTTGAAGAAGAAAGCATTTTGAATTATTTTCCCAAATTAATTTTGGGAATTAAAGAGTAGGTTATACAAGTAATTTCTTTTTTTTCCAACATGCCGTGGGTAACAATGATGAAAGTGTATGCTGAAGACATATTTAAAAACCAAATATCTAGTTCTATAGTTTTGGGCTCTCCAACATGCCTCAGAAGCTGGAGTTCTAAACACAAAGTATAAAAAAACACATAAGTAATTACGCAGGGTCTGGGGTGCTCAAAATCAATGGAGAATGTAAATGCTTTCAGGAAACTGTCAAAACCACATATTTTAGCTTATTTATCTTTGTGGTCTTCATTGCTTTTTAAAAAATGGTCTCTTTCCAAAAGGGCTTAGGAAGCTCTCCTTTGAGACTTTGATCCTGAAACAACACTTCACTCTAAAAGTAAATCAGTAGAGAAGACATTATTCAGAGAGCAAACTTTTATTATGTGGCATGAGTTCATCTCAAGCACATATATAATACTATGTATGGCTTGTTTACAGACAATCACAGGCTTGGTATGTTAAGTGACAGTGGAGACATGTAGGGTAGAAAAACAACATCCCAAAGAGAAAGTGAGATCCTAAGTATACACACATCACAGGCACTCAAGGTCAGGTCAAGAATGGAGCTGGCCTTGGCTTAATTTACACTGAGGTTGGCTGGGCCATTACTTTCCTTTAGTCTCTGACTCTTAGGAAAGTGGTGGCCTTTAGAGGTAGCTTTCTGGACACAGCCACTCTTCTGAAGCTCTTTCCCTGTGTCCAGCTTCCATCTCTCAATCTGTGTTCATGAACATGTCCGTGCACACCTCCCCCCTGCCTCCCACCCCCGCCAACCACAAGTTGTGAGAAGCCCACTGAGGTAGTCATGGAGGTCCACCGGCCATGCAAATGCTGTCGATGCCATGAAACAGATTCGCTTTTGAAAATAATTACCTACATTTACTGTGCTAAACACATCTCAATGCTAACCTGACTGCTGGCTGTCTAATAAAAAAATAAGACATTCATTAATCTTTGCTAAATAACTTTCTATTTATTCCCCAGTTGTAATTTTCCACTTCAGAAAAGAGAAGTCCTTGTCAAAAGGTTTGAGATGAATCTATACAGTGAGTCAGATTTCCCCAACATGCACTGCAATCATAGAGGTATGATTTACAAAGAATATTCAGATGGTTTCTATCAACAATGAACTAAAAATTCATTAAGCCAGTTGTTTCTAACTCTTGTCGAAATGTGGGTACAGAAACAAGAAGGAAGAAATATCATGGAAATCACAGAGACCTTGGAAGATACCTGACATAACCCAACAAATGTAGATAAACAAATCCACACCAACTTTCTGAACATTCTGGTCTTCTCCATATTAAATTGAGAGGCTGAAATGGTTTCTCACCTTTGTTTGCTTTCTATTTTTCCTTGCTGCCAATTAAAAGAAGAGAACTTAACAAACTCTGAGAAAAACAGGGGCTTCCCTGGTGGCTCAACAGTGCTAGGCTGCTGTTTTTCATTATCTCCTAACTAGTCTGTTTTAATATGCTCTACTCCAGAGTGATATTCAGAACTCATTGAAACATACATGCTACATCACCAGGCACAATTGCTTCTCCACCTTTTGTTTTAGGGCAGTCTCCCACCTACCTTGGGCTTCCCAGGTGGCTCTGTGGTAAAGAATCCACCTGCTGAGTCAGGGCCGCAGTTTGATCCCTGGGTCGGGAAGATCCCTTGGAGAAGGAAGTGGCTACTCACTCCGGTATTCTTGCCTTGGAAATCTCATGGACAGAGGAGCCTGGTGGGCTACAGTCCAAGGGGTCACAAAGAGTGAGACCCACTGAGTACGCATGCACGCCCATCTCCTTTACTATGGTAGTTCTTTAGCAGCAATTACACACATTTAAAAGGATGTGGACCTCTTGCACTTGAAAGAACCTGGAGATCATCTGGGTCAGGGTTTCTCTGTTTTCCAGCTATGACACCACAAGGACAGGATACTCAGCTTCCACGAATACAGTGGCCAAGGGGTGAGCAGGGGGATAGGAGATGTGTCCACAGCGGCAGGAAGGAATAGCCCCATGCTTACCTAGGATTTTCATCACACTTACTACTTCAAAAAAATAAAACTTTTGAGTGGGAATGATCAAACAATCTTCTTAGAAGATTACTCATGATTTTTTCTGATAGGCTAAGTAACTCCAGGTCCTCCAGCATTTACTGTCTGCACTTCAAATTCAGAAAACTTTGCAAAACTTCCTGCGACTTTATTAAAAAGCAGAAGGGAAGGGGAGGTGAAGTCAAATAAGGGTGAGACATGGTCTAAATACAGCAGATTATTTATTACATCTTTTCTATGTAATATACCCATTAAAATTTGATACTGGATTAAGAACTGTTTTAAAAGTCCATCTAACTAAAAACCATACAGTAGATTCACCAAGAAGCTACAGAGTTGTTCTAATTGGTTTGTTGTAGACTGTTCTTATCTTTTCAGGTACCTTCTCTGTATTGAAGCAGTTTGGTTTTAATTTCTATGTGCATTAGTCTCTATGAACTTCATCCTATTTTTGAGATTAATGAAGATACCTCTAGCATTTCCCAATAAACTTTAATGGGCATTTTCCCAAGTGTTCAATACCATTGATAAAAATTATTAACTCCCAGAGGTAAGGTTAATGAACTTCTCTAGGCTGTACCAAAGCAATGACCCTTCTTGCTGGGCATGACTGTCTGCCAGTTTTACTCTTGCTTAATAAGTTGTATGGTTTAATGACAGTCCACTCCTGTTTTCACAGTTGGCTAAGAATAAATCACCTGGGTTGAAAGAGAGCTTTTCTCATACATTTAACATTTCTTTAACAATGACAAAAACAGAAACGTTCATTGAAGGGGGAAAAAATAGAAAATACTGAAAAGATGAATATATAAAGCCATCTGTGCCTCATTCCTCTACTCATAAGTGTTCAAACTCAGCTTAACTAGCACACACTAGACTCCCCCGGTGGTCCAGTGGTTAAGACCATGTGCATACTACCCTGTGTTTGATCCCTGGTCAGGTAACTAAGACCCTGCGGCTGTGCAGTGCAGCCAAATAAAAAAAAAGCAGATACCATGACAACCTCTTCGTTTTTTAGCTTTTTCTCAGAAAAAAATGTATCCAAAAGCAACCTAGTTCATTTCCTCATTGATTCCTTCATTCATTCACTCTTAATATATATCTAGGCCTCTTATGCTCAAATCCATGAATGTTCCTCACTGACGTTTAGGATAAAGTCCACGTTCCTACCAATGCCATGTCACTCCAGCCCCTTCCTCAACTACACTTTCCCTTTCTGAGGCAACCAAATCTCCGTGTCTCACCATGTATAATATTCTCTGCTTGGAACATATTCTTCCTTCCTATCTACCTCACCAGGTGAGCCCCAGGTGCCTTCTGGTCCTGCTTAATGAGGTGGTGGTAGGAAGGAGGCACCAGCAGATGCCAAGAGCTTCCTCTATGCCAGGACACTTGTGAACTCAGAAGCACGAAGGCAATGCTATTATCCTGCTCATTTTACAAGTAAGAATGTAGAGGCTTTGAAGGTTAATTCAGTTCAGTTCAGTCACTCAGTCATGTCCGACTCTTTGCAACCCCATGAACCGCAGCACGCCAGGACTCCCTGTCCATCACCAACTCCCGGACTTCACCCAAACCCATGTCCATTGAGTTGGTGATGCCATCCAACCATCTCATCCTCTGTCGTCCCCTTCTCTTCCTGTCCTCAATCTTTCCCAGCATAAGGGTCTTTTCAAATGAGTCAGCTCTTCACATCAGGTGGCCAAAGGACTGGAGTTTCAGCTTCAACTACAGTCCTTCCAATGAACACCCAGGACTGATCTCCTTTAGGATGGACTGGTTGGATCTCCTTGCAGTCCAAGGGACTCTCAAGAATCTTCTCCAACACCAAAGTTCAAAAGCATCATCAATTCTTCGGTGCTCAGCTTTCTTTATAGTCCAACTCTCACATCCATACATGACCACTGGAAAAACCATAGCCTTGACTAGACAGACCTTTGTTGGCAAAGTAATGTCTCTGCTTTTTAATACGCTGTATAGCTTGGTCATAACTTTTCTTCTAAGAGTAAGCGTCTTTTAATTTCACGGCTGCAATCACCATCTGCAGCGATTTTGGAGACCCTCAAAATAAAGTCAGCCACTGTTTCCACTGTTTCATGGGACTGCATGCCATGATCTTAGTTTTCTGACTGTTGAGCTTTAAGCCAACTTTTTCACTCTCCTCTCTCACTTTCATCAAGAGGCCCTTTAGTTCTTCTTCACTTTCTGCCATAAGCGTGGTGTTATCTGCATATCTGAGGTTATTGATATTTCTCCCGGCAATCTTGATTCCAGCTTGTGCTTCTTCCAGCCCAGCGTTTCTCATGATGTACTCTGCATAGAAGTTAAATAAGCAGCATGACATACTTCTTTTCCTATTTGGAACCAGTCTGTTGTTCCATGTCCAGTTCTAACTGTTGCTTCCTGACCTGCATAAAGGTTTCTCAAGAGGCAGGTCAGGTGGCCTGGTATTCCCATCTGTTGAAGAATTGTCCACAGTTTATTGTGATCCACATAGTCAAAGGCTTTGGCATAGTCAATAAAGCAGAAATAGATGTTTTTCTGGAACTCTCTTGCTTTTTCCATGATCCAGCAGATGTTGGCAATTTGATCTCTGGTTCCTCTGCCTTTTCTAAAACCAGCTTGAACATCTGGAAGTTCACGCTTCACGTATTGCTGAAGCCTGGCTTGGAGAATTTTGAGCATTACTTTACTAGCATGTGAGATGAGTGCAATTGTGCGGTCGTTTGAGCGTTCTTTGGCATTGCCTTTCTTTGGCGTTGGAATGAAAACTGACCTTTTTCAGTCCTGTGGCCACTGCTGAGGTTTCCAAATTTGCTGACATATTGAGTGAAGCACTTTCACAGCATCATCTTTCAGGATTTGAAATAGCTCCACTGGAATTCCATCACCTCCACTAGCTTTGCTTCCTAAGGCTCACTTAACTTTACATTCCAGGATGTCTGGCTCTAGATGAGTGATCATACCATCATGGTTAACTGGGTCGTGAAGATCTTTTTTGTACAGTTCTTCTGTGTATTCTTGCCACCTTTTCTTAATATCTTCTGCTTCTGTCAGGTCCAGACCATTTCTGTCTTTTATTGAGCCCATTTTGCATGAAATATTCCCTTGGTATCTCTAATTTTCTTGAAGAGATCTCTAGTCTTTCTCATTCTATTGTTTTCCTCTGTTTCTTTCCATTGATCACTGAAGAAGGCTTTCTTATATCTCCTTGCTATTCTTTAGAACTCTGCATTCCAAAAGGTTAATTAACTTGATACAATACAGCTAGTACTTGGAGCTGAGACAGGAACTGAGTATGACTCTAGTCCTTGAGGTTAATCTTTACCTGGAGGGTTGCAAACACCTCATGGGCCAGGCAGGTTTGCATATTAAAGGCAAAGAAACAGTTTTCACCTCCACAAAAAAATATGCTTAAACAAAAACAATACTTCCGTTCAGTTCAGTTCAGTCGCTCAGTCGTGTCCGACTCTTTGTGACCCCATGAATGGCAGCACACCAGGCCTCCCTGTCCATCACCAACTCCCGGAGTTCACTCATACTCACATCCGTCGAGTCAGTGATGCCATCCAGCCATCTCATCCTCGGTCGTCCCCTTCTCCTCCTGCCCCCAATCCCTCCCAGCATCAGAGTCTTTTCCAATGAGTCAACTCTTCGCATGAGGTGGCCAAAGAACTGGAGTTTCAGCTTTAGCATTATTCCCTCCAAAGAAATCCCAGGGCTGATCTCCTTCAGAATGGACTGGTTGGATCTTGCAGTCCAAGGGCTCTCAAGAGTCTTCTCCAACACCACAGTTCAAAAGCATCAATTCTTCGGCGCTCAGCCTTCTTCACAGTCCAGCTCTCACATCCATACATGACCACAAGAAAAACCATCGCCTTGACTAGACGGACCTTAGTCGGCAAAGTAATGTCTCTGCTTTTGAATATGCTATCTAGGTTGGTCGTAATCTTAATGACTCTTTAAGTTTATTTCTGTAAGAATGGGAATATTCACTTTCATATTATATCTATCGTAAGAAAACCAATAACCCTTCACGTTATTCATTTTCCCTCTAAAATAAGGATCTGGATAATGTGATTTTTCTAGAGAAACCATTTCTATTCTGGAAAATTTTAATATGCTTTAGGATGAAAGAGTGAGATAATAACTTACTAAAAGCACACCTTAGGAACATAGTGGAAAAAATATGGGAAAGCTCACTATTCTTGTTGTTTTATGTTGTAAAACCAAAAAATGATATAAATAATTTGTGGTTTTTCTGTTGCAACCCTAAAGATCACAAGTTTTACTTAGAGCTTCAGTATTTATGTAAGTAGATACCAAATGCTTTTGATCAAAGGAGTTCCAATAGGTTCTGTAGCCGCCTGGGAACTGAGCCACACAGTTTTAGTAAGAATTTGATCTCCAACTGATCCTGTCTGTCTCATTATGGAATATTTGGGGTTGAACTGAACTCTTCAGCAACGTTTAACCTGTTCTTATTTTTACCTTAAAGAAAAAGTCACGTTTCAAGGGTGGCTGAAGCATCGGATACATTTAGTTCCTAACACATCTGCTTTAAAATAAGATCACACACAAAAATCGCTCTCTGTAGGACATCTGTGGGTAAGAAGCTCTTTTGACTGACTAGGTTTAATATTTTAGTTTTGGTAGTAAAAGATTTCAGATGTTTACCCTAACAGCTTTTGTAGACACATGGGATTAATGTAGGCATATAATCCCTGGGTTTGGAATACAGCCAAAGTGTGTGCATATGCCATTTAATTATGTGGACAATCTTGGCATTTCAAACATCATCAGAATTTCTCAGCTGATATTCCTATTACTAATCTTGTTTTCAATAATCAAAGAGTGATAAAGAAACTGGCCTTGCACATACTAATGAAATCTATGTAGCCCCTTTTAATAGATTTGGAGATTCCTATGGATTAAAAATTCATGTGTTTTATCAATTAAAAACACAGGTAAATATAAAAACTGCCAGAAAATATTTTCAAAATTCTTTGCTTCATACCAGTGCAGCAATTTCCAAATTCTTTTTTGTTAATCATTCTTCTTTCTAAAAATTCATCTATCCCAAGGGAACCTTTGACTAAGCCCTGATGATTTCCCATGAGTTCTCGAACTTGACTTTGGGATATGCTTCTCTGTACAAACAGTGCCAGAAGTTTGTTTTGAATAAACATTCCAAAGTTCCTTACCTAGATGATTTTGAACAACCTGCTGTGAATCTAAATGCATACAGACACAGTAGAATTGTTACATATTAATGACTCAAATTTCTCCCACTTCCTTTTAGGAAAAATGCAGCAACAACAAGCAAAATATTCCCACACGTTTTTCCAAAAGACATTTAGAAGTTTTATATGTGAAAATAAATTAGTAAATCATCACCCAAAAAATGGATGAAGTGAGCTAAAAGAAAGTGCTACAAACTATCTGAGAGGAAAGATATTTTCAGTGAAGCAAGCTCAGTGGAAAAATTCCTAATCCTAAAGTTTTCCAGATATAAAATTTTCAAGTTTCCCAAGGCCATAATTTAGTTACTTGCTCTCCTGGGATACGGGAAGTTTCCTTATGTGCTGTAGGCTGCTGTATCATGCATATAAATTTAAATTAAACACACACAAATATATACTGCATTAAAATAGCATATGATGATGAGAAACAAGATATTTTGGTACATTTATCTGGAACATAATTATAAGTAAAGTACAGGTCATATCAAACCATTAAAGCATTTTTTCATATTTGTTGAATATCTTTAAATGAGAAATATTTTTAATAATGATGAGGACAGCTGTAATTTTACATGTAAATTTTTACTGAAATCTCTATTAAACCCTCTTCTCTCAAGCTCTCCTACCCCAACTCTGATTATCCAGACTTAAAAAGCACCTTTAGAATCAGACATTTGTTTTCCAATTCTTTGTTTTGAGATTTCTCAATTGATTGACATTTTCACTGCCAATAGTTCAAAACTTTTATTATCTCAGGCATTCATAACTTTATAACTGCTATGCCTTTCTGCTGTCCTGGCCCACTGCTACCAAACTGTACCCTTCCCTCAGCCTGGCTCAAATCTGGTCTGTATCTCTGTTAAGCTTCCCTTGTAGCTCATTGGTAAAGAACCTGCCTGCCAATACAGGAGACAAGGGTTTGATTCCTGAGTCGGGAAGATCCCCTGGAGAAGGAAATGGTTGCCAACTCCAGTATTCTTGCCCGGATAATCCCATGGACAGAGGAGCCTGGTGGGCTACAGCCCATAGGGTCACAAAGAGTCAGACACAACTTAGCACACACGCACACGTCTACGAAGCGCAATGACAGAGGCTTAAGAAAAGGTGGGTAGTCCAGCTCAAGAACTCTATATTAACTTCACAGCATCTTGATGAGGAAGCATGGATCCCAAGTGTAACACAGAGCCAAAGCATACTCTGAAAGCTTGAGTAAGGGATACAACTGAAAAGAAAAAACCTAACCAAATCTAGCACCCTGTAGTATTGACATTTTAAAGGTTTAGCAGTTGGTAAAACCAAAGTAACCCAGAAATCTGGCACAATGAAACTCCCCAAACCTACCGCTGAGGTAGGGAGATTATAATGTTGGCAAAATAGTATGAAAGCGATCCTGCCATTGTCAAATGCTTCATTTACGGAGTGGCAAAATATCATAAACTTCCAAACACCTCAAAATATAGAAGGAAAAAATTCTGCAAGTAAATCCGCTGTTTGGGAAAAGCCTACTGCACTGTTTTGTCAGGCATTATATCACTGTAAAGACGCTGAAAGCAGCAGCAGCCAAGCTGGTCAGAAGTCAGATACTTATACTGCTTCAACTTGCTATCTCTATGATCATATTGGAAGGGATTATTAGTAAGCTATGTATGGCCTGCTGCTTGTTTCTGTAAATAAAGTTTTTTTGAAACAGAGTCACGTTCATTAATTTACCTACTACCGTCTATGGCTGCCATGTGCTCCAGTGTGGGAACTGAGTGGTTCTACCACATGGCCAGGAAAGCCTAAAATATTTACTGCCTGGCCCTCTACAGAAACAGTTTGTAGACCTCTGACTAGATGATAAAAAGGAAGATAAATAAGTTTGATGATGTGAAGTGTAGCTGTAAGAGGTGTGGTAGCAAATAAACTACTTTCCCCCCCTCTTTATATTTACATTATTATTTTCTATTAATGTTTCAACAGTCAATATTTTTGATAAGGATACGAAACAATAGTGATTAAAATATTATCATGCTTCATTTTAAAATTCTGTAAATATAGTAACTGGATGTATGTTTCTAAATATGCTATAGTATATTTATTTGTACTTTACAGATCATCTACATGGTACTGATACTCTGTAAAACATATTTACAGATATTGAGTAATTAGTACATTCTTTCTGTAATAGCTACACAGTCTCTATATTGCTTTATTACTATATGACATTGAGTCCTGTTTCTCTAGAAACTAATATATTAAAATAGTGTATCATATGTATCTGAGAGATTAAGATGTCTTAGATTATCAATAAAACTGAAAGTGAACATTGCTCAGTTGTGTTAACTCTTCGCAACCTCATGGACTATACAGTCCATGGAATTTTCCAGGCCAGAATTGAGTGCGTAGCCTTTCCCTTCTCCAGGGATCTTCCCAACCCCTGGATTGAACCCAGGTCTCTTGCACTCTGGGCGGATTCTTTACCAGCTGAGCCACCAGGGAAGCCCAAGAATACTGGAGTGGGTAGCCTATCCCTTCTACAGTGGATCTTCCCAACTCAGGAATCGAACCAGGGTCTCCTGCATTGTGGGTGGATTCTTTACCAACTGAGCTATCACGGAAGCCCAGATTATCAACAAAATAGTGGTTAATGGTTCAAGAAATGTAGTAATTAAGCACAGTCTGGCCTTTGACTTAATTGCTTTCTTTGCACCATAGTTTTGATATTTTACGATACACAATTGACCTTGAAAACCAGTTGTTGGTATACTATATGTTAAAAAAACTTTTTTTTGAGTCTTAACTGTTTTAGATGTTACTTTGAAGTTGCTTATCTATAAAAATCTAATTCTGGGAAAAAACCAGAAATTCAAAGATACCTACTTGATTTACAAAAGAGGTTAAATATTATCCACTAGAATACACTTTTCTACTATATTTAGAGTAACATGGGAATTACTGTATCATACCAAGTGTTAGTTGCTCAGTTGGGTCTAACTTTTTGCCAGGATCCTCTGTCCATGGAATTCTCCAGGCAAGATTACTGGAGTGGGTTGCCATTTCCTCTTCCAGGGGATCTTCCTGACCCAGGAATCAAACCCAGGTCTCCCACATTGCAGTCAGATTCTTTACTGTCTGAGCCACCAGGGAAGCCCCAAACACCTCGGCAAAAATGCCTGTGGGGTGAGTAACAGTTCTGCTGAACGTAACAGGCTGATAATTCTGTGTGTGATAGACAAAAATTCAATACTGGATTATAAAATCCATCTTCTCTAGACAAGAGGCTTTAAAAAGTCATCCTACAGAGCCTCGCCTCACAGAAAGTTCTTTCAAAGCAGGCATAATTATGTGGAATGGATTCACTTCTGCTCCTTAAAATCCCACTACTCAGGATTATAAGGCATGAGGAACAATGTAGGTCTAAATTCTGAAAACCATGACTCCTGAACAAAACTGCCTTTTATTTTCTTGTGAATGTAAAGCATTCTTTTGATCATGGGGAAAAACTACCAAGAATTATTTTATCATTAACTGTAACTATATTGATCACTATAACATTTATCAACTGCTTATTAAAAAACGAATTAAAATCAGTTTTGAGAAAATTTAGGGATATAATAGTACAATCTGTACTCTAAGAGAAAGATACCTTTATCTCTTTTGCCACATTTTTACTTTAAAAAATTTTTTATATTTTTTAGTAACATGCCTTTGTTGCCCTAAATCCTCCCCCTCTTTTTTCCTTTTTTAAACAAAGTGAGGCAAAATAACCAAACCAATGAAAACCACCTGAAAACAAAACTGACATTCTGGTTGCCATTTACTGATGGACTAAACAAGTTAAGGATAAGTATCTCTGAGGAAGCAACCCAATTAAACATTGGATAGAAAGTTGATTCAAAGATAAATAAAGCTAGGAGTATAAATCATACAGCATAATTTCAGGTGGATAGTTTCTTTAACCATTAGGTAAAACTGTTTTTCTATTAGAATGATCACTAACAATTAAGAACTTAAAACGAACAGAAAAGTTTTAGGTTTTAATTACATAAGAGATTATCAAGAAGACAGTCTTGTTAGGAAACATTCCGTTAAGGAAGTATTTTGGATCTTGAATTAAGGCCAAGCATGAATAAAGAACATAGCTGATGAGTAACATAAGAGGCAGCATTTAAACATGGTGGCAAAGACACTGGTTTACTTGGAATGAGTACATGGGACATTGCACACACACATACACACACAAAGACAAAACATGAACACATGCACACAATTTCAGCAGAAATGATTTACCTCAAGAGATTCCTCTGTATCTCTTGAATTGGGGCTTATTGCTTCAGCCACCAGATGTCACCCTTCCCCAGAGAGATTTAAAAAAACAAAGAGAAGAAAGCACTTGTGTATTTGTTATAAGGATACAATTTTTAAAAATACATGTTTGCAACATTCTTCTCTCCCTAGCCAAACCATATGAGGATGGACTCCCCTGCCCCCTGCCACCACCTTGCTCCTTAATGCAGAAACGCAGGTACTGGCCAACAGAAGTGAAAACAGCCTGAGGCTGACATGATAAACAGAGCTAAGCAGTGACGGATGGACACTGGGACACAGTTTCTTGGCATACGATTTGTTGGATGGCTACCATGCTAGTGAGGGAGAATGGAGAGAACTGGATGAGAGAGACTTCAAGACTTTCTATTCTGTATTATAAAAAGAACCCACTCCTGGGCATTTTCAACTAAAGGCTGCCGTAAAGATTTATATTGCTTTTTAAATCTAGTTTTGCATGTCAAAGCCACATTTTATCTACCAAATCTAGCTTTCAGGAAAAAGGAAATTAGCCAGGGCTCCTTCAGGGTCTATATATATATACATATATATTTACAAACAAACTGGAGAGAAAAAGACCCTGACTTCATCACAGTGTCTTGCACTAAACACGTGGTAGGTAAACACTTTCCCGCTCACCACACCTCATATATAATACAAGAAAGGAGGTGATGATCAAAAGTTTCAATCTTTTTTTTTCAATCCCATTAGGTAAGTGAGAGCCCTATTTTCTCTATTTGCTATCACTCTACTACAGCTGCAAGGGGTGAAGTTGCTCAGTCGTGTCCGACTCTTTGCGACCCCATGGACTGCAGCCTACCAGGCTCCTCTGTCCATGGGATTTTCCAGGCAATAGTACTGGAGTGGATTGCCATTTCCTGCTCCAGGGGATCTTCCCGACCCAGGGTTCGAACCCAGGTCTCCTGCATTATAGACAGATGCTTTACCATCTGAGCCACCAGGGAAGTCCAAGGAGACTACAAGGAGAAGTAAAATTCAAGGGTTAGAATAGGTTAATAATTCCATGTGTGTGGATTATACAAGCCAAAAAACAATTCAGCAGAGACCCTTATGATTACCCAAGGCTTCAGAAATTTCCAAAACACAAATTTTCTTATTCCATGTAAAATTAAAGGAAATTCCAAAGAAAAGGGTCTTTTGTAGCCCAGAAATTTTTAGCAATTTGTGAAATACTTGTTTAGAAAACATTTTTTTGTATTCCAACATATTGATAGATAAGGCTATTGCAAATTGTTGTATCTTTTGGAAAGATTCTAGATACATTATATCTTTTAGACACTTTCTTTCTCAACTACAAAGGCAATATATGTTCATTATAGAAAATTCTAAAAACCGAAGGAAGGCTCCAGATAATAAAATCTCCTATAATCCCACAGAATATGGGAAAAGAGAATGAAGTTATGACTGAAACATATTTTCAAATATGCACAATATTAAATTTATACATGGTTCAAGTTTTTACAATTATAATTCATTTCCATTCATCTCACAGAATTCATTATAACTTGTCCTCCATTTACCAATGAAATATTCCCAACAAGTTTCCCAAGAATCTCATGCTTGGTGGCCCATATCTTCATACTCAAGTTACTCTTGTATCTTCTTTGGTGCTTCTACAGCATTGATGCTGCTGACCATTCTTTTGTAAACACTCTTTCCTGATTTTTTATATCCTACTTTTCATAGCTTCTTCTATCCATCTGGTCATTCTCCACTAGTCATCACTGTGGGCTGTTCTTTTTCAGGCTGCTGTCAACTAGTGAATTTCTGGCTCTGTCTTCTATGCCACTCATTTATACCCTCTCCTTGAGTGACCAAAGTCATTGTCATGGTATCGATGACTAGCTACATATTGACAGGCCAAACACACAATAGATGCTTAATATGTTTAATTTTATTAATGACTTAACAACTTGCAAACCCAGTCTCCAGGAAGTTCTCAGCTCCAAGGCCAGAGCTTCATAGCAGAAGTCTCTTACTACTATAATTGAGAATGGTAATTGGCTGGTTAATTGTAAATGTGGGTTAGGCAGTAAATAATAAAACATGACAAGTATTTTACATATTTGACATTAATCAAATACATGTCCAAACATCTGCCAATATTTTTAGAGTCAGTGTCATGAGATAATGATAATGGGTAAAATTCCCCAGGAAGACACAACAATTATAAATATACATGCACTCAAAATCATAATATCTAAATATATGAAGCAAACACTGACAGAACTGAAGGGAAACACAGACAGCAATACAATAATAGGGAACAGCCATACCTCACTTTAAACAATGGATGGATCATTCAGAACAGATTAGGAAACAAAGGATTTGGACAACACCATAGACCAAATGGACCTAAAGACATATAGACACACAGAACATTCCACCCAACAACAGTAGAATATATATTCCTCTCAAGTGTACATAAGACACTCTCCAGGATAGATCAAATATTGAATAACCAAAAAATTTTATCAAATTTAAGGTTGAAATCATAACATGTATCTTTTCTAACCACAATGTAATGAAATTAGAGATCAAAGGTAGAAGCAAAACAGGAAAATCCAGAAATATGCAGAAGTTAAACGGAATGTGCTTGAACAATCAGTGGGTCAAAAAGTAAAAGAGAAATTAGAAAATATCTTGAGACAAAATAGAAAACACAATAAATCACAATTTATGGACCAACAAACTCAGTACTAAGGGGATTATTTACAGCAATAAACATCTATATTACAAGAAAAAAAACCCTCAAATAAACAACCTAACTCTATGGGTTAAGGAACCAGAAAAAGAAAAGTAAACTATGTGCAAATTTAGCAGGAGGGAACTAATAAATATGACAGCAGAAATTTTTAAAAACTGAATTAATGCTACTCCTTCTCAAAGTCTTCTTCTCAGACTCCTTAAAAACTGAAGAGGAGGGAACATATCCAAACTTATTTTGAGGCCAGAATTACTCTGATACCAAAGCCAGACAAGCATAGTATAAGAAAATTATAGGTCAATATCCTGAAGAATATCGATGCAAAAATCCTAAATAATACACAGGCAATCCAAATTAAAAAACACATTAAAAGGATCATATACTATGACCAAGTGCAATCTACCCCTGGGATACAAGGATGATTCAAAATACAAAAACCAATTAATATGACATCCCACATATCCGAGTGAAGGATAAAATCACATGATCTCATCAATGTAAAAAAGCATCTGACAAAATTCAATGCCTTTTCATAATAAATACTCTCAACAGACTAGTACAGAAAATTAACTCAACTTATAAAGGCCACATATGAAAAGCCACCATCTATCATCATCCTCAAAACTGAAAAGTTGAAAGCTTTTGTTCTAAGATTGAAAATAAGGCAAGAATTCTCACTCCTGCCACTTCTATTCAACATAGTACTGGAATTCCTAGCCAGAGCAATTAGGCAAGAAAAAGAAATAAAGGTCTCCAAATAACGAAGAAAGAAGTAAAATTATCTGTTTGCAGATGTTACTATCTTATATGTAGAAAACAAGCATCCACACACAAAAAATGTTGCAACTAACGAATTCAGTGAAGCAGGATACAAAACCAACACACAAAAATCAGATATCTATACACTAATGACAAAACAGCCATTAAAAGAAATTAAGAAAACAATCCCATTTACAATTGCATTAAAGAATGAAATACTTAGGAATTAAGTTAACCAAGCAGGTGGAAGACTTGTAGACTGAAAGCAAGACTTGGATGAAAGAAACTACAGAGTACACAAATGGAAGAGACACTCCACGCTCAGGTACAGATGGTTTAGTACTGTTAAAACGTCCAATCTATCAGAAGTAATCTATAGGTTCAATGCAATCCCTATCAAAATCTCAATGACATGTTTTACAGAAATGGAGAAAACAATTTAAAAATTCATATGGAACTGCAAATAACCACAAGAAGTCCCCCCCACGCACAAAAAAAATCTTGAGAAAGAATAATAAAGCTGGTGGCATCACACTTCGTGATTTAAAAACATATAATAATATATCCACAAGTAAATAAAAGAAATTGGACTCTGATCTCACAAAATACACAAAAATCAACTCAAAATGGATTAAAGACTTAAATGTAAGACCTGAAACTGTAAAATTCGCAGAGGGTAACATACTGGAAGCTTCATGACATTAGGCTTGGCAATAATTTCTTGGATATGGCACCAAAATCACAGGCAACAAAAGCAAAAATAGACAAGTGGGAGGACATAAAACTAAAAAGCTCTGTACAATAAAGGAAGAAGTTAACAAAGTGAAAAGGCAACCTACAAAACGGGAAAACATTTGCAATACTTGCAAAACATATGTGATTACATTTTAATGTCCATAATTTACAAGGAGCTCTTACAACTCAGCAAAAATGAGCAAACAAAAACAAAAACAACCAAATAACCTAAGTTAAAACTGGGCAAAAAAAATTTGAATAGACAATATTTTTCCAAAGGTGACAGACATGCCATCCACAGATGCTCATCACTAATCATCAAGGAAACAAATATCAAAAACACAGTAAGACATCAGCTCACACCTGTTAGGGCAGTGATTACTAAAACAAAAACAGAAAGAGCTGGTGAGGATGTGGAGAAACTGCAACCTTTGTATTCTGTTGGCAGGCGCACAATCATGAAATGGTGCAGGCTCTTTGAAACAGTATGGAACTTCCTTCAAAAATTAAAAATAGAACTACCATATGAACTAGCAATCCCACTTCTGAGTATTTATCCAATATAACTGGAAATCAGGATCCCAAAGATATATTTATACACTTACGTCAACTGCAACATTATTCACAGTAGCTAAGAGCTGAAAATAATCTAAATGTCCATCAATGGATGGATGCATAAAGAAAATGTAGTATATACATGCAACCAAATATTCTATCACAAAAAGAAAAGAAAGAAATCCTGTCATAGCTACAACATAGATGAAGCTGGAGCATATTATTAAGTGAAATGAGGCAGTCACAGAAGGACAAATTCTGCAAGATTCTCCTTATATGAGGAATGCAAAGCAGTCAGATAGAAGCAGAAAGTAGCACAGTGGCTGCCAGGGGATGGCATGTGGGACAATGGGGAGTTGCTGTTTCATAGGTATAAAACTTCAGTCAAGCAACATGAAAAAGATCTAGCGATGCAATATATAGCTGTGTACAGTTAGCAATACTGTATTGTATACTTAAGTTTGTTGAGCATAAATCCCATGTTATTATTATTTTTTTAAAAAAGAACTTCCTTTAGGATTACTTGCAAGGTGAATCTGTAAGCAAAAATTCTCTTGAATTTTGTTAATTTGGAAATGTCATTTTGATTTTATTTCTGAACGACAGTTTTACAGGACAGAAGACTGTTAATTTTTTTTATCATCCTTCTGATCCCCATTGTTTCTGATGAGAAGTCAGCTATTAATTTTATTGGGATCCCATTCTAAGTGACTGGTTGTTTTTTCTTTTTGCTGCTTTTATAATAGATTTTCTCTTTGTTTTTCTGCATATAATGATGTGCCTGAGTATGAATCTCTTTTTGTTTATCCTTGTTGGAGTTCATCAAGCTCTCTGGATGTATAGATTAATGTTTCTCATCAAATTTGGGATATTTTCAGCTATTATTTATTCCATTTTTTTCCTTGCTCTTTTCTCTTTCTTTTCTCCTTCTAGTACTCCCATTACACCTATGTCAGTAGCCCTAGTGGTACCATTCTCTGAGGCGCTGTCCATTTTTCTTCATTTTTTATTTTTTAATTTTTGTATTGCATGGCCTCCTGTAAATCCATCTTTGAGTTCATTAGTTTCTTTAGCCAGTGCAAACCAACGGCTGAGCCCCTCTAGTGAATTTTTCATTTTGGTTACTGTACTTTTTATTGTACTTTAGAATTTCTATGTGGCTCTCTTTTACAGTTTCTATATTGATAATTTCTTTATTCTTTCAATGGGATGAGAAGCTGTCATCATGGCTTCCTTAAGCATAGTTTCCTTTGGTTATTTGAACATCTTTACAACAGCTGCTTTGAGGTCTTTTTCTGTTAAATTCAACATCTGAGTCCTTTCACAGTTTCTGTTACCAGTTATCTGCACCTCCACCCTACCTCTACTTAAGGCATCTGCCTAGGTTTTGGGCTTAAAGAATTGCTGACTTATTGCTCTATTGTTGCAAACAATGCTACGAGGCATAAACTGTTTCATCAGTTCAGTTGCTCAGTCGTGTCCAACTCTTTGCGACCCCATGAATCCCAGCACGCCAGGCCTCCCTGTCCATCACCAACTCCCAGAGTTCACTCAAACTCACGTCCATCGAGTCAGTGATGCCATCCAGCCATCTCATCCTCTGTTGTCCCCTTCTTCTCCTGCCCCCAATCCCTCCCAGCATCAGGGTCTTCTCCAACGAGTCAACTCTTCGCCTGAGGTGGCCAAAGTATTGGAGTTTCAACTTCACCATCAGTACTTCCAATGAACACCCAGGACTGACCTCCTTTACGATGGACTAGTTGGATCTCCTTGCAGTCCAAATTGTTTCATAGTCTGATGCAATTCAGTGTGGGCAGTGGCAGTTTTCCCAACTAATCTTTGAGGTTTGTTCTGACTTCAGGAAGGCTTTTCTTAGCTCTTTCCTAGGTTCTCTTTTGTGAAACTGGCCTATGGTTTAGCATTTTGTTTACTAAGAGGTTCTACCAGCCTTCTTTCATTTGCTTACTTTAGAGATTTCCATTGTTTTTGAGTATCCTGAAACTTGAACTTCCCCACACTCTTGTTTCAAATAAAATCAGTTCCTGTGGAAAGAGCTTTGAAGCTCTCTGTTCTTATGGACTGTGTCTTCCCCTAGGCAAGATCTCTGAGCCACTGCTCCAAGAACTCAGTGCAGGCAGTAGCTCTGGTCTCCTTGGCTTTTCTCTCCCAGTGTGGAACTTCTGGCCATCAAGCAAGATGGAGTGAGGGCACCTGGGGCCCTAGTATTCTAGGCCTGCACACCTGCAATGGCGTCTTCATTCTATCAGTAGGGGCTGGGTGAAGGAAGGGAGCTCCTGACCTCTTGGCTGCACTTACCAGGAATCTAGCCTCTGTAACTTGACATTGGAGGAGGTGAGAAATACTGGCAGCCTACCCTCCTGGTAAGACATGGTATCCCTTCATGGGAGATGAAAGGAGAGGAAGCCTGTCTTCTTAGCCACACCAGTTAAGAGTGGATATATTGTAATGCTGAGTTGAGGGCAACAGGGTAGGAGTAGGTCATAATTCGGCTGCCATATTGGTTGTCCTTACCATGTGTGAGTAGATTTTCTTGAATAAATCTTTCTTCATTTGGTACATGCCTGGGGGGGCAATACCCAGTGACTGTTTTATTTTTTAATAGTTTCTATCAGTTATGTTTGTATTCTGCTGTGGGGCAGGTCTGCTATTATGGAAGTGGAGCCATTCTTCAGTATCTGTGTTTCAAACGTAGGAAGAAGGAAATGAATTTTGAAGTCATCAGGTAAAGAACTCTCCTAGATTATAAATTTTTTAAAACACTACATTGCACACTTAAAGAGTATGCTAGTCATTGTTTTGAGCACTGAGAAAATACCACATTTAGTCCTCTATAAGATGCATAGGTTGTTTTATCATGCTTTTCGTAGATGGAAACAGAAGCCCAGAAATCTGCAGTACTTTGCCCAGACTGCACAGCTAAGAACTGGAAAAGGAAGGATTAAAAAAAAGACAGATCTGCTCCATATGTTGCTTTTTACTTCATATTTCTTTTCCTATGGAATAGATTAACTAATACTTAAATTTGGTTCATAATGTAAAAAAAAAAAAAAATTCTGTTTTTACTTAGGATTATGTGGTAGTCACATTTTGACCTTAAATACTCTTTGAAAACAGTTTCTAATAGCTCTATAATCTTGCTCCGTTTTGAAGTGTATTAAATGCTTGTCTTATTATCTCCTCACTATCACTAAATACAATACTCTCTTTTAAAAAGTAACTGTCATTCTAAAAAAAAAAAGTTGTCATTCTCTTCATAAAATATTTTCTCCTATGATTTACCTTATATCTACATTTTATTATTGTATTTGTACCATTACTGAGTATCTTAGTTCAGGCTGCTGGAACAAAATATATAGACTTGATAACTTAAACAACAGTTATCCCTCACAGATCTGGACGCTGAGAGGTTCAAGATCAAGATGCCAGCAGATCTGCTGTATAATGAGAACCCACTTTCTGGCTTTTAGACAGCCACCTTCTTGTTGTATCCTCCTATGATGGAGAGAAAGAGAACTAGCTCTCTGGTCTCTTCTTATACAGGCATGAAATCCATCATAGGAGCTCTAGCCTCATGACCTCATGACCTCATCTAAGCCTGATTACTTCTTGAAGGTCTCACCTTCAAATACCATCACAATGGGGTAAGACCACAACACATGAATTTTAGGGGAAAACAAACATTCAGTCCATGCACAAAGTGATAAAGAATTTTCTCTTACAGTTCTAGGGATCAGAAGTCCAAAATCAGTTTTGATTTTGAACCAAAATCAAAGTATCAGCAGAGCCAGGTCCCTACCAAGGTACTAAGAGAAGTTCTAAGAATCCTTCTTCAAACCTCCAGTGGCTCAGGCATTCCTTCCTTGGCTTATGACCACATCACTATTGTTTCTGCCTCCCACTGACTCATCATCTTTGGCTTCAAAAATTCCCTCTGCCTCTCTCTTGCAAGGATAGATACGACTGCACGAGGGCTCATCTAGATAATCCAGGATAAGGATTTGAGATCCTTAACTTATTTCTTTTCCATATAAAGTAATATTCAGTCTTTTACCACACGAATATATTTGTGATATATACCAAATGATATTTATTTTTATACTTTTCCTATTATATCTTAGACAAATGCCACAAAGTTATAACTTTTAAACTATAACCCCTAGAGACACAATTTAAAAATCACTATCAAACAATGGATATCCAGAAAATTAAATTCCTTTTCATGAGAGAATTATCTAAAAGATCACAATTTAAAATGTGGTATTACAATCTAAGTAGTGCATTTTAAAAACTAATCCAAACATTTCTTTAAAATATTAATAACTCAGTGTCCTGCAAAATGATAAATTAAGAAAAAAATCCAATTACAACTACATCAAATAAAATAGAAATAAATTTTGCCAAGGCAGTAATATGACATTGGTGAAATATGAAGAAGACACACTAAATGAAAAGATATTCTGTGCTCCTGGGTTGGAAGAATTAGTACTGTTAAAATTTCCATACTACTAGTGATTTATAGATTCAATGCAATCCTTATCAAAATCTCAATGGTATTTTTCAGAGAAATAGAATTACACAATCCTAAAATTTGTATGGAATCACAGAACACTCTAAATAGTCAAAGCATTCTTGAGAAAGAACAAAGCTGGAGGTGTCACACTTCCTGATTTCAAACTATACTATAAAGCTATAGTAATCAAAACAGTGTGTTACTAGACTAAAAACAGATACATAGGTCAATGAAACAGAAGGGAAAGCCCAGAGATAAACCCTTGCATATATGGTCAATTCATTTATGATGAAGGAGCCAAGAAGATATAATGGAAATAGGATAGGCTCTTCAAAAAACAGTTTTGGGAAAACTGGATAGACACATGCAAAAGAATAAAACTAGGTTACTATTTTACACTATATACAAAAATTAACTAAAAGTGGATTAAAGACTTGAATGGAAGACCTGAAGACAAAAAATTCATAGAAGAAAAGACAGGCAGTAAGTTCCCTGATAGTTTTGATGAGATTTTTTGAATCTGACTCCAAAAACCAGAAGCAATAATAGCAAAAATAAACAAGTTTGAGATTACATCAAACTAAAGTTACTGCACAGCAAATGAAACTCAAGAAAATTAAAAGGCAACATGTTGAATGTGAGGAAGTATTTGCAAACTCTATGTTCAATTAGGTGTTGATAACCAAAATATATAAAGAACTCATACTACTCAATATCAAAAATAAACAAAAAAAAACCCCAAAGCCAAGCGACCAGATTAAAAAATGGGCAGAGGACCTGAATAAGCATTTTGCCAAAGAAAATACGCAGATGGCCAACAGGCATGTGAAAAGATGCTCAACAGCACTAATCATTAGGAAAATACAAATGGAAATCACAATGAGGTATCACCTGACACTTGTCAGAATGAATATTATAAAAGGACAACAAATAACAAGTGTTGGAGAGGATATGGAGAAAAAGGAACTCTGGTGCACTGTAGGTGGAAATGTGAACTTGGTGGAGAACAGAGGTCCCTTAGAAAATTAAAAATATAAGTATATACAATCCAGCAATCCCACTTTTGGATATTTATCGAAAAAAGAAAAAGCATGCTAACTTAAAAATATATATCTTAGATAGTCAGTAGAAATTTACTGTATGATGCAGAGACTCAAATCTGATGCTCTGAGACAACCTAGAGGGGTGGGATGGAGTGGGAGGGAGATTCAAGAGGGAGGGAACATATGTATACTTATGGCTGATTCATGTTGATGTATGGCAGAAACCAATACAATATGGTAAAGCAATTATCCTGCAATAAAATAAATAAATTTTAAAAGTTGTCAATAATTTCTGGCAATGAGAAAATTCTTTTGGGAGTAAAAACTCATGTATTTTTGTAAGTATATAACAAATGTGAAAACAGTAGTTTGTTAGATTAATGTGAAACAATTTTATATATGCTGGAAAATATATCTGTTATAGATATAGTAGGATAAACTTGGACAATCTAACAGTTTTTATTCCAGATATTTTAAATTTAGAAAATGCTTTAAAATAATTAAAGGGTTTATAAAACAGGTATATCAAGAGTATGCATTAAATAAACTCACCTGCTATTTTCTCTCCTTCTCAAGACAGGTTCAACATCATATTCATTTATTACTTTAACAAAATAAACAAAGACTCAAATTGATTTGTATGTATAATACACATGTATTAAATACTATCATTCTCAAAAGAAAGTCATACACACACCCTTATGTTCATTGTAGCATTACTTACAATAGCCAAGAAATGGAAACAACCTAAATGACCATTATGGATAACGAAAGAATATGAGGCATATATACACACACACAAATATTATTCCAGGAAATCTTGCTATCTGCAACAACATGGGAGGATCTTGAAGCATTATACTATGTGAAATAAGGGAGAAGAAGATACATCATGTTATCTCACTTGTAGGTGGCATCTAAAACAACAACAACAAAACCCCAAGTGTATAGCTACAGAGTGGTGGTTGCCAGAGGCAGGAGGTGATGGAGGGGCTGGGCAAATTGGCTTACGGGAGTCAAAGGTACAAGCTTTCAGTTATAAAATAAGTAAGCATGGGGATATAATTGGTAGCTCAGATGGTAAACAATCTGCCTGCAATGCAGGAGACCCAGGTTCGATCCCTGGATGGGGAAGATCCTCTGGAGAAGGTCATAGCAACCCAATCCAGTGTTCTTGCCTGGAGAAGCCCATGGACAGAGGAGCCTGGAGGGCTACAATGCATGGGGTCACAAAGAATCAGACACAACTGAGTGACTAATAAACACACACGGTGACTATAGTTAGTAATACTGTATTTGAAAGTTGCTAAGGGAAATCATAAAAACTCTCATTGCAAGGGGGGAAAAAAAAAACCCCTACACACACAAAGAAAAAGCCCTCATTTTAAGAAAAAACACATCTTGTAAGGGGATGGTGTTAACTTACTGCAGTGACTGGTTCACAAAATCAAATCCTTATGTTGTACACCCAAAACGAATGTCACTTCTACCTCGATGAAATATTAATACATTAAAAAAGCCCTGAGCCACTTGGTACTCCTGTGTGTTTGAACTGGTCCCCATGTTCTACTCTGCAGCCTCTGGACTCTGAAGACTGATGAGACACATCTGCAATCCAGTCACATACGTGTAATAAAGAAGTATTTGTCCTGATGGAAGAAGAGCAAGACTTACCAGTGAAAATACCAAAATACAGGAGTCAGGAGAGCAAACTTTAAGTCAGGTAAGCAACTCTAAAGTCAGTGATCAGAAATCCCAAACTTCAAGCCTTGCTTCAAACCTGACCATGCCAGAGAAGGAGGTTCCATTCTCAATGCACCGTGTAAGATCGGTGATGCCAATCTTCTAAAATTGGTGTTCGCTGATTGCCTTGTTTGTTTCAGAATACCCAGAATCCTTCTGTTGCCCTGTGCACGTTCATCCCTGTGCTCCCCTGTAAGTCTTACTGACATACCAGCTAAGGAACAAAATCACACAGAATCCACTCCCCAGGGTGTGGTGATTGTGTTTTTGAGGTTGGATATTCTTCTAAAGGTAATAAATAGTACTTTACTTAAAAAAAAAAAAAAAAGTCCTCCTTTGTCTCTACCCACCCACCCTGCGCCACCCATCAAACCCCAAATTGTGATTGCAAAATAGGCAACAAGAATATGCAGATTAATTAAAGTAATGTTACATGAAAAACCCTGGACACACAAGGTATGGTCCAAGGTTATTGAGAGATGTTAAAATTAGTGCGAAGCTAATTCTTTATCTAAGGGAACACTATAAATCAAGCAAGGAAAAAGCACTGATTAGACATCAGAAAAAGTGTCACAAAATCCAAAAACAAAACAAAAAATACCAATCAAACAACCAACCAAACCCCTAAATAGCCCGTAATAACTTCCAGACTTTTAAGAGTTTAAAACAAAAGAAAATGAATGAATTTCCCATGTGTTTCAAGGGTAAATAGGCTCTTCCTGTCTCTAGTTAAACTCTTTAGTTGAAGGTTTTGACTCTACAATTTTGGACAGTATGACTGCCTGACAGGCAAAATACAGGATAAAAATAAAGATAATAGTAATTTGGTAACAAATTATAAACTTCAACTGGCCACCAGCACTTCAAAGTAACCATTAGAGTTAGTGGGGTCTGTGGTCACAGTCTTACAGAGAAGTATTATCTTCTGTTTTAAAAGTATGAATAGCTAGAACCTTATCAATAAAGAAGAAATAGAAATGGTATTACTGAGAACAAGCAGAGTGACTGAAGAAATACTACTAACCAGTTATTTCATTTCTTTGCAAATTGAGATAAATAACTTAAAGTACTTAATGTTACTTAGGTTAACAGATACCCACAAAAGACAAGCAATTTTCCATGACTTTACACAGCCTTCCAGGGGAATCTTCTCAACCCAGGGATCAAACCCAGGTCTCCCGCATTGCAGGTGGATACTTTACCATCTGAGCTATCAGCTAAGCCCAAGAATACTGGAGTGGGTTGCCACGATCTTCTTCAGGGGAGCTTCCTGACCCAGGAATCAAACCAGGGTCTCCTGCATTGCTGGCGGATTCTTTACCAGCTGAGCTAGGGGAAGCCCCATATTACACATTAATTTGGATTAAATCTCACCCTCAGTCTCTTTGTTGATTGAATTGCTTACCTATAAAAACATATTTTGATATGTTTTCTGTTTTCTATTTCTCAGTTTATATCTCAGATTTCAGAGGAGAAAAGAATGAATTTTCTAGAAATTTGAACACTAAGCAGCAGGAATGACAATTGAATATTGTAGGTGTTACTGATCTTTGGCTCAAGAATTCTGACACTGAATCCTGTGCCATCTTCAATAATCCTGCAGTGGGAGCAGCCCCTTTATAAATCAAGGAGTCAGAAGAGGGGCTTTCCAGGTGCTCCAATGGTTAAGAATCCACCTGCCAATGCGGGGACCATGGGTTTGATCCCTGGATCAGGAAGATCCCACATGCCTTGGAGCAACTAAGCCTGTGTGCCACAGCTACTGAGCCCACTGAGTCTGTGTTCTAGAGTCTGTGAACTGCAACTACTGAAGCCTGTGTGCCTGGAACAGAGCTCTGCATCAAGAGAAGCCATGACAATGAGAAGCCTGCCCACCACAACTAAAGAACAGCCCCAGCTCGCTACAGCTAGAGAAAGCCTGTGTGCAGCAGTGAAGATCCAGCAGCACCCCCCAAAAATTAATTAATTAATTTAAAAAAACTTAAAAAGGGGAGAGGGGCAGGAGAGACACTGGAATATCTATCTGATCATTTGTGGAATTAAGAAAAAAAAAACACTATCTTCAGTTGAAGTAGTAGCTACGGTCAAAAGGAAAAAGGACTGACTAACTAAAAGCTGTAATCCTGATAATTTCCACAGTTTTAACCGTAACACAATTTTAAATTCAATTCTTATAGGATTAGTATTTTGATCTATGATTAAAATTTAATAGGGATTCCACAGCCAGTTTCTGTTGATTGTTAAAAAGAAAAAATCTAATTTCACTAAAAACTCCATGAACGTTATCAAAATTTATTCTTTTATTTCAAATATCTATGAGAAAAATTTCAAATATATATACATAAATCAGTAATCAACAAGTTTTTTTTGACATGGAGATAATTTTATATTATTTAAAGTGGAATTTAACCTGTATTAAATTTAATTGTTGAAGAGGAACTGAAGAGCTTCTTGATGAAAATGAGAGGAGAGTGAAAAAGTTGGCGTGAAATTCAACATTCAAGAAACTAAGATCATGGCATCCTGTCCCACCACTTCATGGCAAATAGATGGGGAAACAGTGGAAACAGTGACAGACTTTAATTTTTTGGGCTCCAAAATCACTGCAGATGGTGACTGCAGCCATGAAATTAAAAGATACTTGCTCCTTGGAAGAAAAGCTATGACCAACCTAGGCAGCATATTAAAAAGCAGAGACATTATTTTGCCAACAAAGGTCCATCTAGTCAAAGCTATGGCTTTTCCAGTGGTCATGTATGGATGTGAAAGCTGAGCACTGAAGAATTGATGCTTTTGAACTGTGGTGTTGGAGAAGACTCTTGAGAGTCCCTTGGACTGCAGAGAGATCTAACCAGTCAATCGTAAAGGAAATCAGTCCTGAATATTCATTGAAGGACTGATGCTGAAGCTAAAGCTCCAATACTTTAGCCATCTGATTCGAAGAACTGATTCATTAGAAAAGACCCTGATACTGGGAAAGATTGAAGGCAGGAGGAGAAGGTGATGACAGAGGATGAGATGGTTGGATGGCATCACCAACTCAATGGACATGAGTGTGAGCAGGCTCCGGGAGTTGGTGATGGACAGGGAGGCCTGGCGTGCTGCAATCCATGGTGTCACAGAGTCAGACATGACTGAGCGACTGAACTGAAATTTAATTGTCTACTTCAACCAACACGTCTATAGAAAAATACTGCATGTTTGTTCTTCTGATAAAATACAGCAATTATTTACTATATTACTTCCCCAAAGCAAATCAGCCCAATTTCAACACACCCACTGGTGTGTTGAATTCCATGGAGAGGAGCCTGGTGGGTTACAGTCCATGGGGCCACAAAGAGTAGGACGTGACTGAGCACACACACGGACAGGCAGCATATACATGCGATATATTTCACCATCCCTCCTATGGAAGCTGCTAGTTAGGGACACATTTTAGTGCTCAGACAGCCCTGGGTTCAAATGCTGACCTCTCCACTCATTAGGTATATTACCTTAGACAAATTACTAGCTTCCTTGGCTCTAAAATGGGAATTGTTGTTGTTTCGTCACTAAGTCGTGCCTGACTCTTTTGTGACCAAATGGACTATAGCCCACCAGGTTCCTCTGTCCATGGGATTTTCCAGGCAAGAATGCTGGAGTAGGTTGCCATTTCCTTCTCCAAAATGGGAATAAGAATCTTTACATTTGTCAGAGCTTAGTTACAATAACTATGAAGACTTAAATACAACCTGGCATGTAGTAATGACTTTAAAAATAGCTGCTATTAGTATTATTGAAGGAGTTTGAGTCTTTCAGAGCTCATTAGTGATTGATCAGTGAATGTGATCTTGGACTAGGCAGGCCTCTGCCCAAATCTGCTGCAGTGGTGACTAAGCTCACACTCAGCAAGTCACTGGACCTATGGCACTGGCAGCTGTGGCTGCATCTGCTGAGCAGAGGCACTGGCAGCTCATGCCAGGCACACAAACACAACTCCACGAAGCAGCAAACGGCCAGGGCCTCCCTCTTATATACCTCAAACCAACACCACGGGTCTGTGGTTTGTCCACGCAATACAGAAATGTGCCTTTTACTCAGAATGAGGCTTAGGAAAATAATGGTTACAAAAATAGAACCATTTCACCCTTCCTGGGACCACTCACCTACCTACCAGTATAGGAGAAGAACTTGTAATTACACTTTTCTAAGAATTTCAGAGTCTTAATCTAGGCCTGCTCAATACCAGCTACAGTGAAAGAGAAAACTTCAGTCAACATGAAACCCACTTTAAAGACAAAGAGTATATATCTATATACATATATATATATATATATATATATACACATAAAATGAAAAAAGGACTTTTAAAAATTTAAAGCTGGTTAGAAAATTCTTATGTTATATGTGAATGAACAATATTGCTAAAAGGAAACTAGGTCCTTTTATTATAAAAAGCAGCTTTCAACAGTTAAAAAAAGTATCAAATATAATAGCATTACCTGAAATTCTAACCCCATGATTATGATTTCTAATTAATAGGATTGGCTTTTGACACCTGTGACTATAACATGATTTTACTGAGCCTGAGTGAATTTGACTAGACATCAGGAAAATGGAAGGGCAGAGGATTTAAAGAGTCAGCAGACCTGGGGGCTTACTGCTTATTTTACTGTCTAACCCTGAACACCTTTAAACCCATGGATTCTTATTTCTCCTTCTGTAGAATACTGATAAGACTATTTCTCTCCTTTGTTTGCTGTGAGTGTCAAACTAGACTCATCTACTTAGAAGTGTTGTATGAACACTGAAGAGCTGTCGCACCAGGTGGCTATTGATAGAGAAGCCGCATCTTACCATGGATTTATTAAACAGACTTGGGTTGTTGGGAACAAATCTGGAAGCTGGGAGGGTAGTCCCTGGGCACACCACACAAGGAGAACTCTGCCCTCATTACTGGGCAGAACTGCCAAGCTCCCTGAGAACGAGACCATGCCAACACAGACCCAGTGGATAACAGGCTACTGGCTGCATGGAAATCTCATCTTTTTTTAAATTCTGGAAATACAGTTTCCTTTATTTTGATTCTATAAATTTGGGTGGAGGGACAAAGCAGGAAGATGGACAAACTCACATGACATTAAAGATCATGGATACTGAAGGCCTAAGGAAAAAAAGAATCAAGATATTAATCACAATCTCCCCCAATTTTTAAAAATCCAACTCAGTCTCATATGAGCACAGTTACGTTTAGGTGTCAAAGGTGATATACAGACACGAGGCCAGATGGGAAGATGACTTCTATTCCTTCATTTTCAGAAATACAAGAAGCCGTTTACAGCCACTGGAAGAAGACTAAATAACTAAAGTTCGCACAGCCAACACTCAAGCCTTCATTGCCAGTTATAATGCTATTTGGGGAAGAAGTGGAGATTTGGTTTTCTCACTTTAAAAATATTAAATGCCTGACAGCTTTTGTTAAAGTATTAACATTTATTAAATATTTACCATATGCCAGACACTATTCTAAGTGCTCTGGACGTAAAAATTTAATTCTCATAATAATCTTAAGAGACTAGTACTATTATTGTCCCTACTTTTTAGAAGAGGAAACCATGGCACAGAGAAGTTATAAAACTTGCCCAAGATCACATACCTCAATAGGGGAAAAGCCAAGACCTGAATCCAGGCAGCCTGCAACCAGAGATCAAACCCTGAACTAATGAATACTCTACCACCTAATAAAATGATAAATAATTAAGTAGAATATACACTTTAAAAAAAAGCATCTCCTAAAGGCCTACTATTCTTACACATATGAAACAAAAGATTTAAAGACACTAGATTTAAATGGAAGTTCATGGGCCAGTCTCCATTTATTAGTTAATTAATCATGTCATCACATTTATTTGACTTGGGTGCTTGAGGGATAGGAGGTGAAGAGGAAGCAAGGGCTGAGAAAAGTAACTACCACTATTAAAAATAATATTGCTCATCTGGAAAACACCTGACTAATCTAGTCTTCATAAACAGGTTTGATCCTAACCAGTCTCCCTTCTACTCCTAGTTCCCCATACCCTCTCCTTGTAGGGAGCCAACAGTTCCTCATGTTGCCCTTTGTTTGTCCAAAAGCCCTGATCAATCATCTCCTGCTGTGCCATCACAATAGAATTTTGCAGCCCAGAGCACTCTTCTTCATCAAGTCCTCTTCAAGTTGGCTCCAGTGGCTGAAGTCAACCAGATATGAAGGCAGAAAGGGTATATCAGACTAACTAAAGCACTAAAGCTTCCCAGGTGGCCCAGTGTAAAGAATCTGTCCCGCAAATAGGCTCATCAGTACCATCTTTCTAGATTCCACATATATGTGTTAATATACAATATTTGTTTTTCTCTTTCTGACTTACTTCACTCTGTGTAATAGGCTCTAGGTTCATCCACTTCATGAGTACTGACTCAAATGTGTTCCTTTTTACGGCTGAGTAATATTCCATTGTGTATGTGTGCACACGCACAGATATACCATAGCTTTTTTATCCATTCATCTGTCAATGGATATTGAGGTTGCTTCTATGTCTTGGCTATTATAAACAGTGCTGCAGTGAACACTCGGGGACACATGCTCAAAAGGAACTCTTGATTTTACCTCCCTAATCTGTTGCACCCACACTCTTTCACCTCAGTTCAAACCATCCAGAATGCGTCCTTTAAGGTGCTTAGGCCAAAATGCCTACAGTTAATACTGACTCCTCTCTCTCATCACCCATTACACAATCTGTGAGAAGGCCCTGTTGGCTCTGATTCTATCCACCCTACCATACTCTCCACCTGAATTACTCCAGCTGCCTCCTAATGAGTCTCACTGCTTCTCCCTGCACATCCTTCACCTTCAGATTGATAATTCTCAACACAGAAGCCAGAAAGAAGAGAAATAAAAAAATATGAGACATGAACTTAAATTCGTAAATAACAAGACACATCAAGTACAGCTGACCCTTGAATAACCTGAGTTTGAACTGTGTGGGTCCACTTACAGATGGATTTTTATTCAATAAATACTACAGTACTACCTGATCCACGGCTGGTTGAATCTGTGGATGTGGAGACACAGCCATGGGACTTCAGCAACCTCAGATTTTGGTATCCGTGGTGGGCCCTGGAACCAACCCTCCACGGGTACTGGAGGATGGCTTTAACTAACTGTAACACTTACACCTATATCATGACTACAGCAATGATGAAGTACAGGCTACTAACAGGTACGCTGATAGGAAACTCAAATACTGTAAAAGGCACTGCTGTCTGTGACACAGGTTTTTTAAGACTGGGACAATACTTTTTCAAATTTTAACTAAATATGTTTTCCCTTAATTGGGGCTTCTCTAGTGGCTCAGATGTTAAAGAAATACTACTACTAGGTTAATAGTAAAAGTCACTATTTATATTTCTACCTCTTGATATAATGAAAAGATTGTGAGTACACATTCAAATGACCCTTGGAAGCAAACATTCAAATGACCCTTGGAACCAAAATGGAGTAGAAATGGCAGTTAAAATCAGCCTATTTTTCTGAAAGGCATTATTTACTGTCTTAAAAAAAGAGCAATATTTAATAATTTCATCCCTCACAGTCCTCATTCTGACAAGGCAAAATCTGCAAAGAATCTGCACAGTAACATACTCCAGTGGCAAGAGCAGCTCACAGGAGAAAGTATTAAAGTGAATGGAACATTAAATCAACTGGCTAGAAATAGTATAGCTTTCAGTGTTATCTGTTTATACCTGTTTTTTAAAGTGAGAATATTTTAAAGTAGCAATCTCCTTCTGAAGAACAAACATATGTTAAATATTTAATTTCTTGAGACTATAATGAAATCATCAAGAATGAAAAGCGTCAACAAATTTTTTCTTTACAGAGATATGTGAAGTCTAGGTTACTCCAAACCATCAATATTTCTACTTATCTTCTAACTAGAACTTTATTTACTTATATATCATTTATCCATTCAATTACCATAAAGCCCAGAGCCCCTAAAAGGAAAGCTTGTTTCTATCAAACTAGAAAAAGAATACTGTTTTTAAAAATCAGTCATCTGCTTCTCATCCATATTCATCTTCAGACCAAGATGTACTTGTTTATCCCCAAACACATCATGCTCCGTATGTGCCTTTCCAGGTTCTGTATCTGCTATTTCCCAGGCTATTCAAGAATGCCTTCTGCCTCCCTGCAGACCAACTCACCTTTAAACAGTCAGCTCAGATAACCTCCACAGGCAGCCCCCTTAACCTCTGCAGCTGCAGTGCCCCCCATGGGCTCCCACAGCACCTCCTGCATTCCTCTATTTTCCTTTTTAAAGTTTCTTTATATTGGGGTATGTTCAGTGGCTCAGATGGTAAAGAATTTGCCTGCAATGCAGGAGACCTGGGTTTGATCTATGGGTTGGGAGGATCCCCTGGAGAAGGAAAGGGCCACCCACTCCTGTATTCTTGCCTGGAGAATTCCATGAACAGAGAAGCCTGGTGGGCTACAGTCCATGGGGTCACAAAGTCAGACACAACTGAGTGACTAACACTATTACTATCACAGTTGATTAATAATGTTGTGACAGTTTCATGAGAACAGCTAAGGGACTCAGCTACACATATACATGTATCCATTCTCCCTTTCATTTCACTAATGCATAATTTATAACATGACCATAACCACTCACTTACTTAGCCCCTAGTAAACTCTCTGGGAGTCAAAAGACTGGGCCATACCATGTCCAACAGAACTGCTGATGAAGAGAACAGCTATGGAAGATAATGGTAAAAGGCTCCGATCATTTTACAAAAGACCCAAACTTGGAGGCCTACTATTTCCCACAGTTTTGTGCTGGGACTTCCCTGGTGATTCAGTGATTAAGAATTCACTACCAATGTAGGGAAGACAAGTTTGATCACTGGTGGGGGAACTGAGATCCCACATACCAAGGGGCAACTCAGCCCTTTCACTGCAATCAGAGAAGCCCGTGTGCCGCGACTAGAGAAGTCAGCACGTCACAACAGAGACGCCCTGTGCCACAGCTAGGACCCGGCACAGCCTCATACACAGATAAACACTGGACAAAAGAAAACCAGACCTGCTATATATGCTACCAATTATCCTACCAATCTAAGGCTCAGCCAGTAGATTTTTTCCCCAGGGAACAAATACATCTCCACAACTGACATTTACAACAAGTGCCTTTGATTCACACAAAGTCTATTAAATGCATATAAACATTCACACTTCTCAGATATTTACCAGAAAAAAAAAATTCCCCTATTTAGATGATTCATCCAAAAAATAGTAAGCACACACACAAAAAAGCATACCACAGACACTTCACAGGGAACGTGGGTGTGGTTACTGAATACTACAACTCATGCCTTTCAGGGTCAAAAAGTGCTTGAACTTGGGCAAACTCCAAGAGAAAGTGAGGGACAGGGAGGCCTGGCGTGCTGCAGTCCATTGGATCACAAAGAGTAGGACACGACTTGGCAACTGAACAACAACAAGATGACTAAACTCCCACTGTAAACTGCAGAACCATGTGTGTAGTTACGATTACCACCTACAATGTCTGGTCAAAAGATAGAGAAAGGAAGTATGAGAGGTGAGTACATAGCACAGCAGAAACACCCATGCACAAAACTTAGCCACCAGAGCCAGTAAAGTAATCTACAGAGATGGACAGGGGATTCAAGAGGTATGCAATTACCACATGTACATTCATGCTTTATAAGATCACGGTTTCATTTCATTTTTACAGTCACCATGTAAGACAGTTATTGCTAACCTCAATTTAATGGTTTAATGATTTCCGATAAGCCCGGAAAGATAAAAGCAACTTCACTTGTCCCATGTGCCTCCATTTCCCTCAATGGACAATGGCCCAAGTTCTCTGAGCCTGCACCACAAATCAGGTACTAGGGACGGATATACACTTGGGGTGACCACTCATCCAGGTTTGCCTGGAATAGCCAGTTTCATTGGTATCCCAGCATAATTATCAATAGCACCATGGTTCAGAGAGTAAAGAATGTGCCTACAACGCAAGAGACCAGAGTTCGATCCCTGGGTCAGGAAGAAACCTGGGAGAAGGGAATGGCTACCCACTCTAGTATTCTTGCCTGGAGAATTCCATGGACAGAGGAGTCCAGCAGGTTAGAGTCTGTGGATCACAAAGAGTCAGACACGATTGAATGACTAACACTTTCACTTTACTTTCACTCTCTAAAGTGTCAGGTTTGAACAATTATATAGTCTCCTTAAGCATAAAAGAAAAAAAATCTACTTACATAAAAATATATCTAGCCTTTGTCTGAAATGAGACTGAAGCATTTGGGGAGAGCATCACTATTTTGATAAAAATGACGACTGTTATCATTCAATGAATTTTTCACATACAAAGTCCTTTACACATGTAACTTACTCTTCAGTTTAGTTCACTTGCTCAGTCGTGTCCGACATTTTGCGACCTCATGAACCACAGCACGCCAGGCCTCCCTGTCCATCACCAACTCCCGAAGTTCACCCAAACTCATGTCCATAGAGTTGGTGATGCCATCCAGCCATCTCATCCTCTGTCGTCCCCTTCTCCTCCTGCCCCCAATCCCTCCCAGCATCAGAGTCTTTTCCAATGAGTCAGCTCTTCACATCAGGTGGCCAAAGTACTGGAGTTTCAGCTTTAGCATCAGTGCTTCCAATGAAAACCCAGGACTGGTCTCCGTTAGGATGGACTGGTTGGATCTCCTTGCAGTCCAAGGGACTCTCAAGAGTCTTCTCCAACACCATAGTTCAAAAGCATCAATTTTTTGGTGCTCAGCTTTCTTCAGTCCAGCTCTCATATCCATACATGACTACTGGAAAAACCATAGCCTTGACTAGATGGACTTTTGTTGGCAAGTAATGTTTCTGCTTTTCAATATGCTATCTAGGTTGGTCATAACTTTCCTTCCAAGGAGTAAGTGTCTTTTAATTTCATGGCTGCAGTCACCACCTGCAGTGATTTTGGAGCCCCAAAAAATAAAGTCTGACACTGTTTCCCCATCTGTTTGCCATGAAGTGATGGGACCAGATGCCATGATCTTCGTTTTCTGAATGTTGAGTTTTAAGCCAACTTTTTCACTCTCCTCTTTCACTTTCATCAAGAGGCTTTTTAGTTCCTCTTCACTTTCTGCCATAAGGGTGGTGTCATCTGCATATCTGGGGTTCTTGATATTTCTCCCAGCAATTTTGATTCCAGCTTGTGCTTCTTCCAGCCCAGCGTTTCTCATGATGTACTCTGCATAGAAGTTAAATAAGCGGGGTGTAAATATACAGCCTTGACATACTCCTTTTCCTATTGGGAACCAGTCTGTGGTTCCATGCCCAGTTCTAACTGTTGCTTCCTGAGCTGCATATAGGTTTCTCAAGAGGCAGGTCAGGTGGTCTGATATTCCCATCTCTTTCAGAACTTTTCACAGTTAATTGTGATCCACACAGTCAAAGGCTTTGGCATAGTCAATACAGCAGAAATAGATGTTTTTCTGGAACTCTCTTGCTTTTTGGATGATCCAGCGAATGTTGGCAATTTCACCTCTGGTTCCTCTGCCTTTTCTAAAACCAGCTTGAACATCTGGGAATTCACGGTTCATGTATTGTTGAAGCCTGGCTCGGAGAATTTTTTAGCATTACTTTACTAGCATGTGAGATGAGTGCAATTGCGTGGTAGTTTGAGCATTCTTTGGCATTGCCTTTCTTTGGGATTGGAATGAAAACTGACCTTTTCTAGTCCTGTGGCCACTGCTGAGGTTTCCAAATTTGCTGGCATACTGAGTGCAGCACTTTCACAGTATCATCTTTCAGGATTTGAAATAGCTCAACTGGAATTCCATCACCTCCACTAGCTTTGTTCATAGTGGTGCTTTCTAAGTAAGGCCCACTCGACTACACATTCCAGGATGTCTGGCTCTAGGTGAGTGACCACACCATGGTGATTATCTTGGTCGTGAAGGTCTTTTTTTTTAAAGTTCTTCTGTGTATTCTTGCCACCTTTTCTTAGTATCTTCTGCTTCTCTTAGGTCCATACCATTTCTGTCCTTTATCGAGCCCATCTTTGCATGAAATGTTCCCTTGGTATCTGAATTTTCTTGAAGAGATCTCTAGTCTTTTCCATTCTGTTGTTTCCCTCTATTTCTTTGCACTGATCACTGAGGAAGGCTTTCTTATCTCTCCTTGCTATTCTTTAGAACTCTGCTTTCAGATGCTTATATCCTTCCTTTTCTCCTTTGCTTTTCGCTTCTCTTCTTTTCACAGCTATTTGTAAGGCCTCCTCAGACAGCCAGTTTGCTTTTTTGCATTTCTTTTCCATGGGGATGGTCTTGATCCCTGTCTCCTGTACAATGTCACGAACTTCCGTCCACAGTTCATCAGGCACTCTGTCTATCAGAGCTAGTCCCTTAAATCTATTTCTCACTTCCACTGTATAATCATAAGGGATTTGATTTAGGTCATGCCTGAATGGTCTAGTGGTTTTCGCTACTTTCTTCAATTTAAGTCTGAATTTGGCAATAAGGAGTTCATGATCTGAGCCACAGTCAGCTCCCGGTCTTGTTTTTGTTGACTGTATAGAGCTTCTCCATCTTTGGCTGCGAAGAATTTAATCAATCTGAATTCGGTGTTGACCATCTGGTGATGTCCATGTGTAGAGTCTTCTCTGTGTTGCTGGAAGAGTGTGTTTGCTATGACCAGTGCAAAGTCTGAGTTTTTGGCAAAACTCTATTAGCCTTTGTCCTGCTTCACTCCGTACTCCAAGGCCAAATTTGCCTGTTACTCCAGCTGTTTCTTGACTTTCTACTTTTGCATTCCAGTCTCCTATAATGAAAAGGACATCTTTTTTGGGTGTTAGTTCTAAAAGGTCTTGTAGGTCTTCATAGAACCGTTCAACTTCAGCTTCTTCAGCGTTACTGGTTGGGGCATAGGCTTGGATTACTGTGATACTGAATGGTTTTCCTTGGAAACGAACAGAGATCATTCTGTCGTTTTTGAGATTGCATCCAAGTACTGCATTTTGGACTCTTCTGTTGACCATGATGGCTACTCCATTTCTTCTGAGGGATTCCTGCCCACAGTAGTAGATATAACTTACTCTTACCCAACATCAAATGAGAAAACTGCAATAGAGGATTACAATCACACAGTGAACTGAATGGTACCTAGACTGAATGGTCCATTCAGGTAGATGGAGGCACTGTCTCAATTCACTGGGACAGAAACCAGGTCACAGACAACGACTCTACTAAGATGAAAGTCACTGGTGCATTCAGGAGGAGATGCAGACAATCTCACATAATTACCCACTAATCTCATCTTCACAAACTCAGCCATATGGAAGAATAGTCATTGTAATATTCAATGTGTAATCTGATAATCATATTTGCCTTTAAGATTATTCTGGTGATCAGAGCAGAAAAAGAAATAAAAGGAATCCAAATTGGAAAAGAAGAAGTAAAACTTTCACTGTTTGCAGATGACATGATCCTCTACATAGAAAACCCTAAAGACTCCACCAGAAAATTACTAGAGCTAATCAATGAATATAGTAAAGTTGCAGGATATAAAATCAACACACAGAAATCCCTTGCATTCCTATACACTAATAATGAGAAAGTAGAAAAAGAAATTAAGGAAACAATTCCATTCACCATTGCAATGAAAAGAATAAAATACTTAGGAATATATCTACCTAAAGAAACTAAAGACCTATATATAGAAAACTATAAAACACTGGTGAAAGAAATCAAAGAGGACACAAATAGATGGAGAAATATACCATGTTCATGGATTGGAAGAATCAATATAGTGAAAATGAGTATACTACCCAAAGCAATTTACAAATTCAACGCAATCCCTATTAAGCTACCAGCCATATTTTTCACAGAACTAGAGCAAATAATTTCAAGATTTGTATGGAAATACAAAAAACCTAGAATAGCCAAAGCAATCTTGAGAAAGAAGAATGGAACTGGAGGAATCAACTTGCCTGACTTCAGGCTCTACTACAAAGCCACAGTCATCAAGACAGTATGGTACTGGCACAAAGACAGAAATATAGATCAATGGAACAAAATAGAAAGCCCAGAGATAAATCCACACACATATGGACACCTTATCTTTGACAAGGGAGGCAAGAATATACAATGGAGTAAAGACAATCTCTTTAATAAGTGGTGCTGGGAAAACTGGTCAACCACTTGTAAAAGAATGAAACTAGATCACTTTCTAACACCATACACAAAAATAAACTCAAAATGGATTAAAGATCTAAATGTAAGATCAGAAACTATAAAACTCCTAGAGGAGAACATAGGCAAAACACTCTCCGACATAAATCACAGCAGGATCCTCTATGATCCAGCTCCCAGAATTCTGGAAATAAAAGCAAAAATAAACAAATGGGATCTAATTAAAATTAAAAGCTTCTGCACAACAAAGGAAAATATAAGCAAAGTGAAAAGACAGCCTTCTGAATGGGAGAAAATAATAGCAAATGAAGCAACTGACAAACAACTAATCTCAAAAATATACAAGCAACTTATGCAGCTCAATTCCAGAAAAATAAACGACCCAATCAAAAACTGGGCCAAAGAACTAAATAGACATTTCTCCAAAGAAGACATACGGATGGCTAACAAACACATGAAAAGATGCTCAACATCACTCATTATTAGAGAAATGCAAATCAAAACCACAATGAGGTACCACTTCACACCAGTCAGAACGGCTGTGATCCAAAAATCTGCAAGCAATAAATGCTGGAGAGGGTGTGGAGAAAAGGGAACCCTCCTACACTGTTGGTGGGAATGCAAACTAGTACAGCCACTTTGGAGAACAGTGTGGAGATTCCTTAAAAAATTGCAAAGAGAACTACCTTATGACCCAGCAATCCCACTGCTGGGCATACACCCCGAGGAAACCAGAATTCAAAGAGACACATGTACCCCAATGTTCATCGCAGCACTGTTTATAATAGCCAGGACATGGAAACAACCTAGATCTCCATCAGCAGATGAATGGACAAGAAAGCTGTGGTACATATACACAATGGAGTATTACTCAGCTGTTAAAAAGAATACATTTGAATCAGTTCTGATGAGATGGATGAAACTGGAGCCGATTATACAGAGTGAAGTAAGCCAGAAAGAAAAACACCAATACAGTATACTAACACATATATATGGAATTTAGAAAGATGGCAATGACGACCCTGTATGCAAGACAGCAAAAAAGACACAGATGTGTAGAACGGACTTTTGGACTCAGAGGGAGAGGGAGAGGGTGGGATGATTTGGGAGAATGGCATTCTAACATGTATACTATCATGTAAGAATCGAATCGCCAGTCTATGTCCAATGCAGGATACAGCATGCTTGGGGCTGGTGCACGGTGATGACCCAGAGAGATGTTATGGGGAGGGAGGTGGGAGGGGGGTTCATGCTTGGGAATGCATGTACACCCGTGGTGGATTCATGTCAATGTATGGCAAAACCAATAAAAGTATTAAAAAAAAAAAAAAAGATTATTCTGGTGATAAAAGGAGTCAACCTGTAAAGTTGTAATATACACACATACACGTGTGCGTGCACACAGACGTGGCAACTGTTATATAATTAAAAAAAAGATACAAATACATATTCCTTGCATACAAAGATACCCAAGAAACTGTTAACAGTGGTACTTTTAGTTAAAAGATGAAAAATGAAAGGAGGTAATCTTATTTTGCATTTTATCCCTTTCTATACATTTTGTACTTACTGAATTACTTAAAGTTAGCGATTTCTTTCAATATAGAAGTTAATCCTTAGTCACAAAGGGGCTCTGGTGCCCTCAAATCTATAAGCATTACTGGAAAATATTAAGAGTCGTATTCAGAAAAATAGCACAAGTAAATTAACAAGGTAATACTTCAGCACTGAGAGGTACAGCATCTCTGTGAAAAGAAGGAACTGGAGACAGAAGGGAGACTGGTTAGGACAATAGTGTTTATGAAGACTAGATTAGAATAGGTATATTTCCTAAAATTCCTTAGATTTCTTGCTCAGGTATAATCACTGTAAACAAAGTGGAGTCAATGGGGAAATGGGGCAGAAATAAATCATAAATCAAAGTATCTATGAAATTAAAATAGACATCCTAATTATCTCATTCAATCTATGAAGATTTTATTAAGTTTGATTCAGTGTCACTGGCAATCAATCCTGGAACATTTAGACTGCCATGACACTGGATATCACAGGCACGGGGAAAGGGAGAAGATTTAAACATAGGGAGCCACTGCTCTTTATCATTCCCAGGGATGCTGGGCCCCAGTTTGGGAAAGCACAATCCCAGATACACAGGTACCTGCCACAGCCTAATATGAATGGCAACCTGGGAATGCAGACTGTCCAGCCCTGCCCAGAGACTGATGATCCCTTCAACACTTGATTCCGTGTATAGTCCATCTCAAGAAATATGTCTTTATAGTAACATTTTCAATAAGGCATAGGATGAATCTCAGACACGGTCACAGTCATGGTCAAACTTTAAAAAAAAAATCTATTTTCAAATTTCTGAATACAAATATATTTGTTTTAGAGAACCTGTAATGAACTATCTACAGATAAACAGGTAGATAGGTGGAGAAAAAGATCATAGTACTGGCCGCAGAGCAATCTACCTTCTAGTTGCATTGCATGAGCAGTTTGATCTTTCTTGTTTCTCCCAGTGCCAACATCAGGAATTACATATGTCTGCTTATGTTACATTCTGCATGCAGGCCACTCATACCACATGGTATTAAAGTTGAACAAACCTTTAGGTCTACACCTGTTTGTATTTTTGTTTAAACTGTCCACTAGGAACTATTTAATACAATGTAAGTTTTCTTTAAGTTGCTACAGAATATTGAGCAGAGTTATACAAGAGGTTCTTGTTGGTTGTCTATTTTAAATATAGTAATGTGTACATGTCAATCTCAAACTCCAAAGATATACAGGGGGCCAAGAGGCACAAGATGCCAAGAAAAGATGCTCAACATTGCTGATTATTAGAGAAATGCAAATCAAAACTACAATGAGATATTACCTCACACCAGTCTGTATGGCCATCATCAGAAAGTCTATAGTAAATGCTTGAGAGGATGTGGAGAAAAGGGAACCCTCCTACCCTGTTTGTGGGAATGTACACTGTATAATGACTATGGAGAACAGTACGGAGTTTCCTTAAAAAACTAAAAACAGCTACAAACTAATTTTTTCAAAAATATTTACTGACTTATTTTTGGCTGCGCTGGGTCCTCATTTTGGCACATGAACTCTTGGCTTCAATACTGGGCTCAGTAGCTGTGGTGCACAGCCATAGCTGCCCAGTGGGCATGTGGGATCTTAGTTCCCAGACCAGGGATCAAACCCAAACACACGTTCCGTGCACTGGCAGGCGAATTCCTAACTACTGGACCACCAGGGAAGTTCCTACGAACTAATTTTTAACTGGGCATTTATTTTCTTACTGACTTGAAGGAGTTCTTTACATACGGGTATTAACTCTAAAAATATATATGTAATAATATTCACACACATACACACACACAAACATATAGAGAGAATACTTTTTATGAGTTGACATATGCAAATTTTAATTTTTTTAATATAACTACATATATAAATCATTCTCTTTTTAAATCTTTACATCTGTATTTTACTTTATCTTTCCCTGAAAACCCCAAGTCAGTTATTTCTGAACATTCTCTTCTAGTATATTTATTACTACATTTTTATATTTGTTAGTTGTTATTTTTAATCAATATAACATTCTTCTGGGCTGTCTATTCTGTTTCAAGTATTGTTCTACTTTATGCTATTTTTGACATCATGCCATTTTTGAATCACTATTTATTAAAAAGCAGAGACATTACTTTGTCCACAAAGGTCCATCTAGCCAAGGGTATGGTTTATCCAGTAGTCATGTATGGATGAGAGAGTTGGACTGTAAAGAAAGTTGAGTGCAGAAGAATTGATGCTTTTGAACTGTGGTGTTGGAGAAGACTCTTGAGAGTCCCTTGAACTGCAAGGAGATCCAACCAGTCCATTCTGAAGGAGATCAGCCCTGGGATTTCTTTGGAGGGAATGATGCTGAAGCTGAAACTCCAGTACTTTGGCCACCTCATGCGAAGAGTTGACTCATTGGAAAAGACTCTGATGCTGGGAAAGATTGAGGGCAGGAGGAGAAGTAGACGACAGAGGATGAGATGGTTGGATGGCATCATCGACTCACTGGACATGAGTTTGGGTAGACTCTTGGCAGTTGGTGATGGACAGGGAGGTCTGGTGTGCTGCGGTTCATGGTGTCGCAAAGAGTCAGACACAACTGAGTGACTGAATTGAACTGAGTTCGCCTTTATTATTCTTTATATAAATATTTCTTGGCTCTTATTTATTTTATAAATACGAAATTCAGAATCACTGACCTGTAAAAAATTCCTGCTGATATTTTGATTAGATTATATTAAACTTATAAATCGATGTAAAGAGATGGAAAATAATAAATTGTCTTCCATAGGGAGTCTCTGCATCCTGAAAGAAGGTTAATGCTTTCCTTCCTACATGCCACTTGCAGTTCTCACAAAGTTTAATCCTCAGCACAATTTTTGTTGCTACTATGAATGGGTTCCTTTTTCTCACATTTTGGAACAGGTTATTATTATTATATAGATCATGATATTGCCATTATTTGCATTGGAACTTTACTACAGTCTATCAATTTTAGTTGATTGTCTTTGTGATTTTTTTTCACTAGCTACAAATAATTTTATCCTCCTTTCCAACCATTTTCTCTCTTGCACTTTTTTCTTAATATACTGATTAGGTATTTCAAAGATATTTTGGGCAGTAGCGTTGACAGCTAGTTTGTTGCTTATTCTAATAAGAGAAAAAAATCCTGTGTTTCACCATTATTGGTATTTTGGCTATTAACAGCTTGATTCCAATTTTGTTTATACAATTATAGCTACTTCCCAGACAACAGAAAGAGCTGAAATATCTCTCAACAGTGAGATAGAGGGTGATTTTATTTTGCTTCATATTTCCCCAGTAAATTATCGACTAGGTTTTCTCAATCTACCTTTCTATATTTTAAAATTCCAATTTTACTGATTTATGTTTTTTAAAAAATCATCCATTTGATTAAGATTCTCAAACATATGTGGAGAAGTATATACAAAAGCATTACCACTTTTCATTTAGATAACTAGTTACATCCCATAACTGCTCGTTGTGTCTATATCTGTGAAATGAGACTAGCCATAAACTCTTCTAATTTATTTTCCATGTTTCCTAAATTGAATGGACACACACATCCTTACCTCACTATTTCTAAAATTTTTTGCTTCAGGAGAACACTTTTAACTTCAAATAATCTTGGTTAGCAATGAGTATCTTACAGAAGGCAAGAAAGAAGCAAACCCTAAAAAAACCTTTCTCTTTAGAAATATTGTACTGTTCCTTGTAAAAGATAACAGATCTAAACATAATATCTAGATACAAATTTCTCAGAGTAAACCTATTCTGCTAATAAAAATGACCTTCTTCTTCTTTTTAAAAATATATTCATGCTTAAGACCATAGTCCAAGATGCCATAAAATATTAACAATCTGATATTAGGAAACTCATAACATCCCCTAATCACAGCTTCATGAAAACCAGATTCTAATACTGTTTAAGACTTGCACATTAATAAATGTGTGTGGCAATCTTCAAATCTTCAGCAAATCCTGTTTCTTTATTTCATTAAGTAACCATTATACTGAACCTGTCTTGCCATCTGAAATAGCTTGAGATCATTATCAGAACAGTATCAACTTCTAATACAAACAGCTACATTTTTCATTTTTACCCTACCAGGAAAATTTCAAAGTGCTAAAAAATGCAAACTGCTAACCATTTCCTAAAAACAGAAATGAAATAATTAGGTCACAATAGATGGCTCCTTTCTCCTAGAAAAAAAAGATGATGATGAATGCAACTGGAATGTTTATTGTCACTGAAATTCTTCAGGCCTGGATTCCAGGCCTTGATGCAGGTTACTATGACAACTTAAATTACAGAAAATATTCCTCCTTCTTTCTCCACAAGACCATTTCAAGCCTCCTGAAGCCTGTTTGGACCAATCTATAACAACAAAAAACACCTCTTTACAAGTTTTAACAAAAATGCCCCCATCTAAACCCTTAAAACCAAGAACAAGCATATAAAAATAAATTCCATTAAATCTACAGGGGATAGAACACCTAACCTGAAAATGTACATACAAAGCTTCAAATATAAAATGCTGAGAGTACTCTGAAACTGCTCCCCATTACCAGAGGCACAGGGTGTATTGCCACCATATGCTTCATTACAGAAACTATGGGAAATTACTTGCAAGGCAGTTTTGAAAGAAGATTATAGAGCTAAGCCGTGTTTACCATTATTTTCCCCTCACTAATGCTTTTTACAGGAAAGCACCAGAAAAGGAGGGTGGGGGAATACTACAGTGCTATTTAGAACAGAAAGAAGCATAAATAAGCAATCTGTAAAATCTAAAGTTGGTTTTACCTCATCTTTTACACAAAACATGGGCTTTATTTTATAGTTAGCTCTCACACAGCCTCAACTTTATAAGATGCCTTTTGATAAATAACACTGTGAATTACTCTCTATCCTCATTCTCTAAGAGAATAATAGCTTAGGAGAAATTGCATTGTGATGGAGAAAGGTGACGTAGCAGAGTTATTCTGATCTTTAAGTCAGTAAAAATTTAAAGTAGCTGCATTAAAAAAAAAAAAGAGGTAGTTTTACAATAAAGCAATACTAAGAATTTCAAAGTTGGTTTTGCTGCTCATCAAAGTTAACATGACTAAAACGATATGCTTCATTTGAGAAGGCTAGGGAACTCACATATGCTGTTCCTGTGAGTAAGCTGGCTCAGTATTTGGCATTGGCAAAAAAGTTTTGTTAGTTCAAACAAAGTTTTATTTAAAAAAGAAAAACAGAGCAGTATGCTTAATGCTAAAGGGGTCTCTTTGCTCTTGAAGTCAAGACTCAAAGACTGTTACCGAGCATTTGAGAAGAAACAGTGAAAAACAGTTTACTCTTCAGCAGTAAACTCCAAGCAACTCAGATATCGCTGTCCTATTTGTATCAGTAAATAAGTACTAGTGTTCCAAGAGAAACAAAATAATTGAAGCATTCAAATCCAAATGTATACCATCCTTAAATGTTAAACCTGAAGCACAGTTCCTTCATGGTGTAACTTAAACATCAATCCTCCTGCATAGAAAATAATGAATGTGTAAGAGAAAGACCTGTAGAACAGTCCCGTCAATAATAGGAGCTAAAACTAACACTTAAGTGATGATACAACCATGGAGAGAACTTTAGTCAATGGAGCTACATAATACAATACAATTCTTCCTTGTGCTTTTTTTCTTTTTTGTTTTTTTGATCATGCCCACTGCATATACTTTATTTTTATTTTTTTTAATTTTAATTGCAGGCTGATGACTTTACAATATTGTGGTGGTTCTGCCACACATTCACATGAATCAGCCACGGGTGTACATGTGTTCCCCATCCTGACCCTCCCTCCACCTCCCTCCCCATCCCATCCCTCAGGGTCATCCCAGTGCACCAGCCCTGAGCACCGTCTCATGCGTCTAACTGGGACTGGCAATCTATTTCACACATGATAATATACATGTTTCAATGCTATTCTCTCAAATCATCCCACCCTTGCCTTCTCCCACAGAGTTCAAAAGACTGTTCTTCACATCTGTGTCTCTTGGTTTTTTTCTTTAGACTATATTACAAATTGCAGGGCTCAACTAGGATTTTTCAGTGCTCACATGAATATAATGAATTTACCTTATTACAACCAGACTATCCTTCATTCTCAACACTTGGAGCCTTCTAGTCATAGTTTTTGCTAATGCCAGAGCAATGCAGTAGAGTCCACAAGAGAACTGAACTGATGTGGATGTGAACTTGTGGTTTTAGGAATCCACTCCTTCCACAGCCTAGCAATTACTAGAAGGCTCTAAGGGGAAATTAATTTATAGGAGACCTTCAAAACTTATCATCTAGGCAAAAATGCAAGCACATAACTTTTGTAAATGAGGGACTAAAGAATTTATATGATAGCTTGCTGGTTGGTGCCCTTAAAGAGTTTATTCACCTGTAAAATGTGAGCAGTTTATTCGTAAGTGATTCACTGACTACAAACAAGGTCAAATTATTTCCCCTCTTGAGACCAATAAGTCACCTTAATGTTCAAGAGACAAGAGACCATACACATCGAGCGTACAAAAATCAAGGGGAAAATAGTTGTGTATTCCCACCTCACGGGCTTTTGTGCCCCATTATTTAATGAAGTCAATTATTACATTCAGATGGAAACTCAAACTATAAGATATATTTCAGACTTACCAAGATCTTCTAATCTTCAACTGTTAGAAATTACTTCTCTGTTTTAAAAGAAATTGCCAAGTTTAAAGCATTAATAGAATAGTGCTCTGGAAGCCCAAGAATGGTGATACACCAGTTTGCAAAATTTTGCCTCAGACTCCAAGTTTGAATCTAGAATTTATAAGGCAGTGAGACAAAAGATACTATTGTGAACCATGCTTCGTACTTATTTAAATGAACTGTTTACAAATGATTTGCCAGTGAACACAAGCTCTGACAGTCCCTCAAAACTTTGAAAATTATTCTTTAAAAAGCCACTGGAAGTGGTAGTCTTCTAGGATGCAGGAATGGAGTACAAACTTGCTGACTCACCTTCTCGGGCTGGAGTCCCCAACTGGGAGCAGTGTGAGGTAGTCTTGAGGAAGGGTGGAGCACCAGACAGGTATTCTAGGAGGAGCTACGCAGGCACCTGAAAAGGTCCACAGTGTTCTTAGAATTCCGGCTAACTTTCATCTTAGACATGCTAAATCATTCCCATTTTAACTTTTAATGAAAGAGAAAAATACACAAGCTTTTAGCTTCAAATGGTTTTTCACAAAAAGAATTTTTCCTCCTCTCGTGGGCCCTCTCCTCTGGTCATCTGACTGCAATGCCTGTGGGGTAGATTGGTTTGGTTTCAATTAGTGTGCCTTTGAAAGAGGAATTTTCGTTGTTTCTCTGAAAGGTCATTTGATGGGCCCATGGTGTTCTAGGAAAGATGCTGTGCCTTCTTTTTCTCCTGACCAAAGTTCTCTGAAATACCACAATAATTTCTTGAAAGCAGTTTAGCAGTTAGACATTTGGAAAACTGCCTAACGCCAGGGTCTAAAAATGAAGCTGAAGGGGAGAACTTGGGGTTTTCAGTCTTTAAAAAATAAAAACAAAACCATGCCACATTCTTCCTTGGTGAGTACAAATGACAACCACTGGCTAACCTAAGAAACAGGGTAACTTGGCACCAGTTCTTTTGACCATTCACTTGCCTAATACTGTGAGAATGTGAAACTCTGCCATGACATTAGTTATAAAGAAAGCCAAAGAAAGAAATCTTGGCCACAAGATGGGAATTGACGCAATTCTTATGTCTGCCACATTCAGACTATGCCTTTTGCAGATGTTTCTGGGTTTATTTATAGAAAGGTTGACTTTAGTAACAAGACCATGTTCCATTAATGACACTTTTTAAAAATATACTAAAACACCCAACTACTTTTATTGTGAATAGGAAATACCACCCCCCAAAAGTTGATAGTCCTTAAAGTCTTAGCTATGACATAAAACACAGTATCAAATTAGAAACAGTATAGAACTATCTGCTGCTGCTGCTAAGTCACTTCAGTCGTGTCCGACTCCGTGCGACCCCATAGACGGCAGCCCACTAGGCGCCCCCGTCCCTGGGATTCTCCAGGCAAGAACACTGGAGTGGGTTGCCATTTCCTCCTCCAATGCATGAAAGTGAAAAGTGAAAGTGAAGTCACTCAGTCGTATCCAACTCTCAGCGACCCCATGGACTGCATCCTACCAGGCTATTCCATCCATGGGATCCTCCAGGCAAGAGTACCGGAGTGGGGTGCCATTGCCTTCTCCAACTATCTGGTGGACCCCAAATCTGAGGCAAGCTATCAGAAAATATATACATTCCAAACACAACTGAGGAAGGGAAAATCAGAGCAAACCTCCCTCTTCCAGAGAGCACTGGGTTCTCCCTGTTCAGCTTCTACACCCCTGCGTGGAGACACTGCTTCCAAATCTGGTTACTAGTCAAGTACTTCATAGAAGTCAATAGCTGTTGTAAAAGTGCCCTTCATTTTCAGGTTACTTTTTCCATGGTGTTACAGCTCCAAGTGCAGAGGTACATTAGTGCATGCTTCTAAGTTTTAAAGAAAAGAGTAGCACTCACATTAAAATATTTTCTAATGAAAATGAACAGGCTTTAAGCCAACTAGATACCATAGAATTCCTGTATCATCATCTTCTATCAGATGGGTTAGAGCCTTCTGGCTTCAACAAGACCTACCTACCTCCTCAAGAAGCTACAAGACAGACACAGATTTGCAGCTAACACCCCTTTGGTAAAAGAGCATGTCCACGGATTATGACATTGTCCAAAAAGCAAGAGGGGTCCACCCTGCTGGGAGAGAGGGCTTGCAGAGAACTGGGTGGTGAATTCAGAGCCATGTGAGAAGAGGCAAAATAGACCAATCACCCTGATTTCTACCTTGGACTTAGAAGCTAGCTGTATGTAGTTTGGCTGGCAAAGGGATTCTTATGTATCTAATTCAGAATTTCTTTCCCCATCCATCTTCTTTTCTTTAAAGCCTCATCACTCTTTTTAGCTTTGCTTTTAAGCAAGTCTTTTGGAATTAAAGTAGTTTTTAAAATTGACATTTGTTGTTGTTTAGTCGCAAAGTAGTGTCCGACTCTGTGACCCCATGGACTGCAGCACGCCAGGCTTCCCTGTCCTTCACTGTCTCCCAGAGTTTGCTCAGATTCATGTCCATTAAGTCCAGATGCTATCTAACCATCTCACCCTCTGCTGCTCCCTTCTCCTTTTGCCTTCTATCTCTCCCAGCATGAGGGTCTTTTCCAATGAGTCAGCTCTTCACATCAGGTGGCCAAAGTATTGAAGCTTCAGCTTCTGTTTCAGTCCTTCCAATGAACATTCAGGGTTGATTTCCTTTAGGACTGACTGGTTTGGTCTCCTTGCTGTCCAAGGGACTCTCAAGAGTCTTCTCTAGCACCAGAGTTCGAAAGCATCAGTTCTTCTGTGCTCAGCCTTCTTTATGGTCCAACTCTCACATCTGTACATGACTGGCTTCCTGCCAAAAACCAGATCAAGTTTGCCAGGCTTGTGAGGAAACCACCTTGGCAGATCTTCTAGTTCCAGTCAAGCCTTCCTGTGGACCACTTACAGCACAGGAAGAAATCTGGGCTGCAACCTCATGAAACATCCTGAGCCCCAGCTGCCCCCCTAGGACCTTCCTGACTTCCTAATACAAAGAAACTAGGTGAGATAAAATGCTTAAGTCCCTAAGTTTCTGGCAACTTGTTATGCAGCAATAGATATTATCGCCCAAACAGCCTTTATTTAAATTAGCTCCTAAGAATGCAAACAGAAGTTGTTGATGTAAATGAACACAGTACCAGGATATTATGGGCTTTCCAGGTGGTTTAGGGTAAAGAATCTGCCTGTCAATGCAGAAGTCACATGAGATGCAACCTCTGGATAAGGAAGATCGCCTGGAGTAGTAAATGGCAAGCCACTCCAGTACTCTTGCCAGGATAATGCCACGGACAGAGGAGACAGGTGGGCTACAGTCCATGGGGTCGCAAAGAGTCAGACGATTAAGTGACTGTGCATGCACACATAGGATATTGCAATTCCTATATACTGAGTCCAAGCAAAACAGGATGATTAAGGATAACTCAAGAGCAAAGTAAATCCCAGTTTCTAAGAGGTGTTGCCTTTTTTTCCCATTAGAATGCAGAGAATGCAAAAAAAAAAAAAAAAAAAATTTTTTTTTTTCCCAAGAAGGCAGGCCCTTCCTTTGCTTGTATTAATAGATGTCTCTGCACAACTGCTGATTAATTGTTGGATATACTCTCTTTCCCCAAACTAGGTCCACCAGGATGGATAATAAATGGACAGCAGGGGCATTTTTATTACTGTAGAAATCAGTAAAGAGCTTATCACTGCCTATTCAAGTCTCACAGGTGATATAAGAAAAAGCCTAAAGGAAGCTACTCTCTGCTCTCCAAGATGCTGGAAAGTTCAAAAAGCACATTCCTTCTTATTGAAAAAAGAAAGCCATCTAACATTCAAATGTAAATATTCAACTGTAAATAAAATGTGATGGCACATTTTCATAAGTGCTATCCCTTTGTTTTCACAAAATAAAACCACAAATATAAAAATCAGAAATTCTCCTAAATTTCTAATTTTTTTCTAATAAAAGAAAGGTAGGAACATTCAGTTTTTTTTTTCCCTTTTTTTGATACCAAAGCTCACAGATGTCCCACATCTTTGAATCATCAGCTCTGCTAAGAGCAACATGCAAAGGTAGTAAGGGAAGTACCCTGGGTTCTACATATTCCATATGAAATATTAAAACAGTAACATGACTACAGAAACAGTAACAGAGGCTTTCTACGGAAATGAATCCATTATGAGGCTATCAGCTATATTAGTTTGTAAAGCACAGAGCAATGGTAGTAACAATAAAAATAATTATTCAATTTTAATAAACATTTACTAACTCCTTACTATATTTAAAATACACTAGAAATTTAAGGGGCTTTCCTGGTGGCTCAGATGGTAAAGAATCTGCCTATAATGCAGGAGACCGGGGTTCAGTCCCTGCGTCGGGAAGATCCCCTAGAGAAGGGAATAGCAACCCACTCCAGTACTCTTGGGGCTTCCCTGGTGGCTCAGATGGCTAAAAACAAACAAACAAACAAACAGATAGTAAAGAAATTATGAAGGTAAAGTAACAAATGAATTTCATTCTATCAACTGTGCAGCTTTGTGAGATGTAACTAATATTGTGTTGGCCAACCCAATATGTAGTAATAATACCACCAAATAAATGTTTTGGAAGCATTAAAGAGACTTGTAAAAAAAGCCTACAGTAGAGTTCATATCCTGGGAGATGATCAAGGAGTTTTTGTGAAATAAGTCTTTCTACTTGTATTATGGCTGTAAATTTTCTTAGCTTTTTCATATTAAGATGTTTGAAGTCCCTTAGATGACAAAGATGAGGTTCACAAAGATTAGACAATTTGATTTGAACCCAGTTAATGTCTTTTAAATGGTTGAACCCATGTATCCTATGGCTCCTGCATTGGCAGGTGGATTCTTTACCACTTGAGCCACCTAGAAGCCTAAGTAATAGTTCAGTTTGCTCAGTTGTATCCGACTCTTTGTGACCCCATGGGCTGTAGCACGCCAGGCTTCCCTGTCCATCACCAACTTCCGAAACTTGCTCAAACTCATGTCCATTGAGTCTTTGATGCCATCCAACCATCTCTTCCTCTGTTGTCTGCTTCTCCTCCTGCCTTCAATCTTTCCCAGCATTGGGGGCCTTTCCAATGAATCAGTTCTTTGCATCAGGTGGCCAAAATGTTGAAGTTTCAGCTTCATCATCAGTCTTTCCAATGAATATTCAGGACTGATTTCCTTTATGATTGACTGGTTTGATCTCCTTGCAGTCCAAGGGACTCTCAAGAGTCTTCTCCAACACCACAGTTCAAAAGCATTAATTCTTCGGCACTTAGCTTTCTTTACAGTCTAACTCTCACATCCATACATGACTACTGGAAAAACCATAGCTTTGACTAGATGGACCTTTGTTGGCAAAGTAATGTCTCTGCTTTTCAATATGCTGTCTAGGTTGGTTGTAACTTTTCTTCCAAGGAGCAAGCATCTTTTAATTTCATGGGTGTAGTCACCATCTGCAGTGATTTTGGAGCCCAAAAATATAGTTGCTCACTGTATCCACTGTTCCCCCATCAATTTGCCATGAAGTGATGAGACCAAATGCAACGAGCTTAGTTTTCTGAATGTTGAGCTTTAAGCCAACTTTTCCACTCTCCTCTTTCACTGTCATCAAGAGGCTCTTTAGTTCCTCTTCGCTTTCTGTCATGAGGGTGGTGTCATCTGTGTGTCTGAGGTGATTGATATTTCTCCCAGCAATCTTGATTCCAGCTTGTGCTTCATCCAGCCTGGCATTTCTTATGATGTACTCTACATATAAGTTAAATAAGCAGGGTGACAATATACAGCCTTGATATACTCCTTCCCCAATTTGGAAGCAGTCTACTGTTCCATGTCCAGTTCTAACTGTTGCTTCTTGACCTGTATACAGATTTCTCAGGAGGCAGGTAAGGTGGTCTGGTATTCCCATTTCTTGAAGAATTTTTCACAGTTTGTTGTGATCCACACAAAGGCTTTGGTGAAGTCAATAAAGCAGAAAAAGATGTTTTTCTGGAACTCTCTTGCTTTTTTGATGATCCATGGGGTCGCAAAGAGCCAGATGGGACTGAGTGACTAAGGCACACCCACAAGGGGTGCTGGCAATTTAATCTCTGGCTCCTCTGCTTTTTCTAAATTCAGGTTGAACATCTGGAAGTTCACAGCTCGTGTACTGTTGAAGAGTTATTTTCAGAAGATCAACTGCAGAGTTTGTAGAAAGTAGCCTCAAATCATCTAGGTGTCTTTACTGAAGATCCTTTACTCTAGCTTGAGTTGGCCCCAAACCAAGAACACTGTTAAATGCATCCAGATGAAAGGACAAACATAACCTCGCTAATGAAGCTGTGCTTCCCTATAGAACACCTACCAGAGGAATGTGACACTGGGACACATGAGAGAACTACATCCAGCAGCTCTGGGAAAAGGGCCGCAGGATGACTGCTGTGGCCCAGTGATCAGGGCGGAACACGTGGCTGGATTAACGACTTCATCCAGCGAGCACTGGGAAAAGGGCCGAAGGATGACTGCTGTGGCCCAGCAATCAGGAGGAACACGTGGCTGGATTAACGACTACATCCAGCGAGCACTGGGAAAAGGGCTGAAGGATGACTGCTGTGGCCCAGCAATCAGGAGGAACACGTGGCTGGATTAACGACTTCATCCAGCGAGCACTGGGAAAAGGGCCGAAGGATGACTGCTGTGGCCCAGTGATGAGGGTGGAACACGTGGCAGGATTAACGACTACATCCAGCAGCTCTGGGAAAAGGGCCACGGGATGACCGCTGTGGCCCAGTGATCAGGGCGGAACACGTGGCAGGATTAACGACTACATCCAGCGAGCACTGAGAAAAGGGCCACGGGATGACTGGTGTGGCCCAGCAGTCAGGAGGAACACATGGCTGGATTAACGACTTCATCCAGCGAGCACTGGGAAAAGGGCCGAAGGATGACTGCTGTGGCCCAGTGATGAGGGTGGAACACGTGGCAGGATTAACGACTACATCCAGCAGCTCTGGGAAAAGGGCCACGGGATGACCGCTGTGGCCCAGTGATCAGGGCGGAACACGTGGCAGGATTAACGACTACATCCAGCGAGCACTGAGAAAAGGGCCACAGGATGACTGGTGTGGCCCAGCAGTCAGGAGGAACACATGGCTGGATTAACGACTTCATCCAGCGAGCACTGGGAAAAGGACTGTAGGATGACTGGTGTGGCCCAGCAATCACGCGGAACACGTGGCTGGATTAACGACTACATCCAGCGAGCACTGGGGAAAGGACCACAGGATGACTGGTGTGGCCCAGTGATCAGGGCGGAACACGTGGCTGGATTAACGTTTTAAGAGGAAACCAATGGGAGAGACATGTTAGGTAGGAAAAAGACTTGCAGAATAGAAAAGGAAGCAGAAACAGGCTTCTTCAGCAAAGGACATATCATAAGGCTGTCTTTGTCACTTCTCAGAAAGTGCAAGGCTCTGGGAAGGCACAGTGATTTTCAGAAGAATTTAGGTGGAATTGCTATACCCTTCTGAACCCCTATACTCCTCCAAGACTGGCACAAACTCAAAAGAAATTAACTGGCCTTTAATTTAAATGAAGTAAACTACAAAGGTTAAAAAACAAACAACACCTGATAAAGTTGTGAATTGTTATCAGCAGATAACAATTTCTCTGAATACAATGAAAAGATTCTTCGGCAGCTTCCACAGTCTGTTGTGTTATTTGTCAGACCCACGCCCCTCCTGCATCATGGAATTCTGTCTCGTTTCTTCTTTACAGTCCCAGCGCCTAGCACCAAATCTAGCACACTCAATAAACGAGGATGAAGGGCAGGCCAGGAGGAGGGTCTAGATAAAGCAGGAATTTGACATGCTATTTCCTGAGGTGGCAATGCAGGCAGCCAGCTGACAAATTTCTCTTTTCCTTTTCTCCCTACAAGGACGGACTGGTGGGGGAGACTGGAGGAGGGTAATTTTTTTAACTGAAAGAAAACAATTTTTAACTAACAAACCTGTGGCTTTATTTTTGCATTAATGTAAGTGAAAGCTCAAATACTGATTTCAACTGACACTCCCCAATCACCCTGGAAATTTTCCTAAAAACTACAGATTGATCTAGTTAACCTCTTCCTAGCTTATCAGATTTCATTATTCAGCTGGATTGTTATCAATTAACCATCTGTTCAATACTGCTATCAGACAACAGGAAAAATCCCAAGGTTGTTTTTAAATACCTGACAGTTCTGACTAGAAGGTTGTTTGCATGGATGTTTTAAACTTTCTCCCATTTTTTTCCCTAATGGTTTCAAGAGAACTAATTTTTAAAAGCCCCTACCCTAGGTGGTTCAGTGGTAAAGAATTTGCCTGCCAATGCAGGAGCCACAATAGATGTGGGTTTGATAAGATCTCCTGAAAGAGAAAATGGCAACCCTATACCAGTGTTCTTGCCTGGAGAATCCCATGAACAGAGAAGCCTGGTGGGCTACAGTCTATGGGGTTGGAAAGAGTTGGACACGACTTAGTGACTAAACATGAGGGATTTCTTTTTTAAATAATGTGAATTAATTTCAAGTGACAATGATTTTCATTCTTCATTTAAAATAAGGGACGGTAGAAAATGTTTAGCCTGTGTCTAAAAAGAAAAATAATAATAAAGAGCAAAGAATATTCTACTACTAAAATTGAAAATTACTATAGTATGTTGGCATGTTCAAGTACATGTTAAACAATTACCTAATTTCCTAAATTACACTGTTTCAAAATTACGTTAATCTTGAATAAATGTCATTTCAATACAAAGAAAAGTATAAGCAATAAGGCTACCTTAAACTGAAGAAAAGAGTATCTTTTAAAAGAGTATGTTCAAACAATACTTATGCCAGGCACTTGCGTGGATTACACTTCACCTATTTCTGAAACCTTATCGTTTCTTGCCCGAATGTCTTCAAGAAGGGACATCCTTGGATCGTTTTTGGAATTACCATCTCCCACAGTTTGTGGTCCACTTTTGATGTACTCTCTCCCCTTGCTGACAGCACATGGTATTGACTACAATGCTGTGTTAATAACGCCCACTTTGGCTCCAGGCTAATCAAAAGAAAGCTGAGAGGGGAGACTGCACAGATCACAGCACCTATGATGGATTCAACTCAGACCTTGTTCCCGTTCATACCAGCTCGCTGTGTAGTGATGAACTCCCAGGTGTGGGAAAACGGCAGAAACACACAAGGGCTACAAGAGGGGAAAGAGGATAAAGAAGGGGAAATTATTAAAGCCAACAGAAGCAGCAGCAAGTCACAGAGAACTTCACCAGAGTTGTGAGACGCCAATGACTACAGGTCAGACACGAGGGGAACTCAGAGAATAAGCCAATGGATATCTCATCTCCCACACACTTTGGAAAGAATCTGGGTTAGGAGGGCAGAAGGGCTCCCCTAAAAGGCAAGCTGCCCTGGCATACTATGCACAGTCTGCATCTCAGAAGTCCCCAAAGGGCACATGGAATCCAGAAGCCCTGATGGCCCCTGCTGACCCAAGAAGCGCAATGTCACATGCACTGTATGAATTCAGGGCTCCAAAGAGCAAACTCGCCTTGTCCTCTACACGTCCTAGAGGCAGAACAGCCCGCACCCTCCCCCAGCTCTGCCGAAGTAACTTTGGAACAGTCAGAACCTCCCTGGGCCTCAGGGTCTCATCTGCAGGGCCAGCTCTGGGAAATGAGTGCAGCTGAGTGTCTGTTCACTGGCAACATCCCTCTGGCACTGGAAGGCCACAAGATCCTGGAGGAGGAGGACCTGATGCATGTCAATCATCAAGGCCACGCCCACCTTCCTGGTGCAGGGAGAACCCAGATTGGGATGCTGGGGAAACCAGACTACATGCCAAGTATTTCAGGCCTTTCAGACTGAGGGCAGGCTCGTTACACGCCAGAGACCAGGAGAACTGTCTGCTTCTTCTGATGTTTCTCTCAACACTGTAGTTTACAGCCTTTTCTGTGTCAAGCCACCGGGTCTCCCGCATTGGAGGCAGACGCTTTAACCTCGAAGCCACCAGGGAAGCCCGTTCTAAGTACTTTATGCATATTATTTCATTTACTTTCATTAATTCATAAGAATCTCTCATTTTCTTTTAGCCACAGACTTTACTGTTTGAATATTTGCAATTACTATTCTATACACAAATTTTAATTTCTTACAAAGCTCTATATTCTGTATTGCTAGGTCACTTCACTGTCCATTTTATGCCACATTTCCATCCAGAACTATTTCCCCAAATCACAATCTGGCTGATTGTATGCTGTTGTTCAGTTGCTAAGTTGTGTCCAACTCTTTGCGATGCCATGGACTGTAGCCCACCAGGCTCCTCTGTCCATGGGATTCTCCAGACAAGAATACTGGAGTGGGTTGCCATTTCCTTTCCTAATTCCTGATTTTCTGATGAGGTAAGAGACATGGGGTGGTTAGACAGTTTACAACCCAGCCCCCTGCCGCCGTGCACCACGCCCTCCCCTACGCCCCGCTAGCACACAGCAGTCAGCACACACGCCCAGTCCTGCTATTGCGTCCATGCTCTGAAGCTCCCCTGGCACGGAACCCAGCAGCTGGCTCTCCTGACGAGAAGGCCTTCTCTCCCGCAAATGACTGATTTCAGCCATCCCTCCCTAACTTCCACATCAGTAAGATGGGGTAAGACCACCACCTTCCCCCCATTGAAACAGAATGCTTCTATGTGAAAATGACTAACCAATATATGAAAAGATGCTCTACACCAGGGGTCCCCAACCCCTAGACTGGTACCAGTTCATCGTCTGTTAGGAACTGATTCGCACAGCAGGAGGTAAGTGGTGGGTAGAAAGTGAAGAAGAATCAAAGAACCTCTTGATGAAAGTGAAAGGAGAGTGAAAACGTTGGGTTAAAGTTCAACATTCAGAAAATTAAGATCATAGCATCTGGTCCCATCACTTCATGGGAAATAGATAGGGAAACAATGGAAACAGTGAGAGACTTTATTTTGGGGGGCTCCAAAATCACTGCAGATGGTGACTGCAACCATCAAATTAAAAGACTCTTGTTCCTTGGAAGAAAAGTTATATGCTAGACAGCATATTAAGAAGCAGAGACATTACTTTACCAACAAAGGTCCATCTAGTCAAGGCTATGGTTTTTCCAGTAGTCATGTATGGATGTGAGAGTTGGACTGTGAAGAAAGCTGAGTGTCGAAGAATTGATGCTTTTGAACTGTGGTGTTGGAGAAGACTCTTGAGAGTCCCTTGGACTGCAAGGAGATCCAACCAGTCCATTCTAAAGGAGATCAGTCCTGGGTGTTCATTGGAAGGACTGATGCTAAAGCTGAAACTCCAATACTTTGGCCACCTGATGCAAAGAGCTGACTCATTGGAAAAGGCTCTGATACTGGAAGGGATTGGGGGCAGGAGGAGAAGGGGACAACAGAGGATGAGATGGCTGGATGGCATCACCGACTCGATGGACCTGAGTCTGAGTAAACTCTGGGAGTTGGTGATGGACAGGGAGGCCTGGCGTGCTGCGATTCATGGGGTCACAGAGAATCGGACACAACTGAGCAACTGAACTGAACTGAACTGATGCGAAGAACTGACTCATTGGAAATGACTCTGATGCCGGAAAAGATTGAAGGTGGGAGGAGAAGGGGACAACAGGATGAGATGGCTAGATGGCATCACTGACTCGATGGACGTGAGTTTGAGTAGGCTCTGGGAGTTGAACAGGGAAGCCTGGCGTGCTGCAGTCCATGGAGTTGCAGAGTCGGACACGACTGAGTGACTGAACTGAACTGAGCAAGCAAAGCTTCATCTGTATTTACAGCCAATCCCCATCACATGCATTACCACCTGAGCTCTGCCTCCTATGGTTCTGCGCGGCATTACATTCTCATAGGAGCTCGAATCTTACTGTGAACTCTGCATGTGAGGGATCTAGCTTGCCCATTCCTTACGAGAATCATCTTGAAACCATCCCCCCGATGCCTGTCCCAGTCTGTGGAAAACTTATCTTCCACAAAACCAGTCCCTGGTGCCAAAAAGGTTGGAGATGTCTGCTCTACACTGTATGTCATCAGGGCAAATGAACACAATGAGATCCACTATACGCCTATTAGAATGGCCCAGATCTGGAACAGACACCACCAGATGCTGGTGAGACTGTGGAGCAACAGGAACTCATTCACTGCTGGTGGGAATGCAAGACAACGCGGTCACTTTGGAAGGCAGTTTGGTGGTTTTCTTATAAAACTAAACATACTCTTAGCATACAATCTTGCAACTGTGCTCCCTGGTACTCACCCAAAGAAGTTAAAAGCTATGTGCACACAACACCTGCACATGGGTATTTGCAGCAGCTTTATTCATAACTGCCGAAACTCGAAAGTACCCAAGACGTCCTCCAACAGATGCATGGATAAATAAACTGTGCCACATCCAGACAGCGGAATATTACTTAGCATTAAAAAGAAATGAGCTAACAAGCCCTGAAAAGACATAGAGGAAACATAAATGCCTGTTACTAAGTGAAAGAGCCAATCTGAAGAGGCTGCATACTATAATTCCAATGATATGACATTTAGGAATAGGTAAAAGCATGGAGACAGTAAAAAGACTAGGGGTTGCCAGTGGTTAGGAGAGAGGGTGAGATGAATGGGCAGAGCACAGAGGATTTTCAGGGTAGTGAAAATACTCTGCATGAGGTTATAATGGTGGATACATATCATTATTTGTATGTCATTAGGATACATTTGTCCAAACACACAGAATGTACAATACCAAAAGCTAACAGTAATGTAAACTATGGGCTTTCTACCACAAGGACGTGTTACTGTAGGCTAGTCAGCTGTAACAAACGTGCCACTCTGGAGAGGGATGTTGATGATGGGGTAAGCTATGTGTATGAGGGGGTGGGGGTAAACAGGAAATCTCTGTACCTCCCCCTTGATCTTACTGTAAATCTAAAACTGCTTTAAAAAAATGAAGTCTTCAAAGTCATCCCCAACAACAGCTGGCACACTGCAGATACCCAATAATTGCTAATTCACTCCTTCACCTCATGTAATCACTACTCTGCCACCCTCTGCCCAGCCCTCCATGTTTACATCTAGCTGAGGCCCTGGTCATACTGGCTCCCTGCATAGCCAAAGAGCAATCATAGGACGGAGAATGCCTTTCCCCCCAAAAGCACCAATGTGTGTGCCCCCGTGACGGACACAACCTGAATCTAGGGATGCCCGGGGAGCCATGGACAGCAGAGGACTTGTCTGAAGCCAGCAACAAAAGATCCCCCGTTTCTAGGCTGTTGGCCGGTATACTACTGCAACAGGCCACAGGCCCACAGTTACAGCATTTGACAGAAAAAAAAAAACACAAACCTTTAGCAACAGAACAACTGTGGGATGTCTTTTAGAACATCTTTCTGTACAGTGCAGCAAAGGCACGTTACCCTCAGAGTTTACCTGAAAGTTCGCTCCTACTACTACCAGCCAACAGATCGGGGAAAATCAAAACCCCACACTCAGAATCCACGTGACCTGCATGTGAAAAATGAAAGGCTCACAAGCAGGTCTGTATCACCACCCTGGATGTTTTCCTCTGGACACATTCCAGCTTGTTAATGTTCAGAAAACTTGGCTCCCAAATGGCCTGATTTGCACAGAAGATTTATTACCTGTGCTGATCCCTCCTTGGCTTTTTTGGGTTAAACTATTTTCATTAAATGTTAAATAGGTAGAAAATATGAAGAATGAGATGGTTAGATAGCATCACTGACTCAATGGACATGAATCTGAGCAAACTTCAGGAGACAGTGAGGACAGGGAAGCCTGGTATGCTACAGTCCATGGGGTCAGAGTCAAACATGACTCAGCAACTGAACAACAAAGAATTTCAAGGGAGCAAACATTTGTGTACCCACAACCAATTTTACAAAGAAAAAGTAAATTACTAAAACCTCTGAAGCTCCTTTTGACTCTTCCTTATACACTCCCTTTATCCTCCACTAGCAGGCAATAACTCTCCTAAATTCTGTGTTTATTCTTGCCTTTTAAAAATAGTCAAATCACACTTCTGTATGCCTAAACTACTGTATCCATAAAATCTGTTTAGTGTGCTTAAATCTCTGAACTTCATCTAAGTAGAATTAGACCACATATGATCTTTGCAATCTGCTTTTTCCACTCAACATTATGTTGATATATGAATCAGTGATCCATTCATTTTCAAAGCCGGGGAAGGGGCTGACACGCACAGGTGTGGGCTGAGGCTCGCTGTTTCTGGGCAGCATCTCTTCTGACCGAGTGCTGCCATGCTTTACTGGCTGTTCATCATCTCCAGTATTACTCCATTCTACAGTAGTTCACTGTATAAACTATACCACAGTTACGTTTTATACAATTGATGTTTTGTTTTCTTCCAGATGTTTTGTGGTGGGCCACGTGAAGTGCTGTGAACAGTGGTGGCCATAACAATATCCGTTTTCAACTTTATTAAAATCAGTTTTCCTGAAAACTGTGGTAATAACCACTGGGGTTCGTAAAATTTCCTAGATAAAATCCAACTTTTTTTTTTTAATGAAAAAGTGCAAATTAGAAAGGAAAACAGCAAAGAACACTACCCTTAGGAGGATATGATCAGTTTCTCAAAACATTGGCTTAAATTATACACATGTATCTGTGTGTCTACCCGTGTCAGTAAGTGAGTGCCTTACTATGGGTGACAGTCAAAAGGCTCAGAATCGCCTTCTAGTTGATTAACTCTCTTTGCCTATGTCAAATTTAACTCTTTTTGCCTTTGTCAAATTTACCAGATTTACCATTTACCGTTTTGATTTTTAAGTTCCAATCACATATTTACTTAATTTCTCAAAGCTCTATCTAGTTCTCAGACCTCCTCTGTCATGGTTACATTCATTCGCTATTTACTCACATTTTCAACCTTCTCATTGCTTCAGTACAAAGCTGTTTCACGTTCTCTGTCTGACAGCTGTATCTGGAATCACTACATGTCTAATTCTGTTCCTACTATTTTGTCTGGTTCTATTGGTTCTTTGCTTTACTTATCTGTTTTATAGTTTTTGACTGTGAGTTAAGTTTTCTTGTGGTTACATTTTTTTGAACTCTTTGAAGCCTAGATTGAACAAAGATTCCTCCAGAAAGACCCTGTGCCTGCTTCTGCCTTGAGCTACTATGCCGGAACCACTGTTTACAACTGTATACATTTCCCCCTTTGGGGGCTCACCTGGATAGATCCAAATTAGGGCTGTAAACCTGCATGGATACTGGTTACTGGTTATAAAATATTAGATAGGCAGTTTTCCTTCGAGTTGCTAAGGGGCTGGGAGGAGGTCAGGGGGAAAGCTGTGTTTCTTGTTCAACACTGCGCTATGGAAGTAGCCTTCAGGGAGGTGGTCCCAGAGTTCTGTGGAGACATCTTATATCAAACATTTTCCCCTAGCACAGACTCTGGGCTTTGTCTCCTGTCTCCAAAGCAACAGGAGCCCGAGGAAATCAAAGCATACATTTGCTGGATTTGGCAAGCGCTCTCACGCTGGATGTCCACTCACCTCTCTGGGTTCTCACTTTCACTTTCAATCCATGTTTCTTTCTCAACAATTTTATAGCCATATTTATAAAATTTATCTAGCATTTTTATTTTTAGTTTGTGGTGGAAAAATAGAGTATACAATCTCAAATACCACCAGAAATGAAAGTTTGGGCTAACTTCTTAAACAACCGGTATTTCCTATTAGCTTGTACTGAACTTGTTCCACTAAAACCATTAGGTGTTTTTCATATGAGCTGTGTTGTTTCCTCATTCCTGTCCTTGCATAACTGTTATTATTTTGAATCTAAATGCAGAAATTCATATTCTGACCCATTAAATTTAGTCTTTTAGTGTTTCCTTGTTTTAAGTCATTAAAATCATTCTGAATTCTCCATCGGTCATTTTTAGATTTTTATCTACATCCTCAGACTTTTCCATTCACAAACTTGATTAACATACCCCTATAGATCAATCCCAAGTTGAAAAAGATGTGGACTCTCATATTATTCAGCATATAATTCACTATAAAAATAGTTTCTGAAAACAACTGATATATCTAGAAAGTAGCACCCAATATCTCCAATATTATACAAGCTGTTTGCCTAGAAATGTGCTTTTCTATCAATAAAATCAGTGTTTTATTATCTTTACCTCAGTGCTATTTAAGGATGATTATAAAGAAGTTTTAATATAGACCCTTGACATGGGGATTGCTATGCTTCCATCACACACCACAAGTCAAATTTGATACCGACGTGAAAGCAGGAGAGTAGGTTCAAGTTAACAAGAAGGATGCCTTTGAAAACTATAAGGTAGAAATCGTCAGTCACCCTCTAAGTGGTGCAGACAAGTAAAATCCTGACAGTAACAGCAAGATCCTTCAGGAAAGGCTGAGAGTCACTCTGAGGTGAACACGCCTTTGTTTCAATGATTAATTTTACAAGAAGCAGCACGGCCATCCAGCACGCCTGCCTCGTTCCACCTCTATGGGAAAGAGATCAGCAACTAAAAGACACATTAATGTTATGTAGGGTGACCATATAATTTATCATTAGGACAAAAGTTCATCTTCTATACCAAAATAAGACAAGTGAAGCAGGCCTGACCCAGCAGATCAGGAGAGAATTCACTCTAACAATATATGTCTTTCCTTTTTAAATAAAACCATTGCCTCAGTATTTCCTTATACTGCCTATAAACCCTAAAAGCACTCATCCATTGCTTATTTTCTACTGGACAAAATCTAAATTTACAGGATAATATGCTAATAATGTCCTTTAACACTCCTCAATATTATATTTAATATATTGTTTGTTAAGGGTGGCAGTTTGATATCCTTCATTCTTAAGATGAAAGTTTTAAAGGAATTTATCTTAAAAAAAAATCACTGAATTAAAATCTCATTCCATGAATTAAAAACAAAAACTAGCTTGATTTTAATTATTCTTGAAATGAGACTATCCCGACAGTCCAAAATTTCCATCCCCTGGAAGAGGATACTCAGGTAACCAAGAAGTCCTCTCCCACAAACCTAGGACTTTAGCGCTGCCCCGACCCCACTCCCACTAGCTAACATGGGGACACTGTTAAAAGTTTTCAGAGCACAAACCCACCTTCTGTTATCTGGGATTTTGTTGTTTGACCAAAGTAAATGGTTTTCTTTTTTTTTAAGGATGGAAGTTACCCCCAAATTCCAAACATATGACTTCTCTGAAAAAAAAAAAAAAACTTGAAGATTTGTCAAACCCTGATCCACCCATGTGTCCTAAGGGCAGTGATCCGCTGGAGCTGAGCAGGGACTGCCCCCTCTTCCCCCGCCTTAGGTAATTCTGTGCTCTCTAATTTGCCACAGTCCTTACCACTCATCTTTACACCAAAGCCACTTTTCCCTTCATGCCATCTCCCTGCCTGCTGCAATGAGCGCAAACTCTGCCATAAAGGGCTTGTAAATAAACACGCACCCCCACACACAAGAAGGCTCACTCATGCAAGACCAGGGCACCGTGTACCCAGAGCCCCCAGCACCACCCCAGGCGGCCTTCTTTGCTCAGTGCAGGCTCCTCCTCAGCTCTGCAGCCTCTCCATATGCCAGCCTCATTCTAGCAGACCAGCTGCCCCAGTGGGCACTTAACTTTCTGTCCTTTAAGAAATCTCTCCAAGGCTATTTTCTCATCTGTTAAATGAGTAAATCTACCTCGCAGAATTGTGAAGATAAATGAAAATGTGAGTGAAGAACCTACCACAGCCCTGAACACATGATAACCACTTAGTTCATGGTTCTTACTATTATTTAGGTCAATAAACCCTCAAGCAAAAGAGTGAGCCACTGGAATAAAACAACTTTTGGATAAGCAAAAAAATACAAAAAACAAACAAAAAAACAAAAAACCCTGTTTTATGGAATTTATTGGGTTTCAAAAAGTTATAACTTGCTTGCTTTTAAAGTCTAGATAACAAAACTGTTACATAAATAAGAAACAATAAATTCAGCTGCATCACATAACCACATAGTAGAGAGCAGGCACCTGTGGCCCAGAGGGACATTCACTCAGAGATTTCCACAACTGTTTTGTGCTAATTTCCCCATTCTCTTCATCAAGGCAACAGTTTTATTTATTGTAAGGTGCTTTTAGTGAAAGCACAGAAATGATTACAGAAGAAGAGTAAAGACTCCACAGAAAACATAATGGTTACTCCATCTTTTTAACCAAAAAAACGGACTACTTCACTGCATATATGTATGTGTTTTTTTTCTTAAAATAGAACATGTGAGGGAAGTCTTTGGTTTTTCTTTCTCTAGAGAGAAAGTCACATGTAATTACGAGTAATAGAGCACACCGACGCACCTAGCCAAAACAAACAGCAAGAAAATGTCCACATTTGTGGGTTCAGGACCTCCTTAGGACAAACTCTGCAGGCTTTTAAAGACACGGCATGTTTGCGTGAATCAGTCTTTAACCATGAGAGAAGGGTACTTAGAAAACTTGATAAAAACATAAGAAGCAGACCTAAGTATGAAATCCAGTTTCTCACGTGTGATGTTTTAAATCAGCACTCTGAGGTTTGCCACCGTGAGCCTCAGGGCACACAGGGTCTTCTCCAAGGGGCCTTCCCTGATTCTCCTCTCCCACCTCCCACAACGAAAGCCGGCCCCTGCCTCCCTGAGTCCCGACTCCACCTCAGCAGCAGGAACTACCTGTGCTGTTGAACCATCCTCAAGCCTTGTGAGATTTCCTCAAGGCGCTGGCTCTGTGTCACCACCACTCAACTCAGGACAAAGAATACATGAGTACCAGCCTCTCTCGTCCACAGTGAACCTTCAGGATGAAATGGCAGCTGAAGTCCACAGCGGTGGAGCCATGCCTGAGTTAGAACCTGAGCTCTTCTGCCCTACTCTTCCACCCCTGTGAGTTTGGGCAAATTATTCTGTGCATCAATTTTTACATAGATTAAAAGGTGAGGAAAAAAGCAGAGACTCTCTGAGGTGGTTGTGAGATTTAAATGAATTAATGCATATAAAGTGCTTAGGACCTGGCACATTATAAGTGCTCAGATACATTATACACCAAATGACTCTCATCATTTAAAAATCGACCTACATTTCCTCAGACTCCTCAATTCAGTGTTACCTCACTCTTCTGGAGACGATCACAAAGGCTCTCCTCATCGCCAGAAGTCAAGTCCTTACCCTACTTGGCTTCCATCTTCAGCCTCAACGCAGCTGGCTAGCTCTTCATTTATGAGGCCGTCTCCGCCACGTTTGGGAGGGCGCTTCTTCTCTCAGTCTTTCTCTCTAATTTACCTTCCTGCCGGGGCCAGTGAGTGCTCCCCACAGCTGACTCTCTTCTTCACCAGCTTCCAGCTCAAGCTTATCTAGTCATTGTTCTTCATCTACTACCAACTGTGGTAACTACTGCCACATGTTAGTAAGTAGAGTGGAAAATTCAATATATTTTTCCTTTGGGGGACAGCAATAGAATATAGTGACATATAGGTTAAATTTATATTAAGACTTAGAAAAAAAAATATATGCATGCCATTGGCTCACATCTATTCTACAGGTAATGTATCCAACCTCTCTCCCCAAATCATGTATATCAAGTTTAACTACCAAACTGCATTTACCACACACTCAAATATGTAAATATTTGCACATTGCATTCACCAGGCTGTAGCTTGTCTAAAGTGTTTGTACGTATGCGTGGGTGTCAAAACCTTAGCTTTACCTCAGCTAGAAATGTTTAAATCTTTAGCCCATATTTTTTCTCAGAAAATTACACCTGAGACTCACTCAGTCTTTAGGCTGTCTAAAGTTGGTATAATGCAAACAGACATTAAGCAGATAATATACACATGTACTACCCATGCTACCGTAGTTTGGGCAAAACCCACTTTCCACATTTTGTTGAGACTATTCACTAATCAAACTAATGTGACTGCTAATAAGCACACCTCTTTTTTATTAAATAGACTACACAAATAATAATGTAACCTTCCAAGATATTGCAACAGCCGAGATGAGTTTCAACATCTGTAATATACTCTTGGAAGATTTTCAGCAGAAACAGCCTGTGCTAGTCTGTGACAGTGCTGAGGCTGATGGGGGAAGGAATGCATTGCCCAAAGGTGTGGGGGGGGGCCACACTTGAGAGGGTGTTACAACAGACAAATGCTTTGGGGACACTTAGCTCATTACCTACTGGGTGGATTTTCTTTGGTGGAATCAGCAGCTTGCTAATTAGCAAGATGAGTGTTAGAAACAGGATCACATTGGTGAAATTAGATAATTCTAGTAAGTGAGCTTGCTAAAGTGTTTCAGAGACACTTCTACCCTTGAATGAACAGGGTAAGATCATCTCAGTTCAGTTCAGTTCAGTTGCTCAGTTGTGTCTGACTCTTTGCGACCCCATGAATCACAGCACACCAGGCCTCCCTGTCTATCACCAACTCCCAGAGTTCACTCAGACTCATGCCCATTGAGTCAGTGATGCCATCCAACCATCTCATCCTCTGTCGTCTCCTTCTCCTCCTGCCCCAATCCCTCCCAGAATCAGGGTCTTTTCCATTGAGTCAACTCTTCACATGAAGCCAAAGTATTGGTTTCAGCTTTAGCATCAGTCCTTCCAGTGAACACCCAGGACTGATCTCCTTTAGAATGGACTGGTTGGATCTTCTTGCAGTCCAAGGGACTCTTAAGAGTCTTCTCCAACACCACAGTTCAAAAGCATCAATTCTTTGGCGCTCAGCTTTCTTCACTGTCCAAGTCTCACATCCATATATGACAACTGGAAAAACCATAGCCTTGACTAGATGGACCTTTGTTGGCAAAGTATTATCTCTGCTTTTCAATATGCTATCTAGGCTGGTCGTAACTTTCCTTCTAAGGAGTAAGTGTCTTTTAATTTCATGGCTGCAATCACCATCTGCAGTGATTTTGGAGCCCCAAAAAATAAAGTCTGACACTGTTTCCACTGTTTCCCCATCTATTTTCCATGAAGTGATGGGACCAGATGCCATGATCTTCAGAATGTTGAGCTTTAAGCCAACTTTTTCACTATCCTCTTTCACTTTCATCAAGAGGCTTTTTAGTTCCTCTTCACTTTCTGCCATAAGAGTGGTATCATCTGCATATCTGAAGTTATTGATATTTCTCTTGGCAATCTTGATTCCAGCTTGTGCATCTTCCAGCCCAGCATTTCTCATGATGTACTCTGCATATAGGTTAAATAAGCAGGGTGACAATATACAGCCCTGACATACTCTTTTTCCTATTTGGAACCAGTCTGTTGTTCCATGCCCAGTTCTAACTGTTGCCTCCTGACCTGCATATAGGTTTCTCAAGAGGCAGATCTTACTAGTAAAGCCTAAATCTCTGATGGTAACTTAGAGACCAAGAACCTTCTCTGCCATGCTGTTTTTTGTTTTCAGTAAGCATTTCTCGAAAGGTGTACCAGAACACCTAAAGACACAGAGCTCAAAGCTTACAAGTCAACTGCATGTGTAGTAGTTGAGTTGAAACTTGCTTTTAACCTGATTGTGAGGTTGTAAGAGAACAGAGAAGCCCTGCTGCTTCAGGCTTCTTTCGCAGACACCCTCATGTACTGACTCTCAAAAAAGACACCTAGAAGTTGGCCAAGACCAATGTGACTGTGGAAGAATGTTCTGGATACCTGTTATATTAGATGATGTAGTCTTTCTATGATTGAACTTGACATGGAGAATGTGAGTGATGTTTAAGCCTACCATTCGCAGACATTTGCTGTGATAATCAAATAATTTAAAAGATGTGAGATTGACCTGAAAACTGTAAGGCGCCACCATTATGTGTAATACTCTCATAACTTTATTGACTATACCTTGAAACTGAAGGACGCTGGCCTAGCTGTTGCCCTGCCTCTTTCCTGGATATGAATTTTTTCCATGTGCCTGTTTTTTAAGGTTCTCATCCCATGGCTTTCGAATTGGCTCCCCACCAAAATACACGCACACATGCAGGTTTCTGTCTAAAATCTAAAACATTCTGGACTGCAAGTGAAACAATATTTATTATCTATTAACACAATATCATTATTAACAAATTATATACATAGTAGTGTATAATTAATGTAATATTAAATAAATAAAGATAGGAATGAGGGAGCTTAGAGGTTTTAAGACTGCCACTGCAGGTATTCTTGCTAAACAGGAGAGGCTGGCCAGTCTGGCTTCCAGATATATATGGGTATTATATTTAGGCATTGCCCCAGTCATTTAAGAGCTTAAAAATAACTTGATTTGACCTTAGAATTTTACAAAGTGTTCCAGATCGGCTCTCTCTATTGGAAGCTCAGAAGCCTCTGCATACTTGATTAGAGTCTATTTTATTTTTTAAAATAGTATGTTGGAGGAGTTCCATCTTCATTTCCGAGACAGGCCTAAAACTTATTGTCATTAATATAATGCCATCAAATTGCATTCACTCAGCGCTGATAAACAAGTACTTACTTTTATCTATTCTCTCTTGGGTGCCTTTGTTATCAGACGAGGAAATGCCTCCATCTCCCACACTTCCTTCAGAGACAAGAAGGGCCAGGTTGGGTGGGGGAGTGAGGCCTGGCCCTACTGGTAACAGAGAGCGCTTGAGGATTTGAACAGAGAAGTGTGGCAAATTTGAGTCCCTCATCAACCACTATGTGACCTGTCACTTCTATTCTCCAGGGGCTGCTCTTCTAAAAGAGAATATGGTAAAACAACCTCCCAAGCCTCTCCCAGGGTCAGCACCACCACACCTCTATAGGAATCCTACAGGTTAGAACTCGATGTCTGTGGTTCTTAATTATAAAAACCAGTATCTTCTCCCTTATTTATAGCTGCCTCACAACCTAGTTGTTCTCAGTAGTGACTTTCAAAGGGCCAACTCTGTTGCTCTGGACAAAATCAAAGAACATATTTAAAGAGCAAGTTTCTCAGTTTTTTTTCCTTACAAGTATTTTAAGTTGTGTACTTAACTTAACAAGTCCTATTGCTTAAAAATGATTCACAAAGGTAGTACACACTTAACTGTCTTAGCTTGCTAAATATCTGAAAGACAGAAAAACAGTTTTCCTGCTAAATGTATGAGGTTAAGAATAAAAATTCCAATGATTTGCATTGATTATTTCCAGAAAAAAAAAAATATCAGTTGAATGACAAATGCTTGCTAAGAAGTTAGGCTGTTCCTTAGAGAAAAAAAGAAAAAAAGATGGCTATCGGCAAACTCCCATGTAAGTCAGTCAATTTCTGTCTGTGTGATGATTATGGATGTAACCCATAATCTCAGCCATTTCAAAATACTTAAGTCACACCCAATGGGGAGGAACCCATGCAAACATCTTGTCGATGTCATAACAGGGCAGGCATGCATTTATCAGCAGTCAGAATCAGCGGAATGGAAGGCCATGGCATAAAGACTTCACGGAAGGAACCCTGGACCAAAGAGGGTCCTGATGTTGCTATTTCTAATCCGCCCTCAAATTCTCCTAGCTGAACCATCTTGGGCTACTCATTTAGGCTTTTGGAAGGGACTTATCTGACTGTAAATTATCTGATCTATTTCCAGTAACTGTTAACAGTCAATATGAACACAAAAATGGTTGAAAAACTGAACTGTGGGACTTCCCTGGTGGTACAGTGGATAAGAATCCGCCTGCCAGTGCAGGAGACACAGCATCAATCCCTGGTCCGGGAAGATCCCACATGCCGTGGAACAACGAAGCCTGTGCACCACAACCACGGAGCCTTGCCTAGTGCCCCAGATCAGCCACTGCAATGAGAAGCCCACACACCACAACGAAGGGGAGCCTCTGCTCGCAGCAACTAGAGAAAGCCTGCGCCGAAACGAAGACCCAGCGCAGCCAAGAATAAATAAATAAATTTTTTATTTAAAAAAGAGGAAAACAGGCTACACTCACAGGGGAGATGCAGATCACATCCCCCAAGAGACACATGACTGCCAGATCCAAGACCCTTAAAGGGACTGACAAGTGTGTCATGGGTGAGAAAAACAGAAAAACTGAATTGTGTTCTGAAAAAAATCTAAAGTGAGGAGAATCAACACTGAGGGATTAAGCTTCAACCAGGGAAACATCCTTCAGATTCTAACCAAAAATCACAACTTTCCTGGTAATCTGTGCAAAACCAGGACAGTCCCTGTCATGCGGTGTCAGGATAAGGTGAACTGGTTTTTCTTTTTCTTTTTCTCTTTTGGCCACAGCCTGCAGCATGTGGGCTCTTAGTTCCCTCACCAGTGATTGAATCCATGTCCCCTGTAGTGGGGGGCTTCCCTGGTGGCTCAGACAGTAAAGAATATGCCTATGATGCAGGAGACCTGGGTTCGATTCCTGGGTTGGGAAGATCCCTTGGAGGAGGGCTTGGCAATCCATTCCAGTATTCTTGCCTGGAAAATCCCATGGATAGAGGAGTCTGGCAGAAAGTCGACACAGCTTAGCGGCTAACAGTTTCACTTCTCTTTCCTCTGTAGCGGAAGCCCCGGGAGTCTTAACCACTGGACCATCAGGGAAATCCCAAGGTGTACTGTTTTCAACACAGCAGATAGGAGACTAGAGACAGTGGTGGCCTGGGATGGAGAGAAGACCCATACAAAACTTGTTCAAAAAGCTTGCAATAAAGTCCAAATTCCTCAGTGCAACAGGTAAGATACTGTCGGGGCTCAGCCAAATTTTCAGCCTTGTTTCTCTTTACTCCCAACACCCCCAGACTGAGTGACTCCAGACACTGTGCTACGTCCCAAGGGTATACTCTACATACCTACGATCCTGGGCTGGCCTCCACCGAGCTCCTCTTTCCAGCCCTGGGCCCACCTTCACACCACTGTCCACCTGTCACATTTCTTTTGGTCCTTCAGAACACGATCAGAGCGAACTGTCTTCTAAATAGATTTCTCTGCTTTCCATGGTTGTAAGGAACAAGCCCTTCCTCTTTGCTTTTGCTATTATCTTTATTTCCATAAGGAGGCTTTTGAAAGTTCAAGTTTGCTTTGTTAACTGTAAGCTTCCTGAAAGGCAGAAGCCATTTCCTGCCTCTGTATTACCATCCACAGCAAAGAGAATTCCTTGGACTTCACGTATGCTTCATGAATGTTTGTCGGCTGAATAAAAGGTGACCTCAGTACACTGAACTTGAAGGCACAGAATCCTGGCTAATTCTGAAACAATCTCAACATTTCCCAATGTAAAATCGGAAGAGGTAGAACTCTTAATGCAGGACAGAGTTGGAAAAATTGTGTTTCTCATAACCAACACTGTCATCAACAAAAAACTAAACAAACTTCAGGGCAAGGCGATATCCCTTCCCCCGGGGAGGATGGATGACTCCTATGCTGAGCTCCTGCCATTCCCCACTCCACGATGCCCATCTAACCTTAGTGACACCACAGCTAGCTGCAGTTCTCCAGCAGGCCACGTTCTCCCTCCCACACTGTCCCTTTGTACCTGCTATTTTATTTTATCTGTATGGAAGACACACGGGAGAAAGAGCCTTTTCATCCTCAAGTCTCAGTTCACTCAGAGAGTGAACTTTCCTTTTAAACCTCCCCCTGAGTTCCTCAGACAGACTAAGGACCACCTTTCCAGCAGTACTCACTTCCAACCCCTCCCCCAGGATCCCACATCTCCACTTGATTATTATCACATTCCAAAAATGACTTCTTCAAAGGCTCAGCCCAGATAAAAAGGAGCTCAAAGATAAGACTGGTTCTTTTTCACTTCTGCATATCCAGCCCACAGGCCCTCAACAGATGCTGTCTGAAGGGATCAACAATGAGTAAAGGTGCTTTACAAACTACCAACCTTGCTTATATTCACTGTAAGGACTGATGCTGAAGCTGAAACTGCAATACTTTGGCCACCGGATGCAAAAAACTGACTCGTTTGAAAAGACCCTGATGCTGGGAAAGATTGAAGGCGGGAGGAGAAGGGGATGACAGAAGATGAGATGGTTGGATGGCATTACCGACTCAATGGACATGAGTTTGAGTAGACTCTGGGAGTTGGTGATGGACAGGGAGGCCTGGTATGCTACAGTCCATGGGGTCGCAAAGAGTCGGACACGAATGAGTGACTGAACTGAATTGAACTAAACCTTGTTTACCTACAAATAGCTAATCTTCCCTGTTTACTAGGTGGGACAGTGGCAAAGAATCTGCCTGCCAAGATGGGAGACCTGGGTTTGATCCCTGGGTTGGGAAGATGCCCTGGAGAAGGAAATGGCAGCCCACTCCATTATTTTTGCCTGGGAAATGCCATGGACAGGGGCACATGGCAAACTATAGTCTGTAGGGTCGCAAACAGACAGGACTGAATGACTGAGTGTGTGCGCACGCATGCGTGCATGTACACACACACACAGACACACACACACAGACACACACACACACACACACCCCTAAGCTCTACAATGTGTTCAGGGTGAGCTGCTCAGCCACTGCTTTCCTTGGAAGAGGCTGACAAGCTAGATTGCATCCCTAGCAGTTTTTACCAGACCCGAGTACCACGCCTATAGAAATCCCAGGTGGTGCTAATGGTAAAGAACCCGCCTGACAATGCAGGAGATGTCAGAGGTGCAGGTTCCATCCCTGGGTTGTAAGATCCCCTAAAGGAGGGCATGGCAACCCACTTCAGTATTCTTGCCTGGAGAATTGCATGGACAGAGGAGCCTGGCACACTATTGTCCATAGTGTCGCAAAGAAGTGACTTAGCACGTGCCCACAGAAACAATACTACCCATGAACAGAGTTCCAGGCTGGCCTTTGAAGCCCTATTCTATTTGAAAAGATCTCAAATAATTAAAATTGTTAGTAATTTGAGGACTCTCAGAGCTAGAAAGGAGAAGGCAATGGCAACCCACTCTAGTACTCTTGTCTGGAAAATCCCACGGACAGGAGACTGGTAGGCTGCAGTCCATGGGGTGGCTAATAGTTGGACATGACTGAGAGACTTCACTTTCACTTTTCACTTTCACCCATTGGAGAAGGCATTGCAACCCACTCCAGTGTTCTTGCCTGGAGAATCCCAGGGACGGGGGAGCCTGGTGGGCTGCCGTCTATGGGGTCGCACAGAGTCGGACATGATGGAAGCGACTTAGCAGCAGCAGCAGAGCTGGAAAACATAATACGGGCACACTTCATCTTCTTGCCCTTCACTTCACTGAGCTACAGAGATAGTGCATTTTTCACAAATTGAAGTCATGGGGCAATCCTGTGTTGAGTAAGCCTATGGGCACCATTTTTCCAACAGCATTTTCCACAGAATTGTTTCTATATCATTTTAATCTATTTTTTACAATATTTCAAACATTTTCACCATTATACTTGCCACAGTGATCTATGACTAGTGATCTCTGATGTTACTACTTAGTGGCACCGTGAACCCTGCTCTTAGGAGAACCTAACCGCTAAATGTGTGTGTTCTGACTGCTCCACCCACTGGCCTTTCCCGTTTTTCTCTCTCTCCTTGAGTGCGTGCTAAGCTGCTCAGTCGTGTCCGACTCTGTGCGACGCTATGGACTGTAGCCCTCCAGGCTCCTCTCTCAATGGAGATTCTCCAGGCAAGAATACTGGGGTGGGCTGCCATGCCCTCCTCCTCTCTCTCCTTGGCCCTCCCTATTTCCTGAGACACAGCAATATTAAAATCAAGCCAGTTAATAACTATACAGTGGCCCTGAAGTGTTTATAGGAAAGGAAGAACTGCATGTCTCTCCCTTTAAATCCAAAGCTGGAAATGATTAAGCTCAGTAAAGAAGGCATGTTGAAAGCAGAGGCAGGTCAAAAACTAGGCCTCTTGGGCCAAAGAGTAAGCCAAGTTGTGAATGCAAAGGAAAAGTTCTTGAACGAAATTAAACGTGCTACTCCAGTGAACAGAGAAGTAAGAAAGTGAAACAGCCTTATTGCTGATATGAAGTTTTAACAGTCTGCTTAGAAGATCAAACCAGCCACAACATTCCCTTAAGTCAAAGCCTATTCCAGGTGAAGGCCCTCACTCGCTTCAATTCAGTAAAGGCTGAGAGAGGTGAGGAATCTGTGGAAGAAAAGTTTGAAGCTAGGAGAGGTTGGTTCTTGAGGTTTAAGGAAAGAAGGTGTCTCTGTAACATGAAAGGACAAGGTGAAGCAGCAAGCGCTGATGCAGAAGCTGCAGCAAGTAATCCAGAAGATCTAGCTCAGATAATTCATGAAAATGAGTACACTAAACAGCAGATTTTCAGTGTGGCTGAAGCAGCCTTCTGTTAGAGACAGATACCACCCAGGAATTTCATAACTAGAGAGGAGAAGTCAATGCCTGGCTTCAAAGCTTTGAAGGACAAGTTGACTATTTTGTTAGGGGCTAATGCAGCTGGTGACTTTATACTGAAGCCAGTGCTCTTTAGCGTTGTGAAAATCCTAGGACCCTTCAGAATTAACACTAAATCCACTCTGCCTACGCTCTATAAAGGGAACAACAAAGCTTGGATGATAGCACATCTGTTTACAACATGGTGTGCTAAATATTTTCAGCCTACGCTTGAGCTCGGGGGGCAGAGAAGATTACTTTAAAAATATTACTATTCACTGATAGTGCACATGGTCACCAAAGACCTCTGATGAAGATGTGTAATGAGAGTAATGTTATTTTCAAGACTGCTAACACAACATCCATTCTGCAGCCCATGGATCAAGGACTAATTTTGGTTTTCAAGTCCTATGATTTAAGAAATACATTTCATATGGTTATGGCACCCACAGGTAGTGATTTCTCTGATGAAACTGGGAAAAATAAACTGAAAACCTTCTGGAAAGGAATCACAATTCTGGATGCCATTACGAACATTCATGATTCCTGGGAAGAGGTCAAAACATCCATTCAAAACAGGAGTCTGGAAGCAGTTGGTTCCAATCCTCATAAATGACTGAGGGATTCAAAATTCCAGTGGAGGAAATAACTGCAGATGTGGTAGAAACAGCAAGAGAACTAAAATTAGAAGTGGAGCCCAAAGAAAGTGAAGCCACTCAGTCATGTCCGACTCTTTGCGACCCCATGGACTGGAGTCTACCAGGCTCCTCTGTCCATGGGATTTTCCAGGCAACAGTCCTGGAGTGGATTGCCATTTCCTTCTCCAGGGGATCTTCCCAACCCAGGGCTCGAACCCAGGTCTCCCGCACTGTAGACAGACACTTTACCGTCTGAGCCATCAGGGAATCAACCAAAACTGTAACTGAATTGTTGCAATCTCATGACCAAACTTGAATGGGTGAGAAGCTGCTTCTTAAGGACAAGCAAAGGAAGTGGCTTCTTGAAATTAAATCTCAATCTACTCCTGGGGAAGACTGTTGAAATGACAACAAAGGATTTAGATTATATCAACTTGGTTGACAAAGCAGTGGCAGGGTTTGAGAGGAATGACCCCAGTTGTGAAAGCTCTGCTGTGGGTAAAATGCTAACAAACAGCACTGCATGTTACAGAAAATTCATCTGTGAAAGGAACAGTCAATGAATGAAGCAAACTCCACTGCTGTCTTATTTTAAGAAATTGCCACAGCCACCTTAACCTCAATAATCATCACACTGATCAGTCAGCAGCCATCTTAGAAGTAAGACCCTCTACTAGCAAACAGACAAGACTTGTTGAGGGTGCATGTGATTCTTAACGTTTTAGCAATAAACTATTTTAAAATTATGTACATTTGTCACTTTAGACATATGCTATTGCATACTTATAGACTATGGTATAGTGTAAACACAGCCTTAAATGCACTGGAAAACCAAAAAATTCATATGACTTTGCTTTACTGCAGTGGTCTGGAACTAAACCCGCAATATTCCTGAGGCACACCCATATTAATAGAAGTTCCCTGCCTGTGTTGTGGGCGAGACTAAAATCTTAGCCTTCCCTTTTAATGCAAATACCATGGAGAAAGATAACCTACAGTCCGAACCACCGTGGTCTTTATGGGATTCACATTATAATCAGACAGTGCTCTCTTTGTGGATTGGTCATGGCCCCTCTTATGTGTCAGGTGGCTTTCTCCCGCCTTCCCTTTTCTACCTCCACCACGTGTATGGTCAGGAAGAATTGGTTGAATATTAGCCCAAGTAAAACATAAATGGAGCTTCTAGAAGAAAAACTCATACACTGCCTGCACATTTATGCTCCCACCATAGCTGGGCCCTCAACAAGGCTGAACCCTCCCTCTACTTTCCCTGGAATCCCAGCTCACTGAGGACTTGCACTGCCCGCCCCAAAGCTTCTCTGCTGTGCTCAGACCCCCACCTCAAAGCTATGTACTTTCGCTTGCGAATAACCCCCACCTCACTTCACAGAGAAAACGAATGGCAACTGGACAGGAGTTCCCTCCCCGAGCATCTGCCCTTTCTAACTCCAAATTTCACCCATTTATTTTTAATGTTTATGTGTTTATCGGGCTGCACTGAGTCTTAGCTGTGGCATGCAGAATCTTTAGCTGTGGCATATGGGATCCAATTCCCTGACCAGGGATTGAACCTGGGGCCCCTGCATTGGGCACACAAAGTCTGTGGCTAACTCCAAATTTTAAATGAAGGACCTCACCATCTGGCAGACCACTTCACAGACTCATCATTGTTATCTCAGTGTAATCCCCATGCCAGGTTTCTAAGGAAGATATCATCACACCCAGATGACTGACAGATGAGCAAACTGAGGGTTAAAGGAATTAAGGAATTCAAGGATGTGTCCACAGTCCCATGATCACTAAATGACAAAACAGAATCTGGGTCTCCTAACGCTGAGTTCACATTGTACTGTACCACATGTTTCAGGACAGCCTCAACCTACCTTCTCGACTCTCCTTCACACGTCCCATGGTTTAAACTGACCAACTGAGTCTACACAAGCGCTTTACAAATAAATTGCCTTTGCTATTTAAAAAAAAAAAAAATGCTTTTTCTGATTGTAAGATACATGCGGATTATAGAAAATTCTGGAAAACACAGAAAAAAGATGAAAGCATAAGATTAAGTCATCCATAAAGTACTTCCCTGGTGGTACCGTGGGTAAGAATCTGCCTGCTAACGCAGGGGACACGGGCTCTATCCCTGAGCCGGGAAGGTCCCCCGTGCTGTGGAGCAACTACTGAACCTGAGCTCCAGAGCCTGCAAGCGGAAGCCACTGAAGCCCCGGCATTAGAGCCCGTGCCCTGCAACAAGAGAAGCAGCCCCTGTTCTCTGCCCCTACTGGAAGCCCACACGCAGCAGTGGCCCGTGCTCTGCAGCAAGAGAGGCAGCCCCTGTTCTCTGCCCCTACTGGAAGCCCACACGCAGCAGTGAGGACCAGCAAAACCAAAAATAAATGAATAAATAATTTTAGACAGTCATCCCTAATAATAAGAATAAACAATTTACAATCATACACAATGTGGATGAATCACACAACGTTGAGTGTGAGAAACCAGACACTAAAGAGTACATGTTGTCTGATTCCATTTATAAAAGGAACAAAAAATACTCAGAGCTACAGAATGCCATTAGGAGTCAGGAGCACACGGGGGTTTGTGGGAATGAGGGTAACATCCTAGTTCTTCATCTGGGCACTTGTTGCATGAGTATGTTCATGTGTGAACATTCAATGAAGCTTAATTTATGATACGCATGCATATGTGTACACAACTGTACATGTACAAACATACATACATGCATGTAATATGCTTGAAGTCAGACAAAGTGTTTATATTCTGGTGTTTTCTTCCTGGTGCTTCTTTTTCCATTGTTAAATTATGATCACACTGTATATAAAACTTTATCTTCTGTCATTTCAGTAACAAAAAGCATATGCACTTACCCCAGTTACTAGAAATGCTTCATCAACACTTTTAATAACTGTGTGACAGTCTCTCTGGTGCCTGCATCAGTGCCCTGCGATCAACCACTGAGATGTTTCCAATGTTGATTATTACAGATACTGCTGTAGTGAATGCCTTTACCCTTTCAGTCACTTAGGCACTCTCCTGCTCTCCTTTATATATTTATAATATTTATCTTACAGCATGTTCTGCCACATGCAATCACTTATCATACCCTCATTGTTCATAATAAGCTTCCCCAAACTACAGACCCACATTACCCTTCCTTGCAACCTCCACAGAACCTTCCTTCTAAACACAGTAAGTGCTTATTATTTGTTTAAGTGTTTCCAGAAGCCAAAGAAAACCTTCTTTCCTACAAACCTAGATTTCAGTTATCATCTCAGTCATCCATATAAAATGAACGATTCAGTCAGCTATATTCCAACTCTTCGTTTAGTCTGCACAGCTAAATACTTAAGAGGCAGTTTATCATGGTTCCTCTTGAGGGGATAAATGTTAGCTAGAATTCATCCAACAACTAACAGTGTTGTTGTTAGTAGTTAGTGTGTTGATCCAAGTCCTAAGGATCTAGTGAGAATCAAACAAGTTCCTCCTATCAAAGTTTACAGTTGGTGGAGCATTACATAAATACAGAGCTTGCATTCAGGAAACCATAGTGTAGTAGGAAAGGTAACATGAAACAAACCCCAATTCCTCCTGAGCTTTCAAATCACAACTGTACAGATGGGAACAAATACCGGCCCCAGAGCCAAGCTCTGAAGACTTGGCCTGGGTGGGTGCCTTCATGTCTGTTGTCTGTGAACAAAGATGCTTGCTGTCTTTAAAATACACTTAAAGTAATTTTACAAACACTACTAATCCCATCATATCTGATAATGTAAAAAGTACAACACGTTTAAAGTGCTAATAAAAAATAGATGCAAATACGACAAACATAAAAGGAGAGCTAATAAAAATAGCTAAGTAGCATAAAAAATATTTGGGAAGAAGCCTGAAGAGCAAAGGATGAATGGGGCGAAAGTGAAAAAGGTTAACTTATAGCTATTATAACCTAGCAGTCATAAGTAACCAAAGAACTTCAGAAGCTTCTCCATCCTGAACACAACAGGATGATCAGAACCAAAGGTGGAAAGTTGGCCCAATGTTAGTTCAGGAGGCCAGGAAATTGCTCTAGAACAAAAAGGCTGAGCACACAGGGCTGAGCCCATTGAGGCTCTTGCAAACCAGGAGGTGATGAGTGACCCTGGACTCCAAGGGCTACTAAGGGGCTCCCCAGGGCTCCAAAGAGACAGTGGAGGAGCCACCTGCCTCAAGAGATTTTTAATATGGACAAAGCCGCTCCACTTCAGAAAGCGATGCCACACAGAACATCCAGCAGCAAGGGCAGAGCGGGCTATAAAGCTTCAAAGAGCCAACTTACACTCCTTGAACCGGATCAGGAGACTGCAAGCTTAGAGTCTTCTTAGTCACTTTGAACCTGTGAACAAATGAGCTTAAGAAGAGCCCCTCAGAAGCTCAGCTGTTTGAAGTAGAGAGCCTCTGAAATTACAATGCAAAGGAAGGAGAGAAATATACACGCACGTGGTGGAGAAGGAAGGCAAGACGGACTCCTGAGGGAATGAGCACCTCCTTCAGGAGCAGAGGTCGGCCAGGTTGAAGGGTATTTTGGTAGGGAAGGGAAAGGTTGAACCATTTTTTTCATGAGATCAAATAGCACGTTTAGATGTTTCAGCATCAGTGCATGAAACAGCGTGTTAATTCAGTTCTGCTAGAGCCTGGCTTGTCCAGATGACAGGGGAAAGCTGGAGGGCAGCCAAGCTGGGAGGCAGGGCAGCCACAGGGTGGGAGGCCAGCGGCAGATTTCACAGATCCTGTGGGCTGCAGAAGAGTCTGAACTCAAGCCTGCAGGCAGTGACGGAGTGGAGTTTTCAGCAAGTCAGTGAGATTCATGTATCCAAAAGCTCTGGTGATATGCAGAAAATGGGTCTCAGGCAGGGAGACCAGTGACGTGGCAGCAGTCCAAATGAGAGATGCTAAATTAGGGTAGTGAATGATGGAGAAATGGAAACGATTTCCTGAGCTATCCAGAAGGGTGCTCAGGACTAGATGAATTAGTCAAGATGAGGCGGTACAGGAAAGGCAAGATTAGGAACAAGGTGGATGAGGGTGCCACAAAGCCAGGTCAAGCATCAAGGAAGAAGTCCCTGATCCCGAGGGACTGCTGTGTGTTTTGTGGAGAGGGGTCTGCAAGTCACAGTAGAGAAACAAACAGAATTTTGAAAAAAATATTCCAGGTGGCTCAGAGGCCCCCTGCTGTCCACATATAACTGAATTTTAAGACATCATAGGTGTGGGAGGTAGGAAGGAGGTCTCAAGCAGCCTTTCTCAACCAGGAGGCTACTAACAAAATACAAGGGACATGTCTTCACCACGTGGCCCAGGTTCTGCCCGCTACACGGTGGAAATACTTGTAACCTGGACTCTGTGACAACCAAAAGATACCCCATGTATCTCCAAATGGTACCTGTGTTTGGGAGCTTCTGGTCAAAAAGGAGAGGAAAAAGCAAAAAACATTTAGTCTGAAAGATCAGAGATGGAAGGAAAAGCAAATCTCAGCCTCCCCTCCAGCCAACAGGTCAACCCTATGTCCAAACACACCACTGTGTGACCCTTCTCTCCATTTACACCACTAGCACCTTACTACTCCATCCCTGGCGTGAATTACTACAGTCATTTCCTCACTGCTCTTCCTGCTTCCATTCTTCTTCTCTCCTTTTTATTAAGTCACCATGCTGTACATGACTTCCCTTGGGACTTATAACTGTTTTTGTACTGTGTGACTCCCTCACCCATTTCATGCCCCCCCATTCCTAGCCCTTATTTGTGCAATTGCAAAAGCCTGCACACGTAAGTGAGATTGAGATCATATAGTATTTGTCTCACTCTAACTTATTTCACTTAGCATAATGTCCTCAAGGTCCATCCATGTTGCGGCAAATGATGGAGTCTCCTTCTTTTTCCTGGCAGAATAATATTTCACTGAATATGGACACCACATTTCCTTTATCCATTCATCTACTGATGAGCACTCAGGCTGTTTCCACATTTTGGCTTCCCGCTTCTACTCTTTTTTAAAGACTATCTATCTACTCATTCATTTGGCTGTGTGGGATCTTTTGTTGCAGTTTACGGACTCTCTAGTTGTGTCCTGCTTCTGTTCTTAATTTCCCTTTCCACAAGACAGCAAAGTGAACCTTTTCAACATTACTATTTTATTTAACAAGTACTTTTGTAATGTTTGGGGCTTCCCTGGTGTCTCAGATGGTAAATAATCTGCCTGCAATGCAAGAGACCTGGGGGTTCAATCCCTGGCTTGGGACGATGCCCTGAAGAAGGGAATGGCTACCTACTCCAGTATTCTTGTCCGGAGAAATCCATGGACAGAGGATACAATCCACGGGGTCACAAAGAGTCAGACACGACTGAGCGACTAACCCTTTACAGTGTTTACGATCTGCCATCCTCTGCTCTACAAGCATGAACTCACTGAATACTCAGAACACTGGGAGATAGGTGTCATTCCTAATCCAACTCTACCAGTGAGGTGCAGAAGTTACTGGACTACTCCAAGGGCGCAGAGCCAGTATGTGCAGGGCTGGGATTTCAACCCAGCCAGCCAGCCCCAGAGTTCATGCTCTTGCCGACTACTCCATGTTACTCTCCAATTCATACATTCCTCTGCTCAAGACTGTCAACTGTCTTCTTACCCAAGAGTAAAACCCAAAATCCATGTCACAGCCAATAAAGCCCTAGTACAGGGGTCCCCACTACCTCTTTTCCTTCATCTCCTACAACTGGTCTGGCTACTCTGATGGGCACACCCCTATGTGCCTGTTCCAGGGTCTCTGCACTCACTGTTCCCTCCACCTGGAGAGTGTCTTCCTCCAGACAGCTACAGGGTTGGCACCTTCACTTCATTACTGTCTCTACTCAAAGGTGCTCTCCTCAGTGAGGACTTCCTGCCCATCCAATACCAGATTACATCTCTACTCCCACCCTAGTATTCTCAATTTCTCCACTCTCCTATATTTTTTCCTCCAAAACATTTATCATTGTAAAATGAGTGTACAATTACTCATTCATTTATTATCTAACTCCCCCTGGTAGAGTACACTTTTCATGAGAACTGGAGTCTGTGTGTTTTGTGCTCTATTACAGCCCCACACATGGAAGGGCATGCAGTTTATTTTTGAATGAATGAACAAAGAGCGGTGACAAGGAAGCCAAGGAGAAGTTTTGAAGCAAAGAGAGAGAGGTCAATAGTGTAAACACGCTACAGAGAACTTTGGTCGTATTGGGGTTTTCATATTGAAAAGCTCCCATTGATTCTGGCAACTAGGATATTGGTGCCTGTGGCAAAAAAATGTTTCTAAGAAATGGCACCTTTGGAGAGTGAGTTGGCAGGTAATGCAGCAGAAGTAGCAAGCACAGACAACTCCTGTAAGAAGTAGGCTGTGAAAGGAGACAGAAGGAGCAGGACAGTCAAGAGAGACTTGGGCATGTTCTTTCCAGGCTGAGGATAAGGAGCTGAGGAAAAGTGAGATAGAAATTTAATGAGGGACTTCCCTGGTGGTCCAGTGGCAAGACTCTGTGCTCCCAATACAGGGGCCGGAGTTCAATCCCAGGTCAGGGAACTAGATCCCACATGCCACAACTAAGACCTGGCACAGACAAATAAATAAATGTTTTTTTAAAAAAAAGAAAGAAAAGAAAAAGACATTCAATGAGTGGAAGTGTTATCAATGGAGAAGGCTGTGGGGATGGCTGCCTCCAGACTGTGGGGGTGGGGAGGGCCGCCCACGTCAACTGGCAAACTTTCTCCTCCCACCCTGGATGACTGACACTGACCGTGTTCTCTAACTCGGGTGTTCCCTGACCATCGATCTGGACAGGCTGCAGACGACTTAGAACTAGGTCTCTCCGAAGAGCCCGGAGGCCTGTCCAGACCTCCAGTTCAGACAGAGTTCAGCGGAGCTGGGTGAGGGGAAAGGCACCAACTCCTCACTGAGACGCTTCACACACTTTCATTTCCACATACACGCAGACATCTCTCTTATTCCAAACCAGCCCTGAGTGGCAAATCAGTAGCCCCATTTAAAGACTGGGGGGGCATGAGGCTGGGCCAGTATCATAACTTTTCTAGGGCTACCCAGGTCCAGCCTGGCTTTTAACTGAAGTGGTACTCTTTCCAATGTGCACTGCATGTCATTACTCAGGAGAATATAACACGAGGAGCTGCCCTATGGCATCTTACTTAGTTCCCCACTAACCACGCCCATCAGGTAAGTCCCCCTAGCTTTTTCAATGTATAAACTTATTTCTAGAAGAATAATGTAATCTTATTTTCGATTTTCCAATATGAAAATTACTATTATTAAAAGATGAACATGATTTAGCACTCAGAAGCCAATGACGGTAAATAAGAGTGACAAAATATATTGCCCACATAAATAAAACCTCGTGGAAAACTATCAAAACTCTCTTGTTAAAACCTGTATTTTTATCTGATTTCTTATCAAAACAAAGAATAAAACATATACTTCTGAATGAGAAAATGCCTTTCTTCATGCATAAAACTTGGACAGCACTGGAGTTAAATGTAGCGAGATCTGTGATATATCTGAATGTGACCAAAAAAAAAAAAAATTGCCAAAAATAAGTCTTCTAAATCCTATAGCAAAGCTGTGAAATAAATAGGTAATAAATGCTATTGGTGCTAAAACGCTTTTGGCAACTTCAAGGTCATGTAGTTCAGTTCAGTTCAGTTCAGTCCAGTCACTCAGTCGTGTCCAACTCTTTGAGACCCCGTGAACCGCAGCATGCCAGGCCTCCCTGTACATCACCAACTCCTGGAGTCTACCCAAACCCATGTCCATTGAGTCGGTGATGCCATCCAGCCATCTCATCCTCTGTCATCCCCTTCTCCTCCTGCCTCCAGTCCCTCCCAGCATCAGAGTCTTTTCCAATGAGTCAACTCTTTGCATCAGGTGGCCAAAGTACTGGAGTTTCAGCTTCAACATCAGTCCTTCCAATGAACACCCAGGACTGATCTCCTTCAGAATGGACTGGTTGGATCTCCCTGCAGTCCAAGGGACTCTCAAGAGTCTTCTCCAACACCACAGTTCAAAAGCATCAATTCTTCAGTGCTCAGCTTTCTTCACAGTCCAACTCTCACATCCATACCTGACCACTGGAAAAACACAGCCTTGACTAGATGGACTTTTGTTGGCAAAGTAATCTCTCTGCTTTTTAATATGCTGTCTAGGTTGGCCATAACTTTCCTTCCAAGGAGTAAGCGTCTTTTAATCTCATGGCTGCAGTCACCATCTGCAGTGATTTTGGAGCCCAGAAAAATAAAGTCATGTTTACTGGCTACTCTGCATGACCTTTTCTGGGCTCCAAGGTCATGCAGAGTAGCCGGTAAACATGTATACACGAGGGCTTCAACAGTGACTTTCTTCTCCAGCACAGGGTGGCTGGAGGTCAGGTGGTGCGAATGGTAAAGAATCTGCTGCTAATGCAGGATTCACAGGTTTGATCCCTGAGTCAGGAAGATCCCCTGAGGAAGGGAATGCCAACCCCCTCCGGTATTCTTGCTTGAAAAATCTCATGGACAGAGGAGCCTGGCAGGCTACCAATCCATGGGGTCGCAAAGACTCAGGCATGATTGAGTGTGTGCACACAACACACACACACACACTCCCCCAGGGTGCGAGCATCCTGGGGCACAGAGCCTTCCCACAAAGGCATGCCACACCGTGCACCCCTCTTCAGTCCCCCTCCCAGTATTTTTATACAAGGAAAAGCAGGTTTAAATAAGGATCAAGGTGAGAAAGAGGGTCTGGCTAGAGAGGGCATTTCTACTTGTCATGGCTTCCTGACTAGAAAATAAAAGATGGGAAAATGAGGGGATGACAAGAACAATCTCCCTGAGTGAAGCCCATGTATGAAAAGCTGAAGATATCTTTTCATGATGTTAACCAGGTAAACTACCCACTTCTCTTCCGTAAGAGCACCTAGCCCAGAGCTTGGCACATAACAAGAGGCTCAAAATGCTTTCATCTCCCTTGTTCTACTCTCGCCACCTGAAGCCATCCAACTTTTAGGTGGCAAAAACTCAGGGTCAAAGATACAGAACATTTAAGGGAAAACTAGAGGTTGAGTGCAAAGAAATAAATCCTACAATCACCTCCTAAGTTCCCTGTACACTTGGTGACCTACCAGATACAAAATTGGGAAAGAACTGGAATTACTGCACGCTGAGGGTGTGAGGGTAAGTTCTAGAAGGAAATCAAAGTCCTAAAAAACTAAAGTCAAAAGAACATGTGGATGATTATGCAAGAAGTAGAGGCCAGAAACATTAATAAAGACAAATACTTCAGAGTCATAGTGCATCAAGTGAATATTTTGTAAAGAGCAACCACATGACAAAAACACTCAAAGCTTTAAGCCTTCCTTGGCCTTGGAAAGTCATGAGACTTTTTTGGCTAGAATAAGGAATGTTTCAGAGAGAGGGGGAAAAAGAACTTCCATACCTCTAGGTGGCTCCCATTTTTAAGCAACTACCTCTCTACCTTAACTAAATGGCCAAGCGATACCTAGTTATTTATACAAGTTACAGCAACACCTGGACAGTATTGGGCATCTTCAGGTCTATAACTCTCCTTTTTCTACCAATCTGTCCTTCCTTCCTTTGAATTCAATCACTGTGTAATCCACAGCTGCTGACTAACATGTTATCACATGACATGCAAAGTAATATGACATGGTAAGGTTTTTTTCATCAGCACAGGATTACTGAAAGAAAAAAAAACCCCTAATCCCTTTAATGATGTACTTAGAAAAAAGGATTATCTACAGAAAATCACAAGAGGAACACTAATTAAAAGGTGTCTCAGTTTATTTGTGAATTTTCCATAGAGCCTCAATGTATTCATTTTACCTGATATGTGCAAAGGTTATTTCATGGTATACATAAAACCAGCAAAGAAGGAATGTAGGAGATAACCAAGCCTGGCTTTTGTGTTAGGAGAAGTAGGTTTAACAGTGATAAAGAAGGCAATCAATATACAAATCACAACTTGTATTACTATCTTACTCATTACAATAATAGTTATTAAACATTTACTATACACACAAGAAGCACTGGTATCTATAGACTAGTGAATAAACCAGGCATTATTTCTGCTCTCAAAGGCATGAGAGAAACATGAGACAAATAATAATTATAAATTGTGGTAAGCATTAAGAAGGAAAAGCTAACTCTATGAGGGAGACAATAAAGGGGTTCTAAGTTGCATGACTTTAAGAGTGGCCTTCTCAGAGAAGACCTTTATAGAGGATATCAGAACCAGCATAGAGGATGAGAAATTCCTCGAGGGGGTGATCCTAAAACAGACCACCAGCAATAGCCCTAGCTGAGCTGGCTATAGAGTTGGATCCTGTGGCTGACCACAGATGATGATGGGGGACGCTGCCAAACCACACAGGACCTTGTAGATTTTATATTTCATCCCAAGAAGAAGAGCTCTGAAGACTTTAAACAGCAAGTGACTTCTTTTTTCCCTTTCTGGCTGCTGGTGGGAAGAAGGGCTGGAAGGAGGGCAGAGAATGAGCAGCAGGTCTCTGCAGTGGGGAATGAGGATGGTTGCTTGAACTAAGATGGGAGCCCAGTGGAGACTGAAATCAGGTTTCAAAGAGATTATGCCAGAAAAAGTAGACAGGACTTTGTGACAAACTGGCTAGGTGGGGGTGACAGAACAAAAGACCTAGTGGAAGCCGACTCCAGCCTGAGCACTCATTAGGTAGACGAGATGAGGAACAGAGGAGGAACAGAGGAGGAAAAGTGGATTAATCCTGAGCTTGGTTTTTGAGAAGTTGCAGATGCTGCCATTTATTGGCTAAGATGTGTCGGGCATCACTTTTACTAATGATATCCCCATTTTACAGAAAGCAAACTGTAGCTCACAGATGTGGAACCAGCTCCACCAAGCTCATTCAGCTGGAGTAACAAAGTTACACTTACCACCTGAGTCTGTCTGGCTGGCTATGGGATAAGCATTCTTTCCACTATAGAGAGCTCTTGGAAACTACCTCTGCACTCTGAATTTTGAAATCTATTTAGGGCTGGAGCAAGCTAGCATACAAGGAAAGTAAACAGGTGATACGTTAGTTTTAAAATCCATATCCTAAGAGTTATGCTGCACAATGCTTTCCTGTCTCACTCTCATCCTCGCTCCATTTCCACCTGCAAAAGATTTTTGCAATGTTTTAAACACTAGCAAGATATCTGGGACCTTAATGCCGTACAATAAACAAGCAAAGTCATTATTCCAGGAATCAACCATAATGAAAAGAGCAGTAATATTCAATGACGAACAATATTTTCACTCTCAAGTCATTACCTATATCAACATAAGATAGACCAATTAATGAGTAAGAAATTCTCAAACCCTTATCACAGCTCAAAATGGCCAAGGCATTCAAGTCAAAAATTAACACAAGCCACCCAGTAGAGGCTACAAAGGCCAAGCATTGAGATTCACATTAAAAATTGAAACCTTAATAAAAATAAAATTTTAGGCAAAAAGAAATGATACCACAACCTTATAGTCTAAAATCTGCAATTCACAAATGCCAAATTCAGGAAACATGCACCCTAAAAGCAATCTAAACATTCTCCCTTCTTTTTAACTGCTTTTCCCTGCAGCATGCTGACACTTCAGCAAACTAAAATGCCTTTCCTCCCTGCACAGTCTCACGATTTCCTCCCTCTCAGATGTCCCCTTTAGCTACTGAAGCCCCCAAATTAGGCATCATCGACGAACCTGGAAAGAATTCAAGGCATTACTGCCAACTGTGTCTCTTATTGAGAGCACCACTTTGAGACTCTTAAAAGGAGAGAAAATGAGGAAGGGGAGATTTTTTGAAGGTTTTTACCATCTATATTACAAATTTTATTTTTGCTGGGTTTGATCCTTCAAAAGAATGAACATCAAATCATATTTGGTCTTCTTTAAATGGGGGATGGTCACAGGTAATGTTTATGGTTTGGGGACAGTTCCCCATGGGGATAAACAGGATTAAAAGTCCAATTAATATGCCAGAGAGAAGATAACATCTCACACAGACCACCCTCCAAAACTACAGAGCTCTTCTCTGTCCTGCCTCCCGATTCCCGGGTCCATTGAGAGCTTCCCCGCAGAGGGCTAGCTGGCATTCACTGCTGCCTCACCCAAGCAAAGGTTGGGATGCTGAAAATCCATCAAGAAAGCTTCCCATTTTTCTGTTCCTTCACAACATGACTGCCAACTCCTGGCAGACCGGACATGAAAGACTTAAGAAAAAAGAAAATAAAAAGCAAAAATAAAAGGCTACCTGGGGTCTCCTACCAGAATGGGTGGTTAACCCAATCGACACAAAATTAGAGATCTATACACATTTAAAGGGGCTTCCTGCGGACAAAACAGATCTAACGAAGAACTGCTGAGCCACATTATACTAGAAAACTCATAAATGTTCGTCCTCGCTGTCACCAGGCTGGAGGATTAAAAACAAAAACAAAAAATGCAATGCGTCCATGTACTGACTGCGCTAACCTGACGGGTTTAAGTCAGCTATGAAACGTGCCCTGCATCTACTTCCCGTCTGAATGCCTAAAGATCAGTGGACAATCACATCCGACGCTTGCACTGCTCAAGATGCCGTTTGATGCTGAGAAAGTAGTGGTCTAGCAACCCCAGGCGGCTCTAGGATGCTAAAATAACAAAGCAACACTCGATTAGAAGTCCAGGTACTCGGGTTGTAAGACACTGTGCCACCCGTGGACCTCACATTCAAAGCTCACGTCCCTTCAGGTTCAATCTTACTAAGCTTTCCGCGACGAATCCTCTCAAAGTTTCTAGTTGAAAAACAGAATTACGTTGAATGTCCCCTCATCTGGACTCCCCTCCCCAGACGGATTGGCGGCAAGCGGGAATAGGAACAGGATGGTTAATTGTTCAAACAACATTTAAAAACCTGTAAACCAATCATCGTTTCAAAGGAAAGAAATAAGCTTTCACCAAGCCGACGCTGGGCAAGCGAGCATCCGATTTCCATTCAGAGAGAAAAATATTAAAGAAGCCAGTCATACGTTTCCCTTCCCAACAAAAGTGGCCTCTAAACTCCCCGGCCAAGGACACTGGGAGGAAACAGAGAGGCTGGGAACAACCTCGTAGTCTTGGTCAAGGCGCGGGTCTGCGGCGGGGTGAACGCGCAAAGGGGGAGACAGCAGGCAAAAGGTGAACCGGAGGAAGCCGGAGCCCGCGGCGGCGGCGGGGCTGGAGCTGACCGGGCGAGGAAACCCGAGGTGCAGAGAGAGGGGCGGGGAAGGGAGAGCCCAAAGGCTCCGGGAGGAGGAGGGAGGGGTCCTCGGACGCTGCCCAGAGATCGCTGCCGCCCAGTAAAGTTAATACTTACTCAGTTTCGCAACTGCGCCGCCCCCGCAGGCCGCCCCGCGGGGCCGGCTGGGGCGCTGGGGACGCGGCGGCGGCCGGAGCCCAGCGGCCGCCCAGCGCCGGTCCCCGGCGGCGCAGCCCCGCGCGCCTCGGTCCCCGGCGCTCCGCCGGCCGCGCGCCCCGCACCGGCGGGAGGCCCCGGCTCCGCGGCGCGCCCTGTCCGCGCACCTCCGGGCCGGCGCTAGGTGAGCGCGGACGCCCCGGGCGGGGGTGCCGGGGTGTGCGAGCGCGCGGGCAGCCGCGGCGCCGCCGGCGGGAGCTGCTCCCAGCGCCGCGCAGATGGCCGCGAGCGGGCGGGCCGGTGAGGATCGGCGAGCAGCTGGGCGCCGGGCGCGGTGAGGGGTGCCGGACGAGCGCTGGCGGCGGACTCGGCGGCCGGCTCGCTCCCGCGGCCGGTGCCTCTGGGCGGGGGGCCGGGCTGGGGGCCGGGCCAGGCCGAGCGGCAGGCGGCTCCGCCCCTTAGCCGGGCCGCGGGCTGAGCCCGCGAGAGCCGCGGCGCGGGGGCGCCCCCCTCGGCCGGGCGCTCGGGTTACAGCCGCCGCTCCCCGGCTCCCCCTCCCGCGCCTCGCCGGTTCTTCGGCGCCGGGAGAGACATTGTAACGGAACTGGGACGCCAGCGCTGCATTGTGGGATCTTTTAAAGCGGCGGGGAGCGCGGCCCGGCCGCTCGGGCCCCCGCCCCCTTCGCCGGCGCGGCCCCCGAGCCACCCGGCCCGCGACGCACCCCCGCCCACCGAGGCCCGGTGGACCCGAGAGCCAGACACGGTGCCTCGCTGACTCTCACGGAGCAAAATCTTCCATCGCCCGGGGGTGAGACTTGTAAAACTGCCCTCCTCGGTCACCCCGGAAAGTAGGAGTCTTTTTCTGCAGACTCTGTTAAAAAAAAAAAAGAAAGAAAAAAAAAAAGGGCCCTTCCATCCCCCCAGGACTGACGGTCTGAATTGCTTTTCATCTGGAGTGGCAGTGATTCAGCGACCCCCTTCTCAGCAGCAGGCAATGACAGAGACAGGAGACGAAAAACACAGCGAATGAATCAGACGTGAGTAACCAAGTTTAGAAAGAGCTGGGCTCAGATTCAGAAAACCGCTCCCCCACCCAACCCCAGCCCCTACACACATCTACCTTAGAGTAGAGCACATCGTCGAGGAAGGAGAGCGGTGTTTTTATTTGGAAACGCACATGTATGTGTCGTTTTCACTGTTCCACCTCTTTTCTATGGCATGCGGTTACTCTAGTCACCGGACAAAATTCGGTCTTCGGTTCAGACTTGTAGTCACACAAGCTCACAACTCAGGAAGGGCTTTCAGTTTGGAGGGAGATGGTATGAGGATAGATGATGAATGAGACGCAAGGAAGCATTTCGAAGATAAAGTGTCCCTTTTGATTCTCCAGACACTCGTCTTTTTGTTGGTTTTTTAATAATTGAAACCGGCATGATTACATATGAAGCACAGCTTGTGACCGCTCACCTTCCTTAGGCTTGACTTGTTTGGAGTTTGAGTTGGTAGACTTTTTGCTTCTTCCTCTTGTTTTTTTGACCTTTAGCTCTTGCACAGCTCATTAGTTCCTCTGCTTCGGAGGTGAACTGAGGAGAGAGGTGGTAAGACTCAAATTTGGCTAATCAACAGTTGGAGGATTTGGGGACAGGAAGAGTTCTCTCTGATTCAAGTGTAAAACCCAGGGGATCTTTTTGAAAGATGGAGGGCATTGGATCCTCTTCTCAGAGGAGTTTTCCAGCCTTAATGTTAACATTTCTTAAGCTCTCATTCCCTGTCAACCTTTCACTCCGCTGAATAACATCAGTCACTGCCTGATTGCCAAATGTGATGGAAAAATTCAGCCCCCATGTGACATTTGCCACTGTTGACCGGTTCTTCTTTTGTAGAACCTGCCTCCCTTGTTTTGCTGGAATAGTCATCCTTCTTTTATGGAGGTCCTGAAACAGGGATGAGTGATAACAGTATGGGGTGTGATTATTGTTGAACCTGGGCTCCAGCTCTTACCAAGCAGAAGAACCTTAATCTTGTTTCTGTTGATCACCAGGAGGGTGCTGACCTTGGTTTTATCATTTGTCCAGAGGTGAACAAGTTGACTGACTCATGACAACCACCTTTCATACGACCAGCATGTAAATCAAGATGAAATTTATTATGATTGAGTAACTGTGTCCACTGTTTAAGAGAAGCACTTGCTAGGATCCAGGAACCTGTTGAGGTGTCCTCATGCCCATGTGTTGTCCTCTTGGTGGCTACAGATGCCAGTGAACTTACCATTGTCCAGCCTGGATAAACCGAGACAAGTCTTTTCCCTACCTTAGCCCCATGTGGTTAATTCATTCTTTGTTCAGCATATAGTATAATTTGTTTTGAGCTTTCTTAGCTGTAAATCACATCCCTGTTAAGCCTTCCTGAGATCACACCAAATGTCCTTGGCAGGATTTGTAAACAACCTTTATTTCTGGTCTCTAATTATATTCCCTGAAAGTAACCTAACTTGAATAAGTGAGTATTCATGCACTTAAAGCCCTGTGACACAGTCAGATTTTATATGCAAGAGAAGAATCTGAGAGGGTAGATTCAGAAAAGAGGAGAATCCCAAGGGAGAGAGACATATGTCTCCTCTTTCCTGAATCAGTGTGAATGAACTAGTCAAAAGCACCTAGAGTTATGTTGTATGTTTTATTAGTTTCCTGCTGCTAACTGTAAACAAGTTACTGCAAACTTAGAGGCTATAAGAATGTGTTATTGCAGCACCAGAGATCAGAAATCCCAAAATCAAAATGTGGGCTGTTGTTTGTCTTGGAGGCTCTAGGGGAAAATCCACTTATTTGCCTCTTCTAGTTTCTCCATCTCTTGGCTTATGGTCTCTTTCTGCATCTTCAAGGCCACAGAATGGAATCTTCAAATCTCTCTTTTATGACTTCTGCTTCATGGTTAGGAAGACACCTCTTTTTCTGGGGTAGGCAAAGAAAGTAGAAATTGATGAAGATACATTTCTAGCCATATATGTCATGAACTGAATTATTTGCAGAAAGAAAAGATACTGTCTTCATTACTAGTGAAATTGTTATCTGAATAGCTTTTTTGACTGTGTGATTGCTGAAATGATGCCTCATTAGTCCAATAAAACCTCTTTCCTTTTGGTGACCTATATACCTGAAACCCAAGGTGTTAACACACTAAGTTCACATGTGCAGTTCATGGAAATAAATTCCTTTCTCTGGAAATCCCTGGCAACTCTTTTTGTTGTGTCTATGGAATCATATGGCTAAGCTGGAGAAATATGTATCTAGGCCAGCATTTCCCAAACTGGTCCACCAGAACACCACCTTGGAAGATGGGATGCTGGGAAGATAGTTGTACTGTGCTCAGATAAGGCCCATGAAACACAGTCGTGTCTATGGCTTAGGCCAGAAGAAGCTTGTCAGTGGGTCAGATCCATTAAGAGCCACGTGTGTTGGGAGGAAGTCCCAAGAGAGAAACAAACATTTTTGTCTCGAAGAAGGTATGTGTGCTGGAAGGAGTGAATTGTGGATTTTAACTTAGACATCCCATTATTTTCTAACTCCACTGTTTTTCCTTCTTTCCCCCTCCTTCATCACACTCTGTGTTTTACCCAGAGTACTTTAATCTCAACCAGTGGCTCAGGACCACTCCTAGGTTCTCTTACCATGTGACCCTGAAATTGCTCCCCAACCTCGCTCCCCCATCCCCTTCGTACAGCCAGGGGCTATCTTGTATTTGTCTGTGTATCCCCCGTGCATGACACAGGCCTGGCTCAGACTGGGAGCTCAATTAATATGAGTTGAAATAACAGTGAAATTAATGAATGACAGTATAAATGCAGTAAACTCATGTCACCTGCTCATGTTATATTTGCCTTGGATCATCTTTCTAATGCATAACGAGCAGAGAGTTCCATTTCCTTAAATAATAAACATAGCAGAAACATAATAAATATGGTATTGTGCTAGGTTCTGAGCTTAACGCAAATTGACATGACATAATCTCAGCCTTCTGTGAGCTCACAGTCCATCTGAGAAAAGTGGTGCTAAAGAGGAAAAAAAAAAAGTGAAGTTGCTCAGTCGTGTCCAACTCTTTGGAACCCCATGGACTGTGGCCTACCAGGCTCCTCCATCCGTGGGATTCTCCAGGCAAGAGTACTGGAGTGGGTTGCCATTGCCTTCTCCAGGGGATCTTCCCAACCCAGGGATCGAACCCAGGTTTCCCGCATTGTAGGCAGACGCTTTACCATCTGAGCTGCCAGGGAAGCCCAAAAGAGGAAAAAAGGCAAATAATGCTAGTTGCCTATCCCATTCTCTTTCTCCACTTCTTTCTTAGAAATAGAAACCTGATTTTGTGCTCAATGAGAAGTTCTCTCTCACAGCCTTCCTTGCAGATAGGGGCTACTAAGTTTTGGCCCTGTGCACGGAAGGTGTTGTATGGGCCTTCCAGGAAAACTCATTTGTGTGTCCTCATTTATGAGCATGGCTGACTCAAGCACTATTCTTGCCTAAAACACAGATGTAATAGCTGGAGTTACAACTCCAGTCTTGTGACATCAAGGCCACCTAGAAGCCTGAGGTCATCTACTAAAATTTGTACAAATAGGATCATTTAGAGTTTTTCAGAAACTTACCAAGCCTGCATTTAGTCCTTGTTACAAGTTTAGAAGGAAAAAAAAATAAAATCTCTCTTCAGTATGTGTGTAGAAAGCAATTAAATATGGTTTTTTTTTTAATCCTTCCTAATGAAAATCTTGTACACATACTGAAACACAGCAAAGATCTATAATTATTGTGATTTACTTGACCAACATAAAGGGCCTTTTTAGAAACAACCAACAATTCTCAGATCTATAAGAATTTTTAATTTAATGATAGTTTCTTGTTTAAAAAAATAATAAAACATTTAGATACCAAATCATAAACAGCTCCTTAAAAGACCCTCTAATAACGTGATGGGGCAGGAGGATGACGATCAATATGTTTTATTAAACAGTGAAAAGCAGTATGAAAAGAAAAAGCATAAACTATAAAAGGAAATTATAACAGGGTATATCAAAAGGAATAAATGCAAATATATTTAGAAATAGGATTTAAAATGTGATTGGCTTCTTATTTACGTAGAAGTTTTTGAGAGGCTAATACCATGAAAGTTTTCTTATTTTTTTAATTATAGGCTAGAAGAGTAGATTTAGTCAGCTGAGACTAGCTCAGCAAGAGCCTGTACTGGGATTAGAATATTGGGGAAAAACAGTGAATGCAGTGCTTGATGTTATGAAGTTGTACCTTTGTAAATATATGCAGTAAAATCTGAACTGTCTGACATTCTTTCAGCCTGAAAGCCACTCACCAACTCCTTCCATGTTTCCAGTGCTATAATTGGGGTTTATAATGATGATCCCATATGACTCTGAATTATAGCAGCAAGATTAAATTATCTCCTGCTTTGCCTTCATGTATTCAATTATATATTTTTATTAATTGCAAACTGGAAATCTGATCTGTTTATAACACTGCTGGTTTAACCAGAGCCTCCTTATCAAGGACCCAGTCATGGACAATAATAGAGTTTATAGTTCCTGGAAAGGAAACAGCCCCACAATGAATTTAAAATGTGAGATTTATATGATCATAGTAAGAATAATTAGTATAAAATAATTTAGAATCATTCAGCAACATTTGAAAGAACTGTAACATATTGATTAATAATAAATGCTGCACATCCAATTCTTTTAACAAGTATAATAATTCATATTCTGTAAGAAGAGAGAAATTAGAGTATGAACAAAGTAAACCTTCATTTCAAATTTGGTAGAAGGTGGACTGTTAATGTTAGCAGAAGGGCAGATATTAGGTGTAGGGCCAGGAATAGGGAGCAGCAGAGGATGAGATGGTTGGATGGCATCACCGACTCAATGGCCATGAATTTGAGCAAACTCTGGGAGATAATGGAGGACAGAGGAGCCTGGCATGCCGCACTCCATGGGGTGGCAAAGAGTCAGACACGACTTAGTAACTGACCATCGACAACTGGAATATTATACACTGAGTGGGATTATATGTCCCCATTTGGTTAGGGTCCTGTCAAGCTGTTCCTCTTCTCACCCTTGGTTTCCCCAGAGATGTATTGCTATGGTGACAATAAAGGACCTCTAGTAAACACGAGATGAGCCTGTATCTTAGATCAGGTTCTCTGGAAGTGGAGCCTGAGGCAGGGATTCTGTGCTTCAGAAAAAGGGGGAGGGGAAGTGCTTCCTATGGGAAATCCAGAGCAGGAACTGGGCTGCAGAGTTGGTCCCTTGGCACAAAGAGACTGGCCTTTTACACCCCTATTATGGGTCACTCATTGGCTGTGGGTTGGTGGTAACACCTAAGGCATGGCACCTCCTATTCCCCAAGGGCAAAGAGGATTCTTTGAGAGGGAGGCACCTGCATTTAGTAACCGACACAGCCCGAGAAAGGGATCTGAGAAGGGTATCAGCAGTACCCACTAACAAATCAGAGCCCCATACCAACCCTTACTGATCCTGTAACAACTGAAGCATACTACTAAAAAGTTGCTCAGAGGCCAAGTACCACGTGTGACTATGTTTCTAAAGGAAGGTATGTTCAGAGCACAACTTGGCGTTGTGAGGAGCCAACTCCCTCCCTCCTTACCTGCACGTCATGCTAAGCAGGGGTGGATGGTGGAGGCTGAAGGGACTGAGGTGCAGTGCCCAGCAAGGAAGGAGCAAAGGATGTTAGGGAAATGTAGGATAGCTCCAGACAGGCTGGGATGGGACAAGGGCACCTTGGGTTAAGGCTTATGTCTGAGGCCCACTTGCCAAGCTCCCCCTTTCTTCCACTGCCCCCAGAAATGGTACTTGCCTATTTATCTTTCTTCCATCAATCCCTGAGCTGCACACCAGGGTTTCCATCTTCCCTGGCCACTGGAGCTGCACTTGCCTTTCTTCAAACAGCTTTTCCACTGCTCTCTTTTTTTTTTTTTTTAATTGATTTGCAGTCTTATGTTAGTTTTGGGTATACAGCCAAGTGATTCAGTTATACGTTCCTTTTCAGATTCTTATCCCTTTTCCCCACCACTCTTGATATAATAAACATTCAACTTCAGCTTCTCTGACATCCTATAATACTTTGACAGCTAAATATGATAGTGGACATGGGGAGATTTTTAATTTGTCAGTCACTAAGTCGTGTCCCACTCTTTGTGACCCCATGGACTGCGGCATGGCAGGCTCCTCTGTCCTTCCCTGTCTCCCAAAGTTTGCTCACACTCATGTCCATTGAGTCAGTGATGCCATCCAACCATCTCATCCTCTGTCGTCCCCTTCTCCTCCTGCCCTCAATCTTTCCCAGCAAAAGGGTCTTTTCCAGTGAGTCAGCTCTTCACATCAGGTGACCAAAGTATTGGAGCTTCAGCTTCAGTATCAGTCCTTCCAGTGAATATTCAGGATTGATTTCCTTTAGGTCTGACTGATTTGATCTCCACACAGTCCAAGGGACTCTCAAGAGTCTTCTCAGCACCACAGTTTGAAAGCATCCATTCTTCAGCATTAAGCCTTCTTTATGGTCTAACTCTCACACCTGTACATGACTACTGGAAAAAACTGTAGCTTTGACTAGATGGACTTCCGTTGGCAAAGAGATGTCTCTACTTTTTAATACACTGTCTAGATTTGTCATAACTTTTCTTCCAAGGAGGAAGTGTTTTAATTTCAGCGCTGCAGTCACTGTCAACAGTGATTTTGGAGCCCAAGAAAATAGTCTTTCACTGTTTACACTGTTTCCCCATCTATTTGCCATGAAGTGATGGGACTGGATGCCATGATCTTTGTTTTTTGAATGTTGAGTTTGAAGCCAGCTTTTTCACTCTCCTCTTTCACCTTTATAAAAAAAAAAACTCTTTAGTTCCTCTTCACTTTCTGCCATTAGGGTGGTTCAGTTCAGTTCAGTTCAGTCGCTCAGTCGTGTCCAACTCTTTGCGACCCCATGAATCACAGCACGCCAGGCCTCCCTGTCCATTACCATCTCCCGGAGTTCACTCAGACTCACGTCCATCGAGTCAGTGATGCCATCCAGCCATCCCATCCTCAGTTGTCCCCTTCTCCTACTGACCCCCAATCCCTCCCAGCATCAGAGTCTTTTCCAATGAGTCAGCTCTTCACACGAGGTGGCCAAAGTACTGGAGTTTCAGCTTCAGCATCATTCCCTCCAAAGAAATCCCAGGGTTGATCTCCTTCAGAATGGACTGGTTGGATCTCCTTGCAGTCCAAGGGACTCTCAAGAGTCTTCTCCAACACCACAGTTCAAAAGCATCAATTCTTTGGTGCTCAGCCTTCTTCACAGTCCAACTCTCACATCCATACATGATCACAGGAAAAACCATAGCCTTGACTAGATGGACCTTAGTCGGCAAAGTTATGTCCCTGCTTTTGAATATGCTATCTAGGTTGGTCATAACTTTTCTTCCAAGGAGTAAGCATCTTTTAATTTCATGGCTGCAGTCACCATCTGTGGTGATTTTGGAGCCCAAAAAAATAAAGTCTGACGCTGTTTCCACTGTTTCCCCGTCTATTTCCCATGAAGTGATGGGACCGGATGCCATGATCTTCATTTTCTGAATGTTGAGCTTTAAGCCAACTTTTTCACTCTCCTCTTTCACTTTCATCAAGAGGCTCTTTAGCTCCTCTTCACTTTCTGCCATAAGTGTGGTGTCATCTGCATATCTGAGGTTATTGATATTTCTCCCGGCAATCTTGATTCCAGCTTGTGTTTCTTCCAGTCCAGCATTCTCATGATGTACTCTGCATATAAGTTAAATAAGCAGGGTGACAACATACAGCCTTGACGTACACCTTTTCCCATTTGGAACCAGTCTGTTGTTCCATGTCCAGTTCTAACTGTTGCTTCCTGACCTGCATATAGATTTCTCAAGAGGCAGGTCAGGTGGTCTGGTATTTCCATCTCTTTCGGAATTTTCCACAGTTTATTGTGATCCACTAGTCAAAGGCTTTGGCATAGTCAATAAAGCAGAAATAGATGTTTTTCTGGAACTCTCTTGGTTTTTCCATGATCCAGCGGATGTTGGCAATTTCATCTCCTGTTCCTCTGCCTTTTCTAAAACCAGCTTGAACATGAGGAAGTTCACGGTTCATGTATTGCTGAAGCCTGGCTTGGAGAATTTTGAGCATTAGTTTACTAGCATATGAGATGAGTGCAATTGTGCGGTAGTTTGAGCATTCTTTGACATTGCCTTTCTTTGGGATTGGAATGAAAACTGACCTTTTCCAGTCCTGTGGCCACTGCTGAGTTTTCCATATTTGTTGGCATATTGAGTGCAGCACTTTCACAGCATCATCTTTCAGGATTTGAAATAGCTCAACTGGAATTCTATCACCTCCACTAGCTTTGTTCATAGTGATGCTTTCTAAGGCCCACTTGACTCTGCATATCTAAGGTTGTTGATATTTCTTCTTGCACTCTTGATTCAGCTTGTGCTTCATCCAGCCCAGCATTTCTTATGATGTACTCTGCATATAAGTTAAATAAGCAGGGTGACAATATACAGCCTTGACATACTCCTTCCCAGTTTGGAACCAGTCTGTTGTTCCATGTCCATTTCTAACTGTTGATTCTTGACCTGCACCCAGATTTCTTAGGAGGCAGGTCAGGTGATCTGGTATTCCCATCTCTTGAAGAATCTTCCACAGTCTGTTATGATCCACACAGTCAAAGCTTTAGCATAGTCAATGAAGCAGAAGTAGATATTTTTATGAAATTCTCTTGCTTTTTCTATGATTCAACGGATGTTGCCAATTTGATCTCTGGTTCCTCTGCCTTTTCTAAATCCAGCTTGTACATCTGGAAGTTCTCAGTGCACATGCTGTTGAAGCCTAACTTGAAAGATTTTGAGCATTACCTTGCTAGCATGTGAAATGAGCGCAATTGTAAAATAGTTTGAATATTTATCCATCCCAGGCTGTTTCCCTTTCTAAGTTTAGCTCCATGAGCCAAGCCCAGTGTGGGTACTATGGCTGGTCTTTGAGAAAAACAGAGGCTGTGCTGTAAGGCTGCATTTCAGGGGAACACCCCAAGGCTATCCTGGGAGGTGCTGAGGAAAGGCTCTGTGGTCTTGTGGGGGAGTGAGGGAGGCAGATGGAGAGCCCCCCGGGAGACACAGGTGTGGGCAGGTGTACAGGAGAGGTTACAAGGCAGTTAACAGTGTTCCTCTAGTAAACTCAGAGACTTCCCTTCTCTTCCTCCCCTGGCGCTTCAGCCCCAAGCCTTCCACTGAAGGCACCATTTTAGACTAATGGATGGTACATTTTTGACATGAATGAATAGATGAGTATGGGGCAAGAGTGTAAGATACTGGCTATTATAGGCTCTGAAGGAAGGGAGGAAGACCATAATTTTTTCCCTAATCAGGGAATGAAAGAGATGTTCCCTTTACCCTACAGGCTAGGATAGAAATAAATGACTCCAAGAACTACTGACGTTGAGATTACGAATAGTACCACCCTGGCTGGAACCAGAATATTTCCCGATATGGTTCTCAAATAAGTAAGGGGTTGGGGTGCCCTTAGCAGTATAGGTGCCGTGTGACACAACGGGGTGGCTGGTTAAGACAGTAATGGTGTCATTGTCTTATTCCTCACACTTTCCAGGAGAGGCCCTTCCCTTCCTGCTGCTGCTCATCACCCTGGGTGGGGATCCCAGTCTTCCTGACCTGCATGGGAGGTAATTCAGTCTGTTGAAATAAAAGAGTTTTAAGAGAACGCTAAAGCTCTTTTCTCAGAAAGATTGGGAGGATGTCAAGACAGATCTTGGTTGAAGTCCTGACTCTGCTTCTTCCTATTTAAGACCTTAGCTTTCTTATCTGCAAAAAAAGTACGGGGTAGGGGAGAAGAGGATAATATTGGTAGCATGTAAAGAGTTACAGTGATTAACTGGAATAATGTGTGTAAAGCATTTACATGGCTTGATAACACTTACTTATCAAGCATTTACTGCTTGATAAGTAAGTGTTGTTGTTGCTATTATTATTATTATCTGCAGGCTTATAGGTGAGAATATACTTTCAGTTCAGTTCAGTCACTGAGTCGTGTTCGACTCTTAGTGACCCCATGGACTGCAGCACGCCAGGCCTCCTTGTCCATTGCCAGCTCCTAGAGTTTGCTCAGACTCCTGTCCATTGAGTGGGTGTGCCATCCAGGCATCTCATCCTCTGTTGTCCCCTTCTCCTCCTGTTCTCCATCTTTCCCAGCATCAGGGTCTTTTCAAATGAGTCAGTTCTTTGCATCAGGTGGCCAAAGTTTTGGAGCTTCAGCTTCAGCATCAGTCCTTCCAATGAATATTCAGGGTTGATTTCCTTTAGGATTGACTGGTTTGATCTCTTTGCAGTCCAGGGGACTCCAAGAGTCTCCTCCAGAACCACAGTTCAAAAGCATCAGTTCTTCGGCACTCAGTCTTTTTTATGGTCCAGCTTTCACATTCATACTTGAGTACTGGAAAAGCCATTGCTTTGAGTAGATGGAACTTTGTCAACAAAGTGATGTCTTGGCTATTTAATACTGTTCTAAATACCTCTAACATAATAAATTTTAAAATATAGCAACCCGTATCATATATACTATTATAATACCCATTTTATAGATTAGGAAGCCAAATCATAGTCCGTCATTAGATGTGGCACAGCTGAGATTCAGATCCAGGAAGTCTGGTTTCAAAATCTACACTTTTTCCTAGTATGATATGTGGTTAATGAGTGAGGCAAGACTTAAAAAGAGTTGAGAGAATGAAGCATACAGTTGGCATGGGTTCAGGTTGCAGAGATTAGACTGGAATTGTAAATTAAGGTCTGGGTTAAGCAGATCCCTTTCACCTGGTCCTCCAAGTGTGCTGAGGCTGAGGGGTAGAGAGTGAGGATTGGGCTGTCCCAGCAGCATCAAAGCTTTCTCTCCATGGACTGCTCACCCAGCAAAAAAAAAATTAAACCTACTATTTTAGAAAGATTGATAAATTTCCAAGTCAATTTACAAGCAAATCAGGCATATAGCTCACAAGTGAACTATGGCTAAGACAATGATGTGGATTTTCAAGGACATTCCTGGTCTTACATGTCTTTTACCAGATAAGAGACCATCCTGGTAAATAACCCACTGAGTGCCAGTTCTTCTGCTTAATTAGCTTTGTGACCCTGGGCATGTCCATTTGCCTTCTTGCACCTCTGTGTGGTGGAAGCGTGGCCTGACAGAGGTTCTTTGACCTCACCATTGACTGATAGAGCTGGCTGCCTGATGGGAATCCCCTTTCCTCTTCCAGTGTTCTCTGAATACCCTCCATCTGTGTTTATTCCAAGTGGACCAAATATACAGGTGGGTCTGCATTCCTTTCACAGCAAGGGCTTATAGAATTACCTTAAATGTCACATCTAGCTCTAACATTCTGAGCATATGAATCAGAAATTAAAATGATTAGTGCCATTGAAAGAGAAGAGACATAGAAGGCTTGCTTCAGCTTCTAATAATGACCCAAAGAGCAGTTCAGAAATCCAATTAAGAAATATAGAAAAAAAAAAATGAGTTAGGCTTCATTTGCACCAGGAACATAATACTCAGTGAACATAACTCTGTTATTTATTTTTTAACCTTATTCTGTGACTTCACTCCTAGCATTCAATTTGTATATTGATTTCTGAGCATTGATTTCCAAAACAGTCATCATCCTGTAAGGAATACAGGCCACCAGGGCTTTATAACAAATAAGTGGACAAAGACTGGATACTTTATGAAGAAATAGCCTCGTGTTTCTTGCTGCCCTCAAAACTGTGACGTCCATGTACTAATAGGGGTCGTGACAGCATGTCAAGCTGCAGGAAAAACTGTATAATACTCTAGTGATTCTAGACGGAAGTAGATAATCAATTCAGCCCTGGACCGCTTCAGAGAGTAAGTCAAAAAGAGATCTTTTTACTTCCCTCAGGGCAGAGATGTTTTTTGGTTCTGTGTTTTAATTTTAGCACCTGCTGTTTCCTAGGGAAGTGTTGGTTAAAACAAAAACTCTGTTTATTAGATCCAAGTGTCAGGAATTAATCAGAGATGAATAGCATGTCAATTTCCCTTCTCCTGTAATATAATAAAAGAATAATCATGACTGTAACTCTGGGGGTCTGTGTAGGTAAGGAGTCTAGTCCTCTCTGGCCGTTTTATGTAGCCACAAATAAAGGAATATAAAGGAGTTATTAGGAACAAGTTAAGTTTAAAAAAGCAAGACAGAATGAAACATGGGAGCTAAAATTCCAGGCCTTGGCAATCAATCCCTAGACCTGGGTGCTATACAGAAAAAGGAAACTGATAGAGACTCCATGGCAGGTCATTTTAACTTCTGCCTTTCCAGTAGTCTGGAGTTGGAAAAGGGAGATAGTGATCTGGGGTAGGAACTGCTTTACATGTAATAAATAGTTTACTGTGAGCGCTCAAAGGACATCCTTAGGATGTATTTTAGAGACAGTGAAGAATTCACATGATTAAGTAAAATTCAAGGTTCTAAAACTGAGAGAAAGTACACTATGGTGATACCCTAATTTCTTAGTATGGGCAGAAAGTAACATGGGCAGAAGAGAAGATGCATTGGGAAGTAACATAGGTTTAAAGGAGGTTTGAAAGGTTTCTAAGACCAGAATATAATCCTCCCAGGGTGTGGATAGCATCTTGGAGTGTTCTCTTCTTTCAAACCGGCTCTCCAGCAGCCAATTCAGTAGTCACTATGCACAGAAGAGGTGCTTGCATGAGTCTTTTTGTTAGATAAATGAAAAGCAAATTAATGCACTTTTCAGAACTCCCTTCAGAGTCCTGAGCCTGAGCAAGGACAATTAGCAAAAGCCATAGACTATTTGAAAATGAAGTATATTGAAGTCTTCTAATGCTGGTTGTCAGTTTTTAACCCTTCGTCATCCTCCTGCTTACTCTTGAGAACAGAGCCCTGTAGATGCCTCCAGGCAACTGGGAAGTGAATGGATTAGCATCTAGAATAGGGCTAATAGGGCTGACTTCAGGCTGTTTATCTGTCTGGGCCTTCATCTCTGCATGTATAAACAGAGATGATGATAATGAATATTTACCAAATAATGTGATCTGACCTAGGGCGGCCCCCAGTTCAAGGTAGCCTTTATCCTTACTCTTACTATAGACATCAGAAGTTTCAGGTCGAAGGCCTGATGTTTTAGTGAGATGCTTTCCCTTCTATCTCATGGTGGGACAGTGAGTCAAATGTGAGACCAGAAACCCAGCCTCTTCGTTAGAAACGGGGAGAGGAATGCCCTGGTGATGATTCAGAAGCGAGCACCAATATCAGTTGGGCAAGTATGAGACAGAACAGTTTCTTCACATAGTTGTTTGTTTTTTTGTGTCCATTCTGCTGATAAACATCCTCACTCAGAAGTTATTACTTCAAATGAAAAATACTGATAAGTCAGGTGATTTGGCTGAACCGATTGCTGAATCTCTCTGTAAAGCAGTCAAGTCCATTGTCACGGACAAACTGAAGCTGAGAAAACTTGAATTACTGCCTGTCAGTTGAGCTGGATGGGGTCTTAGGCTCATCTCATCCAATGCCTTCGATTACTGGTTGAGGAGTCAGAGCCAGAGATGTCTGGGGACTGCTCAAAATCATGCAGTGAATTAGACTCAGAGTTAAGACTCAAGACTGGACGCAGACAAACATTTGTATTTATTAAGCTACACACCATTTCTATTCCTTGTGTCAATAACTTGTATCTCTCTGCAAAACAGTCAATGCAGCAATAAACCGGGATAAGTGAAATTGTGAGTGAAATTGTGCTGACAGGTTTGGGGTTGCTTAATAGTCTCTGAAACCACAAAGAGCATTTGATTCAATAGTTTGCAGCCAATTTGAGAATTTATATTTATTTTCAAAAGGTGCTTTCATTTTCAGAAGTTCAAGAAATCTCTGTTTGATGTTCAGTCTTCAAAAAGGCTGGGTGGGCTGGTGATACCCGTGGTGATGGTTCTTTGTGGCCAGTGCCACCGTTAGAACAAGTACTGCTCAGAAAGCAATTCGATGCAATTTTGAAGGAGCCCAATGTCATGTCTTTCTGATTATAGTACGTGTGGTTGTCAAGCGAGAGAAACCACATCCCTTGGTGAGTTCTGCAATCAATGGGCTGTGAGCAGTCAGCCATGCTCGTGGGGAATAGCTTTCCACTGTATTTAAGACACAAGACTTAACCCTGGATCAAGCTGCTCAAAATTGCCTTTTTACTCAAGATCAAGCATCTTCAGAAGTCCTCTTGTATTAAGGAACTATTAAGTTGCATTGAAATAAAACAGCTAGAAAGAAAAAAAAATATGTGTACTTGAAAGATGCAAAGAATTACCTTCATAGGGGTCTTTTCTGCTATCAAGATTCTTCTAGTTGACTTTTTTTTGGCTGTGCTGGGTCTTCGTTGGGGCTCAAGGCCCTCTTCCATCTGGCACAGGGGCTTAGTTGCGTCATGTGAATTCTTTGTTGTAGCATGTGGGATTTTCAGAGAAGGCAATGGCACCCCACTCCAGTACTCAAATCCCATGGATGGAGGAGCCTGGTAGGCTGCAGTCCATGGGGTCGCTAAGAGTCGGACACGACTGAGCAACTTCACTTTCACTTTTCACTTTCATGCATTGGAGAAGGAAATGGCAACCCACTCCAGTGTTCTTGCCTGGAGAATCCCAGGGACGGGGGAGCCTGGTGGGCTGCCGTCTGTGGGTCACACAGAGTCGGACACGACTGAAGTGACTTAGCAGCAGCAGCAGTGGGATTTTAGTTCCCCGACCAGGGATCGAACCCACATCCCCTGCACTGGAAGGCGGATTCTCAACCACTGAACCAGCAGGGGGGTCCTCTAATTTGCATTTTGATATGTTTTCCTTTTCTTAATTTTAAACCGCAAATTTTCCTTGTGCCAATTAGAGTGAAATGTAATAGAAGTCAGTCACTTCCTAAATTCCTCTTAGATCGTGAACATTCTTTCTCTCCCTGTGGTCATGTGCATGCTGCCTCTACCAGTCTAAGACCCTCATGGCAGGCAGTAATCAACGTCCTGGAGATGGGATCAGGGAAAACTCAAGCCTCATTGTTCCCATCCTTCCCCCTAGATGGATGCCTGTGTCCGTCTTGGTTCCTTTCCTCCACACTCAGCTGTGTCTTTCCTTCTGCTCAACTCTTTATTCACACCTTGTACACTAGAGGCTTGAGCACAGGAGATTTTTCCTCCCTTCTGTTCTCTTTCCTGGTTACCTTTAGACTCCTCTCCTTGTACACCCCTGTTCATTATATTCTCCCTCCCATGTTATTCCAAAAATCTACCTGTAATGCATGGCTGGTAAGCATATTCATTTTGCTTACGATTAACCTCGAAAGAGGACTGCACATTTTGGTGTGTTTTTAAATTAAAGAACCACCAGAATACTTCTGAGAGTTCACTTTGACTTTATATTAAAAGTATTAATATTCATTTCCCACTCCCCCCACCATATCCTTCTCTAATTAAACTTAAATTCCTTACTGAAAATATTTTAAAAAATTATTTCTGGCTCACATCTTGAGTGCTGAGTACAGTATTGTGTTCCAGTACCTTTCATTGCAGATGTACCACAGGAGGTAAATGAGCCCTTTTGAAATAATTTTGGAACCTGGCCATTTTTAAAACATTGTTTCTATGAGAAAACAAATTCCCAGCTTTTAGAACATGATTTATTTTAAGTGGGGTATTTCCTTTTTGTGTTTGGTACAAAAAAAAAAAAAATCTTTTTGATGTGGTGACATAAAATCAAAGAGACCTGCCTTAGTTTTTACCTTGTTTAATATTTTCATAGTAGAAAAAACGGAACCTTACATTTGATTGTTCTAGGGGGCATTCTAGAGACCTTTGCAATGCATGTGGTTGGTGATTTGTAAATTTTTCATAATTAGAGTATGTGGAGACTGCAGTTGTCCACTATTTCTGTTTTTCCCCTCTTCCTTCCAGGCCACATAGAGAGACTGCCATGATTTTCCAGTCTGCCACGGAGCCAGGTGTGGCCGTGGGACTGGATGCTTGCCAATGGAATGTGAGTACAAGCGGTTTGAAGAACTTTTGCCTTACCTGCTTAAGTGGATCTCCCTGGCGGGAGACTCCCTCTCTTTCCCCTACTTGACCAGCTAGACCTGAACAGCCCTGCACACCAGCTGTTGAGGGCAGAACTGTTGCCAGCCTGGGTCTCCAGTGACTGACGCAGAGCTGCCCACCAAGCTGGGGCACTTATCTTGCCCCGTTAGCTGGGAGACAAATAAACTTCATTGTCCTTGGAGCCACGTACTTTGGGGTTCTTTTCTTAATGGCAGTTTAGTCTACTCCATAAAATTACTACAAAAATTTTTTACAAGATGTCCTATTGTATTTAACCTCAGTATACTGAATAATCAAACTATATAAACACAGAGTCATTTTCCACAGAAAACAAAACTCTGTAGACATTCGTCTTTGTTTCTCCTAGGAGTTTTCTCTATGCATTAAGAAATGGCTAAGGCTAATTTAATCTTCCATTCAAACATAAAAATCTGTTTGCCAAAGCCAGACATTTTTTCCAAAGAGTAAGGCTCATTTAATCTTCCATTTGAACATAAAAATCTGTTTACCAAGGCCAGACATATTTTCCAAAGAGTTGTTATTCGAAAAGGGTAATATGTTCTGGCCTTCATTATATCTATTAAAGGAAAATAGGTAAAAGAATACCCACCTCAGAAGCACATTTCTTTGATATAGTATCCCACGATAATCCTATTTTAATTAGGGCCAAATTCTGCTTATGATCAAATGTGGTCTCAAGAAACAAAATTCTTCAGGAGTCACTTTATAACACAATAATGAAAGAAGCATAAAGCAAAGTTAACATCATTGAATTTCACACAAGAAAAATTATAAATTGGAATGAGGGCAGAATCACACACATATTCATAGTTTGTTTTTATACCACAGTTGGTGTCATATCTAATGGTACTTCTTTGCTGAATATTTTTGTTTATATAATTTGTTGATTTGCTTTGTTTTCCTCACAAAGTAAAATAACATTTATAATTAAGGCTTTTTGTATGCTTCTTCCATGGTATCCATTAGAATAGATACTGATAAAATAATATAAAATATGAAAGTTAAAATAAATAGTGCCAAATTGGCCCATGGCTAAAGAGATAACGTAGGCTTTGAATGAAATAGGGATGAATTCATTCCTCAAAATCTAAAAATTGAAGAAGTAGGAAATGGGGTTACAGAAGAATCTATGAGATTAATGTTGCTGTTGTTTAGTCGCTAAGTCACCTCCAACTCTTCTGCAACCCCATGGACTGTATAGCTCACCAGGCTCCTCTGTCCATGGAATTCTCCAGGCAAGAGTACTGGAGTGGGTTGCAATTTCCCTCTCCAGGGGATTTTCCCAACCCAGGGATCAAACCCATGTCTCCTACATTGGTGGGCAGATTCTTTTCCACCAAGCCATGAGGGAAACACTAGTGGATATTACTGTATTCTTCATGGAACTCAAAACTCTGGGTAAATTCTGAGACAGAACTTTTAAGGGGATAATATAGGCATTCAGTTCAGTTCAGTCACTCAGTCGTATCTGACTCTTTGCGATCCCATGGACTGCAGCATCCAGGCTTCCCTGTCTATCACCAAATCCCAGAGCCTACTCAAACTCATGTTATCAAGTTGGTGATGCCATCCAACTATCTCATCCTCTGTTGTCCCCTTTTCCTCCTGTCTTCAGTCTTTCCCAGCATCAGGGTCTTTTCCAGTGAGTCAGTTCTTTGCATTGGGTGGCCAAAGTATTGGAGCTTCAGCTTCAGCATCAGTCCTTCCAATGAACATTCAGGGTTGATTTCCTTGAAAATTGTCTGGTTTGATCTCCTTGCAGTCCAAGGGACTCTCAAAAGTCTCCTCTAACACCACAGTTCAAAAGCATCAATGTTTTGGCACTCAGCTTTCTTTATGGTCCAACTCTCACATCCATACATGACTACTGGAAAAACCATAGCTTTGACTAGATGGACCTTTGTTGGCAAAGTAATGTCTCTGTTTTTTAATATGCTGTTTAGGTTGGTCATAACTTTTCTTCCAAGGAACAAGCATCTTTTAGTTTCATGACTGCAGTCACCAATTGCAGTGATTTTGGAGCCCAAGAAAATTAAGTCTGTCACTTTTTCCATTGTTTCTCTATCTGTCTGCCGTGAAGTGATGGGACTGGATGCCTTGATCTTTGTTTTTTGAATGTTGAGTTTTAATCCACCTTTTCATTCTCCTCTTTCACTTTCATCAAAAAACTCTTTAGTTCCTTTTTGCTTTCTGCCATAAGGGTGGTGTCATCTGCATATCTGAGATTATTGATATTTCTCCCGGCAGTCTTGATTCCAGCTTGTGTTTCATCTAGCCCAGCATTTTGCATTATGTACTCTGCATATAAGTTAAATAAGCAGAGTGACAATATACAGCCTTGACTTACTCCTTTCCCAGTTTGGAACCAGTCCGTTGTTCCATGTCTGGTTCTAACTGTTGCTTCCTGACCTGCATACAGATTTCTCAGGAGGCAGGTAAGGTACTTCAGGAAAATATTTCATTTTCTCCTGACATATTTTAACTAGTAGTAAATTCGTCTTAAAAAGAATACAATCCATTAAGTCCCCTACATATGAATGAATTTCATTCTGAGAGTATGTTTGTAAGGCCAATTTGTAAGTCCAGCAAAGTTAGCCTCTGTTCAGTTCAGTTGCTTAGTCATGTCCGACTCTTTGTGACCCCATGAATGGCAGCACGCCAGGCCTCCCCGTCCATCACCAACTCCCGGAGTTCACTCAGACTCATGTCCATCGAGTCAGTGATGCCATCCAGCCATCTCATCCTCTGTCGTCCCCTTCTCCTCCTGCCCCCAATCCCTCTCAGCATCAAAGTCTTTTCAAAGTACTGGAGTTTCAGCGTTAGCATCATTCCTTCCAAAGAAATCCCAGGGTTGATCTCCTTCAGAATGGACTGGTTGGATCTCCTTGCAGTCCAAGGGACTCTCAAGAGTCTTCTCCAACACCACAGTTCAAAAGCATCAATTCTTCGGCCTAGTACCCAACTAATACAAATGGCTACTCGGTATTGTACTGTAATAGGTTTATAATACTTTTCACACAAATAATAGGAAAGAAGCACAAAAAATCAAACTTTTTTAGTCTTACACTACAGTACCTTGAAAAGTGCAGTAGTCCAGTATTACAGCTGGCATTCAAGGCTTGGCATCAAGTGAAAAGGCAAGAAGAGTTACTGACTGGAGGAGAGAGGAGGTGGGACATCTCCTCTTAGAGCTGAAGGATCATAAGCAATAGGAGATGGAGGGCCAGCTGCAACTTTCCTCATGCCTGATGTTGATGGCACAGGTTTTGGTTTCTTGCTGAACTAGATGGATATTCTCATCTTGAAAGTTGTAATGTTCTCGTGTTGGGGACTTACTCTACTGGACTTTAACTCTGTCTGCCAGTAAAAGATTATGATAGCGATTATCTAGATCTTCTTTACTCATATGAAGCTTTTTACTTCAACTTTATACCGACATCTGTAGATCTTTGCTATAGTAAACATTGCTTCCCTTCTTCCACCAATCCCTGGCTGCCTGACTAAACCAAGTGGAAGCATCGTAACCGGCCATCGACCGATGAGAGAACATGCTTATATCAGGGGGAGCCAGTATAATACGGATCATAGGTCTGAAAAGAACCTTGATTAAATTTTGTGTCTTGGTTTCTGTGCTTAAAAATATAACGTATATATTATAAGCCACTTTATAGTAATTGACTGCAGTGTGACGGTTCTTCTGGAGTCTTAGTGCAAAGAATCTTCAAATGCTGGCTTTAGTGCTATTCAACTCTTTGATAGATCCAAACTGGGCCTCAACTTCCTTATCTGCAAATGGGAAGACTGTATTAATATTTTTTTTTTTCCTAAACCCCATCTAGGGGAAGTCTCTACCTGCAGGAAATAACGTGGCACACAACTCTTCATTTAGAACAAACATAAAGACAGCTTTTAAGAGGAAACAGTATCACAATGGGGAGGGAGGAATAAAGGGCTGAGGAGCACGTGACTATGGTGAGGGCCCTGAAATGGGTCAGCCAACCAGAGGACCAAGTCCAGCCTGCTGCCTGTTTTGTTAAGAGCTAAGAATGACTTTTCCATTTTTGTTTTTTAAAAAATAATACTAATATTAACATTAATATTCTTCAAGGTGGATAATTTATTTATTGTTTTTTATTTTGGACCATATTTGAAATGGTTTTGGAGTCTTTCCCAAAAGTTTGGTAGCTTAGGTGTAAGAGATGGAGTTGAAAGGATCAGAGACTGAAATTAACATGAAAGATTCAAGAAAAGGAGAGGAATGAGTGTTCAAGAGGGCAGTGTTGAAGTCACTTGTCTGGAGTCCAGATTGATTGGTAAAGCAAGGGGAACCAGAAGGAACTTGATCAGCTAGGATTAGAAAGAAGACTTAAGAAAGAAATGAGACCAAGATGTCATTTCTATAGGGTAAAGCAAGGAGAAAAGATAGAAATCAACGAAGATGAAATCAGAAAGAAGGACTTCTCTCCTTCACCATAACCAATTTAAGGATCTTGAAATATTGAGACTAAGGTGTAAGATCTGGCTATTATGGGGACTGTGGGGATGTCAGAATAAATCTGAAGATGCAATTCTAGGAACGTCTGCTTTATCCTGGAAGACATTTGTTCCACAGGAAGTTTTTCTGTCCATGGATAAGTGATGTCTGAGCTGTTGCTAGTGGGACTAGGTCACAGAGAACAGCCTTAGCCAGAGAATCTTAACTTGAACCTTAGGTGTTTGGTTGAAACTAAATAGTCCTTTGGAATGGAGCTGAACAATGACTCAACTCATGGACTTTGGCTCACTGGGCAGCCTTTCCCTCCCTCCTAGGGAAACTAAGATTGAATGAATAATAGCTGTGAAATACTCCCTTGAGAACAAGACTCCTACACACTAATAAATACTAAATGCTTTTTCATTACAATTTAAGTGAATGACTTGGTTCCTTTCGAAATGCCTCATAAATGAATGGCATGAGAAAGAATATTTCTACAAAATGTTGCTCATTAACACTAATTTATTTTAGACCCATGAATGTCTACAGATTTTGTTGATTGAAAATTAATTTGCATAAATATTTGAGGAATGGTAGGAAGGAACTTAATAAATATCTGAACCATTTAATTATTTGAAGTACCTAGACTTAACTAAAATTAACTAAAGGATAATTTTAAAGCTGATTCATTAAATAGTGATATTTGGGCCTCATTTGAAATTTTAAAAAATCTTTTATTTTTTTTTTCTTCAGCTCCTGTTTTCTCTCTTCTCCCCTTACGCTTGGTCCCAATCCCCATCCCATCCCCTTTGCCCCCAGATATTCTTTCAGAAATTCAGCAGTAATAGGAAGGCAAATATTCACATATTCCAGAAAGCAAATAATTTCTTGGTCTTCGTGACATAAGAATACTAGCTCTCCCACAGAGAAGCAAATTGGATGACAATTTTAGGATAATTGAATTGTTTGGTGCTTTTCAGGTTGTTGGGAAACTGGTGCTGTGAAAACCAGTTTATTTTTCAGTGCTACCTGTAGTTTTCTCTAGCAGGAGACTTTTTATTTACACATTAAAAACAAAACACAGAGCAAAGACTTGCAGATTTGTGAGTAGGTTTATGTTATCCAGTGGCTTTGAAAATGGATACTTGGTAAACTAAATTAAAACAAATTGAGTTGCCCAAATTTTCAGTGAGTTCCATATAATAATTTGGAGTGTGGATACTAATTTTAAACCATCTTTTTTACCCCTTTTGGGATGGAGATGAGGGGTTGGTAATTAGGGCTTTCAGGTACGAAATAATTGATAATGATACCAAACAAAATGGTTGGTAATCACAAAGAGACTAAGGCACAAAAAGAAAAGTATCTGGGCAGAGACAGATCATGGAACTGAACAGAAGCTGAATGACTTAGGCCTTTGTTTCTCAACATTGACCATGCATCAGAATTACCTGGAGGGCTTATAAAAACACAAATCTCTAGGTCCCACCCCAGGAGTTTCTGACTCAGTTGATCTGGGATGAGGCCTGAGAGTTTCCTTTCTACCAAATTTTCCAAAGATATGAATGCTGCTCATTCACTTTAAGAACCACATTTTGGTTGGTTTAGGCAGTGTCTAGAGACAGAAAGGTTTAATAAGAAAGCATTGAAGGACTTCACTGGTGGTCAAGTGGTTAACAATCTGCCTACCAGTATAGGGTGGTAGTGGTTTAGTTGCTAAGTCATGTCCAACTCATACGACCCCATGGACTGTTGCCTGCAAGACTCCTCTGTCCATGGGATTCTCCAGGCAAGAATACTGGAGTGGGTTGCCATTTCCTTCTCCAGAGGATCTTCCCGACCCAGGGATTGAACTTGAGTCTCCTGCATTGCAGGCAGATTCTTTACCAACTGAGCTGATGTGTAGGTTCTCTCCCTCGTCTGGGAAGATCCTGCATGCCACAGAGCAACTGCGCCTGCATGCCACGACTGTGGCAGCCTGCACACCTAGAGCCTGTATTCCACAACAGGAGATACCATGGCATGAGAAGCCCATGTTCTGCAACTACAGTAGCCCCCACTTGCCTCGCTTGATCTAGAGAAAGCACACGTGCAGCAATGAAGACCCTTTGCAGCCAAACATTTATTAAAAACCAATATTAATTTTAAAAAGTGTTGATGACTATGATAAGAGATAAGCCAATTTATGGAGGAAATTAAAGGGAAGACAGAATTAAGACAATGGGGTGATGACTAAAGTAAAATTAAAATAAAAGTAAAGTAAACTTTAATTAAATGACAAGCTCTGTGCTAGACTCTTTACCTTCACATTTCTGCCAGGTAGTCAAAATAATAGCATTACGAAGAGGCACAAGATGTTCACATGAGTGGATAAGAATGACTATAGTAAAATAGCTTTGCAAGGTCAACACAGTTAAAAAGTGGTCCTGAGTTCAAAGCCACTTAAGAGATAGACAAGGAGAAAGACAGATGGAGATCAGAATACCATACTTATTACTGATTAAGGCTGGGAGGGATAATGTGGGGTTAGAAGTGCAGCATGCTTCTTAATGCTATAGCTCAGAAATAGGCAGACCAATCTACTGGGCCAGGCCAGATGGACACGTCTCCTCCCGTGGGGGCCTCCCCTTGTAAAACTTCCAACATGGAGGACAAGATGTGCGTATATGTGTGTTACTGGAGCCGTTTCCCAAGGAAGGAGAGCTTGACAGTGGCTGAGCTTTTGCAGGCCCTATTTACTTTTCTCAAATTTATCATTCAGTAATTTGCTGTTCATTCTGTGAGACACATTGTTAAAAGAGTAAGGAGGCTAGAAATATTACAAGAACTGAGGTCTCTCTAGAGGCAAGGAAAAACATGAGGAGCTTGGAATAATAATCCTCCCCCTGTAGGTAGGAGAACCTAGGACAAAAGCTGACTCTTTCCCTCTAAAGCCTGCTCTGTTTCAGTGATTCTATTGCCTTCTAGAAGGAAAACACAGCAAAGACTGGGGAGTCAGGAATGATATTTTAAAAGCTAGGATTCCTGGGACTTCTCTGGCAGTCCAGTGGTTAAGACTTTGCCTTCCAATGCAGGGGGTGCAAGTTCGATTCCTGGTCAGGGAGCTAAGATCCCACATGCTTCATGGCCCCAAAACGCGAAATATTAAACAGAAGCAATATTTTAACATTTAATAAGGACTTTAAAAATGATCTATATAAAAAAAACAAAAACTTTAAGGAAAATAAAAGCTAGGATTCTTAGTAAAGAATCCTAGGAAGATGCAAGATGAAGGAACCAATTCTGTATTTTGGTAGCATGATAACCTGAGTTACTGCTGCCCAACCACTGGCGATTGCCTGCAAGGCTGAACACTGGAAATACGCCTGACTGGTGGCTGAGTCAGCATCCTGAGGCTGATTGATCTAAATTCCATGCACATCTTCCTAATCTGCTCCTCTCTGATTGTGGCCATTTTGACTAGTTTTTATTTTCAATATACCGATGGCTGTTATTTTGCTCCTTAGGAAAATGGCTTAAATTGACATTTGGACACATTTGGGAAGGAAAAAAGGAACTAAAGAGCAGACCTATTCTACTCAAACAATGTGCAATCAGGCTACTATTCCCAGCAGTGCCATCTGCCACAAGTCTCAGCTCATCACAGCTTCAGAGGTGTGTGCCCTGTTGCCTGGAGAAGTGGAGGGCCTCTTCCGTTCCCCTTCGTCTGTGCCCTCACTGCAGTGTCAGCCTGCTCTCCAGACGTTCTTGCAGTGGTGCACATGTCCACATCCAATGGATGAGGGCAGGCTGACCTCAGAGAGGTCCCTCACCACCTGACTTTTCCTGCTCAGTAGAGCACTTCCTGGGCACAGTGAAAGTTAAGTTGGACTTTGTTGAAATGTGCCTCTGGAGGCACAGTTTAAAGCTGATATATTAATTGTATGCCAATAACTACCGCTGCTTCTGTGTATCTAATTGAGTACCTTATGTAGTTCTAGGGCTTCCCTGGTGGCTCAGAGGCTAAAGCATCTGCCTCTGATGCGGGAGACCCAGGTTCAATCCCTGGGTCGGGAAGATCCCCTGGAGAAGGAAATGGTAACCCACTCCAGTATTCTTGCCTGGAGAATCCCATGGACAGAGGAGCCTGGCAGGCTACAGTGCACGGGGTCCCAAAGAGTTGGACACGACTGAGCGACTTCACTTGACTTATGTAGTTCTAAGACCCTTAAGGATTTTACCCCAATAGTGAAGTTTTACGTATTCAGTGGGTTTTTGTTGTTGCTGTTTCAGGGTAAATGTTTGAATTTTGACAGTTCTTGCTAGGAACACAAAAGATAAATCAGAAGCTGCGCACAAACTCAGTAATTGAATGGCTGAAGATGGATGTAGGGAGAAACAGTGGGAAACTGGTATCTGAAATGACTGAAGTACAGAAAGGCCTAGAACCTGCACGCATTTTTAAAAGTTCTCTAAGATGTCTAGATTTATCTGACAAGCCAGAAGGTTTGTATTAGTTTATTATCGTTTAGTGGGGATAAGAGAATTTAAACCTGAACTTGAAGTTAGACCTATGGTTTTATCAAAATTTTAGTTAAAAACAAAAGAAAACTTTTAATATCTCTTCTAGAAGTTTTAAGCATCTATATAAAAATTCTCAACACTTGGAAAAATTGTAAATTTGCAAGTATTGTGGTTGTTCAGTTGCTAAGTCGTGTCTGACTCTCTGTGACTTTGTGGACTGCAGCACGCCAGGCTTCCCTGTCCTTCACTATCTCTCAGTTTGCTCAAACTCGTGTCTGTAGAGTTGGTGATGCCATCCTGCCATCTCATCCTCTGTCGTCCCTTTCTCCTCCTGCCCCCAGTCTCTCCCAGCATCAGGGTTTTTTTCCAGTGAGTTGGCTCTACACATCAGGTGGCCAAAGTAGTGGAGCTTCAGTTTCAGCATGTGTCCTTCCAATGAATATTCAGGGTTGATTTTGTTTAGGATTGACTAGTTTGATCTCCTTGTTGTCCAAGGAACTCTCAAGAGTCTTCTCTAGAACCACAGTTTGAAAGTGTCAATTCTTTAGTGCTCAGCCTTCTTTATAGCTCACATCCATACGTGACTACTGAAAAAACCCTTAATTACCATAAATGTGTCTTTCTGATTATTTTCTTAATATTAGTAAAATGACTTCAAAATTTACACAATGGAGTATTACTCAGCCGTTAAAAAGAATTCATTTGAATCAGTTCTGATGAGATGGATGAAACTGGAGCCGATTATACAGAGTGAAGTAAGCCAGAAAGAAAAACACCAATACAGTATACTAACACATATATATGGAATTTAGGAAGATGGCAATGACGACCCTGTATGCAAGACAGGGAAAGAGACACAGATGTGTATAACGGACTTTTGGACTCAGAGGGAGAGGGAGAGGGTGGGATGATTTGGGAGAATGACATTCTAACATGTATACTATCATGTAAGAATTGAATCGCCAGTCTATGTCTGACGCAGGATGCAGCATGCTTGGGGCTGGTGCATGGGGATGACCCAGAGAGATGTTATGGGGAGGGAGGTGGGAGGGCGGTTCATGTTTGGGAATGCATGTAAGAATTAAAGATTTTAAAATTTAAAAAATAAAAAACTAAAAAAAAAATAAGTAAAAGCACTGCACATTGTTTGAAAAAAAAAATAAATATTGAAAGAAAAAAAAAATTTCCTTCTTCTAAATATCACTGAGGTTAGTGTAGGTGTTCACTGTAGTTTATAAATACTCATTTAAAAACAGAGATAGGAAGAAAATGAAGAGAGCAAGCTTCTAGTCTACATTCTGCCATAAGCCAGTGGTATGATCTAGGGGCTGGTTAGTTTTCTTGTGATTATAATACCTATTGTAGTGTTCAGAGATATATCATAAAGATAAAATGAGAACACATATACAAAGTACTGAAAAAAATTTGACGTGTTACATGACTTTTAAAGTAGTTTTAGGGACTTCCTTGGTGGTCCCTATAAGAGTGGCTAAGATTCTGTTTTCACTGCATAGGGTCTCAGATTCGATCCCTAGTCATGGAACTAAGATCCTGAATGCCACTTATGGCATGGCAAAAAAAAAAAAAAAAAAGGAAAAAGAAAGTAATTTTATTATCCTCATCATCATTTTAAATAGATGAATAGCATAAACTAAAGATGTTTGGCTTAGGAAGTTAAGATTGAAGTGGTAAAGCAAAGTGTCTTCTGAGATTTGAGGGCTGCTCAGTTGATCTGAAGGACAGACTTTAAAAGCTGGTGGGAATACAGTCCAGTAGTTTTCAGCATAACATAATAAAACAGCTGTCTGCAGCCATGAGCAGATGGCCTTATGAGCAAGTGATCCAACTGTCCATGATGGTGTGCATGCCGAGGTCCTATACCGATTGTCAGGGATGCCTTTTGTGACATTTGCTGCTGTAATTTATCATTGGACCAAGAGTCCTCTAAAATCCTTGACAACTTGCAGAGCCTTTGTTCCTGTGTCCATCCAGATAATGAATCAATGGATTTTGTGGTCATTTGATTCTGTTGACTATGTTTATATGACAGGATAGAATCAGGTGGGAAAATATATTCACTTAGGCATACAGTAATGATCATATGTGTTCTCCAACACAACAGTGGTATTTGCAGAGCATGGGAGGGCAGAGTGCTTGGTAGGGAGGCCTTAACCCTTCCAGAAGTGCCTTCGTGAAGCAGCAGTGCTTGAGACTACCAGTCCCAACCTTTTTGGTACCAGGGACCAGTTTCATGGGAGGCACTTTTTCCATGGATGTGGAGGTGTGGGAGGAGGCTGATGGTTTGGGGATGACTCAAGTGCATTACATTTATTGTGTACTTTATTTCTATTGTTATTACATTGTGGTATATAATGAGCTCAGGCAATAATGTGAGTGATGAGGAGCAGCTGGAAATACAGGTGACTCTTCTCTTGCTCACTTCCTGCTGTGCAGATGGGTACCAGTCTGTGGCCTGGGATTTGGGGACCCCTGCTTTAGACAGTCATTTGATGTTAGCAATAAAAATCCAGTTGAAGATATTATATACTATATTACATTATATAGCATCATTTGCTCCGTATGAGGGCTATCTTTCTGATTTAAAATCAAGGAAAACCTTCCCTTTTTTGAGGAATTAGAATATTCCCTTATTCCCGTAACAAAGCTTTATAATTTAGTCTGTCCATTGTCCTCGCTTTGAGGAAACACATCGCAGATTTGAAACAATCATGACAACTCTGATGGTTCTCAGAGTTGGCTTGTTTACATTATCTTTTCCCCACTTGGTTTGAATTTCCTTTCTCTTTTATACTGTTTTAAACTGTTCAAAGCAAATTTTAAAAGGATGATCATACTTTTAAAATAGTCACTTAGATGCCTTCAGTCGATTTTGCTAAAAAAGTCTTTTATGCTTTCTTTAGCAAACAACCTTTGCTGTTTTCCACAAAGACACAGATGTGAGTGTGTGAGTGAACACATAAATGCACACACAAGGTGTACTCTTCTTTTCAAAATATGCAAGAAATTAATAAAGCACAGTAAATTATTTGCAGTTCTGAAGGGTTTGACAACCCAATAAATCTGATTACGTCCTTCTTTCAGGTGATACCATATTTGCCTAAAGATCAGGATGATCCACTGTTTCTTGGTCTTCTCCGGTTGCAGAATCTGTGACATATATTACTTCACAGTCCCCACGAGGTTTTGGACAGTGAAGAATTTGGGACTCTTTTGATGCTTATGGCAGATGTTAATTTGAAGTTCAGAGATGCGTAGTCTATGCCAGTTTTTCTTGCCATTTATTTATTCAAATTGTATTCCTGTAGCCTGACCCTCATTCCTGATGATAGCACTTAACCCTTTCATAAAGAAGCTTCCTTTTGTCTTCGTAAGCTCCCTTGAAGTCAGCTATTACAGTGGATATTTGGCTTCCAATTCCATGGACATTCTTTTGCTTTTTCAGAAAACTCTGGAAAGCAGGCACCTTCATCTTCACGTCTGAACCTGCCACAGATCTAACATGGAAAGTTTTTGTATTTCATTTTGAACACAGATTCTGCATGCCTTCTATTGTAAGCAGCTAAATTTTTTGAAAGGAAGTTATCTTTTTTAAAATATTGAAATATAGTTGATTTAAGATGTTGTATTAGTTTCAGGTATATTATATTGTTACTTGGCATTTGCATGTATATTACAAAATGAACTCCACAATAAGTCTAGTAACCCTGTGTCCCAATTCAGAGTTACTACAATATTGTTGATCATATTCCTTATGTTGTATGTTAATACCCCTATGGGTTATAAATTTCATAACTAGAGGTCTGTGCCTTTTAATTTCCTTTACCTATTTCACCCGACCTTCTATGCACCTCTGTTCTAGCAACCATCTATTTGTTCTCAGTATTTATGAGCCTGTTTTCATTTCATTTTGTTTGTTTTGTTTTTTAGAATCTACATATAAGTGAGGTCGTACAGCATTTGTCTTTGCCTGTCTGATTGATTTCAATGAGCTAAATGCCCTCTAGATTCATTTATGTTATTGTACATGGCAAGATTTCATTTTTAATGGCTGGGTAATATTCCATTATGCATATGTGTGTGTGTATGTCTTTGTATATGTAAATCACATCTCTATTCATTCATCCATCAACGAAAACTTAGTTTGCTTCCATATTTTGGCTATTTTAAATAATTCTTCCATGAACATTGAGGTGCATATATCTTTTGGAATAAATGTTTTTGTTTTGTAAAAAATACCCAGAAGTGAAATTCTTTGATCAAATGGTAGTTCTCTTTTCAATTTTTTAAAGAAGAACCGTACTGTTTTCATAGTGTCTGAGTCAATTTTCAGTCCCACCAACAATGCACAGGGTTCCTTTTTCACCATATCCTCACTAAAACTTGCTTGTTTTCTTTTTGATGATAGTCATTCTTACAGGTGTAAGGTAGTATCTCGCTGTGGTCTTCATTTGCATTCTTCTGATTCAGAAAACAGAGATCATGGCATCCAGTCCCATCACTTCATGGGAAATAGATGGGGAAACAGTGGAAACAGTGGCTGATGTTATTTTTGGGGGCTCCAAAATCACTGCAGATGTGCAGCCATGAAATTAAAAGACGCTTACTCCTTGGAAGAAAAGTTATGACCAACCTAGATAGCATAATCAAAAGCAGAGACATTACTTTGCTGACTAAGGTCCGTCTAGTCAAGGCTATGGTTTTTCCAGTGGTCATGTGTGGATGTGAGAGTTGGACTGTGAAGAAGGCTGAGCGCCGAAGAATTGATGCTTTTTATCTGTGGTGTTGGAGAAGACTCTTGAGAGTCCCTTGGACTGCAAGGAGATCCAACCAGTTCATTCTGAAGGAGATCAGCCGTGGGATTTCTTTGGAAGGAATGATGCTAAAGCTGAAACTCCAGTACTTTGGCCACCTCATGTGAAGAGCTGACTCATTGGAAAAGACTCTGATGCTGGGAGGGATTGGGGGCAGGAGGAGAAGGGGACGACAGAGGATGAGATGGCTGGATGGCATCACTGACTCAATGGACGTGAGTCTGAGTGAACTCTAGGAGTTGGTGATGGACAGGGAGGCCTGGCGTGCTGCGATTCATGGGGTCGCAAAGAGTCGGACACGACTGTGCGACTGAACTGAACTGAACTGATAATTTGAGATACTGAGTATCTTTTCATGTGTTTGTTGACCATCTGCATGTACTTTTTGGGAAAATGTCTGTTCAGATCCTCTGCCCATTTTTGAATCAAGTTGTAGGTTTGTTTGATGTTGAATTATGTAAATTCTTTGTATATTCCAGATATTACCCATCATCACATATGTCAGTTGCAAATATCTTCTTCTACTCAATAGGATGCATTTTCATTTTATTGACAGTTTCTTTCACTATGCAAAAGGTTTTAGTTTGATATTATCTCATTTGTTTATTTTTGCTTTTATTTTGCTTGCCTGAGGAGACAAATCAGTGTGTAATCAAGGATTGTGATGCCTCCAGCATCATTTGGCCATTAGAGATCTTTTGTGTTTCCACACAAATTTTAGAATTATTCATCCTAGTTCTGTGAAAAATGCCGTTGGGATTATATTGACTCTGTAGGTTACCTTGGGTAGTACAGTAATTTTAACAATATTAATTCCTCCAGCCCATGAACACAGAGTGTCTCTTCATTTGTATTCTCATCACTTTCATCAGTGTCTAATAGTTTTCAGAGTACAAGTCTTTTACCTCCTTGATTAGATTTATTGCTAGGTATATTTATTCCTAAGTATATTTCTTTTCAATGAAATTGTGAATAAATGAGATTATTTTCTTTTTTATAATTTTATTTATTTTTGTATGTGCTGGGTCTTCACTGCTTTGTGGGCTTTGCTCTAGTTGTGATGAGTGGGGGCCACTCTCTGCTTGTGATGTGTGGGCTTCTCATTATGGTGGCTTCATTAATTGCAGAGCATGGGCCATAGGGAGAAGGAAATGGCAGCCCATCCCAGTATTCTTGCCTGGAGGATTCCATAGACGCAGGAGTTTGATGGGATGACAAAGAGTTGGACACTGAGTGACTAAAACACATGGGCCCTAGGGCATACGGACTTCATAGTTGCAGCATGTAGGCCCAATAATTGCAGCTCCCAGGCTATACAGCGCCGAGTCAATAGTTGTGGCAAATGGGCTTAGTTACTCCGTGGCATGTGGAATCTTCCTGGATCAGGGATTGAACCGGTGTCTCCTGTATTGGCAGGCAGATTCTTTACCACTGAGCCACTTTGGAAGCCTGAGATTGATTTCTTAATTTCTCCTTTCAATAGTTCATTATCATTGTATAGAAACACTGAATATTAATTTTATATCCTGCAACTTTACTGAATTCATTGATGAATTCTAGTTTTTTGGTGACATCTTGAGAATTTTCTGTATATAGTATCATGTCATCTGTAAACAGTGACAGTTTTACTTCTTCCTTTCCAATTTGGATTCCCTTTACATCTTTTTCTTGTATAATTGCTTTGGCTAGGACTTCCGATGTTATGTTGAATAAACTTGGCGAGAGTGAGCATCTCTGTCTTATTCTCAATCTTAGAGGAAGTACTTTCAGCTTTTCATCTTTGAATGTGGTGGTAGGCTTGTCATAGATGACCTATATTATGTTGAGGTGTGTTCCTTCTGTGCCCATGTTGTTGAGAGTTTTTAATCATAAAGTGGTTATTAAACCTTCTCCAAAGCCTTTTCTTCATCTGTTGAGATAATCATGGGTATCCCTGATGGCTCCATGATAGAGAATCTGCCTGCAATGCAAGAGATGCACGTTCAATCCATGAGTCAGGAAGATCCCCTGGAGAAGACAATGGCAACCCACTCCAGGATTCTTGCTAAGAAAATCCCATGGGTGGCGGAGCCTGGAAGGCTACAGTCCATGGGGTTGCAAAGAGTCAGACATAACTAAAGTGATTGAGCATGCATGCATTGAGATAATCATATGATTTTTATAGATTGATTTGTGGGATATTGTACATCCTAGTACCCCTGGGATAAATCCCACTTGATCATGGTATATGATCATTTTAAGGTACTGCTGAATTCTCTTTGCTAATGTTTTGTTGAGGATTTTTGCTTCTATGATCATCCGTGACACATCCCACTTGATCATGGTATATGATCATTTTAAGGTACTGCTGAATTCTCTTTGCTAATGTTTTGTTGAGGATTTTTGCTTCTATGATCATCAGTGACACTGGCTTATAGTTTTCTTTCTTTCTTTTCTTCTTTCCTTTCTGTGATGTCTTTGTCTTATTTTGGTCTCAGCGTAACACTGGCCTCCAGAGAAGGCAATGGCACCCCACTCCAGTGCTCTTGCCTGGAAAATCCCATGGACAGAGGAGCCTGGTAGGCTGCAGTCCATGGGGTTGTGAAGAGTCGGACATGACTGAACGGCTTCAGTTTCCCTTTTCGCTTTCATGCATTGGAGAAGGAAATGGCAACCCACTCCAGTGTTCTTGCCTGGAGAATCCCAGGGACAGAGGAGCCTAGTGGGCTGCCGCCTGTGGGATCGCATAGTCGGATACGACTGAAGCGACTTAGCAGCAGCAGCAACACTGGCCTCACAGAATAAGTTTGGAAATAATCCTTTATCTTCAGTTTCTTTTGGAATAGTTTGAGAAGGAAAGCTATGAATTCATCTTTAAATGCTTGGTAAACTCATCTGCAAAGCCATCTGGCCCCGAACTTTACATTTTGGGTGGAGTTTTTTTTGTTTTTATTTTTTAATCACTGATTCAGTTTTGTTGCTGGTAACTGGTCTTTTCATATTTTCTATTTTTTTCCTAAGTCAGTCTTGGAAGATTGTATGTTTCTAGGAATTTATCCATTTCTTCTAGGTTGTCTGGTATATTGTGTGTAATTGTTTATAATAATCTCTATGAGTCTTTATATTTCTCTGGTGTCAGCTGTAAGTTCTCTTTCATTTCTGATTTGATCTATTTGGGCCCTCTGACTTTTTTTTCTAATTGAGTCTGACTAAAATTTTATTAATTTTGGTTATTTTTCCAAGAACCAGGTCTTAGTTTCATTGATTTTTTATATTGTTTTTTTCAGTCTCTTATTTCATTTATTTCTGCTCTGATCTTTATGATTTCTTTCCTTCTACTAAATTTGGGGTTTGTTTGTTGTTCTTTTTCTAATTCCTTTAGGTTAGATTGTCTATATAAGATTTTTTCTTGTTTCCTGAAGTAGGCTGTATCATTGTAAACTTTCCTCTTAAAAGTGTTTTTGCCCCATCCCATAGCGGCTTGTATGGTTACAAATCTGCCTACAGTGCAGGAGATCTGGGTTCGATCCCTGGGTCAGGAAATCCCCTGGAGAAGGAAATGGCTACCTACTCCAGTGTTCTTGCCTGGAGAATCCCATGGACAAGGAGCCTGGTGGGCCACAGTCCACGGGGCTGCAAAGAGCTGGGCGTGACTAAGCAACTAACGCACACACATAGATTTTTGTATCCATTTTCATTTTTCTCCAAGTATTTTTTGTTTCCTCTTGATTTTGTCAGTCACTTATTGGCTGTTTAGTAAGCATACTGTTTACACTTCATGTGTTTATGTTTTTTGCAGCTCTTTTCCTTATAGTTGATTTTTAGTTTCATGCCTTTGTGGTGGAAAAGGTGCTTGATATGATTGCAGTCTTACAGTTCTTGAAACTTTTTGTAGCTACCATGTCATCTATTCTGAGGAATGTTCAATGTACTCTAAAAAAATGTGTATTCTGCTGTTTTGGGGTGGAATATTCTGTAGATATTAATTTTATCCCAGTCTGAAATGTCATTTAAGACACGTTTTTGTTTTTGAACCTTCGTTGACTCGCTATCTTTACTATATATTTACCTTTACTGGTGAGATTTTTTTTCCTTTCATAATTTCCATATTTCTAGTTGTAGCCTTTTCTTTTTTGCTTAGAAAAGTCCTTTTAAACATTTCATGTAAGAACAGTTTAGTGATGAACTCTTTTATCTTTTGCTTGTCTATAAAATTCTTTAGTTCTGCTTTAGATCTGAATAATAACCTTGCCAGGTAAAATATTCTTGGTTTTAGGTTTTTCCTTTCATTGCTTTGAAGCTATCCTGCCACTCTCTCTGGCTTGCAGTTTCTGTTGAAAAATCAACCAATAGCGTTATGGGAATTTCCTTGTATATAACTGATTTCTTTTCTCTTGCTGCTTTTAAGATTCTCTATATTTAATTTTTGTCATTTTAATTTTAATGTGCCTTGGATTAGACCTCTTTGGATTTATCTTGTTGGAGACTCTCTCCTTCTTGAACCTGAATGTGCCTTGGATTAGACCTCTTTGGATTTATCTTGTTGGAGACTCCTTCTTGAACCTGAATATCTGTTTCCAAGTTAGGGAAGTTTTCATCTATAATTTATTCAGGTATGTTTTCTGCCTCATTTTTGCTTAGTCGCTCAACCATGTCTGATTGTTTGCGACCCCATGGACTATAGCCTCCCATGTTCTGTCTGCGGAAATTTCCAGACAAAATACTGGAATGAGTTGCCATTTCCTACTCTAGGGCATCTTCCCAGCCCAGGGATTGAACCCGTGTCTCTTGCGTCTCCTGCATTGGCAGGCAGATTCTTTACCACCGCACCCCCTTCTGGGACCCCTGTAATGTGAATGTTAGTATGCTTGAGGTTGTTCCAGCGGTCTCTTAAACGGGGCTCACCTGGGTGGTGTCCACTATTCTGTGTGTGTGTTGGCCCATTCTTCTGCATCATGTATCTACTGTTGCTTCCTTCTAGTGTATTTTTTTATTTCAGTTATTGTACTCTTCAGCTCTGTTTGGTCTGCTTTATGGTTCCTAACCCTTTGTTTAAATTCTCCCACTATGTTCATCCATTCTTCTCCTGACTTTGGTGAGCACCTTTAATCATGACCATCATTAATCAAGCAGATAGATTTCTTAACTCCACTTTGTGTAGTTCTTTTTCTGATGTTTTTGTCTTATTCCTTCATTTGGAACATATTCTTCTGTCTCCTCATTTTATCTAATCCTTTGTGTTTATCCTTTTTTGTTTATTTCTAGGCGGGTGGTTATGTCTCCTAATACTGGAGGAGTGGCTTTACGTAGGAGATGTCCTGTGGGGCCCATTTGCGTGCTATCCTGTGGTTGCCATAATGATAAGCTTTCACCTCTATGTGAGCTGCAAGGGCTTATCTATTGTGTGGGGTCAATTTCTGTGAGCATGTTGGTCAATGGGTTTGCCTTTGGCTCAGTTAGCTATAAGGTTCTGTCCCTTGCTGTGGCTGTGGGCTCACTGGTAGACAGAGCTGGTTTCCCAGGCTGCTGGCTGCTTGGCTTCTGTGGGCCCACTGGTTGGCAGGGTAAGCTGCAATACTAATTAGATCAGAGGGAAAATTCCAAAATGGTGCCTGCCGGTGCAGGTGTCATCGAGATAGATCAGACTCCAGAATTGGCTGCCATCAGAATTTCTGTCCTTAGCAGGCATCCCCGTTGCCTTCTCCCTCTCTGGCAGGCTCTCTAAGATCAGCAAGTGGATCTAACCCCAGCTACTTTCAAACTCCTGCTTCTTTGCTTGTACTTAGAGCATGTGAAACTTTTTTTGGGTCTTTTAAAAGTGGAGCCTGTTTCCTAAAGGCCCCACTGATCTTCAAAGCCAGTTGTTCTGGGGGCTCATCTTCCTGGTGCAAGACCCCTGGGCCTGGGAGCCCGACATGGGGCTCAGACTCTTCACTCTCTGGGGAAGACCTCTGCAGTTGTGGTGTTCTTTCATTTAGGGTCGCTAGGGGTGTTTGTTGTTCCTGAGCATGTCGCGCCTTGGCCATGCCTGTCGCTCTCATTGTAGCTCCTTCTTTTTGTCTTCAGCTGTGGAAGGTCTTCTGCGAGTCTTTAGGTCACTCTCCTAGACTGCTTCTCTGTAAGCAGTTGTGATTTTGGTGTGCCATGAAAGGAGGTGGGCTCAAGGGTCTTCCTACTCTGCCGTCTTGGCCACACCTCAAACATGTTATCTTATAAACAAACAAATTAATAAGTCACCTTATCTTCTTCTGTTCATACAGCTGTTGACATATGATTGAATTTTTAATTTTGAGGCTAGATATCCTGGTTTGTGGGCTTCCCTGATGTCTCAGCAGTAAAGAATCTGCTTGCAATGCAAGAGCCACGAGTTGATCCCTAGGTAGGAAAGATCCCCTGGAGGAGGGCATGGGAACCCACTCCAGGATTCTTGTCTGGAGAATCCCATGGAAGAGGAGCCTGGCAGACTATAGTCCATAGGGGGCAAAGAGTTGAACATGACTGAAGCAGCTTAGCACAGCACATCATCATGGTTTGCGCCTACTCGTTACTTGATTTGAATTGTTCTGACTCCAGAACATGTGTAATTAAGACATTATTGTTTTTTTAACAATCAAAATTATTTAGCTGGGCAATAAACTTGGCTTTTTTGTTATATAGTCTGTTTAAGAATAGAATAACTAGGGGAATTCCCTGGCTGTTCAGTAGTTAGGACTTGGTGCTTTCACTGCTGGTGCCTGGGTTGAAGTTCTAGCTTGGGAACTAAGATCCCATAAGCTGCAGTGCATAGCCAAAAAAAAAAGAAAGAAAGAAAAGAAACCCCCAAATATCTAATGTTATAGTAATTTCCTAGTTTTTGACCTGTCACTATGAAGTTTTGTACCATTGTAATTATTTTTGTTTTAAAAATTACATGAAATGTTTTAAAAGAGTCAGTGCAGGGTTTATAAAAGATATCTGATACTACTTAAAATTATATCATTTTAAAGAATGGCAATAACAAATATAGCTATAAAAATGGCAGTGTAATTTCATATATTATTTTTCTCACTTATATCCGTATTAAGTTTGCTAATTAGTTCTGTAAATAATATTTTTAATTGCTCTTGTTGTTGCCATCTTCCTTGGGATGTGAAGGCTTTCTGCCTCATATATCTTATAAAGATTTTGTAAAAAGAATTCAGATGACACTGATAGTGATTCGTAAACCACAGTTAGACGAAGTTAATTTTCCTTCATCAGATTTGGGGTAGAGGGGTAGTTTTAATCTCTTGGTGATATTTAAAAACTCAAAGGCAACAAGACTGCATAATTAATTCTGGTTTACCTTGGTAATTTTTTCAGTTGTAAGTTTAAAAATGATCCTTCTAAACTAGGTATCTATATAGTTTTTGCAATTTATATATGGGAAGACATTTTGAAAATAGGTAAATAGTGCCATTTCTCATAAAACTTTTACCCAGCTAGCTTTAGTATCCATTGATGCTGCAATTCATGGGGTTGCAAAGAGTTGAACACGACTGAGAGACCGAACTGAACTGATGATCTTTTGTCTCCATTATTGTTTTCGTTTATTAATTGATATTCTGCTATAAGGAAGCATGATCCCTTCTTATTTATTTCACTGGATATGGACTCATAGATTCTTATTGTATTTAATAGGTTTTAATCTATTACTATCTTCATGCATTCTGATGCTCAGATTATGCTAGATTTGCCTGGGGGAACCTCCAGTAATTATTTAGTGTCACTTTTATGTACTCCATTATTTTTTATTTATTTGCTTATTTGTGGCTGTGCTGGGTCTTTGTTACTGTGCATGGGCTCTGTCTAGTTGTGGAGGACAGGGGCCACTTCCCAGCTGTGGTATATGGGTTTCTCATTGTGGTTGCTTCTCTCATTGCAGAGCATGGTCTCCAGGTATATGCGCTTTAGTAATGGCAGTACACAGGCTCAGTAGTTGTGGCACAGGGGCTCGTTCGTTGTGGGTCTCAGGTGCTAGAGTGTGGGCTCAGTAGTTACAGTACACAGGCTTAGTTGCACCACAGCATGTGGAATCTTTATGGACCAGAGATTGAACTGTTGTCCACTGCATTGCAAGGCAGATTCTTATCCACTGTACCACCAGGGAAGCTTTATACCCCGTTATTTTTTGAATAATCCTTTACTTTTTGTGAAATAAGATGTTCTGAGCTCATCTTACGCGTACTCCGCCTCAGTTGTGAAATCAACCATTTCTCCAGGCAGCTATATTTCCTTTTAAAAGAGAATGACACCAAGATCTGAGTGTTAAATGTGCTTATTGCTACTGGTATGCTGTTATTTCCAGGCCATTTCAGAGGGAAAAAGATAGGTAGATATGTAATTTTAAACTTTATAGTTGCCATGTTTAAAAAAGTAAAAAAAAGAAGCAATTGAAATCTATTTTAGTAATATGTCTATTTAACACAATGTATCCATTTCAACATACAATCAGTATAAAAAGTTATTAGTGAGATATTGTATTTTGTCCTTCTTGTAGTAAGTCTTCCTAAATGAGTGTGTATTTAATACTTACAGCATGTCCTCAATTTGGTCTAGCCTCATGTCAGGGGTTCAGAAGCCATATGTGGGTAATCCCAGCTCTGTTCCACAGCTGAGTTCTAATTTCCTTACTTTCTGTATTGTTTATCCCATTCCTCAATAACGAGAAACCTGGCTCCCATTATTTCCAAAAGCCTAGCATTTTGCTCAAGCCTAGAATATGCAGGAACAAGTCTCAGAATGGCTAATTTATGCCACTGGAAAAAAAAAGCTGATTAATGTTTGTTTTAAGTTTTTAGATCAGAAGCATACAGTGAAGGCCATAAACCTTACATACGCAATTCAACGAATTTTAACCAGTGTCTGTGTAACCTACATCTCTAGCTTTTCCGTCACCTGAGAAATGACCCCTGCGCTCCTTCCTAGACTGTCGTCTGCCCCTTCCAGAGGCAACAGTTTTTCTGACCTTTTCCATAACAGAATAGATTTTCCTCTTCTAGGAATCACATAAATGGAATCACATTGTTGTTTTTCGTGTGTGGGTCTGGCTTCTTTCTCTTAGTATAATGTCTATGAACTTCATCTAGTAGTTGCATGTGTCAGTAGTTGTTTCTTTAGCCACTGAAAATTGTTGAATTGTGTAGATGTACACTCTGTTTCTTTTTTTTGTTTGTTTTGTTTTATTTTATTTATTTATTTTTACTTTATAATATTGTATTGGTTTTGCCGTATATCAACATGGATCCACCACGGCTGTACATGTGTTCCCCATCCTGAACCCCCCTCCCACCTCCCTCCTCATACCATCCCTCTGGGTCATCCCAGTGCACCAGCCCCAAGCATCCTGTATCCTGCATCGAACCTAGACTGGTGTTTCTTATATGATATTTTACAAGTTTCAATGCCATTCTCCCAAATCATCCCACCCCCTCCCTCTCTCACAGAGTACAAAAAACTGTTCTATTTATCTGTGTCTCTTTTGCTGTCTCGCATACAGGGTTATCATTATCATCTTTCTAAATTCCATATATATGTGATAGTATACTGTGTTGGTGTTTTTCTTTCTGGCTTACTTCACTCTGTATAAGAGGCTCCAGTTTCATCCACCTCATTAGAACTGATTCAAATGTATTCTTTTGAATGGCTGAGTAATACTCCATTGTGTATATGTACCACAGCTTTCTTATCTATTCATCTGCTGATGGACATCTAGGTTGCTTCCATGTCCTGGCTATTATAAACACTGCTGCACCAGAAAATTACTAGAACTAATCAATGAATATACTAAAGTTGCAGGATATAGAATCAACACACAGAAATCCCTTGCATTCCTATACACTCTGTTTCTATATACAATTTACACACTCTGTTTTGGGGGCTTTCCAGGTGGCTCAGTGGGTAAATAATCTGCCTGCAATGCAAGAGACACAAGAGCTGTGGTTTCAGTCCCTGGGCCAGTAAGATCCCCTGGAGAAGGGCATGACAACCCACTCCAGTATTCTTATTCTTCCCTGGAGACTCCCATGGACAGAGGAGGCTGGCGGCCTACAGTCCATGGGGTTGCAAAGAGCTGGACACGACTGAAACAACAGACCTCAGGAGAGCCTGTGGAGCCAAGGCGGGTTAAGGGTGAGAGCAGGACCCACAGGCATGGGGATCTCTAGTAGCACTGAGCACCTTCCCTGGAATGTTCTTCCTAACGAGAAACACAGAGCTCTGACTTCAGCCACAGCAATAGATACCAACACAATCTTACAATCTACAGTTTAGGTCCCTTGGCCAGATTTTTCAGTAACCATGGTGACACATTGGTCTATTGTTTCCAGGGCTGGATTATACTCCAGGGGAAAGAGATGCACAACAGTATTTACAGACATACATGTGTAGACAATAATATCATTGTCAGTCACTGTCAAACAAAACAAACTTTATGGTTGTTTTCTTCCCCAGCCATTTGTTCTAGGTCATTTTCAGGTTTCACTTTAAAATCTGGGATTGCATAGTGTTCAGAATTACTTAGTTGCTATTGAGATTGAAATGGAGTTCTGGCTTTTAAGAGTTGCAGAATGGGACCAAACCAAACAAAGCAACAACAAGCCAAATGGTAGACATGAGGTCAAAGCTCCTGGTCAGTTCACAATCCATCATCAAATTTTTATTTAATTTTTAGACTGCAGAAGGGTTGATTAAGGCACATTAGTGAGGATGTTACTAATAGTAAGCCCAGTATTCTTGGGATCAACCCAGAATGTATTTATTTTCCCTCAGAGCAGCAGCAGCACACAGAGTAGGGACAGATGGCAAGATTTTTTTTTTTAATTCTGTCTCGGACATGTTGATAATAAGTAAGTACGAGTTTTGATTATAGGACTGTCTTTTTTATCTTGTTTTTCTTTCCTTCTTGCGTGATAAAACCTCAGTCTTTAGCCTTCCGTTTGTTTTCTTTTTTCCTTTTGCTTTGCTTCATACTTTTTCTGGTTTTGACCAAGTTTCCCAAGTCATTTTTTGATTAAAAAATGGAATCTTGATTTTATCTCTTGGTCATATTTTGTGATTATAAAACATGAAAAAATCTTATATCCAAAAACTTTTAGCATTAGTGTAATCAATCCTCTGTCCATTACTGAGACCAGATAGTGTCATGCTGCTGCTGCTAAGTCGCTTCAGTCGTGTCCGACTCTGTGCAACCCCATAGATGGCAGCCCACCAGGCTCCCTGTTCCTGGGATTCTCCAGGCAAGAACACTGGAGTGGGTTGCCATTTCCTTCTCCAATGCAGGAAAGTGAAAAGTGAGAGTGAAGTCACTCAGTCGTGTCTGACTCTTAGCGATCCCATGGACTGCAGCCCACCAGGCTCCTCCATCCATGGGATTTTCCAGGCAAGAGTACTGGAGAGGGTTGCCATTGCCAGTGCTAATTCAAAAAGGCAAATTATATTGGTGACCTGTAGCAGCCTCACAGATTAATTTGCCTATTTAAAAAATCAATTACCACAAAAGTATTAATAGAAGCATGACATCTTTGTAGTTCTTTTCAACACATTTTGCAGATAGTTAACTATGCTAGTTTAACCTCCATAAATACACTTGGAGATGTGTTTGTGTTAATAAATACACAGTAATATAGATAGCACTTTTATAAATGAATAAAGTCCTGTGCTTTCTGAATAAAGAGAGAAAAAATTAAGCTCAGAAGTTACCCTTTCCATTTGTGCTTACAGAAGCAACTTATTAATCAGGGCTAGTCTAGTTTTCCTTCTTACAGGCTGTCTTAGAAGGGGAATTGTGAGTTAGGAAACACTGAGGGGACCACCCTAAGGATTACAGGCCCCGGCTTTGTGTATAATCGGATGAAGGACATCCTCAAGGTTTTTAAATTGCCTGTTTAAACGTTTCCCTTGTTTGTTGGTGATTTGCTCCAGTTGCCATAAAAAGGGTATATTTTATAGGGCCTGGCTTCCATGAAAATCAATCATGACTTTCCTCAAATTCTGAGGCGTTTTTATGAATTAGTTTGTTCGTCATTGTATGAGATGTCTATCTGGAGACTTTATACAAAGAGGATATAGAAATGAGATCCTATATGTTTAAACTGTTTTTCCACATGTACAGATATATTGACAAATACTATCACATAACCTTTATAGTCAACAAAACAGTCGACATGCGGTACTTGGGTGCAGGCTCAAAAATGATAGAATGATCTGGGTTCATTTCCAAGGCAAACAATTCAGTATCGCAGTAATCCAAGTCTATGCCCCAACCACTAATGCCAAAGAAGCTGAAGTTGAATGCTTCAGTGAACACCTACAAGACCTTCTATAACTCACACCAAAAAAGATGTCCTTTTCATCACAGGGAACTGGAATGCAAAAGTAGAAAGTCAAGAGATACCTGGAATAACAGGCACTTGGCTACAAAATGAAGCAGGACACAGGCTAAAACAGAATTTTATGAAGAGAATGGGCTAGTCATAGCAAACAGCTTCTTCCAACAACACAAGAGATGACTGTATACATGGACATCATCAGATGGTCAGTACTGACATAAGATTGATTTTGTTCTTTGCAGCCAAAGATGGAGAAGCAAGATGGTGGAAGAGGAAAGTGAAAAAGCTGACTTCAAACTCAACATTCAAAAAATGAAGATCATGGCATCCAGTCCCAACACTTCATGACAAATAAATGGGGAAACAGTGACAGGCTTAATTTTCTTGAGCTCCAGAAGCACCGTGGACAGTGACTGAAGGCATGAAATTAAAAGATGTTTGCTCCTTGAAAGAAAAGCAATGACAAACCTAGACAGTATATTAAAAAGTAGAGACATTACTTTGCCTACAAGGGTCCATCTAGTCAAAGCTGTGGTTTTCCAGTAGTCATGTCTGGATGTGAGAGCTGGACAATAAAAAGAAACTGAGCGCTGAAGAACTGATGACTTAAAACTGTGGTGTTGGAGAAGACTCTTGAGAGCCCCTTGGACAGCAAGGAGACCAAACCAGTCAATCCTAAAAGAAATCAGTTCTAAATATTCAATGGAAGGGCAGATGCTAAAGCTGAAGTTCCAATACTTTGGCCACCTGATGTGAAGACCAAGTTCACTGGAAAAGACCCTGATGCTGGGAAAGATTGAAGGCAGAAGAAGGTGATGACAGAGGGTGAGATGGTTGGATGGCGTCACTGACTTGATGGACATGAGTTTGAGCAAGGTCTGGGAGATGGTGAAGGATAGGGAAGCCTGGCATGCTGCCATCCAATGGGGTTGCAAAGAGTCACACATGACTGGTTGACTGCACAACAACTGTTCATTTGAGATTAATTGAAATTTTTTCCCAGTATATTCAGTATATTTTCTTTTATAAAGAAGTAGCTCAATTTATGTTTTTATAAAGATATTTTATGGACAGATATTTCAGTATGTATCTGCAAAAATAATAAGTTTTTTAAATTAAAAAAACCCACTCTCCTTGCTATAATTCTCACATCTGTAACATGATTGTAAGTTTTGAAAAGTTGGGAAATAGTTTGGGCTGTACTGGTTGTAATTGTAAATAATCAATTGATATTATCTGGAAGTTAGGGGAATTGCCAGTCACAGGTGTGAGTATAATCATTGATGAAGAAGGACAATATTCTCTGTTGTGACTCTGAGCACTGACCTTAGTCATAGCAATGGAAACCAAAACAATCTTACAATCTGTAGTTTAGGTCCCTTGGCCAGATTTTTCAGTATCCATGGTGAGACACTGATCTAATATTTGCAGGGCTGGATTTAACTCCAGGTGTAAGAGATTCCCAACAGTATTAACAGACTGATAATATTCTCTGTTGTGACTCGGTATCAAATAGAATATATAATTCACATGAATCATTTGATATCTGTACTAAGAAATGAAAGGTAAAAATGGGAAGATAATTTTGGAAGAATTTAGAATTGTGGAATTATGTCCAAGGAGGGTCGTATTAACTATTGAAAGTCCTGTTTACTTTGATCTTATCAACCCTGTTAATTCTCAAGTTTGAGAAAAACCCCGTTATACATTTTTAGTGCTCTATTTCTCAGTTAATGAATATTTCTTGAGAAATTTATTCTGTGCATTATTTAATCTTTTCCAGACCCTTACTGTATTTTGGTAGTCTTTTAATTGATCCACATTTGATTTCCTGTGACATTTACGTAGATGATAAGAAGTCAGACATATCTAGATGAGCCCCATGGAGACTAGAGAAGGCGAGAGGGAGGGGCATAAAGCTGGTTGGTGGGGGGACACATTTCAGGGATCAAATGGTACTAGGAAGTTATCAACATAACTAGAGAGTGAGACAAGTCATGCCTTCAAACTCAGGATCAGATAGCAAGCAGGAACTGCACAATGCATCAATTACAAAGTTATCTGAAAAATTCCCAAATATCCTCAAATGACATATTCTCAACCTATGGGTAAAAGAAGAAATCACAAGAAAGTTTAGAAAATATTTTGAACAGAGAGAAAATGAACATACAACATATAAAAACTTGTGGGATGCAGTCAAGGTAGTTTTAGAAACAAATTTATAACATTTAATGCTTAGACATGAAGAAAGGTCTCAGAAGAAGGATGTCAGAAGAAAAAAAAAGAACTAGAAAAAGAGAAACAAATTTAACTCAAAATGAGCAGAAGGATGGGAATAATGGAGATCAGTAGAAATCAGCGAAAAAGTAAACAGAAAGAAGGAGAAAATCAATTAAATTAAAAACTGGTTAATTGAAAAGATTAATAAACTTAAAAAACTTTATCTAGACTTTCTCAGTTCAGTTCAGTTCAGTTCAGTTGCTCAGTTGTGTCCGACTCTTTGCAACCCCATGAATTGCAACACGCCAGGCCTCCCTGTCCATGACCAACTCTGTTTTTTCAGGTTTCTGAAGTCTAGATAAAGTGTTTTCAAGTTTATACAATAGATTGGGAAAGACTAGAGATCTCTTCAAGAAAATTAGAGCAACAAGGGAACATTTCTTGCAAAGATGGGCAAAATAAAGGACAGAAATGGTATGGACCTAACAGAAGCAGAAGATATTGGGAAGATGTGGTAGCCATACATAGAAGTGAAGTGAAGTGAAGTTGCTCAGTCGTGTCCGACTCTTTGCGACCCCATGGACTGTAGCCTGCCAGGCTCCTCTGTCCATGGGATTCTCCAGGCAAGAATACTGGAGTGGGTTACCATTTCCTTCTCTAGGGGATCTTCCCAACCCAGGGATTGAACCCGGGTCTCCCGCATTGGAGGCAGACGCTTTAACCTCTGAGCCACAAGGGAAGCCCATAGAAGAACTATACAGAAAAGATCTTCATGACCAGATAACCTGGATGGTGTGATCAGTCACCTGGAACCAGACATCCTGGAATGCAGAGTCAAGTGGGCCTTAGGAAGCATCACAACAAACAAAGTTAGTGGAGGTGATGGAATTCCAGTTGAGCTATTTTAAAACCTAAAAGATGATGCTGTGAAAGTACTGCACTCAATATGCCAGCAAATTTGGAAAACTCAGCAGTGGCCATAGGACTGGAAAAGGTGAGTTTTCATTCCAATCCCAAAGAAAGGCAATGCCAAAGAATGCTCAAACTACCACACAGTTGCACTCATCTCACATGCTAGTAAAGTAATGCTCAAATCCTCCAAGCCAGGCTTCAGCAATACATGAACCGTTAACTTCCAGATGTTCAAGCTGGATTTAGGAAAGGCAAAGGAAATTGCCAACATCTGCTGGATCATCGAAAAAGCAAGAGAATTACAGAAAAACCTCTACTTCTGCTTCATTCACTATGCCAAAGCCTTTGACTGTGTGGATAACAACAAACTCTGGAAAATTCTGAAAGAGATGGGAATACCAGACCACCTGACCTACCTCTTGAGAAATCTGTATGCAGGTCAAGAAGCAACAGTTAGAACTAGACATGGAACAACAGACTGGTTCCAAATTGAGAAAGGAGTACATCAAGGCTGTATATTGTCACCCTGTTTATTTAACTTATATGCAGAGTACATCATGCAAAATGCCAGGCTGGATGAAGCACAAACTGGAATCAAGATTGTCAAGAGAAATATCAATAACCTCAGATACGCAGATGAAATCACCCTTATGGCAGAAAGCGAAGAAGAACTAAAGAACCTCTTGATGAAAGTGAAGGAGGAGAGTGAAAAATTTGGCTTAAAACTCAACATTCAGAAAACTAAGATCATGGCATCTGGTCCCATCACTTCATGACAGATAGGTGGGAAAACAATGGAAAGAGTGACAGACTTTATTTTGGGAGGCTCCGAAGAAACACAAGCTGGAATCAAGATTGCCGGGAGAAATATCAATAACCTCAGACATGCAAATGACACCACCCTTATGGCAGAAAGTGAAGAGGAACTAAAAAGTCTCCTGATGAAAGTGAAAGATGAGAGTGAGAAAGTTGGCTTGAAGCTCAACATTCAGAAAACGAAGATCATGGCATCCGGTCCCATCACTTCATGGCAAATAGATGGGGAAACAGTGCAAACAGTGTCAGACTTTATTTTTTGGTCTCCAAAATCACTGCAGATGTTGATTGCAGCCATGAAATTAAAAGACGCTTACTCCTTGGAAGAAAAGTTATGACCAACCTAGATAGCCTATTGAAAAGCAGAGACATTACTTTGCCAACAAAGGTCCGTCTAGTCAAGGCTTTCCAGTGGTCACGTATGGATGTGAGAGTTGGACTGTGAAGAAAGCTGAGTGCCAAAGAATTGATGCTTTTGAACTGTGGTATTGGAGAAGACTCTTGAGAGTCCCTTGGACTGCAAGGAGATCCAACCAGTCCATTCTGAAGGAGATCAACCCTGGGATTTCTTTGGAGGGAATGATGCTAAAGCTGAAACTCCAGTACTTTGGCAACCTCATGCAAGAGTTGACTCACTGGAAAAGACTTTGATGCTGGGAGGGATTGGGGGCAGGAGGAGAAGGGGATGACAGAGGATGAGATGGCTGGATGGCATCACCAACTTGATGGATGTGAGTCTGAGTGAACTCCGGGAGTTGGTGATGGACAGGGAGGCCTGGCGTGCTGCGATTCATGGGGTCGTGGAGAGTCAGACACGACTGAATGACTGAACTGAACAAACTGAAAATCACTGCAGATGATGACTGAAGCTATGAAATTAAAAGTCGCTTGCTCCTTGGAAGAAAAGCTATGACCAACCTAGATAGCATATTAAAAAACAGAGACATTACTTTGTCAACAAAGATCCGTCTAGTCAAAGCTATGGTTTTTCCAGTGGTCATGTATGGATGTGAGAATTGGACTATAAAGAAAGCTGAGAGCTGAAGAACTGATGCTTTTGAACTATGGTGTTGGGTGTTGAGACCCTTGACAGTCTCTTGGACTCCAAGGAGATCCAACCAGTCAATCCTAAAGGAGATCAGTCCTGGGTGTTCATTGGAAGGACTGATGCGGAAGCTGAAACTCCAATACTTTGGCCACCTGATGCAAAGAACTGACTCATTGGAAAAGACCCTGATGCCCAGAAAGATTGAAGGCGGGAGGAGAAGGGGACGACAGAGGATGAGATGGTTGGATGGCATCACCAACTCAATGGACGTGAGTTTGAGTAGGTTCCGGGAGTTGGTGATGGACAGGGAATCTGGTGTGCTTCTGTCCACAGGGTTGCAAAGAGCCAGACATGATTCAATCATGATGTCAGTCACATCAGTGATTGAACTGAACTGAACTGAAACTTGAGAAAAAGAAGAAAGAAAACACTAATGACCAATATCACAAGTGAAGAAGGGGACCTTACTACAAATTCAACAAATTATGTTGTGTTCTTACACATTCATTGAGTCTGTCCTTAATTTGTTTTTTATCAGCCCCCAACATTTAATGGATGATAATGGTATATTATGAGCAACACATGAAATTGACAAATTCCTAAAGAGGTGCAAACCGGCAAAGCTCACTCAAGAAGGAACAGAGTATATGAATTGTCCTGTATCTGTTCAGTTCAGTTCAGTCACTCAGACGTGTCTGACTGTTTACGACCCTATGAACCGCAGCACACCAGGCCTCCCTGCCCATCACTAACTCCTGGAGTCCACCCAAACCCATGTCCATCTAGTTGGTGCTGCCATCCAACCATCTCATCTTCTGTCATCCCCTTGTTCTCCTGCCCTAAGTCTTTCCCAGCATCAGGGCCTTTTCAAATGAGTTAGCTCTTCGCATCGGCTGGCCAAAATATTGGGGTTTCAGTTTCAACATCAGTCCTTCCAGTGAACACCCAGGACTGATCTTCTTCAGAATGGACTGGTTGGATCTCCTTGCAGTCCAAGGGACTCTCAAGAGTCTTCTCCAACACCGCACTTCAAAAACATCAATTCTTTGGCACTCAATGTTGTTTATAGTCCAGCTCTCACATCCATACATGACCACTGGAAAAACCATAGCCTTGACTAGATGGACCTTTGTTGGCAAAGTAACATCTCTGCTTTTTAATATCCTATCTAAGTTGGTCATAGCTTTCCTTCCAAGGAGTAAGCGTCTTTTAATTTCATGGCTGCAGTCACCATCTGCAGTGATTTTGGAGCCCAGAAAAATAAAGTCAGCCACTGTTTCCACTGTTTCTGTATCTGTAGACGTAATGAAATTTATATTCATTTAGCTGGATTTGTTTGACTCGAGAGCCACTGTGAAATAGATGGTTAAGGTTGTTCAACAAAACCTCTTGCTATTCTGCCTGTCCTCACAAAATTTCTCTATGAGCCCATCCAATCAATTTCCTATTCCTCTTGAGTCTAAGAATAAAGTGTTTCTAGTCACTGACTCTCAAATGTACTTGGTTTTGCTCATGCAAACAGGATGAATTAATTTTCAAATAAGAATAGGATGAATCATGGAAGACTTCACAGGGGAAATAAAATTTAATTTGGGTGTTAAAGTGTAAGGATTAGTGGACATGGGAAAAAGGTAAGAAAAGTTTTCTCAATTGTAGTGCCAGGCTAGGACATTCTTGATGAATTTCCAAAATGGCCTCTATTCATTGGAAGGGTTACTGAAATTGAAACTACAGTTTCATTTCTGTACCTGGAATACAGTTGGAAACCAAGATTAAGTAAGAGATTGATTAAATGCCAAGAAATATAATTTGTTAGAGGAATGATTTATTTTCCTCTAAGAAGACAACAGGCATTTTGGTCAGGGCAAAGCTTTTCGAGGAGATTTTTAAGTTATTAACTGATTGAAGAACAAATTCTGTCCTGGATAAATGAGTAGCTTGGAGACCTAAAACAAAAGCATAAGTATTTTCTAAATAAAATAGCTTACCTGGGATCAGTACTAGAATTGAGTTTACTTAAAGTTTTTATAAATCAATGAAAACTTCAGATTCACAAATGATATGATATTTTTCTAAGTGGAAAGATGCCAACTGCAAAGGGAAAATCTAAAACAATATCTGAGGCTGAGTTAATGGACTGCTGCTGCTAAGTTGCTTCAGTCGTGTCCGACTCTGTGCGACCCCATAGACAGCAGCCCACCAGGCTCCCCCGTCCCTGGGATTCTCCAGGCGAGCACACTGGAGTGGGTTGCCATTTCCTTCCCCAGTACATGAAAGTGAAAAGTGAAAGTGAAGTCGCTCAGTCGTTTCCGACTCTTGACCCCATTGACTGCAGCCTACCAGGCTCCTCTATCCATGGGATTTTCCAGGCAAGAGTACTGGAGTGGGGTGCCATTGCCTTCTCCGGAGTTAATGAACAGGAAAGTGGCAAATGAGTTTCTTTCTGACAAATGTAGATTATCATTCATTTATATAACAGTGTTTTAAACTATATTTATCAAACAATGAGCTTCAATATGTAGCCACACTTCTAAAAAGGAATTCAGGAGTTACTGTAAACTATTCCTATTTCCCTGATTTTAAAAGGAAAATTAAATAAATAGAAAAGGGAAGAAAAAATGGGTGTGTTTGTGAAAATATTTTAATGTCATTAAAAATGTTCAAGTTCTAACCAATGTCACCAGGCATCCTAAATTGCCTAGAAATGGCTTGCATGTACGCTCAGCCACTTCAGTCGTGTCCAACTCTTTGCAACCCCAGGGACTGTAGTCCGCCAGGCTCCTCTGTCCATGGGATTCTCCAGGCAAGAATACTGGAGTGGGTGGCCATGCCTTTTTCTCCAAGAAATGGCATAGCGTTACGTTATAGTCAACATTTCATTAAACTCCAGAAAACAAAGGAGTCATCGTTTTAAGAAATCCAGCAGAGTGTCTTTGAGTAGATGGCAGTGAGAAGCACAGGTTGTAATTTGTAATTACATCTGTGTGTATAGTCACATGTTTGCTTCTTCTTCATGTCAGTCAGCATGAAATAATTATGTGTTCCAGATTGGCGTGCATTCAAAGTTCTGTTTTAAAAGTTCACGCAGATATCCCACTTTGCTTTAAGAAAAATCTGCTCCTGGTGTCTTGCTCCCCTCTGGCATTCCATAAATGGGCACCCTAGCGATCAGAATAGCTAATAAGTAGGACAACTTAAGAATAGCTTCTCGCAAATCAAACTAGAACAAATGTGAGATCCACCTAGCAGTAACCAATATATGCTTTCCTAAATCATATACACACATTTCAGCTCTGAGTATATCCTATTAACAAATTTAAGTTTGAGCCTCCCTTTAGGTTGGGCTCTAATAACGCAGTTTAAGAAGTGAGAAAGGCTTTACTTGTTCAAGAAAACTGAAGTAGAATATTAAACAAAGAATATTTAACCACATTTTCCTTGTGGTGTGTGACAGCATCGTTTTCCTTCGGTTTAGCCCTTATACACCTCAGTGCACCATTTAGGTGAACATAATGGTCTTCATTTCAGCCCTTTGTTCCCAGCAGCCTCCATTTATGAGGTTATTTTAAAAAACACTTGAACAACGCTGTTATGGCTGCTTCCTCAGTTACATCTGTGCTTAGGTCAGGCAGTAAAAATAGTGAATGTTCAGGGGGTTAGGTAGGGCCCAAGGAGATTGAATCATGAAAGCAATTACAGATGATAAAAGTCTTCCATTTTCCTACTCAGAATTCTAAGAGGATCTTCATTCAGTTGCCCTACCCCTTCCTCTGAATCCCTTCATTTCTATGTACTGAAGAAGTCTGTATGCCACTTAGTTCCAAAAAGCTCTTGAGGAAAGGGTCTGAGTGGTTCTGGTCTCATGGAAAACAAAGGGTGAATTTATTAAGTACAAGAGCACAAAATTTCCGCACGTCCACACTAAGTGCGCTCTATTAATAGTTCAGTGGCTTAAATCAGATAGTCACCGAAGAATCACAGATTTGGTCCTTCACACACATTTTGTTTTATTTTTTTTAGTTAAGAATTAAGTGTTTTTACAAAAAAATTTTTTTATGCTGCTGTGTTTGTTTATTACTTATGCATATATTTTTGGCTGCACTAGGTCGTCGTCGCTGCAGGGGGCTTTTCTCTGGTTGTGGTGAGTGGGGGCTGCTCTCTAGGTGTGGTGCACAGGCTTCTCATTGTGGTGGCTTTTCTTGTAGAGCACGGGCTGTGGGCACGTGGGCTTCAGTAGTTGCAGCCCACGAGCTCAGTAGTTGTGGCACACGGGCTTAGTTGTTCTGCAGCATGTGGAACCTTCCTGAACAGGGATCGAACCTGTGTCCCCTGCATTGGCAGGCAGATTCATATCCACTGTGCCACGAGGGAAGCCCCAAACACACTTTAGATCCTGAATATCCTTACTCTGGGCAGAGAGAGAATCTTCTGTAATGAAGTAAGCGGTTCGTGTTTCTGACTCCACTTTTAACCTTCATTCTCAATTGTTTGTGATGTAGGAGCTCAGCAGAGAGCAGGAAACTGTCTAGGATCAGCATCTTTGAATAGGGGTATGTTTCCAGGGCTTGGAGTGACAACTCCACGTGAGTCCTGGCTCAGACGAGTGGCAGGAGTTCTCTAAACCAACCTAAGTCTCTTGGTTTGTAAGTAGTAGTAGTAATAATAACAACAACAAGGCTACTTTTTCCCCTCACATGTGTTTGATTCAATTTAATATAGTTTTACTTGGAGTTGACTGATACGCTGTATTTAGTCCAGTGTCCTAAGTTTATGTGGTCCTTACAGAACAGCAGCAAGGCTACTTGTCTGGTGCTTTTCCATCCTGAAGATGGAAAGAGTTGTGTTTGAAAATACTTTGTAATCTGTAAAGCATCCTGCTAATGTTCATTATTGCTATTGTTCCTTGTATTTGATAACAACACTTCTACCATTGTTATTTCTTAAGCCATTTTTCAGCTAGCCTCTGCGTGGATTCTGAATTGTTTGAAGTGGACAATGACTGGCAATTGATTATTGCCCTCTGCTTGCTATGCACGCGTAGTCCAGAGGCACACAGTGCACAGCCCTTGGCAGGTGTCCCACCATTGTTTCAAAAGCCGGAGTGGGTTTTGCTTTTGCTTGCTGCAGCACCAACGTAAACTCAGATTCCCCTTGGACTCTATGGCTCCACCTTCAGTTGCATCACTTAAGATACGCATGGTGGTTAAGTATTCAAATATTTATCTGGTTTTTGCTTGATCTTCAGAACTTCATAAAACATTTTAAAAAATCTGTGTGACCTTGAACAAGTCATGTAATCTTTCCAAGCTTTCTTTTCATTTATAAAAGAGGTGAGACTACATTATCTTGTGCAGTCTTCTCCAACTTAGAGCTTTTGTGATGCTACTGTAATGTTTCCCTAAATGGTTAGAAACTGTCACCAAACAAGGATGCCATGTGTGATAGGGTTTTCCTAGTTTTTGAATGGATTAACATTTTTAGAAACTCTTTGGCTAAAGAACTTTCTGTGAACTCAGTGTCTTACTCACCAACCTGTTGACTTCAGGGTATTTCTGCTGCTGCTAAGTCGCTTCAATCGTGTCCGACTCTGTGCGACCCCATAGACGGCAGCCCACCAGGCTCGCCCGTCCCTGGGATTCTCCAGGCAAGAACACTGGAGTGGGTTGCCATTGCCTTCTCCAATGCATGAAAGTGAAAAGTGAAAGAGAAGTCGCTCTGTCATGTCTGACTCTTAGCGACCCCATGGACTGCAGCCCACCAGGCTCCTCCGTCCATGGGATTTTCCAGGGAAGAGTACTGGAGTGGGGTGCCATTGCCTTCTCCGAGGGTATTTCTAAGTGAATTTAATATTAAGAAAGATTAAATTTTGACACCCACAGGCATCATCATCTCTGTTTCAATCTTTTCATGAATATAACATGTCATAGTTACTACCGTGCAAATCAAAAGGGTTATTAACCATCACAATTCCAGGTACCAACTAAGCAGAAAAACCCTTTGTCTCCACGGTACATCTTCAGATGTGGGTGAGAGCTGTTCAGGCCAAGACTGAGGGTGCTGTCCTGAGGGTGCTGTCCTCTAATGGATTCTTTATTCACTGGAGAAAAGCCTTCTCAAAGTGAGGGATCAGAGCCTGACGGGACACTGTGGACCCCTGGAGAGCTTGATGGAGCTGTGCTTTTTTCCTTTCTGTTTCTCTGCCCAGGGCCATTACAATCTCATATTCTCTTTCTGTGGTATCCAAAGCATAAAACTAGTAGAGTTTTGAACTTCTCTGGTGGTTCAGTGGTTAAGAATCTGCTCTCCAAGCTGGGGTCGCAGGTTCAATCTCTGGTCAGGGAACTAAGATCCAGATGCTGAGGGCCAGCTAAACCCCAGCGCTTCAACTACTGAGTCCACACGCTGCGATGAAGACCCAGGGCAGCCCAAATAAAACTAAAAACAAGCAAAAAAAAAAAAAAAAACCCACATAAGCAGAGTTTTAGGTAGTTTGATGCTTACACATACTCTGCATATAAACGTGTATTTACATATCCATAGACATGTATAAAGGTATGAATGTGTGTATTAGTATCAATCTTTAAATACATTATCTTTGCTCTCAAGAAATTTATTGTCTTGAAGGATGGAGACAGAAATGTGCAAGTGCTTTGGTAATCTAGGTGTTCCTAAATAGAGATATACACATGGATTATCCAAATATTCTATGGCAGCTAGCAGTTACTGAATATATTCCGTGTTCCAGGACCAACTTAAGCTCTTTACACATGTTGGCTCAGCTAATCCTTCTAAACAACTTTGTAAGGTAGGTGCTATTTGATGTATGTATGTTTGTATGTATGTATATCTTATGTACTTTTTCAGTCACTAAGTCATGTCTGACTCTTTGTGACCCCCTTGGACTGTAGCACGCCAGGCTTCCCTGTCCTTCATCTCCTGAAGCTTGCTCAAACTCATGTCCATTGAGTCAGTGATGCCATCCAACCATCTCATCCTCTGTCACCCCCTTCTCCTCCTGCCTTCAATCTTTCCCAGCATCAGGGTCTTTTCCAATGAGTTGGCTCTTTGAATCAGGTGGCCAAAGTATTGGAGATTTAGCTTCAGCATCAGTCCTTCCAATGAGTATTCAGGACTGATTTCCTTTAGGACTGACTGGTTGGATCTCCTTGCAGTCCAAGGGACTCTCAAGAGTCTTCTCCAGCACCACAGTTAGTTATGTATAACATAAATATATATATGTGAGGTAGATACTATTATATATTCAATTTATAGGTACTATTATATATTTAAATCACACAAAGATTAAGGAATTTGGTCAAGGTCATACAACCAAGCAAGTGGCAAAGAAGTAGGACTCCACCCAGGCATTTGGCTCTAGAACCCAGGCACTTATCTCCTCCCCTAGGCTGCATGTCTGGTAAATGCAGTTTCCAGCCAGCCTATGGTGGGCAGGTTCTCTGAGCATGCCTCTCTGCACTTTCCTGGGTTCTCACTGAGTAGCTGGGCACAGGATTAGTGGCTTGTCAGGAGCCTTGCCAGCAGGGTGGTCCTGCCAGATTCTATCCTTCACTGTCAAAGGCCGTTTGTAGACTGATTTGTAGACTGTAGACCATTTGTAGGCCGTTTGTAGACTGATCCTACTTAGGGTCTGAGATGGAGATTTGCGTGCAGGCAGTTATGTAGTTGGTGAGAGCTCTGAGGAGCCCCTGTGAGGGGCTGAGGGAACAGGGAAGAGTCAACACCCTTGAGAGGGACAGACCTGGGCTGTGATGCAGTTGTCACCGAAGCCTCAGCAGATCTCCAGTAAAGTTCAGGAACTGAAGTCCTCTTTCTGAATTGAGGTGGTGGTGCTGGGCCTTTGCATATACCCCTCCCTCAAGTAGTCCCTGGATGCAGGCTGCCCAGGGAGAGCAGGGCAGCCCTCTTTGACTGAGAGCAGTTCCTGGGGAGGAGGTCAACTATGAGGCATCAGCAGATAGCAGTCCCAGCAGCAGAGGGAATGGGGGTGCAGCCTGCAGGGGCATCTGCAGCCACTCTGATGCTATGAGTCATGGCGAAATGGCAGGCCTTCAGAAGGCAGATCATGTTCTGGAGAATGATGTGTGTCTGTGATGGGGATTGGTGAGCAGGAATGAGGGGGACGATGCTATCTCCCACTGCCACTTCTTTCCACACTGGGCTGGATTACCAAAGCTCTTGGAAAAAGAGGTCGGGTAGACTCAGACTTTGTCTGTCTCTCCGAAAGGGGATGACTGATGGGCAATGTCTCCCACTCCTTTCCCTTGAAGAAAATTTCTTGCCCCTTCTCTGGGAAATTAAAGTAATATATCCATCTAAGTGGAAGCTGACTCAGTATAAAAGCCATAGCTCAGGTAAGTTCTATATTAAACCTGATATGCTGAAATGATAAAGTAACAAAAATGTGTTTCAATAGGCTTCTCCTTTCGCAATAGCATAGAATTATTGCCCTCTTCTCTCCCTTCTCTTCTCTCCCTATCCTTGGGGTATATGTGCATGTGTGTGTGTTGGGGAAAACATGGAGGTTTGTTGTATATTTATAGCAGTGTTTATCATGTATTGAAAGGCGCCTATATGCCATATACATTGAGAATTAAGGGCTTCCCTGGGGCTCAGCTGGTAAAGAATCTGCCTGCAATGTGGGAGACCTGGGTTCAGTCCCTGGGTTGGGAAGATCCCCTAGAGAAAGGAAAGGCTACCCACTCCAGTATTCTGGCCTGGAGGACACTCCATGGACTGTATAGTCCATGTGGTTGCAAAGAGTCGGACACAACTGAGTGACTTTCACTTTGTGTATTCATATATTATTGCTAACTAGGGCTTCCCAAGTGGCTCAGTGTTAAAGAATCCGCCTGCAGTGCGAGGCATCATAGATTCAACCCCTGGGTCAGTAAGATCTCCCGGAGGAGGAAATGGCAACCCATTCCATTATTCTGACCTGAAAAATCGCATGGACAGAGGATCCCAGTGGCCTGCAATCCAAAGGGTCACTCAGAGTCGGATGCGACTGAGCACACGCACACCCACGTTGCTAACTATCCCAATAACCCTACGCAGTAGGTATTAATCACACTGTTTTCCACAATAAGAAATTGTTGCCCAAAGAGTTTATGTGAATTGCTCATGATACATAGCCATTAAGGGATAGAAGCACGTTGTGCAAATCCTGAACTCACATCAGCTCTCCTTGTGTCTCATCTGGGGTGTCTTGGGTCAGTAGTTAGCAAGATGAAAGGCAAGACAATAAGTTTCGGTGTGAATGACTAGGACTGTACTTAAGCTCCTGCCCACCTTCTCCAATCCACTCTTTGTATCCTGTGTGTGATGGCAGGAGCTAATTGCTTACCCATCCCCAGTAACTCAAAGTCTTTATTTACCCAGAAAACTTTAATAACTGGTTTTTGCCTTGCTAGTAACAGCCTCTAATCTTCCTAGTAGAAGGTGGTGAATTTTCCTCTCACAGCTGGTCCAGGCTTCCATTACAATAAAATAGTTAACTGTTCATCTGTGGCAGGAACTTGAATAGGAATACACAGTATACAATTGTATAATGTTGTAATCCAGACTCAAAAGAATTTGCCTTTAAATGTTGTTTACAGCATTTTTCCATGCTATTTAACATTGAAGCTGGTAAACTTATCTGAGGACTTAAGACCCTTCTTGCCAGACATCTGCAGAGAATTATTGTTATTGTGTCCAGCTCTTTTGTGACCCCATGGACTGTAGCCTGCCAGGCTTCTCCTCCATGGGATTTCCCAGGCAAAAATACTGGAGTAGGATGCCATTTCCTTCTCTATGGCATCTTTCTGACTCAGGGATCCAACCCATGTCTCCTGTATTGCAGGTGGATTCTTTACTGCTGAGTCACTCGGGAAGGCTTCTGAAGAGAATGCCATTGCCTAAGTGATTACTCCTCGTGGTGCAAATGATTGGCTTTAGTGCCTTTCAGTTAGAGAGAAGGACCCTAATGTTTGCCACTTGCTCCCAGGTCAGGAACCAACCCCCCGCCCAAAAAAAAAAAAGAAAAGAGATAAAGTCACTGTGATGGCACTTTGGTCCTTACCTTGGACTCAGAATGGGTACAAAGCTGTGATCTCCCATCTCCCAAGAGCCTTCCCAAAGATGCCTCTTCCACAGGAGCCTGGTCTCCTACATGCCCAGCCCTTAACCCATGAGACTTTTTCCTTAAACAGTACCACGTTTTAGAGAAAGAAGTAAGCTTGTCAAATTAGAGCAGGTTAAGTGTTTGTGCAGGTTAAGGTCTTTACTCAATGCATTGAGTTACTGAAAGATTAGCCCTTATGCTGAAATACTCAATGGCTGCAGAAGAAATCTGAGAAACACCATTTAATATTATTAAAAACTTGAAGGGACAGGAACTGAGTCATGAGAAAAGAAAGAATTGAGAAGCAGGGTCTAAGGGTTTCTAAGTCTTTCTGACTGAAGACTTAGAAACGTGTTAGGATCTGTACTGGAGGGAAAAGGAGGAAGTAGAGCTCTTATCAGCTTTTACTGTAGTCAGCTTCAGTACTGTCTTACATCAGTGGCACACAGATGGTTAAATATTGCCTACAGGTAACTTGAATGACTTAAAAGCAGTGTAGCTTTCTGAATTGTGACCATGAGAAGGATGAGTGCATTTGGCTTATGATATTGTTTGGTAAAAGATGACAGCAAAATCTTGAGTGACAGCATGATATATTAGCCAGCACAGCATAACAGGACAGAAACACAGTAAGACACACACGCTGAGCAAGGATGCCATAGGCAGTTCCCACCATGTCAGGCAAGACCCCATAAAGTCCACCCTGAAGAGCAATTTTGTTCAGCACAGACCCTATAGGCCTTAGCAGACAACTTTAGAATATAAGTTGGGCTATGAAAAAAATTCTTTTGGACTCTGCTGGGTCTTCACTGTGGCCTGGGGGCTCTTTGTTGAGGCACACAGTCTTCTTGCACACAGGCTTAGTTGCCCTGCAACCTGTGGGGTCTTAGTTCCCTGACCTGGAATTGAACCCACATGCCTGGCATTGAAAGGTGGATTCTTTACCACTGGACCACCAGGACTGTGAAATATTTACCACTGGACCCCAGGACTGTGAAATATTAATTGCATGCTGCTGCTGCTGCTGCTGCTAAGTTGCTTCAGTCATGTCCGACTCTGCGTGACCCCATAGATGGCAGCCCACCAGGCTCCCCTGTCCCGGGGATTCTCCAGGCAAGAACACTGGAATGGGTTGCCATTTCCTTCTCCAATGCATGAAAGTGAAAAGTGAAAGGGAAGTTGCTCAGTCGTGTCTGACTCTTAGCGACCCCATGGACTGTGGCCCACCAGGCTCCTCCGCCCATGGGATTTTCCAGGCAAGAGTACTGGAGTGGGGTGCCATTGCCTTCTCTGATTAATTGCCTATAAAGCTGTTAATTTTGTAGCAACCTTATGAAGAAAGGTTAGTGTAGTAGAGTGATAAAAATCCTGTGGCACTGACAGTGTTATGTGGAGTTTACCCCACAACTTCTAAGCATGTTATAAATGTATGGTTTTGCAAGAGGGAACACTCCAGAACAGATAAGCTGGCTGTTTTATCTGAGGGCTCCCAGCAGAATGAATATAGCCAGACTATGGTCCTTAGTACCTCCTGAAATTATGCTTCTTATTTCCCTTCCCTGGTAGCTCAGCCGATAAAGAATCTGCCTGCAATGCAGGAGACTGCGGTTCAATTCCTGGGTCTGGAAGACCCGCTGGAGAAGGTATACGCTACCCACTCCAGTATTCTTGGGCTTCCCTGGTGGCTCAGCTGGTAAAGAATCTGCCTGCAACATGGGAGGCCTGGTTCGATTCCTTGATTGGGAAGATCCCCTGGAGAAGGGAATGGTTACCCACTCCAGTATTCTGGCCTGGAGAATTTATGGACTGTATATCCAAGAGTTGGACACGACTGAGCGACTTTCACTTTCTGATCCATTGCTCATGATTTTCCTCCCTGCCAAAGAAGAAACGGTGTGACTGTATCCCATCACCCCCACTTTCTCCTTTCTTTCAAGTACAATCACCTAATCATCTTCTTTCTCAGTCACTGTATTCCACTCACCCCCTCTGCTGTCTTTGATAATGCTCAGTGCTTATTGCCTACAGTTTTTAGTGTGTTTGAAAAATATAGTTTGCCATGAAGTTCATCTTGATTTTTAAGATGTCTTCCCTTAAATAGAAGAAATAGGGAATTTATTTGTACTCTTAAACTATTCTTATACTTTTTATGTTTTTACCCAAACTTCTTAAATAATGCTAAACTCAGAACAAGCAGTCAGCAAACACATGGTAGAAAATGAATGAACGAAGCAGTTGTGTCTGTTAGGAAGTGCCAGATCACTAGCAGCAATTATGTGACAATAATGACTTTTAAAAGACAAATATTTATTTTTCTTATCAAAAAAAAAAAAGTCTGCAAGCAGGAAGTCTAGGGCTATATAGTAATTATTCAATATTGTCAGTGCCCTCAGGCTCTTGCTGGGTTTCTGTTCCATTATCTTTAGCATGTAGAGACTTTTTAAAGGTTTCCTCATGGTGTTAAAATTGCTGCTGAAGTTCCAGTCATTATATATCTCAGTCATGAAGAGGAAAAAAGGAGAAAGGACAAAAGGAAACAAACCATCCAGATGAGTTCACCTCCATTTAAGAGTATTTCTGGGACTCCTCCCCAGATGACTACTGCACATCTCTCATTGGTGACCTCTATTTGTAAGGGAATCTGAGAAGTGTAATCTTTGGTGCTGCACATTGTCATCCTGAAAAGAATTAGATTCTATTAATATTAGGAAGGAAGATGGATATGAGATTGGCAGTTACTAATCTCTAAGTAATAATCAAAGTTGCCTCCTGATTAGGGCTTAATCTCTTAGTATGTCTACAAGATGAGATGTTCTCTCAGTGTATCTGGGGGTGGGGGAGAGTAAGAGTGCTTTGGAATTTAGACAAGGAAATATGTAAAGAGGTTTTATATCAGTTATCCTAGATGGAAATGGTGAGTCAAGGATTTGAAGATGTCAGGTTGAGACTGTAAGGAACTGGAGATTTTGATGAAGTTGAAAAAATAAGTATCATGGGAATGACAGGCATATAGGAGCTAGAAAGAGAGGCAGCTGTGGTCTGCATGTGGAACATAGGATTTAAGATTCTAGAGGCTTAATTGTTCCAGCAAGTGGGGGAAAAGCTTCAGGCCCTGGTTTTCGAAATACAGAGCTGAAGGTCTTCAGGGTGGAAAAGATTTATAGGCTCCCACGGAATAGAATCATATCTATTGAATGAAAAGCAAAAGCGAGCAAAAAGTGAAAAAAGCAAAATTTGCTCAGTTGTGTCTGACTTTTTGCAACCTCATGGACTATACAGTCCATGGAATTCTCCAGGCCAGAATACTGGAGTAGGTAACCTTTCCCTTCTCTAAGGGATCTTCCCAACCCAGGGATCGAACCTAAGTCTCCTGTATTGCATTCGGATTCTTTACCAGCTGAGCCACAAAGGAAGCCCAAGAATACTGGAGCGCATAACCTATCCCTTCTCCAGCAGTTCTTCTCGACCCAGGAATCAAACCAGAGTCTCCTGCATTACAGGTGGATTCTTTACCAACTGAACTATCGAGAAAGCCCATTCTATTCTATTGAATGTGCTTTACGTATTTCTTAACTGTGCCAAGCACAAATGGATTTTCTTTTGTGGTGAAAAAATAATTACATATTAGAAAATAGAGGGGGAGAATCTTCACATTTCCACTGTCTACACCACTCATGTTTCAGTTCCACATGGTTTACATAGTTGCAACTATAGCTTACAGATGATTGCCTGTCCTTTTAATTCAACATGATAATATAAGCATTTTCCATGTTGTAACATAGTTATTAGAATTAATTGGTGGGTTCTAAATAAGTATTTCAAATTACAATTTGGGGATACTCCAGATCCTGCATCAATGTCACTTTCTTGTGAAACCAAAAAAAAAAAAAAAAAAAGAAGAAGAAGAAGAATTGTGGAATTTCAAACAAATTATCAGAAGTAAAGAGGGACATGACTCATTTTTGTCTTACTGAAACTCATGGGTTTCTGGTTTCTCTTATCTTGATGTTACAAATATCACTCTTTCGCCAACTGCATTCCTCAACCATTTGAAGTTAGAGATGTTATAAATGTGTGGGGTACAAATCAAGATATGTATGCAGTGGATGTAAGAATTTCATTAGATGGATCTTCCTGCATTCCAGCCCCACCCCAAGGCTTTCCTTTAGAAGGCACTAAGAAGATAAGCTTGGACCTCCCTGATGGTCCAGTGGTTGAGCATCTACCTGCCAGCAGGAGACGTGGGTTCGATCCCTGGTCTTGCAAGATCTCACACGAGAGAGGTGAGCCCATGCACCATGACTGCTGATCCCATATGCCTAGAGCCCACGTTGTAGAATAAGAGAAGCCACCACCGTGAGAAGCCTGCACACGGCAGTGAAGAGTAGCCTCCACCCACTGCAACTGGCGAAATCTCATGCACAGCAACGATGACCCAAAGTAGTGGAAAAAAAAAAATTTTTTTTTAAGTAAAAAGCAAAAAAAGATGAGTTCTATATTCTTTTTCCTGGTACAAGTAAGAAAGTTATAAAATTTCACTGGGTTCTTATTTCTTTACCTGCGACCAAAGAGCATCTTTTGTTTTCTCCTGAGTTGCAAAAAATTTACTTTAAATTTGCTAAAAAATGATAACTTAGTGGAGCAAGAATTCATTTTACACTATCGCTGCATTGGCTACTGAATTCAAAGAATACTCAGTTTCTCCTGTTTTGACGTCCTTCTTTATGCAATTTAAATTCAACTGTTTACTCACTAGGACACTCAAATCTCTTGATGTTGCTTCCTCCTGGCTGATGTGTCCAGCAGACTCCCCACCAGGGTTCAGTTCACCCACTCTTTTGGGTCACCTTATGTTGCTATAGAAACTCATGTGGCCCTGTGGATAGAACTCCTTCAAAAGTAAGTTTTCCATTGTAGACCAGGCTCAGTGCCACTTAGTAAACCTTATACTTGTCCCTGGCCTTTTCTCCCCCCATTTCCCCCACAAAAGCTGATGCAAACATTCCCACATCAGCCTCTTGCATGTGGATTCTTCAGGGTTCTGCCCTGAGTCCTTTCTCTTCTCTCTTTGTTCATTCCCCTGCTGTAACTACCATTTGTTGAAGATCTATCTCTGAACTCCACCCTGATCCCACACTGGACGCATGCACATTGCACCCAGTACTTGGATATTTGTGCTCTTTGGATATCACACAGGCATCTCAGAATTAAGCTCATTATATTTTATAAATGTTAAAACTTTCTTGTTGCAGGTTCTACACCTCTTCAGCCACCAATTCAGAAATCTTGAATGATTGTTTACTGTTTCTTCTCCCTGACCCCACATAAGTATTCTCATGGTGATAGCTTATGGTGAATGGTGTCAGATTTGTGACCTCTGAAGAAGAAAATTTAGCTTCGGGACCAGAGATGAGGCTTGATTCCTTAGAGCTCTTGTGTAGCATAGTTCTATTACAGTGAAAAAGGAACAGAGAAAGCTTCTGACATAGACATCAGAAGTGGACAGAGAGTGCCCCACTTGCTAGTCTTATCAAGGCCTTATACAATTTTTAAGTTGGTTACTAACAATAGAAAGGTCTTACCAGACCGGCTCCCACAACATCTTAAGATAACGAGATTAGTCTGAAGGTTGCTGTAAAAAGGAGAAATATGTCCTCAGTTCAGTTCAGTTCAGTCTCTCAGTCATGTCCAACTCTTTGAGACCCCATGGACTGCACAGCATGCGAGGCTTCCCTGTCCATCACCAACTCCTGGAGCTTGCTCAAACTCATGTCCATTGAGTCAGTGATACCATCCAAACCTCTCATCCTCTGTCGTCCCCTTCTCTTCCCGCCTTCATTCTTTCCCAGCATCAGGATCTTTTCCAATGAGTCAGTTCTTTGCATCAGGTGGTCAAAGAATTGGGAGTTTCAGCTTCAGCATCAGTCCTTCCAATGAATATTCAGGACTGATTTCCTTTAGGATGGACTGGTTTGATCTCCTTGCTGTCCAAGGCACTCTCAAGAGTCTTCTCCAACACCACAGTTCAAAAGCATCAAATCTCCATTATTGCTTAGAAAAAGTTCAAATTCTTTAACACAGCAAAGCCCTCGGTAATGGGAACTCACTCTTACCTTCCTAGTGTCATCTCTTGCCTCCACCATTCTCCTGCAGTCAGCCACACCAAACATTCATTTCAGCAAATGTACCCCTCTTTCACATTGTACCATGCTATCCCTTCCTTCCCCAGGTGGCACAGCGGTAAAGAATCTTCCTGCTATTGCAGGAGATGCAAGAGACGTGGATTCATTCTCTGGGTTTGGAAGATCCCCTAGGGGAGAAAATGGCAGACCATTCCAGTATTCTTGCCTGGGAAATACATGGTCAGAGGACTCCGGCAGGCTGTGGCCCATAGGGTCACAAAAGAGTTGAACATGACTGAGCCTGCACTCATGCTTGCTGCCCCATGGGTGTTCTATTTTCTGCTGATCATCTGCTGGGCTTCAGCTGATTCGCCTACTTCCTGACCTCTAAGCAAAGTCAGGGGCTCTCTCTTCCCTCTTCCCCTGGTTCTTCAGTCATACTTCTATCACCACTGTCATCGCATTTTACTGTGGCTGTTGATGTTTCTGTCTCCTGCACTAGATTATGAGTCCCTTGAAGGCAGGGATCAGATCTCAAGATAAAACATCTTCCTAGTGTCTGACAGATATTAGTTATCTGGGAAATGTTTAAAAAAAAAAGACGTAGCAACCTTCTTACACTGGGTCCTCTGTAGCTCCCATCTTGCACTCATTTCCCTTCATCCTTCTTGAATGAATTCTCAACGCCATGTAACTATCCCCACCCTTTACTTCCCATTCACCTTTCCAACTTGGGATACTCAATTCAATTCTACCATCTCTGCTTCCAACAGGCACTCTTGGAAAAGTCAGTGTTACTGGCATACTGCCAGACTCCATACACACTTTGCAGGACTTGACTTACCTGATTTACCCCATGCCTTTGACACTGGAGCTACTCTATTGCAAACCAAGCGTACTCTCCCTCTCTGTCTGACACTGGGCACTCCTCTGCCATCTCTACTTATTTGTCCTCCTTTGTAAACTCTTATCTGCTTGCCCTTCTCCAAGGTTTGATCCTTAGTCCACCTCTATCCTTTTTTTCCCATGCTCGGTGTAGAAAATGTCCACGGTGTCATTTCAGCTCTGCAGGGTTTTTTTTTGTTTGTTTGTTTGTTTTTGTTTTTTGCTATGTGGGATTTTAGTTCCTCAAGGGATCAAACCTCACCCCCTTCATCGGAAGCTCAGAGGCTTAATCACTTTTGCTAAGTTGCTTCAGTTGTGTCTGACTTTTTGAGACCCTGTGGACTCTAGCCCACCAGGCTCCTCTGTCCATGGGATTCTCCAGGCAAGAATACTGGAGTGGGATGCCATTTCCTCTTCCAGAGGCTCTTCCGAGGGATCCAACCTATGTCTCATGTCTCCTGCATTGGCAGTAGGTTTTTTTACCACCAGTACCACCTGGGAAGCCCAAGGAAGTCCCCTCGCCCTGCAGTTTTCACTACACTGACTTTCTAATATGTCTCTCAACTGTATCCAGCCCCCACCTCTCATCTGCACTTCAGACTTGAATATCCACCTGAAATAGGAGGGAAGCAGGGTAGCAGCCATACACAACCTTTAAAAGAATGACATAGCCCAAGGACACAACATAAGCTGATTAGAACCAAATAGGTCCAAGATGGCAGACAAGTCAACTTCTACTAGACCTTGAGCCTCAGTATATGCTGACTTATTGCTTACTATAACACATCAGCAAGCTAAATGACACACCCACAGGCTTCATGACAATTCCAAAACCAAGCATCAGAGGCCAAAAGGTGGGTGGTGGCCCAATTCCTGGAAGTCCCCTAGCCCTTGCCCAGAATAGCTGGAATATTCCTCCCACTCAGCCTATGAAATTACCCAGCCATATAAAAACTGACAACCCAACACCAAGGTGCTGGTCTCGCCTTCTGAGACGGCCCCCACTCAGTCTGCAGAGTGTGTTTCTTGCTAAATGAATCTACTTCTTACCTGATACTTTGTCTCACTGAATTCTTTCTGCAGTGAGACATCAAGAACCTGAGTGGTGGTGGTGTTCAGTCCCTCGGTTGTGTGCAACTCTCTGCAACCCCACGGATTGCAGCATGTCAGGCTTCCCTGTCCTTCAGCATCTCCTGGAGGTTGCTCAAACTCATGTCCATTGAGCCGGTGATGCCATCCAACCATCTCATCTTCTGTCACCCACTTCTCCTCCTGCCCTCAGTCTTTCCCAGCATCAGGCTCTTTTCTAATGAGTCAGCTCTTCACATCAGATGGCCAAAATATTGGAACTTTAGCTTCAGAACCAGTCCTTCCAATGAATATCCAAAATTGGTTTCCTTTAGGTTTGACTGGTTTGATCTCCTTGCTGTCCAAGAGGCTCTCAAGAGTCTTCTCCAGCACACAGTTTGAAAACATCAGTTCTTCAGTGCTCATCCTTCTTTATGTTCCAGCTCTTATATCCATACATGATTACTGGAAAAACCATAGTTTTGACTAAACAGATCTTTGTCAGCAAAGTGATGTCTCTGCTTTTTAATATGTTGTCTAGGTAGGTTTTCTTCAAAGGAGCAAGCATCTTAATTTCATGGCTGCAGTCACTATCCACAGTGATTTTGGAGCCCAAGAAGATAAAACCTATCACTGTTTCCACTTTTCCCCCATCTATTTGCCATGAAGTGATGGGGCCAGATGCCATGATTTTAGTTTTTTGAATGTTGAGTTTTAAGCCAGCTTTTTCACTTTCCTCTTTCACCTTCATCAAGAGACTCTTTAGTTCTTCAGTTTCTGCCATAAGGGTGGTGTCATCTGCATTTCTGAGGTTATTGATATTTCTCCCTGCAATCTTGATTGATTCCAGCTTGTGCTTCATCCAGCCTGACATTTCCCATGATGTACTTTGCATATAAGTTAAATAAGTAGGGTGACAGTATACAGCCTGATGTACTCCTTTTTCAATTTTGAACCAGTCTTTTGTTCCATGTCTGCTTCTAACTGTTGCTTCTTGACCTTCATATAGGTTTCTCAAGAGGCAGGTAATGTGGTCTGATATTCCCATCTCTTTAAGAATTTTCCACAGTTTGTTGTGATCTACACAGTCAAAGGCTTTAGTGTAGTCAATGAGCAGAGGTAGATGTTTTTCTGGAATTTTATTGCTTTCTCTATGATCCAACAGATATTGACAAAGTGATCTCTGGTTCCTCTGCCTTTTCTAAGTCCAACTTGTACATGTGGAATTTCTTGGTTCATGCAGTGCTGAATCCTAGCCTGAAGGATTTTGAGCAGTACCTTGCTAGCATGAGAAATGAACGCAGTTGTACTGTAGTTTGGACATTCTTTGGCATTGCCCTTCTTTGGGATTGGAATGCAGACGGACCTTTTTCTAGTCCTGTGGCCACTGCTGAGTTTTCCAAATTTGCTGACATACCGAGTGCAGCACTTTAACAGCATCATCTTTTAGGATTTGAGATAAAGAAAGTGAAGTCTCTCAGTTGTGTCTGACTCTTTGCAACCCCATGGGCTGTAGCCTACCAGGCTCTTCTGTCCATGAGATTTTCCAGGCAAGAATACTGGAGTGGGTTGCCATTTCCTTCTCCAGGGGATCTTCCTGACCCAGGGATTAAACCCAGGTCTCCTGCATGGTAGGCAGACACTTTACCATCTGAGCCACCGGGGAAGTCCAAAAAAAGAAATAACATGAGTTCAAGATGCAATCTACTTTTCTAAGTTGCATGATTTCACAACTGCCCACGGGACATATATATATGTTGCATAACTCCCTTAATCACCAGTGCTAACCTGCATGAAACATCTGCCCTCTAGCCTTCCTCATCACTGTGCACCCCTCCCCCTCCACACCAAAGGCTCCTTCTGGATTCATCCTGTGAGTCAGCAGAACCACCAAGCAATCAGTCAGCTTCCAGCCATCTGTGCTTTCTCTCGCCTCCCTCCTCCGCAGCTAATTCTTGAGTTCTCAGTATGGCATGCACCCTAAGCCCTCCCCTTGCAGGAGCACAGATGTTGTGCTCCCCTATGTTGTGAAGCACAGATCCCACCTTGTCCTTCCTTATTTTAAGCTGTTGAATGGTTTTCTGTCCTCTAGGCTTAAGCAGACATTCTTGAGCAGAGCTCAGCAGGCTCACCTTGACCTGGCCCCAGCTCCTTCTCCATTTCCCCTCCAGGCACTCTCTGCTTTGCTTGTTTACGCTCTAGTAACCTTGAACTGCTTGTAGTTCCACCTTACCTCTTTGTTTTGTTTGTGGTAGTCTGTCTGCCTAGAAAGCTCTTTAACTCTTATTTGCCCTGATGATCTTAATCATAACTCAAATCTTCTTTCAGGACGTTTTCTCCACCTCTCCAGGCTGGAACCCTTTCTCCTGCACACTCTTGCCTGACATTCTTCTTCAGCTTGTATCACTTTATACCAGAGATTGTCTTCCTCTGTTACCATTCAGCTCTCATCACTTCATGCTGAGATTGTCTTTCTGTGTTACTGTTTCCCTCAGGGAAAGACTAGGGACTCTGGAATTATTCTGCTTGGGCTCAAACCCTGTGCCACACCTTATTATCAACAGCTGAGTGACCTTGGAAAAGTTTACTAAACTCTTCCAATTTTGAGTCTCCTCAACTAGCAAAATAGAAATCAAAATAGAAACGAATTTACAAAGTTGTTAGAAAATTAAACACAGATGCACAGAGCCTGCCTCAAGGCAAACGCTCAGTAAATGTTTTATAACATGATTATCATTCTTCTGCACTTTGCCTTATCTGTTCTTATCCCCAGATCTAAGCAGTGCTTGGCATATTGCAGGTACTCACCCTATAGTTTTTGAATTGAATGAAGTTAAATGAATTAATGAATGAACTGGAGAGTATTTATGCATGGTGTCACATTGAGAATGTACAAACGGGCCAGACAGAACAAATCTGTTAATAAGTGCCAATTTATCAGTTTTGCAGGTTAAGTACCAACATTCTATGGTAAAAAGAGGCTGATATTTAGGTATTTGGTGCTCTGGTGGAGAACTGCTCCATCGACCCTTCAGGGTGGGAGCATTCACTCCTCCATGGCTGGGAATGTAATGCTGACTTCTCACAGCTGAGTGAGTAGCTCTCTCTGGTCACTGCTCTGGGCCAGAAACAGCCACTTTATTCAAGGTGCTGCCCCTGCCTACATCTAAATACTGGTTGGCAAGAGGGACCTTGCTTCAACTCGGCAGGGCCATCCCAGCTGTAGGACGGGGTGAGGCTCTGTTGGGACTTCATTACAGCTCAACTGTTCCCTCTGCCCGATCCTCCTTCCTTAACATTTGTACAAATATTAACCCCAAGAACACACCTTGTAACACCCAATGCATAGTCTTCTGTTTTAAGGTCTGTTTCCAGGAGAATTTAATCTGCAACATTTTTGTGAACCATAAGAGTTTGGTGAATTACTTGTGTTGTTTTTGTTGATTATACTGCAAGATTTGCAGGATCTTAGTTCCCTGATCAGGGATTGAACTGGGGCCCATGGCACTGAAAATGCCTGCATCCTAACCATTGGACTGCCAAGGAAGTCCTGCTTTTAGACACAATGTATATGACAATTATAGGAAGTGAATCACAGCATGGCTGACACGAAAATGGAAGATATGACGATGATGATTTTTTGGGTGTGTTAGAATTTAGATGGGGCTGCCAAGACAGAAGTGATTGGTCGTGCCAGTTCTAATCCCAGCTCTTGCTGTACTTTGGGTAAAATAGGTTGTAAGTCCTTTAGGCTCTGTGCCCTCTTGAATGTATTTTTTGTCACTTGTATTCTACTGGGAAATGTAAGCGTGGAAAGTAAAAACAAAAGTCCCTGAGGTTCCTGCCCATGGCATGCTCTTGGGGAAACTGGTAAACCCAGTGTTGTGATCTTGTAGCCCCTGGCAGGCAGTGATTGAGTCAAGTGGCGTGCTGCATTTTTATTCCTTAAAAAAGGGGTGGTAACATTAGAAACAATGTGTTACCTGTTCATATGATGTTAGAATTTTACTTTAAAAGTGTTTGTGGTAGAAAAAAACTCACTACATAACTAAATCAAAGAGGTTTTAGTTATTAAGCTTACCACAAGGGTCTTGCTCAGCATAAGATAATTCTTAGCATGCATGACCAGGGCAGGTTGGTTTTTTTTTTTTTTTTTAAATTATAAAGTATATGATAGTTTTTCGTATGAATTACAAGGGAAACAGGTGTACATTTGACTGTACATAATACACACACACACAAAATTAAATAGTACAGAATTATACAAAGTAAAAGGCTTCTCAGGTGGCACAGAGGTAAAGAATACGCCTCCCAATGAAGGAGATGCAAGAGACATGGGTTCAGTTTCTGGGTCAGGAAGATTTTCTGAAGTAGGAAATGGTAACCCACTCCAGTATTCTTGCCTGAGCAATCCTGTGGACAGAGGAGCCTGGCAGGCAACAGTCCATGGGGTTACAAAGAGTCTGACACAAATGAGCTACTGAGCAAGGCACGGCCTACGAATTAAGAAGTGGAAGTCCTCCCCCAACCAATTCAACACTATATCACTCCTCAGAAGTAGTCACCATGAAGAGTACAATGTACATCTGGGAGAATGTATCTCTTGTATATTTATAATATATAATAAAGTATCTCTCATATATTTATAATTTATAATAAGAAATATATTTATATTTATGGTGAAAATACATAACCATGGATGATGAATCTAAAAGTTAAATTTCTTAAGCTAATAAAGGTAGATAGGAAAACTTCTACTCTCTCCATCATCCTTCCATTCAGTTGAATCTCCTGAGTATATAACATTGCTAAAATATTGCCTTTTTTCTTTTTCCTTCTTTCCCAAAACGTCCCATGAGAACACTGGTGGGCCCGTGTGTTTCTTGGGAAGTTCAGCTTCTTTTGAAAATGGTGATATTATCTCATCACACTGCAAGCTTGTTAGGAGGACTCTTTCTTTCTCCCGCTTTTTATTTCTCAAGTCCCCATGTTCCTGCTGCACTAAGCGAGATTTGCTGCTTTCATCAGTTCATACCACTTTTGGCTCAATAACAACAGAAAGCTAGAAAGTTTCTGCTTCTTACCACATTGCTAGTATTTCTCTTTCAGACGGTGGGTACCTCCGACTTGTTCTTTCTCCTGTCCCCAAAACCAACTGTGTTTCCAGCAAAAGGCCTCGGTCTTTCCTGCAGAAATCATTAAGAGAGAACTCCAAGTCTTCAGGCCCATAAGCCATGAAATGCACTCCCATTCAAAATGATACCAATTTCCTTGGAAAGTTCTAAGACAAAAAGTTTGAACATAAAAGATTAGAAATCATCCAGTTTCATTTCACTGAAGATGTATTTTTAACAGCACAGCAGAATGATCTAATATGCAAACATTAAATATGTCAGAACTATGAGTGACTTAGAACCAAGTGCATTTAGAGACCAGAATATGGACAGATACGTTTGGATAAATAGATTCAAAGATTTGATGAAAGACCTGGACCAAGTCCTTTGTTTTAAGAGAGAAGATGTTACTGCTGCTTTTGAACATTTGCAGCAAACTGGGCAGAAACTAACTGATCTAAAATTGTGCCAGTTAAGTGAAGACATTTTTTTAAAAAGGGGGTGTTAGCCAAAGTTGGAATTTTTAATAAAGGAGTTATAAATCTAGATTTTTCAGGTTTAAATGAAAACATGTGGTCCTTAATTATAGACAGCTACTGTTTTTCTTAAATAAATGAAGGGCTAATTTATATTTGTGTTTTCTTTATCATAAAAAGTAGATAGAAATAGACACCAAATTGCTATCTGTGCAGCCCTAACTGCAAATAGGATATGTTTTTTAGATTCTTACCGGCCATTTGCAAGTCTTTAAATCCTTGCTTTGGAATTAGCCTTGTCATTAAAACTCCTCCTTTGGAATGAATGGGACTTCCCTTCAAAGAAGAGCATTCTGTGGAGTGATGAAAGGCCTGTGCTATGTAATGTCCACCAGCAACAAAGGGATGCAGTTATGATAAGAATTTAAATGTGAAATGAAATTGTGAAAAGCATAAACATACTGAAAACTTAATGTACATTATGGTAGAATTCTTTAGAGGGAAAAATAAAAAGCTGCAATGTGTCAGAGAATCAGTCACGAAATCGCTTCTCTGAGACAGTAGAACTGATAGGCATGGAAACCGTCTTTTACATTATCCGTTTTATAGGCCTAGAACTTTGATCTTAATGTGGTCATCCTTCCTAGAACAAAAGAGATGGTCCAGGAGGTGGGCAGTGATCTTCAGAATACAGAGAGACTACAGATCTTTCAATTGCCATCGTGGTTTTGTACCAGACACCATTTAAATTTTTTTCTCAGTCTGTTGTAATAAGCATGCCTGAGGCAGTCAAGCACAGACCTTCATACAATAAATGTTTTGAAGGCAGTGGCTATTAGACACACCTTGGCTGTTATTTACTCAGACCTAATGCAGTTCACCACGCCTAGGTAAATAGAAGACGTTGCCCCTGCAACTATCAGCACAGCTGGTGCCCAGGACAACATACAACAAATCCTATTGCAAGGATCTAAGCCTGAGATTGGTGATTTTACACTGAGAGTCTCTTGAATCTTCCTGGCATTCATGAAGTTAAATCCTAGAACATCTAAGAAGAAAGAAAGTAAGTACTTCTAACACAATGCTGGAAAAGGGCTAATAAATTCTTCAACATTAACACCATAGTCTGATGCAAATGAATTTAATCTCTTTTAATCTCCTTGATATTCGGGGAGAAATGCAGGCTAGTGGATTAAATATGCAAGTCTTCTTTTGTTGCCAGTATTGCAAATATGACAATAATCTTGTATCATCAACATTACTGGAAAGCTACTTCTTAGCTATATTGAACATATTTCCCTATTGAACATTTGTACACTTGGAATTTTGATAATGAGCACATTAATTAATTTTCAAGATCCTGGATGTTTTCTTTCATAAAATTTTGATTTTTGGAAATAGACAAAGTTTTCTGTGTATGTTACTACACCAATATCTTTTGAAATAGATAAGATGTTTTACTTTTGCCATAAGTGTATTGAAAGCTTTTTTTGGTGCTATCTTAAAAAGATCTGCTAACCATAAGGTTTTTGTGAGAAAGCAAAAGAGATTAGGAATTTTTAGACTTTCTATCTAATACCAAAGTATTCACAAGATGATGAGAAATATGTTCTCATAGTAAATATTTTCTGTTATACTTTTATAGCCAAATGTTTCAATAAGATATTTCAAACTCTGGAATCACTCCCACTCATATGAAGTTTAAATATGTATTTCTCAAGTCATTAATTCATTATCACATTGGTGGAAGTGTATTTATATAGCTCAGTGCATTACACTTTCTGCTGACAGTAAGAAAAGAATTCAGAAAAGGATGAGCTGATTTTGTAAACTGGTTGTCTTGACAAGTTATGGATTTGTACTTAGTCTAGGGCTCTTTCTCTGAATTAGGGAGGAGGTTAATTTTGATTTTGTAATGGGCTTCCCTGGTGGCTCAGACCATAAAGAATCTGCCTGCCAGTGCAGGAGACTTGAGATCTATCCCTGGGTCGGGAAGATCCTCTGGAGAAGGGAATCGCCATTCTTGCCTGGAGAATTCCATGGACAGAGGAGCCTGCTGGGCTACAGTCCATGGGGTCACAAAGGTTGGACACAACTAAACAACTAACACACACACACACACACACACACACACACATTGGTGCTTGAAGTGAAAGCAGAATGCCTCTTTTCTACCACCATATTAAAAAAAACAATCAGTATCTTTCAGAGATTATATTATCTGGAAAGGTCAATGGAAAGCAAGAAAACTAAGATAATGACATCTGGTCCCATCACTTCATGACAAATAGATGGGAAAACAATGGAAACAGTGACAGACTTTATCTTTGGGGGCTCCAAAATCACTGCAGATGGTGAGTGCAGCCAGGAAATTAAAAGACACTTACTCCTTGGAAGAAAAGCTATGACCAACCTAGACAGCATATTAAAAAGCAGAGAAATTACTTTGCTGACAAAGGTCCTTCTAGACAAAGCTAGAGTTTTTCCAGTAGTCATATATGGATGTGAGAGATGGACTATAAAGAAAGCTGAGCTCCAAAGAATTGAAGCTTTTGAACTGTGGTGTTGGAGAAGACTCTTGAGAGTTCCTTGGACTGCAAGGAGATCAAACCAGTCAATCCTAAAGGAAATCAGTACTGAATATATTGGAAGGACTGCTGCTGATGCTGAAGCTCCGATACTTCGGTCACCTGATGCGAAGAACTAGCTCATTGGAAAAGACCCCAGTGCTGGGAAAGATTGAAGGCAGGAGGAAAAGGGGACAACAGAGGATGAGATGGTTGGATGGCATCACTGACTCAATGGACATGAGTTTGAGCAAGCTTCGGAAGTTGGTGATGGATGGGGAAGCCTGGTGTGCTGCAGTTCATGGGGTCACAAACAGTCGGACACGACTGAGTGAACTGAAATTAGGAGGTACCCCCAGACTTCTTCAGATAAAGCGTGTGTGTGTGTGTGTGTGTGTGTGTGTGTGTAAAGAAGGGATTAGAGAATGTACTTCAATGCTTAAACAAAACAACTCTTCCAAAGGCCCTTAACTCTGAAAATCCTCCAAACTTTATAAGTCATTCATTCTTCATCAGGACAATAGAAAGCTTCTAAGAAATTTAAGAGGCACACTCACATTTTCTTCTCTTTTTAGTCTGTGATTTTGAGATAAAGTTAATTGATAAGGACTTTGGCTAGCCATTCGAGACAAAAACTACTTCCTTCAGAGTCTTTTTCTTCATTTCATACAGGAAGGGCATATTGGTGGGTTTGTTCCACTCTTTTCTGGATAGAAATATGGCTTCAGTCATTAGTCATTTATTTCTTAGACCAGAAATTTAACAAATATTTAGTGAGCATCTACAGTATACATAGCTAGGCACTGTGGAGGATAGAAAGATGAAAGAGGCACAATCTGCCTGTGTTTAACCAAAATAATAGCAACACCAAGAAGAATGTGATCAGTGTCTCAAGAGATGGTCACTAAAACTGTGATGTTACTGATTGATGTGCTTTGTCTGCTACTCTTGGTAATTATGCCTAGGAATATACAGAAAATACTTCCATGTATCCATATTTTTAAGTCATAGTGATCTGTAGGTCCAGACAGAGCAGACTATAAATTAAAACCACATGACCTGTCAGAAGAATTTGTGATGAGAGAGATGAAATTCAGTCAACACTATTGCCATCTAAGTTATAAGAACAACTCTCTTTGGTAACTTGTTAGATATGCTCATGTTATAAGAGTAGAAAATGCCTGCTTTTAAAAAATAAATATAATGTGAAGATCATGTTCAATGTTTTTTTTTTTAATCTAAATGACAATAAAAAGTTTAAAAATATTTTTAAAATTTAAAAATATTTAAACTGGTTTAAAGTTAGGTAGAAAACAACCAAGCAAATAAAAAGCAGAGATTTTCTCTTGCTTTAGCTCCGAAATCAAAGTCTAATGTTTATGGGAGATGATAAGTTATATTGTCACAGGATTTAAAAATTTCATTATCAGTGCAAAATAAGTCAAACCTATTGTCAACTTCTTAATGTCACAAGCATATATCAACATTTGAATATGAAACAAGTCTATATTTCCTTTTCTGAATTATTCATTTTTGTATCAGAGATAATGTTTATGCAAACCAGTGAAAATTTGTTGGCTATAAGTACATTCTTTGGTGGTTTACTGTTAACCCTCCAGAGATAGAAGCTGTAATTTTTATTTCTCAATTTTCATTTTAATTTGAATAGTTAAAAAAAGCCCCTAGATTTTTAAAGGCAGTTAAGCATGTTCGACTGGAAGATCTATTGATTCATCCTTTTGAACACTCACCGTGGAGATAGGTAGTATTAAATCACAGCTGAGTTTAGGTACTATATTTCACACAGCATTTGCATTTTTAAGTAGTGATGGTTGTGAAAAAAAGCCTGTTTTCGTTCATCAGAGATAATTTCTTTGACTGACTCGTTCAATAACAGATCTGACAAGGCCTTTGGTGACTGAGTTCTCTCAAGGCTCAAGCCAATGTCAGCTTAACCGGCCTCTTCCCACCTCATTATGTTGATAGTCTATTTAGAAATTGCAGACTAACTCTGTAGCAGCAAATAACCTGGTTCAGCGTGATCAAAACCTCATGTCTCCTGTCTACCCAAACCCGTTCCTTAAAGAAGAAGGTAAATTTGTCCAGCCCTGAGTAAAAGAAGTTTGTAAATGAATAAAGATATATTTGGAAAATCTCAATCCTCCATTCATTTAGTTATAGAGCTTAACGAGCAGTATTACTGTACTCAGCGTGCGCATATAAATGCTTCTAATGTCACCTCATTGATGTTTTATGCGTTTTGGCTCCTGCTCTTCTTCAGATCCTCTGTAGCAAGTGTCTGAATAAGTGCAAGTGCATCTTAAATATAACTCCCAAGTTCATTGCTGGAGTTAATTTTGTTTTCATTTGGCTTTGAGTTGCTCAGGAGAGGGGCTGCCTCAGCTGTTTCCTTTACAGTTTTCCTGATAGCAAGACGTGCATGCTTGCCACTGGGACTCAATGGGCATCATCACTTGCTTGCCATCAGAGCTTTATTAATAAGCAGAGAACTGAAAAATAAGGTTGGTTGGAAGCATGTGATAAAGCCAGATGGAAGGAAGGCCTTATCTGCCAGGCAGATTTGGACTCGATAATGTGTAAGTGTGAGCAGGGTGAGCGGAGCCACAGGAGCTGCACCAGAGGCAGCCAAACTCAGCAGGTGGACAGAGTGGTGGGTTTGGAGGAAAGGATGGACTAGGCAGTGTGCAGCCTAGAGTTTAGGCGATACATATAGAGTGTAAATGTATATCACAGTGAAGGAAAGCCCTGCTCATTAAAGTCTGAAGGAAGCGGTGAGATTCAGAGTTGGAAGAAAATAATTGAGCAAAAAAGGGAAAGAGAGACTATTCTAGTATGCTACAGACATTAATGGAATTAATGAAATTTCAACAATAAAATTATTTTTGACAAAAACTCATGTCTTCCTCACCAGGTTAAATAGTTTTTTCCTCCCTCCTTTCCTTCCTTGTGTCTCCTCCTTCTCCTCTTCCTTCTTCAATAAACACTGTCAACAAATCCTACATTTTATTCCACTCCCAACCCACCCAGTGTCTTGGTTTGATTTTGTTGATTGGAAACTGCCTTCCTTTGAACTATTCATTTCTGCAAAATAAGTTATCAGACCTTGAAATGAATGACACAAAAAAGTTTAAGAATAAATTCTCTGGAGATTTTTTTTCTCAGATAAGTACGCAGAGTGTTATGGACATGGGTTTTTGAAGAGTCCTTTGGGTTCCACAGTTTCCTTGGACTCTCTTGGCAGAGGTCTGGAAAGTCTCTCCGGTTCCTCTAAGATTTGCATGTCTGCTCAGTCGCTTGAGTCGTGTTGGACTCTTTGCAACCCCATGGACTGTAGCCTGCCGAGCTCCCCTGTCCATGGGATTCTCCAGGCAAGAATACTGGAATAGGTTGCCACGTCCTCCTCCAGGCGATCTTCCCGACCCAGGGATTGAACCTGCATCTCTTGGATTGCAGGTAGACTCTTCACCCGCCAAGCCACCTAGGAAGCCCATCTAAGATTTATGTCTGTTAAATGAGGCCTGACTCTCCAGGAATGTGACCTGTACATGTTGCTTGCTTCCATCGGCATAGCTTGCTTTTCTTGTCAGACCCTCCTCCCCTGCTGTGTGTGTATGTGTGTGTGTGATAGCGAGAGAGAAGGAGAGAGAGGGGGGAGAGATAGCAGGGAAGTGAAGTGTCTTTTATCAAAGGTATTAGCATATAGGACCAGAGGACTGAGCACACTCTTGTGTGTTTGAATCTAAATTGAATCACCAAGCAAAAGACTCCATTAAGAGAAAGGAGAATTGGGACTTCCCTGGTGCTGCCAATCCAGGGGCCCAGGTTCCATTCTTGGTCAGGGAACTAGATCCCCCATGCTGCAGCTAAGAGTGTGAATGCTGCAACTGAAAGATTCCACATGCCCCAGTGAAGATTGAAGATCCCATGGACCACAACTAAAACCTGGGTTTTTTTTGTTGTTGTTGTTGGTCACTCAGTCATGTCTGACTCTTTGCGACCCCATATACCCCATGGAATTCTCCAGGCCCAGAATACTTTGAGTGCGTAGTTTTTCCCTTCGCTAGGGGATCTTCCCAACCCAGGGATCAAACCCAGGTTTCCCGCATTGCAGGTGGATTCTTTACCAGCTGAGTCACAAGGGAAGCCTTGGGCAGCCAAATAAATAAATATTTTTTCAAAAGAGAAAGCAGAGTGGAACTCTAAGTATAGTTGATGCTGATCTGAGAAGTTCCAGAACTATAATGCTAATATTGGAGTCACTCTTTAGGAGGGACCAGTGTGACTCCGTAAGGCGCTGCATGCATGCATGCTGGGTCGCTTCAGTCGTGTCCAACTCTGTGCGACCCTGTGGACAGCAGCCCACCAGGCTCCTCTGTCCAAGGGATTCTCTAGGCAAGAGTCCTGGAGTGGGTTGCCATTGCCTTCTCCAATGAGAAGGTGCTAAATTTACGTAAAAGATTGGAATGGACGGAGTTGTCTTTCCTGGTCCCAAATCACCAAAGTAATGAAGCTTAGGAACAGCATCTCTCCAAAATACTTTGTTTTTCATTTACAAAAAGGAGGAACAAAAGGCTCCTTGTTTTGTAAGTCATCAACTGCTCTAAATCTATAATCAGCTTTATTCCAGGAAAGAGGGAACTGATTCAACTGAATGATTTTCAGAGACAGTATGCGTGTATGTATGCATGTTCTGTCATGCTCAGCTCTTTGCGACTCCATGGACTGTAGTCTGTGAAGCTCCTCTGTCCAGGGAATTTTCCAGGCAAGAATACTGGAATGGGTTGCCATTTTCTACTCCACAAAGACAGTATATTTTTGGTAAATTGAAGATATATAGCTTTATAGTTTAAAGTTCAGTCTCTAGAGTCAAACAAACCTGGGTTTAAATCTTTGTCTGATATTTTATTAGCTTTATGAATTTGGGCAAGTTGCTTAAACTCTGTAACCCTCTGTTTAATAATCTATAAAAGAAGGATAACAATAGAACTTATCTCTTAGGATTTGGGGGAGGATTTAATGAAGTTAAAAACATAATGTTCTTGGAACCATGCCTGACATAGAGTAAATGCTCAATAATGTTAGTGAATTTTACCATTATGATTATTTTCAATCTAAGTTTTCCTTCTCCCAGATTAATATTGAATTGCTATTCTTTTTTTTTTTTTTTAATTTATTTTTGGCTGCACTGAGTCTTTATTGCTGTTTTAGGCTTCTCTATTTGCTACAAGCAGGGGCTGCTCTCTAGTTGCTGCTCACAGGCTTTGGAGCGTGGACTTAGTTGCTCCGCTGCAAGTGGGATCTTCCCGGACCAGGGATCAAGCCCGTGTCACCTGTATTGACAGGCGGATTCTTAACCACTGGAAACCAAGGAAGTCTTGAATTGCTATTCTTAGCTGACTGTGTTTATTCCTATCTCCAAAATATCAATGTACTAGAGTCAGCTATCTAATAATTTAGCAACATTTTAATTATTTATCAGGTACAAATGATTTTAGCAGATGCCATATGAGAGATGAGAAAGACATGAAAAATTGAGTATTGGTCATGAGACTCCTGTTGCCAGGTTAAAGAGACAGAAGATAAATACACAGAAAAAAGAGAAGAAAATGTGCGAGTGAGTTCTTTAATAAATTAATTAGTTTGCTATTAACAGAATTAATAAAAAAAATAAGTGCTATAGTTTTTATTATTAACATTTAAACAGTTTTTTGGTTAAATTATTCATATGCATGGGGAAAATGTAGACAGAACACAAAAGTATACACTTTCAAGTATATTTCAAGATTCCTTCTTTTATTTTTATTATTTACTTTCAGGAACTTCCTTTAGGCATTCTTTTAGAGTAAATCTGTTGACAAATTCTCTTTGTTTTATAATGTGTTGATTTCCTCTTCATTACCAAAGGATACTTTCACTGGATATAGAATTCTAGGTTGCTGGATGTTTACTTTCAGCACCTGAAAAATGTTGTCACTTTCTACAAGCCCTCATGGCTTCTGATGAGAAATTCTCTGTCTTTTAATTGATTTTCCCCTCTAGGTAAGACATCACTTGTCTCTTGCTGCTCTTAAGAATTTTTTCTTTGTCTTTGGTTTTCAGAAGTTTGACTATGATGTGTGTTATTGTAGAATTCTTTTGAGTTTCTATTTGGAGTTCCCTGGTGGCTCAGAGGTTAAAGCGTCTGCCTGCAATGTGGGAGACTTTGGTTCAATCCCTGGGTCGGGAAGATCCCCTGGAGAAGGAATCGGCAACCCACTCCAGTGTTCTTGCCTGGAGAATCCCATAGGCGGGGGAGCCTGGTGGGCTACAGTCCACGGGGTTTTAAAGAGTCGAACATGACTGAGCGACTTCACTTCACTTCACTTCACTTAGTGTCTTCAATATGTATGCATTGTTCCAAATTTGGGAAATTTTCAACCATTATCTAAAGATGTTTTTTCAGCCCTGCTTCTTTCTCCTGTCCTTCTGGAACTCCAGTGACACAAATGTTAGGCCTTTTGTTATGCAGACTCTGTCCCCATCCCCCCACCCTCCCACCCCATTTTTTTTTTTTTTCCCTAGTCCATTTTCTCTCTGTTTTGATTGGGTTATTTCTATTGTTCTGTCTTCAAGTTTACTGATTGTTTTTTCTGTCCTCCCCATTCTCTTAATTGAGCATATCCATTAAGTTTTTTTCTTCTTTTTTTGATTATTGTATTCCTCAATCCTGAAATTTCTATTTGTTTCTAATTTATATAATCCTTATAAAAACTACAGCTTTCCATTGTTTTTTGTTTCAAGAATGTTCACAATTGTTAAAGTATTTTTATGATGGCTGCCAGAAAGTCTCTGCCAGATAATCCAACATCTGTATTATTTCAGTTAGCATCTAAACAGATGAATATTGATTTTTCTCTTTCAAGTTGCGATTTTGCTGCTTCTTGTATGATGAGTGATATTCATTTGTATACTAGACATTTACAGTGCCATGTTATGAAACTCTGGATCTCATTTAAATCTTCTGGTTTAGGAGAATTTCTCTGACACTTTTCCAGAGGGGATGTTAGTGGGAGGCTACCTCCTCAATGCCAGGTGGTGGTAGAAGTCTGGGTGCCCACTTGGTCTCTGTTGACAGCTGAGGGACAAAGTGGGCAGGAGCGGTCCTATAGCTGATAAGCAGGCAGAGGAGTCAGGCTCCCCACTAAGTGGCCAGCAGCGACATGACCCTGGCCAGGGGGAGACGGTGCCTCCTTGCTGCTTCCTATCTGGTCTCCACCGATGCAGCTTTGAAGGCGGAGTGCCTTGCTACCACTGAGTGAGGGTGGCGGTCCACATCTAACACATATGGGGAGATACAGGGATGCTTCGTTACCACCAGCTGAGGTTCAAACTTCAGGCTCCCCCTGTGATCTCTACTGACATTGGGAGTGAGAAGCAATGTTACTGTCAGGCTAGAATGAAATTCCTGACTCCACTAAGGGAGAGGGTGGCCTGCTATGGGCCAGCAAGATCTCTAACCCCCTCTTGGCCTTTGCTGACAGTGCTGTGAGTGGGCTGTACATTTTTCTCTCACCTTTGGGGTGGTGTCAGTGGAGACATTTGGAAGCCAAGCCCCGCTTAGCACCAATGGTGGAGACCAAGTGGGGAGCAGGAATGAGGTACCCCTCGCCCTTAGGCTAACAGTGGATTGGGGTAGGGGCAGTTATTATCTAAGCGTTCTCTATCTTCCTTGGTTACTCCTTTCCTTCCTTGGTTACTCCTTTCCGAGTCCTTTGGTTCGAGAGAATTGACTTGCCTTGGGGCTGTTTTTCCCCTGTCTGTGCTCATTGACTCTTACAGGTGACTGCTTCTCCAGCAAAAAGAAAATCCAGGGAGACACTTCAGTGTCTTTCCCCAGGTCCTGAGCTCTCTACCTTCTCTCTACCTGTCAAAGTCTTCTCTCTCTTTTTTTTAAAATTGTTTATTTATTTTTGGCTGCACTGGGTCTTCATTGCTGTGCATGGACTGCAGAGAGTGGGGGCTACTCTCTTTTGGTGGAGCATGTGCTTTAGGGTGTGCAGGCTCAGTAGTTGTGGCTTGAGGGCTCTGGAGTATGGGTTCAGTATTTGTGGCTCATGGATTTAGTCGTTCCATGGCATCTGTGGTCTTCCCTGACCAGGGATCGAACTGGTATTTCCCGTATTGGCAGGTGAATTCTTAACCACTGGACCACCAGGGAAGCCCTCAGAATCTTCTTACATTTATTTTACATATAATGTCAGGAGTTTTAGTTGACCTCCTTTTTGTTCCCGTCTTTGAGCCATAACTCATAACTGGTGAACATGTAAATTTATTCTGTCCTTTGTGTTATAAATAATTTTCCAGTGAACATCTTTATGACTAGAACCTTAGGATAGATGAACAGGAAAGGAAATAACCAACCTGAAGTATGTGAACATATTTAAAATTTTTCATATTTTTACCGAATTATTTTCCAGAAGGAACATACCCACATGTACTTTTACTAGCAATGTGTAAAAATACTCATTTCAAAAGATACCCTAGACAACTGTAAAATTTTCCTAATTTTAAAGATGCAAATTGGTACGAGAGTTAAATATCTACCATGCTTTTAAATAATATGAAGGATTAGCATCATTTATTGGAGAAGGCAATGGCGCCCCACTTCAGTACTCTTGCATGGAAAGTCCCATGGACGGAAGAGCCTGGAAGGCTGCAGTCCATGGGGTCGCTGAAGGTCGGACGTGACTGAGCGACTTCACTTTCACTTGTCACTTTCATGCATTGGAGAAGGAAATGGCAACCCACTCCAGTGTTCTTGCCTGGAGAATCTCAGGGACGGGGGAGCCTGGTGGGCTGCCATCTCTGGGGTCGCACAGAGTCAGACACGACTGAAGCGACTTAGCAGCAGCATTATTTATTATAAAATAATCCACCAAAAAAAAGGTATAACAATCATAACATCACCTTTTTGAATGCTTAAACAGTGTCAGGCATGCTGCTGAACCTTTAACATTTTATTCTCATACCAACTTAATGAGGTAAGTATTATGATCTTCATTTTATGAGACTTGGCGAGTAGAGACAATTTGCCTAGGTCACATAATTAATAAGTGGTAGAACTGAAATTTAATCCAGTGTTCTCCAGCTCCAGATCTCTCTTGTGGATTCACTGTGGGCAGTAATAGTGAGCTGATTTGTTTAAATGATTCACAGGCTCATTCACTGTCAGAAATGGAGGGCAGCATTAGAACATTTCCTCACTGAGTATCAGCAGATGGCACAAGAGAAAACCTTATTCAATCTACTGATTCCAATTTCAATATACAGCTATTAATAAGTGGTGATGGAGAAAATCAATCAAAGATGCCAGATCTTCACCTTAATTGCAGACTATTCAGTTCAGTTCAGTTCAGTCACTCAGTTGTGTCTGACTCTTTACGACCCCATGAATTGCAGCACGCCAGGCCTCTGTCCATCACCGACTCCCAGAGTTCACTCAGACTCACGTCCATTGAGTCAGGGATGCCATCCAGCCATCTCATCCTCTGTCATCCCCTTCTCCTCCTGCCCCCAATCCCTCCCAGCATCAGAGTCTTTTCCAATGAGTCAACTCTTCGCATGACGTGGCCAAAGTACTGGAGTTTCAGCTTTAGCATCATTCCTTCCAAAGAAATCCCAGGGCTGATCTCCTTCAGAATGAACTGGTTGGATCTCCTTGCAGTCCAAGGGACTCTCAAGAGTCTCCTCCAGCACCACAGTTCAAAAGCATCAATTCTTTGGCGCTCAGCCTTCTTCACAGTCCAACTCTCACATCCATACATGACCGCAGGAAAAACCGTAGCCTTGACTAGATGGACCTTAGTTGGCAAAGTAATGTCTCTGCTTTTGAATATGCAGACTATTAAAAACCTTCAAATCAACATCTAGTTTTAAATTATGTGAATGATTTATTTTATGAGAAATAATGATCAAATCTGGAAGAAAACACAAGCTGACTTCTATCAAATTGGGATTGGGTGGGATTAGATGTGACTAAGGCATCAATATGCTAAGGGATGGAAAAAGATATCTTTTGCTTTTAAAAAATTTTCACTCAAGCCCTTTAGAGATGAACTTTGATTACCATTAACGCTCTGCTATGATGACAGTGCTTTGAAATACTCAGAGGAATGAGCCAACAAGATACTTCCTTTCCAATCTCATCTAATGTAGCAATTATAATTTGAATCAGAGCCAAGGGAATTATAACAATTGCACAGAGTCAAATGGCAGGAAAACCAAGGTTTATTCCTCACATTTAGACCATCATTAGTGAAACCCTATGGACAGTCTGGAGACTATGAAAAATGTCATAAATTGGTGCAGGTGACTTTTATGCAAAGTGGACAGAGGTACAGAATTATTGTAAAAAGAATTTTTATCTAATAATTTGGAAGTCTAGAGAATGTGCCTGTATACAGAGATAAGTTAGGCCCCAAAGTTCCAGTTCAGCTATTTACCACAGCTGATTAAACTGACCCTACATAGGGAGAGATCAATTGTTCCCTGTTGCTGTGGTATGGTATCATTTGAACAGCCCAGATTTTCCCTTTGTGTCACTTGTTAAAATGGGTGGTGTGTGGAAATGATAAGACATAAATCAAAGTATGATAAAAATACTGAAATCCACATTTAATGCCTGTACTTGCTTGCAATGGGATTCTGATAAAACAAAAAGCCTATTATATATAAAGTTTAAATATTACGTTAATCAGAAGGCCTGCTACTGTTGACATCTGTTTTTATATTTAATTTTTGCTAATTAACAGTGTGTTTATTTAGAGAGAAGACAATACCTTATTAAATAGCTTTTCATACAAATACAAATGAAAGATTATTTGACAACCAATATGTAAACAGCATGTATTCATTTGAGAAACTGTTTGAGGGAAATCTTTTGCCTGCAAAATTTTAAGAGTATTTATTAATATATTATATTTATATATATATGTATTTATCATTTTTTTGCTTATTTATTCATTTATTTATATAAATCCTTGTTATTTATATCAGTTCAGTTCAGTTCAGTTGCTTAGTCGTGTCCGACTCTTTGCGCCCCATGAATCGCAGCACACCTCCCTGTCCATCACCAACTCCAGGAGTTCACTCAGACTCATGTCCATTGAGTCAGTGATGCCATCCAGCCATCTCATCCTCTGTTGTCCCCGTCTCCTCCTGCCCACAATCCCTCCCAGCATCAGAGTCTTTTCCAATGAGTCAACTCTTCGCATGACGTGGCCAAAGTACTGGAGTTTCAGCTTTAGCATCATTCCTTCCAAAGAAATCCCAGGGTTGATCTCCTTCAGAATGGACTGGTTGGATCTCCTTGCAGTCCAAGGGACTCTCAAGAGTCTTCTCCAACACCACAATTCAAAAGCGTCAATTCCTCAGCACTCAGCCTTCTTCACAGTCCAACTCTCACATCAATACATGACCACAGGAAAAACCATAGCCTTGACTAGATGGACCTTAGTTGACAAAGTAATATCTCTGCTTTTGAATATGCTATCTAGGTTGGTTATAACTTTTCTTCCAAGGAGTAAGCGTCTTTTAATTTCATGGTTACAGTCACCATTTGCAGTGATTTTGTTATTTGTATGCATGCTTGTTTTTCTGTTTCTCTGGAGATCATTAAACATTTTCTCCAGGTGAGGAAACCCTCCATTTCTTTATAAATTATTGAGAAAATTGATTAGTAACACTTCAGTTGTCAACTCTATGCTAGGATGACATACAGTGCAATCCATTGTGACATAAAGATGAAGGTTAACTCAACCCTGATGAAATTTGTTGAAGATAAAATTAGGAGATGTAGTCAAAGCATGAAAAATGCAAAAGAATCTGATTAAGTTTTGCTTCCTCTAATGAGATGAGATTTTATATGTAGAAGCTAGAGTGATTTACATTTATTACATATGTGTTTGTTGCACTCAAAATTCTAAAAAAAAGGTATTTATTTTTATAAAAACAAGGAATTAATATGAAATTTAGAGAAATAATGTATATAAATAAAATAACTCAAAACATATTCAGTGGAAGACATACCTGTCCATAGTTCATAGTACTTGTATACGGTTGGATATATATGAAAAGAGTCAGTCACTCAGTCGTGTCCAACTCTTTGCAACCTACTAAGATCTTCTGTCCAAGGAATTCTCTAGGAGTGGGTAGCCATTCCCTCTCTAGGAGATCTTCCTGATCCAGAAATTGAACCTGGGTCTCCTGTATTGCAAGCAGATTCTTTACCATCTGAGCCACTAGGAAGCTCATGGGGTATATATGAAGAGTATATGTGTGTGTATGTGTATATATATAATTTAAGTATTTTTTTATGTTGAGTTCAGTTCAGTCACTCAGTCATCTCCAACTCTTTGCAACCCCATGGACTGCAGCATGCCAGGCTTCCCTGTCCATCACCAACTCCTGGAGCATGTTCAAACTAATGTCTGTCAAGTCAGTGATGCCATCCAACCATCTCATCCTCTGTTGTCCCCTTCTCCTCCCGCCTTCAATCTTTCCCAGCATCAGGGTCTTTTCCAGTGAGTCAATTCTTTGCATCAGGTGGCCAAAGTATTGGAGTTTCAGCTTCAGCATCAGTCCTTCCAATGAATATTCAAGGCCGATTTCCTTTAGGATTGACTGATTTGATCTCCTTGCAGTCCAAGGCACTCTCAAGAGTCTCCTCCAACACCACACTTCAAAAGCATCAATTCTTCAGTGCTCAGCTTTCCTTATAGTCCAATTCTCACATCCATACATGACCACTGGAAAAACCATAGCTTTGACTAGATAGACCTTTGTTGGTAAAGCAATGTCTCTGCTTTTTAATATACTGTCTAGGTTGGTCATAACTTTTCTTCCAAGGAGCAAACATCTTTTAATTTCATGGGTGCAGTCACCATCTGCTGTGATTTTGGAGCCCCCAAAAATAAAGTCTGTCACTCTTTCCATTGTTTCCCCATCTATTTGCTGTGAAGTCATAGGACCGGATGCCATGATCATAGTTTTCTGAATGTTGAGTTACAAGCCAACTTTGTCACTCTCCTCTTTCAGTTTCATCAAGAGACACTTTAGTTCTTCGCTTTCTGCCATAAGTGCAATGTCATCTGCACATATGAGGTTATTGATATTTCTCCTGGCAATCTTGATTCCAGCTTGATTCATGTAGTCTGGCATTTCTCATGATGTACTCTGCATGTAAGTTAAACAAACAGGGTGACAATATACAGCCTTGATGTACTCCTTTCTTGATTTGGAACCAGTCTGTTGTTCCATGTCCAGTTCTAACTGTTGCTTCTTAACCTGCATACAGATTTCTCAGGAGGCAGGTCAGGTGGTCTGGTATTCCCATCAGTCTCAGAATTTTCCACAGTTTATTGTGATCCACACAGTCAAAGGCTTTGGCATAGTCAATGAAGCAGAAGTAGCTGCTTTTCTGGAATTCTCTTACTTTTTCTATGATCCAGTGGTTGTTGGCAATTTGATCTCTGGTTCCTCTGGCTTTTCTAAATCCAGCTTGAACATCTGGAAGTGCAAGGGGACTGTTGAAGCCTGGCTTGGAGAAGTTTGAGTATTACTTTGCTAACATGTGAGATGAGTGCAATTGTGTGGTAGTTTGAACATTCTTTTGGATTGCTTTTCTTTGGGACTGGGATGAAAATTGACCTTTTCCCATCCTGTGGCCACTGCTGAGTTTTCCAAATTTGCTGGCATATTGAGTGTGGCACTTTCACAGCATCATCTTTTAGAATTTGATATAGCTCAACTGGATTTCCATCACCTCCACTAGCTTTGTTCATAATGAGCACTTAACTTCACATTCCAGGATGTTTGGCTCTAGGTGGGTGATCACACCATATATATTTTACATATATATAAACTTTTAACTTTGGGAGATAAGAAAGTTTAACAGTATGTTTTGTTATATATGTTTTAACCGCTTTTGAGAATCAAAGTATTGTTGGTTATAGCTGTAGGAAATAAGAATTATATCCATGCCGCTGCTGCTGCTGCTGCTGCTGCTGCTGCTGCTAACTCGCGTCAGTCTTGTCTGACTCTGTGCGATCCCAGAGACGTCAGCCCACCAGATTCCCTCGTCCCTGGGATTCTCCAGGCAAGAACACTGGAGTGGGTTGACATTTCTTTCTCCAATCCATGAAAGTGAAAATTGAAAGTGAATTGCTCAGTTGTGTCTGACCCTCAGCAACTCCAGGGACTGCAGCTTTCCAGACTCCTCCTTCCATGGGATTCTCCAGACAGGAGTACTGGAGTGGGGTGCCATTGCCTTCTCCTTGCTGCTTGGAAACAAATGAATGTATTTACAACTTACATTTTATATCAGACTTGATATAAAAGAATACTTACACATTAATAAGAGAAAAAATAACCCAATTGAAAATTTGGCAAAATATGAGAGAACCTGAAAAAAATTGAACCTCAACTGTGATCAACTATAATGAATGAGATATGATATATTGCTCACTGAATTGACCAAGAAAGGGCAAATATTCAGAGTTGGTTGGTGATGGTATAGGGGCATGGGTGCTGTTGATAAAAGTATAAAGTAGTATATATTTTTAGAAAACTTTTTGACAGTATATTAAAAATATAGACATGTAGCTGATTAATTCCATTGTACAGCAAAAGCAGCTATGAATGAATGAATGAATGAATTCGCTCAGTCGTGTCTGACTCTTTGCGACCCCATGGACTGTAGCCTACCAGGCTCCTCTGTCCATGGGATTTTCCAGGCAATGGTACTGGAGTGGATTGCCATTTCCTTCTCCAGTGGATCTTCCCAACCCAGGGTTCGAACCTGGGTCTCCCGCATTGTAGACAGATGCTTTACTGTCTGAGCCACCAGGGAAGTCTATACCTTAATTAAAAAAAATAAATGTATATGTCCTTTAATCTCACAATTGGACTTAAACAATCTATCATATAGAAATATTCATATACCTGCACTAAGATATCTGTGTTTGAGTGTTCACTGCAACCTTGTTCATAATACCATAAAGAGTGATATTTAAATGTTCATTTATAGGGTAGTAATGACAAAAATTATGGTTTTCTGGACTGCTATGAATTCATTAACCAGGGAACTTTATATTAGGGCCATACAATTTATCATCCAAATTAGGCTATTTTTGACAGTGAAAAAGGGCACTATTAATAGTTAATCCAGGACAGTGGGATAAACCTAGACATGTGATTGCTGAACTCAGTATGCACTGATGTGGAAAAAAGCCCAAAACACATTGTTAGGTAAAGAAAGCATTTGAAAGAAAGAAAGAGAGAAAGAAAAAGAAGAGAGGGAGGAAGGGAGGAAAGAGAGAGAGGGAATTAAAGATATGTATATATTTGAATCTTTCAAAACTAAAACTGTGAATGTGAATATTTGTATAAATGCCTAGAAAGAAGCATAGAAAAATGCACTAGACTGCTAATATGTATTAACTTCTGGGACGGGCTGTGGAATTAAGGAGAAGGGTAAAGATAAACTTATTCTTTTAAACTCTTATCTACATGTATGTATGTATATATGTATATATATATATATGTGTGTGTATATATATATATATATACAATGACAGTCATTTATGATTACAAAATGAAAGAGCAATAAAAACCTTCCAGAAATTAAGATCATTAAAGAATGGTCTTAATTTAGTCCAGTCCAATAATTTAGTTTCGTTAATTGTGATGATTGCTTCAGCTGATTTGGTGACCTCCAAGTGAAGACACTTTTCATACTGTTCGTGGGGTTCTCAAGGCAGGAATACTGAAGTGGTTTGCCATTCCCTTCTCCAGTGGACCACATTTTGAAAAACATCTATTTCTGCTTTATTGATTATGCCAAAGCCTTTGACTGTGTGGATCACGATAAACTGTGGAAAATTCTGAAAGAGATGGTAATACCAGACCACCTGACCTGCCTCTTGAGAAATCTGTATGCAGGTCAGGAAGCAACAGTTAGAACTGGACATGGAACAACAGACTGGTTCCAAATTGGGAAAAGAGTACATCAAGGCTGTATATTGTCACCCTGCTTATTTAAATTATATGCAGAGTACATCATGAGAAACGCTGGGCTAGAATAAGCACAAGCTGGAATCAAGATTGCTTAGAGAAATGTCAGTAACCTCAGATATGCAGATGACACCACCCTTATGGCAGAAAGTGAAGAAGAACTAAAGAGCTTCTTGATGAAAGTGAAAGTGGAAAGTAAAAAAGTTGGCTTAAAGCTCAACCTTCAGAAAACAAAGATCATGGCTACTGGTCCCATCACTTCATGGCAAATAGATGGGGAAACAGTGGAAACAGTGACAGGCTTTCTTTGAGGGGGCTCCAAAATCACTGCAGATGGTGACTGCAGCTATGAAATAAAAAGATGCTTACTCCTTGGAAGGAAAGTTATGGCTAACCTAGACAGCATATTCAAAAGCAGAGACATTACTCTGCCAACAAAGGTCTGTCTAGTCAAGGCTATGGTTTTTCCAGTAGTCATGTATGGATATGAGAATTGGACTGTAAAGAAAGCTGAGCACCAAAGAACTGATGCTTTTGAAGTGTGGTGTTGGAGAAGACCCTTGAGAGTCCCTTGGACTGCAGGGAGATCTAACCAGTCCATCCTAAAGGAAATCAGTCCTGAGTATTCATTGGAAGGACTGATGTTGAAGCTGAAACTCCAATACTTTGGCCACCTGATGTGAAAAGCTGACTCATTGGACAAGACCCTGATGCTGGGAAAGGTTGAAGGCAGGAGGAGAAGGATGACAGAGGATGAGATAGTTTGATGGCATCACCGACTTAATGGATATGAGTTTGAGTAAACTCCAGGAGTTTACTCAGAATGGACAGGGAGGCCTGGAGTGGTGCAGTCCATGGGGTCACAAAGAGTCAGACACGACTGAGTGACTGAACTGAGCTGAACTGAAGACCCTACGATGTCTAACTACAAGGCTAAAGGCAATGAAATGATTTTCAACAAAAACCCTTTCTCAGTATTAATGAGTAACGAGTGTTTTGTTGTTATCAGATAGAATAGAAAGGTACAATCATGAATAAGTGCAAATTTTATATTAAAGAATTTGAGTTTCATATGTTAAATTCTTTAATATAACAGTTTCATATTAAGTTCTTTAATATGAATATATTAAATTCATATCTTTAATATGAATATATTAAATTCTTTAATATAACAGTTTCATAGTCATTGTCAAGTGAAAACTGTGTATAATTATTTTTAAAAGTTTGTTTTTATTTGAAGGATAATTGCTTTGGAATATTATGTTGGTTTCTACTGTACAACAATTTGAATCAGCCTATAAACTGATTATTAATGTTGTGATCGAAGTCCTAATTATGCTGCCTTATACCAACTTCTGTGTTGATGGAAACAGTTCAGACTGTATCTGACTTTGCTAGTGACTTCCTGATGGAAAAAACAATAGCTGCAGGGTTCTTTCCGTGGTAAAGATTTTGCTGGTCAGTCTTTTAGGTCTTCAGAACACCATGGTTGACAGTCATGCTGGACCAGCAGTTTATTCGTTCAGTTTTTACCATGTGCCGGGTACTGTTCTAAGCACTGGAGAGACAGGAAAACATTAAAAATCCTTGCCCACAAGGAACCAACTTTCCGGTTGTGGCTAAGTGGAAGATAGACATTAAGTGATAAGTAAAAAAAAAAAATTTAGATTGTGTTGAGTATTATCATAAAGGTAGATTGAACAGTGTTTAGTGAGATTAGCTTAGTGAACAGGAGAGATACTTTATTATTAAATAAAGTGGTAAGGAAAGGAAAAGACCTGAAGGAGTTGAGGGAGCAAGCCAGGAGGATAACTGAAAAACAAGAGAAGCAAGTGCTCAATTTGCTAGTGTGTCTGAAGACCTAGGAACAGTGAGGAGGCCAGCATCGCCGCCCCAGAATGAGGGGAGTAAAAGGACTTGAAGAATTGAAGTCGGAGAGTTGGGAACCTGCTCTTGTAGGGCCTGTGGGTCATCATAAAGACTTACTTTTACTCAGAGTAAGATAGAAAGACACTGAAAGATCTTAAGTAAGGGTGAGTTGATTTAACTTACATTTTAATAGGATTACTGTTTAAGCTCTTTCTTCTATCAGCTGCTTTCATCCATTTAAGAAGCTAACTCACTAGGGTTCTGATTGACTATTGAATTCCTTTATGGCACATACTTCCGGGGAAGGGTTGATAGAAGGTATCTCTAGAAATGTACTTTTATTTAGATCTTAACCTCAAATAACCTCAAATAATCTCAAATAATTGTCTGAAAATAACAGACAATTTCTATCCAGTCCATGGAAGAAGAAAGCCGAAATGTTTTATTCAAGTATACTTAGATTCTAAGGAGAGATTCAAAACAATTGGAATCTTGTGCCTCAAGAGAGATCAAATCTCTTAAGTACATCTTTATTTTTTTCATCTCTGCTGCCCTAGACTTGATTCAGGACAACATCATTTCTTCCCTGGAGGACTGTGATCATCTCCTAACTGGTTAGCGGACTTTGAACTAAACTTCCCTTCTGTCAATGCCATAGTACAGATATTGTTCCTTTTCTAAAAGGACAACAGCGGCTTCGCCTAACCTGTCATTCTGCCTGCATCCCTGCTCTGCCTTCAGCTGTGTCACCACAGAACTTCTTTTTTTATGGAAATGTTATTCTCAACTAAAATTTTTAGATAGCTATGTAGAGGACTCAGGTTAAACCTTTTAGGATGGCAGAGAGGCTTAATGATCTTATCTAGTCCTGCCTACCTCCATCTAGTCTCACACTCTCAATGTTATCTTTAAAGAACTACCAAAAGCTTCCTGAATGTGCTATGGTTTACCTTTATCCCATACCTTTTCACAGGCTGCTTCCTTGGTTCACTTCTACTTGTAACTTAAGACTCAGTCCATGTGCTGTCTCTTTTTGGGAAGGCGGGGTTACCTGCCTTTCCTGTATGCAACCACAGTTGAGTTCAGTTCAGTTGCTCAGTAGTGTCTGACTCTTTGTGACCCCATGAACCACAGCATGCCAGTCCTCCCTGTTCATCATCAACTCCCAGAGTCTACCCAAACCCATGTCCATTGAGTCGGTGATACCATCCAACCATCTCATCCTCTGTCATCCCTTTCTCCTCCTGACCTCAATCTTTCCCAGCTTCAGGCTCTTTTTAAATGAGTCAGCTGTTTGAATCAGGTGGCCAAAGTATTGGAGTTTCAGCTTCAACATCAGTCCTTCCAATGAACACCCAGGACTGATCTCCTTTAGGATGGACTGGTTGGATCTCCTTGCAGTTCAAGGGACTCTCAAGAGTCTTCTCCAACACCACAGTTCAAAAGCATCAATTCTTCGGTGCTCAGCTTTCTTTGTAGTCCAACTCTAACCAGAGTACATTTTGTAAGTATATAACTGCTGATCTTTCTGCTGTAAGGGTGGTGTCATCTACATATCTGAGGTTATTGATATTTCTCCTGGGAATCTTGATTCCAGCTTGTGCTTCTTCCAGCCCAGCATTTCTCATGATGTACTCTGCATATAAGTTAAACAAGCAGGGTGACAATATACAGCCTTGACGGACTCCTTTTCCTATTTGGAAACAGTCTGTTGTTCCATGTCCAGTTCTAACTGTTGCTTCCTGACCTGCATATAGGTTTCTCAAGAGGCAGGTCAGGTGGTCTGATATTCCCATCTCGTTCAGAATTTTCCACAGTTAATTGTGATCCACACAGTCAAAGGCTTTGGCATAGTCAATAAAGCAGAAATACATGTTTTTCTGGAACTCTCTTGCTTTTTCCATGATCCAGCAGATGTTGGCAATTTGATCTCTGGTTCCTCTGCCTTTTCTAAAACCTGCTTGAACATCTGGAAGTTCACGGTTCATGTACCGCTGAAGCCTGGCTTGGAGAATTTTCAGTATTACTTTACTAACGTGTGAGATGAGTGCAATTGTGTGGTCGTTTGAGCATTCTTTATCATTGCCTTTCTTCGGGATTGGAGTGAAAACTGACCTTTTCCAGTCCGGTGGCCACTGTCCTGTTTCCACAGTCCTGTGGCAGAAAGTGAAGAGGAACTAAAAAGCCTTTTGATGAAAGTGAAAGAGGAGAGTGAAAAAGTTGGCTTAAAGCTCAACATTCAGAAAATGAAGATCATGGCATCCGGTCCCATCACTTCATGGGAAATAGATGGGGAAACATTGGAAACAGTGTCAAACTTCATTTTTCTGGGCTCCAAAATCACTGCAGATGGCAATTGCTGCCATAAATTAAAAGATGCTTACTCCTTGGAAGGAAAGTTATGACCAACCTAGACAGCATATTAAAAAACAGAGATATTACTTTGCCAACAAATGTCTGTCTAGTCAAGGCTATGGTTTTTCCTTTGGTCATGTATGGATGTGAGAGTTGGACTGTGAAGAAAGCTGAATGCTGAAGAATTGATGCTTTTGAACTGTGGTGTTGGAGAAGACTCTTGGTGCAAGGAGATCCAACCAGTCCATCCTAAAGGAGATCCATCCTGGGTTTTTATTGGAAGGACTAATGCTAAAGCTGAAACTCCAATACTTTGGCCACCTCATGCGAAGAGTTGACTCATTGGAAAAGACCTTGATGCTGGGAGGGATTGGAGGCAGGAAGAGAAGGGGATGACAGTGGATAAGATGGCTGGATGGCATCACCGATTTGATGGACATGAGTTTGAGTGAACTCTGGAAGTTGGTGATGGACAGGGAGGCCTGGCGTGCTGCGATTCATCGGATCACAAAGAGTTGGACACAACTCAGTGACCTAACTGAAATGAACTGCTGATCTACTCCATTGGTTTATGTACTATTTAGAGGGAGAGTCTTAAGTTTTATTTCCCTTTGTATTTTCAAGACCTAATATACAGCAAATGATAAATAAATAATCGCTGAAGGAGATAAAGAAATTACCTTGAAGAAAGTAAAGAGGGAAAATTGGTATGTAATTTATAAATGACTCCTGTCCTGAATTATAAGGAGAAATGGAATAGAGATGCCAATAACTGACTGAAATTATGTGAGGCAAAAGAAACTGGGTAAGCACTCTCCCTTGCCCAGAGTTCATTAGCTACTTAAAATAAATCAGAATATTGAAGCAGAACTTGCAGGTTATGACTGCTTTTACTATTAATATCATTATCATTAGTGTCTCAAATGAACATTTTTGTAATTCATACATAGATCTGTTAATCTGCATTTGAATGTATTTTTTTTTTCTTTAAAATTCCAAAGAATATGAAGGTATCATAGTGGCCTCTTGATAGATTGGATTAGAGGAAGAATTGCTCCTCTAACAGCTATTGCTACATTGATTGAAGCTGTTTCAGTAGATTTGCAAAGGAGATGTGGGAAAGTACTTCTTGTGATAAAGTCTGTGACAGTTAAATGGACTTAGGTACAGATAACAGAATGCATTTATTTAATTTAACAAAGATTTGACCAGCTATGATGGGCTAGGTACTGGCAATAAAATTTTAAACTAAAAATCATGCTACCCTAAAACCCATACTGCTTGATTTAGAATGTCTTTTCTATTTTCCATTCTGTAAATGAGCATGGGGGAGAAATGGTGTGAGACCAAAAGATTCAACAGGTCTAGTTTGGCCTTGAAAATGAGGAAAGAGGAAGAAATCTGAAAGCTTAGCTTTCTGTCATACCCCTGGCAATTCTGTAGAGTCAGAACTGAACTAAAGGAAACTTTGTTCGTACCACTTTCCCGATGGGTAAGTTTCTCTCATGGAACAGAGATGTGTTTACTTTCAACACAACATTTTGCAGTTCTCATTGGCCTTAATTCCTTTTCCCATATATGGTTTTTGTATCTGTATTGGAATTTCCAAAAATTCTTATCTTTCATTTTTTATAATTTTTCATCTTCATGAACTAGGACACTCCATATTTGTATTAAACTTTTTAATTTATTCATTTTCTTTTTGGCTGCATGGGCTTTCTCTAGTTGCAGCATTCAGACTCAGTAGTTGTGTCGTGCGGGTTTAGTTGCCCCAAAGCATGCGGGATCTTAGTTCCCCAATCAGGGACTGAACCTGCATCCCCTATATTGGAAGGTAAATTCTTAACCACTGGACCAGCAGGGAAGTCCCTGTGTTAAAATATTTGAAAAGAGAATATTACTACTTCCAGATAGTAGAGTGACATATTGGGGATGCAGTAAACTTTCTTAATGCTAAACAATGAATAACGTTTGCAGCTAAGTCATAGGGTAAATGCATAGTGTGTTATAGCAATAAAAAATCATTGGTCATGTTTTCCCAATTATTCCTTTGGCATTCATAAATATTCAGTGTACAAATCCAGCTAAAGTAGGTGATTGCTAGGTAATCATCATAGCAGCAACTGGAAGTTACAGATCATATGTTAAATTAGTGAATGGATACAGAGATTTGGTCAACTCAGTTGGAGATGACTTTTTATTTTAGTCTTTATCTTATTCCCAAGGAGAATCTGGTGGGATATTGACCAAAAGAAAAAAAAAAAAAAAACCTAGGAGAAGGCAATGGCACCCCACTCCAGTACTCTTGCCTGGAAACTCCCATGGATGGAGGAGTCTGGTGGGCTGCAGTCCATGGGGTCGCACAGAGTCGGACACGACTGAGCGACTTCACGTTCACTTTTCACTTTCATCCATTGGAGAGGAAAATGGCAACCCACTCCAGTGTTCTTGCCTGGAGAATCCCACGGACGATGGAGCCTGGCGGGCTGCCGTCTATGGGGTCGCACAGAGTCGGACACGACTGAAGCGACTTAGCAGCAGCAGCAGCAGGAAGGAACACAAGGATCATAAATAGCAAAGTGTTCTGGAGCTGACCTGCTAGCCCTGAAAAACAACTTTATGTTGCATTACGATGTATTTTTTCTATTACTCTATTATTGTTATTCTGTTTCTATCACTAATGTTTGTCTCTCCGTATATATATGTGTGCATGTGTGCTAAGTTGCTTCAGTCATGTCTGACTCTTTGTGACCCTGTAGACTGTAGCCCACCAGGCACCTCTGTCCATGGGATTCTCTAGGCAAGACTACTAGAATGGGTTGCCATGCACCCCTCTAGGGGATCTTCCTGATCCTAGGATTGAACCCATATCTCTTGAGTCTCCTGCACTGGCAGGCAGGTTCTTTATCACTAGTATGACCTGGAAAACCCTTATAGGTTATTATAAAATATTTAATGTAATTCCCTGTACTATGCAGTAAATCCTTGTTGTTTATCTATTTTATATGTAGTAGTACATCATGAGAAATGCTGGGCTGGAGGAAGCACAAGCTGGAATCAAGAAATATCAATAACCTCAGATATGCAGATGACACCACCCTTATGGCAGAAAGTGAAGAGGAACTAAAACGCCTCTTGATGAAAGTGAAAGAGGAGACTGAAAAAGTTGGCTTAAAGCTCAACATTCAGAAAACGAAGATCATGGCATCTGGTCCCATCACTTCATGGCAAATAGATGGGGAAACAGTGGAAGCAGTGTCAGACTTTATTTTTTTGGGCTCCAAAATCACTGCAGATGGCAATTGCTGCCATAAAATGAAAAGATGCTTACTCCTTGGAAGGAAAGTTATGACCAACCTAGATAGCATATTCAAAAGCAGAGACATTACTTTGCCAACAAAGGTCCATCTAGTCAAGGCTGTGGTTTTTCCTGTGGTCATGTATGGATGTGAGAGTTGGACTGTGAAGAAGGCTGAGCGCCAAAGAATTGATGCTTTTGAACTGTGGTGTTGGAGAAGACTCTTGAGAGTTCCTTGGACTGCAAGGAGATCCAACCAGTCCATGCTAAAGGATATCGGCCCTGGGATTTCTTTGGAAGGAATGATGCTAAAGCTGAAACTCCAGTACTTTGGCCACCTCATGTGAAGAGTTGACTCACTGGAAAAGACTCTGATTCTGGGAGGGATTGTGGGCAGGAGGAAAAGGGGATAACAGAGGATGAGATGGCTGGATGGCATCACGGACTCGATAGACGTGAGTCTGAGTGAACTCTGGGAGTTGGTGATGGACAGGGAGGCCTGGCATGCTGTGATTCATGGGGTTGCAGAGTCGGACACGACTGAGTGAGTGAACTGAACTGAACTGAATGTGTATCTGTTAACTCTCAATTCCCAATTTATCCCTCCTTTCCCTTCCCTTTGGTAACCATAATTTTGTTTTCTACATTTGTGAGTCTATTTCTGTTTTGTAAATAAGTTCTTTTTTTTTTTTTTTTTTACATTCCACATGTAAGTGATGGCTCAGATGGTAAAGAATCTGCCTGCAGTGTGGAAAATCTGGGTTTGATCCCTGGATTGGGAAGATCCCCTGGAGAAGGAACTGGCAATCCACTCCAGTATTCTTGCCTGGAGAACCCCATGGACAGAGAAGCCTGGCAGACCACTGTCGTCTGACCACAACCACATGATATGACGATAATGATATAAGTGATATCATAATACTTGTCCTTCTCTATCTGACTACTTCACATAGGGTGATCATCTCTAGGTCTATCCATGTTGCAGCAAATGGCAAGATTTCATTCTTTATGCTGAGCCATATTCCATTGTGTATGGATATCACATCTTCTTTATCCATTCATCTGTTAATGAATGCTTAGGTTGCTTCTATGTCTTAGCTATTACGAAGAGTGCTGCCATGAACATTGTGGTATATGTATCTTTTTAAATTAGAATTTTTCTGGATATATACCCAGGAATGAGATTGCTGGATCATATGGTAGCTCTATTTTTAGTTTTCTGAGATAACCTTCATCCTGTATTCCATAGCTGCTGCACCAATCTACATTCCCACCAACAGTGTTAGCAGGTTCCCTTTCCTCCATATGCTCTGCAGTGTTTATTACTCATGACTTTTTGATGATGACCATCCTGACCAGTGTGAGGTGGTACTGGTCTATAGTTTTGATTTTATATTCATTTTTGTAATGTTGAGCAGCTTTTCCTGTGCCTGTTGGGCCATCTGTATGTTCCCATATCTTTTGTAACAGATTTTTATGTAATACTTAGCAATTAAAATTATAAATACTATAGCCATAGAGTAATAAATTATTATAGAATTTAATAAGTTAAATCTTAACAACTCAACCTTTGGGTGCTAAATATGTATCTGTTGGAAAAATTAATGAGTTAGTTAACAAAGCTGGCAAGTTAGCAAATCATTCATCATAGAAAAAAAAGATTTCAGCAAAAGAAGTGGGAAACACTTTTAGGGACTGAATTTTTAGGCAGAAAACTAGTGCAACAAAAGTCATGTTTCCATTGTTTCTTTTTCACTGGAGTAGGACATGGGAAAGATAGAGGGATCTCTGGGAAGAGAACTACTGACAGTACAATTAGTGTTGATAAAATGGGCTTAGATACCTGGACCATGATTTAATATCCTGGAAAGATAGGCTCATGATGCTAAAGCTGAAACTCCAGTACTTTGGCCACCTCATGAGAAGAGTTGACTCACTGGAAAAAACTCTGATGCTGGGAGGGATTGGGGGCAGCAGGAGAAGGGGATGACCGAGGATGAGATGGCTGGATGGCATCACGGACTCGATGGATGTGAGTCTGAGTGAACTCCGGGAGATGGTGATGAACAGGGAGGCCTGGCGTGCTGTGATTCATGGAGTCGCAAAGAGTCGGACACGACTGAGCGACTGAGCTGAGCTGAGCTGAACTGGCTAGAGTGAGGTGCATATTGCAAAATGGGGAAGAAGAAACATGTTTTCCCAGAGGTTAGCTGACCTGCTCAAGAGGGCTCTGTGTTGAAAATATAGAGAAAGCAGAATAAACTCCCAGATAAAACCCTGATACTGATTTCTTTGTAGGAGAAAAGATAGTATACAGAAAGAAAAACAGGACTGAAAGAGTTTCTCAGTGATTCACATGGGAAAATAATGAGAGGAGATTGGAAATATTACTTAGTAATTCAAATACCAAAGTGTATGTAAAGCATATAGGTTGTAAATGAAATAAATGCACCATTGCAAAATGTATACACATATATAAGATAATGAGAAGTACTGAGACTTGTTGGAAGCATTTTTATGAAACAGTTCATCTCATGCACCAAATAAATAATTACTAAAAATTTGATAGGAAGGAAAGTATAATAGTACAGTATGTCAAGAAGATGCAATTTTAAGGAAATCCATAAAATACATACCTTTTAAATGGATAAAAGGGACAGAAATGATGTTGAACTGACTTTAGAGAGGAAACAGATGATGTATTCTTGATATATTTGACACAACTAGCAGAGAATCAAGATATACAGTAGTAATGGGAATATGAACTTCCAGATGTTCAAGCTGATTTTAGAAAAGGCAGAGGAACCAGAGATCAAATTGCGAACATCTGCTGGATCATGGAAAAAGCAAGAGAGTTCCAGAAAAACATGTATTTCTGCTTTATTGACTATGCCAAAGCCTTTGACTGTGTGGATCACAATAAACTGTGGAAAATTCTAAAAGAGATGGGAATACCAGACCACCTGATTTGCCTCTTGAGAAACCTGTATGCAGGTCAACAGTTAGAACTGGACATGGAACAACAGACTGGTTCTAAATAGCAAGGCAATGGCACCCCACTCCAGTACTCCTGCCTGGAAAATCCCATGGACAGAGGAGCCTGGTAGGCTGCATTCCATGGGGTTGCTGAGGGTCGGACACGACTGAACGACTTCCCTTTCATTTTTCACTTTCATGCATTGGAGAAGGAAATGGCAACCCACTCCAATGTTCTTGCCTGGAGAATTCCAGGGACGGGGAAGCCTGGTGGGCTGCCGTCTATGGGGTCGCACAGAGTCGGACACGATTGAAGTGACTTAGCAGCAGCAGTAAGGCTTATTTAACTTCTCTGCAGAGTACATCATGAGAAACGCTGGGCTGGAAGAAGCACAAGCTGGAATCAATATTGCTGGGAGAAATATCAATAACCTCCAATACGCAGATGACAGCACCCTTATGGCAGAAAGTGAAGAGGAACTAAAAAGCCTCTTGATGAAAGTGAAAGAGGAGAGTGAAAAAGTTAGTTTAAAGCTCAACATTCAGAAAACGAAGATCATGGCATCCAGTCCCATCACTTCATGGGATATAGATGGGGAAACGGTGGAAACAGTGTCAGACTTTATATTTGGGGGACTCCAAAATCACTGCAGATGGTGATTGCAACCATGAAATTAAAAAATGCTTTCTCCTTGGAAGGAAAGTTGTGACCAACCTAGATAGCATATTCAAAAACAGGGACATTAGTTTGCCAACAAAGGTCCGTCTAGTCAAGGCTATGGTTTTTCCTGTGGTCATGTATGGATGTGAGAGTTGGACTGTGAAGAAAGCTGAGTGTCGAAGAATTGATTCTTTTGAACTGTGGTGTTGGAGAAGACTCTTGAGAGTCCCTTGGACTGCAAGGAGATCCAACCAGTCCATTCTGAAGGAGATCAGTCCTGGGTGTTCATTGGAAGGATTGATGCTAAAGCTGAAACTCCAATACTTTGGCCACCTCATGCGAAGAGTTGACTCATTAGAAAAGACTCTGATGCTGGGAGGGATTGGGGGCAGAAGGAGAAGGGGATGACAGAGGATGAGATGGCTGGATGGCATCACTGACTCGATGGACATGAGTTTGAGTGAACTCCAGGAGTTGGTGATGGATAGGGAGGCCTGGTGTGCTGCAATTCATAGGGTCGCAAAGAGTCGGACATGACTGAGTGACTGAACTGAACTGAACTGAATGGGAATATAATCTGGCCATCAGCTGGAAGCCTTTGTCTGCTGAATACAGAGCATCTGACACGTTCTTGACCTGCTTGATGGAAATTCTGACTCCCAGAGGCTGAAGCAAAATATCAAAACTCATCCCGGAAGTGGCGAACTAATATGCTAGCATTCTGTATTTTTATAAAAAAGAAAAGAAACTGCACATGATTGTGTGTTGGATGCATTTTTATACTTATTTTCAAAACCTCTGTGAGGACACAGGAGGGACAGGTGGCATCGTTTCCTCCATTTCCTGGAGGTTGGTGACTGAGGTAAAGGGATAGCATAGATAATTTTCACTGTTTGTTTTATGTTAGAAACTTTGAAGTGCTTATTTCAAAGGTAAGTTAAAATTATAAAAGACATCCCTGAAAACAAAAAAAAATATAAACTATCATTTATGCTTGGTAACAGGGAAGGATTCTTTTAAGGTAAAACAACATTTTGCGTAAGACTTTATTAAACCATATATATTGTATTGCAATAGTGTAATATGAGGAGGCCTCTTAAGTGGTTTACCAGATTAACCAGAGAATTTCCTGCTGTCTGTAAAATACACTGTTAGATGGTGCAGGCTCTCTGGATGCTCCCAGCTGGGAGTCCTCTTTCTTTCCTCATGTCTTTGGCTCCCTCTGTGTGGGGTGCGCACTTACCAAGACTCAGTTGCGTGTGTATTCAAATCTGATTATGTCCATTGTACTTGATATTTTAAGACATGTAATTTAATTAAATACTAAACTGATGAGATATTACGTGTGGAGTGAAAGTTATTATTTCTTGTTAACATCTGAATGCTTTGGAAAGACTATAAAAATAAGATGCTAAAACAAGTGCTGTTAGAATAGATATGAGCAAGAGAGCTGTAAGAGACTGGGGGGAAAAATCACAAACTCTACATGGTTTTAAGACTCCAATACTTATACAGTATGGTTATATGTTATATTTTTACTCTATTTTAAATAAACTGAAACTAGAAATGATAGACTATGTGTTATGGCTATACAGGAAAGACAATGCAAAATTCCATTCAGCAATCACACAAAAGGACTTGATGCTCTATCTTAAAGTTTGATGAATGAATGTATATTTTAAAGGTCTAAGTTATAATTATGAACTTCATTTTTTTATGTGTTGTGATTTTTATGTGTTGTGATTAATAGTTTCTATCTGACGAACTGACCACAGACCTTATCCTTTGTTGGCTTAAATACCTGACTTTTTCGTAGAAAAATGTTAGAAGAGGAGCCATGTCTTGTTCATCTTTGTAACCCCTGTACATCATGTGGATCTAAGAACACAGTATATGGTCAGTTAATGTTTAATTGATGAATGTTAATTGTTAAATGTTAATAAATGAATAATTACTATGCCAAAAGAGTTGAAAGTGGCATACATATATATTTTTTAAGTTAATTAATTTATGTTTGACTGCACTGGGTCTTCGTTGCTGTGTGCAGGCTTTCTCTAGTTGCAGTAAGTGGAGACTACCCTTAACGGGTGCACAGACTTCTCGTTGCAGTGGTTTCTCTTGTGGAGCATGGGCTCAGCAGTTGTGGCACATGGACTTAGTTGCTCTGCATCATGTGGAATCTTCAAGGACCAGCAATTGAACCCATGTCCCCTGCATTGGCTGGAGAGGCAATGACAACTCACTCCAGTACTCTTGCCTGGAGAATCCCATGGGTGGAGGAGCCTGGTAGGCTGCAGTCTATGGGGTCGCAAAGAGTTGAATATGACTGAGCAACTTCACTTTTCACTTTTCACTTTCATGCCTTGGAGAAGGAAATGGCAACCCACTCTAGTGTTCTTGCCTGGAGAATCCCAGGGATGGGGGAGCCTGGTGGGCTGCCATCTATGGGGCCGCACAGAGTCAGACACGACTGAAGCAACTTAGCAGCCACAGCAGCAGCAGCCCCTGCATTGGCAAAAAGTGGCATATATTTTGGCTTAGTCCTGATACTGAGGAATCACCAGACCTGTCAAAAAAACTTAAGGTGAAGTGAAAATGGCCCTAGGGGGAAACTGAATTCAGGAGCTGAATTAAGAGAAAGAATAACCAGGTTAATATAAGGAGCTGGAAAATCTCATCTTTAGTCAGTCTAAGAACTAAGATACGAGTTTAGAGTCAAGGCCAGTAGAAAATGACAAAGAAACCAGAGAGGGGGGAAAATCAACATATTAGGAGTTGTATAGCAAGAATAAATTCATTTGAAATTTTATGGCCATGCCCTTTTCAACATTCTTCTACTGACTTTCAAACAAGGTAGTCAGAATGAGCTTTCAATAGATGAAATTCTGGAAATTGCTAATTGCTGCTGCTGCTGCTGCTAAGTCGCTTCAGTCATGTCCGACTCTGTGCGACCCTATAGACAGCAGCCCATCAGGCTCCCCTATCCCTGAAATTCTCCAGGCAAGAACACTGGAGTGGGTTGCCATTTCCTTCTCCAATGCATGAAGGTGAAAAGTGAAAGTGAAGTCGCTCAGTCGTGTCCGACTCTTAGCGACCCCATGGATTGCAGCCTACCAGGCTCCTCCATCCATGGGATTTTCCAGGCAAGAGTACTGGAGTGGGGTGCCATTGCCTTCTCCTAGACCTAATTCTATAGGAGTTTGTTGGTAAGAGGAAATGAAAGTTTTCTTGGAAGAAAACTCAATCATTTTAGAGTGTGTGATAACCAGGGAGGGGGAAACTTTTCTTAGATGCACATAGTAGACCAGAATTTCCCAAAGCATGTTCCGTGGAACCTGAGATTGCAATATGCTGCATTCTCTGGACTACACAGAGTACATTTTCATTTCTTTCTTTTTAATTGGAGTATAATTGCTCTACAATGTTGTGTTAGTCTCTGCTGTACAATGAAGTGAATCAGATGTATGTATACATATACCCCCTCCCTCTTGAATCTCCCTCCCACTTCCCGCCACCCTCTTCCCACACCTCTAGGTCATCACAGAGCACCAAGGTGAGCTCCTTGTGGTATACAGCAGCTACCCACCATGTTTTACACATGATGGTATGTGTATGTCAATTGCAGTCTCCCAGTTCATCCCAACCCTCGGCCCCCCGCCATGTCCACAGGTTCTTTGCATCTGTGTCTCTCCTCCTGCCCTGGAAATAGGTTAATCATTTTCTTAGTTATTTGTTCTCTATTCTCTGTTTCTCCTTCTGGAATGTAATCATCACAAGAGAACTGGCTCTTCTGGCCTGTCTTGCTTACTGCCACAGGTCCACAGTCTTAAATAGTGCCTGGCATGTATGAAGTGCCTCAGGAGTATTTATTAAATGAAGGGCCAGGGAACAGTGTGGAGCAGCAGGAACCCAGTTAGCCCCAGAAACAGCAGGGAGAGAGGTTCACAAAGAGGATCACAGGTGAAAGTCATTGTGAACCCAAACCTCCACCACCAAATGGGCTATTTTATTTATAAATTGAAAAATAAACAGAGCTCCTTTTTTTTTTTTTTTTCGCCCACTACAAGGCATCATAGTAGAGATGCAAGGTTCCAGGCATGAATCGGAGAAAGCAATAGCAACCCACTCCAGTACTCTTGCCTGGGAAATCCCATGGATGGCAGAGCCTGATAGGCCGCAGTCCATGGGGTTGTGAAGAGTCAGACAGGACTGAGCGACTTCACTTTCATTTTTCACTTTCATGCATTGGAGAAGGAAATGGCAACCCACTCCAGTATTCTTGCCTGGAGAATCCCAGGGACGGGGGAGCCCGGTGGGCTGCCATCTATGGGGTTGCACAGAGTTGGACACAACTGACATGACTTAGCAGCAGTAGCAGGCGTGAATACCTAGGAGCCTGGTGGTAATATTGTTAGAAATAGAGAAGACATATCTCTATGGAAGGTGAAAAGGCTCGTTAATTACTTTTATGGAAATTCTTATCTACTTGGTTTATGGGGAAAAAAAAAGTTCATTGGCTGGTGAACATAGTTTCAGTAATTTAAAAATACAATTTATGAGACTGTTTCATAGTAACTGTAGGAGCTACTGTATCATTTCTCTCTAAATCACTCAAATGAAAAGACAGATTGATTATGTAGTCATCTTAATTAAAGAGATCATGTTCGTATCATAATCTTTTTAAAAAATGACTAAGCTGGGAAACTTCAGAACAAAAGAAAGAGAGAAAAGTGCTTCCCCGCCTTTGCATATATCATTCCACAGGGAGCCGTAGCTCTCAACACTGGTAGAATCACCTGAGAACTTTAGGGAACAAACAGATGGCAATGGCTTGTCATCCCAGAATTTCTGAAGGTGGGGCCTCAGCATCAGAATTTTTAACATGCTCTCAGGGTGAGTCCTACGTGCAGTGGTCTGAGGACAAGGAAACGAAGCCTGCTATGAAGGGAAGTACTGGAGGCTGTCTTTTATGAGAGTAAGTCTGAACTGTAGTGGGAGCTGAAACAAATTCATGTCCGCAGTTTCGAATCTGAATGCTCTAAATATGTATTATACGGAACCTCTTTAACTTCTCATATTACTATACATTTTTTTTCCCACTGAGGATTCAGTTCACTGATCTGGAAGTAGACTCTTCAAAAAAGATAGAACTGGAAAGGATAAGATCAGACCCACTGGAAATGGTCCCTATTTTTATGTCTGACTCTTTGCAACACTTTGGACTGTAGCCTGCCAGGCTCTTTTGTCCATGGAATTCTCCAGGCAAGCATACTGGAGTGGGTTGCCATTCCCTTCTCCAGGGGATCTTCCTGACCCAGGGATTGAACCCAGATTTCCTGCGCTGCAGGCAGATTCTTTACTGTCTGAGCCATTGGGGAAACCCCATCAAGGTCACTGTATACCCAATCTGATTTTTTAAAATATCTTCTTGAGGTAAAGATTGTGACCCACTGAAATAATTTGTCAAGAGAGGTTGTGAAGATAATTTCTTTATAAATACTTGAAATTAAACTCGTGTTGTATATTTTGAGGTCTTTGAATTGAGCTTTGCCTAGTGAAAGAGAGACAGACCAGATGATTTAGGGAAATTATTTTCCAACCAGAAAGCTTACTTATTTTATGTTTTAATCTATGGTTAAATTTTGCTGAAGGACTCTGGAAGTCGGTTCGGTGGTGTCTGGTACTGCGACCACATATTCCATTTTTAGGAAGATGGCTAACAGGCTGCCCAGTGTGGGTGTGGACACATGCCTGGTCCCTGACGATTGTGACAGTGTGGCTTACTCCAGTAAAGGGACACTCCGTTTCCTTATTCTGCTCCTCCCCTCCACTGTCAGTCAGCTTTCCCAACATCACAGTCAGTCCTCTGGGCCACTACTCTAGACTGAATACTTAACTCTTTACAACTCCATGGACTGTAGCCCACCAGGCTCCTCTGTCCTTGGGATTTTCTAGGAAGAATACTGGAGTGGTAGCCATTCCCTTTTTCAGGGGATTTTCCCAACCCAGGGATCAAATTCGGGTCTCCTGCATTGCAGGCAGCTTCTTTACCATCTGAGCCATCTGCCTACCAACAGTTATGCTCCAGGGTATCACAATACTGCTCCAAGGTATTGGTAGATACTGTTAATATCTCAGCTTTCTTGATGAGGAAAGAGGGGCATGGAAATGTAAGGCAACTTTCCTAATCACCCAGCTAGTGAGTCTTAAAGCCATCCTTGGGGCTGAGGTTGTTCTGGCCCTGCTGTCCATCTCAAAAGCATTATGTTAGTATTTGCTGCTTCATCGTTTCACTGTGGATGGACCCCCAGGTCACACTCTGGGCTGCTGCCTGCTGGAGTCAGATCCTGTCTATCCAGCCTGTAACATGGAACACTTCTGCTGTTTCTTACTCTTCACTACGTGGATTGGTCATCCTGACCCTGGATACCACACCCAGGACATGTGGCATCTAGGAAAATCGCACCAAAGGGTAAAACTAGGGATAGGCTGGAAAAATCAAAGCATTGCCCTGCTGCCCACAGCCTGTGGTTTTGCTCAAAGAGTAGTCCAATGGTACTTTAGTCTCCCCCTCAACCATTTCCTCCTGTTCCCCTTGGCTAGAGGGTCATGGTTGCTTTCCGGCTATTACCTTTAGACTTTCCCTCTTGCAATGGAGCTGAACACTTCTGCTAGGATTTTTCTCTTTAGAAGACCCCAGGAGGCTTATCCATAATCAGTAGATCAGGTCTCCCTACAGTCTTTATAACCAAATATTTTTTTAAACTATGTATTTAAAAGCAAGTGGTGGCTATCATTGCTGCCCTAAAAGTATTACAGTTCCCTTAAAAGCAGGTGACTGACTTTTATCCAGCACTATAGATATTTCAAATCAGAATCATTGACTTATTGAATGCCTTTGCATAATTTATTCCAAGAAGCAAAAAGTCATCCACTCAGAACCTGGTTAACTGCCAGGAGAAATCAGTGTCATGCTCTTTAGAAAAATAAGGCGGAAAAAGTGTTAATTGTTGTTTATGATGAAAAAACTAGTGAATTAGTCCCCTAACAACATAAAGGTATCCAGTATTGCTTAATCAACACAAAACTATTTGGAAGCTCAGAATAACTGGCTCTGTGAGTCATATTAGACACCAGCCTATCCTCATTTGCATCTGAAATGATACTGTTCACCTCAAGTGCAGTAGATCTTATCTGAGGAGACCCACTTAGGTGAAGAGTTCTCCAAAGCGAGAGAACTTATAGTACAAATATTTTGGGTAAATCATGAGGATGATCAATTATATACAATTAAAATGCCTAGGAAAGTATGACTTTGAGTCGGGTGCTAATCTTGTTTTTCTTATTGACAGTGTCAAATATTTTAAAAGGAAATTTACGTAGAAGGTCCAGTTGCCCCAGATCAGTTTGTAAAGAAATGCAAAGCACATTAGATTCTACCTGCTGAGTCTTGAGCCTTATATGAGGCTCTTTAGTTAATAATAATGTAAAGACTTTTTATAAGTATATAGATGCTATGGCAACCCACTCCAGTATTCTTGCCTGGATAATTCCATGGACAGTGGAGCCTGGTGGACTACAGTCCACCAGAGTCAGGCATGACTGACTGAGCCCACACACAGATGCTGTCAGCGGAGTCCAGGAAAATCCTTGAAGAGAATATGGTAACAAGGGTATTAAATGGGTTTTGTCCTTCAAAAAGGTTAGTAATAAAGCAAGTTGAGAATGAGTAGAAAATTTACTGGGCCTCAAATCTTAGAACCTGGAAAGTGATCTATTTATTATCATATTAAATTCTCTACTTGTTTTCTTAATGTTCCATCACTGCATGTGGTATGTTATACTATGGAAAATATCAGGTCAGTGCCATAAAGTAAATGTTTTGGACTCAACTGCATTAACAGCTGCACAAATAGATTGAATGTGGAATGTATTGTTTAGAGACTCAGGCTGATGGAATGCTATCAGGAGTCAGCACAGTAGACACCTGGTGGTTTGGCTTGCTCGGTACTACTTCTCCTTAAGTATAACACACCTGTCCTTTTGGGGGTCACCCCTCCACTCCGGGTCCACATGGTTTCAATCAGGTGACTATATATTTGTACAGATGTGAGAGTTGGACCATAAAGAAGGCCAAGTGCCGAAGAACTGATGCTTTTGAATTATGGTGCTGGAGGATATTCCTGAACAGCAAGGAGATCCATCCTGTCAATCCTAAAGGAAATCAACCCTGAATATTCATTGGAATGACTGATGCTGAAGCTGAAGTTCCAATACTTTGGCCACCTGATGCAAAAAGCTGACTCATTGGAAAAGACCTTGATGCTGAGAAAGACTGAAAGCAGAAGGAGAAGTGGGCAGCAGAAGATGAAATGGTTAGATGGCATCACCAACTCAGTGGACATGAATATGAGCAGACTCGGGGAGATGGTGAAGGACAGAGGAACCTGGCGTGCTGCAGTCCATGGGGTCAGGAAGAGTTGGACCCTGAACAACAAAAACAACAACAATATGTTTGACATCAGGGATGGGGTACATGATCCAGATCTGGTCAATGAGAATACAAATCCTCCTGACCACTGGGAATGGTTCCTGTTGACCATGTAACCCAACTCAGGACAGTTAAAGTCCATCCTAGGGCTTCAGGAGCTGACAGGAAAGAACACACTTTTGCAAGAGTAGAGTTGCTGAGTTCACAGGATGTAAAGATGAGTGAAACTAATAATCATTGTTAATGTTACGCATGAAATAAATGCAAACCAAAGAACAAATAAAATTGATCCAAAAACAAAGAAGAGCTTAGATGTGGAGAAAGGTCAATACCTAAAAATGTTTGAACGCTTGAATCATATTCTACCCAAAACCCTTGAGTATCCCAGGTATGTGAATCATCATCTTTGCTTTTGCTCAAACCAAATAATACTACATTCTGTTCCTTACAAATAAGCTGTCTTATTAACATACCTAATTCAGAGAATGGTAATAGTAAGTAGCTATTTTAATAGTGTCAGAGAAATGTAATAACCAGGCAGAAATTTTAGAAGAAAAAAATCTATGCACATCAAATAGCACCCAAAGTGAGAATATATTTTATTAGACCATTTCAAGTTTTAGATAGGTTTATAGAATGTTAGGACTATCATGATTACTTTTTTCAACTTTCTAATTGTTAAATTTGTAAGAAAACTGAGGTCCAGAAGGAAACATCTAAAATATTCAATAAAGATTATTGACAGGTACTTCCCTATGATTAAAAAATGGAATGAACACTGTGTTGCTGAAGGAGTCCTGTTTATGTGACCACATGAACTGTTCCGTCTCCTCCACTATCTCACTGAGTTTGTTCAAACTCGTGTCTGTTGAGTCAATGATGCCATCCAATCATCTCATCCTCTGTTTTCCCCTTCTCTTCCTGCCCTCAATCTTTCCCTTCATCAGGATCCCTTCATCACTTTCCCTTCAGTGAGTGGGCCCTTCGCATCCAGTGGCCAGAGTATCGGTCTTAAAAGATTTCTGTTTTTCAAGGGCAACTTTGACTATTAAGAACCAAGTCAATACTATTTTTCATGCAATCTAATCTGGCCAAAAGGAACTTTAGGAGTGAAATAGAATGTGTCTACTTTATGTAAGTGAAAGTGAAAGTGAAGTCGCTCAGTCGTGTCCGACTCTGCGACCCGTGGACTATAGCCCACCAAGCTCCTCCATCCATGGGATTCTCCAAAACTCAGTTAATTCCTTTTCCTTAAAAGCGACTTCACTCTTCCTTCAACTAGGAAATGTAGATAAAATTTACAAACAGGTATGCATCCAAAAACGAGTCGCTTTATGTAATGTTAAAATATTTAGTTTGTTTACTCTTTAAAGGAATAATAAGTGCTAACCCTATTGAAGTCAACCTTTGGCTAAAAGTACACTTAATTAGAAATTAACTTTAATTTTTAAGCAACGATCAGTATTTTCCCATCACCAAAGCTGATCTAGTCATTGGGGAAAAGTGGGGTTCATGGCGCCGAAACAGATGGCTGACTTAGATAGTCTTCACTCTTTCGCAGGTTGACTGCCATGGTATGCTGGCCTGGCAGAGGATTTGAGGACCCTGAACTTGCCCTTAAAAATTACACTTGGGAGCAATAAAACCCAGATGATTGGTACTTTGAAATATGTTTTAAAATTTATTTTAGTCACTAACTGATTTATAATTGTGAATCTGAATGTAGAATTATGGGTTCGACTTTTTATGGGAAGATTTGAAAGGTTTCAAAACAGAAAAGGAACTATTCCTCCCACCTTTGAAAAAAAAACAACAGAACACAGTGGAAATATTTCACATCACATGACGATAATATATAAATAGCAGGAGGATTGTGTCAACTCATTATTAGTATCAACACCGGGCGCACTTTCTACTCATCTATCTTTTGTGAAAAGTATACATACTAAAACAAAGCTAAGCCCATTGTTAGCTTTGAATACAAAAGGTAACGGGTTATAGCAAGTAAGCTCTCCTGGAAAATATAAGGTTATCCAGTTTCCTTGAAATAATCGTTGAAATTTCAAAAACTGAAGAAACACAGCAGAGATATGAACACTGATCAAAAGAACATATAGATAGACATTGAGTGAAAAAGGCTGCAGTCACCCAATTCATGTTGGAAACTCCATGATTAACAGCATTGTTGGTTCATAGACCAGTGACTTGAGCTACTGTAACAATTTGGCAAATGATTGACCACATTCCATGTTGTTAGAAAGTCATTAAAATTTTACTTAGCTGATTACATAGTAATTATACAGAAACTGTGGTCTGGAAGAACTATTACTAATAAGCACTGAGAATATAATAGGAAACAATACAAGTAGAAGCAAATATGATTATTTATATACTAAAAGTGCTGGTAGCATTTCCTCTGTTTCAGTTCAGTTCAGTCGCTCAGTCGTGTCCAACTCTTTGCAACCCCGAGAATTGCAGCATGCCAGGCCTCCCTGTCCATCACCAACTCCCGGAGTTCACTCAGACTCACGTCCATCGAGTCGGTGATGCCATCCAGCCATCTCATCCTCTGTCGTCCCCTTCTCCTCCTGCCCCCAATCCCTCCCAGCATCAGAGTCTTTTCCAGTGAGTCAACTCTTCGCATGAGGTGGCCAAAGTACTGGAGTTTCAGCTTTAGCATCATTCCTTCCAAAGAAATCCCAGGGCTGATCTCCTTCAGAATGGACTGGTTGGATCTCCTTGCAGTCCAAGGGACTAAGGGGGTTAAATGAAAATCTTCAGAAATTATGTGAAACTCATCAAGAAAACCAAGTCAAATATTAACATGTTGCTAGTCTGAAGGCAAAAGGAGAAGGGTGTGGCAGAGGATGAGATGGTTAGATAGCATCACTGACTCAGTGAGCATGAATTTGAGCTAACTCCAGGAAATAGTGGAGGACAGAGGAGCCTGGTGTGCTGCATTCCATGGGGTTGCAAAGAGTCGGACATGAGTTAGTGACTGGACAGGCACACACAGTCTGTAAGGGGCTCCAGGTTAGAGCAGATTGTTTACTGCTGTTGTCATGCCCACTGTTCCCTTAGGTAGAGGCTTCAATAAACAGCTGGCTTCAGGTCACATGCTTCTTTTAAAAAAATAACGTAGAAGCGAAACAGGTTAAGATGAAAATACCCCATTATGCATGTGTGATTATTCTCAAAGACTTTTCTATATACATGCGAACATATCAGGGCCAGGACTAGGCTAGGCAAGTGAGGCATCTAGGGTGTATAATTTACACAGATACAAAGAGTCGTGTGCCGTAGGCATCTCAGTCACTTCCTCCTGGTCCTGAATATATGTATTCCATCCTCCTGCAAATATATGTATGCAATTTTGTACAAATTTACAAATAATAGACTTAAAATGGGATCATAGTGTATGTGCATAACTTGCTTGATTCACTCAACAATATATGCCGAGCACCCTTCCTTGTGAATAAATATAGACCTGTATCATTCATTCAAATATCTGCATAATATGTTGTAATTTGAATGTACGACAATGTATTCAATTCCCCCTCTGTTGATGGATGCTTATATCACTTCCAGTTTTGGAGTGCTGCTCATCATATTGCAATTTTATATATACATGCAGTTTTGTGTATTTGTATACTTTGACTGAACAGATTATTGTCAGGAATACAGTTGTACTTTCGACTAATGTTCACATTTTAAAGGTTGATGAGTACTGACAACTTTCCCTCTAAACTGCAGCAATGTCAAATCAAACTTTCGAAGATGGTGGAAATGTTCTCTACATAGTCCAAATATGGTAGCCACTAGCTACATGAGGTCACTGGGTACTTGGAATATTGCTAATGATACTGAAGAACTGAATTGTAATTTTATTCCATTTTAAATCTAAAATTTTTAATTGACTGTCTGGCTTTCTTGGCTTGTGATCATTGGTTAGGGCGTCTGTAAAAACATTGAAGATAGCTGTGAACAAGCTGACTTTTCATGTTCTGAGCTTTAATTAGAATCCTTCATGTGCCTCACCATGTTGTGACATTTGTTGTTGGTTTCTGTTAGATGGTTTTCATCAGAGTAACAGAGACAGCTAGTGTGCTAATCCCAAAGAGATTCTGTGACCTCTTACTATGGATGCTGGAAGAGCCAGTTACTTCCTCTGTTAAGGGGAAGTCTATGGACATGTTAAGAGAGAGAACATTTGAATCCTCTTAAGCAGGGGTCCCCAGCCCCTGGTCTATGGCCTGTTAGGAAGAGGGCTGCATGGCAGAAGGTAAGTGGCAGGCGAGTGTGAAGCGTCATCTGTTGCTCCCCATAGCTCACATTACCGTCTGAACCATCCCCCACCCTCACAATCCATTGAAAAATTGTCTTCCATGAAACCAGTCCCTGATGCCTAAAAGGTTGGAGACCACTGCTCTTAACAGTTAGGTGTCAGTGCATATGTGAGTGCAGAGCTAGTTAACAATTCTCCTTTTCCTGCATCCAATCTTAAATCTGTGGCAGCGTTTCTGATAATAAGCAACCAGCATGAAATGAAGAACTGACAGCTAAGCATGGTCAGAATACAAGGATGGAATGAGATGAGTCCCAGGTTATAGTTTTTACTCACTAACTCAGTTCTGAGACTGCCTGCTTATGAAATTCGTATAAAATAAATCCAAAAAATTATTATAGCTTAAACCGCGATGGGGCTTCCCTTGTGGCTCACCTGGTAAAGAATCTGCCCACAATTCCGGAGACCGGGTTCAATCCCTCAGTTGGGAAGATCCCCTGGAGAAGGGAAAGGCTACCCACTCCAGTATTCTGGCCTGGAGAATTCCATGGACTGTGCAGTCCTAATAGAGTTTTGCCAAGAGAACACACTGGTCATAGCAAACCCTCTTCCAACAACACAAGAGAAGACTGCACATGGACATCACCAGATGGCCAACACTGAAATCAGATTGATTATATTCTTTGCAGCCAAAGATAGAGAAGCTCTATATAGTCAGCAAAAACAAGACTGGGAGCTGACTGTGGCTCAGATCATGAGCTCCTTATTGCCAAATTCAGACTTAAATTGAAGAAAGGGAAAACCACTAGACCATTCAGGTATGACTTAAATCAAATCCCCTATGATTATACAGTGGAAGTGAGAAATAGATTTAAGGGACTAGATCTGATAGACAGAGTGCCTGATGAACTATGGATGAAGTTCGTGACATTGTACAGGAGACAGGGATCAAAACCATCCCCATGGGAAAGAAATGCAAAAAAGTAAAATTGCTGTCTGAGGAGGCCTTACAAATACCTGTGAAAAGAAGAGAAGGGAAAAGCAAAAGGAGACAAGGAAAGATATAAGCATCTGAATGCAGAGTTCCAAAGAATAGCAAGGAGAGATAAGAAAGCCTTCCTCGGTGATCAATGGAAAGAAATAGAGGGAAGCAACAGAATGGGAAAGACTAGAGATAAGGCAATGGCACCCCACTCCCGTACTCTTGCCTAGAAAATCCCATGGATGGAGGAGCCTGGTAGGCTGCAGTCCATAGGGTTGCTTAGAGTTGGAAATGACTGAGCGATTCACTTTCACTTTTCACTTTCATGCATTGGAGAAGGAAATGGCAACCCACTCCAGTGTTCTTGCCTGGAGAATCTCAGGGACGGGGGCTGCCATCTATGGGGTCACACAGAGTTGGACATGACTGAAGTGACTTAGCAGCAGCAGCAGCAGCAGCAGCAGAGATCTCTTTAGAAAATTAGAGATACCAAGGCAACATTTCATGCAAAGATGAGCTCGATAAAGAACAGAAATGGTGTGTACCTAACAGAAGCAGAAGATATTAAGAAGAGGTGGCAAGAATACACAGAAGAACTGTACAAAAAAGATCTTCATGACCAGGATAATCAGGATGGTGTGATCACTCACCCAGAGCCAGACATCCTAGAATGTGAAGTCAAGTGGGCCTTAGGAAGCATCACTACGAACAAAGCTAGTGGAAGTGATGGAATTCCAGTTGAGCTATTTCAAATCGTGAAAGAGGATGCTGTGAAAGTGTTGCACTCAGTATGCTAGCAAATTTGAAAAACTCAGCAGTGGCCACAGGACTGGAAAAGGTCAGTTTTCATTCCAATCCCAAAGAAAGGCAATGCCAAAGAATGCTCAAACTACCACACAATTGCACTCATCTCACACTCTAGTAAAGTAATGCTCAAAATTCTCCAAGCCAGGCTTCAGCAATATGTGAACCATGAACTTCCAGATGTTCAAGCTGATTTTCGAAAAGGCAGAGGAACCAGAGGTCAAATTGCCAACATCTGCTTGATCATCGAAAAAGCAAGAGAGTTCCAGAAAAACATCTATTTCTGCTTTGTTGACTATGCCAAAGCCTTTGTGTGGATCACAATAAACTGTGGAAAGTTCTGAAAGAGATGGGAATACCAGACCACCTAACCTGCCTCTTGAGAAATCTGTATGCAAGTCAGGAAGCAACAAGTAGAACTGGTCATGCAACTATCTATATATATAAACTGATTCCAAATTGGGAAAGGAGTATTTCAAGGCTGTATAGTGTCACCCTGTTTATTTAACTTTTCTGCAGAGTACATCATGAGAAATGCTGGGCTGGATGAAAAGATTTCCAGGAGAAATATCAATAACTGCAGATATGCAGATGACACCACCCTTATGGCTTAAAGTGAAGAACTAAAGAGCCTCTTGATGAAAGTGAAAGAGGAGAGTGAAAAAGTTGGTTTAAAACTCAACATTCGGAAAACTAAGATCATGGCATCTGGTCCCATCACTTCATGGCAAATTGACGGGGAAACAGTGGCTGACTTTACTTTGGGGGGCTCCAAAATCACTGCGGATGGTGACTACACCCATGAAACTAAAAGAGGCTTACTCCTTGGAAGAAAAGTTATGACCAGCCCAGACAGCAAATTAAAAAGCAGAGACATTACTTTGCCAACAAAGGTCCACCTTTTCAAAGCTATGGTTATTCCAGTGGTCATGTATGGATGTGAGAGTTGGACTGTAAAGAAAGCTGAGCACTGAAGAATTGATGCTTTTGAAGTGTGGTGTTGGAGGAAACTCTTGAGAGTCCCTTGAATTGCAGGGAGATCCAAGTAGTCTACCCTAAAGGAAATCAGTCCTGGGTGTTCATTGGAAGGACTGATGTTGAAGCTGAAACTCCAGTACTTTGGCTACCTGATGTGAAGAGCTGACTCATTTGAAAAGACCCTGATGCTGGGAAAGATTGAGGGCAGGAGGAGAAGGGGACGACAGAGGATGAGATGGTTGGATGGCATCACCGACTCGATGGACATGAGTTTGGGTAAGCTCTGGGAGTTGTGATGGACAGGGAGGCCTGGCGTGCTGTGGTTCATGGGGTCACAATGAGTCAGACACAACTGAGTGACTCAACTGACTGATTGGAGCCATCATTCATAGTGTTTTCTGTTCCTGTCCACTGGAGTATTCTTTTTTAAAAAATATTTGTTTTGGCTGCCTCAGGTCTTACTTGCAGCACAAGGGCTCAGTAGTTGACCCGCATGGGCTTTAGCTGCCCTGTAGCATATGAGATCTTTGTTCCCCAACCAGGGAAGTCCCTGGAGCATTCTTAACCAAGACTTCAAGTTAAGAACAACTTTTTTTTTTCAATCCCTAATTTTATAAGTATTATTAAAACCAGAAATGAGGGGACTTCCCTGGTGGTCCAGTGGCTAAGACTCCACTCCCAATGCAGGGGCCCCATGTTTGATCCATAGTGACCACATCAATTTTCATTCCTAACAACAGTGCGTGAGAGGTGTGTGAGAAATGCGTTTCCTCTCCATCTTTCACCAACACTTGTTTCTTGTCTTCAATAGCCACCATGATAGGTGTGAGGTGGTATCTCATTTTGATTTTCATTTCCCTAATGTTTAGTGACACTGAGTACATTTTCATGTGTCTTTTGGCCATTGGTATATTTTCTTTGGAAAAATGTTTCTTCAAATCCTGTGCTCATTTTTTTGTGACTCTGTTGGATCTTAGTTGTGGCACACACACTGTCTAGCTGTGACCTGTGGGCTTAGTTGCCCTGCAGCATGTGGGATCTTAGTTACCTGACCAGGGATTGAACCCATGTCCCCTGCATTGGAAGATGGATTCCCAACCACTGGATCACCAGGAAAGTCCCTGTGACCATTTAAAAATCAGATTTTTTTTTCTTTGAATATTGAGGTGTATGAGCCCTCTGTATATTTTGGATATCAGTCCCTTAGTGGATACATCATTTGCAAATATTCTCTTGTTTGGTAGATTGCCTTTTATTTTGTTGCTTGTTTCTTTCCTGATGTGAAAGCTTTTAGTTTGATGTAGTCTCATTTTCTTAATTTTGCTTTTGTTTCCCTTGCCTGCAGAGACCTAAAAAAATTTAAAAATTGCTAAGTCCAGTGTCAGAAAGATTACTACCTACATTTGCTAGAAGTTTTGTGATTTCAGGTCTAACATTTCACTCTTAAATCTGTTTTGAGTTTATTTTGTATGTGGTGTAAGAATGAAATCCAGTTTCATTTTTTTGCACATAGCTGTCCAGTTTTCTCAACATCATTTGTTGAAGAGACTGTCTTTTTTCCCAGTGGGTATTCTTAGCTCCTTTGTCACAAATGAATTGACCATATAAGTGTGGATTCATTTCTGAGCTCTCTGTTCTGTTCCATTGATCCGTGTGTCTGTTTTTGTGCCAGTATCATAGTGTTTTGATGATGGTAACTTTGTATTATAGTTCATGCTGCCTAACCAAATGTTAACTTAATTCTCAACATGGTGAGGAATTTACCTGGTGTGCTAGTTTAGAAAGATGATATTAGTGTATATTTGTGATAATATTAAAATTACTGTAGATCAAGAAAAACTACATTGATTTTATTTAAAATTTTTAAAGTTTATGTTGGCATATAGTTGATTAACAATGTTGTGTTAGTTTCAAGTGTAAAGCAAAGTGATTCAGTTATACACACACATGTATCTATTCTTTTTCAAATTCTTTTCCCATCTAGGTTATCACAGAATATTGAACAGAGTTCCCTGTGCTATATGGCAAGTCCTTGTTGATTATTTTGAAAATAGCAGTGTGTACATGTCAACCCCAAACTCTTAATCTATCCCTTTTGCCCACCCTTCATCCCTGGAAACCACAAGTTCATTCTCTAAATCTGTGAGTCTATTTCTGTTTTGTAAATAAGTTCATTTGCATCATTGTTTTTTAGATTCGACATTAAGTGAGATCATATGATATTTGTCTTTCTCTGTCTGACTTATTTCACTTAGTATGATAATCTCCAGGTTCATCTATGTTGCCGCAAATGGCCTTGTTTTACTCTTTTTAATGGCTGAGTAGCAGTCCATTATATGTATCACGTCTTCTTTATCCATGTATCTGTTGATGGACATTCAGGTTGCTTCCATGTCGTGGCTACTATAAACAGTGCTACAGTGAATACTGGGATGTATGTGTCCTTTAGAAGCATGGTTTTTCCTGGATATTGCCCAGGAGTGGGATTGCTGGATCATGTGGTAGCTCTATTTTTTTGTTTCTTTAGTAACCTCCATGGAGAAGGCAATGGCACCCCACTCCAGTACTCTTGCCTGGAAAACCCCATGGACGGAGGAGCCTGGCAGGCTGCAGTCCATGGGGTCACTGAGGGTTGGACATGACTGAGTGTCTTCACTTTCACTTTTCACTTTCATGCATTGGAGAAGGAAATGGCAACCCACTCCAGTGTTCTTGCCTGGAGAATCCCAGGGAGGGGGAGCCTGGTGGGCTGCTACCTATGGGGTCACACAGAGTTGGACACTACTGAAGTGACTTAGCAGCAGCAGAAGGAACCTCCATAGTGTTCTCCATAGTGGTTGTACCAACTTATATTCCCACCAACAGTGAAGGAGGGAGGATAAACTGCATTTTGAGACACCTCTTGCTTATAACGGCATAGAAACCAATCAGTATGATCTTGTGATTCCAGCAAAAAGAGGTTTGGAGTATCATGAAGTCATGAGGATGCAGGATGCAAAGAGCTGGGGCAGGCAGGGATGAAGGTGATGCCTCCAGGACCTTTCTCAGCTATCTAGATCCCACCAATATTTGAAAACGAGAGGAGATCAGTGAAGAAAGTGATGATTTACAGGGTAATGGAATTATACTGTCATCGTTCTTCAGATCAAGTTCATAAAGCAAATGCAGGCAGGCATAGTTTCTGTGGTTGCTACCACTTGATTTGAAAGACATTTATTGAGAGAGTTGTTTTGCCATAGAAAGAGCAAGAGATAATTTCTTAAAGGTTAAGACCGTATTTCTCCCTAATACAAATTGTATACCATAGTCTTTTACAACTGCAAAAAAGTTACTTTAGAAAGATGGTGAGTTGCTTAGATTTATTTTTGCTTCTAAAGTTACAGTGATGCATTAACTTTAATTAAAAGGGAACTTCAAAAGTATTCTTTTATTCTATCTTGTCTCCCTTGTCTATAGATCTATAATATACTCAGTCTTCATGTATAGTCTGTACTAGTTCAGACTCAAGATAGATTGCTTCCACTGTACTCCTTAGAATATTCTGTGTCAGAGACAGCAAATTAATGTGTATGTTATTTTCTTCACTTCATCTGTATTTAAAGTCTCATCAAATTTTTGTCTTCATCTTAGCTATATTGAATAAAAACATAATCAAACAAAGGCAGGCACTAAATCCCTAATGGTTACTGTTTGCTTTTTATTTTTTAACAGAAGTAGTCACAATCAAATCAGAATCAGAACATAAATCTGTCTCCCATAGATGTCTTAGCAGTATCTATAGCTTTTCAAACTATATATATCAAAGTAAATAGTCTTGGAATTTTTTTTTTTAACATATCCAAGGAATCTGAAGAATTTCTTTACCTTAAGCAATTGGAACAAATGGGAGTTTGTAGGCTTTTTGGCTGGGATTTTCTCAGTGGCCTCAAGGAAGATCTTTCTCATCCATCCTTCTGTAATTAAATGTCAGGCATTTAGAGAGATGAGGAGCAGGCTATCCACTCAGAGGCACCATCTCGCCAATCAGGAAGAGCTCCCAAGTTAAGGATCTCCGAGATTCCATACCAACAACAATAGAAAAGAAGTTGGTGCTGCAGGGGGATCTGGATGTAGTCAGAAAGGCAGGAAGATGCCCACAAATGAAAAGTAAGTCTGTAATTTCTAACACATGCTCTTGCATATCTTCTTTGAAGGATTTTAAATGCTATTCGAGTTCCCTCAACTGCTTTCCTCCTCCAAGGTTGAATCACTGCTAACATTTACTAAAGGAAAGTGGATTCTTTCTCTTAGTCTTAAGAACAATTGTTAAGTTTTTGCTCAGTCTCAGTGAAAATGGTAATCATCCTAGTGGAGGAATTAGATGATTTAAATAATTTGGGGGAAGCTGAGCTTTGTTTTGTGGTCCTGCTCTCTTCCACTTACTATTTGATCTCAATCACTTTTTAAGTCTCTGTCCACCTGTTTCCTGATCTACAAAAGTGAGATAATAACAGTACCCCAAAGTATGGGAGAATTGTTCCATATTGACATAAGCATTGTTAAATACATATGCTGGAGTAGGCTTTCTACCTGGTGACTTTCAAGGATAAAATCTTGGTCTGATAGGTGAAGGACAGGGACATCAACATTGGGCGTTACTTTTGCACATGGGATTTGAGTTGGCAGTTAAGAAAAATGAGAATATGGTCCTGACCTTACACATTAAATTTTATCTATGTGCATAAAATATGCAAAGTTGTTTTCAGCTTTGAAAACTTATTGAGGCACGTACTTTGTGTACTTTTAATGCATGTTATCTATCAATAAAAAGTTAGAACAAAAATAAACAATTACTATGGTGATCCTACAGTGTGGAGTATGAAAAAATGAAGACATTTATAGCCCAGCTGAAATTAGAATTCATATCTTCCCTTTTTTGGAACCACCACACTAAAAATAAAGTAAAAATCATCATAAATCACTACTAACCTGGTACCCTTTATAAAATCGGAATTGGTTCCCAAACTGGATGAAAAGATGAGCCTATTTATAGGACAACCAAAAGAAATGACTTACACTGTGTCTACACTATTTGAACATGACCTCCTAGAAAGTTTCAAGAAAATAAGTCTTCAGAGGAGTTTGCTAAATTAATCTGTGACCCACCAAAAGCAGGAGAGAGTTTTTCTTCTCACTCTAGCAGAAGAGTTCTGGGACAGAATGGATGACTGTGCTTATCAGATGCCTCTCTCTGAACTTGGCATTGAGTTTAGGGGGGTGAAGCTGTTACCTGGCCTTTGACGTCACAGGGAGTGAGAGCACTGTGACCCACAGTCCCCAAGGCAGCATGTTTTGGGAAGACGGTTTCCTGGAAAGAAGTGAAGATAAGCAGACAGCGTCTACTTTTCTTTAGGTAGCATGTAGAGAAGTTTAGACAGTCTCCTGCCTGATCACAATTTCAAAGTGGAGACCTGAAGAAACCCAGGAACTGATTTAAAGCTAACAGTTGCAATTTAGGCAGGACCAGTGAGGACAATGGCTAAGGGCAAGAGATGTGATAGGACCTGATATCAGGATGTAGTGTCTACAGAAATGACTGACTCATTGACTGGAGAGGACCTATGAACTACAGGGAAGATCCAGGGTCTGCACCTGATACAGAGATAAGAAGAGAAGTCAGCTGAGGCAGAAGAAAATGATGAGTTCAGTTTTGGACATGATGAGCCATAGAAAAGAATAGTAAGTTGAGAAAACATGAGTAAACCATACAATAAAATTTTTTTTAAAAACCTAGATTCATTTGACAAATCCAAGATTTACTTCATTGAAAACATTTACAAAAGGAAAAGAAAGAATTCAGTAACTGAGTTTCTTCTGGCAAAACAAGGTCATTGTGCAGCCTTCTTTATTTGGGTAACTGAAGCAACTTCGGTTTCTATTGAGAATATCTTTGTTCCACTACATTTTATTATTACTAAGAACACTGCTTTAAAGAATATAATTTTTCTCATTTCAAAGTAATTCATACCTTTTAGGGGCAATTTGAAAAAAGTAAGACAATAAATCATATACACTAATAAATATCTTGACACAGTCCCATGTTTTCAGTTATAAATAACTTTTGTCATTATAAGAAACAGTATTGCAATACTGAAAAAGATCACTAAAGAGCATTTTTTCCTTGCATTTCAGTGCCTTGAGATAGCCACTGATAGTATTTGTGACTATGTTTTTATGCCGTTCACACACACACACACATATACACATATAGATGCAAATTTATTTAAATAAGGTCCTATTACTTATCCTTTTTAAAATCATCTCTATATTTTTAAAAACTGTTTTATTATTAATGTTTTTTCCATGTCTTCCTTCTTCTCTTATCATTTCTTTATTCTCTCTCCCAAACAACTTATATTAATTGTATATATACACTTAGTAAATCATGTATTGAATATTTTATAAATGTGTATGTTTATATGTGTGTTTATAATGTATGATATCAAAATTTGGAGGAATCAGTCATTGCTTTGACATTGTTTTTAAAATCTAGGGTCATATTATAGACACTTTTTTTTTCAATTAAGGAGCTTTTCCCCATAAAAATACATTGTGAAAATCCCCCCAAGTCAGTTGCTTTAGGTATCATGTAAGTGTGTTTTAGCTATTTGTGTTTTGTAAGATCTTATATCTCATAGCATACAGCAGGGACTTGAGAATGAATATGTTGATATTATCAATAGTTTGAAGCCAAGCTCTTGAGAACAAAAATATCTGGGCTGAGTAATTGGTCAAAGCTCACTTATGTGAAGCACGGAGTGACTGGACTCAGCACTTCATGAGGTTGATAATACTTTTACTCCCATTTCACACATGAAGAAAATAAGGTACACAGACTAAAACATAACTTTTCCAAGAACACAAAACCTGTGCACTGCGAGCCTCTACACGCCAGTCTCACAGATGCCAACCAAATGGTTGTTTTGTAAAGTAAATGGTAACCATGATAAAATCAACATGCCCTTCTTGTCATGGGGTAATTTATCTTGAGGACTCACACCACAGTCTGTGCCTGGAGCTCTTCATGCTTTTGCCATGGTCTTCTGTGATGAGTAGTGGACATCTGCTTTCACATTCCATCTGCAGAGGACAAGGATGAGACACAATGAGGGTAAGTTATTTGATCCAATGACATACAAGAAGTCAGCAAAGGAAAGAGACCAAAGAAACAGTTCTGTTGATCCCCAGGCTAGAATTCTGCCTCCCAGTAAAATCTGAATTCTGGAAAACCCCACACAGCTTAAGTTTTCTTATAAATGTGAATCTCAGTACTTCTTTAATTTATGGCTTTTAAGGGGTGCTTGGTCTGGAGCTGGTGCATAGCTGGGAAGGCAGAGCCAGGCTGCATCTCTCCTGAGGTGGGTGTGCGATGGTGATCGCCGGCATCGGTCTCGCAGAGAGCCTGTTGAAAGGCAGAGCCTGGGTCTACCCCCCTGAATCAGAAATCTGGCTGAGGGAGCCTGGAATTTGCGGGATGGACTCTGTGGTATACACTTTTAATAAACATGCCAGAAACCTTCATATATACAAATATTTGAGAAAAACTGTCCTTCGAATGTCCGTTTGGGGCATCTTGGCTCAGTGGGAAAGGCAGCCATTTACTGCCACTACTGGCTCTTGGGGAATTACTTAAATTCCCATAACAATAAGGTAGGGATAACAGTGCTTATTAACACACAGGATTATTGTTAAAAGTAATGTATGTAAAGATTCTGGCACCCAGGGATTAAATGGCATTCAGCCTAAATTAATCATAGTAAGAGCAAAAGCTTGTTGAAGGTATTCTAGAAACCATCAGCTCAGTTCAGTTGCTCAGCCATGTCTGACTCTGCAACTGCATGGACCACAGCACATCAGGCCTCCATGTCCATCACCAACTCCTGGAGTTTACTCAAACTCATGTCCATTGAGTTGGTGATGCCATCCAACCATCTCATCCTCTGTCATCCCCTTCTCCTCCTGCCCCTAATCCCTCCCAGCATCAGGGTCTTTTCAAATGAGTCAGTTCTTCGCATCAGGTGGCCAAAGTATTGGAGTTTCAGCTTCAGCATCAGTCCTTCCAATGAATCTTCAGGACTAATTTCCTTTAGGATGGACTGGTTGGATCTCCTTGCAGTCGAAGGAACTATGACTCTTCTCCAGCACCACAGTTCAAAAGCATTGATTCTTCAGCACTCAGCTTTCTTTATAGTCCAACTCTTATATTCGTACATGACTACTGGAAAAACCATAGCTTTGACTAGACAGACCTTTGTTGACAAAGTAATGTCTCTGCTTTTTAATATGCTGTCTAGGTTGCTGATAACTTTTCTTCCAAGGAGTAAGCATCTTTTAATTTTATGCAATCAGCATCTGCAGTGATTTTGGAGCCCCTCAAAATAAAGTCAGCCACTGTTTCCCCATCTATTTGTCATGAAGTGATGGGACCAGATGCCATGATCTTAGTTTTCTGAATGTTGAGTTTTAAGCCAACTTTTCACTCTCCTCTTTCACTTTCATCAAGAGGCTCTTTAGTTCTTCTTCACTTTCTGCTATAATGGTGTTGTCACCTGAATATCTGAGGTTATTGATATTTCCCCCGACAATCTTGATTCCAACTTGTTTTCCATCCATTCCAGCATTTCATGTGGTTTTCAGTTGGGAAAGAAATTTTTTAAAAATCAGTTTTATGTTTATGTATTTATTCGGCTGTATGGGTTCTTAGGGATGGCGTGTGAACTCTTAGTTGTGGTCCTTGGGATCTAGTTCCCTAAACAGGAATCAAACCTAGGCCCCCTGCATTGGGAGTGCTATGTTTTAGCCACTGGACCACCAGGGAAGCCCCCAGAAAAGAATTTTGAAGAAAGAAAGTTAGGAACCCAATGATACGCAGTGACTAACCCCTAAAGAAGGTTAGGATTCTCAAACCCCGAGTGAAGCAGCATCACCCCCTCATTCTTTAGGAGCAGATGGATGGGTAATACACCGGGAGGCTGAGCCAGGCAGAGGAGGGCAGTTGTGAAGCATATGCAGATGGGGCAGCACTGTTCAGATAATGGTGATAAAACTATATGGAAGTTAGTGCCAAAAGGTGAAGCAGTGATGCCAAGACAAACTGGAAAACAGCAGGACACATGCAGGCCTCTTGGGAAAAGATTAGGCTGTGCCAAATTAGGAAAAGCAAAACAAACCGCAGAATCTTCATGAATTATAGCTTTGTAAGTGCATGTGATAGGAAAAAAAATCCATATGTTTTCTCAAAAAGAAGCAAACAAAAAAAAAAGAAATTTAAAAGCAATTCTGATGAATAATGTGAAAATTTTATCAGGAGAGCTTAAGTAGGAGTAAAAGACCTCTCTCTTTGCTTTAGAGATCGTAACTCTGGAAAGAATAAGTAATTGTTTCTTAAGGCCTGTTTCAGTGAGAAGCTGCCCCAGTTGCATAATAACACGATAAAATGCTGGCTTTCATCTAACTTTGTGTAAGTCCTATCTGAATTAGGAATTTTAACAAAAGATCGTTTCCTTTGGTAGTTTCCCTTTGTTATGCAGCTTGCTTTATGTTCTCTTATGCATTGTTCCTTTCTGAAAAAACCAAGGTAATCAAATCCTGGAATGAAGATATGAACAGTTATCATTTCTGAGTGCTTGGGCTTAAACTAAACCTAAGCTTAGTTAACTTAGGCTGGGCACTTGAAGTGAAGTGAAGTCGTGCAGTTGTGTCCGACTCTTTGCGACCCCGTGGACTGTAGCCCACCAGGCTCCTCCGTCCATGGGATTCTCCAGGCAAGAGTACTGGAGTGGGTTGCCATTTCCTTCTCCAGGGGATCTTCCCAGCCCAGGGACTGAACCCGGGTCTCCCGCATTGCAGGCAGACGCTTTAACCTTAGGCTGGGCACTTAGTTAAATCCTAATGGTAAATGTTTTTATGATGCCCATTTTAGTTACAAGGAAATAAAGTAGCTGGCAAAATTTTTAACCAAGCTGGTAGGGTCTGAGGGGGGATTGGACCCATGCCTCAGACTATGCACTAATTACAATTTGGAGAGAGAGAAGGATCATGCTTGTTGTTTGATGTGAAGAATTTGGGAGGGAAGGTCTTGATTCCTTCAGTGACTGGAGAAACCCTGCTTGTGTTAGATTCTGTTATATGTCCACTCTGGTATTTGCCCCACTTTCTATTCCTGAAATCATCCCCTCAGAGGCCCAAAGGGTTGCATTACAGCAATGAATGAACCATCTGTCACTGAATGTTTTGGCTACAAAGCTTTATTTTGGATCCAGTAGGTGAGAGAAAGATCTGACAGGGCTTCTGCAGGGTGAAGTCCAGGGCAAAGGTCTGGTAATGACTGCTGGTGAATGAAACCCTTCACTTCCACCCCCCGAAGGGCTTCCACCTGCCTGCTCTCCAAGTTTATTTTGATGATCTTGGAAATATTAGCAGGAAATGATTCTGGCTACTGTCATACTGCTTCACTTTTGTTATCTGGAATGAAGGAGAACTTCCCTGATGATGTAGATGGAAAAGAAACAAAACATTTTAATGATTTTCAAGATGAAAATCATTTAAATCATAAGATGATTTTCAGCCTGTGGCCAAGAATACTTTGAATATTCTTTATTTTTTTTAAATTAAAAGATCATACTTTCATGTAGATTCCCAAAATTTATTTGTGAAGCAAAGTTTTCTGCTTTGGCAAAGATGCCACACTAAACAAAAAAGCATGGACTTTCAGAAGCCCGTATTTCAGTTTAGGAAATCAAGATAGGTAACAGTTTTAAAAAATTGAATGCAGGAAGAAAACTTTATTATACTTGCATGAATATAGCAGTTACTAATCAAAACCGGTTTTTTTTACTAACCAGAAAAAAAAAAAAAGACACTTCCTGATAACTGGCCTCAGAAATGGGCTTGAATCTACAGGAACCAGGGACTGTACTTACCAGCAAACTAGCTACAAACAACTTTTGTTCCAGTCATACAGAAAAAGGCACCTCAGAACTGTTCTATTAACTTCTCAGCTTCTAACAGCGTGGCTGGCAATTGACCAATCATAAACCTGAGCTCATCTTTAATAACCTCTTAGGTTTGGGCATTTGGGCAACATATAGGCATTAAATTGGTTTAGGATATCTGCCTAGAACACCTCAATACTATGATCACCATCATCCCTGGGCAAGTAATTAATAAGGCACTTTAACACTGGTTGGTACCTTGTTGACCACCTGCAAGGGTGCAGAATCTAAGAGAGATAAGATTGACCCAAACATAAAGGAGACACAAGTTGTTTTAACTGAGCAATTGAATAAAATAAATAATGTGATTGATTTTTATCATGTGTCAGTGGAAGAACAATGTGCATAGCTTGGTTTCTTTCAGATACTTCCTTGGAGTGTTAACAGTATGCCACTTAAACTTTGAAAAATTTCATGTCTAGAAATTTAGACATGGTTCTCAATATTATTTCTAACTGCTTCTTCCTGTGCTTACAATATGTTTATCTTTCAAGAATATGATAAACCTAACAATATTTTTGTTAATTCTACTTGCTAAGTGTGGCCACTCTGGTGGCTTAGATGGTAAAGAATCTGTCTCCAATGCAGGAGACCTGGGTTTGATCCCTAGGTTGGGAAGATCTCCTGGAGAAGGGAATGGCAATTTATGCCAGTATTCTTGCCTAGAGAAATCCATGGATAGAGGAACCTAGGGGGCTACAGTCCACAGGGTCGCAGAATCCGACATGACTGAACAACTAACACTTTCGCTTCCAAGTGTGGTAGACAGAAGCTTAAAGTGGTCCCCCAAGATTCCATGCCCCCCAGTCTCTGCAGCCTGTGAGAGTGGTGTATTGTATGGCAGAGTTAACCTTTAGAAAGAGAGATTATTCAGGTAGATCTAATCTAATTGCAGGAACCCTTAAAAGCAGAGAGCTTTGTCTTGCTGATGGCAGAAGAGGAAAACAATTTCAAGGCAGGAGAAGGATTTCATGTACTAATGTTGGCTCCACAATGGAGGAGTCATGTGATGAGGAATGCAGGCAGTCTCTAGAAGCTGACAGCAGCTAGGGCTAAACAGCCAGCCACGAGATGGAGGCCTCCGCCCTTGGTAACAAGGAGCTGGGTTTTGCCCATGGTCTGAGTGTATTTGTGAACAGAGTCCTCGCTCAAACATCTGGATAAGAGCTGCACCCAGCTGACACTTTGACTTTGACCTTGTGGGACTCTAAGAAGAGAACCCAGCCAAAATCTTGAGACTTTCACCTTACAGAACTGCATGCTAATAAAAGAATGTTGCTTTGCTTTGCTGCTGCTGCTGCTAAGTCACTTCAGTTGTGTCTGATTCTGTGCGACCCCACAGATGCCCCGTCCCTGGGATTCTCCAGGCAAGAACACTGGAGTGGGTTGCCATTTCCTTTCCAATGCATGAAAGTGAAAAGTGAAAGTGGAGTCGCTCAGTCGTGTCCGACTCTTAGCGACCCCATGGACTGCAGCCTACCAGGCTCCTCCATCCATGGGATTTTCCAGGCAAGAGTACTGGAGTGGGGTGCCATTACTTTGCTAGTTTGTGGCAATTTGTCACCCAGCAGTAGATAAATGTGTTATCTGGTACGTCTAGACAAATGGGACTCCTGGCTGAGTGATGGAATAAATGAACCTCATCTAAGCTTTCATTCTAAATTTCCATGATCCTGTGGCTTCATCCTCCCTGACATTTCTTCATTAGCATTCATTCTACTTAGTTGGGCACAGGAGTATGATTCGGCTTCGGTGTGCAGCTCTCTGACAGCCTGGAATGAATGAGGCTGCACTTAATTGTGAATGAGCTGATGTAGGATTTAGCTGCTGAAGTCAGGTTCACCTGCTCCCCTGTGCAGGGAAATCACCCAGATGGTAAAAATTTGCCTCAACCGTCACTCACTCCTATAAACTTTGATTTTGTTGTGGTGGTGGTTCAGTCGCTCAGTCATATCCGGCTGTTTGCGACCCCATGGACTGCAGAACGCTAGGCTTCCCTGTCCTTCACCATCTCCCAGAGCTTGCTCAAACTCATGTCCATTGAGTCAGTGATGCTATCCAACTATTTTGTCTTCTATCATCCCTTTCTCCTCCTACATTCAGTCTTTCCCAGCATCAGGGTCTTTTCTAATACCAGGATAAAATGTTTTTTTTTTTTTTTTAAAAAAAAAAGCAGATTAATTACAGGTTGTTAAGATTGGGATGCTGCAGATGGGGAAAAAAAAAAACAACAATACTTCTCAGTCTTAAAATCATGCAGATTCTTAAAAGGTACCTGAGGTGCAGCACTCACTGCTGTTCCTCTTGGACAGATGTTCTAGAGAGCTTGTGCTGCTTATATATTCATAAGGGAGCTGCCATGGGGTACAAGGGGAGGCAAATCCAGCTAATTCTGGAAGGATGTCCCACCTTCTCTTCAGAACTGGGACTGTAAAGCCTTTTAAAAACATGAACAGAAGCAAAATGACCTGCTTTATGTTTTATCTTCCTTCTCTCCTCGTCCTGAGTATGAAAAGAGGCAAGAGTCCAAGCAACTATCTTTGGGCCTGATAAGCTAATGTCAGTGTTACCCTTAAGTGTGCGTGGAAGGACACAACCCCCATCTACTGGCTGAGAACCAAGGTGGAGCAATGAGTTCCAATTCCTTATTTTATCAGAAAATTAGAATCTTCTCATCTCAAAAATAGGGAACCCAATACTTACCTCCTAGGGCTGCCATGAGAATTAAGGGTAAAGTGTGTGGAAAGACTTCAGCACTCTGCCAGGCAGTTGTAAAGGCTCCCCATGGAGCAGCTTTTGTTGTTATTTTCACTTCCTGCTTCTCTGGAAAAGGCACAGCAGTGTGTGCCTGGAGCACATTGTTAATTCTTGGGATGGCTCTTGCAGCTTAACATTTAATTTTTAGCTTCCAGTTAGCAATGGCCAAGCAGCACAAGAATTATAGGGCCCTCTGATGCTGGATGGTGATTAACTTAGTTAAAATGTGCCAAGCACTTTCAAATATAGCACTGATATAGGAGCTGCATTTTGAAATGATCCTGATAGATGTACGACATTCTGTGCACATAGTTATATCTTTGGGCATACACACCTAGCTGATAATCATCAATTGTAGTATAGGTCTTTATAGAGACTATAGAGCCTCATAGCAGGATTTTGACAGTAACTAATGTCTGTTGTCAGATTTTATAGTTTGTAAAGTGTTCTGTGAGATGAGTGCAATTGTGCGGTAGTTTGAGCATTCTTTGGCATTGCCTTTCTTTGGGATTGGAATGAAAACTGACCTTTTCCAGTCCTGTGGCCACTGCTGAGTTTTCCAAATTTGCTGGCATATTGAGTGTAGCACTTTCACAGCATCATCTTTCAGTATTTGAAATAGCTCAACAGATGTTTAAGCTGGTTTTAGAAAAGGCAGAGGAACCAGAGATCAAATTGCCAGCATCTGCTGAATAATGGAAAAAGCAAGAGAGTTCCAGAAAAACATCTATTTCTACTTTATTGACTATGCCAAAGCCTTTGTGGGGATCACAAGAAACTGTGGAAAATTCTGAAAGAGATGGGAATATCAGACCACCTGACCTGCCTCTTGAGAAACCTATATGCAGGTCAGGAGGCAACAGTTAGAAATGGACATGGAACAACAGACTAGTTCCAAATAGGAAAAGGCTGTATATTGTCACCCTGCTTATTTAACTTCTATGCAGAGTACATCATGAGAAACGCTGGGCTGGGTCAAGCACAAGCTGGAATCAAGATTGCTGAGAGAAATATCAATCACCTCAGATAAGCAGATGACACCACCCTTATGGCAGAAAGTGAGGATGAACTCAAAAGCCTCTTGATGAAAGTGAAAGAGGAGAGTGAAAAAGTTGGCTTAAAGTTCAACATTCAGAAAACAAAGATCATGGCATCTGGTCCCATCACTTCATGGGAAATAGATGGGGAAACAGTGGAAACAGTGTCAGACTTTATTTTTCTGGGCTCCAAAATCACTGCAGATGGTGATTGCAGCCATGAAATTAAAAGATGCTCACTCCTTGGAAGGAAAGTTATGACCAACCTACATAGCATAATCAAAAGCAGAGACATTACTCTGTCAACAAAGGTCTGTCTAGTCAAGGCTATGGAAGGACTGATGCTGAAGCTGAAATTCCACTACTTTGGCCACCTCATGTGAAGAGTTGACTCATTGGAAAAGACTCTGATGCTGGGAGGGATTGGGGGCAGGAGGGAAAGGGGACAACAGAGGATGAGATGGCTGGATGGCATCACTGACTTGATGGACCTGAGTCTGAATGAACTCCAGGAGTTGGTGATGGACAGGGAGGCCTGGCGTGCTGCAATTCATGGGGTCGCAAAGAGTCGGACACGGCTGAGCAACTGAACTGAACTGAACTGAAAGTGTTCTGTGCAGTTATTATAATAGTCCTTTAGGTTGCAATAAAGTATCATCATTGTCATTGTTATCTCCATTATACAAATGATGACATTAAGACTGAGGAAGGCAAAGTGACCCACCCAAAGTTGTTCTTTAAATTCCTAGGGAATAAGATTGTTATTTTCTCTGTGAATGTCTTTGTGAAGGGCAACTTACTCCAAGAAGTTATTGATACACTCAATTATGGAAAGACAGATTAACTCTTTTATGCCACCAGGAAACCAAATTAGAGATTATCTCTGCATAACACAATGATTTATAACATTCTCAATTGGCTATCAAGACAGGTAAATTAAGAAATTAAAGTTGGAAACCTTCAGTGTATTCGTACCTAAGAATAGAGTTGAAGAATGGGGTGATATTGTATTTGTGATATTTAAAAAGATGGTAGAACCATGCACTACATTTGCTAGACAGTTCTATTTCTCCCTTTACTTGTTCACAACATAAATTTTGAGAAAAGAAAGATATGTTTTGTCATTTGCTTTCATTTCTAATTGTATATCTGTGGTCATGGAAAAGTAAACTTCTTGTCTGTAAATTCAGAGATTCAAAAAAAATTCTGGAGTTGTAGCCACTTAGAAGCTCATTTATAGCCGCTCTGTAACCTCAGCCTCGTGAAGTCACTTCATACAGATCTGTCTCTGCATCTGCTTTCTTTCCTCTGTCTACATTTTGGAACAGGTGGAATCTTGGTAATAAAACCACTAAAGTCAATGTTACTGTAAACATTGCAGGAAAAGAAGTCACAGACTGACCCTCTGCAGAGTGTGTTTGAGGAACAGGTAGTAGCACCCCACTCCAGTACTCTTGCCTGGAAAATCCCATGGACGGAGGAGCCTGGTGGGCTGCAGTCCATGGGGTCGCTAAGAGTCGGACAGGACCGAGCGACTTCACTTTCACTTTTCACTTTCATGCACTGGAGAAGGCAATGGCAACCCACTCCAGTGTTCTTGCCTGGAGAAACCCAGGGACGGGGGAGCCTGGTGGGCTGCCGTCTACGGAGTCACACAGAGTCGGACACGACTGAAGCGATTTAGCAGCAGCAGCAGCAACCTTACCCCATTTCCTTGATGATACTGTTAGGAATGACAGATTGCTTATGTGATCAAGATGTTTGTATTTTGCCCCCCACCAACTAGCCAGCTGTTTCTTTTTTTCCAATAGCTACCCAAGCCTCAGTGCTTAATGTGGTTCCCAAAACACAGGGCCTTGGGCAGTTGCCTGCAATTTGCCGTAGGTTGCTTGGCATTAACACATACATTCTTATTTCTATGACAACAGTATTTCTACATGTATAACTCTGGTGCAGTTTAGAATGATGCTGCAATTTCTAGGGACCTCTGCCTTGAGGTGATGAGATGTGGATCATCTGACAGTAAAATCAAAAGGAATCTATCCCCTGGGGAAAAGCATATGCCTTTTAGATAAGCATGGAAGTAACCATCAGCTGGGCTTCCTTGCTGGCTCAGTGGTAAAGAATCCACCTGCAACGCAGAAGACACAAATTGGATGGGTCAGGGAGATTCCCCCCCCTCCCCGCCCCGGGGAGGGCATGGCAACCCACTCCAGTATTCTTGCATGGAAAATCCCACAGACAGAGGAGCCTGGCGGGCTGCTTAGCACGAGCACAACCATCAGTGGGGAGAATCCTTTCCCTTGAGGTTGGGGAAGGATGGGGAATAGTTTCAGAGTATTCTGATTTGCAGGATAAAATGGGTCCACAGAGGAGGCTCTCTCTGGGGTAGGGGAGCTGGGATACATGCAGTGGGGGAGGGTCCTCAGGAAAATAAACTGAGAAGCTGAGCTGTCCACAGACATTTTGCTCCTTGGTCTCTCCCTCTCACTCAGTTTGTTGTATATTTTGATGATATCAGAGCATGTGAGTTAATGAGGAGTTTTGTTCCCTGTGATGACATAGAGAAATGTATTGTGTACCAGGTATTAGTCTGGGGCTGATGAGGATCAGGGAATCACCTGACCACTGCCAAATATCAGTCAGGAGGAGCAAGTGGCCAGGACTCTCTCTTAAGTGGATGGAAGGGCAGTGGGGTGGGGGGTGGGCTGCCTCAGTGGCTGGTCCAGATCAGTCCACATGGAGCAGGGTGTGAAATGGGATTTTTCCTGTTGCATCACTGGGGGATTAAAGGCACCAAGTACTTCACATTCTGCATTTACAGTGACAGCAGCAGGAGGGCCAGCTACCACCTCCAGGGTGGAGAGAGAGGAGGCAGGGCTGAGAAGCAGCCAGTAGCCAACCACTTTCCCTACTCTCTCCCACCCCCAGCTAAGGCCCCCAAGTTAACACGGTGGGTGGGTGGGTGGGGGGCGGGGAGATAAAATGCTGTCTTTAAAAAGGTGCTATGATTGTGCAGAAAAGTTATTCTTTCTGCATATATGCATTATCACCTCTCGAGAGCAGACAGGGAAGGGAAATCCCAAGATCATTGCCAAGAAAGTTTGCAGAGGTGGGCATAGGGGTAGGTGGAATGAGGGTGGGGGTGGATGGGGTGAGGGTGGGGGTGAGTGGAGTGGGGGTGGGGTGGGTGGAGTCGGGGTAGAGAGGGGAGGGGAAGAGGTACCTGAACTCTTCGGCTCTCTCCAACACCCCCTCCACCCTCCCACCCCCCCCTCTCAGGGAGGAGTAAGAGTAAGGATCTCTCCTTTGAAATTTGAGACCCTTTGGGCCTGCTGAGCTCAGAGCTCTTGGGACCTGGAGAAAGGTCATCAGAGAGAGGCTGGGACGGCAGGTCTCCCAGACATACTGGCTCTCCCACCATCTGGGGTGAGGAGATGTGAGTTGAGTCAGATGCGGCTGGGTTGTTTTCTGAAAGAGGAGTTCTCTGAAGCAAGAGGCTGGGGCGCTGATGACCCGTGGAGGGAGCTGAGAGTGAGTGAGTGGTCTCCTTCCAAATCTAGAAAACTTGCCATGGAAGGGTTGGCCTTGCAGAAAACCCGTGTGTTTCCAGATCAGTGTTTGACTCCCTGACACACAGATGACACCAAAACCAATCATTCTGGGCCAGAGGAAGAGCAGCGACAACAGTCTCACTCAGTCAGGGGTCAAGTACGGAGGCCCATTTCTTCATTTCCTCGGGACTCTGATGCTGGGGGAGATAGTGTGGAGAAGAGGAGAGCAGGGAGTCCTGTTCAGGTGAGAGACTCCTATGTCCCTGAGGCCCACCACCATCCCCACCACGCACGTTCCTGTACAGAGAGCCCAGCGGGAGCTAAGGAGGCAAAAGGAACAATGCTTGAATCCAGCAATGCTGAGTTTTCCAACAAGTAGTACTGCGTCTTTCTTTCTTTCATTATTTCCTTTTCCCCCCTTGCTTTTCTTTCTTCCCTTCTTTCTTCTCTGGGTCTTCGTTGCTGTGCGCGGCCCCTCTCTAATTGTGGCGAGTGGGGGCTGCTCTCTAGTTATGGTACATGAGCTTCTCTCTGCGGTGGCTTCTCTTGTTGAGGAGCTTGGGCTCTAGAGCCTGCAGGCTTCAGTAGTTGCGATGCACGAATTACAGCATGTGGAATCTTTCCAAACCAGGGATCAAACCCCTGTCCCCTGCGTTGGTCGGTGGGCTTCTAACCACTGGACCACCAGGGCAGTCCAATACTGCATCCTAAACACTGGAATTAGACTATTCTAATAAGTAAAATAGCTGAAAACGTTTTTAAGCGAGTTGGTAAGCAAGGGGGAAAGGAGAGTATTGACAGAAATGTTTGGAGGCCATTGCTTATTCAAAGAAATTCTTGGTTTACACACAGAGCAAATGGAGGTTCTTCAGTAAACTGGAGCTGATCTGACTGGGAAGACTCTGGAGCTTAAAGAATACAGTGCATCAGGCAAAGTGAGTGCTTCCTACAAGGAGGGGAAAGAAAGAAAAGAAATAGATGGAGGGAGGAAGGCAGGCAGTATAGCTTTCTTGGCTTCTCCCAAGTGAAGGGCTGTTGAAACTTTAGTAATGAATTTGAGAAGCTGCCCTCAATGGCGTCTGAGTGAAAAGGGTGTTCTTCAATCTGTTGTGCTACGTCTAATCCTTGCCTGATAACCAAAACCAGTGGCTGCTCCCTTTCATAATTGTCATTTAAGTGTCTTTCCTTTGAATTGAACATGCATAGTTTGATGCATAGATTGAACATGCATAGTTCCTTTCATCAGCAAAATCATTCATTTTTACTCCCCTTCCCTTGCTCTCAGAAATGTCTTCCCTTTGACTTTTTTAAAAAAGTATTTTAACAGGCATTATTTTCTAAGTCTTTCATTTCCCTTCATGCACATAAGTTATCTGTTGATTTCATGCCCTGGATGTAAGAAGCAGTGGCTAAATCAATACTCCTGAATACATTTGCAAGAGAAAAGAATTTTTAAACAAGTTTTCCTAGGCATGAAAATAGATGAACTGGTGGGATAGATTATTCCTCTCATTTCTAGAAAACAGAATAGTTACAGATTCTTTTCACTAAAGCAGAAAGAGTTTATTTCTTGCCATTCTCTATACTGTTTGATGCCAAAAGACTAAGGCAATGTCTGTAGTTATTTGGACAAACTGTTGCCACTGAGATTGCCTACTTTTTTGATTAAAAAAAAATACTTTTCCTCTGTTCTTGATCAAGGAAATTTTATCCCACCTCCTACTTCCAACCTGGCTAAATGTAATCATCAAGTTGCCAAAATAAGTGACCTTTAAATTGAGAGTTTTATTGAAATAATCAACATAGACGGCTGCTGCCATCCTTGTATGAAGGGTCACAAATACATCACCTTGAATGCTCGAAGGAGCTTTCTGGAATGGTATAAATTTTACTCCCATAACTTCTGGAATTCCTAATAAAGAAGAAAAAGGGTTATTTTTAGTGGATGCTTTTAGAAGAAACAATTCGACATATTCTGCCAGCAGCCTTAGAGGCTGTGCAGGTGCCTTGTAAATACCCAGGTTTAGCTGATGTCAGGAACACATTTATTGCTTTGATACTATTAATAATACAGACATTTACTATCCGGTATGACTCCATAGGAGAGCTCACATCAAGCACACTTAGATCACAGGATCTAAGAAAAGCTGACTTTGGGGTATACTTGAAAAAACAAAACCATGAGATACACACTGTAGACTGTGGATTAATGACTGTTTATAGATATCAAAGGTTTTTATTTTCTCTGCTCAAGATCTTCTTAAGCAAAATGAAACAAGTCAGTTTATTTGTTTATGGCTGCCCGGGGTCCTTGTTACTGTGTGCAGGCTTTCTTCAGCTGTGGTGCGTGGACTCTAGGGTGCACTGGTTCAGCACTTGCGGAGCACAGGCTTAGCTGCTCTGTGGCATGTGGAATCTTCCTGGACCAGGGATTGAACCCGTGTTCTTTGCATTAGCAAGTGGATTCTTAACCACTAGACCATCAGGAAAGTCCAACAAGTCAGTTTTTGACCTTTATATATGTGTATATGTGTATATATATATATATACACACACACATATATATAATCATTTGCAAAGAAGTTCACCATGTTTTAAAACTATTGCTTTCTAGATTCCTTTTCCATAGACTTCCCCCCACCCCGACTCGCACTGCTCCCACCCCCCCCCCGCCCCCCGCCACCCCCCCCACACACACCAGAGCTTCCCTAGTGGCTCAGATGGTAAAAAACCTGCCTGCAATGCAGGAGACCTAGGTTCAATCCTTGGGTCAGGAAGATCTTTTGGAGAAGGGAATGGCAGCCCGTTCCAGTATTCTTGCCTGGAGAATTCCATGGACAGAAGAGCCTGGCAGGTTATAGTCCATGGAGTTGCAAAGAGTCGGACACGACTGAGCAACTAATGCTTTCACTTTTCAGTGAAGGTATTTTGCTAAACAACAACTTTAATGAAACATTTGCAGTGAGTCACTAAACTGTTGAAAGGGATTCTTTTTTCTCTTCTTTACTTTTGGGTATTCTGTAAGGGTTTGCTTACTGCTGTCTAATCCTCCTCCAGAAATGTTCACTCTCCAGCCTAATGGTAAGGACTGTGAGAGTAACCTCAGGCCACAGTGCCAGACTTCTTTGCTCCTGACTAAAGAAATTTAAAAAAAAAAACAAAAAACACAACTATGTACCTTTCAGTCATTTTATAACTGAGATCTATACATTTTAAAATTATGTTTAATTTTTTTTTGTTACTAGGAGATAGAAAGTATTGAACATCTTATAAAACAAAATGAGGATTGACTGTAATTGGGTAAATATTTCACAATATGTTTGATGAAATATATTTTAATATTTTAATTACCTTATGAAATAAAGCACACTGAACAGTAAAGAAGGCATGTAAAATTTATAGCCATGGGGGTTTTTCAAAGTATCTTGAAATTTTTGGTAGTCCTGCGAAGCACTCCAAGTACGATAAAAAGAATCGGTGTCTCTGACACATTTTCTCAATTGTTCTGAATTCAGAAAAATTGTGGGCTAAAATACCATCTTTTAAAGACAAGTTTCTTTTCATTTTCTTATTTTTAATTGAAGTATAGTTGATTTACAATGTTGTGTTTATTTTTAAAATTTTTGGCCACACCCTGTGGCATTTGGGATCTTAGTTCCCCGACCAGGAATTGAACTTAATTGTGTATACAAACTTTTAAGAATTTGCAAAGTCCAGTATAAAAACCAATTATCTAGGCATTATCTTCCGTTGTCTCTTACAAGTCTCTCACGATTTTACAGGGCACCAAGGATATGACTCTCAATCTCTTGAGTCCTTGGTTTCCTTGTTGAAGTCAGGCTGACTAATATATAAACACGTGAATAGTGACAATGTCAGGATTCAATGGCATGCTGGTAAATGTTTAACAACTGGCTCTTGAGGGGAAAAGGAAGCCTGATTTACAGCTTTTGCCCATTTCTGTGACGTAAATACTCCCACCATGGTCTGTTTCAAGCTACAGCATGAAGTCATCTGCCTTGCAAAATTCCTGAAATTAACAGTCAGCGCTCAGGCTCTCCTGAGCTGGTCCAAGCCAGTTGTAGCACATCAGCGTGTCATGATTTATTCACTATTCTGTTCTGATCAGTCAGCTTGAAGGTCAGTAGGTTTGTGGTCCCCCAGTATTTTTCCGTATCGTTGTTGTTCAATCACTAAGTCGTGTCCGACTCTTTGTGACTCCGTGGACTGCAGCATGCCAAGCTTCCCTGTCCTTTAGCATTTCCAGAATTTGCTCAAACTCATGTCCATTGGATCAGTGATGCCATCCAGCCATCTCACCCTCTGTCGCCCCCTTCTCCTGTCCTCAATCTTTCCCAGCATCAAGGTCTTTTCCAATAAGTCAGCTCTTCGAATCAGGTGGCCAAGGAATTGGAGCTTCAGCTTCAGCATCAGTCTTTCCAATTAATATTCAGGGTTGATTTTCCTTAGGATTGACTGGTTTGATCTCCTTGCAGTCCAAGGGACTTTCAAGAGTGTTCTCCAGCACCATAATTCAAAGAATTAATTCTTTGGCGCTCAGCCTTCTTTATGGTCCAACTCTCACATCTGTATATGACTACTGGAAAAACCATAACTTGGATTATACAGACCTTTGTCAGCAAAGGATTGTCTCTGCTTTTTAATATTTTATCTAGGTTTGTCATAGCTTTTCTCCCAAGGAGCAACAGTCTTTTAATTTCATGGCTATACTCACCATCCACAGTGATTTTGGAGCCCAAGAAAATAAAAACTGTCACTGTTCCCACTTTTTCCCCATGTATTTGCCATGAAGTGATGGGACCAGATGCCACAATCTCAGTTTTTTGAATGTTGAGTTTTAAGTTTTTCAGTATGCATGCTATTCATTTACATAAGAAAGCAGCACCTTTCTTCTGGCTTCCTTTTGACACCTCTCCCTCCATCTGTACCATTCTCTGGCCTTGCATATAGACTGATGAGTGACCGGTCCTTCCTTGGTGACAGCCTACTGTGGTTTCCTCTAAGTGTGTGAAGACTACATTATGCTTCTGGCACCAAAATTAGGCATTGAACAAATGTCTATTTGCTAATATGTTTTAAAAAACAATTGTTGTTAAAATGGCCTGTTTTACTCATTTCTTTATCTTTGCAATTTTGGTTGTATATTTTGTGTATTTATAAAATACTTGAAGATATCAACTAGAAGATATCATTATACTCACTGAGTCATGTCCTCCTGATTTGATCTCTTGGAAGCAGACCCTGAGATAAGTATTTGAGTGCAGTTTGTGAGGTGCAGGAAATACCACTAGGGGAGCAGAGAAATGATGCAGGGAAAGTAAAGTATCCCATCAAAGGTATATTATTGAGTCAGCTACTGAGTGAATGACTACTGCTTACTTCTCTTGGTAAACCCTAGTGAGTAGCGTAAACACATGCTTCAGAATTACCCTGTCCAAGAGGCAGGGAGCTGGGACATGGTTGAGGGCTGCTTTGGAGGTTGTTCATTTCTGGTCCTTCCATTCTGCTAGGGACATGTGCCAGAGATGCAGATATTGGCAGTTGGAAAAGGCCCAAGCACGTTGAGAAGTCAAAGAGTAAAGGCAGGCAAGGACAATGTCTGCTGTGTTTAGAAGCTTTTACCAATTATGGTGGAGAAGGAAATAGCAACCCACTCCAGTATTCTTGCCTGAAGAAACCCATGGACAGAGGAGCCTGGTGGGCTACAGTCCACGGAGTTGCAAAGAGTCAGACACAACTGAACACATAGCGTACACACACCAATTATGGGTGTGCTTTATAAGTATTATTATTTTACATAATATATAAAATAGTTTTATATATTATAAAATATATAAGGGATCTCCAGTTTCTTATACAGCATGTGCATGGCACCTAAAGAGACCAAAATCAAATCAATCTGTTGATCAAGGCTTCTTATACTAGTTGGACATTTCTGTGAGAATCTCATAGAGAAAAACAGTTCCAAACACAAAAGCCAGAAAGTGAAGCTGCTCAGTCGTGTCCGACTCTTTGCAACCCCATGGACTATAACGTGCCAGGCTCCTCCTTCCTTGGGATTTTCCAGGCAAGAATACTGGAGTGGGTTGCCATTTCCTTCTCCAGGAGATCTTCCCAACCCAGGGATTGAACCTGGGTCTCCCACATTGTAGGCAGATGCTTTACCATCTGAGCCACCAGGGAAGTTCCCAAACAAAAGCCGGAGACACCACTTACTCTGTATTTTTTTGGCCACGCCTTGCAGCATGTGGGATCTTAGTTCCCCAACCAGGGATGCAACCATAGTCCCTTGCATTGGAAAGAGGATTCTTAACCAGTGGGCTGCCAGGGAAGTCCCAGCCCCACTTATTCTTTAATGCATCAGAATTTGAGAGTCTGTAGAAGCTGATTCCCAGATGCTGGAAGAGGAAAGTTTGTTATGGAACAACCAGCTGGGGTTCTGTAGATCCAGGGTTGCCCTCTAGACCCCCTTTCTCTAGAGCTATGGCCATCTCAGAGAGGATGGAAGCTTGGTGCCCTTTCCCACTTACCTTGTCCTACTCACCTCTCCCATCTGGCTATCCCTGAATATTATCCTTTTATAGTAAACTCATAAACAGAAGGAAAAAAATTTTTTTTTTGAAATGTGTGAGCAACTTCAGCAAATTAAACCCCTGGAGGGGGTGAAGGAAACCTATAATCTATGTATATTTGGTCAGTTGAATCACAAGTGACAACTTGAACTAGAAATTTGCATGTTAAGCATGTGGGATGGGATGGGTGGAGCTGTCTTGTGGGACTTTAACATGTAGAATCTGATGGGCTACCTCCAGGTAGATAGTGTCAGAATTGAGTGGAGTGGTAGGGACACCTGGCTTGTGTCATAGAATTGCTTGGTGTAAGGAAAAAACTCCACACATTGGATTTTTTTTTCCAGCGTCTTAGAAGCAGGCCTGTGGATGTTCACCAACTCTGCTTAAGCATTTTATTATTATTATTATTTTTATTTTTATTTGGCCTTGCTGTGTGGCCTGTGGGATCTTAGTTCCCCATGTAGGATTGAACCTGCAGTCCCTGTATTGGAAGCATGGCGTATTAACCCCTGGATCACCAAGGAAGTCCCTCTGCTTAAGCATTTTAGAGAGGAAATCTTCCCCTTTGGTCACACAGTTGAATAACATCTTGCCTCCCCCTTATTCGCATCCTCCAGTATTTGTCTTCCTAGATTTTCTGTGATAAACACTGAGTATTTTTAAGTTTTCTTTTATACAGACTATTTTCTTAAAACTTAAATTAGAAACTGTGCTAGGTACAGCAGCTCTTCCAGGAAGTCTTGCCTGGTTCCACGTCTCTCCGGCCCCCTGTCCTCCAGTAGAGGCTTATATGGAAATGGTGTGCTTTGTGTTGGTAGTTCCTGCAGGACTGCAGTCTCCACCAGGTGTGGGCCTGGTTTCCTCATCTTTGTCTTCTCATCGTTTAACACAGTATCTGGTAAATAGCAGGTATTAAAAAGTAACCACTACGCAAAACCACATTGCTCTTTAGGAGCATATGAAGGAAACCCAGGAAGATAAACCTTCTTTGTGAAACAAAAACATTTATGAGCCCTTTTGAAGGTGAATGTTCTTCTTATAAACTATAAAAACTGATAGGCTTTCATAAACGAGCATTTGTACTTAACTTCTAAAAGGATTGATTTGGTTAGTGTTCCTGCAGTAAAAATATTCCAGTGATTGATGACTTTGGACCAATCACCTATGTGTGTCTGTGTGTGCCTTTTGTTGTTCATCAGATAATGAATACGGATGCCTTTTACAGGACATTGTAGACAGCAATGTTACCTGTGATGATCAAGATTATCATAAAGGCAGTTTGGTTTATTAATCCCTTAACTCAAAATGTTTTTAGTAAAGAATGTCACCCCTTTGCAGTATTCTTGCCTGGAAAATCCATGGACAGAGGAGTATGGTAGGCTATAGTCCATGGGGTCACAAAGAGTCAGACATAACTTGGCAACCAAACAGCAGCAAACAGCAACACGTCATTTGTTAAAAGGCACTAAAGGCAAAAGAAAATAAGAAAGAGGTTAAAAAAAGATGGTGAACTAATTAAAAATTTCCTGCTAACAACTTGTACTATTATGCAAAAAATAAAATGTTAGTCTGATGATGTGAGAAATTCCCTTTGTGAAATATGGCTAAGAAATGAAAATTTTTCAATGGTTTATGGAAATATGTTTTGTTTCATTACTCTAGGGTCACACCCTGTATAGTCAAAGCTACGGAAGAAATTATTGGGAGGTGTTACAAAATTTATTTTCTTGGAGAATCGTAAGGTGAGGTTTAAAACCCCTCTGCCTGATAGATTCCACCAGTGGTCTGGCTTAGACTAGAGAACCCCTTGAGTTTTCTTCAGTTCTCCGAATCTATACCAGTGCCTAAATAGGTCAGACTGGGTTAGAATAAATTGATTTCAAGAATAGATTCATCTTTATAAAGAGAGGAAAATGCTGCAATTCAGTGGTAATGCTATATCTATTTTGAACTCCTGGGATTCAAATTGTTATAAATCTGAATCATACAGACTTTATAGTATGCAGATGATATAGTTGAGATGCTGGAGCTTGCTCTCATGATATTAAAATTAATCCTACCAGGGAATGCTGAATGTGAAGCAGAAAAATATATTCTCAAATGGATATTTGATTTCATGTTAAAACAATAAAAATCATCATTTTGTATCATTTGATATTGGCTGGTAATTCCTTATGAGAAAACAAGATTTTCTCCCGCCCCTCACATCCCTTTCTTTTTTACCCTGGAGGTTACATAGTTAATTCTTAATTTGGTAATATTTTTATGAGTTCCTGATAGGAGCTCATAAAAAACAAAGGAATTGCTGAGTCAGTGACAACATGAGAAGCACAGTTGTCTCACTTTGTGTTGACAAAGGGGAAGAGGAAAAGAAAGATAAAGATTGTATGAAAACATCGGCTTTTAAAAAATGGAGAATGGTTAAAGTGCTCTTAAAAATGGCCAGATTTATAGCCCCAAGACTCAAGGCCCCATTTATTCACAGAGGAGGCTGGAAGGAGTTATCTCCACTGCCTGGTGACTCATCTGAGGAGCAGGAAGATTCGCCTGCGGATGGGAGGATAATTTGGTTTTCTAGAACGGTTCACTCTTCTTCAGTTTACTCACAAAGGTGCTAATTAAAGGAAACTGTTATGGTGTTACTTCTTCACTTTCACGTCTGTTCCCTGTGAGCTGGACACAGAAAACTAAGCTATTTTGTAGAAGCATCCGGGGCAGTTGGATGGCAGTGGTTTTGAGTCATTGTTGTGGTAAGTTGGAGTGTAAACCAGAGCCTGTGGATGAAGGGATCAGAGCCACATAATCCATGAACTCCCCCGTTCAGGTAAATAAACTGTCCATGCCAAGGTTAGGAATCATAGCAGCCAATCCAGTTTACAAAACGAAAACAAAAAACACCAAAAACCAGCCAACACCCCCCCCCCCCCAAAAAAAACAGTAGCTTTTGCACAAAAGAGAGATGAGAAGTAATGAGTATGCTTTCATTTTTTTTCTTAGAAATATGAATGCTATTTGTGCCTGGCATTTTCCTAGGTGCTTCACATGTATGATATCGTTTAATCCCCACAGGAACCTCAGGTGTAAGGGAGGTAGTATTGTTATTCTTGTTGTTGCTGAGTCATACCCACTCTCTATTTCGACCCCCCATGGACTGTACTCCTCTGTCCCTGGAATTCTCCAGGCAAGAATACTGGAGCGGGTTGCCATTTCCTTCTCCAGGGGAACTTCCCGATTCAGGGATTAAACCCACGTCTCCTAAATTGTTTACCACTGAGCCACCAGAGAAACCTGTAGATATTATCACCCCCATTTACAGAGGGCAAACAGGCATGCAAAGTCATGCTACTTCAGTGAGAAATGAGATGGTTAAGTGATAGGTGGTAAGTTGAGGGTTCTAACTCAAGCAGTCTTAGAACTAAAAATGAAATGAAATATCTTTATGTTTATACTTAGATTTAGACAGAGAAACAATCAGGACATATTGTGTAACAGAAAGCCTGGTAGTCTTTACATGAAGAGTTTATCTTAAACGAACCCAAGTGTATCATTCAAGTTTCGCCTACCAAGACAACATAGAATTAAACACTTAGAATTAGGACTTCCCTAGTGGTACAGTGGAAGGATCTGCCTGCCAATGCAGGGAATGTGAGTTTGATCCCTGGTCTGGGAAGATCCCACATACTGCAGAGCAACTAAGCCCATGAGTCACAACTACTGAGCCCAAATGCTGCAGCTGCTGAAACCCTCGAACCCTAGAGCCTGTGCTCCACTACAGGAGAAGCCACGGCAATGAAAAACCTGCCCACCACAACAGAGAGTAGCCCCTGCTTGCAGCAACCAGAGAAAGCCTGCACAGAGCAACAAAGACCCAGTGTACCCTCCCCCCAAAAAACCTTAGAATTAAAATTTTAGATCTTAGAATTAAAAACCTCCAGAGGGACTCCCATGGCCATGCAGTGATTAAAACTTTGACTTTCCAATGGAGGGGCCACAGGTTTGATCCCTGGCCGGGGAACTAAGATCCCACATGGCATGCGCTGTGTGCCACAGCCAAATTAAAAACCAAAACCTCCACAATCTAGTCCTGTGATATCTTCATACTTGCAAGAGTCTCACATACTCTACGAGTATTCCCCACAACCCTCACTGCCCATATTATGTGATTTCAAGTGTGAACACTAATTTGAATATCCAAACTGGGACTCAGGGGTGAAGCTAGTATAAAAGGATAAAACAAACTCTTGCTTCCATTGTACATTGCCTGTGGGACTATCAAATATCTAAGAAAAGCTATAAAATAATACCATCCCAATGATCTCTTTCCATTACTATACACAAAGCCCATAAATGGTTATTGTTGTTGCTGTTTTCTTAGTCCATTTTATATAATGTAGATATCAAGGGGCAGAGAAATCTAGTAACTTTTCACTACCTTTGGGAAAAATATTGATGAAAAATCATTTGTGGTATGGAAAAAATGCTATTTTAAAAAATATGGGTCCCAAGAACTTATTCAGCAAACTTGGGAATCTATAGAAATGGAAGATTTTAAGTGTTCGGTAAAACTCTCCTATAATTTGCTTTCAGTTTCAATTCCTATCAATAGGAAACTTTCCTCTGCTGGTGTTTCACTATTTGTTCATATGCTGAAGAAAAGAAGAATTTTGTCACTGTTTCCTTTTCATTGCTGTCCATTTGTTGGCATAAGAAAATCATTCTCTATTGGTATCATGTTATCCATTGAATAGGAATCAAAAAGAGCCCAATTACACTTCTGAATTACAACTTTTCAACTTCTGAAAAGTATTTCTGGATTTTTTCACTGATTAGAAGATATTTTGGATACTGTCAATTTCCAGTGTAGTACCTGCCATCACATTTATCGTGTTTCATTCCTACTGTTGCCATAGATGGTTAACTAGGGGTGGCCAAAGCTTCTGGTCTAAATTATAGATAACAAATAGAGAATATTTTGGAGGGTACATCATCAAGATTGCCTTTCCGTACCTGCTTTGTCATATGACTTTTTTTTTTGGAAGTTGTATAATTCCGTTTTATAAACTTAATTTTGTACACCATTCAAGGTTTGGCAACATATTCTTTTCTACTACATGATCAGAAGAACATTCCGCTGGTGAAAACATAGGAAACATATGAATAAGTCTTCTGGTGTATAACATTTTTAAATTTTAATTTTTGTAAAGACAAAAATTCTTTTTCTTGCTTTCCTTATCCCAGTGTAAGTACTCCAGTCATCAGCTGTTTCTGTTTTGGAAAGCCTTTCACTTGCTCGGTTCAGTTCAGTCGCTCAGTCGGGTCCGACTCTTTGCGACGCCATGTATCGCAGCATGCCAGGCCTCCCTGTCCATCACCAACTCTTGGAGTTCACTCAGACTCACATCCATCAAGTCAGTGATGCCATCCAGCCATCTCATCCTCTGTCCTCCCCTTCTCCTCCTGCCCCCAATCACGCCCAGCATCAAAGTCTTCTCCAGTGAGTCAACTCTTCGCATGAGGTGGCCAAAGTACTGGAGTTTCAGCTTTAGCATCGTTCCTTCCAAAGAAATCCCAGGGCTGATCTCCTTCAGAATGGACTGGTTGGATCTCCTTGCAGTCCAAGGGACTCTCAAGAGTCTTCTCCAACACCACAGTTCAAAACCATCAATTCTTCGGCGCTCAGCCTTCTTCACAGTCCAACTCTCACATCCAAACATGACCACAGGAAAAACCATAGCCTTGACTAGACAGACCTTAGTCGGCAAAGTGATGTCTCTGCTTTTGAATATGCTATCTAGGTTGCTCATAACTTTTCTTCCAAGGAGCAAGCGTCTTTTAATTTCATGGCTGCAGTCACCATCTGCAGTGATTTTGGAGCCCAAAAAAATAAAGTCTGACACTGTTTCCACTGTTTCCCCATCTATTTCCCATGAAGTGATGGGACCGGATGCCATGATCTTCGTTTTCTGAATGTTGAGCTTTAAGCCAACTTTTTCACTCTCCTCTTTTACTTTCATCAAGAGGCTTTTTAGTTTCTCTTCACTTTCTGCCATGAGGGTGGTGCCATCTGCATATCTGAGGTTATTGAGATTTCTCCCGGAAATCTTGATTCCAGCTTGTGTTTCTTCCAGTCCAGCGTTTCTCATGATGTACTCTGCATAAAAGTTAAATAAGCAGGGTGACAATATACAGCCTTGACGGACTCCTTTTCCTATTTGGAACCAGTCTGTTGTTCCATGTCCAGTTCTAACTGTTGCTTCCTGGCCTGCATACAGATTTCTCAAGAGGCAGGTTAGGTGGTCTGGTATTTCCATCTCTTTCAGAATTTTCCACAGTTTATTGTGATCCACACAAAGGCTTTGGCATAGTCAATAAAGCAGAAACAGATGTTTTTCTGGAACTCTTGTGCTTTTTCGATGATCCAGTGGATGTTGGCAATTTGATCTCTGGTTCCTCTGCCTTTTCTAAAACCAGCTTGAACATCAGGAAGTTCACGGTTCATGTTTGCTGAAGCCTGGCTTGGAGAATTTTCATCATTACTTTACTAGTGTGTGAGATGAGTACAATTGTGCAGTAGTTTGAGCATTCTTTGGCATTGCCTTTCTTTGGGATTGGAATGAAAACTGACCTTTTCCAGTCCTGTGGCCACTGCTGAATTTTCCAAATTTGCTGGCATATTGAGTGCAGCACTTTCACAGCATCCTCTTTCAGGATTTGAAATAGCTCCACTGGAATTCCATCAGTTCCACTAGCTTTGTTTGTAGTGATGCTTTCTAAGGCCCACTTGACTTCACATTCCAGGATGTCTGGCTCTAGGTGAGTGATCACACCATCATGATTATCCGGTCATGAAGATCCTTTTTGTACAGTTCTTCTGTGTATTCTTGCCACCTCTTCTTAATATCTTCTGCTTCTGTTAGGTCCATACCATTTCTGTCCTTTATTGAGCCCATCTTTGCATGAAATGTTCCCTTGGTATCTCTAATTTTCTTGAAGAGATCTCTAGTCTTACCCATTCTGTTGTTTTCCTCTATTTCCTTTTTTTTTCCTTTTTAAAATTTTTTAAAATTTTTTTGTTTTTTAATACTTTTATTGGTTTTGCCATACACTGACATGAATCCTTGATCGCTGAAGAAGGCTTTCTTATCTCTTCTTGCTATTCTTTGAAACTCTGCATTCAGATGCTTATATCTTTCCTTTTCTCCTTGGCTTTTCGCTTCTCTTCTTTTCACAGCTGTCAGTCATGTCTGATTCTTTGCAACACTATGGCCTGTAGTTCACTAGGCTCCTCTGTCCATGGGGTTTCCCAGGGAAGAATTCTGGAGTGGGTTGCCATTTCCTCCTCTGGGGGATTTTCCCAACCCAGGTCTCCTGCATCTCCTGCATTGCAGACATATTTTTTACTGCTGAGCCATCAGAGAAAGTTTAGAGAGGCTGTTTGTTCGAGGTCATTGTGTTACCATGTGATGTCAGGAGATGGTTTCTGTCACTTACTCCACAAACATTTAAGTTTTCTCCAAGTATGATGTTGCATATTATTTCAGCTTTCCTCTTGTCAGTCATGCACTTCATGAGCAACCCCAATCTGAACTGAAAGGAGTGAGTCATGGTTGATGTAGCTATGGATGTGTGATGCAGTTTTGGCCAAGGAGACAAACATTTTTATGCCCATTTCACAGAATAAGTGATGAAACTAAATTGTGTTCCTGACCCCAAGGTCAGCCATTGTCTTTCTTCTGCACATGGGAGCGCCCAGGGAGAGGATGTGTATTTTTCATAATGTGCCTTAATGTTATTTACCATCTGTAATATCTGTTGCTGCAAAGCAATCCCCAAACGTTGTCACTTGTAACAACAAACATCTATTGTCTCACACAGTTTCTGAGGTTCAGGCACCCAGGAAGGGCTTAGCTGATGGCCTTGGCTCAGGCTTTTCTCATATAGTTGCAGTCATACTTGGTTCAGTGCCAAGACATTTGATGGCAGCTTCCAGAAACAGAGAAAAATAAAGATACAGGGATTTGGGTTAAAAGTTCTATTAAATTTTTTCACAGTCTTTGTATCAGAAATTTCCCAATCGTAATTTGTGAGATCTTAGGGGAAAAGAAAACAGTTACTGTAAATTTCTGTATTTAGCATTTATCATACTATATTGCAGTTATTTACGTAATATGTAATAACATATATTGTTATATATAATGATTCTCCTTTTAGACCAGGGGTCTTCAACACTGGCCATAAATTATAATTACTTAGGAGCTTTCACAAAATATTCATACATGGGCCCCAGTTCAGTTCAGTTCAATTCAGTCGCTCAGTCGTGTCCAACTCTTTGCAACCCCATGAACTGCAGCACACCAGGCCTCCCTGTCCATCACCAACTCCCAGAGTTCACTCAGACTCACATCCATCAAGTCAGTGATGCCATCCAGCCATCTCATCCTCTGTCCTCCCCTTCTCCTCCTGCCCCCAATCCCTCCCGGCATCAGAGTCTTTTCCAATGAGTCAACTCTTCGCATGAGGTGGCCAAAGTACTGGAGCTTCAGCTTTAGCATCATTCCTTCCAAAGAAATCCCAGGGCTGATCTCCTTCAGAATGGACTGGTTGGATCTCCTTGCAGTCCAAGGGACTCTCAAGAGTCTTCTCCAACACAACAGTTCAAAAGCACCAATTCTTTGGCGCTCAGCCTTCTTCACAGTCCAACTCTCACATCCGTACATGACCACAGGAAAAACCATAGCCTTGACTAGACGGACCTTAGTCAGCAAAGTAATGTCTCTGCTTTTGAATATGCTATCTAGGTTGGTCATAACTTTTCTTCCAAGGAGTAAGCGTCTTTTAATTTCATGGCTGCAGTCACAATCTGCATCCCATCCAATTAAATCAGAATCTCTAGGTATGAGTCCCCCAAGTCATTAGCTTTTAAAAAGCTTCCCAAGAGATTCTAATAAATATCTAGAATTGAGAACAGTTATTCTCATAATTAATTCTTATTTTTTGTGTATGTTATACAAACTCTGGGGATTTAAGGACAACTGTGGATAAATATGATCTGCACCTTCATGAATTTTTATTTCCATTTCACAGAAAAATTGATGGGTCTCACTTAGAACCCAGGTTCCTGACCTCAAGGCCAGCCATTGTCTTTCTTCTATATATGGGAGCACCCATGGAGAGGGTGCTTATTTTTAGTAATGTGTTTTTTTCTTGTATTATTTTTAAAATTTATTTTAAATTGGAGGATAATTGCTGTTTGGTATTTATTTACCATCCATATTGCTGTCTGTCATGCATAAGAAGTCCCATACTTGTCACTTGGAACAACAAACATCTATTATCTCATACAGTCTGAGGTTCAGGAACCCAGGAGGGACTTAGCTGATGGCTTATCTTTCTCCATAGATAAATGTGATCTGTACCTTCAGGAATTTTTTGGTATAATTTCAAGGAATTAGACATCCCTGATTTAGGTTGTGAACTCCTCAATTGTTGCAACTGTGTTTTTCATCTATGTGTATTTTTAGTATGAACTTTGCTCTGCCCTTACCCACCTCCACTTCTAAAAGTGAGAGTTTGAGTCTTGGCATAAGGATGGACACTATATAGACCAATGGATTAGAATTGAGAATCTAGAAATAAACACACACACATCTACGGTCAATTGATTTTTGACAAGGGGGCCAAGACAATCCAGTGGGAAAAGAATTTGTCTTCAACAAATGGGGTTGAGATAAACTAGATATCCACATGCAAAAGACTGATGCTGTACCCCTACCTCACACCATATACAAAAATGAATGTAAAATGAAATAACAACTTAACATATAGGATTTAGATCCACAAAACTCTTAGAAGAAAATATAGCCCTTAAATCTTTGTGAGTTTGGATTTGGCAATGCTTTCTTAGGTATGATTCTAAAAGCAGAAAAAGGATAAGTAAATTGTACTTCATCAAAATTTAAACCTTTTGCTCATCAAAAACATTATCAAGAAAGTGATAAGACACCCTACACAGTGGGAGAAAGTATTTGCAAATCATATATATGATAAAGGTGTAATATTTAGAGTATACAAAAAATCCTATAACAACACCAAAGAGACAACCCAATTAAAGCACATACTGTGCACTTGACTAGACATTACTCTAATGAAGATAGATGGCTAATATGTACCTGACAGCTAAGAGTTGGACATGACTGAGAGACTTCCCTTTCACTTTTCACTTGCATGCATTGGAGAAGGAAATGGCAACCCACTCCAGTGTTCTTGTCTGGAGAATCCCAGGGACGGGGGAGCCTGGTGGGCTGCCGTCTATGGAGTCGCACAGAGTCGGACACGACTGAAGCGACTTAGCAGCAGCAGACAGCATATTAAAAAGCAGAGACATTACTTTATCAACAAAGGTCTGTCTAGTCAAGGCTACAGTTTTTCCAGTGGTCATGTATGGATGTGAGAGTTGGACTGTGAAGAAAGCCGAGTGCCGAAGAATTGATGCTTTTAAACTGTGGTGTTGGAGAGTCCCTTGGACTGCAAGGAGATCGAACCAGTCCATCCTAAAGGAGATCAATCCTGGGTGTTCGTTGGAAGGACTGATGTTGAAGCCGAAACTCCAATATTTTGGCTGCTTGATGCAGAGAGCTGACTCAGTGGAAAAGACCCTGATGTTGGGAAAGATTGAAGGCAGGAGGAGAAGGGGATGACAGATGATGAGATGGTTAGATGGCATCACTGGCTTAATGGACATGAGTTTGGGTAAACTCCAGGAGTTGGTGATGGACAGGGAGGCCTGGCATGCTGCGGTTCATGGGGTCGCAGAGTTGGACACGACTGAGTGACTGAACTGAACTGAATGAAAGAAATCAAAGATGTCATAAACAAATGGAAAGAACTTCCATGTTCCTGGGTAGGAAGAACACATGTTCATATGCTATTTTTTTCCCATAGTATAAACATGTTTTTTTCTCTCTTTTTTTGAATGTTTTATTTTGTATTGTGGTGTAGCCAATTAATGGTGTTGTGATAGTTTCAGATGAACAGCGAAAGAAAGTAGCCATGCATATATATGCATTCATTCTCCCCCCATCCAGGCTGCCCCATAACATTGAACAGAGTTCCATGTGCTATACAGTAGCTCCTTGTTGGTTATCCATTTTAAATATAGCAGTGTGTACATGTCTATCCTAAACTCCCTAACTGTCCCTTCTTACCAGCAACCATACATTCAGTTTCTAAGTCTGTTAGTCTCTTTTTGTTTCTGTTTTGTAAAAAAGTTCATTTGTATCAGTTCCTTTTAGATTCTACATATAAGAAATGTCATATGATATTTCTCCTTCTCTGTGTGACTTACTGCACTCAGTATGACACTCTCTACAGAGTGACTGCAAATAGCATTACTTCATTCTTTTTAATGACTGAATAATATTCCATTTTATTTAAGTACTACATCTTTATCCATCTTTATGAATAAATCCATCTTTATCCATTCCTCTGTCAATGGACATTTAGGTTGCTTCCATGTCTTGGTTGTTGTAAATAGTATATGCTACTTATACCCTTATGTTTAACACTACCACATCTAACAACACCTTCCTGGATACTAAATTAATAAGTCTTCAACACATGTTCAGTACTTGCCTCTGAGAAGCTCAGAATATGCTGTGCATTAAGTGAGACTCATCACAGTTCACACACGGTTACTGTTACACCAGGTTGAGAGGAATAATCACAGCATTTGTTTTGTAATCCCTTCAATTAATAAAGCAGATGTTTCATAGTTCACACAGGATCGGCAATAAGGCTATTTGTAGGTAGATCTAGGCTCACTGCCACTTCTGATAGAGTAAATCCAAGTCAATTCATAAAAGTGCATTAAACAGGCATTTTTAATTTCAGCCGCTCTGTCCTTCCCTCAAGTCTGTTCACAGTCTCTCATCTTATTCGTGTCAATGCATGCCACCATTGACCACCCAGACATGCAGCATTGGGACGTGAGATTCACTGTGGATTCTTCCTTTTTCTTGCCTCCTGGCACCTCCTCCACTACCAAGCCGCATCTCTCCGCTTTTGTCCGTCTCCTGTGTCCCTCTTAGTCCAGCTGCCCACTTCTCTTCCCAGGGCTCTTGCAACCGGGGCTCCACTTTTGCTCTTGTCCTCCTCCACCCTGTTCTCTGTAAGTCAAGCAGAGTGACCTTTGCAGAAGTGGAGCCAGACACGGGGGTTTCTACCTAAAACTAACCAAACTGATCACATGGACCACAACCTTGCCTAACTCAATGAAGCTGTGAGCCATGCCATGTAGGGCCATCAACACAGACAGGTCCTAGTGGAGAGTTCTGACAAAACACAGTCCACTGGAGAAGGGAATGGCAAACTGCTTCAGAATCCTTGCCTGGAGAACCCCATGAGCAACACGAAAAGGCAAAAAGATATGACACTGAGAGATGAACCCCCAGGTTGGTAAGTGTCCAATATGCTACTGGGGAAGAGTGGAGAAATAACTCCAGGAGTGAACAGGCTGAGCCAAAGTGGAAACAACACCCACCTGTGCATGTGTCTGGTGGTAAAAGTCTGATACTGTAAAGAAGAGCAATATTCCATAGGAACTTGGGATGTTAGGTCCATAAAGCAAGGTAAATTTGAAGTGGAAAGAGAAAATGAAGAGGAATTAAAGAGCCTCTTGATGAAGGTGAAAGAAGAGAGTGAAAAAGCTGGCTTAAAAGTCAACATTCAAAAAACAAAGTTCATGGCATCCAGTCACATCACTTCATGGCAAATAGGTGGGGAAACAATGGAAATCATGATGGACTTTATTTTGGGGGGATCCAAAATCAGCCATGGAATTAAAAGACGCATGCTCCTTGAAAGAAAAGCAATGACAAACCTAGAAAGCATATTAAAAAGAGGAGACATTACTTTGCCAGCAAAGGTCCATATAGTCAAAGCTTTGGTTTTTCCTGTGGTCATGTACAGATGTGAGAGCTGGAGAACAAAAAAGGCTGAGCACCAAAGAATTGATGCCTTTGAACTGTGGTGTTGGAGGAGACTGTTGAGAGTCCCTTGAACTCCAAGGGTATCAAACCAGTCAATCCTAAAGAAAGTCAGTCCTGAATATTCATTGGAAGGACTGATGCTGAAGCTGAAGCTCCAGTATTTTGGCCACCTGATGCAAAGAGCTGACTCATTGGAAAAGACCCTGAGGCTGGGAAAGATTGAGGGCAGGATAAGAAGGGGATATCAAAGGATGAAATGGTTGGATGGTATCACTGACTCAATGAAGATGAGTTTGAGCAAACTCCAGGAGATGGAGGGGACAGGGAAGCCTGGCATGCTATTGTCCATTGGATTGCAAAGAGTCCGATATGACTGAGCAACTGAACAATTCTACTTAAAGGGGGTCTTCCCTGGCAACTCGGTGGTAAAAATCCACCTGCCAATGCAGGAGTTTCAGGTTTGGTCCCTGGGTCAGAAAGATCCCCTGGAGAAGGAAATGGCAACCCATTCCAGTATTACTGCCTGGAGAATCCCATGGGTGAAGGATCCTCTCTGGCTACAGTCTGGGGTCACAAAGAGTCGGACACTACTGATCATGCATATATTCTAACTAAAGTGGGTGTCCACCCCCAATATACGTCAGCCATTATTAGCTTTCAGCCCTTGTTTGTTTCTTTCATAACATTTTCAATTTTAAAATTATGTTATTACTGTTTGTTTGTTTGTTTGTTAGCTTTTCTACCTTTAGAATGAAAGTTCCATGACAGTGGGGCTGCATCTTAGTGACTGTAGTCTGTCTACCTTTGTCAGTGACCTGGTCACTGCTTATTCAATGTGTCATTTCCCTGAGGTCCTTCCAACTTCCTCTGGCTCTTCCACAACTGCAGCCCTCAAGCCTCTGCAGATTCACTAGAAGCAGGTAAAATGATTGAGAGAAGTTAAACTGTCTGTCTTATTTGCTGCCCAAAGGATTTTCTTATGTATTAAAAAAATTTTTTTTCTTCCGCCCAAATATATGTGTGTGCAGGAAAGATGTGAGTAGGGAAGAAGAGTGTGAAGGATTCACACATTTTCTTTCCAACTTGTGAGAGGTACAAATGGAAAGGGAAAATCTTTTGTAGAAAGTATGAAAATGAAATGTCTTTGGAGGCAGAGTCATGATTGATTGCCATGCACCCATTCCATGCAAAGTGAATCTAGTAAAAGATACATCACTGTTAAGAATTTGGGGAAAATAGGTAATAAAGACCTACTGGATAGCACAAGGAACTGTACTGAATACTCTTTAATGGCCAATATGGAAAAATGATCTATTGATTTAAAAAAAAGTGGAGGTATTTTGTTTTTGCTATCTAGTTACTAAGTCGTTTCCTGCTGCTTTGTGACCCATGGACTGTAGTTCACCAGGTTCCTCTGTCCTTGAGATTGACCAGACAAGAATCCTGGAGTGAGTTGCCATTTCCTTCTCCAGGGGATATTCCTGACCCAGGAATTGAACCTGTGTCTTCTGCATTTCACGCAGATTCTTTACAGCTGAGCCACCGGGGAAGCCCTGAGACAAATGTGTGTGTGTGTGTGTGTGTGTGTGTGTGTGTGTGTGCAAAGATTCACTTCAATATATACCTGAAATTGACACAATATTATGAATCAATAAAAAAAGAATTTGGAAAAAAAGGCATAAGCGATCCTTTTGGGTTTTTCATAGAGTTTTACCCTAAGTAGATATACAAAATTTTCTTTTCTTATATCAGCTTATCGTTTGTTTTCTCTCTCTTGACATATGTTCACCCTTTTTACTCTTGTACTTTCACCCGATGTGGTTCACCTTTTTTACCCAGTGAGGCATCTCATGTGATTCAGCCAGTTTCCTGAACACATTTGGTCCCATCAAAAAGCCATATCTTTTAAATTACTTTCTAAAAGAGACCAGGTCTCCAGAAAATTTGGGATATAGTGCATCTGGTTTAATTCAGGGGATGTTCCCAGAAATGGCAGGATCATTTCTACGTGGGCTCATAGGTGAATAGCCTTAAGGAGATGCTCTCCAGACAATCAACAATCCCTCTTTGCTAATCAGTCCTCCCACTTGCAGTGATGTTTATGACGGTCAAGTGAAAGTGAAAGTTGCTCAGTCATGTCTTGAAAGTTGTTCAGTCATGTCTGACTCTTTGCGACCCCTGGGACGATAGCCTGCCAGGTTCCTCTGTCCATGGGATTCTCCAGGCAAGAATACTAGAGTGGATTGCCATTCCCGTATCCAGGGAATCTTCCCAACACAGGGATCGAACCCAGGTCTCCTGCATTGCAGGCAGATTCTTAACACTCTGAGCCACCAGGGAAGTCCTGTGAAGGTCAGAGGACCTTTAACAATAAAAAAGTGCTTCATGATCTTTGGGCTTCCTTGGTGGCTCAGAGGTGAAAGCGTCTGAGCCTGGTGGGCTACAGTCCACGGGGTTGCAAAGAGTCAGACACGACTGAGGCTTCACTTTCACTTTCATGATCTTTATTCTCTGATTCCTAAGTCATTTTCTTAGGATACATTATGGTTTGCTTATTGTTCGCTTATCCCCTCACCACCATTTTTAGATCTAAGTATTGCTTTCATCTTTGCATGAAATGTTCTCTTGGTATCTCTAATTTTCTTAAAGAGATCTCTGGTCTTTCCCATTCTGTTGCTTTCCCCTATTTCTTTGCATTGATCGCTGAAAAAGGCTTTCTTATCTCTCCATGCTATTCTTTGGAACTCTGCATTCAGATGCTTACATCTTTCCTTTTCTCTTTTGCTTTTCACCTCTCTTCTTTTCACAACTATTTGTAAGGCCTCCCCAGACAGCCATTTTGCTTTTTTGCATTTCTTTTCCATGGGGATGGTCTTGATCCCTGTCTCCTGTACAATGTCACAAACCTCATTCCATAGTTCATCAGGTACTCTATCTATCAGATCCAGGCCCTTAAATCTATTTCTCACTTCCACTGTATAATCATAAGGGATTTTATTTAGGTCATACCTAAATATGGTATGGTCTGGCGGTTTTCCCTATTTTCTTCAATTTGAGTCTGAATTTGGTAATAAGGAGTTCATGATCTCAGTCACAGTCAGCTCCTGGCCTTGTTTTTGTTGACTGTATAGAGCTTCTCTCCATCTTTGGCTGCAAAGAATATAATCAATCTGATTTTGGTGTCAGACTTTATTTTTTTGGGCTCCAAAATCACTGCAGATGGTGACTGCAGCCATGAAATTAAAAGACACTTGCTCCTGGGAAGAAAAGTTATGACCAACCTAGATAGTATATTCAAAAGCAGAGACATTACTTTGCCGACTAAGGTCCGTCTAGTCAAGGCTATGGTTTTTCCTGTGGTCATGTATGGATGTGAGAATTGGACTGTGAAGAAGGCTGAGTGCCGAAGAATTGATGCTTTTGAACTGTGGTGCTGGAGAAGACTCTTGAGAGTCTCTTGGACTGCAAGGAGATCCAAGCAGTCCATTCTGAAGGAGATCAGCCCTGGGATTTCTTTGGAGGGAATGATGCTAAAGCTGAAACTCCAGTACTTTGGCCACCTCATGGGAAGAATTGACTCATTGGAAAAGACTCTGATGCTGGGAGGGATTGGGGGCAGGAGGAGAAGGGGATGACAGAGGATGAGATGGCTGGATGGCATCATGGACTCGATGGACGTGAGTCTGAGTGAACTCCGAGGGATGGTGATGGACAGAGAGGCCTGGCGTGCTGCGATTCATGGGGTCGTGAAGAGTCGGACACAACTGGGCGACGGAACTGAACTGACCTGACCTGATTGCTTGCATACATTTTGACTTTTGTCAGATGTTATGGGTCAAAACTGTTTACCATAACACGCAATAAATGGTGGAATAGCAAGGTATTCTGATAGCAGCATAAGTGCTGAACTGAGTGAAACATTTGCTTTGGTCTAGAGTGGTATTCATTTCACTACAGGAAATATTCAATAAATATTGCAAGTAACCTTTGCAAAGAAAACAAAGGAAAGAACAGCCGTTGCCTGGCAAACAATACATGTTTTAGAAACCATGCAACTCAGGAAAATGATGTTGAGTACTCTTTGACTGAGGATCTTTGCAGTATGGTGAACTAATACTCTTTAGCCAGGAATGTGAACAATACAGTTTGTTGGCTAGATCTCACATACTGAGAAGGCACCAGAAACTTCGGTGGGGAGGAGGGAAGACATCTCTATGCATAAAGCTTATTGTAATGTATATTATGTATATGTGCATCACATGTACTCCCATTACATGTTACTTTTTAAAAGAAAATATTTCAGACATTTATAGAAACTTAATCAGCACTGTGTATAGCATTATCAAATTGGGTCTATATGTATTCCCTACAAATGAATTTCCAGACAATGCTTAAGTGAATGCTCCCAACAAATTATAACTAGATTTAGATAGTATACCTGGTGTTTCATTTCTTTGTGCAATTAAGTTAGTTGATGATATTTTCATTTACAGCTTACAACTGAGAAAACAGAAATCTGGCTATGTCATCCAAATAATTCCACTGGACACTGCTGCCTCTCAGAATTCAGTGAAACAGGTATTTAGACGATGAAACAGTTATTTACAATTTTAATTTACTTTGCCCTGTCGTTCCTCACAAATCATCTGTATGCTGCCTTGTAAGTGCCATGTGCTTGCTGTTAATTAAAATCCTAAAGCAGCAGAACCAGCAAAGTGTGTCATTATTATTCATAGTACATTGTTGGCTAAGCCTTTTATAATAAATGTGTAACAAAAATTGTACAATGTGAATATTTATGAATTATCCTATAAAGAAATTGAGCTCTAAAGAAAATCTAAACAAACTATACTTCAAGAGGGAAAATCTAGTTTATAAAAGAGGAATGTATCAGATAATCTATTGTGATGATTAAATGAATGAACTTGTTAAAACAGGAATTGGGTATAAAATGTCATAAAATGTAGCAGATTAAGCTACTTTTTTTGAAGTCTTGCCAGATTTTTTTTTAATGAGTTAATATATTGCTTTTTAACAAAGAACTCCTGCAGGCAGAAAAGAAATTATATCTGACTTGAAAATTCCCATCATGCTTCATTCTCTGGTGGAATTTTGCAGCCTTGATGGATTTGTTACATAATCAGCTTTCAATGACTTCTTTTATTATAAAACAGAATTCTTGCCTAAAACAGCCCCACTCCCTTTTTTTCCCTGCTTCCAGTTTCTGAAATTACAAATGCATTTAAACAATGATCAAGTCATGCTGCAGCAGGCACAGGGAGCAAATGAGTAACTGCAGCAAGAAACTGCTAAACTTCGGTCTGAAATGCTAGCACTGGAGAAAAACTTGAAATCAATAGTACTCAAAAGTGTGAGCTGATAGAAAATAGGATATAGCTCCATGGGAAATAGGATATAACTGCTGTTTATCTTTGCTCTTCACTTAGCACATGGACAGCTGGTATATGCAAAACATTAATAAAAACAGTGACTTGCCATTTCTAACTATGTGTATTTGGAAGTATACTGAGGCAACTGTCATACTTTTTTTTTTTAAATACTGGGCAATATAACAATTAGAAAGCGAGATGAAATTTAACTAATGCAATAAAAAGACTATTTCACTTAAAATTTGCTTTACGATCGACCCAACATGTAGTAGATAGAACTCCTCAAACTCAAAGTATCCTTGAGCCTTCGGATCCCATTGAAAATATGTTGCTGCTTTTTATTTGTTTCAGATAAAACATCTCAACCTTCCTCCACATATTATTAATATGTTAATTTCCTCCATATTAACCCAATGTATTTTCTCAGCAACAAAAACCAAATTTATCACTACAAAATAAGAGATGTTTTCTTACAATCATGTAAAATCTGCCAAAGATATATGTGAAGTTTATGTAAGTATCAGCAGCTATTGCTACAAACTCTTTTAATGTAATATTTTACTAACAAAATAGTCCTTATCTGGTGATGATGGTCACACAATGTGAGTATGCTTAATGCCACTGAACTCTATACTTAAAAATTGCTAAAATAGCAAATTTTGTATTTCGTATATTTTGCTAAAATTAATAAAACACGAACAATTTTAAAAAGTATAGTTATGCAGTGTTCCCTGGATGCCCACCACCAAGCTTAAGAACACTTTATTGAACTTTGCTGTTTTATGAGAGACCTTCTAAGATCTCATCCTTCCACTTCTGTCTTCACAGCCCATCCCTGTCCTGATTTGAATTTTGTGTTGTTATTCCCTGGTCATATCATTTATTTATTTGTAATTAATTAACTAATTAATTCATTACTTTTTAGTTTTTGCTGCACTGGGTCTTCTTTGCTGCCAGTGGGCTTTCTCTAGTTGCAGTGAGCGGGGGCCACTCTCTCATTGTGGTGCACGGGCTTCTCGTTGCAGAGCAGAGGCTCTAGGGTGCTTGGGCTTCAGCAGTGTATCATGTGAGCTGAGGAGTTGTAGCGTGAGGGCTTAATTGCTCCACTGCATGTGGAATCTCCCCAAATCAAGGATCGAATCCATGTACCTTGTATTGGCAGGTGAATTCTTATCCACCAGGGAATTCTTATCCACCAGGGATAATTCTTTCCACCAGGGATAATTCTTATCCACCAGGGAAGCCGTATTACATCATTTAGTCTTGTCAAAGAACTTTATAAATGGAATCTCATACTATGTCCTTTTATTCAATAGCTTTTTTTTGGTTTAACCTTTAATCCCTGAGTTTCATTCACATTGTTACATGTAGTTGTACTTCAGTTATTTTCACTGTTATATAATATTCTATCACACGGCTCTACCATATCCACTTATTCATTTATGGTTGATCTTTTCATTGATAGTCGGTTGCTTCTGTTTTTTTCTTTTTCTTTTTTTTTTTGGTTTTACATATATGAGCCTTTTTTCTCCCTGAATCTATGAACAATTTTTTTTAATAGTAGTGTTTTAGCTGCCCCTGGAACAAATGACAGCTCTATCGATTCCGCTACTTCAGTGTGCCTGCAGTTTATTCAGAACCACACAATCTAACAAACATAGAGATGCCCTGTTTTCAAAGATGAGAATAAGTGGCAGATATTCATGACTCCCACATCAGGAGCGCCGACTTTGTAGTCAGACAGACCCAGTTTCAAATACTCCCTCCTTCTCTTAGAAATTATATGAAGTTAGATAATATCTCTGGGCTTCAATTCCCTTAAGTCTATTTTGGGACTAATAATATCTATCACATAGGGGTGTTGAGTAGATTTAACTAGATGGTCTACTTAGAGTACTAATTATTTAATACATTCTCAGTAAATAGTAATGATTAGTGATACCATAATTATAAAATAAATGGCAAGCAATCTTGAGAAAGAAGAATGGAACTGGAGGAAACAAGCTGCTTGACTTCAGGCTCTACTACAAAGCCACAGTCATCAAGACAGTATGGTACTGGCACAAAGACAGAAATATAAATCAATGGAACAAAATAGAAAGCCCAGAGATAAATCCATGCACCTATGGACACCTTATCTCTGACAAAGTAGGCAAGAATATACAATGGAGAAAAGACAATCTCTTTAACAAGTGGTGCTGGGAAAACTGGTCTACCACTTGCAAAAGAATGAAACTAGAACACTTTCTAACACCATACACAAAAATAAACTCAAAATGGATTAAAGATCTAAATATAAGACCAGAAACTATAAAACTCCTAGAGGAGAACATAGGCAAAACACTCTCCAACATAAATCACAGCAGGATCCTCTATGACCCACCTCCTAGAATATTGGAAATAAAAGCAAAAATAAACAAACGGGACCTAGTTAAAATTAAAAGCTTCTGCACAGCAAAGGAAACTATAAGCCAGGTGAAAAGACAGCCTTCATAATGGGAGAAAATAATAGCAAATGAAGCAACTGACAAAGAATTAATCTCAAAAATATACGAGCAACTCTTGCGGCTCAATTCCAGAAAAATAAACGACCCAATCAAAAAATGGGCCAAAGAACTAAATAGACATTTCTCCAAAGAAGACATACAGATGGCTAACAAACACATGAAAAGATGCTCAACATCACTCATTATCAGAGAAATGCAAATCAAAACCACAATGAGGTACCATTTCATGTCAGTCAGAATGGCTGCTATCCAAAAGTCTACAAGCAATAAATGCTGGAGAGGGTGTGGAGAAAAGGGAACCCTCTTACACTGTTGGTGGGAATGCAAACTAGTACAGCCACTATGGAGAACAGTGTGGAGATTCCTTAAAAAACTGGAAATAGAACTGCCTTATGACCCAGCAATCCCACTGCTGGGCATACACACCGAGGAAACCAGAATTGAAAGAGACACGTGTACCCCAATGTTCATCGCAGCACTGTTTATAATAGCCAGGACATGGAAGTAACCTAGATGTCCATCAGCAGACGAACGGATAAGAAAGCTGTGGTACATACACACAATGGCGTATTACTCAGCCATTAAAAAGAATATATTTGAATCAGTTCTAACGAGCTGGATGAAACTAGAGCCTATTATACAGAGTGAAGTAAGCCAGAAAGAAAAACACCAACACAGTATACTAACGCACATATGTGGAATTTAGAAAGATGGTAACGATAACCCTGTATGCGTGACAGCAAAAGAGACACAGATGTATAGAACAGTCTTTTGGACTCTGTGGGAGAGGAAGAGGGTGGGATGATTTGGGAGAATGGCATTGAAACATGTATATTATCATATGTGAAATGAGTCACCAGTCCAGGTTCGATGCATGATACAGGATGCTTGGGGCTGGTGCACTGGGATGACCCAGAGGGATGGTATGGGGAGGGAGGGGGAAGGGGGGTTCAGGATGGGGAACATGTGTACACCTGTGGCAGATTCATGTTGATGTATGGCAAAACCGATATACTATTGTAAAGTAATTAGCCTCCAATTAAAATAAATAAATTTATATTTAAAAAATAAAATAAATGGCTGTACCAAGAATCACTATGCAGAGATACTTCAATTATTAAAATAAAGAAACTTAAATTTAAACTCCAGGGAAGGTTACTGTAACCTAGATCTCAGAGCTAAGAGCAGCAGGGCAAATGAGTTGGCGACCCAGCACAGCCATCGTCCATAAGATAAGGCAAGGGTCCAAAATGTCCTCGCCTTCTCTTTCTCACCCCAAGTCCCCATTAAGCTCCTAGTTCAATCCAGCTGGGCCTTGGTGAGCAGTGAGGAGTAGAGTGATTAGGGAGATAGACAGTGACACAAGACCACAGGAGGATTTCTTGGAAGCTGGACTACAATCCTTCTCCAGCTCTCTATTCATGTTGAGCTCATGGGCAGCACAGAGAGCTTGTGATTAACCCTCAATCATGAACAAAATGACATTATTGCTGCCTAACTATAATCTAGTTGGGAAGTTAGAAATCCTTATAAGACTATTGGAGAGTAATGAAGAAAAGGTGATTGTGCAACTGTGAGTTTTAATTTAATAGCCATATCCTAAGAAAAGCTATATGATACAGTAAATCATTATCAATTAAAATTGGCTATTTGTTTCAAACCTTGCCACTTTGTTTTTTTAAAAGGGCAAATGTTCCCTACATCTGTGTCTTTATTCCTCCCTGCAAATAGGTGCATCAGTACCATCTTCCTAGATTCCATGTGTATGCATTAGTATACAATATTTGTTTTTCTCTTTCTGACTTATTTCACTTTGTATGACAGACTCTAGGTTCATCTGCATCACTACAAGTGGCCCAATTTCATTCTTTTTTTTATGGTCAATTAGTATTCCATTGTATATATGTACCACAACTTCTTTATCCATTTATCTGTCAATGGACATTGACATGTCCTGGCTATTGTAAACAGCACTGCAGTGAACACTGGGATGCATGTGTCTTTTTGTATTATGGTTTTCTCAGGATATATGCACAGGAATAGGATTGCTGGGTCATATGGTAGTTTTATTTTTAATTTTTTTAGGAACCTCCATACTATTCTCCATAGCTTTTGTATCAATTTACATTCCCACCAACAGTGAAAAAGGGTTCCCTTTTCTCCACATCCTCTCCAGCGTTTATTTTTTGTAGATTTTTGGATGATGGCCATTCTGACTGGTGTGAGGTGATACCTCCTTGCCGTATGGATTTGCATTTCTTTAATAATGAGCAATTTTCAGCATCTTTTCATGTGTTTGATGGTCATCTGTATATTATCTTTGCAGAAGTGTTTGTTTAGGTCTTCTACCCATATTTTGATTGAGTTGTTTGGTTTTTTGATGTTGAGCTGCATGAGCTGCTTGTATATTGTGGACACAGTAAGGGAAGGAGAGGATGAGACCAACTGAGAGAGTAGCATTGACGTATATAACTGCTGTGTGTAAAAGAGCTAGCTAGTGGGAACCTGCTGTATGCACGGGGTGTTCAGCTGGATGTTCTGTGGTGACCTAGATGGGTGGGATGTGGGTAGGAAGGAGGATCAAGAGGGAGGGGACATGTGTATCCATATAGCTGATCCATGCTGTTTTACTGCAGAAACTTAACATTGTAAAGAAATTATACTCCAATTAAAAAAAAAATAAAAGGACAGTATTTAAATAAAAATATAAAGGAGAATGTGCTTATAATTCAGTATTTTGTTCCCTATCCAAATGTCATCAGCGGTGGTTCAACACGATATATCCATTTCAAGTTAATTTGCTGTCTTTGTCTGTGTTCATCAGTATCTTAAAAAGTGGTTGTTCACTTGATTGACAGGGAAGGTGGATCAATTCCCTGCAGTTTAAGTGACTGAGCCTGACCAAGGTTACCTGCAGACAGGGAGTCGTTTTCACAGACAGAGCTGAAATATTGAAACTCATCGCTCTATACCTCTCCATTCCCTGCATTCCCAACTCAAGTAAAGATCTATTTTTGTCTGGGAGGTCTAAGCAAGGCATCGTGTTGGTGACAGGATGAATGGCTGTCACGGGGAACCCGAACTCCAGCTTCTCAGTGACAGCCTGACCCTGCCTCTCCCCCCGGGGTGCTTTGCTGCTTATCAGTGGGACGAAGACAAGCAGACGGAGGTGCCGCTGTGCTGCAGTGCCTTCAAACATACAGCGCCCATGGATATAAATCAGGACTTCCATTTCTGAAGCAATTCAACAACTCTTTAGCCCAGAGGATGGTTACAGTTTAAGAAGATATATTTGCAGAAGCCTTTGAGAGTCGTTTTACATTAAGATGCCCAGAAAACAAAACAAATGAATTGAAAAAAAAACAAAAGCATCGGCCACTCCATTGTAAAATTGAAAAGACTTCTCTACCTATACTGGTTCTGAAAGTAAATCTACTCTTCTCCCCGGGTGGCAAATACAGATGTAAACACCTAGTTAGCAAAATTTTCCTCTCTGGGTGTATGCATTGCGTTGTTTCCAAGAATACTGGTTTAGTGAAGGTGTCAGCTGTCATACTTACAGCCGTCACTCATGCCACAATTGAAATGATGTGCTCTGTATTCGTCTACGCTTAGGACAGGATGCTCATCATCTAGCCAGGGAATGAAGCTTCTGACATTCTCTTTAGCTGTTAAAGATAAAATGCCTAAATATGTGCACTAGCTCACTGCTGAGTAAACATCTTCATTCACAGTACACCTTTGATAATCCTTCCTGAGGTCATCAGAGGATGTGTTCTCCCTCTGACCACACTGAAAGCAGTTGGGGACAGCTAGTCTGCCTTCTTGCCTAAAGGGGGTGACTGCTTTTAGAAAAAAATTCCAAGAACAATAGACACTGTTAAAAAGAGATAAACCAGGGTGTTAGTTTCCACCGTAATTCTTGCATCCAGAGAAGCCAATAATTCTACAAGTAATTAGGGCATACCACTTCTTTAAGGTATTCATATAGTCAAGGATTTTTCTCATGTGCTTCCTTCTAAAACAATTGCTTACTACAGAATGAAAATCTGTTAAAATTGAATGTGAATCTGAATTTGTTTTATACTAGAAAAAGTGGAGAGGAACTGTCTCATACAAATAGGCCCATCAGAAAAAAATTTCAAAAGAAAGATTTGTTATCATTTTCCCAAAGGATCTATCTTGGGAATCACCACTGGCATATGTGCAGGAATGGCCCAGCTGTTTATTACTGAGATCTAATTGACACATGACATTTATTAGTTTCATGTGTATGGAATGGTCAAGTTCTGATAAAGACAGTTGGTTAGGTACCTGGTCTTGTCTTTGCTCTTTCACCTCAACAAGCGATATTGCCTTCTTTTGGTTATTTCTCTAGCTACTTGATCAATATCCATCAGGTTTCTAGAGTAAAGTGTTTCCAGAGTTTATGCCTTCTGCTCATGGATAAGTATAAGTTGGTTTTTAGCATCAAAATGTCAGAGGGCTGTTTTGTTGGAAGGTGAGGAGCTCCAAACAGCAGGTAGCTGGTGATTGAGCTTTCAGATGTTTTCTGTGATGCTGAGTTAGAGGGTACATGCCGTGGTCCCTCCCTGCTCATTACTAAGTTCTGGATTCCTCCTCCTTACTTAAGTGTGGTGGGAATCAGTAGCATCCTTGGTACCTGGAGGTCTGTTAGAGATGCAAAACCTCAGATCCCTTCTTTAGGTTTACTGAATCAGAATCTGCATTTGAACAAGATCTCCAGCTGACCTCTAGGCACATGAAAGTTTGACAAATGTTTCTGTACTGTATCAAAGAGTCATCCTATTTGTACTTTGCTGATCTCTCCCTTTGCCCTAGTTACTTTAAGCCACCCCATATTTCTTACTATTCAATTTAATTACCCATGGATAGGGATTACAGGTTATGTTCTGCCTTTTCTGGTAGAATATGAATTCTGGATTAAGGAATGACAGTACAAAAACTGGGACATTTATATATTAAATCTTAGACAGTCTAAGTATGTTGCATGAAAAATGTATCCTTGGGACTTCCCTGGTAGCCCAGTGGTAAAGAATTGGCTTTGCAATACAGGGGACACAGGTTCGATCCCTGGTTGGTGAACTAAAATCCTGTGTTGCCACAAAGCGACTAAGCCTGCACACCACAACTGGAGAGTCCGTGCACCCCATTGAGAAGAGCTCACAAAGATCCTCCATGCTGCAATGAATTCCTGATGCAACCAAATAAATAAATGAGTAAATTAATTTAAAATGTATTATTAATGTATTGGTCTAATCAAAACCCCTGGCTAAATACGGTATTTACTGTGTTATGTGCTAAATTGCTTCAATCATGTCCGACTCTGAGCGACCCTTGGGCTTTAGCCCCCCAGGCTTCTCTGTCCATGAAATTCTCCAAGCAAAAATACTGGAGTGGGTTACCATGCCCTTCTCCAGGGGATATTCCCCACCCAGGGATCAAACCCACATCTCTTATAGCTCCTGCATTAGCAGGTGAGTTCTTACTCTATAATGATAATAATAATAATAATATCATAAGTAAAATAGGAGAATAAACTTTTTTTGGCCTCTGAATTTCCATATTTCATGTTTTTGTCAATATCATGATTGCCATCACTTGGGAAAGGATCAAACTGATTTAAACCTGAAGAAAATAAGTAAATAGATGCGAACGTCTTAGAGAAGGTTCCTGAAGCTAATGTCTTCAGCACCTGAAAATTTAAATGGAAATGTGTCTTTTCTCTTCTTGAAGCTGGATACCCTGGATAATTTTTGTGTCACATGTGTCTGTGTCACAAAAGTCTAGACTGGGGGAATGTCACAGTTCTACTCATTCAAGTCATTGAGAATACTGTGATGGTCTTTTCATTTGACCACTTTAGGGTCATATCAGTGATTTCAGCTCAAATCTCCATAAGCACATTGTATTAGATGTGATCAAATTTTATGAAAAGAAAAAGAAATTATTCAACAGTAAGCAAATAGGCAAATTACAGTATTCTAACACCCCGCAATGAAAATTGTTTATAGTATGCCAATTACTGGGCTTCCCAGGTGGCTCAGTGGCAGAAAATCTGCCTGCAGTGGAAGAGACACAGGTTCAGTCCCTGGGTCAGAAAGATCCCCTGGAGGAGAAAGTAGCAACCTAGTCCAGTATTCTTGCCTGGAAAATCCCATGGACAGAGAAGCTTGGCAGGCTACAGCTCATGCGGTTGCAAAGACTGAACGTGTGTGCGAGTGAGCACGTGTGCACACAGACACACACGTGCACACAGACACACACACAGACATGCTGAAAGTGAAAGTGAAGATTGCTCCGTCGTGTCCGACTCTTTGAGACCCCATGTCCATGGACATGTCCATGGACATGTCCATACAGTCCATGGAATTCTCCAGGTCAGAATACTGGAGTGGGTAGCCTTTCCCTTCTCCAGGGGGTCTTCCTGACTCAGAGAGCAAACCCAGGTCTCCAACATTGCAGGTGGATTCTTTACCAGCTGAGCCACAAGGGAAGCCCAAGAATACTGGAGTGGGTAGCCTACCCCTTCTCCAGCAAATCTTCCTGACCCAGGAATCAAACCGGGGTCTCCTGCATTGCAGGTGGATTCTTTACCAGCTGAGCTATCATTAATTACTTGGTGTACATTGTCTTCAATTCTATTACATTATTCGGATCTTAGGGTTCAAGAAACTAAGGCTCAGAGAAATCTAAACACTTTCCCAAGTTTATACAAATAGTAAATGATGGAGTTCTCAAACTGAAATCTGCCCTTCCCACAGATTGTATCTTAAGAAGCTATATAGCTATTAATCACTTGACATATGATGAGTAATTGCCATTTCAGAAAGAAGGGAGAGGCAGCTGCAGGTAGGAGCCTCCTGCAGTGCTCCTCAGCCATGCACAATGGAGTCCTTGGCACTGCTGGCCTGTAATAACTGTCTATTGAAATGCTAGGTTGAAGTGAGCCCAGGTTTCCAAAGATCCGGCTTGAACTGCCCATAGGGGATTTGTGTTCATTTGGCAATTTGTTTCTATAACTATAGTAACTTTTACAAATGCTGCTATTTCCTGGAGGTATTTTCTCTATTATTAGTCCTTCTCACTTTTATATTCTACCTCTCCATCAGTCTCAACTTCCACCCTAGGGCTTCCCTAGCGGTCCAGTGGTTAATCCATCTGCCAGTGCAGGGTACACAGGTTTGATCCCCAGTCCAGGAAGATCCCATATGCCAAGGGACAACTAAGCCTGTGTGACCCAGCTACTGAACTTGTGCTCTAAAACAAGAGAAATCACCACAGTGAGAAACCCATGCAGTGCAATGAAGAGTAGCCCCCACTTGCCACAACTTGAGAAAGCCCTTGTGCAACAGTGAAGACCCAGGGCAGCCCAAAATAAATAAATAATAATAATAAAAAACTTCTGCCCTAAAAAGACAGCCAACCACTACCCACAGACATGCTTCCTTGACTCTGATTCTCCTTCATACTATTGTTCCTACATCCCTTTACCCTCTTACTTCTTGAAAGAGTAGCTGTGTCACCAGGTCAGTTCAGTTCAGTTGCTCAGTCATGGCTGACTTTTGGCAACCCCATGGACTCCAGCACACCAGGCTTCCCTGTCCTCACCAACTCCTGGAGCTTGCTCAAATTCATGTCCATTGAGCTGGTGATGCCATCCAACCATCTCATCCTTTTCATCCCCTTCTCCTCATGCCTTCAGTCTTCCCCAGCATCAGGGTCTTTTCCAATGAGTCAGTTCTTTGCATCAGGTGGCCAAAGTGCTGGAGCTTCAGCTTTAGCATCAGTCCTTTCAATGAGTATTCGGGTTTATTTCCCTTAGGATTGACTGGTTTGATCTTGCTGTCCAAGAGACTCTCAAGAGTCTTCTCCAACACCACAGTTCAAAAGCATCAATTCTTCGACACTCAGCTTTCTTTGTAGTCCAACTCTCACACCTATACATGACTACTGGAAAAACCATAGCTTTGAATAGATGGATCTTTGTCGGCAAAGTAATGTCTCTGCTTTTAAATATGCTTTCTAGGTTTGTCATAGCTTTTCTTCCAAGGAGCACGTGTCTTTTAATTTCATGGCTACACTCACCATCGCAGTGATTTTGAGCCCAAGAAATTAAAGTCTGTCACTGTTTCCATCGTTTCCCCATCTGTCTGCCATGAAGTGATCGGAACAGATGCCATGATCTTTTTTAAATGTTGAGTTTTAAGCCAGCTTTTTCACTCTCCTCTTTCACTTTCATCAAGAGGCTCTTTAGTTCTTCTTTGCTTTCAGCCATAAGGGTGGTGTCATCTGCATATCTGAGGTTATTGATATTTCCCCCAGAAATCTTGATTCCAGCTTGTGCTTCATCCAGTCTGGCATTTCACATGATGTGCTCTGCTTATAAGTTAAATAAGCAGGGTGACAATATACAGCCTTGACATACTCCTTCCCCTATTTGGAACCAGTCAGTTGTTCCATCTCCTCTAACTGTTGCTTCCTGACCTGCATACAGATTTCTCAGGAGGCAGGTAAGGTCGTCTGGTATTCCCATCTCTTTAAGAATTTTCCACAGTTTGTTGTGATTGCTGTATCACTCACTGTCTATATATCATTAGTTTTCATTTATTTCTGAACCTCTAACCCTCCAGTTTTCTCTTCCATCACTCACTGAATCAAATGTAACCCTGTTTAATGGGTCTTATTATACTAAGGCCCAACATTCTTTCTAATGGAGGAAAATGAAATAGAATATAAACTATCTTTTTGGATTAGCTGTTCTAAGCCATCTTTATGCAGTGGATTTTATATATTTTTTCTCATCTACCCCTGATAGTAACCTTGTGATATTTTAAATCATCAGTATCATTATTTAAAACTTCAGAAACAGGTTCAGAGTCTTCAATAAAAATAAGGCAGAAATCTGACCCAAACCCAGTTCTATCTGGCTCAGTATGCCATGCTCTTTTATTACCCTAAGAAAGAAAGAAAGGGAAAAGGGAGAGAAATCTGGAATGGAAAGAAAAGAAGAGAAAAGGACTGCAGGCAAGTTGGAAGTAAAGATTTGAATTCAGGGAAGTTTCTCTGCAACAAGGAAGAGATTCATGGTGGCCATTCCATTAGTTTCATTGCTACTACTGTGTTTTAATTTTATTAACAAAGGTCCATCTAGTCAAGGCTATGGTTTTTCCTGTGGTCATGTATGGATGTGAGAGCTGGACGATAAAGAAAGCTGAGTGCAGAAGAATTGATGCTTTTGAACTGTGGTGCTGGAGAAGACTCTTGAGAGTCCCTTGGACTGCAAGGAGATCCAACCAGTCCATCCTAACGGAGATCAGTCCTGGGTGTTCATTGGAAGGATTGATGTTGAAGCTGAAACTCCAATACTTTGGCCACCTAAAGTGAAGAGCTGACTCATGGGAAAAGACCCTGATGCTGGGAAAGATCGAAGGTGGGAGGAGAAGGGGGTGACAGAGGATGAGATGGTTGGATGGCATCACCGACTCAATGGACATGAGTTTGAGTAAACTCTGGGAGTTGGTGATGGACAGGGAGGCCTGGCGTGCTGTGATTCATGGGGTCGCAAAGAGCTGGACAGGACTGAGCAGCTGAACTGAACTGAGCAAGAATACCTTAACATTGGGCTTCCTGGTGGCTCAGCAGTAAAGAATCTGCCTGCAGTGCAGAAGATGCAGGGGATGCAGGTTTGATCTCTGGATCAGGAGGACCCCCTGGAGGAGGAAATGTCAACCCACTCCAGTGTTCTTGCCTGGAGAATCCCATGGACAGAGCAGCGTGGTGGGCTGCCATCTATGGGGTCACAAAGAGTGGGATATGACTGAATACACACACACATCCACCTTAATATAGGCCTAAACATCACAGACAAAAGGGAAAAACAACATTAGCAACAAAAATGCAGTGTACTCAATGGAAAGACCTCTGATTCTCTCATTCAATTATGTTTTCATTGAAAAATGTTTTGCATTTAGGATATCAGCTTGCTAATATGGACTTCCCGGGTAGCTCAGTGGTAAAGAATCTGTCTGACAAGCAGGAGACTTGGGTTCGATCCCTGGATCGGAAAGATCTCCTGGAGATGGAAATGGCAACCCATTCCAGTATTCTCTTCTGGAGAATCCTATGGACAGATCCTGGTGGGATACACTCCATAGGATCACAAAAGAGTCAGACACTACCTAGCGACCAAACAACAACAATCTACTCGCCAGTGCTGCCACCTTGCTCAACTTTCTGAGGTTTCTGCTAATGCCCAAGAAACTAGGGTATAGGGCTGATATGGAAGGAATTTACTGATCTGTGTGTGCTATTTAAATTTCTTGAAATTATTCAGATTTTTCTGGCCTAGAAATCAGGGCAGAATCTCAGGACAGATGGCTTGGTAATGAGTTTTTCACCTCTTTCAGCTGCCAAGCAATTTGGAAATTGCACGAGGCCAGGCCCTGTCAGTGCAGTTTGGCGCTTCAACTTGAAGACTAGTCTGACACCAGGAAGTTGTCAGCATCATCAGCTAATGCTTAGCAAATGTGGCACACCAAGTGTCATGGAAATGGAAAGAAAAAAATGTTCTGTTCCGATTATAGCCTCCTCACATGTTTGGGATGCAACCAATTTCTCTGTTGAGTTAGACGCTCAACTTCTGTCTCCAGTCCAGGCACTCTTCTTAGTTTTGTTCTCCTGAATTTGGTTATCTATTGGGCATCTCTACTTGGATATCATGCAAATACCTCAACATGCCTATCCTCAAAACTGAGTTCTTATTACCAGAGAAAACTCTTCTTGCTCCAGTGCTTCCTATTAATATCTTCAGTTCAGTTCAGTTCAGTCCCTCAGTCATGTCTGACTCTTTGCAATCCCATGGACTGCAGCACATCAGGCTTCCCTATCCACCACCAACTCCCAGGGCTTGCTCAAGCTCATGTCCATCAACTCAGTGATGCCATCCAACCATCTCTTCCTCTTCATCCCCTTCTCCCTCTGCCTTCGATCTTTCCCAGAGTCAGGGTCTTTTCCAGTGAGTCAGTTCTTCGCACCAAGTGGCCAAAGTATTGGAGCTTCAGCTTCAGGATCAATCCTTCCAAGGAGTATTTAGGACTAATTTCCTTTAGAATTGAATGGTTTCATCTCCTTGTTGTCCAAGGGACTCTCAAGAGTCTTCTCCAGCACCACAGTTCAAAAGCATCAGTTCTTTGGTGCTCAGCTTTCTTTATGGTCCAACTCTCACATCCATACATGACTACTGGAAAAGCTATAGCTTTGACTAGATAGACCTTTAATGTCTCCGCTTTTTAATATGCTGTTTGGGTTGGTCATAGCTTTTCTTCCAAGGGGTAAATAAAATATACCTTACAATATTTATATTCTTATTTATAGAAAATAAGAATAACATATTTATTAATATCTTAATAAATATTAATATCATACAGCCATCTAACGGCTTCCCCCATGGCACAGCAGTAAAGAATCTGCCTGCAGTGCAGGAGATGCAGGTTTGATCCCTGGGTCAGGAAGATCCCCTGGAGGAGGAAATGGCAACCCACTCAGTATTCTTGCCAGGACAATCCCATGGACAGAGAAACCTGGTGGGCTACAGTCCATGGGGTTGCAAAGAGTAAGACACGACTGACTGAGCATGTCTACTGGTTACATCTGAAGCCTTTCTTGACTAATCATCTCCCTCCCTGCACTATATCCATCCACTCACCAAGGTGTGTTGGTTCTGTTTCCTAAGCATCTCCTGAATCTGTCCATTCCCATCCGGACCATCAAATTTGGCCCATACAACATATTAAAAAGCAGAGACTTACTTTGCCAACAAAGGTCCATCTAGTCAGGGCTATGGTTTTTTCAGTAATCATGTATGGATGTGAGAGTTGGACTGTGAAGAAAGCTGAGCACCGAAGAATTGATGCTTTTGAACTGTGGTGTTGGAGAAGACTCTTGAGAGTCCCTTGGACTGCAAGGAGATCAAACTAGTCTATCCTAAAGGAGATCAGTCTTGGGTGTTCATTGGAAGGATTGATGCTGAAGCTGAAACTCCAATACTTTGGCCACCTCATGCGAAGAACTGACTCATTGGAAAAGACCCTGAGCTGGGAGGGATTGGAGGCAGGAGGAGAAGGGGATGACAGAGGATGAGATGATTGGATGGCATCACGGACTCGATGGACATGACTTAGGGTAAACTCCGGGAGTTGGTGATGGACAAGGAGGCCTGGCATGCTGCAGTCCATGGGGTTGCAAAGAGTCGGACACGACTGACTGAACTGGACTGAACTGGGTGTAGGTCCCCCACTGAAGCTCATTACCTTTTCCTCTTCTGCCAAATTCATTTTTTCTGTGAAGTTAGGGTGATACTGAACATCAGATCATGCTGTTCTCTCGGTGGAAACTGTTCCATGCTTTCTACTGGTTGGAAAATGAAGTCTGAACATCTCAGCATAACTTAGAAGGCTCTTATCCACCTCTTCAGCATTATTTCTTACTAGTTAGTCATTTAGTCAGCAGATATTTATTGTGTTTCAGACCTTGTTTAGGCTCTAGATATACAGTAGAGACTTACATGCTGTTGGGAGCACACAGTCGATAAACATGGAAATAAATAAGTGAATAACGATTTTCAGTTCAGTTCAGTTCAGTCGCTCAGTCGTGTCTCACTCTTTGTGACCCCATGAATTCCAGCATGCCAGGCCTCCCTGTCCATAACCAACTCCCGGAGTTCACTCAGACTCAATGTCCATTGAGTCGGTGATGCCATCCAGCCATCTCATCCTCTGTCGTCTCCTTCTCCTCCTGCCCACGATCCCTCCCAGCATCAGTCTTTTCCAATGAGTCAACTCTTCGCATGAGATGGCCAAAGTATTGGAGTTTCAGGTTCAACATCAGTCTTTCCAAAGAACACCCAGGACTGATCTCCTTCAGAATGGACTGGTTTGATCTCCTTGCAGTCCAAGGGACTCTCAAGAGTCTTCTCCAACACCACAGTTCAAAAGCATCAATTCTTCGGTGCTCAGCTTTCTTCACAGTCCAACTCTCACATCCATACATGACTACTGGGAAAACCATAGCCTTGACTAGATGGACCTTTGTTGATTTTAGGTACTGACAAGTATTCACAAGGGATATGTTCATAGTATTTACCTCCTACCAGCCTTCCCTTGTCCTATCTAAACTAACTTATGTGCTTCTGACTTGTGCTTTCCTGTAAACACATGTTTTTGTTGTTGTTGTTTAGTCCCTAAGTCATGTCGGACTTTTTGTGAACCTGTGGCCCACCATTTTTGTAACACACCAGGCCCCTCTGTCCATGGGATTTCCTAGGCAAGAATACTGGAGTGAGTTGGTTGCCATTTCCTGCTTTAAGGGATCTTCCCAATCAAGGGATCGAACTCCTGCACTGCAGGTGGATTCTTTACTACCAGTGAGCTAGCAGGGAAGCCCAAGCACATGTTAAAACTGTTGCAATTTAGCATGCTTTATTTTATTTCTTGCTTATTTGTCCTCTGTGCTTGATCCTCACAGATTCGAGAAGAGCAAAGATTCTTTTTTAGATTTTTGTATCTGATCCCAGTGCCTAACTTTTGCCTGGCATGTCAGGTGTTTAACAAATATTTATGAAATAAATAAATGTTATCACTTCCTTAGTGTAAATTGATTGATAAGTTCATATCTGATTGCGTGAGAAAAAAATATGGTGACATAAAAAATTGAGTGAAAATAAAAGCAAAATAGGCCTTCTGAAATTTGTGCTTTTCAGATATTATAGACTTACGAGAATTATGCTGAACTTTCCAGGATAGAAATGGAGTAAAATATTCACGCCAAAACACTAAATCCTTGCAGATAATAAAATTCTATATATTACTGATTTCTTAGCTTTTCTCATTTGCTAAGAAAACCAAATTGAGAGAGAACTTTGGAAAATTGCAAGATGATAAAAATATGGTCTGTAAAACACTTGCAAGGAAGAAACATAGATGGCTTCTATGGCTATATTAGGCAAAAAGAAAGAAAGAAAGAAAATAAGAAAGCAAGGGGGATAGAAATGCATGATCATGTTGGGAGATGCTATGTTAATACCGTTGGTTTGTTCAGTGTGCTGACCTTTCTAAGATTGTACCTATTAATCCATTCTATCAGACTTTAAGTTTTTCTAAGTAGGAGTAGAAAGGTGTTTTGCCCTTTGAAAGGAAAATACCATGATCACATGATCTTCCATTTTCAGGCTCTGTGGAGAGCATTTTTGTCTACCTGTGCTCACTGCAAAGCAAGAAACTCACAACACATATCAACTTGAATAAAGGTTTGGGTTGGCTTTTATTTGTTTTTCTAAAAAAAAAATAGTTTGTCCCACCCTTAGAACAAAGTATTTGGTTACTGATTTTTACTGCTTTATCCTGCTAAGGGTGAAAGCAACTTCTGGAAGACTTTGAGTGCCAGCCCATTATTATTTTCTTCTTAAATTCTTTCTTATAACATCCTGTGCTTTTTCTGTGGTGGTTTAGGGTGTGTACCAGAGTTTCTATTACAAACATTAGCTTTCAAAAAAATCTTGGCATACAAACTCCAAGAATAGTTGTCTTATCAAATTCTCTTAAAGATGAATAGTGCTTTTTCACTCACCACCATTCCTCACCAAGCTCACAGCTTGAAAATATTCCATTCTATATATCTATGGTTGGAAATCATAGTTGCTGGGTTCCCAAATGGAAACAGTCACAGACAGAATGCAGCACAATGTTTTGGAAAAGCCATGGGCTTTGGAGTTACAAGCCACCAAGCCGCCCCCCTTTTCATCTCTCCTCAATTCTTTATGTCAAATTTACCTCTTGAGTCCATCAGTTCCAAACTGGTCAAGGACTTGGTGTTGGTGTCCTTGGAGTTGCTGGTTTAGCCAGCCTACTGTCTTTGTAGAAACTCTATAAAGCTTTGTAGAAGCTCCGGGAGATGGCGAAAGACAGGGAAGCCTGGCATGCTACAGTCCATGGGGTTGCAAAGTGTCAGCCCGGACTGAGAGACTGAACAACAATAGAAACTCTTGCATATAAACTCCAGTACATAAACCCTTAGTGGGACAGAAAACCTTCCACATACTTCTTAACAATTATAATGTACCCTATACTTTTCTGTACATATCCTTTACTATCAAGTAGTTAGGCTACCTCTCATTCCATAACTTAAGCCATGAGTGAAAGATGGACTAGTAAGAAGAACCTGGTCTGGAAAAATACCTTGCTAACGAATTCTGCAAACCTGTGTGGCAGCCAGATGAAGACTCTGATGTCCCCACTGTTTAAAAAAAGAGAAGAAAAAAGTACAGAGATCACAATTACCAGTGGCCACTTGGAAAAACCCATAGAGCGTGCCCCTGGCAAAACTCCTTAGAGAGATGGCTTCCCAAATATGGAAAATATAAAACAAAACCTTCTTTATTTATGAAAATGATTTGAATTTCTCATTCTCTAGGCCTTATGGTTTTATTATGAAAACCAAATTCAGTTTGCTTAAGGGGTGAGAAAGAACCACTTCCTCTTGCATCAAGTTATGGAATAGCACATTTTTAAAGCTCTGTAATTTGTTTCTGGGGTAGCATTAGATTGTCTTACGTAAGTCTGCCTTGGTCTTTGAAACACAGAAACACTTTACCCTTGACACAATTTGGAATTTGGAACTGCCTGTGAAAACATGAAGAACTTCATTTTTCCATTTGAAAAGTCCCTAAACACAGATTGATAAATTCTCAAAGAACTTCAGTGCAGAGTTTTCAGGCTAGCGCTTCAACTGCCAAGACCTGTATTCAAAGTGTTTGAACTGCCAGAAAAAACACAGCTGTTATTCTATATCAGGCGATCTGTGCACTATCTTTTAGGTAGAAGAGATTGCAAACTGGGCCAAAGGTTAGATGCAAGTCCTAGAAGAATAAAAAATCAGTACTGGGAGGGAACCTACCCAAAGTCCAAGATATTAACACTAAGTTGGAATATCAGAAGCTTTAAATTAGTGCTTATTTTGAAAGGACTCTCCTCCTGCTTTCAAAAAAAGAAAAAAAAAAGTCACAGGCATCCATCAACCAAAAGTTTTCTCTGAGCCTTCAATTCTACTCTTGATAAATGCTCTTGTGTTTTGTTTTACCTACAATTTAAAGGGTTGTGGTAGCCTAGAAGCTGGCCACCTGGGGTAATTTCATGGCATTGTGGGTGAGGAGTGTCTCATGAGGTCAGGGCGGCTGTAACAGAGACAGTCTCTGATATTTTCATAAACCAAATTGGATTCTTGGCACATTCTGAGCTTGGATAGCATGAGTTTCCAGCCCTGCGCCTTTGCTTGATCAATTTTGCTTGAATTTCTGCTCTGATAATGTGATAAAGTGGGCCATTTTTTAATTGAACTCTGATAATGATCTAAATACAACAAACTGTTCAAAGAATAAAGGAGTTTGTTTCTTAAAATTTGAAAAGCATCCTTGTATTTTCTCAGTGTCTTTTATTATTAGAGTATATGTTCCGATGCCTAACAGCCCCAGGGTGAGTCCGCTGCTGTAGAAATAATATAAGCTTTGGGCTACATGTTATTTCCAACACCCACGCTCTAACTCCTGTCTTTTCCCACCACTGGTGCAACTGCCCAGGGTGTTAGGATATTCTCATGAGAAACCCTGTCCTAGATATTCTGGGATCTGCTCAGTAAAACCAATTGGTTGCTCACACTCTTTCACTTCAATGAGTATATCTACCTTATGTCAGCCTTTTATAAATAATGTTTTGATTAACCCTTACAAAACCCCCTATTTGCAGATGGAAAAATGAGTCCAGAGACTTTAAGTATTTTGTCCAAGCATACACAACAAAGAAGTGGCATGCCAAGAAATCAGTTCATGTTCTCTGGAACTTCTGTTCTTAGATACCATTACTCACTTTGAGATCCTTAAGCTGACACAGTGGATGCACGTATGACCATGGAAACCATGTTTCTTCAGGACCATTGGGACTAGTGATGGGTTCAGTGAGGCACCAGTATGGCCCAGGGAGTGCACTCAAGGACCTAATTTGTGCTTTCTCTCTGACATTGGATTTTGTGGGTGCTGGTGATGTAAAAATTTGTTCAATACTATAGCAAATTGATATTTCCATTTCAGAAACTTACATAACTTGCAGTCAATATTAATTACATCAAATATGTGTGCTCAGTTGTGTACTCAATCACTCAGTCATGTCTGACTCTTTGCGACCCCATGGACTGTAGCCCACCAGGCTTCTCTGTCTATGGAATTCTCCAGGCAAGAATACTGGAGCAGGTTGCCATTTCCTTCTCCAGGGGATCTTCCGGATCCAGGGATCGAATCTGCGTCTCCTGCATTGACAGGTGGATTCTTTACCGTTGAGCCATCTGGAGAGCCCAATGCCATCAAATATCAATGGTCTATTATTCCATAGGTCTCAAGAGAATTATAACTAGCACCTAAACATACATATTTCCTATTACAATTTAATGAACTGCCTCTGAGCTTCTTATTACCAGGTACTTTATTAAATGTAATGAATGGCTTCTCTTAGGCAATTCTTTTTTTCAGGATGCAGGTAACGCTGAGACTCACTCTAGCAGCAGTAGCTATGATTTCAATAGGATTCATGCCACTGTGATCCAGACTTCAGGATCTCCTAATGAAAATCACAAAACTATTTGAGTAGGGAGAAAGCCTTAGAAATCAGCTTGTCCAAAAGTCTTAAACTGACAGCCTCCAGGTCACAGATGGTTCTGACTATGTGTTGTTTTTTCTCCAAAGTAATGACCCTAGTTGAGTTCTTACAGTGTTGTTGTTTTTTTTTAAATAATTGTCTCTGTTTTATTTATGTATTTATTTTTATGTTTGACTGTACTGGGTCTTTGTTGGGACACACAGGCTTTCTCTTGCCCTGGTGCACAGGCTTTGTTGCCCTGTAGCATGTGGGATTTTAGTTCCCCAATCAGGGATCAAACCCCAGTCTGCTACATTGGAAGGCAGATTCTAAACCACTGGATCACCAGGGAAGTCCTGAGTTCTTCTAATTTTTTTGAATAGGTCACCAAAATTTTTGAGTGTGTTTCAAATAAAAAATCTAAATGTTAGGCTTCTCTTGAAAAATTGGAATATTAGGCATCACTGGGCCTGCATTCCTGCATAGAAGCCATCAGCCACAGTGGGTAGCAGATGCTGCTGTAGATGGGGCTGAATTCTGGCAGTCTCTGACAGGCTGGCAATATTGTAGACAGTGGTCTGTTTACCTTGGTCATTGTGTTTGTATTATTGTTTTCTTTTTGTGGAGGCAAGATTAAAGATATTTCTGTCTTTGTCAAAAATAGGAAAATAGGATATAATCTGAAGGAGTACTGTATTAGAAAAGAAGAACAGGTTTCTTTGTGGAACAGAAGAATGTGCCTTTTTGTTAATATGCCAACGAAGTATCTTGGCTTCAAGATTATTTACGTTATTTGCTTGGCCCTGTAACTCTTGCCTGGAAAATCCCATGGATGGAGGAGTCCGGTAGGCTGCAGTCCATGGGGTTGCTAGGAGTCGGACACGACTGAGCAACTTCACTTTCACTTTTCATTTTCATGCATTGGACAAGGAAATGGCAACCCACTCCAGTATTCTTGCCTGGAGAATCCCAGGGACGGGGGAGCCTGGTGGGCTGCCATCTATGGGGTCACACAGAGTCGGACACGACTGAAGCGACTTAGCAGCAGCAGCTGCAGTAACCATTTGAGAGCTCTGACAGGGTCTTCTCTTGGCCAACTGAATGCAGAGATGAAAAGAGGTTTAATGGCTTCTGCAGGGTTAATATTTTTAGGCCATAGCTAGAGTGAAGTGTAACTTTAGTACAGTGCTCTTCATGTGGAAGAAAACAAATTCTTGAATTACTTTGTGGGCTGAAATCTAAAAAAAAAATTATCTTAGTGTTTTGAAATGTTTTAAGAAAAAGAAGATGAATTGAGACATGATATTAAAGAAATTTATATAAATTCAAAGTGGACACACAAACTGGGGGATAAAAACTTAGTTCTATGGGGACTTTGGAATTAGCTGTCTTTCCTCTTATCAGGTACTTAAGCAAGACAACCTTTTGCCATCTTCTATGTCTGTCAGGTATGTATTTTGTCCACCCATTGCAGAACTGCACTGGAGTGTATCTCAAATCAAACTATTATGCTAGAATAAATACTTTTAAGAAAAAGTCCTCTCTCTCTCTCTGACACACACACAGGCGCGCACACACACACAGGCTCAGGAAAATAGTCTATAAAATTTATATTTAATCATTCACATTTTTCAGGGTTCTTGTCTTTTTCCTCTGTTACTCTAAGATTTCAATACTTCTTTGGTTAAATTAAATGGTATAGCTTCCTACCCATAAACACTAACAGAAGTCTCAGGAAACATTGAAAAAGACAGACACGGAAAAGAGGGGCCTGTTTTCATACCTTATTTTTTTTTCAATCCAAACTAACCACAGGAGTCAGTTCTTCTTGGAGGCAAAACTATCTTGAGAAGTTATAGGTCCATTCCTTATCATCCAAAAATACCTAAGATATCAACCCAGACACTTTTCAAGGTGCTCCAGATACAGTCATTCTACATCTTAAAGGAAAGTAGGAAAATTTCTACACATGCCGAGGTTCTAGAACCTAAGTGTAGCCTCTTGATAGTTCACATTATCTCTCAAATATTTTATTAGTTTCTGTGATTATTATTATTTTATCTCAAGAGGAAGAGATTCCAAAATGACAATCATGCTCAGAAATCACTGACAACCTGTCTTCACTGTCAGGAAGGTGTTTCTCATGTTTACCCTCGACACTGCATGAGAACCTTTACAATCATTGCCTCTGTTTAGTCACGTTAAACAGAAAACAGCTGATCACCATCCTCAAGAGAAAATGATTTTCCCCCTCTAGTCTCACCTCAGTCTTCTTTTCTGTTGTTTAATAATTGTGGGGTTTTTTAATGCTATTTATTTGTTTATTTGTCTGTACCGAGTTTTAGTTGTGGGACACGGGATTTTTAGTTGTGGCATGTGGGATATAGTTCCCTGACCAGGGATTGGACCCAGGCCGCCTGCACAGGGAGTCTCGAGTCTTAGCCACTGGACCACCAAGGAGTCCCAATTGTGGATTTTTAAAAAGTGGTTCAAAGATAAGGCCTGCGTGATGTCAGTGATTTCCAAAGGAGAGTTAAAAGGTGGTCAGGGACCTTGGCATACTGCATTATCCCAGAGTATCTGGAGGTCCCACACTCTGTGTGTTCTCCTGAGCAAACACCACAGATTTGGCCACTCCTGCTGCCCTGCCTGGTGGAAAGGGCCCCGGGCATCATGAACCCTGGCGGGGAGACACCTTGAGATGCCGGCATTTGCTCTTGAGGCAGCAGAGAGGCAGTGTGGCCTGCATTGTGAGGAGGTATTAGCAGGAAGGTAATTTAGAGGAAAAAGCATAGGCTTTGGATCCAGACGGTAGGACTTCAAACACTGATTCTGCAACTTATATGACGTATGATCTTGGACAAACTTCATAACCTCCCTGTTTATGTTTCTATTTGCAAAACGAAGTCCCACCTTGGTCAGAATGGCCATCGTCAAAAACTCTACAGATAATAAATGCTGTAGAGGGTGTGGAGAAAAGAGAACCTTCCTATATTGTTGCTGCTGCTGCAGCTAAGTCACTTCAGTCGTGTCTGACTCTGTGCAACCCCATAGCCGGCAGCCCACCAGGCTCCCCCGTCCCTGGGATTCTCCAGGGGGAGAATGCTGGAGTGGGCTGCCATTTCCTTCTGCAATGGATGAAAGTGAAAAGTGAAAGTGAAGTCACTCAGTCATGTCCGACTCTTCGCAACCCCATGGACTGCAGCCTACCAGGCTCCTCCGCCCATGGGATTTTCCAGGCAAGAGTTGGTGGGAATGTAAACTGGTGCATCCACTAGGGAGAACAGTATGGAGGGTCCTTAAAAAACTAAAAATAGAGTACTGTATGATCCAGCAATCTTACTCCTGGGCATATATCGTGAGAAAACAATAATTCAAAAAGATACATGCACTCCAGTGTTCATTGCAGTACTATTTGTGATAACCAGAACGTGGAAGAAACCTAAAATGTCCATTGATGGAGGAATGGGTAAAGGAGATGTAGTACATATATACAATGGAATAATACTCAATCATAGAAAAGGACAAAATAATGCCATTTGCAGAAACATGGGTGGACCTAGAGACTGTCATGCTGTGTAGTAAGTCAGAAAAGAAAGACAAGTATCATATGATATGGCTTATATGTAGGGTCTGAAAAATGGTGCAATTGAACTTATCTGTAGAACAGAAATAGAGTTGCAGATGTAGAAAACAAGCCTACAGTTACTGGAACAAAAGGGGAGGGGGGGGCAAATTGGGAGATTGGGATTGACATATATGTACTACTATATATATAGTATATATATGTACTATACTATACTACTATACTAGTAGTATAGTACAGTACATAGTATAGTACATAGTATAGTATAGTACAGATACTATATATATATAGTGTATATATATGTACATATATATGTACATATATATATATATATGGTGATTGCAGCCATGAAATTAAAAGACGCTTACTCCTTGGAAGGAAAGTTATGACCAACCTAGATAGCATATTAAAAAGCAGAGATATTACTTTGCCAACAAAGGTCCGTCTAGTCAAGGCTATGGTTTTTCCAGTAGTCATGTATGGATGTGAGAGTTGGATGGTGAAGAAAGCTGAGCACTGAAGAATTGATGTTTTTGAACTGTGGTGCTGGAAAAGACTCTTGCAAGTCCCTTGGACTTCAAGGAGATCCAATCAGTCCATCCTAAAGGAGACCAGTCCTGGGTGTTCATTGGAAGGACTGATACTGAGGCTGAAACTCCAATACTTTGGCCACCTCATGCGAAGAGTTGACTCATTGGAAAAGACCCTGGTGCTGGGAGGGATTGTGGGCAGGAGGAGAAGGGGATGAGAGGATGAGGTGGTTGGATGGCATCACCGACTTGATGCACATGGGTTTGGGCAGACTCCGGGAGTTGGTGATAGATAGGGAGGCCTGGCGTGCTACGATTCATGGGGTCACGAAGAGTCGGACATGACTGAGCGACTGAACTGAACTGAACTGAAGGATCTACTGTATAGTACAGGGAACTCCACTCAACACTCGGTAATGACCTATATGGGAAAGGAATCTTTAAAAAAGGGGATTTTATATATATATATGTTTAATGGATTCACTTTGCTGTATACCTGATAATAACCCAACATTGTAAATAAAGTATACTCCAATAAAATTTTTAAAAAATAGTTCTATAAGAAAGAGAAAAATTAGTTCCAACCTTACCATGTTATAAGGATGATATCAGATGTAAAATGCATCAAAGCTCCCTGCTAGACTTATAGAATATATTCAATAAATGCTATTATTGTTGTTGATTATTATTATTACTCCCATGTCAGGAACATTTCTTCTCTCTCTTCTTTTCAAACTTATATTTTTGTTTGTCTTTGATTGTCTGGGAATTCAGTACTCAAAATAAAAGTCAGCACTTAAATTCCATTCAAAGTCTTCAGAAGTCCACCATCCTTTCTCCTGAGTGTTAGAAGGAGCGAGGCTGAAGGTAACTGGTACCTTCTCCTAATAGATGGAGATGTCTTGATGAGAGGTTACTGGTAGGAGCCACTACCCTTTAAATTTCAAGTTCATACTAATTATTCCACCTTCAGAGCATTTATTCCTGCAGGACTTGATGTATTTTCTAGAGCAGCCTATTAAACTATCAACATCTCTGATGGAAGATCACCCCAGATGTCTTTGTTCAGACAGGTCCTTTTCCATTTCCATATCACCTTGCCCTATAAAGGAGCAGAGTCTGGTGGTCACAAGCTGTGCCTATTAAAATTAAAAATTAAAAGAATAGCCACATGTGACTAGTGGCTGCTGTGTTGGAAAACACAGGTTATAGAACATTTTGATTACCGCAGAAACTTCTTTTGGACCATACTGCTCTAGAGCCAAAATGACCCGCCAAAATGACTGGATTTAAATGATATCTTTAGCACTTACTATCTGTGGGACTTTACATAGGTAATTTAATCTTTCTGTGCCTTGGTTTTATCATCTATAAAATGAGGATGTAAAAGTCAACTTACTGGAAGCCTTAATGAGAAATTAGATGCATTAATGTATGTAATATATTTAGGGCTACCCTTAAATATCACATGGTATTTTCTCAGTAACTGCTAGCAATTACTATTAATCAAAAACCAGAAAAAAACAACATCTATTTCAGAAAGAAAACAGAATATATAGATCAAACGAGGGTGGCTCAGAGTCATTGCCCATTATCTGTATTCCTTAGATCCACGTGATCCAAAATTGTGAAACTTGTCATAAGACTTTATGATTTTCTATGTCAATGTCTGTTTCCTTTACAGACTTCATGCTTTGGGAATTCAAGGACTACTGTCTTATTCCCTTTCATACCCCTAACACCTGCCATGGGGCACTGAGCACTCATGACCCTCAATTCGTACTTTAACTTCAACAGTCTTGAACTAACGTAAGTGCTCAAGAACCAACAGGCTTCTTACTTACTATTAATATTATTTTAGAGGGAACAGTAGGATTGGAGTTTAGCTAATTCCTTTATATTTTTTAACCAGATAGGGATAATGAATGTATAGTTAGGTTTAAGGACAATGAGGAAGAATATTTAAAATCAAGAATGGATGAGAATATCCAGAACAGATGATCACTTCACAAACTGAGAGGAAGGAAATGAAATAGAGAAAATTAAAAAAAAAAAAAAAAAAAGGAAATAGAGCTGATAAGTCATCTGGGAGAAAGTTCAAAGAAAAATTTTCCCTACTTCAACATTTTACCACAGGCAGATCCTGAAGCCCTAGATATAATTATCTTGGCTGGAATGCCTGGGCTAGAGTAAACAGAAATCTGAGTGTGTCAACAAATTATTTAATTAAGTAGAGTAGGTGGCAATGGGCAACCAAAGTCATGATGTGCAACAGGATAATGTGATTGAAGGCTTTAGCTGTGATGGAATGTGGAGAGACTAAGACGTGAGTGAAAAATTATGCAGTCCTGGAGACCAGCCTCTGGACCTGGTTAGCCAACGTGACAAATGAAACAAGAAATAAGACTTTTTTTTAATTTTAATGGAACTCTCTTATCCAAAAAAACACTTCTTGTGTGTAAACATAAATTTAAAAGCAATTGAGATTAAGCCATCACTTTCCATGAGACAAGGGTCAGGAGCAGGACTGCAAGTATCATTAAAAAGAGCCTGAAGATTTGTGCCATCAACATAGAAGTGGCAGTTAAAAGCAAAAGTGAAGTGACTAAGAGGTAGAAAAGCTAGAAATGAACAGATGCTCAGGCAGGCAGCACGCTAGGCTGCTCAAATTGGGTATATTTTACCTTTCGTTCCAAGTTCACAAATATTAGGACATTAAAATGCATGCAGCATGGTCTGTATCCCATCTTGCCATGTTTTTGTTACTAAGTTAGAAAGAATTAGGCAGCACGGACTATATGCAGATGCATCAGTCTAAGCAAATGCTGTGTCAGGGGAGATCAGGAAGGTCAGCTGGGTTTCTCTTTTCCAAAGAAGAGCCTGGTCAGTTGTACACTAAGCATCCTTTGTAGGGCTATTCCTAAAGTGGTCACCCATGTCCAGAAAGACTGTGAAGAAGGTTAGATTGCTGGTGACATTTTCTTTAAAGGTGACAGTGGCCAAGCCTCCTAGCGCATTTATTTTCGGTGCAAGCAGTAAAAACTTAAGGAGCGTGTAGTATGTTGACTCAATGCATGGAAGACATTTTTATTTGACTTCAGTATGTCATTTACCCTAAATAGTCATTAATAAAATGTAGCTGCACTATGATCAGTTGCTCCTTAGTTATCAAGTCATGTCTGACTCTTTCGAGACCCCATGCACTATATAGCCCACCACATATAGCTCACTATATAGCCTACTATATAGCTCTCTGTCCATGAGATTTCTCTTTCAAGAATACTGGAGTGGATTATTTCCTTCTTCCAGGGGTTCTTCCTGACTCAGGTATTGAACCCAAGTTTCCTGCGTTGGCAGGTGGATTCTTTACCACTGAGCCACCAGGGAAACTCTTACAATGATCAGTAAGTTCAAGTTCAGTCACTCAGTCATGTCCGGCTCTTTGCAACCCCATGAATTGCAGCATGCCAGGCCTCCCTGTCCATCACCAACTCCCGGAGTCCACCCAAACCCATGTCCATCGAGTCGGTGATGCCATCCAGCCATCTCATCCTCTGTCATCCCCTTCTCCTCCTACCCTCAATCCTTCCCAGCATTAGGGTCTTCACATGAGGTGGCCAAAGTATCAGAGTTTCAGCTTCAACATCAGTCCTTCCAATGAACACCCAGGACTGATTTCCTTTAGGATGAACTGGTTGGACCTTCTTGCAGTCCAAGGGACTCTCAAGAGTCTTCTCCAACACCACAGTTAAAAAGCATCAATTCTTCAGCACTCAGCTTTCTTCACAGTCCAACTCTCACATCCATACATGACTACTGGAAAAAACCATAGCCTTGACTAGACGGACCTTTGTTGGCAAAGTAATGTCTCTGCTTTTTAATATGCTGTCTAGGTTGGTCATAACTTTCCTTCCAAGGAGTAAGCGTCTTTTAATTTCATGGCTGCAATCACCATCTGCAGTGATTTTGGAGCCAAAAAAAAATAAAGTTTAACACTGTTTCCACTGTTTCCCCATCTATTTCTCATGAAGTGATGGGATCAGATGACATGATCTTCGTTTTCTGAATGTTGAGCTTTAAGCCAACTTTTTCACTCTCCTCCTTTACTTTCATCAAGAGGCTTTTTAGTTCCTCTTCACTTTCTGCCGTAAGGGTGGTGTCATCTGCATATCTGAGGTTATTGATATTTCTTGATTCCAGCTTGTGCTTTTTCCAGCCCAGCGTTTCTCATGATGTACTCTGCATAGAAGTTAAATAAGCAAGGTGACAATATACAGCCTTGACACACTCCTTTTCCTATTTGGAACCAGTCTGTTGTTCCATGTCCAGTTCTAACTGTTACTTCCTGACCTGCATACAGGTTTCTCAAGAGGCAGGTCAGGTGGTCTGGTATTCCCATCTCTTTCAGAATTTTCCACAGTTTATTGTGATCCACACAGTCAAAGGCTTTGGCATAATCAACAAAGCCGAAATAGATGTTTTTCTGGAATTCTCTTGCTTTTTCTATGATCCAGCAAGACCTACGTAATACCAGACTGTCATTATGAAACTGTTTCTCACAAACTTTCTGTTGAGTCTGGAGCTTTATTCATGGATTGACTGAGGCCACAGGATGAGAACAAGGTTTTCATTGTTTTACAAGCTTATTGATTAAGAAATATGAGTATGTTTGACTAACTGACCTCTCTTCAACTTCTTTGTTTAATCTCCATCCATGTCTAGGGTTCTGTAAGCAGATGATGACTCTGATTCTCTAATGGAAAACTTGCTAAGTTTCTTTTTGCAAGATTGGGAAACAGAACATGTGTTCTGGGCCACCAGGTTCTCATCTCTGTCTTCAGCATTCATAGTGATGCATTCCTGGAAATGAAGTGAAATTTCATCCTTCCCAATTTTCATTTTTACTTGAACCAAGATAGTAGTATACTAATTTATTCAATCAGTCATATAATCTATATATTTTGAGTGCCCACTATATGTGCTAGGTACTGAGCCAGGAACTTAGAATAAAAGGGTCTTTGTACTTGTGTTTTAAAAAAATTACTATCTTTCTCACAGCATGTGTTTATTAACTCTGACTCCTTTTGACATAATGTAAATGCAGTGTAGAAAAACATCTTCCGTCTAATATCTATGGAGACTGCAGCTGCACACATACAGAAATACTCAAGACAGTGTGTGCCATTCTCCTATTTGCAACTCTCACCTGCTCCGAGTTATGGCCAAGAAATATTGTATACAGAAAGGAGATGTCTGTAAAAGGCACCATTTGTCTTCCCAAGTTGTGAAGTCATTGGGAGAAGAGTATTTATCTTCCTCTATGCATCTGGTCCCATCACTTCATGGGAAATAGATGGGGAAACAGTGGAAACAGTGTCAGACTTTATTTTGGGGGCTCTAAAATCACTGCAGATGGTGATTGCAGCCATGAAATTAAAAGACACTTACTCCTTGGAAGGAAAGTTATGACCAACCTAGATAGCATGTTCAAAAGCAGAGACATTACTCTGCCAACAAAGGTCTGTCTAGTCAAGGCTATGGTTTTTCCAGTGGTCATGTATGGATGTGAGAGTTGGACTGTGAAGAAAGCTGAGCACTGAAGAATTGATGCGTTTGAACTGTGGTGTTGGAGAAGACTCTTGAGAGTCCCTTGGACTGCAAGGAGATCCAACCAGTCCATTCTGAAGGAGATCAACCCTGGGATTTCTTTGGAGGGAATGATGCTAAAGCTGAAACTCCAGTCCTTGTAGGCATGGACTTGATCAAGTATCATCATATGTTTGTGTGTATGTGTGTGTGTGTGTGTGTGCGCACAGGAGTGCATGGCCCATGTGGGTGTGTTGGGATGGGGTGGAAGCTGGGGGAGGATGAAGATACCCTGAGAAGGGGACTTTGCTGGTGGTCCTGGGGCTTCCCTGATAGCTCAGTTGGTAAAGAATCTATCTGCAATGAAGGAGACCCTGGTTTGATTCCTGGGTCTGGAAGATCGCTGGAGAAGGGGTAGGCTGTTCACTCCAGTATTCTTGGGCTTCCCTTGTGGCTCAGCTGATAAAGAATTCGCCTGCAACGTGGGAGATCTGGGTTCTATTCCTGGGTTGGGAAGACCCCCTGGGAAAGGGAAAGGCCTCTCACTCCTTCTGGCCTGAAGAATTCCTTGGACTGAGTCCATGGGGATGCAAACAGTCGGACATGACTGAGCAGCTCTCACTTTCTTTCACTTCCTGGTGGTCCAGTGACTAAGGCTCTGCTCTCCCAATGCAGGGAGATCCTTGATCCTTGATCAGGGAACTAGATCCCTTGTGCCAAGGCTAAGACCTGACACAGCCAAATAAGTAAAATAATTTTTTTTTTTTTTTGGTAAAAGGAAGGGATGCAGAGCAAAGAAACAGAATCCTTTGGCATCTTCCACCATAATTATTGCATGGGTATGGATGGTACTTCAATCATGACCAGTAGTGATGGCAGGAGAAGGGATAGGATGGAAAATAATGATTAGAGAATGCCAAGGTGGTGGTACCTTGACTACATTAATAGCATATACTGCTGCTAATTTAACACATAATACTATATGTTTATATTTAATATTTTGACATATATGTACACATATACACAGATATCTATGCATAAGTTATGTACCAGTAGTAAGTAGAAGAGTCTTCTACATTTTCAAAGTTTATAAACTATAAACAAAGTTTATAAATTATAAATGAGCTTTCTTTAGATGATAGCAGGGTTAAGCCACCTTTATTTATAAACTTATATCAAAAATAATTTTAAAATCCATCTGTTCAGAATTTGGAGTAAAAAATGAGTATATTTTAAAACACTAAAATATGTATATCATTTATATCCATACCCAGCTATGATTACATGATTTTTTTAAAGCCAATAATTATTTCAGTATTCATCTAAAATATTCTGATTGAATGAGGAGATAAATCTGTGATTAAGAGATTAAAGGAACATGTATATGTAAAATCATCAAAGATTATACTTGAGAGAATTCACAAATGCTTAAGGAAAACTTACGTAAATATTTTTTAGAAACTTAAATGCAAAAAAGTTCTAAAAGTAGTATGTTATCTCATAAATATGTATCATTCTAAAAGTAACGCTGAAAGCATAAAGCATTCCTTTTTGGGATAAACAATATTTAATGAAAATAGGAAAACACTTTGGAAGCATCTTGATTGCTAAGTGTTTACATCAGCTACAAGTATCTCACTAAAAAATAAACAGATGTTTCAGCGAAGAGGACAAGTGATGTCTGCTTTTTCTTCATCAAATCTGGCTTAAGGATTAGATATTTCAAAAATATTGTTTTAAGAGCTTTAAACTAAGAACTAAGTTGAACAATAGAGTATATTTTCAAGGAAATTTTAACTACAAGTTCCTTTCACTAGCTCTGCAGTTATTTTCATTCTCCCAGTTATGGCCTCGTGCTCTTAGAACACAGAACAGAAGGCACAGAGAGAAGCATGGAGGAAAGAGACACTGGGCTAGAGGATGGGATGCCCACTGATGCTGGGGATTTGAGATCCACTTGGCACCCCACTCCAGTACTCTTGCCTGGAAAATCCCATGGACGGAGCCTGGTGGTCCAAGGGGTCGCAAAGAGGCGGGCACGACTGAGCGACTTCACTTTCACTTTCTTTCACTTTCATAAAAATAAGTGGCTAACATTGAGTGCTTACCACATGCCAAGTATTGTGAAAGATGGTTTTTCATTTATGTAAAAAATGTAATCCTTCCAAAACCCTGTGAGAGTTACAATCATCACCCCCATGTGCAGGTGAAGAAACAAAGACGTGGCGTGATTTATGTGAACTTGCCCAAGGTTGAGCAACTAGCAAACGGGCAGCGTAGGATGCAACTTAGAAAGCTATGCCTTTAACCACTACTCTTGACGGCCAACCGTATGAAAACCCAACTATAACTCTTTATGATTAATTTTCTCTCTGGAAATCAGAGACCTGTAAAATAAGCTGCCCAAGGTTATTTCACAGATTAAGTGTCAGAGCAGGATTTAAACCCAATCTGTCTGACTCCAAAGCCACCCTCCACTGTGCTTTGCTGCCTTTCATTTGAGATGTTGCCAAATACTTGTGCCACATACTGGCATCTGCAGTTTATTGGGCAGATGGCATCTGGTCAAGGGTGCTAGGCGTGAGTAGGGGCCAGAGGAGGACCCTTGCCTTAAAGCCCATCCAACCTGTCCAGTTGTAGGTCACAATCTGTTTTCTTTATGCCATGGTGACTCAAAGGACCGGCATCCTCTACAATATGGAACTGACCACAGTGTCTCAAAATGAGTTAAAACGTGTGAATAGCCATAAATCATGAGAGGTATATTTGAGTCAAAAAGTCAGACTAGGCATATTATTAATAATAAGGAGAATAAGAATATCATATATGTCCTAGAGTCTCTAGAAATTAAACAAACAGTAAGAAATTTATCTGAATACGTATAATCTGTTATGCAACTAAAATACTGACTTGCTTAGAACCAGATTTTTAAATTAATGTAGCCTTTTGTAGCTAATAATCATAATACTATCCATTATTATTGATAGTAATCAAAATAAGCATTATTCTTTGGAAAAACTTGATGTCAGTAACACATATTCTTTATTACTACATATCCTAATATTACATAACTCATATCTTATTATTACAGTATTCTTCTGCTTCAGTGCCAGTTGTGTAGATCTGTGGGTGAATTTCCTCAAAATAGCCCTTGAGGGTCTAGATACTTAAAATGTGTATGTGTGTTTTACGATAGCTTGAATGTGGATATGCTGACAATGGAAATAAGAACTTTAGAGTTATTAGAAATGCACGCCCTCAAACAGTTTGTTTTTAGTGAATACAGAGGCGTTTTGAACTTTGCCCAAACAGGTGTTTCATGCAGAGAAGGCTGCTGAGACCAAATGCTAAAATTATTAAGGAACCATTAGAGAAATTTGAGATAGAAAGAGTGCAATGAAAGGACAGAATTTGATGAGACAAATGACCTTTCAGCGTTGCTAAGGAATTCTGATGGTGAATTTTTCTCCTAATCCAATAGCCAGCAAGTAAAGCAATAAATCTGAACCTGCCCGACCACTAGGAAATCATTTCTCCTGTGAAAAGGAGTTATAATAGGAAGCAGAACTCAGATGGTCGGGCTGATGAAGTCCTGCCCCCATAGGGCCCATCCTTCAGTGGTGCGCTTTCCCGCGAGTACCGGGGCTGATTAGCTGCTGACTCGTGGAGTCCTGCCCCTGCCAGCTGACATGAAGTGGCCAGACACAGAGCAGGCCTGTTCCTCTCCATCAGCCAGCCTCACCCTCCTCCTGTCCCAGACAGAAGGGACTTCCAGGGCAGTCCGTGCCGACCCAGTGTGACACAGGGGCTTCTGCCATGTACTTCTTTTTCCTCCTCCATCTGTTGATTCCTTCAAGTCTGGAGAACTGGAAAAAAATCCCTGAAGAAATAGAACTCATCGCTGTCCTGCCAGGAGATGCTATAATTTAAGAAAAAGGTTTTTTCTTCACTAAGGAGTGGATGTTATTGAGATTGTTTTAGGGCTCTCTTTATTCGACAAAACTTGAAAAAAATACTTGCTACATTTTGTGGCAAAAAAAAGCAAATACGCATGAATAAAATAAGCAAATCCTGTCTAAAAGGTATTTTATACCCAAAGTTTCCATTATACACCGATTTACTATTCTTTGTAAGTTATTGCACGAGTTAAGTTGCTGCCAAGTGAACCATTTTTAAGGATAGAGTTATAGCTGGGGTCTATATCCTGGACCAAGTGCTTGTTTTGTTTTTTTTTTTCCCCCTGTTTTGTTTTCCTTCTATCCATAACTTCATTGTTCTGTATTTTAAGAAAGTCTAATTTGGATTGGATTATTCTTTCACCAGGATTGCCTGTTTGAGAAATTTCATGATGCTAACACATTAAGGGATATGTCCTATAAGTGATTATAGCTAATTGAATGAGTTTTCTAAACAACAGAAGAAAAAGTTGATGAACTTCAAGTGAGATTCTTGAGGGATTAATTCACTATTAAATCTACTACTCTGCATCTTGTCCACATGTGGTTATCAGACAGATCTTCCTTTTAATGCCTTGCTCAAGGCACAGCTATGACATTGGTTAGCTCTCAAGATATGTTAACACAAGTAAGATCTCCATTAGAAAAAAAAATTTTTAAGCCAAAGTCCTAGGAAAAGATGATGCCAAAAAATGTGTTTTTAAGAAACAAGCAAACAGCCTTGTTTCTGATGAGGCTGCTTCTCTGATCCACTGGGAGAGGCTCCCTGGTCCACAGGCCTGGAGTTGATTTAGTATGGAAAAGCTAAAAGATCAGCTCTTGAGAGGAGCAATTTGGGGTATTGGGCTGGGAACTGGGAATCTTCGGTTTTAATCTTGGACTTTGCAGTAACATGCTGGGCCAGGTTAGGCAATGTTGTTGTATCTCTCAGATTTCAATTCTCTTATTTATTAGATGACAGGTAAGGCTTTTTAGCAGATCACTATGATAGTTGCCAACCTAACATGCCATGGTCTCAGCTGCACTTGAACTAGCGTGAATACCTAAGTCAGACATACTGCTTAATAGTAATTGGAAACACCTTTCAGATTCTCATGTAAGCGTATTTGGAATTATACACTGTGTGCACGAGTGATTTTTTTTCTCTACTTATTTCTAAGTAATCATGAATATAAGATAGTTTCATTACGTGTTTAGTTCCAAGAGGGAGAATATAGTTGTAGGATAATTTGGGAAGATTGTGTATTTAAGGGACAGTCACTTTTACTACATTCCTACTGAAAATCCTAAATAGGATTTTACATTTCCCAGGAACTAACGATCCTACAGGTATCCCTGAATTTTATCCAGAAGAGGTCTCAGTGAAATGGTGAAAGTCTGTCTCCTAAACCATGGTTTTTTCTACATTTTTTTTTCTAATCAAGTAATTAGAATAAACTAATTCATTAATTCATTTTGCTATTTCTGAGTGTCTACTAAGTGTAGATCACTGCTAGGAACTGTGGAGATTAGAGAAATAAATGAGACACAATTCTTGCCCTCAGTATAGGATTATGTTTATATGCTCACAAGATTGGAGAAGGCAATGGCAGCCCACTCCAGTACTCTTGCCTGGAAAATCCCATGGATGGAGGAGCCTGGTGGTAGGCTGCAGTCCATGGGGTCGCAAAGAGTCGGACATGACTGAGCGACTTCACTTTCACTTTTCACTTTCATGCATTGGAGAAGGAAATGGCAACCCATTCCAGCGTTCTTGCCTGGAGAATCCCAGGGATGGGGGAGCCTGGTGGGCTACCGTCTATGGGGTCGCACAGAGTCGGACACGACTGATGTGACTTAGCAGCAGCAGCAGCTCACAAGATTCAGACATTCAAAGAACTAATAGAATGTCAGTTATTTCCATACTTTATTTCTTTTTTTCTTCTCCTTGTTCTACTTATATCAACGCAGGGAGAATAAACATGCCATTTTTAAAAAGACCATATTGATAGGAGTAATGCTTTATCACCAGGGAGAAAGTTTTCCTGGTGCAGAGAGGAGTCATCTTTAGTCTGGTGATGCTAGGGTTGAAACCATGCACAAAGCATGTCCATTTTGATACACAACCTGCACTAATCCTTAGGCATCAGGGTGTGCCTGACATTCATGTCAGCACTCCTTTGAAGGCTGCTGTTTTGCATCACAAAGCAGCTTCAGAGAACCCCTGTGTAGGTGTGGTGTGCATTGCTTCCTATCTCTGTAGCAACTGCAGTGTGTCTTCTTTCCATCCATACAAAGACTGGGAGCGTGAGAAATATCACAGGGCAGAGGGCCTGGGGTGCTGCAAAACTGGACAGGACTCGTTTGCAGTACCCTTGGATGAAGTGCAGATGAGGAAGCCCTAATCTGCTTCCAGATTTTTCATGCCAAACCGCATGAGAAATTGGATCGCTACAGACTGTAACCTTCAGTCAGTGAACGTTGGCTACAAACGACACAATAAACATGAAAGATATATGGTGACCACACCCAGTTGCAGTGAAAGACTTGTTTTACTGTTCTTTGGTGGCAAGACTTGACCTCACAGAGTCACTTGGAGGAGAAAGGAGATATGTCAGAAAGTGGAGAATTTTCAGCCAGTTAAGAATGGTATGAAGGTGGAATTAGTCACCCATCCAGTGTTCACAGGACAGACAAACCAGGACTGCATGACCACAGTTGGAGATGAAGGAAGTCAAGTTTTTGATCTGAACTGTTCTGTCTCTGTGATTCTGTGGCTTAACTCATCTTTTAAAAGTCTCTACTGGAGACTTTGAAGTAGATAAGCGTAGTATAGATTTTCCTTAGTTCTGTCCCATGCAATATGAATTCTTGGAGTTTCCTCTTATACCAGAAATAAAGGAGTTCTGTGATGAAATACGTTTGGAAACCACTGGACACTTAGACCCTAGATCCCTTTGCTGGGGATTCATGGTGGGCACGACCAGTACATTTGACCAGTGAAAGTGAAAGTTGCTCAATCGTGTCCGACTCTTTGTGACCCAATGGACTGTAGTCCATGGAATTCTCTAGGCCAGAATACTGGAGTGGGTAGCCTTTCCTTTCTCCGGGGGATCTTCCCAATGCCGGGATCGAACTCAGGTCCCCTTCATTGCAGGCAGATTCTTTACCAGCTGAGTCACAAGGGAAATCCAAGAATACTGGAGTGGGTAGCCTATTCCTTCTCCAGTGGATCTTCTTGACCCAGGAATCAAACTGGGGTCTCCTGCATTGCAGGCAGATTCTTTACCAGCTGATCAAGTTGGTAGTAAAGCAACTTGCTTTAACTTTAACTCGGTATTTCCCAAGCATTTATTTCAAACACTGTAACTCATTGTTTTCATAAAGCTAGTGTTCCAAAATCCACAGCTTGGGAAATGTCCTGTGATAAAAAGAATGTGACTTTTTGAGTCATGTCAGCTTGGCGGCAAGTGTGATTAAAGCCACCGATTAATTGCTTGAGCTTAAAGGAGCTTGTTACCATGGTGAACTTTCATGCCTTTATCTGAAAAATGGAGGAAATACCCATGTTGGTTTTTATGGGTATTAAAATAAGTCTTATAAAATGCCTAATGGTACCTGGGCAACAGTAGATACTCAATAAATTATGACAACTTCTATCATTACTATTATCAGGAATTTTTTCTTTTTTTCCACTTGTGCACCTAATCATTCCTCTTGCAGTTTAAAATCTACTTCCTTTTATCTGTCTTCAATGGAGATAGGAATAGTGTCATAAATCATTAAAATAACCCTGATTGCAAAATTTGGTAAAACAGCTGTGGCTTCAAGGCCCAGTCTTTGCCATGGGCTGTGTGGTCCCCAGACCCTAATTTCAGGAAGGAGCTTTATTTTAATCATCCCTCCCTGATAAACCAGAGCTGACGGGTGCACTATCGCAAAGGAGCCCTAAGCAGAGTGTCTGAAGGTTAAAGAACATCTGCTCAAACAGTAGTTCCCTTCTCTGAACTTCCACAAAATTTTGTTTCAACTCCAGTTATAGGACTAACATTTTGGGATTTTTTTTCCTAAGATAGATTTTTAAAATATTTATTTATTTATTTTCAGCAGTGCTGGGTCTTCGTTGCTGCCTGCAGGCTTTCTCTAGTTGCGGAGAGTGAGGGGCTACTCACTAGTGGTGTTGCAAGTGTTCCTCATTGCAGTGGCTTCTCCTGTTGCAGAACATGGGCTCGAGGGCATACAGCCTTCAGCAGCTGCAGCGCATGGTCTCAATAGTTGAAGCTCCTGGACTCTAGAGCACAGGCTCAGTAGTTGGGGCACACATGCTTAGTTGCTCTGTGGCAATATAGGATCTTTCCCAATCAGGGTTAGAGCCTGCGTCTCCTGCATTGGCAGGTGGGTTCGTTCTTTACCACCAAGCCACGAGGGAAGCCCCATCATTATATTTTGAAGTTCATTATTTAACAATCAGATGATTATCATCATATAACTTTTTATATGTGTCATTTTGTTGGGTATTGTGAGATGATTAGTAAAAAGAAAATTTCATTCCCACTAGGAATTTATAGTCTCCTTTAAATGTTGTGCTATGAATGAGTCATTTCACCTAAACACAGGGAGGAAACAAATTTTCTTAATGGTGTCGCTGAATCTTCACTGAATTAAGAAATTCAGAAATCACATGTATGCCACAACTTTTTCCACTAGAGAAAAATACAGTTTAAAATTAGTTATTTAGGAAGGACTATCTTATAAATTTAAATTTCACTTCAATTTTATACCAGGTCTTTAAAATATTTATTCATCAGATTACATTAGTGATTCCATATATTATTATCCTCAGACTCCTTCTGGTAGCTTTCTATATAGGGATCAACAAATATTTTTGAATAAAGGGAATCATGACTAAATTAAGTTTGGTGACTTCTAGATGGCACAATATGTGGGCATGCCATTGCGTTGTTTTTTCTTTTTAGGAGAGAAATTTAACAGTAAAAGCTAAGAGGGAAACACTGATGTTGGTAACAAGCCAAACGCAGGGCAATAAGAAATTAGCTGACAGTGAGGGAAGGTGGGAAACTGGAGATGCCAGTCTGTTAGAAGGGACTTACAGGAATGAGTTTTCCTACCGCCATCACTGTGACACAGTGCTTTCGATTTTCACAGCTCTGCACCTTCCATTTCAGCTGAGGGAGAAACATTTCTTACAGCAACTAAAGCTTTTCCTCATTTCTAACTTTTAAAACATGAAGATGGACCATAATTTTTCTGTTTTCTTTTCCTCTAAACCAAAATATGACTTGAGTTGTGAATGCATTTTTGGTTTTACTGATTTCTCTTGTAATTTACATTGTTTGGCTCATTGATAGGAAAGTAGGAAAAAATTATGACATCTGGGGTTACAAGCAATCAATGTTTGAGTGTTCTTTACGCTAATATTGCCCAACTTATTTTCATCTTATAAACTGCATAGAAACCCTAAGTGTCTTAAAATAGATTCTTCCCAGGGTTCATACAGCTAGTCCAAGGAAGTTACATCACTCCCCACCAGCTCCAAAACACCCAGACTTTCCTCATGTTACTGAACTCACGCATCTTCCAAACTAGATCAAGTCTCTTCAACTAAAAATCACAAATTGATTCTGACTCACAGATTAAAGCAATTATGTCACTTAGTGCTTTGTCATACAAACAGCATAAAGTGAACCCATATGTTTTGTGTCTTTCTCAAAGTTTTCTCAAGACTTTCAGGACAGATAGAGCATATCTAACTTTACTGCAAAGGTTAATCATAATTTTTTCTTCCTTAATATATAAAAGCTCACTGTTTCAAAATCACTTGCTTTTCTAATTATAGGTGTACAAGAAAAATAAACACGTTATTAAGTGCTTTAGTAATACCAGGTGCTGGAGTGTGTGTTCAGTTGCTCAGTCGTATCCAAATCTTTGTGGCCCCATGGATTGTAGTTCACCAGGCTCCTCTGTCCATGGGATTCTCCAAGTAAGAATATTGGATTTGGTCGTCATGCCCTCCTCCCGGGGATCTTCTCCACTCAGCGAATGAACCCTGCATCTCCTGCATCTCCTGCTTTGGCAGGCAGATTTTTTACCACTAGCGCCACGTGGGAAGGCTGGGGTGAGGAATAACTTGGACTGTTATATGCTGCCAATGGGAGTATAAATTGATATGGTCACTTCAGAAAATCATTTTTCAGTATCTACTAAAGCTGAATATGGGCTTCCCAGGTGGCACTAGTGGTAAAGAACCTGCCTGCCAATGCAAGAAACATAAGAGACGCGGGTTTGATCCTGGGTTGGGAAGATCCAAGGGCATGGCAACCTACTCCAGTATTCTTGCCTGGAGAATCCTTATGGACAGAGGAGCCTGTGAGACTATAGTCCATGTGGTCACACAGAGTTGGACATGAATGAAGCAACTTAGTATGCATACAAAGCTGAATATATGCATGCTCATTGACAAAGCAAGGGTTACATAATATGTAGCTGTGTTCATCAAAAACCATGCATAAGCATGTTCATAGCAGCACTATTCATAATAGCTAGCAACTAGTAACTATACAAATGTCTACCAACATTGGAATGGGTAAATAAATTGACATGTATTTATGTAATTGGATACCACACAGCAGTGAGATTTCAGAAACCACTGCTACACAAAACCATATGCTTGAAGTTCAGAAACTTATGTTGGGCAGAAGTACTGGCAGTATGATTCCATTTACATAAAATTCAAAAACAAAGCCAGAATATGATTGCCTTGGAGTGCTAGGGACTAGGAGAGGGCATGGAGAAGGGCTGTTCTGGGGTGTCTTAAACTCATCAGGCTGTGTACTTGTGACTTGTGTACTTCTCTGAACATGTGTTATGTATTTCCCTTAAAAGTATGTTTAAATTCCCTAGTGTTAAAATTAAGATATTGAACTGATGGCACTCCAAATAATGCTATATAAATTAATATGAAAATTGGTTACCATTTTCTCCAGAAAAATCTTAAATGAGTCAACACATTTATGACTCAAGTTTTATGAGCTTTCCCTCTTACACTGAACTTCATCCTGGACATTTGATGTCCTGTTTCCTTCAATGCGTGAGTTAGTCGCCTCTCTGTGTGTGCCTGAAATATAGCTCCCAGAGGCAAAAGATCATTCATTTTATAACTTCTGTTTACCAGAAGGACCCAAAGTCCATGAATAGCATTTTCTCAATCTTTGCAGAGGTAGGAGGAGGCAGTGATGCTCTGGATGTGACTCCTGACTCAATTTTGCTATAATTGGATTAAATAAGATGAAGTATGTAAAAACTGCATTGTAAACTTAAGTGCAGTTCAGATGTTTCATATAATGTATTTCATTATTTCAAAATATTTCTTAGTAAAATATGCAACATTAAGAAATTGATTAAAAGAAGCAACCAGAAGTGAAATCCTTCAGTGAAAAGATCAACTATAAGATAAACCTCTAGATGGGCTTTGCCCATTCACATGCATGTATCAAAAGCATTATGACATTCTAAGTGACTGTAAAAAGATGGACACGAACATTCTTAATAAGAAAATATCACTTACCTTTCTGTACTTTTTTTGTACTGTTGATATGTAATCATATAAGATCAAGTATTCTCTGTTTCATAGGATGTTATTTTACCCACAATTCAGTTTCATTGTGGTATTAAAGAATAAGCACCACACTGATGAAGTTCCTTGGGCACCAGACACACTTCTGTCAGTGGCCAGAGGACCTTGGAAAGGAGTTTAGAGTGGCAAAAAATTAGAGATGAACCTGCCATTTTGCCAATGAGGATGGCAAGGCTGCGAAATACTGGATTATTAGCAATGGATCCAGGACTAGCACACAATTCTCTAAAACCTAGTATGCTGTTATTATAATACTTTGTCCAAAAGGAGCAACTTTTTTAAGTTACATAATTTAAAATACATAAATCAAGTCAATTGCAAAATCTTAAAACTGGCATCTGGCTATTTCTTCAATTACTCAATCTTTTTATTTTTATAGTTCACTTTAATGTTGAAGAGTTGATATATAACTATCTAGGCTTTTCTGTTCTGCATTAAAGCGTAGGTTTTTCTGCATTAGAATTTAAGGACTACACAATCATATACTCACACACATACAAACATATATGTTTTAGATGAGAAGTAGCTCATTTCATTCCTTGTAGTTGGGATCTCCCATAATTTAGAATTCCAATTCGTTCTAGCATTGAAGATTGGTATAGAGCTGAGGGTCACAAGAGCACAGATAGTACAGGAAAAATAGAAGTTTTCTTCCAAAGATCATAACATTTCTTATTATATGTCTCATTTTTATCAAAAATGGAAAAGCAAGTCCCCATCTATTTCATTGCATAGAATAGTCAATGAAACTTTACTACTTTGAAGTTGTAAGAAGTTTGATTGCTAACCAAATTGAGAAAATAAAAGCATAACTTTCCTTTTTGCCAGAGGAGATAAAATAATACAAGAAAAAATTCAAACTTTAGATTTTCATCTAGAACCTTAAAATGTATTTCTCATCTACTAGATGTATAATTTTGTGATGACTAAATCACTTGAAAGCTCAGAAATGGTAAAAACAAACAAACAAACAAAAAACCCCCAAACAAACAGAAAGCAATGAGAATTGGTTTTGAGGTAGCATCTTGCTGCTTTCATCTTGGGCAAGCCATTTGGTCTCTCCTTAACAGGTTTCATGTGACAATTAGGCAGGATTACATCTGTGAAAGTGCTTTGGAAAACAAAGTTTATAATTGTAAAATGGTATTATTGTTATTAACTCAATATATATGCCTGCTAAAAGACTGGCATAATTTTTTCAGTGCTGGCAAGCCCTTTTCTGTTTTGCTTTCCTTCCTCCCTACTTCCAGATTTTCTTCAAGATTTTTTTTGCAAGTATGTTTTCTTGGCCAGCCAAATTTTAAGAATCAATAGGAGAAAACAGTGGATTCCTAGTACATTAAAGAGAAAAATAATTAGTTAAAATGAGAAAATTATTTCACAGTTTTAAGAGATGTCATCAAAAACTCCTTTGGTGAGAAGAAAATCCAATCTTTGAGTCACAGATCCACACACAGATATCACAGTGTAGTGCTGTTGTCAAAAAATCATTTTGTGAATGATAATCTTAAGAATTGAAATAGATGGAGAAATGTGGCTCGTGGAATATATTTTTGCTGTTGATTGCCATATTTAAGGATAGATGTTTTCTAGAAAGAATATTTGTATTTTTGATGGAACATACAATAGCATGAAAAAAATGAAAAGTGAAAGTGTTAGCTGCTCAGTCATGTCGGACTCTTTGCGACCCCATGGACTGTAGCCTGCCAAGCTCCTCTGTCCGTGGAATTTTCCAGGCAAGAATACTAGAGTGGGTAGCCATTCCCTTCTCCAGGGGATGTTCTCGTCCAGGAATTGAACCTGGTTCTCCTGCACTTCAGGCAGATTCTTTACCATTTAAGCCACCAGGAAAACCCATATAATAGCATCCGTGCTAAGTCGCTTCAGTCATGTCCCACTCTGTGCAACTCTATGGACTGTAGCCTGCCAAGCTCCTCTGTCCATGGGATTCTCTAGGCAAGAATACTGGAGTGGGTTGCTGTGTCCTCCTGCAGGAGAACTTCCCAACCCAGGGATGGAACCTGCATCTCTTACATCTCCTGCATTAGCAGGCTGGTTCTTTACTGCTGAGCCAGCATGGAAGCCCGTATAATAGCGTACTTTGTATTAATTCTTATAGAAATAGATGTATACGGAGTTGTCAATAATCTAAACATACCTAGAAACAAGACTAGTTCAAAGAAGTTCTATTCATGTCACAATTGACTCTGCTACTTTACTACTGATAGATGTTTAAGATACTATATTTGCAAGTCATATTTAACTAATATTGATGAAGTGCCTTGGCAAAACACTGTGCGTGGTGCTAAGGCTTTGTATAGATGATGAAGGGCATATTTTTCACTCCACAACATTCCTTTCCATCTTATCTCCGAGTTTCTCATTTCTCTAGGTTATAAGCTCTGGGCAGAAATCATGTTTTAGAGTGCAAAAAGGAAAATTGGAGGTGGGGGGGGAAGGACATAATAAATGGTCTTAGGAGAAAGAAAGAAGGACTCTAAGATGATAAAAGCTACGAGAAGGAAGTTATGACTTTGAGTTTTATTAATTAAAGAAGAATACGTTTGAATCTGTTCTAATGAGGTGGATGAAACTGGAGCCGATTATACAGAGTGAAGTAAGCCAGAAAGAAAAACACCAATACAGTATACTAACACATATATATGGAATTTAGAAAGATGATAATGATAACCCTGTATGTGAGACAGCAAAAGAGACACAGATGTATAGAACAGTCTTTTGGACTCTGTGGGAGAGGGAGAGGGTGGCATGATTTGGGAGAATGGCATTGAAGCATGTATACTATCATGTAAGAAATGAATCGCCAGTCTATGTTCAATACAGGATACAGGATGCTTGGGGCTGGTGCACTGGGATGACCCAGAGAGATGATATGGGGAGAGGGGTGGGAGGGGGGTTCAGGATTGGGAACTCATGTACACCCGTGGTGGATTCATGTCAATGTATGGCAAAACCAATACAGTATTGTAAAGTAAAATTTAAAAAAAAAAGAAATATATGGATAAAGACTCAATATCATCAAGGTAGTCAGTGCTTCCTGACTTCATCTACAAGTTCAATGCAATCCCACTCAAAATCTTAGAAGGTTACTTTGTAAATATTGACAAACTTACTCTAAATTTAATACAGAAAGGCAAAAGACCCAGAGTAGCCAACAGAATATTGGAGAGGAACAGAGTTGGGGAATGATACTACCTGACTTCAAAATCTATTATAAAGTTACAGTAATCAAGATGATATGGTATTGACGAAAGCATAGACAAATAAATCAGTGGAACAGAGGAGAGAGCCTATAAAGAGACCCACACAAATATCACCAACTGACCTTTGACAAGGGCTTCCCTGGTGGCTCAGATGATAAAGAAACTGCCTGCAATGCAGGATATCCTGATTCAGTCCCTAGATCAGGAAGATCCCCTGGAGAAGGGAGTGGCTCCCCACTCCAGTATTCTTGCCTGGAGAATTCCATGGACAAAGGAGCCTGATGGGCTACAGTCCATGGGATCGAAAAGAGCAACACAACTGAGTGACTAACACTTTCAATTTTCTTTGACAAAGGAGCAAAGACAATACATTATAGCAAAGATAGGTTTCTCAATAAATGGTACTGGAATAACTGAATATCTATGTGCAAAGGAGTGGAACTCAACACAGACCTTACACCTTTCACAAAACCTAACTCAAAATGGATCTTAGACCTAAACGTTGAAACACAAAACTATATAACTCCTTGAAGAGAGCATAGAAAAAAAATATAATGACCTTGGATCTGGCGATGACTTTTTAGATACAACACAAAAGGCAAAATTTGTGAAAGAAAAAAAGTCGACAAGTTGGACTTCATTAAAAAAATAAAACAAAATTTCCATTTTGTGAAAGACACTGTTAAGAGAATGAAAAGACAAGTAATGACTGCTTTAAAAAAAATTGGCAAAACACATATCTGACAAAGGACTGGTATCCAAAATATCCAAAGAAATCTTAAAACTCATTATAAGAAATAAGAAAACAACCAGATTCAAAGATGGGCAAAAGATCTGAAGAAACCCCTCACCAAAGAAAATATAGATGGCAAAGTAGCCTATGAAAATATGCTCCACATCATAGGTTATCAGGGAAATGCAAATTAAAATAACAATGAGATACTAGTATATACACTATTAGAATGGCCAAAATCCAGAATACTGACAGCACCAAATGCTAATGAGGACATGTCGGAAGAACTCTCATTCATTCCTGATGGGAATACAAAAGGGTACAGACACTTTGGAAGACAATATGTCAGTTTCTTAGACCTGAACTTGCGCTTTTATCATAAGATCTAGCAATCGCACTCTTTGGTAATTACCCAAATGAATTAAAGACCTGTCCACACAAAAACCTAAGCGGTTCTATCGCAGTTTTATCCATGATCGCTAAAACTTGAAAGTTACAGAGATATCCTTCAATAAATGGATGGATACACAAATTGTAGTACATCTAGACAAGGGAATACCATTAACAATAAAAAGAAAAGAGCTATTAAGTCATGAAAAGACATGGAAGAAACCTAACTGTACATTGCTAAGTGAAAGAAATCAATCTAAAAAGCTTATTAAATATGTGATTCCAAACATATGACATTCAGTTCAGTGCAGTCACTCAGTCGTGTCCAACTCTTTGCGACCCCATGAACTGCAGCACACCAGGCTTCCCTGTCCATCACCAACTCCCGGAGTTCACTCAGACTCATGTCCATCGAGTCGGTGATGCCATCTAGCCATCTCATCCACTGTCGTCCACTTCTCCTCCTGCCCCTAATCCCTCCCAGCATCAGGGTCTTTTCCAATGAGTCAACTCTTTGCATGAGGTGGCCAAAGTACTGGAGTTTCAGCTTCAGCATCAGTCCTTCCAGTGAACAGCCAGGACTGGTCTCCTTTAGGATGGACTGGTTGGATCTCCTTGTAGTCCAAAGGACTCTCAAGAGTCTTCCCCTACACCACAGTTCAAAAGCATCAATTCTTCGGTGCTCAGCTTCATTCACAGTCCAACTCTCACATCCATACATGGCCACAGGAAAAACCATAGCCTTGACTAGACGGACCTTTGTTGACAGAGTAATGTCTCTGCTTTTGAATGTGTTATCTAGGTTGGTCATAACTTTCCTTCCAAGGAGTAAGTGTCTTTTAATTTCATGGCTGCAATCACCATCTGCAGGTTTTGGAGCCCCCCAAAATAAAGTCTGACACTGTTTCCACTGTTTCCCCATCTATTTCCCATGGAGTGATGGGACCAGATGCCATGATCTTCGTTTTCTGAATGTTGAGCTTTAAGCCAACTTTTTCACTCCCCTCTTTCACTTTCATCAAGAGGCTTTTTAGTTCCTCTTCACTTTCTGCCATAAGGGTGGTGTCATTTGCATATCTGAGGTGATTGATATTTCTCCCAGCAATCTTGATTCCACTTGTGCTTCCGGCCCAGAGTTTCTCATGATGTACTCTGCATATAAGTTAAATAAGCAGGGTGACAATATACAGCTTTGAAGTACTCCTTTTCCTATTTGGAACCAGTCTGTTGTTCCATGTCCAGTTCTAAGTGTTGCTTCCTGACCTGCATATAGGTTTCTCAAGAGGCAGGTCAGGTGGTCTGGTATTCCCATCTCTTTCAGAATTTTCCACAGTTTATTGTGATCCACACAGTCAAAGGCTTTGGCATAGGCAACAAAGCAGAAATAGATGTTTTTCTGGAACTCTCTGCTTTTTTGATGATTCAGTGCATATTGGCAATTTGATCTCTGGTTCCTCTGCCTTTTCGAAAACCAGCTTGAACATCTGGAAGTTCACGGTTCATGTATTGCTGAAGCCTGGCTTGGAGAATTTTGAGCATTACTTTACTAGCATGTGAGATGAGTACAATTGTGCGGTCATTTGAGCATTCTTTGGCATTGCCTTTCTTTGGGACTGGAATGAAAACTGACCTTTTCCAGTCCTGTGGCCACTGCTGAGGTTTCCAAATTTGCTGGCAGATTGAGTGCAGCACTTTCACAGCATCATCTTTCAGGATTTGAAACAGCTCAACTGGAATTCCATCACCTCCACTAGCTTTGTTTGTAGTGATGCTTTCTAAGGCCCACTTGACTTCACATTCCAGGATGTCTGGCTCTAGGTGAGTGATCACATCACCATGATTATCTTGGTCATGAAGATCTTTTTTGTACAATTCTTCTGTGTATTCTTGTCACCTCTTCTTAATATCTTCTGCTTCTGTTAGGTCCATACCATTTCTGTCCTTTATCGAGCCCATCTGTGCATGAAATGTTCCCTTGGTATCTCTAATTTTCTTGAAGAGATCTCTAGTCTTTCCCATTCTGTTGTTTTCCTCTTATTTCTTTGCACTGATCACTGAGGAAGGCTTTCTTATCTCTCCTTGCTATTCTTTGGAACTCTGCATTCAGATGCTTATATCTTTCCTTGTCTCCTTTACTTTTCGCTTCTCTTCTTTTCACAGCTATTTGTAAGGCCTCCCCAGACAGCCATATTGCTTTTTTTGCATTTCTTTTCCATGGGGATGGTCTTGATCCCTGTCTCCTGTACAAAGTCACAAACTTCTGTCCATAGTTCATCAGGTACTCTGTCTATCAGATCTAGGCCCTTAAATCTATTTCTCACTTCCACTGTACAATCATAAGGGATTTGATTTAGGTCATACTTGAATGGTCTAGTGGTTTTGCCCACTTTCTTCAATTTAAGTCTGAAACTGGCAATAAGGAGTTCATGATCTGAGTCACAGTCAGCTCCCGGTCTTGTTTTTGCTGACTGTTAAGAGCTTCTCCATCTTTGGCTGCAAAGAATATAATCAATCTGATTTTGGTGTTGACCATCTGGTGATGTCCATGTGTAGAGTCTTCTCTTGTGTTGTTGGAAGAGGGTGTTTGCTATGACCAGTGCATTCTCTTGGCAAAACTCTATTAGTCTTTGCTCTTTTTCATTTCACATTCTAAGGCCAAATTTGCCTGTTACTGCAGGTGTTTCTTGACTTCCTACTTTTGCATTCCAGTCCCCTATAATGAAAAGAACATCTTTTTTGGGTATTAATTCTAAAAGGTCTTGTGGGTTTTCATAGAACTGTTCAACTTCAGCTTCTTCAGCATTACTGGTTGGGCTGTAGGCTTGGATTACTGTGATATTGAATGGTTTGCCTTGGAAACGAACAGAGATCATTCTGTTGTTTTTGAGATTGCATCCAAGTACTGCATTTCGGACTCTTTTGTTGACCATGATGGCTACTCCATTTCTTCTAAGGGATTCCTGCCCACAGTAGTAGATATAATGGTCATCTGAGTTAAATTCACCCATTCCAGTCCATTTTAGTTCACTGATTCCTAGAATGTCGACGTTCACTCTTGCCATCTCCTGTTGGACCACATCCAATTTGCCTTGATTGATGGACCTAACATTTCAGGTTCCTGTGCAATATTGCTCTTTACAGCATTGGACCTTGCTTCTATCACCAGTTCCATCCACAACTGGGTGTTGTTTTTGCTTGGCTTCATCCCTTCATTCTTTCTGGAGTTATTTCTCCACTGATCTCCAGTAGCATATTGGGCACCTACCGACCTGGGGAGTTCCTCTTTCAGTATCCTATCATTTTACCTTTCCATACTGTTCATGGGATTCTCAAGGCAAGAATACTGAAGTGGCTTGCCATTCCCTTCTCCAGTGGACCACATTCTGTCAGACCTCTCCACCATGACCCGTCCGTCTTGGGTGGCCCCACACAGCATGGCTTAGTTTCATTGAGTTAGATAACGCTGTGGTCCATGTAATCAGATTGGCTAGTTTTCTGTGAATATGGTTTCAGTGTGTCTGCCCTCTGATGCCCTCTTGCAACACCTACCATCTAACTTGTGCTTTTCTTACCTTGGACATGGGGTTTCTCTTCATGGGAATGGCAAAACTACAGACTGTAAAAAAATGCATGCTTTGCAGGGATAGGGGAAGGTTGAGACGAGTAGGTGGGGCACAGGGATTCTTAGGGCAGTGAAACTCTTCTATATGAAACTGTAAATGGTGGACACATGTCCTTATACGTTTGTCCAAACCAGTGGAATGTACAACTCAAAGTGAAAGTCGCTCAATTGTGTACAGCTCTTTGTGACCCCATGGACTATAGCCCGCCAGGCTCCCACATCCATTGAATTCTCCAGGCAAGAATACTGGAGTGGGTAGCTGTTTCCTTCTCCAGGGGATATTCCCAACCCAGGGTTTGAATCCAGGTCTCCCACATTGCAGGAGGATTCTCTACCAACTGAGCCACCAGGGAAGCCCAAGAATACTGGATTGGGCAGCCTATCCCTTTTCCAGTGGATCTTCCTGCCCCAGGAATTGAACCAGGGTCTCCTGCATTGCAGGCAAATTCTTTACCAGCTGAGCTACCAGGGAAAGTAGCAACACAAAGAGTGAATCCTAATGTAATATATGTACTTTAGTTGATAGTAATGTATTAGTATTACTTCATGAGTTATAAAAAATGTAACAGGCAATGCAATATGTTAGTAATAGGGAAGCCTGGAAAAGGATGGGAAGATAGGGAAACATTCTGTACTTTTCATCTAAATTTTCTAAAAACCTAAAACTGCTTTAAAAAAATTAAGTATTAATTAAAAAGTAAGTAAAAGGATCCCATGTATAGCCTCCCTTGGAGGCAATTAACTATTCAGTTAGCAAACAGGTTTTTAAGAGTCTTTCTAAAATCTGCTCTAATGTTTGCTTTTAGTGAGGGTCATATTATCTAATCATAAATTGTAATAGTTCATGAGAAAAGAGTTTGAAGTTCTTACTATAGCAACTGTATTTGAATCATCACAATGTTTTTATGCCAGAATTTTCCAAATTAAAAGCCTAAAGAGTGTTAGTCCTACAAGATGGTCTTGGAAGAAAGTTTCTATGGTCAAACTATTTAGGAAAATACTGAATAATATTCCTCTATTGAAAATTCCTAATGCATATTTACATAATAAAATCTCCCAGAAGTGCTGCCCAAAAGAAATCAATTAGCTGTGGTTAGTTCAAACTTTTTCAATTGTTAAACCACAGAATACCATTTTTGAGTAAAACCTATTAAAATCCAAGGGATGTTAGTTCTGAAAAACATACTTACCAAAGTCCTCATAAGGCACTTAAAAAATGCTTTATTTTAAATGAATTGTGCGTATGCTCAGTCGCTCAGTCATGTCCAACTCTGTGTACTGTTACCTACCAGGCTCCTCTGTTCATGGGATTTCTCAGGCAAGAATACTGGAGGGGGTTGCCATTTCTTCCTTCAGGGGATCTTCCCAAGCCAGGGATGAAATCCACGTCTCCTGCATCTCCTGCATTGCAAGTGGATTCTTTACCACTGAGCCACTGGAGAGATAAATAAATTGGGCCCAACTAATTTTTACAGCTGTGTTAAAGTAAACCTACAATATGCTATTGAATGTTCATGCACCCCAGCTCCATGCCACATTCATACTTTGAAATCCTATCCCCCAAAGATGATGGTGTTAGGAGATGAGAACGTTGGGAGGTATTCAGACATGAGGGCAGAGCCCTGGTGAATATTAGTGCCTTAAAAAAGAGGCCACAGAGAAATCCCTAACTTCTACCATGTGAAGACAAAGCGAGAAGTCTTCTGCTGTGAAGAAGGAAGAGCGATCTCTCCAGAATGCAACCATCCCTGTGACTTTATGTTGGACTTGGTAGCCTCCAGGGCTGGGAAAAATAAATGTTTGCTGCTTAAGCTACACAGTCCATGGCAATTCATTATGCAGCCAAACTGACTAACACATAGTATGTACCCTTTATTTTTCCTGGCTTCTTTAACCCAGCATAAATATTTTAAGATTCATCCATGTTGTTCCATGTATAGTTCATTTTGTTCATTATTGAATGTATTTTATTTCATGGCTACTCCAGCATTTTTTAATCCATTGATCAGTTAGTGAACATTTGGATTATTTCTGGTGTTTGGCTATTATAAAAGTTGCTATGCACATTTTTGTGCAAGTCTTTGTATAGACATATGTTTTCCTTTCCCTTAATACGTAGAAATGGAAAAGCTGAATTATATAGTAGGTTCATGCTTAATTCTTGAACTGTTTCTCAAAGTCATTGAACCATGTTATAGTCTCATAAGCAAGGTATACAAATTCTTTGTCAGTACTTGGGATGCTCAGACTTGCTAATTTTAACCATTTTAATAGATGTGTAGTAGTATCTGATTTTTTTATATTTACATTCCTTAGTGGCTATAGACACTGAGCAATTTTTCATGGGCTTATTTGCCATTTCGTAGATCTCTGATGAAAGGCTATTCATATCTTTTTCCCACTGAAAAAAATTGTGTTGTTTTCTTACTATGGAGATTAGAAAGTTCCTTATATATTTGGTATATGAGTTCTTTGTTAGAGACATGAAGTAAAGATATTTTCACTCAGTCTGTGACTTATCTTTTCATTCTCTCTTAACAGTGTCTTTCAAAGAGTGGAAGCTTTCAGTTTTGGTGATGTCTCATCTATCAACTTGTTTTTCCTTTTATGAATTGTGCTTCTGGTTTTGTATTTATTGAATTGTAAGGAATGGATGGGAGTTTTCGTTTGATTTTGGGTTTCGCACGTGGGTGTTCAGTTGTGCCCCCATCATTCATTTCAGAGGCTCCCCTTTCTCCACTGGATTGCCTTTACACGTTTGTTAGAAATCAGTTGCCCAGGACTTCCCTAGTGGTACAGTGAATGAGAATCTGCTTGCCAATGCAGGGGACGTGGGTTTGATCCCTAGTCTGGGGGGCAGGAGGAAAAGGGGACGACAGAGGATGAGATGGCTAGATGGCATCACTGACTCGATGGACGTGAGTCTGAGTGAACTCCGAGAGTTGGTGATGGACAGGGAGGCCTGGCGTGCTGCGATTCATGGGGTCGCAAAGAGTCGGACACGGCTGAGCGACTGAACTGAACTGAACTGGGAAGATCCACAGAGCATGGAGCAGTTAAGCTTGCGCACAACTACCGACCCTGCATGCTGTAACTACTGAAGCCTGTGCACCTGGAGCCTATGCGCTGTAACAAGAGAAGCCACAGCAATGAGAGGCGCTCACACCACGACATACCCCTGCTCCCCGCAGCTCGAGAAATCCCACGTACAGCAGTGAAGACTCAGTGCAACCGAAATTAATAAATAAGTAATTAATCTAAAAAATCAGTTTCCCACCTATTTAGCCCACAGGAAACTCAAGAGATAATAAATGATATCAGACTGTAATTGTAGATTTGTTTATTTCTCCTTTAAGTTATATCCATTTTGCTTCACATGTGCTGAAGCTCCATTGTTAGGTGTCTAAATGTTAAGGATTATTGGCCTCCTGATGGACTGACCCCCTTTATCATTATGAAATGCTTCTCTATCCATGGTAATGTTGTTTGCTCTGATATTAATGGAGTCACTCCAGCTTTCTGATTCACACTGGCAGGCTACATAGATTTGTATCCTTTACATTTAACTCATTTGTAGCTTTCATACCAAACTATATACTTGGCTTTATTTTACCCAATCTAACAAGCTCTGTCTTTAATTAATGTTTCAGATCTTTTATATTCAATGGGATTATTTTAACCTATCATGCTATTTATTTTCTATTTACCCTATATATTGATTGTATTTTCTCTCTTTCTCACTAATAGTTTTAGATTGAGTTGTTTTGTTTTGGATTTCACATCATCTCCTTTGTTAGTGTATTAGCTATAGCTAACTTTTTGCATTAGTTTAGTTGTTGCTTTAGGATTATAGCATTCATCTTTAACTTATCACAGTTTAACTTCAAGACTTGTATATTTCAAGTATAACGTCCTTCTAAAACATTACCTCCATTGTCTCCTCCCAGTCATTGTGTTGTTCTCATACATTATACTCTATGTATGTTATAATCACCACAATGTCTTATTAGTATTTCGACTCAATCTATTAATTACCTTTTAAAGAGATTTAAATAATATATTCTTTAAAAAATATTTATCAGGGTAGTTACTTAACATTTCTGGTCTTCTTTATTCTTTTTTGCAGGTCCAAGTTTTTATCAGATATCATTTCATTCTGCTTGAAGGATTTACTTTGACATGTTTTGTAGTTATGTTATCTGATTATTATTTTTTCTTTTATTTGTATGAAAAAGTGTTATTTCATCTTTAAGATATTTTCATTGGGTAAAAGTTCATATGTTGACAACTCTGTTTTTTTTTTTTTAAATTTAGTCCTTTAAAGATGTTGCTTCAGTTCCTTATAGCTTGCATTGTTTCAGTGAGAAATCAGTCACTGTTTTCATTGTTCCTCTGCATGTATCGTCTCCAAGGCAAACCATTCAATATCACAGTGATCCAAGTCTATGCCGCAACCAGTAACGCTGAAGAAACTGAAGTTGAATGGTTTTATGAAGACCTACAAGACCTTTTAAAACAAACACCCAAAAAAGATGTCCTTTTCATTATAGGGGACTGGAATACAAAAGTAGGAAGTCAGGAAATACCTGGAGTAACAGGCAAATTTGGCCTTGGAATGCGGAATGAAGCAGGGCAAAGACTAATAGAGTTTTGCCAAGAGAATGCACTGGTCATAGCAAATACCCTCTTCCAACAACACAAGAGAAGACTCTACACATGGACATCACCAGATGGTCAACACTGAAATCAGATCGACTATATTCTTTGCAGCCAAAGATGGAGAAGCTCTATACATTCAACAAAAACTAGGCCAGGAGCTGACTGTGGCTCAGATCATGAACTCCTTATTACCAAATTCAGACTTAAATTGAAGAAAGTAGGGAAAACCACTAGACCATTCAAGTATGACCTAAATCAAATCCCTTATGATTATACAGTAGAAGTGAGAAATAGATTTAAGGGCCTTGATCTGATGGATAGAGTGCCTGATGAACTATGGAATGAGGTTCGTGACATTGTACAAGAGACAGGGATCAAGACCATCCCCATGGAAAAGAAATGCAAAAAAGCAAAATGGCTGTCTGGGGAGGCCTTACAAATAGCTGTGAAAAGAAGAGAGGCGAAAACCAAAGAAAAAAAGGAAAGATATAAGCATCTGAATGCAGAGTTCCAAAGAAGAGCAAGAAGAGATAAGAAAGCCTTCTTCAGCAATCAATGCAAAGAAATAAAGGAAAAGAACAGAATGGGAAAGACTAGAGATCTCGTCAAGAAAATTAGAGATACCAAGAGAACATTTCATGCAAAGATGGGCTCGATAAAGGACAGAAATGGTCTGGACCTAACAGAAGCAAAAGATATTAAGAAGAGGTGGCAAGAATACATGGAAGAACTGTACAAAAAAGATCTTCACGACCCAGATAATCATGATGATGTGATCACTAATCTAGAGCCAGACATCCTGGAATGTGAAGTCAAGTGGGCCTTAGAAAGCATCACTGCCAACAAAGCTAGTGGAGGTGATGGAATTCCAGTTGAGCTGTTTCAAATCCTGAAAGATGATGCTGTGAAAGTACTGAACTCAACATGCCAGCAAATTTGGAAACCTCAGCAGTGGCCACAGGACTGGAAAAGGTCAGTTTTCATTCCAATCCCAAAGAAAGGCAATGCCAAAGCATGCTCAAACAACCGCACAATTGCACTCATCTCACATGCTAGTAAAGTAATGCTCAAAATTCTACAAGCCAGACTTCAGCAATACGTGAACCATGAACTCCCTGATGTTCAAGCTGGTTTTCGAAAAGGCAGAGGAACCAGAGATCAAATTGCCAACATCCGCTGGATCATGGAAAAAGCAAGAGAGTTCCAGAAAAACATCTCTTTCTGCTTTATTGACTATGCCAAAGCCTTTGACTGTGTGGATCACAATAAACTGTGGAAAAATCTGAAAGAGATGGGAATACCAGACGACCTAACCTGCCTCTTGAGAAATCTGTATGCAGGTCAGGAAGCAACAGTTAGAACTGGACATGGAACAACAGACTGGTTCCAAATAGAAAAGGAGTATGTCAAAGCTGTATATTGTCACCCTGCTTATTTAACTTATATGCAGAGTACATCATGAGAAACGCTGGACTGGAAGAAACACAAGCTGGAATCAAGATTTCTGGGAGAAATCTCAATAACCTCAGATATGCAGATGACACCACCCTTATGGCAGAAAGTGAGGAGGAACTAAAAAGCCTCTTAATGAAAGTAGAAGAGGAGAGTGAAAAAGTTAGCTTAAAGCTCAACATTCAGAAAACGAAGATCATGGCATCCGGTCCCATCATTCCATGGGAAATAGATGGAGAAACAGTGGAAACAGTGTTAGACTTTATTTTTTGGGGCTCCAAAATCACTGCAGATGGTGACTGCAGCCATGAAATCAAAATCTGCTTACTCCTTGGAAGAAAAGTTATGACCAACCTAGATAGTATATTCAAAAGCAGAGACATTACTTTGCTGACTAAGATCGGTCTAGTCAAGGCTATGGTTTTTCCTGTGGTCATGTATGGATGTGAGAGTTGGACTGTGAAGAAGGCTGAGCGCCGACGTATTGATGCTTTTGAACTGTGGTGTTGGAGAAGACTCTTGAGAGTCCCTTGGACTGCAAGGAGATCCAACCAGTCCATTCTGAAGGAGATCAGCCCTGGAATTTCTTTGGAAAGAATGATGCTAAAGCTGAAGCTCCAGTACTGTGGCCACCTCATGCGAAGAGTTGACTTATTGGAAAAAACTTTGATGCTGGGAGGGATTGGGGGCAGGAGAAGAAGGGGGCGACAGAGGATGAGATGGCCGGATGGCATCACGGACTCGATGGACGTGAGTCTGAGTGAACTCCGGGAGATGGTGATGGACAGGGAGGCCTGGTGTGCTGCGATTCATGGGGTCGCAGAGTTGGACACGACTGAGCAACTGAACTGAACTGATGATATCACCCACCCCACCCCACCCCCATGTAACTTTTAAGATTTACTCTCTAATTTGGTCCTCAGGAATTTTGTTAAGATGTACCTTGGTTATCTTGTTAATTATGCTGGGAGATTTTTGGAGCATTTAAATTTGTATGTTTATCATTTTTATCAACTTTGGAAACATTTGATAATTATTTCTTCAAATATTTTTCTCCCACTTCATTGAGGACTCTAATTATACATATATTTGGCTACTTGAAAGAATACCATAGTTCACTGATGGCTTTATTTATCTATCTGTGTTTCATTTTGGATGGTATTTATGGCTATGACTTCAAGGACACTGAACTTTTCTTCTGAAATGTCTAACCTGTTTTTAATCTCATCCAGGGCATTTTTTACTTCAGCATTATAGATTTCATCTCTAAAAGTTCAATTTCTGTCATTTTTATATTTTATGTATCTGTATTTAACATGTCAATTTTTCTGCTAGCTTTTTGAACATTTGAGATGTGATAGTAATTATTGATTTACTGCTTTTGTCTATCAGTTCTACCCACCTGTGTTATTTCTGACTCAGTTTGGTTTTTAATCTAGGGCTAATTATTTTCCCACACTGTTGAGGCAAAACCCTTATTCATATTCTAATTTATGTCTCATGGGTTTTCCGTTTTGGCTATTGGGATTAGAGCCTGTGTCCTGGCCCTATTTGAGCTTCAGTTATTGTTCTAATAATTTCTACTGGATCCCAGTGTGGATAGTTTCCTCAGTCATACACCTAATCAGTACTCAACTGAATTCTTGAGAGGGACTATAGTTCTTTTGAGTTCTGTCTTTGTGCAGCCCTCTCCTCTTCTGTCAGAGAAGGCAATGGCACCCCACTCCAGCACTCTTGCCTGGAAAATCCCATGGACTGAGGAGCCTGGTGGGCTGCCGTCTATGGGGTTGCACAGAGTCGGACATGACTGAAGCGACTCAGCAGCAGCAGCAGCTCCTCTTCTGTACTGTGCCCTGAGAACTGCAGCCACCTTGACTTTCCCAGGTTCCTGGCTCTGTCTGCTTATTTCAGGGAAACTGCCAGACTCTGCCTCAGTTCTCCTCTGTGCTACCAGTCAGAAAATGTTCTCCAAGAAGTAGGCTGTAGCAGTTACACCGCCTCACTTTACTTGCTTTCCTCCTTATAAGGTCATTGTTCTTTGTTGCTTGATGTCCTGTTGTTTCATATATTTTGCCCATCTTCACAGTTGTTTTAAGTAGGAGGGTAAATTCTTATCCTTTCACTCCATCTTGACTGGACATGGAATTCTGAGTTAACAATTATAACAATTAGGTCCTCAGTGGAAGAGGAACTTAACATTTACTGAGGGTTTCCTATTTGGGGCACTGTGTTCAGTACACGTTATCTCAAGCACAATGAGAAATAAATACCATGAACTAAAACTGTAGATAAAACAGAGCTTGAAATAGTTTATACAAAACCACACAGCTAGTAAATAGGAGAGCTGAGATTTTAAATGTTGAGAAAGCCCAGTTTGTTTTCATTTTAAAGACATCATCACCCTCGACACTTTATTAGACTTCTGCCAATAAATTTTCCTCCTTACAAGTGAATTTTAACAACCTACCACTAGTATTCCTTTGGAGTGTATGTGATGAGGCTTGGTTCATAGAAGCATGTATAATATATGCTTTTCCTAATTAAGCCCAATATGTCACATTGGTCCCACAGAAAGGATGGGAAAGATACCATAATGCATCTCAATGTGACCAAGTAAAAAATAAGTCAAAACCTATTTCCCACTGATGGTATACTAGCATCATCTGTATATTCAAAGTCTTGATATATCATTTTTATGTGCTACTTGAAGCTGAGACCCTCACATGTTAGTGTGCTAGAAAAATTTTACTCTATAGCAAATGTGCACTTTTCTTTGTTAAAATTTAAAAAGTGGCATGATAAATGCTTTTAGCTACAATTTAAGGGGAAAGGGTATCTGACTGTTGCAAAATAATTTCTGGAGTCAATGTTTCCGGATTTATAATCACCTAAGAAGATACTTTAAAATTGATTTTTTTCTTATCACAATATCCCTGTTGTATCACAAGGCAGACACAAGGTTTTGACCCCCTGGAATGACCCATGATTAAGGCGGAACCAATGAGTTACCATAGCATGTTAGTGTAACCACCAGAACAGTGTTGTCTCTGCTTCATCTGAGCCTTCCCTGTGGCATTTTTCCTCTCCAGAAACCAGTTCTTCTCTATCACCATGCTGTGAAATATTACCTATGCTCTCTTGTCCTCAGAAGTACCTTTCCACAGCTAGGTGATGCCTGGAAACCATGTCTTCTCACTATTGAAATGAGAGAGCTTTTAAATGTAAATGTTGTCCTCATCTGCTCATCATCTGAAAATGAGAAACACTGAGATAAGTTGCTGATAATGTGTGCCTATCCAATACCTTCTAGTATACTCTTCCTAGATGATCAGAGTCCTTCTGGAACAGTTAAATAAATGAACAAAATTATCTCGGGTGCTAATTTCTGTACTGACTTTTAAATATCCTCTTTATAGCTGAATGCATTTACATCTGGCACTTAAGAACAAGCCACTTGGGGTGGGGGGAGCTGTTGAACATAAAATTTCATATAGATTGAGTGTAATGTGGAAACATTTGACATTTGAGTAAAGAAGAGAATTGGGAATTAGTCGGTTAAGAGCCAACTGTGTCTCAACCACATTCCAGATTTAGAAATACAATTGTTTACATAGTTCAGACAACACTTGCATTACATTTGCACTCTGAAATCCATGACATGAATAAGCTCTGTGAAAGGACAGTAGCTGCAGCTAGAGGTCCAATGAGATAAGAAGTTTTACACTTTAAAATTACAAACCCTTTATACTACTAGTTTGGGTGTCTTGCGTAGGGAAAGTACAAGACAAATTTTTATACTTTAAAATTACAAAAATTATACTACTAGTTTAGGTGTCTTGCGTAGAGAAAGTGCTAAATAAATGTTTGCCAGGTCTGAGTCATAGATTGCTCATACCCATGAATACTGGAAAAGGTATGGAGAATTTGACTGCTTGTTCACTGATTCTTCAGGTCAGCCACTCCCTTGATGGCCCAGGGAACAGCCGCTTCTCTCACACCTTACAGCTTTGTATTTCTGACCCGCAGAGTGAAGTTGTGGTGAGAATCACCACAGTTGATTGTAAGTTAGTCTGGTCAGTGGCAGCCAATGAATGTTGCCCATACTTGAATTTTCCACAAGCTTACATATATGACTTATAACTTCTATAGTACCTTATTAAGGGCAGCTTGAAACAGTTCCAGCTGTAGTAGAAGCTTCAAGTTTCATTTTAATTATGTGCAATAGTGTAGAAGCTCCCTTTCTTATAGGAAATGGGAAAGTCTCTTCCCATTTACCTTTCAGGAAATTGACCAACAGGCAGAAAAGGATGTGTACTCACTAGTTAATATCAGAAATGATAAAATGAGATTACATGTATGTAGCACATTATTAAACCAATTACCAGGTCTTATTCAAGAAGACATGACAATGTACCTGGTAATTCCTAGATGTTTCCAGGAGGGAGACTGCACTTTCAAGCAGGTGGGAGTTGGAAGCACTGGGATTAGAAAATTAAAATTATTAACTGATTAGGTTAGATTGTTATTCCATATCTACACTTTGATTCCCTCAATTCCTTTAAACTTCTTTATTTAAATGCCCCTTAGTAGAGAAGTCTTTTTTAAAAATTTTAATAACATTTCATTGACTCAGTGTAGCCAAAATAGTTTCATTTAAACATGTACTCAATAAAAATTAATGAGCCATTTCAGCTTTTGGTGCTGAATCTTCAAAACTCAGTGTATATGTGACACAGTGTATCTTAATGTGGACACTAAATTTTCTTTGGGAATTCTTTTTTTTTTCCCTTTCCATTATGGTTTATTACAGGATATTGAATATAGTTCCCTGTGCTATACAGTAAGACCTTGTTGTTTATCCATCCTATATAAAATAGTTTGCATCTGCTAATCCCAAACTCCCGATCCAGTGCTTCTCGGCCCTACCCACCACTAGGGCAATCACAAGTCTGTGAGAGATCACAAGACTGTGATCTTTTTTGATCATACTTTATCTCTATATAGCACCTTACTCTATTCTTCTTCTTTCTCTTTCTTCTTGCTCTGTTTTATTTTTCTTATTAGTACTTATGCTACCTAACATATATTTAGACTGATTTGTTTATTTTATATGAGCTGGGATTTTGGTTCATTTACTTCTATATCTCTAGCACTTAGAAGCATGTAGTAGGTGCTCCATCAAATGTTCAACAGATCAGCATTAATAAATATGATTGGCATGTGGATAATTTATTATTTATACAGTACCTACTCTGAATGATGCTAAAGCTGAAACTCCAATACTTTGGCCACCTCATGTGAAGAGTTGACTCATTGGAAAAGACTCTGATGCTGGGAGGGATTGGGGGCAGGAGGAGAAGGGGACGACAGAGGCTGAGATGGCTGGATGACATCACCGACTCAATGGACATGAATTTGAGTGAACTCCGGGAGTTGGTGATGGACAGGGAGGCCCGCGTGCTGCAATTCATGGGGTCGCAAAGAGTCGGACACGACTGAGCGACTGAAATGAACTCTGAACAAGACTTTGCTGTGCTGTGCTTAGTCACTCAGTCATGTCCAACTCTTTGTGACACCATGGACTGCAGCCCGCCAGGCTCCTGTGTTCATGGGATTCTCCAGGCAAGAATATCAGAGTGGGTTGCCGTGCCCTCCCCCAGGGAGATCTTCCCAACCCAGGGATCAAACCCAGGTCTCCCTCATGAACAAGGCTTTAGGCAGACATTAAAAGCCCCAAACTTATAGATCCTAGCTGCCTTCATGGAGTTTGCTATTTTGTGGGATAATCAAGTGAAGCCTAAGTATTCAGTTTTCTCAATAACTTCCCGCTTTATTCTCTCCTCTCAAAATCTAGCAGTACTGTCAAGGAAACAGCACCATTCACAGGTTTATAGACCCTCAGACTGTCTTTATGACTTCGTCTCCTCTTGAACTTCAAAACTGACTTTGATCTTCATTTTAGTGTTTAGAGAAAGCTAGCTAGCACATGGTGAGCTTTGCCATTGTATCTGTTTGGCTGACATAATTGTTCAGCTCTTGAGGTCAGAGGATCCACAAAGGACAATGACTGTATTGAAGGGACGAAATATTTGTCTGACACTTTCCTTCTAGAGGACATCCATCTTGACTCACCTACTTGTCTTGGGTCTGAGGTTAAGTTGTATTTCCATGACATAATCTGCAAAATTTCTCAGCAGTTTCTCAGAAAGCAGTGTCCCCTCTCCTCAACACCATCATTCCTTCCCTAGAAAATACAGAGTGAAAATTATTCCACTTAGAAACGGGAAGACATTTGGCATTTGGCTGACCAGAATGGAATCAGGTTGTTTGGTGTTAAAACAGAAGCTCAATTCTGCTAGGGCAGAATGGCACAGCAGAGAAAAATCAACTGAGAGGCCAGAGGACTTGCATTTGAATCTAAGTTACATACATGCTGGCTCTGTGACCTTGGGCATTTAATCTCTTCAAGCTTCAGTTTGCCCTGCTGAATAAATGCCAAGGGTAATAGCAGTCCTTATCTCCTATGAAAGTTTTGAAGATTAAATAAAAGAACATATGTAAAATGCACTTAGCACTTGGTGCCCAGTCTCAAAACTTTTCCTATCATTAACATTAGAATAACAGACCTCTTAATATTAGACATTTGGAATAAAGCATAACGTAGATACTAGATACAGACCAACTTAAACAGTATCTTCTCTTAGTTTTAAATTGCAGTGTTAAAAATGAGAGATTTGTTTTGCATTTTCCAACTGTTATATGTCAGCACACGTCTAGAACTAACCCTTGTATGTGAATATTTGCATGTTTGTATATATGCGTGAACTGAACAGTTGATTGATCAACCCAAAGATGTTTATATCCTGATTCCCCCAATCAAATAAAAAATTATCATTAGCTTTTTGCATCTCCCATCTCATACATCACCATACCTCAGAACCCACAAAATGCCCTTTTTGCTCCCTTGAGCTATGGAAATATTGAATTCCTCTACATTTAAACAAATTAGATAAAATTTGTACAAATCAAGTTAAAGAGAACCACTAATTGATTGGATGCTGGGAAAGGTTGAGGGCAGAAGGAGTAGGGGGTGACAGAGGATGAGATAATTGGATAGCCTCACCAACTCAGTAGATATGAGTTTGAGCAAACTCTGCAAGATAGTGTAGGACAGGGAACCTGGTCCATGGGATCACAAAGAGTCGGACACAATTTAGTAACTAAACAACGACAACAGCACCGATTGAAATGTCCTATAAAGCTTATCATTTTTCTGACGTGACGTGACCAGTGTCACTTTCTTATTGTTTACTGATTTTTAAGTGATCAGTGTTTCAGAGAAAATAAAACATAGTTCCCACTGCTGCTGCTGCTGCTAAGTCGCTTCAGTTGTGTCCAAGTCTGTGCAATCCCAGAGACGGCAGCTCACCAGGCTCCCCTGTCCCTGGGATTCTCTAGGCATTGCTTGACCTCAATACCAGGGTGAGGTTTGTTTTATTTTTTTTGCATGAATTATTTTGTGTTAGAAGTGAATTATCAAAAAGTAAGGATCACAACAATGACAACCTTTGCAAGATCTCACCATTCAGGTGGAACCCAAATAGCACACTGGAGTAGACGTGGCTTCTGTCCTCTCGACTGTATGGCCATCAGAGATTAAGAGTTTCTTCAGGCTGACAGAACAAAATACTGAAAGCCACCTGGGGTGAAATAAATAACCTAGAGGTTGAGGGGTACATGAAGAAATATGTAGGAATTTTCTTTCACTTCTAAGCGAAGTCAATTTAGATTATGAGGGCATCGACCTGGCAGTTAGAAAGAAGAACTCTCTGTGAACTTGAGCAAATCATTTAACCTATCTGACTGGGCTTCCCATTCTAGGAAATAGGACATGCGAGCTAAGGACATGAGAACTAAGAAAAATAGCCAGAACTTATGAGGGTATTGGAATATAAAATAGTTCTTGGTAAATGTCACTTAGATTATTTATATTAGAGAGAAGAAAATACAATGATGCAGAAGATTTAGAAAACTCTGGAGGTTCTATTATAGTATTACAATTTAAATCCTTTCCCTCCTTCAATTATTCTAGAAGTGTCATTGGGAAGATAACAGTCTTCTTGGACAGTAAATCACTGAATTGAAGGTCAAAAGACTTGAATTTAGATTCTTAAAAGCCAAGACTATGGGAAAGCCATTTAATCCTTCTGTGTTTACTCATTTTACAAATTAAAATATCAGTACCACACTTGGAAAGCTATTGAGAGGATCAGAGTTTAAGAATCACTGATATTCTGAATGGTCTTGCTGAGTGATTTTAAGGATTCTTTTCATAGGAAAAGTTAAGAGATCCAGTGGACATTTTTACCAGTTGCAATTAGAAAATGGAGAATGATATCAGTTTCTCTTTCTCTGAGTCTAATATAAATTATTATAGTTTACGATGAATTATCTTAGAACTAATTATTTTTCAATAAACCCACAAGTAAAAAAAAACTGCATAGCTTGATGCAAATGTTCACGGACCGTACATTCACTTTCTCCCTCTTCCTGAACAGTTCTGTTCAAATTGCATTAAATTGGGCTGAGCAAAGTAGGCTTCTGGGAATTGGGGTGGGCAGGTTGTACCAGAATGACTAGAGCATGGTGTCACAGCCCAAATGGAGTGGGGGGATCTACACGGGGTGGCAGCCTGGTCTGGGGTTTTTGGGTGAAGAACATTTATGCCAGTAGAAGAGGGAGGCAGTGGTAGCCACGGCAGATTGGCTACACAGTGGGGATTAATGAGAAATATGCAAATTTATTTGTACAAATAAGAAATAAGAACTATACAAAAGGTAATGACAGCTAAGTTCCATACTGTCAGTGAAGGAGTACAAAGATGAATAGAGAAAACTAGAAGAAATCTATGGTATTGGACTGGAATTGGAAATAGCTGTTTGAACTCAGGCCTTTCAAAGAATGGAGCTAGATACAGGAGTAAATACATGTGTATGGATTAATAAGGAGCACGCCTAGCACAAATATCTCTAAGTACCGTTCTCTGCTAAAAAGAACCAGGACTTCTTGAAAAAAATGCCTAATCCTGGATTCAGGGCAGGAAAAGTATTAAATAAGTCTAGAACACAAATCCCATGGACAGAGGAACCTGGTGGGCTGCAGTCCCTGGGGTCGCTGAGAGTCGGACACGACTGAGCGACTTCCCTTTCACTTTTCACTTTCATGCATTGGAGAAGGAAATGGCAACCCACTCCAGTATTCTTGCCTGGAGGGCTGCCATCTATGGGGTCACACAGAGTCGGACACAACTGAAGTGACTTAGCAGCAGCAGCAGAACATGTTTATGTACCAGAAACAAAGATGTACATGAGTAATAAGAGAGTCATGCACTCTGGGGGAGGGGTGTTGAAAATGGAGGAGACTATGCATGTGTGGGCCCAGGGAGTTTATGGGAAATTCCCAAACCTTTCCATCAATTTGATTGTGAAACTCTTAAAAAACAATCATATTGAAAAATAAAAAAGGACATAGAAACCAGATTGAAGGGGTTCCCTGGCCAAACCTTGACAATTTGAGCAGCAGGATAAATATTTATAGTAATGGATTAAAACTGATGAATAAAATATGAGTCCATGAGTCTATGCCGATATAAATCAGTGAGAAAGTTGATAGTTTGATGCCAAATGCGATATTTATAGAGTTTCAAAGTTCTTTTCCACAAACTGCTTATTAATTTCAAAGGGAAAAAGTAGCTTCACAAAGGAGAATTCTGGCAGATACCTTAATCGAGCGATTTCATATCTCCAGTGATGAAAGTGAAAGTCGCTCAGTCGTGTCCAACTCTTTGCAACCACATGCACTGTTCAGTCCATGGAATTTTCCAGGCCAGAATACTGGGGAATCTTCCCAACCCAGGGATCGAATCCAAGTCTCCCACATTGCAGGCAGATTCTTTACCAGCTAAGCCACCAGGGAAGCCCAAGAATACTGGAGTGGGTAGCCTAGCCCTTCTTCAGCAGATCTTCCTGACCCATGAATTGAACTGGGGTCTCCTCAATTCAACTGCAGGTGGATTCTTTATCAGCTGAGCTACCATGGAAGCCCTCCAGTGATGGGACAAGTAGAAATGGATGGGATGCAGTGAGAACACGTCGTCACTTCCTTGATGTTACTGACAAAGAATCAAAATCTAATCAGGAGGAAGCCTTGGATAAACCCAAACAGGAGCATTCTACAAAATAACTGACCACTTAGAATCTTCAAAATTGTCAAGATTATGAAAGTCCAGGAAAGACTGAGGAACTTCCTAGATGCCAGAGAAACTAAACGCAGCCTGTAATTCTGGACTGGATCCTTCTTCTTTAAAAGAAATTATTGGAACAATTTGTAAAATGCCAGTAGGGTCTGGGGATTTATTGTTAGTAATGAATGCATCAGTGTTAATTTCCTTACTTTGATGGTTTATTTTGACTATGTACATGAGAATAACCTTACTTGAGAAAATCCCCAATAATGTATTGGGGGTTATCAGACATCATATAAGCAGCTACCTGTTGAATTAGTTCAGAAAAATAAAAGTTTTGGGGACTTCCCAGGGTGATCTATGATTCCACAGCAGGGGGCATGAGTTCATCCCAGGTAGAGGAGCTAAGATTTCACATGTTGAGGGGTACAGCAAAAATAGATTAATTTAATTTAATTTAAAAAAGAAAATAAAAATTTTATACAATTTCTGCAATTTTTCTATAAATTTCAGGTTGTTTAAAAATTATTCATAAAATAACTATGTACTCAAAGAGACAACATAAAATCAGACTTCTTATTTATTTTTTTAACAGATTGAACAATTCTCACTTTATTTCAGCTAAAAAAAAATACGTTTAGTGGTTAAAAACCCTAGTAAAATTGTTGTTGTTGTTCAGTCGTTCAGTCGTGTCAGTCTCTTTGCGACCCCATGAAGTCACAAAGGCTTGCCTGACTCTCACCATTTCCCAGAGCTTGCTGAAACTCGTGTACATTGATTGAGTCGGGGATGCCATCCAACCACCTCATTCTCTGTCATCCCCTTCTCCTCCTGCTTTCAATCTTTCCCAGCATCAGGGTCTTTTCCAATGAGTGAGCTCGTCATATCAGGTGACCAAAGTATTGGAGCTTCAGCCTCATCATCAGTACCTCCAATGAATATTCAAGGTTGATTTCCTTTAGGATTGACTTGTTTGATCTCACTGCTGGCCAAGGGACTCTTAAGAGTCTTCTCTAACACCACAGTTCAAAAGCATCAGTTCTTCGGTACTCAGCCTTGTGGTCCAACTCTCACATCCATGTGTGACTATTGGAAAAACCTTTGTCAGCAAAGGTCTTTAATATGCTGTCTAGGTTTGTCACAGCTTTTCTTCGAAGGTATAAGCATCTTTTAGTTTCAAGGCTGTAGTCACCATCTGCAGTGATTTTGGAGCCCAAGAACATAAAGTCTCTCACTGTTTCCATTGTTTACCCATCTATTTGCCATGAAGTGATGGGACCAGATGCCATGATCTTTGTTTTTTTTGTTTTTTCTTAAATTTATGTATTTTTTATTGAAGGATAATTGCTGTATAGAATTTTGTTGTTTTCTGTCAAACCTCAACATGAATCAGCCATAGGTATACATATAGCCCCTCCCTTTTGAACCTCCCTCCCACCTCCCTCCCCATCCCACTCCTCTAGGTTGATACATAGCCTCTGTTTGAGTTTCTTGAGCCATATAGCAAATTCCCAGTGGCTATCTGTTTTACATATCATAATGTAAGTTTCCATGTTACTCTTTCCATACATCTCACCCTCTCCTCCCCTCTCCACATGTCCATAAGTCTGTTCCCTATGTCTGTTTCTCCACTGTTGCCCTGTAAATGAATTCTTCAGTACCATTTTTCTAGATTCTGTATATATGCATTAGAATATAATATTTCTCTTTCTCTTTCTGACTTAGTTAACTATGTATTATAGGTTCTAGGTTCATCCACCTCATTAGAAGTGACTCAAATGCATTCCTTTTTATGGCTGAGTAATATTCCATTGTGTATATATACCACAATTTCTTTATCCCTTCATCTGTCACTGGACATCTAGGTTGCTCTTATGTTCTAGCTATTGTAAATAGTGCTGCAGTGAACAGCAGGATACATGTGTCTTTTTCAATTTTGGTTTCCTCAGGGTAAATGGCTAGGAGTGGGATTGCTAGATCATCAGTTCAGTTCAGTCACTCAGTCGTGTCCGACTCTTTGCGACCCCATGAATTGCAGCACGCCGGGCCTCCCTGTCCATCACCATCTCCCAGAGTTCACTCAGACTCACGTCCATCGAGTCAGTGATGCCATCCAGCCATCTTATCCTCTGTTGTCCCCTTCTCCTCCTGCCCCCAATCCCTCCCAGCATCAGAGTCTTTTCCAATGGGTCAACTCTCTGGATGAGGTGGCCAAAGTACTAGAGTTTCAGCTTTAGCATCATTCCTTCCAGAGAAATCCCAGGGCTGATCTCCTTCAGAATGGACTGGTTGGATCTCCTTGCAGTCCAAGGGACTCTCAAGAGTCTTCTCCAACACCACAGTTCAAAACCATCAATTCTTCAGTGCTCAGCTTTCTTCACAGTCCAACTCTCACATCTGGATCATATGGTGGTTTTATTTCTAGCTTTTAAGGAATCTCCATACCGTCCTCCATAGTGGTTGTATCAGTTTATATTCCCACCAAGAATGCAAGAATGTTCTCTTTTCTCCACACCTTCTCCAGTATTTATTGTTTGTAGACTTATTGATGATGGCCCTTCTGACCAGAGAGGAAATTGCCAACATCCATTGGATTATTGAAAAAGCAAAAGAGTTCCAGAAAAACATCTATTTCTGCTTTGCTGACTATCACAAAGCCTTTGACAGTGGGGATCACCACAAATTGCGGAAAATTCTTCAAGAGATGGGAATACCAGACCACCTGATCTGCCTCTTGAGAAATCTGTATGCAAGTCAGGAAGCAACAGTTAGAACTGGACATGGAACAAAAGACTGGTTCCAAATTGGGAAAGGAGTACGTCAAGGCTGTATATTGTCACCCTGCTTATTTAACTTCTATGCAGAGTACATCATGAGAAATGCTGGGCTGGATGAATTGCAAGTTGGAATCAAGATTGCTGGGAGAAATATCAATAACCTCAGATATGCAGATGACACCACCCTTATGGCAGAAAGCAAAGAACTAAAGAGCCTCTTGATGAAAGTGAAAGAGAAGAGTGAAAAAGCTGGCTTAAAACTCAACATTCAGGAAACGAAGATCATGGCATCCAGTCCCAACACTTCAGGGCAAATAGATGGGGAAACAGTGGAAACAGTGGCAGACTTTATTTTGGGGGGCCCAAAAATCACTGCAGATGGTGATTGCAGCCATGAAATAAAAAGACACTTACTTCTTGGAAGAAAAGTTATGACAAACCTAGATAGCATATTAAAAAGCAGAGACATTACATTGTCAACAAAGGTCCATCTAGTCAAGGCTATGGTTTTTCTAGTAGTCATGTATGGATGTGAGAGTTGGACTATAAAGAAAGCTGAGCACCAAAGAATTGATGTTTTTGAACTGCGGTGTTGAAGAAGACTCCTGAGAGTTCCTTGGACAGCAAGGAGATCCAACCATTCTATCCTAAAGGAAATCAGTCCTGAATATTCATTGGAAGGACTGATGTTGAAGCTGAAACTCCAATACTTTACACACTTGATGGGAAGAACTGACTCATTGGAGAGGACCCTGATGCTGGAAAGATTCAAGGTAGGAGAAGGGGACGACAGAGGATGAGATGGTTGGATGGCATCACCAACTCAATGGACATGAGTGAGTAAACTCCAGGAGTTGGTGATGGACAGGGATGCCTGGTGTGCTGCAGTCCATGGGGTCACAAAGAGTCAGACATGACTGAGTGACTGAAGTGAACTGAACTGATTCTAACTGGTGTGAGGTGATATCTCATTGTAATTTTGATTTGCATTGATTTCATTTTGGTGATGAGTGATGTTGAGCATCTTTTCATGTGTTTCTTAGCCAGCTGTATGTCTCCTTTGGAGATATGTCTGCTTAGGTCTTTTTCTTACTTTTTGATTGGGTTGTTTGTTTTTCTGGTATTGAGTTATATGATCTGCTTGTATATTTTGGAAATTAATCCTTTGTCAGTTGTTTCATTTGGTATTATTTTCTTCCATTCTGAGGGTTGTCTTTTCACCTTGCTTATAGTTTCGTTTACTGTGCAAAAGCGTTTAAGTTTAATCAAGTCCCACTTGTTTACTTCTGTTTTTAATTCCATTACTCTAGGAGGTGGATCATAGAGGATCTTGCTTAGATTTATGTCATCAAGTGTTCTGCCTATTTTCCTCTAAGAGTTTTATGATTTCTGGTCTTACATTTAGGTCTTTAATCCATTTATCCTTCTGTATGGTGTTAGGAAGTGTTCTAACTTCATTTGCTTACATGTAGCTGTCCAGTTTTCTCAACACCATTGATTGAAGAGGCTGTCTGTGCCCTGTCGCATATTCATGTCTCCTTTGTCAAAAATAAGGTACCCATAGGTGCATAGGTTTACTTCTGGGCTTTCTATCTTGTTCCATTGGTCTATATTTCAGTTTTTGTTCCAGTACCATACTGTCTTGATGACTGTAGCTTTGTAGTATAATCTGAAGTCAGGAAGGTTGATTCCTCCAGCTGCATTCTTCTTTCTCAAGACTGCTTTGGCTATTTGGGACCTTTTGTGTTTCCGTATGAATTATGAAATTTTTTTGTTCTAATTCTTTGAAATATGCCATTGGTTATATGATAGGGATCACACTGAGCCTGTAGATTGCATTTGGTAGTATAGTCATTTTCACAATATTGATTCTTCCTACCCAGGAACATGGAATATCTCTCCATCTGTTTATGTCGTCTTTGGTTTCTTTCATTTGTGTCTTATAATTTTCTGAGTACAGTTCTTTTATCTCCTTAGGTAAGTTTACTCCTAGATATTTCATTCTTTTTGTTCCAATGGTGAATGGGATTGATTCCTTAATTTCTCTTTCTGATTTTTCATTGTTAGTATAGTATATAGAAATCCAATTGATTTCTGTGTATTGATACTGTATCCTACAACTTTGCTAAATTCACTGATTAGATCTAGTAATTTTCTGATAGTATCTTTAGGATTTTCTATGTACAGTATCATGTCATCTGCAAACAGTGAGAGCTTTACTTCTTTTTTGATCTGGATTCCTTTTATTTCTTTTTCTTCTCTGATTGCTGTAGCTAAGACTTCCAAAACTATGTTGAATAATAGTAGTGAAAGTGGACACCCTTGTCTTGTTCCTGATCTTAGAAGGAATGCTTTCAATTGTTCTGCTTTCTCTCCATTGAGAATAATGTTTGCTGGAGGCTTATCATATATGGCCTTTACTATGTTGAGGCAGGTTCCTTCTATGCCCATATTTTGAAGAGTTTTAATATAAATGGGTGCTGAATTTTATCAAAGGCTTTTTCTGCATCTATTGAGATTATCATATGGTTTTTATCTTTCAGCTTGTTAATATGGTATATCACATTGATTGATTTATTGAAGAATCCTTGTATCCCTGGAATAAACCCAACTTGATCATGGTGTATGAGCTTTTAGATGTGTTGCTGAATTCTGTTTGTTAAAATTTTGTTGAGGGTTTTTGCATCTATGGCCCTCAGTGATATTGGCCTGTAGTTTTCTTTTGTTTGTGTTGTCTTTGTCTGGCTCTGGTATCAGGGTGATGGTAGCCTCGTAGAATGAGTTTGGAAGTGTTCATTCCTCTGTAATTTTTTGAGTGGGTTTTAGAAGCATAGGCATTAGCTCTTCTCTAAATGTTTGATAGAATTCTTGTGAAGCCATCTGGTCCTGGGCTTTTGGTTTGGGGGAGATTTTTTATCACAGCTTCAGTTTTAGTGCTTGTGATTGGGTTGTTCATAATTTCTATTTCTTCCTGGTTCAGTCTTGGAAGATTGAACTTTTCTAAGAATCTGTCCATTTCTTCCAGGTTATCTATTTTATTGCCGTATGGTTGTTCATAATAGTCTCTTATAATCCTTTGTATTTCTGCATTGTCTATTGTAATCTCTCCTTTTTCATTTCTAATTTTGTTGATTTGATTCTTTTCTCTTTTTTCCTTGATGAGTCTAGCTAAAGTTTTGTCAACTTTATCTTCTCAAGGAACCAGCTTTTAGTTTTATTAATATTTACTATTGTTTCTTTCATTTCTTTTTCATTTATTTCCGGTTGGATCATTGTGATTCATTTCCTTCTACTAATTTTGGGGTTTTTTTGTTTGTTTGTGTGTTTGTTTTTGTTCTTCTTTTTCCAGTTGTTTTAGGCATAAAGTTAGGTTGTCTATTCGATGTTTTTTTTCTGTTTATTTCTTGAGGTAGAATTGTATTGTTATAAACTTCCCTCTTAGAAGTGCTTTTGCTGTTCCCATATGTTCTGAGTTGTCATGTTTTCATTGTCATTTGTTTCTAGAAATTTTTTGGTTTCCCTTTTGATTTCTTCATAACGTGTTGGAAGTTCTCAGTTCATGTACTGTTGAAGCCTAGCTTGAAGAATTTTGAACATTACTTTTCTAGCATGTGAGATGAGTGCAATCGTGTAGTAATTTGAACATTCTTTGGCATTGTCCTTCTTTTGGATTGGGATGAAGAAGACTGACCTTTTCCAGTCCTATGGCCACTGCTAAGTTTTCCAAATTTGCTGGTATAGTGAGTGTAGCACTTTAACAGCATCATCTTTCAGGATTTGAAATAGCTCAGCTGGAATTCCATCACCTCCACTAGCTTTGTTCACAGTGATGCTTACTAAGGGCCACTTGACTTCACACTCCAAGGTGTCTGGCTCTAGGTGGAGTTCAAAGACAGTAATCTTTTTTAAAAATTGAAGTATAGTTTTATTTACAATGTTGTATTAGTTTCAGGTGTACAGCAAAATGACTCATTTATGTATATCTATATATATATACATATTATACATATATATAGTTTCAGATTCTTTTCTATTATAGATTATGACAAGATAGTTCCCTGTGTTTATTATTGGTTACCTATTTTATAAATAGTATCATTTATTTGTTAATCCCAAATTCCTAATTTGTCATTTTCCCCATCCTTTCACCTTGGTAACCATAATTTTGTTTTTTCTAAGTCTGTGAAGACTGCTTGTTTTTATTAAACTTATACATATTATTCAATGCCCAAGGCTCAGAAAATACATGTATCTTAATCCAATTAATTGAATCACATCAGAGATGAGTAGGAACAAGGGAACAGAGAGTAATATGTTTACTGATTTAGATCTGGGGGAAGGGAACTATTCTTTTAAGTATAGACTAGGAAGCCAGACAGTTTGAATTTTATATATATATATATATATATATATATATATATATATACACACACACACACACACACACACACACACACACACACACATGCTGCATAGCAACCAAGTTTATTCTCCTTTGATTTAAATTTTTCTCTTTATTTTTCCAAATATAGGTAAACTTGCCTTTAAAAACCAAGCTCATTTTTCTTAAACAATAAAAATATGTCAAATTTTATTCATGGATTTGTAGCAATGTTGAGTAAAACGGCTTCTTATTAAAGGCATCATGAAAGGGATTACGATAGATTAAAATAAATTAAATATAATGTAAATACATAAAAACAAAATGGCATGTGACATCATTAAACTGGGTTACTTCTGTGTTGTTGCTGGGTGTCCAAGAGCATAAGCTTCTCAAGTTCACAGAGGAAAGTGAAAGTTAAAAGTGAAAGTGTAGTTGCTCAGTCATGTCCGACGCTTTGCGACCCCATAGACTGTAGCCTATCAGGCTCCTCTGTCCATGGGATTTTCCAGGCAATAGTACTAGAATGGATTGCCATTTCCTTCTCCAGGGGATCTTCCCAACCCAGGGCTCAAACCTGGGTCTCCCGCATTGTAGACAGATGCTTTACTGTCTGAGCCACCAGGGAAGTCTAGAGGAAAGGAAGTGTCAAATTCCTTGGAAGGGAGTAACTGTGTGACCCGTAAAAAAATATCGATCATCATTCTCTGACGTGGGCATAGCCCAGTATCTGTATAGTATCAAGAACCACTGTCGAGTAGGTGGGGGTATGATTAAGCTATTAAGTCTTTCACTGTTTTTAGAGGATCCATCAGATTAGACACTGAGAACCATACACTCCAAATGAAATTCAGCAGAAATTAACTGATGCTTTGGTTTATAGATGAGCCAGGAATGAATGACAGCCCCATCATAGAAAACCTGTATTTCAATTCCACACAAATGAATAGAACAATCAGTTTCAAGTTCATTTGTTTACACTTGAATTGCCCAATATCCAGTCCCCAGAAATAATTCACAGTACCTACCAATTCCTCTTTAGTGTTCTTTTAGCCATTGCACAAAAATTTAAAACAGCTACATCCCACCAACACTGTCTTGCCCAGAACACATCCAAATCAAGGAACGAGTAGAGGCCATAGTCCTCCTAACTCCACAGAGGACATGAAGCAGGCTCAGAGCTCCTCAGGCAATAGGAAGTTTGTATATATATTAACTTAACTTAGACACTCTACTATATGTAACATAGGTAACCAGCAAAGACCTACTGTATAGCACAGGGGACTATATTTAATAAAGGCAAAATAATAGGATACTGAAAGAGGAACTCGCCAGGTCAGTAGGTGCCCAATATGCCACTGGAGATCAGTGGAGAAATAACGCCAGAAAGAATGAAGGGATGGAGCCAAAGCAAAAACAATACCCAGCTGTGGATGTGACTGGTGATAGAAACAAAGTCTAATGCTATAAAGAGCAATATTGCATAGGAACCTGGAATGTCAGGTCCATGAATCAAGGCAAATTGGAAGTGGTCAAACAGGAGATGGCAAGAGTGAACGTCGACATTCTAGGAATCAGTGAACTAAAATGGACTGGAATGGGTGAATTTAACTCAGATGACCATAATATCTACTACTGTGGGCAGGAATCCCTCAGAAGAAATGGAGTAGCCATCATGGTCAACAAAAGAGTCCAAAATGCAGTACTTGGATGCAATCTCAAAAACGACAGAATGATTTCTGTTCGTTTCCAAGGCAAACCATTCAATATCACAGTAATCCAAGCCTACAGCCCAACCAGTAATGCTGAAGAAGCTGAAGTTGAACAGTTCTATAAAGACCTACAAGACCCTTTAGAACTAACACCCAAAAAAGATGTCCTTTTCATTATAGGGGACTGGAATGCAAAAGTAGGAAGTCAAGAAACACCTGGAGTAATAGGCAAATTTGGCCTTGGAATGTGGAATGAAGCAGGGCAAAGACTAATAGAGTTTTGCTAAGAGAATGCACTGGTCATAGCAAACACCCTCTTCCAACAACACAAGAGAAGACTCTACACATGGACATCACCAGATGGTCAACACCAAAATCAGATTGATTATATTCTTTGCAGCCAAAGATGGAGTGGCTCTATATAGTCAGCAAAAACAAGACTGGGAGCTGACTGTGGCTCATATCATGAACTCCTTATTGCCAAATTCAGACTCAAATTGAAGAAAGTAGGGAAAACCACTAGACCATTCAGGTATGACCTCAATCAAATCCTTTATGATTATACAGTGGAAGTGAGAAATAGATTTAAGGGCCTAGATCTAATAGATAGAGTGCCTGATGAACTATGGAATGAGGTTCGTAACATTGTACGGGAGACAGGGATCAAGACCATCTCCATGGAAAACAAAGCCAAAAAAGCAAAATGGCTGTCTGGGGAAGCCTCACAAACAGCTGTGAAAAGAAGAGAAGCGAGAAGCAAAGGAGAAAAGGAAAGATGTAAGCATCTGAATGCAGAGTTCCAAAGAATAGCAAGGAGAGATAAGAAAGCCTCCTTCAGCGATCAATGCAAAGAAATAAAGGAAAAGAACAGAATGGGAAAGACTAGAGATCTCTTCAAAAAATTAGAGATACCAAGGGAACATTTCATGCAAAGATGGGCTCGATAAAGGACAGAAATGGTATGGACCTAACAGAAGCGGAAGATATTAAGAAGAGGTGATAAGAATACACAGAAGAACTGTACAGAAAAGATCTTCATGACCAAGATAATCACGATGGTGTGATGACTCACCTAGAGCCAGACATCCTGGAATGTGAAGTCAAGTGGGCCTTAGAAAGCATCACTACAAACAAAGCTAGTGGAGCTGATGGAATTCCAGTTGAGCTGGTTCAAATCCTGAAAGATGATGCTGTGAAAGTGCTGCACTCAATATGCCAGCAAATTTGGAAACCTCAGCAGTGGCCACAGGACTGGAAAAGGTGAGTTTTCATTCCAATCCCAAAGAAAGGCAATGCCAAAGAATGCTCAATCTACCGAACAATTGCACTCATCTCACACGCTAGTAAAGTAACGCTCAAAATTCTCCAAGCCAGGCTTCAACAATATGTGAAACGTGAATTTCCAGATGTTCAAGGTGGTTTTAGAAAAGGCAGAGGAACCAGAGATCAAATTGCCAACATCCGCTGGATCATTGAAAAAGCAAGAGAGTTCCAGAAAAACATCTGTTTCTGCTTTGTTGACTATGCCAAGCCTTTGACTGTGTGGATCACAATAAACTGTGGAAAACTCTGAGAGAGATGGGAATACCAGACCACCTAACCTGCCTCTTGAGAAACCTGTATGCAGGTCAGGAAGCAACAGTTAGAACTGGACATGGAACAACAGACTGGTTTCAAATAGGAAAAGGAGTATGTCAAGGCTGTATATTGTCATCCTGCTTATTGAACTTATATGCAGAGTACATCATGAGAAATGCTGGACTGGAAGAAACACAAGCTGGAATCAAGATTTCTGGGAGAAATCTCAATAACCTCAGATATGCAGATGACACCACCCTTATGGCAGAAAGTGAGGAGGAACTGAGTTCACTCCTTGGAAAAGACTCTGATGCTGGGAGGGGTTGGGGGCAGGTGAAGAAGAGGGCGACCGAGGATGAGATGGCTGGATGGCATCACTGACTCGATGGACGTGAGTCTGAGTGAACTCGGGGAGTTGGTGATGGACAGGGAGGCCTGGCGTACTGCGATTCATGGGGTCGCAGAGTCGAACATGACTGAAGGACTGAACTGAACTGAACTGAATCACTTATAATAGAAAAGAATATGAAAAAGATCTATGAATCACTTTGCTATACCTGAAACTAATGTACAACATTATGCATTAACTGTATCTCTGTTTTAAAATGGCTTAAAAATTCTAAGCATTTATTCTGGGAGCTTTTGGATGGTAGGTACAAAACAAAGCCTGAGTCTCAGTGAGAGATCTAAAAATGTTTCTGTTGAATTGAGGAGTAATGTTGGGCTTCCCTCATACCTCAACTGGTAAAGAATCTGCCTGCAATGAAGGACACCCTGGTTCAATTCCTGGGTCAGGAAGATCTGCTGGAGAAAGGATAGACTAACCACTCCAATATTTTGGGACTCAGCTGGTAAGCAATCCATCTGCAATGTGGGAGACCTGGGTTTGATCCCTAGGTTGGAAAGATCCCCTGGAGAAGGGAAAGGCTACCCACTCCAGTATTCTGGCCAGGAGAATACTGTATAGTACATGGGGTCACAAAGAGTCGGACATAAGTGAGTGACTTTCACTTCACTTTCACTTACTGATTAATTAATTGACCACAAATAAGTGCCTGGGTTTATTTCTGGGCTTTGTATCCTATTCCATAGATCTGTGTATTTTATCTATATCTGTTTTGTAGCAGTACTATGCTTTTTGATGACTGTAACTTTGAAGTATAGTCTGAGCCTGGTGGGCTACCATTCATGGAGTTGCAAAGAGCTGGGCATGACTGAGCATGCACACTGTGTGTGTGTGTCCACACAGATTTTAAGTTTTTTTTTTGTTCTAGCTCTGTAAAAAGTATTTTTGATAATTTGATAAGAATTTCACTGTATTCATGGGCTTCCCTGATATCTCAGCTGGTAAAGATCTGTCTGCCATGCAGGAAACCCCAGTTCATTTCCTGGGTGAGGAAGATCTGCTGGAGAAGGGATAGGCTACTCACTCCAATATTTTGGGGCTTCCCTGGTGGCTCAGCTGGTAAAGAATCTGCCTGCAATGCGAGAGACCTGAGTTCAATCCCTGGGTTGGGAAGATACCCTGGAGAAAGGATAGGCTACCCACTCCAGTATTCTGGCCAGGAGAATTCCATGGACTGTTTAGTCCATGGGGTCGCAAAGAGTCAGACACGACTGAGTGACTTTCACAACATGTTGCACACAATGTCACTGTATTTATAGATTCTCTTGGGAAATATAGTCATTTTGACAGTATTGATTCTTTCATTCTAAGAACATGGTATATCTTTCCATCTGTCTGTGTCATCTTTGCTTTCTTTCATCAGCCTCTTATAGTTTTCTGTGTACAAGGCTTTTGATTTCTTAGGTAAGTTTATTCTCAGGAGTTTATATATATATATATATATATAATGTAAATGGGTTTGTTTCTTTAATTTCTCTTTCTGATCTTTTGTTTTCAGTGTATAAAGTGCAATAGATTTCTGTGTTTTAAATATTTGTATCCTAAACTGCAGATAGATATCACCTCACACCAGTCAGAATGGCCATCATCAAAAAGTCTACAAACAGTAAATGGAAAAAAGGGAACCCTCCTACACTGTTGGCAGAAGTGTAAATTGGTACAGCCACTGTGGAGGATAGTATGGAGGTTCCTTAAAAAGCTAGAAATAGAGCTACAATAGGTGCCAGCAATCCCACTCCTGACCGTATATCTGGAGAAAGCCATGGTTCAGAAGGAAACATGTACAGCAATGTTCATTGCAGCACCATTTACAATAGCCAAGACACTGAAGCAACCTAAATGTCCATCAACAGATCAATGGATAAAAAAGCTGTGGCACATATAACAATGGAATATTACTCAGCCATTAAAAAGAATGAAACAATGATATTTGCAGCAACATGAATGGACCGGAAGATTATCCTACTAAGTGAGGCAAGTCAGACAAAGACAGATATCGTATATCACTTATATTCAGAAGGACTTCCCTAGGGGCTCAGATGGGAAGGAATCTGCCTGCAGTGCAGGAGACCCTGGTCTGATCCCTAAATTGGGAAGATCACCTGGAGAAGGAAATGGCAACCCACGCCAATATTCTTACCTGGAGAATTCCATAGGCTGAGAAGCCTGGTGGTCTACAGTCCATGGGGTCACAAAGAGTTGGACATGACTGACACATGACTAACACTTACATGCAAAATCTAAAAAAAATGATATGAATGAACTTATTTACAAAACAAAAATACTCACAGACTTAGAGAATGAACTTATGGTTACCAAAGGGAAAGGGTGGGGTTGGGGCATGAAGGGATAAATTGGTAGTGTGAGACTGACTTGTACACACCAACAGGGAACTACTGTGTAGCACAGGGAACTCTACTCAGAATTCTGTAATGACCGAAATGGGGAAAGATTTTTAAAGGAATAGATACTTGTATACATGTAACTGAATCACTTTGCTGTATACCTGGAAGCAACACAACATTGTTAATCAGCTACACTCCAATATAAAATAAAAAAATTTTTTAAAGAGTGAAAAAAATTTAATTTCTTGAAAAAAAAGAAAGCTAATGAAAAATCTGACCTGACTCAGCCTCTCATCAAAACACTTAAATAAAATTTATATATACAGTTATTTTCTGTAAATATTTTCTTGAGTCTTTTCGAGAGAGAGAGGAGAGGAGAATGAATAACTATCTTCCTCTTGGTAACTACCCTTCATTTGCTTGGGAACCATGTGTGAACAAACTCTTTTCTGCTTTAAGCAAGAGCAGTTGTTTTCCCCATCTGATTCATTTTCCAATAATTAAACATGTTTGTCATTCCCCTTTGGGATTGCTTCCAAACCTCTCTCTTCTTTGTGTGCGAGGCTCCAGATTGTCTCCACTATCCTAATAGGTGCCTAGTTCAGTCCAAACATAGGACTAGAAGGATAACCCGATTTTATTCCTCTAGTCTTCTCATTACGACATGAGCAACATATACAGTTTGAGATTTATCTTCAGATAATTTTATTAAATATCTGTGAGTGTGATTTTGCCATGCTAGGGCAATACATAACAAGCTAAATGGGAAAAGCCCTCCTTTCTAAGAAGCAAAAATAAGTCAGATTATGTGATTTAAAAGGCTTACAAAAAAATGGCAAGAAATTTAAAGTGGTACATGAAATAGAAAGTTACAGACTAGCAAACCTCAAAATTATGAAAGTATTAAGTATAAAACATAATTAGACTTTTCTTTTATGCCTGTAACAAACTTCCCCATTTTTTATATAAAAATAGTTAATATTAAGAGGAATGAGATATGGAATATTGTCTTAAGTTATTGGAAAATAAGAAAATTAGAGCAATATTCTTGAAATGAGTTTATCACAGTCTTTTCTGTTTCTTTCCTAATTTGTTTCACAAAGAAAACAATGTGTAACAAAGATTTAAAGTGAAATAATTATAATTTATAGTCACAATTCCTTAAATAGCAAAAGTATTAACATTTTTCCAGCTTTATTGAGATAACAACTGACATATAATATTATGTGAGTAATGATAACATATTTTTTAAATTTTTATTTTTTAATGGGTATTAACAATGTTGTTTGATAGTTTCAGGTGGACAGCATATATACATGTATCCATTCTCCCCCAAACTCCCCTCCTATCCAGGCTGCCACATAACTTTGAGCAGAGTTCCCTGTGCTATACAGGAGGTCCTTGCATATTTTAGAATGGAATTTCTTCTTTTAACAGCTTAAGAAGTAAAACAAAAAATGTTTTATCTATTGTTCAAAGAAATATTTCTTTATACTGCCACAAGGAAGACAGAAGTCTTTTTTTATCCATAGTTACCCAACATTTGGATCCCACATAAATAAGACTTAAAATCTAAAGAGAAGTTGTTGGATGAACTTCGACGAGTCTTTTAAAATCAAGGTACAAAGAGATTCCTTGTCCACAGTAAGGTTCTTACACACATGCAAGGCAAATCAGACCAGTGTCCTTCTCTTAGTTGAAGCCTAGGATAAAAGTCCTAGACAGACAATTTTGGATTAATGCAACCTATGTGTGGAAATAGTGCACAGCATAATGAGCATAATGGGGGCTAAGAAAATCATCCTTCTTTTTTCTTTTTCCCTTTGAAAGCCAGCAGTGTAAGTGGGCTGTGGACCTTCAGTACTGGAGGAGATGCATTTGTCTCCTAATGTTCATTTATGAAGCATTTAGTTTAAAATGTGAAAAAAAAATCCCAAAACTTAGGTAATTGTTCTTAGAGCAGATTTATTATGAATAGAACATTTGTGTTTCTGTGTGTGTGTTTGGGACTGTTGTTTTCCCAGGCACATACAGAAGACAGATTGTTAACAGCAAATGTTTAGTCAAGGGTGAGACTGTTTTTGTTTTAGTTGCAAGATCTTTTCTACCAGCCAGATGATAACTTCTCCTTTCAATCAGTGCCGCAGAAGCTTTTGTGCATTATAGGAGTGCTGCTAAATATGATGAAATGGCCTCATCTTTTAATTTAGTCCCAGTAGGAGAATAAGCTATTCTTCTTGTACTAGGCAACAGACGGGGACTTTTTTATATTACATAAAGCTCAGCTGGGCAAAGACTTTTGAGAGATGGTGCTATCAAGTCAGACTTTCTTAAATCATTTACCGGAGGCAAATGGTTGTCTGCATTTTCTACAAAGCATTGATTCTGAATTAGAATGCTCTTTACAAGGGAGTCTGTCCAGGCAATATGTACACATTTAGGGCATTGCTTGACTGCTTTACACTTGGTGGGTGTGATGGGACAAAAGGAGTTAACTTAGGAGGATGGTTCTGGCTTGGTTAGCTCAGTTCCTTACCCTTCCAGCAAACAGAGGAAGACTCCACCAATTCCAGGCAAACCTTTGGACTTTCATGATGGAATGAAGATGAGATAGGCCAAAAGCAAAGACAATGGGTTTTTGACCGAAAAGAAAAGCAGAGAAGAGCTCTTGTGTCCCAGGTTCCATGTGCAAGCATGCGTGCGTGTGTGCCCGGTCATTTCAGTCATGTCCGACTCCTTGTGACCCTATGGATTGTAGCCTGCCAGGCTCTTCTGTCCATAGGATTCCCCAGGCAAGATTACTGGAGTGGGTTGCCATGCCCTCCTCCAGGGGATCTTCCCAACCCAGGGATTGAACCCAGGTCTCCTACATTGCAGGTGGATCCTTTTACCCACTGAGCCACCTGGGAAGCCCCCAGGGGTCTATAGATGAGGCATATCCATTGCTAGGGGCTCTGGGAAGAAATGATGAACTTTTGGAAGGAATGGTATAGAAACATAATCAATTCTTCTGGAGAAGGAAAGTGGAAGGCTTCCAGAGGCTCGAGGCACTATATTGGGTTGGCCAAAATGTTAGTTCAGGTTTTCCCCTAACATGTTATGAAAGACCAGAGCAAATATTTTGGCCAAACCAGCCTCTTTCCGAAGAGAGAATTTTAATGAGCTTTATTTTTATCCTCTTTAAAGATGTTGAAATGTATACATAAACATTGGACGTCCTATCTGAAATATAATGTTCTGAATGTAAGAGCTGTCTGGGCCTGAGCCATGTGACCATGGCTTCTTTGGGATTCTATTTGTAGGAGAGTTTTGAGCCTTTATAATGGGCTTTTCCTCTGGATGTTTCATACTTTAGACACATTTTGGTATAGTGGAAAATTTCCAATGATGAGAGGTTTCTGTGGGTATATGATTATTTATCTGTGAACCTATAGGCTTATTCCTCTACAAGGCGCTGAAGTATTCTTTATGTCACCCAAGCAGTATATCTGCTGACACTGCTACCTCATAAAATAAGATTTGTGATACCATTAGAGATACAAGTTGGTGAGTGATGATGACAGAGCACAACATCTTAAGAGCATGAAGGTGAGCTTGAAAAAAATAAAATCAAATTTTAAGAGATTTATTTAGCAGTATTGGTCTAGAGAACACTTGGCAGGGCATGTAGAAAGAAGCAAGTATACAAGTCCGCTGTGAAGTCACTAGTCTTCCTTTCGTTCAAAATCTTTCTATTGGGTAGAATTCTAATTGACCACTTGCTGAATGTTCTCTTGAATCTCTGAAATTTTTCTGGGACTTTATAGCCAAAATAAAAGATGTTCAAAGGCAAATCTAATCTAAGCATCCCTCAAGAATAATTTCCATTTCTAAGCATGCATCTCTGATTCTATATAATATAATCCATTTTCTAACTTTTAAAGTCCTCTCTATGCCCACTTGTTTTAGGAGTCACAATGTATCACCCATGAGCCTGAATCTATCCCAAAGAAAGACAGTGGGTTATAATAATCCCTTTAGTTTAAATCTTCAGCAAGGTTCTTCAGTCACTTGGGGAGATCCTGTTGCTCTGACTGCAGCCAAGATTGCGGGGACCCTGGGAAGGACTAAGGGCAAGATGAGCCTTGGAGCACAGAGTTTTGACCCCAGGTCACAGTTGCTCTTTCTTCATGCTGTGCTCCTCATTTTATATAAACTACTTTTGCACACATTTCTGTGTACAGATGGGTTGTGTTGTCAATCACAATACAATGCTTTATGTGGAGAACTGTGATTTCCCATGAGGTCACATTGCCCTTTAGCTGTAACAAAGGATTTGGAAAAAGAGAATCATGGGGATAGTCTTTCTTTTAAGAATTTTGTCAGGGGACGTAGACCATTTTTTAAAATATTTATTGCATTTGTTACAACATTTCTTACATTTTGTGTTTTTGGCCATGAGGCATGTGGGCTCTTAACTCCCAGGCCAGGGATCAAATTGGGACCCTCTGCTTGGAAGGTGAAGTCTTAACCACTGGGCCAAAAAGTCCCATGGAGATAGTTTTTCTTCTGTGTTCTGAGAGCACATTTATTTACTTATTTTCTGAGAGCACATTTGCATCAACCCTTTATAGATATGTTAGTGCTTGAAGTGACCCATGAGGTAGGTGTTTCTCCTAGTTGGGATAATTCAAGCTGCTTTAATAAGCAGCCTCCAACTCTCACTGATTTAACACACTAAACATTTATTTCTGGTTTACCCAAAGTCCAAAGTCATTGGTCCTGCCTGGCAGTAGGACTTCTGCAAGGTCATTCAGAGGCTCAGACACCTTCTAGTCTGCAGTTCTGTCATTCCCTGTGGGTGGGGAGTCCTCTATTAGATCTGCTGGTTGGACCTAGAAAAAAAAGGAGAGCATGGAGTGTTACTTGGATGGTTTATGTGGGCCAGACCTGAAGGTGGCATCCATCACTTCTGTCCTTATCCTAGTGGTCAGCACCATCTGGTCACACTCAACTGCAAGAGAGGCTGGGAATATAGCTTAACTCTGTGACCAGGAGAAAAGGGATATGTGTTTGGAGAGAAACTGGCCAGTCTCTGGCATAGTGACCCACTTTACTGATAATGAGTAAACTGAGACATAAATGGGGTCAAGAAATATACCAAGGTCACCTGACACGTGGTAAGCTAGTATCTGAACCCAGGAATCTGCCCCCAGGATGGCCTGTTACACTGCAGAGCTGCCTCCCAGATAATTAATGCATGGTGCTTCCCATTACTTCAAATAAGTTAAAAAAAAAAAAAGGTGAAGGAAGATCACATGCCTCCCTCTAGCTGATAACATGCAGCAGACAGAGGATTAATATTCTTTTACTCCTTGGAATTATAGTCCCATATAGGATGAGTGGGGTCCCTCTGATTTCACTGGTTCTCTTCCTGAACATCTCTGGGGAAGAAGGATGTGTGTTCCAATCTCAGTGAATATTTTAAGGTGAGTCAACTTATTCAAACATCTGAGACACTTGTTTCCAACAGCATGCACAAAGGAGACAAGTGTTTAAAATTAGGGATCAGGAGTCAGCCAGACAGGCAGTATGACATGGGGTTAAGAGGCAGAGTCTGGAACCAGAGCTCCCAAATCAAAAAAATCCAGCCTAAACTCTGCCACCAGCTGGCTGTGTGACTTAAGCTACTTAATCTCTCTGTGCACTCTTTTGTAAAATATTGGAAATAGTACCTACCTTATACACTGTTAGGTAATTCATACATGTAAGGTGCTTAGAATAGTATTTGACATATCATAAACAATTAAGTTGCCATTATTATTGTTGCTATTATTGTTATTTACTTGCTCCTGACCAAGCTAAAGGCATTGCACACCTTTTTGCTGACACAGAAAGAAAACTCTCATCTCAGTAAAGGGCAACTTTAGCTGCTCAATGGCTCAGGTTATTGGACTCAGGCCTTCCTCATCCCCAAACTGCAATCCATCAGTCAGCTCTGTCAGTGCTACTTCCTATGAACTGATTATAGTTAGTTCTCTCCATCTTCCCCCCTTCACCCCAGTTCAAGCTTCTGTTATCTCTTGCCTAGACCACTGCAAAACCTTAGGAAGTTCCTGCTTTTTCTTGTGCCCCTACAATCCAGTTGCAGCCAGAATGATCTTTTAAAATATTTATATAAATCAGACCGTATAATTCTCCTGATTCAGCCCACTGATGACTTCCTACCTCATTGAAATAAATCTCAAGTTCTTCCCTGGGTCTTTGTCTCGGAAAGGGGTACATAATTTCTTGTGTTGGTGTGAAGTTCCTCCCGTTATGTCTGACTCTTTGCGATGCTATGGACTGTAGCTCGCCAGGCTCCTCTGTCCATGGGATTCTCTAGGCAAGAATACTGGAACTGGTTGTCATGCCCTCCTCCAGAGGATCTTCCCGACCCAGGGACTGAACCTGTTTCTCTTATGTCCTCTGCATCGGGAGGCGGATTCTTTACCACTAGCACCACGTGGGAAAGAAAAAGTGAAAGTGAAGTTGCTCAGTCGTGTCCGACTCTTTGCGACCCCATGGACTGCAGCCTACCAGGCTCCTTCATCCATGGGATTTTCCAGGCAAGAGTACTGGAGTGGGGTGCCATTTCCTTGGGGGAATCTTCCCGACCCAGGGATTGAACCCTGGTCTCCCGAATTGCAGGCACATGCTTTGCCTTCTGAGCCACCAGGGAAGACCAGTATCACCAGGGAAGCCCCCATAATTTCTTAGTAGGTCCTAATTTGCTCAAGAAAATCTTAGCTTATACTGTTGTTCAAGGATTTTTATTAATAGCATCTCCTTTCTCTCTCAAAAGTGTCCTGACTTAGATGATGAATTATGTTATTATCCTACCTATGGCACCTGAACATCTTCACCCAAATACTACTTCATAATAAATCTTTTGGTGATGAAGTGACTCCCTAAATTAATTAAATTTCATAAGCCTTAAACATGGAGCTTGAAGAAGTTTTGATTGTAATACTGAAGTTAGTATCTAGTTTGATTAGCTTTTTTTGCTGTATTTTAAAAGAATCCTTGGGTTACTTGTATGTGGGCATCTCTGTCCAAACACCACCTGTTTTTGTAGAGGGACTCTGCCATCTCTGGAGCTCAGCCTGAGGCCACTAGCTACTCTCCAAGGCTGTTGTACATAGACCCCCTCAGGGAATGTGGACTCTGACTCTTCAGACAAGAGAAGATCTGATCGCCAGCTACCATCACAACCTCTCCTTGCTCCCTCTCCACTTGTATCTCGCCTAGGTGGTGAGAAGCTTCACCCATTGACTCCCCTTTTTGACTGGGGATTTTCCCTTATCTCCTGCACCTGGGATTTGGGAAAACAGAACAGAGCCTCTGACCTCACTTGTGCAGGACCTATGCACAACTTGTGGAGCCATGCTCTGTGTAAGGTCCGTCACTGAGAGAAACTAATCTATTTCTAGTCGTTAACAGACTTTGGCGATCTGGCCTCACCCTATTTCTTTGACTTCAGCACCTTTCAGTCTTTCTCTAGATCAGCCACACTGCTCACATTCTCTTTGTAGAATATCCCAAGCACCATCCTGCCCCTGTTGTAAGGTCTTTGCTCTTGCCAATCTTCTGGCTGGAATGTTGTTCCCCAGGTCTGCTTGACTCAGCTTAAACATCACCTTTTAAAGAGATCTTCTCTGATGATACAGTCTAACTTAACTTTCACAATCACTTTCTTTGTCAAAATCCTGTTTTATTTCCTTCACATTACTTATCCCTATTTAAAACTATTTTGCTGATTTAACTGCTAACCTTTCTTTCAAACTCCATGATAATAGTAATAATAAACAATAGACTTGCTATTGTTACCAACACTCTGGAGTCAGTCCCCAGTAAGGGTCCCAGTGCCCAGTATCACAGGCGCCTGTAGAATCAAACTGATTTCAGTTCAGAAGCAAAGGAAAGCTTTATTCTTCAGTTAAAGAATGGAGAGGTTCAAGCTCAGGCCCTAGAGCACATGCTCCCTGAAAGGCCATAGGCAAGGCTGCTGTATAGGGTTCCTGTCTGCAGAGGGAGGGGTGGGATTCTCCCCGACCCTGCACAGACATACTACTCATGGCGCCCCAGATCCAAGTACTGGGTGCAGTATCTCTGCACATGGGCTGCTGCCACTGTCTTGAATGGAGGTGTGCAGCACTTCTCCAAGTGGCTTGAAGTCAGGGTGTTGGGAGCAGCAGTTCTATGCTGTCCCAATCCAATCTGTTAGGTGCGAGATCTCTGCCCCCTACAGGAAAACACAGAAAAAGAGGTAAGACCTTGTCTAATCACCCAGATTCCATCTTATTTTTCCATGGGGATCCCAGTGGGCTTTGTCGAGCTTAACCTTCTTTTAAGTGCTCTACTTTGCTTAATTTTAAAATCTTTATAGTCATCTTATGAGATAGGCACTATTATCATTCCCATTTTATTAAATTTTTAATGTTTTTAGAAAGAAACTAAGATTAAGAGAAATAAAGTAACTTGACTAAGACAGTCTGGTTCCAGTGTCTAACCTGAACCACCAGACAAGACTGCCTCCATCCAAGTCCTCCTCAGAGGACAGAACTTCTGTGTCCTGTGTGCACTGTATCTACTTCTGTGATATTGTGATTTATAACAAGAGAAACATATTTGGTCTTTGTCCAGGCTCTGGCATAGGGCTCCTAAAACCATTAAAATTTCTTGTGTTGAGAGTAATAGCAATTGTCTTTTGTTATGGTACTGAGTGAACTCTGGAAAGCACCTGAGGATGGGGGCTGATTGCCAGGGGGGCTAATCATGTGATTAGAGGGTTGGACCTTTCAGCCACACCCCTTGATCATGGGGGAGAAAGGATGTGCTGGAGATTTGAGTTCAATCGCCAGTGGCCAATGATCTAATGAATCATGACTATGGAATAAAACCTCCAATTCAGTTCTGTTCAGTCACTAAGTCGTGTTCAACTCATTGCAACCCCATAGAGTGCAGCACGCCAGGCTTCCCTGTTCATCACCAACTCCCAGAGCTTGCTCAAACTCATGTCCATCAAGTCAGTGATGCCATCCAGCCATCTAGTACTGTCATCCCCTTCTTGAAGCCTCCAAGAAACTCCAAGAGAGTTCTGAGAGTTTCTGGGTTGGTGAACACATGGAGAATTGGGAGAAGGGAGTAGAAGTTCCACACTCCTTCCCACATACCTTGCCTTGGGCATCTCTTCCATCTAGATTGTTCCTGAGTTGTATGCTTTTATAATAAGAGCATACATTACTTCCGTAATCTAGGAAGTAATATGTTTCTCTGAGTTCTGTGATCTGCTCTAGCAAATTAATGGAACTCGAAGAAGGGGGTCATTGGGAGCCCTGTTCTATAGTTGTTTGAGGGGGACAGTGTTGTAGGATTGAACCCTTAAGCTGGAGAATCTGACACTACCTCCAAGAAGCCAGTGTCAAAATTTAGTTGAATTGTAGAACACTCACTGAGAATTGCTTGTTTGTCTATTGTGGGGAAACTTTCCCCCTATCCACCACCATGCCAGAATTGGCTCACACAAGACTTGGCTCAATTAATGTTGGTTGAACTTTGAGTGTATAAATGTTGTTATAAAACCTCAACCTTGGGACTTCCCTGGTGGTCCAGTGGCTAAGACTGTATGCTTCCAATGTAAGAGGCCCAGGTTCAATCCCTGGTCAGAGAATTAGATCCTGCATGCCACAACTGAGATCCAGCACAGTCAAATAAATAAATACATACATATTCAAAAACAAAACAAAAAACCTTGACCCTGTTTGATTTTTATAAACAAAGAGGAAAACTTCTCACTTGCCTGTCTCATAGAAATGCCAGAGCCCAGTCTCTCTTTAAGAGCAGCGGGAGGCAGGGGCCCAAACAAGGACTCCCCTAAAATGTGAATGGGGGAAAAGTGTAGCCAGCCCCATGGCAGATCCTGCATGGAGTTCTGAGAAGTTTCTAGGAGTGACTTTCCATGGAATTTCTGAGTTAGTCATAAAGTAGGCCATCCAGCACCAGGTTACTGATGTTAAAGGAAGCAAGGTGCCGACATAGAAGCCAAGCACAGAGTGAATTAACAAATCTCTTCACACCTTCCCCACCGTCAAGGTGGGCACAGAAAATTAAGGTGTCTCAGACTGAATTTCTGCTCCTCGCAGCTGACTGCTAGGGAAACTTCTTTCTGTTTCTCTGTTACACTCCTGGGCTCCCGAGCATTCTGTACAAACCTAGATCTCTTAACTTGTCCCTTTATGTAGAATTTCACTATCCATCTGTCTCCCATCCCCTCTAAAGGGTAAATAAATTCTTTTAACAATACCATGTCTAGTTCATTCTTTATATGCCATGGCAGAGTTAATGTTATAATAACATATGCCTCCTAACGTTAGCTGAATCCACCTGACCTGCATCAGTTCTGTTCTCTGTGAGTGAAGGTGAAAGTCGTCACACAAGTGACACTAGTGATCTGCGCGTTGCTTTCCGTGGGCTGCATCAGGCAGGTGAGGACGGTGCATGGCTTTTGTTTTAGATTCAGGCCCCGGGACAAACAGATGAATCTTTGTATGCACTGTGAATCTGGTTGTGATCCAACTAGTTTTTAACTAGATGAATATGCCTTTTCAATGTCGTGTTTCCATTTGCCCCTGTATCTCTTCCCTGCACTGCTGGTTATTTATGCATTTAATATGCAAATAAAGACATACCAGCTCATGCATCAGAGGCCTGCGCCCAATGTCCCTGGGTTCTATTATATCTTGACTAGAGTGAGTCCCTTTGAGGCCATTCATCTGGGCTGGCTGTGTTTATAAACTGAGGCGTCTCTTTTTTCTCCCTTTTACTCTCTTTGTATTACTGATATTTGTAAAACTATTGTTTGGCTCTCATTTTTGTGGACATCTGTTATATAGCCAATTATTAAAAATAAATCTAAACTGAGCTAAACGTATCAACCATAACTATACTTCCTTCATTCCCCAGGGAATTTCAACCTATTTCTCTAGCTGCAGAATGTAGTCACTGACTAATATCATTTATGTTATTCTAAGATTAACCGTGAATGTGCTGAAAGCCTTAAACAAGTTCTGGGATTTCTTAATCATCAACTTCTTTACCACTGAAAACAAACAAGAGAAACTGAACTGCTGTGTTTCACAGCATTAATCCTAATAATCTTTAACTAAGTTGAAGGCATTTAACTCCATAGGGATTTTCTGCTGGTCAGATCTGTTTTTCTTCTCTCATAATCACTCATTCAATAAATATATATGTTGAAAGTCCTACGTGGAGGAAGTAAAACTCAGAAGCCTCAAATTTTCCGTATTAAGTCCATTTATTGACCATTTTTTCAAAAATTTATTTTATTTTAAATTGAAGGATAATTACTTTACAATATTGTGTTGATTTCTCCATACGTCATCATGAACCAGCCATAAGTATACACATCTCATTCCTCTGAACCTCCCTCCCACCTCCCACGCCATCCCACCCCTCTAGATTGTCACAGAGCTCTGGGCTGTGCTCCCTGCGTCACACCGCAGACTCCCACTGGCCTTTTTACACATGGTAATGTATATGTTTCCATGCTACTCTCTCCATTCATCCCACACTCTCCTTCCCCTCCTGGGTCCACAAATCTATTCTGTATGTCTGCATCTCCATTGCTACCCTGCAAATAAGTTCGTCAGTACCATCTTTCTAGATTCCATTTATATGCATTAATACACCATATTTGTTTTTCTCTTCCTGATTTACTTTATTCTGTATAATAGGCTCCATCTTTTGACATGTGCAAGTGTCTAAATGTCTTTGAATATGTTCCGTGCTTCCTTGGACTACCTTAGCTCCTTCATTTCTTTCTGCAGATGTGAGACCCCAACAGTATTCTTTCAGACCCAGCACAGAGTGTATAGAGAAAAGACTTAATGACGTTCCTTTCTAGGGAAATTAGAGAATATTTTATTTCCTGACATGTAGGTGAGCAGTATGGAGTTTTTGCATAAACAAGAATGGATGAAGTTAAACTCCAAATAAAAAATTTCAAGTGATACTGAACAGGCTGCCTACCTTCCTCCTGTTACCAGCCCTCTTTTCCTTTATCGTCAGTGGACTCCTAGGTCTCTGTGAGCTGAGAACCTTTCTGCCCCATTTCCTCTCCTCATGTTCTTACACCATTGACCTTTGTGGTTTTCTAGGAACAATGTTCTGAAGGTTTTAGAAAGAGAAAAATCCATAGTTATAGTGTTAAACTTTGTGCTGATTCTCACAGCACCTGTAATGAGACGAAGTAGAAGAGAGGAAAGCATGCATTTCATTCAACAAATATTTGTTGAATATTTACATGTATTCCTGATTTAAATACTGAAGGTAAATAAATAAACAAGATGAACAATATTTTTATTCTTACAATGGGAGAAGAGAGTAAATAAGCCATTATAGAAATAGAAAAATATCAGAGAAGGAGTATTTTGGGGGAATTAAAGTGGAGTGCGGAGATAGAATGTGTCTGCTAATCGCTTTGCCTTGGGAGATCAGGGAAAGCCTCTTTGAGGAGGTGATTAGGATATTTTCTATGTTTTATGATGTGATCTTGAGGCCTTGCTAATCCTGGAGAGACTGCCCCACCCTGAGCTAATCCTGCAGATAGCAATGATTCCCCAGGGGGCATGGTTTGCTATGAAAACCTGAGTTCACGCTTCCATCACTTCCTTTCATCAGGCTTCTGCAGTGCAAGACACTATTCCCTTCCCCAAATTACCCAAGACTGGTACCAGACTACTAGGGCAATTATTCAAACTATCCTATCCTAAACTTACTTGGGGGCGTATACTGCTTTGCTCATTCCTCCCCATGAAAACCGCAGTAAAGCCTCAGGACCATGCTTTCCTCTTGTCCTTTCTGTTTCCTGACCAACCTCAATGCTTCCTCATGTGGTCCTGTGTGCTACGCATTCTGTTTCCAGGGACCTCTGAGTATAAAAACCTTCTTTCCTCATAGTAATCATTTCTATGTCTGTAATTCTTACCAAGCCTAATCAAAACAAATTCCAGCTTACATTTTTATACAGTGATACTTAAGCTGAGTGGAGAAGGAAATGGCAACTTGCTCTAGTATTCTTGCCTGGAAAATCCCGTGGACAGAGGAGCCTGGCATGCTACAGTTGATAGGGTCTCAAAGAGTCGGACATGACTGAGCGACTAAACAACAACAACTTCAGCTGAGATCTGAATGCCAAGTAGGACCAGTCACACAAGGATAGAGACGAGAACATTCTAAGTAACAGTGCAGAGACTCTAAGCTTGGCAAATCAAGGACCACACAGAGGGACACGCCTGGAGAAAACTCCCCTCTCACCTCCTACTTCTTTTACTTTACCTTCCAGACATTTCTTGGTCTCTGTTAATCCACAGATCCCTAAAGGTGAATATCTCTAAGGGAGTCAGATGTCCCACCATCCCTTTTATACAAATCAGCGCTTGAGAAAGTAGATGACTGATGAGAAGAACTGAAGGTCTCATTAAAGCACTTCACACCAACGTGTGCAAGAATCTTTGCTAATGTATTTTCATTGAAAGAGGGAGTTTATTAAATGAAACACGTTTTTAAATATTCTACTCAATAGTTTTCTGTCTTAGCTCAGTTGCTCAGTCGTGTCTGACTCTTTGTGACCCCATGAGTTGCAGCCCGCCAGGCCTCCCTGTCCATCACCATCTCCCGGAGTTCGCCCAAACTCATGTCCATCGAGTCAGTGATGCCATCCAGCCAGCTCATCCTCTGTCGTCCCCTTCTCCTCCTGTCCCCAATCCCTCCCAGCATCAGAGTCTTTTCCAATGAGTCAGCTCTTCGCATCAGGTGGCCAAAGTATTGGAGTTTCAGCCTCAGCATCAGTCCTTCCAATGAATACCCAGGACTGATCTCCTTTAGGATGGACTGGTTGGATCTCCTTGCAGTCCAAGGGACTCTCAAGAGTCTTCTCCAACACCACAGTTCAAAAGCATTAATTCTTTGGCGCTCAGCTTTCTTCACAGTCCAACTCTTACATCCATATATGACCACTGGAAAAACCATAGCCTTGTCACTCAAATACCCAATATACACTTATCAAATACATCTCTCATTACACCCAGGTTCTAGAGATGGAGTGAGGTGCAATCATCTTTCCTAAGGAGTCAGTGACTACTGTGATCACTCTATGCTCTTGTGATTTCTTGTTTGGAGTCCATCTTGTCCTTTATATTATAATTATGCAAAGCTACATGAGGGTAGGAGGTATGTTCAACTCCTTATCACTAGCAAAATTTAGTGTCTTGCAGACTTCAGCTAATCCATTAATGACTTCAAAATGAAAATTATTAAATCAAGTTCTACTAAAAATTAAAGTTGTACTAAGATAAAGTATAAATATGAATGGTAAAGGTAATTTCCAATATTGTAGTCACTTAGGACCCAGGAAGGCTAAATTTCTTAGACTCAATGGGTTTCATTTCTGGCTGAACTTAAAATCCACCAAAAAGTTTTTAAACTGTAACAGTACTGCTCCCCATTACAATCAGCTGAGTCAGAACCTAAGGGTAGAATCTGGGTATTAGCATTAAAAAAAAAATTCTCTAGGTTATTCTAATATGCAGCCAGGGTTGAGGAACACAGATCTAGGCTAAAAGACTACAAACAGTAAAGGTTAATGCAGCTGGCTTGTGTCTTTAGGCAATGTGAAGAATAGCTATCAGAATTTGCACAAATCGATAGGAAAGAGAATTCTCAAGGACACAGAGGTTCACAAATGTCTATGCTTCAGAGATACAGGGAAATGGGCAGATAAGCTTTAGACAGAGACACAAGCTGTGCAACCAAGAAGGAAGAAAGTGGATCGTCATATGCCCCCAAAAGAGTTCTTTTGTGTTCATTTTCAAAGCGCTTACAGAATTTCAGGTGACTGAAGTCATTGGCAGGCATCTTTGCAAAAATACAGATCATAATATTTGAGAAACAAAAAGGAGAGGCCCTGAGGGCAGTTTATATTTTTCTTTTCAGAGATGACCTGGAAAATTATACTTCTTTTTGCTGCAAGAACTTGTTATGCTGGCAAATATTTGTGAAAGTGTGAGTTCAACTCATGAGTTTTATTTTAGCAGACATCCAGAGTAGGGCCCACATGCATAAAACAAATGTCAACCTTCCTTTCCATTCCCAGGTCCAGTACTGGATCTCAGTTTATGCTTTCTTATAATGAGATCTGCCATGAAATTTTCAACTAACAAATGGCTATGGTTTACAAAACGCTGTCCAAACAAATCCTTATCGACTGGAAGCCTTATAACGATTTGGTATCTGAATTTATTACTAAAAAGTTCCTTAGGAAAAAATTCAAATACCAAGTAAAAATCAATTAAAAAGCAAAATAGATTAAAGTCTCATCTTCCATGGTTATATAGATGATCATTCTGTTAGTTGAATATAAAGTTTGCCCCCAACTTCTCTCCTTTTTATTTCCTAGACATTATGGTTTGTATTTCTGCAGAGATGCCTGCTAATGACATCAGTCACTTGAAGCTCTCCAAGCATCTTTAAAATAGTAAGAACTCAGCCAACTGATACACAATTGTGAAATATTGTTTCAGCTCATGAGTTTTATTTAAATAGCTGAAAGTGATCCTAGCATAGGTACAACATTAAAAGCATAATCTCTTGATAAAATCCTGACTCCACTGTTTCATAAAATCAATACTTGTTTAACAAATATTTATTCAGTACTTTCTAGTAGGCACTAGATGTTTTAGATGATTGGAAGGTACTGGTGAATAAAAGAGAGAAATATCTGTACCTTCTTGATGCTAACACTGCTACTGAAGGAGGCTAGCAATAAAAACAATACAACAAACTTAATTTATTAACACATTGTATAGCACATTAAAAGTTAAACATGTACATATTTTTTTCAATAAAGGGTTTGAGGATGCTGAAAGGATCAGGAGTGTTTTATAATATTAAATAGAGTAACCAAGGTAAACTCATCTCACATGCTAGTAAAGTAATGCTCAAAATTCTCCAAGCCAGGCTTCAGCAATACGTGAACCGCAAACTCCGTGATGTTCAAGCTGGTTTTAGAAAAGGCAGAGGAACCAGAGATCAAATTGCCAACATCCGCTGGATCATGGAAAAAGCAAGAGAGTTCCAGAAAAACATCTCTTTCTGCTTTATTGACTATGCCAAAGCCTTTGACTGTGTGGATCACAATAAACTGTGGAAAAATCTGAAAGAGATGGGAATACCAGACTCCCTGCTCTGCCTCTTGAGAAATCTGTATGCAGGTCAGGAAGCAACGGTTAGAACTGGACACGGAACAACAGACTGGTTCCAAATAGGAAAAGGAGCGTGTCAAGGCTGTATATTGTCACCCTGCTTATTTAACTTCTATGCAGAGTACATCATGAGAAATGCTGAACTGGAAGAAACACAAGCTGGAATCAAGTTTGCCGGAAGAAATCTCAATAACCTCAGATATGCAGATGACACCACCCTTATGGCAGAAAGTGAAGAGGAACTCAAAAGCCTCTTGATGAAAGTGAAAGAGGAGAGTGAAAAAGTTGGCTTAAAGCTCAACATTCAGAAAACGAAGATCATGGCATCCAGTCCCATCACTTCATGGGAAATAGATGGGGAAACAGTGGAAACAGTGTCAGACTTCATTTTTTGGGGCTCCAAAATCACTGCAGATGGTGATTGCAGCCATGAAATTAAAAGACGCTTACTCCTTGGAAGAAAAGTTATGACAAACCTAGGTAGCATATTCAAAAGCAGAGATATAACTTTGCCGACTAAGGTCTGTCTAGTCAAGGCTATGGTTTTTCCTGTGGTCACGTATGGATGTGAGAGTTGGACTGTGAAGAAGGCTGAGCGCCAAAGAATTGATGCTTTTTATCTGTGGTGTTGGAGAAGACTCTTGAGAGTCCCTTGGACTGCAAGGAGATCCAACTAGTCCATTCTGAAGGAGATCAGCCCTGGGATTTCTTTGGAAGGAATGATGCTAAAGCTGAAACTCCAATACTTTGGCCACCTGATGCGAAGAGTTGACTCATTGGAAAAGACTCTGATGCTGGGAGGGATTGGGGGCAGGAGGAGAAGGGGACGACAGAGGATGAAATGGTTGGATGGCATCACCGACTCGATGGACGTGAGTGAGTCTGAGTGAACCCCGGGAGTTGGTGATGGACAGGGAGGCCTGGTGTGCTGCAATTCATGGAGGTGCAAAGAGTCAGACACGACTGAGCAACTGAACTGAGCTGAACTGAACTGAAGCAAAGTACCTTTCATTGAGAAGGTGATTATATGAGTAATTGCTTGAAGGAGATGAGGGGATTGGCCTTGTGGATATCTAGGGGGAGAGTGCCTGGGAAGATGGAACAGCAAGTGTTTAGCCTGGTAGCAGAAGTTTGCTGCTGTGTTTGATGACAGCAAGGAGGCGAGAGTAGCTAGAACAATGTGAACAGGAGGAGAGAGAAGTACAAATGAAGTCAGAGTTTGGAAGAGGGAGGCAGGGCACAGGGTCTGATGGGCCATTGTAGGGACTTTGGCTTTTCTTCTAAGGGAGGATGGAAGGTCTTTGGAGGATTCTAAGAGGAATAGCATGGTCTGACTTCTGATTTAAAAGCTTACTCTGGAAGAGAGTTCTAATTCTGGCATGACAGTGGGAGGAGCTCCACAGATCCCCTCCCTACAGAAACTGGTAAAAATTATTATTATTAACTAAATTATAATAGTTTTTTCATTTTTTTAATTGTCAGATAATTACTTTACAATATTGTGATAGTTTTTGGCATACATCAACATGAATTGAATAGACATACATATATCCCCTCCTTCCTGAATGTTCCCTCCACCCCCCTCTCTACCCATCCCTTCAAGGTTGTCATAGAGCATAGGCTTTGGGTGCCCTGCATCATATATCAGACTCTCACTGGCTATTTATTTAACATGTGGTAACGTGTATGTTTCAATGTTATTCTCTCAAATCATCCCACTCTCTCTTTCTTCCACTGATCCCATGTGTAGGGCAGCAAAGGAGATCCAGAAATAAAGAAATTGCTTTTTGGACTCAGTGGGAAAAATTACTTTTTAAAATCAACCATATAGGGTCTCAGGAAATGCCCCAGAGAGCATAAGGCAGATAAAGAAACATTTATTCAAGAAATCTAGTGAAACTTGGTAAAAACCACAAGTTGTGGTATTTGAGCCAAGAACCCTGAGTTCCCTCCCAGCTCAGTGATACAGAAACTGTGCTCCAAACTTGTACAGCCATCAACACAGGTTCTCTCTGCCAAGCCCCTAGTTGGAAGGGCTACCTTCTGGGAAAAAGTAATATGTAAATACAGTTCATCTTGCCTTCAGTCACCTACTGGTGAAGCTAAATTCCTGGTGCATGTGGTTGGGAATTGGAGGCTCCTTCTGTCTAACCACCACTCATGGGATGGAAGCTATTCTGTGGCCATGGCACCATTGAGAATACTAGAGCCCTGATTGCTCTTTCCTTGGCTTGTGAGGGAGGGTAGGAGTTCTATGCTGAGAGAGGCAAGCCAGTGAGACCTGGGGCTGCTGACTTTCCAACCACTGAATGCTGAGCTCCTGAAGTGGAATGTCACTCAGAGAGAAGAATACCATTTGTGCCCATCCATAACATCAATGACATGGCTAAGAGATTTTTGCCTAAGAGGAAGAGCAAGCCATACAACAGAAAGTTTGAAATTCCTCCCCAAAGACGTCATTTGCAACCGTTCAAGACTAAGGTCACTCTCAAAAACAGTGGAAGTCTTGGTGAAAGGTCAGATTGACAGATTCTTTGGAAGTAAAGGCTAAACTATAGGCCAGGTAGCTTTCCAGAAAGATATGGAGAAAGACATGGCTAGGAAAAGCCTTCCCAGAGTCAGTTCAAATCTCACATGTTGACTTTGGGAACTATGCCTTTCAAAGAGCCAAATTTGGATTGGATTAGTCTCTGTAGTAATTTATGTGCCAATGCACTGTTGAAAACAATAAAGCAATCAGTCTGCAATTAGTGGCACTTGACAAGCAGGTGTGCTCAAGGAAAGAGACAATCAGAAAGAACCGTGCCAAAACCACTGTCGTCTCGGAGTACCTGTGGGTCTCAGAGAAATGCGGGGCAGCATTCAATGCACCAACAGAGTTGTAATGGGAATACAAATAGAAGAGAAGAGAGAGAAAGGAGAAGGAAACTATCTGAAGAAATAACAGCTGAAAACTAATGAAACTTATTTTTTAAAACATGATTTATACATCCAAGAAGCTTAATGATTTCCAAGTAAGATAAACACACACAAAAAATATACAAGTAGACACATGTCTAAAATCCAAAGACAAGGAGAAAAGCTTGAAATCAGCAAGAGAAAAGTGACTTGTTACTTACAAAGGAATTGCAGTGAGATTAACAGCTAACTTAGAAACAATGGGGGCAAGTGCTCAATGGGGGGAAAAAATATATCAAGAATCCTGTATCCAACAAAACTATTTTTTGGAATCAAGGTGAAATAAAGACATAAGGACATTCCCAGATAAAGTCTGAGTGAATTTACTGCTAGCAGATTTGCTTTAGAAGAAATATTTAAAGGAAGTTCTTCAGGCAGAAAGCAAGTGGCCCTAGATATTAATTGGAATCACTGAGAAAGGTAGTTAATATAATTATAAAAAACAGTATAAGTGCATATTTTTATCCTTCTCTGAACTGATTTTAAAAGTAATTGTGTAAAATACTGTGTATCTAATGTATTTGGGGCCCTATAACATATAATAATGGAATATAATTGCCAATAATAGAAAAAAGAATTGAGTAGAAGCAAAGACGTATTGGGGCTTCCCTGGTGGCTCAGACGGTAAAGAATCTGCCTGCCATGTGGGACACCTGAGTTCAATCCCTGGGTTGGGAAGATCCCCAGGAGAAGGGAATGGCTATCCACTCTAGTATTCTTGTCTGGAAAACCCCATGGACAGAGGAGCCTGGCTGGCTACAGTCCATAGGGTTGCAAAGAGTTGGACATGACTGAATGACTAAGCAGAGCACAGCACAGCATAGCAAAGATGTATTGAGCTAAGGAAATGCCTCTATATGCTAACTCAAATTTATAGGAAAAATGGAGTGATATGGTGACAATAAATAATAAGATCAATATACCTAAAGATAAAAGTGTACATTTGCTATTCAGCTTCTTTAAAACACTAAATTGCATAAGGTAATAATTATGACAATGTAATTTTGGATTTGTAACATTTATAGGTGCAATTACTATAACAATAATATCACCAAAAATGGAGAAAGGGAACAGATCTAATGGAAGTAATGTTTCCATAGTTCATTGAAATTAAATTAGTATAAATCTCAAACTAGTTCTAATAAGGTAAGCCCCAGAACAACCATTAAGGAAATAACTCAAAAATACATTAATAAAAATCATTAAAGAAATTAAAATGATATTTTAGAAAATATTCACTTAAGACAAATGAAAGCAGTAAAGTAGGAATACAGTAATGACAACAACAAAAAGACATAATATAGAAAACAAAAAGTTAAGTGGCAGAGGTAAATCTGACTATAGTAATAATTACATTAAATGGCAATGGATTTAAAAGTCCTATCCAAAGGCAGAGATCATCAGATTTGATAGAAACAAGCTAGATACAGCTATATTCTGTCTATAGGAGACACACGTTAGATTAAAAAATACAATAGATTCCCAATTAAAATAAATAAATTTATATTAAAAAAAATGGATTAAAGACCTAAATGTAAGACCAGAAACTAGAAAACACTTTGAGGAAAACAAAGGCAGAACACTTGATGACATAAATCAAAGCAAGATCCTCTATGACCCACCTCTTAGAGTAATAGAAATAAAAACAAAGGTGAACAAGTGGGGCCTGATTAAGCTTAAAAGCTTTTGCACAGCAAAGGAAACTATAAGCAAGGTGAAAAGACAACCCTCAGAATAGGAGAAGATAATAGCAAATGAAACAACTGACAAAGGATTAATTTCCAAAATATACAAGCAGCTCATACAACTCAGTACGAGAAAAACAACCAATCAAAAAGTGGGAAAAAGACCTAAACAGACATTTCTCCAAAGAAGACATACAGATGGCTAACAAATACATGAAAAGATGCTCAACATCACTCATTATTCAGGTCAGTTCAGTTCAGTTGCTCAGTTGTGTCCAACTCTTTGAGACCCCATGAATTGCAGCACACCAGGCCTCCCTGTCCATCACCAACTCCCGGAGTTCACTCATTATTAGAGAAATGCAAATCAAAACTGCAATGAGATATCACCTCACACCTGTCAGAATGACCATCATCAAAAAGCCTACAAACAATAAATGCTGGAGAGGGTGTGGAGAAAAGGTAATGCTCCTGCACTGTTGGTGGGAATGTAAATTGATACAGCCACTATGGAAGATGGTATGGAGATTTCTTAAAAATCTAGGAATAAAATCACCATATGACCCAGCAATCTCACTCCTATGCACATACTATGAGAAAATAAAAATTGAAAAAGACACATGTATCCCATTGTTAATTGCAGCACTATTTACAATAGCTAGAACATGGAAGCAACCTGGATATCCATCGACAGATGAATGGATTAAGAAGTTGTGGTCCATATACATAATGGAATATTACTCAGCCATAGAAAGAACGCATTTGAGTCAGTTCTAATGAGGTGGATGAACCTACTAGAGCCTATTATACAGAGTGAAGTAAGTCAGAAAGAGAAAGATAAATATGATATTCAAATGCATATATATGGAATCTAGAAAAATGGTACTGAAGAATTTATTTGCAGGGCAGCAGTGGAGAAACAGACATAGAGAATAGATTTATGGACATGGGGAGAGAGGAGGAGAGGGTGAGATATATGGAGAGAGTAACATGGAAACTTACATTACTACATGTAAAATAGATAGCCATCGGGAATTTGCTGTATGGCTCAGGAAATTTAAACAGGGGTTTTGTATCAATCTAGAGGGGTGGGGTGGGGTGGGAGATGGGAGGGAGGTTCAAAAAGGAGGGGATATATGTATACCCGAGAAGGCAATGACACCCCACTCCAGTGCTCTTGCCTGGAGAATCCCATGGACGGAGGAGCCTGGTGGGCTGCAGTCCATGGGGTCGCTAAGAGTCGGGCATGACTGAGCGACTTCACTTTCACTTTTTACTTTCATGCATTGGAGAAGGAAATGGCAACCCACTCCAGTGTTCTTGCCTGGAGAATCCCAGGGACAGGGGAGCCTGGTGGGCTGCTGTCTAAGGGGTCGCCCAGAGTCGGACACGACTGAAGTGACTTAGCAGCAGCAGCAGCATGGCTGATTCATGTTGAGGTTTGACAGAAAACAACAAAATTTTGTAAAGCAATTATCCTTCAATTAAAAAATAAATTAATAAAAAATACAATAGATTGAAAGTAAAAGTGTGAAAAAAGATAATCACGCAACATCAATGACAAGAAATCTGGAGTGACAGGCAAAATATACTTCAAAACAAAAAATGTTATTAAAGAAAGATATTGTGTAATGACAAAAGTCAACGAGGAGGATATAATAATTATAAACATATATGCACCTAACAACAGAGTGCTAAAATGCATGCAGTGCAAAAACTGAAAAGGCAATTCAACAATAGTAGTTGGAAACTCCAACAGCCCCCTTTCAGTAATGGATAGAGCAACAAGGAAAAAGATAAACAAGGAAGCAGAAGCCTTGAACAACATTATAAACCAACTGCACCTAGCAGACATAAATAACACACTTCACTCAATGGCAGTAGAATATGCATTTTTCTCAAGTGTACGTGGAGTAGTCTCCAGGATAGACCATATACTAAGTCATAAAACAAACCTCAATACATTATACTGGATAAAAATAATAAAAGAATACAAAATGTGTTCTCTGACCACAGTGGAACTAGAAACCAATAACAGAAAGAAATTTGGGAAATACTCAAATATGTGGAAATTAAACAACACATTCCTAACTAACTAATTGGCTGAAGAAGAAATCAAGAAGAAATTATAAAATACTTTGGGTGAAACTAATGTGAAAATGAAAATGAAGACACAACATACCAAAACTTTATGCAGCTAAAACAGTGCTTAAAGGAAAATTATAGCTGTAAAGCCTATATGTTTTAAAAAAGAAATTTCAAATCAATAACCTATACTTCCACCTAATACACTGGCAAAAGATCAAACAAAACCTAAAGAAAGCAGAAGAAAGGAAATAATCAAGGAAATTAATGAAGTAAATAATAGAGAAACAGTGGAGAAAATCAATGAAAACAAAAGCTAAGTCTTTGAAAAGATTAATAAAATCAATAAACCTGTTGCTAGATTGACCAAGAGGAGGAAAAAAAAAATGAAGACTGAAATCACTAGAATCAGAAATGACAAAAGGGAATATTTCTACCAACCTTAAAATAGTAAAACAATTATACAGGAACACCAACAAATTAGACAACTTAGATGAAGTGGATAAATTCCTAGAGAGATATATTAGCTTACTCAATGGAGTGTTTAAAATTTCATACAGAGTCAAGGGTAGAAGTAGAGCTGTTGGTTGTAAATGGCAGCGGATGATACTGACTCCACAACAGTACTAGCAGAGGCAGTGGTGAAAAGTGGTCAGAGTCTGAATACATTTGGATAGTGGAGCCAATGAGATAGATTGGCTGATAGATTCAAAGTGAGACAATCAAAGATGACTCCTTGTTTTTTCTTGGAGCAAAAATCAGGAGGGCTTTTCCATCAGCTGACAGAGGGGAAGACCCTAGGTGGAGTTGCTTTGAAGGTGGGCAGGATATCTTTTTATTTGCCCCTGTTAGATTCACTGTCTAGCCTTCTTCATTTTGTTCTGTGCCCCACGAGACTGACTTCTACAGAGCTCCTCAGCTCTGCGCTCTGGCTTTCCAGGTATGTTCAGTCAATTGGGAATACTAAGAGATTTAAGGGTTGGAGGAGTTACTTTAAACACATACGCCTCCACCAAGGGCCACAGCTCCTGTCCGCTGACCTACCTGTCTCTCTATTTCTGTCTCTCTTCCTCTCCCTCTGCATCCCAGTAACCACTGATTCCTCCGTTTATCCCTTTACCCTTCAGAGTTGATGGGACAATACTGCCTTTGTTACACTGGAGTATTGTGCTCTCTTTTGTGGCTTCCCTACATCCTGTAAAGTGAAAGAAAGTGAAAGTGAAGTCACTCAGTAGTGCCCGACTCTTTGCGACCCTGTGGACTGTAGCCTACCAGGCTCTTCCCTCCATGGGATTCTCCAGGCAAGAGTACTGGAGTGGGTTGCCATTTCCTTCTCCAGGGGATCTTCCCAATCCAGGGATCGAACCCAGGTCTCCCGCATTGCAGGCAGATGCTTTAACCTCTGAGCCAACAGCTCCTTTATTAAAATGGCCTCAAATTACCAAAATTAAGTGTGTTGCCTGTTCTTGGGCTTCCCTGCTAGCTCAGTGGTAATGAATCTGCCTGCCAATGTAGGAGATGTGGGTTCAGTCCCTGGGTCAGGAAGATCCCCTGGAGAAGGAAATGGCAACCCACCCCAGTATTCTCGCCTGGGAAATTCTATGGACAGAGGAGCCTGGTGGGCTGCAGTCCATGGGGTCGCAAAAGGGTCAGACACAGCTTACCAACTAAACAACAACAACCTGTTTCTTGCCAGAACTGTGGCTGATATGGAAAGAAGATCAGAAATTTGATTTTGTACATACTAACTCTGAGATCTCAAAGGGAGAAAGAGAGTAGACAGTTGGCTATTTGAGTCTGGAATTCAGGAGAGTAACATAGGCTAGAGATAAGAATTTGAAAGTCATGAGCAGAAAAAAGATAGCTAGAACCAGGAGATGAGATCCCTGAGGGAGTAAAAGAAGATCAAGAAAAGAAGAGGACTGAGACCTGAGTCTTGGACACTCTATTGTTAAGAATGTTGGGTAGATGATGAGGAACCAGAAAAGCAGAAGGAGCAGGCAGGCAGGTAGGAGGACCACAGGAAGCCAGTGGAGGAATGTGTACCAACGAGGGGGAGTGAGTCACTGTGTCAGACGCTGCTGAAAAGTCAGGTGCAAACGGGACTAAGAACTGACCATTGAATTTAGCAATGTGGAGGTCATTGGTGACCTTGGCAAGAATAGCGTTACTAGGGTCAGGGTAGCAAGATCTGTGTAGAGTATGTTTTAAAGAGAATGAGAAGAACTTGAGAGAGCTCAGTACTCAGTGGCTCAGTCGTGTCCAACTCTTTGCAGTCCCATGGACTGTAGCCTGCCAGTCTCTTCTTGTCCATGGGATTTCCCAGGCAAGAATACTGGAGTGGGTTGCCAGCTCCTACTCTAGGAGACCTTCCCAACTCAGGGATCTAGCCCTCACCTCTCGCATTGGCAGGCAGATTCTTTACCACTAGCGCCACCTAGGAAGCCCCAGAGAGAGCAAGTTTAGACAAATGAATTTTGCTATAAAGGTAACAATATACAGTTAGTGGCTAGGGAGGGAAGAGAAATTTTACTTTTATGATCATTTATTTTGTTTTATTGAGGTGGGAGAATAACAGCAAGTTTGTATGCTGATAGGTATGATTCAGTGAAAAGGAAAAATAATCATGCAGACGAGAAATGGGGGACTTGATGAAGGATGCTCCGGAGTAGGAGAGGGTGGGGACTGAGGCACAAGAAAGGTTGCCTGAGACAGGAACACAGAGCACACAGTTCATCTATAGTGACAAGAGAGAACGCAGAGTGTGAAGGTTCAGAATTTCTCTTCTGACTATTTTCTCAGTAGAATAGAAGGTAAAGTAATGGACTGACAGCAAGGATATGAGGGAGGGGTTGGAAATTTTAGGCGAAGCTGTGAATAGTTGCCTACAGGTGTAAAAGTTAATGACCTAAGGAAATGTAATATGAACGCTGGCGCATTGAGTAATCCCTTACAATTCACTGTCATGAATTTAAAATGGAGTTGTGTTTAGCTGAAGGGATGCATTTAGAGAGTAATAGGAAGTTGGATTCAATAAGAAGTTAGGGTTTTCTTAAGCAAGTTTTTTGGCCTCATATATAAAATTGGAATAATAATACTTGAGAGTGGCTGTGTGCAACCGTGAGAGTTTTCTTAAGCAAGCCTTCTGGCCTCATACATAAAATTAGGATAATAATACCATGATAGTCGCTATATGCATTACTTAGATAACACAAATAAAGGTTTATCACAGTGTCTGGTACATTATAAGTACATGATAAACTTGTACAGTAATTATTGGTATTCTAACATCTAGTAGGGCTCAGAAAACTTCCAGAATGGAAATATCTGTTTTAATCATTCCTCTAATGACCAAATGGGGCTTTTCAGGTGGCTCAGTGGTAAAGAATCTGCCCGCCAATGCAGGAGTCACAGGAGACACGAGTTTGATCCCTAGGCAGAGAAGATGCCCTGGAGGAGGAAATGACAACCCTCTCCAGTATTCTTGCTTGAAAAGTTCCATGGACAGAGGACCCTGGCAGGCTATAGTTCATGAGGTCGCAAAGTCGAACATGACTGAGTGACTAAGCATGAGCACAACTCTTCTTAGCACAGGTCTTCTTGCCAGATGGGGACCTCGACACTACCTCTATGCTGTCTTTACAACATTTTGCTTCCACTAGGCATCAGTTCAGTTCAGTTCAGTTTAGTCGCTCAGTCGTGTCTGACTCTTTGCAACCCCAGGAATCGCAGCACACCAGGCCTCCCTGTCCATCACCAACTCCTGGAGTTCACTCAGACTCATGTGCATCGAGTCAGTGATGCCATCCAGCCATCTCATGCTCTGTCGTCCCCTTTTCCTCCTGCCCCCAATCCCTCCCAGCATCAGAGTCTTTTCCAATGAGTCAACTCTTCACATGAGGTGGCCAAAGTATTGGAGTTTCAGCCTCAGCATCATTCCTTCCAAAGAACACCCAGGACTTATCTCCTTTAGGATGGACTGGTTGGATCTCCTTGCAGTCCAAGGGACTCTCAAAAGTCTTCTCCAACACCACAGTTAAAAAGCATCAATTCTTTAGCACTCAGCTTTCTTCACAGTCCAATTTTCACATCCATACATGACCACTGGAAATGCACAAAATAGCTCCGGAACAATTTACATGTCTCTGCAATGCTTCAGTTCCATTGTAGAGCAGTAGCTGGATAGCCTTGCTGCTGTTTGTTAGAGACTTCTCACATTTGATCTTTTTGCTAAATTCTTGGCAATGCCCTTAAGACAAACAGGAATCAAGTTGCTTACATTAATATAACTTTGAAGTTATTCCTCTTTCTCTAACACTGATACTCTAAAAATAGGAATTCCAAAGAGTACAGATAGCTGGTATGCCTTTCTTGACCCTTCAAACATTATTTCTTTTATTCTGGACATTGATTGCACTTGATTAAGCTATCTATGTCACATTACCTTGACTGTGGTGTGTGTGTATGTTAGTCACTCAGTCTTGTCCTATTCTTTGTGACCTCATGGACAGGGCTCCTCTGTCCATGGAATTCTCCAGGCAAGAATACTGGAGTGGGTTGCCATTCCTTTTCCTAGGGGATCTTCCCGTCTCAGGGATTGAACCCATGTCTCCTGCATTGCAGGAGGAATTGCGCAAATTCCTTACCAACTGAGCCACCAGGGAAGCCCCTACTTTAACTATGTTTACTGTTACATTTATTGCAAAAATTTTGCTTTGGAAAAATCTACATTATCCACTGAATAATATACTATTCAATGTAGTAATACACTCAACACATTTCTGAAGAGAATTGACATTATCTCTTTGTTGAGATTTTCTATTTTTTCATTTGTTTCAAGAGGATATGTACTGGATTGTTGAAGCATTTTTATTAGGGCTGCTTTAAAGCCTTATCACATAATTCCAACATCTGATTCCTGTCAAAGTTGGCGTCAATCAATTGTCTTTCCTACTGAGCGACTTCACTTTCACTTTTCACTTTCATGCATTGGAGAAGAAATGGCAACCCACTCCAGTGTCCTTGCCTGGAGAATCCCAGGGACGACAGAGGCTGGTGGGCTGCCGTCTATGGGGTCGCACAGAGTTGGACATGACTGAAGCGACTTAGCAGCAGCAGCACCATCCAAGTTCTGATATTCTTGGTTCTTGGTATGACAGTTTTTTGTTTTTTTTTTAAAATATTGTATCCTAGGCATTTTGTCTTTTATGTTAGGAGACTCTGGATTCCTACTTAAATATTTTATTTTAGCAGGCTTATTTAGGTTTAGCACTTGGTCTACTTTTATATGTTTGTGATTATAACACAGTTTAATTTTCAGAGCCTTATTTTGATCTGCTTGGTTTATCTTGGTGCTGATGGGTTCTCAATCATCTGGGTTGGTGCCACCTAAAGTGGTGAGGAGGTGTCCCCAAGTCAGGCTACTGGGTGTCTCTTAGTCTGGGAGGGATACGGTGACATCTTCCCTGTCGGTGTCCCCAAGCTGCATACTGTTTCTGGGCAAGGAAAAAGAATTCTTTTGAACCCCTGGGGACAAAGAGCCTTCCCTGTTCAAACCATTTGCTGTGTAACTGAGTGAGTGCCTTTGGCCAACTTTACACCTCGTTCACCTCTTCTGCTGCCTTTAGGCAGTAAATACAGTTTTACAATGCAAATCACTCTCTCTTCTACAGAACAAGTTTTAAAATAATATGAAGAAACCTGACCGTATAATTAAATAAATAAATATGTAGAAAACACTCAGGACTCTTAATTTAAAAATTTCAACCTCACAGAAAAGTTGAATAAAGAACAATGAATACTCATATACCCCTGTCTGGATTTATCTACTATAGAGTTACCAGGTAAAATGCAGGACTCCCAGTTAAAACTGAGTTTCAGATAAATGATGAATAATTTTTAATAGGTGTATGCATGCAGTATTTGGGACATGCTTATGCTAAAAATTTATTTGTTGTCTATCTGAAACTCAAATTTACCTGGGCATCTTGTGTTTTCTTGGGAAATCCGACAGCCCTAACTTGCCATTAACATTTGGTCTCACTTGTTCCCATACTTTTTCTTATACATTTCTCCTTTCCCAAACCATCTGGGGATCATTAAAAAGGTAAAAGCTCAGATAGGCTTTGTATATGAAGAAAATTCATTTGCATTGGCTTTTTTTAAAAAAGAACTTCTTATTTTGTATTGAAGTGTGGCTGATTAACAATATTGTGATAGTTTCAGGTGGACAGCAGAGGGATTCAGCCATACATATACATGTATCCATTCTCTCCCAAACTCCCCTCCCATCCAGGCTGCCACATAACATTGAGCAGAGTCCCCTGTGCCATACAGTAGGTCCTTGTTGTCTCTCCACATATTGGGTTTTTTTGAAACTAGTGCTTGAAACTGCATCTGCCATTTGTTATTATACAGCACTAATTCCCTACTCTTGCCTAAATCCTGGCTAGTTCTTAGTGCATATCCATATGTAGTTACAAAAGCACTTCAACTCTCATGTCGAAAAACCAGTTTCTATCACCAGTGAAACAGTAATCAAGTGGCCTCGGAACATCACGCTTCTGGAACTCACACTAAAGCCATTTTTAAGCTAAGGATAAGCCCTCTACAGAAACTCTTGTATTGACTAAAGAATTACCACTGCTTGGTTCTGGTGGATTTTCTAGCTTTTCTCAATTATTTTAGTATGAGAGGTCTCACCTAAGTTCTCTTTTCTTTAGACATGTCCTTATTTGCAGAAACTTTATGGAATGGTCAAGAGTACAAGTCTAGGAGTCAGACGATCATGGGTTAAAATCCTGTCTTCTGTAGTCATGGAAGTTCACGTAGTTCTAGTTCTCATAGTTTGAAGAAGTTATTTCTTTGTGACTCATTTTCCTCATCTGTGACGTGGGGTGAAATATCTGCCTGCAAGGTGAGCCCTGTGCCTGGTACACGTAACCTGGAGATCGTCCTGTAGAGTTCTGCCTGACCTTTACTGGAGTCAGTTTTGCATTATGTGTTTCTTATCTTTCCTTGAAAATAACTTCCACACTGGGTATGACTAGTTCTAAACCACAGCTACTGCTCACAACTTTGTTACAACAGACCAGATACTCATGTATAAGCAAATGGAGGTTAAAGGGGATGATGTCTCAGTTGTATGCTGAGATCCCTGATAAGGATATAAGATACAAAGATATGGGTCAGGGAGCCTCATTCAGATAGAAGTATAGTAGAGAAGGAATTTGACTCCATCATTAACCATATGGTGTGTGTGTGTGTGTGCACACGTGCATGCTAGGATTGAAAAAATGATACCAGGATATATGAGAGTTTATGAGTTATATATGGAGATTTATGTTTCCCTCATACTTTATATTGCTCAGACATTATCAGATCAATATGTCCAATGTGGGTCATCAGACCTTTAGAAGAATGTGGGGAAACTGGAACTGATGCAGAGAAGAGAATCACAAGTATGCAAATATTATATGAAAAAAACAGAGAGATTTGAAACTGTTTAGCTTGAAGAAGGTAAAAAATGACTTGGTTTGTTTTTAAGAATAGGAAGAGCTTTTCATAAAGATTCAGATCAGCTTTTCCTTTTGTCCACAAAGGACCAAACAAGGGGAAAGGAGTATATTAAAAACACTGATATTTTTTATTTTGTGTAAGGAAGAATTTATTGCAAACTAAAATAGTCAATGGACTGCTGAGTTAGTTACAGGGTCTGCAGTAGGGGAATTTTCTCTTAAAGCTTTGTGGATAATCACCAGACCTAGTTATTTTCAATTTGGCATCTACCTAAACCAGGTTGCTGCACCAGATGAATGCTGAAGGTTATTTCTAGCTTTGGAGTACAAGTGGAAAATAGCAAGGGGTTGCATATATAAGATATGTTGCACAATTAAAGATCTATCTGTTGAAGAAGTGGGTCAGCCACAAAGCAAAAGCAAGCGGTTTAGCATGCTCTTGCTGTTACACAGAGCACAACGTGCGACCCATCAGTCAGCTGCTAAGAGACAATCCAGGTCAGCCAGACTGACAGCATTTTTAGTGCTGATTGCATTGAATTTGCATTTGCTATTATGAAAGGGGCAAGCAACAATTTCTTAGAATAGTGTGTATGTGTTGACCCATAACCAGTGAAACAAACAAAATTTTAAAAGCTGCTGTTAAATGAATAATTCTTCATGTGGATAGGAGCTTTTTCCTTATTAAATTCAGAGTGGATTCATTCTAGGAACAATTTTGGTGTAGAGGCTCTCTCACTTGTTACAGATTACTGACTACAGTGCTATGCTGCCAAAATACTTTGGCTCATTCTCAGGCCTCAAGAACTGCATAAATTTTTCCTCTCATCATGCCCCAGAGCCATCAACAATATCTCTAGATGTATTTTCTTCTCATTTTATCTAATTCTTTTGTCTCAAGTTCCCTAAGAAATTTTGTGTACTGTTTATTCCATCAAATGCTAACTACAGGTCACAGCATACATTGATTCACATGATCCATTTACTGAGCACATGATGTGTACCTTTGTTCCTTTACCTGATCTCTATGTTTTCTTAAGCTGTCCACAATCTCAAGCATCTGCAAGTCTGTATTATTCCTCTCACCTGCATGTGGATTGGCACAGATACTGACACGCAAATGTATTTTTCAGCCAATGTTTGTTGTCTCTGACCATATCTAAAAGACTTGATTGATCGTATGCAACAAACAGAACAGAACCACAACAGCAAGGAAACAACTCAAAACAAAAGCCTTGTTAAAATCAGCTGGAAATTTATCTCCCACATGGAAAAATCTGGAAGTAAGAAGTCCAGGGCTGCTGAGGCAGCTCCAGCATTATAGTTTTGGGTTCCTTCCAGTTTGGGGTTCCTTCTGTTCAACTATCCTGGCATCCTCTGTGCATGGCCTTGTTGTCCAGGTGAGTTGCTATAGTGTCAGCCATCACGTCCACATTCCAGGAGGTAGAATGGAGGAAAAGAAGGAAGAGCAAATTCACTTCCTCCCAGAAAATCTCTTGGAAGGTCCACACATCACACCTAGTTGATTCTCATTGGCTAGAACATTGGCACATGGCTGCTGCCAGCAGCAAAGTGTGTTGGTAGGTATAGTTCTTTATGAAAGGTGACAGTGGGCCTGACTATCACAGATAAAGGAATCAATGAGATGACAAAGTAGGCAATGAGCAGTCTTTACCCCAGAGCCCAAATGTTGCATTAGCAAGAAGAGGTTCAATCCAGGTACAGTGATTTTAAATGTCAGAGTGACATGGATATTTCCCTTTGGTAACTAGGTACCAAGCACTGTGCATAATTTATTCATTAAGAACTACATCCAAAATTCTTCATGAAAACCTGGGAAGAAGGTGTTGCTTTATGTCATACTAAGACTGAGGACTGCCCAGTTGATGGTAAAGTTGGTAACTGAACCCAAAAGTTATATCCTTGAACCTGTATTATTAACTGTATCACTGTGTTATCTGTAAAGTAACATAGGACATTGCTTTTCTAGGAGTTTTTCAGCATAGTCTGTGGCCAAACTTTCAGGGACTCTGTGTTGCTGCCTTTATTATGACAACACTCATGAACATATTTAAACATATTTATCTTATTTAAACACATTTATATCTATGCCTTCATTTGGACATGATGTACAATTTTCAGGAGATGCTCTAAACTTTTATAATTGGTTAGTGGTGACATACTGCCGCTACTTCATTTTTCTTTTGTTAAGTGTTGTCTTTAATTTTCTGCTTCATAGAAATGTGCAGCCATTTAAAGTTTGTGTTAATTAAGTCCAATTGATGCAATGTATTCATTCTTTTGCAGCATTTTATTCTTATAGCTATAACTGAGATGTACTCATGATTCAAGATGATGACATCAGGCTGTTTGGTTGGGGAATGGCCAAACTGTTATAAATCCTTGTCAACTCAGGCACAGGATAGATGACAAGCTCACTGTAGAAAACAAGATTAGCAGGTTTTAAGGGAGTTGATTTTAGTTTAGAAAACGATGTCCTATTGTTTTGATCGTAGAAAGAAATAAAAATGTTCATCATTATACAGTGACAGATGCTTGACAAATTGAAAAACACCTTAGTCCTATTGAATGTCAAATTAATAGAATGTTACCTTAGGGGAAAACTAATCTCAAAATAATTTTTTTTAATTCATATGTTTTCTAACTCAGTGGTTATATTTCCTTCATATCAAATCAAAACCTTCTAGTCAAAGGTCCATGATGTCAATATTTCATGCCAGTTGATGTGTGAAATAGCCTTCTTTTTCAATAACTGATGATAGGATAGGGAAGATTTGATGCTTTTGGAATTCTTTATTATTTCAGAGAACTCTTAAAGGAATTTTCCTAGTTCTTTATTTCTATAAGTCATGTCAGAGTTTTTCCAGAAAGAATTGAAAAAATGGAATAAAGATATCATAACAATGCTTTAAAAATTTTATTACAGAAATCATCAAACACAGGAAAAACAGGCATAATAATGCTATTATGAACTCTCAAGCACCCATCCCCCAGTTTCAGCAGCTATCAATCAACATATGGTCAATCTACTTCAGCCTCCCCTCTGTCCCATCTCCTTCCCTTCTCCATGTTGGATTATCTTGGAGTAAATCTCAAACATCATCTCATTAATCTGTAAATACTTCATTATGAACTTATGAAAAATATGGATTTTTGTTGTTTTTTTTTTAACATAAAAATGGGTGTGAAAGTGTTAGTTGCTCAGTCGTGTCTGACTCTTTGCGAACCCATGGACTGCAACCTGCCAGGCTCCTCTCTACATGGGATTCTCCAGACAAGAATACTGCAGTGGATAGCCATTTCCTTCTCCAGGGGATGTTCCTGACCCAGAGATCGAACCTGAGTCCCTTGCATTGCAGGCAGTTTCTTTACCATCTGAGCCAACACATATGTAAACCCAAACATAATATTCCTTCTGCAAAAATTAATAATGGTGTTGAGAACATGATATGCTTATTCTTTTTTTCTCTTCTTTTCAACAGTTGGTATGTTTTAATCAGAATTCCAGCAGGTTTACATATTGCATTTGGTTGTTATGTCTCCAGTGTTCTTTTAGTATATAGGTTCATTTTTCTTCTGTTTATTTTTCTTGCAATTTATTAGTTGAAAAAAATTCTAGAGTATCTCACATTGTGAATTTTGCTGATTTGTGTTCCTGTGGTGTCATTTACTATGTTCCTCAGTTCTTTGTTTTCTATAAATTAATAAGATTCAGGTTTCATTTATTTCTCCTTTTTTACAAGAATACTTCCTAGATGTCATTGTATACTTCTTATTGCATCATATTAGGAGGATATAATGCTTCGTTGTCTCTAATTTTGTGATGTTAATATTGATCAATTTTTGTTAAGTAATGTCAGCCAAATCTTTTCATTATATAACCTTTCCATTTCATCAGCATTTCACCTAATAATTTTAATAGCCATTTATGATTAACATCTAAACCAATTATTCCATTAAGGATTGCAAAACTGAGGTAATCTAATTCTATAATTTATTCTTCACTTATTAACTGGAATTCTTCTATAAAGGATAGCTTTCCTACATCAACTATGTGGTTACCTTAAAGTATGTGTGTGTGTATTCGTTGCTCAGTCATGTCCAATTCTTTGTGACCCTATGGGCTGTAGCTTGCCAGGCTCTTGTCCATGGGATTCTCTAAGCAAGAATGCTGGAATGGGTTGCCATTCCCTTCTCCAGGGTATCTTCCCAACCCCAGAGTATAGGAAAAGCATATAAATTCTTGGTTCCTTCCTTCATCAATTTTCAGAATACTAAGCTAATTCCTTAACATTGGGCAATGTTCACCAGTGGACTTTTAAGTGTTCTTGTAAACAAATGGTCTTAAAACATGTTTATTGGGCTTCAGTCTACTGTCGTTGTTATTCATTTCTGTGTTTAAATTATTCTATCTTTGAGCAGTGAGAACATTTTCAAATTAGATCTTGGTTTTTTTTCAGGACTTTCTGTTTCAACCAGACAGTCCACGTTCATTTTGTACATTTCTGACCTAGATCTCAGATCATCTTCAGTGTTCCTTTTCACAGAGAATGGTATTTAGAATACCCAGTCTAGTTACTGGGTCATTTTTGTTCCTGGACCTTTTCAGGAGGTCAAAGCTAGAAAAAGAGTTGAGAAATTCATGCTGATATTTTCAATTCAAATTCTGATTACTGAGTTTTTACCTATTCAATTTATAGTTGTATCTTTTTTCTCTTTCACTGAAAAACTTGGTTTCTAAAAGAATAGTGTAATTATGTATTTGCTTTGTCTTATAAAAATTTCGAGGGCTTCCCTGATGGCTCAGTGGTAAACAATCCATCTGCCAGTGCTGAGACACAGGTTCAATCCCTGATTCAGCAGTATCCCCTGGAGAAGGAAATGGCAACCCACTCTAGTCTTCTTGCCTGGGAAATCCACAGAGAGAGGAGCCTGGTGGGCTACAGTCCATGGGCCCCAAAAGAATTAGACATGACTTAGTGACTAAACAACAAAATAAAAATTTCAGAAGAATATATTAATTCTAATAATATGGTTATTGAAAAGAGCTTTGATTATTGGGGAGAATTTTTTTTTCGCATTTATTTTGTCCTTAGGGCTTCCCTGGTGACTCAGATAGTAAAGAATCCGCCTGCAGTGCAGGAGACCTGGGTTCCGTCCCTGGTTTGGAACGATCCCCTGGAGGAGGGCATGGCAACTCACTCCTGTTCTTCCCTGGAGAATCCCCATGGACAGAGGAGCCTGGTGACTATAATCCATGAGGTTGAAAACAGTCAGACACGAACTGAGCAACTAAGCACACAGAATATATCCCACTGGGGATAAATTTTGCTGTTTTAAAGTCACTTTGGAGTGGCAAAACCAATACAGTATTGTAAAGTAAAATATAATAAAAATAAAATTAAAAAAAAATTAAAAAAAAGAAAATAAAGTCACTTTGAAATAACTCTTCCCTGAGTGGTTAAGTGACAAACTCAAAAAATATTTTTTTCTTTTAGCATTCTAACTTTGGGGGTTGATTTTTTAAGTTCTTATTTTTTAGAATGCTATAAAGCATTTATGTTTCCAAAGTAAAATCTAAAAATATTTTGAAAATCTAACTTCCATCTGTATTCCCTTACCTACTTCCCATTTTCACTAAAGGTAAACATTGTTATTAGCTTTTGGTTTATTTTAGCATTTCTAAAATTAAAAAAGTGTGTGTGTGTGTTTGTATTGTCTCTCTTTCTTAGCTATAAGATGGCATAGTATGCATACTATACACACCGCTTTTCTCCTTTAACGATGTATCTTTGTGATCACATCTGCATGGTACTCATTTCGTTGGTGTGACCTTAGTTTATTCAACCAGTGCACAATAGAACACAATTTGGGTTCTTCCTGATCTTTTACTATCACAGAAATGTTGCAATAAATAGCCTTCTTTACAAATACAATTTATTTGACCCATATTTTAATGCGGACATTTGAAAGGATTATTTCTAACATTTCTTTTTAAAACCAAAGTGTGATAAGCATTCATGTACATGAAACTATACTAGATTATAAGCTCCCTGAGAGTAAAGCGTTTATTTCTTCTATGTGCATAACACAAAACACATAAATTTGAAAGTAGTGATTAACTAACCGAAATGAGTCTCGAAAAATACATCAGGAAAACACATTCATCTTTTTGGAAAACACATGCACATCAGCTTGTTACTGATCTTCAAGACCAACAATGTAAAGATTCTTTTTTACTGAATAGATTTGTCTCTGTATTTTGTTTAAGGAAAGTTTCTATAAACAGAAATTATTCCCTAGTAAACACTGAATGAAGTTAAAGGGAATACAAGAAAGAGTAGTACTATTTATTGATCATCTACCATACTCAAATTAGTCAAACAGACCACAAAATTAATTGAGATTAAATAATTCAGGTTTTGGAAATAGTGTTAAATTGCAGATGGCATTCTTATCTCAAGGAGCCTATTTTCTAGTAGAGAGACATAAGTGGGAAAACACTGGTAATAGATACATAATGACATATACAATATATTTTAGAAAACTGATAATAATGGACGGGAAATTCTTGGGAAGGGAAGCAGGGTGGGATTCAAATCACAAGCGGTGGGTACAGACTTGGATAGGACCAGAGGCTGGTGGATTTAGGGAAAAGAAAATAAAGTAGTCCCTTTTTATTTCACATATGTTCTAGGGAAGAATGCAATGAGAGTGGGTGGTGAGAGGGTATTAGAAGGGGTGAAGTCATTAATTTGGAGAGTGAGAGAGTATAAGGTACGAGGGGAATGTACTTGATACCACACTTGGTTCTTTATTTGTGATAGATTATTTAGCAAAAACTGTCCTTCCAACAACCTCTGTTAAAGGAAATTTTGCTACCTATGGTGTGGCCAAGGGGATTAAGAAAAAAATTTCCCCCTGCTCTCACTAGGCTGATTGGAATAAGAATTAGCACTGGACTAGTAGGAAATCCATAGATAGCAATAGTATCACCTTTGACACGAATGACCTTAGCAACAGTTTCCTTCCTTTGGGATTTGAAACTAGGAACGGAAGAGAAAGAGGCAATTAGCAGAAACTGAAGGAGAATAGTAAGAGATGGTATTACACAGAATCAGGGTCCTGACAACTTAAAGTCAGGAGAAAGCAAAATCTATGCTGAAGCTGAAGAAATCTTTCAGAAAGAACAGGAAGGATATGCAGATAGAAGCAAAGAAGGAAGAGAGGTGGAACAGAGTCTTTCTAACTGCCTCATTTCCTGAACACATTCCAGGTCCAGTTTCTTTTTTTCTTTTTCTAAAACTGATTTTTATTGGAGTATAGTTTCTCCAATTTAGGAGCAGGAGGAAAGTGAAAGAGCTGGCTTAAAACTCAACATTCAAAAAACTAAGATCATGACATCCGGTCCCGTCACTTCATGACAAAATAGATGGAGAAACAATGGAAACAGTGATCGACTGTATTTTCTTGGGCTCCAAAATCACTGCAGATGGTGATTGCAGCCATGAAATTAAGAGACACTTGCTCCTTGGAAGAAAATCTATGACAAACCTAGAGAGCATATTAAAAAGCAGAGACATTATTTTGCCAACAAAGGTCCATCCAGTCAAAGCTATGGTTTTTCCAGTAGTCATGTATGGATGTGAGAATTGGACCTAGAAAGAAAGCTGAGCCCTGAAGAATTGATGCTTTTGAACTGTGGTGTTGGAGAAGACTCTTGAGAGTCCCTTGGACAGCAAGGAGATCAAACTGGTCAATCCTAAAGGAATTCAACCCTGAATATTCATTGGAAGGGCTGATGCTGAAGCTGAAGTTCCAATAATTTGGCCACCTGATATGAAGAGCCGACTCATTAGAAAAGACCCTGATGCTGGGAAAGATTGAAGGCAGGAGGAGAAGGGGATGACAGAGGATGAGATAGTTGGATGGCATCACCAACTCAATGGACATGAGTTTGAAAAAGCTCTGGGAGATAGTGAGGGACAGGGAAGCCTGGCATGCTGCAGTCCATGAGGTCAAAAAGAGTGGGACACGACTGAGTGACTGAAGGACAACAATAGTTGCTCTGCAATGTTGTGTTAGTTTTTACTATACAGAAAAATGAATCAGCCGTACATATACCTATACATATACATATACATATACATATACATATACATATACATAATTCTCTCAGCCACGTCTGACTCTTTGCAGCCCGTGGACTTGTAGCCTGCCAGGCTCCTCTGTGCATGGATTCTTCAGGCAAAAATACTGGAGTGGATAGCTATTCCGCCCTCCCTTTTGGACTTGCTTCCCATTCAGATCATCACAGTGCATTCAGCAGAGCTCCCTGGGCTATACAGTAGGTTCTCATTAGTTATCTATTTTATACATAATGTCAATAGTGTATGTGTTTCAATCCCAGTCTCCCAATTTCAATTTCAATCAGTGTGTTTCCTTAGAGAAAATCCCCTTTGACTGGAATGAGGTTGATTGGATGGCTGCCATCTCAGTGTACCCACCATCTACTTTCTCTGGCTAATAGCAGTCTCATTCTTCAAAACTATTCTTCCTCACTGAAGTTCATGAAATTTGGATGCAGCTGATTTTTAGGTAGCTTGTCATTCTTCTCCACCTTACTGCAACTTTTTGATTTATAAAAGAGAAGGCACCAGAGCTGACCACCTGTGCTCCCATCTCCTCTACTCACCCACCTCCTCCTGGCCTGTGACTCACTGAGCCCAGATTCTGCCTTAGTCATTGTTGTGAGGGATAGATCCTGTTTGCTTTATCTGCTTGAGATTTCTTAAAGCTCTGAATTCTGTCATCTCCTGGAGTTGATTTCTTTTGATAAATAACTGACAGCAATCAGGAGAGAAATTTAGTATTAGAATTTTAAAGTTTTGTCTAAAAGCTTAGTATTAGGATATAAGCTGCATAAATAAATTCTGACAGATTATAGTATTAAGTATACCTAAGACAAAGAAATTGTGCCATTACAGGGAAAAATTTGCCAAATTTTCTTTTCTTAAGAGCCTTAAGATTGAGTTGAAACATAAGATACAGTGATTGCATCACCCTTTCATAGTCACCCAAGTTTAGAACATGCCATCACCTATGGATGCTCTGAACATCAAATCAGTCACCAGGAACTTCGCTACATCTGTTTCTTCATGACCATTACCGTTGCCACCAGGCTTGGTCCAGGGCTTCATTATCTTGTGCCTAGATCGTTGCAGTATGGTTACAATTTGTCTCTGACTGGATTTTTTTTTTCCACTTGTTTCACTATGCACACATGTTCCTATGGCCTTGCTAGGATGATAGATTATCACAGCATCTCCCTGATCAAAACCCAAACTCCATTTCATAGCTCTACAAATCCTCTTGATTTGATCCATACCTGTTTTTCACTCCTGTATGTGAGCTTTCTGCCTAGTTCATCAAATAACACAGTCAATGAGTCATTATGGGGTAGCAGGATCTGTGATATGGCTGGATATGCAATTAGGAATAAGATAAGATACTGCCTTTATCATCCCAGAGCAAATATTCTACTGGAGCAGCCAGACAAGTAGGGAGGAAATAAGATCCACTGGAGTGAATTCTATTCCAGTGAGAGCGTGGAGAACTAGGCGATACAAAAGCAGTAGCAACTCATCCAGTTCTGGAGGCCCAAACAAAGCTTGTTGAGAAGATGGCATCTCCCTTGAGTCCTGTAAGACAAGTAGGCCTCTTTGTTCATTGACCCAACATATGAGAGACACCCTTCAAGATGCAGCTCAAACTTCAACCCATGAAATAATTCCTCACCACCTGGTTAGTGCCTCTCATCTCCTCTTCCTGCTCTGAGCTGCTGTTGTTGTTCAGACGCCAAGTTGTGTATGACTCTACACGACCCCCACAGACTGCAGTGCACAAGTCTCCTCTGTCCTCCACTATTTCCTGGAGTTTGCTCAGATTCATGTCTATTGAGTCCGTGATGTTATCTAACCAACTCATCCTCTGCCCACCCTTCTCCTTTTGCCTTCAATCTTTACCAGCTTCAGGGTCTTTTCTAATGAGTCAGCTCTTCGCATCAGGTGGCCAAAGTACTGGAGCTTCAGCTTCAGCAACAGTCCTTCCAATGAATATTCAGGTTTGATTTTCTTTAGGGTTGACTGGTTTGATCTCCTTGCAGTCCAAGGGACTCTCAAGAGTTTTCTCCAGCACCACAGTTCAAAAGCATCAATTCTTCAGAACTAAGCCTTCTTTATGGACCAACTCTCACATCCGCACACGACTACTGGAAAGCCCATAACTTTGACAGTATAGACATTTGTTGGCAAAGCGATGTCTCTGCTTTTTAATACGCTGCGTAGGTTTGTCATAGCTTTACTTCCAAGGAGTGAGCTGCTATGGAATTCATCTATTTGTTCATTCAATCAGCAAATATTTAATATGTCCTCGTAGGTAGCTGGAACTTCTAGGTTTTGAGATACAGCAGTGAATAAAGAGTAAGTCCTTGATCTTGAGAACTTATATTCAAATGGAGCAAAGAGACAGTGTTAGACAAACATGTAACATGTCATGAAATAAAACATGATAAGAAACAGAAAGTGGGGAGGAGCTATTTTAAATAGAATGAAGTCTCCCTGCTAAGGAAACCTTTGAGCAGAAAGATGCATTAAGTTCAAAAAGCTGAGGGAAGAAGTTTCCAGGCTAGAGGACCATAGAGTGTAAAGGCATGCAGCCAGGAATGTGTGGAGTTATAGGAACAGTGCTGACCTAGAAACAGTCATTTGACTTTTCAGCGGCTTATTGTTGTTCAATTGCCAAGTTGTGTTCAACTCTTCATGACTCCATGGACTGCAGCATGCCAGGCTTCCCTGTCCCTCACCACCTCCCAGAGTTTACCCAAGTTTATGCCCATTGAATCGGTGATGCCATCCAACTGTCTCATGCTCTGTTGCCTTCTTCTCATCCTGCCTTCAATCTTTCTCAGCATCAGGGTCTTTTCCAGTGAGTCAGCTATTCACATCATGTGGCCAAAGCATTGGAGCCTTGCCCTTTTCATATGGGTCTGAGCTGTTCCTTGCAAACATGTTTTCGGTTTATGGAGGCTAAGAACTTCCAATGAATCTTCAGGGCTGTTTGCCTTTAGGATTGATTAGTTTTATCTCCTTGCTGTCCAAGGGACTCCTGTATAATTGTCTCTACTATTCTTGCTTCTAATTTTCCACATGCAGACCAGTGTCTCCACGAGGCTATCAGGAAGTGTTCACTAACTGAAGGAAGTGGGATTTACGATTTACTCATGCTTTCAATGAATTATTATGTGTTGTAAGGCACTTGTACTTCCTTTACCTGCCTGATATTAAAACAGCACACTCCTTAACCACAGAAATAAAGGGGGATGTGGTGGGGAGGCGGGTGCAGAAACTGAAACTCCTCCGAATATCAATTTCAGGAGCCTGAGAGTCTGCCTCTAGGGCAAGAACTAGAACACTTCTGGCGGTGTTTCTGTGGATTTTAATGTAGTAGGAACAATCTGGGAACCAGAGTTGAATGAGTGACTCCCTCAAAACTGATTGAGTGAATTGTAATCTGTGGGCTGATTAAGTATTGATCAGTGACTCAGCTCAGGTCTGAAACAGCCTTAGAACTACCTTCTGACTAAGCCGGAAAGAAAAAGACTTGTTCCGTGATTTAACTGACAGTCTCACTGGGGAAGCTGTGAACATCTTTAAGAATAGGAAATTAAGACAGTTTGAAAATTTCCTTAAGTGTTTGACTTTTAAAAATATTGATGCTTTAGATATCACTTAGGCACATAATTTAATTAAGGAACAGATGGCCCTGAAATCTCCAGATTTATTCTTATCTGAGGCTCAGGAATTACCTGATTCACTTTTCATTAGTTATTTTAAGACATATTTAGCATGTGAATTCTTGAGGGGCTAAGTTTGACTAGTGTGGTCTGTGGACCTCTGGGGACCCTGTGACATTGAAATTATTTTTGTAATGATGCTAAGATGGCATTCTCTATTCACTGTGTTAACATCTGCACCAGTGGTAGGGACATCTGCTGGTGCCCTTACAAAAATCAAGTAGGGAGACCCAGACATCGTGTTCTTCATTGACATGCACTCAGTTTAAAAAGATGCAAGTCTTACCATGTCCTTAATGAAGCAGTGAAAATTTATTAAATCTCAGCCCTTGAATGCATGTCTTTCAAAGAGAGTGTACACATTAAGCATACCAAAATGCAATGATTGCCTATAAGGAAAGCCATTGTTTGAGTTGCAAGGAGAACAACATTTTTACCTAAAGGAATATCTATAAATCATTTTTTAAAATCAAAAAATGAATAAAGTGGACCTGTCACTTCAAGGAAAATAACTGATATTATTATTTAAATTATTATTTGAAAGCTTTAATTTTATCATTGTTACCAAATGTCAGTTATTTTCCTTGAAGTGATGAGCCCACTTTATTCATTTTTTGATAAAATGATGGTTTGTAGCTCTTCCTTTAAGTTAAAATGTTGTTCAGTTTGCAACTCAAACAACAGACACAAATTGATATAAACATCTTCTTAGGCTATCAACTCTAGGATCCTTAATTATATAATTGTTACATAATAAAATGATCTAATAATCTAATCAGTAAACAGAAAACTTTCTCACTTTCCCTTGTTGGCATGAATGACTGCCTAGATAAATGAATTCAGTATATGCATGGATAAATATTTAGATGGATTCTTTCTCTCAGCTTCAGTCTTGGAATCAGAGGGTTAAGTTAAACACCAGCCTCAGTTCATGATTAACATTCCCTGTAAAGCTCTGTTCCTGTTTTCTTTGAACTCTTCTAATGTTTGCCAGATATCCTTTCTTTTTTTTGCATGTATACTCGTAAACACGTATTATGGTTTCATGTTGCATATGTTTAATTTGCATTAATGTGATGTATTACAATAAATACATAACTTATTTTTCTAGTTTTAATTTTAGCACTATATTTTAAAGATCTAGCCACTGCATGCCAATGAGAAAAGCTGTACAGAAACAACATCTGACTTATGTACATTTTTCTTATCGTGTACAGCTAGAGATTTTACGGCAGCGTTAGAAAGTTTTGTCCTTTAACATGACGCACATGAAAAACCACCTCTAAGCTATAAAATTTATACAACCAAATACAAAATGACTTTACCAATTGCTCTCAAAGACCATAGCACTGAACAGCTTTTATTGATGGTCTGTGTGGGCTGTGTGCTTGTTCACACCATGAGAGTTTTGAATAAACATAACTGCCAAGCTTCAAAATCTTGGCTCCACAATTGTCTGATCGTAGGCAAGATATTTAACCTGTCTTTCAGTCTCATTATCTGTAAAGTGGGATTAATAATTGTACCTATACCACCTATATCGTGTTGACATGAGACATGACATTAAATGTATTAATATTTGTCAAGTGCTGAGAACAGCACGTGGCACATAGGAAGCAAGCATTATATAGGCACTTGTGAAATGAAATGAATGGCAAGAGTATGCCATCACAGAGCATCAGCTTGTTCCCATGAATCATAATATGCTTTTCCCGTTAGAGCATTTCTCCCCTTTATCTTCCTGAGGAAAGTGTTTTGGTAAAAAAGACACTGAATGATCATGGATAGAGTTCAGTGGCTCATACTCATTATTTCAATAGGCATTCAGTTTTCATAACTCAGAAAGAAATCTTAAATGCCCTGAGAGTGACATCACATCCGTTGATTTTTTTAAATAAAATATTCTAAATAGCTATTAGATTCACAGTATAATAATGAGGGGCTGAGACTCATGGATCAAAAAGACTCTTGTGCATTTGCACGCTTAGTCACTCAGTCGTATTCGACTCTTCACAACTCCACGCCCTGTAGCCCATCAGGCTCCTCTGTCCATGGGATTTCTCAAGCAAGAATACTGGAGTGGGTTGCCATTTCCTCCTCCTGGGGATCATCCCAACCCAGGGACTGAACCCACATCTCCTGTATCTCCTGCACTGCAGGCAGATTCTTTACCCACTAAGCCACTGGGGAAGCCCTTGGTGCATTTACACCAAGAAAAGAAAAGGATGTACATTTCATATCAATACAGTAAGTTGCCAAGCTCTTTAAGGGCCACAGGCCATCCTCTTTTTCCCCATCATGACTTCTGTGAATTCACCAGTCTCTTCGGGCCACAGAAAACAGAATTCCCAGTCCGGAGTTGTGAAGTCGTAACAACTACAAAATGGCACCCCACTCCAGTGTTCCTGCCTGGAGAATCCCAGGGACGGGGCAGCCTGGTAGGCTGCCATCTATGGGGTCGTGAAGAGTCGGACACGACTGAGCGACTCCACTTTCACTTTAAAATTTCATGCATTGGAGAAGGAAATGGCAACCTACTCCAGTGATCCTGCCTGGAGAATCCCAGGGACAGGGCAGCCTGGTGGGCTGCCGTCTATGGGGTCGCACAGAGTCGGACAGGACTGAAGCGATTTAGCAGAAGCAGCAGCAACTACAAGCACTTCCAGGTACTTTCCATGACCAAATAATTCCTGGCGTAGGCACTACAGCGTTCACTGTTTTCCCCTTATCACTAATGATGATGTCATTTGGATGCACTAACTGAGTATCAGAAATAGATGAGCATTTTTAATGGGACTTGAGGAAGGCTTTCAAATGAAAAACCAACCATGGGATGAATTTCTTAATTTGAAAACCAAGCTAAATGTAATCATTCCAGACTGTTTTGCATTATAGGCCATTGCTAACTTCCTTCCCAAGAGTGCTTGCAATCACTTACTTTTCAGATTGGGTGCCCTGGGATATAGCCAGATTAACTCTGAGCTGTGAATTTTACAAGCGCTCTTGTTTAACCTATAATCGATTTAAATAGAGCCATTCCACAAAAGGCAAACATGGTAATTGGTGGAATTTTATTTTACTTTTTGCATGAAACAGGGTAAGAGAATATGCTGGCTTTGACTTTCTGGATCTTTGCACAGCCAGAAGTCTGAGAGAATAAGCACCGAAGTTCAAATTAGAGCCCCAGATGGAAACACAAACAGGGGCCACCACTGTGTCTTTTTCATGCTTCAGAGCTCAGTTCTGGACAGAAATGTGTTTCTAGTTAAAATGTAATCATTTCCAATTCCTTCTGATCACTGGATCATATTGGAAAGAAACAGCCCGAGGACTACAGTTGCTTTTAATTACCAGTGAATGTTGATTGAAATTATCATTTCCTTCCTATACATTTGTATTTTTATAGAACAAACAAGAATAAAGACACGACATCTTTATACTTTAAGTGTATTTTGAGAAAGATCCCTGTTTAACTTTACACTCTTTGGGTTAGAATTTTTTTCAGGATTGGATTTTCCCAAGTTACCTCACCATGGATTGCAGAAAAAGCTAGGTCAGTTTAACATCCTTGAAGGATCAAGTTTTAAAATATAGGTGGTGTTTTTAATATTCAGTAAGACTCTCAAAAGTCCATGTGCTTCTCTGATTGAAGAATTCATACTGTAAGATACTCTGGACACTGTTTTTTTTTTCTAACTCTACCATCTTCCTACTTTCCCAAACCATTTTGAAAATGAATGATTATTGAGAAAAACAAATGAAAAACCAAAAAGCCAAAAACACCATCTTTCACACTAATGTCATAGTATATTCAATATTTAAAATTTTATGTTAGTTTTGATATTCATATATTTTTGAAGTGCTGTAAATAAAAGCTATTCCTCTTCTTAGCTGGAACCTGAGAATTGTATCCTAAAATCCAGCAACAAATAGTGGCACAAAATTCTGCTCAAAATAGGAATGAACAGCAAACATGAAGAAATCATAAACCTGACGTGATGTTTTCTCCAGCGTCTCAATTCTGAACAACTTACATGGCTAAGTAAATGTGCTCTCTGATATTTTCCTGATTGTTTCAAGGTTTCTATTTACAAGTTTAAGAGAAATGTCTCTGGAAATTGATTCCATTGTAGAAATACACGATCTCTAAAGTGAATCCTGTATTTGGGTTTCCCAAGGAGACACTGGCAATAAAGAGAGGGAATTTATATGTATTATCTGGCAGGATCTCATAAAGCAGTATGTTTAATCAATCCACAGAACGTTAATTAATTGCATAAGATGTGGAGTCACAGATTCCTAGGTGGTTCAGATTCGTCATTACTATTTCTGTGATCTTGGGCAAATAATCCAACTTCTCTATGTTCAAATTCTCTCACCTGATAAATGGCTAATTATAACCCCTCCCTTAAGAGCTCTGGAGAGAAATAAATCAGATAAAATGAAGTGTTTGGCAAGGCAACAGAAACATAATTAGTCTTGAATAGCAATTATTATTATTATGTGTCGGTATATGGCAATACACCCGAAAGAAAAAACTATTGGCCCTGCCTTCAGAAATATTATCCTCTCCCTTAGGTTTTGATACACATTTATGAAAAGACATATTTATTGCAAATCAGGATATAATTTAGTGAGCTTAGTAAAATTTTAGGACTCTAGAGAGAAAGAAATTGCTGTAGAATGCAGTGGTGTGATAGGGTTTAATGGGGTGAGAGGATTTGAGCTGGACCATAAATGACATGTAGGATTCAGACACTGAGAAAGGAGGTATGGTTTACTCCAAATATGAACAGTGGGAGGGAAAATGGTCTTGTGTGTGGGACTTTGGGGGGTGTCTCAGGACAAATGGATATGCACATTTGGCTACAGCAGAAGGTCATTCTTGTACAAGAGACTATGAGAACTTGTGGAAAAGTAGGTTATAGATGTCTTTAATGGCCCTGAGAATTTTCGAGTAAGGGAATGAGATGGTAACAGATGAGGAAGATTTATTTGGTTGCTTATGTTCAGTGAACTGAAGGAAGGATCAGATAGAGGAAGGATGATGAAGTAAGAGGTAATTTATATGTGGACCAAATTGGAGGTCATGAGCTTGGAAAGAGAAGATAATGATAATACTAAATTAAATAATGCAGTTTATAGCCATAACCTGATTCAATCCAGCCAACAACCCTAAATAATAGATACCATTATTTTAGCCACTTTGTTGATAAGAAAAGGCTTCCCAGGTGGCACTAGTGGTAAAGAACCCTCCTGCCAATGCAGGAGACATAAGAGATGCTGGTTTGAGCCCTGGCTCAGAAAGTCCCCTGGAGTAGAAAATAATAACCCGCTCCAATAATCTTGCCTGAAAAATTCCATGGACAGAGGAGCCTGGCGGGCTACAGTTCCTGGGGCCAAACACAGCTGAGCAACTGAGCACATAATTGATGAGAAAACTGAAGCCATCAAGGTTAAGCAAATAATCTGGATAGCACATCTAGATTGTGAAAATGGTAAGATTTAAAGTCTGGTTTTCTGATTCCAGAATTTAATCACTCATCCATTGTACCATACCGCCTGCTACTTAGGAGAAATTGGTGCCTAGAAATTTATATGGTATTTACCTTATTGAATACTGTTTCTTCTTAGATCACATCCTACCTTGATTAACACTGTGGGAAAAAAAAAGAGAACCAAGCAAATGAGAAAAGCAAAGTGGGAAAGCTTCATAGTGGAAAAAAGAAAAGGCTGCAGGTATGCCATGATTGAGTGCTATTGGCATGGAGAAACTGTAGGCAGGCTAGCTAGAAATGGGGCATCTTATGTGATTGATGAGGGGTATACACTTAACTTTCCCTGGTTGGTACTAAGTTGGGAGTGGGCACAAAAATGAGGGAAGTTGTCAGTTATTAATCAAGCCCTGGCCATTTGAGGTCAAGTGGCCTGACTGTTACAGAAGTTACTGTTTAGTTTTCTGGATTGTCACTAGAGATAGCAATCTGGTTTTCTCATGTCTGACTTATAGCTGGCTGGCTTCTTGGGTTGTTTATTATACATAAAGGGTTTGGTTTCCTAGGCAGCTTGCTGCAGATTTTGGACTAAAGTTCTGTTTTTATATACAGTTTTCTGGCTGTTTCCTATTTGTATATTCAATCTCTGAATACTTCTTTTAGGGTTTAGTTGTTTTCAAACACCTTAAGGTACTTTCTGATTTTGGAAGAAAAAAAAAACCATAATTCAAGATTTAAATGTTAGAAATTTAGTTGAAAATTTATTTGGCAGCACAAAATTGAAACAGAGTATTTTAGGCTTACAGATGTGCAATTTTTACCCCAGAACCAACTACAGGCACAATCTACCCATGCTTGGTTGTATAGCTCATCTTCATGCCCACCCCTTTTCTGTATCTTCCTTTTATCACAGAGGAGGAACCCTGGAACTACATTTCCCAGAATCCCAAGCTAAAGCAGAAATCCATTATTCTACAGCAGCAGCCATAGGCAGGCAAGTGAGGGTTGGTGGATGGTTCACAATGGGTGTTGCCAGTGGTTCCCAAAAGACATCCTAAGAATCATTTTATTTGTTGAAACAGCTGAGATCCAGGAAGCAGCTTTCCTGATAATTTTTGTACTTGTAAATTTCCTGAAAGCTTGCAGGGGCTTTCCTGACCTTTGCTCTCTTAGCCCTTGGAATGGTTTGGTAAATCTTTAATTCCCAACTGTTAAATCATGTTTTATTCAAAATCTGTAGAGTGATTTTTGTCATTCTGACTGACCCTGACTGAATGATCAGACACTCTGCCAAATTTAGGAGTGTACACAATGCTCTGAGACTATGCTGGATGAAACTAGGCTATGCTTTATTGTTAAACAGCCAAGACAACAAGAGTAAATGCTTTAGGTTTCATATAGTATACTTAGCTTCTTAACATAGGAAAGTGAGAGTGTTAGTCGCTCAGTCATGTCCAACTCTTTGCAACCCCATGGACTGTAGTCCTCTAGGTTCCTCTGTCCATGGAACTCTCCAGGCAAGAATCCTGGAATGGGCAGCCATTCCCTTCTCTGGGGGATCTTCCAGACCCAGGGATAGGGTCTCCTGCATTGCAGGCAGATTATTTACCATCTGAGCCACCAGGGAATCTCTTCTTTATATGGACATCTTTCCTTATTTTCTTTATCTTCACTACGTTCAGCACAAAGCCTAGCACAGATTAGTCACTCAAAATAATTTCTGTTAAATCAAATTGAATTAAATAAACAGGTGAATGGAGGATGAAATAGGAATTTTGAAGCAGACCAATGCAGAAAAGCAGTTGATCAAAAATGAAAGTAGATATAAAAAGGAAAATAATGCAATCATAAGTGACAGTAAAAATATATCCTGCTAAGGCCCTTCTACAAGAGGAAATTCAACATCAAAGCATTAATTAGGAACAGTCTTAGAATTATCCTAGGGCTTATTTCTGGTTGTATATCACCTTCTAAGGCTTTCCCTCACATTCCTTCACGTCTACTTCTCTTAACTCCTTCCAGACGGATCTCAAATCAGTCTCAAATCTGAGACTGATCTCAAATCATTTTCTGCCATCTCTGTTGTTTCTGTCCTAATCTGAGCAGTGCTTGTCTCATTGGACTTTTGCAGTAGCCTCCAAACTGGGCTGGTGCTTCCACTGCAGCCCCTCTGATTTATTCTCTAGTGCTACACTGTCTATATGGTAGCCAACCAGCCACATGTGGCTACAGAGCACTGGACATGCTGCTTGTTTGAACTGAGATATTTGTAAGTTTAAAACACACACTGAATTTCAAAGACTTAGTAAGGGGAAAAAATGTGAGATGTCAACATGTTGTTTTTTTTTTCTTTTTTTTAACATTGCTTAGGATAATGATTGGGCTTCCTTGGTGGCTCAGATGGTAAAAAATTCACCTGCAATGTAGGAGACCTGGGTTCAGTACTTGGGTTGGGACGATCCCCTGGAGGAGGGCACAGCAACTCACTCCAGTATTCTTGCCTGGAGAATCCCATGGACAAAGGGGCCTGGTGGGCTGTAGTCCACAGAGTCACAAAGATTCTGAAGTGACTGAGTGACTAACCCTTGCTCTAACTTCAGATCTATCCCTAGAGCTGTTGACTGGTCTGCAGCAGTCAGAGATGCACATGCAGATTTTTATATTCAGTCCCTAGAAGAATCAAATCCCTATCCACACAGAGGTCCATATGGTCAAAGCTATGGTCTTCCCAGTGGTCACGTGTGTTTGTGAGAGCTGGACCGTAAAGAAGGCAGAATGCCAAAGAATTGATTTCTTTGAACTGTGGTGCTGGAGAAGACTTCTAAGAGTCCCTTCAACATCAGGGATATCAAACCAGTCAATGTTAAGGGAAATCAACCCTGAATACTCACTGGAGGAACTGATGCTGAAGCTGAAGCTCCAGTATTTTGGTCACCTGATGTGAACAGCCAACTCATAGGAAAAGACCCTGATCCTGGGAAAGACCCTGATACTGGCAAAAGGAGAAGAGGGCATCAGAGGATGAGATGGCTGAGTGGCATACCTATGCAATGGACATGAACTTGGGCAAACTTCAGGAGATGGTGAGGGATAGGGATCCCTGGTATGCTGCAGTCCATGAGGTCACAAAGAGTCAGACACGACTGGGAGAATGAACAACATGATAATGATCAGGTAGTTTGGATATGTTGAGTTAAACAAAGTATATCAATAAAATTAATTTGACATGTATTTTTTTTTTTTACTTAAAAACATGACCAATAGAAAATTTAAAAGCCCTATGTGGCTGCTCTAGACAATAGTCAGTGGTCTTTTTAAAACAAAAATTATATTGTTACTCTGCTTTAAATCTTGCCCATAGGATAAAAACCAAAATGTGTACTATTTCTTCAAGCTCCTGTCTAATTTGGCCTCTGCCCACCTCTCAAGCCCTATTCATGCTCCTCAATGTCTGATAACTTTCTCCTCAAAGGCATCCTTTTCTTCTTGGCAGTTCCTTTTCGCATGTTCTCTCCAGCCTGAAATGCCTTTCCTTGTATCTTTTTGTAATAAATTAGTAATCTAGTAAGTAAAATGTTGAAAAGACTCTGATGCTGGGAGAGATTGAAGGCAGGAGGAGAAGGGGATGACAGAGGATGAGATGGTTAGATAGCATCACTGCATGGACATGAGTCTGAGTGAATTCCAGGATATGGTGAAGGTCAGGGAAGCCTGATGGGCTGCAGTTCATGGGGTCGCAAAGAGTCAGACACAACTGAACAATTTAAGGATGACAATGAGCCACTCTAGCAAATTATCATATCAAATCAGTGTGGGGTTGAGGAGAGTGCATGGTTGGTTTTGCGGAACCTCCAATTTGTAGCCAATCAATCAGGAACACTGGTAACAACCTGGCCTTATAATTGGTAGCTGAGTTGGGCAGTGGGCACTGCCATTAGCTGGATCCCACATCCTGCCATCTCTGGCCACCAAGTCACTTTCCTTGTTTGTGGCTATGCTTCAGTGGTGGGAGTGCCCCAGGGTAAGCTGTTCAGTGGATAGTGGTCATCTTTTCTTAAAACTTTGTGCAGTTGCCAGCTGTCTGATTATGTGTATGTATATGTTAAAAATCATGACTGAAATTAGAATTATAAAATTGGAATTTCAAAAAGCTGCATGAATTTAAGGTTTATATCATGGGAGAATACTCCTTTGTCACAACCTAAAGCCCCACTGGAGTTTAAGGCATGGAGATGAAATTTCTGTCACAAAAATGGGATAACACATGGAGGTGATCCTTGTTTAAAGGTCTGAAGCATTAAGGAAGACCTAACCTTAACTGTGATTAGATCCTTATTGCCAAATTCAGACTTAAATTGAAGAAAGTAGGGAAAACCGCTAGACCATTTAGGTATGACCTAAATCAAATCCCTTATGATTATACAGTGGAAGTGAGAAATAGATTTAAGGGCCTAGATCTGATAGATAGAGTGTCTGATGAACTATGGAATGAGGTTCGTGACATTGTACAGGAGACAGGAATCAAGACCATCCCCATGGAAAAGAAATGCAAATAAGCAAAATGGCTGTCTGGGGAGGCCTTACAAGGAGAGATAAGAAAGCCTTCTTCAAGGATCAATGCAAAGAAATAGAGGAAAACAACAGAATGGGAAAGACTAGAGATCTCTTTAAGAAAATTAGAGATACCAAGGGAACATTTCATGCAAAGATGGGCTCGATAAAGGACAGAAATGGTATGGACCTAACAGAAGCAGAAGATATTAAGAAGAGGTGGCAGGAATACACAGAAGAACTGTCCAAAAAAGATATGACCCAGATAATCACGATGGTGTGATCACTCATCTAGAGCCAGACATCCTGGAATGTGAAGTCAAGTGGGCCTTAAAAAGCATCACTATGAACAAAGCTAGTGGAGGTAATGGAATTCCAGTTGAGCTGGTTCAAATCCTGAAAGATGATGCTGTGAAAGTGCTGCACTCAATATGCCAGCAAATTTGGAAAACTCAGCAGTGGCCACAGGACTGGCAAAGGTCAATTTTCATTCCAATCCCAAAGAAAGGCAATGCCAAAGAATGCTCAAACGACCACACAATCGCACTCATCTCACATGCTAGTAAAGTAATGCTCAAAATTCTCCAAGCCAGGCTTCAACAATATGTGAACCGTGAACCTCCTGATGTTCAAGCTGGTTTTAGAAAGGGCAGAGGAACCAGAGATCAAATTGCCAACATCCGCTGGATCATGGAAAAAGCAAGAGTTTCAGAGAAACATCGATTTCTGCTTTATTGACTATGCCAAAGCCTTTGACTGTGTGGATCACAATAAACTGTGGAAAATTCTGAAAGAGATGGGAATACCAGACCACCTGACCTGCTTCTTGAGAAATCTGTATGCAGGCCAGGAAGCAACAGTTAGAACTGGACATGGAACAACAGACTGGTTTCAACAGGAAAAGGAGTACGTCAAGGCTATATATTGTCACCCTGCTTATTTAACTTCTATGCAGAGTACATCGTGAAAAACGTTGGACTGGAAGAAACACAAGCTGGAATCAAGATTGCTGGGAGAAATATCAATAACCTCAGATATGCAGATGACACCACCTTTATGGCAGAAAGTGAAGAGGAACTAAAAGCCTCTTGATGAAAGTGAAAGAGGAGAGTGAAAAAGTTGGCTTAAGGCTCAACATTCAGAAAACGAAGATCATGGCATCCAGTCCCATCACTTCATGGCAAATAGATGGGAAAACAGTGGAAACAGTGTCAGACTTCATGTTTTTGGGCTCCAAAATCACTGCAGATGGTGACTGCAGCCATGAAATCAAAAGACGCTTACTCCTTGGAAGAAAAGTTATGACCAACCTAGATAGCATATTCAAAAGCAGAGACATTACTTTGCCGACTAAGGTCCATCTAGTCAAGGCTATGGTTTTCCTGTGGTCATGTATGGATGTGAGAGTTGGACTGTGAAGAAGGCTGAGCGCCAAAGAACTGATGCTTTTGAACTGTGGTGTTGGAGAAGACTCTTGAGAGTCCCTTGGACTGCAAGGAGATCCAACCAGTCCATTCTAAAGGAGATCAGCCCTGGGATTTCTTTGGAGGGAATGATACTAAAGCTGAAACTCCAGTACTTTGGCCACCTCATGTGAAGAGTTGACTCACTGGAAAAGACTCTGATGCTGGGAGGGATTGGGGGCAGGAGGAGAAGGGGACGACAGAGGATGAGATGGCTGGACGGCATCACTGACTCGATGGACGTGATCTGAGTGAACTCCAAGAGTTGGTGATGGACAGGGAGGCCTGGTGTGCTGCAATTCATGGGGTCGCAAAGAGTCAGACACGACTGAGCAACTGAACTGAACTGAACCTTAATTGTATTGTATCTTCTCCAAGTTGGGTATTATGTAGAAACACTCCATCTTTTCAAAAGGAAACTTCAGGCCAACTATTCTATCATGCCATTATTTCTCTGCCGGGTTTTATCCTCTCAGTGCAGTTGTTTGGTTTTCCCATGTACTGTCTTAAATGAATTGTCAGCAAGATCTAGTCTCAAGTACTTCACACCTGAGCACTATTATAACTCTGTTTCTCTCTACTCTGTCTTATCACGAAAGCCCATGGTAGCTACTGAAGTCCATTCCATCATTCACCATTCTGACAGTCAGTGGTCTTTCGATGGCCTGGATCTACCCGTACCTCATGGATACGCTGATGGATCCTAACTGTTTGTTCCACTGTGGAACCTCTAACAAAGTACTCCAAAAGGCAGAACAACCCCAGGTTGAAAATCCTCTCCTTTTAAATATGCAGCCAAACAATGTGATACAACCACTCTATAAATTAGATGCATATCTTCCTTTAGAAAAAAAGTTCTGATTATTTTAATGGTTGGAAAGTTACAAAATACTTGTTAATCCAGCTCCTCCAAAATTTAGATACCAAGATGGGATTAAACACACAAAAATATGTAATTAGGGAAATGGCTTTGAGAGAAAAGGGAGACAGAGAAGGCTGAGGGATTCTTTTGATCACAGTGCAAGGATAGTGAACAAAAAGAGGGAAGGAAGGTTGGATGGAAAGATCTGAAACTATCATGTGATCTGAGAAGGTTCATCAAGGTCCTCAGGGAGTCTTGAAGCCATAAGTGGACACCAGAGGAGTCCTGCACTCCCAGGAATGGCCTGTCTTAGAAGTCCTTACTGGAAGGAACCCACGAGAAGCCTGGCCCCAGTGCAAACCCAGGGATGGATCTGAGAGTATCATAGCTGGAGCCCTTGATCAAGTTCTCTGGGTAGAGGTATGCGAGGCATGTTCTCATGTCCACTACCATATTTTCTTAAAAATTTAAATGTAGGACATTCCTGGTGATCCAGTGGTTAAGAATCCACCTGCCAATTCAGGGAACATGGGTTCAGTTCCTGGTTTGGGAAGATTCCACATGCTTCGGAGCAACTAAGCCCGCGTACCACAACTACAGAGCACTTGAGACACCATGCTCTGCAACAAGAGAAGCCACCACAGTGAAAAACTCGTGCACCCCAACTAGAGAGTAGCCTCCAATCGCCACAACTAGGAAAAGCCCGTGAGCAGCAGTGAAAACCTAACACAGCCAAAAATAAATACATTAAAAAAATTTTAAACATAATCCTGGATTCAGGAATAGTTTCATATAAGTTATTCAAATGCACCTAATTACAATTTCTATAACAGTAGAATTTTTATATTTTACTGAAACAAGACTGGACATAGTATGAAGTAAAACAAATAGTCCTCAAATCAACATACTTCATAAGTCAGGAGCAAAGGAATCTTACTGCCAAGGTCCCAGTGATGAGCTAATTTCATTTACTCCTTAAAGCTGACATTGTTATGGCTTAGGCAATAAAAAACATTAAGCTACACTTTTTAAAAAAAATTATTTTCATTTTTTGATCTATTTTTATAAGAAAAATTAATTTTTATTTATTTATTTCTGTGAGCATCTTTTTTTCATTTGAACTTTTTCTTTTATATTGTGTATGTTAATTGCTCAATCATGTCCAACTCTTTGCGACCCCATGGATTGTAGCCTGCTAGGTTCCTCTGTCCATGGGATTCTCCAGGCAAGAATACTGGAGTGGGTTGCCGTTGCCTCCTCCAGTCTTTTATATTGCAGTATAGTCAATTAACAATGTTGTGATAGTTTCAGATGAACAGTGAAGGCTGCCACATAACATTGAACAGAGTTCCACGAGCTTCTCTGGTGGCTCAGACAGTAAAGAATCCGCCTGGAATGAGGGAGACCTGGGTTCAATCCTGGGTTGAGAAGATCCCCTGGAGAAGGGAATGGCTGGCTACTCACTCTAGTATTCTGGCCTGGAGAATTCCATGGACAGAGGAGCCTGGCAGGCTACAGTCCATGGGGTTGCAAAGAGTCAGACATGACTAGGCAACTTTCACTTTCACTTCCATGTGCTATATAATATGTCCTTGTTGGTTATCTATTTTCCTTGGTGGCTCAGTTGGCGAAGAAACCACCTGCAATGCAGAAGACGGAGGTTCCATCTCTGGATCAGGAAGATCCTGGGAAGAAGGAAATTGCAACCCACTCCAGTATTCTTGCCTGGAAAGTTCCATGGACAGAGGAGCCTGATGGGCTATAGTCCATAAGATCACAAAGAGTCTGAGCATGCACATGTTTTGCCAAGTTCCCTGGATGCATAACACACTCTATTTTAATGGGTCATATCCCCAATTATGTTTTCACAAAATGACCTTCCCTAGCATAGAAGACTGGACACTAACTGTAGCTCGGTCAAATAATTTCTATATCTGGCTTTAATAGTATGACTAATATATTCTAAAATAGTATTGAGACAGAACTCAAAGAATTTAGAAAAGATATAGTGAAGTTGCTCAGTTGTGTCCGACTCTTTGCGACCCCATGGACTGTAGCCTACCAAGCTCCTCTGTCCATGGGATTTTCCAGGCAATAGTACTGGAGTGGATTGCCATTTCCTCCTCCAGTAGACTAAGCTAGATATTCCCGATTACCTGAGACTGTGGGAAGACCATTGGCCAATCCCTAATAGAGGTCAATTTATAGCAGAATTTATAATCAGTTTCCTGAAATACAATATGTATATCACTCAAAACCCAAGAGAATATTAGAAAATAAACAAAATTTTATTTTAATCATTGAAATGTTATTTTAATATGTTTTTTAAAAATATAACTAATCTAGCAAAACCTTGAGTTTATGGATAAGGTTAAGTAAAACAAATATTTAAGACAAATAACAGGTAATATTATGTTGGTAAGCAGACAAGGCAAAAATCGAATGGTAAAGATGATGTGGTAGGCTGGATAATGGGGCCCCACAAACAAATCCCAGAATCTGAATGTTTCCTTATGTGGTTAAAAGGACTTTGCAGATATGATTAAGTTAGGGATCTTGAGATGGAGAGATTATCCTGGATTATCTGGATGAGTCTAATGTTGTAATCACAAGGATCTTCTAAAAGGGAGGCAGAAAGGTCAAAGACAGAGAAGTAGGTGCGGCAAGGTCAGCAAGAGGTTAGAGCGATGGGAGGAAAGGGCCAGCAGCCAAGGAACACTGATGGCCTCTAGAAGCTGAGAAAGACAAGGAATGAATTCTCCCCTGAAGCTGCAAGAAGGAACCACTCCAGCCAACACCCTGATTTTAATCCCATAAGACTCACTTAGACTTCTGACCTGCAGAAATGTAAGAGAATAAATTCCTCTTCTTTTAAGCCATTAAGTCTATAACAACTTATGATAGCAAAAGTAGGAAACGAATACAGTTGACAGTCCAATGACTGGCATTTGTGCAGCACTGCTTTAGTAAGTGTCGAGTGCAGGTATGTTATGCTGTTGATCAAGGCAATAGTCATAAACTACAGATTCCAGGCTTCAGTGTATTTTGTGTATTCATCATTCAACAAATATTTCTGCAAGTTGTTCACTGTGCTCTGCTTAGTTGCTCAGTCGTGTAACTCTTTGTGTCCCCATAGACTGTACCCCACAAGGCTCCTCTGTCCATAGGGATTCTCCAGGCAAGAATAATGGAGTGGGTTGCCATGCCCTCCTCCAGGGGATCTTCCCAATCCAGGGATCGAACCCAGGTCTCCCACGTTTCAGGCAGATTCTTTACAGTTTGAGCCACCAGGGAAGCCAAGAATACTGGAGTGGGTATCCCATCCCTTCTCCAGGGGAATATTCCTGACCCAGGAGTCAAACCAGGATCTCCTGCATTGCAGGCAGATTCTTCACCAGCTGAGCTACCAGGGAAGCCCAGTTGTTCACTACCCTGGTGTATAATTCATCTAGATCTGGAGACCTAAAATCATTTTTATAATTTAATGATAATAATTATAATAATTAGTAGCAGTTATTCTTGAGGGTCCCTTGGACTGCAAGGAGATCCAACCAGTCCATCCTAAAGGAGATCAGTCCTGGGTGTTCATTGGAAGGACTGGTGCTGAAGCTGAAACTCCAATATTTTGGCCGCCTCATGCAAAGAGTTGACTCATTGGAAAAGACCCTGATGCTGGGAGGGACTGGGGGCAGGAGGAGAAGGGGATGACAGAGAATGAGACGATTGGATGGTATCACTGACTTGATGGACATGAGTTTGGGTGAACTCTGGGAGTTGGTGATGGACAGGGAGGCCTGGTGTGCTGTGATTCATGGGGTCACAAAGAGTCGGACACAACTGAGCGACTGAACTGAAGTGATTGAGTTTTAAGCAGGTCAGGCATTGTTCTAAGAAGTTTATACATATTATCTAACTATGGGATATTATTTCAATTATGGGATAGTTTCTATTTTAATCCCCACTTTATAGATGACCTTGCTGAGGAATAAGAGGTGAAATAGTTGCCCAAGATCACAGTTTCGGAATCAGGTTTGAAACTATAGGTCTATCTCTGTCAGGAGCCTGGATTTTTACCAAGTTTAAGGGGCCCTGGATTTCTCTTCCAATTTCCTTGCCTAATGTGGGTTTCAGTCCCCCACTACAATGCTGGCTCACTCACTTGGCTGCAGAAGACAAAGCGAAGTAAGACTGGAGTAGTTCCAACTTCCTTCTGCTATCTGATGACATTAAACCATTTCCTACCCATACCTTCTGTCAATTCTGAATGCTTGTCACCCAATATTTACTAATCCTGTGTTTACTAAAAATTTTCTCAATAGGAAGTTACTTTAAACATAATATCAAGTAAAATAGTTTTTAACAGTACTAAGCAAAAACTTATATGCAGAGTACATCATGAGAAATGCTGGGCTGGAGGAAGCACTAGCTGGAATCAAGATTGCCAGGAGAAATATTAATAACCTCAGATATGCAGATGATACCACCCTTATGGCAGAAAGTGAAGAAGAACTAAAGAGCCTCTTGATGAAAATAAAAGTGGAGAGTGAAAAAGTTGGCTTAAAGCTCAACATTCAGAAAACTAAGATCATGGCATCCAGTCCTATCACTTCATGGGAAATAGATGAAACAGTGGAAACAGTGTTAGACTTTATTTTGGGGGGCTCCAAAATCACTGCAGATGGTGACTGCAGCCATGAAATTAAAAGACACTTACTCCTTGGAAGGAAAGTTGTGACCAACTTAGACAGCATATTAAAAAGCAGAGACATTACTTTGCTGACAAAGGTCCATCTAGTCAAGGCTATAATTTTTCCAGTGGTCATGTATGGATGTAAGAGTTGGACTATAAAGAAAGCTGAGTGCCAAAGAATGGATGCTTTTGAACTGTGGTGTTGGAGAAGACTCTTGAGAGTCCCTTGGATTGCAAGGAGATTCAACCAGTCCATTCTGAAGGAGATCAGTCCTGGGTGTTCATTGGTAGGACTGATGCTGAAGCTGAAACTCCAATACTTTGGCCACCTCATGTGAAGAACTGACTCATTTGAAAAGACTCTCATGCTGGGAAAGATTGCAGGCAGGAGAAGAAGAGGATGACAGAGGATAAGATGGTTGGATGACATCACCGACTCAATGGACATGGGTTTGGGTGACTCTGGGAGTTGGTGATGGACAGGGAGGCCTGGTGTGCTGTGATTCATGGGGTTGCAAAGAGTCGGACACAACTAAGCCACTGAACTGAAGCAAAAATAAATAATGGAGGAGTAAGAAAAATGTAATGCTCAGTTATTAATTTAATGCCATTAATTTCTTTTGCAAGAATTTAAACTGGTATGTGCCTTTGCCCTTGCTTTCTGGGAAGCAATAAAGGTTTTCTCTCACGTTTAGGCCCTTTGGGCATCAGTTCTTTCCTCTGAAAAACTGCAGCTAGACTAGAAGATCTCTACAGTTTCATTCAGTTCTTTAAATTCAGTGATATCAAAATATATGTTTGTTTTGGGGAAAAGTAATTCAACAGAGTCCTGCCTGTTAATGACGCAGGACCCTGATTTACCAGTCAATATCACAGCCGTTTCTGACAAGTGCCTTTGATGACAGACTTCTCATTGATCTTGTAAGCTGCGTATGAAATGGGCTCTGTTTCAGTGGTTGGGACCATTTCCGTGTAGTTGCTTAAATGGTCTACCTTGCTCTTGTGAACTTCCTATCTCTTGGAGGAAATCTGAAACAGTTCTCACTTTTTTTTTTTTTAGCTTAATCTACTCCAGTTCTCCAAATACTGCCTGCTTCAGCCACATCAGTGATTAACATCACTTAGTTGGCAGGCTCAGCAATGTCCAGAGTGAAGAATGTTGCAGAAGGGACTTCCTAGTGGTCTAGTGGTTAAGAATCTGCCTGCCAATCCAGGGGACACTGGTTGGATCCCTGGTCAGGGAATTAAGAACTGAAATGCTGCAGGGCATGTAGAGAAAACCTGTGAGCCACGACGAAGAGCCTGCACAACCAAATAAAAATAAAAAAGAATGTTGTAGAAGAACAGCAGATATATGGTTGGACTACCCAGCTTCTTAGGGTGATGAGTGAGCTGTCTCAATTCCCCAGGGACTATCCAAGTTTTAACACCGAAAGTCCTCAAACCAAGAAATCCCTAAATTCTGGGGAAACCAGGATCGTTGGTTGCACTTTTTGAGATTCTTTAAATCCTAAGACTCTAGATCAACTGCTGTCCCACAGAAGTTTCTCCAATGACAGAAATATTCTATAGCTACACTGTCCAATTTAATAGCTTGTGTGGCTGTGGAGCACCAGAAAAGTGGTCAGTGCCATTGAGGAAATAATTTTTAATTAAATTACCTTAAATAGCCACATGTGACAAATGGCTACTATATGGAACAACTCAGTCCTAGATGATGCCATGAAAATGCTCATTAATGAGATGTTTAGTGCAAAATGGTACAATTGCACACTTGTCTGACACAACCCCCCAGCTTTATGCCTTGTATCCATTGTTATACTGACAAGGCAGTATAAAATTTTGTCCAGGAATATTGATAAGACCTACCTTTATCAAGTGTGTGCACGCTAAGTCACTTCAGTCATGTCTAGCTCTTTTCAACCCTATGGACTGTAGCCATCTCACACTCGTGGTCAAAAGATTGACTGACTCTTAGAGAAACATGTGATTTAAGTTGTGTAGTCAGTCTGAGTTTTAGTAGATGGGTAGTCATATCCAACTTATATGCAGAGTACATCATGAGAAACACTGGACTGGGTGAAGCACAAGCTGGAACAAGATTGCTGGGAGAAATATCAATAACCTCAGATATGCAGATGACACCACCCTTATGGCAGAAAGTGAAGAACTAAAGAGCCTCTTGATGAAAGTGAAAGAGGAGAGTGAAAAAGCTGGCTTAAAGCTCAACATTCAGAAAACTAAGATCATGACATCCGGTCCCATCACTTCCTGGCAAATAGAAGGGGAAACAGTGGAAACAGTGGCAGACTTTATCTTTTTGGGCTCCAAAATCATTGCAGATGGTGACTGCAGCCATAAAATTAAAAAACACTCCTTCAAAGGAAAATTATGACCAACCTAGACAACATATTAAAAAGCAGAGACATTACTTTGTCAACAAAAGTGTGTCTAGTCAAAGGCTATGGTTTTTCCAGTGGTCATGTATGGATGTGAGAGTTGGACTATAAAGAAAGCTGAGCACCGAAGAATCGATCAGTCCTGAATATTCGTTGGAAGGACTGATGCTGAAGCTGAAACTCCAATACTTTGGCCACCTGATGTGAAGAGCTGACTCATTTGAAAAGACCTGGATGCTGGGAAAGATTGAAGGAAGGAGGAGAAGGGGATGACAGAGGATGAGATGGTTGGATGGCATCACCGACTCAATGGACATGAGTTTGAGTAAGCTCCGGGAGTTGGTGATGGACAGGGAGGCCTGGTGTGCTGCAGTCCATGGGGTCGCAAAGAGTTGGATGTGACTGAGTGACTGAAATGAACTGACCTGACCTGAGTCATATCCAAGGGCTTTCTTGGTGGCTCAGTGTGATACAGAAGCCACTTGCCAATGCAGGAGACATAGGTTTGATCCCTGAATCAGAAAGATTTCCTGGAGAAGGAACTGGCAACCCACTCCAGTATTCTTGCCTGGGAAATGCCATGGACAGAGGAAGCTGTGGGCTACACAGTCCATGGGGTCACAAAGAGTCAGACATGATTTAGTGACTAAAAAACAAATCACATCTAAATAAAAGCACTCTGGTAGTTAGAACTTTGTGGATTTGCTACTGTTTCATGAAAGCAGTTGTGGGTTTTAGGTGTATGAAGAGTGAACCAGTTTTGACTCAGCTTGGTGGTTTAGTGAAGTAAGGGATATTATACCAGATTAAGTTTCAACCTGGAATAAAGGCTGATTGAAATTTTTCCTCTCAAAGACAAACCCAGGGAACTGTGAAAATTGCTTCGTGACATAATAGTGAGCATTCAGCAGAGATAAAAACACACCATTACATTCTAAAGGAGAAAGAGTATTTTTTTGAATTGCAGAATGTTGACACCATACATCTGTTCGACATCAAAGCCGTTGATTATAAATCTTGCAGATAGAGGAGCATCCTAAATCCACAAAGGCGCAAGTTGAAAGAGAACTTGGAACATCACTTGGAACATCAGAAGAGGCAAAGAGGCAAAGAAAGTCCTCAGCCCCTGCACTAACTGAACCTCGTTACACTGTGGCATATATCTTAGGTTTCTGCAGGACCGGGCTGTCTATTTAAATGCTAATGTGCAAACTGGCATATTCTAGGAATTAAAGTGCTGAAGCAGGCCACAGCTCTGGAAATTTCAATCTTGTTGAATATTAAGTATCCACGTGCTAAAGAGCTCAGGTATACTTTTAAATGTCAAAGAACAAACCACAGCATTCATTATGCCGTGTTCTGAATTCTTTCGGCCAAGTTCCATTTTTTTTCAGGAAAGTATGGGTCATTTGTGTTTTCAGGGATTTTTTTATTCAGTTGATTTGATAAGCAAAACAAGAGGTCATCGCCTGTGAGTTATAGATAGGGAATTAATTAAAAGGCAAATTAAAAAGTTCCTCTTGGTTAAAGTTTTTTTTTAATCTCTTAAAGTCTCAATTGTCATCAGTTGTGAGAACTAAAAACTGTCAGGCATTTAAGGTGCATTTCAGGATTTTGTCTGATTTTCTTACTCTGTGTTATGCAGCACATTAAAGCCTTATTAATATATCAGTGAGCCAGCAATAGGCAGACACTTTGAGAGGTGGTAATAAGTGTTATTAAAGCTGGTGCCTTGAGAAAAGGAAGATGTCCAAAGGCTGATAGTGAGTTTCCAGAAGGTTGAACATAACTTAGTGACTAAACAACAACAACATCAAATCACTGCTGTATGGATAACTGCTGTAGTCTCCAGAGAACATGCGTTCTTCGAATTCATTCCAAACTTATGTAGTCTTCCATGCATCAGGCATGGAGCTAGGTGCTGGAGATAATAGTGATACTAACAAGCACTCATACCCTAATTGCCCTATGAAGAGCACTATGTAAATGCTTTCCTTATACTAACTTATTCAGTCCTGTAAGGTTGTAAACACTCTTTGTGACCCCATGGAGTGTAGCCTGCAGGGCTCCTCTGTGCATGGAATTTTCCAGGCAAGAAAACTGGAGTGGGTTGCCGTTTCCTACTCCAGAAAATCTTCCCGACCCAGGAATCGAACCCACGTTTCTTGTGTCTCCTGCATTGGCAGGCAGATTCTTTACCAACTGTGCCAAACCCAATCATTGCAAATTCGACACTCTTAAAACCACAGGTGATGTCGTTTTAGTCACTAAGTCACATCTGACTCTTTTGCGACCCCAGGAACTATAGCCTGTCAAGCTCCTCTGTCCGTGGAATTATCTGGGCAGGAATATTGGAGTGGGTTGCCATGCCCTCCTCCAGGGGATCTTTCCAGCCCAGGGACTGAACCCACATCTCCTGCATTGGCAGTCGGATTCTTTACCACTGAGCTACCAGGGAGCCCCCAAACTGTGATCCATAGCGTCCTAATCTTTAACATTATATTCCAGTAACATTTTGACCAGTCCTCTATTCCAAATTTCTCTAAGTATTTTTAAAAACTAAAATCCAGGGTCTCACTGGCTTTGAGATTTTCCCTACAGTGTGGTGACTTGCGTATACATTGGATGTTTCGTCGCTGTTTGTGGTACAGTGTAGTGTAAGAGGGAGGGTTTGTGAAGTCAGAGGAACCTGGATTGGAATCCCAGCTCGGCTACTTCCTCAGTTCATGAATTCAATTCCTTCGTCTGCAGCCTAGAAATACTGTGAGGATTAAGTTATTGTGAGGATTGAGTGAGAGAATGCTATAAGGTGTTTAGTAGGGTACCTGACACATGACCAACTTTCAAAAAAACACTATCATTGTTTGAGTAGATAATTTGTTTTAAACAATCCTTATGCATTACTTCCACTTTAAACTAGAAATGAATTTAGGAATATGGAGCTGTAAAAACCTGAGAGGATCTGAGCCCCACCATAGAGCTGAGAAGCGAAGTCTAATCAGACAAGAGCCCTGATCACTTAATGTCCAGTTGAGTTTTTCATACAGAGAGATCCTTGCTCCCTCCCTCCATCCTTTCTTTCCTTCTATTACAAACTCAATACTTACTGTTCACCTCACTCAATATACTTTTTATCGAGTGTGTTCCAGCTCTGGCTTCATCATTATTGACTCAGTTTATGTTATAAGAGTGGTTCTTGGAGTGTGGACCATGCAGCAGCAGCAGCAGCATCCTTTGCTGTGATGACCGATCTCATGGGTTAACTTGACTGGAGCCTGAATGTTTGGCCAAGCGTTATTCTGATTGTGTCTTTGAGGGTATTTCTGGATGAAGTTAACAATTGAATTAGTGGACCGAGTAAAACAGATTGCCCTCCCTGATGTGTGTGGGCCTAGAGTCATGGATTGAAGACATCAATAGAACACAGAGGCTGAGTAAGAGGGGACTCCTCCTGCCCGACTATGTGAGCTGGGGTATTATTGGTCTTCTCCTGAATTTGAAATTAAACTTAAAAGTCAGCTCTTCCTGGGTCTCAAGTTTGCTGGCCTTTTAAAATAAATTTTATTGGAGTATAGTTGATTACAATGTTGTGTTACCTTCTGTTGTGCAGCAAAGTAAATCAGTTAATCGCACGTATATCCACTCTTTTTTAGACTCTTTTCCCATATAGGTCATTAGAGAGTATTGAGTAGAGTCTCTGTGCTACACAGTAGGCTCTTTTAGTTACCTATGTTATATATATAGTATATATATATCAGTCCCAGATTCTCCCAATTTGTCCCTGTCCTCTTCACCTGCCTCGTAACTATAAGATTGTTTTCTACATCTGTGACTCTATTTTGTTTTGTAAATAAGTTCATTTGTATCCATTTTAAAGATTCCACATATAAGCAATATTATATAAAATTAGTCCTTCTCTGTCTGACTTACTTAACTCAGTATGATGATCTCTAAGGCCATCCATGCTGCTGGGAATGGCGGCATTTCACTCTTTTTAATGGCTGAATAATATTCCACTGCATATGTGGACCACATCTTCTTTATTCATTCCTCTGTTGATGGATGTTTAGGCTGCTTCCATGTCTTGACTATTATAAATAGTGCTGCAGTGAACACTGTGGTCATGTAACTATCTGAAGTGTGCTGGCCTTTGGACTAGAACTTACACCATCAGTTCTCCTGGGTCTCCACCTTGCTGATTGCAGATCTTGGGACTCAGCCTCTATGACCTCATGAGCCAATTCCTTTAAATCAATCAACAGTCAATCTTACTGGCTCCACCTGTGAGTGGGGCCCCTTGATCTTGTCTAGCCAAGCCCCCCAGGTAACTCTGATGTGTACTAAAGCTTTGGAACTGCTCTGCTCAAGGCACACAGCCCTGATTGACCTGACCAGTCAGGACGGCAGAATTCTGACACCAGCAGAGTTACTTATTTTCAGATATCACAAATGGTCATTATTTCCCTGAATTGGTCCATTTTGACAGCATACCTTTCCTTCAGTAACAACCAGAAAGCCCTGATTGTCCAATACCTCCTAATGAGCTTGAAAAGAGAAAGTGTCTTCAGTCGTGTGTGTCTCTTTTGGGACACCATGGACTGTAGCCCACCAGGCTCCTCTGTCCACTGAATTCTCCAGGCAAGAATACTGGAGTGGGTTGCCATTTCCTCCCCTAGGGAATCTTCACAAACCAGGGATTGAACCTAGTGTCTCCTGAGTCTCCTGCATTACAAATAAAATTCTTTACCCGCTGAGACATCCTGGAAGCCCAAGTTCGATAAATAAATATATATTAATACAAATAAATATGTTCAATATTTGCTGTTGGTGTTGTTTAGTAAAAACATATTCTAAAGACTAACTGAAACAGGTAAGAAAGCTTTCCTCAAATCCCACATGGATTCTAACTGCTTTCATTTTTCGTGTGTGATGGACCTTATCTAAGGCAAGTGTGCTACAGTGATGATGAAATACTCTTCCACTCCCCAGAGTCCAGCAGAGCCTGCTGGAGTCCCATGGTGCTCCCTCCCAGGCGCCCTGGTCTCTATTATTCCTTCCTTGTGATTAGACATCTTCTGTGCGTTCAAGGACAGCCAGAGGTGCTGCAGGGATTCACATTCTGCTGCACCACTAGCAAATCATTTGCTCTGTCTTCAGGGCTATTCTAGGTTCCTATGAACTGTTGGTGGGGCCCATTTGCCATTTTCATTGAAAATAAGAGTCCGTAATGAAAGTCACAGGCTTTTTTTTTTTTTGCTTCAAGGAAGATCATCCAGAAGAGTTTTATTTCTTACCTAATAGAATGGGCATTTGAACAAATAATAGACCTTTTGTGTCAAACACACTGTATCAGTATGTGGTACATGTATAGTATACCCACAGAGGTAAGACAGACCTTCTGTCAAACTGTGGGCTCTGGAATTCTTTGCAGACAGAGCAGCAGTCTATTTTTTTAGTAAATGCAAACAACAAATCGATTGTAACCTGTTATGGGCTGTTAATCATATTTGTCCAGTCTTACCTCATTTGACTACAAATATTCATTGAGAACTACTGTGTGTAAGGCAGTGTCAAATACTGGGATACAAATATACATACACACAAACTTTAAATCATCATCATCACCACCAAGTGTATATTAGTGCCTACCATGTAAAAGCCAGTGTCCTAGGTAATTAGGCACAAACACCCCAAGAATAGAAAAAGTTATTGGTTGACTGTCTTTATATATACGTGCCTTTATTAAGCCATTATGTGTATACACGTGGTCAGTCGCTCGGTCATGTCCAACTTGTTGTGACCCTTCGGACTATAGCCTGCAGTTCCTCTATCCATAGGATTTTTCAGGCAGGAATACTGAATGGGTTGCCATTTCCTCCTCCAGGGTATCTTCCCGACCCAGGGAGCAAACCTGAGTCTCCTGCATCTCCTGTTTGGCAGGGAGATTCTTTATCATTGAGTCCTCAGAGAAGCCCCATTATGTGTGTGTGTACATATATATACATGCACATACATATATATGTATGTATATATACATACACATGGGCTTCCCTGGTAGCTCAGCTGGTAGAGAATTTGCCTGCAATGCAGGAGACCCAGGTTCAATTCCTGGGTTGGGAAGATCCCATGGAGAAGGGATAGACTACTCACTCCAGTATTCTTGGGCTTCCCTGGTGTCTCAGTTGGTAAAGAATCTGCCTGCAATGCAGGACACCTGGGCTCAATCTCCGGCTTGGGAAGATCCCCTGGAGGAAGGGATGGCAACCCACTCCAGTATTCCTGCCTGGAGAATCCCCATGGACAGAGGAGCCTGGCGGGCTGCAGTCCATAGAGTTGCAAAGAGGTGGACAGGACTGAGCAACTAAGCACACATACATATGCACATATATAGATACATATACATGTATATACATACGCATATACATATATGTATACATAGGCTTCCCAGGTGGCACTAGTGGTAAATAACCTGGATGCTAACGTAGGAGACACAAGAGATGCGGGTTCCATCCCTGGGTCAGGAAGATCCCCTAGAGGAGAGCATGGCAACCCACTCCAGCTTTCTTGCCTAGAGAATCTCATGGACAGAAGAGGCTGGCAGGCCATATAGTCCATGGGGGTGGCAAAGAGCTGGACACGACTGAAGCAACTTAGCACAAATATATGTATATATATACATACATATATATATAATAACTATACCAAAATCAGATTGATTATATTCTTTGCAGCCAAAGAGGGAGAAGCTCTATACAGCCAGCAAAAACAAGACCGGGAGCTGACTGTGGCTCAGATCATGAATTCCTTATTGCCAAATTCAGACTTAAATTGAACAAAGTAGGGAAAACCACTAGGCCTTTCAGGTATGACCTAAATCAAATACCTAATGATTTATACAGTGGAAGTGAGAAATAGATTTAAGGGACTAGATCTGATAGACAGAGTCCCCGATGAACAAAGCACGGATGTTCGTGACATTGTACAGAAGACAGGGAGCAAGACCATCCCCAAGAAAAAGAAATGCAAAAAAGGAAAAGGGCTGTCTGAGGAGGGCTTATGAATAGCTGTGAAAGAAGAGAAGCAAAAAGCAAAGGAGAAAAGGAAAGATATAAGCATCTGAATGCAGAGTTCCAAAGAATAGCAAGGAGAGATAAGAAAGCCTTCCTCAGTGGCTAGTGCAAAGAAATAGAGGAAAACAATAGAATGGGAAAAACTAGAGATCTCTTCAAGAAAATTAGAGATACCAAGGGAATATTTCACACAAAGAGGGCTCTATAAAGGACAGAAATGGTATGAACCTAACAGAAGCAGAAGATATTGCGAAGAGGTGACAAGAATACACAGAAGAACTATACAAAAAAGATCTTCATGACCCAGATAATCATGATGGTGTGATCACTCACCTAGAGCCAGACATCTTGGAATGTGAAGTCAAATGGGCCTTAGGAAGAACTATGAACAAAGCTGGTGGAGGTGATGGAATTCCAGTTGAGCTGTTTCAAATCCTGAGAGATGATGCTGTGAAAGTGCTGCACTCAATATGCCAATGAATTTGGAAAACTCAGCAGTGGCCACAGGACTGGAGAAGGTCAGTTTTCATTCTAATCCCAAAGAAAGGCAATGCCAAAGAATGCGCAAATTACTGCACAAGTACACTCATCTCACATGCTAGTAAAGTAATGCTGAAAATTCTCCAAGCCAGGCTTCATCAGTTCGTGAAATGTGAACTTCCAGATGTTCAAGCTGGTTTTAGAAAAGGCAGAGGAACCAGAGATCAAATTGCCAACCTGCACTGGATCATCAAAAAAGCAAAGAGTTCCAGAAAAACATCTATTTCTGCTTTATTGACTATGCCAAAGCCTTTGACTGTGTGGATCACAATAAACTGTGGAAAATTTCTGAAAGAGATGGGAATACCAGACCACCTAACCTGCCCTTGAGAAATCTGTATGCAGGTCAGGAAGCAACAGTTAGAACTGGACATGGAACAACAGACTGGTTCCAAATCTGGAAAGAAGTATATCAAGGCTGTGTATTGTCACCATGCTTATTTAACTTCTATGCAGAGTACATCACGAGAAACGCTGGGCTGGAAGAAGCACAAGCTAGAATCAAGTTTGCTGGGAGAAAAATCAATAACCTTAGATATGTAGATGACACCACCCTTATGGCAGCCTCTTGATGAAAGTGAAAGAGGAGAGTGAAAAAGTTGTCTTAAAACTCAACATTCGGAAAACAAAGATCATAGCATCTAGTCCCATTACTTTATGATAAATAGATGGAGAAACAGTGAAAACAGTGGAGGACTTTATTTTGGGGGGCTCCAAAATCACTGCAGATGGTGACTGCAGCCATGAAATTAAAAGACACTTACTCCTTGGAAGGAAAGTTATGACCAACCTAGAAAGCATATTAAAAAGCAGAGATATTACTTTGCCGACAAAGGTCCGTCTAGTCGAGGCTATGATTTTTCCAATAGTCACGTATGGATGTAGAATTGGACTAGAAAGAAACCTGAGCACCGAAGAATTGATGCTTTTGAACTGTGGTGTCGGAGAAGACTCTTGAGAGTCTCTTGGACTGCAAGGAGATCCAACCAGTCCATCCTAAAGGATGTTCATTGAAAGGACTGATGTTGAAGCTGAAGCTTCAATCCTTTGGCCACCTGATGCAAAGAGCTGACTCATTGGAAAAGACCCTGATGTTGAGAAAGATTGAAGGCAGGAGGAGAAGGGGATGACAGAGGATGAGATGGTTGGATGGCATTGCTGACTCAACGGACATGAGTTTGAGTAAACTCTGGGAATTGGTGATGGACAGGGAGGCCTGGCGTGCTGCAATCCATGGGGTTGAAAAGAGTCGGACACGACTGAGTGACTGAACTGAACTGATGTACATGTGTGTGTGTGTGTGTGTGTGTGTGTGTATATATATATATATATATATAATAACTATTATCCTCTCAGCATTAAATGAGGCAGGCATTGTTGTTACCATTTGATAGGTGAGAATGCGGTATATAGAATTGTGGAATAATTTGCTCAAAATCACTTCTTTGGGAAATGATGAAACCAAATCTTAAATCTACATCTTTCTGAAACTAAACTCTGTAAAAATTTCCCATGTTTTCCAAAGTTTTTTTTATCTAAGTGGTAAACCAGAACACACACATTAACAAAGCAAACCAAAAAAACCCTCTCAACAGTAATGTAAATATGCAAGTATCAAGTGACAGGTGAGGGCTAAGAAGAATAAGAATAGATGGACATGGATACTGTTCTGCCAAGGTCCAGCCAGTAATCCGGAAGGCACACCAGATGTTTAATGAAGAATTTGACCAAATGGATATCGGAGGAATGAAAATTCAAAGAAGCCAGAGGTAACTACAGGCAGCAGCTGCCACTCCCAGACTGCAGAAACAAAGATGGGAGTTGGCATTATCAGAACATAAAAGCTCAGACTAGAGGCTCTGCCCAGTTGAACCAGTCCTCTGAGCAGGGAACACTACTGGCTGGTGCTGGTAATTCTGAAAGGTGGTGGTCAAGTTGGTCTTGGGGAGGTGGGGATGGAATCTGAAAACTGCAGCCAATTGTGACTGCAACTGATTTGGATGAAAAAACAGAAAAAAAAAAATTGCTGGGGAGACAATCAAAGGAGTAGGAAGCAGCCAGGGGACACTCAGAGGAAGTGTAACGGAAAGTAGAGTACAGCTGCTCACTACTTAGAAGTCAATAAAGGGACAAGGTTGGTGGAAAGGAAAGTTTGCTTAATTTTGGATGCTGGCAGCAGTAGGGGTGGGGAGGGGTGGGGCAGACATCTGCAAAGACTGACTTTCCCCCATTGACAATCAGTGAGCAAGAGATTTTAGAGGCGAAGGGAGGGGCTTCCTTGCAGGTGCAGCACAGTCAGCTCTGGCAGTCATCTGCAAACTGGTCATCAGTGGTCTGATCAGTGTCATCTTGATTGTTTTAGGTAGATTTAATCTTCAGTTCTAGGGTCAGTTGTTTCCTGCTTCCTTGAGGCCAGTTCATTCTCAGAACTGTGGCAGCTTATGTCACGGCTACAGTCTGGTCATCTTGTAGTTAACCACTTCCACCTGGTGGGGGTTTCAGTATCTATAAGACAGTTCCAAAGATATTGTTCAGAATGTTATTTATAGCCCTTGAGAAGGAACTAAAGTAACTATGCTTAATGACAAAACTATTATTATTTGGTCTCCTTTGATTGTTTTCTTTTGTTTCTGAATGTTCTCACTTCTCTGATTAAACTTATTCTTTGGCTAAAGTTTTTCCACAGGTGAAAGGCATTCTGAGGGCATGGAGAGGGGGAAGAACCACAGGATCTTGCTCCATGTCAGAAGCAGAGAAACAAATTCCCTTGTCCTCATTCAGCCTTGCAGTCTGCCACTCATGCTGCTATGGTCAGAGCCTAGCAAGCACCCAGCCAGCAGAGCAGAACAGCAGAGCTTCTGAAACCCTCATTGTTCCTCACTAGTGACACCCATCTCTGCACAGATTGGGCTTCCCTGGTGGCTCAGATGGTAAAGAATCTGCCTCTAGTGTGAAAGACCTGGGTTCGATCCCTGGGTTGGGAAGATCCCCTGGAGAAGGGAATGGCTACTCACTCCAGTATTCTTGCCTGGAGAATTCCGAGGACAGAGGAGCCGGGCAGGCTACCATCCATGGGTTCGAAAAAAGTCAGACATGACTGAGTGATGAACACTTTCACACTTTCTGCACTGACTGGCTCATGAACTTGGAGGCAGGGCCCCAAGTATGCAGTGTTCGGTCTCTTTATAGCCTCAGCTCTATTTAGAGCAGCTCTACTGATGATCTTGGCTCAATTCACTCTTACAGATGAAAGAAGGTAACATTTGCTGGGCTGTCTACAACAACTTTGTGGGCTTCCCTGATAGCTCAAGTGGTAAAGAATCTGCCTGCAATGCATGAGGCATAAGAGACCTGGGTTCCACCCCTGGGTCAGGAAGATCCCCCGGAGGAGGAAATGGCAACCCACTCCAGTATTCTTGCATGGAAAATCCCATGAACAGAGGAGCCTGGTGGCTACAGTCCATGGGATCACAAGGAGTCGGATACGACTGAGCACGCCTTCATGCCACCACAAGTTAATAACTAGTATCTGAATTCACTGACTCAGCTTTTTAAAATTTTACTAGTTGCTCCTGATACATTGCTCCCTGTAATAGAATAGATTTTCCTCCCATATGGTATGTCTTTCTGATTTTCTTCTCTTTTTACAAATAGAAGCCCACCAGTGTTCATTTTTTCCTTTTCCACGTTATCTTCTGATTAAGAATTAGTTGTCATTCTTATCCCAAGATGTGGATGAAATTCCTGGGGTCTGGGACTTCAGAGGGAAGGCTAGTATAGCAAAAAGAATCATCAAATAAAATCAATCAGTGGTTCTCCAGACTTCAGACCAGTGCTTGTTCACAATGTTTTCTCTAGTGAAAACGAAAGACAATGTGAGGAATACGAGAGGCAGCAGATCACCATAGTTAAGGGTGCAGACTGTGGAACCAGTCAGCCTGGCTTCCATGCTGGCTCCATAATCTTCTGGAAGTTATATAACCATTCTACACCTCAGTTTTTTTCATCTGTATCATGTAATAGAAATAGTTGTAGCAAAGGGACTTATGATCTGATGTTATTACATGTAAGCACATGGAACAGTAAGTACTCAATAAATGATGATATTATTTTTGGAAAGATTAAGGATGCGAATGTCTCTTCCTTGAGAAGGACTGCCTATATGAAATCATTCTAGTTTTTTCTATCTGAAAACTCTTTCTTGCATAGAATGTAATTGACAGTAAATGCTATGAAATCAAAGTCTTAGAACACTACAATGAACTACTCCTAAGATATACAAAAAAATGAATAAACATCAAACAAGAATTTGCTCAGAGCTTTTGATTTTATAAACTATTAATTTACTCATTCAGCATTAGTCTATAGGGTACCAGCCATATCCCTGCCAGACCCTGAGACCATGCTGGAAATACCATGATGAGCAAGACAGGCGTGGCTCCTGTCCTCAGGGTGGTAAGTCTACAAGACTTTTCACATAACTTACTTAATTTGATCCTCACAATCAACTTAAGAAGGAATAATGTTATTACTATCCCTCTTTTCAAGAGAAAACTGAAACTTTATGAGAGGAAATTCATTCTTTACATAGCACAGTAGAAGAAAATCGGGGATTTTTTTCATTATAACTTAATGATATGCTAGTGGGACTCTATGGATCAGGGTCCATTTTTCCAGTAGTTACATATTGATGTGAAAGTTGGACCATAAAGACGGCTTAGTGCTAAAGAACTGATGCTTTTGAATTGTGCCGGAGAAGACTCTTGAAGATCCCTTGGATAGCAAGGAGATCAAACCAGTCAATCCTAAAGGAAATCAACCCTGAATATACACTGGAAGGACTGATGCTGAAGTTGATGCTCCAGTACTTTGGCCACCTGATGCAAAGAGCTGACTCACTGGAAAAGACCCTGCCACTGGGAAAGACTGAGGGTAGAAGGAGAAGAGGGCAGCAGAGGATGAGATGGTTAGATAGTGTCACAGGCTCAATGGACATGAGGTAGAGCAAACTCCAGGAAATAGTGAAGGACAGGGAAGCCTGGCATGCTATAGTTCATGGAGTTGCAGAGTCAGACTTGATTTAGCAACTGAACAACAACAATACTCTGTGTTGGTTTAGTCCTTCTCCCAGGAAGTGTATCTCTGCTCTTTCAAGGGAAGTCTGTGGGGAAATGTGCTGAATAAACTTGTCTGAAGCTCAGTTTTTCTGGAACACATCTAGTCTGTGAAATTAGACTGTTCTTTCTCCAGTAGAACACTTGGCTCTGAAATTTAACAATTAGGCTTCCAGTCGTCTCATATCTTACTATTAGTTGAATGTGAAAGGTGTGAATTGTATCTTTAATGCCTTCTGACCTGTTCTTTCCACCTTCTTCGTGACCTTTTTGGCTTTCCTATCCTCCAAGAGGACACTTTACTATGCTAATATGCCTTATGGAGCTCCAAACAGGGGGAAAAAAACATACTTTGTTTCCCTTCTCTTTCCACCTATTTGTTTTTTCTGGCATTATCTTTAAAAAAAAATTGATTGGAGTATAGCTGATTTACAATGTTGTGTTAGTTTCAAGGGTACAGCAAAGTGGTTCAATTATACATGTACATATATATTCATTACTTTTCGGATTGTTTTCCCATATAGGTTATTACAAAATATTGAGTATAGTTCCCTGTGCTATACAGTAGGTCCCTGTTGGTTATTTACTTTATATATAGCAGTGTGTGTATTTCAATCCCAAGCTCCTAATTTATCCCTCCCCTTCCCACCACCCTACACTTTTCCTGTTTGGTAACCTTAAGTGTGTTTTCAAAATCTGAGTCTTTCTGTCTTAAAGGTAAGCTCATTTATATTATTTTTTAAATCAGATTTCCTGATCAGTGATAGCATATGATATTTTTCATTGTCTGACATACTTCAACTAGTATGGTAATCTCTAGGTCTATCCATGTTGCTGCAAGTGGCATTATTTCATTTTCTAGTGGCTGAGCAATGTTTTATTGTATACGCATACCACATCTTTATCCGTTCCTCTGTTGATGGACATTCAGGTTGCTTCCTTTCATCGGAAGAGTCCTGCAATGAACCTTGAAGTACGTGTATCTTTTTGACTTATGGTTTTGTGCAGAGATATGCCTGGGAATAGGACTGCTGGATAATATGGTAGCTCTATTTTCATTTTTTTAAGGAACCTCCATACTAAGTCCATACTGTTTTCCATAATGGCTGTACCAATTTACATGCCCACCAACAATGTAGGAGGGCTGCTTTTTCCCTACAGTATCTCCAGCATTTATTGTTTATAGATTTTTTGAGGATGGCCATTCTGATCAGTGTGAGGTCGTATCTCACAGCAGTTTTGATTTGCATTTTTCTGATAATTAGTCATGTTGAGCATTTTTCATGTGCTTTTTGGCCATCTGTATGTCTTCTTTTGAGAAATGTCTATTTAGATCTTCTGCCCATTTTTTGATTGAGTTGTTTGCTTTCATAACCTAGAGCTCCATGAGCTGTTTGTATATTTTGGAGAGTAATCCCTTGTCGGTCCCTTGTTTGCAAGTATTTTCTCCCATTCTGTGGGTTGTCTTTTCATTTTGTTTATGGTTCCCTTTGCTGTGTAAAAGCTTTTAAGTTTAATTAGGTCCCATTTGTTTATTTTTGTTTTTATTTTCATTACTCTAGGAGGTGGATCAAAAAAGATGCTGCTATGAATAATGGAAATAAAAACAAAAATAAATGGGACCTACTTAAACTCAAAAGGTTTTGCACAGCAAAGGAAACCATAAACAAAATGAAAAGACAACCCACAGATTGGGAGGAGAAAACCTCTGCAAGTGATATGACCAACAAGCTATTAGTCTCCAAAATTTACAAACAGTTCATGATGCTTAACAGCATCAACACAAACAACCCAGTCAACAAATGGGCAGACGACCTGAATGGATATTTTTCCAAAGATGTACAGATGACCAATAGGCACATGAAAACAGGTACAACATCACTAATTATTAGAGAAATGCAAATAAAAACTACAATGAGATACCTCACACCAGCCAGAATGGCTATCATCCATTAAAAAAAAAAAAGAATCCACAAAGAATAAATGTTGGAGAAGGTGTGGAGAGAAGGGAACCCTCCTTCATTGTTGGTGAGAATGAAAATTTGTATAGCCACTATGGAGAACAGTATGGAGGTTCCTTAAAAACTAAACACAGAGCTATCATATGACATTGCATTCCCACTTCTAGGCATATATCTGGAGAAAAACATGATCTGAAAGGACATATGCACCCCAGTATTCATTGCAGCACTTATTTACGATAACCAAGACATGGAAGCAACCTAAATGTCCATCAACAGAGGAATGGCTAAAAAAGATGTGGTACATATATGGGATATTACTTAGCCATTAAAAAGAAGGAAATAATGCCATTTGCAGCACCCCACTCCAGTACTCTTGCCTGGAAAATCCCATGGGCAGAGGAGCCTGGAAGGCTGCAGTCCATGGGGTCATGAAGAGTCGGACACGACTGAGCGACTTCACTTTCACTTTTCACTTCCATGCGTTGGAGAAGGAAATGGCAACCCACTCCAGTGTTCTTGCCTGGAGAATCCCAGGGACAGGGGAGCCTGGTGGGCTCCCATCTATGGGGTCGCACAGAGTTGGACACAACTGAAGCGACTTAGCAGCAGCAGCAGCAGATGGACCTAGAAAATGTCATACTGAGTGAAGTAAGTCAGACAGAGGAGAAATATTGTATGACATCCTTTATATGTGGAATCTAAAAAGAAATGATACAAATGAACTTATTTACAACACAGAAAGGCTCACAGACTTAGAAAATGAACTTATGATTGTTGGAGGAAGGGATAGTTAGGGAGTTTGGGATGGTCATGTACACACACTACTATATTTAAAATGGATAACCAACAAGGACCTGTTGTATAGCACATGGAACTCTGCTCAATGTTATGTGGTAGCCTAGATGGGAAGGGACCTGGGGGAGAATAGATACATGTTTATGTATGGGTGAGTCCCTTCTCTCTTCACCTGAAACTATCACTACATTGTTAATAGGTTATACCCCAATGTAAAAAAAAAGTTCAAAACAAAAAATGAAAAAGATACTGCTGAAATTTATATCAAAAGTGTTCTTACTATGTTTTCTTCTAAGAGTTTTATAGTGTCTGGCCTTACATTGAGGTCTTTCATCTACTTTGAGTTTATTTTTGTGGATGGTGTTAGAGAACGTTCTAATTTCATTTTTTCACCTGCAGCTGTCCAGTTTTCCCAGCACCACTTATTGAGAGGACTGTCTTTTCTTCACTGTATATTCTTGCATCTTCTGTTGTAGATTAATTGTCCATAAGTGTGTGGGCCTATTTCTGGGCTTTCTATCCAGTTCCATTGATCTATATAGAGAGACCTTATTCAACATAATAAAGACTGTATCTGACAAACCCACAGCTAGCATCATTCTCAACAGTGAAAGGCTGAGAGCATTTCCTCTAAGGTCAGACACAAGACAGGGACGTCTGCTGCTGCCACTATTATTCAACATAGTTTTGGAAGTCCCAGCCACAGCAATCAGAGAAGAAAAGAAATCATAGGAATCCAAATTGGAAAAGAAGATGTAAAACTGTCACTTCATTTGCAGATGACGTGATACTATACATAGAAAATCCTAAAGATGCTACCAGAGAACCACTAGAACTCATCAATGCATTTGGTAAAATTTTTGGATACAAAATTAATACACAGAAATCTCTTGCATTCCTATATACTAACAATGAAAGGTCAGAAAGAGAAATTAAGGAAACAATCCCATTAACCATCATATCAACAAGAATAAAATACCTAGAAATAAACCTACCTAAGGAGGCAAAAGACCTATACTTCAGAAGCTATAAGATACTGATGAAAGAAATCAAAGTTGATGCAAATAGATGGAGAGATATGCCATATTCTTGGATTGGAAGAATCAATATTGTGAAAATGACAATACTCAAAGTAATCTATAAATTCAGTGCAATCTCTACCAATTACCAATGCCTATTTTCACAGAACTGGAACAAAAAAATTTGTATGAAATTAATTTGTTTGGAAAGTCAAAAAACCCAAATAACCAAAGCAATCCTGAGAAAGAAAAACAAAACTGGAGGAATCAGGCTACCTGAATTCAGGCTATACTACAAAGCTACAGGAATCAAAACAGTATGGTAGTTGCTTCCATTATCTTTTAAGCAATGTCTGCAAAGGGGTGATTTGTTAACAGTAAGTAAACAATGTCTGCTAAGGGTGATTTGTTAACAGTAAGATGATAAAAATGTCAAGCCTCAAAGGAATGGAATTCTGAAGTGACAGAATTCTGCTGTCAAAGAGCAGAAAAAGCAAGACTTCTGCTCTTTGTTTTAGCTTTGGTCCATTAATGTCTCATGAACCTATAGTCACTGGGATAAGATATTCATGTTACATTTACACCATCAACTTCTGAGGTAGTATGGCAGCTTATAACTCCTTACAGGAGCCCCAGTAGGTAGGTACCTGATATACAAAAGAGGAAATAGAAGTTGCCTTTAAATGTCCTCCCTCCTTTACATCCTTTTTTTTTTATAATAATTTGGAAACTTATTTAAAGAAAGGATTTACTGATAGGTTAAGTGAATGAGGCATGTAACTAAAAAGTATTGGAGCTAAGACTTGAACCCAGAGCTCTATGGCAGCAAAGTCTGTGCTTTTCCACTTATTCTAGTGCTTCTCAAAATTTCTGCAGCCAGACATGAATTCTACAAGCTATTCAAGTGGCATCCATGATCAAATATGTTTGTGAAATACTGAATGTATTTGATTTCTTTGGAGATTCACAATGTATACTTAGCAAATTTAGATGCTAGGGACTGCTAAATAGGAAAAAAACCCACCTATTTATGTAGCTTAACCTAGCATTTGAATTTCTGTTCCCTTCCTGGTTCAAACACATAAAACACTCACTGTAGGATGGAGAAATGTGACTCTGCAATGCAGCAGTTAAAGCGATGAGTAAACCAGGACAACTGCTAGGCTTCAATAAAAGACTTCCCTGTGGAGCTAGGGTCACTGGGTCAGAATGATCTGCTACAATCTAGAAGGCGGTGTTAATTATGGTCTTAGGAACAGAAAGTGTCATGTAAGAAATGGAAAAAGTCCCTTAAAAGGGGGAAAGATTTATGTGGAAAGGATTCCATTTAGCTGGAAGTATAGCTACAGTATGCTAAGTAAGCAAGAAGAGGCTGCAATTAAAAATAGAATCATCAGGTTGTATTTTTCTATATAGTTATAACTGAGTTCTTTCTCATTTTTCAGAATAAGACCAACAAGAGAGATTGATTCATTTTCCTAGGGTGACCAACCATCTCAGTTTGCAGGATTATGAGTCTAAAACTGGAGGAGTCTTGAGTAAGCCTGAACAAGTGGTAAAGCTACATTTACTGAAAAATGATTATTTGCAAAGGTAAATACTCAGGCACCACATCCATGCAATCTGAACATGTTTTAAAAGTTCATTCTCTTCACAAGGGTTCACATGGATAATTGATGATACAGTTTTGATGTAGAGTGAAGCGTTTTCACAAGTTAGATGTTAATCATATAGTTTGAGATTCATCAGGGACCCATCAAATTTTTATTCGTAGCAAGTCAGATCAGAGGGCAGTGTAATTAATCTGATACTGGCACCCTGAGTGATGTCGGCCTGACCCAGGGAGACCTGTGCCAATTCCCGGGCTGTCGGGATCCACCTGGGAGGCAGAAAGCAGAGTTTCAGAGTTGCTGCAGCCTCTAGCGGGCTTCCCAGGTGGCGCTAGTGGTAAAGAATCTGTTTGCCACTGCAGGAGACATAAGAGACATAGGTTCTATTCCTGGGTTGGAAAGCTCCCCTGGAGGAGGGAATAGCAACCCACTCCAGTATCTTTGTCTGGAGAATCCCATGGACAGAGGATCCTGGTGGGCTATAGTCCATAGGGTCGCAAAAAGTCAGACATGACTGAGCAACTAAGCAGAAGCAGGACTTACTTTTATAAAGAAGATAGCAGTCTGTTTATTTTCCAGTTAAAAGAAAATGAAAGAGTTGCTCTCTGAAATTTCAGTACTGGAGTTCACGGTCCTGCATAGCTTCTGAACATGCATAAAAACGTCTGATTTGCAGGAGGCTGGTTGTTGAATTATGATGCTGAGAACTGTGCCATCACACTCTAAAACCTTGCAAAACAAATGCCCTTGTAAAGTCTCCACTGAAATATTACACTTTTTCCACTAGGGCATCTTATAGAAGGTTTCAAACGACTGGAGAGGAAATAAAGAGATTAATCACTTTTAAGCACCAATTATTGTGGCTCTGGACAATCAATTTTTTAAAAGAAATAAAATTTCTAGGACTTAACACTGCGATGCTTCAGCTAAGGACTGTTTATTATTTCCTGGCTTAACTGGTTTATATCCTTAAACATATCCTAATTTATGTAAGGTTTATTTGTTGTTGTTGTCGTCATTTTTCAGTTGCTAAGTCATGTCTGACTCTTTGCAACCCCATGGACACTAGTCCACTAGGCTCCTCTGTTCATGGGGTTTCCCAGGTAAGAATACTGGAGTGGGCTGCCATTTCCTTCTCCAGGGGATTTTCCTGAGCCAGAGATCAAACCATCTCCTGCATTGGCAGGCGGATTCTCTACTGCTGAGGTTTATATCCTTATTTATATCCTTAAAGTCCTAACAATTATTTCTTTGACTTGAGTGTCCAGTTTCAGATTTAACTGAAACTTTAACTGGTCAGTTTGTCTGAAAAGAAAGATCTAGAAACAAAGAAGTGGTATAATTTTCCAAAAACGACTATGTAGATTATAAGTTGACTTTCTTGAGGAGCAACTTTCCCAGATCTTCTTCTTACATCCCTAGGTAGGCTTACCCAGTTATTTAATTATCACTCTATTAAGCTCACTTCTTGCCATTACTTTTAATATGGACAGTCTTAGGGTTTTGCGGTCTTTTTCACTCTCCTCATGTACTTTCTCTAGACCATCTCCTCAACAGCCATAACTTTAACTGACATCTCTAAACTTATGACACTGAATTTATAGCTCTACCAGAGACTCTGAAGCTCTTTTTACACCTTTTGCTGGAAATTTCATAGTCATCTTAAACTCAACATCTCCAAAGCTGAGTTGGCCATCACCTCCTTCTCTTTTATTCTGTACTTCAGGAAGTGATACCACCACCTACCAGCCAGCCAGGCAAGGAATTATGGATTATTTTAGATTTTACTCTCCCTGCAGAATGGCCCTGTCTAAGGATTGCTCACAGTCCCCCACGAGCAAGTTCCCTCTTGCCATCAGTGTGGCTCCTCACAGCTCTGGTCATCCCTCTCGCACCGGAAGATACCATCAAAGTCCTCTTGCAGCGCTGATGATGAGCAGAGGTCTGGAGTCAGGGGAGAGGGGATGTCCCCTCAACTCTCTGGGTCATGTGTCTTAAAAGGTAAATCACAGGTCCAACTCCTCTCTCTCCTTCATCCAGTTGTGATTCATGATGGTGAGTACAAGACAGCTACCAAACTGCACTGAGAACCATGCCTATATTCTACCTGCAGATGTGTTTCTGGAAACAGTATGGAGGCATCTCCAAAAAATTAAAAATAAAACTTTATCAAAAGTAAAACAGCAATTTCACAACTGGGTATTTATCCAAAGAAAGTGAAGACACTAATTAAAAAGATATTCATACATACATCTCTGTGTTCACTGCAGCATTATTGACAATAAGCAAGGTATGGAAGCAACCTAAGTATTCATCAGTGGATGAATGGATAAAGAAGATCGGGTATATATATATGAATACTACTCAGTCATAAGAAGAATGAAATCTTGCCATTTGCAATAACATGAGTGTACTAGAGGGTATTATGCTAAATGAAATAAGTCAGAGAAAGACAAGTACCGTACGATTTCACTTGTAGGTGGAATCTAAGAAACAAAGCCAATCAGCAAACTAAAAACAGGCTCATATATACAGAGAACAAATTGGTGATCGCCAGAGGGGAAGGGGATCCGGGGTTGGGCAGAATAGGTGAGGGGAATCAAGAGGTATAAACTTCTAGTTATAAAATAAGTAAGTCATAGGGATATAATGTACAGCAAAGGGAATATAGTTAATACTATTGTAATAACTTTGTGTGGTGACAGATGATTATTGGACTTACCATTGTGATCAATTTGTAAAGTATATAAATGTTGAATCACTACATTGTGCACTTGAAACTAATATAATGTTGTATGCCAACTATACTTCAATTAATTTTTTTTTTATTAAAAACTAAGATAGGTCTGAGTTTTCCAAAGGATGCTTCTGGGTATCACTTTTTACACATCCAGAATGTCTGAACCCAGTTTAGGCTCAGGCTTGAATGTCAGGCATCCACTTTATGATACGTGCAGCTTGAGGCTCTAGACAATTCCTGAATGCCTTTATTGACCAGGTCTGGTGGTCATGAACCACCATTCGCTTGTCCAAACACAGCAGTTCAAGTGGATGCTCTCATAACATTCGAAAAGTGCTTTGGCATTTACGTGAAGAAATTAGAAAGAGGCTCCCTTCCTATGGTCCCTGCAAATAAGGCTCTTTGCTAAACAAACATGCTGTTTGAAACACAGTTCTTTTAAGCCTTTGCCCCCTAGAAAGGGCTTCCCAGGTGGCTCAGCAGTAAAGAATAAATCTGCAGTACAGGAGACCTGGTTTCGATCCCTGGGTTGGGAAAATCCCCTGGAGGAGGGCATGGCAACCCACTCCAGTATTCTTGCCTGGAGAATCCCATGGACAGAGGAGACTAGTGGGCTAAAATCCATAGGGTTACAAAGAGACACGACTGAAGCAACTGAGTATGCACGTATACACGCCAACTAGAAAAGAGGACTCTGATCATCCAGTTTGTATAATGTGATCTTGAGTCTACAGTGATTCGTCCCTACAGCCCTGCTGAACAAGCGCTGAGTCACCCACCAAGTGTGGAAATGTGAGAATGTCACTTGCGCATATTTGGTGATCCTACTTGAAGTCATTACTGAGTTTCAACCAATTTTCAAGAGATTTTTTTTCTTCAGTGACCATCCTCAGTGTCATACTACTCTTGTGAAACAAAAGGTCTGAGATTTTTCTTTTCTGACTTTTTTCTTTTTTTTTGTGGAAGGTAAATTAAGCTTTGTGGAAATCTGTGGCTCATTTTAGAAAGAGTCTGCCCTTTAGTACTAACAGATACCCATAATCTTCAGAGCCTCAGACCTTTCACAGGTACTTAGAGAAATATTGAACTTATGATACTATCTAATTAAATGAATGAAAAACTAAGAGTACAACCAACTAAAATTTGGCTTTCCTCTGACCACCCTACTGGAATCGCAATACTTTCAGAGGTCATCCCTTTTTCCCTCCCTACTCCTTGGGAGTAATGTCAACATTTTTTCTTACATTCTACTACTTCCTCTTCTTTTTTTTTTCATCCTGAGAGCGACATGGTCAAATTGATATTTTAGAAGGACCAGCCCAGTGTCTGAGAGGAGAATGGATGGGAAGACAGACTGGTCAGGGGTGGAATTAGGCTGGGGGAAGATGCCATATCCAGACAAGCTGAGAGCCTGGCTGAGAGAGGACTGGAGGGTCAGGTCAGTAGTACCGGGTACAGGAAGATCCAAGACAGTTCTGCTCTGGCACAGGTGTAGCTTCTGGAGATGGATGGGGTGGAGGGTAGATGCAGGAGGGGCTTGCTGGGGTGGAAATGCCTTTGGGACATTCAGGGAACATGCTCAGAGACAATTGTCTTGGAGGAACTTGTGTCTGTAAATGGTATGGGTGTTATTCCCTAAAACAGATCTGGACTTCCCCAGAGCTCCCTAAGCACTTCGCATGCAGGGTGGAGGGTGTAAGGGAAAGCCAGTCAATAAACACCACTTTCCTCTCCAGTTTAAATCGTCTAACCCCTTTGAGTCAGTGCCCAGTCTTTGTTCTTAAATTTTAATTTGTGCTATGTACTTAGTCATATCTGATTCTTTGTGGCCCCATGGACTGTAGCCCGCCAGCCTCCTTTCTCCATGGGATTTCCCAGGCAAGAATACTGGAGTGGGTTGCCACTTCCTACTGCAAGGGGTCTTCCCAACCAGAGGACTGAACCTGGGTCTCTTGTGTCTCCAGCCTTCACAAGCACTTTCTTGTTCAAGAAGCAGTGTTCAAACAGTGTTCTTGTTGTTGAAGCAGTGTTCAAGCCACCCAGGAAGCTCCACAATTTAGTTCATTTCTCTCTTCCTTAGGAAGCCCATAGCATCTGATTATGTGAGACTCCACCCCATCTCTGTCTCTGTGGGTCACTTTTTGTCTCCGTGTCTTTGAGGAACAAAGAGAAGGCCCCTGTGCCCAGAGAATAGAGAGTGGGGTTGTTGGGGCCGGCCTCTGCCAGGTGAATCTGGGATATTGTAAGAGCCAGACCATGAGGACCTGGCGAGCTATATTGGGAACTTTGGTCCCTATTCTAAGAGAAACTAGAAGCTCTTTATGGGTCTTAAAAGGGTGAACCAGTTCCTGACATGATTTTTAAAGGCCAGGACAGTACAAAGAATGGAACTGAGCGGGCCTGGCCGAGCAGTTAGGCCGAGGCCACAGGGCGAGGGGAGGCAACGGCCTCTGCAGCTGCGCTGACAGTGAAGGGGGGTGAAGTGTTAGGAGGCAAGATGGGCAGAGCCTGGGGACTGTTTAGGTGGGGGTTCCTGAAGGAGAAGGCTAGCATGATTCCAGGCTTTCCGCGAGGAGCGACAGAGGACGTGGTAGTCGCTGTCTGTGAGAGATGAGGAGGAAGGGCAGACTGGGAAGGCGGAGGGTTCTTCTAGATGTCCACACCTGCTTCTCTTGCCCCATCTGCCCAGCCAGTTCTAGCTGCCACTCCCCTTTCCAGATGGTCAACTGCAGCCACAGAGACAACTCGGCCACTGACCACTACGCATGCAAATTCTCCAACCTCAGCGGCGCCTCCGGGCTCTTCGGGAATATTGCATCAATTTCAAATTGAATCTTTTTCTGTTCCTCATATTAAGTTTTAAAAACATTTTTACTCTTTCCCTATTTCTTTTCTTCACTTTATTGTAGTTTCAATAATGCCATTAGAAGCCCTTTAAGAATATAAATGTATTAAAGGAAAAGCATATAATAGCATAAAGAATATTTTCTTTTAACCTCCTAATTATACTATAAATAATATTATATACTATAAACATTATTATTAATAGCTTTTGACCTCCTTATTCTATTCAGCTCCATGGCAACCACAAGATACATATTAGTTCCTGTTGAAAATAGGCTTTTCAAGAAACACAAACTTGGCTTCCATGGTCTCCTAGGTCCCAAGCTTCCTTACAACGTATCTTTCCCACCTGTCACTTGCCTTCCTAAGTTCAATGGCTGTCAGTATTTTTATTTATTTCTTTAATTTTTATTGGAGTATAGTTGCTTTGTTTCATTGTAATGCGTTAGTTTCTACTGCACAGCAAAGTGAACTAGCTTTATATACCCCACACCTTTTTTTGGATTTCCTTCCCAAAGTGAAAGAGGAGACTGGAAAAAGTTGGCTTAAAGCTCAACATTCAGAAAATTAAGATCACGGCATCTGGTCCCATCACTCCATGGGAAATAGATGGGGAAACAGTGGAAACAGTGTCAGACTTTACTTTTTGGGGCTCCAAAATCACTGCAGATGGTGACTGCAGCCATGAAATTAAAAGACACTTACTCTTTGGAAGGAAAGTTATGATCAACCTAGACAGCATATTAAAAAGCAGAGACATTACTTTGCCAACAAAGGTCCATCTAGTCAAAGCTATGGTTTTTCCAGTGGTCATGTATGGATGTGAGAGTTGGACTGTGAAGAAGGCTGAAAGCCAAAGAATTGATGCTTTTGAACTATGGTGTTGGAGAAGACTCTTGAGAGTCCCTTGGACTGCAAGGAGATCCAGTTCATTCTGAAGGAGATCAGCCCTGGGTGTTCTTTGGAAGGAATGATGCTGAAGCTGAAACTCCAGTACTTTGGCCACCTCATGCGAAGAGTTGACTCACTGGAAAGACTCTGATGCTGGGAGGGATTGGGGGCAGGAGGAGAAGGGGACGACCGAGGATGAGATGGCTGGATGGCATCACTGACTCAATGGACGTGTGTTTGAGTGAACTCCGGGAGTTAGTGATAGACAGGGAGGCCTAGCGTGCTGCGATTCATGGGGTCACAAAGAGTTGGACACGACTGAGCGACTGAACTGAACTGAAGGTCACTATAGAGCGCTGAGTTAAGGTTTCCTGAAACATACAGCAGATACTCTTTCCATATTTCTGGTTCTTTCTTCCCTCCTCAGTTTTAACAAACTACCTTGGCTCTTAATTTACTTAAAAATATAGAAGCCAACGGATGTGATTTTCCTCAAATTTTCTTACTCCCAGTTTAGAACTTCTCTGAACCTTCATTCATTCTCTTTTCTTTCTTGCCTCAGTGGAACAAATCTCTCTCTCCCTTTCCCAGACTTTTTTTTTCTCTCCCTCTGCGTCCCCATCCCAGCCCATTCCAATTTTCCTGGAGCACTGTCTCATAGACTACCCCCATCTCATATCTCATGTTGAAGGAAATGGTGTTTTTCTTTTTCTTTTTTTTTTGAGCCCAGAATTTATACACTCAATGTAAAAAATTTGGAAGATACAGAAAGGAACAAAGATGAGTGCAAAAACCACCCACAATCTCATACAATAGAGAAAACCATATTTGATTTCTAATTAAAAAAAAAAACTTCTCTTGCTACTGATTCCCTCCCCTCAGCCTGAAAATATGTTCAGTTCTCTCTTTTTTTTTTAATTTTTATTTTTACTTTATTTTGCTTTACAATACTGTATTGGTTTTGCCATACATTGACATGAATCAGCCACGGGTGTACATGAGTTCCCAATCCTGAACCCTCCTCCCACCTCTCACCCCATTTGCCATACATTGACATGAATCAGCCATGGGTGTACATGAGTTCCCAATCCTGAACCCTCCTCCCACCTCCCACCCCATATCATCTCTCTGGATCATCCCCATGCACCAGCCCCAAGCATCCTGTATCCTGTATTGATGTTCAGTTCTCTTATTTCTCCTCTTGGTTTTCCTATTTCAGTTAGTGGTGTTATCTTTTTTATCTTATTATCATTTATTTAGGCAGGGTAGACAACAGGGAATCATCTTTGAGTCTTCAATTTCCTCAATTCAACATAAAATTCTACTGATAATATTATATTGTTTACTTACTTGTGTTAGGCACACTGCTAAGTACATTAGCTGTGTTTTCCCAGTCTTTCACTGTACCATATTATTCCTGTTTTACATGTAAGTAAGCAGAAACTTTGAGGTTCACAGCTAAGCAATGAAGTCAGAATTTGAACTCAAGCCTGTTTATTTCCGAATTTTCTGTCATTTCAATTTGTCCTCTCCTGTCTTTTCCCACCGCTGTTGCTCTGTGCATGAGTGCTAAGTTGCTTCAGTCGTGTCCGACCCTGTGCAACTCTATGGCTTGTAGCCCACCAGGCTCCCCTGTCCGTGGGATTCTCCAGGCAAGAATACTGGAGTGGGTTGCCATGCCCTCCTCCAGAGGATCTTCTCAACCCAGGGATCGAACCCAAGTCTCCTGCAGCTTCTACATTGGCAGGCGGGTACTTTACCGTTAGCACCACCTAGGAAGCCCTACTGTTGCTCTAGCTCACATTGTGCAATTCCCAAATAGCCAAATCATCCCATTAACAACACTTCCCAATCTTCATTCACACTCATCATTGGAGATTAGTAGAGGTCTGGTACATTGAATTGCCCTGGTCCCATCAATTTAGTTGTATCTTTACCAAGAAACAGTTGATTTTATCAGCAAGCCAATCAATGCACTTGTACTGTTCATTATGTTACAGCATTTAATTACATATTATATAAACCAATGAAACCTTGAGTGTATAATAGAGCTGTTTCTATGAAAACTAAGTTGAGAGTCTTTGGAAAGACTTGGTGAGAGTGAGTGGCCTGAAAATATAATCCAAATCAGTATAGGAAAGGTGAACCAGACATGACTGGGAAAAGTTTGTAAACATATCTTTAAGATTATGCACTCAGATTGCATTTTGCTGCAATTTAAAGAAACAGAAGTTTGAGTGTGGCTCCTACAAGAAAAATGATACAACTCTAATTAGCAGACACTCAGAGGAAGGGCCTTGGCATTCTATTCTATTATACAATTGCTGAAAGTACTCTTATATGTCTTAGGTTAAACTATAATATCTAAGATATGTGTGTATAACTTTTTAAAATCCCCTGCCTGTTAAACCAAGTAAGTCAGTGTTAGTAGTTCAGTTGTGTCTGACTCTTGGCAACTCCATGGACTGTAGCCTGCCAGGCTCCTCTGTCCATGGAATTCTCCAGGCAAGAATACTGGAGTGGGTAGCCATTCTTCTCAACCCAGGGATGGAACCTGAGTCTCTTGTGTCTCCTGCATTGACAGGTGGGTTCTTTAGCAGCTGAGCTGTAGAGAAGCCCTTTAAAAGGTCATATCATGTTAAAAAGAATTATTCCCTTTAGGGCTTGTCATTTTACATAGTCCTTCCATTCAAGAATGGTTCCCATTTTAAATCTAAAGCGTGGCACAAATAAATCTATCACAAGAAAGAAACAGACTCATAGATATAGAGAACAGACTTGTGACTGCCAAAGGGGAGAGGGGAGGGAAAGTTCATCAGAAAGTGATGAACTGGGAAGTTGGGGTTAGCAGATGTAAGCTATTATAAATAGAATGAATAAACATCAAGTTCCTACTGTATAGCACAAGGATCTATATTCAATATTCTGTGATAAACCATGATGGAATTAAAAAGCGTATATATATGTATGGGGTGAGATGACTGCAAATTTATCCTAGGATAGTTCTCATCTTATTAAGACCTTTTAAAATGGGAGCCATTCTTAGAGAAGGAAATGGCAATCCACTCCAGTATTCTCGACTCGAGAATCCCACGAACAGAAGAGCCTGGCAGGTTACAGTACACGGAGTCACAAAGAGTTGGACATGACTGAGCAACTAACGCTAACATGCCCCCCATTTTCCCAGGGTAAAGAAGAGAGTGACCTTACCTGTGATTGGTCAATGGCTGCACTGACTCTCCGTGCATCAGGAATGTCATTGTTTTCCTTACTTGCTACAGCCTGAAGATTTAGCAGCAAGGCTGGTGCTTATATATAGAAGGAAGCTAATTACTTCATTTCATTCTTTTGTTGGAACATTTTCCTACCCACTTACTAATAATCTTCCCTTTCCTTTCACAGCTCCTCTCTGAAGAGACCAACAATAGTGCTTTCATCAGAAGAGCTCCAGTTGGAGCCCAGGAAGAAACAACGGAAGGCTGGAACCAGGCGGGCTGGCTAGAGGTCAGTGTCCACCAGCTCCCGGGTAATTGGCTCCCAGTCTCTCCAAAGGGATTTCTTAACAGAGGCAAATAGAAACTTCCATTTAATTCCATGTGGTATAAAAATGTAATTGATTCACCCATAAAGGCAGTCATGTTTCTATAACAATGGCCTCATTCAGGGCTTTCAAGAGTCATTACTACAAGTTCTTTTAGGGACTTAAAAGCAATTATTTTCTTGATCTGAAGCAAAAAAAGAATCAGAACACAAGGCTCTCTTTTTCCATTTTTGTTTTCAATAAATAAGGAAAGACATCACCTGAGTGCTTTAATCATGAGCATCTTTGAGATGACAGTGGATGTGGGGCACTAAATTAATCTCTAACCTAAAGTCATAGCACTTTAATCAGTTTTGATGCCCTTTCATGGAGAAATCAACAGCTCAATAAGGACAACTCACAGAAAAGGTAATAAACCAAGAGGTTGGTCCTCTTATGTGCCATCTGGCAACTCTGTTTATTTTTTTGGCTGCAATGGGTCTTAGTTATGGCTCAGGGAATCTCAGTTGCATCATTCAGGACCTTTTGCTGTGGTGTACAGACTCTCTAGATGTGGCTCGTGGGCTTGGTTGCTCTGTGACATATGGGATCTTAGTTCCCTGACCAGGAATTGAACCCGTGTCCCCTGCATTGGAAGGTGGCTTCTTAACCATTCGACCACCAAGGAAATCCCCATCTGGAAACTCTTGATGGTACAAAATGGCTGAAAATTTCAAGAAAAGCCTCATCCAATCTAAGAGGGATTCTGTTTATTGTTTTTTTTTTTTTTAACATTTCAAGAATATATTTATAAATTTAAGAGCAGACTTGCCCGATCAGCAGGGCTAAAATTGATGAGTGCTCTGGCCAGCAAGCCCTATGCCCTGACCTCCTCTAATTCATATATATGGGCTAGTGGAAACTCACTTTCAGAGTTAGTAATAGAAAATTAACAAATAACCTAAATATTCGATAGTAATATACTAGCTGAAAAATACTCATAAAATCATTAAATGAAATTATTAAAGTAATGTTATGTGTGTGTGCACGCACTAAGTCGCTTCAGTCTTGTCTCTTTGCCACCCTATGGACTGTAGCCATGGTATATATGTATATAACTACATGAAAAAGTAGGTTAAAAATAAGTATAATGTATAGCTCCATTTTTGAGAAATATATGTAAACATACAGAAATACATATGCTATATATGCAGTCTATATATTATCTATTCAGGAAAAAAAAATTGGAAGACTACACACTAAAATGTTGACTGTAGTTATCTTCATCTGATACGTTTGTTTGTTTATTTTTGGCTGCACTGGTCTTCATTGCTGTGCACTGGCTTTCTCTAGTCATGGTGAGCAGGGGCTACTCTCTATAGAGTTGCAGTGCACAGGCTTCTCGTTGTGGTGGCCTCTTTCTTTGCAGAGTGTTGGCTTTAGGGCATACAGGCTTCAGTAGTTGAAGCCTATGGGCTCCAGAGTGCAGGCTCAGAAGCTGTGGCACATGGGCCCAGTTGATTCATCCCATGGGGGATCTGGTTCCCTGACCAGGGATTAAACTCACATCCCCTGCATTTGCAGGTGGATTCCGAACCACTGGACAATCAGGAAAATCCCCATCTGAAAAGTTTTTGAGTGACTCTTCTCTTCTGCTGAAGAAAATGTACTAACTTCTTTGTGAGTTGTGTGTGTGTGTGTCTAAGAGAGAAAGATAGAGATTGTTATTTTTTATGTGATTAAAAAGAGTTAAAACCCTAAATAATGGATTGGGGCTTAAAAATAATTAATAATAGTTACTTTAAAAGAGGTATTTGTGAACTAGAAACCTGAAATACATTGAAAACCACCTAGGTAAGTTAAAAAGAAAATCTAAACATTCCGAGGACAAAATATTATTGACTCATTTGCCAGTTTTCCACCTGTAGTAACTATGGCTTTATAACAACATATTCATAAGCCAAAATTACATGTTAAAGTGAGTCATCAATTTAGAAAGGTAATTATAAAGTAATCCAACCTCACATGTTGATTGCATTCAACAATCCCATTCAGAGGAGCAATATTATATTCCCTTTACTCTGAGCCATTTGTTACTGAAAAAATAAATTAAAAGTGAAGAAAGTGTTAGTCGCTCAGTCGTGTCAGACTCTTTTCGAATGGACTTACCAGGCTCCTCTGTTCATGGAATGCTCCAGGCAAGAATACTGGCAACTCTTGAAAATACAAAATGCAGTGGGTAGCCATGCCCTTTTCCAGGGGATCTTCCTGACCCAGGGATTGAACCTAGGTCTCCCGCATTTCTGGCAGATTCTTTACCATTTGAGCTATCAAGAAAGCCCAAGCCATTTGTTACTACAACAGTCAACAGATACAGTATATAAAGGAGTTATACATTTTGGACTCTGCATTAGTTTATTAGAAAAATGTGGGAAAAGAGGTGGGTTTAGATGTGGTCTTCTTTCCTTGATTTCTCCCCTTGGAAGAATTATATTCTGGTTAATCCCCAAGGTAAGAGGCTGAGGCTAATATTTATGAACACATGTTAGAGTGTCTATCAGGAACCATACTGGTACATTTAACATTCATAACATAAGGTAAGATATAGGTGTTTGCCATTTAAGAGACCAAGGAGCAGAGAAATGTCCTGACTTCGTGGTCACACAGCCAGTAAGGTGGTGGTACCAAGATTCGTATGGGGCCTTTCTGACACCATAGACTCTACTCTTTCCAATTAGGCCACAGTTCTAACATTCCATGGTGATAGATTGCATAGTTTTTCAGTATTATTCGATCTCACCTTTCCTATAAGACTATACATCCTGTCCCATTGCCTTTGGGTCTGGCCGTGTGGCCTGCTTTGACCACTGGAGTGTGAGTAGATAAGATGAACACTGCATACTTTCAGAGGCATCGTGGGTTTCTGTCTACCTTGCTGGCTCTTTTCCGTCTGTCATATGAATGTCCCAAATAGAGAAGCTTCTTCGATATGGGTTCCAGAATGTGAAGGCACATGGAGCAAAGCCAAGCAGGTTCTAGCAGCTGCCAACACAGAGCTGCCAAAATATGAGTAAGTGTGCACTCGTTGTTTTCTGTTGCTGCAAACAAATTAACACAAACTTAGCACCTTAAAACCACAATGTATCATCATCTCCCAGTTTCTATAGGTCAGATGTGTGGGCATGATGCTCCTGTATACCCTGCTGAGTATCTCACCAGGCTGAGATCAAGGCATCAGCTGCTATTCTCATTTAGGATTTGAAGTTCTTTTCAGAGCTCACTGGTTATTGGCAGTTTATGTGTATCCTTATGATCATAGGACTTAGTTTCTGATTTCTTATTGGCTATGGGCCAGGGCTTGGCCTCAGTTCCTAAGGGCTCTTCTCAGGCCTTCTTGGTGTGGCGTCTTTCATCCTCAAGCCAGTAATGGCACACTGAATCTGTACCCTGGCAAGTCTCTGACCAGAAATTACTCTGCTTTTAAAGGGCTCACATAATTAAGGGGATCAAACAAATCAATCATAAAGGAAATCAATCCTGAATATATTGCTATATATGCTAAAGCTGAAGCTCCAATACTTTGGCCACCTGATGCGAAGAGCTGTCTCATTAGAAAAGACCCTGATGCCAGGGAAGATTGAAGGAAGAAGGAGAAGGGGATGACAGAGAACAAAATGTTTAGAGGGCATCACTGACTCAATGGACATGATTTGAGCAAGCTCTGGGAGATGGTGAAGGACAAGGAAGGCTGGCGCACTGTGGTCCATAGTGTCACAAAGAGTCAGACACGACTGAGCAACTGAACAACAACAGTTAGGTTAGGTCTACCTTGATAATCTTATCTTCAAGTCAGCTGATGCATAAAGAGGAGGTGGCAAAGAAGATAGCAGGACTTGAGCCTGTGCACTGCTGGCTCCATAAGGGGGTCCCCATGGTGCTCCTGGGGACCGTGGGCAGCGTGGGAGGGAGCTGGGCAGGAAGAGCGAGCGCCAGGACAGGAGCAGGACAGGACAGGCAGGACGGGAGCACACGCGGGGGCTGGACCAGAGGGCAAGGAGCCCAGCGGGGCCTGCAGAACCCCATGTTAGGTAACATCACCACAGGGGTAACACCAAGGGATAGAGACCATGGGGGCATTCTTAGAATTGCCACAAAGAGAAAACTGTTTGTGTTGAAAGCCACAGACATTTTGAAAGACTGATTTTTACTGCTTCATAACTGACTAATGCAACTGGCTACCTGAAATTGTGTGTCTGTGCATATAGAAAAGGACACAGATCTAAGGGACAGCTCAATGAACTTTCACAAAATGAACACACCTCTACAACCACCACCCAGATCAAACAAATATACAGAAACAAGCAAATAGACAAAACCCAGAAAATGATTAACAACACAGAAACCCCTTTTCATTTCCTAGACGCTAAAATAACCACAATCCTATCTTCTCACACCATAGATTATTTTTGCCTGCTTTTGAAATCGTACAAATGGTCTCTGGCTTCTTCCTCTCAGTACTACATCTTTGAATTTCATTCCCTTTGTTGTGTTTAGTTTTAGTTCCCTCCCTGTATTATATTTCATTATGTGGATTTCCACAATTTGTTTTTACATTCTTCAGTTGTTGACAGGCATTTGGTTAGTCTCCAGTTTTTAGCTGTTACCAATCTTGCTCCCCAAGCTGTTTATGCTGAGATTCTTTCTCTCCCTGTCCCTCTTCCTGATCCCCTCTCCCTTTTTCTTCCCTTCCTTCCTTTTTTTATTTCTTTCCTTGTTTTTCTATCTCTTTCTTTCTTTCAGATGTCTTTATATCTTAGATCTAATCTTCCTTCTCCCCCAAAATGAGGGAATCCAATTTCCTATTGTCAATACCTTTCAAAGTTATTGGCAATTTAAGAAACCCTCTCTGAAAGATTGTTTGGAAAACCACAGCGAATGGATTCAGACCAAGAATGTAGGCAACTGCAGGAGGGGTAAATTTTCACACCCTTGGTTTATCTCAGGGCAGAAACTGCTTAGGGGAGACTAAGATTATTTCAACCATCACTCTGAGTGGAGCCATGCAGTGTAATGGGAAACAGGATAGACCAGAGGCACCATAAAGGGCTCCAAATCGGTTCCTTTTTCTAGCTGATAACCTCGGCAAGACTACCTCTCTGAGCTTCCTTTCCTCCATCTGTCATGGAGGCAGTGATAACTTTCCATTCAGATGTTTCCATTCCTTTCCATACTTATATCCCTTATTCAGAAAACAACAACACATTTTACCCAGGCCCCATTGCACCATCTGTTTTCTGATCTTCTGTGCTTTGCTTGTGTCCCAGAAAACCAGCCTCTGTAGACTGTATCACCTGGTTCTGTTACTGTTTTGCTCTGAACTGGGTTCAGCCAGTGGAAGGCACTGGCAAGGCATTGGAGGGAAAGAAGGGAAAGAGGTTGGGTGATTCTTTCGCACGCACACTGCTCCCTCCCTGCCCCACTATTGTTCTGGAGTGGCTTCGTCCCCTCAGGCCACAACACCTTTGTCCCTCTTCTACTTTTTTTTTTTAATTAAAAAATTATTTTAAGATTCGCCATCTATTTTAGTTTTTGATTGCTTTTTATTGGACGATAGTTGATTTTGTGCAAACTCTAGGAGATGGTGAAGGACAGGGAAGCCTGGCGTGCTGCAGTCCATGGGGTCACAAAGAGTCAGACACAACTGAGTGACTGAACAACGATGGCTGATTTACAAAGTGGTGTTAGTTTTTGCTGTGCAACAGAGGGAATCCATTTACATATACATATATCCACTCCTTTTAGATTTTTTCCCATATGAGTCATTACAGAGTACTGAGTAGAGGTCCTTGTGCTATACAGTAGGTCCTCATTTTATATATAGCAGTGTGTATGTGTCAATCCCAATCTCCCAATTCATTCAGTACTCTCCCCCTCCCTTACTCCCTGCTAACCATAAAGCTGTTTTCCATGTCTGTGACTATTTCTGTTTTGTAAATACGTTCTTTTGTACCATTTTGTTTTAGATTCCACATATAAGTGATACTGTATATTTCTCTTTCTCTGTCTGACTTCACTAACAATCTCTAGGTCCATCCATATTGCTGCAAATGGAATTACTTCATTCTTTTTGATGCCCGAGTAATATTCCATTGTATGCTAAGTAGCTTCAGTTGTGTCCGTCTCTGTGTGACTGCCAGGATCTTCTGTCTGTGGGATTCTCCAGGCAAGAATACTGGAGTGGGTTGCCATTGCCCCCCTCCAGCGGATCTTCTGGGCCCAAGGATCGAACCCTCACCTGTTATGTCTCCTGCATTGTCATGCGAGTTCTTTACCACTGGCTGCTGCTGCTAAGTAGCTTCAGTTGTGTCCAACTCTTCTTGACCCCATGGACTGCAACCTACCAGGCTCCTCTATCCATGGGATTTTTCCAGGCAAGAGTATTGGAGTGGGGTGCCATTGCCTTCTCCGTTACCACTAGCACCACCTGGGAAATTCAGTTCAGTTCAGTTGTGTTCAGTTGTGTCCAACTCTTTACGACACCATGGACTGCAGTACACCAGGCTTTCCTGTCCATAAACAACTCCCAGAGCTCACTCAAACTCAAACTCTTACTCAAACATGTCCATCGAGTTGGTAATGCCATCCAACCATCTCATCCTCTGTCGTCCCCTTCTCCTCCCACCTTCAATCTTTCCCAGCATCAGGGTCTTTTCCAATGAGTCAGTTCTTCGCATCAGGTGGCCAAAGCATTGGAGCTTCAGCTTCAGCATCAGTCCTTCCAATGAATATTCAGGACTGATTTCCTTTAAGATGGACTGGTTGGATCTCCTTGCAGTCCAAGGGACTCTCAAGAGTCTTCTCCAACACCACAGTTCAAAAACACTAATTCTTTGGTGCTCAGCTTTCTTTATAGTCCAACTCTCACATCCGTACATGACTCTTAGGAAAACCATAGCTTTGACTAGATGGACCTTTGTTAATATTCCATTATATGGATGTATGTATTTGGGTTTCCCTGGTGGCTCAGACAGTAAAGTATCAGCCTGCAATGTGGGAGACTGGGGTTCAATCCCTAGGCCGAGAAGATCCGCCGGAGAAGGGAATGGCAACCCACTCCAGTATTCTTGCCTGGAGATTTCCATGGACAGAGGAACCTGATTGGTTACAGTCCATGGAGTCATGAAAAATCAGACATGACTGAGCAACTAACACACACACACATATCATATATAATATATAATATATATATATTTATCTTCTTCATATAAAAATATACCTTATCTTCTTATCCTTCTGTTGACGGATATTTGGGTTGCTTCCATGGCTTAGTTATTATAAACACTGGTGCAGTGAAATTGGGGTGCATGTATCTTTTTGAATTATGATTTTCTCCAGATATATGCCCAGGAGTGGAATTTCTCCTCCTTCTACTTTAAAGGTGATCGTGATTTCTCATTCATTGGTGTTCCACCATCCTTTGCTTCTTAACCCAGTCCTTATCTCTGTAAACAGTCCCTTTATTATACTGTTAGGCATAAGCCCTTTGAAGTGGATACTTGGGATGTCCCCTATACTGGAGGAGGGAGCCCTATCATATTGTCAAACATGATGGGGAACTAGAAATAGTATCAAAAGCTGGAAGCCAAAGAAAACCAGGGATTTAAAGCACCAGAGAGGTGAGACAGAGGAATCATAGAGTCGTATGGGCAGTTTCTGCAGTCTCTCTCAAGTTCTTTGCCTGCATGGCATTTAACTTCTGTGAGTTAATATAAGTACTTAATCTAGAGGTGAGGAAACTATGCCTTAGAGTGGTTGAGTAATTTCTTGACATCATTCTTTCATAACTGACAGAGCTAAGATTTGAATCCATGCCATTTTACCTCCCAAACCTCTGCTCTTAAACAAAACAGAAATTTACTCTCTATTGCAGAAACAAGAGCTGTGGTTGACTACTAGCTTTACATACTTTTGAGACTTAGTATGCAGCATAACTGTGTCTTGAAGACACAGAAATGGGACAGATAATTTGAAGATACTTAGCAAGTTTATACAGGTGTTAATGAGTACAGAGTTGGAAGGTCACGATGCTAGCAGCTGGCATCTCTTCTCCGTCACTTCCTGGTCCCCAACCTTTGACAACTCCTTATTGACCCCAAAACAAAATCCAGCCTCCTTTGCTTTCCCTTTAGGGTTCTCTGCAATCAGACTGCATCTCACTTTGGGGATGACCTCCTGCCCATCACAAACTCAGCTTGCTGTGATCAAACTGACTTACTCTTTGTGGTTCACGTGTTTCTTCATCAAGTTGCCTTCTCTCTATTTCTCTTCTTTGAAATTCTCTTCAGCCTTTTAGTCCCACTTAAAAACGACTTCCTCTAGACAGATATTTTCTTATCACCTCCCTCCTCTGAACATGGACAGCTTAGTTTACGCTACTTTCTTTGCACATATATGCTACTTGGACCTCTAATTGTCTACATTCATCTCTCTTAGACATTAGGAGCTTGGAGGATGAGGAACACTAAGATGAGGGAAACAGAACCCCTACCCACAGGTGGTAAGAACACAAAGAACTATAAATACCATGCCTCTGTGTATTTGGGGATTTTACTTTAGGCCACTGATAAGGATATGTAAGAGTTAATGTTCATATATAGTTGAGGGAGTCAGGGAAGGTTTCTTGGATAAAAAGACACTTGGCATGTACCTGGAACTCTGGCTGGGCTATCCACCATCATAAGTTGGGGAGAACATTCTTGGGAGAGACAAAGTGTTGCTTTCATTGTACATCCCAGTATCTCTGGTGATTAATGAACCTAGTAACAGTGTCTATCATTTACTGAGTGCTTAATAGATGCCAGACATTGCGTTACATGCTTTTTGTACAGTATTTCATCTAATTCTCATGAGAGGATCCCCATTTTACAGATGTGAAAAAATAAGGCTTAAAGAGATTTGGTAATTTGTCCAAAGTGGCCCAGTTAGTAAGAGGCAGAACTAAATCTTATACCTGTATCTAACTGACTAGAAAAGTCCAAAAGATGAAATATGAGGCCACATTGCCTTTCTTGGTACAACTTGATATGATATATAATCCTTATTTATGCATCTACCACCAACATTGCAGAGAAAATTCAAATCCTCAAAGAACCATATGAAGCCAACATAATCCTCACATAATATTTATAAACTGACAGATTTTAAGCAATCTAATTATTTACAATGTGTCTCTGAGGTTCTTTTTTTTGAGAGTTCTACATTTTTAAAAATAATATTTCAAAACAATGTTCCATTTATCTTCTTTAGACTGATGCATTAAAATTACACCTCTTTAATCTGAGGTACCTAATTAATTCCAAAATGTCTTTGGTTTTCTCTTGAAGTATTTTCTAAAAATAAAATATGGTCCCACAGTAATTATGTTAGTCACCATTCAAATCATGGTCTCTATTTAAATTCAAAACTGTGTCTAGTAAGTTTTAAAAAAACTTGGTCTTTGATATTTTTATCAGGATGAAAAATGTCACAGTGCCTTCCAAATCTACAAATGAAATTAAATTTGGAGTTAGGAAACTGCCATGCATTATAGGATATGGGAGAAGTTACCAAAATCAGTAAGAGTGCATTTTCCAGATGCTCAAGCAATGAGCATTAGCATTGGGGTTTCCTGGGTGCAAGTTATAAACTAGTACAAGCTGAGAAAGAAATCTCAGTATTTTTCTTAATTCATAAAACCCTTTTTCCCTGCCGTTATGAAATGTTTCTGTGCCCTGTGTGAGAACAGTGATGAATTTTCATATTAACAAAATATGATTGCACATCAAGATGTTGACAAGTATGTGACTCAAAGTCTTCAACCCCGGGATGATTTAAGGGGAAGCCTCCATATTGCACTCTGTTAGGAATGGATCACCGAGGTCAGTGAGCTTAAGGACAGATTGCTAGCAAAATCTGCTAAAGAAGTGAAAGAGAAGGAGCCTTCCAGGGGTACATTATTTTCTACCAATAGGCAGAAGAATGGCAGATATTCAGAGGTGTGGCTCCACCAAACACAGTGCTCTTTCTCAGGCCTCTCATTGGATGCCTTGCATTGGTGCAGAGAAGCAGCTTTGGAGAACTACAGGAAATGTTAAAGCTTTGGTAGAGACTCCAGTGCTAAAGATTTGGGGGAAGAAGTCAGGTCTGAAAGACATAAAGTTTGGAATTGTTGGGGTTTTGGTTCCGTTTAGTAGAACTAACAGCCACCAGAAACAAAAGGACAGCGGAAAATGGAACTGGTGCAATTTTATCAAATCATTGATGCGTGCATCAACATATGAACTTCTGGGGAGTTAACAAACAGTATGGGCCTCCCTGGCAGCTCAGCTAGTGAGGAATCCACCTGCAATGCAGGAGACCCCAGGTGGATTTTTGGATGGGGAAGATCTGCTGGAGAAGGGATAGGCTACGCACTCCAGTATTCTTGGGCTTCCCTGGTGGCTCAGCTAGTAAAGAGTCTGCCTGGAGTGCAGGAGACCTGGGTTGGATCTCTGGGTTGGGAAGATCCCCTGGAGAAGGGAAAGGCTACCCATTCCAGTATTCCGGCCTAGAGAATTCCATGGACTGTATAGTCCATGGAGTCACAAAGAGTCGGACACGACTGAACAACTTTACTTTCCAGATCACATATTCTTGTTAAGATATGTAGAGGGCTAAAAACATCTCCCAGAATGATCACAATTGTCTATTATTATGCTTGGCAGGAATTGAACTATAATATGGGTAAAAATTTGATTTGTTTAAACTTTTTTTCACTCCCTAGAAAATACCTCCAGCATAATGAACATCAGTAGGCTGATAAATATAATGTATCTTACGGAACAAGACTCAGGATCACCAACCATCCTGGTTTGTCTGGGACTGGGGAGTTTCCCCAGGACGTGTGGCTTTCAGTGCTTCTGAAACCATCACTAGCCTAGGGTAGTACCAGGCATGCATGGATGGTTGGTCAACTAACAATAAAATCAAATGTCTCACTTTCTGTTTCATATGCTAAATTGATATGAAATTTAAAAGTGCTGAGAACGACAACAACAGCAACAACAATCAGTTCTTTTATTTTTAAGCCACTAACTTCTATTCCTTTTTAAAAATTTTTATTTATTTTGGCTGCAATGGGTCTTAGCTGCCCTGCAGAGGATCCTTTGCTGAGATGTAGAGGCTTCTTTCTTAATGGAGGCGCATAGGCTCAGTAGTTGCAGCTGACAGGCTTAGTTGCCCCACAGCATGTGGTATCTTAGTTCCCTGACCAGGGATTGAACCCTCATCCCCTGAATTGGAAGGTGGATTCTTAACCACTGGGCCACCAAGGAAGTCCCTATTTCATTTATTATTATTATTGATTTGTTGGAAAACTGAATTTTTTTTTAAGAAATAAAGCAATGCAATAAAATGTTACCTTCTATTATAAACTGAAAAATTTTTAAAATAGCTTATAAAGAGTGATTCAATCATTTCATTACATTAAAGCATATCAAAGCTTTTGCTGTAAATATAGAATAAATAAGCCAAGTCAAAAAGCAGGCAATGAAATGAGTCCTGAAAACTAATACAGTGAAAGAGAAGATGTAGCTGTACGAGAGAGAGCTGTTGCATTGGCGATGTTCGTTATTCTGATGGGAGTTCTGTACGCGGATGTGTTGAAGGACTGAATGAAGCTGAGAAGCAGTGTCTTACTGGAGATAAAGCAGACAGCTGCGTCTTGGGATGAAAGGAAGTGATGGGAGGAGTTGAGCCGCTCTGTACCACTTCCTTGTACCTGGGCCTCCTTGACAGAGGACAAACTGCAATTGAAGTAGGAAGAAGAGCAGGATAGAATGTGGAAATGCATACCAACACCCGAAGATCGTCCTTTTTTTTTTGTGCTTCAGAGCAGGGCTTCAGGCATTTCTGATTATTGCATTAGAATTAAATAATAGCTGCGTGGTTTTAAAAATACATTTTAGAAAGAACATTGCACATGTTTGTGAGTCATTCTAATTTAAAATATAAGGTGTTCTATTTTCCTTCCGTGCTTTTATATTGTGCTAATTGTACCTAAATGTACCTAATTTAACTTTTGTCAAATGAGTGAAGCTGGATACAAAGCAAGATGACAATCATGGTTTAGGTTTTTTTAAAGGGCATATTTTATATAAATCAAGAAGAAATAAGTAAATTAAATTTACTAAATATTATTAGTGTAAGTTATTTCCAGGTTGGAAAATAACAAATTTTAATTTTATTTTGTGTTATTTCCCACTTCTCCAAAATGAATGTGTATTATTTTCAGAGTAGAACTAATAGTCTTTCAATAAACATTCTTTTTCAATAAAAATGAAACATTTTGATTACTTTCATATTTAGTAGAGAAAGTGATAACATGAGAAGCATTTCTTGACTATTTCCTACAAATAAAGAAGAAGGCATGATCAATACCCTCAAAAATTGTAAAGCATATCAGGAAAGGCAGACTGAACCTGAAAAAAGAAAAATCATAAGTATTAGGTTGTGATAATAAAAGTCAGTATCATTCAAATTCATTCACTAAAAAAGCAGTTTTATGGGGACTTTCCTGGCCATCCAGTGGTGGAGAATCTGCTCTGCTACACAAGGGGCCCTGGTTCGATCCCTGGTTGGGGAACTAAGATCTCACTTGCCACAGAGAAACTAAACCCTGGGGTGCGGCCACTGAGCCTGCACACCTCAAGGAAAGATTCCTGCCTGCTGCAGCGAAGACCTGATGCAGCCAAACAAATAAATAGTTTTAGAAAGCAATTTTAGTACTCTTTTGTGCTATGTCCTACATCATACATATATTGAAAAAAAAAAAAAAACCCACTCATTAGAATACCCCTTAATCCTGGAGAACAGAATATGTTCTAGAAACTGCCCCTGCCCTCCCACCATAAAAGCTTTATACATAGCTGCGCAAAACAGCATCTGGTCTAAAATAATCCAATTTACTGCAAACACTGATGAGTGTTCACCTTCTCTTCAATCACTTCCAACTCTCCATTTGTCATTCATCTCACCAATAGGTGTCTGGGTTAAATCTCCCTGTTTTATAGTCACTGGAAAACCAAACCAAATGGAGAAGAAGGAAAGGACCACATTTTCAGAGTTTTAATATCATCTTTGGATTCTAATTGGATCTACTTTGCTTACAATTCTAATCATTTGGGTCCGTTATTTTCATTTTGAACTAAGATAGATTACCTGTATTGTGATGCTTCCCTTTATTCATCTGTAAAATGGAAATAAAGCTGATCACATAGAATAAAGGTGATGCTATATCTTCCACTTGCTGAGAAATATTACATTGTCTGAAGTCTTTGTGGGAAAATTAAACACCAAACAATTACAATGATTGACCACTAAATTTTTAAAGGGTAAGAAAGCCTCTTTTTTTTTCTGTACCCAAATAAGTGGGAAAATAAAAAACAAAAACTATTCTCTAAATAGAACAACCGAAAATTGTTTTTCACCTTGCCTGAGAAATCAAACTTGTTATCGTTACCATGGCAACAAGTTGTCAGTCTGAAGACTGGAGTTTCTCTGGCTTGCCTGCTTATTGAGCAGAAGGAAATAGAACAATTTATTAGTATTATTTTATTTTAAAATTAAAAATCAGCAATGTATTGACCTTCCCTATTGGTCCAGTGGTTAAGAATCCACCTGCCAGTGCAGGGGACATGGGTTTGATTGAGTCCAGGAAGATTCCACATGCTGCAGGGCAACTGAGCCCACTTGTCACAACTACTGAAGCCCGGGTGCTCTGGAGCCCATGCGCAGTAACTAGAGAAGCCATCTTAACGAGAAGCAACTAGAGAGCAGCCCTAGCTTGCCACTGCTAGAGAAAGCCCTCACATAGCAAAGAAGACCCAATCTAGCCATAAATAAATAAAATTTAAAAATTAATGTCTTTATGTTCTTGAATGGTCGGAATACACATAGAGTAATAAGAACCACATTGCAAAAGGAATTTGGGCAAGGGTACTAACAAAGGGAGCTGGGCTCAAGGCACAGAATTTGCCGTCTCTGACCTGCTGGTGGCTGGGCGGTGACCTCTTGGCTGTCCTGACTGGACTTTAAGTCCCTTCACTTGGCTTTGTTTCCTTGTCTCTGGTGGGAAATACTGGATCAGTGACAACATGTGTATGAAAATCCATTTTCTCACCAGTCAACAAGTGCTTATTCAGTGCATATTATCAAGCTGGTGCAAAAGTAATTGAGGTTTTTCACTGTTGAACTTTGCCATTTGATGTTGGAATACATTCTTAAATAAATGTGGGTATGTTATACATCATGGGCTTCCCTGGTGGCTCAGGCGGTAAAGAATTTACTTGCAATGCGGGAGACCCAGATTCGATCTCTGGGTTGGTAAGATCCCCTGGAGAAGGGAATAGCTACCCACTCCGATATTGTTACCTGAAGAATTCCATGGACAGAGAAGCCTAGTGAGCCACAGTCCATGGGATCATAAAAAGTCAGACATGACTGAGTGGCTAATACTTTCATGAAATGTCATTTTAATGCACATTTCCTGCTTTATTTTTTTTTCTAATGACTTATTACTTGCTGTGTATTTTATATATATTTGAGACTATGGAAATTATATTAGACAAAAAGCAAATTCAAGCAGTTTTCTTATTCAAGTTCAAATGGGTTGTAAAGCAGCAAAGACAACTCACAACATCAAATACACATTTGATCCAGGGACTGCTAACTAACATATAGTGCAATGGTGGTTCAAGACGTTTTGCAAAGGAGATGAGAGCCTTGAAGATGAGGAGTACAGTGGCTGGTCATTTGAAGTTGACAACAACCATCTGAGAGCCATCATCGAAACTGATCCTTTTACAACGACACAAGACATTGCTGAAGAACTCAACATCAACCATTCTACAGTCATTTGGCATGAAGCAAATTGGAAAGGTGAAAAAGCTCAATAAGTGTGTGTCTTGTGAGTTGACCACAAATTTTAAAAATTGTCATTTTGAAGTGTCATCTTCTCTTATTCTATGGAACAACAATAAACCATTTCTCTATTGGATTGTGATGTGCAGAAATTGGATTTTATATAACAACTGCCAATGACCAACTCAGCTCAGTGGTTTGGCTGAGAAGAAGCTCCAAAGCACTTCCCAAAGCCAAACTTGCACCAAAAAAAGGGACATGGCCATTGTCTTGTGGTCTGCTGCCCGTCTGATCCACTATAGCTTTCTGAATCCCAGTGAAACCATTACATCTGAGAAGTATGCTCAGCAAATCAATGAGATGCAGCCACACCTGAAGCCAGCACTGATCAACAGAAAGGGCCCAATTCTTCTCCACGACAAAGCTCAACTGAACGTTGTATGACCAGCACTTCGAAAGTTGAACAAATTGGGCTACAAAGTTTTCCCTCATCCACCATATTCACCTGACTTCTCAGCAACTGACTACCACTTCTTCAAGCATCTCAACAACTTTTTGCAGGGAAAACGCTTCCACAACCAGTAGGAGGCAGAAAATGCTTTCTAAGAGTTCCTGAGGCATGGATTTTCACACTACAAGAATGAGCAAGCTTATTTCTTGTTGGCAAAAATGTGTTGATTGTAATGGTTCCTATTTTGATTAATAAAGATGTGTTTGAGCCAGATATCATGATTTAAAAGTCATGGTCCAAAATCACAATTATGTTTGAACCAATCTAATACCTACCAGGTACCATTTCAGGACCTGACATGACGTTTGAACAAACAGACAAAAGTACTCCCACCATAGGCTCACATTCTTGTGGGGGAAAACAGACCAAAACCAAACAGGTAAACCAAAACATAATATCAGATAGTAATAGACACCACCGAGAAATGTAAAGCATATTAAGACAGTAATAGGAAAATTTTTGAAAGAAGAGGGAAATACTGAAAAACTAAAAGCTTCCAGAAAACCATAATGCATGTACAACTAGGCCTGATAGATGTAGATATTACACATGAATGTACTAATATATCAGTCATTTTTAAAAAACAAATACAGATTGAATAGGACCCTCTGTTTGTCAGGTACTGGGATCATTGCTGAGAAAAGTGGGACAGACTCAGTTCTAGAGCTTAAAGTATTTCAAGCCCAAATACTGCTAGTGAAAGCCCCAAATTTGAGATCTTCAATTCTCTTAGGACTATATATGTTATCCCTCTTGAGTAAATTCCTTTAAAGTTTTCCAAGTATGCTTTAAAAAAAAAAGAAATTATTTTTAATTAGAGGATAATTGCTTTATAATATTGTGTTGGTTTCTGTTGATGTATTAATAGCAACATGAATTGGCCATAGGTATATGTATGTCCTCTCCCTCCTAAACCTCCCTCCCCCAAGTATGCTTTATTGCTCTAAAAAACGCCTTTTAGGATATTTTTATGTAGTTTCTTACCAAAAAAAAAAAAAAAAAAAGAGAGAGAGAGAACTTAAAACTTTTCATCGTCTGGCTTACAATTTTACATAGCAAGTTTTTTTGTGGAACCCAAGATTCTGGAGAGTCCCTTGGACTTCAAGAAGATCAAACCAGTCAATCCTAAAAGATTTCACCCTGAATGGTCCACCCTGAATATTCATTGAAAGGACTGATGCTGAAGCCGAAGTTCTGATACTTTGGCCACCTGATGTGAAGAGCTGGCTCATTAGAAAAGACCCTGATGCTGGGAAAGATTGAGGGCAGGAGGAGAAGGAGGATCAGAGGATGCGATGATTAGATAGCATCATCAACTTAATGGACATGAGTTTGAGCAAACTCTGGGAGATAGTGAAGGACAGGGAAACGAGGCATGCTGCAGTCCGTGAGGTGGCAAATAGCTGGACACAACTTAGCGACTGAACAAACAGAAGAAAATATACGTGGAGTCCGAAAGAATTTGAACAGTTTTGTGAAAAGTGGAGCCATTCCTAGCAACAAAGTAATGCTGAAAGGTTTGGCATGTGCACTCTGCTAAGGAGCCTATAAAAACAGAGATTGCACCTTGGGATGAAGAACTGGGCAAGGCATACAGTTGTGGAAGGACAACCAAGCCCTCCCTCTCCTGCTGAGGTTGTGCTGGCAACAGATAACAGAACTTCAGGAGTACTGGACCACCCAGTGTGGCAATTCCTGTGTTCTTATCTGACCGTATTTATTCTTTATTGTCTCATAAAGAACCTTTCACCAACTTGGCAACTTTGCCAAATAACTCGTAGGCACTGTATTTTTATGTGACCATAAAACAGCAGTGATTGTGGTAAGCACACTTAACTGCTTTGTGGATGGTCACCGCTCAGTGTGGATTATAATTGTTTGCTTTCTTTACCTGGATTGAAGACCATATTCTGAGATACTTTGTAAGTAATTCTGAGATGTTTTGTAAATACTGTATGCAGCAATATAGAAATGTTTGTTTTACAGCGGTAGACAGGGCTGAGCAAAACAGGGCATTCACAATAGAACTCTTGGGAAATACAGAGTCTAGAAACTTGCAGATGCGTTTCTAAGGGTTGAAAGCTGTACTTGTCCTCATCTAAAGTTTTGGTTTTTGTTTGTTTGGTTGATTGGTTTTGTTTGTTTGCTTTGTTTTGTTTCAAGTGCTTGTTAATCTTTAGACCATCAGAATAACATCCTGTTGCCCTTGGGTTAATCTTGCTATCCCAATTGGAACACGACTGTGTTGTGTCAGGTGCCTTTGAGAATCTCATCAAGGTGAACAGTTGATAACGTTGAGACCTGCAGCATCTCTGATGAAAGCTTAGGGAAAAACTATTCATGTAGGAGCTTGTCCATCTCTGGGCTTTTTGTGCCCAGGCCTCTCTTTTCCACTCGCAATCTTACATGTACCCCCATTAATTCTCTTCACAAGAGGCATTTTTGGTTCTTTCCAGTTCAGAGGATATTGTAATAGGAGTGCCATTACCACAAGTTCTGGGTGGTGGAACACCATGGTTCCACCCCTTTCTTCCAACAGAACAGCCTGTACCGAGGCAGGCAGCAGCAATCCTTTGGAAGATGCTGACAGTCAGTTAATTAATGGCAGAACCCACGTGTGCATAGGGGATATTATGACATGTTCCCTCTGAAAGATTATTTCTACTCAAAGTAAAAATGTTAATAAGCTAATGAGCCTATGATTTTTTTTTCAGATTTGGAGACTGATTTTAATTGCATTGTATCAATAGAATCAACACATTCTCATTTTCCTTTCTACATTAATTAATTTATTTTGAAATGCACAGATTGTGGAGATTGTGTAAACTATAACTTACACCATCTCAGCATTGCTCTGTGCTTGCTACAGGTTCACAGCATTGATCTACCTCTTTCAAGTTCTTTTTGTTTTCCTTAATTGCCAGCCTTGCCTGAATATGGGCTTTTTTGCCTTTCCTTTCTATTTTTTTTGCCTTCCACAAGCCAGACCAAGGCTCAGCTGTTTCCTTTAGTTGCCATTCAGCCCTCAGAAAGCAAGGTTCTACTTTGACTTTTGAAATACTCGTCTGCCTTCCGTATTTCACCGGTTTAGACTATTTTGGTTGGGTCATCATGACATGCTGGATCATTTCTTATGTTGTTTTCTTACATCCTTGCCTGTGATTCTATTTGATTGGATATAAGTGGATGAGTCGCTTTTGCCTGTTGTTGTTTAGCTGCTAAGTCATGTTTGATTCTTACAGTCCTGTGGACTGTAGCCCACCAGGCTCCTCTGTCCATGGAATTCTCCAGGCAAGAATACTGAAGTGGGTTGCCATTTCCTCCCCAAAGGAATCTTCCCAACCCAGGGATCAAAACCAAGTCTCCTGCATTGGCAGGTGAATTTTATACCACTGAACCATCAGGGAAGCCCCCACTTTGGCCTTATATTTGAATAAAATCAGCTCTCTCCTCAGCCGTGTGTATGTATGTGAGTGGTGAAGGCTAGTGGTGGTAATAGGGTGAAGAAGAAAATTTGGGGAGAAAAACCTTCTTATGCCTGTGATAGTAGCAGCTTCTCCCAGTCCAAGGAAGGATTCTCCCATTGAGATTTCCTAGAAAATACAGAGACTCCCTGAAATGCTTACAGACCAGCATAGGTTTCTGTCCAAATCCAGACATTCTTAGAGCTGTTTGGCAAATAAAAGCAAAGAGATTTCTGAAAATAAGAATTTCTTTGCAAAAGCCCCACGCCTGTCCAGACTGAATTTTTTTTTAATAAAAAATTTTGTTTTAAATTTCAGGCTGGTCAAAATGGTTAGTTTTTTCAGATCTCCCCAGGAGCCTGTATCATGTGGGAAGAAGGGATGATATAGATGATCACATGTTGTTGATTGAAAATGTATGTGGGTGAGCAGGTCAAGATCTTTCTTTTCATTGACAGTGAGTGATCTGTACACAGTAGACACTCAGAAAAGATTTAATTTAAACAAATTTAATATTTAATGTTTATTGCTTACTAAAAAAGCTTTTGGTGGGGATAAAAATACATGTTGAGTTGACTGAAAAGTTCATTTGGGTTTTCCTATAACATCATCTGAACAAACTGTTTGGCCGACCCAAGATAAGCTAAAATGTTTTAAAATAACTTCCAAAACCCTTGTGTAAGTAACAATCAGGCAGAGATGGACCAAGCAGTGCTCAGCAAGCCCCAAGAAAGGGCTGGAATGAGGAATACAGGAAAATCTTGCTTAGCACATTCTTCAGGGGCCACTACCTGGCTGATGAGCTGGCATCACCAGTGTCGCACCCTAATTCGGTTTCATGACCCCAGGCTTTGAAGGGTCACCTTGAAAGGTGATCTCAGCACCAGGTGCCATGGTCACTGACCTGGCATGACCTCTCCTGCATCTGCGTAGGCCCCGGAGCTAAGGAAGCTTTCACACTCCCAGATCCCAGTAACTCTGTGGGTGTCCCTGTCCTGGTCGGATCTGCCTGCAGGCTGTTGTTCTTGCTGACCCACACTTAACAGGAAGCATGAAATCAGACAGAAGCTATTTGCCTCTGTGCTCCTCCACATTCCTCAGCCCCCCTCCGCTGTTCTCCAGGGAAGCATGTCCCCCGGAGGTGCGGTCTGGCCGAGGACCAATGCCCGTCAAGCCAGAACAGAGAGAAGCTGGAGAACTTTGCCCTCTCCTAATCCTTCCAGCCCAACCTCAGCAGATGAGGCCTTGAGTCAGTCCGGCAAATGTGCTGGACAAGAGATGCCAAAACCTGAGGATAGTCGCTATTTGACCTGTGCCATACCAGCCCCTTTTGGATGATTGTTTATGACCTAATAGGGACTTCCCTGGTGACTCAGACGGTAAAGCGTCTGCCTACAATGCAGGAGACCCGGGTTCATTACCTGGGTCGGGAAGATCTTCTGGAGAAGGAAATGACAACACACTCCAGTATTCTTGCCTGGAAAATCCCATGACCGAGGAGCCTGTTAGGCTGAGCGACTTCACTTTCACTTTCTTTTTCACTTTATGCCCTCGTAGGGCTCCCCAGGTGGCGCTAGTGGTAAAGAATCCACCTACCAATGCAGGAGACTCAAGAGATGCACCTTCCATCCCTGGGTCAGGAAGATCCCCTGAAGGAGGAAATGGAAACCCACTCCAGTATTCTTGCTTGGAAAATTCCATGAACAGAAGAGCCTGGTGGGCTGCAGTCCAAAGAGTCGGACATGACTGAGCACACAGCACATTCTTGCTTACCCTCGGCTGAGCTGGCCTCGCTTTTACTCAACCCTGTTGCATTGTCTCCAGCCTTTCAACAGTCTGAATTCAACAGACTGAATTCATGGTGGAGGCATGAATTCAGGAGTCCCACTCCCTGGAGTCTTGCTTCTTCTTGCTTCCATGCTCCAGTGGGTACTTACCTATGCTGGACTAGAACTTGATGTGGGTCCACACTCACTTTTTTGTTTAGAGTTTCTGTATTATACAGTAGGGTCTCATTAGTTATCTATTTTATAAATAGTAGTGTATATATTGGAGAAGGCAATGACACCCCACTCCAGTACTTTTGCCTGGAAAATCCCATGGATGGAGGAGCCTGGTAGGCTGCCGTCTATGGGGTGGCACAGAGTCGGACACGACTGAAGCAACTCAGCAGCAGCAGCGGCAGTGTATATGTATCAGTACCAATCTCCCAATTCATTCCACCCTTCCTCTTCCCCTCTTGCTATCCATTCATTTGTCCTCTGTGCTGTGCTGTGGTTAGTCACTCAGTCGTGTCCGACTCTTTGCAACCTCATGGACTGTAGCCCACCAGGCTCCTCTGTTCATGGGAATTCTCCAGGCAAGAATATTGGAGTAGGCTGTTATGCCCTCCTCCAGGGTCATTTGTCCTCTCAGTTCAGTTCAGTTGCTCAGTCATGTCCAACTCTTTGTGACCCCATGGATTGTAGCATACCAGGCTTCCCTGCCCATCACAAACTCCTGGAGCCTACTCAAACTCATGTCCATTGAGTCGGTGTTGCCATCCAGCCATCTTATCCTCTGTTGTTGCCTTCTCCTCTCACCTTCAATCTTTGCCAGCATCAGGGTCATTTCCAATGAGTCAGCTTTTCGCATCAGGTGGTCAAAGGATTGGAGTTTCAGCTTCAACATCAGTCCTTCCAATGAATATTTAGGACTGATCTCCTTTAGGGTGGACTGGTTGGATCTCCTTGCAGTCCAAGGGACTCTCAAGAGTCTTCTCCAACACCACAGTTCAAGCATCAATTCTTCAGTGCTCAGCTTTCTTTATAGTCCAACTATCACATGCATACATGACCACTGGAAAAACCATAGCTTTAACTAGATGGACCTTTGTTGACAAAGTAGTGTCTCTGCTTTTTAATATGCTGTCTAGGTTGATCATAAGTTTTCTTCCAAGGAGCAAGTGTCTTTTAATTTCATGGCTGCAGTCACCATCTGCATTGATTTTGGAGCCCAAGAAAATAAAGTGTGTTTCCATTTCTTCCCCATCTATTTGCCATGAAGTGATGGGGCCAGAAGCCATGATCTTGGTTTTCTGAATGCTGAGTTTTAAGCCAACTTTTTCACTCTCCTCTTTCACTTTCATCAAGAGGCTCTTTAGTTCTTCTTTGCTTTTTGCCATAAGTGTGATGTCATCTGTATATCTGAGGTTATTGATGCTTCTCCCGGCAATCTTGATTCCAGCTTGTGCTTCATCCAGCCTGGCATTTCACGTGATGTACTCTGCATATAATTTAAATAAGCAGGGTGACAATATACAGCCTTGACATACTCCTTTCCTGATTTGGAACCAGCCTGTTGTTCCGTGTCCAGTTCTAACTGTGCTTCTTGGTCTGCATACAGATTTCTCAGGAGACAGGTGAGGTGGTCTGGTATGTGTCCTCTATGTCTATCTATTTCTACTTTGCAAGTAAGTTCCTCTGTATCATTTTCACACTCACTTTTCAAACATATCCAGGCTATTGGCTACTTTCTGGGAGGTCAGAGCCCTTGCTGATTTAGTTTTCAGAGCTGGAGTTCTTGTTTCCTCTTCTTGCTTACTGGCATTTGCCACCGAGGTCCCAGCATACATGCACGCATCTGTATGCAGGATAAGAGCACACACCCTTCTTCTGCCTGTTAGAACTCTAACCTGTCTAGATCTCATGCTGCCCGTAGCTGCCTGGAGTACTTGCCAGTTCTCTCCTGCTTGTCTAGCTCCCTGGTCCTGGTGCTCCTCTCCTGTAACTAATTAGGTCCTGGCAGGACAGAAGGTCCTTTCAGATCATTACTGTTCTTAGTGATGCTTTACTTACCAATCAGCTTCCTGGTTTACTCCATCATCTTCACATAACCAAGTGAATCTGCTCAAATTGTGTAAGGATATTCATGCTCAATAAATATTTGTTGCCATTGATTTGATTTGCCCAATCATTGTGTGCCTTATGAGCTGTGTTCTCTCAAAGAAATTCAGTGAAAATGAACTGAGCTAAGACAAACAAATTGGATGATAGTGTTAGTCGCTCAGTCCTGTCCGACTCTTTGCAACCCCATGTACTGTAGACCTCCAGGCTCCTCTGTCCATGGAATTCTCCAGGCAAGAATACTGGAGTGGGTAGCCATTTCTTTCTTCAGGGGATCTTCCTAACCCGGGAATTGAATCTGGGCCGCCCACATTCCAGGCAGGTTCTTTACTGTCTGAGCCACCAGGGGTGATAGTCAATGGCCTTAAAGTGGATTTATAAAAAATATCAACAGAAAGTTCCTTTATATAGTGTTCTGGTGCATTTCTAACTACTGACAGAAAGAGGGATAGAGAAACAGTGTCAGGAATGGTACTGGCAGACAATTAAGCAGACATAAAGACAAAGTATATTTAAGCCAGTAAGAGTTGATTGCCTAAATTTTATTCAGCCACAGCTAGTCAGTAAGATCTAGATTAAAGAAAGCTTCATTATAGACTAGTTGGTATATCACAGATGAAATTGTCTCTATTCTCCTTAAATCTCCAACGTCATGTCCTCTTAATGCTGGAACAAAAGTAAGCCATGTCCATCTCATCCTGCATTTCTTTGTTTTTAATTTAAAAACTTTTATTAAAGTATAGTTGGTCTACAACAGTGTATTCATTTCAGGCATAGTGATTCAGTATGTTTACAGCTTATACTCCGCTAAAAATTACTACAGGGCAATAGCTGTAATTCCCTGTGCTACGCCCTCATCACTTATCTATTTTGTATAATAGTTTGTGTCTCTAAATTCCCTACCCCTAAACTGCCCCTCCCCACTTCTCTCTCCCATTTGGTAACCACTAGCTTGTGTTCTATATCTGTGAGACTGTTTCTATTTTGTGCATGCATTTCATTTGTATAATTTTTTAGATTCTATATAAAAGTGACAGGGCTTCCCTGGTTGCTCTGTGCTAAACAATCTGCCTTCAGTGCAGGAGACCTAGGTTCAATCTCTGGGTGGGGAAGATCCCCTGGAGAAGGAAATGTCAACCCATTCCAGTATTCTTGCCTGGAGGATTCCATGAACATAGGAGCCTGGTGGGCTACAGTCCACGGAGTCGCAAAGAGTCAGACATGACTGAGCGACTAAGCACACACACACCCAGAAGTGATATCATACAACATTGCAGTGTCTGTACACAGAGTCCTCAGCCTTTTTCTCTGGGAGACAGTGTGGTAACAAGGACAATGAACATGGCTTTGGGGCCTAAAAGTCTGTAGGTGTCGCTTGTTAACAGAGTGGCACATAACTGGATCAGTTCCTTATCTAGACATAAATAGATGAATTGTTGAAGGCATCTGTAAAATGAGGACTACCACATATCTCTTAGGCGGCACAGTGGTAAAAAAATCCACCTGCCAATGCAGGAGGCTCTGGAGATAAGGGTTTGATCCCTCGATTGGAAACATCCTTTTGCGAAGGAAATGGCAACCCACTTCATTATTCTTGCCTGAAAAAGAGGAGCCTGGTGGGCTACAGTCCATGAAGTCGATAAGAGTCAGATACAACTGGGCAACTGAGCACGCACATATCTCTGGGGCCTTGTAATGACCAAATGATGAAATTTCTTTAAAGTATTTTACAGGGTGTCCCGCTCAATACATAGCAGTTTCTTATCCCTTCTTTCTTCACTTTTCATATTTTCTCCCAAAGGAGGGAAAAAGAGCACAACTGAGAGTATCTCCTGTGCTGAACTGTTGCCCCAGCTCTCCCACAGATGGTTCCACTCACACCTGCCCTCCCTTCCAGGCGCAGTAGCTCCCCTCACCCCAGGCACTTTGTCTTCTGCTTGTGATGGCATCTTGAGAATATCTTCTGCTTTTTTCTTAGTCTCTGATGATTTTCTTCCTCTTTTCAAAGATAATATACTAAGATGAGTTGTGAGTTTTCACTACCAATTTTCTCACCATGTGTCATCTCCTTAATTCTTTTATTGATTTATTTTAAAATTTATTTTTAATTGGAGAATAATTGCTTTACAGTGTTGTATTGGTTTCTGCCATAGAACAAGGCAAATCAGTCACAAGCATGTATATGTCCCCCTCCCTCTGGAACCTCCCTCCCATCCCTCTAGCTTGTCACAGATCACGGAGTTGAGCTCCCTGTGGCTCACACACTTTTAAGTCCCTCTAGAAGGGAATCTCCAGCCTGGAATGCTGTCTTTCTGGCTTGATGAGATGACTAGTAACATTGAAGTGTTCTCCATGCTCATTAGACGATGAGTGTTTTTGCATGTGTAAAGAGTTAAAGACCTTAGAACTTTTTGTATTGTATTGGAAAGGCTGCCTTAAAGAAAAAGATAATACAGGGAATTCGGGTCACAAAATTAGAAAATTCTGTAATGTTATATTTCCATCAGCAGTAACTAAACATTTGTGTTTCTGAAGCAAGATATAATATGTAATTAATAATCTAATGATAATCTCTAAATTGGTCAATATAACAACCAATAGGAAATGGGCTTTAGAGATATATGAACAAAGAAAAACAGAAAGATTGACTTGTGTTAGTGTCCCTTTAAGAAACATCTGTTATTATTTTGACCCATTTTTCAGAGTGAAAACCTTCCAGAAGCATCATACATTATACATTTGGCAAATTACGGCACTTTCACCTAATTGCTCCTTTAGGAGCTAATGACCCCCTTTGCAGCTTTGTCTAAGACACCTGATGCAATCAGCACAGAAAAGGTATGCTCAGCCTCATCCATTGCTTTGTAGATTTGCACTTAGTTCAAAATTACGTGCAAAATTTCAAAGTGCCTTTAAAAATCTAATCAATCTAGTATACTGTAAGCATTGCTGAAACTTACACATTTCTAAAAATTTGTAAAGGTGACTTTGGTGAATGGATTTTTGTCCTTAAATAGACATAGCTTGCTGTATATGCAAACTGACTACTTGTGCAGAATCAACCCTGGAAATTCACAGAATGTGCCCTTTGCTCACTTAATATTGAAAATCACAGCATAACCTTAGCGACCTCATTTAGTTAAGAAATCTGTGTGTGATTATACAAATACGATGCAGAAACCTTATCATGATCTATGCCCAGCATGCTTTTCTGTTATTTGTAGAAGTCAATTTGTAGATTGGATTTTCTATTATTTTTGAATAAATACTTGATTTCTTGGCAAATAAAAAATGTTCAAGCTAGATTTAGAAAAGGCAGAGGAACGAGAGATTAAGTTGCCAACATCTGTTAGATCGTTGAAAAAGAAAGAGAATTCTGGGAAAACATCTACTTCTGCTCTATTGACTACTCCAAACCCTTTGACTGTGTAGATCACAACAAACTGGAAAATTCTTCAAGAGGTGGGAATACCAGACCACCTTACCTGCCTCCTGAGAAACCTGTATGCAGGTCAAGAAGCAACAGTTAGAACTGAACAACAAACTACTTCAAAATTGGTAAAGGACTAAGTCAAGGCTGTATATTGTCACCCTGCTTATTTAACTTACAGACAGAGTACATCATGCAAAATGCCAGGCCAGATGAAGCACAAGCTAGAATCAAGCTTGCCAGCAGAAATATCTATAACCTCAGAAATGTAGATGACACCACCCTTATGGCAGAAATCGAAGAGGAACTAAAGAGCCTCTTGATGAAAGTGAAAGAGGAGAGTGAAAAAGTTGGCTTAAAACTCAGCATTCAGAAAAGATCATAGCATCTGTTCCCATCACTTCATGGCAAACAGATGGGGAAGAAATGGAAACAGTGACAGACTTTATTTTCTTGGGCTCCAACATTACTGCAGACGGTGACTGCAGCCGTAAATTAAAAGACGCTTGCTCCTTGGAAGAAAAGCTATGACAAACCTAGATAGCACATTAAAACAGAGACATTACTTTGTCAACAAAGGTCCGTTTAGTCAAAGCTATGGTTTTTCCAGTAGTCCTGTATGGATGTGAAAGTTGGACCATAAAGAAGGCTGAGGGCCAAAGAATTGATGCTTTTGGACTGTGGTGTTGGAGAAGACTCTTGAGAGTCCCTTGAACTGCAAGGAGATCAAACCAGTCAGTTCTAAAGGATATCAATCCTGAATATTCATTGGAAGGGCTGATGCTGAAGCTGAAGCTCCAATACTTTGGTCACCTGATACCACGAGCCAACTAATTAGAAAAGACCCTGATGCTGGGAAAGATTGAAGGCAGGAGGAGAAGGGGGTGACAGAGGATGAAGTGGTTGGATGGCATCACCGTTTCAGTGGACATTCGTTTGAGCAAGCTCCGGGAGACTGTGAAGGACAGGGGAGCCTGGTGTGCTGTAGTCCATGGTATCATAAAGAGTCGGACAAGACTGAGTGACTGAACAACAACAAAGCTTCATGAAGCTTAAAAATAGCTTTCTGTAAAAAGGTGAATAGTATAATTCAAAACTACTTCTCTATTCATATAATCTGAAAATTGTAAAGCTGGAAGAGACCTAAAAATAGAATATATTTCAATATCCTTACTACACTGGCAAGCAAAAAGAGATCCATGAAATACCAAGTGACTTGCTAAGGTCTATTTCTCCCTGAAAATTTGTTACCAAACTAGGATAAGAACCTAGTTTACGAGATACTTGATTGTGTGGAAAAGGGGAGGCCATACACACTTAGGAAGAGATTTTTCAAGAATTTAAAAATCATTTCATCCAAATGATGACAATATGGTGCAGAAGTAAACAGACTTATGTTGGAAAACCATCATTCTAATTAGTTGATTTTTTTCGCCTATATAGAGTATCCTTTTCCAACTGAATTTTGTATTTGTTCACATTTCTTTTAAATGAAAATGAGTAACTCAATAGTTATTTTCATTTGGAGTTTCACAAACTAAGGGTTTAATTAGTTACACTGATAGAAAAAAAGTGTCTTAGGTAAGTGTGATATATGAAAGCTATAATGAGAAGTTTTTTACCTATACAATATAATCATCTATAAGTATTATCCATTATAGATAAATATAGCCAGAGGATTGTTAGTTTTGCTAATTACAGACAATCTTTATTCATCGTAAGATATTATCTACTAGTTTAACCTGGCTTTGGTGGTTATTTTTACCTAAAAATAATGAAAGTGTAGAAATGAATATAGACTACTCTTTAATTCTAACTTTTCACTCACATCAGTTTGTATTATAGTATATAAACTGAGAGGATTTGCTTATGGTGATATTTCTCTGAATTATGTTTCCCTGCTGCATATGTTCAGTCTACTTTTTCCTCCTGTAATAGTCAAAACCAGGGAGTATTGAAAAGCCAGGCCTTCAGATTAACACATGTGAGTAGCAGACACCATCAGTCCCAGCCTAGCTGCCCCTCTAAGGAGCTCTGAGAAAATCTCAAATTAAAACAAAAGAGATCCAGGGCCAAGTCAGGTGCTGGCAGTCCATCAACAGGAAAGCAGAAGACAATTTAAAAGGGAGTTTAGATGCTGTAACCCAAGATTAACTGAAGAAGGTAGCACAATCAAATGATAAATTAGAGGCAAATTAGAATTCAGAGCAACAGGAGAGGCCTGTGAGATCAGAGGGAGCTGAGAGGGAGATTAAGACAAGGATGTTTTCAGAACCCATTTATTATACAAACACTGACCCCTAATTGCCACACTGTCTGGGAATAACTGGCCTCCACCTGCTGGGCTGGGGTAGGTCTGCCATCAGGCACCATCTAGACCACCACCTAGTTTGGGGTTCATCATTTACCAAAAACATTAATAAGCATCTACTATGTGTGAGTATGCAAGGTACTGAGACTATAAAGAGGCATAAGACAAAATTGCTGTTCTTCAGACGCTCAGTCTACTGGAGAGTAAAAGAAACGCATATATCCTGAAAACCTACTATGTGCTGGCTGTCGTGGAGGGATTTTACATACATCATCTGTGATGGGTTGAATTGTGATCTCTGAAGCGATATGCTGAAGTCCCAACCCTAGTTGGGGCATCCTGGTAGCTCAGCTGGTAAAGAATCTGCCTGCAGTTCAGGAGACCCCCATTTGTTTCCTGGGTCAGGAAGATCCCCTGGAAAAGGGAAAGGCTACCCCCTCCAGTATTCTAGCCTGGAGAATTCCATGGATTGTATAGTCCATGGGATCGCACACGACTGAGCAACTTTCAGTTTCAACCCCAGGACCTCAGAATGTGACCACATTTGGTCCCAGGTGTCATTAGTTACTGGACTAGTAGATAAATATTAATTCCAAGTGTATCTGCATAAGGGTTTATATTAATATAAGAAGATGAGAAGAGACACAGAAACACAGGAAGATCCCAGTGTGAGGACACAGGCAGGGAATAAAAGGATGATCTGTCAGCCAAAAACACCAAGGATTGCGGCTGTCACCAGAAGCCAAGACAGGCATAGAATAAACAGATTGTCCCTCAGAACATTCAGAAGGAATCCACCCTGGTGACATCTTGATTTTTGATCTAGCTTTCAGATTGTATGGCTCAGTGGGTAAAGAATCCACCGGCAATGCAGGAGACACAGGAGATGTGGGTTCCACCTCTGGGTTGGGAATATCCCCAAGAGGAGAAAACGACAGCCCACTCCAATATTTTTGTCTGAAAAATCCCATGGACAGAGGAACCTGGTGGGCTACAGTCCATGGGGTCACAATGATCAGACACCACTGAGCACACAGCACAGCAGATTGTATGCCTCTGAATTATGCAGAAACTAATATACCATCTAATTTAATCTAAGCATTTGCATGGTAATAGTATTGTGTATGCGTGTGCTCCGTCATGTACAACGCTTGACTCTTTGTGACCCCATTGCCCTCCAGGCTCCTCTGTCCATGGAATTTTCTAGGCAAGAATACTGGGTGGGTTGCCATTTCCTACTCCAGAGGATCTTTCCAACCTAGGAATCGAACCCATGTCTCTTGTGCATCTCCTGTGTTGGCAGACAGATTCTTTACCACTGTGCCACCTGGGAAGCCCAAGTAGTATTAGCCCCATTTAAAAACTAGATTTTAAAAAAGAATGAAATAAAAGCATTCTTTAATACCATACACAAAAATAAACTCAAAATGTATTAAAAACCTAGATGTAAGACCTAATACTATGAAACTCTTAGAGGAAGACAAGAACACTCTTTGACATAAATTACCGCAATATCATTTTTGATCTGTCTCCTAGAGTAATGGAAATAAAAACGAAAATAAACAAATGGGACCTGAGTAAACTCAAAAGCCTTTGCACATCAAAAGAAACCATAAACAAAGTGAAAAGATAACCTGGAGAATGGGAGAAAATATTTATAACTACCTTTATTTCAAAAGAAATAGCTTTGGGATTAAATTGAACTGGATTCACATTCTGGTCAGTCACTGGCTAGCTAGAAAAACTTGGACAAATGGTTTAAACATTCCTAAGCCTACATTTGTCCATTTGTATGGAGATCATCCCATTGAGGTTCATACTTCCTGACTCACACTGGCCACTAGGAAGTCAATGATCAAATTTGTAGCCCAAGTATACAGGATCCCAGGTATGCTATTTTGTGTATTTAAAAATATTTTGCTATCATATAAATTTTTATTTGGCGGCTGTAAATTTTTGAGGGGGTAAATTAAGTTAGAAATAAACATAATTTTAGATGAGGCTGACCCCAATAAAATATCATCCATAAATCACAGGACAAGATTAATAATATCCTACCACAATCTAAATGATTGGCCTCCAATACAGGGTTTTATACCCCATGAGATGAGGGCTGGGGGAAGAAAATGTTAGAGCTAGTATTTATATTTTTATTTATCAAAAAAAGAAAGGGAATATGCTTTCCTAACATTTGCTAAATGTTGACGCTCATAGTCTCATGTGATCCATGTTAGGACAGTCAAGCATGAGACAGCCGGAGAAAGAGCAGGAGTTGACGGTTGACTGCAGTGCTCACCCTGGTTCTTCCATGAAGGCAGATTGTAAAATGTTGCACCTGATCTGTGCCTATTTAATTGAAGTTATAAATCACATTATTTAGCATGACAAAGCTTGCCGTCACAAAACAAACGGTGCAAACAAATGGTGGATAGGAGATAATATGCAAATACATGTGAACAAGAAAATTGCAGTGTGGACACTCCTGCTCCTAGAAAAAAACCTCATTTTCAGCTACATTGTGCAATTACAACAATGATGATTTAATTATATATGATAAGAAATTAACCCCTGAAATTCAAATTCATCAGTAAGATTATTTGAAATATGAATTGTATTCACTATTGTGAATAAGCCCTAAAAGTATATATTGTGCTTTGAAATGTTAGCTGAAAGTAGTCCATACGAATTATTTTATAAATTGCCTGAACAATGAACATATGCTCATCATCACCCTCTTCCTAAATCTCTCTGTAAGTTTCCTTACAGAATTGTTAATTACAAAACCAGTGTGTGAAGAGTCATCAAAATGTTTTGGAAAATGGATCCAATGTGATAGGTTCAGAAACATAATTTATTAACAGCTTTGATATTCTCTTAGTGTCTCCACTATTATGTCCAATGGAACTTTATACAATAATAGAAATGTCTATATCTGTGCTGTCAGTATGGTAACCACTAACTACATGCTGCCATTCCATACTTGAAGTATGGTTAGTATGATTGAGAAACCGAGGTTTCAATTTGATTTAATTTTGGTTAATTAAAATTTTTAATTTAAATACCCACATGTGGATAATGCCTACATTACTGGACAGCACAGTTCTAGTACATGAGGTCCTTGAGACAGGCTGCTGAGTTCCTTCTAAGATTTCCCCAGCCCTCAGCACAGTGCCTGGTACATATTTGTTATATGAAATGATAAGTCAGTGGATGCAGTGCACGTTATTAGAGGACAAAGAGTAATTCCCATGGCATGCATGCATATCATTACAGTGACCATTGCACTCGTTATCCTAATGTGTAATGTGGAAAGAATTTGCTTAGGAAAATAATTGTGAAAAGTCCTTTGTTTACAGGCTAATTCATATAAGGTAGAATATTTAAAAATAACTTTTCTGTATGATTAAACTGGGTTATCAAGCAGATAAGATCCCATAAAACCTATAAAACTTGTTAGAGCCTTGCCAGGGCATGAGAGCCATAAACTCACAAGCTGACTTCCTTTTAAGGTGACTGCCTTTCTGGGTGAGATAGGAGCATATCCTGCTCATGCTGGGTGTTCTACATTGCTTCCCCGAGCAGGCACATCAGGCCAGCCATTCTGTCCTTTCATTGATGTGGAGCTAAGGAAATTTGGCTGCTTGAGCTGTTACTATGACTGTGTGTGCCAGACTGCTGCTAGGTCTGAGTAAAACAGGAGAAAAACTGGGGGAAGGTATTTTCAACAGTCAGCTAGAGCAGGCAGCACTGGCATTTCCAGAGTCCAGACTCACCACACTAAATGGGTAATGGCTGCTGGATTTTTTCCACTGGGCAGTTAACTGGCTTACCTCATTGCCTTGCTATGCTATTAACACCTGACACTTTAGAAAATGGTCATATTTGTCATCACTGCTGATAGGAAAGAACAGTATTCATAAATGTGTTAATGAAACTTCTAAGATAATGAAAATGACATGAATTAAAAGGCTATTTTTGAGCAAAATATAATGCAATCCATTGTGAAGTGAAAAAAAATGTTTAACAGATACACAGTATGATCCCAGGATTATGGAAATAAACATACATGTATAGAGTAAAAAGGGCTTCCCTGGTGGCTCAGATGGTAAAGAATCAGCTTGCAATATGGGAGACCTGGGTTCAGTCCCTGAGTTGGGAAGATCCCCTGGAGGGGGGGTCATGGCAACTCACTCCAGTATTCTTGCCTGGAGAATCCCCATGGATAGAGGAGCCTAGCAGGCTGCAGTTCATGGGGTCACAAAGAGTTGGACACGACTGAGAGACTAAGCACACGAATAGAGTAAAAACAGGAAAGACGCGTGAAAACATGAACAGAAGTATCTCACAGAAGTGGACTTTTAGGTGATCATTCCTTTTGGCTTATCAGTATTCTCCAAATTTTCTCTAACATAAACACGTTACTTTTATAGTGAAAGTAGCTCTATATTTTAAAAACTACATTTTCTATCTTGAATGACTAAACAATCCTTTGCTAGTGATGATAGTAATGGGCTTCACTGGTGGCTCAGTGGTAAAGAATCTACTTGCAATGAGGAAGGCTCAGGTTCACTGCCTGGGTCAAGAAGATCCCCTGGAGAAGGAAATGGCAACACACTCCAGTATTGTTGCTGTGAAATTATATGGATGGAGGAACCTGGCGGGCTACTGGAATCAGCCAGGTTCTATAGAATCAGACATGACTTAGAGACTCAACAATAGTAACAGAATAGGCAAAAAAAAAAAAAAAAAGGAAAGGAAAGGAAAGGTAAAAAAAGAAAAAGTCCTCAAATTTGTACTAAAAGCTCTACTTTTATCAATTTTCAAAATTTTTTCTGTCAGTTGCAATGAAATTGACTGTTTTCACAGACTCTTACTCAAGAGGAACCATTTTGGTCAACTGGAGATGGTCAACCCAGTTTCAAGATTTTAAATGAAATAAATTCATTTAAAAATTATGATAAATGATTTTTTGGGTAGATAATGCTGGGAACTCAGTGGATGATAAAACTGAAAGGTTGAAATATTTATTCAACTGGTTAGTGCTGGAAATGAGGCAACATGCTAGGGATAAAAGAGTTACCAAGACAGACACAACCCGTGTCATAGATTTAACCAAACTTTTTTTTTTTTTTTTTTTACTAATAAAGTAACTTGTTCCAAAAATGGGGTGTGTTGGATTGTAAAAAATTCTACAAGAAATTATTGTTTTTTTGGAACATCACATTATGGAATGGCCAATCTATTCAACAGAAAGGCATCGAAGCCCTATTCTACCATTTTAAAGGGTCCCCAGTGGCTCAAGCGGTAAAGAATTCACCTACAATTGAGAAGACACAGGAGACCTAGGTTTGATCCCTGGGTCAGGAAGATCCCCTAGAGAAGGGCATGGCAACCCACTCCAGTATTCTTGCCTGGAGAATCCCATGGACAGAGGAGCCTGGTGTGCTACAGTCCATGGGGCCACAAAGAGTCAGTCACAACTGAGCATACATATATGCATATGTATGCATCAGCCACCTCTCTCATGTGATATATACATGGTATGAAGTTTTTATATTAATGAATTATGAAGTTTAAAGACCAAAAGGTAAACACAATCTGAAAGCAAAGTTTCTAGAGAAAAGCTAGATTGCATGTAAACTTTCCAAGACCCAGTAGATCCCACCTACTTTACAGGGATTTTCTAAGGCCACTGGCACATCACATTCGAAAATTTTTTCAACTCACTACAATTGGAATTTTGCTTTGGCCATCTGTTCAGTTAGTAGTGATTTCTGTCTCTCTCTCTGATGTATGGTTGACATGTCCTCGCTGCATATTTCTAGTCTACTTTTTCCTCCTGTAATAGTTAAAGCCAGAGAGTATTGAAAAACCAGGAATTTGGGTTGACACAGTGGGTAGCAGACACTATCAGTCCCAACTCAGCTGCCCCATAAGGTACTGTGCTCAGTTGCTAAGTTGTGCCTGACTTTTTGCGACCCCTTGGACTATAGCCCACCAGGCTCTCCTGTCTGTGGGACTTTCCAGGCAGGAATACTGGAGTAGGCTGCCACTTCCTCCTCCAGGGAGTCTTCCCAACCCAGGGATCGAACCGGAGTCTCCTGCATTGTAGGCGGATTCTTTCCCGCTTGAGCTACCTGGGAGGCCCCTCTAAAGAGTTCTGAGAAAATCTCAAGTTAAAAAAAAAAAAGAAAGATCCTGGGCCAAGTTGAGTACTGGTGGTCTGTTAACAGAAAAGCAAAAGACCATTAAAAGGGAGATTCAGTTCAGTTCACCTCAGTCACTCAGTCGTGTCTGACTCTTTGCGACCCCAAGAACCGCAGCAGGCCAAGCCTCCCTGTCCATCACCAACTCCCGGAGTTTACCCAAATTAATGTCCATTGAGTCGGTGATGCCATCCAACCATCTCATCCTCTGTCATCCCCTTCTCCTCCTACCCTCAATCTTTCCATCATCAGGCTCTTTTCAAATGAGTCAGGTTTTCACATCAGGTGGCCAAAGTATTTAGATGCTATAAAACAAGATGAACTAGGGAAGATAGAATTCAGAGCATCAGGAAAGGGCTGTGAAATCAGAGGAAACTAAGAGGGAGGTAGAGGCTAGGATGGTTTTGTGACCCATTTTACAAATACTGACCTGTAATTGCCATAGACTCTCTGGGAATAACTGGCATGTTCCTGCTAGGCTAAGATAAATCTGCCACCATGCACCATCTAGAATACCACAATCATGTCTCCTAGTTTTGGATTTATCATTTACTAAAAAAAAAAAAAATTGTCCAGTTCCAATTAGAACTGGACATGGAAAAATAGACTGGTTCCAAATAGGAAAAGGAGTACATCAAGGCTGTATATTGTCACTCTGCTTATTTAACTTATATGCAGAATACATCATGAGAAACACTGAGCTGGAAGAAGCACAAGCTGGAATCAAGATTTCTGGGAGAAATATCAATAACCTCAGATATGCAGATGACACCACCCTTATAGCAGAAAGTGAAGAAGAACTAAAGAGCCTCTTGACGAAAGTGAAAGAGGAGAGTGAAAAAGTTGGCTTTAAAGCTCAACATTCAGAAAACTAAGATCATGGCATCCAGTCTCATCACTTCATGGGAAATAGATGGGGAAACAGTGGAAACAGTGGTAGACTTTATTTTGGGGGGCTCCAAAATCACTGCAGATGGTGACTGCAGCCATGAAATTAAAAGACACTTACTCCTTGGAAGAAAATTTATGACCAACCTAGACAGCATGTTAAAAAGCAGAGACATTACTTGGTCAACAAAGGTCAAGGCTATGGTTTTTCCAGTAGTCATGTATGCATGTGAGAGTTGGACTATGAAGAAAGTTGAGCACCGAAGAATTGATGCTTTTGAACTGTGGTGTTGGAGAAGACTCTTGAGAGTCTCTTGGACTGCAAGGAGATCCAACCAGTCCATCTTAAAGGAGATCAGTCCTGAGTGTTCATTGGAAGGACTGATGCCAAAGCTGAAACTCCAATACTTTGGCCACCTGATAGGAAGAGCTAACTCATTTGAAAAGACCCTGATGCTGGGAACGATTGAAGGCTGGAGGAAAAGGGGACGACAGAGGATGAGATGGTTGGATGGCATCGCTGACTCAAAGGACATGAGTTTCAGTAATTTCCAGGAGCTGGTGATGGACAGGGAGTCCTGGTGTGCTGCAGTCCATGGGGTCGCAAAGAGTCGGACATGACTGAGCAACAGAACTGAGTTGAACCGAAAAAAGAAAAACATTAATCCACGTACCTTGATTTCCTTTTTGATCTCTAAATATGACTAGCCAAGAATTAGACCTTCATTTCTGTCATCAAAAGTATTATAGTATTATATAAAATCCCAACATAACCAAGCCAGATTTCATTCTAACTCATAACCCAATAAGGAGAATCCTTTCCCTTCCTTCTGATTGACACATCCCTTCACTGCCTACTCTCAGAGCACAAGCTTCCTAAATGGATCCCAGACTACCACGCAGCAGTGGGAAAATGGCTCTTTATTTTCCAGTAGTTAATATTTACTGAGAACCTATTATTTCTAGGCACTTTACATGCATTATCTTTCTTCAAGTGCATAATAACCCCTGGGCAACCATACCCCAGTTTAAAAGGATCATTCAGCATTCACAGTGGTTAGAAATACGCTACTAGATACATGCCACCATCAGGATCTGAATCAGTTGCTCTGACTTCAAGCCCAAGCTCTTTGCATTATACTATGATGGGAATCCTGTTGTTCAGATCTCATGCTATGTGGTCCATTTTACTGTGTCATTGCTGAATTAGCACACTACAGCTCCCTAATCACATGGCTGCTTCTCAGCCACACATAATTGTACCCTTTACTAGCAAAAGCCAGGCTCGGCAGGTACTTTGGTCTTTTTGAAAGAGTTGTAGTAAATGCAAAGTAATAATGTCTGAGCAATCTAACTTTTGAACGTGGGAACTTGTTTTAACGGTCATAGCCCCTAGTCCTTCAACTCCCTTACTCTAGAGCCTCTATTGCAATTTATTTCTTAATTTTATCAAAGCTTCCAGTCCACTGATGCTGCCGCTTTTTCACAGCTTTCACTACTGTCTTGGCTTCTCTGTATATCCAGCTTACAATTCACAACCTATTATCAAAATAATTTTCTTGAAAACTTGCTAAATTCAAGTATAGGCCCCACTCTTCCTGTGCTTGCCTGGCTAGACCCCAGTCATACAAGAGTCTACTAGCCATCTTCTCTATGTCTCTACCTACTAGAGATTATATCATAGTTGTCTGTTGTTTGCACTTTAAATTTGTGATTCCAAACCTCAAATATGCCCACATTACTGCCAAAGGGCCTCGGCTACCTTTCCCTAATAAAGTTCCCTTTGGAGTCTTTGAAATGACTATTTCATATTTCCTCTCTCCTCAAACCTCCCACACTGTCTCCCAGCTCATTCTTATCTGATGACTTAGACTCATGCTTAACTGAAAAAAATCTAAGCCATGTTATAGGAATGTCTGCATCTTATTAAATGTACACACCTTTCAGTCTCCGTGCCCAAATTCTTTCTGTATTCTTTTTTTTTTTTTAATAAAAGTATCTTTTCCTATCAGAGTTTGATCCTTCCACTCATACTCTGATCCCGCCATTCTCACCTTTCCAAGGATTTTGCTCTTATATTTTGTTCTACTCTATACCATCAATGTCTTTCTCTGCACCAGATAATTCCAGGCAGTATACAAACAAATTCTGTAATCTCCAAAATTATAATAACCCAAACCCTCCCTTGTTGATTCCCTCCATTGTATTTTTCTGTGCTTTTCACAGCAACTTTTCTCAAAATACTTCCCCAGCATTCATTCATTCTTTGGTTACTCTATCAAGCTTCTGCTTAAGCAGTCACTGAGTCAGTTCTTGTTGGGGCACCAACAATCTCATTACTAGATCCTGTATATGCTTCTTCTGTTCTCAATGTATTCTCCTCTCGGCAACATCTGATCCAACTGCCTAACCCCTTTTTGGAAAACTTTTCTCTTTTGGCTTTTAAGACAAATACCATCCTACTAGGTCTGGCCTGTCCTTTGTTTCTTCTCTTTTACCTAAATATTGGGATATGCCAGAACATAATACTGGACTGTCTTCTAAATACATAAACACTTTCCCCAAGTGATCTCATCTAATCCATAACATTAAATATCAGCCGTTTGTAGAAGACTTCATCTGCCAACCATCTGACACCCTTCCCTGAAATCCAGATTTGTGTAACCAACTGACTACTTGTCATCTTGACTTGCATAGCATAGGTTTTGTGTGGTACTTTCCATCAAAATTCTATCCAACAGTCATTCCTCACTTCTTCCTTGCCATTAGAAACCTCGAATTTATGTGGTTTCCAGGTGGACTATACCCAGGGGTGATTAGACATCCAGGTGAAGCTTATTATCGGGCTACCATATGATGCAGCCTAGACTCACTCCTGAGCATACATTCAGAGCATACATTCAGGCAACAGGGAGAAGGAAGTTGTCTTGAATCAGGAGTAGGGCCCTAACCAAGAGCCGATCATGCTGGCACCCTGATCCTGGACTTGCAAGTCTCCAGAACAGTAAGAAAATGTTTTGTTGTTTCAGCCACCCAAGCCATAACATTCTGTTATCACAGTCTAAATGGACTAAGACACCTCATCTCTCTTTGGCTAGCTCTGCTGACAGGTGCCAGGGAATTCATACTAGCTCTGTTTTCCAAATGTAACTTTTTTCTTTCAAAAGAAAGTTTCAAAGTTTTCTTTCAGAGGAAAGAAAACTCTAATTCAAAAAGGTACATGCACCTCTATGTTCCTAGCAGCACTATTTACAATAATCAAGACACTAAAGCAACCTGCTGCTGCTGCTGCTAAGTCGCTTCAGTCATGTCCAACTCTGTGCAACCCCATAGACAGCAGCCCACCGGGCTCCCCCGTCCCTGGGATTCTCCAGGCAAGAACACTGGAGTGGGTTGCCTAAGTGTCCATTAACAGTTAAAGATGTTCATATGTAACAGCTGAAGATCTTCATATATAATGAAATATTATTCAGCCATAAAAATTAAATATTGCCATTTGCAGCAACATAGATGGACCTAGAAATTATACTAAGTGAAGTAACTCAACAGAGAAAGACAAATATCGTACAATATCACTTATGCAGCATCTAAAAAATAATACAAATGAACTTATTTACAAAACAGAAACAAACTCACAGACATAGAAAACAAATTTACAGAATGGGGAAAAAATGGAAACAGCGACAGGTTTTATTTTCTTGGGCTCCAAATCACTGTGGATGGTGACTGAAGCCACAAAATTTAAAGACGCTTGCTCCTTGGAAGAAAAACTATGACAAACCTGAACAACGTATTAAAAGCAGAGACATCACTTTGCCAACAAAGGTCCGTCTGGTCAAAGCTTTAGTTTTTCCAGTAGTCATGTATGGATGTGAGAGTTGGACTGTAAAGAAAGCTGAGCACTGAAGAATTGATGCTTTTTGAACTGTGGTGTTGGAGAAGACTCTTGAGAGTCCCTTGGACAGAAAGGAGATCAAACCAGTCAATCCGAAAGGAAATCAGTCTTGAATATTCATTGGAAGGACTGATGCTGAAGCTGAAGCTCTAATGCTTTGACCACCTGATGGGAGGAACCTGCTCACTGGAAAAGACCCTAATGCTGGGAAAGATTGAGGGCAGGAGGAGACGAGGGCAACAGAAGATAAGATGGCTAGATAACATCACTGACTCAATGGACATGAGTTTGAACAAGCTCTGGGAGATAGTGAAGGACAGTGAAGCCTGGTGTGCTGCTATTCATGGGGTCGTAGAGTTGGAAATGACTTAGTGATTGAACAGCAGCAACAAAATGGAAAAGAAGCCCATATATATGTATATACATATATATCAGATTCCCTGGTGGCTCAGAGGTTAAAGCATCTGCCTGCAATGCAGGAGACCCAGGTTCAATCCCTGGGTCGGGAAGATCCCCTGGAGAAGGAAATGGCACCCCACTTCAGTATTCTTGCCTGGAGGATCCCATGGATGGAGGAGCCTGGTGGGCTACAGTCCACGGGGTCGCAAAGAGTCGGACACGACTGAGTGACTTCACTTCACATACATATATATATATATTCAGTTATTTGCTGTATAACAAAGACTAACAAAATCAAAATGAAAGTTAGTCACTTAGTTGTTGTCCAACTGTTTGTGACTCCAGAGGAGCCACTAGGCTCCTCTGTCCATGGAGTTCTCCAGGCAGGAATACTGGAGTGGATTACCGTTTCTTCTTCAGGGGATCTTTGCCACCCAGGGATCAAACCCAGGTCTCCTGCATTGCAGGTGGATTCTTTACCAACTGAGCTACCAGGGAAATTGTCAACACGTTCAACTATACTTCAGTTTCAAAAAGTGCATGTGGTATAATTCTGGCCAATGGATTGAAAGGAAAGTTGCTACAGAGGCTTCAGAAACATTTTCCTAGGTATTAAATAAATAAATATGTAAATCAGGTTCTATCTCTTCCCTGTTTAGCCCATGTTCTGTAAGGCCCTCTACAATCAGGCCTTTGCTTATGTTTTTCATTTCATGCCATTCTTTCCTTTGCTTATTTATCATGCTCCTATTTTTCCAGCACACCAAGCTTTCAGAGTCTTGGCCCTGCCTGGTTCCTCCAGTTCTTTGTATGTCTTGCTTATGTCATCTGCTTTAAAAACTCTTCCTTTGCTTGTTTCACTGTGACTCATTTACTGTTTAACTCTTATCACAATCTAAAACTGCTATTTTTATATGTCTATATTCTTGTTTATTTTCTGTCTTTTCCACTTATCTTAGAATATGAGATCCTTGAGAAACTTATTCTTGAGAGAATATTCTTCAAGGCTCTCATTTTGTGTGATATTTCCAGTCCCTTAAAAAGTGCTTGGCATATTTGCTGAATCACTGAATGTCTACTGGCCTCCAATATTGAAAATATGTGATAAACATGACAGGACCAAATAGTATACTTGAAAATAAAATCCAGAGAGGTTGATTTGCAGGCAGTATATTGTAACTGACTGTAATTGAGCTCAGATTGAAATTAATCCAGATAAGGCACCAGAATGAAATTAATCCAATAACACCAGCTAGGGGAGCTCTGTCTCAAAATAGAAATTCCTGAGAGACAGTTTCTCAATGCTTTTCTTTTCCAAAGTGAGGAGAGGAAAGGAGATCAAAAGATAGGTTTGTTGTTTATGTATTTTTGAAAGAAAAAAGTTATATTTGGAAAAAAGAGCCAATATGAATTCCCTGGCACCTGTCAGCAGAGATAGCCAAAGAGAGATGAGTTGTCTTAGTCCATTTAGACTGTGATAACAGAATGTTATGGCTTGGGTGGCTGAAACAACAAAACATTTTCTTACTGTTCTGGAGGCTTGCAAGTCCAGGATCAGGGTGCCAGCATGATCGGCTCTTGGTTAGGGCCCTGCTCCTGATTAAAGAAAACTGCGTTCTCCCTGTTACCTCACATGGTGGAATAAGAGACCCTTGGTCTCCTTATCCCCTTCCGGGTACACTAATTCCATGATGGGGGCTCCAAGACCTGATCTAACCCTAATTACCTCTCAAAGGCACCACCTTCAACACCATCATGGTGGGGATGAGGGCTTCAATGTAAGGATTTGAGGAGGACACAGATTTTCAGCCTGTAACAAGGAGGTATTATGAATAGTAGTGACACTAAATAGTTGAACTCCCCAGGTCGGTAGGTGCCCAATATGCTACTGGAGAAGAGTGGAGAAATAACTCCAGAAAGAATGAAGAGGCGGAGCCAAAGCAAAAACAATGCCCAGTTGTGGATGTGACTGGTGATGGAAGTAAAGTCCAGTGCTCTAAAGAACAATATTGCATAGGAACCTGGAACATTAGGTCCATGCATCAAGGTAAATTGGAAGTGGTCAAACAGGAGGTGGCAAGAGTGAACGCTGACATTTTAGGAGTCAATGAACTAAAATGGGCAAATTTAATTCAGATGACCATTATATCTACTACTGTGGGCAAGAATCCCTTAGAAGAAATGGAGTAGCCCTCATAGTCAACAAAAGAGTCTGAAATGCAGTATTTGGGTGCAGTCTCAAAAAGGACAGAATGATCTCTGTTCATTTCCAAGGCAAGCCATTCAATAACACAGTAATCCAAGTCTATGCCTCGACCAGTAATGCTGAAGAAGCTAAAGTTGAATGGTTCTCTGAAAACCTAAGACCTTCTAGAACTAACACCCAAAAACGATGTCCTTTTCATCATAGGGGACTGGAATGCAAAAGTAGGAAGTAAAGAGGAACCTGGAGTAACAAAATGAAGCAAGGCAACGGCTAACAGAGTTTTGCCAAGGGCACCCACTGGTCATAGCAAGCACCCTCTTCCAGCAACACAAGAGAAGACTCTACACATGGACGTCACCAGATGGTCAATACCAAAATCAGATGATTATATTCTTTGCAGACTCTGTGTGATGCTATGGATTATAGCCCACCAGCCTCCCCTGTCCATTGAATTCTCCAGGCAAGAATGCTGGAGTGGGTAGCCATTCCCTTCTCCAGGGAATCTTCCTGACCCAGGGATTGAACTTCAGTAATGTTCACTCTTTTGAAAATCTGAGGGCCCTTCAGAATTATGAAATCTCTACTTTTCCAGTGCTCTATCAGTGGAACAACAAAGCTTGGATTATGGCACATCTGTTCACAACATACTGAATATTTTAAGCTCACTGTTGAGACCTACCACCTGGAGAAAAAGATTCCTTTCAAAATATTACCACTCACTGACAGCACATATGATCACCCAGGAGATCTGACAAAGATGTGTGATGTGTGATGTCATTCATGTCATTTTCCTGCCTGCTAACATAATACCCATTTTGCTGCCCATGGATTAAGGAGTAGTTTTTACTTTCAAGTCTTATGATTTACAAAATGCATTTCATAAATCTATAGCTGCCATAGATAGTGAGTCCTCTGATGGATCTGGACAAAGTAAATTGAAAACCTTCTATAAAGCATTCAAGATTCTAGATGCCATTAAGAACATTTGTGATTCATGGAAAGAAGTAAAAATGCCAATATTAGTAGGAGTTTCAAAGAAGTTGTTTCTAAACTTCATGAATGACTGCTGGTTTCAAGATTTCAGTAGAGGAAGTAACTACAAGTGTGATGGAAACAGCAAGATAACTAGAATTAGAAGCAGAGCCTGAAGATGTGACTGAATTACTGCAATTTTATGATAAAACTTGAGCAAATGAGGAGTTGCTTCTTAATTGATGAGCAAAGAAGGTATTTTTTGCCATAGAATCTATTCCTGGTGAAGATGGTGTGAAGATTGTTGAAATGGCAACAAAGGATTTAGAATATTAAGTAAACCTAGTTGCTAAGGCTGTTTGACAGGATTGATTTTAGTTTTGAAAGAAGTCTTACTGTGAACAAAATGCTATCAAACATCATTGCCTAGTGCAGAGAAATGGTTCTGGGAATGAAGAGTCAATTGCTGCAGCAAACTTCACTGTTGTCTTACATGAGAAAATTGCCAATCACAGCAGCCTTCTGTAACCACCATTCTGATAAGTCAGCAGCCATTAAAATCCTGGCAAGATCCTCCACCATTGAAAAGATTATAATTTGCTGAAGGCTCAGATGATAGTTAACATTTTTTTAACAGTAAAATATTTTTAAAATTAAGGTGTGTATACTTTTTTCAAGCTTATTGAACACTTACTAGATTACAGTTCAGGGTAAATGGAACTTTTATATGCACTGGGAAACCAAACATCTTATGAGTCACTCTATTGTGATATTCCCTTTATTGTGGTGGTCTGGAACCAAACTCACAGTATCTCTGAAATATGCCTATAATAATAACCTTACCAGGTAGGGATGATATTATTATTATTCCCCTTTAATTGATGAGGTAACTAAGACTTAAATAATTTGTGTTAGGTCACATTGGTAGTAAGTGCCAGAGGCAATTATTTGAACCCATTTTTTCCTGACAATAAGCCCCAGAACATTTTCTTTGTACCTATCTTACTGCATAGGCCAATAATTTTGTTATTGCTATTTGTTTTTGCAGTCAGCCTACTAGTTTATAATACCTAACTTGTAAAAGAAAGGAAATTAGGATATAAATGTTACCTATTCTTGGTAAAATTCCATTTCTGATACTTTAATAGAGTTTTATAAAAATAAATACAAACAGAACACTTCTACTTACCAGACCTATTCTATGCATCTATTAATCCATTCAAAACTTATTTTTGAGCACATAGCATATGTCAGGCTTAGTAGTCGGTACAGAAAGTATTTTTTGTTTAACTTTTCAGTACTGAGCACTTCCTGGTATCCCATAAATGTTTGCAGTATGAGTAAATGAACAGAAAACTAAAATACACTTCAAATTAAGAAAACATTCAGTCACCCCCAAAAGAAGCCCTGTACCCATCAGAGGTTACTTCTCATTCCCCTCCCTTGTCCCCCAGCTTGGATCAACCACTAACCTATCTTCTATTCCTATAGATTGTCATATCCTGGTTATTTCATATAAAGGAAGCTTATAATTTGTGGTCTTTGTGGCTGGCTTGTTTCACTTAGCATAATGTTTTTAAGGTTCATCTATATCATAGCATGTATCAGTCCTTAATTTCTTTGTATTGCTCAATAATATTCCATTGAACGGATGTACTACATTTTGTTTATTCATTCATCAGTTGATGGACGTTTGGATTGTTTCCATGTTTTGGTTATTATGAACAACGTTTCTATAGGCATATATGTACAAGTTTCGTGTGGATATATGTTTTTATATCTCTTGGGTATATATCTAGGAATGGCATTGATGAGTCATAAGGTAACTCTATATTTAACACTTTCAGAAACTGCCTTTTTCCAAAGTAGCAGCACCATTTTGCATTCTCGCAAAAAATGCATGTGGCTTACAATTTGTCCACATACTTTCCAACACTTATTGTTGTCTCTTTTTATTAAAGCCATCCTAGTGTGTGAAATGGTATCTCATCATGGATTTGATTTTTATTTCTCTGATGACTAATGATGTTGAGCATCTTTTCATATGCTCAATGGCTATACGTATACTGTCTTTGGATAAATGTCTGTTCAGGGATTTCCCTGATGGTCCAGTGATTAAGGCTCTGCGCATCCAGTGCAGAGAACATGGAATTGATCACTGGTCAGGGAACTAAGATTCCTCATGACACAAAGCACAACCAGAAACCAACATAAAAGAGGTTTAAAAGAGAAATGTCTGTTCAAATACTTTGCCCATTGTAAAACTGGATTACTTGTCTTTTCATTGTTGAGTTACGAGAGTTCTTTATATATTCTTTGTATGAATACACGCTGTATTTAATGTAAATTTTAAGGTCAACTTCCCAATCTCTGCAAAAAAAAAAGAAAGGTAGATGGGATTTTCATAAGATTGTATTGAATCTGTAGATGAATTTGGGGAGTACTGTCATCTTAACAATATTGAATCTTCCAACCCATGAGCATAAAATGTCTTCCTCTTTCATTTATTTAGATCTTTCTTTCAGCAATGTTTAGTTTTCTTTCTTTTTTTTAGTTTTCTGAGTACACATTTTGCATTTCTTTTGCTAAATTTATTCATAAGTATTTTATTCTTTTTGATACCACTATAAATAGAACTGTTTTCTTAATTTTGATTTTGGATTATATATTGCTGATGGATAGAATTACAACTGTTAAGTACTATTGGATAGAAATACAATTGATTTACATATATTGACCATGTACCCTGCCACTTCACTGAACTCATTTAGTAGTTCTAACAGGTCTTTAGTAGATTCCGTAGTATTTTCTGTATACAGGATCATGTTATTTGCAAATAGAGATAGTTTTACTTCTTTCTTTCCAATTGGAATGCCTTTTTAAAATACTCTTGCCTGATTTTCCCTGATTAGACCAGTCTGAAGAAAGAAAAACAACATGCTTCTCGGCCACACCCACCCAGAATAGATCCTCCATTGCACTGAACTGGGGGAAAGGTAGGAAGTTGTAACTTGAACACCGAAGGCCTGATATTCTTCATGAGATTTAGTAGATTTTCTTAAATAACTGCTTCTCCATTTTCTATATATCCTTAGGACAGTTTTCAGAGGCTTTAGATGATTGTTGTTTGTATAATTTTCATTAGGTATGATTTTTTTCACTGAGGAGAGGGTCTACAGAGTTCCTCACATCACCAATGAGAAGTCCTTCTTCCTAATATGGAGCATTCATTTCCTACAGCTGCTGTGACAAATTACCACTAACTTAGCAGCTTAAAACAATGCAAATGTAGTCTCCTACAGTTCTGGAGGCCAGATGTCTGAAATCAGTCTCACTGAGCTAAGCCAAGGTGTTGGCAGGACTGGTTCCTTCTTGAGGCTCAAGGGAAATATCCATTCCTTGCCTCTTCTAGGTTCTGGAAGGGGCTGGCATTCCTTAGCTTGGGGCTGCAAAATCAGATCTTTGCCTTCATCATCACAAAGCCTACTCTTTGACTCTGACTCCTCCTGTATCCCTTTTTAAAGGAAATTTGTGATTATGTTAGGCCCACCTGGATAACCTAGGATAATCTCATTTCAAGATTTTTAACTTTGATCACATCTGCAATTTTCCTCTTGACAGGTAATGTAACATTGCTCAGGTTACGGCTGCTGCTGCTGCTGGTGCTAAGTCGCTTCAGTCGTGTCCGACTCTGTGCGACCCCAGAGACGGCACAGCCCAACAGGCTCCTCTGTCCCTGGGATTCTCCAGGCAAGAACACTGGAGTGGGTTGCCATTTCCTTCTCCAATGTATGAAAGTGAAAAGTGAAAGTGAAGTCGTTCCGTCATGTCCGACTCTTAGTGACCCCATGGACTGCAGCCTACCAGGCTCCTCTGTCCATGGGATTCTCCAGGCAAGAGTACTGGAGTGGGTTGCCATCACCTTCTCAGCCAAGTTACGGCAATTTGTGCTTAAACATCTTGGTGCAGGGGGATGTGGGGAGAGGAGCAGTTTTTCAGAATTGTGCAATTTTAGTGTTTGGAAGAAGCTTTAGTCTTTGTGCGTGAAGAACCGATACCTTGGATTGCTAAAATCATAATGAAGGTCTTATGACTATGGTGTGACAGAGCTAGAAACAGGTCTCCAGACGCCTGTTTTAGAACATTAGATTTTAATGACTAAACAAAAATAAAAAATATTATTTGTGGATTCTAAGCCATAGATAAAAATTTTAAATTGGGGGATTAAAAAAACTTAAAATTAGTTTTTATCAAAACTGGCTTGTTGTTGTTCAGTTGCTCAGTCATGTCCAACTCTTTTGTGACCCCCTGGACTGCAGCAAACCAGGTTTCCCTGTCCTCCACCATCTCCCGGAGCTTGCTCAAACTCATGTCCCTTGAGTCAGTGATGGCATCCAACTGTCTCATCCTCTGTTGTCCCCTTCTCCTCCTGCCTTCAATCTTTCCTGGCATCAGGGTCTTTTCCACTGAGTCGGCTCTTCCCACCAGGTAGCCAAAGGACTGAAGCTTCAGCTTCAACATCAGTCCTTCCAATGAATATTCAGGATTGATTTCCTTTAGGATTAACTGGTTTGATCTCCTTGCAGTCCAAGTTTTATCAAAACTGGCTGTCTAAAACAAAAATAATATAAGCAATTCAATCGTTACATTTGAATTTTACCTTTTATAACATCCCTTACCTTTTAAAGGCAAGAATTGGCTGCAAGCAAGATGTTTTTCCCAAGTTAATTTAATTCATGTTCATGAATATATGCAACAAAACATAGTTATTACCATATGCACTGTGAAATAAACATACACACATTTAGATAATTTATGAAGCATCTGTCATTTCATGATTCCAAATGAGAGAAATTATCCACGATTTCAGAAAGAATCTGGAAAACTTAATTGAATGAACTGTGTGTGATATGAGAGGGTCTCTTTCCAAAAAAATATTTTTACTAATTGAAATTTATAAAGTGTGATTCTGTTCACTGCTTTTTTCTAGGTTGTTTTTCTCCCCAGCTCCTGAAGGATGTTCAAGGCACTAACATTTCTCTGTGACATAGAATGACCTGTGGAAAGCACTGATTAATGATTGCTTGCACACTGTTCTTTGAGGGAAAAAGTCATCATGAGAGTTGGAACTGCTCCTTTTAACAACACTGTCTGCACTTAGAGTTTTTCAAAGCTATTTCACTTTAAAAAACGAAAGAAACCAAAAAGAACACACCTCCTTCCCTGGGTCCCTCCCTCCCTCCCTCCACAAATGCCTTTCTCAGGCACATCACCATCACTCAACAAGAAGTTGAACAATAAGCTATTGTCAGTTATAAGCAGTAGTTACAGAGAAAGAATCTGGCCCTTGAAAAGGATAGATTCCACTGCCAAAGAGATTTCATCTGACCCTCTCGTTAGCATGTAAAATTCCCTTTGTAGTATCAGTTTAGAAAAAGTAAAAAAGATAGCATGAGGATGTTTTCTGGGGGCAGGATTTGGGTTCTGTGGAATAGATCTTTTTTTAAAAAATTGTAGAATGTTCTTTACTAAACTTACAGATTTACTGCTGTTCTATAAATTGAGTGCAAAACTCCATCAAACATTTTATCAAATGACTGAATTTAAAGGACTTCTTTAAAAGAATCATACAACAAATCTCTTTAATCAAGAAAAGCCATTGTTTGATGTATTCTCAAAGGATGTTCAAGCTCATTGAGAATATTTTTGAGGTTTTGGGTTGGGTGGGAGCAATTTTTTTATGATTATTCTGTTGAAAGTTCTACCATCTGCATAGAACTCTTAGCCTGGGAATAAACAGGGAGAAATAGTGGCACAGTGCAATGCACGTTTAAAAACTATAGAACTATAGAACAATGTTTCTAATCTCTATTGTACTCTATCCTTTAACCAAGATGTTCACTTTTAGTGGGAAAGGACAGAACTCTTAGGTTCCAGTAACTGCTGTTAGGAAGTTCAGCCTGGAGAATCACTAGCTATATTGATCAAATTGTACTTAATACACGTTCACAGAACATGAATCTTGTTACAATTCCTGCTCCTCTGGAAGTTGACTTTTACTTGTTTTCATTAGGGGAAAATATTATTGACATGACAGCATTTTAAAAATCATAGTCTGTTCACGTAACTTAAAAATATTTGTTGACTGCACCCCAGTGTTGATAGCAGCATTATTTACAATGGTCAAGATGCGGAAGCAACCTAAGTGTCCATCAACAGAGAGAATGGATAAGAAGATGTGAAATGCATGTCCGTGCACACGTGCATATGCACGCGCACACACACACATAAGAAGATCACTCAGCCATAAAAAGGAGCAAACTTTTGCCATTTGCGGCAAAATGGTTGGATTTGGACAGCCTTACAAGTGAATTAAGTCAAACAGAGAAAAACAAATACTATATGACATCATTTATCTATGGAAGATAAAAAATACAACAAACTAATGAATATAACAGAAAAGAAGCAGGCTCTTAGACATAGAGAACGGACTAGTGATCACCAGCCGGGGAGGGCAATATAGGGGTGAGGGAGAGCGAGGTACAAACTTTAGGTACAAGATAGACTCAAGGATGTATTGTACAACATGGGGAATACAGCCAATACTTTGAAATGACTGGAAATGGAAAGTAGTCCTTTAAAAATTGTATAAATTTTTTTAATTGTTGGAGCATATGTACAAAAAATATCACGAGTATTCGGGCCTGTTCATTTCAACAAATTTAACACACCTCTGTAACCAGCACTTAGAATAACCAATTTGTGAAGAGGACTGAATTATTAGTTTTAAATCCACAGACTCTTTAAGACTAACTTTAGAAACAAGTTCTGTACACACCTCAAGCTGTTGGAGGCCACCACTGGAGGGAGACAGGGTCACTACCCAGGCTCAGTTTCTCTGGGCCATCACCGGGGCCTGTCTTGGTGGTGAGACCAAGGACCAGGCAGCACTCTGGCAGCCATCAGGCAGAAAAAAGTCTTTCTGGACAAAGTTCACTGCTCAAATGATGATGGGAAGTTAAGGAGTAAGCATAGAGGTCTGGAAAGAGTGGTTTAAAAGAATAACAGGAGCTGAAGAGATCTGACCTGGAAGAAGCAGAGAAGGCTCTAGAATCCCTCAGAGACAGCAGACCAGACTATGGGGTCCATTTTACAGAAATTGTTCAGCGACTTCCCTAATATTATCAGTAGAGAAGCAAGGACCTAAGTGGGGTTCCCAGTAGTAGGAACGTGAATGGCGATGCTTGGACCAGAATGTTCATTTTGTTCTTTATTATTACTCAAGTCACATTATTTTGATACTTTGTATTACTAAGTTGGGCCGCAAAGATGTGATGGTTCAGGAACCTGAAAGCTGAAAATTAGAGCCAGGCAGCTTTGAAAGCTATTGGTTGAGAGTTACTGTAAAATCAGATATGTTATTATTCAAAGAGCTCCTCGTGCTGACATTATGCTCAACTGGCTAGGGAAAAATGAGGAGCAGTGTAAATGAAACCAACTTAGCTGCAGGGATATGTCCATTCGCACTCTTGTTCTGGATGTGTGTGTGTGTGTGTGTGTGTGTGTGTGTGTGTGTGTGTGTGTATTTGCATGCACCCAGCACTCAGATCTTTTGTGGCTATTGTAATGCTATTACATATTTACTTTTGGTCTACAGAACTCAGGTTTTCCATAGCACCTGAAAATATTAGTAGTAGAATAAAAGTTCCATTGCAAGGGCAATGTGTGGATACTGGGATGTTTGCCATTTTATTTGCCTTCAGTCAGAGGTTATAGATAACTTGTTTTATTTCTTTAAAAAATTTTTAATTTTATTTTATTTAAAATTTTTATTGGAGTATAGTTGATTTACAATGTTGTATCAGTGTCAGGTATACAGCAAAGTGAATCATTATACATATACATATATCCACTTTGTTTTTTAGATTATTTTCCTATATAGGCTATTACAGTGTATTGAGTAGAGTTCCCAGCAAAAGGCTAGATACATAACTTGTTTTATAAAAGTGAGTTTGTGGTCTTTATGTGTTTTGAAACCCAGGTCATGTGGTTAAATGTAATTTAGTTTTAAATTAAAGAACATCTGAATAACGCAAATAATGGTCATTTAATCCTCCTTTACCTTATAAAAAATTAACATTATTAAAAACTTGTAAAACTTAGTGGATGTGTTTGGGTTTTTCACAGACTCTCTAACTGTGGCTAGATAGCTCTTTTTTTCCACTTTAAACAAGCCAAGGTCATTGGTTTAATCCTTATATTAACTCTTTTTTTTTCCCATAGCTTTGGTCTGGGTCACAGCTATGGACTGAGTACCTCTTCCTTGTTTTCTATTTTGTGAATGAAAATTTCTGAAAACCAGGGAATCCCATGTAAACGGAGTTTGGTAATTTTGTAGACAGTATTCAGGTTAAGATTGATAGCAAACTTTAAGGATAATTTAAGCCTTAAGATTTATGAGTTTGAGACATGAGTTTGAGGAAACTCCAGGAGATAGTGCAGGACAAGAAAGCCTGGTGTGCTGCAGTTCATGGGGTCACATCACAAAGGGTCAGACACAACTTAGCGACTGAACAACAACAAAGATTTATGATTCTATGAGTTACCCACTTCTAAAAAGAAAAATCACTGACTCAGGAACAACTCAAATTGCATCCTTATTGATGTTGTGCTGGTTGTGTCCTTTTTATATGTGAAAGGTATTTTTCAGTTCATGTTGAATATAAGAACAGTCATGGTGACCTCTGAGAGGAGCCAATTCAAGTACAGGTCACGTTTGGGCTAAAGCTACAGTGGGCTCTCAAGTGCAAAGGCCCAGTGAGAACTTAAGGATACCTGATGTGTGTACAGGCAGCCATTTCCCAGGAAATTCCAAAGGCTGGATTCAGGGAAGCTAAATTTTGTCATCAGGTCCACTTCTGAGTGCAGGCAGCAAAAGGCAGGCCAGAGCTTTGGAACAGACACTGGCTGCACTCTGGAATGGAATTGGATGGGACAAAAGGGGCAAGTGATGTGAGAGGGTCTAGGCAGTTGCTGAAAATAGCAAAGCATGTCTGGGGTGCGTTTTTAGTGTCTGTTCACCATGTTTGTGCCCAAAGGACTGGATCAGAGCAGAAACCCAGTATTATTGGAGAATGAGGTATTTCACTTTGATAGATTTTCCAGATACCTGAAACAAAACCTTCTAAATGTGTACATTCAATATTTCCAGAGAAATCTTTTATGTGGATTGTATGATTCCTAATTTTTTAAGGCAGAGTGTATGAGTTTAATGTTGTGATTCAGTCGCTAAGTCATTTCTAACTCTTTGCAGCCCCATGGACTGCAGCACGCCAGTCTTCCCTGTCCTTCACCATCTCCCAGAGTTTGCTCAAACTCATGTCCATTGAGTCCATGAGGCCATCCAACCATCTCATCCTCTGTCATCCCCTTCTCCTTCTGCCTTCAATCTTTCCCAGAGTCAGGGTCTTTTCTAATGAGTTCTCTCTTCGCATCATGTGGCCAAAGTATTGGAGCTTCAGCATCAGTCCTTCCAATGAACATTAAGGGTTGTTTTCCTTTAGGATTGACTAGTTTGATCTTCTTGCAATTCAAGGGACTCTCGAAGTTCTCCAGCACTTTCAAGAAACATTTAATTTTAAGGAATCTTATATGTTGTTTTCTGTTTCTCAAAGGCCCTCTGTTCTTTATCAGTTTCTGGAAAACAGGAAGGAGCAAAGCTGCACGCAGTTTTCAGGACTGAGGTCACGAGGCAGAACGCATACATGGATTGCTTTCAGTAACCTTTTCAGTTCAGTTCATTTAAGTTCAGCCACTCAGTCATGTCCAACTCTTTGCGACCCCATGAATCACAGCATGCCAGGCCTCCCTGTCCATCACCACCTCCCGGAGTTTACCCAAACTCATGTCCATCAAGTTGGTGGTGCCATCCAGCTATCTCATTCTCTGTCATCCCCTTCTCCTCCTGCCCCCAATGCCTCCCAGCATCAGGGTCTTTTCCAATGAGTCAACTCTCATTGGCCAAAGTATGGTAGTTTCAACTTTAGCATCAGTCCTTCCAATGAACACCCAGGACTGATCTCCTTTAGGATGGACTGGTTGGATCTCCTTGCAGTCCAAGGGACTCTCAAGAGTCTTCTCCAACACCACAGTTCAAAAGCATCAATTCTTCAGTGCTCAGCCTTCTTCACAGTCCAACTCTCACATCCATACATGACCACAGGAAAAACCATAGCCTTGACTAGATGGACCTTTGTTGGCAAAGTAATGTCTCTGCTTTTTACTATGCTGTCTAGGTTGGTCATAACTTTCCTTCCAAGGAGTAACCGTCTTTTAATTTCATGGCTGCAATCACCATCTGCAGTGATTTTGGAGCCCCCAGAAATAAAGTCTGACACCGTTTCCACTGTTTCCCTATCTATTTCCCATGAAGTGATGGGACCAGATGCCATGATCTTCGTTTTCTGAATGTTGAGCTTTAAAGCCAACTTTTTCACTCTCCTCTTTGACTTTCATCAAGAGGCTCTTTAGTTCCTCTTCACTTTCTGCCATAAGGGTGGTGTCATCTACATATCTGAGGTTATTGATATTTCTCCTGGCAATCTTGATGCCAGCTTGTGCTTCATCCAGCTTGGCATTTCTCATGATGTAATCTGCATAGAAGTTAAATAAGCAGGGTGACAATATACAGCCTTGACATACTCCTTTTCCTATTTGGAACCAGTCTGTTGCTTCCTGACCTGCATACAGGTCTTCTCAAGAGGCTGGTCAGGTGGTCTGGTATGGGCATCTCTTTCAGAATTTTCCACAGTTTATTGTGATCCACACGGTCAAAGGCTTTGGCATAGTCAGTAAAGCAGAAATAGATGATTTTCTGGAACTCTCTTAACCTTTTACTTTTCTGTAAAACTACTTAGTCATGTTCTTACTTGTAATACATGGATTGTCTTCTGGCCCTGTGATGACTGTTCTTCCCCTAGTTACTCTTGTTATGGCCCTATGACGATTGTTATTCCTTTAGTTAACTGTTGTTATGTGTCTGGTTTTGGTGTTTTTTACTTAACTTTATGTTTTGCCTAAAGCGCCTGGTGGGCTCCAGTCAAAAGGGGTCGCAAAGAGTTGGACACGACTGAGCGACTTCACTTCTTCACTTCCTTTATTACAATATATAAACACACACTGCCATGAATAAAGCACCCTTGTTCCACTGGAGACTTGGGTACCCCACGTCCTTCTCTTCTTCGCCTTCTTTTCGTCAACTCCTGTCCCTGGGTTCCTGTCTGTCAAGAAGACCATAACACAGCACCACAACAATTTAAAAGCATCAGTTCCTCAGCACTCAGCCTTCTTTATGGTCCAGCTCTCAATCTGTTCATGACTACTGGTAAAACCATACCCTTAACTATACCGACCTTTGTAGGCAAAGTAATGTCTCTGTTTTTTAATATGCTGTCTAGGTTTGTCATAGCTTTTCTTCCAAGGAACAAGCATCTTTTAATTTTATGTGTTTAATATAAACCTTACTAAATGACCATTCCTGACTGTATTGTGCTTTAAAATAGTGAGGCCTTTAGGTGTATAAAGCTTTAACAGACTTCTTGTCCATACAAAAAATATGAAGTCTACCCAGACTTACACAGTTTTTTTTTTTAAATTGTGTTTATTTAAATTTTGTATTTTTCCCCTCAGCAGTGCACTGGTATTTCTTACTACATCTAATCCTTCTCTGTGTGACCACCTCTGTTACTGCTCCTCCCTTGTCATCTACTTATTTCTGATTTGTCTATTTGGGGCTACAAAAACAGATGTTTAGGTTTGTTAAAATCTTGTGTAAAGTAAGAATGGGGTCCTGAAAAAGTGTCTTCTGAATTAAGCATATAAACTTCAACAAAAGTGCACGAATGCCCAACTTCCAACATCTATTTAACTACTCAGAATCTTTTCAGTGTCTTTATGTTTTCTTCTGGGTTTTTGTTTTGGTTTTTAATTTTTTATTGGAGTATAGTTTATTTGCAGCACTTTGTTTGTTTCGGTTGTATAGTGTTTTATTTTTTTTTCCATAGCTGAGATTGTCAGTGGTTCTCTCTGACTATCTGAGGCAGTAACATAATCTGAAGTGTTATTTAGCACTATCCATTTGCTGTCATGTCTTTTCTAGAACTGTGACTGACAGAGTGAGGGTTTAACAAATATTTGTTGTAAGGATAACAACATTTGTTGATGAATGAAAGCAGGATGTGCAGTTTCTATCCTACAAAATTCAGCTATGTGCCCAGTTTAACGAAAGGTACATATCAGTATTAACTAAGAATGATGTGGATGAAAGCCAATGATGTCTGATCATTTTAGGGATTTGCAAACTCAAAGTCAAGGGCAACATGGGCCAGCACAACTTTTTATTTTATGTCACTGCCTGTGGTCGTGCGTGCACTCCAGTTCACTGGCCTCACCACTGCTTTGCTGTTTTATACTTGGCCATGTCATACAGTTAGGTACCTGCTTGGCATACCCTAAGTGTGTTTAGATTTTAGGGTCTCTGAGTTTCTGTATTGTGTCCGACTCTGTGACCCCATGAACTGTAGCCTGCCAGGCTCCTCTGTCCATGGCATTTCCTAGGCAAGAATACTGGCATGGGTTACCATTTCCTTCTCCAGCAGATCTTCCCGCCCCAGGGACTGAACCCCGCATGAACCTGCGTCTCCTACACTGATGGCAGATTCTTTGCCACTGAGCCACCTGTGAGCCTTCCTTTAGGTTACTCACTTTCAAAGCTGCTACCAGAAAAGCTGTTTTCCATTTTGTATCCCCTTGCTTCTGTTGTTGTTCCTTATTGTTGAATACTTTTAAAACAACATCTACTAATTGAGAAGGATTCATCTCAAATACACCATTTAATTTCCATAATTTTTAACTTCTGGGGCACTTTGCCTGATGAAGGTCGTTTTTATCATCTTTACATTCTCAGGGGCTTCAGGGCCCCTAGGCTTCATGGTCCTCAGAGTTGTTCTTTTACATAATCGTTATTGAATACTCTCACCATGCAAAGCAGTCTGAGATGGCGAGAAAAATGTTCAAAATCCAAGTTCTTGATTTTCCTCCAATCCCAACCCTAGTTCTCACAGAGCCTTCCCAATTCAGTAAACGCCCTCCTCCAAATGTCTAAAACCTTAGGGCTATTCCTCTTCCTTTTGTTTCCCATGTTTACTCCATCAGCAAATCATACCATCTTTGAAAGATATTTAGAATTTAGGCATTTTTCATCACCCCCATCACTACTATGCTGGTCTAACCTACCATTACCTCTGGCCAGGACTATCGATCTAGCCCCTGACCGCTCCATCTGTTTCCATGCGTGCCCTCTTACAGTTCTCCCACAGGGAGATTCTTTTTACTAAAGAAGTAAATCCCATCAATTCTCTGTTAAAATCATCTATTAATTTCCCATCTCACCCAGTGTAAAGGCTAAAGTTCTCTCCATGGCCTATAAGTCTGTCCCTTCCTTCACTTCTCTGACTATCTGTCTTATTCCCTTCCTCTTTATTCACGAGAACCATCCACACCAGCCCCTGATTGCCCCGGAACACCCCCAACATGCTCCCACCTCATGGCCTTTGCACCTGCTCTTTCTTCTCTTTGGCCCTCTTTGCCTAGACAAGCAAATAACTCACTTCTTTCCCTCCTTCAGGTGTCTGCACAAGTGTCTGCCTTTTAGACAAGCCTTCCACACCTACCTTTGCTAAAATTGCACTCTTCTGTCATTTTCTAGCCTCTCTCCCATGCTCTCTTCCTTCACAACAACTCCTTACCCGATAGTAACTATTTATTAGTCAGTCTTCTCTGTCAAGGACGTAATCTTGGGACTTGACTGGTGGTCCAGTAGTTAAGAATCCACCTTCTAATACAAGGGGTATGGATTTGATCCCTGGTTGGGAAACTGAAATCCCATATGCCTTGGAGCAACTAAGCCCTGTGCTGCAACTAGAGAGAGGCACATGTGCCACAATGACCCAGAAAGACCAAAAAAAAAAAGAATGCTGTCATCTTCTTTTTTTCAATAAGTATCTATTTGTTTATTTTTGGCTGTGCTGGGTCTTCATTGCTCTGTGGGCTTTTTTTAGTTTGGAGAGGTGGGCTACTCTCCGTGTGCAGGCTTCTCATTGAAGCGGCTTCTCTTGTTGTGGAACACGGGCTCTAGGGAGCTCAGGCTTCAGTAGTTTGGCACATGGGCTCAGTAGTTGCAGTTCCCAGGCTCAATGTTCGTGGTGCACGGGCTTAGTTGCTCTGTGACATGTGGGATCTTCCCGGACCAAGACTCAAACCTGTGTCTCTTGCATTGGCAGGCAGATTGTTTACTACTGAGCCACCAAGGGCGCCCAAATGTGACCTTCCTAAGGGGAGACACTTTGTTCATGATCGTTTCTTGAATGTGTGGAATAAGGCCTGGACAGGGGCTTAATCAACATTTTTTGATTGAACAAATGAATAAATAAGTGAAAGAAAAAATTAACAGAAGAGATATATTCAGGTAAGAAGTATTGGTTGTGTGTTCATTACGTGTCATTACATTCATTGCTCGAGGCCCTTGGAATGCTTCAGTGAAGAAGCCAGAGGACACCTGCTCTTCTGGAGGTGGGGTTCAGCAGTGCATGGATGGAAGATGCAGACAGTAGCAGCCCAGGAGTGCTAGGAGGGCCCAACTCTGATGCCAGCTCCCCCAGCTTTGAGTCCTCTTTTCTGCCACTTGCCTGACTCTCTTGAAAAGTTACTTAAGCCTCTGACACTTCAGTTTTGATCTCAGGTGTCTTTGGCCTGCAGCAGCTTGAGGCAGGGTTTCAGTTCCCAGCCAGAGACTCAAGTCAGGCAGAGGCGGTCAGAGTGCTGAATCCCAACCACTAGATTCCTGCCCTCGCCGGGGACCGGAGGCCAGTGATAAAGGAATTTCCACATAGAGACAGTAAGAAGTAAAATAAGTAAAGTGTTTACCAGAAGGAAAAAGAGTATAGTACATGTGGATAGATACATGGGCAGGCTCAGAGAGAGTCATGCCCTACTTGCAGTTTGAATCACTTTATGGGGTATTTTTTTCCAGGTTTCCTTTGGCCAGTCATCTTGCTTTGTCTGGTTCCGAGTCTGTATTTGGTGTATCTCAGGGTCCTCCCATGTATGCACACAGCTCTTAGCCAAGGTGAATTCTAGTGAAGAGGCCTGTGGGTAGGTTGACATCACTGACTATGAGATGATGCCCCTCACTTTTTGACCTGCAAAGAAACTTTCTGCACATATATAGTCAGGAATATCTCCTTGACTTTGGGAATGAAGAATATGAGGTCTTTTTTCTGGCCAGGACTTAGCTCCTCACTCACTCCTGCTATTTTGGAGTTTGTGTCCATGGGGTAAAAACTCCAGCTGCTCAGCCTGGGGCCCATCTATCTCCTGCCTCAGTTTCTCTCCATCTGTCTTTAGATTCAAGTTTCAGTTCAGTCCCTCAGTCATGTTCAACTCTCTGTGATCACATGGACTGCAGCATGCCAGGCCTTCCTGTCCATCAATAACGCCCTGAGCTTGCTCAAACTCAAATTCATCAAGTCAGTGATGCCATCCAACCATCTCATCCTCTGTCAACCCCTTCTCCTCCAGCCTTCAATCTTTCCCAGCATCAAGGTCTTTTCTAATGAGTCAACTCGTCGCATCAGATGGCCAAAGTACTGGAGCTTCAGCTTCAGCATTGGTCCTTCTAATGAATATTCATGATTGATTTCCTTTAGGATTCACTGGTTTAATCTCCTTGCTGTCCACGAGACTCTCAAGAGTCTTCCCCAGCACCACAGTTCAAAAGCATCAATTCTTCGGTGCTTAGTCTTCTTTACTGTCCAACTCTCACATCCAAACATGACCACTGGTAAAACCATACTTTTGACTATACAGACTTTTGTAGGCAAAGTAATGTCTCCACTTTTTAATATGCTATCTAGGTTTGTCATAGCTTTTCTTCCAAGGAACAAGCATCATTTAATTTCATGGCTGCAGTCACCATCTGCAGTGATTTTGGAGCCCAAGAAAATAAAGTCTCTTACTGTTTCCATTGTTTCCCCATCTATTTGCCATGAAGTGATGGAACCAGAGGCCATGATCTTTGTTTTCTGAATGTTGAACTTTAAGCCAACTTTTTCACTCTCCTCTTTCACTTTCATCAAGAGGCTTTTTAGTTCCTCTTCATTTTCTGCCATAAGAATGGTGTCATCTGTATATCTGAGGTTATTGATATTTCTCCTGGCAATCTTGATTCCAGCTTGTGCTTCATCCAGCCTGGCATTTCTCATGATGTACTCTGTATATAACTTAAATAAGCAGGGTGACAATATACAGCCTTGACATACTCCTTTCCCAATTTGGAACCAGTCCATTGTTCCATGTCCAGGTCTAATTGTTGCTTCTTGACCTGCATACAGATTTCTCAGGAGGCAGGTCAGCTGGTCTGGTATTACCATCTCTTGAAGAATTTTCCACAGATTTTTGTGGTCTACACAGTCAAAGGCTTTAGTGTAGTCAATTAAGCAGATGTTTTTCTGGAACTCTCTTGGTTTTTGATGATCCAACATACATTGGCAATTTGCTCTTTGGTTCCTCTGCCTTTTCTAAATCCAGCTTGAATATCTGGAAGTTCTAAGTTCATGTACTGTTGAAGCCTAGCTTGGAGAATTTTGAACACTACTTTGCTAGCGTGTGAGATGAGTGCAGTTGTGCGGTAGTTTGAGCATTCTTTGGCATTGCCTTTGTTTGGGGTTGGAATGAAGACTGACCTTTTCCAGCCCTGTGGCCTAGCTGGGGTGAAATACCTGCTGCACAGCGCTGGAGAGAATCCCATGACACGGTGCACATGAAACACTCCACATGAGGCAAGGACTCAGTAAATTTCCCAGTTAAGCTCTTTCAAATCCTAAAAGATGATGCTGTGAAAGTGCTGTACTCAATATGCCAGCAAATTTGGAAAACTCAGCAGTGGCCACAGGACTGGAAAAGGTCAGTTTTCATTCCAATCCCAAAGAAAGGCAATGCCAAAGAACGCTCAAACTACTGCACAACTGAACTCATCTCATACACTAACAAAGTAATGTTCAATATTCTCCAAGCCAGGCTGCAACAGTATGTGAACCGTGAATTTCCAGATGTTCAAGCTGGTTTTAGAAAAGGCAGAGGAAACAGACAGCAAATTGCCAACATCCATTGGATCATCAAAAAGGCAAGAGAGTTCCAGAAAAAAACATCTATTTCTGCTTTATTGACGATGCTGAAGGCTTTGACTGTGTGGACCACAACAAACTGTGAAGAATTCTTCAAGAGATGAGACTACCAGACCAGCTGACCTGCTTCCTGAGAAATCTGTATGCAGGTCAAGAAGCAACAATTAGACCTGGACATGGAACAATGGACTGGTTCCAAATTGGGAAAGGAGTATGTCAAGGCTGTATATTGTCACCCTGCTTATTTAACTTATATGCAGAGTACATCATGAGAAGTGCCAAGCTGGATGAAGCACAAGCTGGAATCAAGATTGCTGGGAGAAATATCAATAACTTCAGATATGCAGATGATACCAACCTGATGGCAGAAAGCAAAGAACTAAAGAGCCTCTTGATGAAAGTGAAAGAGGAAAGTGAAAAGCTGACTTATAACTCAACATTCAGAAAACAAAGATCATGGCCTCTGGTTCCATCACTTCATGGCAAATAGATGGGGAAGCAATGGAAACAGGAAGAGATTTTATTTTCTTGGGCTCCAAAATCACTGCAGATGGTGACGGCAGCCATGAAATTAAAAGACTCTTACTCCTTGGAAGGAAAGTTATGACCAACCTAGAGAGCATATTAAAAGCCAGAGACATTACTTTGCCAACAAAAGTCCTAGTCAAGGCTATGGTTTTTCCAGTGGTCATGTATGGACGTGAGAGTTGGACTATAAAGAAGGCTGAGCACCAAAGAATTGATGCTTTTGAACTGTAGTGTTGGAGAAGACTCTTGAGAGTCCCATGGACAGCAAGGTGATCCAACCAGTCCATCCTAAAGGAGATAAGTCCTGAATATTCATTGGAAGGACTGATGCTGAAGCTGAAACTCCAGTCCTTTGACCACCTGGTGGGAAGACCTGATGACCTGATGGAAAAGACCCTGATGCTGGGAAAGATTGACGGTGGGAGGAGAGGGGGACTACAGAGGATGAGATGGTTGGATGGCATCAATGACTCGATGGATATGAGATTGAGTGAACTCCAGGAGTTGGACAGGGAGGCCTGGGGTGCTGTGATTCATGGAGTCACAAAGAGTCAGACACGACTGAGTGACTGAACTGAACTGAGAACAAATGAAGACATGGCAGCAGACAGTGATGGCTTTAGAGATGAATACAATCCACTCAGGGTTTTGTAGGAAGAGCAAGATGACCTGGTGCCTGAAGCTGCAATGCTGACTTTAGACTTTTGTGTTCAACACAAGAAGAGAGGTCAGTTCAGAGAAAAGTCAAATTGAATGACCTGCTCTGTGAGAAGCTAGCATGTCCCTGGAGCCCATTAAGATGGGCAAGTCAGGTAGCAGTTTCAACAGTTTTTGTTTTCCCTGGCAGGAAAAGCTAGGAGCTTTACTCCTATCATGTTGAAGAAAAAGAAACTTTTATGTGGAAAAGGTGCATTTTAGCATGTATCTCATGCTTTAGAGAAACAGCAACAACAACAAAACAGCCCCATTACATTTATTTTGCTAACTGTGAATGTTGGAATTGAGTTCATAGAATTGAAGAGAAGATGTTAAAGTTCTTGTTAACATTTAAAAAGGCCTGTCTGCCATTTTTTTCTGAAATGCCCTTTTAAAACACGAATGAGGAACTTCCTTTGTGATCTGGTGGTCAGGAATCTGCCCTGCAGTACAGAGGGTGCAGGTTCAAGTCCTGGTCAGGCAAATAAGACCTCACATGCCACAGGGCAACCACTGAACCCTCACACCCTAAAGCCCATGCTCCACAACTAGAAAAAGCCTGCATGCTGCAGAGAAGACCTGGTGCAGCCAAAAGTTTAACAGTATGGAAAACCCACAGGCTCCCCTGTCCACAGAATTCTCCACTCAGCACTAGAGTGAGTCACCATTTCCTACTCCAGGGGATCTTCCTAACCCAAGGATCAAACCCTGGTCTCCCACACTGCAGGCAGATGCTACCATATGAGCCACCAGGGAAACCCATAGGTATTGATATTCCAAATACAATCCAAAATACAATCATATATGGGAACATACAATTTCCTCTGGAAAGGGAACTCCATCATAACTGAAAGTAAACTATGGCAATAATCAACCTTTTTTTTTTTCCTTTTTCTCAACATGGCATGGCACACCCAAATTTCAAGTTGAATTTACATCATACACTACACATGGTCATCACTGTATGCATTTCACATCTCTTGAATATTTAAAAGGTAAAACTTTTGGAGATAGAGAGTTCAGAGGATTCCCTGAGAAGGGTCAGAGACTTCCACTCTGAGTTATTCGATTACTGCCAGAATTTGCATGTTAGCAGAAAAATCTTACAGTGAATGCTTCAAAAAGGGAGGAATTAGCAAATCTATCCAGGATGAGCTTTAGCGAAAATTCTCTTGTATTAGTTATGCCCAGGAAAGTTTGATGGTCCAGTTTGCTAAAAGGAGTCTGTCCCCAGGCAGGGCCAGGCAGTAGGAGTTCAGGGGCGTGAACAGGAGGGAAAGGCAGGAATGCTAGGGAGGAGCTGCAGGAGGCCTTGTGCTCTGCCCCACCTGCCAAGGGCTGGAAGTTTGCTTTGGAAAAAAAACAGCAGAAGGAGCACCTGCCTTAGATCATTCTTTCCTGGATCTCAGCCTGACTGCCATCAGCCAGGCTGCCCGGAAGAACCATCTGGAAGTGGGAATATTCTCCTAAACATCTTCTCTGGCAAAGACAGGCATAATGGGGTGGGGTGGAGTCAGAGTGGCAGTCCCTTTTAGCCATTTTATATGGCTGATTACAAAAGGGGGACTCAGAACTTTGAGTTTATTATTATATATTTTACTTGCACTGGAAAGAAGTGAAAAGGTGATTCTAATGTGCAGCTGGGGCTGAGATTACCAACTTAAAGGAAAGGAGAGTTCTGAGGAGGGATAAAAGAATTTTTAATACTTGTAGTACCATTACTTTGGGTTAAGAATTTTCTCCCTTAAAATGGAAATGCTCTAAGAAGTTGGAGCCACATATTAAACCTCTAAAAAGATCTTAGTGGGAGTGATTTTATCAACTTTCTTTTCTCCTCATGAGTAGATCTTCAGGAAGGGCTGATAGTAGAATCGAAACCAAGGTTGACTAGAAAGCCATTGATTTGCTCTGTGTTTATTTTGTTATTTAGAATTTTTATACTTTAAGTCAAATTGATAATCTTCTCCTCATATTTTTCATTTTGTGTATTAATTGTAGTATAAAGTCGGAAGCCTAGTTGATAATGTATAAATGGTTACTAAGCACATACCACCAACCCAGCAATTCTACTTTTTTTGGATATATTCTGGAAAGACTGCTGTGTGAATGCACAGGCAAATATATACAAAGGTGTTTTTTGTATTGTTTTTAACAGGAAAAATTGGGAATAATCCAAATGTCACTGAATACAGAAATGGATCAATAAATTGGAGCACGTTAAGAATGTCTTAAAATAGTGTGGCAAAGACTGTGACTCAATCATCAAACCTCTCTTCTGGGGCAATCATTTCACAGTGATGAAGATGGGTGATGAATTTCAGTCATTCAACAGGCGTGTAATGAATGGCTGCTAGGTTTTAAGTGTAATAATACTATGCTAGGTACTGTGGATACACAAAGACAGATCACCTGCTTTCACAAAGCTCATAGCCTAGCCATCTTTGTATTTTACCGACCAAAGTATGATCCTAAAATTTATTTAGAGTTATCTTTTTGATCATTTTAGCAGGTGACTTGGTCTTGGAGTCAATTATTAAATTACATTGACAAATATTCAAATTGACATCAAATGATTTTACTGACAGAGCAAATCATTGACTTTCTAGACAGCCTTGGTTTCTTTGATTCTACTGTAGGCCCTTCTTGAAGATCTTCTCACAAGGAGAAAGGAAACTTGATAAAATCACTCCTACTAAGATCTTTTTAGAGACCTAACAGGGTGCTCCAACCTCTTAGAGCATTTCCCCTTTAAGGGAGAAAATTCTTAAGCAGCCAAAGTGATGGTACTACTACAAGTATCAGATTCTTTAATCTACCCCTCAGAACTCTTTTCTGAGTTCTGGGGAATGATTCTTAAAAACACTGATCCCTGAGCCCTAATAGAGACCAATTAAATAAGAATTCCCAAAGGTACAGCCTGGGACCCAGAATTTTCTAGGAGCTCCCTTGGGAACCCTAATAGGCAGAGTTGTTTGAAATCAATCAAAAGGTCCATCTCCAGTAAAACTCTATGGTTAGCTAATGCATAAACAACCACAGAGGGACAAACAGGAGACCAAAAGGCCATTCTTGTGATAGTACTAGTGATGAAGAATCTGCCTGCCAATGCAGGAGACACAAGAGATGCAGGTTCAATCCCTGGGTTGGGAAGATTGCCCTGGAGGAGGAAATGGCAACCCACTCCAGTACTGTTGCCAGGAGAATCCCACTGTCAGAGGAACCTGGTGGGCTACAGTCCACGTGATTGCAAAGAGTCAGACATGACTGAGGTCTGAGCACAATTCATCTAGAAAAGTTAAGACTGGGGAAATGGTTGAGACAGCAGCCTCTGGAGTTGGACCAGGCAAGTGTGTGTCAATGATGCACACACAAGCTGTGTGAGTGGGTACATCAATCCCTTGACCGGTCACATGGGAGCAGGAATAATACCTACCTCTCCTAGGATCAGTATGAATAGAAATATTGGGTTGGCCAAGAAGTTCATTTGGTTAGTGAATGCATTGTTCAATAAAGTTCTTGGTGAAAATGAAAAAAAAAAAGGGTCTTATTTTTTACTTAAAACTGAACAAATTTTTTGGCTAAGTCAATACTTAGGCCAGAGTCTGTCTACTACCATTAGATCCTTCCAGTGGTGCTTCAGATTTCCCCTACTCTTTAAAACTTTCTTTCAGTCACTCAAGAAGAGTATATTACTTGCTTCTCTGGGCTCGCGCTTTCTCTACTGAGACTAGTATTACTTAGCTGTCTATCACTTGGCAATGCAGTTGATATTCTTCCTGTCTATCTCCCCTTACAGTAGTTTTCTGTTAAGTGAAGTGCTTTACACTAGGGAGAACTACCTTATCACTAAAGGAAATAAACATCAATTCATACTTCACTGATATTTTAAAATCACCCTTCCTATTTTAACTCTTCGAGAAAGTAGAAGCCACCAGAAGAAAATGTCTGGAGGCTCCCACCACCATTTCTACCAGCCGCCTGCATCCATGCCAATACACACACCCACCTTCCTTCACTACCATGGATACACGATCCTTTCCCCTAATAAAGGCTATCCCCTCCACTGGTTCATGAGGTCTCATCCTTTCTTGTCTACTGAGATGCTGCCTTCTGGATTTGACTAGTATCAGTGAAGTGTCTGTTGCCTCCAATCAAGAGGCAGATGGTACCCAAGATTGCACAGGGACACTGGAATTCTATAAAATTCACTTCTTCAGTTCAGTTCAGTTCAGTTCAGTCGCTCAGTCGTGTCCGACTCTTTGCAACCCCATGAATTGCAGCATGCCAGGCCTCCCTGTCCATCACCAACTCCCGGAGTTCACTCAGACTCACGTCCATCGAGTCTGTGATGCCATCCAGCCATCTCATCCTCTGTCGTCCCCTTCTCCTCCTGCCCCCAATCCCTCCCAGCATCAGAGTCTTTTCCAATGAGTCAACTCTTCGCATGAGGTGGTATTATTCATTAAAAATAAATAAGGGAAAACCCTCTACCCAACAGGGCCTCTTCTTTAATATTAACAATAATGTTAATATTAATTTCAGGCCATTACTCATCCATTAATATTAATGTTAGTATTAAAGTTAATAGTAATATTAATAGCAAGGGGAAAAGCAAGTCTCAGCCAGAGCTTGTGAGTCTTAATAAAATGTGCAAGTTACTGAGCAAGTTATTTATCTTCCCTGAGCCTCCGTTTCCTCATTTGTAAAGTGAATCGGGATAAAGATTCAATGATATAGAGCCTAGCACAAATGTCTGACACATAGTAAGTGCTCAAGAAATGCTGGCTATGATTCATCCAAAAAGTCAAAGTTGCTCAGTTGTGTTTGACTCTTTGCAACCCCATGGACTGTAGCCTGCCATGCTCCTCTGCCCATGGAATTCTACAGGCCAGAATACTGGAGTGGGTAGCCGTTCCCTTCTCCAGGAGACCTTCCCAACCCAGGGATTGAACTCAGGTCTCCCACACATGCAGGCAGATTCTTTACCAGCTGAGCTACCAGGGAAGCCTTGATTCATCCAAGTCTTTCCTTAAATATTTCTTTCTTAGTCCTTCACTGACCACACTATCTAAAATAGTATCAGTGATGTCATCTCTTTAACCTGTCTTATTTATTTTCTTCATAGACCTTACCACCATCTGACAGCATGAAGTGTGTGTGTATGTGTGCATGTGTGTTAGCAACTTCAGATAGAGGTGATTAATTATAGGGAATGACATGCTTTTTCAGTTTATTCACTTATGTTAACAAGAAACATTTGAGTTTCCCTTTAAAATGTTAATTTTGCTGAATCTCTATCAAATGCTGTGGCATTTTTTTTATTTCTGCAGTTAGCAGTAGAAAGAAAAGCTCTATCTCATTGAACTCACAAAAAACCCTTTGAATAGGTCCAATTATGTTAAAAGTTAAATGGTAAAGCAGGTTTAATAGGCACATTCTACCCCTGAAGTTTTGCTGTTTCAAGGAAAATATCTTTGACTGATAAACATTTACTCTTTAATCTACCACACACAATAAAGGGAAGCAGCCAAAATGGTGAGCAAAGGAAACATAAATTTATAAAGAACTATTTAAATAAGAAATCAGTCTAACACAAAATGAGTCCCATTCTAGTATCATATTTGATGTAAAGCTCTTGTTCTCTCAGGACCTAGGATTCAGCACTGAAAATGTTCTCATTTTACTTAACTTACCTGCCTGTATGAAATAATTTCATGGTCAATATGAAGTTAACTTGGCTTGTCAAATCACTTGTCTGGGAAATATATCAAGATGGACAGGAAGACCCAGAAAGAGAGGCAGGAAAGGCAGTGGTCTATTTCACAATCGTATTTGGGGAATTTTTTTCATTAAACTTCTGTTCTTTTGGGGAAGGAAATTGCAACCCCCTCCAGTACTCTTGCCTGGAAAATCCCATGGACAGAGGAGCCTAGTAGGCTGCAGTCCATGGGCTCACAAACAATGGGACAGGACTTCACTTTTACTTTTTTTCTTTATGGTAATACACTGCAAATGTCCTTAAGTTGAATACTTGAATGCTAGCACTAAACCATTATATTTGACTAGACTATGGATGGGATGTACTTAACTCTCTCAGCTCACCTACAGAGTCAAAGATTCCACAGTGTGCTTCCCTCCTCTCACCCCTCCCTCTTCACTGTGTTCTTTATCTGCCTGTGCTCAGGTGTCCCCATCCTTAATAAAACCAACAACCTCCTCCCACTCCCATCATAATGATCAAACAGGTTCCTTTGATCTTATTAATCTTCTCCTTCACTTGAGTGGCAGTTTTCTTTATGTCATTAATTTTCGTGGTCTCCCCTTCCTCATGACCTACTCATAGCCCAACATCTTAGGTAATTGTTCTCTGATATGCCACTAAAATTACCCTTTAATCGTATGTATTCTTAATCACTAAGTGGGATAGCTTTCTCTCAGTATTTATTCTTCCTAACTTCCCTGGCATTTGATGTTTTTTAAAAAAACTTTGGACTGAGTTCAGTTCAGTTCAGTCGTTCAGTCGTGTCTGACTCTTTGTGACCCCATGGACTGCAGCACACCAGGCCTCCTTGTCCATCACCAACTCCCAGAGTTTACCCAAACTCATGTGCATTGAGTCAATGATGCCATCCAAACATCTCATCCTCTGTCATCCCCTTCTCCTCCCACCTTCAGTCTTTCCCAGCATCAGGGTCTTTTTCAAGGAGTTAGTTCCTCACATCAGGTGGCCAAAGGATTGGAGTTTCAGCTTCAGCATCAGTCCTTCCAATAAACACTCAGGACTGATTTCCTTTAGGATGGACTGATTGGATCTCCTTGCTGTCCAAGGGACTCTCAAAAGTCTTCTCCAACACCACAGTTCAAAAGCATCAATTCTTCAGCGCTCAATTTTCATCATAGTCCAACTCTCACATCCATAGATGACTACTGGAAAAACCATAGCTTTGACTAGATGGACCTTTGTTAGCAAAGTAATGTCTCTGGATTTTAATATGTTGTCTAGGCTGGTCATAACTTTTCTTCCAAGGAGTAAATGTCTTTTAATTTCATGGCTGCAATCACCATCTGCAGTGATTTTGGAGCCCCCCCAACATAAAGTCTGACACTGTTTCCACTATTTCACCACCTATTTCCCATGAAGTGATGGGACCAGGTGCCATGATCTTAGTTTTCTGAATGTTGAGCTTTAAGCCAACTTTTTCACTCTCCTCTTTCACTTTCATCAAGAGGCTTTTTAGTTCCTCTTCACTTTCTGCCATAAGGGTGGTGTCATCTGCATATCTGAGGTTATTGATATTTCTCCCAGCAATCTTGATTCCAACTTGCAATTCATCCAGCCCAGCATTTCTCATGATGTACTCTGCATATAAGTTAAATAAGCAGGGTGACAATATATAGCCTTGACATACTCCTTTTCCTATATGTCAAAAACAAATTTATGGTTACTAGGGACTAAGAGCAAGGGGAGGGATAAATTGGGAGACTGGGATTGACATATCCACACTATGATATATAAAATAGATAACTAATAAGGACCTACTGTATAGCACAGGGAACTCTACTCAATATTCTATAATGGCCTATATGGGAAAAAAATCTGAAAGAGAGTGAATATTTATATATAAATATATGTATAACTGATTCACTTTTCTATAAAGCAGAAACTAACATAACATTATAAATCAACTATACTCCAATAAAAATTTAAAAACAAACAAAAACTTGATCCCTCTCTTTATATCCCTACCCTGGATTATATGAGTTCTCTTCATTCTCCTCTGCTTCTTCTGATTCCTGTAAACCCCTAAAAGTAGATGTTTCTCAAGGTTCTCTTCTCTCTTTAAAGACACCGCTTTGAGGGTCTTACCCACTCCCACAGTCTCAACTGTGAAGGGAAGAAAGCTCCCGTTTCCCTTCATTCTTAGCCTCTGGTGCCACCTCAAACTCTACATGTCCAAACCCAAACCCAACATTTTCCCTTGCAGTTGATTGTGCCTTAAGACTTTCTTGTTATATGTGATGAATGAAACCACTATTTTCCCAGTCCAAATTAAAAGCCTTGGAAATTCTGTGGCTTCTCCCTCTCCCATCTAATGAGATGACATCTAATGAGGTTTCTACATCTCTGTGCCCTTCCCATCACACACCGTCTGCACTATCACCACTCTAAAACAGCCTCTCATTGCCTTTTTTCCTGGAACATTACTTTGCGTGCGTGCAGGTGTGTGTGCTGTCACTTCAGCTGTGTCTGACTCTTTGTGACCCCATGGATTGTAGCCTGCCATGCTCCTCTGTCCATGGGATTCTCCAAGCAAGAATGCTGGAGGGGGTTGCCATGCCCTCTTCCAGGGGATCTTCTCAACCTATGGATCAAACCCACATCTCCTATGGCTCCTGCATTGCAGGTGAATTGTTTACTGCTGAGCCATCGACACAGCCTGGACCATTACCTTATTTCCTAATTATCTCCCTCTTTCTGGCAGGCAATTGTTTTGCTGCATAGCTCTTTCTTAGTCTGGTAGGAAAGACCAACTCATTTTCAGAGCTTGCTCTCTCAGGTTTCATGCATGTCTATGTTATTACCTAGCTGCAATTTCCTTGATTTATATTTTCTCCTGTCAAAATCTTACCGACTTTTGAATGGCCAAATCTTCTATTTCGGTATTGAAGTATAGTTGATTTATAATGTTGCTGTTGCTGTTAAGCTGCTCAGTTGTGTCCAGCTCCTGCGAACCAACGGACTATAGCACAACACAGTCCTCTGTCCTCCACTGTCTCCCAGCATTTGCGGAAATTCATGTCTATTGAGTCAGTGATGCTAACCATCTCATCCTCTGCCACCTCCCTCTTCTTTTGTCTTCAGTATTTCCCAGCATCAGAGTCTTTTTGAATGACTCAGCTCTTCACATCAGGTGGCCAAAGTATTGGAGCTTCAGTTTCAGCAACAGTCCTTCCAATAAATATTCAGGGTTGACTTTCTTTAGGATTGACTGGTTTGATATTTTTGCAGTCCAAGGAACTCTCCAGCACCACAATTCAAAAGCATCAATTCTTTGGTGCTCAGCCTTCTTTATGGTCCAGCTCTCACATCTGTACATGACTACTGGAAAATCCATAGCTTTGACTACACAAAGTGATATCTCTGCTGTCTAGGTTTGTCATAGCTTTTCTTCCAAGGAGCAAGGGTCTTTAAACTTCATGGCTGCAGTCACCATCCGCAGTGATTTTGGAGCCCAAGAATGTAAAATCAGTCACTGCTTCCATTTTCCCCTTCTATTTACCATGAAGTGATGAGACTGGATGCCATGATCTTAGTTTTTTGAATGTTGAGTTATAAGCTGGTTTTTTCCACTCTCCTCTTTCACCCTCATCAAGAGGCTCTTTAGTTCCTCTTCATTTTCTGCCCTTAAAGTATATCATCTGCATATCTGAGGTTGATATTTTCCCCCTCAGTCTTGATTTCAGCTTGTGATTCATCCATCCTAGCATTTTGCATGATGTACTCTGCATAGAAGTTAAGTAAGCAGGATGATAGTATATGGCCTTGTCATACTCCTTTCCCAATTTTGAACCAGTCCATTGTTCTATGTCTAGTTCTAACTGTTGCTTCTTGACCCACATACAGGTTTCTCAGGAGAAAGGTAAGGTGGTCTAGTATTCCCATCTCTTTAAGAATTTTCCACAGCTTGTTGTGATCCACACAGTCAGAGATTTAATGTAGTCAGTGAAGCAGAAGTAGATGTTTTTCTGAAACTACTTTGTTTTCTCCATGAAGTAAAGAATGTTGGCAATTTGATCTCTTGTTCCTCTACCTCTTTGAAACCCAGCTTGTGCATCTGGAAGTTCTCAGTTCCTACACTGCTGAAGCCCAGCATGAAAGATTTTGAGCATAACCTTGCTAGCATGTAAAATGAGTGCAATTTTATAGTAGTTTGAACATTTTTTGGCATTGCCCTTCTTTTGGATTGGAATGAAATCTAACCTTTTCCTGTGGCCACTGCTGAGTTTTCCAAGTTTGCTGACATATTGAGTGCAGCACTTTAACAGCATCATCTTTTAGGAGTTTAGATACTCAGCTGGAATTCTGTCACCTCCACTAGCTTTGTTTATAGTAATGCTTCCTAAGGCCCACTTGACTTCACACTCCAGGATGTCCAGTTTTAGGTGAGTGACTGCACCATCATGGTTATCTGGGTCATTAAGATCTTTTTTGTATAGTTCTGTGTATTCTGTGCCACTTCTTTTTAGCCTCTTCTGCTTCTGTTAGGTCCTTACCATTTCTGTCTTTTATTGTGCCCATTCTTGCATGGTGTTCCCTTGATACCTCCAATTTTCTTGAAGAGATCTTTAGTGTTTCCCATTTTGTTGTTTTCTTCTATTTCTTTGCCTTGTTTATCTAAGTGGACCCTCTTATCTCACCTTGCTGTTCTCTGAAACTCAGCATTCAGTTGGGTATGTCTTCCTCTTTCTCCCTTGCCTTTTGCTTCTCTCTTTCCTCAGCTAATTGTAAAGCCTCCTCAGACAACCACTTTGCCTTCCTGCATTTCTTTTTCTTTGGGATGATTTTGATCAGTGCCTCCTGTACAATGTTACAAACCTCTGTCCATAGTTCTGCAGGCACGTGTCTACCAGATCTAATCCCTTGAATCTATTCATCACCTCCACTGTATAATCCTAAGGTATCTGATTTAGGGCTGCCCTGACTCAGATGGTAAAGAATCTGCCTGAAATGTGGGAGACCTGGGTTTGATCCCTGGGTCGGGAAGATCCCCTGGGGAAGGAAATGGCAACCCACTCCAGTGTTCTTGCCTGGAGAATTCCATGAACAGAGGAGCCTGGAGGGCTACAGTGCATGGGGTCAAAAAGAGTTGGACATGACTGAGTGACTAACACACTGAATGGCCTGGTGGTTTTCCCTACTTTCTTTGATTTAAGCCTGAATTTTGCAATAAGGAGCTCATGATCTGAGCCTGTCCATCTTGGGTGGCCCTGAACAGCATGACGTATACAGCTTCATTGAGTTATGCAAACCCTTCACCATGACATGGCTGTGATCCCTGAAGGGTTTATAGTGTTGTGCCAACATTATATTGAATATAGTTGCCTATGTTGTACAGTAGGACCTTGTTGTTTATCCATCCTATATATCATAGTTTATATCTGCTAATCCCAACTCACAGCTCTTACCTCCCCAACCCTCCTTCTTGCCAACCACAAGTCTGTTCTTTATGTCTATAAATCTGGTTCTGTTTCCTAGGTAGGCTCATTTGTGTAATATTTTAGGTTCTGCATATAAGTGATATCATACGGTATTTGTCTTTCTCTGACTTACTTCACTTAGCATGATAATTTCTGGTTGCATCCATGTTGCTGCAAATGCCATTATTCCACCCTTTCTTATGGCTGAGTAACATTCCGTTGTATCTATGTACCACGTCTTCTTTATCCATTCATCTCTGATAGACATTTAGGTTGTTTCCATCTTTTGGCTATTGTGAATAGTGCTGCTGTTAAAATAGAGGTGCATATATATTTTTGAATTATAGTTTTGTCTGGATATATGTCTGAGAGTAGGATTGAATGGATCATACGGCAATTCTATTTTTAGTTTTCTGAGGAACCTCCATGCTATTTTCCACATTGGCTGCACCAATTACATTCCCACTAACAATGTAGAAGTGTTCCCTTTTCTCCACAGCCTCTCCAGCATTTGTTATCTGTAGACTTTTGATCATGGGCATTCTGAGTGGTGTGAGGTGGTACCTCATTGTAGTTTTGATTTGCATTTATCTTATAATTAATGATATTGATCATCTTTTCATGTTGCCTACTGACCATCTGTATGTCTTCTTTGGAGAAATGTCTACTAAGGTCTTCTCTGCCCATTTTTTGATTGAGTTGTTTGTTTTGTTGGTTTTGAATTATATGAGCTGTTTGTCCATTTTGGAGATTAAGCCTTTATCTGTCACATAATTTGCAAGTATTTTCTCCCATTTTGTAGGTTGTCTTTTCATTTTTTATGGCTTTGTTTGCTGTGCAAAAGCTTGTAAGTTTGATTAGGTCTTAAGGGCCAAATCCTATTTTATATTTTTAAAAAAAAGTTCTCTCTTCCAACCTCAGACCCCACCATGAATCTTTGAGTTGTTCTTCTACTCCAAAAGTTCAGTGCTTCATGTATTCATTTGGGGCACTTTAATATTCTTGCTCATGTTACTTGTGTATATTTCTCCTTTTCCCTAATGGGATATCAATTTCACGGGGCAAGAATTACCTTTATGTCCTCTATAAACATTACTATAATAGAATTCCTTTCTTAGTCATTCAACACACATTTATTGTTTCTTTAGAATTAAAAGACTAGACTAAATCATCTCTAAGGAGACGTCCAACTTAAAAAAGTGTATGAATCTAGTTCTAGGACTTATATAATGAATGTAAAAAGACCTCTCTGTGCCCATATTGACTATGAGCGTTAAGAGTCAGATATGCTGATGTCACATTGGTGATATAGGGAAGTTTATAAAATCTGATTTTGAAAAGTAGGTAAGTTTATTTTTCAAGAACTTTTGCAACCTTTCTATTGAGATAGTCAACACATGTTCCTGATAGAACTTTGAACATCAAAAGACTTGCACATCTGGTTATAGTTTTATGAAATTAAGTGACACTAAATCAGAGCTCCACAAAGTTAAAAGTTGTATAATTAAGAACATTCAAAAGGTAAACAGGGAACTCTGGCAAGACTTAAGAAGGGGAACATCTTATTGTGATCTATCAGAAATATTTACCACTCATTTGTCTCTACCATTTCTTCCTGCTCTTCATGGCAGCAACCATTGTTGCTGACTTATGCTTGGCAAATTGCTGCCAAGAGTCCAGATGTTTCTCAGTGTGGATCTATGGAAACTTGTGTTGTCCAAATTTCAGAAGACGGGCTCTCAGACTAGATTAGATAAAACAAAGGGAAAAAAAAAAACAAAGCCCAGAGCAACTTAGAAACTGAAGCCTGAAGTTTTTTTGTCTCAATTACTCTCCTTCTCTTTTCTCTTCCCATCTGTGTGCAGTTCTCAGTGACTCAAATTAGAGAGGTTAAAAGCCAAATTAGTTGGAAGGCATGTCTTCCACCTCCAGGAAAATCCAAGTATATGGAAGTTTAGTGGGGTAGTTTGATCAGGTCAGAAGTGTCTTTTACTTTTGGTCCTTCTCAGGAAACAGTCTTCAGAAATTTTTTGGCTATCAGACATTAAAGTAAAGTCTCTCCATCATGTCCAATTTTTTGTGACTGCATGGACTGAAGCCTGTCAGCCTCCTATGTCCATGGGATTTTCCAGGCAAGAATGTTGGAGTGGGTTGCCGTTTCATTTTCCAGGGGGTCTTCCTGACCCAGGGATCGAACCTGGGTCTCCCACACTGCAAGCAGACCCTTTACCATCTGAGCCACTAAGGAAGCCCTCAGTTATTAAAAGCCCCTTAGAAAGGTTTGAGAGGAAGTTTTTCCATGTAAGTCTGAGGCAAAGGTGATGCTGAGAAGGGAAAGTCCTGCAACTCCTTAGCCCCAAGGGCACCTCCAGCACTCACAAAACTCAGTGGTTTTCCTCAAAGCACAGCCTAGGCTTTCTTTTATTTTTTCAAATTTTGTATTGGGGTATCGCTGATTAACAGTGTTGTGGTAGTTTCAGGTGAGCAGTGAAGGGGCTCACTATATATTTATATACATGTATCCATTCTCCCCCAAAGCCCTCTCCCATCCAGGCTGCCACATGACATTGAGCAGAGTTCCCTGTGCTATACAGTAGGTCCTTGTTGGTTACCCATTTTAAATGTAGCAAGGTGTACACGACCTTCCCAAAGTCCCTAACTGTCCCTTTTCCCCAGCAGCCATGAGGTCATTTTTTAAGTCTTGAGTCTCTTTCTGTTTTGTAAGTAATTTCATTCATTATGTTTAGATTCCACATTTAAGGGATGTCATACGTTATTTCTCTGTCTGGTTTACTTCATTGAGTATGACACCCTCAAGGTCCATTCATGTTCCTGCAAATGACATTATTCCTGCAATCCCACTCCTGGGCCTATATCCGGAGGAAAAAAAAAATGATCAGAAAGGATACATGCACCCCAGTGTTTGTTGCAGCACTGTTTGCAATAGCCAGGACATGGAAGCAATGGCTTATGCTTTCTGCTGCTTGCCCCTCCATCCTCTGACTTCTCTTCCCTTTCAGCCTGAACAGGAGAAAGTCAGAATAATACAGTCCAAAAACAATCAACAAGATGGTTTCAAGTTTTTTCTTTTTACCTGGATACATGCTCTAAAGAAAGAAAAATTAAGGATTAACAAGTTGCAATGAGAGTCATGCTGCCCAATTACAAGTGTGATCTCATAAACTTTCCTGGTAACTTGACAATGAGACTAAACGATTTTAAAATTTAATATGACCCCCTTCCTGCTTTTTCTGATATTAAAAGAAGCATTATTAAAAATAATCAAACTCTGACATCATTGCCTAAAACATGCTTTCTAACATTATGGCATAGGCATGAAAGTGCTGATGGACTATTCAGAAGAGAATAGTTTATAGCAAGAGTAGAACATGAGGACTGATGATTAAGTATTGATTTTCTTTTCTCATAAACTTGTATCTTGTGCTTCCAAAGCATTAGCCTTGTTTTGCAGGGGAATTGAATCTTCCCTTGAGCTTTAATCCCCACAAACATGTGAGTTCCCTGGAGTAACGTGTGTAGGATAATGGGTGGTTGATTTGGGCTCAGCTTTGATATAAAACACTTCTGCCAGTGCAGGGACTCGTGGGGTAAGTGGACATGGGGTATCTGCACACTGAATAATTGTGCAGTCTACACTCTCTTAAGTCTAACTGGTAAACAAGAAAGCATTTTTAAAAAATAATTATTCCATGTGATATAGTCTTACCATAAAGGTTGTAAACCTCATAAGCCCTTCCTGGAAATTTGTCTGGTACCTGGGACAGCAAAACAATAATAAGATTCTTTATTTTTAACGTCAACAACTTATAAAATGAAAGATGTACAAAAAACATATGTAAAATAGATGTAATTTAAAAATAAGTAAAATGAATAAACTTCTATCTACCACCCAGCTTGAGAAATAGGAACATATTGAGTGTTAACAATGTCTTATAGTCACCTGCGTGTCCATTCTCAATCCCAGCCCCCAGTAGGCACCCTCAACCATTACCCTAGTTTGGTGCTTATCAGTTCTTTTCTTTGCAATTTTATCCCTTATGTATGTATCTTTAACATGCATGTATGTAATTTTGTGAGTTTTTAAATTTTATATTAAAAAATCATACTTGTTTTCTGTTGACTTGATTTCCTTAACATGTTTGTAAGATTCATTCATGTAGATGTGTGTGCTCAGTCGCATTCAACTCTTTGTGGCCCCATGGACCATAGCCTGCCAGGCTTCTCTGTCTGTGGGATTTCCCAGACAAGAATACTGGAGTGGGTTACCACTTCCTACTCCAGGTGATCTTCCCATCCAGGGATTGAACCTGCATTTTTTGCATCTCCTGCATTAGCAGGCAGATTCTTTACCACTAGCACCACCTGGGAAGCCATAGATGTGTGTAGCTCTAGTTAATCTATTTCTGACTGTTAAATAAATGGAAATATTATTCTTTCTCCTATTGGTCAATACTTAAATTGTTTCCAAAATTTTGCTGTTATAAATGATGTTGCTGTAAACATCCTTATGTATGTATCTGGGCTTATCTGATGGACCTGGGTTTGATTCCTGGGTTGGGAGATCCCCTGGAGACAGAAAAGGCTCCCCACTCCAGTATTCTGACCTGGAGAGTTCCATGGACTGTATAGTCCATGGGGTCGCAAAGAGTCGGACTTCCACTTTCTTTTCATGTATGTATCCTGGGCTTCCCTCATAGCTCAGTTGGTAAAGAATCTGCCTGCAATGCAGGAGACCTGGGTTCGATCCCTGGGTCAGGAAGATCCTCTGGAGAAGGAAATGGCAATCTACTCCAGTATTCTTGCCTGGAAAATCCCATGGACAGAGGAGCCAGGTGGGCTACAGTCCATGGGGCCGCAAGAGTCGGACACGACTTAGTGACTAAACCACATCCTGGACAGTAATTGCTGGGTTGTGGGCATACATGTGTTAGCTCTGCTAGATAATGCCCCAGTTTTTTTTTCAGATCCCATGGACGGAGGAGCCTGGTAGGCTGCAGTCCATGGGGTTGCTAGGAGTCAGACACGACTGAGTGACTTCACTTTCACTTTTCACTTTCATGCATTGGAGAAGGAAATGGCAACCCACTCCAGTGTTCTTGCCTGGAGAATCCCAGGGACAGCGGAGCCTGGTGGGCTGCTGTCTATGGGGTCGCACAGAGTCAGACACAACTGAAGCGACTTAGCAGCAGCAGCAGCAGCAGCAGCAGCAGCAGCAGCAGCAGCAGCAGCTTATAGAGGTTTCTGTTCTTCCATAGTCTCACCAAGAGTTGATATCATACTTTTAAAGCACATTTGGTGGGTCTTAAGTGGTATCTCATTGCATTTTAAATTTGTGTTTCCCTGATTACTAATGGTGTTGAGAATATTTTTAATGTTTAATGACTACTCATTTCTGATTTTTTGCCCACTTTCCCATTGGAATGTTTCATTTTCATTAATTAACATGCAGGCCTTCTTCCCTTTTAATTGTGAGATATACATAAACAAAACTCCACAAAACATTTATGTACAACTTAGTAAACAATTTCAAGGAAATATGCACGTAAGTACAACCTATGTCAAGAAATAAATGTTTCCAGTATATGCAGGGAGGGGATCAAGATGGTGGACGAGAGAAGGACGCTGAGCTCACCTTCCCCAGTGCACACATCAAATTTACATACATCTACATATTGCAGGAAGGGAGACCCATTCCAGGGCCTGAGAGTGGGCTGTTGTCTAACACTGGGAAATGAATTGTCTGAGGAGACACATGTGCTGACTAAGCAAGAGACTTTATTGGGAAAGGACACCCGGGCAGAGACCAGGAGGATAAGGGAACCCAGTAGAACTCTGTCATGTGGCTCACAGTCTCAAGTTTTATGGGGATGGGATTAGTTTCCGGGTGTCCTAGGCCAATCGTTCTGACTCAGGGTTCTTCCTGGTGATGCACCCATTGCTCAACCAAGATGGACGCCCGTTAGAGGATTCTGGGAGATGAAAGGACATGTGACATCTTCTTTTGACCTTTCCCAAACCCTTCTGGTTGGTGGTGGCCTATTAATTCCGTATTCCTTACCAGGACCTTGTGTCATAAAATAACTCATGCAAATGGTACTATGGTGCCTGACTAGAGTGGGCAGTTTCAGTGTGTTACCCCTAACATACATGTGGAGCAATTCTCATTGAAAACAAATTGGAGACTGGTAGAAAGACTCTTCTACAAATAAGACTGTAAAGAAAGATCTACCTGGAACCAGGTAAGAAGGGAAGGAGCAAACACCAAGGCAGGGCCTACACAGAAGAGGAGGGGAATTACACAAGCTCAGAGACCCTCCCTAGGCATTGAGGGATCCAAACCATGTATCGGGGCTCCCACCCTGGGATCCAACACCAGGAAAATGAGTCCCCTTATTTGGTTTAAAAACCAGTGGGACTTACAGGAGGGCTGTAGGAAACCAAGGCTTCATTCACGAAGAGTGTGCACACACTTACTTCCCTGCACAAGGCGGGAGACGCAGATTAAAACTGCCCAGGGCTCTGGCCAGTTCCCACCCCCCAACCCTCTAGCCCCAGTGCATACCCTCACCAGGGAGAAGGCTGCCGTACCAAAGAGAGTGCACACTTCGGGTGGGGGGACAGAGCCAGCTGGGAACCAGTAGTGCACCTGAGTGGGGTGTGGGTGGGCATTGCTGATGCTCTTGGAAGCAGTGGATCTGGATCACTCTGCAGGTCAGATTGGCATTCTGGGACCATCCCAGTATGTACCCTGGCTGACACTGGGTGCCCACTCTGGCCCACTTCCTTTAGCACAGTTCCCCACTGAGTTGAAGGTGCTATCGCCGGGAGATGGGAGAGTGCACATTTACAGGGAACAAAACCAGGTCAGACAGAATCTTGGGGCTTCTGACCTAGCATCTTAGGACCCAAGCTCAGCCTAGATAGGATGGTGACACCCGCTGAGCATAGGAGAAGCCCCAGATCACACATGGCTCTGGCTCCAGCCTCTCCATTTTCAGCCCCACCTACAACCAAGGTAATAGCTGTCATCACACCTCAGGGAAGGCGGGGCTCATCCTCACTTCAGATCCAGCTCTCCACCAAAGTCACTGGGCACATGAAGACTGCATAAGGATGCTCCCATGCAAGGAAACTCCTTCAAGACCTGGACAGATAACTATTTAATCCAATTTCATAGAGACAAGAGGTTAAAGAATCCACCTGCAATGCAGGAGATACAGGAGATGTGAGTTCAATCCCTGGGTCAGGAAGAGCCTCTGGAGGTGGGCATGGCAGCCCACTCTAGTATTCTTGCCTAGAGAATCCCATTGACAGAGGAGCCTGGCAAGCTACAGTCCATAGGGTCGCAAAGAGTCAGACACAACTGAAGCAACTGAGAAAGTGCATAGAGACAAGGTTAACAAAATAAGACAGAAATTTGTTTCAAATGAAAGAACAAAAAAAACCTCTGGTTGGGGGTGGTGGAGGGGGAACTAACAAAACAAAGATAAATAATTTACCAGATAAAGAGTTCCTGACATAAGTAGTAAGAATGCTAACTGAACTTGTGAAGAGAATAGATAAACAGAATTTTTAACAAGGAAGCAGTGAAGTAAAGTGAACATGAAAGTGAAGTCGCTCAGTCGTGTCCGACTCTTTGCGACCCCGTGGACTGTAGCCCACCAGGCTCCTCCGTCCATGGGATTCTCCAGGCAAGAATACTGGAGTAGGTTGCCACTCAGAGCTGACGAATACAATAACTGGAATGAAAAAGAAAGAATTGGTAGCAGACTAAGGGATACAAAAGAATGCATAAGTGATCTGGGGAGATAAGACTAATGGAAATCACCCAAACAGAAAAGCAAAACAAAAAAATAATTTTTAAATGAAGACAATTTCAGGGACAATGTCAAATAGATGAAAGCTTGTTGCTGAACCACGCAAAGACACCAGGATTCTTGGCCTCCAGAGGAGAAGAATTCAATCCGGGGCCAGAGACGAGGCTTGATTGCTCAGAGCTTTTGTGTAATAAAGTTTTATTAAAGTATAAAGGAGATAGAGAAAGCTTCTGATAGGCATCAGAAGGGGGCAGAAAGAGTATCCGCTTGTTAGTGTAAGCAATGGAGTTATATACTCTCCAGTGAATCAAAAGAATGTCTGGAGGTTGTAAAGACCTAACCAGACCTACTGCCATAATTTACATTTTGAGATAACAGGATTAGCCAGAAGGTTTAATCCAGAGTCTGTCCTCAGGCAGGATATATTATTGTTACATAATCCTAAAGAATGTAGAGGGGGAAGAAAAGTTTGTCCTTTCTTCCTCCTTGAGAATTCCAGACCCCTCTCTCCTTGGGGACCCCTAGACTTCTCATCAACATCCCTAGGAAATGACTCTCTCAGTATACTAACATTCACACTGTAGAGGTCTCAGAAGAGAGAGAGAGAAAAGGGTAGAACATATATTTAATGAAACTGTGGTGAAAATTTCCCATACCTGAAGAAGGAAATATACCTTCAGGTACAAGAAGCAGAGAGTGTCTCCACAAGATGAATCCCAAAAAGCCTATAGCAACATAAAAGTAAAATAGCCAAAGTTGTCAAAGAGATAATTCTAAAGTCAGAAAGATAAAAACAAAGGGTCACATACAAGGGAACCACCATAATGCTATCAGCTAATTTTTCTACAGAAACATTACAGGCCAGAAAGGAGTGGCGTGATATATTTAAAGTACAAAGGGAAAAACCTACAACCTAGGATACTTTACCCAGCAAGGTTATCATTCAAAATTGAAGACGAGATAAGGAACTTCTCAGAGAAGCAAAAGCTAAAAGAATTCAACAAAACTATACCACACTACAAGAAGCATTGAAAGTGGAAGTCTAAGTAGAAAAGAAAAGGCTATAATATGAAGTAAAAATTTATAGGAAAGGAAAAATCCCATTAGTAAAGGCAAATATATACTAAAGGTTGTGGATCAATCACTTAAATAAGCTAGCGTGAAGATTAAAAGGCAAAAATTGCAATATCAATTATAACTGCAACAAATAGTTAAGGGATAAGATAAATATGGTGTCAAAAACACAAAAATGGGGGAGGGGAGTAAAAACAGAAATCTTTTAGACTGTCTTTGAACTTAAATAACTATCATTTTAAAAGCAGGTATGGGAGGCTGTGTAAGCATGGGACATGATCAAATCTATGTTTCAGGAATATTACCTTCAAGATTTTGTGGAATTTAGGAGGTCAGCTGTATAGTGAGTATTAGGGTTGACTTGATTGATAGTAACCCAAAATAACACTACTTTAAAAAGCTTTGTCTACCTGAAATAAACACAACATTATAAATCAATTGTACTCCAATAAAATCTTTTTTTAAAAGTCATGTCCAGAGACCCAGTTCAAGGTCTAATATGGTATCAAAGGCTCCCTGGTGTCAAAGACTCGGTGTCTTGCATTGCTTTTCTCATGAGTGGCCCCAATCTAATGCCCAAGATGGCAGTATCCGCATTTCAGGCAGCAAACTTCAGTAGGGACACAGTAAAAGAGGTCAAAGTATGGCCATCAACAGTCCTTTTAAGAAGATTCCAAGGAACTGTCACATGACTCTTCTACTTACCTCCCATTGGCCGAACTTAGTCACATGGTCATACCCACTGCAAGGTAAACAGGGAAGTGTAGCAGAAAAATGGAAGTGCAGGCAACTGGCAGTTTTTGCCACTGAGAAACAAAATATTGGAAACAAGAGGGGAGCAGTAACTACTGCAGACTACTGTAGTATTGCAGTAAGAAATGATAGGGACTATGTTTGTGAGGATGAAGTGTGAAGGCAAGATCTAAGAGCTGTCTGGGAAGCAGATGGCTTAAAAGATGGTGATCTAAGGGGTGGGTTGATGGCTCTTGATTCCTGGCTTGAGGGACTGACTAAATAGAAGTCACACCATGGGGAATTTTCACTATCACAAAGCAGACAGAAGGAAAAAACAAAATGGAGGGGAAAGGCAAAATAGTTTGGATTTGACTTAAAAGCAGAAGGAGAGATACAAATATCCAAATAACATAGGATGCTGGGCATTTCCGTCTAGCCAAGAGAGTGGAATATGAAACTTCCAGACCTGATTGTCACCAACTAGAACAACTGTGGGCAAGTGATTTCATCCTCTGGACCTTAACTTTCTCATCTATAAAATGGCTTCCCTGGTGGCTCAGACAGTAAAGCATCTGCCTGCAATGCAGGAGACCCAGGTTCCATCCCTGAGTCAGGAAGACCCGCTGGAGAAGGAAATGGCAACCCACTCCAGTACTCTTGCCTAGAAAACTCCATGGATGGAGGAGCCTGGTGGGCTACAGTCCATGGGGTTGCAAAGAGTCAGACATGACTGAGCAATTTCACTTTCATAAAATAGGAAATTTCCACCAAATAATGTCTGAGTTTTCATCGGCTGTAGAACTATTTGATTCACCAATCAGACCAATCACCTGTGCTAACCATCAGGATGAAGTGCACAAGCTTGCATCACTCCAGCCCATGCATTCTGTGCCAATGGAGAAAGTAAAGAGGTTATATCTTTAAGTCCAAGTAAACACAATTTCCTGTGTAATTGCTTCATATCTCTTTTCAACTTGGCTGTTGGAAACCTAGTTTTGTGTGGTCAGATGGTATTAAACTTTGGCAAATTTACAAAGTCTCTCATTAAAGTGGGGGTGGTTTTGTGAAACTTTACTTCAAGATCATTTTAAAAGGTTTTGCTTGGTGAGAAAAAGATTACTTTTCCTATTATGTACATAAGTCTACATGTGGTAGTTGAAAATATCTCCCTTGAGTTAAGAATTTTCCCTTTTGGTTGATCAAGTATCATTGTTCCATCTACTACAAAGGATTAAAATGACTTGCTTCATCGCAGAGCAAAATAATGGCCACAGCATGTGATTTTGGTAGAAAGAACACTTTGTAATTGCTAATTTCCTATATCCAAATTCAGCTGAAGATTGCACCCTGAGTCCACAGTGCTTTGCAAGTCTTAACAACAGGACTGAAGGACTCTACCAGGCTTTGTAAAATGCCAGTGAATCTAGACTAGCAGGGAGTTTGCTGAGAATGAGGCTTTTGAAAGGAATGTTCAAATCCAAGACCCCAAATGCTTTATGGAGACGTGAAAGAGTCCACAGGACACAACTGGTAGACTCAGGTGTTGGCTTTGGCTCGTGTCTCTCTTCTCATCTTCATTGTGTTCTATGCCAACTGGCAGCTGTCCTCAAGGTCAGACTCTTTTTTAAAAACTCAGCAATTTAAATGAGAGCCAGTGGTGCTTTCAGCAGGTATAATCCTTTTACTTGAAAAGTGTTTCAGCTAGTATTTCTTTTGATACAAAAAAGTTTGGAAATCTGATATAAGTATAATATTTTCAAACTCATCTCTTACACCAAATTTACATTCCACAGCCAAAGAAAAATATTTTTTACTGTATAAGTATCAGATCCCCGTCTACAATGAAAACACACATCTTCTAAGTAGCCAAAAGAAAACAAATGATAATGAAACTGTGATGATATAATCAACTTTGATGCCACAGTTTTCTATCCCTCTAGTCCCCAAATAATCAACCCTGTCTCTTGTATTTTTTAATGAATTATTCTTTGCATTCGAAAACCAGACCTTAAAGTGCAAATATCTTTACTCTTTGTCAAAGCATTCCATGTAGAGCTATTTGCAGAATGTGGGAACTGGAGCTACAGCTGATACCACTGAAACACTGCACTTCCAATTAGGTCTATAAAATATCTTGAATTATGTAAAATCTGTGAATTCTCAAAATCCCAAACACTGTGTTATGACTTTTGCTGATCAAGAAGTGGAGATGTGTGCAGGAACCATGGTGCTATAGGGCAAAGAGAATTGGCTCGGTATAACCACTGAGTCATACTCAAGGCCAAGTTTGTCCCTAACTAGCACGGTGATCCTAGCAGAAAGTGAAGAGGAACTAAAAAGCCTCTTGATGAAAGTGAAAGAGGAGAGTGAAAAAGTTGGCTTAAATCTCAACATTCAGAAAACGAAGATCATGGCATCTGGTCCCATCACTTAATGGGAAATAGATGGGGAAACAGTGGAAACAGTGTCAGACTTTATTTTTTTGGGCTCCAAAATCACTGCAGATGGTGATTGCAGCCATAAAATTAAAAGACGCTTACTCCTTGGAAGAAAAGGTATGACCAACCTAGATAGCATATTCAAAAGCAGAGATATTACTTTGCCAACAAAGGTCTGTCTAGTCAAGGCTATGGTTTTTCCAGTGGTCATGTATGGATGTGAGAGTTGGACTGTGAAGAAGGCTGAGCACCGAAGAATTGATGCTTTTGAACTATGGTGTTGGAGAAGACTCTTGAGAGTCCGTTGGACTGCAAAGAGATCCAACCAGTCCATTCTGAAGGAGATCAGCCCTGGGATTTCTTTGGAGGGAATGATGCTGAAGCTGAAACTCCAGTACTTTGGCCACCTGATGGGAAAAGTTGACTCATTGGAAAAGACCCTGATGCTGGGAGGGATTGGGGGCAGGAGGAGAAGGGGATGACCGAGGATGAGATGGCTGGATGGCATCACTGACTCGATAGACGTGAGTCTGAGTGAACTCCGGGAGTTGGTGATGGACAGGGAGGACTGGCATGCTGCGATTCATGGGGTCACAAAGAGTCAGACAGGACTGAGCGACTGAACTGAACTGAGCTGAGCAGAGTGATCTTGGTTAAACCAGTTGGCCTCTCTCTCACCAATAATTTCTAAATACTTCAGTAACTCTTTAAGTGAGAAAAATCATCACTATGTCACATATATGAGATAGGCTACTTATCCTGTCTATATCTATCTTATCTGTTGGATTTGGCATAGAGTTCGAGTTCTTCCATAGCATCTTATGATTTGTTTTCAAAACGAATGTTTTGGCCAACCCAACACCTATCTATCTATCTATCTATCCATCTATGTATCATTCATCTACCTATCAGTAAACTAGTAGCTTAATTCCTAAATCCCTGAAGTCATCTTGTCTTCTCACCTCTCACTCCTCACTTCTAATCTACCACCAAATTCTGCCAACATTTCCTTCAGAATATACCCAGAACCTGACCCTTCTTGTCGCCTTCATTGTTCATGGTGGTGACCAGCCCTGTCAGCTCTCTTTGGATGACGGCATTGACCACCTCCCCTGATTTCTCTGCTTCTTGCTCTCCTTCAAGGTATTTTCAACACAGAAGCCAAAGTGACTTCTTAAAAACAGAAGTCAGATCCTCTCAGTCCTCAGCTCAATGACTGATCAGCCCCTGAGGATCTGGCCTCCCTCATCACTCTCTAGCCCATTTTCTGCCTCTGCCCTCTCTGCCCCAACCTCAACAGCCGCTTGCCAGACATGCGGCTGCCTCAGATCTCTGCATTGCTGCTTCCTCTGCCAGCAGAGACTGGTTCACCAACCCAAGTTTGAGTTAATGTGGGTGAAATATTTTCATTGAATCGCTGGGAATGAAAAAGATATAGTAAATCTAGAATACATTCTTATAAAGTAAGTGTTAGTAAGTGTTAGTTGCTCAGTCATGTCTGACTCTTTGCAGCTCCATGGACTGTAAGCTGCCAGGCTCTCCTGTCCATGTAATTCTCCAGGCAAGAATACTGGAGTGGGCTGCCATTTCCTTCTTCAGGGGATCTTCCCAACCCAGGGATTGAACCCAGGTCTCCTGAACCGCAGGAGGATTCCTTATCACCTGAGCCACGTTCCTAGCAAAGGCACAAACTTTACAGGACTGAGTGACAAATTGGAGAAAGGGATTAAAAAGGGTAAAAATATCTGTGTTCCTATATGAACCAAGAATATTTTTAAATATTTTTTATATTATTTAAATAACATTATATATTATGTTCCAAAGTTTTTCAGGTGTGGAATTAGTATACATTTCAAGTTCAACATTTCAAAGTATCTTCTAACTCTAAAATACTATAATTAACAAGTACTATGAAATAATTATGTAAATCAAATACAGATATGCTTTCTCACATGACTGTGCTTATAGAATATTGATGCAGTCTTATATGGCTTCCCTTGTGGCTCAGCCAATAAAGAATCTGCCTGTAATACGGGAGACCTGGGTTTGATCCCTGGGTTGGGAAGACCCCTGGAGAAGGAAAAGGCTACCCAGTCGAGTATTTTTGCCTGGAGAATTGTCGGACACGACTGAATGACTTTCACATTCACTTATTTAAATACTAGATTTATATTACTGTGTTTAACAAAAATAAAATTTTAAGTGACATTCACTTATTTAAATATCAGATTTATGTTACTGTAGTTAAGGAAAAATTTTTTTCAGCTTTGTGGTTTTATGAGAAGTATTTTTCTACTTTTCAGAAATAATTTACGAAGAACCAATGAAGTTTTAATTTTAATCTTGAGCATTCCACCTTTCTCTAGATAGACTGGATGTGTGTGTGTGTGTGTGTGTGTTATGTGTGTTTAATGAATCCATTAGTTCATGCAGAAGCCAAAAAATTAAAGTGGATCACCAATTTTGGGCAACTAAGCTACCTATTATTTCTTGTATGCATAAAGATGGATATTTTTTAACCTATGTGATGTATTTCAACCTACATGGATAAGATATAAAAAGGTTTTCTGTGCCTGTCCCCTGATCCAGTGCCAAGGAGAAAAGAAGTTTAAATAATTCTAACTTCTTAATAGCTTATCCAGACAACAAAGCCTCTGCCTTTGGATAATGCTACAGTTTCTTTAAAGTAGTGTTTGCACAGCACTTTAGAAGAGCTATTATTAAAAATGCAGGTCTTTGAGGTTTGTTTCAAACCTTCTGAAAGGTATTTCTAGTGCTGAAGCAGGAATCTGCTCCCTAGTTGACCCGCATATATTAAAATTTGAAGATTACTGTAAAGAAGGTATATTCCATGTTCGGTATGAAAATGAGAACCTAACAAGCATTGCTTGAGGATTCTAAGTCAATATGTTGAAAACATTCCTTTAACATTATCAGTCATGTTTTGTGTTAGCTACTAGGCTGTGTTAAGGGCTCTGGGTATTCAGTTGTTATTGTATTATTGTTATGTAACTGACAGCTTTATTCAGCTAATTTATATACATCCCTCATTCAAAGTATGCTATTTAATGGTTTTTAGTATGTTCATAGAGTTGTGCAACAATCCTAACCATTAATTTTAGAACATTTTAATCCTTCTCGAAAGAATCTTCACACCCCTTAGCTATAATGTCTTTCCTCCTCAGCCCAAGGCAAGCACTAACCTAGCTTCTGTGTCTATAGATATATGGTGAACATTTGTGTACAAGTTTTGGGATTAACATATGTTTCATTCTCTTAGGCTTTTACACTGAGTGGAATTGCTGGGTCTAATTGCAACTCTATGTTTAACTTTTTGAGCAACTGCCAAACTGTTTTCCAAAGTAGCTGTACCATTTTACATTCCTGCCAAATGTTTGAGAATTCTGATTTGTCTACATTCTCACCAACACTTACTGTCTTTTTGATAATAGCCTTTCTAGACAAGTGGTATTGATTGGCAGTTCCCTAATGACTATGTCAAGCATCATTTAAAATGTTTATTGGCCACTTGTGTATATTCTTTAGGGAAACGCCTGTTCAGATCATTTCCCAGTTTTTTAATGAGTTTTAAAAATCTTTTTATTATTGAGTTGTAAGGATTTTTTCACATAGTCTAGATAGTCCCTTGTCAGATGGATGATTTGCAGATATTTCGTGCCATTCTATGGATTTTATCATTTTCTTGGTAATGCCCTTTGTTGTACACAAGTTTTTAAGTTTATTGATTTCCCATTTGTTTCTTCTCTTGTTGCTCATATTTTTTTGTCCTAGCTAATAATTTGTTTCCAAGTTCAAAGTCATGCAGATTTACTCTTTTGTTTTCTTTCGAGAGTGTGATAGTTTTAGCTCTTAACGTTTAGATTTTTGGTCAGTTTGAACTAATTTTTGTACATGGTGTGAAGTAGGGGTCCAGCTGCATGCACATGTCCAGTTGTCCCATTACCATCTGTTGAAAAGATTATTCTTTCCTTTATTGAATGGTTTTGTTGTTTAGTCGCTAAGTCGTGTCGACTCTTTGGCAACCCTGTCCATGGGATTTCCCAGGCAAAAATACTGGAGTGGGCTGCTGTTTCCTCTCCAAGGGATCTCCCTGACCCTGGTATCAAACCTGAGTCTCTTGCATTGGTAGGCAGATTCTTTACCACTGAGATAACAGGGAAGCGCTTGAATGGTTTTAGCACCCTGTAAAAAGTCAATTGATCATAAATGTGAGAGTGTATTTCTGGACTTTCAATTCTATTATTGATCTATTATATATTCATCCTATGCCAGTAGCATACTGCCTGGACCACTGTGGCTTTATGATAAGTTTTTAAAATCAGGAAGTGTGAGTCCTTCAACTTCATTCATCTTATATTAATAAAAGATTTTTTGGCTATTCTGGGTCCTTTGGGTTTCCAAATGAATTTTAGGATCAGCATGTCAATTTCTACAAAGAAGTCTGGCAGGATTCTGATACAGATTTCACTAAATTTATAGATCAGTTACAGAAGTAAAGCCATTTTAACAGTGTTAAGTCTTCCAATCTATAAACATAAAATGTCTTTCTATTTATCGTTCAGTTCAGTTCAGTCACTCAGTCGTGTCCCCATGAACCACAGCACGCCAGGCCTCCCTACCCACCACCAACTCCCAGAGACCATCCAAACCCATGTCCATTGAGTCAGTGATGCCATCCAACCATCTCATCCTCTGTCGTCCCCTTCTCCTGCCCTCAATCTTTCCCAGCACAGGGTCTTTTCAAATGAGTTAGCTCTTCGCATAAGGTGGCCAAAGTATTGGAGTTTCAGCTTCAAGATCAGTCCCTCCAGTGAACACCCAGGGCTGATTGATCTCTTTTAGGATGGACTGGCTTGACATCCTTGCAGTCCAAGGACTCTCAAGAGTCTTCTCCAACATTACAGTTCAAAAGCATCAATTCTTTGGCACTCAGCCTTCTTTACTGTCCAACTATCACATCCAAACATGACCACTGGTAAAACGATACTTTTGACTATACAGACCTTTGTAGGCAAAGTAATGTCTCTGCTTTTTAATATACTATCTAGGTTTACCATAGCTTTTCTTCCAAGGAACAAGCATCTTTTAATTTCATGGCTGCAATCACCATCTGCAGTGATTTTGGAGCCCCCAAAAATAAAGTCTCTTACTGTTCTCATTGTTTCCCCATCTATTTGCCATGAAGTGATGAGAACAGATGCCATGATCTTAGTTTTCTGAATGTTGAGTTATAAGTCAGCTTTTCACTCTCCTCTTTCACTTTCATCAAGAGGCTCTTTAGTTCCTTTTTGCTTTCTGCCATAAGGGTGGTGTCATCTGCATATCTGAGGTTATTGATATTTCTCCCAGCAATCTTGATTCCAGCTTGTGTTTCTTCCAGTCCAGCATTTCTCATGATGTACTCTGCATATAAGTTAAATAAGCAGGGTGACAATATACAGCCTTGACATACTCTTTTCCCAGTTTGGAATCAGTCCGTTGTTCCATGCCCAGGTCTAACTGTTGCTTCTTGACCTGCATACAGATTTCTCAAGAGGCAGGTCAGGTGGTCTGGTATTCCCATCTCTTTCAGAATCTTCCGCAGTTTATTGTGATTCACATAGTCAAAGCCTTCGGCATTGTCAATGAAGCAGAAATAGATGTTTTTCTGGAACTCTCTTGCTTTTTCAGTGATCCAGCGGATGTTGACAATTTGATCTTGGTTCCTCTGCCTTTTCTAAAACCAGCTTGAACATCTGGAGGTTCAAGGTTCACATATTGCTGAAGCCTGGCTTGGAGAATTTTGAGCATTACTTTACTAGCGTGTGAAATGAGTGCAATTGTGTGGTAGTTTCAGCATTCTTTGACTTTGCCTTTCTTTGGGATTGGAATGAAAACTCACATTTTCCAATCCTGTGGCCACTGCTGAGTTTTCCAAATTTGTTGGCATATTGAGTGCAGCACTTTCACAGCACCATCTTTCAGGATTTGAAACAGCTCAACTGGAATTCCATGACGTCCACTAGCTTTGTTTGTAGTGATGCTTCCTAAGGCCCACTTGACTTCACATTCCAGGATGTCTGGCTCTAGGTGAGTGTGAGTGATCACACCGTTGTGATTATCTGGGTTGTGAAGATCTTTTTTGTACAATTCTTCTGTGTATTCTTGCCACCTCTTCTTAATATCTTCTGCTTCTGTTAGGTCCCTACCATTTCTGTCCTTTATCGAGCCCATCTTTGCATGAAATGTTCCCTTGGTATCTCTAATTTTCTTGAAGAGATCTCTAGTCTTTCCCATTCTATTGTTTTCCTCTATTTCTTTGCATTGATTGCTGAAGAAGGCTTTTTGGTCTCTCCTTGCTGTTCTTTGGAAATCTGCATTCAAATGGGTATATCTTTCCTTTGCATTTCACTTCTCTTCTTTTCGCAGCTATTTGTAATGCCTCCTCAGACAGCCACTTTTCTTTTTTGCATTTCTTTTTCTTGGATGATCTTGATTACTGTCTCCTGTACAATGTCAAGAACCTCCATCCATAGTTCATCAAGCACTCTATCAGATCTAGTCCCTTAAATCTATTTCTCACTTCCACTGTATAGTCATAAGGGATTTGATTTAAGTCATACCTGAATGGTCTGGTGGTTTTCCCTACTTTCTTCAATTTAAGTCTGAATTTGGCAATATGGAGTTCATGATCTGAGCCACAGTCAGCTCCCGGTCTTGTTTTTGCTGACTGTATAGAGCTTCTCCACACTGCAAAGAATTCTTTGGCTGCAAAGAATATTCTCAGTCTGATTTTGGTGTTGACCATCTGGTGATGTCCATGTGTAGAGTCTTCTCTTGTGTTGTTGAAAGAGGGTGTTTGCTATTATCAGTGCATTCTCTTGGCAGAACTCTATTAGCTTTTACCCTGCCTCATTCTGTACTCCAAGGCCAAATTTGCCTATTACTCCAGGTGTTTCTTGACTTCTTACTTTTGCATTTCAGTCCCCTATAATGAAAAGGACATCTTTTTCTGGTGTTAGTTCTAGAAGGTTTTGTAGGTCTTCATAGAACTATTCAACTTCAGCTTCTTCAGCTTTACTGGTCGGGGCATAGACTTACTTGGATTACTGTGATATTGAATGGTTTGCCTTGGAAACTAACAGAGATCATTCTGTCATTTTTGAGATTGCATCCAAATACTGCATTTTGGACTCTTTTGTTGCCTATGATGGCTACTCCATTTCTTCTAAGGGACTCCTGCCCATAATAGTAGATATAACGGTCCTCTGAGTTAAATTCACCCATTCCAGTCCATTTTAGTTTGCTGATTCCTAGAATGTCGACGTTCACTCTTGCCATCTCCTGTTTGACCACTTCCAATTTGCCTTGATTCCTGGACCTTACATTCCAGGTTCCCATGCAATATTGCTCTTTACAGCATTGGACCTTGCTTCTATCACCAGTCACATCCACAACTGGGTATTGTTTTTGCTTTGGCTCCATCCCTTCATTCTTTCTGGAGTTATTTCTCCACTGACCTCCAGTAGCATATTGGGCACCTACTGACCGGGGGAGTTCCTCTTTCAGTATCCTATCATTTTGCCTTTTCATACTGTTCGTGGAGTTCTCAAGGCAAGAATACTGAAGTGGTTTGCCATTGCCTTCTCCAGTGGACCACATTCTGTCAGACCTCTCCACCATGACCCGCCCGTCTTGGGTAGCCCCACGGGCATGGCTTAGTTTCACTGAGTTAGACAAGGCTGTGTTCCTAGTGTGATTAGATTGACTAGTTTCTGTGATTATGGTTTCAGTGTGGAAGCAACAGTGAGAACTGGACGTGGAACAACAGACTGGTTCCAAATAGGAAAAGGAGTATGTCAAGGCTGTATATTGTCACCCTCCTTATTTAACTTATATGCAGAGTACATCATGAGAAACGCTGGGCTCGAAGAAGCACAAGCTGGAATCAAGATTGCCAGGAGAAATATCAAGAACCTCAGATATGCAGATGACACCACCCTTATGGCAGAAAGTGAAGAGGAATTAAAAAGCATCTTGATGAAAGTTAAAGAGGAGAGTGAAAAAGTTGGCTTAAAGCTCAACATTCAGAAAACGAAGATCATGGCATCTGGTCCCATCACTTCATGGGAAATAGATGGGGAAACAGTGGAAACAGTGTCAGACTTTATGTTGGGGGGCTCCAAAATCACTGCAGATAGTGACTGTAAGCCATGAAATTAAAAGACGCTTGCTCCTTGGAAAGAAAGTTATGACCACCTAGATGGCATGTTGAAAAGCAGAGACATTACTTTGCGAACAAAGGTCCATCTAGTCGAGGCTATGGTTTTTCCAGTAGTCATGTATGGATGTGAGAGTTGGACTGTGAAGAAAGCTGAGCACCGAAGAATTGATGCTTTTGAACTGTGGTTTTGGAGAAGACTCTTGAGAGTCCGTTGGACTGCAAGGAGATCCAACCAGTGCATTCTGAAGGAGATCAGCCCTGGGATTTTTTTGGAGGGAATGATGCTAAAGCTGAAACTCCAGTACTTTGGCCACCTGATGGGAAGAGTTGACTCACTGGAAAAGACTCTGATGCTGGGAGGGATTGTGGGCAGGAGGAGAAGGGGACGATAGAGGATGAGATGGCTGGATGGCATCACTGACTCAATGGACATGAGTCTGAGTGAACTGCGGGAGTTGGTGATGGACAGGGAGGCCTGGCGTGCTGCGATTCATGGGGTCTCAAGAGTCGGACACGACTGAGGGACTGAAATGAACTGAACTGATCTGAACCTGATAGTTACATGGTTGGTTCCCGGGGTCTCAAGAGTCGGACACGACTGAGGGACTGAAATGAACTGAACTGATCTGAACCTGATAGTTACATGGTTGGTTCCCCTGGCATCAGCCCTCATCCTTAGATGGGATCCAAAAGTCACCTAATTAACATAACAAAAACCGTTGATCACTGTCATCACTTAGGCAGGCAATTCCAAGGGTTTTAGAAGCCAATTCTAATGATGCTGATAATATGGCTGCTGTTAATGTACTAGGGATAAATTAGAGGGCCAGGACTGCTTTTTCTTAGTCAAAACAGGAACTATTTTTAACCCCTAAAACATCTAGTTTTAAAAATCTGAATCCATTTCCAATGGTGGCATCTCTTTTGCTGATGAAATGTGAGGAGCAATTAGGTAGTCTGTTGGTTAGTCAACTGTCAAGATTGGTAGCATAATCATAGGTATTTTCACAAGATCTTCTTATTCCTCAGTAAGGAAACATTTCACACTTCTTGGGTATGGGTCCCATGCTACCAGGGGTTTTATATTTTCACATGGACAGGGAGGGATAGAAGCAGAATAGGGAAAGAGGTTTTCAGATATAAGAATAAATATATTTTCTAACCTAGATTTAACTCTTTTAACATCAATTATTTCTATCCATCAATTTTCCATGTTAGAAAGTAAATTCCTAGGGAAATATTAAAAGAGTTTAATCAAAAGAGTTTGGAACAATTAATTTTTTCTATTAAATTTCATGACTTAGAGGTATTCAACATTTCTTTATCTCAGAATCACCTTTCCTAGTTCTAACAGGTTCAGAGGGCCAGAGAAATAAAACAACTATGATTACATCACCAGTCTTGACAGTTGGTTTATCAGCTGCACTAACTAGTTGCTCCTCGTATTTCATCAGCAAAAGAGATATCTCCCTTGAAAATGGATTAAGGGAACTTCCCTGGTGGGCCAGTGGTTAAGATTTTGCCTTCCAATGCAGGGGGCGCAGGTTCCATCCCTGGTTGGTGAATGGAGAGCCCATATACTGCACAGCACAGCCAAAAAATAAAAATAAATGAAATAACAGTAAGAATAATAAAATAATTTTTTAAAAGAAAACGGATTCAGATGTTTTAAAACCAGATGCTTTAGGGCTAAAACAATAGTAATTTCTGTTTTGGTGAGGAAAAAACATTGGGCGTTTAATTTATCTCGGTTGTTAAGTGTTAGTCACTTAGTCATGTCTGACTCTTTGCCACCCCATGGACTGTAGCCCGCCAGGCTCCTCTGTCCATGGGATTCTCAAGGCAAGAATATTGGAGTGGGTTGCCATTTCCTTCTCCAGGGGATCTTCCTGACCCGAGAATCGAACCTATGGATGATGAACTGTACCTATTCTATACCATATATATGGATATCCAAATATGTGTATGCATATACATATGTATCGGGTTTCTCTGGTGCCTCAAATGGTAAGGAACCTGCCTGCAATAGGGAGACCCGGATGTGATCCCTGGGTGGGGAAGATCTCCCAGAAGAGGGAAAGATTACCCATTCCATGGGGATCATGAAGAGTTGGACATAACTGAGTGACTAACGCTTTCACTTCACTTTCATGCACATGTATATTTTTAACTTCATAGACAATTCACAGCCTAAAGAGGAGACACTTTGAAACTAAGACATATCATTGTTGCTTCTTTAAGAGAAAAATTTATTTTAGATTTATGGTTTGAGCCAACTCATATGTCACATAATTTATAAATACCAAACATACTCAAAAACAAAGTTTGGCTTATTTGGATATTTCATTGAGCTAATAAGCCTAAGGGTAGATCTTGATTGACTTATAGGTGAGTTTGATTAGCAAATATTTCTGAGACGAATCTTCAAAGAGCATTTGTATTACTTTGCTCTAGTGAATTCCAAGATTTCATGCTGTCATATAGTAACAGGCTGCACATAAAAACCTTAGTACTGACTCGGCAAATGACAGCTGGGGGAACTGCCCAGTATCGGTGCATAGTCTGAATTGGCTCTAGTCTACACCAATGGTGGTGAGTCTTCATTAGAATATTAAAAAACTTTCTCATTTACATGGTTTTGCATTAAACTGATTCACATACACATGGAATACATTGTATGATCAGTATCTCAAGTCACACTGAAAGCATATCCTATTTGTATTTGGTGACCAATCCTCATGAGCTTCCCCCACCAAAAAAACTACAGAGTTGAGTAGTTTGTTTGGGGCATAGTCTCACCTACCAGAGTGTCACTGCTTTCCTAACCATGACACATCTAAGTCCCCAAACTAAATCTGCTTGCCCAAAGGCACTACTGTAGCATTTCGCTCAAACCTGCCCTTCCATGTGCCGGGACCACTTTGCCTCCTCCTCTCTGGTGGCATTTAAACTCTCATTTAAGGAAACATCATGTTTTAGGAATTTAGGTTTGTCCACAGTAGCGTAAAAGTGATCAGCTGCTCTTCCCAGTCTGTGTGTGTGTGTGTATACGTGTACACACATACAAAGGTGCTCTGTGATGTAAAATGCTTGCACGGATAACCTGCTTCCTGTTTTGCTCTGTGAGGTGGGAAAGGAAGACAAGCAAGCAGGTGTGTAATCAGGAAGGTGAGCAGTGCAAGAAGCCTCTCAGGAAGTGAAGCTGAGGCACTAGCAGGTAGAAGGAGTCAGCCCACTGGGGCTAGAGAATGGGTTCTCGCCATCTGCTCTCTAATCCCAGGTAGTCTCCTACACGGGCTCCATTTAGACAGGATGGGGAGACCAGCACGGACCCTCAAATGCCCTACACTCTTAGAATCTATTTTCTGAATGCAAGGGTCCTTCCTGACGGGTCTCTGGAAGAGAAGCAACTGGTCCCAGTCAAAAGGTCAAAGAAAAAGAGGTTTATTTTTACTTTCTATCTCCCTCATCCAGTTTTTTACAGACCTTCTCAATACATATTGGAAACAATGTATTACCTCAATTCTAAGATGATTTTTTTTTTCACAATTCAACACCTCTGAAACTGAGATGCATCCTATGATCAATGGCAATTTACAGGATTGATGTTGCCTGAATTGAATTTCTTATATGAGCATGTATTTCCACTAGGGTCACTATGGACCTGAGACCACTTTAAATTAGATTATCTCCCTGAGTTGTTTGCAACACATTGGTGGTGTGAATGCAGATCTCATACCTATGTGAGTAAAAGTTATTGTTCAGAATCTCAGGGAAGAGTTTTCTTTTCTTTCTCCTACCAGGGCTGAGGTTGAAAAATGAAATTGTCCCTTGGGGACTCTGACTTTATGCCAGGGTCTCTTATGAGATTCCCTATCTTAGACTTTTTTCTTGGTAGTCGATAAAATAATGGCTTATCTTATAGCCAAAAGAATTTAAGAAATTTCATAGTGGAATTAAAAATGCTTGTCTCCAGGGAGAAGCATTTCTTCCCAGTTTCTTACTTGAATTGAAAATTGAAATTGGTTGTCTCCAGGGACAAGCATTCTTCCCAGTTTCTTACTTCTGAGCAGCAACACTGCCTTCTTCAGGTCTTCACTTGTCTTTCAGAGCCTTCCAGGCCTCTCCAAAAGAGCCAGGTAATCACCCTCCAGATGAATGATTCACTGTGCAATTTGTGGATATAGTGGGATTTGTTCATTTGTAATTTCATCAAGATATAATTTTTGAGTAAATATTGTATAATGCTATAATTACCACTGTGGTGAATTTGTTCATTTGCTTTTGTGAATATTTATAAGGTTATCTATTCTCTGCACTGGAGAAGGAAAAAAGATGCTCAAGAAATAGCCCCTGACTTAAGGGAGCTTTGAGTTTGCTATGATTGGATAAGGGATGTGCTAAATAACTGTAATGTAACATAATGTAGAAAGTGATAATACTAGGGGAAAGGAATGGAAAAGCTATCCCATGATATTCAGGAGAGAAAGAAATCATTTCTAGTCGGAGAGAATCAAATAATACTTTACAGGTGATATGAATTATAATATTAAGGGGGAAAGTAATAAGGATTATCTTTTAAAATGCTTTGTGCACTTAGTCACTCAGTCATGTCGACTCTTTGTGACCCCATGCACTTTAGCCCTCCAGGCTCCTCTGGCCGTGGGATTCTCCAGGCAAGGATACTAGAGTGAGTTGCCAAGCCCTCCTCTTTGCCATGCCTCCTCCTCCTTTAGTTACACTATTTTATATAATCCTCTATGAAATCAGTGTAAATTTCATTTTACAGCTGAGAAAACTAGTTTTGAAAACTGAATAGCTTTTTAGAGGCATAAGCCTTGTTGTTGGGCTTCCCTGGTGGCTCAGAGGTTAAAGCATCTGCCTGGAATGCAGGAGACCCGGGTTCGATCCCTGGGTTGGGAAGATCCCCTGGAGAAGGAAATGGCAACCCACTCCAGTACTCTTGCCTGGAGAATCCCATGGAGGGAGGAGCCTGGTAGGCTACAGTCCATGGGGTCGCAAAGAGCCGGACACGACTGAGTGACTTCACACACACAAGCCTTGTTGGGAAGGCTGGTGCTTATCAGTGGGAATAGTTGGAACAAAGGCAAGGATGTGGGAAAGCCAGGGGCACATGCACAGATACTACACAGATCATCGGAAGCCTAAAGGCAAGTGATAAGAGAGATAAAACCGAATGCTTTGTTTTAGCTAGATAATCAAGGAATCAATGAGAGTTGTCATGGAGATAGAATAAAATAGCCTGGTAGATGGTTTCCTGAAGTTCTAACAAAGGAGGAAAGTGAAAGCAAAGTCACTCAGTCGTGTCCAACTCTGTGACCCCATGGGCTGTAGCCCACCAGGCTCCTCCATCGATGGGATTCTCCAGGCAAGAATACTGGAGTGGGTTGCCATTTCCTTCTCCAGGAGATCTTCCCGACCCAGGGATTGAACCTGGGTCTCCTGCATTGTAGGCAGACGCTTTACCACCTGAGTCACCGGGGAAGTCCCTAACAATGGAGGAATAGTTGTCACAGATGAGGCAGTGATTCGGGGATTGCTTGTCTAGGAGAAAGTAATGCTAGAAGAAATAGAGAGCACAAGAGAATATGGGACAGTAAGGTACTGTCCTAATGAGCTTAATTATAAGTATCCCAATACTGTCTCTGCCAGCAGAGTAAGAGTTTAGGAGAAAGGGCCAAGCAATTGTAGGATGTAATCAATGGTAAGGCTAGTGCCCATGGAGGGATACTCTTAGACCAGAGTGCTTCAAACTCAAACATGGTTCAGTGAGGTACCATGATATACGAAAAGTGATCCTCATACATGGACCTTGGTGACTCATGTAGTACGGGGAGACTCATTCTCATCAAGGAAGACATTTCAGTCCCCAATGAGAGAGACTTGAGAGCAAATCTGAACCACAAGGAAAAGGACTGATTTATGCTAAAGGGGGCTTCTCTAGTAGCTCAGCTGGTAAAAAAAATCTGCCTGTAATGCAGGAAGCCCTGGTTTAATTCCTGGATCAGGAAGATCCCTTGGAGAAGGGATAGGCTGCCCACTCCAGTATTCTTGGGATTCCCTGGTGGCTCAGATGGCAAAGAATCCGCCTGCAATGTGGGAGACCTGGGTTTGATCCCTGGGTTGGGAAGATCCCCTGGAGGACGGCATGGCAACCCACTTCAGTGTTCTTGCCTGGAGAATCCTCATGGACAGAGGAGCCTGGTGGGCTACAGTCCATGGGGTCATAAAGGGTCAAACATGACTGAGAGATTGAGCACAGCACAGCCAGTTCTGCCCCCACTGCTAGTTACCAGTTTCTTAGGGTATGAAGTTGACTTTTAATCCCCATTCTATCACTAGACAAACTGGTATAAAAATTAGGCATCAGAGACTTAGGTGGAAGGATCAGCCTAAGAGTCTTCTGGCTGGAGCTTTGTGGTCTTTCAGTGGAAGATTGAAATGTTATGCTCTCCACCTCTCTGTTGCTGCTGCTGCTGCTAAGTCACTTCAGTTGTGTCCGACTCTGTGCAAACCCCATAGACGGCAGCCCACCAGGCTCCCCTGTCCCTGGGATTCTCCAGGCAAGAACACTGGAGTGGGTTGCCATTTCCTTCTCCAATGCATGAAAGTGAAAAGTGAAAGGGCAGTCGCTCAATTGTGTCCGAACCTCAGTGACCCCATGGACTGCAGCCCACCAGGCTCCTCTGTCCATGGGATTTTCCAGGCAAGAGTACTGGAGTGGCTCCACCTCTCTAGGGATCTGTTAATTTCTTTTTTTTTTTTAGTTTTATTTTTTTATTTAATTTTTTAAATTTTTTTAATTTTAAAATCTTTAATTCTTACATGCGTTCCCAAACATGAACCCCCCCCCCCCACACCTCCCTCCCCATAACATCTCTCTGGGTCATCCCCATGCACCAGCCCCAAGCATGCTGTATCCTGCATCAGACATAGACTGGCGATTTGATTCTTACATGATAGTATACATGTTAGAATGCCATTCTCCCAAATCATCCCACCCTCTCCCTCTCCCTCTGAGTCCAAAAGTCCGTTATACACATCTGTGTCTTTTTTGCTGTCTTGCAAAGGGATCTGTTAATTTCAAAGCACCCTGACATCAGGCATAAAGAAGTCAAAGGATTACGTTACTTCCAGTCCATGTTTGTTTACAGAGAAGGTGACTGATATCTACTGCCAGCCTGAGTTCTCATTTATTCTAAATATATGTATGTATATTTATTTTTGATTACGCTGTGTTTGGGTGTTTGTTGCTGTGCATGGGCCTTCTCTAGTTGTGGAGGGGGGGGATACTCTCTAGTCAAGGTGTGCACTTCTCGTGGTGGCTTGTCTTGTTGAAGAGTGTGGACTCTGGGCACATGGCTTCAGTAGCTGTGGCTCCCAGGCTCGAGTCCAGGCTTGGCAATTGCGGCACTTGGACTTAGTTGCCCCATGGCATGTGGGATATTCCCAGACTAGGGATCAAACCAGTGTCCCCTGCAATGCAAGGCAGATTCTTAACCACTGGACCACTAGGGAAGCCCTCATTAATTCTAGAACAATTACGGGTCAGGTCAGGAAGCAACAGTTAGAACTGGACATGGAACAACAGACTGGTTCCAAATAGGAAAAGGAGTGTGTCAAGGCTGTATATTGTCACCCCGCTTATTTAACTTATATGCAGAGTACATCATGAGAAATGCTGGACTGGAAAAAGCACAAGGTGGAATCAAGATTACCGGGAGAAATATCAATAACCTCAGATATGCAGATGACACCACCCTTATGGCAGAAAGTGAAGAGAAACTCAAAAGCCTCTTGATGAAAGTGAAAGAGGAGAGTGAAAAAGTTGGCTTAAAGCTCAACATTCAGAAAACGAAGATCATGGCATCTGGTCCCATCACTTCATGGGAAATAGATGGGGAAACAGTGGAAACAGTGTCAGACTTATTTTTCTGGGCTCCAAAATCACTGCAGATGGTGATTGCAGCCATGAAATTTAAAGACTCTTACTCCTTGGAAGAAAAGTTATGACCAACCTAGATAGCATATTAAAAAGCAGAGACATTACTTTGCCGACTAAGGTCCATCTAGTCAAGGCTATGGTTTTTCCAGTAGTCATGTATGGATGTGAGAGTTGGGCTGTGAAGAAGGCTGAGCGCCAAAGAATTGATGCTTTTGAACTGTGGTGTTGGAGAAGACTCTTGAGAGTCCCTTGGACTGCAAGGAGATCCAACCAGTCCATTCTGAAGGAGATCAGCCCTGGGATTTCTTTGGAAGGAATGATGCTAAAGCTGAAACTCCAGTACTTTGGCCACCTGATGGGAAGAGTTGACTCATTGGAAAAGACCCTGATGCTGGGAGGGATTGGGGGCAGGAGGAGAAGGGGACGACCGAGGATGAGATGGCTGGATGGCATCACGGACTCGATGGACGTGAGTCTGAGTGAACTCCGGGAGTTGGTGATGGACAGGGAGGCCTGGCATGCTGCAATTCATGGGGCTGCAAAGAGTTGGACACGACTGAGCGACTGAACTGAACTGAACTGAACTGTACTGAATAGGGTTGGAAAAATTTGAAACCATCAGTAGGCAGTTGAAATTGCTCGATTAGTTTAAGAGGAGAGCATAAACAAGAGGTTTTAAAGTCATGAAGATACAATGTGTGTGTGCTCGGTCATGTCCAGCTCTTTGAAACTCCCTGCACCGTCGCTTGCCAGGATCCTCTGTCTGTGTAATTTTTCCAGGCGAGAATACTGGAGCAGGTTGCCATTTCCTCCTCCAGGGGATCTTCCCGACCCAGGGATTGAACCTGAGCCTTTTGCATCTTCTGCATTGGCAGGCAGATTCTTTACCACTGCACTACCTGGGAGGCCCCTAAATAGATACAATGGTTGCAAGTGTTTTTTTTTTTTTTTAAGTGAAATTGTTGAAGGAAATAGGAAAGGGAAAAAGCAAACAGAGGGAAGATCCAAGGACTGACACAAAGGGATCCTCTGAAGGTGGAGAAAAAGAGGAGGAAGGGGAGCTGGACCAGAATTTGGAGGGAAGGAGGGCGGGAGAGAATGACAGATGTCACACAGAAACAGAGAAGGAATAAAACCATCAGATGGTCTACCAGGAGGTTGTTGTGACCCCTAAGAGCAAGCATGACTTATGCGTGAGTGAACAAATCATACCACAGTGGATGTAACATGAGTGAGCAGTAAGGAAATGAAAGCAATATAGTTTTTTCCCCTCAAAGGTTCTTGCTGTGGAAGGAAGGAGGGAAAGAGAGGCAGGGAAGGAACTCTGAGCACAGAAACTCAGAGTTGAGAGACGTTTTTCTTTTTGATTTTCAAATCTTTGAAGTGTTGTGTTTGAAAAGAATTTTCTCTAATCTTCAGTGTCTTATTGCTTCTATTTTAGGCTGTGGGATTAGAGTCAGAGGGTCCTGGATTCAGTTTATGCTGCTGCGTACTAGCTTTATCTTTTCCGTGGAGCATAAGGTGTATGATTTTGACATGTTACTTAATCTTACTTATTTCACATGCAGATGAACATTACGCTTTGTTTACTTTGTGATTCTTCTTCCCAGGAGAAGGTCTGATTAAATCAGTTGTCATCATTCAATGAAGCACAACACTTCTGCAGAGAACAGTTCACCAAGACGTTCTCAGAGGTGCTGCTAATCTATGTGCACAAGGTTGTTACAAGATAAATGATTATGAGTCTAGAATAGTAATACCGCCTTATACATGCATTTTTCTTTAAATATTTACAAAGAATTTTTACAGGCATTTTTCTAATTAAATTTGCATAACACACTCTCTGAAAGCAGAAAGAGTGAAGTAGCTAAAAAAACAGAAAGAAAAACTAGATAATGAGGCCAAATAAAAATTGCCAAGCAGCAAAATAAATTGATTCTCACCTTGAATTTGTCATGGAACCTATAAGCTATAGAACCAGTTCTTTTGTCTCAGCACAATACCAAAGGGAATATTTCTTTTGTTGACTCCAATATATATTGTAAAGAGTTGAGCCAAAAGACATACAAATATTTTATTTAAACAATATGAGAATCAGGATTTAGTAAGGGCTGCCCAGGTACTTTGGACTAATTCTCCTACTGAAAACAAATAGAAAAGCTGGGGAATTGTAATAGAACTAAAGACACCAAAATGCTATCAAGTCAGTCAAGCATTGTGTTTCCAAGATCCAGAAGAATGAAAAAGGCCCAGAAGGATAACTAATCTGTAAAGTCAGATTTGCCCTAAATTTGTCAGGTCATTTTAGGAAGAATTGGTTGAGAGAATAAACAGAGAATTTACAGATTTATGGATACAGAGGACAAAAGTTGGAGTTCAAGGCCCAACAAAGAGAATAACTAGTAACATCTCCCTCCAGATTCTTGTTGGAACCTTGAAAGTCCAACCTGGGAGTAAGAATTAACCAGACAGAGACGGGCCTTCACTGAAACAGAAACCCAGCTCCAAACTGTCCTAAGTCCTAACTGAATTAAGTTAACAGGGACTTTCTGTGTCCCCAGCCATCAATTAGATATTCTCTAAAGGAATATATCATCTTAGGTCTAAATTAGATCTATAATTTTTTTCATAAACTATAATTGTTAATCAAGAGTACTCAGAAATAAGAGAAAACAAGACAGGTGCCTAACACTAAGAAATAATAGATAAGGAACTTACACTACTCAATAGGAAAAGATATATAAGGTTTTTAGTTATTTGCTGACTTGTGTCTGACTCTTTTGTGACCCTATGGACTGTAGACCACCAGGCTCCTCCATCCATGGGGTTTTCCGAACAAGAATACTGGAGTGGGTTGCCGTTTCCTTCCCTGGTGGTTCAGACAGTAAAAAGTCTGCCTGCAATGCAGGAGAGTTGGGTTCAATCCCTGGGTCAGGAAGATCATCTGGTGAAAGAAATGGCTACCCACTCCAGTATTCTTGTCTGGAGAATCCCATGAACAGAGGAGCCTGGCGGGCTATAGTCCATTGGGTCACAAAGAGGTGGACACAACAGAATGACTAACACTTTCACTTTTTCTTTCTCCAATACACACACACACATACACACATATAGATATAATCTAGTAAAAAAAAAAAAAGGGGGGGGGGTGGGCAAAAGACCTGAATAAACATTTTCCCAAAGAAGACATACAGATGACCAATAGGTATGTGAAAAGATGCTCAACATCACTAATCCCTCGGAGAAATACAAATCAAAACCACAATGAGATAGCACTTCACACCTGGAGATGGTTTTTGTCAAAAAGACAAGCAATAACAAGTGTTAGTGAAGATGCTGGGGAAAGGGAATCCTTTCACACTGTTGGTAGGAATGTAAAATAGAGTCAAAATCTGCAAAAGATAATGATGAATCTTCACTGTCTGTAATTTTTATAAGTAGGAAAAAATCAGTGAGGATAAAAATAACACAATTATTGCTGATACTTTAATTGAGACATATAAAACCCTATACTCAACAAATTCAGAATATGCACTTTTTTTCAAAAGCAATAAAAAAACTTTACAAAAATGGACCATATGCTTGCCATGAGGTAATAAAATTTCAAATAAATTATTCAAAGTATGAACTCTGGCCACAGAGTGATTTAATTAAAACTTACTAACAAAAAATAACTTGAAAATCTTTATATGTTTGGAAATTAAGCAACAGCTATCTAAAAAATTATGTAAATTCAAAAATATATATTTAAATAAATGATAATGAAAATACTGAATAGTAACATTTATGGAATAAAGTTCTGCCTATATTAGAAAATAAAAATATGATGTAATTGTCTAACTATCCATCTCAAGTATTCACAAAAATAATAGAAAACTAAACCCAAGGCAAATTTTAAAATGTATAATAAAGAAAATCAAAAGCCAGTGATTGGTTCTTTAAAAAGACTGAGCAAATTAATGAGGGGAAAAATATATAGACGAGCCAAATAACCAGTGTTAGTAACGAAAAGGAGATAACATCATGGATTCCACCAACATCAAAGAGACTATAGGAGACGGAGGGAAAGATGGCGGAGGAATAGGACGGGAAGACCACTTTCTCCCTCACAAATTCCTCAAAAGAACATTTCAACGCTGAGCAAACTTCACAAAACAACTTCTGTAGGCTGGCAGAGGACATCAGGCAACCAGAAAAGCAGACCATTGTCTTCAAAAACAGATTTTTAATCTTTGCTCTTAGGTGTTTGTTGCCAATTTTGTACATTTAAAAACCCAAACTTCACTACCCCAGTTTACCTGAGAGCGAGATTACTGGCTTGACCACTCTCTCCTCCTCTGGACTCTCCTTTTTCTCCACCAGGTGGCCTCTGTCTCTTTTCTCCCCCATCTCTCCTCTATCCAACTCTGTGAATCTCTGTGTGTTCCAGACGGTGGGGAATACCTAAGGAACAGGTTACTGGCAGGATTTGTCTCTCTCCTACTCATTTCTCTCTCTGATCCTCCTGGTCACCTCTGTCTACTTCCTCCCTCTCCTCTTCCCCGTATAACTCTGTAAATACCTCTGAGCGGTTCAGACTATAGAGCGCACATATGGAAGTGACTACTGGCTAGCTTGCGCTCTTCTCTTTTGATCTCACCGCATCTCATTCCAGTTACCTCTAACTACCTCCTCCATCTTCTCTTCTCCTTATAACCCAGTGAACCTCTCTGAGTGTCCCTCAATGTGGAGAAACTTTTCATCTTTAACCTAGATGTTTTATCATCGGTGCTGTATAGATGGAGAAGTCTAGAGGCTACTGTAAAAATAAAACTGAAAACCAGAAGCAGGAGGCTTAAATCCAAAGCCTGAAAACATTAGAGAACTCTTGAATTCAGGGAACATTAAGCAATAGGAGCCCATCTAATGCCTTCATACCTACACCGAAACCAAGCTCCACCCAAGGGCCAACAAGTTCCAAAACAAGACATACCACGCAAATTCTGCAGCAACACAGGAACACTCCCCTGAGCTTCAATATACAGGCAGCTCAAAATTATCCCAAAACCTTTGATGTCTCATAACCCATTACGGGTTACTCCACTGCACTGCAGAGAGAAGAAACCTAGCTCCACCCACCAAAACTCCAACACAAGGCTCCCTAACCAGGAAACCTTGACAAGCCACTGATAGAACCCCACCCAAAGTGAGGAAGCTCCATAATAAAGAGAACTCCACAAATTACCAGAATATAAAAAGGCCACCCCAAACACAGCAATATAACCAAGATGAAGAGACAGAGGAATACACAGCAGGTAAAGGGACAGGAGAGTTGCCCACCAAACCAAACAAAAGAGGAAGAAGTAGGGAATCTACCGGAGAAGGAATTACGAATATTGATAGTGAAAATGATCCAAAATCTTGAAATCAAAATGGAATCACAGATAAATAGGCTAGAGACAAAGATTGAGAAGATGCAAGAAAGGTTTAACAAGGACCTAGAAGAAATAAAAAAGAGTCAAAATATAATGAATAACGCAATAAATGAGATCAGAAACACTCTGGAGGCAACAATTAGTAGAATAACGGAGGCAGAAGATAGGATTAGTGAAATAGAAGATAGAATGGTAGAAATTAATGAATCAGAGAGGAAACAAGAAAAACGAATTAAAAGAAACGAGGACAATCTCAGAGACCTCCAGGACAATATGAAACGCTCCAACATTCGAATTATAGGAGTCCCAGAAGAAGAAGACAGAAAGAAAGATCATGAGAAAATCCTTGAGGAGATAATAGTTGAAAACTTCCCTAAAATGGGGAAGGAAATAATCACCCAAGTCCAAGAAACACAGAGAGTTCCAAATAGGATAAACCCAAGGCGAAACACCCCAAGACACATATTAATCAAATTAACAAAGATCAAACACAAAGAACAAATATTAAAAGCAGCAAGGGAAAAACAACAAATAACACACAAGGGGATTCCCATAAGGATAACAGCTGATCTGTCAATAGAAACTCTTCAGGCCAGGAGGGAATGGCAAGACATACTTAAAGTGATGAAAGACAATAACCTACAGCCCAGATTACTGTACCCAGCAAGGATCTCATTCAAATACGAAGGAGAAATCAAAAGCTTTACAGACAAGCAAAAGCTGAGAGAATTCAGCACCACCAAACCAGCTCTCCAACAAATTCTAAAGGATATTCTCTAGACAGGAAACACGAAAAGGGTGTATAAACCCGAACCCAAAACAATAAAGTAAATGGTAACGGGATCATACTTATCAATAATTACCTTAAACGTAAATGGGTTGAACGCCCCAACCAAAAGACAAAGACTGGCCGAATGGATACAAAAACAAGACCCTTCTATATGCTGCTTACAAGAGACCCACCTCAAAACAAGGGACACATACAGACTGAAAGTGAAGGGCTGGAAAAAGATATACCACGCAAATAGAGACCAAAAGAAAGCAGGAGTGGCAATACTCATATCCGATAAAATAGACTTTAAAACAAAGGCTGTGAAAAGTGACAAAGAAGGCCACTACATAATGATCAAAGGAACAATCCAAGAAGAAGATATAACAATTATAAATATATATGCACCCAATATAGGAGCACCACAATATGTAAGACAAATGCTAACAAGTATGAAAGGGGAAATCAACAATAACACAATAATAGTGGGAGACTTTAGTACCCCACTCACACCTATGGACAGATCAACTAAACAGAAAATTAACAAAGAAACGCAAACTTTAAATGATACATTAGATCAGTTAGACCTAATTGATATCTATAGGACATTTCACCCCAAAACAATGAATTTCACCTTTTTTTCAAGTGCTCATGGAACCTTCTCCAGGATAGATCACATCCTGGGCCATAAATCTAAACTTGATAAATTCAAGAAAATCGAAATCATTCCAAGCATCTTTTCTGACCATAATGCATTAAGATTAGATCTCAATTACAGGAGACAAACTATTAAAAATTCCAACATATGGAGGTTGAACAACACACTTCTGAATAACCAACAAATCACAGAAGAAATCAAAAAAGAAATCAAAATATGCATAGAAACTAATGAAAATGAAAACACAACAACCCAAAACCTGTGGGACACTATAAAAGCGGTGCTAAGAGGAAAGTTCATAGCAATACAGGCATACCTCAAGAAACAAGAAAAAAGTCAAATAAATAACCTAACTCTGCAACTAAAACAACTAGAAAAGGAAGAGTTGGAGAACCCCAGAGTTAGTAGAAGGAAAGAAATCTTAAAAATTAGGGCAGAAATAAATGCAAAAGAAACAAAAGAGACCATAGCAAAAATCAACAAAGCCAAAAGCTGGTTCTTTGAAAGGATAAATAAAATTGACAAACCATTAGCCAGACTCATCAAGAAGCAAAGAGAGAAAAATCAAATCAATAAAATTAGAAATGAAAATGGAGAGATCACAACAGACAACACAGAAATACAAAGGATCATAAGAGACTACTATCAGCAGTTGTATGCCAATAAAATGGACAACGTGGAAGAAATGGACAAATTCTTAGAAAAGTACAATTTTCCAAAACTGAACCAGGAAGAAATAGAAAATCTTAACAGACCCATCACAAGCACGGAAATTGAAACTGTAATCAGAAATCTTCCAGCAAACAAAAGCCCAGGTCCAGATGGCTTCACAGCTGAATTCTACCAAAAATTTCGAGAAGAGCTAACACCTATCCTCCTCAAACTCTTCCAGAAAATTGCAGAGGAAGGTAAACTTCCAAACTCATTCTATGAGGCCACCATCACCCTAATACCAAAACCTGACAAAGATGTCACAAAAAAAGAAAACTACAGGCCAATATCACTGATGAACATAGATGCAAAAATCCTGAACAAAATTCTAGCAATCAGAATCCAACAACACATTAAAAAGATCATACACCATGACCAAGTGGGCTTTATCCTAGGGATGCAAGGATTCTTCAATATCCGCAAATCAATCAATGTAATTCACCACATTAACAAATTGAAAAATAAAAACCATATGATTATCTCAATAGATGCAGAGAAGGCCTTTGACAAAATCCAACATCCATTTATGATAAAAACTCTCCAGAAAGCAGGAATAGAAGGAACATACCTCAACATAATAAAAGCTATCTATGACAACCCCACAGCAAACATTATCCTCAATGGTGAAAAATTGAAAGCATTTCCCCTAAAGTCAGGAACAAGACAAGGGTGTCCACTTTCACCGCTACTATTCAACATAGTTCTGGAAGTTTTGGCCACAGCAATCAGAGCAGAAAAAGAAATAAAAGGAATCCAAATTGGAAAAGAAGAAGTAAAACTCTCACTGTTTGCAGATGACATGATCCTCTACATGGAAAACCCTAAAGACTCCACCAGAAAATTACTAGAGCTCATCAATGAATACAGTAAAGTTGCAGGATATAAAATCAACACACAGAAATCCCTTGCATTCCTATACACGAATAATGAGAAAGTAGAAAAAGAAATTAAGGAAACAATTCCATTCACCATTGCAACGAAAAGAATAAAATACTTAGGAATATATCTACCTAAAGAAACTAAAGACCTATATATAGAAAACTATAAAACACTGATGAAAGAAATCAAAGAGGACACTAATAGATGGAGAAATATACCATGTTCATGGATCGGAAGAATCAATATAGTGAAAATGAGTATACTACCCAAAGCAATTTACAAATTCAATGCAATCCCTATCAAGCTACCAGCCACATTTTTCACAGAACTAGAACAAATAATTTCAAGCTTTGTATGGAAATACAAAAAACCTCGAATAGCCAAAGCAATCTTGAGAAAGAAGAATGGAACTGGAGGAATCAACTTGCCTGACTTCAGGCTCTACTACAAAGCCACAGTCATCAAGACAGTATGGTACTGGCACAAAGACAGACATATAGATCAATGGAACAAAATAGAAAGCCCAGAGATAAATCCACACACATATGGACACCTTATCTTTGACAAAGGAGGCAAGAATATACAATGGAGTAAAGACAATCTCTTTAACAAGCGGTGCTGGGAAAACTGGTCAACCACTTGTAAAAGAATGAAACTAGATCACTTTCTAACACCGCACACAAAAATAAACTCAAAATGGATTAAAGATCTAAATGTAAGACCAGAAACTATAAAACTCCTAGAGGAGAACATAGGCAAAACACTCTCTGACATAAATCACAGCAGGATCCTCTATGATCCACCTCCCAGAATTCTGGAAATAAAAGCAAAAATAAACAAATGGGATCTAATTAAAATTAAAAGCTTCTGCACAACAAAGGAAAATATAAGCAAGGTGAAAAGACAGCCTTCTGAATGGGATAAAATAATAGCAAATGAAGCAACTGACAAACAACTAATCTCAAAAATATACAAGCAACTTATGCAGCTCAATTCCAGAAAAATAAACGACCCAATCAAAAAATGGGCCGAAGAACTAAATAGACATTTCTCCAAAGAAGACATACGGATGGCTAACAAACACATGAAAAGATGCTCAACATCACTCATTATTAGAGAAATGCAAATCAAAACCACAATGAGGTACCACTTCACACCAGTCAGAATGGCTGCGATCCAAAAATCTGCAAGCAATAAATGCTGGAGAGGGTGTGGAGAAAAGGGAACCCTCCTACACTGTTGGTGGGAATGCAAACTAGTACAGCCACTATGGAGAACAGTGTGGAGATTCCTTAAAAAATTGCAAATAGAACTACCTTATGACCCAGCAATCCCACTTCTGGGCATACACACCGAGGAAACCAGAATTGAAAGAGACACATGTACCCCAATGTTCATCGCAGCACTGTTTATAATAGCCAGGACATGGAAACAACCTAGATGTCCATCAGCAGATGAATGGGTAAGAAAGCTGTGGTACATATACACAATGGAGTATTACTCAGCCGTTAAAAAGAATTCATTTGAATCAGTTCTGATGAGATGGATGAAACTGGAGCCGATTATACAGAGTGAAGTAAGCCAGAAAGAAAAACACCAATACAGTATACTAACACATATATATGGAATTTAGGAAGATGGCAATGACGACCCTGTATGCAAGACAGGGAAAGAGACACAGATGTGTATAACGGACTTTTGGATTCAGAGGGAGAGGGAGAGGGTGGGATGATTTGGGAGAATGACATTCTAACATGTATACTATCATGTGAATTGAATCGCCAGTCTATGTCTGACGCAGGATGCAGCATGCTTGGGGCTGGTGCATGGGGATGACCCAGAAAGATGTTCTGGGGAGGGAGGTGGGAGGGGGGTTCATGTTTGGGAATGCATGTAAGAATTAAAGATTGTAAAATTTAAAAAATAAAAAACTAAAATTTAAAAAAAAAAAAGAAAAACACCAATACAGTATACTAACACATATATATGGAATTTAGGAAGATGGCAATGACGACCCTGTATGCAAGACAGGAAAAAAGACACAGATGTGTATAACGGACTTTTGGACTCAGAGGGAGAGGGAGAGGGTGGGATGATTTGGGAGAATGGGAATTCTAACATGTATACTATCATGTAAGAATTGAATCGCCAGTCCATGTCTGACGTAGGGTGCAGCATGTTTGGGGCTGGTGCATGGGGATGACCCAGAGAGATGTTGTGGGGAGGGAGGTGGGAGGGGGGGTCATGTTTGGGAACACATGTAAGAATTAAAGATTTTAAAATTTAAAAAATAAAAAAATAAATAAATAAATAAAAAGAAAAAAAAAAGAGACTATAGGAAAACACAGCTTACCAGAAATCAATGAAGAAGAAATAGAAAATATAATCAGCCCTATAACTATTACTACCCAGTAAGTAAAGTCCAGAATCAAAATATTTCATTAATAAATTCTACACAGGACATAAGGAAATCATAATGCCAATCCTGAGCAATGGAAAAAGAGAAAACATTTACCAACTTGTGTTAAGAGACCAACATAACCTTTCTCTTCTTTTTTTGGACAAGGTAATGGCTATGATTCCCTGTGTTGTACAATGTATTATTGATGCTTACTTATTTTATACATAGTAGTTTTTAATCTTTTAACCCCTCTTTCCCACTGGTAACCACTAGTTTGTTTTCTAAATCAGTGAGCCTGTTTCTGTTTTGCTACATACATTCATTTGTATAATTTTTTTAGATTCCACATATAGGTAATATTGTATCCCAACTCAGGGATCAAACCCAGGTCTCCTGCATTGCACACAGACTTCTGCATTGCAGGTAGATTCTTTACTGACTGAGCTATGAGGGAAGCTTATTTATGGCTGAGTAATATTCTAGTGTGTGTGTGTGTGTGTGTGTGTGTGTGTGTGTGTGTTTCTCTCTCTCTCTCTATATATATATATATGCATATAACACATCTTCTTTATCCATTCTTGGACACTTGAGTTACTTCCATATATTGGCTATTGTAAATAGTGCTGCTGGGAACATTGGAATGCACGTATTCTTACAAATCAGTGTTTTCATCTTTTCCAGATACATACCCAGGAGTGGAATTGCTGGATCATCTGATAGTTCTATTTTTAGTTTTTTGAGAACCCTCCATACGGTTTTCCACAGTGACTGAACCAATGTACATTCCCCACCAACAGTGTACAGGTGTTCCCTTTTCCCCCACATCCTTCCCAACATTTGTTATCTGTAGACTTTTTAATGATAGTCTTTCTTATAGATGCAATACAATAGCTCATTGTTGATTTGATTTGCGTCTCTCTAGTAATTAGCAATATTGAGCATCTTTTCATGTACCTGTTAGCCATCCGTATGTATTCTTTGGAAAAAAATATCTATTCAGATCTTCTGCCCATTTTTACTGGGTTATTTGTTTTTTGATTTTGAGTTGTATGAGCTGTTTATATATTTTTGTATATTAACATTTTTTTCATTGTCATTTGCAAATATTTTCTCCCATTCTATAGGCTGTATTTTCATTTTGTTTATGGTTTCTTTTGCTGAGTAAAAGTTTAAAGTTTAATTAAGTTCTATTTGTTTATTTTTGCTTTTATTTCAGAGACCAGCATAACCTTCATACCAAAACCTGACAAGACTATTACCAGAAAGGAAGATTGCAGGTAATCCATTCTTTCCAGATTGATCCCTATAGTCAGTGCAACCGCAAACAAAATTTAAGCTAGTATTTTTACAATTGACAAAGTGAAAGTGAAAGTCGTTCAGTTGTGTCCGACTCTTTGTGACTCCCTGGACTATATAGTCCATGGGATTGTCCAGGCCAGAATACTGGAGTGGGGAGCCTTTCTCTTCTCCAGGGCATCTTCCCAACCCAGGGATCAAACCCAGGTCTCCCGCATTGCAGGCGGATTCTTTACAAGCTGAGCCACAAAGGAAACCCATAATTGACAAGATTATTCTAAAACTTCACATGGAAATCAAAGAATCTAGAATGGTCATGATACTATTAAATTTTTTTGAAAGACCTGTATACAATACTGGTGCTTCACAAGTGGCTCAGTGGTAAAGAATTTGCCTGCTGATGCAGGAGATGAGGGAAGATCCCCTGGAGAAGGAAATGGTAACCCACTCCAGTATTCTTTCCTAGGATATCCCACGGACAGAGGAGCTTGGTGGGCTACAGTCCATGGGGGTCTCAAAGGGTAGGACACAACTTAGCAACTAAAACAACAACACAAAGTATGCTACAAAGTTACCTTAATTAAGACAGTGGGGTAATGGCACAAGGATAGACAAATATACTCTATTGATAAAATGCATCTTTCAGAGAGTGAAAATATAAATTATAATCTGAGAGAATATATTTGCAATACATAAATCCAGCAAAGAAATTTGATCTGGAATAAAGAGCACCTGTGAATCCAAAAAAGAAAAAGAAAAACACACAAACTCTTACATACAAATAGAAGGAAGAAACTCCTGAAATATCTTGTTCAGTTCAGTTCATTCGCTCAGTTGTGACCAACTCTTTGTGACCCCATGGACTGTAGCACGCCTGGCCTCCCTGTCCATCACCAACTCCCAGAGCTTGTTCAAATTCATGTCCATCGAGTCAGTCATATCAACCAAGGAAATATTCTGTAATTAATCTAACTATTGACAATGTTGTTTTTTAGTCCTTAAGGCATGTCTGACTCTTTTGTGATCCCTTGGACTGTAGCCCAGCAGGCTCCTCTGTCCATGGGATTCTTCAGGCAAGAATGCTGGAGTGGGCTGCCATTTCCTTCTCCAGGGGATCTTCCTGACCCAGGGAGTAAACCGTCATCTCCTGCATCTCCTGCACTGGCAGGTGGATTCTTTACCACGAAGCCACCAGGGAAACCCATGTAGTGCATACTGAGAGTGTATTCTACTCCTTGGCCTGGGTTCACAGCCCTCTCTGATCTGGTCTCCACTATGTATCTGACTCTACCTAGCACTGCACACTCAGGCCATCTCTGCCTCAGCCATTAGTATGCCTACACCAAGCCTATCCCAGATGTGGATGCTCGCAGAAAAAGTACATTCAATACTGTCAAGTCACAACAAATAATTAATATGTCTCTGTTGAGTGAATGCATGCATGAAAGAATAAAATAATATCTTCCTTCCTGTTCTCTGCTTTTCAAAATCCTATCTATCCTTTGAGGTCCATACATACTGCATATCCCATCTCTTCTGTGAAGGCTTTCCTAATAATTCTCTGAGTTCTTCTAGCTCCTAACAGAACCATCCTTTGATTTTTATCACATTCTGTAATGCATTAATTTATTTTCATATTCACAGATACTATTGTCCCATCAAAAGAATAAATTCCAGAAGAGCAAGGAACATATCTGTCATCCATTTATGTTATAAAGTATCTGTACAACTGTCTTATAACCAGTGGTGCTCAATATTTTTCAGGGAAAGAAGTGTAATGATGAAAAATGCAGCCCCGAAATTCAAATAGATCTGAACTCTGGCCTTGGTTTTGCTGTGTGACTCTGGGCAGTTACCTGACTGCTCTGTCGGTTTCCTCATCTGTGAAAGATGGAAAATAACACATCTTGTCCGACTCTTTGTGATCCCATGGACTGTAGCCCTGCCAGGCTCCTCTGTCCATGGGATTTTCCTGGCAAGAATACTAGAGTGGGTTACCATTTCCTCCTCCAGGGGATCTTCCCCACCTAGGGATCAAACCCACATCTCCTGAGTCTCCTTCATTGGCAGGCAGATTCTTTACCACTGTGCCACCTGGTAAGCCTATAATATACATCACACAAATAGGAAGTACATGTTAAATGATTGCTGCTATTCATGGGGTCTCAAAGAGTCGGACACGACTGAGCGACTGAACTGAACTGAACTGAACTGAGCAGTAGTAGTAGTATTCAGTATTAAATATGGCTCTGACTTGTAAAAGCATTCACTCTGAAAATTAAGAGAGACAAACATGAACACGGAACAGTAACCATAAAACTAAGAATAATAGAACAGTCAAAGAAAATTTCCAGCATGTAAAAATGTCCAGCTTGTCTCTCTTCTCCTGCAGACTAATCTACACGTGGCCAAAGGTCTTCAGGGAGTTCTGTTTCCTAACACTGCAGGAATTTTCTCATTCCATCTCAGATGTCTGCTTTCTCCCCTCTTTCTTATATACAAGGTCTCAAACAAATGACACAGGATAGCTTCAAGCACAGTATTATCCACCCCAGTAATTTCTCTTCTGTCCGTAGTGAAGGTCAGAAGTGTCCTTCTCTTGCAAAAGACATAATGCAAACCTCAGGGTTCTTCTATCCTCAGGATCCTCTCTGTTTCTCCTGTCTCATTAGCACAGGAGGCTAAAGCTGCTACACAAGCTACATTTAATTTACTGATTTACATTTGTCTATACTTCAAATTAAATGGTTAGATAGTATCACCGACTCAATAGCAAACTCTGAGAGATAGAGGACAGAGGAGCCTGGCATGCTACAGTCCACGGGGTCACAAAGAATCGGACACAACTTTGCAACTGAATGACAACTAAGATACTTCTCAAAAATTATTCTCCTGACAATAATGACAGCGTCTTCATTTATGTATCTAGTATTCTCACGGGGTTTCTCAAGAGTAACTGATCCATCCTTAGTAAACTGTACCCCTTATTGCCACCTATTGCCATCATTATCATCAATGATGAATAATGCTGAAAGTAGCTACCACAGATAAAATTTGTTATGTGTGCCCTAACCAAGGAGGAAGGGGTGAGTCAGAATTGAAGCCCCTTCTTGCCTGGATGTGCTTCCACACTGAGTTGGGAGAGGCTCCATTCAGTCTTATATTCGTGCCTAACACCATGGGCAGAGCCCATATCCACGTTTCTAATAACTCTCTTTCATACTCCTTTAATCCATGGCTACTCACACTTGTTCCCAAGGAGCACTAGTGTTCCAAGCTGTAGAGAGCAAGCGTTTGACTGTAATATTGAATGATTGCCTTTACCCTGTTTGCAAAGGAAAAATGTTAATGGATCACATATTCTCAATTCAAATTTTTTCTCCAATCATTTTTTACAAGTCCTTGTCTCCAGACACCACTTTGCTGCTTAAGGTTGCCAGTAGATGAGAGAAGAAAATGAAACTGCAAATTCCTATGAAGAAGAAATCTCAAAACCAATCATTTGCTCTTGGCTGAACACTTTGTTGGGTGATATATTTTATTTTAAGATGTGTGAGCTGGTAGTTGTGAGTTTATATGATATCCAAATAATATAGGTGCATTTCTTTTTGCTAGTAAATATATATATATAAAACTAGGGTGTAGAGGAAGTAAAAATGTATTGATCTGTATTTTTGAAAATATTTAACAAAGAAAATGTTCTGCAAATAAGAGCGTATGTTCTGGATCTCTGCCCTTCTGAACAAGTCTGAGATGCCCTGTCGCAGAATAGATATTTTATTCCTCCAAAGAAAGTGGATAGAAATGATTCATGGATAAAGGCTGAGCCTCAGTATATGTACTTATTTATTTTACGTGTAATTACATGTATCTATGTAGTTATTTATGAACTGTTGCTGAAACTGATATGAATGTTTGAGAATTCAAGCTATTGTTTGACATTTAGTATCATGTAAACAAATCTGAGTTCTTACGGTTGTTTGGCAATAGAATTTTGTGATTGGAAGGGCCATGAAGGTATTCAGAGCAAGATATCTGAAACTTGAAACTCCCAATAACTGGCCCTCTGTCCTTTCCTGTGAACACCTCCAGCAGGACCTTCACGTGACCCTGACTTCAAGGTGAAATAATAGCATCTCTGTTCAAGGCTGTGTTATTACATGTGGATTTGTGTGAAGGATATGAAGCAATACAGCACATTTTTAGACTAGCAAAATGCTTTACAATAGGAATTTGTGCTATAATATGAGTGCAAATGTGAAAGTGTAACCCTATATATACAAATTCTTTGAATCACAGATAGTGGAGCAAAATCAAGTTTTAAATTGTAATCTTCAATTACATGATACTCAATTTGGAAATTTCCATCCATGGTCTGAGAGGGGAAGAAAATTCTCTTTATATATACTACCTTCATTCGCACAAGACATTTTATTTATATTACTGATTTAATCAAAATCTCCTACTGTGCAAATGTTCTCCATATGGGGAAACAGAAGACCAGAGTGCATAAAGTCAGCTCTTTGTGTCTTTCAACTTTTAAAAAATTATGGACATATAATGTTTTGCCTATTTGTTTTTAGATTACAGAATACGTATTTTTTTAATCAAGGTAAAAGCTTACAATATAAAACTCAGTTATCATCATCTTATTTTGTCCTATATATACTCTTTCAATTTCTCATGCAAAATTCTGATGTCTTCCCAATAGAGGATATGGCCAAAGAGAAATGACACAGAGTCTGGACTATGGGAGAGAGTGATCTGAGACCATAGCAAAGAGAAAGATCAGGACTGAGCTGGTTCAGGGGCAGAGAAGTAGTTACGCAGTTTCCTTGGAAGGAGTTAGGAAGCTATTGGACAGTAACTACAGCAGAGAAACAGGGAGTAGAGTGAAGGGGATTTTGTAAGAAATGGATGTGAGACCAAATCCTGGCTCAGCCATCCAGTGGCCGTATAACCTTGGAAGAGATTTTCATCTGTCTGGACTGCCACTTCCTCACATGGGGAGACTCCCATCTTCCAGAGCTGTAGTGAAAGGACCTGTGTGAGGCCGGTGAACCTCATGAACAGTGTTTTTGCTTTTCCCTTTCAGCTCTAACTTGGCTCTGTCCTTCCTGAACTAGAGACAGCCATGATGATGATGTTACCAATGTAAGGAGTCTGTTGGTGTTCTCGTTCAGTTGCCCAGTCATGTCCGACTCTACGACTCCATGGGCTGCAGCATGCCAGGCTTCCCTGTCCTTCGCTGTCTCCCAAGTTCATGTCCATTGCATCGGTGATGCCATCCAGCCATCTCATCCTCTGACACCCTCTTCTCTTTTCGCCCTCAATCTTTCCCAACATCAGGGACTTTCCCAGTGAGTCAGCTGTTCACATCAGGTGACCGAAGCTTCAGTATCTGGCCTTCCAATGAATGCAGAGTCTACACATCCCCAAATGACCCTCCCTTTTCACTACAGAGAATTTCAAAATCTATAGAAAAAATAAACAAAATGTATAACAAACCTCCTTGTACCCATTACCCAGCTTCAACAATTACAAGTCATTGCCATCTTTTTCATTCACAACTCCATCCACTCCCTACTTTCTGCATTATTTTGAAGCAAATCTAGACATCATATCATTTTATCTACAATGTTTCAGGATGTATCTCTAAACAAGAAATCTTTTTTTAAAAAATACAGTCATAATACCATTGTTGGTTGTTTTGTTGCTAAGTCGTGTCTCTTTAGCAACCCCATGGACTATAGCCCACCAGGCTCCTCTACCCATGGGATTCCCCAGGCAAATATACTGGAATGGGTTGCCATTTTTCTTCTCTACATAATACCATAATGCACCTTAAATATTTAACAGTTAGTCCTTAATATTATTAAGTATCCAGTGTACTTAAATTTCCAATGTCTTTTGCATTTTTTAGTTTGCTTGAATTCAGATTATAAGTTATACCACAAATTACACAGGTTGCCTTTTAAATATCTTGATCTATTAGCTAACGTGCTCTTCTGTTCTCTATATTTTATGTAAATTAGAAGATTCATCAGATTCATGTTGATTTTGTTATTGTTGTTGATACTGTTATTGCCTATGTCAGATAAGTTATATCACTTGAACACACCACGTGATATTGCCTTTGATGATGTAATTTTTCCAACTGATGAACAACTTTTGGAAAAGGTCTGAACAAACCAGTCTATAATCTTCCCTCACTGTAAATAATGCATAGTTACTTTCTGGAAAATATCAAAACATATAAAAATATTTTTCACTTATATATAATACAGAGTTGGGCTTTAGACTCAGATAATTATAAATTAGTTTTCATCTCCATGAATGTCAAGCAAGTCGGATGGTACATGGGAAAATTCTTTACCAAGGAGGATTATCTGCCACGTTGTAGAAAGCCTAACACTTCTGGATCCTGTCCACTAAATGCCAGTAGCAACCCACCAAATCTTTATGACTACTACTAATGTCCCTTCATGGGATTTCCTGGTGGGTCAGACAGCAAAGAATCTGCCTGTGATGTGGGAGACCCAGGTTCAGTCCCTGGGAGAGCCTCTGGAGAAGGGAATGGCTACCCACTCCAATATTCTTGCCTGGAGAATTCCATGGACAGAGGAGCCTGAACAATGTCCCCTCACATTCACAAAATTCCCTGTGATTCACTTCATCTCCTGTTGAAAACTGTTGGCTTCGATTGAGAAGCAGCAAAAGAGGAAACTTATGTTAATTGCATGTATGCTCTAGCTTGGGAAGTAGATAAAGAAAACGTCTCGTGTGGGGAATAACTACTGAAACCTGCACAATATTAAAGCTTTTCAACATTTTTCTCCATTGGCAGGTTTTTGTTTCTCCAAACAATATTGGAAAATGTGGATAGGTTTTCTGATAAAACAAATGATATCATAATGACATCATGGGAATATATGTAGTTCAAGTACAAAACTGTGTAATAGCTAGGAAACCATCCACATAGGAAGATGTAAGGAAACTGGGATGGTGGCAAAAAGTAATAAATGCATTTTAATTCTTTTCTGAACATAAATATGAATTTATAAATCTCTTTGTGTTGATATAATTGGCTTATAATTCTAATAAGGAATTTCCCTTCATCTCTGAGATGAAGAAAATATAGTCAAATGTTTGCTCTCCTCAAGTTGACTTGTATCATTATGTGATATACTTCTTTCCTTTTTCTTTTATTAAAGCAGTTACTTTCTTCATTGTCCTTTGTATTGATATTTACATGTTATGCATCATTCCAAGATGGAAGCCATTTTCTAATCTAAATTAGGAGATATTTTATCATTATTCCTTGAGGCAGGAATTGTTTGTTCATAGTATCTTGATGGTTCCTGGTAATAGTAAATGCTTGTTTAAATATCTATTGAATGAACTTACTCATCCAGTAATCATCATTGACATATCTTATTATATGCACAATTATGTACTTTCATGTGTGTTAATTGTATCCCATGCCATTATTATTATGACACATTAAATGTGGATCTTTTACTCAAGGTAGAATCTTAACTGAGTGATCTCTTCTAAATCATATCGCTGGAATAACTAGGAGAAGAATTTAGAACTCCTGGCTTTGGTTTCATTATTTCCACCAATAGGTTTCTTTTTGCCTCAAAATATACACGTTTTCTGTTTGTGCTGCCTAGTTGTTGCCATGTCTTCAAAAAGCATTTGTCAAAACAAATGAATCAACCCCCCCACGCCCAGAACAGTGAGTAACTCCCCCCAGATTTGCATACTAGCTTTAACCCTCAGAAATTCAAAATAGGATAACAAACATTTTGATGACAAAATTTGCCTGGTAAGAGAAATGGCTCTCTTAAAGCGATTTACCTTATTTGATGTGTGCAAACTGCAAAGCAGGTTCAGTATTAACACAGCAATTGTTCAGAGGCTGGAACTTTGTAACTATGGAGACGCTACCTCATAGTGTTCTAACAGGCAGGATCGGCCAGATGTGAAAGTTGTGATCATAAAGGTAGCTTTGCTGGGTTACCGCCCTGTCTCTTGAGCTGCCTCCAGTGGGTGCTGCACACCTTCGTCTTGATTTGTTTAACATTCTTAGCCAGTATCAGTATTTGGCTATGTCGGTACTTACACATTCACATTAGAATCCTGGCATCAGCTTGGTGAAGAAATCATGATGTCTGGAGAGTGCTTTAAGGTAGTTAGATTAACAAGTGAGGTCACTTGAAAAAGAAAATCTGCCTTGAATCTCAGTTCTCTTCATTGTCTAATGCCATAATTTATTTTTCCAGAAAAGAAAAGATTCTTGTTTTCCAGCCAGTGCAAGAGACTCAGAAACTATTCAGGAAATGTCGGTGGTGCTGCAGAGTGGAGTCCATGAGACAGAAAAGATGGAGACTCAAGCACAGTAAGAAAGTCACAAATGAGTTTCAGAGGATGAGGATGGAGCATTTGACCTCTTTATTTCAAAACGGCTTATAAAATAGAACTAGAATCGAGTCTACAAATCTCTTAAAATTAATGATAACATACTACAGTTTCCTCAACCACTGTTTTATAATGTTTAGTCCCTGAGTAATAAAAAAATTCACCTAGACAGGTCCCCATCATATCAGACCTGGTAGAGTTTCCAAAACTCATATCTAAACATGTTAAAGTAATTGGCAAACGGTTTCTTTAAAACTACTTTACTAACAGAGAACTGCTGGAGAATTTTGGTTTAGGAAATGTCTAGGAGGATGTTAAAATTACAACTCTCTGTTTTTTACTACTAATGTAAATCATTTTATCAACTACAGCATCAGCATTTGTTTTCCAATGTTTTGTTAAAAAATGATCTTTAAGAAAAACAGCCATATGTTAATGCATATATATGGAACCTAGAAAGATGATACTGATGAATCTATTTGCAGGGTGGCAGTGGAGACACAGACATAGAGACCAGGCTTGTGGACACAGTGGGGGAAGAAGAGGGAGGGACGAATTGAAAGAGTAACATGGAAACACGTAGATTACCATATGTAAAACAGATAGCCAGTGGGAATTTGCTGTATGACACTGGGAGCTCAAACCTGGTGCTCTGTGACAACCTAGAGAGCTGGGAGGGAGGGGACATATGTATATCTACGGCTGATTCATGATGATGTATGGCAGAAACTAACATAATATTGTAAAGCAATTATCCTCCAATTAAAAATGTTTCAGTTCAGTTCAGTTGCTCAGTCGTGTCTGACTCTTTGTGACCCCATGAATCACAGCAAGCCAGGCCTCCCTGTCCATCACCAGCTCCCGGAGTTCACTCAGACTCATGTCCATTGAGTCGGTGATGCCATCCAGCCATCTTATCCTCTGTCGTCCCCTTTTCCTCCTGCCCCCAATCTCTCCCAGCATCAGAGTCTTTTCCAATGAGTCAACTCTTCGCATGTGGTGGCCAAAGTATTGGAGTTTCAGCTTTAGCATCATTCCTTCCAAAGAACACCCAGGGCTGATCTCCTTTAGAATGGACTGGTTGGATCTCCTTGCAGTCCAAGGGACTCTCAAGAGTCTTCTCTAACACCACAGTTCAAAAGCGTTAATTCTTTGGCGCTCAGCTTTCTTCACAGTCCAACTATCACATCCATACATGACCACTGGAAAAACCACAGCCTTGACTAAATGGACCTTTGTTGGCAAAGTAAGTCTCTGCTTTTCAATATGCTATCTAGGTTGGTCATAACTTTTCTTCCAAGGAGTAAGCATCTTTTAATTTCATGGCTGCAGTCACCATTTGCAGTGATTTTGGAACCCCCAAAAATAAGTCTGACACTGATTCCACTGTTTCTTCATCTATTTCCCATGAAGCGAAGGGACCAGAGGCCATGATCTTAGTTTTCTGAATGTTGAGCTTTAAGCCAACTTTTTCACTCTCCTCTTTCACTTTCATCAAGAGGCTTTTGAGTTCCTCTTCACTATCTGCCATAAGGGTGATGTCATCTGCATATCTGAGGTTATTGATATTTCTCCCAGCAATCTTGATTCCAGCTTATGCTTCTTCCAGCCCAGTGTTTCTCATGTGTACTCTGCATACAAGTTAAATAAGCAGGGTGACAATATACAGCCTTGACATACTCCTTTTCCTATTTGGAACCAGTCTGTTGTTCCATGTCCAGTTCTAACTGTTGCTTCCTGACCTGCATATAGGTTTCTCAAGAGGCAGGTCAGGTGGTCTGGTTAAATGATCTTTAATATTGAATATACACAATTTTTTTTTTAAATTTTAGTTTTTTATTTTTTAAATTTTACAATCTTTAATTCTTACATGCATTCCCAAACATGAACCCCCCTCCCACCTCCCTCCCCAGAACATCTTTCTGGGTCATCCCCATGCACCAGCCCCAAGCATGCTGCATCCTGCGTCAGACATAGACTGGCGATTCAATTCACATGATAGTATACATGTTAGAATGTCATTCTCCCAAATCATCCCACCCTCTCCCTCTCCCTCTGAGTCCAAAAGTCCATTATACACATCTGTGTCTCTTTCCCTGTCTTGCATACAGGGTCGTCATTGCCATCTTCCTAAATTCCATATATATGTGTTAGTATACTGTATTGGTGTTTTTCTTTCTGGCTTACTTCACTCTGTATAATCGGCTCCAGTTTCATCCATCTCATCAGAACTGATTCAAATGAATTCTTTTTAACGGCTGAGTAATACTCCATTGTGTATATGTACCACAGCTTTCTTATCCATTCATCTGCTGATGGACATCTAGGTTGTTTCCATGTCCTGGCTATTATAAACAGTGCTGCGATGAACATTGGGGTACATGTGTCTCTTTCAATTCTGGTTTCCTCGGTGTGTATGCCCAGAAGTGGGATTGCTGGGTCATAAGGGAGTTCTATTTGCAATTTTTTAAGGAATCTCCACACTGTTCTCCATAGTGGCTGTACTAGTTTGCATTCCCACCAACAGTGTAGGAGGGTTCCCTTTTCTCCACACCCTCTCCAGCATTTATTGCTTGCAGATTTTTGGATCGCAGCCATTCTGACTGGTGTGAAGTGGTACCTCATTGTGGTTTTGATTTGCATTTCTCTAATAATGAGTGATGTTGAGCATCTTTTCATGTGTTTGTTAGCCATCCGTATGTCTTCTTTGGAGAAATGTCTATTTAGTTCTTCGGCCCATTTTTTGATTGGGTCGTTTATTTTTCTGGAATTGAGCTGCATAAGTTGCTTGTATATTTTTGAGATTAGTTGTTTGTCAGTTGCTTCATTTGCTATTATTTTATCCCATTCAGAAGGCTGTCTTTTCACCTTGCTTATAGTTTCCTTTGTTGTGCAGAAGCTTTTAATTAGATCCCATTTGTTTATTTTTGCTTTTATTTCCAGAATTCTGGGAGGTGGATCATAGAGGATCCTGCTGTGATTTATGTCAGAGAGTGTTTTGCCTATGTTCTCCTCTAGGAGTTTTATAGTTTCTGGTCTTACATTTAGATCTTTAATCCATTTTGAGTTTATTTTTGTGTGCGGTGTTAGAAAGTGATCTAGTTTCATTCTTTTACAAGTGGTTGACCAGTTTTCCCAGCACCACTTGTTAAAGAGATTGTCTTTACTCCATTGTATATTCTTGCCTCCTTTGTCAAAGATAAGGTGTCCATATGTGTGTGGATTTATCTCTGGGCTTTCTATTTTGTTCCATTGATCTATATGTCTGTCTTTGTGCCAGTACCATACTGTCTTGATGACTGTGGCTTTGTAGTAGAGCCTGAAGTCAGGCAAGTTGATTCCTCCAGTTCCATTCTTCTTTCTCAAGATTGCTTTGGCTATTCGAGGTTTTTTGTATTTCCATACAAAGCTTGAAATTATTTGTTCTAGTTCTGTGAAAAATGTGGCTGGTAGCTTGATAGGGATTGCATTGAATTTGTAAATTGCTTTGGGTAGTATACTCATTTTCACTATATTGATTCTTCTGATCCATGAACATGGTATATTTCTCCATCTATTAGTGTCCTCTTTGATTTCTTTCATCAGTGTTTTATAGTTTTCTATATATAGGTCTTTAGTTTCTTTAGGTAGATATATTCCTAAGTATTTTATTCTTTTCGTTGCAATGGTGAATGGAATTGTTTCCTTAATTTCTTTTTCTACTTTCTCATTATTCGTGTATAGGAATGCAAGGGATTTCTGTGTGTTGATTTTATATCCTGCAACTTTACTGTATTCATTGATGAGCTCTAGTAATTTTCTGGTGGAGTCTTTAGGGTTTTCCATGTAGAGGATCATGTCATCTGCAAACAGTGAGAGTTTTACTTCTTCTTTTCCAATTTGGATTCCTTTTATTTCTTTTTCTGCTCTGATTGCTGTGGCCAAAACTTCCAGAACTATGTTGAATAGTAGCGGTGAAAGTGGACACCCTTGTCTTGTTCCTGACTTTAGGGGAAATGCTTTCAATTTTTCACCATTGAGGATAATGTTTGCTGTGGGGTTGTCATAGATAGCTTTTATTATGTTGAGGTATGTTCCTTCTATTCCTGCTTTCTGGAGAGATTTTATCATAAATGGATGTTGGATTTTGTCAAAGGCCTTCTCTGCATCTATTGAGATAATCATATGGTTTTTATTTTTCAATTTGTTAATGTGGTGAATTACATTGATTGATTTGCGGATATTGAAGAATCCTTGCATCCCTAGGATAAAGCCCACTTGGTCATGGTGTATGATCTTTTTAATGTGTTGTTGGATTCTGATTGCTAGAATTTTGTTCAGGATTTTTGCATCTATGTTCATCAGTGATATTGGCCTGTAGTTTTCTTTTTTTGTGACATCTTTGTCAGGTTTTGGTATTAGGGTGATGGTGGCCTCATAGAATGAGTTTGGAAGTTTACCTTCCTCTGCAATTTTCTGGAAGAGTTTGAGGAGGATAGGTGTTAGCTCTTCTCGAAATTTTTGGTAGAATTCAGCTGTGAAGCCATCTGGACCTGGGCTTTTGTTTGCTGGAAGATTTCTGATTACAGTATCAATTTCCGTGCTTGTGATGGGTCTGTTAAGATTTTCTATTTCTTCCTGGTTCAGTTTTGGAAAATTGTACTTTTCTAAGAATTTGTCCATTTCTTCCACGTTGTCCATTTTATTGGCATACAACTGCTGATAGTAGTCTCTTATGATCCTTTGTATTTCTGTGTTGTCTGTTGTGATCTCTCCATTTTCATTTCTAATTTTATTGATTTGATTTTTCTCTCTTTGCTTCTTGATGAGTCTGGCTAATGGTTTGTCAATTTTATTTATCCTTTCAAAGAACCAGCTTTTGGCTTTGTTGATTTTTGCTATGGTCTCTTTTGTTTCTTTTGCATTTATTTCTGCCCTAATTTTTAAGATTTCTTTCCTTCTACTAACTCTGGGGTTCTCCAACTCTTCCTTTTCTAGTTGCTTTACTTGTAGAGTTAGGTTATTTATTTGACTTTTTTCTTGTTTCTTGAGGTATGCCTGTATTGCTATGAACTTTCCTCTTAGCACCGCTTTTATAGTGTCCCACAGGTTTTGGGTTGTTGTGTTTTCATTTTCATTAGTTTCTATGCATATTTTGATTTCTTTTTTGATTTCTTCTGTGATTTGTTGGTTATTCAGAAGTGTGTTGTTCAACCTCCATATGTTGGAATTTTTAATAGTTTTTCTCCTGTAATTGAGATCTAACCTTAATGCATTATGGTCAGAAAAGATGCTTGGAATGATTTCGATTTTCTTGAATTTATCAAGTTTAGATTTATGGCCCAGGATGTGATCTATCCTGGAGAAGGTTCCATGAGCACTTGAAAAAAAGGTGAAATTCATTGTTTTGGGGTGAAATGTCCTATAGATATCAATTAGGTCTAACTGATCTAATGTATCATTTAAAGTTTGCGTTTCTTTGTTAATTTTCTGTTTAGTTGATCTGTCCATAGGTGTGAGTGGGGTATTAAAGTCTCCCACTATTATTGTGTTATTGTTGATTTCCCCTTTCATACTTGATAGCATTTGTCTTACATATTGTGGTGCTCCTATATTGGGTGCATATATATTTATAATTGTTATATCTTCTTCTTGGATTGTTCCTTTGATCATTATGTAGTGGCCTTCTTTGTCTCTTATCACAGCCTTTGTTTTAAAGTCTATTTTATCGGATATGAGTATTGCCACTCCTGCTTTCTTTTGGTCTCTATTTGCGTGGTATATCTTTTTCCAGCCCTTCACTTTCAGTCTGTATGTGTCCCTTGTTTTGAGGTGGGTCTCTTGTAAGCAGCATATAGAGGGGTCTTGTTTTTGTATCCATTCAGCCAGTCTTTGTCTTTTGGTTGGGGCATTCAACCCATTTACGTTTAAGGTAATTATTGATAAGTATGATCCCGTTGCCATTTACTTTATTGTTTTGGGTTCGGGTTTATACACCCTTTTTTTGTTTCCTGTCTAGAGGATATCCTTTAGAATTTGTTGGAGAGCTGGTTTGGTGGTGCTGAATTCTCTCAGCTTTTGCTTGTCTGTAAAGCTTTTGATTTCTCCTTCGTATTTGAATGAGATCCTTGCTGGGTACAGTAATCTGGGCTGTAGGTTATTGTCTTTCATCACTTTAAGTATGTCTTGCCATTCCCTCCTGGCCTGAAGAGTTTCTATTGACAGATCAGCTGTTATCCTTATGGGAATCCCCTTGTGTGTTATTTGTTGTTTTTCCCTTGCTGCTTTTAATATTTGTTCTTTGTGTTTGATCTTTGTTAATTTGATTAATATGTGTCTTGGGGTGTTTCGCCTTGGGTTAATCCTATTTGGGACTCTCTGTGTTTCTTGGACGTGGGTGATTATTTCCTTCCCCATTTTAGGGAAGTTTTCAACTATTATCTCCTCAAGGATTTTCTCATGATCTTTCTTTCTGTCTTCTTCTTCTGGGACTCCTATAATTCGAATGTTGGAGCGTTTCATATTGTCCTGGAGGTCTCTGAGATTGTCCTCGTTTCTTTTAATTCGTTTTTCTTGTTTCCTCTCTGATTCATTAATTTCTACCATTCTATCTTCTATTTCACTAATCCTATCTTCTGCCTCCGTTATTCTACTATTTGTTGCCTCCAGAGAGTTTCTGATCTCATTTATTGTGTTATTCATTATATTTTGACTCTTTTTTATTTCTTCTAGGTCCTTGTTAAACCTTTCTTGCATCTTCTCAATCCTTGTCTCTAGGCTATTTATCTGTGTTTCCATTTTGATTTCAAGATTTTGGATCATTTTCACTATCAATATTCGGAATTCCTTCTCCGGTAGATTCCCTACTTCTTCCTCTTTTGTTTGGTTTGGTGGGCAACTCTCCTGTTCCTTTACCTGCTGAGTATTCCTCTGTCTCTTCATCTTGGTTATATTGCTGCGTTTGGGGTGGCCTTTTTATATTCTGATAATTTGTGGAGTTCTCTTTATTATGGAGCTTCCTCACTTTGGGTGGGGTTCTATCAGTGGCTTGTCAAGGTTTCCTGGTTAGGGAGGCTTGTGTTGGAGTTTTGGTGGGTGGAGCTGGGTTTCTTCTCTCTGGAGTGCAGTGGAGTGACCCGTAATGGGTTATGAGACATCAAAGGTTTTGGGATAATTTTGAGCTGCCTGTATATTGAGGCTCAGGGGAGTGTTCCTGTGTTGCTGGAGAATTTGGGTGGTATGTCTTGTTTTGGAACTTGTTGGCCCTTGCGTGGAGCTTGGTTTCGGTGTAGGTATGAAGGCATTTGATGAGCTCCTATTGCTTAATGTTCCCTGAATTCAAGAGTTCTCTAATGTTTTCAGGCTTTGGGTTTAAGCTTCCTGCTTCTGGTTTTCAGTTTTATTTTTACAGTAGCCTCTAGACTTCTCCATCTATACAGCACCGATGATAAAACATCTAGGTTAAAGATGAAAAGTTTCTCCACATTGAGGGACACTCAGAGAGGTTCACTGAGTTACAAGGAGAAGAGAAGATGGAGGGGGTAGTTAGAGGTAACTGGAATGAGATGCAGTGAGATTAAGAGAGGAGAGAGCAAGCTAGCCAGTAGTCACTTCCTTATGTGCGCTCTATAGTCTGGACCGCTCAGAGGTATTTACAGAGTTATACGGGGAAGAGGAGAGGGAGGAAGTAGACAGAGGTGACCAGGAGGATAAGAGAGAGGAATGAGTAGGAGAGAGACAAATCCTGCCAGTAACCAGTTCCTTAGGTGTTCTCTACCGTCTGGAACACGCAGAGATTCACAGAGTTGGATAGAGAAGAGATGGGGGAGAAAAGAGACAGAGGCCACCTGGTGGAGAAAAAGGAGAGTCCAGAGGAGGAGAGAGTGGTCAAGCCAGTAATCTCGCTCTCAGGTAAACTTGGGTAGTGAAGTTTGGGTTTTTAAATGTACAAAATTGACAACAAAAACCTAAGAGCTAAGATTAAAAATCTGGAGTAGAGGTTGGATTTTCAAAGATACAATATTAAAGAAAAGCAGAAGGAAAAAGGAAGAAAGAAAGAAAAAAAAAGAATTATTAAAAAACAAACAAGCAAAAAAAAAAAAAACCAAAACAAAACACCAACAACCATCCAAAGAGTATTTATGGTTTTTGCCTTAAAAAAAAAAAAAAAAGTTTTTTTTTTTTTTTTAAATAGTAATACTAGGTTATAGAAATAAAAATTAGAGGAGAAATAGAAGACTTAACAATTAAAAAAAAAGCTCGGAAAAAAAAAGAAAAAAAAAGCAAAAAGCAAAAAAAAAAAAAAAGAATGATTTTTAAAAAATTAAAAAATTAAAAATATATCTGGCTCTTCTCTGATGTTATGGGCCATGTGGGCTCACTTCCAAGGTGGTTCCCTCTGTTTAACTTCTTCTGTTTGCTGGTTTTTAGGCTCACTAGTTCAGTCGCGCTGTGGGGAGGGGGGATGCTGCAAACAAATAGCACTGTCGTGTGAACACAGTATCTCTGCCCCGCTTGACCTGTCCTTTCTCGCGGCGCACAAACCGCTCCGGCTCTACGATGCTCAGCCGGGAACCGTCTGGGGCCGGCCCTAGGCTGCGTGCACTTCCCCGGTCCAAGCCGCTCAGGTTCGGCCCTCAGGCAGCCCTCAGAGGCACAAATGCGGCTGGGACTGCGCTTTGTGCCCTTCCCAGGTCCGAGTAGCTCAGGAGTTTGGCGAGCGCGATCGCCGCGGCTTGTCACCTTTTCCGCCGCTGCCGCTCAGCTCTCTGGGTGGACCGCTGGCGCCCCCCGTGAGGCAGACTGTGACTGTCCAACACCCCCAGAAGTCTTAGCAAAGGAGCCTGCTTGCAGTTAGGTAAGTAAAGTCTCTCCGGGTCTGCAATTGCCCCTTTCCAGTCCTTACGGCTCTGGCTGCCTGTCCCCGGCGGGGAATGGTCTGCAGCCGGCTTTTTCCGCTCCGTCCTTTGTTCTGTGCTCAGTCCTGGCGGTGTCTTATGTTCGAGCTTTTCGCGTGGTAGCTATCCCACAGTCTGGTTTGCTAGCCCAAGTTAGGTCGTTCTGGTTGCGCATGGGGCATTCCTGCCCGATTCTTGCAAAGCTCTGCAGCCCGCGCCTCCCGCGCGTCCCTGCCCTGCCCCCACTTCCCAATGGCGGATGCAGGCGTCTGTGCTGCTTTTCCGCTGGGGGAGTTACTGGTGGGCTTGTAATCTGTTGGTTTTAATTATTTATCTATTTTTCCTTCCTGTTATGTTGCCCTCTGTGTTTCCAAGGCTCACCACAGACTCGGCAGGGAGAGTGTTTCCTGGTGTTTGGAAACCTCTCTTCTTAAAATTCCCTTCCCGGTTGCTTCATTTGCTATTATTTTCTCCCATTCAGATGGCTGTCTTTTCACCTTGCTTATATTTTCCTTGGTTGTGCAGAAGCTTTTAATTTTAATTAGATCCCATTTGTTTATTTTTGCTTTTATTTCCAGCATTCTGGGAGGTGGATCATAGAGGATCCTGCTGTGATTTATGTCTGAGAGTGTTTTGCCTATGTTCTCCTCTAGGAGTTTTATAGTTTCTGATCTTACATTTAGATCTTTAATCCATTTTGAGTTTATTTTTGTGTGCGGTGTTAGAAAGTGATCTAGTTTCATTCTTTTACAAGTGGTTGACCAGTTTTCCCAGCACCGCTTGTTAAAGAGATTGTCTTTACTCCATTGTATATTCTTGCCTCCTTTGTCAAAGATAAGGTGTCCATATGTGTGTGGATTTATCTCTGGGCTTTCTATTTTGTTCCATTGATCTATATGTCTGTCTTTGTGCCAGTACCATACTGTCTTGATGACTGTGGCTTTGTAGTAGAGCCTGAAGTCAGGCAAGTTGATTCCTCCAGTTCCATTCTTCTTTCTCAAGATTGCTTTGGCTATTCGAGGTTTTTTGTATTTCCATACAAAGCTTGAAATTATTTGTTCTAGTTCTGTGAAAAATGTGGCTGGTAGCTTGATAGGGATTGCATTGAATTTGACTGACAAACAACTAATCTCAAAAATATACAAGCAACTTCTGCAGCTCAACTCCAGAAAAATAAACGACCCAATCAAAAAATGGGCCGAGGAACTAAATAGACATTTCTCCAAAGAAGACATACGGATGGCTAACAAACACATGAAAAGATGCTCAACATCACTCATTATTAGAGAAATGCAAATCAAAACCACAATGAGGTACCACTTCACACCAGTCAGAATGGCTGCGATCCAAAAATCTGCAAGCAATAAATGCTGGAGAGGGTGTGGAGAAAAGGGAACCCTCCTACACTGTTGGTGGGAATGCAAACTAGTACAGCCACTATGGAGAACAGTGTGGAGATTCCTTAAAAAATTGCAAATAGAACTACCTTATGACCCAGCAATCCCACTTCTGGGCATACACACCGAGGAAACCAGAATTGAAAGAGACACATGTACCCCAATGTTCATCGCAGCACTGTTTATAATAGCCAGGACATGGAAACAACCTAGATGTCCATCAGCAGATGAATGGGTAAGAAAGCTGTGGTACATATACACAATGGAGTATTACTCAGCCGTTAAAAAGAATTCATTTGAATCAGTTCTGATGAGATGGATGAAACTGGAGCCGATTATACAGAGTGAAGTAAGCCAGAAAGAAAAACACCAATACAGTATACTAACACATATATATGGAATTTAGGAAGATGGCAATGACGACCCTGTATGCAAGACAGGGAAAGAGACACAGATGTGTATAACGGACTTTTGGATTCAGAGGGAGAGGGAGAGGGTGGGATGATTTGGGAGAATGACATTCTAACATGTATACTATCATGTGAATTGAATCGCCAGTCTATGTCTGACGCAGGATGCAGCATGCTTGGGGCTGGTGCATGGGGATGACCCAGAAAGATGTTCCGGGGAGGGAGGTGGGAGGGGGGTTCATGTTTGGGAATGCATGTAAGAATTAAAGATTTTAAAATTTAAAAAATAAAAAGCTAAAAATTAAAAAAAAAAAAAAATTCCCTTCCCGGGACGGGCTTCCCTTCTCGGGACGGAGCTCCCTCCCCACTTCCTTTGTCTCCTTTTTCGTCTTTTATATTTTTTCCTACCTGTTTTTGAAGACAATGGTCTGCTTTTCTAGTTGCCTGATGTCCTCTGCCAGCCTACAGAAGTTGTTTTGTGGAGTTTGCTCGGCGTTGAAATGTTCTTTTGAGGAATTTGTGAGGGAGAACGTGATCTTCCCGTCCTATTCCTCCGCCATCTTTCCCTCCTCCTGAATATACACAATTTTTAAAGCCAATGTTACTTTGGACTTAGATGTCTTGTGTTTACTGATCAGTTCAAGTCCATTTTTAAAATATTTGTTCTTAGAGATCATCTGGGACATATTAATAACTCTTATCAATATGTCCAGTGCCGCATTGAAATAACATTGAAATGCTGGAATTGAATATTTATAACTACCTCTGCTTTCATGTTAACTAGTTACAGAGGAAGCAAAATACCAAGTAAGAGCTTGGAAAATTCCACATGGGAAAGGGAAACCTAACCAAGCACCAGGAAGAAAGTCTCTCATCTTCCAAAAGGAGTCTAATAGGTCTGTGAGGGCAGGTTTCAAACAGTGGGCTGCCCCATGCTCATCTCTTCCTGAAACGTTTTAGCTTTTCCAACAGTGCATGCTGCCATTAGAAACTTCTTGTTCAGCTACAAAAATAAGAACCCCCCTGTGGCCCTAGACCAGATTTCTTTGATCAGAGCATTTGCAAAAGCTCATTGGGAATCTTTCATGGAATTAAATTTATTTGGAAATGCAATTGTTTTACCAAAGGAAGAAAAAAAATCAGAGCTTATAAAATGAACATGCTGAAAAGATATAGTCAGTTGTCTGTAATGAAACCCAGATGTAAGGAACTTTGAAAGAGAAAGGTCCTTTTCCTGCTTATTCTAGACAGTGTCAGGGAAAAATTATGTCATATGATCTGTCTCATTTTAGACAGAGATGAAATGCTTGTGATTTGACAATAGACCTCTGTAGTCTCATTTTCATTACCATGCCTGTCATACTCAAGAGGGTGTCTTCATGGGTTAGAGCTTCTTTGACGAAAGCTGAGTGGCTGGGAAGCCAGTGGAATGGCATGTGCTGAAGCCTTTTAAGTACTGCACAGTAATAATGCAGGCTTTCCAGGGGTCACTGTGGTAAAGAACCCACCTGCCAATACAGGAGACACAAGAGACACGGGTTCGATCCCTGGGTTGGGAAGATCCCCTGGAGGAGGGCATGGCAACCCACTCCAGTATTCTTGCATAGACAATCTGGTGGACAGAGGAGCCTTGCAGGCTACAGTCCACAGGGTCGCACAGAGTCGGACATGACTAAAGCAACTTAGCATGCAGAGTAATAATGCAGCTGCCAATGCCATTTAATTCTTTTTTAAAGTTGCTTGAGATATCTGTGCCATGTGAGAAGGACACTTAGAGAAATCTGATTTTGAGTAGAAAGCTCCCAGATACATAACATTTCTGATGAAAGAACTTAACAATTATAGAATAAAACAATTGTGACTACCTCTTGGTAAACAAAGAGATTGAGAGTAACACCAGAAAGATGGCAGATTAGGAAGTTTCAGGCCTTTGTTCCCTTACATAAAGATTTGGAAAACCAAAAACAAAACTGTACTGGCTCAAATAACATTATGGGAACTCTGGAAAATGAGATCAATATAGAGATGGTGTGTAGAGGCAAAACAGTTAGTTCATAACTTATAGACATGTGGCCCCCAGGAAGGCGGGGCTTAGGCTGGCCATGAATCTGGTTTTTCAGAGCTAAAGGATGGGACTCCAGGACCTTGCATTAAAAACACACACGGTCACAGGCACATGGATTGCTTTGAGGTTACTGAGAAGAGCCTCAATGTGAGTCATAAAACGCAGTTGTCATAAGCCTTTTCATGAGCTACTCCATGAAAATATTGTTTTACTCATAAAATATCTGTATTGTGGTTTAGGGACTTTGTTTAAGTCAATGCATACTATACTTTTATATTTATAAAAAAATCTCTTTATTCATAGTAAGATTTACTTACAAAAATAATGCCTGAAGAGTAAGTCTTTCTTCTCTCTTTTGTGCTATTCCCTTCAGCATCCACACACACACATACACAAATACACACACGTACACATGTGAGCTGTATTTGTAGTTATTAATTTGTAACATGTATTTGAAAGCACACATTAACTGTAGATTCTTTATAAACGCAAGACAATTAACAAGAGAAATTAAAGGGAAAAGGGATAGTAAACAATGATATATTAAACAGAAGTGATAATCATGTTTTTTCATGTTAATGGAAAGGGGAGATATAATACATGATGAAAGTGGAATGGGTGAATTTAATTCAGATGACCATTATATCTACTACTGTGGGCAAGAATCCCTTAGAATTAATGGAGTAGCCCTCATAGTCAACAAAAGAGTCCAAAATCCAGTACTTGGGTGCAGTTTCAAAAATGGCAGAATGATCTCTGTTCATTTCCAAGGCAAACCATTCCATTTCGCAGTAATCCAAGTCTATGCCCCAACCACTAGTGCCAAAGAAGCTGAAGCTGAACAGTTCTGTGATGACCTACAAGACCTACTAGAACTAACACCAAAAAAAGATGTCCTTTTCAGCAAAGGGGACTAGAATGAAAAAGTAGAAAGTCAAGAGATACCTGGAAAATAGGCAAGTTTGGCATTGGAGTACAAAATAAGCAGGGCAAAGGCTAACAGTTTTGCCAAGAGAATGCACTGGCATAGCAAACACCCTCTTCCAACAACACAAGAGACAACTCTACACATGGACATCACCAGATGGTTAATACCAAAATTTGATTATATTCTTTGTAGCTGAAGATGGAGAAGCTCTCTACAGTTAGCAAAAATAAAAGACCGGGAGTTGACTATGGCTCAGATCATGAACCTTTTATTGCCAAATTCAGAATTAAATTGAAGAAAGTAGGGAAAGCCACTAGACCATTCAGATATGACCTAAATCAAATCCCTTACAATTATACCAGTGGAAGTGAGAAATAGGTACAAGGATTAGATCTGATAGAGTGCCTGAAGAACTATGGATGGAGGTTTATGACATTGTACAGGAGGCAGTGATCAAGACCATCCCCAAGAAAAAAAAATGCAAAAGGGCAAAATGGTAATATGAGGAGGCCTTACAAATAGCTGAGAAAAGAAGAGAAGTGAAAGGCAAAGGTGAAAAGGAAAGATATACTCATCTGAATGCAGAGTTCCAAGGAATAGCAAGAAGAGATAAGAAAGCCTTCAATTAAAATAAATAAATTAAAATTAAAAAAAAACACACAAGACACAAAGAGCATTAAAAAAAGAAAAAGAAAGCCTTCCTCAGTGACCAATGCAAAGAAACAGAGAAAAACAATAGAATGGGAAAGACTGGAGATATTTTCAAGAAAATTAGAGATATCAAAGAACATTTCATGCAAGTTGGGCACAATAAAGGACAGAAATGGTGTGGACCTAACAGAAACAGAAGAGATTAAGAAGCGGTGGTAGGAATACACAGAAGAACTATACAAGAAAGATCTTCATGACCCAGATAACCACTGTGGTGTGATCACTCACCTAGAGCCAGACATCCTGGAGTCCAAAGTCATGTGGCTCTTAGAAAACATCACTACGACCAAAGCTAGTGGAGGTAACGGAATTTCAGCTGAGCTGTTTCTAGTTCTAAAAGATGATGCTGTTAAAGTGCTGCACTCAATATGCAAGCAAATTTGGAAAATGCAGCAGTGGCCACAGGACTGGAAAAGATCTGTTTTCATTCCGATCCCAAAGAAAAGCAATGCCAAAGAATGCTCAAACTACCACACAATCGCACTCATCTCACACGCTAGGAAAGTAATGCTCAAATGTCTCCAAACAAGGTTTCAACAGTATGTGAACTGAGAAATTCCAGATGTTCAAGCTAGATTTAGAAAAGACAGAGGAACCAGAGATCAAATTACCAACATCCATTGGATCATCAAAAAAGCAAGAGAGTTCCAGAAAAACATCTACTTCTACTTTATTGGCTATGCCAAAGCCTTTGACTGTATGGATCACACAAACTGAAAATTCTACAAGAGATGGGACTACCATACCACCTTGCCTGTCTGCTGAGAAATCTGTATGCAGGTCAAGAAGCAACAGTTAGAACCAGACATGGAACAACGGACTGGTTCCACATTTGGAAAGGAGTATGTCAAGGCTCTATATTGTCATCTTGCTTATTTAACTTATATGCAGAGTATATCATGCAAAATACTGGGCTGGATAAAGTCCTCCTGACTACAATCTTTCCCAGCATCAGGGTCTTTTCCAGTGAGTCAGTTCTTCCCATCAGTTGGCCAATATTGGAGCTTCTGGAATCAAGTTGGAAACAAGATTGCCAGGAGAAATATCAAAACCTCAGATATGCATATGATACCACCCTTATAGCAGAAAGCAAAGAGGAACTAAAGAGCCTCTTGATGAAAGTGAAAGAGGAGAGTGAAAAAATTGGCTTAAAACTCAACGTTCAAAAACCTAAGATCAAGGCATCTGTTCCCATCACTTCATGGCAAATAGATGGGGAAACAGTGGAAACAGTGACAGACTTGATTTTGAGAGGGCTCCAAAATCACTGCAGATGGTGACTACAGCCATGAAATTAAAAGATGCTTACTCCATGGAAGAAAAGCTATGACCAACCTAGACAGCATATGAAAAAGCAGAGACATTACTTTACCAACAAAGGTCTGTCTAGTCAAGGCTATGGTTTTTCCAATGGTCATGTATGGATGTGACAGTTGGACTATAAAGAAAGCTGAGCGCAGAAGAATTGATGCTTTTGAACTGTGGTGTTGGAGAAGACTCTTGAGAGTCCCTTGGACTGCAAGGAGATCCAACCAGTCCATTCTGAAGGAAATCAGTCCTGAATATTCATTGGAAAGACTGATGCTGAAGCAGAAGCTCCAATATTGGCCACCTGATGGGAAGAACTGACTCACTGGAAAAGACCCTGATGCTGGGAAAGATTGTAGTCAGGAAGAGAAGAGGACTACAGAAGATAAGATACTTGGATGGCCTCAATGACTTGATGGACATGAGTTTGAGTAAGCTCTAGGAGTTGGTGATAGGGAAGCCTGGCATTCTGCAGTCCCTGGGGTGGCAAAGAGTCGGACAGGACTGAGCGACTTAACTGAACTGAAAAGTGGGATATAAATGGTTTATAGAGTCTCAATTTTGAGTGAAAAGTCCTGGAAGGAAAAAATATTGAATCAGTACATTGTACATCTGAAACTAATATTATATTGGAAGTCAATTGTATTTCAATTTAAACATTCTTAATAAAAATAAGAAGCCTGGAAGGAAATGGTAAAAATTTTAGTTGGTGGGATTGTAATAATTTTTATTTTCTTCTTTCAGGTTTTACACTTTTGTAAAGCTATCTGAAATAGGAGTTTATTGATTTTTAAATAGAAAAAAGAAAAGCTTGACTTGATACTGAAGTGTTTTATTCAGATTGTTAAAATTAAAAATATAAGATACTCTTCTTTAGATGCATAATACCTTTGAAAAGCAAAAACTGGAGTAATAGTAACAGTGAATGCTTCTTGTGTTCATAGTCTATCATTTTGACCATCTCACTTTGTTATACTCATTTTTGTACGCAGAACAGAAGACTCACGGGACGACTTCCCAAAGAAACTGCCATCTTTAGTGCATTTCTTTCCATCGTCGACAGATTCAGATAGCACGACACTGCCTTGTTCACGGTCTTTCTCTGATGAAATCCTTCTCAGTTACTGTCTGTCTAGCCCTCAAGTTAGTGGAGCAACTATATCGACAATTGGACCAAAGCCTCTTCAACCTGCTCTAGGGACCCATTCCAACTCAGAAACCAGCTTGGGTAAGCAGAACGCAAACTTTTTAAGAGTGTTTTTAAAGCATATAGTTTGAGTCATTATATGCCTCCAAGTCAGAATGACGTTTTATTATTTGTCTTCAGTTCAGTAGATCAGTCATGTCCGACTCTTTGAGACCTGATGGACTGCAGCATGCCAGGCCTCCCTGCCCATCACCAACTCCCAGAGCTTACTCAAACTCATGTCCATCAAGTCAGTGATGCCATCCAGCCATCTCATCCTCTGTCGTCCCCTTCTCCTCCTGCCTTCAATCTTTCCAGCATCAGAGTCTTTTTAATGAGTCAGTTCTTTGCATCAGGTGGCCAAAGGATTGGAGTTTCAGCTTCAGCATCAGTCCTTTCAAAGAACACCCAGGACTGATCACCTTTAGGATGGACTGGTTGGATCTCCTTGCTGTCCAGGGGACTTTCAAGAGTCTTCTCCAACACCAAAGTTCAAAAGCATCAATTCTTTGGCACTCAGCTTTCTTTATAGTCCAACTCTCACATCCATACTACTACTGGAAAAACCTTAGCTTTGACTAGACGGACATTTGTTGGCAAAGTAATGTCTCTGCTTTTTAATATGTTGTCTAGGTTGGTCATAGCTTTTCTTCCAATGAGTAAGCATCTTTTAATTTCATGGCTGCAGTCACCATCTGCAGTGATTTTGGAGCCCCCCCAAAATCAAATCTGTTACTGTTTCCACTCTTTCTCCAACTATTTGCCATGAAGTGATAGGACCAGATGCCATGATCTTAGTTTTCTGAATGTTGGGCTTTAAGCCAACTTTTTCACTCTTATCTTTCACTTTCATCAAGAGGCTTTTTAGTTCCTCCTCACTTTCTGCCATAAGGGTGGTGTCATCTGCATATCTGAGGTTCTTGATATTTCTCCCAGCAATCTTGATTTCAGCTTGTGCTTCCTCCAGCCCAGTGTTTCTCATGATGTACTCTGCATAGAAGTTAAAGAAGCAGGGTGACAATATATCGCCTTGACGTACTCTTTTTCCTATATGGAACCAGTCTGTTGTTCCATGTCCAGTTCTAACTGTTCCTTCCTGACCTGCATACCGATTTCTCAAGAGGCAGGTCAGGTGGTCTGGTATTCCCATCTCTTTAAGTATTTTCCAGAATGTCTCCAGTATACTCATTTCTTAATGCCATATGCAGAATAATTTAACTATATTCACCATTGATTCTAGCACTGGAAGTCATATTCAGGTCACGTAAATATATGTGGCCAAACACATCGTCTCTATGATTAAAGTACCTTATGTTGTCATAATGGTTCATGGATTGACCAATTAGATGATCTAGAATTGCTGGATAACTGAAAGTTTTGTTGTATGGCATTATCTGCCTTTCCTTTGAATGCCACCAGAAAGATTAACAATATTGTCCATATTGTGCTATAGAACTATGGCTTACAGAAGGAAAGACAGCTAAGAGAAAGAAGAAATACAAAGTGCATAATAAAATGGTGGAGAGAAAGGGAGAAACAATCATTTGGAAACAAGGAAAATGACAGTAATGTTTTGACAGTTGCCACAATGCACTCAGCAGTGTTCGCACTATGAGGTGTATGTTCCTCACTGCGTTTGAGGAACTTTGAGTTTTCAGCATTTAATGAAAAGACTACTGTCTTTGGAAACCGAAAACCTTGGTTCAAACCTACAACATGAAACATTTGGAATTAAATTAGTTCATTCCCACTCGAACGAGAATTTGCTTTAATCTTTACATGAGACATTAGTTTAGATATTTGGTATCTCTGAGTCTCATTTTCCATAACCACAAAATGCAGGTTAAAATATCAGCTTCAAGGGCTATTCTAAGTATTAAATGAGATATTTATGAAAATCACCTAGCGCATAATAAATGTGCTCAGTAAAGTTAGTTGTGAATCTGAACGTATCTTACCTTCTCATAGAATAGGCTAAATTTGAGGTTTGCATTACTTCAACTAACAAATTTCAAAATTGTTAGCACGAATACACCCATGACTACTTGCTGTCTTCATTTTCCCCTACCATTCTATGCACATCTACAACCTCTATATTTCACTTTGTTCGTGATATCTTCTTAAGATTTTGACACAGTGTCATACAAGATTTTGACCTTCTGCCATTATTGCTGTATTCCCTGTGCTTCAGTGTTTGTATGCCTAAGGTACATTTTTCAAAGCAGCCTCCTAAGTTCACACTGACCTTGAGCAATGACCAGTATCTCTATGCTTAAAAGTAAAAATACACGTTTTATATCTAAGGAGGTAATATTTCTCATCCTTTGGCACTGTATCATTGTGTATGTTCTCTATTTGGGTTGAACTGTGGCAGCCCTTAGTGTGAAGGGAAAAATAAATATATTGGTTTCCCCTTGCAAGATGAGAGTGGTGCTGGGATAGAGTCTTTTCCTTCAGTTACTGTAGATCCTGACTCTGAAGATGGATATCTGAGTTCTCCAAGACTTGTTTTGCATTTGGTCCATTTCATTTCTAGATGAGATGATAATTGGAACCCAAGATCTATGTGTCTTCTTCCCTTTCAGAGTACAAAGATTTTCATCCCTCAAGATGAGCTGTTAACAATGCTAAATAGTCTTTGTCTTCAAAGGAATTTAAAAATTTAGCAAATACTCATTTGAATAGGAATGAATTAATTTAATTCCAAGTATGTCTTCTAAACAAAATCCCCTAAGGAATCCTCTTTAGGAGCTATGTGTTTTTATTTTTTTCATATCTCGCCTTGCTTTGGTTTTGTTAAAGACACAAGAAGATAAAGCACACTCTGCTGCTGCTGCTAAGTCACTTCAGTCGTGTTCGATTCTGTGTGACCTCATAGACAGCAGCCCACCAGGCTCCCCCATCCCTGGGATTCTCCAGGCAAGAACAATGGAGTGGGCTGCCATTTCCTTCTCCACACCCTAGATTGTCTTAATCCTTTGATGATTTTGGACCCAGGGTCATGTCAGCCAAAGTCCCTGTGCTACAACAATCTCTATCATTTATTGAGTACCTGCTAAATGCTAGACACTCATCTATATTATCTGCAATCCTCACACTGCCTCACACAAGGTAGTATTATCCTTATTTTATTTTCAAGAAAACTGAGAATTAGAAGGTTTAAATTATTTTATTTAAATCAGTAAGTAACAAAGCTGGGATACAAGAGTGTCTAAATCCAAGACAAAGTGCTCTATTTCATCATGATGTCTCTCTGTAATGTTTCTCTCTGCAGATACACAATTAGATTTATCCAGCATGATTCCTTCTATGCAAAATAATGAAACCCTTTTTATGTTTGAATCTTGGTATTGAGAATTTTAAAAGAGTAAATTTCCAAGAGGACATTAGAATCTGATTAAGTATTCCTTTATCTTCCTAATACAATGTTTCAGTTGATTACAGGAAATTTAAGTCTGCCTGGCAAAACATACACCATTGGTAGGAAAGAACTCATCTGAGACTTTAATTTGTGCATAGCAATTTGGGGAGAAGAGCTAATTATGAAATAGAATAAACTGTACATATCCAAATTTGAGAGACTCAAATGTTTTATCTACTCAAAAACTTACATTGCTTCTACTACAACTTAATTAAATTATAATTATGCTGGTGATTGAGAGTTTTAAGATAACTGAAATAATCTCTAAGAACTGAGTGTCACTAAAAATAATCACTTACTGGTTATTTTACAGACTTTGATTTAAAGTTTCTAACTATCCTCATTGAGTTCGACTGTGACAGTAAAGTATATAAAGAACGTTGTTTCGTATGGAAGCAAGGGATAAAGATAGTAGCTTTGGGTCCTTTTACTCTTTTATATACTTCTCTATATTTGGTTTCTTTAAAAGGACTCAACATCATCAAAATTCCAAAGAAACACTCTATTCCAGTCCTTGCTGGTGAGCCAGCTGTGATTGGGGAAGGGGAAGATTATTTCCTGTCTTTGTTTGGTGATACAAGGAAACTTGTGCGTTCATTCCACGAGAAAAGTTGGAAGCACTTCTCTATGATTCTTGAAGAAGTGGGCCAATCTAGATCCAGGTATATACTCTATTTGAACTATTTATGTCTTCTATTGGAGTAAGAGTAATAAATTAGTAGGAAATAAAAATCTAATCTGTTGTTAGATCCAAGGTCTCTTCTACAAACCCTAAGAAATCCATTAAAATATAACTATTCAATATTCTGGGCAATTAAAAAGGATAAATGCAACTTTCTAGGGAACCAAACAAGGAATGTTAATTCTTCTAAGATGCCAGAGAAAACAGCACTACATAAGTCTTACCAATAAAGTTAACTCTATATAAGAACCTTTTTATTATTGGCAAAGCATTCAGATGGATTTAGAATCTTTTTTTCATCTGCTTTGAGTTCAAGACAGAGGGAGAAAGGTGGACCTATAACTCACTTATAAAAATATCCATTTTTATGGTTGTTAGTATCTACAGGAAAAAGAATTGGTCAGAAAGAAAGTTGGTGTTAGAATCAAAATAAAAGATGACTTGTTTATGCGTTTACTTCACCCTGCTTTTCTTGTTGCGTGAGCAACAGGTTAAATTGTGAATTTTTAGTAATAAACATATTTTTTAAAAAGCTTTTATAGAAGAATTGTTGGTTTAAAGGGTTGTGCTGGTTTCAGGTGTCCATCACATTATTTGTGGTGTGTCGTTAAAAATAATGTGATTTGTGATGGACATTACGTCACATTATATTTAACGACAGCCATTCTGATAGGTATGAAGTAATTCCTCATTGTGGTTCTGATTTGCATTTCTCTATTAATAAGGAGTGTTAAGCATCTTTTCATGTGACTGTGTGTCTTCTTTGAAGAAACATCTATTTAGATCTTTACCTATGTTGGATACATTTTTTTTCTATTAAGTTGTATGAGCTGTTTGTGTACTTTGGATATTAACCCCTTGCTGGTTGCATCATATGAAAATATTTTGTCCTATTCCATAGATGTCTTTTCATTTTGTTGATAGTTTCCTTTGCTGTGCAAGAGCTTTTAAGTTTGATTAGGTTCCGGTTTTTAAATTTTCCTTTTCTTTTTGCCTTGGGAGATTGATCTAGGAAAATATTTCTACAATTTATGTTAAATTATGTTCTGCTTATGTGCTCTTCTAGGAGGAAATGGCAATCCACTCCGATATTCTTGCTTGGAGAATCCCATGGACAGAGAAGCTTGACAGACTATGGTCCATAGGGTTGCAAACAGTCAGACATTACTGAGCAACTGCCCATGCATGCACAAAGCTACAGTAAACAAAATGGTGTGGTATTGGCACAAAACTAGACATAGGATCAATATAACAGGATAGAAAGTTCAGAAACAAGTCCACACACCTATTACCAATTAATATTATGACACAGGAAGTAAGAATATACAATGAAGAAAAGACATTTTTCAACAAGTGAATATTTTTTTACAAGTGAATTATACATCCACTTTTCTCCCTCTCTTGAACTCAAGATAGATGAAAAAAAAGATTCTAAATCCATCTGAGTGATGTGCTAGTAAGGTTATGGTCAAAATCCTTCAAGCTAGGCTTCAGCAGTATGTGAACTTTGAGATGCGCAAGCTGGGTTTAGAAAAGGCAGAGGAACCAAAGATCAAATTGCCAACATTCATTGGACCATAGAGAAAGCAAGGGAATTCTAGAAAAACATCTATTTCTGCTTCATTGACTACACTAAAGCCTTTGACTGTGTGGATCGCAACAAACTGTGGAAAATTCTTAAAGAGATGGGAATACAAGACCACCTTACCTGTCTCCTGAGAACCCTGTATGCAGGTCAAGAAGCAACAGTTAGAACTAGACATGGAACAACAGACTGGTTCCAAATTGGGAAAAGAGTATGTCAAGGCTGTATATTGTCACTCTGTTTATTTAACTTATATGCATAGTACATTATGTGAAATGCTGGCTGGATGAATTATAAGCTGGCATCAAGATTTCTAGGGGAAATATCAGTAACCTCAGATATACAGATGATACCACTCTAATGGAAGAAAGTGTGGAGGAACTAAAGAACCTCTTGAAGAGGGTGAAAGAGGAGAGTGAAAAAGCTGGCTTGAAACTCAACATTAAAGAAACAAAGATTATGGCTTCTGGTCCCATCACTTCATGACAAATAGAAGGGAAAAGAAAAAATGGAACCAGTGACAGATTTTCTTTTCTTGGGCTCCAAAATCACTGGATGGTGACTGCAGCCATAAAATTAAAGGCTTACTCCTTGGAGGAAAGCTATGACAAACCTAGACAATGTATTTAAAAGCAGAGACATCACTTTGCAGAGACATCAAAACTATGGTTTTTCCAGTAGCCATGTACAGATGTGAGAGTTGGACCATAAAGAAAGCTGAGCCCTGAAGAACTGATGCTTTTGAATTCTGGTGCTGGAGAAGACTCTTGAGAGTCCCTTGGACCAAAAGGAGATCAAACCAGTCAATCCTAAAGGAAATCTACCCTGAATAGTCATTAGAGAGACTGATGCTGAAGCCACAGTTCCAATATTTTGGTCACCTGATGTGAAGAGCTGACTCATTGGAAAAGACCCTAATGCTAGGGAAAATTGAGAGTAGGAGGTGTGGCAGAGGATGAGATAGTTAGATAGCATCACTGACTCAATGGACATGAATTTGAGCAAACTCCAAGAGATAGCAGAGGATAGAGGAGCTTGGCATGCTGCAATCCATGGGTTCACAAAGAGTCAGATATTACTTAGCCACTGAAGAACAAGAAGAAGGAGCTATATGGTGTCATATCATACATTTATGTCTTCAAACAATTTTGAGTTTACTTTTGCACACGATGTGAGGAAATATTCTAATTTCATTGATTACACCCAACTTTAGCTGTCCAGCTTTCCAAACATCACTTAAGAAATGGTATTTTCTCCACTGTATATTCTTACATCCTGTGTCATACATTAATTGATGTTAGGTGTGTGGGTTTATTTCTCGGTTCTCGGTTCTCTATCCTGTTGCACTGATCCATATGTCTGTTTTTGTGCCAATACAACACTATTTTGATTACTGTAGCTTTGTGCATGCATGCTCAGTTGCTCACTCAATTCCAACTCTTTGCAACCCCATGGACTGTAGCCAGCCAGGTTCCTCTGGCCATGGGATTCTCTAGGCAAATATACTGGAGTGGGTTGCCATTTCCTCCTCCAGACCCAGGGATCAAACCCAGATCTCCTGTGTCTCCTGCACTGACAGGCAGATTCTTTACTGCTCTGCCTTCCGGGAAGCCCACTGTAGCTTTGTAGTATAGCCCAAGACTGAAAGAGTAAAACTGCCAACTTTGTTCTTTTTCCTCAGGGTTGCTTTGGTAATTCTGGTTTTGGTTTCTTACTCTTGATTTGGCAGTTCCATATAAATTTTAGGATTATTTGTTCTAGTTCTGAAAAAAATGCCATGGGTATTTTGATAGAGATTGCATTAAATCTGTAGTTTGCTTTGGGTAGTGAAAGTGAAAAGAAAGTGAGGTCACTCAGTCATGTCCGACTCATGACCCCATGGACTGTAGCCCACCAGGTTCCTCTGTCCATGGGATTCTCCAGGCAAGAATACTGGAGTGGGTTGCCATTTCCCTCTCCAGGGGATCTTCCCAACCCAGGGAAAGAACCCAGGTCTCCCTCATTGCAGGCAGATGTTTAACCTCTGTGTGTTCTAGTTTTTAGCATAAAAATCTTTCACCTCCTTGGTTAAGTTTACTCCTAGGTATTTTATTCTTTTTGATGAGATTTGAGGGTTGTTTTTGAGGATTTAAAAAAAAATTTCTATCTAATATTTCATTATTAGTGTATAAAAATTGAAGAAATTTCTGTATATTAATCTTGCATCCTGCTACCTTGCTGAAATCATTTATGAGTTCTAATAGTTTTTGTGTGAAGACTTTAGGGCTCTCCATAGAGTATCACATCATCTGCAACTACTGACAGTTTTACCTTCTTCCCTTCCAATGTGGATATCTTTTATTTCTTTTCTTTTTTTTTTTCCTGATTACTATGGCTAGGACTTCCAATTCTATGCTGAATAGAAGTAGTGAGAGTTGGAATCCTTGTCTTGTTTCTGAATTTAGCAGGAAGGCTTTTAGCTTTTCACCATTGAGTATTATTTGGCTATGTGTAGCTTTAATTATGTTGAGATATGTTCCTTCTATGTCTTGTTTGGAGAAATATCAATTTAGATCATCCACCCATTTTTTATTGGGTTTTTTGTTGTTATTATTAAGCAGTATAAATTGTTTGTATATTTTGGAAATTAATTCCTTGTTGGTAGCATCATTTGCACATATTTTCTCCCAGTCTGTAGGTTGTCTGGACATTTTTTCATGATAATGTCCTATTTTACATTTTAATGCTTATCCTTTTACTGTTTATTATGGTTATAATCACTTTTATAATTTTTTCAATTTTTTAAAATCTACATACTAACTTATTTAAGTGATTTTCAATCCTTCTATATATTTGCCTTTCCTATTGTGATTTTTTTTTCTTTCCTATAGATTATTCTTTCTTTTCTATTTAGAGAAGAGCTTTCAGTATCTGTTTTAGGGTAGGTTTGTTGTTGTTCAGTCGCTAAGTCTTGTCTGATTCTTTGTGACTCTGTGGACTGCACCACCTTCACTATCTCCTAGAGTTTGTTCAAATGCATGTCCATTGTGTCAATTATGCCATCCAACCATCTCATCTTCTGTCACCCCCTTTTCCTCCTGCCCTCAATCTTTCCTGGCATCAGGGTCTTTTCCAATGATTTGGCGCTTCACATCAGGCGGTCAAAGTATTGGCATCAGCTTCAGCATCAATCTTTCCAATGAATATTCAGGGTTGATTTCCTTTAGAATTGACTGGTTTGATCTCCTTGCAGTCCAAGACTCTAAAGAGTCTTCTCCAGCACCACAATTCAAAAGTATCAGTTCTTTGGAGCTCAGCCTTCTTTATGGTTCAAACCTCACATTTGTACATGACTAGTGGAAAAACCATAGCTTTGACAATATGGACCTTTGTTAGCAAAGTGATGTCTCTGCTTTTTAATATGCTGTCCAGGTATGTCATAGCTTTCCTTCCAAGGGGCAAGAGTCTTTTAATTTCATGGCAGCAGTCACTGCCTGCAGTGATTTGGAGTCCAAGAAAATAAAATGTCACTATTTCCATTTTTTCCCCATCAATATGCCATGAAGTTATGAGATCAGATGCCATGATCTTAGTTTTCTTGAATGTTGGGTTTCAAGCCAGCTTTTTCACTCTCCCCTTTCACCCTCATTAAGAGACTGTTTAGTTTCTCTTCACTTTTTGCTGTTAGAGTGGTATCATCTGCATATCTGAGGTTATTGATATTTCTCCCAGCAACCTTGATTCCAGCTTGTGGTTCATCCAGCCTGGCATTTCGCATGATATACTCTGCATATAAGTTAAATAAGCAAGATGACAATATAAAGCCTTGGCATACTCCTTTCCTAATTTTGAACCAGTGCTGAATTCTTTTTGCTTGTCTGAGAAATTTTTTGTCTCTCTTTCTGTTCTAAATGATAATCTTGCTGGGCAGAGTATTCTGGATTTTAAGTTTTTCTCCTTTCAGGACTTTGAATATAGCATGCCACTCCTTTCTGGTCTGTAAACTTTCTGCAGAGAAACCGGCTGATAGCCATTTAGGGGTTCCCTTGTGAACTGACTTTTTGTTTTTCTCTTGCTTCTTTTAGAATCCTCTCTTTACTGTTAACTTTTGTCATTTTAATTATGACATGTCTTGATGTGGGTCTGTTTGGTTTCACCTTATTTGGGACTCTCTGTGCTTCCTGTGCCTGGAGATCTTCTTGCTTTAAGTTTGGGAAGTTTTCAGTCAAAATTTCTTCAAATGCCTTTCGGATTCCCTTGTCTCTCTCTCCTGCCTCTGGAACCCCTCTTATGCATAGGTTCACATGTTTTATTTTATATTATCCAATAGATCTGTTGCTTACTTTTCTTCTTCTTCTTTTATTTTTATTTTTTTTTGGTTTTCTGTCTGCTGTTCTGATTGGTTGATTTCCATTATTCTACTTTTCAGATCACTTATTTGTTCTTCTGTGTTATCTAATTCGCTACTCATTGCTTCTAGATTGGTTTTTATCTCAGCAATTGAATTCTCTATTTTTGATTAGTTCATCATCATTTCTAATTCCTTGTTTCTGTGATCTGCATTTCTATCAATAATCTTTCCTAGCTCACCATTTTATTATCACCTTTTCTGAACTTGGGAGTCTAGTAGACTGGTGAACTCTGTTTCATTATTCTTGCAGAGATTTCCCTTGTTCTTTTAACAGAATTAACTCTTCTGCCTTTTCATTTCACTCAACTTTCTCTACCTCTATGAATTCAGGAAAAATAGTTATCTAATGTAGTCTTGAAGAGGTGTTTTTATGTGGGAACATTCCTGTGTAGACTGTGCCCAGCGTTCTTGATGGGATGACTGCTTTTGCTATGGACACCTGCGTATAGTTTCTAAGGGTATGCTGGTCATTATCCCTGTGATAGGTGTGTGGTTGGTGTTACAGTGTCTAGAGTCTGTGCAGGTTGTGAAGCAGGCTTGCTGCTCTGCTCTGTGGCTGCTGCTGTACACCCTATCGGAAGCAAGGTGTACTCCTCAGAAGGAGCAGAAGCCCTGAGTGTCAGACTCTGTTGCCCTTAGGTATATACCCTGCCCCAAAGGAGGTAATTGCTGCAGCGAATGAGGTCTGTGCAGTCACAGAGGACCTTTGAACCACCTGTGCAGGTGTCTGCAGTTCTGCTCAGAAGCAGCCCCAAGGTCATGTACCTTTCTTTGTTTTGTTTGTCCCAGATCTAGTGCATAGCTATGATGTGGAATTGCCTAGGGTTAGGGCTTGAGGTATCGTGGCTACTGAAGTTGAGGTGGTTCAGCTGCTGAGATCTGGGCTGCTTCTGTGGCATCTTCTTCCAGGACCTGTCTGCCCTAGATCTAGTGCTAAGCTGCAGTGTGGGGTAGGCAGAGCCAGGGCACTCTCACTAGGAGAGCGCTGCATACTCCTGACTGTGCTGACAGTGGCCACCACCACTCCATCCAGACCACACTTCAGGCTCTCCTTATTGTCTCTGCATAGTGAGACTGAGTCCTCTTCCAGGGCCTGTCTGCCCAAGATTCAGTGCCTACTGATGGCATCAAAATACTTGCTAGTTTCCATTTTTATGTCGTCTTTGTTCCTTGAGTATTTAGAAGTGCATTGTTTAGTTCCCAAATAATTTTACAGATTTTCCATTTCTAATGATTTTCCAGATAGCCTTTTAAAATTAATTGATTAATCATTATTATTGGCTGTGCTCCGTCTTCACTGCCGCACTCAGGCTTTCTCTAGTTGTGGTGGGCGGGGGATGCTCTTCGTTGTGGTGCAGAGGCTTCTCATTGTGGTGGCTAGTCTTGTTGCAGCTCACGGGCTCTGGAGTGCAGGCTCAGTAGTTGTGGCACATCGGCCTAGTTGCCCTATAGCGTGTGGACTATTCCCAGACCAGGGATCAAAGGATCCCCTACATTGGCAGACAGATTCTTAATCACTGGATCACCAGAGAAGTCCCAGATATCTTTTGTTACTGATCTCTATTTCAGTTTCATACTGGTCAAAGAATATAATTTGTATGACTTAACTCATACAATTTAAAATGTATTGAGACTTACTTTTTAGCAAGATATTGTTTCTACCGGTAAACGTTCATTTTACAAAGAATGTATATTCTGATGTTGAGTGAAGTGTTTTGTAAATATTGATCAGGTCAAATTGGTTGATGGTGCTTTTTGTCTTTTTTTTTTTATGTTGTTGATTTTATGTCCATCAGTTATTGAGAAAAAGGTGTTAACATTTCCAACTATAATTGTGGATTTGTTGATTTCTCTTTGCAGTTCTCTCAATTTTAGCTTCATGTATTTTGAAGCTCTGTTTTCAGGTGCATAAACATTTAGGATTGTTACTTCCTCTTGATGAACAGATGTCTATTATGAATTAACCTTTATCCCTGGCATTATTCTTTGCTCAGAAATCTGTTATGTCTGATATCAATATAGCCATTCCAATACTGGTATTAACATGGTTATTTTTTTATCCTTTTAGTTTTAGCCTATTTGTCTCTTTATATCTAATGTTATATCTTATAGGTAGCATGTAATAGGCTCGCTTTTTCACCTTCTGACAATCCCAGTCTTTTAATTTGGGCCTTTAAACTATTCATGTTTAAAGTAATTATTAATATGGTTGATAATGTCTTGTTATTTGTTATCATGTTTGATTTGCTGCAACTGTTCTGTGTTCTCTTTTTTTCTCTGTCTTCTTTGGAATTAATTATTATTATTAATTCCATTTTGTCTCCATTTTTGGCTGATTTTCTACAACTGTTATTTAGAAGTTCCTTCCAAGTTTATAGGATACATCACAAGCCTATTGCAGACTACTTTCATGTTATCTTTTACCACTTCTCAAATAGTATAAGAGTCTTCAGTTCAGTTCAGTTCAGTCGCTTAGCCGTGTCCGACTCTTCGTGACCCCATGAATCGCAGCACGCCAGGCCTCCCTGTCCATCACCAACTCCCGGAGTTCACTCAGACTCATGTCCATCGAGTCAGTGATGCCATCCAGCCATCTCATCCTCTGTCGTCCCCTTCTCCTCCTGCCCACAATCCCTCCCAGCATCAGAGTCTTTTCCAATGAGTCAACTCTTCGCATGAGGTGGCCAAAATATTGGAGTTACAGCTTTAGCATCAGTCCTTCCAATGAACACCCAGGACTGATCTCCTTTAGAATGGACTGATTGGATCTCCTTGCAGTCCAAGGGACTCTCAAAAGTCTTCTCCAACACCACAGCTCAAAAGCATCAATTCTTCAGTGCTCAGCCTTCTTCACAGTCCAACTCTCACATCCATACATGACCACAGGAAAAACCATAGCCTTGACTAGATGGACCTTTGTTGGCAAAGTAATGTCTCTGCTTTTCAATATGCTATCTAGGTTGGTCATAACTTTCCTTCCAAGGAGTAAGCGTCTTTTAACTTCATGGCTGCAATCACCATCTGCAGTGATTTTAGAGCCCCCCAAAAATAAAGTCTGACACTGTTTCCACTGTTTCCCCATCTATTTGCCATGAAGCGATGGGATCAAATGCCATGATCTTCGTTTTCTGAATGTTGAACTTTAAGCCAACTTTTTCACTCTCCACTTTTACTTTCATCAAGAAGCTTAGTTCCTCTTCACTTTCTGCCATAAGGGTGGTATCATCTGCATATCTGAAGTTATTGATATTTCTCCCCGCAATCTTGATTCCAGCTTGTGCTTCTTCCAACCCAGTGTTTCTCACGATGTACTCTGCAGAGAAGTTAAATAAGCAGGGTGACAATATACAGCCTTGATGTACTCCTTTTCCTATTCAGAACCAGTCTGTTGTTCCATGTCCAGTTCTAACTGTTGTTTCCTGATCTGCATATAGGTTTCTCAAGAGGCAGGTCAGGTGGTCTGGTATTCCCATCTCTTTCAGAATTTTCCAGTTCATTGTGATCCACACAGTCAAAGTCTTTGGCATAGTCAGTAAAGCAGAAATCGATGTTTTTCTGGAACTCTCTTGCTTTCTCCATGACGCAGCGGATGTTGGCAATTTGATCTCTCAGGATACTATAATTTCGTTTGTCTTCCCCCTAGTCACTGTGCTTTTGCTGTCATCTATTTTACTCCTACATATGCTGTAAATCCTTAAATCCTTAAATCATTAAATGAAATTTAATGGTAAGAAAAATATCTTATATATTTACCCTTATGTGTTTTCACTGCTTTCTTTGGTTTTTATTTCTTTTTATTTGTTTATTTGTTGGTTTTTAGGGAGGAGCTCTATAAATTATATTCCCATCCATTATAATTATCCTAGTACCTGAAAAGAACTTCCTTTAATATTTTTTTATATTATGAGTCTGCTTATGATGATTTCTTCTTTCAGTTTCTTTAAACAGTTTTTTTGAGATACATTTCCATAAAAATGCATTATTTAAGATGTACAGCTTGATTTTTTTATCTTTGGGGTTTTTAAAATTGAGATATAATTGACAAATAGCATTGTGTAAACTTACACAATGATGACTTGATACCCATATGTATTGTGAAATAATTATCATAATAAGGTTCGTTAACACATCCCTCACACAATTACTTTTTTTCCTGGTGAGAACATTTTTTTTTTTTAAGATCCACTGTCTTCAAGTATATAGCAATATATTTTTAACTGTAGTCACCATGCTATACATAAGATTCCCAGAACTTATTCATCTTGTAACCAGAAGTTTGGATCCCATAACCAATATCACCTCCATTTTCCTTACCATCTATTCCCTGGCAAACACTGGTCTAATTTCTGTTTCTATGAGTTCACTTTTTTAAAACTATACATATAAGTGAGATTATACAGTGTTTGTCCTTCTCTGATTTATTTCACTAAGCATAAATGTGATTAATATCCATCTGTGTTATTATAAGTGGCAGGTTGTCCTTTTTATTATAGCTGAATAATACTCCCTTATAGATATAGATATGGATTTCCCAGATGGATCAAGTGATAAAGAATCTACCTGCCAATGCGTGATATGCAAGAGATGTGGGTTTGATCCCTGGGTCGTGAAGATCAACCCCCTGGAGGAGGAAATGGCAACCTATTCCAGTATTCTTGCCTGGAAAATCTTATAGACAGAAGAGGCTGGTCGGCTACAGTCCATGGGATCACAAAGAGTCAGACACGACTGAGCAACTGAGCACATATATAGATGTGTGTGTGTGTGTGTGTATATATATATATATATATATATATATATAGAGAGAGAGAGAGAGAGAGAGAGAGAGAGAGAGAGAGAGGAGAAGTTGCTCAGTCGTGTCCGACTCTTTGTGACCCCATGGATGGTAGCCTACCAGGCCCCTCCATCCATAGAATTTTCCAGGCAAGAGTACTGGAGTGGGTTGCCATTTCCTTCTCCAGGGGATCTTCCTGACCCAGAGATCAAATCTGGTCTTCCACGTTGCAGGCAGACACTTTACCATCTGAGCTACCAGAGAATCCCTAAATAAAGATACAGTGAAAGTGAAAGTCACTCAGTCGCATCCGACTCTTTGTGACCCCATGGACTGTCCATGGAATTCTCCAGGCCAGAATACTGGAGTGGATAGCCGGTCCCTTCTCCAGGGGATCATCCTCACAACCCAAGGATTGAACCCAGGTCTCCTGCTTGGCCATCTGAGCCACTAGGGAAGTCCTATATATATAGAGAGAGAGACAGAGACAGAGACAGAGACAGAGAGACAGAGAGAGACACACATACAAACAATTGACCCTTGAACAACACAGATTTGAACTGCATGGGTTCACTTATAGGTGGGTTTTTTTCAATTAATACTCCATTACTACATGATTTGTAGTTGGTTGAATCTAGGGATGTGAAATCACAGATATGGAGACTTGACTGTAAAGTTATATGCTGACTTTCCACTGTATGGGGGGTCAACATCCCTAACTCCTGCACTGTTCATGATCAACTGCATTTATAAAACATATACCATATTCACTTTATCCATTCATCTGTCTACGGACAATTAGTTTGTTACTGTGCCTTAGCTGTTTGTGAATAATGCTGTAATGAACATGATGGTGCAGATAACTCAGCAAATGGTCATTTTATTTCCTTCAAATAAATACCTAAAGGTGAGGTTACTGGATCATATGGTAGTTCTAGTTTTCATTTTTTGAAAAACCTCCATAGTGCTTTCATATCTTTGCATCAATTTACATTCCCACCAACAGAGCACAAGGTTCCCTTTTCTCTACATCTTTGTCAACACTTATTATTTGTTGTCTCTTTGATAACAGCCATTCTTACAGGTATGAAGTGCTATCTGTTTGTGATTTTAATTTGTGTTTCCCTGAAGATTAGTGATGTTGAGCACATTTTCATGTACCTGTTAACCATTCATACATCTACTTTGGAAAAATGTCTATTCAGGTCTTTTTCACTTTTTTAATTGGATTATTTCATTTTTTGCTATTGAGTTGTGTGAGTTCTTTATGTAGTTTCAATATTAACCCCTTGTTACACATATAATTTGCAAATATTTTTCCCATTTTGTAGGTTGCCTTTTCATTTTGTTGATTGTTTCCTTTGCTATACAGAAGCTTTTTAGTTTGAGATAATCCTCAGATTCAGTTCAGTCGCTCAGTCATATCCAACTCTTTGTGACCCAATAGACTGCAGCACACCAGGCCTCCCTGTCCATCACCAACTCCTGGAGCCTACTCAAACTCATGTCCATTGCGTCGGTGATGCCATCCAACCATCTCATCCTTTGTTGTCCCCTTCTCCTTCTGCCTTCAATCCTTCCCAGCATTAGGGTCTTTTCAAGTGAGTCAGTTCTTTGCATCAGATGGCCAAAGTATTGGAGTTTTAGCTTCAGCATCAGTCCTTCCAATGAATATTCAGGATTGATTTCCTTTAGGATGCACTGATTGGATCTCCTTTCAGTCCAAGTGATTCTCAAGAGTCTTCTCCAACACCACTGTTCAAAAGCATCAATTCTTCAGCACTCAGCTTTCTTTATAGTTCAACTCTTACATCGAAACATGACTACTGGAAAAACCATAGCCTTGACTAGATGGACCTTTGTTGGCAAAGTAATGTCTCTGCTTTTCAATGTGTCATCTAGGTTGGTCATAGCTTTTCTTCCATGGAGCATGTGTCTTTTAATTTCATGGCTGCAGTCACCATCTGCAGTGATTTTGGAGCCCAAAATAATAAAGTCTGTTACCATTTGCACTGTTTCCCCATCTATCTGCCATGAAGTGATGGGACCAGATACCATGATCTTCGTTTTCTGAATGTTGAGCTTTAGGCCAGCTTTTTCGCTCTCCTCTTTCACTTTCATCAAGAGGCTCCTTAGCTCCTCTTCACTTTCTGCCGTAAGGGTGGGGTCATCTGCATGTCTGAGGTTATTTGTATTTCTCCCGGCAATCTACTTTTCCATAATTGCTTTTGTTGCCTGTGCTTTGGTATCTTACCTAAGACACCAAAGAATGTCAGAGTTCTTGACAATAAGAAATTATTGTAAGACTGATGTCAAGAAGGTTTTCCCCTATGTTTTCTTATAGAAGTTTTATGGTTTCAAGTCTTATTAAGTCTTTAACCCATTTTGAGCTGACTTTTATGTATATTGTGGGATAGAGGTGCAGTTTATTCTTTTGCATGTGGCTATCCACTTTCCAGCATTTTGTGAAGAGACTATCCTTGCTTTTGGCCCTCTTGTTGAAGAGCAGTTGACCATAAATATATGGGTTCATTTCTGGGTTCTCTGTTCTGTTCCACTGGTCTATTTGTTTTTCTTTATTCTAGTACCATATTGTTTTAGTTACTTAAGCTTTACAACATAATTTGAAGTCAAGAAGTGTGATATCTGCAGCTTTGTCCTTGGTCAAGAATGCTTTGGTTATTTAGGGTCTTTTGTAGTTTCACATAAATTTTAGGATTGTTTTTTACAGCCTCTGTTTAAAAATGTCATTGATATTTTGATAGGGACTGCATTGATTTGGTTAGTATGAGCACTTTGACATTACTTCTTCTAATCCATGAACATGGAAGAATATTTTTTCCATTTTCTTGTGTCTTTTTAAATTTCCTTCATCGGTGTTTTATGGTTTTAAGTATATAAGTCTTTCATTTTTTTGTTGACTTAATACCTAAGTATTTTGTTCTCTCATTGCTAAGGTATATGAGATTTTTTAAATTAATTAATTAATTTTAACTGGAGGCTAATTATTTTACAATACTGTAGTGGTTTTTTGCCACACATTGACATGAATCAGCCATGGGTGTACATGTGTCCCCCATCCTGAACCCCCCTCCCACCTCCTTCCCCATCCCACCTCCCTCCCCATCCCATCCCTCAGGTCATCCCAGTGCACCAGCCCTGAGCACCATCTCATGCATAGAACCTGGACTGGCGATCTTTTTCACATATGGTGATATACATGTTTCAATGCTATTCTCTCAAATCATCCCACCCTCACCTTCTCCCACGAAGTTCAGAAGTCTTGTTCTTTACATATGTATCTCTTTCACAGTCTCACATATAGGGTCATCATTACCATCTTTCTAAATTCCATATATATGCATTGATATACTGTATTGGTGTTTTTCTTTCAGACTTACTTCATTCTGTATAATAGGCTTCAGTTTCATCCACCTCATTAGAATTGATTCAAATGTATTCTTTTTAATAGCTGAGTAATATTCCATTGTGTATATGTACCACAGCTTTCCTATCCATTCATCTGCCGATGGATATCTAGGTTGCTTCCATGTCCCAGCTATTGTAAACAGTGCTGCGATGAACACTAGGGTACACGTGTCTCTTTCAATTCTGGTTTCCTTGGTGTGTATGTCCAGCAGTGGGATTGCTGGGTCATATGACAGTTCTATTTCCAGTTTTTTAAGGAATCTCCACACTGTTTTCCATAGTGGCTGTACTAGTTTGCAGTCACACTAGTGTAAGAGGGTTCCCTTTTCTCCACATCTTCTCCAGCATTTATTGTTTGTAGACGTTTTTTCATAGCAACCATTCTGACCAGTGTGAGATGGTACCTCATTGTGGTTTTGATTTGCATTTCTCTGATAATGAGTGGTGTTGAGCATCTTTTCATTGTTTGTTAGCCATCTGTATGTCTTCATTGGAGAAATGTCTGTTTAGGTCTTTGGTCCAAGTAAATGGGATTGTTTTCTTAATTTCCCTTTTGGTTAGTTAGTGTCCAGAATCATCACTGATTTTTATATGTTGATTTTTGTATCCTACAAATTTAATGAATTTGTTTTGTGATGTTCTTAGGGTTTTTTACTTATAAAATCTCTGCAAACAGAGATGATTTACTTTTTCCTTTCTGATCTGACACTTTTTTTTTCTTGCCTGAATGCTTTGGGTAAGACTCCCAGTGCTATTAAATAACACTTGGATGTCCTCGCCTTGTTCTGGATCTTAAAGGAAGTTTTACCTCACTGATTGTGTTAGCTGAGGTGTTTTCAAATATGGCTTTTATTATGCTGAGGTATGTTTTTTCTTTACTTATTTTTTGAGTTGTTATAGTGAAAAGATGTTGAATATTGTCAAAAAATTTTTTTCTGCATCTGATGTAAAAAGTGTGATCATGTGATCTTCGTCTTTCCTTTTGTTAATGGCAGCTATAAACATAGGTGTCAGTCTTCTCAGATAATGTTAGATACTTGCATATTGGAGGAACTGAAATGCTAAAGATAAGTTTAATAAACTTCAGAGCAGCAAAACCCTAAAGGCAGATAAGTAGCATGGAGCTATCAAGTAGAATCCTACAAGTAGAGAAATTAGAGCTTAAATAATGAAAATTATCATTAAAAAAATAACTGATATGGCCATTTGTCTTTTCAATATCTACAAATCAAGACCATGCAAAGGCTACTGACAGAATGTTTAGTATACCACTCTACACTCAGCCCATCTCACTCAACTTATAAGCAGAGGTTTCAAGTCATTTTCCTACTAAAGAAATAATGGAAGGGCTTACAGGGAAGAAAAAAGATAACTATTAAAGGCTGTGTGATAGTAAATTAACAGCCCTGGCTCTGTGAATTTCCTTGTATTGTGTGAAGTATTTTTCTAAAACTTTTGGCATTATATCAAAAGGAAGGCAAATGAAGTTACTATCCATGATATGGACAATAGTATTTTTTCTTTCAGAAAAGCTAATCTATTCTACTTATATACATAAAATAAAAATTTAGCATTACTGAATAAACATTTCACTTGAATAATAGGACATTTTTGAAAAGCAACTATATATATCCAAATACATACAGATACCAAAGGGATAACTGAGATATCCTAGGGTCTTATCTGTTTAAAAGAAAAACTCAACCTACTGCTCATCATCCCGGGCAGAAAAGGCAAGTATGAAAAACAAAAAGGAATTCTGTCAAGAAATGAAAACATCCCACAGAGAATTCAATAGCACTAGAATGAGGATGACACTGAGAAATTCAAGGGCTATCAAAGAACCATAAAAATGTTATATATATAACTTAGTAAGAACCATAATGCTAATGTAAAAGAAAAGTACTGGTATATAAATTGCGCACAAATGAACCTCTACAAAATAGGCATCCTTGTACAATGTAGTATGGGTATAAAATGAGACTGCTGAAAGCAGTTTGTTAGTGTAGATTAAAATTTCATAGATCTTAATTTATTCTCCTTTATTCTCATATAAATCTCCTTTATTCTCACAAGCTCTCTTCTGGGAGAGGGAACTCAGAGTGATAGCCTGACACTTGGAGCCACTTTTCTCCTCAAAACACTTGTCGATTTGAAAGCAGCAGCTAAGAGGCTGAATAATTTAATCAGAGATTTTGGCAGTCTCACTAGCTTTCCTGATGGCTCAGCAGTAAAGAGTTCACCTGCAATTTAGGAGACTCAGCTTCCATCCCTGGGTTGGGAAGATCCCCTGAAGAAAGGAATGTCTACCCACTCCAGTATTCTTTCCTGGGAAATCCCAGAGACAGAAGAATCTGGCAGGCTACAGTCCGTGGGGTCACAAGAGTTGGACACAACTTAGTGACTAACCTACCACAACCAAGAGGCTGAGAATTTAATCAGAGACTTTGGCAGTCTCACAAGACTGGATGAATAAAAACTGAATTTCAGAGCTTGTCAAGATGGAGGGTCATCCCAGATTTTCAGTTATAACTTCAAAAGTACATCCAATAGTAAGGCTATATTCAAAATAAATGGCTGACCACCTGAAGAAGTGCAGTTCCAGTATTGTAGAGAAGTGGGAAGAAGCGATCCCACTGTGACATGAGAACTCACTAAAGAAGGACGTTCACTTCACTCAGTGAAAGCTGTACTTAAAACTCTAATTCCACTTGAACATACATGCATGCGCCTAGTATAAATTCTTTGTAATATGATACTTCATTAATGTATTAGATTCAGTTCAGTTCAGTCGCTCAGTCGTGTCCAACTCTTTGCCACCCCATGAATCGCAGCACACCAGGCCTCCCTGTCCATCACCAACTCCTGGAGTTCACTCAAACTCACGTCCATCGAGTCAGTGATGCTATCCAGCCATCTCATCCTCTGTCGTCCCCTTCTCCTCCTGCCCACAATCCCTCCCAGCATCAGAGTCTTTTCCAATGAGTCAACTCTTTGCATGAGGTGGCCAAAGTACTGGAGTTTCAGCTTTAGCATCAATCCTTCCAAAGAAATCCCAGGGTTGATCTCCTTTAGAATGGACTGGTTGGATCTCCTTGCAGCCCACGGGACTTTCAAGAGTCTTCTCCAACACCACAGTTCAAAAGCATCAATTCTTTGGTGCTCAGCTTTCTTCACAGTCCAATTTTCACATCCATACGTGACCACTGGAAAAACCATAGCCTTGACTAGACAGACCTTTGTTGGCAAAGTAAGATTGCAACTAGCTAAATTTATTGTCACTATGTATATAATGTTTTGAAGTGACATATATTTTTATGAAGTACTGTTTGGTTGGGGAAAAGTTGCCTTAATGTTTGAAATGTGTGAATTTTTTGGAACTTACTGGACAGAATGATTTAACTTTTAGCTACATTATTTTCAGATTTAGTATTTTTAATGGTGGCATGTTTTGGTTCTTAAATTTTTTGCTTCTTAAACTAATAAGACCCTGACCAAACAATATACTCCTCATTTCTGTAGGTTACAAGCCATGCATTCAAAAAATAAAACTTTGATTCTAATTTTTATATCATAGGTTCTTCAGATAAAACATTTAATTGCTGAAGCACTGCATAAGAACATTATAAAGTTTTTATTTTCTAGTAAAAATTTCCTCATACATAATTGCTGATATGTAGATGATCTCTAATGTATGCATAATATTTAAATTATGAGTAATGTTGATAATGCCCTTTATCATGTTTTAAAAATAGTACACAAAAATGTTGTCACCTTATGTATTTACACCTTCCATACAGAGAGTGACCATATTCAGCCTTTTTGGTTAAATACCACATCCAAAGACTCATGGCAGTATGTTACAGATTAAAGCAAAATCAAACAAAAAAACCCCACCTTGTTAATTTAGTTTAATTTGAAACTGTATATAGTATTATATATTTGCTAGGAATTGGATATTTGGAGAGAAGAAAGTATAGCTGACCCTTCATATGGAAAATATTTGAAAAAAAATCCATGAAATTGCAAAAATCAAAACTTGAATTTGCTGCTCATCTTCAACTATTTATATAGCACTTACATTATAATTGGACTTCTCTGGTGGCTTAGATAGTAAAGAATCTCCCTGTAATGCAGGAGACACAGGTTTGATCCCTGGGTGAGAAAGATCCCCTGGAGAAGAAAATAACATCCACTCCAGAATTCTTGCCTGGAGAATTCCATGGACAGAGGAACCTGGCAGGCTCCAATCCATGGGGTCACAAAGAGTTGGACTGAGCAACTAACACTACTACTAATTTGGGCCAAAGCTTAGTGTCAAATTATTTCACACCCTGATTGGGTTAAAGCAATTTCCCCCCAATGTCGATGGCTGCCAAAACATTATACATAGCTTTATATTACCTCTGCAAAGTTTAGTATATTATATTGATACTAGGCACTAAGTCAGACATAACAAGATATACAAGCAGTAAAACTTGACCCAAAGCTAAGATTAAAAATGAACGCAAAAAACAGGCCGAGGTGATCCAGATATTATGGTTATCTGATAGGGATTTTTAAATAACATTGTCTAAAATAGTCAAGAAATTAAGTGGCAAGATAAACATTTTTAGCATAGAATTGGAACCTAAAATTAAAGAATCAATGGGAAATTCTAGAAATAAAATAAATCCTATAACAGAAATTACTATTTCAAAAGTATATGAGTTTAACAATATACTTGATGCAACAGAAGAGAGAATTATTGAACTGGAACATTCTCAGAAAAAAACATCCAGACTGAATTATAGAGAACAAAGAAATTAGGGGGAAAAAACAGAAAAAATAAAACCAAGCATAAGGACAAATTAGGCCAACATTTTAAAAAATCTAAATTCTTGCAACTGAAATCATTAAGGACAGGGAAGCCTGGCGTGCTGCGATTCATGGGGTCGCAAAGAGTCAGACACGACTGAGCAACTGAACTGAACTGAACTGAACTGAAGGAGAAGAGAGATTGAGGTAGAACAGTACTGGTGGAAGTACAGCAGAGAATTTGCCCTAAAATGAAAAACATCAAGCCACAGATATAAGCAGCACTACCTACTCCTAGCAAGAGAAAAGATCCGGGGGTGGGGGTGGGGAGGGACCCCTAGGAATATTGTAGAAAAACTTCTCAAACAGAAGAAGAAAGGAAAATCTTAGAGAGTCAGAGGGAAAGGACACTCATCTTCAAAGGAATAACAAAAAAGTTGACTGTTGGTTTATCAACAGAAAAATACAAAACAGAAGACACTGAAATAAATCTCTAGTGAGGGTTTTGGGACCAAAACTTGCAAGCATCAGCACAGTGATTCTAAAATTCATAAGTGTGTGTTAGTTTCCTTTTGCTGTCATAACAAATTATTACCAACATAGCAACTTAACATGGATAATACCCACTTATTACCACACAGTTCTTCTTCTGAAAATGTGTGTATACTTAAACGCTATGCTATAAATCAATCATAAAAATATAAAACATCTCTATTGAAATGGACGAAATTTTATGAAAAGGCAGTTTTCAGAAGAAGAAAACTGAGTAGCTGATAAGTAGCTTATTCAACTGAATTCAATTGATTTCCATCAGGGGAAATCAATTTAAAATAACAATGAGATATTTTGTGCCCATGATACTGAAAGTATTAAGAAATCTGAAAATTTCGAGTGTTGGGGAACAAGAAGAGGGAATAGAACATGCATAGGCAATGGGTAAGCATACAATGACATAAATTATGACAAGTCTTGTGAGAAATTCTTGGGGTTAACGTTTAAGCAAAATAGGAAATAGGGAAAAAGGAAATTAAAGAGGCTGATAGATTACTTAGGGCCTTATTTCCATGCTGTGACACTGGTGTTTTCCCTAGAAAGAAATAGTCAGACTTTGAAGGATTTATTCTTGTACAAAGATTGCTCTGGAAGCAAAATGTTGTAGGGTTAGGAGGGAAGGGAGCAAGACTGGAGAAACCAGTTAGGACGTCGTTACAATGTGACACAGAAGTGATGAGGACCTAATGAAGACAGCAGCAGTGAGGATGGGAAAAAGGAAATATAGAGAGAAGATACTAAAGACTAACACTAACAGAATGTTGTCACAGATAAGGCAAGAAGGACAAGAGACCAGGAGAGTAATCGAAGTTTCAGGCGTGGCCAATGGGATGAATGATGAAATTTACTGGAGTAGGGTTCCTACTTTTCTAAAATGATGAGTTCAGTCTGGCTTGTTGATTTAGAGGTTCCTTTGGTGTCTTCTCTTCTTTGGGGGTCAGTTGTTTCTGTGGATCTGAAGCTCAGCAGAAAGAAGATTTAGATGTAGCAGTCAACAGTGTATTAACGTTACTGAAAGCCCTGTTCATGGGGGATAGCTGTTGTGTAGAGTGCAGTGGAACAAGAGGATCAGAACCCCAGGGATTAACATCTGAGAGATGGGTGAAGGAAGAGAAATCTGAAAAAGAGACTGAAAAGGAACACCCAGCCTGGTAGAAGGAAAAGAGTGACCTTGGGGAAACATGGCGAATGGAGACTATTGGGCAGAGGCAAATACCGCAGAGGCGTGATGGCAGAGACTGAGTTGGTGGGAATGTAAATTTAACCACCATGGGAACCAGCGTGGAGGCCCCCCCAAAAATTAAAAACAGAACTATCATTTAATCCAGCAGATCCCCTTTTGTATATTTATCCAAAGAAAGCAAAACCTCTAATTCAAAAAGGTATGTGCACCACCATGTTCATTGCAGCATTGTTTACAATAGCCAGGATACTAGAAACAACTGTAATGTCCATCAATGGGTGAGTAGATAAATGAGTAAATAAAGTGAATCAGTGGTAGTAGTAGTAAATAAAATTAATGAGTAAATAAAATGTGCTAAAAATGTAAAATGCAATATTATTCAGCTGTTAAAAAATTAAATTTTGCCATTTGCAACAACATGGATGGGCCTTGTGGGCATTATGCTAAGTAAAATAAGCCAGAGAAAGACAAGACAAATACCATATGACCTCACCAATGAAACCCACCCTCCCCCCCCCCCAAAAAAAAAGAACTCATAGATACAGAGAAAAGATTGGTTGCCAAAAGCAGGAGTTCAGTTCAGTTCAGTTCAGTTCAGTCGCTCAGTTGCGTCCGACTCTTTGCCACCCCATGAATCGCAGCACTCCAGGCCCCCCTGTCCATCACCAACTCCCGGAGTTTACTCAAACTCTCGTCCATCGAGTGGGTGACACCATCCAGCCATCTCATCCTCTGTCGTCCCCTTCTCCTCCTGCCCCCAATCCCTCACAGTATCAGAGTCTTTTCTAATGAGTCAACTCTTTGCATGAGGTGGCCAGAGTACTGGAGTTTCAGCTTTAGCATCATTCCTTCCAAAGAACACCCAGGGCTGATCTCCTTTTAGGGGATGGCAAAATGGGAAAAGGAGGACCACAAATTTCCGTTTATAAAATAAATAAGTCATGGGACTATAATGTACAGCATGGTGACCATAGTCAATATTCAGTAACACTGCATTGTATCAAAAGTTTTTAAGAGAGTAGATCTTAAAAGTTTTCATCACAAGAAAAAGAATCGTAGCTATATATGGTGATCAATGTTAACTAGACTTATCATGATCATTTTGCCTTATGTATAATTATTGAATCATTATGTTGTATACCCAAAGCTACTATAATGTTATATGTCAATTATACCTCAATTTAAAAAAAGTTACCACTCAGTTCACCAACTGAGAAGGCATTGATCATCTTGTTCTAAGGCAGAAATACACTGTTGTGGTTGAGGAAGTGAATAAGAGATGAATTCATGACGTTGTCTTTCCTAAAGCTGGGTTGTGATGGCAGTGTGAGGTGGAAGAGGACAGTGAGAATTGTCTTTTTCTGTGTTGAATGGTGTAGCACTTGGCAGATATGTACATATTTGGGGGGAGAGAGGCAGTTTGAGGGAGAGGTTAGTGTCAAAGGAAGAGAAGGAATGGGACTGAAACACCGAAGCAGCTGGAGGAGGCAGTAAGACAAGTTTCACTTCCGATGGAGAAGGGTTCCTCCCGCACTGAAAAGAGGTGGCTGGGATGAAGAGGTCCCTGTGGGCAGGAGTGAACCTGTTTCTAAGGCAAAAGCGGGAAAACACACATCTCTGATGGCCCTATTTTCTTGGATCATTTTCTGACAGTAAAGCTGGAGACATGAGGCAGGGACTTGAACGTTGTTGAAGAAATGACAGAATGTGATGGCTCAGTTCATGATCACAATTTGCTGCCGATGACTAAGGAGCCAAGGGTGGCTAGAGACCATTGATTCATCTGGAGTCAGTCAGCAATCTGTGCTGTGTGTGTGTGTGTGTGTGTGTGTGTGTGTGTGTTCTAACAGTGCTCAACCACCACGTTGTATGCAAGATTTGAACATTTTGAATGATTTGACCAAACCTCTTTGAGAATTTACTAGCTGAAAAAGAAGAACAAACACTAACATTTATTGAATGACCTTGGACATGGTGACTGATGTCTCTAAACCTCAGTTTGCTTATCTATGGGCATGCATGCTAAGTCGCTTAAGTCGTGTCTGACTCTTTTCAACCCTATGGACTGTAGCCCACCAGGCTCCCCTGTCCATGGGATTCTCCAGGCAAGAATACTGGAGTGGGTTGCCATTTCCTCCTCCAGAGAATCTTCCCAACCAAGGGATTGAACCCACGTCTCTTATATGTCTCCTGCCTTTCTTTACCACTAGTGCCACCAGGGAAGTCTCTTCCTTATCCATAAAGTGGGATTAAAAATAGCACCTGTCTCACTGGGTTGTTGTGGGAATTAAATGAGATGATGCAGTATTTCTCAAATTTTTGACAGTCACCTTCAATAAGAAATATGTAGCCTTATTGTGACAATTAAATGAGTAAGTACCAGCCCACAATACCTTCACCAAAATACTTGAAGACTTACATGTTTCCAAAGTCAGAATTTGGAGGATTTTTAAGAAAGTAATATAGTGACTAGAACACATATAACATAACCCCCCAAGAGGGCTGAGAGAAGTATCCAAAATCAAGCAGCAATCTTTCCACAGTCAGACTGATGAGTAGCCACACAAACCATGAATGAAGACTGTAACTAACCTTGTCTCAGTTTCAGATCAGATTTTGCCATTAAAGGAACTGAGTCAAATTTTGCTTTAAATCTTTTTTTGGTGTTTTTTTTTTTTTTTTTTAAGAAAGCTTTCGGTTTTTCAGATAGTTTTGGATTTTGGAATTATGGAAATAAAATTATAACTATATAGAAATATAATATTTTAAAAGTCCCTGGCATGTCATAAGTATGGTTTATATCACTGGTTCCATTTTTAAAATGATGACCCTAACCCACCAAAGAAAGTTAATGATGTACTAATAGGCTATGACCCACACTTTGAAAAATGCTTATATATAAATGGTTAGCCTGGTCCCTGGTACATGCTAAGATCACAACACATATTAGAAAAAATACCATCTTATATTTATATATTGTTTTAAATTTGCAGAATTCTTTTAAGCACATAGATGCTATTCATGTTCACAGTAACTTTATCAGAAATAAACTAGTTTAACTTTCCTCTTGACCTAATGCAGAGTTTTATGCCTCAGTGGTTTTGTGAAGAACAGTAGGAAATTTAAATAATAATAATTACGCCTTCCTATGACATCTCTGGACTTCCTAGGTAGAGCTAGTGGTAAAGAACCTGTCTGCCAATGAAGGAGACTTGATGAGATGCAGGCTCAATCCCTGGATCAGGAAGATCTCCTGGAGGAGGACGTGGCAACCCACCCACTCCAGTATTCTTGCCTGGAGAATCCCATGGATAGAGAAACCTGGCGGGCTACAGTCCATAGCGTCGCACAGTCAGGCATGACTGAAACAACTTAGCATGGCATGGCATGACATCTTCAGGGCTTCGCTGGTGGTCCCGTGGTTAAGAATCTGCCTTGCAATGCAGGGGACACAGGTTCGACCCTGGGTCAGGAAGATCCTCTGGAGAAGGAAATAGCAACCCACTCCAGTATTCTTGCCTGAAAAATCCCATGGACAAAGATGGTGGGACAGAGGAATCCCATGGGCTACATCCATCCATGTCCACAAAGAGTTGGACACAACTTAGCAACTAAACGCCAACAATGGCATCTTTACCTTGGTATCTGAAGCATTTTTAAAGCTTTATTTAAGTATTTTATATAAAACTAATTCTTTTCCATAGATAAACATGCAGAACTAAGAAATCACACCATTTGCTTAGGGCACAAAATACACTATTTCTACATGGAATTTGTCCAACAGAATACACCGCTCAGCAACAACCTCCAAAGCATATTTATTTTTCTGTTCTTAAAGTGAGCTAAAGACCTGCTCCTCTGAATGCAATTTATAATCTTTGCATTTTATTTGCTAGTGCTCTTGGAGACATTAAAATAGCTGAGGTGAATGTCAAGGGTTTATTCGTGAAGCTCATTAACTCTTCCCCCGACAAAGAGATGGAAATTGGAAATCATACTCTCCAACAAAATGTGGATGGACAAACAATCTCTCTCTACCGATTCCTTCCCGGCATCATAATGCAGGCCAATTCTACAGTAACAGTAAGTATAAGATATAAATGCTATAAACTAGAATTGTACAGGAAAAAGTTCATTTCCCCAGTCAGACTGTGGCTTAGCACTGGTGGTTTCTTTGATCTCTCTGTTAACTGTGACTTTTGGGTTGTTGTTAGTTAATTGTGTCACTTTGTCCATCTCTGAAAATAAATTATCATAATTAAATTTCTGCAGCTTTCTTCAATTTGGCATACAATACTTGGTGTTTTTATGCTTTAACTATCAAAATGAAATATCTAAGTTCTTAAAACTAAGCAGCATAGTGCTTAAAAGAAAGGAAAGAGAAGGTTTGCTTCAGTTTAGTTCAGTTCAGTCGCTCAGTAGTGTCCGACTCTTTGCAACCCCATGAATCGCAGCACACCAGGCCTCCCTGTTTATCACCAACTCCCGGAGTTCACTCAAACTCACGTCCGTCGAGTCAGTGATGCCATCCAGCCATCTACCCTCTGTTGTCCCCTTTTCCTCCTGCCCCCAATCCCTCCCAGCATCAGAGTTTTTTCCAATGAGTCAACTCTTCGCATTAGGTGGCCAAAGTACTGGAGTTTCAGCTTTAGCATCAATCCTTCCAAAGAACACCCAGGGCTGATCTCCTTTAGAATGGACTGGTTGGATCTGCTTGCAGTCCAAGGGACTCTCAAGAGTCTTCTCCAACAGCACAGTTCAAAAAGGTGATTCTAAAGGGCTCCTCCCTCTTTCTTAGGCATCCCTCTAAACTACACACACTAGCTTTGCAGTTATACAACTTAACATTACAGATTATTGCTGTTGTTCAGTCATTAAGTCATGTCTGACTCTTTGCAACCCCATGGACTGCAGCACTCCAGGCGTCCCTGCCTCTTACCATTTCCCGGAGTTCGCCCAGGTGTGTGTCCATTGAATCAGTGATGCTGTCCAACCATCTCATTCTCTGCCAGCCCCTTCTTTTGCCTTCAATCTTCCCCCAGCATCAGGGTCTTTTTCAATGAGTCAGCTCGTCACATCAGGTGGCCAAAGTATTGGAAATTCAGCTTCAGCTTCAGTCTTTCCAACAAGTATTCAGGGTTGATTTCCCTTAGGATTGACTGGTTTGGATGTCAGTATATTTTAAAGACCTCTGGGACTTCCCTGGAGGTCTAGTAGTTAGGACTTCACCTTCCAATGCAGGGGTGCAGGTTCAATCTCTCATTGGGAAGCTAAGATCCCACATACCTTGAAGCCAAAAAACCAAAACATGAAACAGAAGCAACATTATGCCAAATTTAATAAAGATTTATTTTTAATCTTAAAAATAAAAACTCACCTGTTTAAAAGATGTGTTGCAATAACTCTTACAGTTATAAAACTACATTGAACTCCACTGGCAATTGTCATTAACAAAATCTTTTCCTGCAGGTCTGGACAGCAGCATCTGAAATAAAGCATCAGTCACCATCTGATTTTCTTTGGAAGGAACACAACAGGTTTCACACAGGCCCAAACTGTACAACCATCCTGTGCAAACCTAACGGTGAAGTCAGTGTCCAGTCCTTAATAATAGTTTTTAATAAGAATGGATAGCTCTGCTTATGTCCTCCTTTCCCCTCTTAGCTCGCTCAATGAGTTTTTCATCTTTAAAAGCTTGGAAAGAACCGTCACTAACTGTCATAACATATCAGGCAAATCAGTAGCAGCCTCTCTTCAGTGCCAAAGAGGTGCTTATAGTTTGGCAAAGATAATTTTAATATCCTGTGTTTCTAGAAGCAACTTCAAGTTTCAGAATCAAGCATGGATTTTATTTATGGCATTTGGCCTTCTCCTGAAGAGAAGGATGAGAAAGGAAGGAACCACATGTGGGCTTTCTTCTATTAGTTTCTTCATTTCTCGATTGCTTGTTAAGATTCTTCTCTATTCCCAGGGCTGTGATGAGTGTGATAAATGTTGGGAATGTAACACAGGTCAAGATTCCTACTCTCAGAGGACTATAGACTCTCACTTGTGGCCACTATATACTTTATTCGGGCTTCCCAGGTGGCGCTAGTGGTAAACAATCTGCCTAACAATGCAGGAGATGCAAGAGACGCTAGTTCGATCCCCGGATGGAGAAGATCTGCTGGAGGAGGAAATGGCAACCCACTCCCAAGGTTCTTGCTTGGAAAATCCCATGGACACAGGAGCCTGGTGGGCTACAGTCCACTGGGTAGCAAGGAGTTGGCCATGACTGAGTGACTAAGCACACACACACATTATGCTTTATTCACTGTCAAATTAAGTCTATAGAAATAACTCTGACTCAGGAGGGAGGGGATATATGTATACCTATGGCTGATTCATGTTGAGGTTTGACAGAAAGCAAAATTCTATAAACCAATTATCCTTCAATTAAAAAATAAATTTAAAAATAACTCTATATAACTCATTACCAATATTCTGCAATTTTATACTTTCACTCTGCCTTTTTTGGTATAATATTAGCCTAAATATATACCTCAAAACATGCCAGTAAAGTGTAAATGTGTCCCTTTTTATGAGAAAAAATTTACTCCTTTCTCAAAGCCATTCTTTAGATTTTTAAATCTCTGCCTTTTCTTACCCCAAGCCTATAATTACTAATTCATACAATATATTGATCAAAATCTATTTCTGAGTTTCTTTCTTGCTGCATTATACCTGACTGTCCCTTCAGAGTAGATTTGCTAATTAATTAAGAGCAATTTAATGTCTTTTTGTGAGAACACACAGCATTAGATGGAGTGAACACTCTTTAGATGTAAATTTGCAGGCTTTACTCACTCATTGTCTCATATTTCTATGGGCACAAACTGAATTCTATAATATTTCCAGTAGTTGTCACTGATGGGGAAAATAAGGTTATGTAATCTAAGTTATTTACTCACCTTCATAAGAAATCATTAGCAGAACTCAGGTTAGGATTAAGGCATTCTTGTTTCAGACCTTTCACATTTATCCACCCATTTAGCCATTGTGTAAACACTTTGGGCTTCCCTGGTAGCTCAAGATGGTAAAGAATCTGCCTGCAATGCAGGAGACCTGGGTTTGATCCCTGGGTTGGAAGATCCCCTGGAGGAGGACATGGCAACCCACTCCAATATTCTTGCCTGGAGAATTCCATGGACAGAGAAGCCTGGCGTGCTACAGTCCATGGGGTCACAAAGAGTCAGACACTTTGTGTGTAGAGTGTCCCAAGCACTGGGTGTTGAACCAGACAGACAAGGTCCCTGAGCTCCTGGAAGGCACATTTTAGTGAACTGTCCCTCCTTGCCACTGAATTAAACTTGGCATTTTGAGTTTTCCTTTTACTGATTGGTTTGATCTACTTGGCACATATAGGTTCAGACCATTTCTTCAGGGTGATGTAAACACAAGTAATTTTGTCTGCTAATATAAGAGTTAAACTGGTTGATTCGTATGGAAAATGTTTACATATATTTATTATCTGCCAAGCTTTGTGCTAGAAGCTAGGGAAAAACACATAATTGTTGCACGATTCTTGTCCTCAGAAAACTCATGAGTCTGGTAGTAAAAATTGATATGTAACAATAAATAATTGCATTACTGTGAAACAATGCTTTAGTAGAAGTTGGTGCACAGAGTGTGGCAACTCAGATTAGAGATTCAACCCTGTAAAGGAGAGGATCAAGAAAAACATTAGAGAGCATAAAGCACTTGTTTTGAGTCTGCAGATGAGAGAAGTTCACCCAGTTGACTTGAATCATAATGTATTGCCCCTTTCCTCCTCCCTAACTCACACCTCCCTGTGGCTTCTCTTATTTTCCAGTAAAAAATTGCTCCCTCACGCCACGGGGCCTTTGCACATGCTTTTGCATCTCCATAGACTCTTTCTCTCTTCCTCTACTTACCTATTAATTCCTACTCACCCTTCAGGCTTCAGCTCAAGTCTTTTTTTTAAGGTCAGTTCCTATTAGAATTTCTACCCCATGGTAAAGCAATCAGCATTGTTTAATTCAAATAGAAAATATTTCCATTAACTACACTGAGGTGTGACATTGTCAATCTAAAAGCCCTAGTACAAGCACAAAATTCTCCCCCCTTTTTTTTAAACAACAATTAATTCCTGTTCTCACCTCAGTGATACTGGATCTCACTATCTGCAGTAGCCGGGCAAATTTTTCTTGAAATGATAGATTGCTACATTCCCATAGACATGCTGAAAAACAGGTCCAAGCTTTCTTTGCGATCCTGGAATTGCTTCTGTTGATATAACTTGTGTGTTAAAAATAATTAATATCTTGTGGGGAAAGTTACAGAACCTGAAATCTGACTAGAACAATAGTAGACAATGACATAGACTAGAATAGGTCCTGAGTCTGGACTTGAAAAATACTGACAAGAAAAAAGTGTGGCAAAGAGAAGTCACATCATTGTTCAGTCACTAAGTTGTGTCCAACTCTAAAAACAGAAACCTAAAATAAAGTATGACAGACTACCTTTTGGTTCATCACTAACTTGGCGATACTTAATATTTGATCAGTTACAAACCATATGGTGTAATATAAAGGTAGATTTAGTCTTGCTTTGTCAGTTCATGTAAGGTTATATAGTACAATCACTATGATTCTATGAGGCTATTGACTTTTAAACAAGGCTAGATTTTTTTTCAGAAACCACTTTTTTGTCCTATATGATTTGTAGCCTCTACATTACATGTCAAAAATTGAATGGGCATCTCATATGACTGAATGCCTTGAATTTTCCCAATACATTGTTCTCAGAAACTATGGAATTCTCAGTGAATTCTGGTGCTGTAGCAACTCATGAAGGGCTGTTTATATGTGCATTATCTCCTTTGATTCTCAGATTATTTAAGCATTATACAAAGGAAGAAAATGGGGCTTGGAAAGTTAAATGGCTTTCTCAAGATCACATGACTGGCAAAATGGCAAAAGTGAAATAAAACCAGATATTCCAACTCCAAAAATTTTTCTGTTAGGTACTAAAAATAGCTCACAAGGTTCATATGGTCAACATTTCAGAAGTGAGATTAAAACTATGTCATTTTATTTGATCACATTATCATTGTAATTATCAGTGGATATTTTTAAGTCCCTTATAATACGGGAAGAAATAAAATATTGCTCTTGGCTAGGAAAGGCTTACAATCTAATTGAGAGAGATTTCACTCAAAAGATGATTAACATATTTTCCACAAAAATATCTATTTGAGCTGCAAAAGAGAAGAATCCCTAACTGATGACCTGAACCAAAAGTGGGGTTTTCTGCTGTGATCTATGAAATTAAATTTTTTCTTTGCCTAGCTTAACTTGCCTTGTGTTGTCTTTATGTGTGTTTAACTTATCAAGGCATACAGAGGGGTTTTCAATGGATACAACATCAATATAAGCCTCTATAATTTTATAAGCTAAAAACAGATCACAAGAACAAGTAGATGGGGTATACTGCAGTGCTTAACTTTCCCTGTTGATCAAACACATAATTATCAGTCCCTACACATGATTTTTCTGAATGATTTTTACACATATATGTTATACATGCCACGTATTCAGGAAACCAAAACAAACTCCCCACCTAGGATTCTAGCTTGGAGAACATGGTTTCCTCTTCATGTCTTTAGTTTTAACACCCATTTTCCCATCTCAAATAATATATATAGAGAGAGTGTGTTGCCACTTCCTTCTCCAGGGGATCTTGCCAACCCAGGGACTGAACCTGTATCTCCTGCTTTGCAGATGGATTCTCTACCACTGAGCCACCATGGAAGCCCCATATTTAATATATATATATTTATATTATATTTAATATTTATGTTATATTTAATTTATATAAAATATTATATAAATATATAATATACAAATATATTAACTATTAAATTTTAACTTATTAATATAACTTTTTGCACAGTTCCTTTTAATTATGAAATTCAGTAGCTTAATTGAATCTCATAATGCCGTCATATAGCCACCACCTTCCCCATTTTACATATGAGGACACATTCCAAGGGAGTAAGTGATAACCTGCCTGCGTAGATGCAGCTTGAAATTTTCAGAGTTGGAAACTAAGGCAGGATGTCTCACTATAGCCTCATTATGTGTTTCACTAATCATTTCACAGTACATAAATGACATTACAGTTCGACTGAAATTTTATTGCAATGAGCCTGAAGTGAAGTGAAAGTTGCTCAGTCGTGTTTGACTCTTTGCGACCCCATGTACTATACAGTCCATGGAATTCTCCAGGCCAGAATATTGGAGTGGGTAGCCTTTCCCTTCTCCAGGGGATCTTCCCGACCCAGGGCTCAAACCGGGGTCTCCCACATTGCAGGAGGATTCTTTACCAGCTGAGCCACAAGGGAAGCCCAAGAATACTGGAGTGGGTAGCCTTTCCCTTCGCCAGGTGATCTTCCCAACCCAGGAATCAAACCAGGGTCTCCTGCATTGCAGGCAGATTCTTTACCAACTGAGCTATCTGGGAAGCCTGCAATAAGCCTATATCATTTTTAAAACTTAACTCTAATAGTATTTAATATTAATGAATCATTTTTGTTAGGCTGTTGCCTGGTACACTCCCATTCACTGGAAGCAAGCATGGGAAAAGTTAGAGACCGACATAGAATTTGACAGATGTTCAATAATAAGTGCAACACCTCAACGGCACATGTTTAATTGGCCAGCAGTTGCAACTACAACTAAAGAAAAACGAGATCAGTTTAAGAGAGAGTCCTCAAAATGCCAGGTGGAACAAGTTCAAGCTTCTCTTAAGAGGTAAAAGTTGCTCTTTTTTTAATTGCATTTTTGTCTGTGCTGGGTCATTGTTTCTGCGCAGGCTTTTCTCCAGTTGTGGAGAGCAGGGGCTACACTTTAGTGGTGGTACGCAGGCTTCTCATTGTGGTGGCTGCTCATGTTGCAGAGCCTGGGCTCTAGGGCATGTGGGCTTCAGAAGTTGCAGCACGTGGGCTCAGTATTTGCTGCTCCAGGCTCAAGAGCACAGGCTCAACAGTTGTGGCACACGGGCTTAGTTGCTCCTTGGCATGTCGGATCTTGCCAAATCAGGGATCACATCCATGTCTCCTGGATTGGGAGGCAGATTCATTACCACTGAGCCACCAGGGAAGTCTGCTTGATTTTTTTTTTTTAGTTGAGTTCTTCCCACAATTAATAAGGGTTGAACAGGTGGGAATGACTGGGTGACAATGTGATGAACAGATAAATTGATAAAAAACAAACAAACAAACAAAACTTCTATTTTGAATAGGACCATAAGAACCATAATAGCTTTTATGTTTTGAAACACAAAAACACAGAGCAAGCAGAGACACATTCATGAGAAAATAAAGGCTGGCAATTTCCACTAATTGATATTAAGATTCCCCCCCACGCCAGGTTGTTTCATTTCATAACAGCCCTCCCGTTAGCAGTAAGGCCAAGGGGCAGTGCAGAGAGGAAGTCATCACCATGCCTTTCATAGAGCTTAGGTGGAGGAAGATCTGCATCATCTAGCACTTTCATCTTGGATCAAGAGCTGGCTGTGGCTGAAAGTAAAGAATTTATGTTATTTATATGTAGTCAGATGCTTCTGATGTAATAACAGTGCTGCTCACAAGACTGGAAAAGCCATGCTCTCTAATCTTGGAACATGCTTTCTCTCTAATGGAGCCTTCATTATTCACATCACTGGGTGAAGTGGCTTTCCAGTTCAATTTGGGCTCAATTTTTCTTTTACAGAGAAAAAGAAATCCCACCAACCCTTTTCCCCACTCGCAGCCCATGGTGCCACAGTCCTAATGTCCCTGCACACCCCTACTGTGCACTGACTGATGCTCACAACACCTCCACGGCTGGACACAGCTTAAACAGACAGCCCAGGTCAACCCGGACTGATTCAGTCCAGGTAGGTCAAAGGGATATTATTCCAATGAAGGGTAAGTGATGTATGTGTGTGTGTAGAACTAGTAAAAATGTGGTTAAGTAATAAAAGTCTCTTAAGTGTTAAAAATTATTCATATCCTCAAGAATAGATGGCCTCTAAAGTCAGTACCATGAGCTTGTTGACTTATGTCCGTTCGGGTTTTCCATGCAATGGCTCGGAAAAACCCAAACTTTTAGCTAACCTAATACTTCTGCTCTAGCACGGTGTCTGAGTTATTGTTGTTGTTGTGCGGTTGCTAAGTCGTGTCCGACTCTTCAAGACCTCATGGACTGCAGCATGCCAGGCTTCCCTCTCCTTCACCATCTCCCGCAATTTGCTCAGATTCATGTCCAATGAGTGGGTAATGCCATATAACCACCTCATCCTCTGCTGCCCCCTTCTTCTTTGGCCTTCAGTCTTTCCCAGCATCAGGCACTTTTCCATTGAGTTGGCTTTTTGCATCAGGTGTCTGAATGCATCATCAAAAGAACATCATGAACGACAAGAGGACATAGGATTCTTTAAGTGTGGTTAAAAGTATATTTTGTTTCTCAATAGACAGGATAAATGGGTCCTATAAGTTAAGCTGTTGCAAAAAAAAATCCATTTTTTCTCAACACATTCTAATATTAATCCCAAATTCTTACTCTTTTTTCAACCAGAAGTTTCTTATATAAGTCCTTTAAGTAAAGCTTTTAGAGTTGGTGTTATTAGCCCAGGATCTGTTCATGGACTTCAGGAAGTCCACGAATCTGTTAAACTTAGAGGAAAAAAAAAAAAAAGTAAGCCTATGTGATGTTTTCTGGCAAGAAAGTTCACAAGGTTCACCAGAGGTTCCCAAATAATTAAGAACTGATTAGACACGGTGGCAGATCCTAAGCTTTCATATAGCAGCTAAATCCTGGAGAAGTTAAAATGATTTACAAACATATTTAGCAGAAAGATGCTTTTTTAAGTGAACTCTTGGGCAGAATCCCAGTATATGAAATGGATGAAAACAGACCCATCCAAGTTGAAGAAGAGTGATTCCCACTACCCACTACAGCTATCTTCTTCTTTTATTTATTCATTTATACTACTGTTTGGCTGTGCTGGGTCTTAGCTGCCATGCAGGGGCTTTCTCTAGTTTCAGTGAATGGGGGCAACTCTCTAATTGTTGTGCTGGGGCTTCTCATTGCAATGCCTTCTCTTGTTGCAGAACTCAGGCTCTAGGGTGCTTGGGCTCAGTAGTTGTGGTGCATGGGCTTAGTTGCCCTGTGGCATGTCAGATCTTCCTGGACCAGGGATCAGACCCATGTCCCCTGCATTGGCAGGTGGATTCTTATCCTCTAGACCACCAGGAAGTCTCACCCATTTTCTTCTCTCCTTCCCTGTGACCTCTGAGGCACTTATTTGGAATCACAGGATTCTGTACACACAGTATGAAAACCACCATGCTAGTGTGCTAACCCATGCTAGAAATAGCAGCCCCCACAATAATGCCTTTTAGAAGTGGAATGATGGAAATTCTGTAAATTCCTGAATATATTCCATTTCATAAAATTAAGTATCCTATGTCTTGTGCCTGAGTTGCTTCATCTATAAAGTATGAGACTATGATCTGAAATTTTAAAAGCCCTTTCAGCAATGTTTTATATATATATATATATGTATTTAATAAACATATATATTTTATAGACACATATTTAGGACTTTAGGACTTAGATTTGAGATTTTAAGAAGTACCTTCATGTTTTTCTCCAATTAATGATTGCCTTCACTTATTCTGAACAACTTGTTTACCAAAGAAATTTGACTTCAAATTTTCTTGATACACCCTTCTATAGTGACAGCAACTTACACTGATTATTCAGTAAATTTTTTGTTCAACATAAATTGCACTATATTTGTATATTATAAAGTGATAGTTTTAATTTTTTATTTATATATTTATATTTTTTACTGTCCCGGGTCTTTGTTGCTGCACTAGGGTGTCTTCTAGTTGTGGCCAGTGGAGGCTACTTTTTGTTGCAGTGTGAGATCTTATTGTGTGGCTTCTCTGACTGGGGTGGCTTCTCTTGTTGCAGAGTATGGGCTTTAGGGTGCATAGGCTCAATAGTTGCAGCTCACGGGCTAGAGCACAGGCTCAAGAGTTGTGGTGTACAGGCTTAGTTGCTCTGCAACATGTGGGATCTTTCCAGATCAGGGTTCAAACCTGTGTCCCCTGCACTGGCAGGTGGATTCTTAACCACTGGACCACCAGGAAAATCCCATATAATGATAATTTTAAAAGACAATTGCTTTAACGCTTTCAGGGCATCTGTTCATTCAGTTCAGTTCAGTTCAGTTCAGTTCAGTCGCTCAGTCGTGTCCAACTCGTTGAGACCCCATGAATCACAGCACGCCAGGCCTCCCTGTCCATCACCAACACCCGGAGTTCACTGAGACACGTCCATTGAGTCAGTGATGCCATCCAGCCATCTCATCCTCTGTCGTCCCCTTCTCCTCCTGCCCACAATCCCTCCCAGCATCAGAGTCTTTTCCAATGAGTCAACTCTTCGCATGAGGTGGCCAAAGTACTGGAGTTTCAGCTTTAGCATCATTCCCTCCAAAGAAATACCAGGGCTGATCTCCTTCAGAATGGACTGGTGGATCTCCTTGCAGTCCAAGGGACTCTCAAGAGTCTTCTCCAACACCACAGTTCAAAAGCATCAATTCTTCAGTGCTCAGCCTTCTTCACAGTCCAACTCTCACATCCATACATGATCACAGGAAAAACCATAGCCTTGACTAGACGGACCTTCGTAGGCAAAGTAATGTCTCTGCTTTTGAATATGCTATCTAGGTTGGTCATAACTTTTCCTCCAAGGAGTAAGCATCTTTTAATTTCATGGCTGCAGTCACCATCTGCAGTGATTTGGGAGCCCCCCAAAATAAAGTCTGACACTGTTTCCACTGTTTCCCCATCTATTTCCCATGAAGTGATGGGACCAGATGCCATGATCTTCGTTTTCTGAATTTTGAGCTTTAAGCCAACTTTTTCACTCTCCACTTTCACTTTCATCAAGAGGCTTTTGAGTTCCTCTTCACTTTCTGCCATAAGGGTGGTGTCATCTGCATGTCTGAGGTTATTGATATTTCTCCCGGCAATCTTGATTCCAGCTTGTGTTTCTTCCAGCCCAGCGTTTCTCATGATGTACTCTGCATAGAAGCTAAATAAGCAGGGTGACAATATACAGCCTTGACGTACTCCTTTTCCTATGTGAAACCAGTCTGTTGTTCCATGTCCAATTCTAACTGTTGCTTCCTGACCTGCATACAGGTTTCTCAAGAGGCAGGTCAGGTGGTCTGGTATTCCCATCTCTTTCAGAATTTTCAACAGTTTATTGTGATCCACACATACCTTGAAAATTTTATATTAATTAAATTTTTTGCTATTAACAGATATACATCAGAATTTTAAGAGGTTTTTTTTGACTTCAGTTGAGAAAAGTGCAAATATATTAAGTCATAAAATATATTGTATAATTGAAATCTTTTAATTTATGTAAATAGCACTAAATACAGCACATGACATATAGTAATTGTTTAATGCATGTTGATGAAGGACAGAGTAGGTGACACTGAAGGTTTTTAAAGATGCATCTTTTAGAGTTTTCTCTGTATTTTAAAAGAGAATTTTAGAAACAGCGTTGAAAATGGAGTGGAGTGGAAAATATTCCAAAATCTAGGAGGAAAGAAGGAAGGAAGGAAAGAATAGAGGAGGAAAAATAAGGAAAAGAAGAACAAAGCAGGTGTGAAAAAGAGAGGACAGGAGTTGTAATTTGAGTCCCAAAAGGACAGGAGAGTAAGACTGGGGCAAGAGTTATATTTAAAGAAATAATGACAAAAGTCTCAAAAACTGATGAAAGACATCAAGCCACAGAATCACGAAAAATAAATTCTAAGCAGCACAAATTCAAAGGTAGCTCTATAATAAAACTTTAGAAAACCAAATACTGGAAATCTGAAGACTAGGGAATGATATCTCCAGTGATGTGCTAAAAGAACTACTGAGTAGAAAGATACATGTCAATGCATCTGCTGTGCACCTGAAACTGTCACATTATTCATCACTATACTCCAATACAAAATATAAAGTGACAAAAAATTTAAAAGAACTATTATCCTGGAGTTCTATACCAATTAAAAATCAACTTCAAAATATGAGATGAAACAAAGACATTCTCAGGCCAACAAAAACGGAGAGAACTCATCAACCACAGACCACATTAAGAACATACTTCAGCTAGAAAGAGAATAATCCTAGAAGGATGCACAGAGATGTTGGAAGAAGTGAAAAAAATACGGAGTCAAGACATGGTTCAACATAAATGAATATTTCACTACACAGAATTGTGCTAATATTGTCTTGTGGGGAGTAAAATAGAGAATTTAAATACATAACAGCTGTCTTAGTTTCCCAAGGCTACTGTAAGAAAGTACTACAAACTCGGTGGCTTAAAACAAATCTATTCTCTCACCATTCTGGAGACTAGAAGTCTGAAATCAGGTTGTTAAGCAGGGTCACACACTCTCTCTCTGAAGGCCTTAGGGAATGATCTCCCTTGCCTCTTCCTACCTTCTGCTGGTTGCCAGCATTCCTTGGTGTTCCTTTTCTCATGGATTGCATCACTCTAACCTCTGCCTCCATCTTTCCACAATTTGCGCATCTGTATCCATATTTTCTTCTTCTTATAAGGATACCAGTCACTGGATTAGGGCCCACTCTAATCTACTAGAAATTCATCTTAACTTGATTACATCTGCAAAAACTCAAGTTCCAAATTAAGTTACATTCACGACTTCAATCAAGAGGTTAGGACATATACATATACATATACATTTGGAGGGATACTGCTGCTGCTGCTGCTGCTAAGTCGTTTCAGTCATGTCCGACTCTGTGCGACCCCATAGACGGCAGCCCACCAGGCTCCGCCACCCCTGGGATTCTCCAGGCAAGAACGCTGGAGTGGGTTGCCATTTCCTTCTCCATGCATGAAAGTGAAAAGTGAAAATGAAGTCGCTCAGTCGTGTCTGACTCTTAGCGACCCCATGGACTGCAGCCTACCAAGCTCATCTGTCCATGGGATTTGGCAGGCAAGAGTACTGGAGTGAGTTGTCATTGCCTTCTCCTTGGAGGGATACTACTTAACCCAAACAACAACATCAATAGCACAAAAATTAGGAGCAGAGAAAATGGAGTTAAAGTACTCCAAATGTCATGATTTGTTCAGTAAGTTGTAAAAATATACATTTATATTAGACTTCAGTAAACCAATTATGCATGCTGGAATTTAGGATAAACACTAAAAGAATAGTATATGAAATGTTGTGTTTCTGGCATGACGTATGCCATACTTTCATCATCATTCAGTTCAAAACATATCCTAATTTTCAATGTGATTATCTTTGATATGTGGGTTATTTGGGGATAATATATCACAAAGTTTATTTCAAGAATGCAAAGTTGATTCAAACTTTGAAAATTAATTAACAAAATAAAAAAGAAAATTGTAACCATCTCAATAGATGAAATTCAAATATAATTTCCTTTATGTCTACAAAATTCCTAATGTAAGCTATCATACTAAATCGTAAAGTAATTGAAATTTTCCCCTTGAGATCCAGCTCAAGGCAAGAATTCTCTCTAGGACAATTCCCACTCAGCATTGTACTAGAAGTCTGGATGCAATAAGGCAAGAAAAAATATTAACAAATATCCCATAATTCATCAGTTTTAGTCCCAGATATCTTAATGCCTAACAAATAGACACATATGTGGACCAAATGACAAAGACGATAATGACCACAGCAACTCTTTTTGTAAAAGCCATAAATTAGGAGAAATACTTGGAGATTAAACCAGTCAATCCTAAAGGAGATCAGTCATGAATATTCATTGGAATGACTGATGCTGAAGCTGAAACTCCCATACTTTGGCCACCTGATGCGAAGAACTGGCTCATTAGACAAGACCCTGATGCTGGGAAAGATTGAAGGTGGGAGGAGAAGGGGATGACAGAGGATGAGATGGTTGGACGGCATCACTGACTTAATGGACATGAGTTTGAGCACCTCTGGGAGTTGATGATGGAGAGGGAAGCTTGGCGTGCTGCAGTCCATGGGGTCGCAAAGAATTGGACACGACTGAGTGACAGAACTAAACTGAGAAGCAATACAGTTGTTCATTAACAATATCATGGATTAATTATGATATATTAATACAATCCAACCAAGATAACCACGATGGTATGATCACTCACCTAGAGCCAGACATCCTGGAATGTGAAGTCAAGTGGGCCTTAGAAAGCATCACTATGAACAAAGCTAGTGGACGTCATGGATCTCCAGTTGAGCTATTTCAAATCCTGAATGATGATGCTGTGAAAATGCTGCACTAAATTTGCCAGCAAATTTGGAAAACTCAGCAGTGGCCAAAGGACTGGAAAAGTTTGGTTTCCATTCCAATCCCAAAGAAAGGCAATGCCAAAGAATGCTCAAGCTACCACACAATTGCACTCATCTCACATGCTAGTAAAGTAATGCTCAAAATTCTGCAAGCCAGGCTTCAGCAATACATGAACCGTGAACTTCCAGATGTCCAAGTTGGTTTTAGAAAAGACAGAGGAACCAGAGATCAAATTGCCAACATCCGCTGGATCATGGAAAAAGCAAGAAAATTCCAGAAAAACATCCACTTCTGCTTTATTGACTATGCCAAAGCCTTTGACTGTGTGGATCACAATAAACTGTGGAAGATTGTGAAAGAGATGGGAATACCAACCACCTGACCTGCCTCTTGAGAAACCTGTATGCAGGTCAGGAAGCAACAGTTAGAACTGGACATGGAACAACAGACTGGTTCCAAATAGGAAAAGGAGTATGTCAAGGCTGTATATTGTCACCCTGCTTATTTAACTTCTATGCAGAGTACATCATGAGAAACGCTGGGCTGGAAGAAACACAAGCTGGAATCAAGATTGCCGGGAGAAATATCAATAACCTCAGACATGCAGATGACACCACCCTTATGGCAGAAAGTGAAGAGGAACTCAAAAGCCTCTTGATGAAAGTGAAAGTGGAGAGTGAAAAAGTTGGCTTAAAGCTCAAAATTCAGAAAATGAAGATCATGGCATCTGGTCCCATCACTTTATGGGAAATAGATGGGGAAACAGTGGAACAGTGTCAGACTTTATTTTGGGGGGCTCCCAAATCACTGCAGATGGTGATTGCAGCCATGAAATTAAAAGATGCTTACTTCTTGGAAGGAAAGTTATGACTAACCTAGATAGTATATTCAAAAGCAGAGACATTACTTTGTCAACAAAGGTCTGTCTAGTCAAGGCTATGGTTTTTCCTGTGGTCATGTATGGATGTGAGAATTGGACTGTGAAGAAAGCTGAGTGCTGAAGAATTGATGCTTTTGAACTGTGGTGTTGGAGAAGACTCTTGAGAGTCCCTTGGACTGCAAGGAGATCCAACCAGTCCATCCTAAAAGAGATCAGCCCTGAGTGTTCTCTGGAAGGACAGATGCTAAAGCTGAAACTCCAATACTTTGGCCACCTCATGTGAAGAGTTGACTCATTGGAAAAGACCCTGATGCTGGGAGGGATTGGGGGCAGGAGGAGAAGGGGATGACAGAGGATGAGATGGCTGGATGGCAACACCAACTCGATGGATATGAGTTTGAGTGAACTCCGGGAGATGGTGATGGACAGGGAGGCCTGGCGTGCTGCAATTCATGGGGTCACAAAGAGTTGGACACGACTGAGTGATTTTACTGAACTGAACTGAACTGAATATATAAATGTGTGTCTATACATATATACAGATGGCAGTTAATCAACAGTATTACTGTGATTGATACACAGAAATTTTAAAACAGAACTTGACTGTCATGTAGAATATAGAAGGCCAATTAGTTGGACCTTTTACAGTCAGACTGAGTAGAAAATAATTGCTTGTAAGAACATTGCAAAATCCCAAAGGTTTCTGTTATTTTTTATTATTGAATCAAGAGAAGGAGGAACTCTTATAAGGAAAATTATATTAAATCATATATTTAAAAGTAATGATTTTTCTCTCTGCTGCTTGATTTCAGAAGATTCAGATTATAATATCACTATAACTTCTGTAGGAGTTTCATTTAAAAAATAGAAAGGAGAGAACCATTTATGCATCTGTTCTTACAGCTGAAATAAAGGATTTTTTTTTTTTTACTTTATAAGGTTTTTTTAATGACCATATAAACAATTCCAAGATATTATCTCTAATGACAGAATGATTGGATAACTTCATGACTAAATTTTTTATTTCAAAACTTTCAACATTATAAAACAGAGGTATTTTAAAGTTATGAAAGGTTATAATCTAATTTATGAAAATACATCATGAATGGTCCCTTGTTTCACAAAAGTAAAAATACTATTCTCGGAAGTCAAAATATTCAGATTAAAGTTCAGTTCAGTTCAGTCGCTCAGTCGTGTCCGACTCTTTGCAACCCCATGAATCACAACATGCCAGGCCTCCCTGTCCATCACCATCTCCCGGAGTTCATGCAAACTCAAGTCCATCGAGTCAGTGATGCCATCCAGCCATCTCATCCTCTGTCGTCCCCTTCTCCTCCTGCCCACAATCCCTCCCAGAATCAGGGTCTTTTCCAATGAGTCAACTCTTCACATGAGGTGGCCAAAGTACTGGAGTTTCAGCTTTAGCATCATTCCTTCCAAAGAAATACCAGGGCTGATCTCCTTCAGAATGGACTGGTTGAATCTCCTTGCAGTCCAAGGGACTCTCAAGAGTCTTCTCCAACACCACAGTTCAAAAGCATCAATTCTTCAGTGCTCAGCTTTCTTCACAGTCCAATTCTCACATCCATACATGACCACAGGAAAAACCATAGCCTTGACTAGATGGACCTTTGTTGACAAAGTAATGTCTCTGCTTTTGAATATACTATCTAGGTTAGTCATAACTTTCCTTCCAAGGAGTAAGGGAATTTTGATTTCATGGCTGCAGTCACCATCTGCAGTGATTTGGGAGCCCAAAAATATAAAGTCTGACACTGTTTCCACTGTTTCCCCATCTATTTCCATGAAGTGATGGGACCAGATGCCATGATCTTCGTTTTCTGAATGTTGAGCTTTAAGCCGACTTTTTCACTCTCCACTTTCACTTTCATCAAGAGGCTTTTGAGTTCCTCTTCACTTTCTGCCATAAGGGTGGTGTCATCTGCGTATCTGAGGTTATTGATATTTCTCCTGGCAATCTTGATTCCAGCTTGTGTTTCTTCCAGCCCAGCGTTTCTCATGATGTACTCTGCATAGAAGTTAAATAAGCAGGGTGACAATATACAGCCTTGACGTACTCCTTTTCCTATTTGGAACCAGTCTGTTGTTCCATGTCCAGTTCTAACTGTTGCTTCCTGATCTGCATACAGGTTTCTCAAGAGGCAGGTCAGGTGGTCTGGTATTCCCATCTCTTTCAGAATCTTCCACAGTTTATTGTGATCCACACAGTCAAAGGCTTTGGCATAGTCAATAAAGCAGAAGTAGATGTTTTTCTGGAACTTTCTTGCCTTCTCCCTGATCCAGCGGATGTTGGCAATTTGATCTCTGGTTCCTCTGCCTTTTCTAAAACCAGCTTGAACCTCTGGAAGTTCACGGTTCACGTATTGCTGAAGCCTGGCTTGCAGAATTTTGAGCATTACTTTACTAGCGTGTGAGACTAGGTGCTAAATATTTCAGGCTCAAATAACCCAAGAAATTACCACCTTCACACTCTGAAATGGAAGCACTACCAGTGATAATCTCATCATTAAAATTCAAGAAATTATAGATGGGAATTTTCTGTAAGTGTTTGTAGCTCTAAAATGCAATACTCTGCTGAAGAACAAGCTTTTGGAGTGCAATTCAAAACCTTCATCTTCAGGCTCATCATTCTGGAAGGACACACATAAAATTTTACAAGAGTGTTTCATGCCAAAAATATTGCTCCAAAAGATGAGAAGCGATGGCTAGATTGTTCTGTCTAAACGATTGCCTTTGTAAGGAAAATATCTTAGAAGCCTGTTTATATTTCAGGTCCATAACTCACTGTTCAGAAAGTTAACACTGTGATGTGCCAAACAGCATCCTGATTCATTAGATTTAGAAACCTATTAGCAGCTAAGAGAATCACTGTGTTAACCAGCAATACTCTGCGTTTTTGTTACTCTTTCTTGCACATCACATTTTCACACTTTGTAATCAGTTCAGTTCAGTTCAGTCGCTCAGTCGTGTCTGACTCTTTGCGACCCCATGAAAAGCAGCACGCCAGGCCTCCCTGTCCATCACCAACTCCCAGAGTCCACCCAAACCCATGTCCATTGTGTCAGTGATGCCATCCAACCACCTCATCCTCTGTCATCCCCTTCTCCTCCTGTCCTCAATCTTTCCCAGCATCAGGGTCTTTTCAAATGAGTCAATTCTTTACATCAGGTGGCCAAAGTATTGGCCTAGAATGTTGATGTTCACTCTTGCCATCTCCTGTTTGACCACTTCCAGTTTGCCTTGATTCATGGACCTAACATTCCAGGTTCCTGTGCAATATTGCTCTTTACAGCATCAAACCTTGCTTCTATCACCAGTCACATCCACAACTGGGTATTGTTTTTGCTTTGGCTCCATCCCTTCATTCTTTCTGGAGTTATTTCTCCACTGATCTCCAGTAGCATATTGGGCACCTACTGACCTGGGGAGTTCCTCTTTTAGTATCCTATCATTTTGTCTTTTCATACTGTTCATGGAGTTCTCAAGGCAAGAATACTGAAGTGGTTTGCCATTCCCTTCTCCAGTGGACCACTTTCTGTCAGACGGCTCCACCATGACCTGTCCATCTTGGGTGGCCCCACAGGGCATGGCTTTGTTTCATTGAGTTAGACAATGCTATGGTCCATGTGATCAGATCGGCTAGTTGTCTCTGATTGTGGTTTCAGTCTGTCTGCCCTCTGCTGCCCTCTCAGCACCTACCGTCTTACTTAGGTTTCTCTTACATTGGATGTGGGGTATCTCTTCATGGATGCTCCAGCAAAACACAGCCACTGCTCCTTACCTTGGACCTGGGGTAGCTCCTCTCAGCCATGCTCATGGGCTATCAAATACTAGCAACTCACTTGACAGTTCTTCTGAACTCACAGAGAAGAAGAAGAGATAGGCATGACTGAGCAGCTTCCCTAGAGTGGTCTTTTCTGGAGGAGTGCATTGTAATGTGCACCTAAAATATTATTTTTCTTTCCTCTCTTGTTTTACAAGAATGAAATAACATTTCATCTCTGGGCTAGAAGTAATTTGTACTTGGGATCATCCATCCAGTACTATTTCAGTTTGATACACTTGGTTTTTTCTATGTAGGAATTATATTTCAACAAAGTGAATTTCAGTCCCTCCCAAATAGATGGAAGTGAGGTGACGGGGTCTAGCCCCAGTGGATCCAGGGTAATTCAAAGGTGGGGATGGAATCAGCATCCTAGGAAAAACTTATTTAATTACAGATAGAAAGAGATTAGAAAATTAGTGGAGAAAAGGGGGCTGAATAATTTGGTTTATGTGGAATACCAATCACCACCTACATAGGCCACAGGTGTCTTTCCATTCTCCTGAAGGAAAGGAGGCACTGAGGCCTCCCCGGTCTGATCTTAGAAGCCCAGGCAAAATTAGCAGGCTTGGTGAGTACGCATGTACCAGATGGGAATTCAGCCAGAAAATAGTAAGAGAGAAAAAGAGGCTGAATAACTTGGTTTACATGGGATACTAATAAAATTCCAAGACAAGGAATTTGCACCATCTACGTTGGGCCACCAGCGCCACTTGAATATCGGAAGGTGCCCCTCCTTGGGCTCCTTCTCGTGTGGAGAAGCCGGGGCAAGTAAGTAGATGTGGTGGGCACCCACGCTCCAGATGGGAATTCAGCCAGAAAAACGGGGAGCAAGAAAGAATGACATGGGGGAATCAGTCTTTCCAGAAACTGATACCATTTCTTTATTTTTTAGGTTTGCTTATATACCTTTTGTTACACTAGAGATAAATGGAAATTTTAAAGTCAAGCAGGGATCAGCAGTCCTGATCTTTATCAAAATCAGGTGCTTCACATAAAAGTATAAAAAAAAAGGTCTTAGGGGTTTTACATCAACTTCTGGCCATGAGGCCTGCTGACATTTTATGATCCTTTCTTTCTGATAACCAAAAAACTTATTTTTTCCAAGGTGTTTTTTCTTAAACCAGGCGCCACCCTCTGAAGGTACCAGATAAAGTTGCATTCCTATAGGGTGAGGGTGTAGTGGGTTACAACTAAAAAAGGAATTTATTTAACCTAAGGTTAACATGGTTAATCTTAAAGGTTAATACTTATTTCTCCTATATGCTAGTTATATTCATTATAAGGGCAGGGAATATGGAGATTTAGCAGCAAACATCAGCCCAACAAATGAAAACCCTTCACCAATGTTCCCCTTAAGATCTGTTTAGTCTTAAGATAGTGATAAAGTTACATTTTTACATAGCAAGGACACAGTGATTTATAACAAAGTACAGTGATCTATAACAAAAGAGAAAATTCATTAACTCAAAAGTTCTAGTATTGCTAACATCAAAAACTACTATATTTCCTTTTCTATATTCCAAATACATTGATTAATATATTCCCAGGTGCCTAAGGATATGGAGGCCTGGTGGCAATCATTGACTCAACAATGAGAAAAGCCCTATGCTAATTAAGACTTTCAAGATACTCCAAGCTCTCTGTGCTGTTTATGGTTGAGAGGTTGTCACACAAGCTAGTCTGTCAGCAGAGAGGTTTGACCTGAGACACCCTTGTCACACCCAGGAATTTTATTGACTGGAGCTGCATGTTTACTCCTTCTCTGAGAGAACCGGTGGGGAACTGCCCCCCATAAGGTCAGAGGTGTAGATGAGAGCATGAAACAGTAAAGTAGGTAGACTCTGGCTTGGGGGTAGGTGCTCGGGAACAGGGGGTTTCCTGAGGCTCGATCTTGCCTTTGCATATGCCGAGCCTCCTTCCTCATGACCTTTGCCAAGGGTGGAGTTCCTCACACTGGCTTCCAACAGTGAGGGAGGCCACCACTCTACTCTGGCGATGAATAGTCAGCTCATTCATCACCAGCGTAGAGCCACCTAAATTGGCAGGCTAGGCAGTGTCTGCTTCTGTTCACACATCTCCTTGTATTAATAACTCTCTCCTGATGCAACCTTATTCCTGAGCCTCCCTTCACTGGCTACTGCGTCACTGTGGTGGCTGGAATTGTAGAAAGTATTTGAGGAATTTTACAGGCTGGTAAAATTAGTCTGCAACCTCAGTTTTTAAAAATACATCTTCCAGATATTTCTTCTCTCAAAGTTTTAATTATATCTTGAGATCTATGTTCCCACTTAAAATGACTCAAAGTTTGGACTTACCAATCAAATAATACTTTTCCAGTGGTATTTAAACCCTTTGATTCAAGTTACTATTAAATGTTGTCCTTATACCTTAGATTTTTTCTTCAAATGAAAGATAATCCTTTGGTTGTTAGTTTATTCCAGGGTTTATTTTAATGTGGAAAAAATAATGCTTGGCATATAAGATCTTGCCCCTCTGCCTAAGCTCAAGCCTTTTTTTGGGTTTGCAGAGATCAAGAAAAAACAGGACATCTGAGCTACAAAAGCAATAGGCAGTCAATTCAACATCTAAAGGTGAGTATATAGAGATAATGCAAATTTGCCTTCTTTGAAGAAAAAGAAAACTAAAATAATTTGTAGATACATCTTTAGAAGCCATCAGATCATGAGATTTTTTCATATATCCTGTAATGATTAATTTTCTGTTAAATATTGATGTTGCTTTTGGAGCCACATTTTTTTTTCATCTCTGTTGTATGATAAATTTTCTAAAAGTGGGAAACAAAGAAATAGCACATCTTTACTTTTTGCCCTCATCCTACCTTTATATCCTCATCCTATCCTTGTTGATGGGTAAGTAAGAGTGACTGAAATTCAGAGTCACTTAGAATACTTACAGAAATGCTCTGTGACAACCTAGAGGGGTGGGATGGAGGTAGGGGTGAGAGGGAGGTTCAAGAAGGAGAGAATATATGTATACTTATGACTGATTCATGTTGTACATTAGAAACCAACGCTTGTAAACCAATTGTCCTCCAAATAAAAATAAATTCAAAAAAATTTTAAAAGCTCAAACATTAAAAAAAATAATAACAGCCAGTGTTGGCAAGGATGAGGAGAAACCTCCATTCTCATTCATTGCTAAAGAGAGAATAAAGTCCTTCGAAACTTTAAAAACCATTTTGCAGCTATATCAGTACATTTTAGTTCCTATGAGCAACAAAGTATTAATAATATAACAAAGTTATTCTGGTTAAGGAGACTATGGAAGCTGTGTAGTTGTGTACTTTTTAAATGGTGATGAAAGAGTAGGCGCTCTGGCCTCTGCTATTTAGTTGATAAATGACTTTGCATTGTTTAACCAGTCACTTCCCACATTGCCTCATCTTTTTTGTGCTGATATCTACATCTAAGTGATATCTACAATGACTTTCTGTTTTATAAGTGGTTGTGTTTAAACTCTTGTCCAAAGAGCTGATGACAAGGTAATTTTGGGTCAAGGAATCTTTTTGGTCAGTATCCTTCTTTAGCTGACATCCTTTGTTGCCCTAGTCCATGACTGATCTACTTATACGTCTTATTGATCTATTTTTCTGATGAAGCTTTGTGTTTACTCCTTGATTTCAGAATAAAGCTACAGGCGCTGGATCCCTAACTTGTTAATATTCTAGACTCTGCTGACCAAAATGACTTAACACGACTACCCTACGCAGCCCACTGGCCTTTCATGGTCCCACTAGCCACCCATGTCTATGTACCAACCTGTCGAGTTTCCTCTGGTTGCTCAGCTGTTCAGTTTCTTTCAATTTGTCTCTGCCTTGGTTTTTCCTGATCATCTTCTATTTTTCTGAATGTTACCTACTCTTACACAAGTCCACTCTTTCCATTTCTATAGCCTTGTTATCCTTGAGCTTCCAACCTCTTAACAACATGATGGCTGCCTGTTCCTATTCTTCTGGGAAATTGTCTTCTCAGACACTTCTCATAAAACATTAGGGCTGTAAAAGAATTTATTTTAGCGACTTCATTCTAGAGGGAAAGAAACGGAAGTCTGTGGAGACAAGTTTACCAAAATTCACCTAGTAATCAACCACAAGGCCAGAATTAAGGATTTTTTCATTGCAAAGAACTGGAGACTCCCTCCTTGGCCCCCCCTGATATAATCTCCACTCCCAGAAGTCTTCTAGAGTTTTATCTACACTGGGATCCAATTTATTCCAGTTGGCATAACCCTGAGCAGGGGGGTCATTGAAATGCAGAGGATGGGATCTGAGATCTGCCACAGGCGTTAGCAACCAGCACTTGTATACTTCAATTACCCTTCACTTTCTGTAACCAGAAGGGAATTGCCCTGCATACAGAAAGTGCAGACGAGTTGGAAGAGGGACATTATATTAAAAACAAAAACAGGACTTTGTTCTAGTCGGTTTGGGTAGGAAAAAACTGTTCTAAATCCTCTCATGGGATATTGAATAACATAATTTTGGCAAAAGATTGTAACCTTTGTTGGTCTTCTTCCGTCATTATTCTGCTTAACTCCCATGGTCACAGATCTGTTCTCTGAGCCTCTCTGTGGGAAATTCTTTGGTAGTTCTGAGGTTTTTTTGCACCTACTCTGTTTTGAAAAGTCCTAGTTTTCTTGAGACGCCTTTCTTTTGTTTTCTCAGAGCCTCCATCCCCAACTGGTGACATCTCTAGGGTGGATCATTAATGTGCTCTCAGAATATTTTCTGAAGCTTTTAGTGGGAAAATTTTACTGTATTGCAGTCATATCTGGTGTGTCTGTTCTTGGAAAACTGTTCAAAAGTCATTATTCAGTTCCCACTGGTATTTATAATCATTCCTTGGTGACTTATATTGTTACACATCTGCATAGGATTTCATGGTTTTCACATTATCTTGTTTGAATCTATGAGATATAGGTAGGGCTGATATTATCTCCATTTTATGGTTGTAGAAACTTCAGCTCAGTGATTCAGTGACTTTTCTAAAGTCACCAAGATAGTAAGTGGCAGAGTGAAGCCTAAAACCTTAGCCTAATGCCAGTGCTCTTCCACATGACTCTACTAATCAAGCATGAAGATTGTCTTTGTGGATTGCACCCCACCCACTTGTCTGAAAGGCAAAAACAGCCTACGTTTAGAAGTAGGACTAGAAAAAGACATCTTCATTCACATGAAAAAAAGCAGTTTGCTACCATGAGACTCTTAAGACATCTCCTTACACCAAAAAAGATTCAAGTCTTATTTCCAAAACTGCTAACTGAAGAATGTCAGTTACAAACACAGAAAATCAAAGTTCAATCTCCAGCATCTCCGACTGCTAATTACATTTTTACGCTAACCACATTTCTATGTTACAACTGAATAAATCCATGCCTTGCACTTGGAGTCGCAGCTCCCAGAAGCTCTTTGCTCAGTTCTTTGCAAGGAACGTGTGTGAGTTCTACTGTCTGACTAATGGGCCATGCAGATGGATGATGCCACAGATGGCTGCAGAAATAGAACTCCTCACAGGTTAGAGTAGATAACTTTGGCAAGGCCAAGTCACGTCTCTGTCTGCCACCGGCCCCGTGAACTCTCAGACTTGCCATGAGACACTGAGAAACCTAGAATAGAGAAGGAAGACAGATCAAGGGCAGAAGTGGAACTTCTTACCTTTCATCAGTACTGTCCTCAAGAGTATGCCATTGCAAAAAAAATAAATAAATAAAAAGAGGGAGAGAGTATGCAATTGCTTAGGACCTGGGTGGAGAGCAGCAAAATTGCAAACATGGCATACTAAGTTCATAATTGGCTAAAGTTCTTACACTTGTAAGGCACTCTTGTATTAGGGCTCCTAAAAAAGTAGTACTGATAGAGTCCTTCCATGAACTGGTCTGTGTTCACACACCACTTACTGTTCTAAATGGCCCAAACTGGACAGCTCAAACATAGGATATCCTTCTTGTCCTCCTCTGAACCTTCCTTGGGACCCTGACAAGAACTTGTGAATATGTATGTTAGTCACTCAATCATGTCCAACTCTTTATGACCCCATGAACTACAGCACGCCAGTCTTCCCTGTCCTTCGCCATCTCCTGGGGTTTACTAAAATTCTTGTCCATTAAATCAGTGATGCCATCCAACCATCTCATCCTCTATCATCCCCTTCTCCTCCTACACTCAATCTTTCCCAGCATGAAGGTCTTTTCCAATAAGTTGGCTCTTTGCATCAGGTAGCCAAAGTACTGGAGCTTCAGCTTCCGCACCAGTCCTTCCAATGAATATTCAGAGTTGATTTTCTTTAGGACTAAGTGGTTTGATCTACTTGCTGTCCAAGGGACTCTCAAGAGTCTTCTCCAGCACCACAGTTCGAAAGCATCAGTGCTTTGGCACTCAACCTTCTTTATGGTCCAGCTCTCACATCCATGCTTGACTACTGGAAAAACCATAGCTTTGACTGTTTGGACCTTTGTTGGCAAAGTGATGTCTCTATTTTTTAATACATTGTACATTGTCTAGGTTTGTCATAGCTATTCTTCCAAGGAGCAAGTGAATTTTAATTATGTGGCTGCAGTCAATGTCTGCATTGACTTTGGAGCCCAAGAAAATGAAATGTGATACTGTTGCTACTTTTTCCCCATCTATTTGCCGTGAAGTGATAAGACTGGATGCCATGATCTTAATTTTTTGAATGTTGAGTTGTAAGTCAGCTTTTCCCACTCTCCTCTTTGACCTTCATCAAAAAGCTCTTTAGTTCCTCTTTACTTTCTGCCACTAAAGTGGTATCATCTGCATATCTGAGGTTGTTGATATTTCTCCCAGCAATCTTGATTCCAGCTTGTGAGTCATCCACTCCAGCATTTCATATAATGTACTCTGCATATAAGTTAAATAAGCAGGGTGACAACGTACAGCCTTGACATACTCCTTCCCCAACTTTGAATCAGCCTGTTGTTCCACGTCCGATTCTAACTCTTGCTTCTTGTCCTGCAAACAGGTTTCTCAGGAGGCAGGGAATGTGGTCTGATAGTCCCATCTCTTTAAGAATATTTCACAGTTTGTTGTGATCCACGCAAAGGCTTTAGTGTAGTCAGTGAAGCAGAAGTAGATTTTTTTTGGAATTCCCTTGCTTTTCCTATGATCCAGCATATGTTGGCAATTTGATCTATATTTCCTTTGCCATTTCTAAATCCAGCTTGTACCTCTGGAAGTTCTCAGTTCACATATTGCTGAAGCCTAGCTTGAAGGATTTTGAGCATAATCTTGCAAGCATGTAAAATGAGTGCAATTGTACAGTAATTTGAACATCCTTTGGCATTTCCTTTCTTTGGAATTGGAATGAAAACTGACCTTTTCCAATCCTGTGCCCACTGCTGAGTTTTCCAATTTTGCTGACATATTGAGTGCAGCACTTTCACAGCATCATCGTTTAGTATTTGAAATAGCTCAGCTGGAATTTCATCACCTCCACTATCTTTGTTCAGAGTAATGCTTCCTAAGGCCCACTTGACTTCACACTCCAGGATGTCTGGCTTTAGGTGAGTGACCACAACATCCTGGTTATCTGGGTCATTAAGAGCTTTTTTTGCACAGTTTTTCTGTGTATTCTTTCCACCTAATCTCTTCTGATTCTATTAGGCCCTTGCCATTTATGAAAGGAGTTTTGAAAGTCTAGTGATTGATTAAATTTTCTGGTATCAGCATTTTCTATGTAGCTTTTGTTGTATGTTTCTTCCATCTATGTCTTTCTCCTCTCAGTGCTCAAGGTAGACTGTTTGCAAAATTCTTCAGTCAGTTGAAATTTCAAGAATATCTGTTTCTCATAACCTCCCTTCTTTCAAGTCTGTCGGCTACCCTGTTCTCTGTGTACCCAGCCACACCTTCCTGTGTACAGCAAGGTTGTATGAGAGGAGTAAAACCACCTACAATTTAGACTCTTCTCCATGCTGGATCAGAGAAACTCCATAGGTTAGAGGAAACTACATGTAGGTGAGATGTCTTCAGCTCCATTTCCTCAGAGGAGGAAGAATATAAACATCTGAGACTGAGAAGTCTCCTGCTAAGACTCCTAGAGAAGACTCAAGCAGTTGCAACAGAGAAACAAAACTTTCTCTTCCTTTTAATGTGTGTTACCTGGTATGTTGTAAATCTGGGGCATGTCTTAGCTATTTAGAGGAAAAGCTAATCAGATACTAGTTAAGTACCACCAAGAAGGAAATGGAGGGGCGAAAGTTTAGAAATGAGTCATTAAGCTGGTTGTCTCAGAATCCCTGGGATCTTCATAGTTAAGACCAGAAAGAGATAGTATCCATGATCAGGTAGTGAAATAGCTGCACTGCTTAGGAGTCATGACTCAGCATAAGAACTGTAACCTGAATAAGCACACAAATTACCAAGTTGAGTTGGAATGAGAGAAAAGTGAATACTCGTTTTACCCTGGCAAAAGGTAAGGCATCAGCAAATACCTTCTTCCTGGTATTGTCCCCCATCCATGAGTCTGTTCTAGATCTGCTATTTCCATGTGTTCATTTAAGAGGAATGTGAAGAACTTGATCATTTCCACTTTATATTGCTCTGACAATTTCAACATGTTTACAGTCTGTATTATATTTCACCATGCATTTCCGTTTTATCTTTTGTTCAGGATGATAATATTCTAGTCTGGAGAACAACACGAGGATGCCTAACATGATGCAGCCTCACTTCCACACAGGAAAGGAGAGGAAGCCAGCAGCAAGCAAGAACATGGTTTCTTTTAGAAAAGATATTTCCTCAGGACTTTCCTGATACCATTTGTTAAAGAAGGGAGATAAGAGTTTGTGCACAAATTGAAACATTTGTTGTCCAGGGTGTTACAAAGAAAAATACTGGTCAAAAGCAAAACCATGACAGTTTTCATTTTATGCACATGAAGTTTCCCAATCATTAATTTCAGTCTTTTATACCCTGCCCAGATGTTAGGTCAACCACTTCTGCCATCTCTGCAGATGCATTTTCCAAAAGGACATATTTTAGGAATTCCAAATCTTGTGGTCTGTCTGATTTTCTACACTTGGAATCTGTCTCCCTAAAGCATGTGTTAATCTGGCTTCCTAATGTCTAGAAGTAATAGAGGAAGTTTCTATGGGATAACTAATTGGGAGTTTTAAAACCTGCCTGCACGTAACTCAGATTCAGCCCAAATAATCTCTTCTACCTTGTGACAAAATCCTAGGTACAAAATCCCATAGATAGGAAATACCGAGTTTTTATTAAGTAATCTGATGGAGCTACTATTTTTTTTTTAACACAATTCTCACTTCTTATTCTCTAGCGATCTTATTCTATACTCATCAAGAGTATACAAGTTGAAAAACTAACTTGTTCATTTTTAATGTTGACCCTCTCTTCATAGGCAGAAGGTATGATTGCTTCTGTTTCTGAGAACAAATCCTGTCTATGCCTCATAGCCCAGCTTAATTTAATTTTTGTTTATTTATATAACACATGCCGAAGATGGGGCATATACAGTCTTGAAATGTGAGAAGGAGCAAGAAAAGTGAGGATTTTCCCCAAATATATTGCTTGAAAAAAATAAAGAAATGTAAAGTGAAAGTGAAAGAAAGTGAAGAAATGTAAAATAAGCCCAAACCCATTAGTGGTGACCACTGAGTTTTGTTTATTATATCCAAATATCAAGGGCTAAAAATACTTTATTTTTAAAAAGTCACATTCCAAGGAACTCAAACATATACTTGTACACCAGTATTAATAGCAGACTATTCATAAGTAATAAAAGATGAAAACAACTCAAGTGTTCATCAACAGATGAATGGATTCTTAAAATGTGGAATATACCCATAACAGAATGTTATTCATCCATTAAAAAAAATGTTAGTATATGCTACAAGATGGTTAAACCTTGAAAATATTATGCTAAATGAAATAAGTCAGACACAAAAGGACATTTGTCTGAGGTACTGAGAATAGGCAAATTCATAGAAATGGAAAGTACAATAGCGCTTACCAGGGGCCAGGTCAAGGGGAGAATGAGCAGTTGTTTTTTAAGGGGCACAAAATCTCTGTTCAAGATAATGGAACAGTTCTGGAAACACTAATGATAGTTGTACAACATTGTGAATGTACTTAATGCTGCTGATTTGTATGCTTAAAATAGTTAAAATGGTAAACAAACAAATAAAACTCTAATAAAATCTGATCAGTATTTCCAAGATGGGAAAAAAAGCATATGCCAGTTCTAAAGCATCTGAGAAGACTTACACCACTTGACAATAATTTGTCATAAACTTTTTGGTTTGAGATCAAAGGAGTTCACATCAACCCCAGCATAATGATCCAGCATAAATATTTTCTAGTCACTAGGCCACACTGATTACATCACTTCCTTAGTCTTCAGACTTGTACATTTTCAGACAGCTCTCAGTAACACCTTATGCCACTTTGAACCGCGAAGTGCGATCTTTGAGTCACACATTGGCTGAATTGTGTAGGCTCTTCTGTCTTTTTCATAGTTACCATAGAAACTGGGTAGCCATTGTGTTGTGAGGAGACAATAAGAGCATCTAAGGGTGTACAATCAAAGTTAACCACGTTTCATGGCTCATAATCTCTTCCAGCTGACTCCATGTGTGATTATCATGTTCACATTGGGAGTATAAACATACAACCCAAAGGACTCTGGGAATTGAAGCCAAGAAACCATCTCACCCATGCAGGCTTCCCTCCCGACCTCCTCCCCTCGAAGATTTGTGAAAGAAACACATGAAAGAAACAGCATGTGAGCCTCAGGTGTTTCCAATTATATATATCCCTCATGTGAGCAGAGATTTCCTAATTCAAAACATATTTTAGCTCAAATAGTCTTCCTTATACTTGAAGACTGTGTATCTTCAGGAGAATTTCATCTGATTCATATCCTATTCATTGACACTTCATCAATAACAACATCTCCTCTGAGCTCTTCGGTAAGAGCACTTCCTCTCTGGGTGGTCAAAAATACATTGCATTTAAGCACTGATTATTTTTATGAAGCACACTCTCAGAAAGTGTATAACCTTTTGCCCTTGCAAGAAAAAGAGAAATAAATGCTCAGTGCGGTAGATTTCTTGTCAGTGACATCACCATGGAGTTTTCTAGCACAAGCCTAAACCATCTTCCTGCTCAAGGCCAGTCAGTCTCTCTCTAGAAACGGTATAGAAGGAGGAAGACTGAGTGATATAAATATATCTCCTATGCTGATATAAATCATTAACTGCCTAAATGTTAATAACTACTCAGGCAAGACTATTCAGGGATTACAAAGAAAGAATGTGGGTTTGGAGCATTTTGTTTTCCTACGTTTCTTGAATGAAAGATTTAAGACTGATCCTTTAGGCTTCAGCAGCCTTAGACAGCAGCAAGCTTTATTTTATGGTCCCAGAACTTAGCCACTTCATTGTTGCCTCTGCGAGTTGGGTGTAGCACTCTGCTTATAGCCATCTTATAGGGGTTGTGTGAGGATTATTTTATGAAGTATCTGAATAAGTATTGTTAGACAATATTCACTGTTTAGGGAAACATTTATCTACAGATGGATGAACTACATGAATTACAATGAAAATAAACCCCAAACTTTACCTTCTGCTGAATATGCTACAAAAATAGGTATTTTAAGCCCTATCCCAGTCCTTTTCTCTCTCTCTCTCTGTTACACACACACACACACATACACACACACACACACACACACACATTTTATGATTTTGGCATGAAATAGTGAAAGAAATTATGAAAGGATAAATTGTTCTTATGATGAAGTGTTTTTGGTTAATTGCCAATGAGCCTTGTAGAGGAATCCAAATTTTCAGATCAGTATCAGGGCTAGAGTTCTGGAGGGGATAAACTCCTACTCTTGGCACTTAATACCAAATCTAAGTAGAGGAGGCATTTGTTAGAATCTAGCCATCTGAGTTAAGTTTAAAATGTGTGGTAACAATACAACTTTGGGCTCAAATAATATAAATGGTTACCACTCAATTATGTTTATAAAAACACTCACTTGAAATATATCTAATAGTCATATCCAGAACATAGCCATATTCTTTTGAGCACATTACAAGACAAAACAGATGCAAATAGAAATATTATTTTTCAGTTCAGTTCAGTCACTCAGTCGTGCCTGATGATTTGCGACCCCATGAACCACAGCATGCCAGGCCTCCCTGTCCATCACCAACTCCTGGAGTTTCCCCAAACTCATGTCCATTGAGTCAATGATGCCATCCAACCATCTCATCTTCTGTCATCCTCGTCTCCTCCTGTCCTCAATCTTTCCCAGCATCAGGGTCTTTTCAAATGAGTCAGCTGTTCACAGGAGGTGGCCAAAGTATTGGAGTTTCAGGTTCAACATCAGTCCTTCCAATGAACAGGACTGATCTCTTTTAGGATGGACTTGTTGGATGTTCTTGCAGTCCAAGGGACTCTCAAGAGTCTTCTCCAACACCACAGTTCAAAAGCTTCAGTTTTTTGGTGCTCAGCTTTCTTTATAGTCTAACTCTCACATCCATACATGACCACTGGAAAAACCATAGCCTTGACTAGATGGACCTTTGTTGACAAAGTAATGTTTCTGCTTTTTAATATACTATGTAGGTTGGTCATAATCTTCCTTCCAAGGAGTAAGGATTTTTTAATTTCATGGTTGAAATCACCATCTGCAGTGATTTTGGAGCACCAAAAAATAAGTCAGCCACTGTTTCCACTCTTTCCCCATCTATTTGCCATGAAGTGACTGGACCAGATGCCATGACCCAGCTTGTGCTTCTTCCAGCCCAGCGTTTATCATGATGTACTCTGCATAGAAGTTAAATAAGTTAAATTAGCAGGGTGACAATATACAACCCTGACATACTCCTTTTCCTATTTGGAACCAGTCTGTGGTTCCATGTCCAGTTCTAACTGTTGCTTCCTGACCTGCATACAGGTTTCTCAAGAGGCAGGTCAGGTGGTCTAGTATTCCTATCTCTTTCAGATTTTTGCACAGTTTCTTGTGATCCACACAGTTAAAGGCTTTGGCATAGTCAATAAAGCAGAAATAGATGTTTTTCTGGAACTCTCTTGCTTTTTCGAAGATCCAGCAGATGTTGGTAGTTTGATCTCTGATTTCTCTGCCTTTTCTAAAACCAGCTTAAACATCTGGAAGTTCATGGTTCATGTATTGCTGAAGCCTTGCTTGCAGAATTTTGAGCATTACTTTACTAGCGTGTGAGACGAGTGCAATTGTGCGGTACTTTGAGCATTCTTTGGCATTGCCTTTCTTTGGGATTGGAATGAAAACTGACCTTCTCCAGTCCCGTGGCCACTGCTGAGTTTTCCAAATTTGCTGGCAGAGTGAGTGCAGCACTTTCACTGCATCATCTTTCAGGATTTGAAATAGCTCCACTGGAATTCCTTCACCTCCACTAGCTTTGTTCATAGTGATGCTTCCTAAGGCCCACTTCACTTCACATTCCAGGATGTCTGGCTCTAGGTGAATGATCACACCATCATGGTTATCTGGGTCATGAAGATCTTTTTTGTATAGTTCTTCTGTGTATTCTTGCCACCTCTTCCTAATATCTTCTGCTTCTGTTAGGTCCATACCATTTCTGTCATTTACTGAGCCCATCTTTGCATGAACTTTTCCCTTGGTATCTCTAATTTTCTTGAAGAGATCTCTAGTCTTTCCCATTCTATTGTTTTCCTCTACTTTGCATTGATCCCTGAGGAAGGCTTTCTTATCTCTCCTTGCTATTCTTTGGAACTCTGTATTCAGATGCTTATATCTTTCCTTTTCTCCTTTGCTTTTCACTTCTCTTCTTTTCACAGCTATTTGTAAGGCCTTCTCAGACAACCATTTTGCTTTTTTGCATTTATTTTTCCTGGGGATGGTCTTGATCCCTGTCTCCTGTACAATGTCATGAACCTCCATCCATAGTTCATCAGGTACTCTATCAGATCTAGTCCCTTAAATCTATTTATCATTTCCACTGTATAATCATAAGGGATTTGATTTAGGTCATACCTGAATGGTTTAGTGGTTTTCCCTACTTTCTTCAATTTAAGTCTGAATTTGGCAATAAGGAGTTCATGATCTGAGCCACAGTCAGCTCCCAGTCTTGTTTTTGCTAACTTTATAGAGCGTCTCCATCTTTGGCTGCAAAGAATATAATCAATCTGATTTCAGTGTTGGCCATCTGGTGATGTCCATGGGTAGAGTCTTCTCTTGTGTCGTTGGAAGAGGGTGTTTTCTATGACCAGTACATTCTCTTGGCAAAACTCTATCAGCATTTGCCCTGCTTCATCATGTACTTTAAGGCCAAATTTGCCTATTACTCCAGGTGTTTCTTCACTTCTTACTCTTGCATTCCAGTCCCCTATAATGAAAAGGACATCTTTTTTGGGGCATTAGTTCTAAAAGCTCTGGGAGGTCTTCATAGAATCATCCAACATCAGCATCTTCAGCATTACTGGTCAGGGCATAGACTTGCATTACCGTGATATTCAATGGTTTGCCTTGGAAATGAACAGAGAATATTCTGTCGTTTTTGAGACTGTATCCAAATACTGCAGTTTGTTGACCATGATGGCTACTCCATTTCTTCTAAGGGATCCTCCCCACAGTAGTAGATATAATGGTCATCTGAGTTAAATTCACCCATTCCAGTCTATTTTAGTTTGCTAATTCCTAGAATGCCAATGTTCACTCTTGCCATCTCCTGTTTGACCACTTCCAATTTGCCTTGATTGATGGACCTAACATTCCAGGTTCTTATGCAATATTGCTCTTTACAGCATCGGACCTTGCTTCTATCACCAGTCACATCCACAACTGGGTGTTCTTTTTGCTTTGGCTCCATCCTTCACTCTTTCTGGAGTTATTTCTCCACTGATCTCCAGTAGCATATTGGATCCAGTAGTCGGCGCAGGAGCAGTAGTGGCACAGTACAGGAGCCTCCAAGGTCAGGAGTGGCGGCTGTGAGGAGATACCCCATATTCAAAGTAAAAGAAATCCAAGTAAGATGGTAGGCGCCAAGAGAGGGCATCATAGGGCAGACAGACTGCAACCACAATCACAGAAAACTAGCCAATATGATCACATGGATCATAGCCTTGTCTAACTCAATGAAACTAAGCCATGCCCTGTGGGGCCACCCAAGACGGACGGGTCATGGTGGAGACATCTGACAGAATGTGGTCCACTGGAGAAGGGAATGGCAAACCACTTCAGTATTCTTGCCTCGAGAACCCCATGAACAGTATGAAAAGGCAAAAAGATAGGACACTGAAAGATGAACTCCCCAGGTCAGTAGGTGCCCAATATGCTACTGATGATCAGTGGAGAAATAACTCCTAAAAGTTTTATTTTTAGAGGAGTTTTATTTTCCTGATACTGAGATTTTATTTTTCTTAGGCTAAAGACAAGTTCCGCATGCTCTGCTGTGCATGCTCAGTTGCTCAGTCATGTCCGAATCTTTGCAGCCCCATGAACCTGCCAGGCTTCTCTGTCCAAGGAATTTTCCAGAAAGAGTACTGGAGGAGGTAGCTATTTCCTTCTCCAGGGCATCTTCTCTACCCGAGGACAGAACCTGCATCTCTTGTGTCTTCTGCATTGGCAGGATAATTCTTTACAACTGCACCACTTGGGAAGCCCTCAGCATGTTGAATGCCATGCAATTTCATACAAGCCTGTTGCTTATGTTTTACCACAGTATGAACAGTGTAAAACCTTTGGGATTATCTGAAAACAGAATTGTCTGTTCTAAATAGGCTGAGTTCGTGTCTGTATTGTGGTCCTAGAAAGAGGGGGAAAGGTTTCTCTAAGTAAGAGGCCAATAGAATTGCCGGGCAGCCAAATTTGGCCTTAATATCAACAGATTGCCAAAGTGAGTAATAATACTACTTTCTGCCTGCATTACACATTAGATTTTATATTAGTCAATAAAAAATAATTTTAGGACTAGAAGGAGGAACACTGTAACCATGAGCAGAAGTACCATAGGAACTGCTTTTTAAGCTCAAGCCTCATACTTCTTGCTCTGCTGAAAACATGGAAACCACAAGGCATTCAGGATGGATGTAGCTGGGGAAGATATCCACTCACGAGATGGTTCATTTACATGGCAGGCAAACTGGTACAGACTGCTTTCCCCAAGGCAGTTTTGACTTCCCCTCACACAACTTACTCAGGTTCCAAGAGTGAATGTCCTCAGAAGCAGGAAGTGAAAGCTACCCAATTCCTCAAGGTCTGGATGCAGAACATGTACTTTGCCATGTTCAACTATTAGTCAAGCAGTTACAGAGCCCATGCTCAAGGGGAGGAGACATAGACACCACTTCTCTACAGGAGACCCTATTTTTAAGCCACTACTATGTATAAATCATCAAAACAAAAGCATTCTTCTTTTTAACTTGATCTTGCCCTTATAATCTTACCTGGGCATGTCTGTCCCAATCTTGGAAAATTAAGTACATCCCCAAGTTCGGCTAGTAAATCCTGATGTTTCAAAGAATCACAACAAAATAGGCAAGAAACTGTGTGGCCTTACCTTTATTTAGGGGCTTCCCAGATGGCATGGTGGTAAAGAACCCACCTACCAATGCAGGAGATACAAGAGAGGCAGGTTCGGTCCCTGGGTGGGAAAGATCTCCTAGAGAAGGAAAAGAAACCCACTCTAGTATTCTTGCTTGGAGAATCTGCAGGGACAGAGGAGCCTGGTGGTCTACAGTCCATGGGGTCACAAAGAGCTGGACACAGCTGAGCAACTAAACAACAACACTTTTACTGGGGTATGTTATCAATTTAACTGAAACAAGGGAAATCTCTTTGAAATATTGTCCTGAAGCAATAATTGGCCCCAGAGATTATAAACTATCTCTTTAATTTCTTGCACCACCATTCAAGAATCCCTTAATGTTTTCCCCTCTTCCTTTAATCACTGAAATCTAGGTGGATTAGCTGGAGATGTATCTTAAAGGGCTTGCAGTTGTCTGTTGAGTCTGTATTTTGCAAGCTTATTTTTTCCCTGTGATGCATTCTTAATCACTAGTTATTCTGAGCATCTACTATATGCTAGGCACTGGGATTTTTTCAAAATACATGATTTGTTCTTTTATGGGAGTCATAGACCAGTGGGAGAGATACTTTTAATAAAGTAAAGAATCCTAAAATAAAGAATCAAAGAAATACTAAAATAAAACTAAATATAAAATTATATGTGCTTTCTGGAACATGGAGAGTTCCAAACAGGTGCCATGGAGCTTATTTTAAGAAACAAACAAATGAAGATGTTTCAAGCAAATGGAGACAAGCCGACCAGCACATGTGGCAAATAGAAGTCACGAGGTGGGTGGCTCTGAGAAATGGTCATTCATATTAGTGTGTGCGTAGAAGACAGAATAAAAGAAGGAACAAGGAAATGGGGCTAAGAAAAGTAGATTGAGCCATATCATGAGTGTTGTGTTCCGGGGCCAAGTGTTTGAACTTGCTCTTGTGTGTTATAGAAGGGAAATAGTAATTCCAGATCTCCTTTAGAATCTGGCAGCACACTGGCTAGTGACAGAGAATTTATCCCACTATAATACAGCGGCTATTTGTTGAAGAAACCTCAACTTTTCCAAATTTGGTTTTTATAAGACTTGCTTTAAAAGAAAATATAGATCAGGGAATTTCTAGCTACATATACACAGTTGATAAACTTAAAAACCATAGAGCAAATATGGTGATTGATTATTCCAAGCTTTGACAACTGAGCAGGACCCACCAAACTTCCCTGGTGGCTCAGATGGTAAAGAATCTGCCTGCAGTGCAGGAGACCAGGTATCCATCCCTGGGTTGGGAAGATCTCCTGGAGAAGGAAATGGCAACCTACTCCAGTATTCTTGCCTGGAGAATTCTACTGACAGAGAGCCTGGTGGGCTACAGTCCATGGGGTCGCATAGAGTCGGACATGACTCAGCCACAAACACATACACACAGGACCCTGTGGTGCCTTCCTGGGACAGACTCCTCCTCCATTCTCTCTGCTTTAGCTCTTTAGCTCCTCTCTGAGGTACCTTGATGGCAGTATCTGAGGCACATTTCCTGAGTTGTTTTACAGATTCAAAACCCCCCACCAAATGGAAGATGCTAATTAGTTGATGACTATGAGCACAGAGCCCCAGGCCTCTAGGAACCACAGGACTGAAAAAGTTAACCCCTGTGACACTACCCTGTTACCTAACCATCAGCCAGTCAGAGAACCGTGCACAAACTGATCACAAGGTGCAACCACCCCCGCCCACCTCCATCACCTGGTTTTTAAAACTGCTTTGCCGAAACCCTTTGGTCTTTTGAGGGGTGTGAGGCTTCCCCCGTGGCTCAGGTGGTAAAGAATCTGCCTGCCAATGCAGGAGACTTCAGTTCGATCCCTGGGTGGTGAAGATCCCCTAGAGGAGGAAATGGCAATTCTTGTCTAGAAAATTCCATGGACAGAGGAGCCTGGTGGGCTACAGTCAGTGTGATCACAAAGAGCTGGATACAACTGAAAACACACGCACACACCAATCTCCATGCATCCTCAGTTCCTCAGTGTTAGTCGCTCATTCGTGCCCGATTTGCAACCAGTGGACTGCAGCCCACAAGGCTTCTCTATCCATGGGATTTTCCAGGCAAGGATACTCGAATGGTTTGCCATTTCCTGCTCCAGGGGATCTTCCCAACCCAGGAATCGAACCTGGGTCTCCTTCACTGTAGGCAGATTCTTTACCGAGTGAGCTACCAGGGAAGCCCTTCTCCGTGCATGGCCCTACATTAAACCTTTCTTTGCTCCAAACTCCAACCTTTCAGTTTGTTTGGCCTCACTGTGTGTTAGGCACAAAATCTGTGCAAACACTTTGGGTTCAGAGTAAAGGTCTGTCTTTATAGTCATCATGGTCCTCTTAAAATGCTTTCACCATTATATGCTGTTAGAACAAAGCATACAGATACTCAAAGGCAGCCATGGTCTGCGTGATAATTCCCCCTTCCCTACCCAGAAATTTGGTGTTAAGGCAATATCAATCTATACAATGTAGCTCATATTCCCTCCTAATAGATGGCATATTGTCCAACCTTCCTTATGAAAATATGCCATCAGGAAATTGCCATGTTCAAGGAGCTGTCTCAAAATGAGGAGGGTATCTTATTAAGAGAAAAGAATGGAGGTGTGAGCCTAAATTGAAAAGTTGTCTTATAAAATTTTCAGGTAAAAACTTCATGGGGGATGGGAAGATACTCTAATTTTAAAAAGACTTTTGAAAATGTCCTATTGAGATTGATCGATATGCTTTCCTGGGGGCTTCCTAGGTGGCTCGGCAGTAAAGAACCTGCCTGCCAGTGCAGGAGACGCAGGAGCTACAGGTTTGATCTCTGGGTTGGGAAGACCCCCTGGAGGAAAAAATGGCAACCCACTCCAGTATTCTAGCCTTGGAAATCCCATGGACAGAGGAGCCTTGTGGGCACAGTCCATAGGGTCTGAAAGAGTCAGATATAACTGAGCATACACGCAATATGCTTTTCTAAACGTGCCCTATTCGTTTTGCCAAACTGAAAATCCACAAAGTAAAAATGAACCTCATCACAGTTCAAGACCTACAATGGCTCTTGCTCACCTATCGTCTGAAACCCCAAGTGAAATCTAAAATGTATTAAGTCTTCTAGTTGATTTCTAGTCTCTTCCTTCTATATCTATGTACACATTACTGTCTCAACTAGCAACTTATTTTTTTGTGGTCCCCCTAAAAATGTTCTCAAAGGGGGGCATTATCCTTCCCCCCATCATGTGAAGCACCCCCCCCCCCATCTCTCCTGTATTGCTGGGGATTGTTGATTGTCAAGGGGTTAAGTTTTGCATGGTCACTAATGACTTCCTCCTGAATTCAACACGGGCTGTTTCGGTCCTGCCTTCTGCATGTGCTGTCTTTTCCCACAATCTGAACACAACCATCAGGCTGGACACCACCAGAATCCTTCCCACCCCAAACTGCTTCCTACTCACGGCTGTATGATGTGTACAGCATATAGCGCATCATACTAGTACAGAAGGTTTGTGTGAGCCTGATGCCAAGCAAATAACAGAGCTGAATGTCTAACATTCTGTTCTTAAGTCTTTGGGGCATTCCTATACTCTGCACCCAATTACAATGTGTAAATTTTTTCTCCTACACCAAGGGATTTTCAGACAACAGCTGGTTGTCCAACAATTTAACTCAATTCTGACTATCTACCTGGAGGGAGCATTAGATGCCACAGGTTAAGAGCTCAGTCCTGTACGATGCTCACCCTCACCACTTCTTCAGACACCCATCCCAAGCCCAACTTGTCACATGGGCTCCTGAAGAACTGGCTATAGATGGCAGGTTCCCCTCCTTGCATAGATTAATTTGCCAGAGTGGCTCACAGAACTCAGAGAAATATTTCACTCTCTAGATCACTGGTTTATTATGTGTGCTAATTCACTTCAGTCATATCGGACTCTTTGCAACCCTATGGACTATAGCCCACCAGGCTCCTCTGGCTATGAGATTCTCCAGGCAAGGATACTGGACTGGGTTGCCATACCCTTCCCCAGAGGATCTACCTGACCCAGGGATGAACCCATGTCTCTTACATCTCCTGCATTAGCAGATAGGTTCTTTACCACTAGCGCCACCTGGTTTATTATAAAAGGAACAGCCAGATGAAAGAGATGCACAGGGCAAGGTGTGGGGAGGGAGGGGCAGGGAGCTTCCCCCAGAGCACACCATTCTCCTCCAATCTCCATGTGTTCACCAACCACAAATTCTCCAAATCCATCCTACCGGCTGCTTCCGGTAAGCAGCAGCCAATTGCTTAATCAAACATGGCTCTGTAGTGATGCTCAGTCGGACACAACTGAGCGACTTCACTTTCACTTTCTTTCACTTTCACAGGAAATTCCAAGGGTTTTAGGAACTCTGTACCAGGACAGGCGTTGAGAATGTCTGCTCAGTCACATCCAACTCTTTGCAACCCCTGGACTGTAGCCCACCAGGCTCCTCTGTCCATGGTATTTCCCAGGCAAGAACACTGGAGTGGGGTGCCATTTCCTCCTCCAGGGATCTTCCTGACCCAGGGATCGAAGCCTCATCTCTTATGTCTCCTGCATTAGCAGGCAGCTTCTTTACCAACTGAGCCACCTGGGAAGCCCCACCAGGAACAGGCGGAAGACCAAATATATATCTCTTGTTGTAAATCACAATGTCACACCACCTCTCGGAACTTCTCAAGGCCATTCCCCTCATAAAAGCTCCATCAGCCTCCCTTCTTAGGCCCACATCCTTAGTTTCCTCACTTCAGTTCAGTTCAGTTACTCGGTTGTATCCCACTCTTTGCGACCCCATGAATCGCAGCACGCCAGGCGTCCCTGTCCATCATCAACTCCCGGAGTTCACTCAGACTCATGTCCATCAAGTCAGTGATGCCATCCAGCCATCTCATCCTCTGTTGTTCCCTTCTCCTCCTGCCCCCAATCCCTCCCAGCATCAGAGTCTTTTCCAATGAGTCAACTCTTCGCATGAGGTGGCCAAAGTACTGGAGTTTCACCTTTAGCATCATTCCTTCCAAAGAAATCCCAGGGTTGATCTCCTTCAGAATGATCTGGTTTGATCTCCTTGTAGTCCAAGGGACTCTCAAGAGTCTTCTCCAACACCACAGCTCAAAGGCATCAATTCTTCAGCGCTCAGCTTTCTTCACAGTCCAACTCTCACATCCACACATGACTACTGGAAAAACCATAGCCTTGACTAGACGGACCTTTGTTGGCAAAGTAATGTCTCTGCTTTTCAATATGCTGTCTAGGTTGGTCCTAACTTTCCTTCCAAGTCTGCTTTTAACTCTCCACCCACCCCACCACTTCCACAGTTAACCTCACTGTTACTCCTTTTATGAAAAGTTACCCTTTCCAGCTTGTTTTGTTAAAGCCAATCATTTTCCAAAAGCAACAGTAGTTCCAAATTCATTAAGTAATGTCTTCTGCACAAAGTCCTCTAATCAGCAGTGGATTTTATCAGTATAAAATGCTGAAATGTTATTTGGTTGTGCTCCCTAACAGTTTCATTTGGTAATTTTTTTATAGAGAGAAGAGAAAAATACAGCTATTGAGCACACACTTGGTACCAGCCACTGAGCTAGATACGTTAAGGTTTCATTTTATCCTCAGGCAACATGGGCTCCCCACACCAAAATGGGCTGGAGTTTGGTCATGGCTGCTTTTCTCACACCTGGCCAAGTGCATGAGGGATTACTTCTGACAACCATCTACTTCACTTCCACAGAGGTGTGCAACGTTGCTTTCTCGTGCTGCGTAGTGCAAGGGCTTCCCAGGTGGCGCTACTGATAAAGAATCCATGTGCCAATGCAGGAGACAAAAGAGACACAGGTTCAGTCCTGCGCTGGAAACATCCCCTGGAGGAGGGCATGGCAATCCACTGCAGTATTCTTGCCTGGGAAATACCATGGACAGAGGAACCCGGTGGGCCACAGTCCATAGGGTTACATAGAGTCAGACACAATGGAAAATGCTCGTCAAAGATTAATCTCTAGAGCAGTTGCATTGAATCACCTGGGAGCTTATTAGAAATCCATCACCTTAGAAGCCACCTAGACCAACTGGGTTAGAATCTACATCCTAATTCTATCCCTCGGTGGTTAGTATGCACATTGAACTTAGAGAAGCACTAAGTTAGAGAACTCTGTACATTTCTACGATCATATAAACTTCACAAATGCTTGTTCATTAAGCTCTGTATTCACCTAGGACTGCCGGCTCAGAGTATGAGGATGCCAATTGCCCTACATCTCCCCTCATCACTTCCCCCCGAAAAAAGCAAAAAAAAATTTAACTTTTTCCTTTCTTTATTTATTATTTTGGCTGTGCTGAGTCTTCGTCCTGCATGTCGACTTTCTCTTGTTGAGACGAGTGGATGCTACTCTGCATTGCAGCGCTCGGGTTCCTCAGTGCGGTGGCTTCTCTCTCGGTGCTCAGGCTCCGGGCGCAAGGGCTTCAGTAGCTGTAGTTTGCAGACGCAGGAATCATGGCACACAGGTTCAGTTGCTCCCTGGCATGTGCGATCTTCCCGGATCAGGGATCAAACCCATGTGCCCTGCACTGGCAGGCGAATTTTTATCCATTGTACCGCCCAAGAAGTCAAAAAAATCAAAGTTTAATAAGGCAAGAGTAATGAGAAAGGAAAGGCTTTAGTTCCAAACTGAAGCTATTCACAAAAATTTAAAAACAATGTTCAGATTTCTAGTTCCCTTCCATAACCCCATAAAATAAGGTTTTATTCCCACACCTTTGTAAATGCTTCATTTTTAAATTTTGTGAATTTATCCACTCCATCTAGATAATAAATGTGCTACTTTTGTTTGTTAGCAACTAAAGAACATACACTTTGTTAAGAACTGTAATTGCCATGTTTTAGAAATTATGTCCCTGAAAGAAGTATTACAGTTTAACCTTCACTTATATTAGGAACGTTTTACGAACATATATAAATGCTGTTTGAATTTGCCAAATGGACATTTTTCTAGTTCTTTTGCAGCTAACAAAAACCACTATAGATGTCCATCATTATCTGGTGTTTCTTTGCTAACTTTGGGTTTATTTGCTTATTTTTTGCTATATTTTTAAGAAGGAGAGATTAGAAAAGATATGGGATTGTGTTGCAGAAGAATAAAGTACACATTACAGGCTTATTCAAAATCTTCAAATATTGAACAAATGGGTAGGCATTTAGGAAGCTCAAAGGAGATACACTCAGCTGGTTTTTATTTAAACTCAAATACTTTTTTAAAAAAAACTAAACTTTTCAGTTTCCTTTAGAGTTTATCAGCAAAGTTTTCACAGGCTCTCTTTCATGTAAAAATAAGCCTAATATATTACTTTGAATTAAAATAATAAATGTATAGTCATATTATAAAGATTTTGAAAGCTATAGAAACAGGTACACTTGAAGCCAGTACATACACTCTTTATATCCTGGTTTTTTTTTTTCTCCTTTTTGTTTCTCAGTGGTATCACTGGCCTTTCTTATGTAATTTATTATAGGCATAGTACATATTGCTTCACAGTCTTCCTAAACTAGATGATCATTGGGTCAAATCTCATGACTTATTTATCTATTCACTTACTATTTCCAAATGCTTCCTATTATAAGCAGTGCTTCCAGAAACATATTCAGGGACTTCCCTGGTGGTCCAGTGGTTAAGAATCTGCCTGCCAGTGCAGGGACATGGGTTCAGCTCCCGGTCTGGGGAGATGCCACAGGCCGCAGAGCAGCTAAGCTTATGTGCCAACACTACTGAGCCTGCACTATGGAGCCCGAGGGCTGCAAATACTGAAGCCAGTGAGCCTCGGGCCTGTGCACCGCAGAGAGGAGTAGCCCTGCTCTCCGCAGCTAGAGTAAGTCTACGTGTAGCACAAAGACCCAGCATAACCCAAAATAAACAAAATAAAGTGTTTCTTAGAAAAAAGAAAGATCATATTCATGCATATCGCTTTTCTACATATTGGGTTTTTAGGGGATATCCAAAAATGCTAAAATAAAATAGAAGAGTTTAATTGAAAACTCTAACTGGATAAAACATGAACGTTTTCTAAATGACTCTCCCATTCTCAAATTCCAAAATGAAAGGAAAAAAATCTGGAAAAAAAAGCTCACAAGTAACTATCCAGGTAACTTAAAAACACTTTTTTCTCAGTAATTGCCTGGAAAGTTTGAATTTAATCCCCTTCCTGACTGAACTTTGCTTTACATGAAAAGACACTATCCTTACGGTTAGTCAATACAGTTAAAGCTCTGGGTACTCTAAGTCTTAGCTCTTCAAATTATTTATGGCAGCAAAGAAACGTTTTAACCAAGGGTGGAATGGTTAGAATTCTAATTCATACGTTTTGTGGGGTTACTACCAAGGAATATCAGCTTTCTTCGTTAACTGTTCATTCTTAGAGAACCACACTGATATTTCTTTTTAAAATTTTTATTGGAGGATGGTTGTTTTACAATGTTGTGTTAGTTTCTGCTGTACGACAAAGTCAATCAGCTATGCATATAGACATATTCCCTTTTTTTTAAAATTTCCTTTAGGTCACCACAGAGCCCTGAGTAGGGTTCCCTGAGCTATACAGTTAGATTCTCATTAGTTATCTATTTTATACATAGTTATCAATAACATATATGTGTCAATCTCCCCAACATAAACAAAACTGGGTCACTTACGGAGACATGGATGGACCTAGAGACTGCCATAGACAGTGAAGTAAGTCAGAAAGAGAAAAACAAATATATAGTAACACACACATATGAAATCTAAAAAAAAATGGCACAGATGATCTTATTTGCAAACAGACACAGATACAGAGGACAAATGTATGGACACCAAGGAAGGAAGGGGGAGTAAGATGAACGGAGACTGGGATTGACATATATAGACTATTGATGTTTCTCATACCCGTTTATTCTCTGCTGTTGGTCTTTCATTTTCAAGTGTATGTCAAAATCCAATGGAAAAAGAATCTCAGACAAATGACGAACAAGCACTCGAAAGTTAAGAGAAAAAGATTAGTGGGTTGTGCGACAATAATTTTGCAAAGACACTGCTGCTACTTTGGAAACCCTGAAGTTATCCTTCCCAGACTAGATGGGTGATGTAGGCACAAGCGCGTTTGGAAGAGCAGCGTGGCCTGGCAGCGTTTTCTTCTGTGAACACAGAATTTCTGAGCTCAGAACACTGTTGACAAATGATAATTAATTTAATTGTGAACAGCTGTTTCCTAAGCCTGTGCCTTTTCAAGTGAGGGGGCTGAACACAAACACAGTCACCAGCCAGGCACTGGGAGGACAGGACTTCAGAGAACACGCTGCCCTTGCTCTGGAGACACGGAGAAGTACATCTTCTGAAAAACATGGAAACGTTCTATTTCTTCATTTTAGGAGGAGTCTCTTGTCTCCACTTCGTGAATTTCGTTACTGAATCTCACTTGGGAACGTTAGCAAATGACATATCCAAAATGTAACTGATTTTGTCCATAGGAAATGAGACAACCCCGGATCATTCTCAAAAAGCATAATGAGTCAACGGTTAAGTATTACAATTCCTTATTGAGGCAGCTAGATTTGTGTTAAGTCCTGGGGTGTAACTTTTTTTTCTTCATGAAAGTAGATTGTGTTAGAAATTCAAGATTAATGATCCCTAACAACTGTAATGGAGAAGGAAATGGTAACCCACTCCAGTGTTCTTGCCTGGAGAATCCCAGGAACGGGGGAGCCTGGTGGGCTGCTGTCTGTGGGGTCGCACAGAGTCGGACACGACTGAAGCGACTCAGCAGCAGCAGCAGCGGCAACAACCGTAAAAAGTATGATTAGTGGGAAATGTACAGTTAAACATGGTGGAGACTATTGAAGCTGAAGTGATTCTGGGCTCAGTATGCAGTTATTAGGTCCCAATATGCTTATCTCCTGTTGATTCTAATCAGACTTAGCCAATTAATCACTTTAACTCCTAATTCAAATGTGTTCTGCTGACGACAGCCATTTTATAGCCTGAAGTTTACAGAATGTGAAATTCTTCATTGCTATTATTTGTTTTTGTCTCCATTTTGCTCTTAAACTTATTCTGAACTGTTTTTCAAATTACTTCACTTCCATCTAGTCATTTACAATTAGTTTTGTTCCATTCCCACAAAGAAAAATACTGTAGAAGAGATTTTTTTTGGCTGCACTGCACAGCTTGTAGGTATTCCCCAACCAGGTATTTTTTTTTTTTAATTTTAAAATCTTTAATTCTTACATGCGTTCCCAAACATGACCCCCCCTCCCACCTCCCTCCCCACAACATCTCTCTGGGTCATCCCCATGTACCAGCCCCAAGCATGCTGCACCCTACGTCAGACATGGACTGGCGATTCAATTCTTACATGATAGTATACATGTTAGAATTCCCATTCTCCCAAATCATCCCACCCTCTCCCTCTCCCTCTGAGACCAAAAGTCCGTTATACCCATCTGTGTCTTTTTTCCTGACTTGCATACAGGGTCGTCATTGCCATCTTCCTAAATTCCATATATATGTGTTAGTATACTGTATTGGTGTTTTTCTTTCTGGCTTACTTCACTCTGTATAATCGGCTCCAGTTTCATCCATCTCATCAGAACTGATTCAAATGAATTCTTTTTAACGGCTGAGTAATACTCCATTGTGTATATGTACCACAGCTTTCTTATCCATTCATCTGCTGATGGACATCTAGGTTGTTTCCATGTCCTGGCTATTATAAACAGTGCTGCGATGAACATTGGGGTACATGTGTCTCTTTCAATTCTGGTTTCCTCGGTGTGTATGCCCAGAAGTGGGATTGCTGGGTCATAAGGGAGTTCTATTTGCAATTTTTTAAGGAATCTCCACACTGTTCTCCATAGTGGCTGTACTAGTTTGCATTCCCACCAACAGTGTAGGAGGGTTCCCTTTTCTCCACACCCTCTCCAGCATTTATTGCTTGCAGATTTTTGGATCGCAGCCATTCTGACTGGTGTGAAGTGGTACCTCATTGTGGTTTTGATTTGCATTTCTCTAATAATGAGTGATGTTGAGCATCTTCTCATGTGTTTGTTAGCCATCCGTATGTCTTCTTTGGAGAAATGTCTATTTAGTTCTTTGGCCCATTTTTTGATTGGGTCGTTTATTTTTCTGGAGTTGAGCTGCATAAGTTGGTTGTATATTTTTGAGATTAGTTGTTTGTCAGTTGCTTCATTTGCTATTATTTTCTCCCATTCCGAAGGCTGTCTTTTCACCTTGCTTATATTTTCCTTTGTTGTGCAGAAGCTTTTCATTTTAATTAGATCCCATTTGTTTATTTTTGCTTTTATTTCCAGAATTCTGGGAGGTGGATCATAGAGGATCCTGCTGTGATTTATTTCTGAGAGTGTTTTGCCTATATTCTCCTCTAGGAGTTTTATAGTTTCTGATCTTACATTTAGATCTTTAATCCATTTTGAGTTTATTTTTGTGTACGGTGTTAGAAAGTGATCTAGTTTCATTCTTTTACAATTGGTTGACCAGTTTTCCCAGCACCACTTGTTAAAGAGATTGTCTTTACTCCATTGTATATTCTTGCCTCCTTTGTCAAAGATAAGGTGTCCATATGTGTGTGGATTTATCTCTGGGCTTTCTATTTTGTTCCATTGATCTATATGTCTGTCTTTGTGCCAGTACCATACTGTCTTGATGACTGTGGCTTTGTAGTAGAGCCTGAAGTCAGGCAAGTTGATTCCTCCCGTTCCATTCTTCTTTCTCAAGATTGCTTTGGCTATTCGAGGCTTTTTGTATTTCCATACAATTCTTGAAATTATTTGTTCTAGTTCTGTGAAAAATGTGGCTGGTAGCTTGACAGGGATTGCATTGAATTTGTAAATTGCTTTGGGTAGTATACTCATTTTCACTATATTGATTCTTCCGATCCATGAACATGGTATATTTCTCCATCTATTAGTGTCCTCTTTGATTTCTTTCATCAGTGTTTTATAGTTTTCTATATATAGGTCTTTAGTTTCTTTAGGTAGATATATTCCTAAGTATTTTATTCTTTTCGTTGCAATGGTAAATGGAATTGTTTTCTTAATTTCTTTTTCTACTTTCTCATTATTCGTGTATAGGAATGCAAGGGATTTCTGTGTGTTGATTTTATATCCTGCAACTTTACTATATTCATTGATGAGCTCTAGTAATTTTCTGGTGGAGTCTTTAGGGTTTTCCATGTAGAGGATCATGTCATCTGCAAACAGTGATAGTTTTACTTCTTCTTTTCCAATTTGGATTCCTTTTATTTCTTTTTCTGCTCTGATTGCTGTGGCCAAAACTTCCAGAACTATGTTGAATAGTAGCGGTGAAAGTGGACACCCTTGTCTTGTTCCTGACTTTAAGGGAAATGCTTTCAATTTTTCACCATTGAGGATAATGTTTGCTGTGGGGTTGTCATAGATAGCTTTTATTATGTTGAGGTATGTTCCTTCTATTCCTGCTTTCTGGAGAGTTTTTATCATAAATGGATGTTGAATTTTGTCAAAGGCCTTCTCTGCATCTATTGAGATAATCATATGGTTTTTATTTTTCAATTTGTTAATGTGGTGAATTACATTGATTGATTTGCGGATATTGAAGAATCCTTGCATCCCTGGGATAAAGCCCACTTGGTCATGGTGTATGATCTTTTTAATGTGTTGTTGGATTCTGATTGCTAGAATTTTGTTGAGGATTTTTGCATCTATGTTCATCAGTGATATTGGCCTGTAGTTTTCTTTTTTTGTGTCATCTTTGTCAGGTTTTGGTATTAGGGTGATGGTGGCCTCATAGAATGAGTTTGGAAGTTTACCTTCCTCTGCAATTTTCTGGAAGAGTTTGAGGAGGATAGGTGTTAGCTCTTCTCAAAATTTTTGGTAGAATTCAGCTGTGAAGCCGTCTGGACCTGGGCTTTTGTTTGCTGGAAGATTTCTGATTACAGTTTCAATTTCCGTGCTTGTGATGGGTCTGTTAAGGTTTTCTATTTCTTCCTGGTTCAGTTTTGGAAAATTGTACTTTTCTAAGAATTGGTCCATTTCTTCCACGTTGTCCATTTTATTGGCATACAACTGCTGATAGTAGTCTCTTATGATCCTTTGTATTTCTGTGTTGTCTGTTGTGATCTCTCCATTTTCATTTCTAATTTTATTGATTTGATTTTTCTCTCTTTGCTTCTTGATGAGTCTGGCTAATGGTTTGTCAATTTTATTTATCCTTTCAAAGAACCAGCTTTTGGCTTTGTTGATTTTTGCTATGGTCTCTTTTGTTTCTTTTGCATTTATTTCTGCCCTAATTTTTAAGATTTCTTTCCTTCTACTCACTCTGGGGTTCTCCAACTCTTCCTTTTCTAGTTGCTTTAGTTGTAGAGTTAGGTTGTTTATTTGACTTTTTTCTTGTTTCTTGAGGTATGCCTGTATTGCTATGAACTTTCCTCTTAGCACTGCTTTTATAGTGTCCCACAGGTTTTGGGTTGTTGTGTTTTCATTTTCATTAGTTTCTATGCATATTTTGATTTCTTTTTTGATTTCTTCTGTGATTTGTTGGTTATTCAGAAGTGTGTTGTTCAACCTCCATATGTTGGAATTTTTAATAGTTTTTCTCCTGTAATTGAGATCTAACCTTAATGCATTATGGTCAGAAAAGATGCTTGGAATGATTTCGATTTTTTTGAATTTATCAAGTTTAGATTTATGGCCCAGGATGTGATCTATCCTGGAGAAGGTTCCATGAGCACTTGAAAAAAAGGTGAAATTCATTGTTTTGGGGTGAAATGTCCTGTAGATATCAATTAGATCTAACTGATCTAATGTATCATTTAAAGTTTGCGTTTCTTTGTTAATTTTCTGTTTAGTTGATCTGTCCATAGGTGTGAGTGGGGTATTAAAGTCTCCCACTATTATTGTGTTATTGTTGATTTCCCCTTTCATACTTGTTAGCATTTGTCTTACATATTGCGGTGCTCCTATATTAGGTGCATATATATTTATAATTGTTATATCTTCTTCTTGGATTGTTCCTTTGATTATTATGTAGTGGCCTTCTTTGTCTCTTTTCACAGCCTTTGTTTTAAAGTCTATTTTATCGGATATGAGTATTGCCACTCCTGCTTTCTTTTGGTCTCTATTTGCGTGGTATATCTTTTTCCAGCCCTTCACTTTCAGTCTGTATGTGTCCCTTGTTTTGAGGTGGGTCTCTTGTAAGCAGCAAATAGAGGGGTCTTGTTTTTGTATCCATTCGGTCAGTCTTTGTCTTTTGGTTGGGGCGTTCAACCCATTTACGTTTAAGGTGATTATTGATAAGTATGATCCCGTTACCATTTACTTTGTTGTTTTGGGTTCGGGTTTATACACCCTTTTTGTGTTTCCTTTCTAGAGAATATCCTTTAGAATTTGTTGGAGAGCTGGTTTGGTGGTGCTGAATTCTCTCAGCTTTTGCTTGTCTGTAAAGCTTTTGATTTCTCCTTCGTATTTGAATGAGATCCTTGCTGGGTACAGTAATCTGGGCTGTAGGTTATTGTCTTTCATCACTTTAAGTATGTCTTGCCATTCTCTCCTGGCCTGAAGAGTTTCTATTGAAAGATCAGCTGTTATCCTTATGGGAATCCCCTTGTGTGTTATTTGTTGTTTTTCCCTTGCTGCTTTTAATATTTGTTCTTTGTGTTTGATCTTTGTTAATTTGATTAATATGTGTCTCGGGGTGTTTTGCCTTGGGTTAATCCTATTTGGAACTCTCTGTGTTTCTTGGACTTGAGTGATTATTTCCTTCCCCATTTTAGGGAAGTTTTCAACTATTATCTCCTCAAGGATTTTCTCATGATCTTTCTTTCTGTCTTCTTCTTCTGGGACTCCTATAATTCGAATGTTGGAGCGTTTCATATTGTCCTGGAGGTCTCTGAGATTGTCCTCATTTCTTTTAATTCGTTTTTCTTGTTTCCTCTCTGATTCATTTATTTCTACCATTCTATCTTCTATTTCACTAATCCTATCTTCTGCCTCCGTTATTCTACTATTTGTTGCCTCCAGAGTATTTCTGATCTCATTTATTGCGTTATTCATTATATTTTGACTCTTTTTTATTTCTTCTAGGTCCTTGTTAAACCTTTCTTGCATCTTCTCAATCCTTGTCTCTAGGCTATTTATCTGTGATTCCATTTTGATTTCAAGATTTTGGATCATTTTCACTATCAATATTCGGAATTCCTTCTCCGGTAGATTCCCTACTTCTTCCTCTTTTGTTTGGTTTGGTGGGCAGCTCTCCTGTTCCTTTACCTGCTGAGTATTCCTCTGTCTCTTCATCTTGGTTATATTGCTGCGTTTGGGGTGGCCTTTTTATATTCTGGTAATTTGTGGAGTTCTCTTTATTATGGAGCTTCCTCACTTTGGGTGGGGTTCTATCAGTGGCTTGTCAAGGTTTCCTGGTTAGGGAGGCTTGTGTTGGAGTTTTGGTGGGTGGAGCTGGGTTTCTTCTCTCTCGAGTGCAGTGGAGTAACCCGTAATGGGTTACAAGACATCAAAGGTTTTGGGATAATATTGAGCTGCCTGTATATTGAGGCTCAGGGGATTGTTTCTGTGTTGCTGGAGAATTGCGTGGTATGTCTTGTTTTGGAACTTGTTGGCCCTTGGGTGGAGCTTGGTTTTGGTGTAGGTATGAAGGCATTAGATGGGCTCCTATTGCTTAATGTTCCCTGAATTCATGAGTTCTCTAATGTTTTCAGGCTTTGGATTTAAGCCTCCTGCTTCTGGCTTTCAGTTTTATTTTTACAGTAGCCTCTAGACTTCTCCATCTATACAGCACCGATGATAAAACATCTAGGTTAAAGATGAAAAGTTTCTCCACATTGAGGGACACTCAGAGAGGTTCACTGGGATATAAGGAGAAGAGAAGATGGAGGAGGTAGTTAGAGGTAACTGGAATGAGATGCGGTGAGATCAAAAGAGAAGAGAGCAAACTAGCCAGTAGTCACTTCCTTATGTGCGCTCTATAGTTTGGCCCGCTCAGGGGTATTTACAGAGTTATACGGGGAAGAGGAGAGGGAGGAAGTGGACAGAGGTGACCAGGAGGATCAGAGAGAGGAATGAGTGGGAGAGAGACAAATCCTGCCAGTAACCTGTTCCTTAGGTGTTCCCCACCGTCTGGAACACACAGAGATTCACAGAGTTGGATAGAGGAGAGATGGGGGGGGAAAGAGACAGAGGCCACCTGGTGGAGAAAAAGGAGAGTCCAGAGGAGGAGAGAGTGGTCAAGCCAGTAATCTCGCTCTCAGGTAAACTGGGGTAGTGAAGTTTGGGTTTTTAAATGTACAAAATTGGCAATAAACACCTAAGAGCAAAGATTAAAAATCTAGAGTAGAGTTTGGATTTTCAAAGATACAATATTAAAGAGAAGCAGAAGGAAAAAGGAAGAAAGAAAAAAAAGAATTATTAAAAAACAAACAAACAGACAATCAAAAAAAAAAAAAACCATCAACAACCATCCAAAGACTATATATGGTGTTTGCCTTAAAAAAAAAAAAAAAAAGGTCTTTAAAAAAAATTAGTAATAATAGGTTATAGAAATAAAAATTTAAGGAGAAATAGAAGACAACAATTAAAAAAAAAGTTAGAAAAAAAGCAAAAAAAAAAAAAAAGGAGTGCTTTTAAAAATATTAAAATATATATATATATATATATATATATATATATATATCTTGCCCTTTCTGGTATTATGGGCCGTGTGGGATCACTTCCAAGGTGGTTCCCTCTGATTAACTTCTTCTGTTTGCTGGTTTTTTAGGATCACTAGTTCAGTCGCGCTGTGGGGAGGGGGGATGCTGCAAACAAATAGCACTGTCGTGTGCACACAGTATCTCTGCTCCGCTTGACCTGTCCTTTCTCGCGGCGCACAAACCGCTCCGGTTCTACGATGCTCAGCTGGGAACCGTCTGGGGCCGGCCCTAGGCTGCGTGCACTTCCCCGGTCCAAGCCGCTCAGGTTCGGCGCTCAGGCAGCCCTCAGAGGCACAGATTCGGCTGGAACTGCGCTTTGTGCCCTTCCCAGGTCCGAGTAGCTCAGGAGTTTGGCGAGCGCGGTCGCCGCGGCTTGTCACCTTTTCTGCCGCTGCTGCTCAGCTTTCTGGGCGGACTGCTGGCGCACCCCGTGAGGCAAATTGTGACTGTCCAGCTCCCCCAGAAGTCTTAGCAAAGGAGCCTGCTTGCAGTTAGGTAAGCAAAGTCTCTCCGGGTCTGCAGTTGCCCCTTTCCAGACCTTACGGCTCTGGCTGCCTGTCCCCGGCGGGGGATGGTCTGCAGCCGGCTTTTTCCGTTCCGTCCTTTGTTCTGTGCTCGGTCCTGGCGGGGTCTTATGTTCGAGCTTTTCGCGTGGTAGCTATCCCACAGTCTGATTTGCTAGCCCAGGTTAGGTCGTTCTGGTTGCGCGTGGGGCGTTCCTGCCCGATTCTTACAAAGCTCTCAGCCCGCGCCTCCCGCGCGTCCCTGCCCTGCCCCCACTTCCCAATGGCGGATGCAGGCGTCTGTGCTGCTTTTCCGCTGGGGGAGCCCAACCAGGTATTGAACCCAGACCCTTGGCAGTAAGAATACAACAGACTCTTAACCACTGGACCACCAGGAAATTCCTGCTGAAGATTTGAGTTTCAAAAAAAAGTATTGCTTGACTTGAAGCCTTCAAATGGAACCTCAGAAGAATTTATTTTCAATCATATCTATACAATAGAGCATATATATCAGAACATACATAATATACATATATTATATGTATATCAGAAGAAGAAATATTGTGTTTGTATATGCTGGTGACTGAAGAACATCTCCACTGACCTAACTTATTAAAGTAGGTGGTTACTTAAGTTTGGGATTGAAAGAAGTCTTGGGAAACCTGGCTGCTGAAGAATATCTGTACCGTCAAAACAGTTACACCAGGTACCCTTGAGGGTTTAAAGGATTTCTACTTGAATTTAGCTATTGTCTATCCAGGCACAATTTAGCCATGATAAGTTCTAGATTTTACAGAGCCAACCTGATTTCAAATCACTATTCTATTGTCTTTGAATCATCATTTCTCAAAAAAAAAATATATATATATACACACACACCATTAGTACCCAAACTCTACATACCAGGTTGCACAAAAAGTCTGGAAGTGATTCCCAAATGCCAGACCAATTTTTGATTTATAATATACTTTGGTCACTGCATATATAATTTTAAAAAGTAATATATGAAACTATTTGCAAGCAATGTATTCAACACAGAATGCCTGAGTGCCAGCTCTGTTCTCACCGACTGTTCACCTTGCTCCGGGGTGTCCTGGGCTGGGGTAGGTGTGAGAAACAGACAAGCTATCTGCCTTCACAGAGCTTATATTTTAGTGATGGGAGACTAACAATGAATAAGTACGTGCAGCAATGCAGCCTGTTAGAAGGTGCTGTTATGCTGGGAAACAAAACCGGGGAGGGTCAGAAGGGAAGGCTAGAGTGGGTTTACTGAAATTTTAAATACATTAGACAGGGAAGGAATCCCTAAGAAGGTGACACGACAGCTGATAGGGAGGAAAATGAGGAACAAGCCAAGCGGAGATGTGGAAAAATTTCATCAGGAGGATAGTGAGCACAGGGATTCGGGGTGGGGGTGGGTCTGGTGTGTGTGAGCAACAGGACAGAAGCACGACTGGACTGGAGAGCATGGAGGAGAGTAGAAGAAGGTCAGATCAGAGAGGGAAGGGGGAAGCCTTATTGAATAAGGGATCTTACTTAAGGATCCCTGATTTTAAAGAGTGTCACAAGGACATTCTTCTATGTTTATTGCAAATGTCTAAAGGAATCTAGGATAAACGGGTTAGTTCTTTTTCACTTAGTTTTGAAGGCTTAAGGGGTTTTGTGTGTTATTCCTCTTGTTTTCCATTTGGCATGAACTACTTACACTTGACAAAAATTAAACTGACAAGCAACAAGAAACAGCTACTGAAGCCTGAAAGTTGGGTACTATCAGTTACTTTCTCATGTCTAATAACGCATACTTGGGAAACACAACTCATTTGTTATAAATACCCAATTCAAATCAAGAATAAACAGCTACTTTGTTTTAAAACAAATAAAAATAAAAAGTAAAGAATGCCACAAGCCTCATAGCTTCAGGCATCAAGGAAGACAGGTTGCTCTCTAGCCCACGATGCACCGATATGGACAATAGTGTCTTAGTGGCTCAACTGTAATGCCGTCATTATTTGTGGATTGCAAATCATTTAGGGATTCAGTTCAGTTCAGTTGAGTTGCTCAGTCGAGTCCGACTCTTTGCAGCCCCTTGAACTGCAGCACGCCAGGCCTCCCTGTCCATCACCAACTCCCAGAGTTCACCCAAACTCATGTGCATCGAGTCGGTGATGCCATCCAGCCATCTCATCCTCTGTCGTCCCCTTCTCCTCCTGCCCACAGTCCCTCCCAGATGGGTCTTTTCCAATGAGTCAACTCTTCGCATGAAGTGGCCAAAGTATTGGAGTTTCAGCCTCAGCATCAGTCCTTCCAATGAACACCCAGGACTGATCTCCTCTAGGATGGACTGGTTGGATCTCCTTGCAGTCCATGGGACTCTCAAGAATCTTCTCCAACATCACAGTTCAAAAGCATCAATTCTTCAGTGCTCAGCTTTCTTCACAATCCAACTCTTGCATCCATACATGACCACAGGAAAAACTATAGCCTTGACTAGATGGACCTTTGTTGGCAAAGTAATGTCTCTGCTTTTCAATATGCTATTTAGGTTGGTCATAACTTTCCTTCCAAGGAGTAAGCGTCTTTTAATTTCATGGCTGCAATCACCATCTGCAGTGACTTTGGAGCCCCCCCAAAATAAAGTCTGACACTGTTTCCATTGTTTCCCCATCTATTTGCTATGAAGTGATGGGACCAGATGCCATAATCTTAGTTTTCTGAATGTTGAGCTTTAAGCCAACTTTTTCGCTTTCCACTTTCACTTTCATCAAGAGGCTTTTGAGTTCCTCTTCACTTTCTGCCATAAGGGTGGTGTCATCTGCATATCTGAGGTTATTGAAATTTCTTCCGGAAATCTTGATTCCAGCTTGTGCTTCTTCCAGCCCAACGTTTCTTATGATGTAGTCTGCATATAAGTTAAATAAGAAGGGTGACACTATACAGCCTTGACATACTCCTGTTTGGACATATTTCCTATTTGGAACCAGTCTGTTGTTCCATGTCCAGTTCTAACTGTTGCTTCCTGACCTGCATACAGGTTTCTCAAGAGGCAGGTCAGGTGGTCTAGTATTCCCATCTCTTTCAGAGTTTTCCACAGTTTGTTGTGATCCACACGGTCAAAGGCTTTGGCATAGTCAATAAAGCAGAAGTAGATGTTTTTCTGGAACTCTTGCTTTTTCGATGGGCCAGTGGATGTTGTCAATTTGACCTCTGGTTCCTCTGCCTTTTCTAAAACCATCTGGAAGTCCATGGTTCACGTATTGCTGAAGCCTGGCTTGGAGAATTTTGAGCATTACTTTACTAGCGTGTGAGATGAGCGCAATTGTGCAGTAGTTTGAGCGTTCTCTGGTATTGCCTTTCTTTGGAATTGGAATGAAAACTGACCTTTTCCAGTCCTTTGGCCACTGTTGATTTTTCCAAATTTGCTGGCAGAGTAAGTGCAGCACTTTCACAGCATCGTCATTCAGGATTTGAAATAGCTCAACTGGAATTCCATCACCACCACTAGCTTTGTTCGTAGTGATGCTTTCTAAGGCCCAATTGACTTCACATTCCAGGATGTCTGGTTCTACACACACAAATGCATCTTATAATATAGTAACACAAAGAATACAATAATAAAATATAGTTATAAAACATAGTGCCTTGTGAGTTGCAGACAAGGTGCTGGGAGACAGACTTCAGCAGAGAAGATCATGCATTGAACACAGGAGAGGATTTCAGGAAGAAGGGAGAATGAGATTGCTTCCCACAATCCATGGTATTTAGGAAAGAGCAGCGCAGAGTGGGACAATTCTGCATTAGCTGAGGCAGAAGATCACAGGTCTGCTTGGCACACAGAAGTCTGACATTTTTTGACTTGCATCTTACCACCCATCATATTATTTTCCTACCCCTCTACACTCAGAGCTGCTGCAAACCAGACAGCATCTTTCTGCCCAATTTGAAAAAGGCTCCCCTTCTTCTAGACAGTTTGCTTTCATCTGCTAGAATCTTGCAGCACACTGATTTTGTGAGAACAAGATGCTTTACTGCCATCTGCCAGGATGCCAGGATAAAGCACATGCACTGCATCCGCAGTGGGAGCACATCTTCCCGAGTTCCGCAGTGCACACGCTGTACAACCGTGTGTGGTGGCTGTGCGGGTAGGAGTTAGTTGTGAAGAAGGCACGGCATCGACTCTTTAATCTGGTGCTGCCCAGAAGGATGGGGAAACCTCAGGACCATATTCATTGGTTCCAAAACAAATCCACATTTTTGCATCCTAGCTGGACCTCCATGCTGGTTGCATTCCCCAAGGCAGATTTTCCAAACTCAATCTACTTTTCTCCCATCCCAGGTGATGCTAGTGGTAAAGAACTTGTCTGCCAATGCAGGAGACATAAGAGACACAAGTTTAATCCCTGAGTTGGGAAGATTCCCTGAAGGAGGAAATGGCAACTACCCACTCCAGTATTCTTGCCTGGAGAATCCCACAGACAGAGGAGCCTGGTGGGCTACAGTCGATGAGGCTACAAAAGAATCAGACATGACTTAGCAACTGAGTATGCATTAATCTACTTTTCTCCCACCCCTAGTCTTATCCCTGACCTATCAAATTAATAGGTAACTTATCTTTCAGTTTTCTTCCTTCCAACTCATTGTTCTCGGTCTTCCCCATCTGCCCCTCTCCACTCCGGACAAAGAGCTGCCCCCGCTGCTTTCTTCCACAATCTGTAGTCACAGACTGTGACTTGCCCATCCGCATTAGAACAAAGCTCTATGGGTCATTTTTCTCTACATCCTCAGGTCCTCAGGCTCTCCCCCTGTCTTGCCTCCTTTCTCTGAGATCTAAAACATGCCAGGCTCCATCATGCACTAACGTAAACTTTTGTCTCCTCTTTGCCTTCAAGATATCTGTACAATCTAGCTTTCTCTTTGATGCCAAACCTCTGGGAAAAAACCTAAGGTAGTGTTTCTTCATAGGAAAACTATGAATTTCCCCTCAGAAAGTATGTTCCTACCACCTACATACGAAATTTTCACCCGATTTCAAGAGGTTAATGAATCCTCTGAAGCCCTTCCATGGATCCCAAGGGTCTGGGGATGGCAGCAGAGGGCTCATCAGTTACACTAACTCAGAAACTCACGCTGGTACAGCAGTGATGACACCAGATGAGTCTGGCTGCTGGTAGCAGCTACATCTCAGCTACTTGTTAGATCAGCCCTGAGCATCCTGGGAGATTCCCCCAAAATATCATTCCTGTGACTCAGTCCTGTAAATGACACTGACAATCATATTCCATTCCTCAGCCATCCAGGGCTGTGTTTCCTGCTTTCAGTCAGGAACGCTGCCCACCATGCTCACAGATGACTTTCCAATTTGGTTTTAATATTCATGTAAGTAAAATATATGGGGCTTTCCCAGTGGCTCAGCAGTAAAGAATCCGGCTGCCAAAACAGGAGACATGGGTTCAATCCTTGGGTTGGGAAGATCCCCTGGAGAAAGAAATGGCAGCCCACTCCAGTATTCTTGCCTGGAAAATCCCATGGATAGAGAAGCCTGGTTAGCTATAGTCCATGGAATTGCAGAGAGTCAGAAATGACTGAGCACGCACGCAAAAACAAAGTCAAGTAAAATATAGAATCCAAGAGGGTCGAAACAAGGAGAAACTCTAGAAATATCGAGTCTGGACCTCTCTGTTCTACCAGGTCAGCCCCACAGCATCCATGTGACCTTGGGCCGGTATTTAACCTCTTTATTCCTTGGCCTGTAAAATGAAGGGAGTAAACAGCTACGTCACAGAGCTGTCGAGCTCATGGAATAAATTACTTGAGAAAGAATGTGAAGAATTTAGCACAGCGTCTGACACATGGAGATCAGTAAGGAGGTTGCTTCGCTTCTCCTTGCTCATCTGGTCCACCCCTGACTCGTTAGGAGCAAGGCGAGAAAACTCAGGTGCATAAGGCCTGTTCCGGCAACCTTCCCACTACACCCTGCGTGTATAGGTACCATGTTCATATGTAGGAAGGATACAAAACTTTGTAATAGTGTATACAATTGATGTGTGATAGATACTTGATGAAATGAAGAGTTGGGCCACAATGGCCTTCCAAACTCCAGAGAAAGGCAAGCTGATAGCATTGTCAAATGAATACAATTATTTGCCTTAGACTTCTCTTTTTAGTCAACTTATTTCGGGTACAAACCTCACAAAAGGAGAGCACGTGCAACTGGTTAGCCAGTTTTCACTGAAGTGAGTATCTTCCCTCATAACTATGCTGCATTTCATTAAAAATTCAGTGGGATATGGAATGGGATTCTGCCTAACCACAAGCTGGGTGAGTAATTATCTGTCCTGATTTTTGAGATTACTCGTAGCCTGCATGCCCATTTTGTTTAAATGATAATATTAAACGAGCAGGGATTTATTATCACCAGGTTCTCACTGCTGCATACCAGCTTGCTCTAGCTGGGGCGAATGGGGCTGCTCTCTAGCTCTGGTGTGTGGCCTTCTCATTGCAGTGGCTTCTCTTGTTGCTGAGCCCAGGCTCGAGGCACACAGGCTTCAGTAGCTGTGGCACATGGGCTTACCTGTCCTACAGAATGTGGGATCTTCCCAGACCAGAGATCAAACCTGTGCCCCCTGCATTGGCAGGCAGATTCTCAACCACTGGACCACCAAAGAAGTCCCATCATTTATTACTGTTGTTGTTGCTGTTGCTATTATTACAAACACACCAAAGAGATTCAGAGAATAAGTAACACAGAATCCAAGTTACTTTACAAAGAAGGCTCAGAAACTGAGCACTGTCTTTCAAAAATATGTGAATGTTCTGAAGTTGTTTTAAAAGTTTTAATAATGTGAGAATGCTATATGCTGTAATAGTTAGAGTCATTAACTATCTCATAGTTAAAGAATAGTCATTTGGTAAGTATAAAGTGGGAGGCTTCCCAGGTGGCTCACTGGTATAGAACCCGCCTGCCAATGCAGGAGACATGAGAAGTGGGTTCAATCCCTGGGTCGGGAAGATCCCCTGGAGGAGGGCTTGGCAACCCACTCCAGTATTCTTATCTGGAACATCCCACGGAGCCTATGGGATTGCAAAGAGTCAGATATGACTGAGCATGCACGCACACATGCAAATATAAAGTAAATCCAGTAAGAGCTATTTACACTTTTGCTCATTTTTTATTACTAGTTTTTTTTTTAATCTATTAAAATGTAATCAGTTCGTCCTCCTACTTTCAGGCAGGACCACACTTAGAAGAACTTTACCAGACTTTCTTTCCTTTATCCGTGAAGATCACCAGAGGAGGCTCTGTCATCTTCCTTTCTTTGCCTCTCCAGCAAAAATAAAATGAGCCAACAAACCAATCACACTTTCTCTTCATGCTCTTAATGAATGTCAAGGACTTATTTTTCCTCTATTCATCTTTTACATTTTGCAAAAACATGCTGCTAAATAAAGTACTCCCAAGAGAGGAAGCTAGAGTTACCTATGCTGAATCAGGCAGGTCTGATGCCAGCCTTCCTGGGCTGCAGTTTTGTCTTTAGGGTCCCCCATGCCCTCCTCTGCTATCTACCACATTGCTGTACCACCTTTCAGCAAACCCAGCATTTGCCTAAGATCTTGAAAGGTGTGGCAAACACTTTAAATGCCTACCTCAACCCAACATCCTTTTTTCTCCTCTTCCTTATCACAGCCCCAATTTATATGAGGCAGCAATATGACCATCTAAAGGGTGGTACTTCCCAATGACATTCTGGCTTTGAGAATATAACAGAAGTGCTTGTGACTTTCAGGAACTATTTCTAGACAGAGGGCATGCCTTCCTTCTCCTTCTTTCTCCCCCTGCCCCCACTGTGTCCCCTCCTTACCTTCTCTTCTCTTCCTTCTCTCCTGCTTCTATATTATAAACATAGTCATGCTCTCAGCTGGATCACTAGCAACCATACTGAATCATGGAGTGAGCATAAGAATGGAAGTCATGCGCTTAGGATGACAGATAAGGGAAACAAAATCTTGGATCCTGATGAACTTGGACTGCTGAAGACAGAAATAAACCATATCGAATTTAAGTCCCTGTTATTTTGTCTTGTTTCAAATTGTTATTTTGTCATGTGGAACTAAACTTGATCCAAACTGAAGCTCCAGTTGGCTGCCTGATGCGAAGAGCCAACTCATTGGAAAAGACCCTCATGCTGGGAAGGATTGAGGGCAGGAGGAGAAGGGGGTGACAGAGGATGAGATGGTTGGATGGCATCACTGTCAACGGACATGAATTTGAGCTAACTCCAGGAGATAGTAAAGGACAGGGAAACCTGGCATGCTGCCATCCATGGGGCGGCAAGAGTCGGACACAACTGAGCAACTAAACAACAACAGGAAATAACATGGATGTTTCAGAAAATGCAGAGAGAACATCAGTGAGATAGTACCCATCCACCCCGCACACCATGCCTCCCCCAGGACAACACCAGAATTAGGACACATACACGGGTAAACAACAGTTTTAACTTGAACCTTTAATTGAAGTTTATAAGATATCATGAATTGGTTTAAGGATGTTCTATCATAAAAAGATTATGGACTATAAGGAAATACAGAAAACTACATTATGGATTTCTCTTCTCAACCTAAGTGTCCATTGACAGATGATTGGATAAAGAAGATGTGGTACCTATATGTAACGGAATATTACTCAGCCATAAAAAGAATGAAATAATGCCATTTGCAGCAACATGAATGGACCTAGAGATCTTCATACTAAGTGAAGTAAGCCAGGCAAAGACAAATGTCATATGAAAACACTTATATGTGGAATCTAGAAAAAAAAGGATACAAGTGAATTTATTTACAAAACAGAAATAGACTCACAGACATAGAAAACAAACTTATGATTACCAAAGGGGAAGGAGGAGATGGATACATTAGGAATTTGGGATTAAAATGTACATACTACTATATATAAAAGAGATAACCAACAAGGACCTACTGTATAGCTCAGGGAACTATACTTAGTATCTTGTAATAACCTATAATGGAAGAGAATATAAAAAAAGAATATATATACATTTTATGCATATGAATAACTGAATCACTTTATTGTATACCTGAAACTAACAATAAAAAATTTTAATTAAATAAAGCTCTCTTCTCAAACAAAGGAGCATGGATGTGTGCGTGCTCATGTCCAACTCTTTGCAACCCCATGGACTGTAGCCCACCTGGCTCTTCTGTCCAGGGGATTTTCCCTGCAAGAATACTAGAGTGGGTTGCCATTTCCTTCTCCAGGCAATCAAAAGAACCTCATCCATAAATGTTAATTTCTTGATATTTAACACTGTCTCAATCTTTCAATCATGTGTTTACAGTTTTCTCCCAAACTTTTCTTTTTCTTCAAAAAGTAAAAGAGAAGATTTCAATGAGTACCATGGGTAATATGTATACTCATATTTTACTGCTATTTGCAAAGAACATGGTAGTGCTGAATGTAACTCTTAGTTCTCAGAGACTATTTCGTTCTTCTGAAATAAAAGGAGTTGAATTTTTTGTAATAATATAAAAGATAAAAGTATTTTTAAAGCACCCAAATAATTCACAGAGGCACTGTTTGTAACAGCAAAGAATTGAAAGTAACGTAAATGGTCTGACAGCAGAACAGAGAATCTATAGTATGTTCACAGGATGAAACATGCACGACACAGTAATAAACACGAGCAGCTACAGAAACAATGTAGATGAACTCACAAACGAGTGCAGTGCAGAAGAAAAGGAAGTCAGTTGTTCAGTCGAGTCTGACTCTTTGAGACCCTGCAGACTATAGCCCGCCAGGCTCCTCTGTTCACAGAATTCTCCAGGCAAGAATACTGGACTGGGTTGCCATTCTCTTCTCCAGGAGATCTTCCTGACCCAGGGATGAAACTGGGTCTCCTGCATTGCAGGCAGATGCTTTACTGTTTGAGCCACCAGGGAAACCCCAAAGAAGCCAGATACAAAAGAATATAGAGTATATGAGCCCATTTACAGAAAGTTCAAAAGAAAGGAAAACTAATCACCCAAGTTAGTAGTTAGGATAGTGGTTTCCTCTGTGGGAGCCAGTGATTGGGAGAAAGTAGGATGGAGTATCAGTGAAACTGCTAATGTTCTATCTCTTCATCTAGAACACACACTTTATATAAAGGCTAAGTTCACTTTGTAAAGCTGAACTAACTATAAATTTATGAGCTTTTACATTTATGTATGTAAAATAAAATCACTTCAGATGGTGACTGCAGCCATCAAGTTAAAAGGCACTTACTCCTTGGAAGAACAGCTATAACAAACATAGACAGCATATTACAAGCAGAGACTTTACTTTGCCAACAAAGATCCGTCTAGTCAAAGCTATGGTTTTTCTAGTGGTCATGTATGGATGTGACAGTTGGAACATAAAGAAGGCTGAGCACCAAAGAACTGATGTTTTTGAATTGTGGGGCTGGAAAAGACTCTTGAGAGTCCCTTGGACTGCAAGGAGATCAAACCGGTCAATCCTAAAGGAAATCAACCCAGAATATTCATTGGAAGGACTGATGCTGAAGCTGAAGCTCCAATACTTTGGCCATCTGATGTGAAGAGCCAACTCATTGGAAAAGAAAGATTGAAGGCAGAAGGAGAAGGGGACGACAGAGGAGATGGTTGGATGACATCACTGACTCAATGAACATGAGTTTGAGAGAGCTCTGGCAGGTGGTGAAGGACAGGGAAGCTTGGCGTGCTGCAGTCCATGGGGTCAAGGAGACATGACATGACATGACAACAAGATATACTTCAATAAGAAGTTTACTTTGATAAAAGCAAATTGAAATAATCACCATCTGATTTGATATTCCCATCCTTGCTTCCCAAATCCAGCGGAGAAGTTAGAACACTCGCTCTCTTACCCGCCAGCCAGCATCAGGATTTTGAGTGACATGAGGATCACCTCTTCTCTACCTTTGTTTCTCCTTGATAGTTCCATTTTTGAATGGAAATCACCCAGTCCTATGCATTCCTTCTCCAGGATCATATTTGAATTATTTGGGGGGCACTCAAAATTCTAGGTTTCTTTCCATTATAGTTCTTTTGCATTTTTTTTTTTTTACATTTGCCCCCAGTGGCAGACAGGGAGTTTCCATTGTACTTTCATCTATTAGTAACTGAGCCGCAGTCCTAAACCAAAAGATCTGCCAGGTCACTGGCATGGCTTCAGCAGTACATATTCTAGATATGACTGATAATGGCGCATCCGTTACCCTAGCAGGTTATTATACTTGGAGCACTCACTTTAAATTAGCTCATCTGAGGAGGTTCACAAACTAATTTGTCTGCTACAGCCTTGACTTTTAAAGCTCTTTTATTATTATTTTTATTACTATTGTAAATGTTCTCTGCACTTTCGCTATACTTTTAATCATTGAGAACAGAGCTCCAAACACCTCCAAGCCAGACCCAGAGGACTCTCGAGTCAGAAGGGCATAAGCTAATCCATGGCAGCGTCTCTCAGGAGCCACAGGAGGCCTGCAAATGCAAGCGTGATGCTAGACAGCAGACAGTAACAGAGTCACAGCTGCAAAACCCTTCTTCAGGGACTGAGGATTTTGGCCTGTAAAGTTCTTCCCAGTGGTACCCTCACCCTCAGATAAATTCCTCTGCTGATAAAATAAATGAAAGAGCAAAAGATGTTTTTGATAATGGCTGATACTATGGAATTGAGAGTGGTCTGCAAACCCTTCTTGACCTTGGAATCTTTTATGCAAGTCCATTTAGGTAGAAGGGTCCTGTCTGCTTGAAAGAAGGGCTTACCCCCTGAGCTGCTCCCCTCCCATCAACTGCTTCTAAATGGGCTCCACTGGGTCACTGGGCACCACTGTGCTGAATCTTTGTCCTCATAAAGTGGTATAGTCCTCAGGCCACTGGAAGAGCATTTCTCAAATTTAATCCTCCAATAGATGCCAGATTGCAAAATAATCCCTGGGAGAGCTGGTTAATACTCAGATTCCCAGGCATGATCAAATTCAGTAGTGGATCCTCGGAACCTGTATATTTAACAAGGTCAATAGGTGGTTTGGATACACAGACAAGCCTGGGAATCATGGTCGTGGCCTAGACAAAAACCTACACCCATGTTTTTGGAAGTGAGGACCAAGGACCATCAGTACCAGAATCACCTATATGTCTGAGATGTGCACATTAGCACTTGTGAGGCTAGGCTGACATGTGGAGCATGGGGGCTACTTTAGTTGAGTTGAATGAGGGTTCACATTTTCACTGTATTGAAAGCAAGATGCTCTTGCATCTGAAAACCTTCCACGTGGATCCAAGTTTCTGCCCACAGTTTCTCTGATAGAGTTTCTGCACTTCAGACCAAGGTGTCTTCTAAGAGACCCACCAATGTCTTTGCTCAATTTGATTACTTTCTCCTCTCTTCTTGCTCCATTCAAGACTCTTTTATCTAGCCTTAGGGCTAGAAAAATCAGCTCAAATTGATTCATATTCTAAGTCTCTTGTCATCCTCTTGGACCTCTGCCAAAAAATCAAGTTCCTTTTCTCTGTGATCTACTGTGATCTACCTCCTTTTCCCAAGACATGAAGTTGGAAAACGCCAGCTATTTGAGGTAGAGAAAGGGCCTCAGGGGGTACAGGTAAATGCAGAGGGCAAATGGACACCAGTTCATGAAAACATCCATTTCTTTAGCTGTCTGTTAGGCACCAGGTATGTTCAGCTTGGGCTTCCCTGATAGCTCAGTTGGTAAAGAATCCTCCTGCAGTGTGGGAGACCTGGGTTTGATCCCTGGGTTGGGAGGATTCCCTGGAGAAGGAAAAGGCTACACACCCCAGTATTCTGGCCTGGAGAATTCCATGGACTGTACAGTCCATGGAGTCACAAAGAGTCAGACACCACTGAGCGACTTTCACGTGTTCAGCTTGTAAAAACACATGGATTTGTACAAAAGTACACTTATAATTTGTGCATCTTTTCTGTCTGTACTACAGCAAGACCAAACCAGGCAATCTTAAAGGACATCAACACTGAATACTCATTGGAAGGACTGATGCTGAAGCTTCAGTACTTTGGCCATCTGATACAAACAGCTGACTCATTGGAAAAGACCCTGATGCTGAGAAAGATTGAAGACAGATGGAGAAGAGGGCCACAGAGGATGAGATGGTTGGATGGCATCATCGATTCAGTGGCCATGAACTTGGGCAAACTCCAAGAGATGGTGAGGGACAGGTAAGCCTAGTATGCTGCAGTTCAGGGGGTCATGAAGAATTGGACATGACTTGGCAACTGAACAACAATGTATATACTTTACTATCTTGGTTAATACCTCAAAACCAATACAGATTATTGATCGGTAGAGACAAAGATAGAGATACAGATACATTTTGAACAGAAACTGTCAGTGGAGACACTTCCCTGGTGGTCCAGTGGTTAAGAGTCCACACTCCCAATGCATGGGCATGGGTTAGATCCCTGGCTGGGGAACTAAGATCCCATCTACTGCGAAAAAACTAAACCTGCGCACTGCAACTACTGAGTCTGTGCACTCTAGAGTCTGTGTGCGGCAAGTAGAGAAAGCCCACGTGCTACAACTAAGAGCCCTTTGCTACAACAAAGACCCAGCAAGGCCAAAAAAAAAAAAAGATTGTCAGTGGAAGTTGTCTCAGTATTGTAATTAATTACAAGTGATTTTTATTTTCTTCACATTTATCCATATCCTTCAAATTGACTATCATGAACCCTTAAATATTTTTTTTTTAATTCTACAAGTTTCTATTCTAAATGTGGACAATAATTCACAGCAAAAGCAACATCCCCATCATGTTACCTGGAGGTGACCTCTGGGGCCTGCTCCAGCAGGAAATTGTGAGCATGTTGCCTTTCATATCACTTCGTGGTTGCAGAGTTCATTTGCACAGGAACGATTTTCATCTTCATCTCTGTATATATCTGTACACACTTGCTGGAGCCAAAAGAAAACTTCAAAGAACTTAGAAGAAATAGAATGCTTTTCAGAGACCTTTGCAAAGTCAGAGCCCTGTAAGTATTTATATAAGAAGCCACTTAATGTCTACTTGACTGATGGGAACTTAAGTTGCAATAAGGCAGCTGCTGAATAGAAAGGAAAGTGTTCTTAGAGATGAAAAAGACAAAGTTCCTCTCTGCTTTCTCCCAAGGGTCAGCGTGATCCAGCATCCATGCCAGAGGCTCACATGAGGTCTTCCTGAATGACGCTGAAGGCTGGCTTAACAGAATTTGGAAACAGGCAGAACTGGCTTTGGTGCCCAAACAACTTTCCCCTGAGAACCCCTCTCTTCCCCATCCCAACCCCTTCTCCCACCCCAACCACTCACCATTTAGTTTTCTATTCTTTTTCCCTCTTTCGCTCAGCTGGAGGACATTTAATACACATAAAGAGATGAACTGATCAGTGTTACCTGAAGACAATTGACATGTTCCCTGTGTCCTTCCCTTTGTAAAGAAGGAATTCTGGAAACGGGTTTTCATATAGGTGGTCAGGATGGATATTTCTGGGCAGAAAGGAGCCATCTCCACCTCACCTCAGTATTGTCCTAAGAGGCATGTCTCTACATGAAGCCAGCTGAGTCCCTCTCTCATTTTTAATAGTTCACAGGAATGCCAGGAACCTGTCTCCTCTGCTACCAGGCCCAGCAATGAGGTGGCCTCTTGTGCCAGTGGCTTCTTCGTGAAGGATAAGGAACGTGCCCCGTGGCTCTCTCAACCACCACATATCTTCCCCCACTCTGTTAGCAGGTACATGAATTTGCAAAGGTTTAGGGTGCCTCTCGCCCCTCCCAGACCAGACAGCTGCCTCCTTCCTGATCCACAACCTAGCCTTCAGCATGTGAACGCAATGGTAAGTCAAGATTAGTACCCCAGACCACATCCATGTGGCCCTTCAACATCAGTCCTGACAACTGCTTGGAATAATGTGTGTTTTACTTCTCTGGGCCTCTGTTTTCTCATCTGTAAAATGGAAAGAACAACAGTGCCTATCTTAAGCATTATTGGAGATAAAATCAAATTAAATCAGGCAAAGTGCTCATCACAGTGTCCTGCAAATAGTACTAAATACATGTTAGTTGTTAAAACATCCAAAATCATTCCTTTCAGAGACTATCCACAGGACAAGGGTGAGAACTCCTGGTTAAGACCATATTAACACCTTATTCAGTTCAGTTCAGTTCAGTTCAGTCGCTCAGTCGTGTCCGACTCTTTGTGACCCCATGAATCGCAGCACGCCAGGCCTCCCTGTCCATCACCAACTCTCGGAGTTCACTCAGACTCACGTCCATCGAGTCAGTGATGCCATCCAGCCATCTCATCCTCTGTCGTCCCCTTCTCCTCCTGCCCCCAGTCCCTCCCAGCATCAGAGTCTTTTCCAATGAGTCAACTCTTCTCATGAGGTGGCCAAAGTACTGGAGTTTCAGCTTTACCATCATTCCTTCCAAAGAAATCCCAGGGCTGATCTCCTTCAGAATGGACTGGTTGGATCTCCTTGCAGTCCAAGGGACTCTCAAGAGTCTTCTCCAACACCACAGTTCAAAAGCATCAATTCTTCGGTGCTCAGCCTTCTTCACAGTCCAACTCTCACATCCATACATGACCACTGGAAAAACCATTGCCTTGACTAGACAGACCTTAGTCGGCAAGGTAATGTCTCTGCTTTTGAATATGCTATCTAGGTTGGTCATAACTTTTCTTCCAGGGAGTAAGCGTCTTTTAATTTCATGGCTGTAGTCACCATCTGCAGTGATTTTGGAGCCCAAAAAAATAAAGTCTGACACTGTTTCTACTGTTTCCCCATCTATTTCCCATGAAGTGATGGGACTGGATGCCATGATCTTCGTTTTCTGAATGTCAAGCTTTAAGCTTTTAACTTTTTCACTCTCCTCTTTCACTTTCACCAAGAGGCTTTTTAGTTCCTCTTCACTTTCTGCCATAAGAGTGGTGTCATCTGCATATCTGAGGTTACTGATATTTCTCCCGGCAATCTTGATTCCAGCTTGTGCTCCTTCCAGTCCAGCATTTCTCATTGGCATTTTGTATTGGGCTTCCTTGGTAGCTCAGCTGGTAAAGAATCCACCTGCAATGCAGGAGACTCCGGTTTGATTCCTGGGTTGGGAAGATCCCCTGGAGAAGGGATAGGCTACCCACTCCAGTATTCTTGGGCTCCTCTGGTGGTTCAGACAATAAAGAATCTGCCTGCAATGCAGGAGACCTGAGTTCCATCCCTGGGTTGGGAAGATCCCCTGGCAGGGGTGGGGTGGGGTGGGGCATGGCAACCCACTCCAATATTCCTGCCTGGAGAATCCCGATGGACAGAGAAGCCTGGTGGGCTACAGTCCATGGAGTCACAAAGAGTTGGACATGACTGAGCGACTAAGCCCACAGCATTTTGTGTTAGGATCTGCATCAAGCGGTCCTCTACTCAAATGCCATTCACCAGTGTGTCATAGCTCCATTCACTACTGCTTACTACATGCCCAGCACCCTTCACGTGTGCCATCTTCCTTACTCCTCATGACAACCCCATGAGGCCAGTGCTGCTGTTCTCCCCATTTTATAGATGACAAATTGAGGTGCACTGAGGTTAACTAAATGGCCAAGGTTGCACGGCTACTAAATGCCAGGACTGACATTCAAATCGAAGCACCCTGGCTCCAAAGTCTACATCTCGGCTACTGTTGCAAACACACGTGGTGGTGTGAGAGGCTGGCTATGGTACACCTCCTTCCTGCACTAACCAGGGCTTGCACTCAAATGATGGCCCAGTGATGGAATGTTTAATGTTCTGAGTGCTTTGAAAATGTCAAGTATGTGTAACACCCATAGTCTGTAAACACTTCCCTTGGACAGTCAGGAATAAAAATAGCATAGCTTTTAAACAACAAATACTTTAGCAGTTATAGGGGAGACATCATTTTGCCTCTACTTCCCTGCGTTATTTGGTTGACACCCTCCATAATAAAAGACAGATCAACAGAAAAAATATTTTTAAGTATATACTTACAAGAGCCCTACATAGATGTGAGATACCAAAAGTGGCCAGAAATTGAGGCTTACATACCATCCTGAGCCAGGAAAAGCATAGGGAACTAGGACTTCAAAGAGAAGGAGGGTGAAAGTTTATTAAACAAAGGCTGCCCTGTTATGCTCTGATGGTAGCTCTCTTTCTGGTACAGGCCCCCTTTTAATGTAAATTTCCCTTCTCCTCTGTTTTCAGAGTTTCTCCTGTGTCTGCAGTTTTTCAAAATAATCTTATACCGCAGAGGCATATTTTGGGGTGGCCCAGTCTGCTCACTTGCACGGTTAATGTACTCTGGAAATTGGGCTGAGTGCTTTACGTTGAGGGGCTTCGCAGGTGTCACAGTGGTTAAGAATCCACCTGCCAGTGCAGGAGACACAGGAGACGCGGATTCAATCACTGGGTTGGGAGGAAATGGCAACCCACTCCAATATTCATGCCTGGAGAATCCCATGGACAGAGGAGGCTGGCGGGCTATAGGGTCACAAAGAGTCGAACGCAACTGACTATGCATGACAGCTTTACATTGATCCTGTCTTCATCTTCACAACAACTCTATGAAACAGGTGTTGTGGTTTCACTCATTTTACAGATGGGACCCAGAAAGGGCAAGTAACTTGCCAGAAGCCACACAGTGGTAGCACCTACATTGTAGGCTTGTTTGAGGCATTAAAGGAGATAACGCGTGTAAACAAGTGCTTAGAATAGAGCCCTATTCTAACTGTTGGTCTAATCCTTGACCAACAACCAATAACCAAGATGTTATTAGACAGGCAAACCTTCCTCTTCCTAGTACTGACCACTTCTCACAGCTTAACTTGGATATGCAATCAGATTAAAAGTCTCCTTCCTATCATTTGTGCTGTTCACAGACTGATGCGTTTTAGTAGGGTTCTTTGTCTCACTCTCTTAGGAGAGATCATTCTGACTCAGTCAATATGGAAAGAGATCTTTATCAACTAAAACAACCACACCCAGTCACCAACTAGAAGAAAGATTTTTAAGTCGACTGCCTATGAAGAATATCCAGATTCCACAAATTTCCTCTTTTAACTCAAATTAACTTTTAGATCCCCAACTTAATCAGTTTAATAAATCTAACAGTAGGAATTTTCAGGAAGAATAAATTACATCATATATTTCTCTTTTTATCATTTGATTATATTCTTTCTATTTAAAAACTTGGTGGAAATTATAATTTGTATCCTGAAATAAGTCAGTTCCAATGGAACAGACAATTATTGGGATCTTTTCCTTTTCTATTTCTTTTCCCACTCAAAGCCTCTGACTCTATCTTTTCCATCCACCACATCTCCAGAGCCAACTCAACCATTGCTTCTGGTTCCATATTGGGATGTAACTGGCTTCCCAACTTTCCAATGGAATCCTTGACCAAAGAGGTTATTAGACAGGCAAACCTTTCTCTTCCTAATATTGACCACTTCTCATAGCATAATTGGGATATGTAATCAGATTAAAAGCCCCCTTCCCATCAGGGGTGAGGATGATGAAGGGAAGAAAAGAGAAAGAACACCCTGCTCTGCCACGCTCTGTTACCCTCTCCCAGCACATGGGAGGGCCAGTGCTGAGTCAGAGCAGAAGCCATGGTTGACTCCTTTGTCCCCTCTCCTGACCTCTTCTGGGAACCTGTGTCTTTAAACTCCCAGAGTTTTCAAAGGATTAAGAAGCACACTATCAAAATGCCTTCTCTCTCCCTGCCCTTTCCTCCCCGCTCTGACTCATCCTTTTGTTCAATGGAGTAAACCTGGAGGCACTAGCCCCCACATTTCTCCACAGGCACCGAAAGGTGAGCAGGCACAGCACAAGTGGCAAAGTTCAGTTCAGTCGCTCAGTCGTGTCCGACTCTTTGCGACCCCATGAATCGCAGCACGCCAGGCCTCCCTGTCCATCACCATATCCCAGAGTTCACTCAGACTCCATCAGGTCCGTGATGCCATCCAGCCATCTCATCCTCGGTTGTCCCCTTCTCCTCCTGCCCCTAGTCCCTCCCAGCATCAGAGTCTTTTCCAATGAGTCAACTCTTCACATGAGGTGGCCAAAGTCCTGGAGTTTCAGCTTCAGCATCATTCCTTCCAAAGAAATCCCAGGGCTGATCTCCTTCAGAATGGACTGGTTGGATCTCCTTGCAGTCCAAGGGACTCTCAAGAGTCTTCTCCAACACCACAGTTCAAAAGCATCAATTCTTTGGTGCTCAGCCTTCTTCACAGTCCAACTCTCACATCCATGCATGACCACAGGAAAAACCTTAGCCTTGACTAGATAGACCTTAGTCAGCAAAGTCATGTCTCTGCTTTTGAATATACTATCTAGGTTGGTCATAACTTTTCTTCCAAGGAGTAAGCGTCTTTTAATTTCATGGCTGCAATCACCATGTGCAGTGATTTTGGAGCCCCCAAAAAATAAAGTCTGACACTGTTTCCACTGTTTCCCCATCTATTTCCCATGAAGTGATGGGACCAGATGCCATGATCTTCGTTTTCTGAATGTTGAGCTTTAAGCCAACTTTTTCACTCTCCACTTTCACTTTCATCAAGAGGCTTCTTAGTTCCTCTTCACTTTCTGCCATAAGGGTGGTGTCATCTGCATATCTGAGGTTCTTGATATTTCTCCCGGCAATCTTGATTCCAGCTTGTGCTTCTTTCAGTCCAGCATTTCTCATGATGTACTCTGCAAAGAAGTTAAATAAGCAGGGTGACAATATACAGCCTTGATGCACTCCTTTTCCTATTTGGAACCAGTCTGTTGTTCCATGTCCAGTTCTAACTGTTGCTTCCTGACCTGCATACAGATTTCTCAAGAGGCAGGTCAGGTGGTCTGGTATTCCCATCTCTTCCAGAATTTTCCACAGTTTATTTTGATCCACACAGTCAAAGGCTTTGGCATAGCCAATAAAACAGAAATAGATGTTTTTCTGGAACTCTCTTGCTTTCTCCATGATCCAGCAGATGTTGGCAATTTAATCTCTGGTTCCTCTGCCTTTTCTAAAACCAGCTTGAACATCAGGGAGTTCACGGTTCACGTATTGTTGAAGCCTTGATTGCAGAATTTTGAGCATTACTTTACTAGCATGTGAGATGAGTGCAATTGTGTGGTAGTTTGAGCATTCTTTGGCATTGCCTTTCTTTGGGATTGGAATGAAAACTGACCTTTTCCAGTCCTGTGGCCACTGCTGAGTGTTCCAGATTTGCTGGCATATTGAGTGCAGCACTTTCACAGCATCATCTTTCAGGATTTGAAACAGCTCCACTGGAATTCCATCACCTCCACTAGCTTTGTTTGTAGTGATGCTTTCTAAGGCCCACTTGACTTCACATTCCAAGATGTCTGGCTCTAGATTAATGATCACATCATCATGATTATCTGGGTTGTGAAGATCTTTTTTGTAGTTATGTGTATTCTTGCCACCTCTTCTTTATATCTTCTGCTTCTGTTAGGTCCATACCATTTCTGTCCTTTATCGAGCCCATCTTTGCATGAAATGTTCCTTGGTATCTCTAATTTTCTTGAAGAGATCTCTAGTCTTTCCCATTCTGTTGTTTTCCTCTATTTCTTTGCATTGATCACTGAAGGAGGCTTTCTGATCTCTCCTTGCTATTCTTTGGAACTCTGCATTCAGATGCTTATATCTTTCCTTTTCTCCTTTGCTTTTCACTTCTCTTCTTTTCACAGCTATTTGTAAGGCCTCCACAGACAGCCATTTTGCTCTTTTGCATTTCTTTTCCATGGGGATGGTAAATGGCAAAAGAGACAGCATTTTAGTCACCTCCCACCCAGCCCACTGTCCAGGGAGAGATTCCTGTCCCAGGGTTCTGAGATGATGGCCAATCATGTGACAACCAACCCTAGACAGATGGGATGAATGGCAGTTTACTAGTCACATACAGCTCAGACAGTAACGATTCTGCCTGCAATGCAGGAGGCCCGGGTTTGATCCCTGGGTCAGGAAGATCCCCTGGAGAAGAGCATGGCTACCCACTCTAGTATCTTGTCTGGAGAATTCCAAGGACAAAGAAGCCTGGCGAGCTACAGTCCAAGTGTTCGCAAAGGGTCGGACAAGATTTAGTGACTAACACTTTCACTTTCTACATTCACAGCTCAAGGAGAGAAGATAGTACCCACACAGGCCACATGGATGTTGCGGTCAGGGACACAGTGAACCACCACCAGGGGCTTTGCAATATCAAGAGGACAGGGAGCCCCGCGGTTCCCACAGGAGGATGCAATTGGTTTGTTTAGCTTAATAATCCCACAGGCTGTCAGGAAACTAAAACTCATCAAGAAAAAGCAGAAACTGTGCCTAGTCCCTTGGTAAAGAAGGTTTTTTGGCTAGGAGACATTATCTATGGGAGCGGAGTGAAGATGGAGACATGCATTAGGCCACTCAAAGCCCTCCCCAATCTATCAGCTGTCAAGGTAGCAACATAATATTAATTTTAGGCCTTCCATCACAGAAGGTGAGTACAAAGGGGAGTCTGTGAAGATAGCTTTCAGCATACACAACCAGGTGAAGAGCAGGTTAAAAACTTGAGAGACGAAGTCTATCAGGCAAGCCTGGATGCACTTCTTTAAAGCCAGAAATAGAGTGTGATGATCAAAAGCCTTCCATAAAAGCAAAGCTCTTCTCTCAAATCCCCAAATGCTTGTTTTGCTTTTTTCTTCTTTTGTAAGATTCTTGGGAATTTTGTTTGCTTTATATTAAACCTAAGTAATGACTTGGGAGAATAAAAAACGTTAGGACTATATACGGACATAAATTATAAAGCCTTATATCAACACAGGGGCTTCCCTGGTGGCTCAGATGGTTAAGAATCTCCTGAGATGCAGGAGACCCAGGTTCAATTCCTATGTTGGAGGATCCCTTAGGCTCCAGAGCAACTAAGCCCGTGTGCCACAACTACTGAAGCCTGCGCGCTTTGGAGCCCCTGCACCATAACAAGAGAGGCCACTGCAAAAGAAGCCATCACTCAAAACTAGAGAAAAGCCTGTGCAGCAACGAAGACCCAGCAGAACCATAAAGAAATCAGTAAAATTTTACAAAAGGAAAGGACCACCTCAAGAAACTGGCAGGACCGTCCCTGGGATTCACACAGGACTAGAAGGACTTTGTGTTCCCACCAGCCAGAGTGGAAAAATGCCCTAATATGCAAGGCATCCGCCAGAGAAGACAGCAGAAGAGTAGCACCTAGTAATGAGCCTAAAGGCTGCTCTGGTCCTGCCTAACAGGGCTCAAAAGGATCCTCAAAACTATTTTCAAGCAACCTAACTGCAAGGGGGAATGTTTAAGAATATTTAAATTAGTACTGCAATATCCAATAAGCAACAAGAAAAATTTGCCATATCCGGCATCCAATAAAAACCTAATAAGTATGCCAAAAGGCAGGAAAATACAGCCCCTGATGAGGAGGAAAAAAACAATCATTCAAGGGAAAGAGTCCCAGAAATGACACAGATGATAAAATTTGCAGACATGAACATTGAAACATTTATAATAAATATATTCCAAATGTTCAAGAAGGTAGAGAAAAGATTTAGCTTGTTAAAAGGAGATGTGGATGGCACGAAAAAGACTCAAAACTTTTAAGCCATGAAAAATACAATGGATGGTATTTCCGGTGTCCCAGGACCACCCACATGGAAAAGGACTCATTACTATAGAGGCGGTGTAATCATAGCTATCACTTATTATAGCACAATAATACACAGCAGGCCCAGCAAGGGGAAAAGACACAGAAGGTGGAGTCTGGAGGAATTCAGACACAGGCTTCCAAAGTTCTCCCTTTGGGGCTGAAGAGGGGAGAGTTGGGAGGGTCACACAGAACACTTAAACAGAAATCAGTGTTTCTTCCCAGCCAAACTGGCTTATGACTCAAAGTCCAGGGTTTTCACTGGAAGCTGGTCATGTTGGCACTCTCTGCCTGAGTGACAAGCCACAACTACCAAAATTCCAGACTCCCAGTAGGAAAGCAGGTGTTCACCATGGATACACCGTCTGTACAGTTAATCTAAGCAAGCTGGTGCAGCAGGGTCAGAGCCCAGGTGGGCAAAACAGCCTTATCAGTGTAGGGAGCATTCCAAAGTCAAGTTCCAAGATGGCAACCAAAAGTGAGCCCTTCAAGTAGTGCTTTTTAAAGGTGTCCGAACTGTCTCCTGCCCAGACGGGATTACCATCAGATCGGATACTGCTGAAGGAGAGATTAGTGAGCAGTGGCAATCATCCCAGACAAGAGCAGATGAAGGGCTTCGCTGGTGCTTAAGAATGTGCCTTGCAATGTAGAGGACATCGGTGTGATCCTTGGAACGGGAAGATCCCACATGCCTCGAAGCAACTAACTCCATTTGCCACAACTAATAAACCTGTGCTCTAGAGCCCAGGAGCTGCAACTACTGAGCACAAATGCCACAGCTACTGCAGCCTGCATGCCCTGGAGCCCATGCACTGCAGCAAGAGAAGCCACTGCAATGAGAAGCCCGAGTGCCACAACTAGAGAGAGCCCACGTGCAGCAAAGACCACCCAGCGCAACCAAAACTAAATAAGCAGTAATAAAGCAGATGGATGTGATGACCCTTACATTTCTGCCTTGAGCAATCTGGAAAGTGGTGGCACTAGCAACATAAGAGAGAGCAGGCATTCCATAATTCTTAAAATATAATTCTTGAACAAGCAAGCACTAAGATAACCCATTATACAGTTTAATGTAAACACCAAGGACTAGTCAGGTCTTTATCTGAGGGTTAATTTCTGAAACATCCATACCTGAAGCTTGATAAGGATGTTTCTATATAGCTAAAAAGCAAGAAAACTAAAATTTTAAGCTAGTAAACATTTTAGTAAATGGCCTCTGTCAGAAATAAAGAGAAAAAATATAAAAGGATGCAATGTATTGATGAATACGAGAGACTGATAGAAGGAATAGCATTCATTGTTTGTCTATAAGGTACTTCCTATACAAGGATCTGACTTAATCTTCACAACAATTTAAGTAAGAATTATTTTACAGATGAGAAAGGAGAGGCTAAAGAGGGTTTAGTAAATACTACACAAGGAAACAGTTAATTCGATGGGAGCAAGAAAAATAAGCCCATAACTCTGTCTTCAAATTCCTTTTTTTAGGGGTAAGAGAGATTATATTCAGAAGGATAGTTTTAAAACATTTTACTTTATATTGGAGTATAGCTCATTAACAATGCTGTGATAGCTTTAGGTGTACAGCAGAGCAACTCAGCCATACATACGCATGTATCCATTCTCCCCCAGACTCCCCTTCCATCCATGCTGCCACAGAATATTGAGCAGAGTTCCCTGTGCTATGTAGTAGGTCCTTGGTGGTTATCCATTTTAAGTGTGTACATGTCCATCCCCAACTCCCTAGCCTTCCCCCTAGCCTTCTCTCTTATCTCCAAATTCTTTGTGCTTTCCACTGACTTCTGTTTTTATTCAAAGCGAGGACAGACAGGATGAAAGAAGTAATTTTTTAAACAAATATAAAGAGAGAGAGTTCTTCAAATGACTCATCTGAACAGAGAGGGAGCATATCAGCGCTAGGAAGGTGGTAGACCAAAAGTGTGAATTCAGAAGACTGAAATTACCCTAACCTCTGCTCTCTCATCTCCCTCCTGCAGAAGGGGAAGCAACAAGTATAAGTAAACTCTATTCTACGTACAGAATTTTTATCTCTAGAATTTTATTCCTTTGAAAGGAAATAATTCTATCATAACTAAAAACCGTAAGGCAAAGATGGGAAATAGGCAATCACTCTTTCCTTTCATAGAAAGGAGCCATTGTTCATATATCATGGCCCTTTTCCCCTCTAAACCCAGACACAGCCCCAGAAGCCTTCTCAACACATCACTCCGGGCAGCCCTTTCGAGTGATGGAAATTAGAACTCAGTATGAAACTTCTTCAGCATGTTTACTCTGAGTCATCTGTTATCACATAGTGGTTAGTTAGATTTCAGGCTCCAAACCCTGGCTGTTAAGCTCTCAGTCGTGTCTCAGACTTCATATACTGAGACCCTCCAGGTTCCTCTGTCCATGGAATTTTCCGGGGAAGAATATTGGAATGGGTTGCCATTTCCTACTCCAGGGGATCTTCCTGACCCAGGGATCGAACCCAGGTCACTTGCATTGGCAGGAGGATTCTTTACACTGAGCCACCTGGGAAGCTTGGCTTGCCTGGACTCAAATGCTATCTCCACCACTTACTAACTCTAAGTGAATTTGAATAATTAACTTAACCTTTCTGATTCCTCCCTGATTTCACCTATAACTTGGGGATAGTAAGAGTGTCTACATTAGAAGTTTCTGTGAGAATTAAAGGAGTTAAAATAAATGTAATGCTTAGACTAGAATCTGGTACACAGCACTATAAGCCCAGCTGTTGCTGCTATTATTGTTGTTGTTGTTATTAAAACCAGATGGATGAGGTCTTGATAACTGGTTCTGGCAATAAGCGGAGAGAGAAGGGAGCTGAAGGTTTTGGGCAACTGAGCAAGAAGAGAAACAAAAAAAGATAGAATGGAATAAATCCTTCATATAATTTTACTGTCTCAGTCCAGCTTACAGTGATGATTGAAGGCTGGTACACAGAACATCCCTCCAAGCTTTTTCTATCCTTCTAAAGTACATAACATTCTTGTAAAGAAAAAAGGAAAATTATACAAGTACTTCTACCTAAAACATTTCAAATGTCCAACAACAAAGTATTTAACCAGTATAAGCTCTGACCTGTTCATACAATGAAATATCAAATGTCTTCATTAAAATGTACATTTTTAAAAGTTTGAGATCTTAGGAAATAAAATATATTAAGTTGAACAATAATACTCCAAATCATATACGAAATTTTGGGGTTTTGTAAAATATATACAAATACTAATATAAGGTCCATCTAGTCAAGGCTATGGTTTTCCCAGTAGTCATGTATGGATGTGAGAGTTGGCTCAGTGCCGAAGAATTGATGCGTTTGAACTGTGGTGTTGGAGAAGACTCTTGAGAGTCCCATGGACTGCAAGGAGATCCAACCCATCCGTTCTAAAGGAGATCAGTCCTGGGTGTTCTTTGGAAGGAATGATGCTAAAACTGAAATTCCAGTACTTTGGCCACCTCATGTGAAGCGTTGACTCATTGGAAAAAACTCTGATGCTGGAAGGGATTGGGGGCAGGAGGAAAAGGGGACGATAGAGGATGAGATGGCTGGATGTCATCACGGACTCGATGGACGTGAGTTTGAGTGAACTCCAGGAGCTGGTGATAGACAGGGAGGCCTGGCGTGCTGCAATTCATGGGGTCGCAAAGAGTCAGACATGACTGAGCAACTGAACTGAACTGAACTGAAGAAATATTCTACATGTTTATTTGGTACATATATTGCCATATTATACATATCAACATAAGATGAATAAATAAAACTATATATGCAAAATATACACATATCCTACCTACAGGAAACATGGGTAGACATATACCAAAATGTTAGCATGCTGTATTTGAATGTAGGATTATAACTGATTCTTAGTTTTTATACAGTATTGTATTTATCAAATTTCTAATAAGTACACATTATTTTTTATTTAGATTTATTTTATTTTAACTATATATTTAATTGTGGTCAAAAATGTCAACATTTATTGGATAAAACTGGCATTTTTTGCTTGTGCTCAACAGGATGTTAATTCAAAAGACATACACTATTAATGAAGACAGAAATCAATAAAATCTATAAATCCTTAAAATAAAAGCATCAAGGTATACAAATTCATTCACATAATTTGCTTCACAAAAAAAAATCCCAATTTCTTTCTATATAATTTAGAGAAAAGTTATTTTTCCTGAATAATTGTGTCTAACCTATATTTCCTTGTATCAAACCAAAAGCAATTTCTTAAAAATCCTTTCCAAAGTCCACAAGTCAGGTACTCAAACAGTGCCTCCCAATTTTCAGTACAGAGGACTATTTATAACATCAGGCGTCAAAGCTTCTAAGCCAGGCTGTCCCGCCACATCTTGGCTCCAGTCCCCTGGGAAACAGAGCCTCGTGTACAGTTTACATGTGACCACTCCTGCTCCCAGGACAGCAAGAGTCTGAGGGCAGAGGGGGATAGGAGACAGTGCAAGACAGAAAGCAAACACGAGGCAGTATGGTGGAGAGCTGGCCACAGCCCCACAAGAGAACCTTGCTTTGCTGCACATTTCTGAAAAGGCCACTGGAACCACTGAACCTCAGAAGAGCAGATTAAGTGAAGGATGAGAGGAGGATTTATGCTCGGGCCCTCTTCTGTTTCCTGTCCGAGTAAGCTGCATGGAGCAGCACAACCCCCTATTGTTGCTCAGTCACTCAGCCGTGTCTGACTCTTTGTGACCCCATGAATTGCAGCAGGCCAGGCTTCCCTGTCCTTCACCAACTCCCAGAGTTTGCTCAAACTCATGTCCATTGAGTTGGTGATGCCACCAACTATCTCATCCTCTGTCACCCCCTTCTCTGCCTGCCCTCAATCTTTCCCAGCATCAGGGTCTTTTCCAATGAGGCTTTTTGAATCAGGTGGCCAAAGTATTAGAGCTTTACAGTCCTTCCAGTGAATATTCAGGGTGCATTTCCTCCTAGGATTGACTGGTTTGATCTCCTTGCAGTCCAAATGACTCTCAAGAGTCTTCTCCAATACCGCAGTTTGAAAGCATCAGTTTTTTGGTGCACAGTCTTCTTCATGATCCAGCTTTTACATCCATACATGACAACTGGAAAAACCATAGTTTTGACAGTTTTGACTAGACAGACCTTTGTGGGTAAAGGGAAGTCTCTGCTTTTTAATATGCTCTCTAGGTTTGTCGTAGCTTTTCCTCCAAGGAAAAAGCACGTTTTTTATTTCATGGTTGCAATCACCATCCACAATGATTTTGGAGCCCAAGAAAATAATATCTATACTTCCAAGCTGCTTCTATCCTGTTGGGGTAGCTGCTGGGGAAGCCAGATCCTGACCCATAGGAAGTACTTCCCTGGAATCTGGAAGAGGCAGCAGGAGCCAGAGCCCGTGTGAGACACTCCGTCAGCAAAGGATGCCTAGGGGACCCTCACACACAACGGGCTGAGATAGCAGGTGATGGCAAGTGGCCAGGGTTTCTCCTTGAGAAAGCTGCCCAGGCCTGAGGGACAGCTGGGGAAATGCAGAAATGGGTATAGTGTCTGCCACTAGGCCTGACCCGCCAGCCTTAGCCCACACTTTCCTCCTTTTCCACAATCCTGAAGAATGAAACTGCCACTCCTAATATGAGGGTTCCATGAAAACTGCTCTGAACTAAGTCAATTTTGCCTACCAGGTGTGATTTGGCAAGTCACCGTCTCTGGAATTTCTCACTACAACTTTATTGCATTCATCTTCAATAATTTTTCCTTATTAAATTCATCTTCAGATATTAAGAGAGTGACATGCTTCCCACTGAAAGCATGAAATAATGCGACAAAGGAAAATTAATAAGCTTACTTCCCTACTTAAACCCCTCCTGAGTCATAACTGATATTTACAGCCCAGCCTATGTGTACACGTTTTGTAAGCTGGAAAAACATGTGGAGAAAAAGGGTTCAACTTGTATGAGCCTGCTATTATTTTCTTCTTATTCACAAGGAACCATAACATTCAGTTATTCTAAAGTCTGGTTTTCTCAATTATAATATATCAGAGACTTTCCTCCAGGCAAATATGTACAGTTCTATCTCATTCAAGTACAGTCTTCAAATTCATCCTGAAACATTTTCTTGTGATAATGGCAATTTTTATTTTCCTATGTAAAATTATTTATTCTGTTTCATTAAAATTAGATTTTCTTCCTAACATAACATAGAGGCAATATAGCACAGTGTCTAAGCATGCAGCCTTGGATGCAGGAATGCTTGAGTGTAATTCCTAACTACTACCAGGACAAGTTTCTTAATCTCTCTCTGCTTCAGCATCCTTATCTGCAAAAGAGATTACAGTTCTTGCCTCCTGAATCATATTGAAGAATTAAATGAGTTAATACAACTAAAGCACTTAAGACTCTGTGTGTGTGTGTGTGTGTGTGTGTGTGTGTGTACAAAGAGTCAGACACAAGTACCAAGTCGTGTTAGTGGCAAAGAACCCACCTGCCAATGCAGGAGCCATAAGAGATACAAGTTCGATCCCTGGGTCGGGAAGATGCCCTGGAAAAGGGAATGGCAACCCACTTCAGTATTATTGCCTGGAGAATCCCACAGACAGAGGAGCCTGGTGGGCTACAGTCCACCAGACAGAGTTGGACATGACTGAAGCGACTTAGCATGCATGCATTCTTGCATCTGAGGCTGCATGCTTAGACACTCTGCTATATTGCCTCTATATTATGTTAGGAAGAAAATCTAATTTTAATTGAACAGAATAAATAATTTTACATAGGAAAAAGTGCCTAGCACATAAGAAACACTTGAAAGAACAAAACTGAAGGCATCACGCTACCTGATTTCAAACTGTAATTACAAAGCTCTAGTAAGCAGGCGGAGAAGGCAATGGCACCCCACTCCAGTACTCTTGCCTGGAAAATCCCATGGATGGAGGAGCCTGGGGGACTACAGTCCATGGGGTCGCGAGGAGTTGGACACGACTGAGCGACTTCCCTTTCACTTTTCACTTTCACGCACTGGAGAAGGAAATGGCAATCCACTCCAGTGTTGTTGCCTGGAGAATCCTAGGGACGGGGAAGCCTGGTGGGCTGCCGTCTATGGGATTGCACAGTCAGACATGACTGAAGCGACTTAGCAACAGTAACCAAAACAGTATGGTATTGACATAAAAACAGACACACAGATCAATGGAACAGAATAGAGAGCCCAGAAATAAACCCATGTATTAATTTACAACAAGGGATCCAAGAATATTCAATGGAAAAAGTACAGTATCTTCAATGAATGCTGTTGGGAAAACTGGACAGCCACATGCAAACGGATGAAACTGGACCACTGTCATAAACCCTTATATTAATATACAAAATTAATTCCAAATGGATTAAAGAAATTAACATAAAACTTGAAATAATTAAACTCCTAGAGTAAGAAGTGTTTGGTAAATGTTAACTATTACTGTTATAATTATTAGCAGTTCATGGTGCCTATATAAACAGAAATATACCCACTTAACAAAGAAACAAAGTGAATTGAGAGCTGCTATGTGTCTTGTGCTAAGTGCATAAGGACAACCAAAACTTGATCTCTGCCTCTGAAGAATAGTGAAAAAGATACAAAGGCAGGTAAATCACCATATCACATGGTTCAGTTCAGTTGCTCAGTCGTGTCTGACTCTTTGTGGCCCCATTGACTGCAGCACCCCAGGCCTCCCTGTCCATCACCAACTCCCGGAGTGTATTCAAATCATGTTCATTGAGTTGGTGATGGCATCCAACCATCTCATCCTCTGTCATCCCCTTCTCCTCCAGCCTTCAATCTTTCCCAGCATCAGGGTCTTTTCAAATGCTTCAGTTCTTTGCATCAGGTGGACAAAGTATGGTCTAAAAACAATAGAGACCAACAGCTGTGAGGCTCTGTGATGCGAGTAAGTAATTGAGTCTCAAGACACGCTTCAGGTTTGAGATGGGTTTTGAAAGATCAGTAATAGAAATTTGCAAGTCTGCTGCTGCTGCTGCTGCTAAGTCACTTCAGTCATGTCCGGCTCTGTGCGACCCCATAGACGGCAACCCACCAGGCTCCTCTGTCCCTGGGATTCTCCAGGCAAGAACACTGGGGTGGGTTGCCATTTCCTTCTCCAATTCATGAAAGTGAAAAGCGAATATGAAGTCGCTCAGTCATGTCCGACTCTTCATGACCCCATGGACTGCAGCCCACCAGGCTCCTCCGTCCATGGTACTTTCCAGGCAAGAGTACTGGAGTGGGTTGCCATTGCCTTCTCCAATTTGCAAGTCAGAGTGGTAGTATTTGAGTGGATGTTCTAAGACAAAGAAGTAGTATATACAAAAATGAAAATATTCCTCTGACAAACATGTTCCATGGAGATAGGAAGACATGACAATTTTCTTCCTACTTTCCAAAGTGTGATGTCTCAGTAGTTCAAGCCAGAGCATTTGGTCATTTGCCAAGAAGCACTTTGCAAAACATTTTGGTTCCAGTGACTCATCATCACCATAGACTGATCAACTGCTATGATTCATTTCAACCCTCTTGGATTTGTACTGCTGCAAAACATATCTTTGCATGAAGTATGCCTCCAAGTGAGTGACTAAACACTTGTTAAGGACTACACCGGACAATTACTAATCATAACTGTCATACTTACTAGAGTCTATGCTCTGACACTGATTTCTGCACTGCCAGCGAATTTGTCAGGGACCAAGAAATTGACATTGACATACCTAAAAAAAAAGTAGAGATGAGCAGTCTCCACATGAGTCAAGGAGTTTCATATGGCTACTTTACTGATGTGTGCAAAAGATACTGTATAGCGAATACTGCAATGTACAGTTTAAAAACCAGTGATTCACAAGTGGTGGCACTTGTAGTAAAGAACCCACCTGCCAGTGCCGAAGATGTAAGAGTTCAATCCCTGGGTTGGGAAGATCCCCTGAAGGAGGAAAAGGCAACTCACGCCAATATTCTTGCCTCAAGAATCCCATGGACAGAGAGGCCTGATGGGCTACAGTCCATAGCGTTGCAGAGTCGGACACAACTGAAGTGACTTAGCATGCACAAGTACTTATAAACCCCGATGATTCCTTTCTGTCTCCATGACTTCATAGAGTAAGAAGGATGAAGAATTGGAGAAAATCCTGTTCATCTAAACTATCTGTTTTGTTTGATCATTTAAAATCAGACTTTTCTGCTTTTAGGGTATATGGACTATATCACTGCAAAGTAAGTATCTTACAAGAAAATAGTGGCTCAGATGGGAAAGAATCTGCCTGCAATGCAGGAGACCCAGGTTTGATCCCTGGGTCAGGAAGATCCTCTGGAGAAGGGAATGGCTGTCCACTCCCAGTGTTCTTGCCTCGAGAATTCCATGGACAAAAGAGCCTGGTGGACCACAGTCCATGAGGTCACAAAGAGTCAGACATGAGCGAGCAACTAACACTTTCTCTTTCACCATAACAACTGGAAAAGAACTAAATGCCCATCAGTAGGGGAACATATTAATACAATAAGGTATAATCAACCAGGAAACATTGGGAAGCAGTCAAAACAACTGAACCTGGATCAACTTCAAAAATGTAACGTTGGGGCTTCCCTGGCAGCCAAGTGGTCAAGAATCTGTCTGCCACAGGAGGGGACACGGGTTCTGATCCCAGGTTAGGGAAGATCTCACATGCCCGGAGCAACTACAGCAGTGTGCCACAACTATTGAGCCCTCATGCCACAGTTGCTATAGCCTGTGTGCCCAGAGCCTGTGCTCCACAACAAGAGAAGCTACTGCTCGCCACAACTGGAGAAAGCTCGGGGGCAGCAATGAAGACCCAGCACAGCCAAAGGTAAAATAAATCAATAAGACTTAAAAACAGACACTAAATGTGATGCTGATATTAAAAAAAAAATGCAACATGGAGAACACATACATGTAATGCTATTTCTAAAACCACGTAAAATATTACTACAAATAAAATATGAGTTGGAAGTACATAAACGAAAACTCAATAGAGTGGCTGCTCTGAGGGAGAAGGGAATGTAGAATGATATTGGGAGGATGATGAAAATTAAAACAGACTTAACTTTAAAAAAGGCAAAAATGTTGACAGTTAGGACTTTTCTGTACTTTTTCCTTTTTAAGTAAAAACGTAATTCATTCTTCTGTTTTACAGCTTACTTTGTAGTTTCCTATTTTCTTTACTATCAGAGATATGAATTGGTCCTACCATATGAACTTCAGACATGAACACTAATTACAACTTTTTACATCAGAGTACAATTAGAAAAGGGGCTTCCCTGATGGCTCAGAGGTTAAAGCGTCTGCCTGCAACGTGGGAGACCTGGGTTCGATCCCTGGGTTGAGAAGGTCCCCTGGAGAAGGAAATGGCAACCCACTCCAGTATTCACGCCTGGAGAATCCCATGGACGGAGGAGCCTGGTGGGCTACAGTCCACGGAGTCACAAAGAGTCGAACACGACTGAGCGACTTCACTTTCACAATTAGAAAAACAGAAACAACTCTGTGTGTTTCAAACAGAAAAGGATTAGTACATTGAAGTAGATGTTTTCAAAACCACTGGAAGAGCTGGGAGTAGAAATTGCAGGAGAGGTGGGGACCACGAGCCTTCGGTATATTTTGTTAATTTTTATTGGCGTATAGATGCTAAACTAACCTTCAGGATTTTGGTGAAGTTTTGGTCCAAAGGATCAGCAGGATCCTGCTGCTACCCAATGGTCTAAAAACTGCAGGAAACCACTGCTAAAAGTCACAGCTGCATACAGTTCTGGTGAGGGTAATAGAGGTCCTGGTGAGACTAGCAAGGAAGTAGAGTAGACAACTGTAAAACCCACATTTGCTCAAGTTCACACACCTGCCACTGACGCCGGAGGAACTTTCCTTTACCTTCTAAATGTCACATGAATACATCTCATTACCATTATTTAAATTAAATCCAAACCTCTGCAGGAAAGGGAGTCTGGAGATGCAAATCTTGGTCTTTTCAGCTCCTGGGGTACAGAGGGTAGCACAGAAAGGGATGGAAATAGTGCAAAGTGCCAAGGCAACATCTGGACCGCCTTTATTTTGTAAAGGGCAGACAAGCAATTCTTTTACTTCAGTCACCATTTTTTCTCAGCCAGGGTTAAGAATAAATTAAAAAGTGTTCTGCTAACCATTCATCCCGGGTGATAAAATCAGCAAGGAGCAAAACAGGGACCAGCCGACCCCAGCCAGAACAGAGTTTTTCTTCTTACCAAGAGGTATAGACCACCTCCTCTCTATGAAGTAGTGTCTGACTCTTTGCAACCCCGTGAACTGTAGCCCGCCAGTCTCCTCTCCATGGAATTCTCTAGGCAAGCATACTGGAGTGGGTTGCCATTTCCTATCCCAGGGGATCTTCCCAGGGACCAACCCTGAGTCTTCTGCATTGCGGGCAGATTCTTTACCACCTGAGCCACCAGGGAAGCTGATGAAGCAAAGCTGATTACTAATTAAGCAAGCTTCCTTCTGTCTTAAATAAGCAAATCCTATGTCTTTCCAGATTGTCAAATAAATGATGTTATTATGTCTTCAGACCCAATGCTGAAGAGCACACAAAAGCAGGATGGCATCAGAGTTTGGCAGAAAGGACACCAAATCCACAGTCTAGAGACCGATATTCTATCTCCAGCCTTACCACTCACTGTTTAAGAGACAACAGGAAAATCACTCAGCTTGCCTAGAAAGATGAACTGTATCCTTACTCAATGCTTCCAGCTGTCTAATTCAGTTCTCAAGTTTTATTGGTACAGCAATGTGGTAAAACTAACTGTCACTCTTAGAAGCCATCATTCTCACCTTATCACAAATAATCCAGACTCCAATATCATATTTTCTTGCAGAGAATGAGTAGTTAAATATTAGTTTCTCTTGGCACTTGTAAACTGAATACATCAGATGTGGCTTCCAAATCTTGATGAGATACTGGATCTAAGTAACCATCATCAATGGTTGCTAAAATGATTAGGTATAAGGCTAATGGTGAACTTCATAATGGATAAACAAGTTGACAATATATTAATGCATTGATCATCCTCATCATCACAAAAAGAGAAATACATAGATACTATTTGCTTCAAGAATGAATGTCTTAAGTACTCAACTCTGTCTCTGAAATATTAGTGTCCTCCTCCTCCTCCCATCAAATCTGTTTAGGTTTCTGGATCTAAATAGAAGACTGCAAGAAATATAGACTACAAAAATACTAGATTCTAGGAAAACAGGAAGTAAGATATTAAATATCAGCAAAATCCAATAAATGAAAAATTCTATAGGACGAATAAACCATTTTTTTCCAAAAAGTAAATGGCAAGGTAAAAATGAGAGCAGAAAACCTATGGATTAGAAAAAACATAATAATTATGTCAGCCAAGTTCAATAGGTGAAATTTGTTTATATCTGGGACTCAAGCCAATAGTACAATAAAACATTTATAAGATAATATAAAAAAGAACACTAAGAATTTGATAACATTAAGGAATTCATTTTAGAGGGTGAATGGCTTTATGGGTTGCTTTTACTTTGTTATTGTAGTTTTGTACTATTTGGATTTTATAAATCATTAGAGGTATGGGGAAATAAGGTGCTGACCTAAATAACTTTGGACATGAGTAAAGACTATAAGACTGAAAACAAAAGAAATTGCACACAAGAACTGTATCTTAGTTGATAAAGTTGTTTCCTTGGAGACTGTGTTCATATTTTGGAAACCACTATACGTGTGTGTGTGTGGTGTGTGTGTGTGTGTGTGGTGTGCGTGCACTAAGTTGTTTCAGTCATGTCTGACTCTTTTCTACCCCGTGGACTGTAGCCCCACAGGCTCCTCCATCCATGGGATTTTCCCAGCAAGAATACTGGAGTGAATTGCCGTGCCCTCCTCAGGGGATCTTCTCGACCCAGACATCGAACCTACGTCTCTTTCATCTCTTGCATTGGTAGGAAGGTTCTTTACCACTAGTGCTGCCTGGGAGGTATGCTGCTGCTGCTGCTGCCAAGTCGCATGTGTACTGGCATTAAATTATCGATACTACATAAATGGATGGCAGAAGGCAAGAGCCAGGATTCTCACTGGTAGAGGGGATATTAAAAGAGCAGAAAGCTTGAACAGGCTTATGTGGTATTGAATTAGAGTTGGAGACATTACTATGAATTCATTTTTTGGTTAATACATATACATATGGTTACATATAGAAATATGTATAGATATGTGTACCCGCAGTGTATTTCTTTGCAGAGCCAGTGATACCTCAGTAGTGATAAGCACACCTAGCACCTAGTTCTTAGTTTCTAGTTGTTATTGTTGTTCAGTCACACAGTTGTGTCCAACTCCTTGCAGCCCCATGATCTGCAGCATGCCAGGCCTCCCTGTCCTTCACTGGCTTCCAGTTTGCTCAAAGCACTGTCTCCCAATAAAAGGAACCAAAAGTGACTGATTCTAGGACTGGGGCAGAAAATACACAATATATGCCTTAAGCAAGTAAGGAAGTGCTTGAAAAACAATCAAAATTTTTAAAAATCCACAATGTTGTGGATAGTCAAAGGGATAGAGGAAACCAAATGAAAGAGATCCCAGTGGCTAAAACTGGAAAAACTGGAGCAAAAAATGAATAAGTTAGTATGGGATTATAACTCAAGATATAAGACAAATGCCTATGAGTATATGTGGGTGCATGCATGCTCAGTTGCTCAGTCATGTCTAATTCTCTGTGACTCCATGGACTGAGCCGGCCAGGCTCCTCTGCCCATGGTATTTCTCAGGCAAGAATACTGGAGTGGGTTGCCATTTCCTCCTCTAGGGGAATCTTCCCAACCCAGGTGTTGAACCTACGCTTCCTGTGCCTCCTGTATTGGCAGGCAGATTCTTTACCACTGAGCCACCTGGGAAGCCCTACGAGTATATACTGCTATAAACAAATAACTGAATAAATAAGTAAACAGCAGAGAATGGACAAACCTCCCAGCCAAACTGCAAATAATCTATGTAGATATTTCCCTTCAGGAAGGTAGAACATAATTTCTCTCATGTGGACTGCACAGCAAGTCGTCCTTCCAAGAGTACGGTGTGCAAACAGAGATGAGCAGTAATTTTACAGTGAAGGACACTGACAGCACCACGTCAGTCAGGGGATCAAGGCCAACAGTGGCAGTGATGGATCATGCTGATGATATACCCCAGCAATGTGATGTGATGAGCAGGGCACTTCGCCTCTGTAGTTTCTGTCCCCAGAACTCAAGGTCCTAGTCTACTTTTGAAAAAAAAAATCAGACAAGTCCCAATTAAGGAACATTTTACAAAAACATTTGATCAGTATTTAAAAAAAAAAAGGGAAAATTTGAGAAACTGCTGCAGCCAAGAGAAGTCTAAGGACACGTGATAATGAAATGCAATGTGGGGTCCTGGATAAGACCCTAGAAAATGGACACTGGGGAAAAACTAAAAAAATCAGAATAAACTGTAGACTTTAATTAGTACAAATGTATCAGTATTAGTTCAGTAGTTTTGGCAAATTTACCATACTAATGTAAAATATTAATAATAGGGTATATGGAAACTCTGTACTATGCAAGTTCTCTGTACTATCTTTGCAAATTTTCTGTAAATCTAAAACAATTCCAAAATAAAATTAAAATTTTTATTTTTTTTAACAACAGAAAAGATAATGTATAGGAAAAAAAAAATCCTTGGAGAATCATTCTGAAGTGAAATGTCCAGTACTTGCCTTAAAATAATCCGCTTAACAGTGGAGGGGCTGGAGATAGAGGAAATGGAAGGAAGTACACCCAAAACAGAGACATTACTTTGCCAACAAAGGTCCATCTGTTCAAGGCTATGGTTTTTCCAGTGGTCATGTATGGATGTGAGAGTTGGGCTATAAAGAAAACTGAGTGTAGAAGAATTGATGCTTTTGAACTGTGGTGTTGGAGAAGACTCTTGAGAGTCCCTTGGACTGCAAGGAGATCCAACCAGTCCATCCTGAAGGAAATCAGTCCTGGGTGTTCATTGGAAGGACTGATGTTGAAGCTGAAATTCCAATACTTTGGCTAACCGATGTGAAGAGCTGACTCATTTGAAAAGACCCCGATTCTGGGAAAGATTGAAGGCAGGAAGAGAAGGGGATGACAGAGGATGAGATGGTTAGGTGGCATCACCGACTCAATGGACATGGGTTTGGATGGACTCCAGGAGTTGGTGATGGACAGGGAGGCCTGGTGTGCTGCGATTCATGGGGTTGCAAAGAGTTGGACACCACTGAGCGACTGAACTGAACTGAGCACCTAAAACAAGACTGGGATTGAAATACACACTACCACGTATAAAATAGGTAACTAACGAGGACTGACTGTATAGCACCGGGAACTCTACTGGGTGCGCTGTGGTGACCTAAATGGGAAGGAAATCCCCCAAAGAGGGCTATATGTATATGCATAGCTGATTCACTATGCTGTACAGTGGAAACTAACACACCGTCGTAAAGCAACTGTATACTCCAATAAAAATAGTAATAACTACTTTCAAGCGCTCCTCAGAAATCAGACAAGTAACAGGAGTATGGACTAAGATATTTTAAAGTGTTGAGAGAAAAAACCCACCAAGCTAAATTCTGTATCCTGCTGAATTACCCTTCAAAAGTGGAAAGAGAAATATAGGTTTTCTCAGATTTAAAAAAAAAAAAAGGCCAAGAAGTTATAACTGATTAAGCTGAAATTGTGAGTACGTCAGGGATCACTATTTTTCTGAGGTACAAGTTATGTTTCTATATTTCCTATAATAGAACCACTGATCAGCACTCATTCATGTAACACTGGAAGATGAATGAAGCATGGATTTTGTGGTCAAGAATAGCCAGAAGTTTCTCAGTAAACACTGGGTACTCAGGGTCAGGGAGCATAGCATCAGAGCCTAGCACACTCTGCCTAGCGTGTCTGAGTCTGAAATACTGAGCTATCCACAGAGGAGGTCATGTCATAATGCTTTCAAACCATGTAAAGAACTCCTTCCGTCCCAAAGAACAGTATAGCCACTCGTTTACTCCAGAGTTTAGTAGAGATTCCAGAACACAAAGTGGAAGTCAATTTGATTTTTACTTCATAAGAAATTTTATATCATGAGTCTGAACCAAATTAATATACTTAAAATATTTCCTGAAACATACATATTTTATATGTTTTATTTTAATCTTTACAGTGAAATCCAGGCAAAAATGTTAATGCCAGATAGTGATATCCAATGAATATACCTTATTGAGAAAATACTTCTATTTTTATGATCTCTGTCTGGACAGCTGTAAGTATCTCAGCTGTTGAAGTTTCTTGTCCTTTAGACATAAAGTATTTCTAAAGTAGCATTTTTATATGTTGCAGAATGATTCATTATTGATAAGGGTAGAGCAACTTGCTTCATGATTTAGGTAAGAGAATATATTTTAAATAAAAGAATATAATTCATTTTGCCAACTCTGTTCTCTCATGTTTACCATTTTCTTTTTTAGGGCATGGTTTAAAATAGATTTATTCTAAACATTCAGTTAAATGTGTATTTATTTTTTAGGAAATAATTAAATTAATAAAATTTAGAGCTGTATGTAGTCTTTATCAAATGCTTTGGTGAATTATTATAAATAATTCAAAAATGACCTTTTTTGGAAGACATAACCAGTGGAATCAGGAGACAAAATAATGTAATACTGTTCTGTGCAAAATGTACTCCACACAATTCTAGCTCTGTGGAGTGTTACTAGCTATTATTGGCTGAGGTGGGGGAAAGTCCTGAAGTCAAATAAATTTAGAAAACATTGTGTTGATGGGAAGATAGCATTTCTTAGATGAATTTGACCACAAAACACTTTTTTTTTTCCTGAGTCACCTTACAGAAGACCATTTATAATAGAAGGAGTAAAGGTCAGCTTGGGGAAGAGAGGGGCACAGGTTCTACAGGCATGGGAAATTCAGTCTGCAGTGAAATTCTGACTCTGCTACTTACAGATGGAATGATGTCAGGCAAGTGGTCCACTCTAAGCTTCATCTTAATCTTTTTTTTTTTTTTTCATCTTAATCTTAAAGATGACATTAACCCTGGATTCCCTGGTGGTTCAGTGGTAAAGACTCCACCCGCAATGCAGGAGACACAGGTTTGATCCCTGGATCCAGAAGACCCCTTGGAGAAGGAAATGGCAACCCACTCCATTAATTCTTACCTGGGAAATTCCATGAACAGAGGAGTCTGGAGGGCTATAGTCCTTGGGGTCACTAAAGAGTCAAGACATGACTGACCAACTAAACAATAAAGGTGATATTCACCTTCAAATAAAGGTGATGATATCAATTTGCATGGTTTTCATAGGGATTAAAAACAATTTAGATGAGTTCTGTTTTGGGTTACGATGTAAAAGTCTACAGCAGGCTAGAGCTCTTATTCTAACAAGTAGGGAGAAAAGTGGATAAACTGGAAAAAAGGAAAAATGGATGCAAAAATGTCTGGGGGAATTAACTTCCAGACAGGGGAGAACCTTTTTATCCTTGGTAGCATCTGCTAAGTGTGGGATAGGTAGGTAACTGAGCTTGCCACCTGAAAAGGAAGTCTTCTTCCAAGGGAAAGCAAAATCTAACAGTGTCTAACACTGCCGCAATAGCCTGAGTGATATATCTGAACCTAGAGGAATCCTCCAAGGAACAAGCTGCTCTCCCCATCAGTCAGTCTTTGCCCATGAGACTGCTGATGAACGCTGGGCAGCTTGTGAAGCGAGGGCACTAGGTTGGAAAGGTAGAGAGAGCTCCCCATAGTGTAAGTGATTAAATCTCAAAGTCACATGGAGGGAGCTGCTGTACTGAACACAGGACAGATCTCAATAAATTAGAAGCCAGATGTAGTCATCTGCTTAGGAACCAAAGCAATGTAAACCTGTGACCCTCTCCAATTCCAACTCAATTCCTGATGGAACTGAAGTCATTAGCCCCTCAACTTTGCTGCTTGATAAAGTAAAATGTGTGCCCTACTTGAAAAGAAATAAAATTAAATCATAATACAATGCCTAGCACAAGATGAAAATTAACAATAAAAAGGACATGCAAAGATGTAGGAAAGTCTAACTTATAATCAAGAAAATAATAGAAGTAAAACAAAAGATGATCCAGATGATGGAATTATGACACATGCCAATATAACTATTATGAACATGTTAAAATAGAGGAAAAGATGAACAAAGTGATTGAAAATATGAAGAATTTAAGCAGGGAAGTAGAATCTCTAAAAAGAACCAAATAAACTTTCCAGGACTATGTAATACAGAAAATTAGGATTTCATGGAATGAGTCAGTGAATTCAAAGACAACTCAAAATAAATTATTCAAACTGAAGCAGATAGGAAAAGGAGTTTAAAAAGAGAAAAAGACAGTGTCAAACAGCCTAACGTGTGCTAGCGTTCTAGAAGAGGAGAAAAGGAATGGAGAGAAGGAATATGTAAAGAGATAATGTCTCTGAATTTTCAAAAACTGATAAAAGACATCACCACAGACACAAGAAGCTCAGTGAATCCCAACTGAGATAAATACAAAGAAAAAACTCCCAAGAACATCATAATTAACTGCTCAAAGCTAAAGATAAAAGGAAATTTTAAAAACAGCCAGAGGGGAAAAAAAAGACATTTTCAAGGGAACAATTACATGAATGCATATGTGAGTTCAGTCCCTTAGTCATTTCTTATTCTTTGTGAACCACCAAGTTCCTCTGTCCACAGGATCCTCTAGGTAAGAATACTTGAGTGGGCTGCCATTTCCTCCTCCAGGGGCTCTTCCCGATCCAGGGATCAAACCTGTGTCTCCCACATTGGCAGGCGGATTCTTTACCACTTTGCCACCTGGGAAGCCCAATTATGTGAATGGTGGAAAGTGAAAGACAATTAAATGACATTGTCAAAGTGCTAGAAAAAAAAAAAGAAAAAAAGAAAAGGAAAGAAAACTGCTGACCTAAAGTTCTTTACCAGTGAAAATATCCTTCAGAAGTAACGGGGATCATCACTTCCTTGGTGATCCAGTGGTTAAGAGTCTGCCTGACAATGCAGGGGACAAGGGTTTGATCTCTGGTCTGGGAAGACTCTACATGCCTCAGGGCAACTTAGTACATGTGCCATAACTACCGAGCCTGTGGTGTAGAGTGCACGAGCCACAACTACTGAACCTTCATGCTGCAAACTGCTGAAGCCTGTAGCCCTAGAGCCCATGCTCTACAGCAAGAGAAGCCACTGCAAAGAGAAGCCCATGCACCACAACGAAAAATAGCCCCCTCCCACCCAAACTAGAGACAGCCCTTGTGAAGCAATAAAGAGCCAGCATAGTCAAATAGAATAAAATTAAGTAAATTTTTAAAAGTTTGGAAATAAAAGCAAAAATAAACAAATGGGACCTAATTAAAAACTTCTGCACAACAAAGGAAAGTGAAAAGACAGCCTTTAGAATGGGAGAAAATAATAGCAAATGAAGAAACTGACAAACAACTAATCTCAAAAATATACAAGCAACTCATGCAGCTCAATTCCAGGAAAATAAACAACCCAATCAAAAAATGGGCCAAAGAGCTAAACAGACATTTATCCAAAGAAGACATACAGATGGCTAACAAACACATGAAAAGATGCTCAACATCACTCATTATCAGAGAAATGCAAATCAAAACCACAATGAGGTACCATTTCACACCAGTCAGAATGGCTGCGATCCAAAAGTCTACAAGCAATAAATGCTGGAGAGGGTGTGGAAAAAAGGGAACCCTCTTACACTGTTGGTGGGAATGCAAACTAGTACAGCCACTATGGAGAACAGTGTGGAGATTCCTTAAAAAACTGAAAATAGAACTGCCTTATGACCCAGCAATCCCACTGCTGGGCATACACACCGAGGAAACCAGAATGGAAAGAGACACATGTACCCCAATGTTCATCGCAGCACTGTTTATAATAGCCAGGACGTGGAAGCAACCTAGTGGTCCATTGGCAGATGAATGGATAAGAAAGCTGTGGTACATATACACAATGGAGTATTACTCAGCCATTAAAAAGAATACATTTGAATCAATTCTAATGAGGTGGATGAAACTGGAGCCTATTAGACAGAGTGAAGTAAGCCAGAAAGAAAAACACCAATACAGTATACTAATGCATATATATGGAATTTAGAAAGATGGTAACGATAACCCTGTATGCAAGACAGCAAAAGAGACACAGATGTATAGAACAGTCTTTTGGACTCTGTGGGAGAGGGAGAGGGTGGGATGATTTGGGAGAATGGCACTGAAACATGTATAACATCATATGTGGAACGAATAACCAGTCCAGGTTCGATGCAGGATACAGGATGCTTGGGTCTGGTGCACTGGGACGACCCAGAGGGATGGTACTGGGAGGGAGGTAGGAGGGGGGTTCAGGATGGGGAACATGTGTATACCCCTGGCGGATTCATGTTGATGTATGGCAAAACCAATACAATATTGTAAAGTAATTAGCCTCCAATTGAAATAAATAAATTTAAATTTAAAAATAAATAAAAAGAAGTAAAAAATAAAATAAAATTTAAAAATAGGAAAATAAGTAAAGATAAAATAATGATATTTTCAAACAAACCAAAGCTGAGGAAAATTTTCACAAGCAGATCTGCAGTACAAAAAATCCTAAAAGAAGTTCTTCAAGATGAAAGGAAATGATTCCAAATCGAAGCATGAAAGTTAAAAAGAAAAAAAAAAAAATGAAGGGCTCCAGAGAGAATAAATCTAGCATAAATGCAAAAAGACCAAGTCCTTCAAAACTTTTTAGAAGACTAGTGACTATTAAAAACAGCAAACACAATAAAAACAATAACATGTCATAGAGTTTATAACATAGGCAGAAGTAAAATACATGACAATAGAAGCAAGAAGAATAATCATAACTAGGGCAGTTTTCATAATATAAGCTTTTTATATTGCTCATGAAGTGGTAAAATACTACTTAAAGACTCTAAGAAGTATAGAATGCATCTTATAATCTCTGGAGCAGTAGTTTTCAAAGCACAGTCCCCAGACCAGAAGCATCAGCATCACCTAGAAGCTTGTTAGAAATACATTCCAGACCTACTTAATCAGAAATTCGGGGGTTGAGTCCAACAACCTATGGTTGGTTTTTTTTTAAATTATTTATTTTACTTTATTTTTGGTTGTGCTGGGCCTTCCCAGATGCGTGAGGGCTTTCTCTTGTTGCAACAAGCAGGGCCCACTCTTCATCGCAGTACACAGGCTTCTCATTATGGTGGCTTCTCTTGTTGCAGAGCACAGGCTCTGGGCACACAGGTTTCAGTAGTTGTGGTACTCCGGCTCTAGAACGGGCTTAGATGCTCCATGGTATGGAATTTTCCCAGACCAGGGATTGAACCTGTGTACCCTGCATTGGTAGGCAGATGTACCGCTAGGGAAGTCCCCAGCAATCTATGTTTTGAACAGCTGTTCAGCTAATTCTAATGCAAACTAAAACTTCAGCAACTCTGTTCTAGATCTGGAAAGAAAATAGAGAGGAAACTCTTCTCAATGGTAGACTGGTACACAGTACAACTGGTCGTTTGGATGGAAGAAGTGATCCAAGGTGAGGATGTAAATATTTATATACAAGAGACAAGGAGGCCTGTGGATAGACAAATAGGTGTGTGCCAGCATAAAGGGTGAAGACTTGTGTATTACATGTGGATACAGACCAGAAAGCATCTACTACAGAAAAGCTCTGAACAACCAAGGAGACAAAATGAATAGTCACTTGACGTTAGTCAGCGTTTGTCATCAATCACACAGAGCAAGCGAATAGACACACAAACAGAGTGGATATGGTGGTAGAAACAGAAGTTATATATAAGCCCAAGAGCATGAACCCCACTCACCAAGGCCAATCCAATTACTGCTGCCTCTGAATATCCAATTTGGCAGCAACAGAGATCAACACTGAACCCCCAATATAGCATCATTGCACATGGAAGTCAACCAGCCACTTAGTAGCAAGTTGACTACATGCAGCCCCTCCATCCTGGAAAGGCCAGCCATTCATCCTCACAGGGACAGACATAAATACCAGAGTCTGAGCCAGCATCATGCCCAGGGGCCTACGCAGTGCCTCAACCACAGGCTTGGACACCCATGTAAGGCATCCAACCAGGAGACCTACTTCACCATGAAGAAGATGTGGGAGTGAACCCAAGACCATGGGATCCACTCATCACCACATCATTCAATAATGCACCATCCAGAGGGAGCCAGAATGCTAGGACCAGGACCACTTCTTCTTGGGTAACAAAAGCCCTTCTGTCATTTTCACTCACTCTATTGTCACACTTGGCCGTGGAGATGCGCAAAGTGGAGAATACGTATATACAGAGAGCAGAATGAAGTAATGACATGGAGAAGAGCAAACACAGGAGACTGAGAGTGTCCTGATGTCTAGTTTCCAGTTCTTGTGTTGGCCACAGTCCATGAGACATCTCCGTTTCCTGACAATAAATCACCACTCCCTTTTTGCAAAAGCATGCCTGATTTGGTTTCCATTACTTGCAACTAAAGGGTCTTGTCTATTAAAATGAATTCTAGAGGCAAGACTTTGCACATAAAGAACTTCTGATGAATGATACAATTGTCCTAAAATGGAAAGAACTTCTCTTACTATTTTTAGATTTTGATAGCCCCTCATCAGTGTGTAGAAGAGACTTTGCCTGTTATAAATAAGCCCTGATTTTCGGGAAAATATCAGGAAAAGTATAATATGGAAAATGAGATTGTTGCACTGTTTGGCATAAAGATGAGTCCCTAACTGCACAATAATATTCCAAAAGAAGATCTGCAAGAGTACATAACATTGGAAGAGAAAAAGAATGACAGACACATATTTAGAATTTTTTTAAAAACCTGAAAAAAATTATGATTTATTTTTTATTACATTAACTCACCAAAAGGCTAGAAGTTGAGTATCTGGGGTTCAAAATAGAAGAAAAATAGCAAATAAAATATCCTTTGTATGTATATTATTATTTACTGCTGAAATGAAAATGGGAAAAAAAAAACCCTCAGGAAAAAATAGACAAAATTCTTTGTTTTACTTTCTCTTGATATCACTGCCAACAATGCCCTCTAGTGGTCAAGTAAGTAGGCTCTGAAGAATGGAAAAAATGAATCCTAATTAAGCAGCCCTGTTAAACTCATTGCTAAGATTTTCATGAAAATATGAACTTTTACACTTCCAGTTGGTAACTGAATGTTATATTTGGCAAGAAAATGAATCTTTACAAAGTATCACACCATATACCTTAAAGCATAGCCATTTCAAAGCCAACTTTCCCCTGTGGTTTTCCTGAACACCTGCCAAACAGCACATGAAAATAGCCATCTGTAATGTCTTAGAGGGGCATTTCTGGGTCACAACTTCCACTGTGTACCCAAAAAGAAAGCAAAATCTACTTTTATTGAGGAGGAAATCAATCTCCGAAATACTTCTGCTTTTAAACCCAATTACCTTCAAGAATTATGGCTTCAGACAACACTAATGACTTTTGGTACCACTTGCGAGATCTTATCTGAATTCTGAGCTCATCAACTAGACACAATCCCTTGCTTGAGAATTCTTCAAACTACAGTTCTCAGCTGCTAGAGTGAGCCAGTCAAAACAACAGTTTCAGTCACAGGAATGAAATTTCTCCAACCCACCCAGGCTCAGCAAAGAGTTTCCCAAAGGAACTTGAGAAAGGAAGAGAAAGAAGACAAGGCACAAAGTTCACTCCCCTCTAATTCAAACCAGCCAACTGCTGGCTTTAGTCTCTGACTCAAGAGTTCTTTGTCTCTGCAAACTGTTCTCCTTTCTCTGGGTTCCAAGCCTCCTTTCCTCATACTCTCCAATCATCCTATGTTCCCTTCAGTAACTCATTACCTGTGTGATTTTGAGAGACACTTAGACCCATTGTGCTGATTAGATTTGCATGAGAATATTTGCTGTGACGCTCTGAATGACTTTCACTAAAGCATCAGCCTACTACTCTGTTCTGAGATTTCATTTATTTAAACAGAGAGAAACACACTCTCAATAGCTATGCTGTGCATTGACAGAGGCCATTAATATTAATATTAGTTCCCTTAGAAAGACTGGGATGACCTCATATTGAGAATGCTAAACATTTCCTGGGTTTGCACTGTGAAAATGAAATCCAAGCACTAGAAATAAGCCTTTGAAGACTCTTGCTTTCATCACCCTTAGACAGTCTCATGAGGCAACCTGAATGTCAATATCATTTTCTCCATTACCATTTCTGATGTACTAGAAAAACCTCAACTTCTGGAGTCGGGTGTAAATCTCATCACTGCCACTGACTTGGCTATTCTGTTCAGCAAGTAATTTATAAAAGCCAGTTAAGTTTTGGGAGGATTTGCAAAATAATTACCTGACAATTTCCCCCACATCTTAGTTCTAAGACAAATGAAAAAATACTCTATGCTGCCATATTGCACTGTGTTTCACTAAGTATGTTCTGTAGATCGATTCTTAATTTATTTGACCATGGAACTTTTTTTCTCAGAGCCTTTTAGGAAATCAAGGTATGAAAAAACTCTTTCAGTTCAGTCTCAAAAATTCTTTTGAGTTCAGTCGCTCAGTCGTGTCCAACTCTTTGTGACCCATGAATCACAGCACGCCAGGCCTCCCTGTCCATCACCAACTCCCGGAGTTCACTCAGATTCACGTCCATTGAGTCAGTGATGCCATCCAGCCATCTCATCCTCTGTCATCCCCTTCTCCTCCTGCCCCCAATCCCTCCCAGCATCAAAGTCTTTTCCAATGAGTCAACTCTTCGCACGAGGTGGCCAAAGTACTGGAGTTTCAGCTTTAGCATCATCCTTCCAAAGAAATCCCAGGGCTGATCTCCTTCAGAATGGACTGGTTGGATCTCCTTGCAGTCCAAGGGACTCTCAAGAGTCTTCTCCAACACCACAGTTCAAAAGCATCAATTCTTCGGCGCTCAGCCTTCTTCACAGTCCAACTCTCATATCCATACATGACCACAGGAAAAACCATAGCTTTAGGAAATGGTATTTCTCTGGACACTTTCAACTTCAAACTATACTCCTCAAATGATCTCAGTTGCACTAGCCACATTTCAAACGGCGACCATATTGGACAGTGCAGAATTGAACATTCCACTATCACAGATTGTTCTGTAGGATAGCACTAGTCTAGAGTTTTCCTTATAGCCTGGTAGTCATATTCATAATCGAATCCAGTCCCTAAAGACATTCACAAAATGCTAACTTTAGAGAAAACTGTTAAGCAACATCTTACCTGAGTGATCAAAGATAACAGCCCAACAATGGTCCACAGAGACATCATGTATCTCCTGTAATGAATGTTAAGAAGAACACAACATCTCACGTCATGTTTCTGCCAACAATACATAACCTGAACCTAATCATTAGGAAACATTGAACACAAACTTAAAGATATCCCATAAAATAACCTGTCTATATTCTTTAAAATATCAAGGGCACAAAAGGCAGAGGATGGTTAAAGAATTGTGCTAGATTAAAGGAAAATTAACAAACATGATGACAAAATATAATGCGTGTTTTTTAGCCAGGGAAAAGAAAAACTATAAACTATAATCATTAGGGCAACTGATAAAATCTGAATATGGAGTATGGGTCAGATAATAGTATTATAAAAATGTTTATTGATTTTGATTATTAAAAGGTACTCATATAAGAGAAAGTCCTTCATCTTGAGAAATACTACACTGAGGGAATTCGCTTGTGGTCCAGTGGTAAGAACTCTGTGCTTCCACTGTTGAGGGCCTGCGTTTGATCCCTGGTCAGGGAACTAAAAACCCACAAGCCATGTGGCACAGCAAAAATAAATAAATAAATAAATAAGAGAAATACAACATCAAAGTACTTAAGAAGTACTTAAGATCAAAGAACTCTCTGAGTTCCAAATGAAATGGAGACAGCATACCCCACTCTCTCTCCCACCGAATGCAATTGAGTCCCTTAAAGACGGTGTATGGAGGACTTTGAAAAGTCAATGGCAACTGGTAGACTAGGAAGACAAACAAATATCTGAGAACCACTAAACTGGGGGTAGTTTTCTGAAATCTAGTTTCTCCCAGGCTGAATTCAAAGGCAACCTAAAATCCACAAGTATATACCAGAGCAGATGGAAAGTGCTCCAAAAGTCCTCTCTTCCTTGTCCAAGAAGAGAAATAAGAATGGCCTCTTATGGGTCAGAAAGACTGAGGGAAATCCTCTGGGTTTTTCATTCCCTCTCTTGTCCCAGCCCCTATTTAATCCTTCAGTGACACAGAGGCAACAATAGCAGAACAAATGATTAAAACTTAGAGAGAGGAAATCCTTCTCTCTGAGCAAAGAAACCATGGAGTCAAGAGTGTGAGAGGAATCCCTGTCGCTCTTTTCTCCCTGATCTCTCACCACGAGGCCCCAGTAGCAGACACAGTTGTGGGCAGGGCACAACACATCAGGGAAACTAAAGCCATGACTTTCTCGTCAGAAGACCAGCAAAGGGGTGCCGAAGAGCAGGAAAGATTTCCCTGGGGGGAGGCATAGCGAGAAGGAAGCTTCAGAAAGCCCTGCCTTAAAAACTGCATGAACTCCTGGGCCCATCTCTGAGCTGTGCATGCGGATCATGGAGAAAGCAAGAGAGTTCCAGAAAAACGTTGATTTCTGCTTTATTGACTATGCCAAAGCCTTTGACTGTGTGGATCACAATAAACCGTGGAAAATTCTTCAAGAGATGGGCATTGCCGTCCATCTGACCTGCCTCTTGAGAAACCTGTATGCAGGTCAGGAAGCAACAGTTAGAACTGGACATGGAACCACAGACTGGTTCCAAAAAGGAAAAGGAGTATGTCAAGGCTGTATATTGTCACTCTGTTTAGTTAACTTCTATGCAGAGTACATCATGAGAAAGGCTGGGTTGGAAGAAGCACAAGCTGGAATCAAGATTGCCAGGAGAAATATCAAGAACCTCAGAAATGCAGATGACACCACCCTCATGGCAGAAAGTGAAGACCTAAAGATCCTCCTGATGAAAGTGAAAGAGAAGAGTTAAAAAGTTGGCTTCAAGCTCAACATTCAGAAAATGAAGATCATGGCATCCGGTCCCATCACTTCATGGCAAATGGATGGGGAAATAGTGGAAACAGTGTCAGACTTTATTTTTGGCAGCTCCAAAATCACTGCAGATGGTGACTGCAGCCATGAAATTAAAAGACGCTTACTCCTTGGAAGGAAAGTTAAGACCAACTTAGACAGCATATTCAAAAGCAGAGACATTACTTTGCTGACTAAGGTCTGTCTAGTCAAGGCTATGGTTTTTCCAGTAGTCATGTATGGATGTGAGATTTGGACTGTGAAGAAGGCTGAGCACCGAAGAATTGATGCTTTTGAACTGTGGTGTTGGAGAAGACTCTTGAGAGTCCTTTGGACTGCAAGGAGATCCAACCAGTCCATCCTAAAGGAAATCAGTCCTGGGTGTTCATTGGAAGGACTGATGTTGAAGCTGAAACTCCAATACTCTGGCCACCTGATGCAAAAAGCTGACTCATTTGAAAAGACCCTGATGCTGGAAAAGATTGAGGGAAGGAGAAGGGGATGACAGGATGAGATGGTTGGATGGCATCACCGACTCAATGAACATGGGTTTGGATGGACTTGAAATTGGTGATGGACAGGGAGGCCTGGCATGCTGCAGTTCATGGGGTCGTAAAGAGTCAGACATGACTGAGTGACTGAACTGAACTAACCCTAAACAGCATTGAGGACTGATGAACAAGATGAGTCACTGCCTAAGTCCCAGACTGGTCACTGGGTGTGACACGTAGGTTGCGTGCATGGGCACAGAGTTGTGTCCAACTCTTTGCAACCCCATGGACTGTAGCCAGCCAGGCTCTTCTGTCCAAGGAATTTTCCAGGCAAGAATACTGGAGTGGGTAGCCATTTCCTCCTCCACAGGATCTTTCTAACCCAGGAACAGAACTCATGTCTGTTGTGTCTCCTGCAGTGGAGGAGGGTTCTTTACCAGCTAAGCTGCTGGGGAAGCCCTACACAAAGGAGACAGACCCAAGTAGCACAGCAAAGATTTTTAAAACTGAACTGATGTTGGAATCACAGTCCAAAAGAGGCAGGGTAAGGACTTGCAAAGTAAACCTAAACTGTTTAATTGCCTACTATATAAATGAACTTGAAACATTCTCTACAGGATTTAAACAAAACCTAAAATCCCATTACATACTATTCAAAATGTCCAGGATCAAATCCAGAATTATTTAGCATATAAAAAACTGGGAAAATCTTGACATTTCTCAAGGGAAAAGGCAATCAGTAGCCAAGAGCACAGATGTTGAAATTAAACCAAGATTTTAAAAGAGTTATTAAAATCACGCTCTAATAAGTAAATGTAAAAACCCTTGAAACAAATGAAAAATGGAAAGTCTCAAGAGAAAAACAGAAGGTATAAAAAACTACCAAAAGAAAATGTTAGAACTGGAAACATACAATGACTGAAATAAAAACTTACTAGATGGGCTCACTAATAAACTTCAGGATATCAGTAAAAATTATCCAATCTGAACAATAGGGATTTTAAAAGTTTTTTGTGTAAAGCAGAGCTGAGAGAACCTATGGGACAATAGGTGAAACTCAGACAGGAAAAAAAAAAAAAAGAACCTCAAAATTATTCATATCCAGATAATACCAGACCCAGAAGGCTGAAAACAAAAGACAAAATATCTTGAAAGCAGCCAGAGAAAAATAATAGCTGATATATAGGTGGTCATAATTTTGATCCAAATGACTTCATCGTCATCATTTCTGTTAGTCGTTCAGCTGCATCCAACTCCATGGAGTGTAGCTTGTTAGGCTCCTCTCCATGGGACTCTCCAGGCAAGAATACTGGTGTAACTAGCCATTTCCTTCTCCAGGGGATCTTCCTGACCCAGGGATGGAACCCAGATTTCCCATATTGCAGACACATTTTTTACCATCTGAGCCACCAGGGAAACCCTGAATGACATCACGCTTCTCATTAAAAGCCACGAGAGCCAGGAGGCAGTGAAACATTTTTAAAGTGCTGAAGGAAAACAGCTTTCAACCCATAATTCTATATCCAGTTAAAATATCTTTCAGGAATGTAGCTAAAATAAAGATATTCTCAGATGAAAAAATGACTGCGAAAATATATCATTAGCAGACTTGCTCTAAAAAAGTGTCATTTAAAGTTTTCCAGATAGAAGAGAAATAATAAAAGTAAGAATGCTTTTAAATCAGAAAAGACCTAGTTAAGTGGAGACACATTCTATCAATATGATGATAGGTTGACAGAATCAGTTTAACATGCCAATTCTCCTCAAGTGATTTTGGAGAAGACTCTTGAGAGTCCCTTGGACTGCAAGGAGATCCAACCAGTCCATTTTGAAGGAGATCAACTCTGGGATTTCTTTGGAAGGAATGATGCTAAAGCTGAAGCTCCAGTACTTTGGCCACCTCATGCGAAGAGTTGACTCATTGGAAAAGACTCTGATGCTGGGAGGGATTGGGGGCAGGGGGAGAAGGGGACGACAGAGGATGAGATGGCTGGATGGCATCACTGACTCGATGGACATGAGTCTGAGTGAACTCCGGGAGTTGGTGATGGACAGGGAGGCCTGGCGTGCTGCGATTCATGGGGTCACAAAGAGTCGGACACGACTGAGCGACTGAACTGAACTGAATGTAATTCCAATTAAATTCCACCAAGATTTTTGTAGTGACAGACAAGCTGAGTCTAAAATTTATATGGAAAATCAAAGGAACTTGAATATCCAGAACAATTTTTAAATGAATAAAGTTGGAGGATTCACACTATCCAATTTTAACACTTATTATAAAGCTACAGGGCTTCCCAGGTGGCGCCAATTATAAAGAACCCACTTGGCAATGCAGGAGACCTGTGAGATGGGTCTTCGATCCCTGGGTGGGAAGGATTCCTTGAAAGAGGGCATGGAAACCCATTCCAGTATACTTGCCTGGAAAATCCCATGGACAGAGGACCCTGGTGGGTTACAGTCCATGGGATCGCAAAGAGTCAGGGACGACTGAAATGACTTAGCATGTATGCATAAAGCTACAGTATTATAAAATGTAGTGTATAGTGTAAAGCAAACAGAATATAAAGGCAGTATGGTATTGCAAAGCAAAATACAGAGATCAATGGAAGAGAAGAAAAACCTCAACAGCAGACCACTCAAATATGGGCAAAAGTGTAAAGGTAATTCACTGGAGAAAGGACAGTCTTTTCAACAAAAGGTTTTGAAACAATCAGCATCCAGGTTGAAACACACACACATATATATAATTATCCATCTAAGCCTTGCACCTTGTAAAAAATTTCCAAAGTTAAAACCTAAAACTTTTAGAAGAAAACCTTCATAACTTGCGTTAGGCAGAGTTCTTAAATATGACACCAAAAGCACAATCCAGAAGAGAAAAAATAAGTTGGACTTCATCAAAGTTAATAACTTAGTTCAGTTCAGTTCAGTCGCTCAGTCATGTCCGACTCTGTGTGACCCCATGAATTGCAGCACACCAGGCCTCCCTGTCCATCACCAACTCCTGGAGTTCACCCAAACCCATGTCCATTGGGTTGGTGATGCCATCCAACCATCTCATCCTGTCATCCCCTTCTCCTCCTTCCCTCAATCTTTCCCAGCATCTGGGTCTTTTCAAATGAGTCAGCTCTTCGCATCAGGTGGCCAAAGTATTGGAGTTTCAGCTTCAACATCAAATCAGATATTCAACACAGGATTGAATATTGAAAAACACTGTCAAAATCAGCAATAATAAAATAAACTACCCAATTTTAAAATGAGCAAAAGATCTGAATATTTTATCAAAGATGAATATACAGGTGGCAAATAAATACATGAAAAGATGCTTATCATCACTAGCCTATAGTACAAATTAAAACCCCAATGTAATACAATTACACACCTACTAAACGGTTAAAACTAAAAAATAAAAAACCAAAAACTGACAAAATTAGGTGCTAACAAGGATGCATGACAATTGAACTTTACATACATTTCCAGTAGTTATACAAAAAATTAAAGTTGTCAGAAAATAGTTTGAAAGTGAAAGTCAGTCATCTCCGACTCTTTGCGACCCCATGGAGTACAGAATCCTTGGAATTCTCCAGACCAGAATACTGGAGTGGGTAGCCTTTCCCTTCCCCAGAGGATCTTCCCAACCCATGGATTGAACCCAGATCTCCCACAGTGTAGTTGGATTCTTTACCAGCTGAGCTATCAGGGAAGCTCTTAGAAGACAGTTCAGTAGTTTCTTATTAATTTAAATATACACCAGCCATATGACCCAGTAACTTCACTCACGCCTAGATATTTACAGTAGAGAAAAATCAATCTTATTGCTTAAAAACTTGTACATGAATGTTTATCACAAGTCTATTCATGATTGCTAAAAACAGAACCACCCCAAATGCATCAGTGTGAGAATGGATAAGCTCTAGTACTTCCATATATTGCAATACTCAGAATATATAAAAGGACAAATGACTGTAACATACAACATGAATAAGTCTCAAAATGTGCTAAGTGAAATAAGCCCATCTCAAAAGGTTATATTTGCATAATTGCATTTATATGACTTCATGGAAAAGACAAAACTGTACCAAAGGATTACAGATCTGTATCAAAGGATTATAGAACTGTACCAAAGGATTACAGATTTCACTCATTTTTACATTTCCAGGGTTTAGGGGTAGGGATGGGGCAGCATGAGAAAAGCTTCGTGGTAATGGAACCATTTAGTATCCTGACTATGGCTTGGTTACATGTACTAAAACACATAGAACTGTACACCAAAAGAGAAAGAAGTCAATATTACTGTGAAAGTGAAGTCACTCAGTCGTGGCTGACTCTTTGTGACCACATGGACCGTAGCTGACCAGGCTCCTCCATCCATGGGATTTTCCAGGCAAGAGTACTGGAGTGGGTTGCCATTTCCTTCTCCAGGGGATCTTTCCAACCCAGGGATTGAACCCAGGTCTCCCGCATTGCAGGCAGACGCCTTACCATCTGAGCTATTACCATAGGTATTTTTTAAGTTAGTGACAATAATACTTTAAGTAAAAGAGCAGAGGAGCATGATGGCTGCAATGTCCTCTCAACTGGCTCAGAAAAATCTTTGTGTATACAGATTGACAGGCAGAGATAATGGATAAGAAGAATCATAGAGCAAATGGAGGAAAAGATACACAACTGGTGAATCTACATAAAAGGTGTAAAGCAATTCTTTGTATCATTTTTGCAACTTTCCTGAAAGTTGAAATTACACTCCCTAAAAACTTGCCACAGAAGTATATTAAAAAATACATTTAATAATATTTCCAAAAATATCACATGACATACACTATGCCAGTTTTTTTCTCCACTGCATTCAATGATCTCTCTTCTACATTTGAGCTTCAGAAGTACCATACAATAAATCTGGAATGGCAAATAGTTTTCAACTTGTGTGCCTATTCTAATCTGCTCTTTGTGGGAAGTAGGAGCACTGAGTTGAGGATTACTTAGCAAAGGTCAGGCTCATGGAGGAAGAGTTCCGTTATTGATTACTGATGCCTGCCATGGGAGCAGACTAAGATTCTATCAGGATGCATTCCAAGAACACCTTTATGAAGCTTATATCATCCTCTTACTGATGACCATATTTCTTCTTAAAAATCACTGCTTAAAGTTATAATAGTCAATGAAATTTTTATTAATTAATATACAGGTATACCTTGGAGATATTTTAGTTTAAAGTTCTAGACCACCATAAGAAAACAAATATCACAATAATGTAAGTCACACAAAATTTTTGGTTTCCCAGTGCATGTAAAAATCACTTGTGCTTTTACTGTAGTCTGTTAATTGTATTATAACATTATGCCTAAAAAATGTGCATAACCATTTTAAAAATACTTTATTGCTTAAAAATGCTAACCATCATTTGAGCCTTCAGTGAGTTATAATATTTCTGCTGACGGAGAGTCTTGCCTCAGTGTTGAGAGTGGTTGACAAATCAGAGTGTTGGTTGCTGAAAGTTTGGGTGGCTGTGACAATTTCTTAAAATAAAACAACGATGATGCTTGAATTGATTCACTCTTCCTGGTATAAATGATTTCTCTGTAACCTGCCATGCTATTTAATAGCATCTTACCCACTGTAGAGCTTCTTTCAGAATTGGAGTCAATTCTCTCAAACTCTGCCATTACTTTAGCAACTAAATGTATGTACTAATCAAACTCTTTTTTGTCATTTTAACAATCATCAGAGCATCTTCACCTGGAGTAGGGTCCATCTCAAGAAGCCACTTCCTTTGCTTATCTGTGAGAAGCAACTCTTCATTCGGTCATGTTTGGTAATGTGTGTGTAGCTCAGTTGTGTCCGACTCTTTGCAACCCCAAAGACTGTAGCCCCTGGGCTCCTCTGTCCATGGAATTTCCCAGGTAAGAATACTAGAGTGGGTTGCCATTTCCCTTCTCCAGGGATCTTTGACCCAGGGATCAAACCCACGCCTGAGTCTCCTGCATTGGCAGGCAGGTTCTTTACCACTAGCATCACTGGGGAAACCATGTTTGGTCATGACATTGCAGCAATTCAGTCACATCTTCAGGCTCCACTTCTAACTTGAGTTCTCTTGGTTTTTCCACATCTGCAGTTATTTCCTCCAGTGAAATCTTGAACCTCTCAAAGTCATCCATGAATGTTGGAATCAACTTCCAAACTCCTATAAATGTTGATATTTTGACCTCTTTCCATGAATCACATATGTTCTTAATGATATTTGCCATGGTGAATCCTTTCCGGAAGGTTTTCAATTTACTTTGCCCAGATCTATCAGAGGAATCACTATCTATGGCAACAATAACCTTACAAGGTATTTCTCAAATCATAAGACTTGAAAGGCAAAATTACTCCTTGTTCCAAGGGCCCTAAAATGGATGTTGTGTAGCAGGCATGAAAACATGAACCTCGTACATCTCCATCATAGCTCTTGGATGACCAGTTGTTTGTCATTAAGCAGTAAAGGGATCTTTATTTTCTGGGCAGTAGGTCTCAACAGTGGGTGGAAATACTCAGTAAAGCATGCTGTCAACAGATGTGCTGGCATCCAGGCTTTGTTGTTCCACTGACAGAGCACAGGCAGAGTAGATTTAGCATAATTGTGAAGGGCCTTTTCAGGATCTTAAATGAGCATTGGCTTCAACTTAAAGTCACCAGCCGCTTTAGCCTAACGAGAGGATCAGCCTGTCCTTTGAAGCTTTGAAGCCATGCATTGACTTCTCCTATCTAGCTACGAAAGTCCTAGACGGCATCTTCTTCCAAGATAACGCTATTTCATCTATATTGAAAATCTGTTTAATGTAGCCACCTTCATTAATTATCTTGGGTAGATCTGGATAACTTGCTGCAGTTTCTTTATCAGTACCTACTGCTTCACCTTGCACTGGTTCTTTCTTTAAGCCTCATGAACCAAACTCTGCTAGCTCTTAATTTTAATTCTGCAACTTCCTCACTTCTCTTAACCTTCACAAAAATGAAGCAAGATAGGGCCTTGCTCTGAATCAGGCTTTGGCTTAAGGGAATGCTGTGGTTGGTTTGATCTTCTATCCAGACCACTACAACTTTCTCCACATCAGCAATAAGGCTATGCTGCCTTTTTTTTTTTTTTTTAATCATTCATGCATTCACTGAAGTAGCACTTTCAATTTCCTTCAAAAACTTATCCTTTGCATTCACAACTTGGCTAACTGGTACAAGAAGCCTAGTTTTTAGCCCTCACTAAGCTTAATCATTTCTAGCTTTTGATTTAAAGTGAGAGATCTGTAACTCTTTCTTTCACTTGAACACTTAGAGGGCGTAGTACAATTGTTAATTGGCCTGACTTTGATAGTTGTGTGTCAGGGAATAGGAAGGCCCCAAGGAAAGGGAGGGAGATGGGGGAACGGCCTGTCTGTGGAGCAGTCAGCACACACACATTTAGCAAGCTAGTCATCTGATACGGGCATCGTTTGTAGTGCCCCAAAACAATTACAATAGTAACATCAAAGAGCATGGATCACAAATCACCATAAGAAATATAATGATAATGAAAAGCTTAAAATATTGCTGCTGCTGCTGCTGCTAAGTCGCTTCAGTCATGTCCGACTCTGTGTGACCCCATAGACAGCAGCCCGCCAGGCTCCCTCGTCCCTGGGATTCTCCAGGCAAGAACATTGGAGTGGGTTGCCATTTCCTTCTCCAACGCAGGAAAGTAAAAAGTGAAAGTGAAGTTGCTCAGTCACGACCCCATAGACTGCAGCCCACCAGGCTCCTCTGTCCATGGGATTTTCCAAGCAAGAGTATTAGAATTACCAAAATGTGTCATAGAGACATAAAGTGAGCAGATGCTGTTGGAAAAAAAATGATGCTGATGAACTTGATCAATGTGGGATTGCCACAAACATTCAATTTTCAATTTATAAAAAAATACATATCTGCAAAGTGCACTAAGGTAAAGCACAATAAAACGAAGTGAGACTGTACATGTCCTGTGACCCATTAAGATAGTTTTAAACAGCTCTTTTGTGTTCGTGTGGGCTAAGTCACTTTAGTCGTGTCTGACTCTTTGGAATGCTATGGACTGTAGCCCACATGGCTCCTCTGTCTGTGGGATTCTCCAGGTGAGAATACTGATGTGGGTTGCCATTTCCTTCCCCAGGGGATCTTCCTGACTCAGGGATTCAACCCATGCTTCTTGCATTGGCAGGCGGATTCTTTACCACTGAGCCAGGAAGCCCAACTTACAATTCTGCCTTTACTTAAAATCTTATATCAGTTACTATTTATCTTTTCATATCTTTTTACATTTCTTTTTCTCCTTTCTTCATCCACAAATAAATCCTTATTTGATTTTGCCTAAACAGCGAACTTCAATTCATCATACAGACAGTGGGTTCCTGAAGCATAGGTTAGATCACATTTATTGACTGCTTATGAACCAGAGTCTATGCTAAGCATGGGAGATGAATAATATGAGGGTTCAAGCCCTAACCTTATAAATTCATGTCCAGAGGGAAAGATCAGTATGTAAACAGATGATTATAATACACTGAACATTTTTTCTTATCTATAAAATAGAAACAATAATTATACTTACTTCCCAAAGTATGGAGAGGATTAAGTGAATTAATAGCTAGTTAAATGTTTAGCATATAGTCTGGCACATAGTAATCTTATTATAAGCTCTGGTCATTAATATAATTAGCTCCCAAGTACCAAGTAGAATGTTATGAACTGTGATTAATCTAATTTCCAGACAGTGAATTTATTTTTTCAAGCCACCCAATGTGTCAAGAAATCTTGAACAAAGCCAAAACTTTGAAGTCTATTTACCCAGATCTTCCATAAAGAATTATGATTTTACAAGTAAAATAAATTATGTCCTTTTAACTATCTTTTTCCAGTATGTTTTTGAAGATATTTCCTTGATCAATTTCAGCAGAAGATGATTCCCATTTTCTTCTCAATCATGTGGTTTTCACAGAGGAGCCCAGTGATATAATCCCCAAATTCTATTTCACTATACTGTACCCTATAATTCTTGCCAGCATTCACATCTCGGGCACTTTTTTCCTCTTCCAATAGTCATACATATTTATTGGCATAAAATGAAATCTCTTCTTCAACAAAATGAATTATGAATATTAGATTAAAAAATAATAGCTACAATGAAAGGGCAGTATGGAAAAATAACCCTCAAAACTCCTAACACCCTGAGGATTTGAAAAATAAAATGACATAATGTTTTCCTGAACCCCAAAGATAATCTTTGTGTCCCACAGAAAGCCTGGAGGATATGGATAAGAATCAAAAACTATCATCCATTTCTAAACATGCCCAGACAAATATGTTTTCTTCAAGCTGCCAAGATAAATGCAAACCAGAAGTTTTTTTTTTCAATCTCACATTATGCCTTTTTATGTGTTCCAAAATTTAAAAAACAGACAGGCTGCCCTTGGAAACAGGAATGCATCAGGTTCTTGCAGTGAAGTGGGACGGAAACAACAGAATGCAAAGACTTGTGTTCTGAAGTGAGCAATGCACAGAACCGGCTGTGTGATTCTGCACAAGATACTTAATCACTATGTTAAAGTCACAGAAGTTGGAGATAATGACATCTATTCTTGCCTATCTTGCCTCCTGTTGCTACTGAGAACAACAGTATTTGCGCAGCGATCTAAAAACTACCTTTTCCTTCACAAATACCATTTTATTTAGTTACTACAACCCTGTGAACAATGTATTCTTATTATCACTATCATTATTATCATTATTACTATCATCATATTATTTTGACAAATGAGGAAGCCGACATTCAAAGAATTTTGGGGGCTTCTTCCGTGGTGTTCCAGTGATGTAGACTCCACCCTTCCAGGACAGAGGGCATGGGTTTGATCCCTGGTCCAGGAGCTAAGCTACTGCCAGCTGCACTGTGCAGCCAAAAAAAATTTTTTTAATTAACCTGCCTAAGGTCAGAATCAATGATTAGCAAGACTCAACCCAAATCTCCTAACTCTGCACCTCTGTTAGACCCACTGGAGTATAATTCCTTAAATCCAGGACTACTGGCCATCATGTGCTATTCCGCACTCAGTCGTGTCTGACTCTTTGCAACACTTTGGACTGTACCCCAACAGTCTTCTCTGTCCATAGAATTTCCCAGGCAAAAATACTGGAATGAGTTGCCATTTCCTATTTAAGGGTATCTTCCTGACCCAGGGATCAAACCTGGGTCTCCCCCATTGCAGGAGAATTCTTTACCACTGAGCCATTGGGACATAGTTTCAGGCCAAGCATCATCCTTGGCACATAATAGCTACTCAGTAAATATGATAAACTGTGAGGAACAGACCATTGTGGGAGGTCTGCTTCAGCAAACGCCACCAGAAAGACAGTGAATTCTATAGAATATGAGGAAAGGATCTGGATTTTTTTCATTTCTATGATTTAAATTTAATCTAAAATATCACACCAAAGGAATATTTATCTCTTTCATGGCTTTTAGGCCTTCTGTGTTAGGGCCCATTTGGTTGGTTGTGAGGAACAAAGACTAACTCAATGGGGAAAAGTGACAAATTTCTCTTACAGAAGAATGTCAAAAATCTGTAGAAACTTTCCCAGCCAGGAGGTGGAGCTTAATACCTCTAGTCTTGAAGGTGAGTGTGATGACTAATTTTATGTTTCACCTTGACTGAGTAACAGAGTGCCCAGACATGTGGACAAACATTATTCTGGGTGTATTTGGAAGAGATTAACATTTATATCAGTAGACTGAGTAAAGCAAATTGTCCTCCCCAATGTGGGTGGGCCTTACCCAATCAACAGAAAGCCTGAATTAAACAAAAAGGCTGACCACCCCTTGAGTAAGAGAAAAGATATCCAATATCACTAGTCTTTAGGGAAATGAAAATCTAAACCACAATGTGATAGCACTTCATACACACTGCTGCTGCTGCTGCTGCTGCTGCTGCTGCTGCTACTAAGTCACTTCAGTTGTGTCCAACTCTGTGCGACCCCATAGACGGCAGCCCACCAGGCTTCCCCGTCCCTGGGATTCTCCAGGCAAGAACACTAGAGTGGGTTGCCATTTCCTTCTCCAATGCATGAAAGTGAAAAGTGAAAGTGAAGTCGGTCAGTTGTGACCGACTCTTAGCAACTCCATGGACTGCAGCCTACCAGGCTCTTCTGTCCATGGGATTTTCCAGGCAAGAGTACTGGAGTGGGTTGCCAATGCCTTCTCCATAATACACACTAGGATGGCTATAATAAGAAATGTAAATAACTTATATTAGAGCAAATACAGATTAATTGAGGGGGGTGGAAATGCAAAATTGTGCAGGCACTGTGGAAAGCAGTTTGGTGGTTCTTCAAAATACTAAACATAGAGCTATCATATGACTCAGCAATTCCACTTCCGGATATATACTCAGGAGAACGGAAAACATATGTTCAGACAAAAACTTGTACATGAATGTTCATGGAAGCATTACTGATAAAAGTCAGGATACAATCAGAGGATACAATCAAAATGTACATCAATTGATGAATATTAAACAAAATGCAGTCCAATTGATTAGAATTTGCTAGAGGAAAGGTGGAAATAAAAGTGACCACTAATAGGCATAGAGGAAAAGGCAATGGCACCCCACTCCAGTACTCTTGCCTGGAAAATCCCATGGATGGAGGAGCCTGGTGGGCTGCAGTCCATGGGGTCACTAAGAGTTGGACACAACTGAGCGACTTTACTTTCACTTTTCACTTTCATGCACTGGAGAAGGAAATGGCAACCCACTCCAGTGTTCTTACCTGGAGAATCCCAGGGATGGGAGAGCCTGGTGGGCTGCTGTCTCTGGGGTCGCACAGAGTCACACACGACTGAAGCAACTTAGCAGCAGCAGCAGCAACAGGCATAGGGAATCTTCTTGGAGTAATGAAATGCTCTGGCATTAGATTGTGATGACTATTCAACCTTGTAAATTTACTAAAAACAACTGATTTACATGCTTCAAAGGATAAATTCCAGTGTATATGAATTATACTTTAAGTTTTTAAAATAGTGTGATGCCAACAATGCAGTGCTTGGAGAGAAATCTGCAGCTTTAAATTTATAGAAGCAAGGTCCCATGTGATTTTTAAATTTCCAATCTCATTAATCAAGTAAAAGTATTGCAATTAAAATCATAGTAAAAGGAAAGAAGCAACAGGAAAAACCAAACTGATAAAATGGAAAATAGAAAACAGGGAAAGTCAGTGAAATAGAGACTAAATATTGAGGAAATGCAATTATTTGAAAAGAAAAAAATTACAAACCTCTTGCTCAGTTGATCAGGAAATTAACAAAGAACACAGAAATTAACTGTATCAGAAACAAAACAAAAGACTCACTATAGATGGTACAGACATTGAAAAGGTAGCAGAAAAATTACACAAAACTTTTGACAATAAACAACTTATATGAAATGGATAAATTCCTTGAGTTCAGTTCAGTTGTCGCTCAGTCATGTCCAACTCTTTGCAACGCCATAAATAGCAGCATGCCAGGCCTCCCTATCCATCACCAACTCCCGGAGTTCACTCAGACTCACGTCCATCGAGTCCGTGATGCCATCCAGCCATCTCATCCTCTGCCGTCCCCTTCTCTTCCTAACCCCAATCCCTCACAGCATCAGAGTCTTTTCCATTGAGTCAACTCTTCACATGAGGTGGCCAAAGTACTGGAGTTTCAGCTTTAGCATCATTCCTTCCAAAGAAATCCCAGGGCTGATCTCCTTGAGAATGGACTGGTTGGATCTCCTTGCAGTCCAAGGCACTCTCAAGAGTCTTCTCCAACACCACAGTTCAAAAGCATCAATTCTTTGGCGCTCAGCTTTCTTCACAGTCCAACTCTCACATCCATACATGACCACTGGAAAAACCATAGACTTGACTAGATGGACCTTTGTCGGCAAAGGAATGTCTCTGCTCTTGGATATGCTACCTAGGTTGGTCATAACTTTTCTTCCAAGGAGTAAGCGTCTTTTAATTTCATGGCTGCAGTCACTATCTGCAGTGATTTTGGAGCCCAAAAAAATAAAGTCTGACACTGTTTCCACTGTTTCCCCATCTATTTCCCATGAAGAGATGGGACCAGATGCCATGATCTTCGTTTTCTGAATGTTGAGCTTTAAGTCAACTTTTGCACTCTCCTCTTTCACTTTCATCAAGAGGCTTTTGAGTTCCTCTTCACTTTCTGCCATAAGGGTGGTGTCATCTGCATATCTGAGGTTCTTGATATTTCTCCTGGCAATCTTGATTCCAGCTTGTGCTTCTTCCAGTCCAGCATTTCTCATGATGTACTCTGCATAGAAGTTAAATAAGCAGGGTGACAATATACAGCCTTGACATACTCCTTTTCCTATTTGTGGTTCCTATCTGTTGTTCCATGTCCAGTTCTAACTGTTGCTTCCTGACCTGCATACAGATTTCTCAAGAGGCAGGTCAGGTGGTCTGGTATTCCCATCTCTTTCAGAATTTTCCAGTTTCTTGTGATCCACACAGTCAAAGGCTTTGGCATAGTCAACAAAGCAGAAATAGATGTTTTTCTGGAACTCTTTTGCTTTTTTGATGATTCAACGGATGTTGGCAATTTGATCTCTGGTTCCTCCGCCTTTTCTAAAGCCAGCTTGAACATCTGGAAGTTCATGCTTCACGTATTGCTGAAGCCTGGCTTTCAGAATTTTGAACATTACTACCAGCCTGTGAGATGAGTGCAATTGTGCGGTATTTCAAGCATTCTTTGGCGTTGCCTTTCTTTGGGACTGGAATGAAAACTGACCCTTTCCAGTCCTGTGGCCACTGCTGAGTTTTCCAAATTTGCTGGCAGATTGAGTGCAGCACTTTCACAGCATCATCTTTCAGGATTTGAAATCGCTCCACTGGAATTCCATCACCTCCACTAGCTTTGTTCGTAGTGATGCTTTCTAAGGCCCACTTGACTTCACATTCCAGGATGTCTGGCTCTAGGTGAGTGATCACACCGTCATGATTATCTGGGTTGTGAAGATCATTTTTGTACAGTTCTTCCATGTATTCTTGCCACCTCTTCTTAATGTCTTCTGCTTCTGATAGGTCCATACCATTTCTGTCCTTTATGAGCCCATCTTTGCATGAAATGTTCCTTGGTGTAATTTTCTTGAAGAGATCTCTAGTCTTTCCCATTCTGTTGTTTTCCTCTATTTCTTTGCATTGATCACTGAGGAACGCTTTCTTATCTCTTCTTGCTATTCTTTGGAACTCTGCATTAAGATGCTTATATCTTTCCTTTTCTCCTTTGCTTTTTGCTTCTCTTCTTTTCACAGTTATTTGTAAGGCCTCCTCAGACAGCCATTTTGCTTTTTTGCATTTCTTTTCCATGGCGATGGTCTTGATCCCTGTCTCCTGTACTATGTCATGAACCTCCTTCCAGAGTTCATCAGGCACTCTGTCTATCACATCTAGTCCCTTAAATCTATTTCTCACTTGCAGTGTATAATCATAAGGGATTTGATTTAGGTCATACCTGAATGGTCTAGTGGTTTTCCCTACTTTCGTCAATTTAAGTCTGAATTTGGCAATAAGGAGTTCATGATCTGAGCCACAGTCAGCTCCTAGTCTTGTTTTTGTTGACTGTATAGAGCTTCTCCATCTTTGGCTGCAAAGAATATAATCAATCTGACTTCGGTGTTGACCATCTGGTGATGTCTATGTGTAGAGTCTTTTCTTGTGTTGTTGGAAGAGGGTGTTTGGTATGACCAGTGCATTTTCTTGGCAAAACTCTATTAGCCTTTGCTCTGCTTCATTCCGTATTCCAAGGCCAAATTTGCCTGTTACTCCAGGTGTTTCTTGACTTCCTACTTTTGCATTCCAGTCCCCTATAATGAAAAGGACATGTTTTTTGAGTGTTAGTTCTAAAAGGTCTTGTAGGTCTTCATAGAACCGTTTAACTTCAGCTACTTCAGCGTTACTGGTTGGGGCATAGACTTGGATTACTGTGATACTGAATGGTTTGCCTTGGAAACAGAGATCATTCTGTCATTTTTGAGATTGCATCCAAGTACTCCATTTCGGACTCTTTTGTTGACCATGATGGCTACTCCATTTCTTCTAAGGGATTCCTGCCCACAGTAGTAGATATCATGGTCATCTGAGTTAAATTCCCCCTTTCCAGTCCATTTTAGTCTGCTGATTCCTAGAATGTCGACATTCACTCTTGCCATCTCCTGTTTGACCACTTCCAATTGGCCTTGATTCATGGACCTTACATTCCAGGTTCCTATGCAATATTGCTCTTTATAGCATTGGACCTTGCATATCACCAGTCACATCCACAGCTGGGTATTGTTTTTGCTTTGGCTCCACCCCTTCATTCTTTCTGGAGTTATTTCTCCACTGATCTCCAGGAGCATATTGGGGACCTACTGACCTGAGGAGTTCCTCTTTCAGTATCCTATCATTTTGCCTTTCCGTACTGTTCATGGGGTTCTCAAGGCAAGAATACTGAAGTGGTTTGCCATTCCTTTCTCCAGTGGACCACATTCTGTCAGACCTCTCCACCATGACCACATATACTGTGACCGGCGCACATAGCATGGCTGAGAGGAGCTACCCCACATCCGAGGTCAGGTGCAGCGGCTGAGAGTGCCAGGCTGGAACAGCACAGGATCAGCCAAGAGGAGCTGCCCCACATCCAAGGCCAGGGGCAGCGGCTGGGAGGAGCAACCCCACATCTAAGGAGCGGTGGCTGCGCGGGCACAGGAAGGCCTAGAGGAGCTATTCCACGTTCAAGGTCAGGAGGGACGACAGTGAGGAGATACCCCTCGTCCAAGGTAAGGAGCAGCAGCTGTGCTTTGCTGGAGCAGCCGTGAAGAGATACCCCACGTCCAAGGTAAGAGAAACCCAAGTAAGACGGTAGGTGTTGCAAAAGGGCATCAGAGGGCAGACACACTGAAACCATACTCACAGAAAACTAGTCATTCTAATCACACTAGGACCACAGCCTTGTCTGACTCAGTGAGACTAAGCCATGCCCTGTGGGGCCACCCAAGACGGGCAGGTCATGGTGGAGAGGTCTGACAGAATGTGGTCCACTGGAGAAGGGAATGGCAAACCACTTCAGTATTCTTGCCTTGAAAACCCCATGAACAGTATGAAAAATTCCTTGAAAGACTCATATTACCAAAATTGACTTAAAAATGAAACAGAAAATCTGAGTAGGTATAATTCTAATAAAGGAGTTGAATTTAAAATTGAAAACCTTCCCAGAAAGAAAATCCCAGATACAGATGGCTTTACTGGTGAATTAATAATATCAATCCTACCTAAGGTCCTTCAGAAAACACAGGAGGAGGGAGCACTTCCCAATTCATTTTATAAGGTCAGCATTACCCTGAAACCAAACACCAAAAGTATTAAAATAAATTACTAGTTAGTATTCCTTATGAGTATTAATACAAAAATTTTTTAATGAAGTAATAGCAATATGAACTCAGCAAATATATCTGGAGAAAGGCAATGACATCAGATCTTACCACTTCTATCTAACATTGTACTGAATGTCCCTACCTGTGCAATCAGGAAAGCAAAAGAAACAGAAAGTCTACAGATAGCAAAGCAGAAAGAGAACTGTCTCTTTCTGAGCGTATGACTACCTATGTAGAAAATCTTTAAAAATCTAAAAAAAAAAAAAAACCTATGAACTCATAAGGGAGTTTAGTAATGTCACAGAATGTATGTTAAATGTCAACTGCTATATAATAGCAATGAACAATTTGGAACTGAATTTTTGAAATAGTATTTATTGTACAGTAGCATGAAGAAATTTGAACTATTTAGGAATAAACTTAACAAATATTGTGAAAGACTGATATGAAAACTACATAATATTGTCTAGGAAATTTAAAGAAAACCTAAATAAATGGAGAGACATATCATGTTTATGATTTGGAAGACGTTATATTACTGAAGTATCAGTTCAGTTCAGTCGCTCAGTCATGTCCAACTCTTTGCGACCCCGTGAATTCCAGCACGCCAGGCCTCCCTGTCCATCACCAACTCCCAGAGTTCACTCAGACTCATGTCGATCAAGTCAGTGGTGCCATCCAGCCATCTCATCCTCTGTCCTCCCCTTCTCCTCCTTACCCCAATCCCTCCCAGCATCAGAGTCTTTTCCAATGACTCAACTCTTCACATGAGGTGGCCAAAGTACTGGAGTTTCAGCTTTACCATCATTCCTTCCAATGAACACCCAGGACTGATATCCTTTAGAATGGACTGGTTGGATCTCCTTGCAGTCCAAGGGACTCTCAAGAGTCTTCTCCAACACCACAGTTCAAAAGCATCAATTCTTTGGCTCTCAGCCTTCTTCACAGTCCAACTCTCACATCCATACATGACCACTAGAAAAACCATAGCCTTGACTAGATGGGCCTTTGTTGGCAAAGTAATGTCTCTGCTTTTGAATATGCTATCTAGGTTGGTCATAACTTTCCTTCCAAGGAGTAAGCGTCTTTTAATTTCATGGTTGCAGTCACCATCTGCAGTGATTTTGGAGCCCCAAAAAACAAAGTCATCCACTGTTTCCACTGTGTCCCCATCTATTTCCCATGAAGGGTCAAGCCTTCCCAAATTGATTGATAGATTTCATGCAATCTCAGTCAAAATCTTAGTTCAGTTATACAGAAATGCAAAGGAACTAGATAGGCCAAGACAATTTTGAATGTTAAAACAAAGTTGCTTATGCTACATGGTTTTATTTTTTTTTTTTTTAGTTTTTTATTTTTTACATTTTAAAATCTTTAATTCTTACATGCATTCCCAAACATGAACCCCCCTCCCACCTCCCTCCCCATAACATCTTTCTGGGTCATCCCCATGCACCAGCCCCAAGCATGCTGTATCCTGCGTCAGACATAGACTGGCGATTCAATTCACATGATAGTATACATGTTAGAATGTCATTCTCCCAAATCATCCCACCCTCTCCCTCTCCCTCTGAGTCCAAAAGTCTGTTATACACATCTGTGTCTCTTTCCCTGTCTTGCATACAGGGTCGTCATTGCCATCTTCCTAAATTCCATATATATGTGTTAGTATACTGTATTGGTATTTTTCTTTCTGGCTTACTTCACTCTGTATAATCGGCTCCAGTTTCATCCATCTCATCAGAACTGATTCAAATGAATTCTTTTTAACCGCTGAGTAATACTCCATTGTGTATATGTACCACAGCTTTCTTATCCATTCATCTGCTGATGGACATCTAGGTTGTTTCCATGTCCTGGCTATTATAAACAGTGCTGCGATGAACATTGGGGTACATGTGTCTCTTTCAATTCTGGTTTCCTCAGTGTGTATGCCCAGAAGTGGGATTGCTGGGTCATAAGGTAGTTCTATTTGCAATTTTTTAAGGAATCTCCACACTGTTCTCCATAGTGGCTGTACTAGTTTGCATTCCCACCAACAGTGTAGGAGGGTTCCCTTTTCTCCACACCCCCTCCAGCATTTATTGCTTGCAGATTTTTGGATCGCAGCCATTCTGACTGGTGTGAAGTGGTACCTCATTGTGGTTTTGATTTGCATTTCTCTGATAATGAGTGATGTTGAGCATCTTTTCATGTGTTTGTTAGCCATCCGTGTGTCTTCTTTGGAGAAATGTCTATTTAGTTCTTTGGCCCATTTTTTGATAGGGTCGTTTATTTTTCTGGAGTTGAGCTGCAGAAGTTGCTTGTATATTTTTGAGATTAGTTGTTTGTCAGTTGCTTCATTAGCTATTATTTTCTCCCATTCAGAAGGCTGTCTTTTCACCTTGCTTATATTTTCCTTTGTTGTGCAGAAGCTTTTAATTTTAATTAGATCCCATTTGTTTATTTTTGCTTTTATTTCCAGCATTCTGGGAGGTGGATCATAGAGGATCCTGCTGTGATTTATGTCTGAGAGTGTTTTGCCTATGTTCTCCTCTAGGAGTTTTATAGTTTCTGATCTTACATTTAGATCTTTAATCCATTTTGAGTTTATTTTTGTGTGCGGTGTTAGAAAGTGATCTAGTTTCATTCTTTTACAAGTGGTTGACCAGTTTTCCCAGCACCACTTGTTAAAGAGATTGTCTTTACTCCATTGTATATTCTTGCCTCCTTTGTCAAAGATAAGGTGTCCATATGTGTGTGGATTTATCTCTGGGCTTTCTATTTTGTTCCATTGATCTATATGTCTGTCTTTGTGCCAGTACCATACTGTCTTGATGACTGTGGCTTTGTAGTAGAGCCTGAAGTCAGGCAAGTTGATTCCTCCAGTTCCATTCTTCTTTCTCAAGATTGCTTTGGCTATTCGAGGTTTTTTGTATTTCCATACAAATCTTGAAATTATTTGTTCTAGTTCTGTGAAAAATGTGGCTGGTAGCTTGATAGGGATTGCATTGAATTTGTAAATTGCTTTGGGTAGTATACTCATTTTCACTATATTGATTCTTCCAATCCATGAACATGGTATATTTCTCCATCTATTAGTGTCCTCTTTGATTTCTTTCATCAGTGTTTTATAGTTTTCTATATATAGGTCTTTAGTTTCTTTAGGTAGATATATTCCTAAGTATTTTATTCTTTTTGTTGCAATGGTGAATGGAATTGTTTCCTTAATTTCTTTTTCTACTTTCTCATTATTCGTGTATAGGAATGCAAGGGATTTCTGTGTGTTGATTTTATATCCTGCAACTTTACTATATTCATTGATGAGCTCTAGTAATTTTCTGGTGGAGTCTTTAGGGTTTTCCATGTAGAGGATCATGTCATCTGCAAACATACTATAAAGCTGGGAAAATCAAGACAGTGTGGTGTTGGCATCAGAATAAACATACAGAAAATAATAATAATAAAAAAAGGAAAAACACACAGATCAATGAAACAGAATATAAAGTCCAGGAATTGACTTATACATATATGGTCAATTTTTGACAAAGTCTCCAGAGTAATTATGTATGGAAAAGATAATCTCTTTAATGAATGGCATTGAAATGACTGGCTATCCACAAGAAAAAAGTGCAAACCTCAATCCTTACTTCATTGCATGCATCAAAATAAACTTAAAATGGATCACAGGCATATAGATAAAAGCAAAGACTATATAAGTATAAGGAAAAAAAATCAGATACTATCATTTCACCCTGAGTTAAGCAAAGAGTTCTTAGATATGACAGGAAAAATCATCAAAAAAGAATTAAAATTTATAAATTGGACTTTTTCAAAATTGAAAACCTTTACTCTTTAAAAGATATTAAGAAGGTAAATAGGCAAACCACAAACTGGGAAAAATGTTTGAAAAACATATGTCATAAAAGACATACATTCAAAATGTATAAAGAAGACTTTTAAGTCAACAAGACAAACAACTCAATTAAAAGTATGGCAATATCACTATATACCTATTAAGCCAGATGAAAGAAAAAGACAAAAAACCCTGGAGGAAGGGAAGTAAGGAAGGAAAGAAATAAAAAAAGAAAAGAAACATGATAATATCAAATATTGGCAAAAATTCAGAGAAACTAGATTTCTTGTACATTGCTGGCAGGAATACAAAATGGTGCTGCCATTCTGAAAAGTAGTTTGGCATCTTCTGAAATTAAGCATGCACTTACCATACAATCCAGAAACTGCACTGTTGGGCATTTATACAAAAATTAAAATAAAAACCCATGTTTACATAAAAACCTGTGCACAAATGTTCACAGCAGCTTTACAAATAGCCAAAAACTAGAACAACCCAAATGCCCAAATGTTTTTCAATGAGTAAATGTTAAAACCCTGATATATCCATCATATTATGGAATACTATACATATAATACAAAAGGATCAAACTACTGAGAGACACAATGTGTGTAAATATTATGCTGAGTGAAAAAGCCAATCTTAAAAGGTTGGATACTATATGATTTTATCTATTTTCAAAGTGATGAGATCATAAAAAACAAACATTGGTACTAAAGGTTAGGGACAATGGATAGGATGGAGTGTGTAATGGGGTGTGCTTGAGAGAGTCCTTTTGCAGTGATAGAACAGTTCTGTATCTTGATCATTGTAGCAATTGCACAAATCTTTGCATAGGATAAAACTGCATAGAAAACACCACACATACACACATGCACACGCACACACACACACACACAAACACAGGATTCCCAGGTGGCGCAGTGGTAAAGAATCTGCCTGCCCATAGAGGTGATGCAAGAGATCTATCTCTGGGTCAGGATGATCTCCTGGTATAGGAAATGGCAACCCACTCCAGTATTCTTGCTGGAAAATTCCAGTCAGAGGAGCCTAGCTGGTTACACTCAAGAGTCAGACTCGACTGAGCACACACGCATGCATGCACACACACACACACACATAAATGTGGGTTTATTAAAAATGAAAGCTGAAAAAAATCTAACAGTAAAACCAATGTAAATTTCCTAGTGTTGATACTATGTTATAAACTACATAACATGTCAACATTGGAAAACTAAGACAAGACGTCAGACTTATTATAATACTTTTGTAACTTCCTATGAGCCCATAATTATTTCAAATAAAAAGCTGTTTTTTTTTTAAGAAAGGATTTGAACAGACACTCCTCCGAAGTATATATACAAAGAGCAAATAAGCATTTCATTTAATAATAAAAAAGAATAGCAAAATACTCAACATCGTTAATCATCAGGAGAACACAAATTTAACCACAGTGAAATACCATGCAGGAGGATAGCTAAAATTAGAAAGAACAATTACATCAAGAATGGACAAGAATGTACAAGCAACTGGATCTCTCATACATTGCTGGAGGTACGGCCACTTGGAAACAGTGGCAATTTCTTATAAACAAACATATTCTTATCATAAGACTCAGCAATCTAACCCTTAGGTATTTACCCAAGAAAAATAAAACTGCGTGACACAGAGACCTGTACATGGCAAGCACATAGCACCTTTATTTCTAAAAGTCCAAAACTAGAAACAATTCAAATATTCATTAACAGAAGAGTGAATTGACAAATCTATGATATATCCATATAGTGGAATAATTAAACAAAAAACTGGTGAATCTCAAAAAACATGCTAAGTAAGAAGATCCAGACATAAAAGAGTACACACTCTATAGTTCCATCTATATGAAAGACTTTAAAAAGATAAAATTTAATCTACGGCAATAAAGAGAAGATTGATGTTTGCTTGGGATGAAGGATTAGGGGCACAAGTGACAGATATGGAAAGAGAACAGGAAATTTGGGGGCGCTTGAAATGTCCTGTATCTTGATTGTGTCAATTGTTACATGGATATGAGCATTATCACAACACACTGTGCTGTACATATACAACGTATGCAGTTTTGGGGGTAAAATACGCTTCAATAAAATTGATTTTTTAAATGCAGACCTTAAGGTCTTTCTGGAGTTTCAGAATTGAGAGTGAGACATAAGTCAAAGAAGGTAATAGTTCAAAGTCGCAATGATTAACAGAATGATAGTGCTGTTAATAGACCTATGACTTTCAGGAACTCTAAACTCAACATGAACAAAATTGAAATAAAGATCTCCTTTCACCATTCAGTACAGTTCAGTCAGTCAGTCGTGCCCAACTCTTTGCGACCCAATGAACCGCAGCATGCTAGGCTTCCTTGTCCATCACCAACTCCTGGAGTTTACCCAAACTCATGTCCATCGAGTCGGTGATGCCATCCAGCCATCTCATCCTCTGTCGTACCCTTCTCCTCCTGCCCCCAGTCCCTCCCAGCATCAGGGTCTTTTCAATTAGTCAACTCTTCACATGAGGTGGCCAAAGTATTGGAGTTTCAGCTTCAGCATAAGTCCTTCCAAAGAAATCCCAGGGCTGATCTCCTTTAAAATGGACTGTTAGGATCTCCTTGCAGTCCAAGGGACTCTCAAGAGTCTTCTCCAAAACCACAGTTCAAAAGCATCAATTCAGAAAGCCCAGAGATAAATCCACACACATATGGACACCTTATCTTTGACAAAGGAGGCAAGAATATACAATGGAGTAAAGACAATCTCTTTAACAAGTGGTGCTGGGAAAACTGGTCAACCACTTGTAAAAGAATGAAACTAGATCACTTTCTAACACCACACATGAAAATAAACTCAAAATGGATTAAAGATCTAAATGTAAGACCAGAAACTATAAAACTCCTAGAGGAGAACATAGGCAAAACACTCTCAGACATAAATCACGGCAGGATCCTCTATGATCCACCTCCCAGAATTCAGGAAATAAAAGCAAAAATAAACAAATGGGATCTAATTAAAATTAAAAGCTTCTGCACAACAAAGGAAAATATAAGCAAGGTGAAAAGACAGCCTTCTGAATGGGAGAAAATAATAGCAAATGAAGCAACTGACAAACAACTAATCTCAAAAATATATAAGCAACTTATGCAGCTCAATTCCAGAAAAATAAACGACCCAATCAAAAAATGGGCCAAAGAACTAAATAGACATTTCTCCAAAGAAGACATACAGATGGCTAACAAACACATGAAAAGATGCTCAACATCACTCATTATTAGAGAAATGCAAATCAAAACCACAATGAGGTACCCCTTCACACTAGTCAGAATGGCTGCGATCCAAAAAGCTGCAAGCAATAACTGCTGGAGAGGGTGTGGAGAAAAGGGAACCCTCCTATACTGTTAGTGGGAATGCAAACTAGTACAGCCACTATGGAGAACAGTGTGGAGATTCCTTAAAAAATTGCAAATAGAACTACCTTATGACCCAGGAATCCCACTGCTGGGCATACACACCGAGGAAACCAGAATTGAAAGAGACACATGTACCCCAATGTTCATCGCAGCACTGTTTATAATAGCCAGGACATGGAAACAACCTAGATGTCCATCAGCAGATGAATGGATAAGAAAGCTGTGGTACATATACACAATGGAGTATTACTCAGCCATTAAAAAGAATTCATTTGAATCAGTTCTGATGAGATGGATGAAACTGGAGCCGATCATACAGAGTGAAGTAAGCCAGAAAGAAAAACACCAATACAGTATACTAACACATATATATGGAATTTAGAAAGATGGCAATGACGACCCTGTATGTGAGACAGCAAAAAAGACACAGATGTGTATAATGGACTTTTGGACTCAGAGGGAGAGGGAGAGGGTGGGATGATTTGGGAGAATGGCATTCTAACATGTATACTACCATGTAAGAATCGAATCGCCAGTCTATGTCTGACACAGGATACAGCATGCTTGGGGCTGGTGCATGGGGATGACCCAGAGAGATGTTATGGGGAGGGAGGTGGGAAGGGGGTTCATGTTTGGGAATGCATGTAAGAATTAAAGATTTTAAAATTTTAAAAAAAAAGCATCAATTCTTCGATGCTTAACCTTCTTCATAGTCCAACTCTCACATCCATACATGACCACTGGAAAAACCATAGCCTTGACTAGACGGACCTTTGTTGGCAAAGTAATGTCTCTGCTTTTGAATATGCTATCTAGGTTGGTCATAACTTTCCCTCCAAGGAGTAATCGTCTTTTAATTTCATGGCTGCAGTCACCATCTGCAGTGATTTTGGAGCGCAGAAAAATAAAGTTTGACACTGTTTCCACTGTTTCTTCACCTATTTGCCATGAAATGATGGGACCAGATGCCATGATCTTCGTTTTCTGAATGTTGAGCTATAAGTCAACTTTTTCACTCTCCTCTTTCACTTTCATCAAGAGGCTTTTAAGTTCCTCTTCACTTTCTGCCACAAGGGTGGTGTCATCTGCATATCTGAGGTTCTTGATATTTCTTCCGGCAGTCTTGATTCCAGCTTGTGCTTCTTCCAGCCCAGCATTTCTCATGATGTACTCTGCATAGAAGTTAAATAAGCAGGGTGACAATATACAGCCTTGACATACTCCTTTTCCTATTTGGAACCAGTCTGTTGTTCCATGTCCAGTTCTAACTGTTGCTTCCTGACCGGCATATAGGTTTCTCAAGAGGCAGGTCAGGTGGTCTGGTATTCCCATCTCTTTCAGAATTTTCCACAGTTTCTTGTTATCCACACAGTCAAAGGCTTTGGCATAGTCAACAAAGCAGAAATAGATGTTTTTCTGGAACTCTTTTGCTTTTTTGATGATTCAACTGATGTTGGCAATTTGATCTCTGGTTCCTCCGCCTTTTCTAAAGCCAGCTTGAACATCTGGAAGTTCATGCTTCACATATTGCTGAAGCCTGGCTTTCAGAATTTTGAGCATTACTACCAGCCTGTGAGATGAGTGCAATTGTGCGGTATTTCAAGCATTCTTTGGCGTTGCCTTTCTTTGGGACTGGAATGAAAACTGACCCTTTCCAGTCCTGTGGCCACTGCTGAGTTTTCCAAATTTGCTGGCAGATTGAGTGCAGCACTTTCACAGCATCATCTTTCAGGATTTGAAATCGCTCCACTGGAATTCCATCACCTCCACTAGCTTTGTTCGTAGTGATGCTTTCTAAGGCCCACTTGACTTCACATTCCAGGATGTCTGGCTCTAGGTGAGTGATCACACCGTCATGATTATCTGGGTTGTGAAGATCATTTTTGTACAGTTCTTCCATGTATTCTTGCCACCTCTTCTTAATGTCTTCTGCTTCTGATAGGTCCATACCATTTCTGTCCTTTATGAGCCCATCTTTGCATGAAATGTTCCTTGGTGTAATTTTCTTGAAGAGATCTCTAGTCTTTCCCATTCTGTTGTTTTCCTCTATTTCTTTGCATTGATCACTGAGGAACGCTTTCTTATCTCTTCTTGCTATTCTTTGGAACTCTGCATTAAGATGCTTATATCTTTCCTTTTCTCCTTTGCTTTTTGCTTCTCTTCTTTTCACAGTTATTTGTAAGGCCTCCTCAGACAGCCATTTTGCTTTTTTGCATTTCTTTTCCATGGCGATGGTCTTGATCCCTGTCTCCTGTACTATGTCATGAACCTCCTTCCAGAGTTCATCAGGCACTCTGTCTATCACATCTAGTCCCTTAAATCTATTTCTCACTTGCAGTGTATAATCATAAGGGATTTGATTTAGGTCATACCTGAATGGTCTAGTGGTTTTCCCTACTTTCGTCAATTTAAGTCTGAATTTGGCAATAAGGAGTTCATGATCTGAGCCACAGTCAGCTCCTAGTCTTGTTTTTGTTGACTGTATAGAGCTTCTCCATCTTTGGCTGCAAAGAATGTAATCAATCTGATTTTACTGTTGACCATCTGATGTCCATGTGTAGTCTTCTCTTGTGTTGTTGGAGAGGGTGTTTACTATAACCATATATGTTCATATGAGCTACTCCACATTCAAGTTAGGAGGGGCGACCTCATCCAAGGTAAGGAGCAGTGGCTGGGCTTTGCTGGAGCAGCCATGAAGAGATACCCCACACCCAAGTTAAGAGAAACCCAAGTAAGATGGTAGGTGTTGCAAGAGGACATCAGAGGGCAGACACACTGAAACCACACTCACAGAAAACTAGTCAATCTAATCACACTAGAACCACAGCCTTGTCTAACTCAATGAAACTAAGCCATGCCCTGTGGGGCCACCCAAGATGGGAGGGCCTGGTGGAGAGGTCTGACAGAATGTGGTCCACTAGAGAAGGGAATGGCAAACCACTTCAGTATTCTTGCCTTGAGAACCCCATGAACAGTATGGAAAGACAAAACGATAGGATACTGAAAGAGGAACTCCCCAGGTCGGTAGGTGCCCAATATGCTACTGGAGATCAGTGGAGAAATAACTCCAGAAAGAATGTAGGGATGGAGCCAAAGCAAAAACAATACCCAGCTGTGGATGTGACTGGTGATAGAAGCAAGGTCTGATGCTATAAAGAGCAATATTGCCTAGGAACCTGGAATGTCAGGTCCAGGAATCAAGGCAAATTGGAAGTGGTCAAACAGGAGATGGAAAGAGTGAACGTCAACATTCTAGGAATCAGCAAACTAAAATGCACTGGAAAGGGGGGAATTTAACTCAGATGACCATTATATCTACTACTGTGGGCAGGAATCCCTTAGAAGAAATGGAGTAGCCATCATGGTCAACAAAAGAGTCCGAAATGCCGTACTTGGATGCTATCTTAAAAATGACAGAATGATCTCTGTTCATTTCTAAGGGAAATCGTTCAATATCACGGTACTCTAAGTCTATGCCCCAACCAGTAACACTGAAGTTGCTGAAGTTGAATGGTTCTATGAAGACCTACAAGAACTTTTAGAACTAACACCCAAAAAAATATGTCCTTTTCATTATAGGGGACTGGAACAAAAAAGTAGGAATCAAGAAACAGCTGGAGTAACAGGCAAATTTGGCCTTGGAGTATGGAATGAAGCAGGGCAAAGGCTAATAGAGTTTTGCCTTTCACCATTAGCCCAAAACTGTTCTTTCTTGGGTGTTTCCTATCTCTGTGAATGGCATCCTCAGATGTGCAAGGCAGAGAGGCAGCCTATGTTTCTGACACTTCCCTTTTCCCTTCCCTCCATATCTAATCAATTGCTCAATCGTTACAACTGTATCTCCTAAACAGATTCAAACATGTTGGCTTCTCTCCAACTCTATTATGACCATATTAGTCCAGTCATTATCTCTCATCTTTATCACTACCACCTACTGAATCTCAATTCAATGCTCAAAATTCTCCAAGTCAGGCTTCTACAGTACATGAACCATGAACTTCCAGGTGTTCAAGCTGGATTAGAAAAGGCAGAGGAACCAGAGATCAAATTGCCAGCACATGTTGGATCATAGAAAAATCAAGAGAGTTTCAGAAAAACATCTACTTTTGCTTTATTGACAATGAGAAAGCCTTTGACTGTGTGGATCACAAAAAACTGTGGAAAATTCTGAAAGAGATTGGAATACCATACCACCTGACCTGCCACCTGAGAAATCTGTATGCAGTTCAGAAACAACAGTTAGAACCAGACATGGAAAAGCAGACTGGTTCCAAATTGGGAAAGAAGTACATCAAGGCTGTATTTTGTCACCCTGCTTATTTAATGTATATGCAGAGTACATCATGAGAAATGCTGGTCTGGATGAAGCACAAGCTGGAATCAAGATGGCTGGGAGAAATATCAATAACCTCAGATATGCAAATGACACCACACTTGTGGCAGAAAGTGAAGAGGAGCTAAAGAGCCTCTTGATGAAAGTGAAAGAGGTGAGTGAAAAAGTTGGCTTAAAGCTCAACATTCAGAAAACGAAGATCATGGCATCCGGTCCCATCACTCCATGGCAAATAGATTGGGAAACAATGGAAACAGTGACAGACTTTATTTTCTTGGGCTCCAAAATCACTGCAGATGGTGACTGCAGCCATGAAATTAAAAAACACTTGCTCCTTGGAAGAAAAGTTATGACCAATCTAGACAGCATGTTAAAAAGCAGAGATATTACTTTGCCAACAAAGGTCTATCTAGTCAAAGCTATAATTTTTCCAGTAGTCATATATGGATGTGAGAGTTGGACTACAAAGAAAGCTGAGTGCTGAAGAATTGATGCTTTTGAACTGTGGTGTTGGAGAAGACTCTTGAGAGTCTCTTGGACAGCAAGGAGATCCAACCAGTCCATCCTAAAGGAAGTCAATCCTGAATATTCATTGGAAGGACTGATGTTTAAGCTGAAGCTCCAATACTTTGGCCACCTGATGCAAAGAACTGACTCATTTGAAAAGACCCTGATGCTGGGAAAGATTGAAGGTGGGAGGAGAAGGGGATGACAGAGGATGAGGTGGTTGGATGGCATCACCGACTTGATGGGCATGAGTTTGAGTAGACTCTGGGAGTTGGTGCTGGGAGGCCTTGCCTGCTACAGTCCATGGGTTCACAAAGAGTTGAACACAACTGAGCAACTGAACTGAATTGAACTGATTTGATCTGGCCCTTACAGCTGACAATCCAGAGAAAAAAGGATTATCTCTTTCCTGAGAGTTTGAGCAGATGTCTTAATCTAACCTAATCCAACCTCCTAAATTGGTCTGGACTTTGATTGCAAGAGACAGAAATTCTACTCAAACTAGATTACTTTTTTAAAAGGAGTATATTTATTGCATCACATAACCAAGAGGGAATAAACTATTCATGACTGGATCTATAGATTTGTCCGATTTTTTCAGGAATCGGTCTTTCTCTCCAGCTCTTGGTTATACTTCCCTCTAGGTTGGTTTCAGTCTCAGGGGGAGCTCCCTTAAAATAATAGAAAAGATTACTGATATTTTCCTTGCTGATCTGACCTGATGGGTTTATCTTTCCTTTTCTCCTTTGCCTTTAACTTCTCTTCATGCTTTTGAACTGTGGTATTGGAGAAGACTGTTGAGAGTCCCTTGGACTGCTAGGAGATCAAACCAGTCAATCCTAAAGGAAATCAGTCCTGAAAATTCATTGGAAGGACTGATGCTGAAGCTGAAGCTCCAATACTTTGGCCACCTGATGTGAAGAACTGACTCATTGGAAGAGACCCTGATGCTGGAAAGATCAAAGGTGGGAGAAGAAGAAGACGACAGAGGATGAGATGGTTGGGTGGCATCACCGACTCGATGGACATGAGTTTGAGCAAGCCCTGTGAGTTTATGATGGACACCAGGGAAGCCTAGTGTGCTGCAGTCCACGGGGTCACAAAGAGTTGAACACAACTGAGCGATTGAACTGAACTGAACAGATCTGATCTGGCCCTTACAGCTGACAATCCAGAGAGAAAAGGATTATTTCTTTCCTGAGAGTTTGAGCAGATGTTCTAGGGAGGATGCTGGTTACTCTCACTTGGGTCACTGCGCACTGCTGAACCATACACTCAGGCCAAGAGAACAAAAAACTCTGATTAATTACATTTAGATGGGTTATTTGCCCACACCTGCAATGGAGGATGCTGTGCTCAGTCATGTCTGGCTGTGTGTAACCCCATGGACTATAGCCCACCAAGCTCCTCTTTCCGTGGGATTCTCCAGGCAAGAATACTGGAGTGGGTAGCCAGTTCCTGCTCCAGGGGATCTTCACGACCCAGGGATGGAACCCTAGTCTATTGCATCTCCTGCATTGGCAGACAGACTGACAGACACTGAGCCACCTGGGAAGCCCATGTGAGGGGGGATGAAGGAGAGTCAAATTTTGCCCACATCACAGGGAAAGGATTCTCCACAAGCTGAGGGATTCTGTTACCAGAAGTGTAGGGCAAGTATGCGATAAAAATCCTAACTACAAGATTTCGCTTCCATTCTCCTGACAGCGGCTAGTTATTCTATTTTACTTTTTAAAAATTAAGTTATTCTCCTGCTTCAAATCTTTCTATGGCTTTTTATTACTCTTAGAACAAAACTTAAAATCTCCCAGATGACTCAAAGGCCTTCATGCTCCAAGCCCTTCTGCACCAGAGTAAATTTTACATCACTCTCCCTTCATTCTCTTCCAGAAACCCTATCTTTTGTTCAATTTCTTTAGGAAACATATGCCTCCTCACAACCACCTTCCACAGCTACTGATTCCCCTGGACACATTCACAGTACCGCATCAGGGGACACTTAGTCATCTTGAGAGCTCACCTTGGACACATCTTCATTAATGAAGCTTTCCTGACTTCCCAGGTTAGAATGCCTCCAGTTAAACTCACTTGTAGCACCTGAGCATCTCCTTCATAGCACTTGTCTCAATTAAAGTCACATAATCATCAGGATATTTATTGTTTACTATCTGATCTCTGAGGGCTTCCCAGGTGGCAGTAGTGGTAAAGAACCTACCTTCAAAGGCAGGAGATGTAAAGAGATGTGGGTTCAATCCCTGGGTCAGGAAGGTTCCCTGGGGTAAGAATGGCAACCCACTCCAGTATTCTTGCCTGGGGAATCCCACGGACAGATGAGCCTGGTGGGCTACAGTCCATTGGGTGGCAAAAAGAGTCAGACACAACTGAGGAAATAAACAACAACAATCTGATCTCTCCTATTTGAATGATGGAAAATCCATAGAGCTGAGACTTACTGTCTCTTCACCACTGTAGTCCTAGCAGCAAGCCCAGTGACTAGAAGAAAACTCTCAATTTTTTCCTTCAACAAGCGAATAAATTCAGTAAGGAACCAGAAAGGGCTGGTAAATTCAGTTTGAGACAGATTAAATCAGAAATAATGACAAGGCAGGAAGTTAGAAAATTTGCAATAGTTGAAAGTATGGGAATTCCATGCTGAATCGAGTCCAGTGTTCCCTGGGACTAATGTTTAAAAAAAAAGCAAATATCAAAATATCAAAAATGTATTTTGTTTGCCCAGATGAAGATTGATTTCCACTGAGGTGTTGTGAATTGATGAATCTGAGAGCATAAAAAGCCCCAGAGCATTCTGATACTATTTACTGTCTGGACACCTGGTGCTCTGCTTACAAGCATGACCCAAACTGGAAGCCAACTGTTGGCAAAAAAAAGGAGGGAAGAACATTGCATAAAGAAACCTGAGGTAATTTTAATTTTATTTATACAGGTCATTCACCTTAGAACTGAAGTCAGATTTAGAGATTCAAACAGCCCCTATAAAGGGTACATTTTCTACCTTCCCTCCCCTCAGTAAATAGCTTTCAGAGACACTAAAAGCATAGAAACTGAAAGTACAGAATTTCTTTTTGAGAAGAGCCCACTGTTCCGTGTCTTTTTCAACATCCTCTTCTCCTCAGGATCCACTCTATGCCAAACACAAAGGTTTTACTTGTGTAGGGTTATTCTGGGTTTAAGGAGTACTTCTCAAGAGAGTAGTCAAAGGGTGTTTCTGTATTTTCCTTCCTGAGGTGTGTGAAGAGGAAAGAAAAAAAAAAATTCCACAGCTACACTCCCATTCAAAACAGTCCAACGATCATTTTTCTGAATAATATTTATCAGTGAGTGGCTAGAGTCCTGAAACTTTCAGGTACGTCAGTTCTTTAGTAAAGAAAAATGCAACTGAGGTTTTCAAAAACCAGCTTTGGTTGTCAAATACAGATATTTGGCTAATTTTTTAAAATTGTAAATGTGAAACTTAAGGGGGAAACTGATGGGGAGGAGGAAAAGGCACAAGAAAAAGGAAACAGCTGTGCTTTAGATTCACTCCAAAGTTAAACCAAACCCTTACCAAATTCACAGTGTACATGTGAGTAGCAAATGAAAAACCTCAGGCCCAGGAGAGAAAAGCAGATGAGAAACTCTTAGAAGAGAAGGGTGGGGCTGGGAGGAAAAGAATCAATGTAAGCCCTTCTTTGAAGCTAAAGGTGGACAAGCTTTTCATAGCTTGTCCTCCAAGAAATTTCTCCACAAGCCACATGTGTTGCTTATTGTATTTCCAAAGTGCAATAGGAAGATGAAGATTTAACTGCAGCTGAGACCTTGGTGAGGTCCTTGGCCGTTTCTCCACTCCCTTTATCCATGTTGAAATCTCTTCTTCCTTCCCCTTTCCTGGCTCTTTGTTTGGACGGAGAGAAGCGGTAGGTCACAGGTTCCTGAAGATCAACCCAGACCATCAGTAGCAGCATATTGCATATATGCACAGTCTAAGGGTTCAGAAACAGAAGGCAGGTAGGAAGCCCCATGCTAACCAGGCCCATTACCTGTTAACTGGACTAGAGGCCATCTGCGTCTGATATTTAAGCATGCTTAGACTGGTCCCTCATTTTTTTCAAACAGTCCTTTTGTTCATTAATACCTAAAATTTCAGGCTTAAAAAGAAAAATTTTGTGGATAAAAAGGCAATTTGGTTAAATTCTAAAAACTGTGTAAATTATTGTTCAGTTCAGTTCAGTTGCTCAGTTGTGTCCAACTCTTTGTGACCCCATGATTGCAGCACACCAGGCCTCCCTGTCTATCACCATCTCCTGGAGTTCACTCAAACTCACGTCCATAGAGTCAGTGATGCCATCCAGCCATCTCATCCTCTGTCATCCCCTTCTCCTCCTGCCCCCAATCCTTCCCAGCATCAGAGTCTTTTCCAATGAGTCAACTCTTTGCATGAGGTGGTCAAAGTACTGGAGTCTCAGCGTTAGCATCATTCCCTCCAAAGAAATCCCAGGGCTGATCTCCTTCAGAATGGACTGGTTGGATCTCCTTGCAGTCCAAGGGACTCTCAAGAGTCTTCTCCAACACCACAGTTCAAAAGCATCAATTCTTTGGCACTCAGCTTTCTTCACAGTCCAACTCTCACATCCATACATGACCACTGGAAAAACCATAGCCTTGACTAGATGGACCTTTGTTGGCAAAGTAATGTCTCTGCTTTTGAATATGCTATCTAGCTTGGACACAACTTTTCTTCCAAGGAGTAAGCATATTTTAATTTCATGGCTGCAGTCACCATCTGCAGTGATTTTGGAGCCCCCCAAAATAAAGTCTGACACTGTTTCCACTGTTTCCCCTCTATTTCCCATGAAGTGATGGGACCAGATGCCATGATCTTCGTTTTCTGAATGTTGAGCTTTAAGTCAACTTTTTCATCCTCCTCTTTCACTTTCATCAAGAGGCTTTTTAGTTCCTCTTCACTTTCTGCCATAAGGGTGGTGTCATCTGCATAATCTGAGGTTATTGATATTTCCCCCGGCAATCTTAACTCCAGCTTGTGCTTCTTCCAGCCCAGCGTTTCTCATGATGTACTCTGCATATAAGTTAAATAAGCAGGGTGACAATATACAGCCTTACTATAGTCTTTTTCAGAAAAGAAGTTTTAACCAGTGTATCAGGAGAGAGAAAAGAAAGAAATAAGGGGTACTTATGAACAGCCAAGAGAAAGGGTGTAGAGAGGCCAGGCTAGAAGTAGAGAATATAAGCTCTGCTTTCTGTTTTTTATTTTTTAATTTATTTTTATAAAAGTCACATAATATAAAATATACTATTTTAACCATATTTAATTGTACAGTTCAATAGCACTAAGTATATTTACACCCATCTCCTGATTTTTTCATCTTCCTAAATTAAAACTCTGTCCCCATTAAACACTAAGACCCCATCCCCCTTCCCCACTCCTCCCCAGCCCTGGCCGCAGACACCTACCAATATACTTTCTGATTCTATGAATTTAACTCTTCTAGGAACCTCATGCTGCTGCTGCTGCTAAGTCGCTTCAGTCGTGTCTGACTCTGTGCGACCTCATAGACGGCCTCCTACCAGGCTCCTCTGTCCCTGGGGTTCTCCAGGCAAGAACACTGGAGTGGGTTGCCATTTTCTTCTCTAATGCATGAAAGTAAAAAGTGAAAGTGAAGTCACTCAGTCATGTCCGACTCTTAGTGACCTCATGGACTGCAGCCTACCAGGCTCCTCCGTCCATGGGATTTTCTAGGCAAGAGTACTGGAGTAGGGTGCCATTGCCTTCTCATATTAGAGGATAAAAAACAACTCTGATTTTGTCTCCGCTATTGAATTCATGATATTTGTAGCTCTTTTCTAAGAGGTCAATGTTAACGGATAAACAATAACACACTTTTACACATAATCGTGATTAAAACATCTAGGCAGTACTGAAGCCTGAGCCTAGAGCCTGTGGCTCCACAAAAAGGGAAAGCACCTCAATGAGAAGCTCCTGCACCACAACTAGAGAGTAACCTCCACTTGCCATAACTAAAGAAAAGTCCCTCCAGCAATGAAGAGCCAGCACAGCCAAAAATTAATTAATTAATTTTTCAAAAATTCTTTAAGAAGTCTAAGCAGTATAATAATATCTATATAAGGAAATGGTTTACTATGGATCTTGACTCAGCCCCATTCCCCAAAAGAGAAAAAATTTCTCCTGGTTACACACATTAAAATAATGCCAACCAATGTAATTCGGAAGTGAATCATGTATCAGGTTGGTGTAAAAGTAAGTGGTTTTGCATTATCGAACTTTGCCATTTGACATTAAAATACATTCTTGAATGTGGTTATGTTAATCAAGGCACATTTCTTGCTTATTTTTTTTTGCTAATGACATTACTTGCTGTTTATTTTATATTTATTTTAGACTGAGGGAAATGATGTTAGACAAAAAGCAAATTCGAGCGATTCTCATATGGGTTCAAAATGGGTCATAAAGCAGCAGAGGCAACTCGCAACATCAACACATTTGGCCCAGGAACTGCCAACAAACATACACTGCAGTGGCCGTTCAAGAAGTTTTGCAAGGGAGATGAGAGCCTTGAAGATGAGGAATGTAATGGCCAGTCATCGAAAGGTGACAACAACCAGTTGAAAGGATCATCAAAGTTGATCCTCTTATAATTACAACAGAAGTTGCCCAAGAACTCAATGTCAACCACTGATAGTCATTCAGCATCTGAAGCAAATTGGAAAGGGGAAAAAGCTCAATAACTGGGTGCCTCACGAGCTGACCACAAATCAAAACAATTGTCACTTCGTAAAGTGTTGTCTTCTCTTATTCTATGCAACAACAATGAATCATTTCTTGATCGGATGGTGATGTGCTCCAAAAAGTGGATTTTATGCAACAACAGACAACCAGTGATGACCAGCTCAGCTGCTGAACCGAGAAGAAACTCCAAAGCACTTTCCAGAGCACTTTCCAGAGCCAAACTTGCACCAAAAATAGGTCATGGCCACTGTTTGGTGGTCTGCTGCTGGTCTGATCCGCTACAGCTTTCTGAACCCCGGTGAAACCTGTACATCTGCGAAATGTGCTCAGCAAATCAATGAGACACATGAAAACTGCAAAACCTGCAGCCAGCATTGATCAAGAAAAGGGGCCCAATTCTTTTCCACAACAACACACAACCACACACACAACCAACACTTCAAAAGTTGAACGAATAGGACTGTGAAGTTTCGCCTCATCCACCATATTCACCTGACCTCTCACCAACTACCACTTCTTCAAGCATCTTGACAACTTTTTTGCAGGCAAAATCCACAACCAGCAGGATGCAGAAAATGCTTTCCAAGAATTCCTCAAATCCTGAAACACTAATTTTTATGCTACAGGAATAAACAAACTTATTTCTCATTGGCAAACATGTGCTGATTTAAAAAGGAGTGGATATATGTATATGTATAACCAATTCATTTTGTTGTACAGCTGAAACTAATGCAACATTGTAAATCAACTATACTCCAATTAAATTAAAAAAACACAAACTATGCTAAGTGAAGGAGCCAGGAACAAACAAACAAAATGTGTTAATTGTAATGGTTCCTATTTTGACTAATAAAGAGGAATTTGAGCCTAGTTATAATGATTTCAAATTCACAGTCTGAAACAATAATTATGCTTGCACCAACCTAGTATCACATACATAATGCTATGGACTGAAAGCTGTCCCATCAAAATTTGTATGCTAAAGCTCAAATCCTCAAGTGATGGTATTTGGTGATGGGACCTTTGAGAGGTAACTGTGGTTAGATGAGGTCATAAGAGTGGGGCCCTAATTTGATAGGATTAGTGTTCTTTTAGAAGCGACACTAGAGAGCTTACGGCCTCTTTCCACCATGTGTAGACACAGCAAGAGTGTAGCAATCTGCAAGTCAGGAAAAGGGCCTTCACCAGAAAAATTGGCTGGCACCTCCACTTGGGATTTCTCAGTCTCCAGAACTGTGAGAATCAGATTTCTGTGGTTTCAGCCTCCAAGTCAATGGTATTTTGTTATGACAACCCAAGATGACAAATACCAATTTTGGCACCAAGAAGTGGGATGCTGCTGTACCAAATACCTAAAAATGTAGAAGCAGTTTTGGAACTCGGGAGTCTGTGTACCTGTTTGAGATCCCATGAACTGTAGCCTGCCAGGTTCCTTTGTCCATGGGGATTCTCCAGGCAAGAATACTGGAGTGGGTTGCCATGCCCTCCTCCAGGGAATCTTCCCAAACCAGGGACTGAATCTAGGTCTCCTGCATTGCAGGCGGATTCTTTACTGTCTGAGCCCCAGGGAAGCCCAGAAAGTGGGTAGAGGCTGGAAGAGTTTTGAGGTGCATACTAGAAATATGGACATTAAATGTGATTCCAATGAGAGCTCAGAAAGAAAAAAGGAGCCATGGAGAGAAAACGTCCATCTTCTTAGAGAATACATAAATGATCATGAACAGAATGTTGGTAGAAACACAGATATTAAAGGCCATTCTAGTGAAGTCTCAGAAAGAATGAGGAATAGGTTGTTGGAAAGTGGAGGAACAGAGCCGCTTGTTCTAATGTGGCAAAACTGGCTGAATTGTGTTTTATGTTTTGTGGCAGGAAGACTTCATAAGCAATGGAATCAGTTAAATTTAACCAAGGAGATATCTACCCAAAGTATTGAAGGAGCAGTGTGATTCCCTGATTGCTTATAGTAAAATGCAAAAGGAAGGCAATGAATTGAAGGAGGAACTGTTAAACTAAAAAGAACCTAGAGGTGTAGAAAATTCTCAGTCTATCCATACTGAAAAATAAAGATAAAAAGTGAGAGTGTTCTAAACAGAAAATAAGGGTGTGGCTGAACAACCATTAGACAAAAAGATCCTGGGTGTGACTCATGGGTTTAATCAGCCATCTCAACAGAAGCCAGGAATAGAGATACAATTATTGACAGGTGAGACTAAAGGAAACAGAAAAAATGGGACAGAATAAAGGATGGCTATTGGACATTTTAGATCCTTACAGGACCGGATCATGAGCTAGTTGGCTGAGAATATATACTATTCTCAAAGTAACGAATAACCCCAAAGGTGATTCAGATCATCACCAGCTGGGACCACTAGCTGGGTGTCAACCAGCCAGATGGTCTCTGCCTAAAGTCTCAGAGGCGGGGACATGCTGCAGAGCCATGGGGTTTGGGGGTCCCTGGAGCCTTGGGAGTGGACCTTGCCCAAGAGGGTTAGGACCACCACGCCAGTGGATCCAGAAGGCAGGACCTTGTCCCTGTGGGTTTGGAAGGAGGGCATTCAGCCAAAGAGGAGTCTTAAGATTTAACGGAATTTGTCTTTCTGGGGTTTGGATTTTCTAGGGAGGTATCATGCCTTCTTGACGTTCTATTTCTCTATTTGGGGATGGGAATGTCTATCCTATGCCCACCCCAGCGTTTTATTTTGGAAGCATGTAATTTGTCTGATTTCATCAGTTTATAGCTGGAGAAAGATTTTTGTCTCAGGATGAATCATACCTCAGATCTCACCAATTTAGATATCTAAATGAGGCTTAGACTTTAGAGTGGATGCTAGAATGAGTTAAGACTTTGGAGGCTGTTGGATTGATATGAATGTATTTGGCATGCAATAAAGACATGCACTTTGGAGGGCCAGAGGCAGAATGCTATGGACTGAATTGCATCCCTTCAAAATTCCTGTGCTGAAGCCCTAAACTTCCTGAGATGGTATTTGGAGATGGGACCTTTGGGACCTTAGGATTAAATAATGTCATGGGGTTGGGGTCCTCATCTGATAGGACTAGTGTCCTTATAAGAAGATACACCAGAGCTTGCTAACTCCCTCTCCACCACGTGAGGATGCAGCAAGAAGGCACCTATCTGCAAGCAAGGAAGAGGCTTTAATCAGGAGCTGAGTTGGCCAGCACCTTGATTTTGAACTTTCTAGTTTCCAGTGCTGTGAAAATTAAATTTCCAATGTTTAAGCCTCCCAAACTATGGCATTTTATTAAGTCAGCCCAAGAAGACTAATACACATACTAACATTCACCATACACATATATAACGATTCATAATTGCACTTATCCTACAGACATAACAAGAGAGCATAAAGCTATGTGTATGAGAATGTTCACTGCAGCAGGCTGTAATAGCAAAATAAAGGAAGACTCTATATTAGTGTCCTAGGGCTGCTGTAACAAAGTACTGAATGCTGTGAAACAACTAATGTGTTAACTTGGAGTTCTAGAAGTTAGCAGTCTGACATCAAGATGCACCATGCTCCCCCTGAAATTTGCGGGAATCCTTCATCGACTCTTCCTAGGTTCTAGTGATTTGCTAGAAAGCTCTAGCATTCTCTGGCTTGCAGATGCATCACTTCCATCCTCTGTTTTCACATGAAAAATGCAGGTCTCTATACCATCTTCCTTCTGCACATGTTTCTTTATGCATCCTAATCTCCTCTTTTTATAAGGTCACCAGACATGTTGGATTACAGCCATCCTAATGACTTCATTTTAATTTGATTACCTCTGTAAAGACAAGTTATAAATAAGATCACATTCTGAGGTACTAGGCTTTAGGACTTCAACATATCTTTTGCAGGGCAGGGGGAAGGATGGTAACATTCAATCCATAACAAACATAAAGGTCTACCAACAGGGGGATGGAACTCTACATCCTGACAATGGATAACCCTACAGCCATTAGGGCTTCCCTGGTGGCTCAGACAGTAAAGAATCCGCCTGCAACATGGGAGACCTGGATTTCATCCCTGGGTTGGGAAGATCCCCTGGAGGAGGGCATGGCAACCCCCTCCAATATTCTTGCCTGGAGAATCCCTGTGGACAGAGGAGCCTGGTGGGCTACAGTCCATGGGGTCGCAAACAGTCGGACATTGCTGAGCAACTAAGCACACACAGTCATTAGAGAGAGAGGTGTTGACCTGGAAAGCCATCTGAGATATATTATTAAATAGGAAAGGTAAGCATTTCAGACTGATATGTATAAATAACACGGTGTAAAAGATGAAATAATGAAAGTGAGAGAGGAGCGTGAAGAAGATGGCTTAAAACTCAACATTCAAAAAACTAAGATCATGGCATCTGGTCCCATCACTCCATGGCAAATAGATCGGGAAACAATGGAAACAGTGACAGACTTTATTTTCTTGGACTCCAAAATCACTGCAGATGGTGACTGCAGCCATGAAATTAAAAGACGCTTACTCCTTGGAAGGAAAGTTATGACCAACCTAGATAGCATATTAAAAAGCAGAGCCATTACTTTGCCAACAAAGATCTGCCTAGTCAAAGCTATAGTTTCTCCAGTAGTCATGTATGGATGTGAGAGTTGGACTATGAAGAAAGCTGAATGCCAAAGAATTGATGCTTTTGAACTGTGGTGCTGGAGAAGACTCTTGATAGACCCTTGAACAGCAAGGAGATCAAACCAGTCAATCCTATAGGAAATCAATCCTGAATATACATTGGAAGGATTGATATTGAATCTGAAACTCCAATACTTTGGCCACCTGATGCGAAGAACTAACTCCTTGGAAAAAAACCTGATGCTGGGAAAGATTGAAGGCAGGAGGAGAAGGGGACGACAAAGGATGAGATGGTTAGATGGCAGCACCAACTCAATGGACATGGGTTTGAGCAAGCTCTGGGAGTTGGTAACGGACAAGGAAGCTTGGCATACTGCAGTCCATGGGGTCACAAAGAGTCAGACATGACTGAGTGACTGAACTGAACTGAAAAGACCATGGAATCCTTATCTCAAATCTGGATTTTGTCTTGACTTACCATTTGGAACAAAGCTCACCATAATGTTTCTGAAGAGCAGAAAGTAACACAATGTTGAAATTAACTATACTCTAATAATACAATTAATTTAAATTTTAAATAAGCAAACATCCCCCATGGTTCAATGTAAAGAATCCACCTGCAGTGCAGGAGACACAGTTTCCATTCCTAAGTAGGGAAGATCCCCTGGAGGAGGAAATGGCAACCCACTCCAGTATTCTTGCCTAGGAAATCTCATGGACAGAGGAGCCTGGCTGACTATAGTTCATGGGGTCACAAAGAGCCAGACAGGACTTATCAACTGAGCACACACGCACACAATTATCTATGTTAATATAAATATAACTTAAACTTAGGTGCCATTTTCCACCTTCACTTAATCTATCAGAAAGTATTCACAATGATTGAACTGACAGATTCTTATCCTAAGTGGGCTTCCCTGGTGGCTCAAATGGTAAAGAATACCCTTGCAATGCAGAAGACCCAGGTTTGATCCCTGAGTCAGGAAGATTCCCTAGAGAAGGAAATGGCTATCCACTCCAGTATTCTTGCCTGAAGAATTCCATGGAAGAGGAGCTTAGTGGGCTACAGTTCATGGAGTCGCAAAAAGTCAGACATGACTGACTATCACTTTCACTTTTTATTCTAAATACCTCAAAAATCAGTCATCACTGTATGTATTCACTTTATAATTATTTATCTATGGCAAGTGGTTCTTATATTGGCCCCCAAATCATGACACAACATTTTCAAAGAGTGTTGCTCTATCATTTGTGCCTACATCACAGAATGATTATTAAAAAGCACATAAATAATAATCTGATTGAAGGTTTAACTAACCACTCCTTCAAGGAGTTTTGGAGATGTGCCATGGTTTTAAACTGTTGCTTCAGTCTGAGTCATGATTTGTTTTTAAAGACTAGAAATTCTAGCACATTGCAGGCACATGAAAATGAATGAAAAAATCGATTTATGTTCTGGTATCAGACAATTTGATTTCTAGAGTCTATTGTCAAACATTGTGTGATTATATTTGTAAGTTCTTTTGAAAATCCAACAGTTATTCAAAATGAAAAAAAAAAGGCTTCTCTCTGTAACCTTGGCCAAATCACTTAATCTAAAAAACCATGTAGCTCTTCTTTAAAATAGGAATAATAACCTCACATTACTTTCAGACTCATGCGTCTCACAGAATGATAGTACATAAAATATTGAGGGCAGGAAGTTTCCTTCCCTTCCCTATTTCTGTTTTAAGGCATCACAAAACAATCATGAAGCAGAGAACAATCCCCCTAAGGGCATTTATCTATGAAGGGAAAAATAGTAATATTATACTGAAGAAACCCAGTAAGATGACATGTCAACATTATGTGTCCCTGAAATGATAAACAGAAATATATAAGATCATTTCAGGGTATTCTTGCCAAAAATTCAGAATCTCAATTTAATCTTAAGAAAAACAAAAATGAGTCATTCTTCAAAGTAACTGGCCAGTACTCATCAGCAATGTCAAGGTCTTTAAAGAAAGAGAAAGAATGGGAAAATGCCACTGATTGGCAAAGAATGAAGACAACTAAATTTATCATGGAAGTGAAAGTGAAAGTCGCTCAGTCAAGTTCAACTCTTTGCAACCCCATGGAATTCTCTAGGCCAGAATACTGGAGTGGGTAGCCTTTCCCTTCTCCAGGGGATCTTCCCAACCCAGGGATCAAACCCAGGCAGATTCTTTACCAGCTGAGCCACAAGGGAAGCCCAAGAATACTGGAGTGGGTAGTCTATCCCTTCTCCAGGGGATCTTCCCAACCCAGGAATCGAACCAGGGTCTCCTGCATTGCAGAGAGATTCTTTGCCAAGTGAGCTATCAAGGATCCTGGAATAAAAAAAGACTTTACAGGGAAGATGTGAAATTTGAATAAGTTTAGTTAATAGTACTGTAGCAATAGTAGTTTCCTAGCTTTGATGTTTATACAATGGTTATATAAGTGTTGACCTTAGGGGAAGACAAGTGAAGGGTATATAGGAACTCCCTACCTTATATTTGCAACTTTAAAAAAAAAATTTTTTTTCCAAATAAAAAGTTTAAAAAGAAGTATCAGGCTGAATTATATGGACTGAATTTTCTTCCAAAATTTCCATGTTGAAGCTCTAATTTCCAATGTAATGGTATTTGGAGATGAGGCCTTTGAAGGACAATTAGAATTAAATGAAGTCACGGATCAGATTAGTGCCCTTGTTTTAGCTACTTATTTATGTCCTACTCTTCGCAATCCCATGGACTGTAGCCCACCAGGCCCCTTTATCCATGGGATTCTCCAGGCAAGAATAGTGGAGTAGGTTGCCATGCCCTCCTCCAGGGGAACTTCCTGATCCAGGGATCAAACCCAGGTCTCCAGCATTACAGTCATATTCTTTACCGTCTGAGCCACTAGGGGTTAGAGTCCTTACAAGAAGAAAATAAGTGTCTCTCTCTCTCTCCTCACTTACCAATCTCTACCACCCCTGCCCCCAAGTATGCACAAAATATGTCACAGCAAGATGACAGTCATCAAGAGACTTCCTTGGCAGGCTAGTGGGTAAGAATCCACTTTGCAAGGCAGGGGATGCCGGCTCCATTCGTGGTCAGGGAACTAAGATCCCACATGCTGCAGGGCAACTAAGCCTTTGTGCCATAACTACTGAGCCCACATGTCACAACTAGAGAGTCTGTGTGCTGCAACACGTGATGCAATGAAGATCCTGGGTGCTGCACTAAGACCCGATACTGCCATATAAAAAAAAAAAAAAAAAAAAAGATGACGGCCATCTAGAAGTCAGGACAAGAGTTTTCACTTGAACCCAACCATACTGGCCCCCTGATTGTGGTCTTCTAGGCTCCAGAACTGTGAGAAAACAGATGTCTGTTGTTTAAGCCACCCAATCTATGGTATTTTGTTATAGTAGCTGGAGCTGGCTCCCACACCAATTAAGCAACTAATTGGAGATTTATATACCAAAGTGCCTTTCACTATCAGTCAGTTCAGTTCAGTCACTCAGTCATGTCCGACTTTGGGACCCCATGAATTCCAGCACGCCAGGCCTCCCTGTCCATCACCAACTCCCAGAGTTCACTCAAACTGATGTCCATCGAGTCAGTGGTGCCATCCAGCCATCTCATCCTCTCTCGTCCCTTTCTCTTCTTGCCCCCAATCCCTCACAGCATCAGAGTCTTTTCCAATGAGTCAATTCTTCGCATGAGGTGGCCAAAGTATTGGAGTTTCAGCTTTAGCATCAGTCCTTCCAATGAACATCCATGGCTGATCTCCTTTAGGATGAACTGGTTGGATCTCCTTGCAGTCCAAGGGACTCTCAAGAGTCTTCTCCAACACCACAGTTCAAAAGCATCAATTCTTCGGTGCTCAGCTTTGTTCACAGTCCAACTCTCACATCCATACATGACCACTGGAAAAACCATAGCCTTGACTAGACAGAACTTTGTTGGCAAAGTAATGTCTTTGCTTTTGAATATGCTATCTAGGTTGGTCATAACTTTCCTTCCAAGGAGTAAGCGTCTTTTAATTTCATGGCTGCAATCACCATCTGCAGTGATTCTGGAGCCCCAAAAAATAAAGTCATCCACTGTTTCCACTGTTTCTCCATCTATTTTCCCATGAAGTGATGGGACCAGATGCCACGATCTGAGTTTTCTGAATGTTGAGCTTTAAGCCAACTTTTTCACTCTCCTCTTTCACTTTCATCAAAAGGCTCTTTAGTTCCTCTTCACTTTCTGCCATAAGGATGGTGTCATCTGCATACCTGAGGTTCTTGATATTTCTCCCGGCAATCTTGATTCCAGCTTGTGCTTCTTCCAGCCCAGCATTTCTCATGATGTACTCTGCATAGAAGTTAAATAAGCAGGGTGACAATATATAGCCTTAACGTACTCCTTTTCCTGTTTGGATCCAGTCTGTTGTTCCATGTCCAGTTCTAACTGTTGCTTCCTGCCCTGCATATAGGTTTCTCAAGAGGCAGGTCGGGTGGTCTGGTATGCCCATCTCTTTCAGAATTTTCCACAGTTGATTGTGATCCACACAGTCAAAGGCTTTGGCATAGTCAATAAAGCAGAAATAGATGTTTTTTGGAACTCTCTTGCTTTTTCAATGATCCAAAGGATGTTGGCAATTTGATCTCTGGTTCCTCTGTCTTTTCTAAAACCAGCTTGAACTATAGTTCAAATCTATAATAATGTGTTATATATCTCAATTACTTCCTAAGGTATTGCCTTTTATTGAATATAGCTATATTCCTACTAAATAATGAGGACTTATTTGGCTCTAAGGGCTTCCCTGGTGGCTCAGCGGTAAAGAATCTGGCTGCCAATGAAGGAGACGCGGGTTAGATCCATGGGTCAGGAAAATCCCTGGGAGGAGGAAATGGTAACCCACTTCGGTATTCTTGCCTGAGAAATCCCATGAACAGAGGAGCCTGGCAGGCTATAGTTCATGGGGTCCCAAAAGAGTTGGACACGATTATCAACTAAACAACAAAAAATTTGGCTCTAACTACCATTCTTAGGTCTGTCCTTGATAGATAGGTTTTTGTTTTTCTCAGTTTGTCCCAGATGCATTCTCCATCCTACTCTGTGCCCTAGAAGGGTGATTTCTGTGGTAGGAAACTCCTCATCCTGACTCCAGTCCCTTGCCCTCTGGCTTCTGCTCAGAGTGCTGATTCCTCCTGCTTATTGCACCTACTTACCTTCCTCTGGGTGGCTGGTCCTGCAATAACTATGGGTCTTGTGGAGGCTACTTTCAAGATTAACATTCTCATCTGTTCCAATAACACCCTTTCCTCTCCTCCCCTCTGGAACTATAAAGGTAATGGCTTCCTGCTATTATTCTCCCCTGGATGTCTTAACATCCCATACTGGGTCCCTTAGTCCCTTAGCCACCCACATCTCTGTACACAGTCCTTTTAATAAACACATCTGTTTAAAAATTCCATGGTTATGCAGGATGAATAAGTTCTGGAGATCTAATGTGACTATACAATAGTCGTTGTGGTGACCCTACTGAATGATATTGTATTATATAATATTTGAAATTTGCTAAAATAATTGATCTTAGGTGTTCTCACTACACATACACACAGACACACAAATCATGACTATGTGAGGTGCTGAATAGGTTAATGGGCTTGACTGTGGCAGTCATTTCACAATGTATATGTATATCAAAACAATAAATTGTACACCTCTCAGTTCAGTTCAGTTGCTCAGTTGTACCCAATTCTTCAGGATCCCATGGTCTGAAGCATGCCAGGCTTCCCTGACCATCACCAACTCCCAGAGCTTACTCAAACTCATGTCCAGTGAGTTGGTGATGCCATCCAACGACTTTATCCTCTGTCGTCCCCTTTTCTTCCTGCCTTCAATCTTTCCCAGCATCAGGGTCTTTTCCAGTGAGTCAGTTCTTCACATCAGGTGGCCAAAGTATTAGAGTTTCAGCTTTAGCATCAGTCCTTCCAACGAATATTCAGGGTTGATTTCCTTTAGGATGGACAGGGTGGATCTCCTTGCAGTCCAAGGGACTCTCAAGAGTCTTCTCCAACACCACAGTTCAAAAGCATCAATTCTTCGGTGTTCACCTTTCTTTATAGTCCAACTCTCACATCCATATATGACTGCTGGAAAAACTATAGATTTGACTAGATAGACCTTTGTTGGTAAAGTAATGTCTCTGCTTTATATTATGCTGTCTAGGTTGGTCATAGCTCTTCTTCCAAGGAGTAAGCGTCTTTTAATTTCATGGCTGCAGTCACCATCTGCAGTGATTTTGGATCCCAAAAAAATGAAGTCTGTCACTGTTTCCATTGTTTCCCAGTCTATTTTCCATGGAATGATGGGACCAGATGCCATGATCTTCATTTTTTGAATGTTCAGCTTTAAGCCATCTTTTTCACTCTCCTCTTTCACTTTCATCAAGAGGCTCTTTAGTTCCTCTTCACTTTAGTTCACTTTTCCTGCCATAAGAGTGGGGTCATCTGTATATCTGAGATTATTTATATTTCTCCTGGCCATCTTGATTCCAGCTTGTGCTTCATCAGACCAGCATTTCACATGATGTACTCTGCATAGAAGTTAAATAAGCAGGGTGACAATATACAGCCTTGATGTAATCCTTTCCCAATTTGGAACCAGTCTGTTCTTCCATGTCCAGTTCTGTTGCTTCTTGATCTGCATGCAGGTTTCTCAGGAGGAGAATGATAGTATTCCCATCATTGAAGAATTTTCCAAGTTTGCTCTGATCTACACAGTCAAAGCCTTTGGCGTAATCAATAAAGCAGAGATGGATGTTTTTCTGAAATTCTCTTGATTTTTCTATTATCCAATGGATATTGGCAATTTGATCTCTGGTTCCTCTGCCTCTTCTAAATCCAGCTTGAACATCTGGAAGTTCACGGTTCATGTACTGTTGAAGCCTAGTTTGGAGAATTTTGAGGATTACTTTGCTAGTGTGTGAGATGAGTGCAATTGTGCGGTAATTTTGATATTTTGGGGGAATGGAATGAAAACTGACCTTTTCCAGTCCTGTGGCCACTGCTGAGTTTTCCAAATTTGCTGGCATATTGAGTGCAGCACTTTCACAGCATCATCTTTCAGGATTTGAAACAGCTCCACTGGAATTCCATCACCTCCACTAGCTTTGTAGTGATGCTTCCTAAGGCCCACTTGACCTCACATTCCAGGATGTCTGGCTCTAGGTGAGTGATCCTATCATTGTGGTTATCTGGGTCATGATCTTTTTTGTATAGTTCTTCTATGTATTCTTGCCACCTCTTCTTAATATCTTCTGCTTCTGTTAGGTCCATACAATTTCTGTCCTTTATTAAGCCCATCTTTGCATGAAATGTTACCTTGGTATCTCTAATTTTCTTGAAGAGATCTCTAGTCTTTCCCAGTCTATTGCTTTCCTCTACTTCTTTGCATTGATCACTGAGGAAGGCTTTCTTATCTCTCCTTACTATTCTTTGGAACTCTGCATTAAAATGGGTATATCTTTCCTTTTCTTCTTTGCCTTTAGCTTTTCTTTTCTCAGCTATTTTTAGGCCTCCTAAGACAACCCTTTTACCTTTTTACATTTCTTTTTCTTGGGGATGGTTTTGATCACTGCCTCCTGTACAATATCATGAACCTGATAGACAGAGTGCCTGAAGAACTATGGATGGAGGTTCATGAAGGTTCATACACCTTTAATATATACCAAACTTTTCTAGTCAACTATGTCTCAATAAAGCTGAGGAGAAAAAATTCCTACTGAGTGTGCTGTCCCTTTCTTGGAACAGATATGCCACTCAAAATCATTGAGGGGTTTTGATAGGCTTTTTTTTTTTAGAGTCACAAGACAAGTACTCTTAGTCACATAAAGTAACATCATGAGTTATACTCACTACAAATATCATCATTTATTCTTATCATTATATAGTGATTTTGAGATGATCTTTTGAAGCTTTCCTACTCTAAAGACATTCCCCTAAAGCTCCTTAGAGAAATATCCAGTTCTAGTGATAATCTTAGCTACGAAACACAGGAAAAATGAAAATACCTACTGAAAAAAAATAATATCTACCTAAATGGAGGCTGTGTGGGGGGAGGGGGGTGGGGGGGGGTCGGCGGAGTCTGTTTCCTATCCTAGTCCCAGGACTTAATAACTGCATTATCTAGGGCTATTTATTCTCTCTGTGCCTCAGTCTCTTCATGTAAATTAGACAACAACCTACCACATAGAGGTGTGGCAAGGATTTAATGAGGTGATCTAAAGTTAGCTCTTAAGCATAATGCTTACACATAATAAGTACTTGTATTTTTTTATTTATTGAATAGGCCTGTTTTTATATATAGTTGATAAAGTGTGACTCAAGGGGAGGCAATATTCAGCCTAAAAAGTATTGTTGAATTATGTACTTGAAGATTTAGTAGATTATACAGTTATGTGATTTTCTCTCCCTGACTTATTTCTCTCAGCCTAAAACCTTCAGGTCCATCCCTGTTGTCACAACTGAAAGGATTTCCTTCTTTTCACAGCTGAATAATATTCCATTTTCTTCACCCATTCATCCATTTGTTGGACACTTAGGCCATTTCCGTATCTTGGCTATTGTGAATAATGCTGCAGTGAACATGCAGACACAGATAACTCTTCGAGATAGTGAGCTCATGTCATCTAGATATATATCCAGAAATGGTTTTTCTGGAGCATATCCTAGTTTTGCTTTTACAGGGGAATGGGGAGATGATGGTCAGAGGGCGCACATATGCATGCTCTGTCGTGTCCTACTCTTTGCAACCCCATCAACTGTAGCCCACCAGGTTCCTCTGTCCATGGAATTTTCCAGACAAAAAACTGGAAAGGGTTGCCATTTTCTTCTCCAGAGGTCAAAGGGTATAGAGTTTCATTATGAGTAAGTTTTGGGGATCCAGCGTAAAGCCTGTTGACTATAGTTAACAATGCTGCACTGCATACTTAAAAGTTGATGAAAGAGTAAGTCGATCTTAAATGTTCTCAGCACACACACATACAATGATAACTATGCAAGGTCAAAGAGTTTGAGAGAGAAGAAACGCAAGACAAAGAAGAAAGTATGGAGTCTAGTTTTCCCCTTAATGCCACTGAACCTTGTGTGATTTGCCAGAGTCGACCTAAAAATGGTTGCATTGTCCATGGCAAAACAGGACATCTCATGGCATGTTTTACATGTGCAAAGAAGCTTAAAAAAAGGAATAAGCCCTGTCCGGTATGTAGGCAACCAATTCAAATGATTGTGCTAACTTATTTCCCCTAGTTGAACTACCTGTAAAAATAAAATGATATATTATAAGCCTAAAAATTTAGACATGAAATTTATTTTTATTTTTTCAGCTCTATCAAAGCAAGAAAATACCTTACATGTAGATTTCTCCCAATAGTGATTATTCCTTTTAGGAAAATGCTTATTCTGTTGCTATTTTATATTGGCTTTCAGTGTAATTTAGATTGGATTTAGTACCTTTCATGAAAAAAAAAAAGTTCCTGTGAAAGATTTAATGTTTAAATTTTAGATACTCTTAAACCTTCCAGTGGGAGAAGGAAATGGCAACTCACTCCAATATTCTTGCTGGAGAATCCTGAGGACAGAAGAGCCTGGAGGGCTGCTGTCGATAGGGTTGCACAGAGTCGGACATGACTGAAGCGACTTAGCAGCAGCATGCAAGGTAATGGATATGTTAACTAACCTTAATGTAGTAATTACTTCATAACATATACATATATCAGATCATCATGTAGTATACCTTAAGCTTATAGTATGTTATTTGCCAATTATATAGGAATCCCTGTTTTCTGAAAGTTTGCTTTAAGCCACTAAGCTTTTTAAAAAGACCTACATTGGTACCTGTTTTTACCAAATGAAAAAAATCCAATGAAGATTTTCACTTTTATGAAAAAAAGGAGAAAAGCAAAAATAGCAATAGGTTTTTCAATAAGCCATGATGGAGGTCCAGCACCCCCAGAGCAGTGGGAGGGGCATCACCAAGCTCCTTCCCTGGGAGCGACACAGAGCATCTCAGCATCAAGCCACCATGGCTTTGAACTGTATCTCTGAGCATCTGCGCTTTACCTCTATTTACTTGGTGCATCTGTTAACAAGATGTATCCTAAGGGAGTTGCTGCCTTGCTTTACATCCTTTTGACTTACGGAATGTTTCATAGGAAAGTTCTGCTTTCATATAGCAGGGAAATCTCAATAAAGCTAGAAAAAAGACTAAACAAGAAAGATTCGGTAGAGCTCACTGGCACAATACACAAGTGAGTCAATCACTTAGAAAATGTGAAACATAGAGAACTCTTTTTTCCTCTTCAAAACTCCCCTATACCCTTCCTTATTATAGGTAAATATCCACAGGAGCCTAGACCTGGTATGGGACATCCTCAGAGCATCTTGTGTGCAAAGAGAAAGGGACAGCTGCTCAAGCATTTGAAGAAAATCCAACTCCAACTCCTGTTTGGGTAGGGAGGTGGAGACAGCAGAACACTCTAAAAATATTGATTATCTTCCTTTTAGGAAATCACCCTACCCCGGAATAAAAGGAAAGCTGATCAGGGTCTCCATTTTAATTTTTGATGGCCTTATTTTCAGATATTTATGGTAAAGAAATATACTCTGTTTTCCCCTTTATTATAAAAGGAGTGCATGTGTGCATACTAAGTTGCTTCAGTTGGGTCTGACTCTTTGTGACCCAGGGGACTGTAGCTTAACAGGCTTCTCTGTCCATGGGATTCTCCAGGCAAGAATACTGGAGTAGGTTGCCATTCCCTCCTCCAGGGGATCTTCCCAACCCAGGAACAAATCTGTGTCTCTTACATCTCTTGCATTGGTAGGTGGGTTCTTTACCACTAGCGCCAGCAGGAACTTCCTTGTAATAAATTCAAAAATACTTAAGGATGTAAAGTAAAAAATTGATAGTTGTCGTTTCAAAACATACTTTTAAATTCAGATATCTCTCTTCTACTTCCAACTTCATCTTCATGAGTATCAGTTCGGCTCAGTGGCTCAGTCATGTCCAACTCTTTGCGACCCCAAGGACTGCAGCACACCAGGGTTCCCTGTCCATCACCAACTCCCAGAGCTTACTGAAACTTATCGAGTCAGTGATGCCATCCAACCATCTCATCCTCTGTCGCCCCTTCTCCTCCTACCTTCAATCATTCCCAGCATCAGGGTCTTTTTTAGTGAGTCAGTTCTTCGCATCAGGTGGCCAAAGTATTGGAGCTTCAGCTTCAGCATCAATCTTTCCAATGAATATTCAGGGTTGATTTCCTTTAGGATGGACTGGTTGGATCTCCTTACTGTCCAAGGGACTCTCAAGAGTCTTCTTCAGCTCCACAGTTCAAAAGCATCAATTCTTCAGCACTCAGCCTTCTTTATGGTCCAACTCTCATATCCATATGTGACCACTGGAAAAACCATAGCTTTGATTAGATGGACCTTTGTTGGCAAAGTGATGTCTCTGCTTGTTAATATGCTGTCTAGGTTTGTTACAGCTTTTCTTCTAAGGAGAAAGTGTCTTTTAATTTTACGGCTGCAATCACCATCTGCAGTGATATTGGAACCCAAGAAAATAAGGTCTGTTACCCTTTCCATTTCTTCCCCATTATTTGCCATGGAGTTATGGGACTGGATGCCATGATCTTAGTTTTTTGACTGTTGAGTTTTAAGCCAGTTTTTTCACTCTTCTATTTCACTTTCATCAAAAGGTTCTAAAGCCATGAATAAAAGCAGGAGATATGCCCCAAGCCACTAAATGAAAGAAAAATGTTATCACCCTTCTACTGATTTAAATAAGGGCCATGATAATCCTAGTTTGACATCATAGGGTCAGACATTCTCCTGCCCAATAGGAGGAGCTAGTGATACAAGCCTGACTTCTACTTGAAGAAGTCAGTCTTTTCCCCTCCCCCACTTTCCTTTGATTATAAAATCGTACCCCACTCAATCCTGGGATCAGAGCTCCCTTGCCTGCCCACTTGTATCTCTTACAAGTGTCCAATATTAATATAACCATGTGTTTGCTAAGTCTCTTCAGTTGTGTTTGACTCTGCGACCCCATGGACTATAGCCCCCATCACTTTGCCTCTCGCTGAATTCATCCAGCACCAAGACACAACGAACTTAAGGAGCTTCATTAAGTCCTGAAACCAGGTGTGTGATCTCAGCTGGAAGATTATAGGTTTTGGCTGGGTTTGAGTCCTTCAGTCGTGTCCAACTCTGTGCGACTCCGTGGACAGCAACCCACCAGGCTCCTCTGTCCAAGGGATTCTCTAGGCAAGAATACTGGAGTGGGTTGCCAGTGCCTTCTCCGTGAGTCCTTGTGCATGGTTTCAAGTCCCGATCTGAGGAGAACAGTTTCATTTCCACCACAGTCTTAGCCTAGCTGAATTCTGGCTGCTTCTGGTAATTCTCCTCCCCATGGTCCTCTCATCTCCTTTTACCTTTGATCTGAATTTATATACACTGCCATTTCCAAACCAATTCACCTCTTCCGCCCCTCAGACTCTACAGCCTTTATGAGGTTATTCCAGCCGACTTGACCAGCGCCTGCCCTCCTCACAGCACCCCCTGTGATCTCTTCAGTGCCTCACCCGCGGAGCAGCACGGAGCTCACTGTCTTTCTCTTCACTCTGTCCCCATCCCCTGTGGCTGCATCACTTACACACTGTCCCATTCAACACCATGCCTTCTCAGTCTTGACCTTTTTCTCTCTAATAATCCTTTTATCTTCTTCCATTTAATGCTCTTGGACTTCCCTGTAGCTCAGAATCTGTAGTAAAGAATCTGCCTGCAACAAAGAAGACCCTGGGTTGGGAAGATCCTCTGGAGAAAGAAATGGCAAGCCACTCCAGTATTCTTGCCTAGAGAATCCCATGGACGGAGGAGCCTGGTGGGCTACAGTCCACGGTGCTGCAAAGAGTTGGGCACAACTGAGCAACTGACACCACACTACACTGTTTAGGACTTCCCTGGTGGCTCAGACGGTAAAGCGTCTGTCTACAACGCAGGAGACCCGGGTTTGATCCCTGGGTTGGGAAGATCCCCTGGAGATGGGAATGGCAATCCACTCCAGTACTCTTGCCTGGAGAATCCCATGGACTCCTCTGTCCATGGGGTCGCAAAGAGTCAGACACGACTGAGCGACTTTACTTACTTACTTACTTACACTATTTAACCCTCAGCCCTAAAGTCAAAACTTCTTATTGTTACCAATCATCACATTACCTCCTAAAAAGTGACCTCATACCCTTCCCTTCCTCCCAGTGTGTTTATTCTGGTACCCATCTCAAAAATGCTTTGGCCTCACTGAGAATTCCTATCTACTAACCCTACAAGTTTTTCAGTATCCATTATTCACTTTTTGGCTTCACATCCCTCTTTCCATTTATTGTCTATTTCTGCTCAATAAAACGTAAGCTCAATGAGGACTTTTTCACTCATATCTCTAGCATCAGGAACAGAACCATGCCTGGGTACAAACAAAGCACTCAATAAATACTGGACACATAAACGCCTCCTGTAGGCCAAGTATTTGGCAAGGATAAAGAAACAAAAATAGTCTCTCCCCTCAACAAGTGCAAATGAATATATATCATGCATACATACTAGTGCAGCCACACAAATTTCAGCTATTTTTATGTGAACCAACTACTTGTTCTTAGCCTATTTTAAAAGTAATTTTACATTTCGTTATTCCAGTGACCTCATATCGAGTTTGGCCAGTCTCTCACTAGCAAGCAAATCTTTCAACTTTCCAAACATATATTTTAGGTGTAACAAGTAATAGTGTAAGGCATTTAGAACCTGTAAAGATTTAGAAGTTTTTTTTAATCCATCTTGTACAAATAATCTGTCAACCCAAAAGGCACCAGGAAGTGATGATTTTAGCAATGTACAAAAAAGGACAGTATCCAGGTGTTAGGGGTTTCATATTATTCCCACCTCTGGCTCCAATGAGAGTTCAAATGGCACATTGTGCAAAAGTAGAAAGACATGTTTTTGCCATTTCCTGGAAAAAACACAGTAATAACTATACAAATCCACAAAGACTACAAGCATGAGTGCCTCTCACTAACGTACAGTTTTACAATTTGAAAGTGTGGGTTTAACCCATTATTTCCAAAATGTATTTGATCATGGAATCTTTCTTCATGCCATTCACATCTATCATATGTAACAAACATTTTATGATATATAATTTGGAAAGTATTGCTCTAGGATACCATAGAAAGTGAGTAGTATTAGGCCTGGGGCTTTCATTTTCAATTTTATATATTTGCAGTATTCTCTGAGGGTTTTTCTTCCAAGGAGTAAGCACCTAGATAGCATATTCAAAAGCAGAGACATTACTTTGCCAACAAAGATCCGTCTAGTCAAGGCTATGGTTTTTCCAGTGGTCATGTATGGATGTGAGAGTTGGACTGTGAAGAAAGCTGAGCACTGAAGAATTGATGCATTTGAACTGTGGTGTTGGAGAAGACTCTTGAGAGTCCCTTGGACTGCAAGGACATCCAACCAGTCCATTCTAAAGGAGATTGGTCCTGGGTGTTCTTTGGAAGGAATGATGCTAAAGCTGAAACTCCAGTACTTTGGCCACTTCATGCAAAGAGTTGACTCATTGGAAAAGACTTTGATGCTGGGAGGGACTGGGGGCAGGAGGAGAAGGGGATGACAGAGGATGAGATGGCTGGATGGCATCACCAACTCAATGGACGTGAGTTTGAGTGAATTCTGAGAGTTGGTGATGGACAGGGAGGCCCGGCGTGCTGCAATTCATGGGGTCACAAAGAGTTGGACACGACTGAGCGACTGAACTGAACTGAAGATTTTACCTAGAGTCATATGGACTTGGATTTGATTCCTAGCTCTGACACTAACTTGGATCAATTATCTTCTTTATAAAATGCAAATAACAATACTGCCTTGTCAAGAGACTTTGGTTGGTCCTTGATATACACTAATTCTAGTAATAATATTCTTTAGGCCATGTATAGATGAATAGAGGCCATGCTCTAGATGTATAGAGCAAAATTACATAAAGGGAGGTGTGTTTAAATGAGGAAGCACAGCTGTGAAAGAGTAATTATAAAAGATAAAAATCAACTAGATTTTGTTACAAATTTATTTTCACAAAAACAAAATAGTTTTCTTTAGTATTGTAAGCAGAATTTATGAGCTCCTCAATAGACAGCATATACAAAACAAGTATATTTTTCTTTCTGTATATTATTTTTCCATATATACCCAGAAAAGAAAACCCAAACTTCATAAGTATGTATTTCATACTTCTGCCATAGTAAGTGTACATACTCCCATATCCACATGCTATGGGTCATATAATCTCTTTGTCGGGTAAAGACATTGGTAATACAATTTAGAGACCATCCCTTGGTCAATGGACCAGACAAGCCAGCATTGCAGTCTACTGCAAATTAATTAATTTATTAATTACCCCAGGATCTCAGGGATGTGTTGACCTAACTGCAATGAAGCTGGGCCAATTCATAAGCTTTTTGTTATGTATCCAGTTGCTCCCATGCACAGTACAATATAAATAAAACAATTTGTTGCTGCTGCTGCTGCTAAGTTGCTTCAGTCGTGTCCGACTCTGTGTGACCCCATAGACGGCCTCCCACCAGGCTCCCCCGTCCCTGGGATTCTCCAGGCAAGAACACTGGAGTGGGTTGCCATTTCCTTCTCTAATGCATGAAAGTGGAAAGTGAAAGTGAAGTTGCTCAGTCATGTCCGACTCTTAGTGACCTCATGGACTGCAGCCTACCAGGCTCCTCCATCCATGGGATTTTCCAGGCAAGAGTACTGGAATAGGGTGCCGTTACTATCACTAAATAAATGGGAGGTGGGGAGACAATTGCCAGGCATATTTCCATGGCAGCTGTGAGCATCCATTTGAAAAAGATGCAGTTCCTGCACCAGTAAGTGAGAAAAGGGAGGCCAGTTCACAGGGCAGGTGGAGCACTTGACTTCCTTGACCATGCTACACTGCTCACCCTCGGCTTACACAAGGACAGAGTCTCTCTCTAACACCGCCCACCACCCCACCACCCACTACGTTTTTCTAAATACATTTCTCAGCATAATAACGGACTCTATTTCCATCTCTGACTCTGCAACTGAGAGAGAATGGAGAACCACAGACTAATTCGTGATCATTATCTGTATGTTTCTATAAACAGTGGTAAAGTGCTTACTGTGGGAAATGCAGCTGAAAGGCCCATATTAGCATTTACAGCAGAAGATACATGCCTCCCTTATCTCTTCATTTGTGGTTTACCAGTTATCCTCTTACCTCCTAGTGATTCAAAGCTGTACCAGTGGCTAACCTCTGACTGTATCTCTTTCTTCCTTAAGATGAGCAGCTCTGAAAAATGAGAACCAATTGGCAGAGCAGTCAAGATGTGCAGTTTGCAATTTACATAGCTACTCGGGACTTTTTAAAAACTGTTTTCATCTCAGCACATTAATATGGATAACAAAGAAATGAATTAGTAAAAGAAACATTAACATTAAAAAAGGGGGAAGGAAAATACTGTGTAAATACAATAAATACATGAATACTACAATAAAATGAGTCTTTATAGTGAAGAGATGACAACCAAAAAGGCAGCTGCTATAAGTACGTTTCTACTTGGCCTGGGGTACCAGAAACCCTGGTGAAGACAGAGAGGAAAAAAGCTAAGAAGGAAAACGCTGATGTAAGTAGTTGCAATTAGTGTGTGTTCAAATTAGTAAAATTTTAATGATTCATATGACACAGCACTAAAATTACTGGAAAAGTATTTCAATGATTAAAGCATTTTTTTTCTTATTTTGGTAGCTATGAAGGCAGAGAACTTGTTTAGTTACCCAGTCGTATCTGACTCTTTGTGACCCCATGGACTGTAGCCTGCCAGGTTCCTCTGTCCATGGAATTCTCCAGGGGTGGATTGCCATTTCCTTCTCCAGGGGGGATCTTACCGGGTCTCCTGAGCATGTCCTGCATTACAGGCAAATTCTTTTATCACTGAGCCACTGGGGAAGCCCAATGCAGACAATAGTGACTGTAAAACAAGTCTATCTCCTGCTTTAGTACTGGTTTTAAAACATAAACTGCTATGTATTACTGTGGAAATGAGAATGAAATTTAAGGTAGTATTCAGAACCGAATGATCCTATTTGCTTAGCATAAATGATTTAAATGGCTAGAATTACAAAATGAATTGCAAAGATATAAAAATATCCCAAAGTTCACCTTGCCAGTTTTCAGTTCAGTTCAGTTCAGTTCAGTCACTCAGTCGTGTCCAACTCTTTGTGACCCCATGAATCACAGCACGCCAGGCCTCCTTGTCCATCACCAATTCCCGGAGTTCACTCAAACTCACGTCCATCGAGTCGGTGATGCCATCCAGCCATCTCATCCTCTGTCATCCCCTTCTCCTCCTGCCCCCAATTCCTCCCAGCATCAGAGTCTTTTCCAATGAGTCAACTCTTCAGTATGAGGTGGCCAAAGTACTGGAGTTTCCAGCTTTAGCATCATTCCTTCCAAAGAACATCCAGGACCAATCTCCTTTAGAATGAACTGGTTGGATCTCCTTGCAGTCCAAGGGACTCAGTCTTTTCCAATACCACAGTTCAAAAGCATCAATTCTTCAGCGCTCAGTTTTGTTCACAGTCCAACTCTCACATCCATACATGACCACTGGAAAAACCATAGCCTTGACTAGACGGACCTTTGTTGGCAAAGTAATGTCTCTGCTTTTGAATATGCTATCTAGGTTGGTCATAACCTTCCTTCCAAGGAGTAAACGTCTTTTAATTTCATGGCTGCAATCACCATCTGCAGTGATTTTGGAGCCCCCCAAAAATAAAGTCTGACATTAGGTGGGCATCAGTTCACTTCAGTTCAGTCGCTCAGTCTGTTTGACTCTGTGACCCCATGAATTGCAGCACGCCAGGCCTCCCTGTCCATCATCAACTCCCGGAGTTCACTCAGACTCACGTCCATAGAGTCAGTGATGCCATCCAGCTATCTCATCCTCTGTCATCCCCTTCTCCTCCTGCCCCCAATCCCTCCCAGCATCAGAGTCTTTTCCAATGAGTCGACTCTTCACATGAGGTGGCCAAAGTACTGGAGTTTCAGCTTTACCATCATTCCTTCCAAGAAATCCCAGGGCTGATCTCCTTCAGAATGGACTGGTTGGATCTCCTTGCAGTCCAAGGGACTCTCGAGAGTCTTCTCCAACACCACAGAACAAAAGCATCAATCCTTCGGTGCTCACCTTTCTTCACAGTCCAACTCTGACAAGCATTTCACTTTTCAGGCGCGTTGCCCATAAACAGGTTGGCAGCAGAGGGCGCTCTTCAGTTAAAATCCGAAGTTCTTTTTCAAAAAGCTTTTAGATACATATTCGCTGCATCCAAGTAACAGTAGTTAAGAGTGTTGTAGAATAACAAGAGTTCTATGAGCTTTGAGTTTGATATAGGGGGAAAGGACATTTATGAAACATAATTGAATGAGACCTTAGATTTTGAGCAATGCTTAGTTTCTTCTAATGAACGTATTTGATTCACACCACTAATATTTTCTGAGGACCGACTCGGTGTAAGACACCAACATACACTTCTAGCGTCTTCCCCGGATACTGTTACGGGAAAACTTGGACCCTTACCATGTGCTTTCTGCATTTTAAGGACAGGGCATTTTAAAACAAAATGAGGAAACTGGAAGTCATCGTATTTATCACATCCAAAAGTAAGGACTTTACTATGCTGTAGATTTTACCTAGAATGTTTGGAACAATCGGCAGCCACAGTTCCTATTCTCAGGTTACATCCCGAAGATAAAACGATTTTCATAACATCTGAATACTAATATAAAACAATATCTGCACATTTATCTACATTTATCTCCCGCGATCAATAGCATCTTCTAGACAGAATCCCGAGTGCCAATATCCTCCGCAACGTCGGATTGCTTCCCGGATTCCAAAGCGTGGTCTTTCCCCACCCTCCTGACCCTCTCCGCCACTACCCGTCTCCCCAGAGGCAACCAGCTCCGGTTAGGGCCAAGTAGCTGAACATTTTTAGTTGCTACAAGAGAATCTTTTCCCCTAGCTTCTTATCGATGAATGGGTGTTTAAAAAATAAAAATTTAAAAAAACCCCTTAGCTTTAAACCTCTTTCATTTCCAGAACACTCCTGGTTTGGTTTTCAAACTAACGAGGTCTGACTAGTGATCATGCAAAAAGCCTTTTTTGAACACCCCAAGGCGCAAGTCATTGGACAGGGCTCTGGCTGCGTGTCCAAGGTCTCACGTGGTGCCTCCGCGAGCCACCCAGCGCATCTGTTCGGGTGAAACCCTTCAAACTTTTTCTTTCTGTGTTTGAAAAGCAAAATGACCCGATCTAAAGGCGCCGGCCTTCGGCTGCGCAAAATTGATCCTTCTGGGAGGCGGCCGGCCTCCCGGAAGACCGCCGCATGACTCAAGACTCGAAATGTTCCGGAGTTCAAGTCACTCTGGACGTCGCCACCGCCACTTCGCACTCGTCGCCGGGCCGTGCGGCCGCCACCCAGCGGCCCCCGCCCGCCGGCCCCGAACGGCCCGCGCGCCCGCTGCGGGGGAGGGGAGCGCTCGGCTGAGGTCGCCGCCCGGTTGAGCAATCCGGCTATGCAAATAGCGGGGTTACGACAACCAATCGGAGGCCGGTTCTGCCGTGACGCGCGCGCCAAGCGCCCGTAGTATTTATAGATCGTATTTAAAGAGCCCTTGGGAGTCTCCCCAGGCTCGGCTGGGCGGTGGCAGCGGCCGCGGAGCTGCAGTTGGCCCGGCTCGAGTGAGGTGGCGGGGCGGTCTCTGCCGGTCCTTTCCCTGTGGGGGTGTGGGGCGTGGAGAAGCGTCCTAGCACGTTCCGTAGTAAATAGTTTTTACCCACTTCCCAGCTCGGTTTCTGGAGAAGGGGAGGAAATGCGGCCGCTCCGACCATAGTTTTGCTGGAAACAAAGCCAGGGATTTGACATCTCAAAGCAGGGGGTGGGGATGGGGGTGGGGGTGCAGAGAAGGTTTGAACCGACCCCGCCCCGGCCCCACATTTGAGCCACAAACCGACGCCTGTTTCCTGGTGCTGGGCTGTGTGTAGAGGCGGCCTTCCTGGGGGGAGGGGAGAACAATACCGCCTGAAAAGCCAAAAGTCGTGGAATTTGGGGGGCGGGGTGTATTCGTGGAAAATAAACTGCAAGATAGTGGCGGTGATTATCTTGGCGTTCAATCCATTGATCCTCAGACTTACCGGCCAGCGAGCTGCACACTGCAGTGCGAAAGCAGGAAACTGACATTACGTCAGAGGAGAGAAGAGACCCAAACTGCAAGGGCTGCATCTGCAGAGCTGGTTGTTTCTCCTCGGAGGGGTTCTGCGGGCCCGGGGTGCTGCCCCGGGCGGGGCGCTACGGGCTCTCAGGCGGAGGGTGGGCTCTGGGGGCACTCGGGGGACTCCTGGCCTGGGCCGCCCCACGTTGCCCTCACCAGCGGGCTATGTAGGAGCCACGAATAATTCCTTTTAAAGATAGCCCCACGCTTAGCTGGATGTCCTGAATTCCAGGGGTGGGGGTGGGGGGGCGGACAGGGCAGGGAAGCGCACCAAGTGTCCCCTGCTGTCCTTAGTTTAGCGAGAGCTGAAGTCCATCAGAGGAAAGCAGGTGGTGGTGGAAGGGGATTGGCGGGGGAGGGGGTTGTTCCCAGGGAGTCACCAAGGGTTCCAGCCATGTGTAGAACCTGACAGTTCGGCACCTTATCAGGGGTTTTGTCTTCTCGATATTGAATGCCGTGGTCACCAGAAACTTGCTTTCTGCCAGGGACCTAGCTCCTGAGGCCTTGCCACTGCTTCTTAGAAATCTCTTGAGGACAGACAGGCTGCAGGAGAACAGCGTCCATTAGTACATTCTGTCTCTTGGAAGACATTGAGGAGTTTGGCGCTAACCTCACCTGCTCCCTCATTCCTGGCTCAGGGTCATCACAAGGTAACCGCAGTAACCAATTCTCCTGGGCTCCTGGCCCACTCCACCGGTGAGCCGAGCTTAGCGCAAAAAAGGTTGGTGACAGCAGCCAATGATGATTGTTCCTGCTGGGTCCTGAGTGCTTTGGCAGGCTATCTCATTTAATTCTCACAATAACTGGATGGGGTGAGTAGTGTGAGCCGCATTTTGCAGATAAGGAAACAGATTCTGAGAATCAGTGTGTACCCTTCTGCGGATGGGAACCAGGCAGTCTGACGCCAAAGCCTGCACAGTCTGTGGGGGCAGGGAGCTGGCTTTGATCGGGGCACCTTCCAGGCTCACCTCAGTTCACAGCAAGAAGGCAAGCAAGAGTCTTCGTTCACCCCTGTTGTCAGTCAACTACAATAAACCTAGTTCTGGTTAAACATGGTGGCTCTCAGGTGGCATGTTTAATCTCCTGGAGTAAGAAAAACTGCTCCTGAACACCCAAATTGTTTAAGCCAATTTTCTCATTGCTCCCTGTTTGCAACAGTGTCTTATAAAGTCGTTTAATGATTAAACTTTATATATCACTTCATTCCTAGCTCAGGTCATTGGATAATGTCAGATCTAAAGAACTGAGTGAGTTACCTTGTAAATTAAGAGTGGGGCCATGTTCAGAATTAGTCCGTAGTCTCATTCAAGGTTGGATGAGTCCTGTCCTTGCTTTTCCCGTTGGTTGCCTTACCCCCCATGATGGTCGTCTAGGTGGGAGAGAGAGCCAGGGAAGGGAAAGAAGACTGGCGGATTGTGATTAGTGTCTGGGAAGGGAAATTCAAAGGAGGAAAAGTTAAGGGGAAGAAGGTTATATCTCTGTATATAATTACAATTTTTTTAATAGAATCAAGTGATTTGAAAGCCAGGAATCTGATGGAGATTGAAGACTGTCTCTATCTCATCTTGGCTGGAAAGCCTTAGACCCTCTGTGAATGTGAGAGCCAGCGTCCTCATCTGTAAAATGAAGCAACCTGCTACCCGTCTGCTGACATTCTCCTCTGCTCTACTCTTCTGCATTCTGGTGGTTCTCAAAGTTCCCTCCGAGGCTAAGTCTCCTCTCACTCAATACACTCTCCTGGATGATTTTACCCAAAGCATGACCCCTGATGCCATTTGAAGTCTTTCTCTCTTGCCCAGGTCTCTTTCTGATCTCCAAACCTGTACTCAGGACATCTCCACTTGGACACCACCAACTTAAATGTTCCAAACTGAGCTGCTCCTTATCTATCTCCCAGCCACCTGCCATGAAAGGCTGGCACTACCCTTTCACATCCCCACCTAGTTATTCAAGCCAAAGCCTGGCTTATTCCCCTTTCTCTTAACTAATACACGCAAATAATGGCCAACTCCTACCGTGGATTAGCTGCCTTCTGTCTACCAACCCCTAAAATCACCTCTACCAGGCGGCCACATCCCCTCCATCAGCCCCCTTTGGTGGGTCTCACTGCCCTAAGAATGACACCTGACACAAAGCCACTCAAGGTTGAGCCAAGACCTAGGACCTAGACCCTGGCTGCTCCCCTTGCTGCACATCACCCTTCAGCCATTCTGAAACTTGTGGAGCTTGTCTAATGAGGCCAAATTCTTTTGTCCTTTCTCTGAGCTTTAGCAGATTATGCCACCATACCAAGGCATCTTATCCCCATGCCCATGTTTCTGACTGAAAGCTCCTAGTACTCTTTCATTGCTCAGTATATGTCACTTCCTCCGGAAAGTTCTTTGCACTCCACCCAGCTTCACGGTTTGTGCTCCTCCAGCTTATTCAAAGAGCTGTGCTTTCCCATCATAGCACCCAAACTCTGTAGACTGAGTGTATTTTCATTTCCCTGAATCTGTGTCTTTATTCATATAGAAGGGGACTATACCAACATCATTCAAGGTGCTTCATCAGCCTGCATCTCAAAACCCCATTCACCCCTCACCACTTCCAGTCTGCCATGAGTGTATCCTAAACTTCGGAACACAATGAAACCATGGGACCAATGATAGGCTGTATCTCTCATGAGTGTAAGGGTAGAAGACAGGTTGAAAACTGCTGTCCTAGACTGGCAATTGGACAAGGAAAGAATCATTATTTCCCTTGTACCTGGCCCAGTGTAAGGCACAAAGCAGAAGACACTCAGGAAGTACTTTTGTGATTGACCGGGGTTGTGGGGATTAGATCAAATTATGTATATGGAGTTCCCAGGACATAACAGGCATTGGGTGAATCTGGGTTGTCTTACCCTCCACTTGCTAATATAGAGCTTAGGAGTCATCACTTAATACTTCGTGTCTGCCACCCTTGTCAACCTTTATCCCCCATGAGAATGAAAGTGAAAGATACTTACAGTGGGTTCCTAGAGCCCTGCAACTTCACTACAGCTATTAAAAAAAAAAAAAAACTAAACTAAAAAACAGTCTATGAAACCTAGGCATGTTTTTGGCTGACTCTGTTATTGGTAAGCAAACTGTCTCACATTTATTGTTTCTCTAGTGGTCTTAGAAACCACTAGAGAAATTAGTGGGCTTCCCGGATAGCTCAGTTGGTAAAGAATCCACTTGCAAAGCAGGAGACCCTGGTTCAATTCCTGGGTTGGGTAGAGACCCTGGAGAAGGGATAGGCTGCCCACTTCAGTATTCTTGGGCTTCCCATGTGGCTCAGCTGATAAAGACTCTGCCTGCAATGTGGGAGACCTGGGTTCAATCCCTGGGTTGGGAACATCACCTGCAGAAGGAAAAGACTGCCCACTCCAGCATTCTGGCCTGGAGAATTCCATGGATTTTATAGTCCATGAGGTCACAAACAGTCTGACACAACTCAGCGACTTTCGCTTTCACTTAGTGGTCTGAAGGGGTTTTTTTCTGTCTTTTAATGGAGAAACATGTCTCCCAAAATCCTTTGGGGGGGAATCCATCTTCAGCAGGGTTTCCCTGGTGACTCACACAGTAAAGAATCTTCCTGCAATACAAGAGACTCTGGTTCAGTCCCTGGGTTGGGGTGATTGGAGAAGGGAATGGCAACCCACTCCAATATTCTTGCCTGAAGAACTCCACGGACAGAGGAAACTGGCAGGCTAACAGTCCATGGGGCCACAGAGAGTTGGACACGACTGAGTGACTAACACATCTTCAGAAAAGGAACTTTGTTCAGATTGTCTTTGAAGAAATGGGAGGAGTCAGGTTGGAGGTGAATAAGAGCCATAGCTCTTCCCTGAGTCTGGGCAGAGCTCTGCTAGCAGGTGGATGGCTGTGAGGCATTACTGGCTGTGATAGTCCTGCCTGAAAGAAAACAAGATGCAGCTGGCTTTGGAGTCAGGTCTGCATTTGAGCTTGGCTATGTGGCCTTGGTCCGGAGAAGACAATGACACCCCACTCCAGTACTCTTGCCTGGAAAATCCAGGGATGGAGGAGCCTGGTAGGCTGCAGTCCATGGGGACACTAAGAGTTGGACACGACTGAGCGACTTCACTTTCACTTTTCACTTTCATGCATTGGAGGGGGAAATGGCAACCCACTCCAGTATTCTTGCCTGGAGAATTCCAGGAACGGCGGAGCCTGGTGGGCTGCTGTCTCTGGGGTCGCACAGAGTTGGACACGACTGAAGCGACTTAGCAGCAGCGGCGTGTGGCCTTGGCCAATAATAGTACAGCTTCTCTGAGTCTGTTCTTGGCTTCCTTCTTGGTAAAGTAGGATACCATTCGTCCTGTGGTTGACCAATGGGGTTTATTTGCAGAAATACCATGTAAGATGTAAATGTAAAGTACTTTATAAGTATAGAGGCTTGGGAGACCCAGGTTCAATCCCTGGGTTTGCAAGATCCCCTTGGAGAAGGGAATATAGTCTGTTGTTAAGGTATAATTATAAATATAAGGTATTAAGTTATAGATTGGAAGTTAATATACATTTATTGGGTATCACATGGTTACGTGATAGAGCCCAAAGATGAAGGAAAAAGAAACAGAATTTATGCTCACTGATCCTGCCAACTTCAGTGCCAAGTGTCTCATAGTCATTATCTCTTCTAATAGCACCAAGATTCTGTCTTCAAGAGGCTCACATTATGAAAGGTGACACAGATACATACTAAAATTCATAGAAAGCAACTATGAGGGCTTCCCTGATAGTTCAGTGGTAAAGAACCCACCTGCCAATGCAGGAGACAAGGGTTTGACCCCTGGGTCGGGGAAATCCCCTGGAGAAGGAAATGGCAACCCACTCCAGTATCCTTTCCTGGAAAACCCGTGGACAGAGGAGCCTGGCAGGCTACAGTCCATGGGGTCACAAAGAGTTGGACACAACTTAGTGGCTAAACAACAACAAAAGCAACTGTGATGATGTAAACTGCCAAATGGGAACACAGATGATGGAGCCCAGGAAAAGTGAAGGAGACATAAAGAAATAATACTGATACCTGGGCCTTGAAGAATGAACAGACCATAAGGACGTAAAGTGCATGTCGGGTGGAGGAGACTGCAGTGATAAAAGGATGGAGCTAGGATGATGTCCATCTGTAAGAGGAGAGGTGAAAGCTGCAGGGTGCAGTGGAGAAGGTGTTGGCAGTGCATGGAAATCAGCATGAGAAGTGGAACTGGGACTGGTCTTCTTTATATGTCAAGCCAAGAAACAAACATTTTAGTCTATAGGTAATGGTGTCAAACTTCCAGGATATTTTTTTTTAAGAAGGAAAGTGGCATAGTTAGGTTTGTCCCTTTTATTAATAGAAAGGTAACTGCCTGGAAGCCAGACAGGAGACAAAGAGGCAAGTTGGGAAGAAATTGCAGTAGTTCAGCAAGTGATCATGAAAGCCTAGAACAGTGGTTTTCAAATTGTGGGTCACAACCCACGAGTGTATCTTAAAATGATTTTCATGACTCACACCTGCATTTAGAAAAAATAGACTTAAATGGGAAAGAAAATATTAAAGAGTCTTTTGTAAAAAGGATCACCGTTTCTTAAAGACTCTATTTGATTTACTTGTTTGTTATGCATAAATTTTGCGGGCAATTTGAATTTTTAATAAATTCACCTTCATGATAGATTTGTCTTCAAAATGAACAAAGTGGATTTACTTAAAATTTAATGTGTTTAAGTATCTTTGTTTTAACAGAGCCACTATTGTTTTAGATGCAGAGCATGACAGAATTGAAGCCATTGAGTATAATGTAGGGTTTATTAACTAGAAAATAAAAGGAAAAAAATGAATGATTAATTATTTCAATCTTGGGTAAGTTTCCTCTTGATTGCATTTTGCAAATTGTTTGTATCTTAGAAGTGACTTCAGTGACTTCCCTGGTGGTCCAGTGGCCAAGACTCTGCACTCCCGATGCAGGGGGCCCAGGTTCTATCTCTGGTAAGGAAACTAGATCCCACCTGTTGCAACTAAGAGTTTGCATGAAAGTGAAAGTGAAAGTCACTCAGTCGTGTCAGATGCTTTGCGACCCCATGGACTATAGAGTCCATCAAATTCTCTAGGCATGAATACTGGAGTGGGTAGCCTTTCCCTTCTCCAGGTGATCTTCCCAAACCAGGGATCTAACCAACCCAGGTATCAAACCCAGGTCTCCCGCATTGCAGGCACATTCTTTACCAACTGAGCTATCAGGGAAGCCCTTAAGAGTTTGTATGTCACCGCTAAAGATCCACATGTTTCGAGGAAGTTGGAAGACCTTGGGTGCTGCAACTGAGGCTCAGTGCAACCAAATAAATAAATAAATTTTGTTTTAAAAAAGTGACTTTATTAAGACTTTATTAAACTTGAACTGCAGAATGCATATCTTGTGTCATGGTGCAAAATGTATTTATCAATAAGGGTCATGGTCAAAGAAACAGTGACTTGGAAGATTGAGGCAGAGGCTGTGGAGTGAGAAAGAAGGATCATGGTATCAGAGTGATTTGTGAGGTGAAATTCAGACTAATTAGATAATTGGATGTGGAGGTAAAGGAAAAGGAAGCGGGGATAGCTAACCGCCTCCTGATTCGGCTGCCAGGGTTCAGGAGGTATAGTTCAGTTCACTTTAACCAGTATCTCTTGATAAGAAGTACAGACCCAGAGACAACTGAAGAAGGCAAGGGTGGGGCTCTCAAGGCACTCTACCGAGGCAAAAGAGACTCATAACAGGAGATGTTAATATGTTAAGAAGATATGTTAAATGTAGGCACAGGAAGTGTGGCCCGGGTCCTCACAGAAGCTTTCTAGAAGAGACATCTTTGAGCTGAGTTTTGAAAGAGAACTAGTCAGTCGGAAGTAGGTAGGTAGGAAGGAAACACTATAACAAAGACCAGAGAGAAGAAACAACAGGATGTTTGTGAGAGTGGGTGTGTAAGCCAGCGTTGTAAGCAAGTTAGTGTCACTAGAACACTGAAAAGCTAGAGACAAGTTGGCAGGGGAAAGGAGACAGGTTGTGATAAATTGTGTCTATCACAGTTTTTCTTAGCTACGCTAAGAAGCTTAACTCTTATATGAGATGAAGATGCCCCGAAGGGGGATTTAAGAAGCATAGTTAAGATCACAATAAGATGACTGTGTTTTAGGAAGCTTGCTCTGGCTGCAGTGTGGAAAAGGGCTTTAAGGGGAGCTAGATGGAAGATACTAGATTGGTCCAGGTAAGAGATGATACCTGCATTAGGACGGTGGGAAAGGGATGAAGAAAAACAGAGTGAAAAATTGGCAAGGCATGGTCACTAGTTGGAGAGAGAAAATTCCGTCCATCAGTGTCTGATCAGGAAAACAAAACTCAGGCCAGCAAGTTTCATAGAAGAAATTTAACTGGGAATTATTGTACAGAGGGGGCTTTCCTGGTGGCTCAGACAGTAAAGAATCTGTCTGCAATGCAGGAGACTGGGGTTCAATCCCTAGGTCAGGAAGATCCCCTGGAAAAGAGAATGGGAACCCACTCTAGTATTCTTGCCTGGAGAATCCCATGGACAGAGGAGCCTGGAGGGTTACAGTCCATAGGGTCACAGAGAATCAGATATGACTGAGTGACTAATACTTTCACTTTCACTCTATTGTAAAAAAGTGTTAGAAACATGAAAGCACAAACAGGAAACAGTTGGAAACCCCGAGATTAGGAAGAACAGGGATACTGCCCCTAAGACTAGAGGGACCAAAGGGTCTGGGTGCTGTCACCGGAGTCGAGGAGCTGTGGCTGCCGGAGGGGGATGAGCGGTGAGGGGGAAAGCTGGGCGGTGAAAGAGATGCAGTCACCTGAAGCAAAGAGAGGGAAGAAGGGCCTTCCCTTGGCCCTTTTACTCTGTTGGCCGAGCTTAACCAGGAGCTAGTTGGCAAGGAAGTCTGAGAAATGTGACTTACTGTATTTGGCATTTTGCAGGAAGAGCAAAGGAGAAGGTGGTGAGGAAACAGATATGGGCATAAACAGTCAAATTAATAAGGCAAGAGGATAAAGCAGAAGTAGATTGATTCCTTCCTACTATCTGGCTTGAAATGAGGTTGGATGGTGGTGTTGAAACATGAGATTAGGAAGCTGGTGGGGATGAAAGGGGTGAGGAAGGAGAGACACAGTTAAGGGCAAAAATAAGCTGAATTTTAAATATTCATTCATAGTAATATTGCTATATATACAGGATTAGTAAGTAGAATTTATTTTAAAAGAATAGTTCTAATAAATGTTCAGAACAGCTTTGTATTCTGAACGAGTGTCTTCTAACATAGGGCGAAGCTTTCAATGCTTTGAAATGCACAAAGTTTTTTCCTCTAGTACTTTAACCTTTCCCTGGATCTCATTTGTAATGTTAGTGTTTGCTATCTATTAAGAAAAGGCTGGGGCTGGGGGCGAGGATAGGGGGGTGGGAAAGAATTTATTTAATCCTTACCATGTGCCATCTACTGGTTTACAGAGTTTGCAAACAGATGACATGTATTATCTCATTTAAGCCTTACACTAGTTTTATGTGGTTGCGGTGATTATCCTTCCTTTTCTACAGTTGAGAAAACTGGTATCTGGGGAGGGTGCCCTTCTCACCTAAGCCTCACAGGCAATGTACGCCAGCTGGGCCTGGGACTTTGGGAATGTCTGACTCAAAGCCCATGCCCTTTGCCTGTGTACTACAAAACCTCACACAAACTTCAAAGTGCTTACGTCCAAATAAATAAAACTGTGATGATATAATTGTGTCCACATATCCAGCTGCTTATGGATAAGTAAGTATTTCAGCGGGTTTTCTCACATCTTGCTTGCTCTAGATTTTAACAGTTATTATGCTTTTGCTTACCAATCTGAAAAATGGAAGTGTATTAGTCAGGACTCCTGGTGATGAGCGACAGGAACGGAAGTCTACAGAGGTTAAACAAAAATGAAGCTCACTGGGGCTCCCTTGAAATAAAAACACCAAGATTTGGTTTGTCTCTTGCTATAAGGCTTCTTTTTCATTCTCCATTTTTTGGCTTTATCACTTTCTGGATTCATTTTCTTGAAGACTCTCTCCTGGTGGCAAGAAAGATGGTCTTTCACCATCTCAGGTTTAACATACCCTGGCTAGCTGGTGGTCTCAGAAGGAGACAAGGTTCCCCTGAAACCATGCTAATCTCCAAGGCCGAGCTAGGACCTATAGCGTCCAGATTAACCTCTGTATCTGTATCTCTGATGCTCAGGCCTGTGATGGGGCAGAGCTGTCTATTTGACTATCAGAATCCTATGCAGCTGGTTGTTGTTGTTCAGTAACTCAGTCATGTCCAACTCTTTGCGAGCCCGTGGACTGCAGCTCTCCAGGCTTCCCTGTCCTTCACTATCTCCCAGAGTTTGCTCACATTCATGGCCATTGAGTCGCTGATGCTATCTAACCATCTCATCCTCTACCGCCCCCTTCTCTTCCTGCTCTCAATCTTTCCCAGCATCAGGGTCTTTTCCAGTTGGAGAGAGAACCAATTGCTCAGAGCAGCGCGTATAGGGCACCACAAAAGTCACAGATTTTCACAACAGGGAACATACAGAACTCTCAGTTTGCCCGCTTATCCAAACAGAATCCTGGAAATATTTCAAGACCATTGGGTAATTGTGCATTCTTTTTCTTCATTTGGATTAAGAAGACATTTCCTCATGCTTCTTTTTTATCTTTAGTAACACTTTCACTTGGAATTGTAATCTTCTGTAAGGGCAGCATTGAAGCATCAGTGAAAGTATTAGTCCCACAGACATGTCTGACTCTTTGTGACCCCCCAGACTGTAGCTCACCAGGCTCCTCTGTCCATAGAATGCTCAAGGCAAGAATACTGGAGTGGGTTCCTGTTCCCTTCTCCAGAAGATCTTCCTGACCTAGGGATTGAACCTAGGCCTCCCGCATTGCAGGCAGATTCTTTACTGTCTGAGCCACTAGGGATAAAGCATCAGGGTTCTATCTAATTCTGGAAACATCCAGAACATCTCTAGCAACACCGCTTTTCTACTTCCCCTTCTCTTGCCCTCCAAACTCCCCTTACCTCTTCCTTCAAAGAATGTGAATCGTGATCCTATAAGGAACCACTGGGTTTCTTGATATGCATAGTCACTAGTGTGGTCTAGGGTCTAAGACATTATTTTGGCACTTAGTGATGCTTTTTTTGAGGGTGGGGTGTCCAGAGGAAAAAACTAAAGACTCTCATTTTATTATCAAAAAGATTTTAGAAGATTTCAAAAGAAATAATAATAGCATTTGATACAGCCCCATGCTATTTTGCCATCTTTAATGTTAGACTAGCTTTTTTTTTTTGAATATTTATTTATTTTATTTATTTATTTGTTTATTTGGTTGCATTGAGTCTTAGTTGCACCATGTGGCATGTGGGATCTTAGTTCCCCAACCAGGGATCGAACCCACAAACACTTGCATTCCAAGGCAGATTCCATTTACCACTGGACCACCAGGGAAGTCCCCTAGTCGGGTTTATTTTAGAAACTAGCCTAAAATGACCAACTTTATTCTTTAAAACACTGAGGTTGTGGCAATGCAGATACCTCACTGAAAGCAGACAGGGACCCAAGAGTCAATCATTTGTCTTTTCTCCTGTTGGCATGGAGCCTAGCTTTAAAGTCTAAATACTACTACTGGATATTCACATCTGTCAGTACATGTTAAGCAGGCCCTATGCAATTATTCATAAAGCTTGCCGTAACTTGCTAATATAGCTAGCTAGATCTCTATGTGATTTAGCTATTCTACTTCTAGAAGTATCCGCAATAGGTACAGTATGCTGGCCTCCTCATTCATGGTTTTCTCCATAATTAATAATAGTTGGGAGGATTTATTCCTATAATGAAATATTTGAATATTTATCTAGTAATCCAGAGATACCACAGGAGTTCCATCACTCACCTAGAGTTCCACTTTCCTGGTGTTTTCATATCATGGAGATTTTCTCAGCTGATCTGGCCAGCTATTTTGGAATCAAATGGTAGAACCAGTTCTTGCTTAAGTGATTGTTGTTGCAAACTTTGTGTTCCTATTTATTTAATTCTATGTTGTTACTGTCTGGGTGGTTAGGAGGTCTAGATGTAATTTGTCTATTTTATTTTCATAGCCCACTAAGTTACATATTAAGGCCATTTAACCTTCTTATGGATAAATAAAACCAGTTCTCTTTCCTCACCATTTTTTATGCCCTGTTTTCTAACTCTTTAATCAGCCTCTGTGCTATGCTCTGTTCCCTTTCTGGTTTCTCCACTTTCTTTTAAAAAATATGAAGCCTCAGACTGGGTGCGAGTTTCTAACATGGGTTTAACCCTCCTTACATATATTGGGAAAAATTACTTCATGGTTTTACATGTCCTATTTTGGTTAGTATACTGTAGGATCATGTCAGCTTTTTTAAAATAATAGTTCCACACTGCTGACACATTCACCATAACATAACCTGCACACCTAGGTGGTACTGTAAGACTTCCTTTAAACTATTTTAGGTTAAAGCATCATGAAAGTTGTTATAGTGGCTGTAACCACCCTTCAAGAAAAATATGCTCCAAAATAGAGCAGCAGCATCATCATAGTCTGTATTTTAAGGCCATTTTTACTTCTAATAATTCAAAATCCTTTGCAAAAAGTTGTCTAGCATCAATTAACTATATGGTTTCAAAATAAAATTTTATACTTATATTCTGTGTATAATTTTAGACCCCTAAGCAAATTTTTCCAAGAAGGGCTCCCCTTCTCCAGTACTCTCAAATACTTTCTTTCTCCATTAGTTCTTGAGGGCCCTCATTTTGGGGGTGCTTTGATTTCTCACAGCCTTTGCTTAAGACTTCTCATGACAAAATCAGTAGCTGTTCATAAAATTAGCATATCTCAAAAAATTTCTATTCAGAAATATTTTTCACATGATCCAATTACTTATTTTCCTCCCTCCTGCTTCTAATAATCATGCCTAATATCACTTTTGAATAACACTTATAAAAAGGAAAATATAGTACATTTAAGGGTTCTGACTAATACTTTCTTATTTCAGACAATGTTGCAATATCTAGCCTTCTGTTTGGAGTTCATTAGATTACAAATAGACAATATCCATCTAAACAATGTGAAACCATTCCTTATAGCTAGACTCAGGAGTTGTTTTGGTCATTATATTGATTGACAGTATTGTGCCATCATCCATTTAATTTTTGTGGTCTAGAGATGACTATAACCATTTCATTTCTGTATTGGTCAGAGTTCATTTGCAGAGAATGAAATCTACTCAAGCTAGTTTAAGGAGGAACCGTTTATTATCAGTATTAAATGGCTGAAGAAACAGACTCAAGATTGAGCTTTAAGGATAATTTGCATGAATTTCCTGGAGATCCAATGGCTAAGACTCTGAGCTCCCAATGCAGGGGGCCTGGGTTTGATCCCTGGTCAAAGAACTAGATCCTGCATGCCGCAACTAAACCCAGTGCAGCCAAATAAACAAATTTTTTTAAAAGAAAAAAACAAGTTACAAAGCTATTGCCCTTCTCCAGTCAGGAAGATATAGGCTCCCAAACTACATGACCACTACCATGATCAGGGAGCTATTGGGAGCTACTGGCTTCAGAACCCTTTCATACTCATTGCAGTCCAAATCAGGAAAACAGACACTCCACCTCCTGCCATTGAAGCTAGTGACTGAACAGTGGAGGTGCTGTACTAACGCAGTCACATAAAACCCAGCAACTCCAGAACAGTGCTTGCAAGCAGAGGCAGCAAAAGGAGGGTTTGCTCTCACACAAGTACACCTCTCTGGATGATCCTACAATTCTAGGACCCAGGTGCAAGGAATCTGGGAGACTTCCCTGCCTCTGCAAACTAGGCAGCTGCATAGAAAGATGATGGAAAAATGCTGAGCACCCATCTACAAAAGCCATCACCACGACAATCAAATGGCGTCTTAAATTCATTGGAATGGAAAAGAGTTATACCTCCAAGCCTTGTGTGAGAAGTAGAAATATCGTTTTTTAAAAAATAAAATGATGATCACTTTCAAGGATGAATTATAAATCAGGTTTGTTATTGAGAATGGGAGAAGCCCTTCCTTGTAACTCTAAAATACACCTCCCAGAAGATTCTGATATAAGATTAATAATTCATTAGCCTACCACTCTCTGTGTTGATGGTCAACGGGTCAGTTCCGTTCTTGGGGAACAATATACATGCATCTGCTCTGTGCATTGTACTGAGGTAGGTACAGTAGAGACTGTAAATGAATAAACTCATATCACATTGCCTCTCCCTTCAAACAACTCACATTATACTAGGAAATAGAAATAACATGATAGGTTTTCCAACTGAAAAAAACCCAGGTTCAAATCTCTCCTATATTATGTAATAATAATAGATGTTTAACATAGCCACAGGTGTATACATATACCAAGGGTAATTATAATGCAGGTAATCTACTACCTCAAAAATAGTAAAAAAAAAAAAAAGTGTTTACATCAAGGGAACTAGGTGAAATAGTCTTTTTAAAAACTGCCAAATAGAATCGGGAGAAGAGAGAGTTTCAGATGGACATGTACACTCTGCTATATTTAAAATGGATAATCAACAAGATCCTAGTGTATAGCACAGGGAACTCTGCTCAATGTTTTGTGGCAGCCTGGATGGGAGGGGAGTTTGGGAGAGAATGGATACCTATATATGTGTGGCTGAGTCCCTTTGCTATCCACCTGAAACTACTGCAACATTGTTAATTGGCTATACTCCAATATAAAGTAAAAAGGTTAAAAAAGTAAAAGTAAATTTAAAAATTGCCACATATATAGAGAGACAGAGAAAGGGAAAATAGTGAGAGCATGGCTCAGTAAGCCTTATATTAGTAGGTCTTTCATAAATTATAGCTATTAAATAATTGTGATAATAAAAGCAATATACAAATTATAAGAGGATGCAGCAAATGATAAATAATCAAGTGAGTGATGAACTTTAAGTACCTTGTAAAATGTTTGTTCATGGGGATTGTAGGAACTAATTTTAGCCTATAGAGTTAAAATTTCCATCCAGACTGCTTTTAAAAAACATTCTCATCAAGGTTTCTACAATGAAGATAAAAAGTTTTGGGACACAACATAAAACCTCCATTACCTATAGACTCAGTTTTCCTTCTGATGTCATGTATTTTCAGCATCATTTAGTTAGCTCTAACGGCATACTCTTTGTTCAAAGTAGTTAAGTCTAATTTCATAGTATATTTACTTAGATTTCAGGTTACAATTTATCCCTTTTAACGTTCAGTTTCACGAGTTTTGACAATGCACAAAGTCAAGGAATAACTGGACTTCCCCGGTGGTCCAGTGGTTAGGAAGCCACCTGCCAATTCAGGGGACACAGGTTTGATCGCTGGTCTGGGAAGATTCCACGTGCCCAGCGGCAACTAAGCCTGTGTGCCACAACTACTGAGCCCAGGTGCTACAACTGTTGCAGCACAGAAGCCTTAGAGCCTGTGTCCCACAACAGGAGAGGCCACCGCAGTGAGAAGCCTGTGCACCACATCTAGAAAGTAGCCTCCACTTGCTGGAACTAAAGGAAGCCTGCATGGAGCAACAAAGACCCAGAGCAGCCAGTAAATAAATAATTTTTTTTTTTTAAAGAATGACAGCCATAGTCATGATACAGAACATTTTCTTCAGCCCAGAAGGACTTACCAGGCAGTCCATAGTTAAGACTCTATACTTCCAATGTGGCTTCCATCACTGGTCGAGGAACTAAGATCCCACGTGCTGTGGGGTGCAGCCCCCCAGAAGGTCCTAATGTGCCTCTGTAATCGCTGCCCTCCTGCAGCTCCTGGGAAGCACTGATCTATTTTCTGTTCCTCTACTTTTGCTTTTCCAGAACCTGATATAAATAGAATTATCCAATAGCATCTTTTGTTTCTGGCTTCTTTCATTGTTGTTGTTCTTCAGTCACTAAGTCGTGTCTGACTCTTTGCGACCCCATGGACTGCAGCACGCCAGGCTCCTCTCTCCTCCACTATCTCTTAGAGTTTGCTTAAACTCATGTCCATTGAGTTGATGATGCTATCTAACCAACTCCTCCTCTGCCTCCCCATTCTCGTTTTCCCTTTAGTCTTTTCCAGCATCAGGATCTTTTCCAGTGAGTCAGCTGTTCATGTCAGGTGGCCAAAGTATTAGAGCTCCAGCTTCAGCACTGGTCTTTCCAATTCTTTCATTATATACATTATATTTAATTTTAAATATGATGTTTTCATGATAAATTTTATATTTTAAAATAAAATGTACAGTTGTACCTAGAGTACTTTAGAAGCTTTTAACTAACTTGCAAATGTGTACAGGTATATAGTTGGGTGCCTTTAGTTATCTTCGGATTTTTACTGAAGAACTAACCCTCAAAAACCTTTTATATTACAGGCAGCCAACAAATTCTAATTAACAGGATTTTTTGTTGTTGCTACTGTGTCACAAGTAAAAAACTGAACTGAACAAAAAATTGGACTTGGTTGGAGTCACCGTTACATATATAACCTATAGAAAAACAGTTTCCTCGTAATCCTTTGAAATCATTGAAATGCAAAATCTCTAATATACTTTGTGTGGTGACAGTAATACCTATGAAAGGCATGCCTTTTTCACTTGTCAGGGTTTCAGTTTTGTGTTTCACATTTGCCTTGATAGTTACCACAAACAGCTATAACTATTCTGTCTTCAGTTCTAACGGCAAGTTCAAAGTCTATCAGATTTATTGTCTGAGCACAGAGTGAAGCATAACTTTCAGCTTAAAAAAGACTCCTGGTTGTATTTCTTGTTAGAAAATTTTTAAGATGCACCACTAGGGCATCTTAAAATTTGATTTCAGCTTTGGTCATGAGCATGTAACTGCTTAGAAGCAGGACAAAAACAAGGTCTGAACTAGAACCATTCTTTGGGTGATTTTTTTGCACACTGCTAATCCTTTAACCGAATGTTTTCAGGGTCATCCATGACAATTTTGAAAAGCAGCTTTTTGAGATATATTTCACAAAACTCACCCATTTTTAGTATGTGATTCAGTGATTTTTAGTATATTTACATAGCTGTGCAAACGTCACCATAATCCAATTTTAGTACATTTTCATCACCCAGAAAAGAAACCTTGAACTCATTAGCATACATTCCCCATTTCTCTCACCCCCCCAGCCCTAGGCTAATCTACTTTCTGAATAACAATTATTTTTAATGTGATAAGACTTTTTTAAGCTCTGTAGCTAAAAAGAGGCCACATTTTTATATCTACTCATGTTAAATTCTGTAATTTTAAATATCAACTTGGCATAATTTATTACCTTTGTTAGACTACCTAGATCAATCTGAATTTTTCTAAAAATATTTCTTTTTAAAAAATGGTTGCTTCCTTCTTTGAAATTTTCAATGCTCTTTCTTTGAATCCTTTGAACATGTAACTAAGGGACAGTTGGTGCTCAGGAAAGCAAATATTAGCCTGAATGTTTCCAGAAACCCCTTCCTTTAGCAATTAACACAAAGTTTACATAACTAAAAATATTTCAGTAACACACATTTTCTCAACAGGTTACTTAGTGAAAGTAAACAACAAAAAATCCAAAATATATGAACAGCAGCACTTTTGTTAAATATGTTTTTTAAGGTTTAGTTCTGTTTAGGGCTTAAAGGAAAACCTGTTCAGTGGGGTGGAGAGATATTGCCTAACTGTTACTTTGTATTCTTTTACTGGTGACCTCAGCCCTGGCCTGAATTTTTACTTCTGGTAAAGAAAACAGTTTGTAGTTCTCTCTGTAACAGAGCTCTCATTGGCTGAAGACAAATGCTTAATTATTAGAAATAGAGTGTCCTAAAGATGGCTTCCCTGGTGGTTCAGTGGTAAAGAATCCGCCTGCCAATAGAGGAGACTTGGGTTCGACCCCTGGTCCGGGAAGATCCCCTGGAAAAGGAAATGGCAACCCACTCCAGTATTCTTGCCTGGAAAATTCCATGGATAGCAGAGCCTGGTGGGCTACACAGTCCATGGGGTCGCAGAGTCAGACACAACTGAGCATGCACATGTTAAAGTTATGCGTAGACTCAGAAGGAGCAAGGAATCAGAAAACATAGTCCATTTATGGTAACGTGGCCTAATTTGACATCTTAAAATGAACTTCAGAAGGAGAGGTTGTTCTTAAACTTACTGAGACATATCTGTTAAATTTATTTTTGTTTACGTATTAGTTATTATTGTTGTATAACAAATAGCCACCCCTAATTTAGGAGCTCAAAAGAACAATAAACATGTATTATGTCTCTCAGTGTCTATCCAGAGACCAGGAATTAGGAAAAGGCCTCTCTGGGCACTTGGGGCTCAGTCTTCTCAGGAGCTTCTCAGGTGTCCTCTGAGATTGATCTCATAAAAAGCCCCAACTGGGGCTGACGGTGACCCACTCCCAAGATTGTCAAGTTGATGGCAGCTGGAGGCAGGAGGCCTTAGTTTCTCCCCCATGCAGGCCTCGCCATGGAGCTGGGCAACAGCCATAACATGACCTTTGCCTTCTCCCAGAGTGAATGATCTCTTCTATTATTAAAAAACAGGGCATAGCTTCAGAGTCTCCTAGTCTCGGAAACTGTTCCTCCAGGACTTCCCTGGCGGTCCAGGGGTTAAGACTCTGTGCTTCTGATGTAGTGGCTGTGGGTTTGATCCCTGCTCGGTGACATAAGACCCCACATGCTATGTGGCATGGCCAAATTTTAAAAAAAAGAAAAAATTATCTGCGTCTTACTTTTATTGGTCACAAAGAGCAGCCTTGTTCATTTTCAGAAGAGGCTATAGGAGAGCATAACACCAAGGAAGTGAGAATCCCTGGGAGCACTCCTGGAACCTGGCTACACAGCTTGTGCTGTAAAGCATTCCAGATAATTTTTGAATGTTATCAGAATGCAAAGGCATTGCTTTTTTTTCAAACATAATGCATTTGTATTATACATTAAATATTTTTATATTATATATATGTTCAGTTCAGTTCAGTTGCTCAGACATGTCTGACTCTTTGCGACCCCATGAATCGCAGCACGCCAGGCCTCCCTGTCCATAACTAACTCCCGGAGTTCACTCAGACTCGTGTCCATCAAGTCAGTGATGCCATCCAGCCATCTCATCCTCTGTCGTCCCCTTCTTCTCCTGCCCCCAATCCCTCCCAGCATCAGAATCTTTTCCAATGAGTCAACTCTTCGCATGAAGTAGCCAAAGTACTGGAGTTTCAGCTTTAGCATCATTCCTTCCAAAGAAATCCCAGGGCTGATCTCCTTCAGAATGGACTGGTTGGATCTCCTTGCAGTCCAAGGGACACTCAAGAGTCTTCTCCAACACCACAGTTCAAAAGCATCAATTCTTCAGTGCCCAGCTCACAGTCCAACTCTCACATCCATACATGATCACAGGAAAAACCATAGCCTTGACTAGACGGACCTTTGTTGGCAAAGTAACATCTCTGCTTTTCAATATGCTATCTAGATTGGTCATAACTTTTCTTTCAGGGAGCAAGTATCTTTTAATTTCATGGCTGCAGTCACCATCTGCAGTGATTTTGGAGTGCAGAAAAATAAAGTCTGACACTGTTTCCCCATCTATTTCCCATGAAGTGATGAGACCAGATGCCATGATCTTTGTTTTCTGAATGTTGAGCTTTAAGCCATCTTTTTCACTCTCCTCTTTCCCTTTCATCAAGAGGCTTTTTAGTTCCTCTTCACTTTCTGCCATAAGTGTGGTGTCATCTGCATATCTGAGGTTCTTGATATTTCTCTCGGCAATCTTGATTCCAGCTTGTGCTTCTTCCAAGCCAGTGTTTCTCATGATGTACTCTGCATAGAAGTTAAATAAGCAGGGTGACAATATACAGCCTTGACATACACCTTTTCCTATTTGGAACCAGTCTGTTGTTCCATGTCCAGTTCTAACTGTTGCTTCCTGACCTGCATACAGATTTCTCAAGAGGCAGGTCAGGTGTTCTGGTATTCCCATCTCTTTCAGAATTTTCCACAGTTTATTGTGATCCATACAGTCAAAGGCTTTGGCATAGTCAATAAAGCAGAAAGCAATGTTTTTCTGGAACTCTCTTGCTTTTTCCATGATCCAGCGGATGTTGGCAATTTGATCTCTGGTTCCTCTGCCTTTTCTGTAACCACCTTGAACATCTGCAAGTTCACAGTTCACATATTGCTGAAGCCTGGCTTGCAGAATTTTGAGCATTACTTTACTAGCATGTGAGTGAGTGCAATTGTGTGGTAGTTTGAGCATTCTTTGGCATTGACTTTCTTTGGGATTTGCATGAGAACTGACCTTTTCCAGTCCTGTGGCCACTGCTGAGTTTTCCAAATTTGCTGGCATATTGAGTGCAGCACTTTCACAGCATCATCTTTCAGGATTTGAAATAGCTCCACTGGAATTCCATCACCTCCAATAGCTTTGTTCCTAGTGATGCTTCCTAAGGCCCACTTGACTTCACATTCCAGGATGTCTGGCTCTAGGTGAGTGATCACAGCATTGTGATTATCTTGATCATGAAGATCTTTTTTGTATAGCTCTTCTGTGTATTCTTGCCACCTCTTCTTAATATCTTCTGCTTCTGTTAGGTCCATACCATTTCTGTCCTTTATTGAGCCCATCCTCACAGGAAATGTTCCCTTGGTGTCTCTAATTTTCTTGAAGAGATCTCTAGTCTTTCCCATTCTGTTGTTTTCCTCTATTTCTTTGTAGTTATTATATATTTAGTATTTAATATGATATACATTATATAGTATATAGTATATTATATATGTGTGTGTGCATGCTCAGTCATTTCTGACTCTTTGAAACCCCATGTGCTGTAGCCCACCAGGCTCCTCTGTCCAGGGGACTTGGCAAGCATATTGGAGTGAGTTGTCATTTCCTCTTCCAGGGGATCTTCCCAGATCAGGGGTTGAACTCCCAGCTCCTGCACTGGCATGTGAATTCTTTATCACTAAGCCACCTGGGAATCCCTTCTATATTATATAATGTGTATCATATTACATATATATGTAATATATATGTAATATTACACATGTATACACACAAATATGTAATCTCCCCAGCAAACAGCAAAGGCCTGGTGAAAATACATACCTATTTTAGATTCGAAGACAATTAATGATCTATTGATCGAGAATATGCCATTCGCCTAAAACTATGTTAGGAACATATGTTAAGGGATGTGGCAGAAGTGACAGAGTCATCTCACAATTTTATCTCAAGGATATCTTTGTAACATTGTCTAAGAACGATGTCCTCTGCCAAAAGTTAGGCAAGGAATTCAACCCCAGTCCTCAGGGTTATGCCTGTAGCTCCAAATTCTTCGGAGAGAATTCGGTTTTCTCCTGATCCTGAAAGAAAGCAGAATGCCTCCTATTAGAAACAGGGACAGTCTGTCCAAACATAGGGCTTCCTAGGTGGCTCAGTGGCAAAGAATCTGCCTGCCAGTGAGGGAGATACAAGTTCGATCCCTGGGTCAGAAAGATCCCTGGAGGTGGAAATGGCAACCCACTCCAGTATTCTCGCATGGAGAATCCCTTGGACAAGGAACCTGGTGAGCTACAGTCAGTGGGGTTGCAAAAAATTGGGCATGACTAAGCACACACACATTAATAGCAGATATAGAATATGTCACCTTCTCACAGAGAAATGTAGATTCTGGACATGCTTTGTTTTGAGTGCTGGTATGCATCCAGCATGAGTAGATACACTGGAATTTTCCTATTTTTCTACATTTGCTCGTGAGAGAAAAGGAAGGTATGCATCAAACTGTTAACTGAGGGCATATGAACAGTTATCTACTCCCCACCTTTCTTCTCTTCTGGAAACAAGCCACACTCCCTGATAAACCAGTGTCTTCTTGCTCTTGTCAGTTGTTCCAAATGGAAGCTGCCATTTTCTTTTCAATTCTATCTCTTGGGCTGCAGGAATTGCTTAACTGTGCTGCCCTAGAGTCCCTGGCCAAAGTGATAAGTTCAGAGATTAGACTGTGACTCAAATCAACGTGCTTGCTAAGGGTTTTTGGTAACTGGCTTCTGTTAAGAGGAGAAAGACTTCATCTCTTTCCATTCACAGATGGTTCTTGAACTGCCAGGACCCAATTTCATTCCCAATGGAAAAGAATCTGTCTGTGGGAACAGAGGCTTCCCTGGTGGCTCAGATGGTAAAGAATCTGCTTGCAATGTGGGAGACCCAGGTTCCATCACTGGGTCTGGAAGATCCCTTGGAGAAGGAAATGGCAACTCACTCTAGTACTCTTGCCTGGAGAATTTCATGGACAGAGGAGCCTGGTGGGCTACAATCCATAGGGTCACAAAGAGTCCAACACTACTGAGTGACTAACACTTTCACTTTCAGTACATATATTCTTGTAATTGGTGTGGGAATGGGCATGTGACCTAAACCAGGCCAATCAGAATCCTTTCTTGAGATTTTTGCTAACCCAAGATGGGGAAGGAAGAACTTTGTTCTCTGATATTGTAAACAGGTAGGCCTAGAATCTCACAACAATGGCCATGTCCGCACAGGTGAAAAAAGCAAGTCTATAATTAAGGAGGAAGACAGCTGAGATTCAGAAAGAAAAAATAGGAGAGATTCTTGATGGCATTTAGATTCTTGACTCCAGGTATTCTTTAGGCCAGCTTCACTCATACCCTTGATACATTTGAAAACATGATCCAGTAAATTCTCTTCACTTATGTTAGCTCAAGTAGAGTTTCTATCATCCGCAGCCACAAAAAATTCTAAGTAATACAATTAATGTATAACACTGAAAATGGAATCCACCCAAACCCTTTCTCTAGAAACATTAGTCAAGGCTAATGGATACTAGTGACAGAAACCCAATTTGATCCATCTTAAACAAATAGGGAAATTTATTTGCTTCTATAACCAAGCTTTTGGAGGACCAAGTGTGTGAGGGGGCCTCTAAGAGCCAGGGCTCACGACTAGCTCTAGCCTCTCTTCACTTTTCTCTACCTGTTGACTCCATTCTCACGTGTGTGTTAGTTGCTCAGCTGTATCCAACTCTTTGCAACCCAATGGACTGTAGCCCATCAGGCCCCTCATTGCAGGCAGTCTCTTTACCAACTGAGCCACCAGGAAAGACAATGTAAGTACTACCATTATTCAGTTTGGTTTTCATGCCTGTCCTTGAGCCTGTGGCCAAGCACGTGGAGAACTTGTGGCGGGTGGAGAACTCAAGATCTTGGCAGTTCCTATCTAGAAGCAACATCTAGGGTGAGGGAAAAGAAGTTTTACCTTTCAAATTGGGAGATAAATTGGCTCTGACATAATCCCTGGGGAACTCATTTAAAGTAAGACAGCAGATAGGGACTTCCCTGGTGGTTCAGTGGTTAAAGCTTCACCTTCCAATGTAGAGGGAATGGGTTTGATCCCTGGTTGGAGAGTCAAGATCCCATATACCTTGTGACCAAAAAATAAATAAATAAAACAGGAGCAATGTTGCAACAAATTCAACAAAGACTTTAAAAACAGTCCACATTAAAAAAAAAAAAAAAACCTTGAAAAAAAAGAGAATGACAGCAGATGCCACATTTTTGTGTTTACCACAACTCTATATATTCAGTGTTCACATATTTCATAACAGATAGGAAACACTTTGAAAAGATACTCAGTTCAGTTCAGTTCAGTCCCTCAGTCATGTCCGACTCTTTGCAATCCCATGGACTGAAGCACACCAGGCCTCCCTGTCTATCACCAACTCCTGGAGCTTACTCAAATTCATGTCCATTGAGTCAGTGATGCCATCCAACCATCTCATCCTCTGTCGTCCCCTTCTCCTCCCTCCTTCAATCTTTCCCAGCATCAGGGTCTTTTCAAATGAGTCAGTTCTTCACATAAGGTGGGCAAAGTATTGGAGTTTCAGCTTCAACATCAGTCCTTCCAGTGAAAATTCAGGACTGATCTCCTTTAGGATGGACTGGTTGGGTCTCCTTGTAGTCCAAGGGACTCTCAAGAGTGTTCTCCAACACCACAGTTCAAAAGCATCAATTCTTCAGTGCTCAGCTTTCTTTCACATCCATACATATGGTTTTTCCATATGGAAAAACCATAGCCTTGACTAGACTGACCTTTGTTGGCAAAGTAATATCTCTGCTTTTTAATATGCTATCTAGGTTGGTCATAACGTTCCTTACAAGGAGTAAGCGTCTTTTAATTTCATGGCTGCAATCACCATCTGCAGTGATTTTGGAGCCCCAAAAAAATAGTCAGCCACTGTTTTCACTGTTTCCCCATATATTTGCCATGAAGTGATGGGACCAGATGCCATGATCTTCGTTTTCTGAATGTTGAGCTTTAAGCCAACTTTTTCACTCTCCTCTTTCAGTTTCATCAAGAGGCTCTTTAGTTCTTCTTCACTTTCTGCCATAAGGGTGGTGTCATCTGCATATCTGAGATTACTGAAAATATATTAATCTGTATTACATATTTATTTGGTTTTAGTATCAAATGCTCTCCTCCTGAAGTAATATCAGATTTGTAAGAAATCTCAGAAACCAGTCTAGTTTGACTACTTTTAAAGCAAAATACCTCCTTATGTTGCGCTAAACCAGGGGCTTGAATATCTTTACATCTTTATATGTTTATATCTATGATGTGAAGAATAAGCAAAATATATTTCTCTTTGAAATAAAAAATTGGGACATAGACCTAAACCATAACTTGACAAAACCAGGAGCTGTTAATTCACCTGCAGTCTTTGTATTGCTTTGGGGAAATCACTGTTTATCTGATTTTCTTTTCTTTTCAAAAATGAGCATAAAGGTTTAAATATACTGTGGGGTGGGGGAGCAAGAGCAAGGGTTCCAGTATCTTATAAACACAGAATAGGAGGAGCAGTTTTAATCATTTCTTTCAACCATTATGAAAAGGGTATCCATTTCATTAAGGTGTAAAATTAGCCTGAAATGTTGAATGGTAATTTAAGTTCAATTGGTATATCCGTTAGTATTTATTGAACACCAACTTGTTTGAGATTCCTTACATGGTACAAAAGGTAATCTTTGTTCTCCTCCACAATTCTTCAGTGAGGATTTTGTTTGCTCTTCAGGGATACTGTCTTTTGACAGTGAAGTGCTTTCCCCTGAAGTAGACTGAAATTTTAAAGGTGTAAGTGGCATTCACAATCATGAATATTTGAAAGAATGCAGAATGACTATGTCTGTCTTCAGTGTTTAGACGAATATGACATTAAGTATCAAAGCAATAAGAAGGTAAAAATCAGTATGAAAGCAAAAATTAAAGAGAGCAATTCTTGCAACATTATGTTTGTCCTACTTGACTATTCAGCAAAATAATAATGAGAACAGTAACCAGTGAGGAAGAACGTGAACAAATGCAGATTTCAACCCCGTTCTACCTACTGGCAGTGTGAACTTTGACCTGTGTGGCTTAACCTTCATAAACCTCCATTTCCACATCTAAATTTAAATATATACACACATATATAAGTGTATAAAAATGAATTTATATGTATATATATAAAACATACATATATATATTCTATAGCAGCAACAACTTTGCAGACTTCTGTGCGTTACATGAAATGATTATGTGAACCGTGGAGTTTGGAATATGGTAGGCATTCAATAAATATTAGCTGGATTATATTTATGTCATTCAGTCATGGGCTCACCCCACTGATCTGAAGGTTCTTATGGCTTAAAGAGCAAACTGTAGAACTGTGAAGACAATGAAACTGGGTAAGTGATTGTTGGCAGAGCACTACTGGGGTAAAGGTTTCAAGGGGGTCTTGATAGATCTTCCTCCTTCAATGCGTGGAAAAAGGGCAATTCAGACTCCCTTCAGTCTATTTGCCTTTCTCATTCAACGCAGCCTGCTGTCTTCTGAACGTGTCTGAGTTCCTTTGACATGCAGCCTGGAAAATGAGTGTTAACTTAAATGGTACCTGTCCTTCCTTCTCCACCCCTCACCCCTGACACCTTAGGTAGCTTGCTATCTGGCTTCAGTCCTGTCTATGCAGCTGTCAGCAGGCAGAGGAGAGAGGTGTTAGGAGACGCCACTCAACATGTTTTTGATGTAATGCTTTAGTTGAGGCAAGTTTGTGTTTGGGAATAATATTAAAACCAACAGGATGCAGAACTAGGTCCATAAAATTAATTGTGGTTAATTAGCAGAATGATACATTTCCCAATGATGTCAGCTTCAGGGTTGCAAGAGAGAACTGTCCTTTAGGAACAGTATGTGATTCTGGAGAAGACTCCTAAGAGTTCCTTGGACTGCAAGGAGATCAAACCAGTCAATCCTAAAGGAAATTCACCCTGAATATTCACTGGAAGGGCTGATGCTGAAGCTGAAGCACCAATACTTTGGCCACCTGATGTGAAGAGCTGACTTATTGGAAAAGACCCTGATGCTGGGAAAGATTGAGGGCAGGAGGAGAAGGGACAACAGAGGATGAAATGGTTGGATGGCATCACCGACTCAATGGACATGAGTTTGAGGAAACTCCAGGAGATAGTGAAGGACAGGAAAGCCTGGTGTGCTGTAGTCCATGGGGGTGCAAAGAGTCAGACACAAGTGAGGGACTGAACAACAACACGTGGAGACACAGACCCTTTAATCTAGCCATACTGGTTACTGAGTAGTCACTGCTTTCCAGAAACTCTTCTCTCCCTTTGAAGGGTCAGCATGGCACCATGGGACCAAGGAGTCTAAAATCACTAGCTAAACCAACGAGAGATGGCTGTGTTAAACAGAGTGACAAAGTCTTCATTCAAATGAGAAAAGTAACTGACAAAAGCAACTGAATCTCCAGTTCATTTCTCAATGCATTCTCTCCCTTTGAGCGGTCAAATGCAGGTGGTAGCTTAGTGAGGTAAAGCAAGACAGCCAGGGAGGAAGCCAGTCTTGAGGACATGCTTCATCCAGGCCCCGGTGAGCTGCTCTGTCCTTCACAGAGAACAAAAGTCTTTCGTAACTAAGGTGCCGCTTCACTGCCCTTGGACTCCTCTGCAAGGCTCCATCTGTTTTTGTAAATAAAGCCTTCCTTCATTCATTGTATATACACAGTGGTTTGTTTTTTGTGTTTCTTAGTTATAAAATTAGCACATCCATTCATGCCTTCCTCAAATAACACTCTAAACACCTTGACTAGGGTTTGTTTTGTGAGTTTCCAGGCCGCCCCCCACCCCCTCCCAAAAAAAAGAATATTCTGTTGCCAGCACTCGGCAATAGAGTTACAATCATGTATCACTAATATCACCCACCCTTTTATAGTAAGAAAGTAATCTTATTTTTCTAGTTTCTACTCTCTTTCTCTCCTCTGTCAGCATTAGCCACAAGCCATGGTAATGCTGTATTCAAATTTCAAAGTCCTGGAAGAAGTAACTAGCTGATTCAGGGTCTAAGAATTTACAGTAGAATTGAGTTTTGCCTGATGCATTTTGAGTACTGAGTTCAATTATGCAGTACTTGGATAGACTCACTGTTCAATAGATGGGTTTTAGGTGACTAGAATCGTTATAAAGAACAATTTTTTTAATGCACCTTAGTGACTTGATACTAGATTTTTCTCCCTATTTCTGACTGTATATGGTGGAAGATTTTTAAATTGTATTATCCATAATGATTACCATCACAAAAAATTAGGTGGCTGTCTCAAACTGTAAAGAGTCTTATGTGGCCTCAGGATAAAAAAGGATTCTGGGCAGCTCTTGGTAATTTATCCCATGGTCTAAATAGCTATTTTTTAAAAAAGAACTCCATCAAAACTGGGAATATTTAAGTATTTTTAAATATTAGAGTAACAAGTGCAATAGTAGCAAATGCTTGCTTCCACAAATTGTGATAAAGATTTTGTTCAGTTGCCCAGTCATATCCAACTCTTCGCGACCCCATGGACTACACCATGCCAGGCCTCCCTGTCCCTCACCATCTCCTGAAGTTTGTCCAAGTTCATGTCAACTGCATCAGTGATGCCATTTAGTCATCTCATCCTCTGTTGCCCTCTTCTCCTTCTGCCCTCAATCTTTCCCAGCATCAGGGACTTTTCCAATGAGTTGGCTGTCCACATCAGGTGGCCAAAATACTGAAGCTTCAGCCTCACTATCATTTCTTTCAATGAGTATTCAGGGTTTATTTCCCTTAAGACTGACTGGTTTGATCTCCTTGCCATCGAAGAAATTCTCAGGAGTCTTCTCCCCACCATAGTTGCAAGGCATCAATTCTTTGGTACTCTGCCTTCTTTACACTCCAGTTTTCACAATCATACATGACTACTGGGAAAACCATACCCTTGACTATATGGACCTTTGTTGGCAGAGTAATGTCTCTGCTTTATAACACACTGTCTAGGTTTGTCATAGCTTTCCTGCCAAGAAGCAACCATCTTCTGATTTCATGGCTGCAGTCACCATCTGCAGTGATTTTAGAGCCCAAGAAGAGGAAATCTGTCACCGCTTCCCCCTTTCCCCCTTCTATTTGCCATGAAGTGATGGGGCCAGATGCCATGATCTTAGTTTTTTTCTTAATATTGAGTTTTAAGCTGGCTCTTTCACTCTCCTCCTTCATCCTCATCAAGAGGCTCTTTAGTTAATAACAAGTGATCACAATTAATGACAGCATTGTGATTCCTGGGACTGAATCATGATGACGATCACAGCAGCTCAAACCTGTAAAGTAACGCAATCTGTGTCCTACTTTGCATAAGATATTGAACCAAATTGTCTTTCTTGAAATATATTCTATATCAATCAATTACATTATATCAAGTAATAAACTCAATGTCTCTTAGAAACATTTTTTCAAGTAAATGTTTATGTTGGGGACTTCCCTGTGGTCCAGTGATTGAGAATCTGCCTTCCAATGTAACTGACACAGGTTTGATCCCTGGTCCAGGACAATCCCACGTGCCAAGGAGCAGCTAAGCCTGTATGCTGCAACCGCTACACACTGTGGAGCCCATGTTCTGCAAAAAGAGAAGCCACGGCAGCAAGAAGCCTGCACGCCACAACTAGAGCGAAGCCCCCACTTGCCCTAACTAGAGACAGCCTGGGCACAGCAAAAAGGCACAGTGCAGCCAAAAACCAAAATTTTTATGTTGAAATAATTTCGGATTTACCAAAAAGTTTCAAGAACAGTACAGAAAACTTTGATATACACTTTGTACAGACTCACCAAGTGTTTTAACTTGCTACATATTTTATCAGTCTATTATTTTTTGGACCACTGTAGTGTGGGTAGCCTACAGCATGCCCGTGTGCCACAAATACTGAGCCCAACCTCTAGAGCCCACCCTCATGCCCGGGCTTAGTTGCTCTGCATCATGTAGGACCTTCCTGGAACAGGGATTGAAGCCATGTCCCTTGCATTGGCAGGTGGATTCTTAATCACTGTACCACCAGGCAAGTCCAAAGATTATGTGTTCTTACAAAAGAGATGTTATGTCCTTCCATGATGGACATGTGATATCCATCTCCTCTTCATTGGCAGTTTAACTTTGGTTAATTAATCAAAGTATAGTCTTAATTCTCCCTGTATGGCTACTGGCTTTCCCACTTGTGATTGTGGGGTCATGTCTATTCTTCAGATCGTGTTTGCACCATATGTCAGGACCATTACAGAATTTCTAATGTTTCTTTTTTCTAAGTATGTAATGATTCTTGCTATGTTGCTGTAAAAAACAAAAAGTGAACATGTCCATATATAACGTTGATATCTAATTGAGTTCAGTAGAATATAGTGATTGAGTCTAGAGACTACAGCCTCTAGCCTTGCATGGCTTGGGTTTGAAATTTCAAACCTATTTCACCACTTTTCTGCCAGAAAACTTTGATAAGTTATCCTGTGCTTCAAATTTATCATCTATAAAATTTAGAAGCTGAGAATACTGCACTGGTTACACTCCAATATAAAATAAAAAGATGTTAAAAAGGAAAAGAAGAAAAAACAACAACAAAAAAAAAATGTTCCCTTTTATCATCATCTTTTCTTATTTAAGCTGCTGATGTTGTTGATTACATAGTTCTGCTTAGAAAGTAGATTCATAAACACTTCTTCCTTTCCTTGGTGTATTTTCTTAGTTGTTATGGATGCAAGTCTTCCTTTAAAATATGCTTCATGTGTGCTAAAGTAAACCAAAGCTGAAGCTGGCCTCATACTACACATCATCATTCCTTCATTTCTCCAGTTTTCCATTTGCCTCCTTCAGTGCTCCAGAGTATCTTTTGTGCCTTTTGAGATCAGCGTTCCTCCTATGACCCTCTTGAATGGAAAGTATTCTGGGCTTAAAAGTCAGACAGACTTTCTTTTTTTTTTTTTTTTAGGTTTTTATTTTATATCGGAGTATAGCCGATTAACAATGTTGTGATAGATTCAGGTGGCCAGAAAAGGGACTCAACCATGCATATACACAGATCCATTCTCCCCCAAACTCCCCTCCAGGCTCAAAGCATTGAGCAGAGTTCCCTGTGTTGTATAGTAGGACCTTGGTGGTTACCATTTTAAAAATAGGAGTGTGTACATGTCCATCTCAAACTCCCTAACTATCCCTTCCCCCCTGGCAACCATAAGTTTGTTCTTTAAGAGACAAACTTTCATTTGAAACTGGGATTTACCACTTACCAGCTGAGTGAACTTGGAGAATTGCTTAGCCTAGAAGAGGGAGACAGAGGATGAGATGGTTGGATGGCATCACCCACCCAGTGGACATGAATTTGAGCAATCTCCAGGAGATGGTGCAGGACAGCGAAGCCTGGAGTGCTGCAGTCCATGGGGGTCACAAAGAATCGGACACGACTGAGTGAATGGACAACGAAACAACTCTAAACCTTATCTATAAAATGTGGGGTAGTTGCAAGGTTTGGATGACATTAAGCAACATTATATGTAAAAGCTTAATAAAGTATTTTGTCTGCAGTTCAAGGTACTCGTCAAGTATGGCACCCTCTTGCTCAGCTCAGTCTGGGAACCTGTGTTGGCCTCATGAGTCTCTCTCCATGGCGTCCCTGAAACTGGTCCAATTCCCTTTAGGACAGGATTTCTTATCCTGGGAAGATAGCAAGTATCTGGATGATGAGGTATTTTCCAAAAGTACCTCAACAGGCTAGTCCAGGTTTTCTTACCCTGGGAGGCAGAGATCCGAAAGCTCTGGAACCCTGAAGACTGGGTGAAGAACGCTGGGGTTGCGAAGGCGTGAAGACCCAGCTTTGCCTCCTCTCACTGGCATGACTGTTGCCTGTGCTGGCATAGCAGACATTCTTGCCCTTTCCAGTTCTGCTCCATAGCAGCCCTGCTTCTTTTCCCATTCAAAAAAAAAAAAAAATTGTACTGGAGTGTAGTTGCTTTACAATGTTATGGTAGTTTCTACTGTACAGCAAGTGAATCAATGATAGATGCATGCACACTCAGTTGTGTCCGACTCTTTGTGACCCCATGGACTGTAGCCTGCCATGCTCCTTTGTCCATGGGATTCTCCAGGAAAAAATACTGGAGAGGGTTGCCATGCCCTCCTCCAGATACATGTATATATATATCCATTTTTTTTGGATTTCCTTCCCATTTAGGTCACCAGAGAGCACTGAGTAGAGTGCTCTGTGCTATACAATAGGTTCTCATAGTTATCTATTTTATACCAAGTATCAATAGCATATATATACCAATCCCAGTCTCCCAGTCCCATACCCCTCTTCTGCTCCTAGTTCTTGATGAGCTATTTCTACAGCATTGTTTTTTAAATCCTAATGAATTAGAATTTAATGTTTCATTGTAATCTTTAGTTCACTTTACTGATGCACCCACCATTTGCATGTCTTTTAGGGACTAAAACTCAGTGAGAAATCATGGGATATGTTGGGAATTTGGGAAAGTATTTATGATAGCCAAAGGCAGCAGCTGGAGTCATTTTCTTTTTGTTAAAACTAGATGTTTGGTTCTGATTACAAAATAACACATTCTTAAAACTGGAAAAATTAGAAAGCAAGAAAAGTGATTGTGTCTATAGTATTCCAGGACAGTATTCCTCAAAACTGTGATCTGCTTCTGAATCTCCTGTATGCTGGTTAACGATATCACTTCATGGGCCTTCCAGTAGTACTAAATCAGAGGTGACATTTAATGAACTTCACACGTGACTCTTCAGAGAGACTGAAGTCCCATAACTAGGCTCTCACCATGTATTTAATGTTTCTTGCCCTTCAACTACTAAAGTTTTTTCATCCCAATGTATAAAAGCAAGTAAAGATTCTGAAAATGTCCTTTGTAAAATGATTTGCAAGTTTCTGTAAAACAATATACAAGTTTCTAGTGAACTCATGCTTTGCCAGAAAAAAACTTTCTGCAATCAGGTATAAGAAAAACATTGATCAACTAGGAAACTAGGTGTCAATTTACATAAGTCTGCAAACAAACTCCAACCACCACTTATGGGAGAGGCAGTAGTGGTAAAAACTGAGAGGGGTGCTCACTGAGATTGTTTGAGTTAATTTTTTTATCTTAGTTTTAATTCTCATATACCAGGTGTAAGGCTAGTACACAAAATGCACTTCTTATGTTGAAAAGCTGGGGCCAAGCTGGGCTCCACCCCAGCCTGAGGCATCTGCGTTTTACCACCCTGCCCAGTGTTTGTTTTGAGTCCTGTGGCTTTGAAAGAGGTGTGGCAACCCGGGGTGGAGATTCCACGAGTGCACAGTGGACAGGCTTATACCTGTAGGCATGGCTTTGTCTCTGTGGGTTTAGGACACAGTGTACCAGTATGATGTTTTGAGCATCAGGACTCATTGACCCCAGAAATGGTTGACTAAGTCTGATTATTTTTTTTCCCCCCAAGCTGAGTTGCATAAAGGGGAGGATTTAGAAAAGGGACTTTAGGGTCAGATAATCCTAACTTCAAATTCTGATGCCAGTCTTCTGAATTGTGTGACCTAGGTCTCAGTTTTCTCATATGCAAAACAAACATAACTTCTTTTTTTTTCTGTTTCATATGATTTTATTAATATATTTTCATGCATCTACACCATTTTTCGAATTTTATGAAAATATCAACATCAGTTCAGTTCAGTTCAGTTGCTCAGTTGTGCAACTCTTTGCGATCCCATGGTCTGAAGTATGCCAGGCTTCCCTGTCCATCACCAACTCCTGGAGGTTTTACAAACTCATGTCCATTGAGTCAGTGATGCCATCCAACCATCTCATCCTCTTTTGTCCCCTTCTCCTCCTGCCTTCAAACTTTCCCAGAACCGGCATTTTCCAATGAGTCGGTTCTTCACATAAGATGGCCAAAGTATTGAAGCTTCAGCTTCAGCATCAGTCCTTGCAGTGAATATTCAGGACTGATTTCCTTTAGGATGGACTGGTTGGATCTCATATTAAAACCACCAATAATGGCATATTCTTCTGCAATCCATCCAAACACATCTTGAAAAAAGATGTCAACACCTTGCTGAAGAAGACATCTGACTACATTTGGTGATTCATACTTGACAGCAAGCATGAGGGCTGTTCTTTTCATCTTATCAACCGCATGTATATTTGCTTCTTTCTTCACTAAAAACTCCACCATTTGCCCTCTCCTTTCATGTATAGCAAGTAACAGTGGTATCAGGTCATCCTTGTTCCTGGCTTCTATATAGGCGTTATAGGAAAGCAGCTTTGCTGTGAGTGATAAATTCTGGCAAAAAAAAAAAGACAGCATAGTGGAGAGCGGTGTTGCCACAGATGTCCATGACATTTGGGTTGGCACCATGCTCCAGCAGAAGAGTCGCACACTCCTCCTCTTGGCATTCTACGGCCTTCATCAGCACTGTCTTCTTTTCATTGTCACAGAGGTTCAGCAGGCATTTTCTCTCCAGGAGGAAGGTTACCACTGCTGAACGGCCATTGGCACAGGCCAAGTGGAGCACAGTCCTTACTGGTCTTCCTTTCTTCTTAACTGCTCCCTAACTTTTTCATAAAACATATCAGCATTTCTTCTATTCTCTTCTTCTTGCTTTAAGGTCAAAATTATTTCCATGAATTTCACACTCCACAATACTAACGACGTATTCTCCCCTCAAGCAGCCGAGCTCTCATTGCCACTCCACTTTCTGATGCCCTAACTGTGATTCACTTCTTTCTTTTGGACATTTCTTTATGTAGCTCACCAACCTTATTTTCCAGTTTTTTAATTTCTCCTCTAAGTAGTTCACAGTGGCTTTTTTAAACTTCCAGTTATCTTTCACATGAAAGAATTGCATCCCGAATTTTCAACAAGCTAACACAATCTTTATACCTCAAGCCAAGTGGTTCTACTTGCAACATGGAGTTCTTAGAGTAAAGACATCACCATCCTGGGAAGCACTTTCAGATGACTGAGTTAAGTCATTCAGGTAGCTCACGTCATTAATCTGTGCTTTGACCTGTGAATGGTTATTTTCATCTCCATCCCATTTTTCTTCTTCCTCTCGTGTCATTTCTAAGTCTAGTTCTGCTGATAGATCTTCTACTTGTCCATTTAATGTCTTCTTTTCCTCTTTGACCAGCAGCTCCAGATAAATGATTCACATACTTCTGTGAAAGGCTCTCAGAGATACTCTCGGTGCGCCAGGCCGCACTCCCCGTTCTCACAACCCCCGACGCCGGCCCCCAAACATAATTTCTAGCAGGAGAATAAGGATTGGATGTTATAGTGTGGGGCTTCCCTGAAGGCTCGGTGGTAAAGACTCTGCCTGCCAATGACATGGGTTCGATCCCTGGTCTAGGAAGATTCCACGTAATGTGGAGCAACTAAGCCTGTGCACTACAACTGCTGAGCTCTGGAGTCCGGGAACCGCAACTCCTGAAGTCAAGCACTTGGAGCCAGTGGTCTGCAGCCAGAGAGGCCACTGCAATGAAAAGCCTGTGCTCTGCAACTAGAGAGCAGCTCCTGCATCTAGAGAGCAGCTCCTGCAACTAGAGAGAAGCTCCTGCATCTAGAGAGCAGCTCCTGCAACTAGAGAGCAACTCCTGCAACTAGAGAGCAGCTCCTGCAACTAGAGAGCAGCTCCTGCTTGCCAGAACCAGGAGAAAGCCCATGCAGCAAGAAAGACCCAACACAGCAAAAATAAAATTTAAAAGAAATCAAAAGTAAATTGCTATGCTATGTCAATTTGTCATAAATTTTCATATACTATGACAAGAAATTGTCATAGTATGTATGCTTAGCCATCTCTATGTCAGCTAAGCAAGTGCAAGGCACATAGTAGTCTTAATAAATGGTACTATAATTATCATCCTTTCACTTAAATATTGAATACCTGCTTAACACAAACCTGAGAAGGGAGGAAGATGAAATGAACCTAACACTGTTGTTGTTTAGTCGCTAAGTCGTGTCTGACTCTTGGGACCTGGAGGACTACACTCTGCTGGCTCCTCTGTTCATGAGATTTACCAGGCAAGAATACTGGAGTGGGTTGCCATTTCCTTCTCCAGGGGATCTTCCCAATGCAGGGATCGAACCTGTATCTCCAGCACTGGCAAGTGGATTCTTTACCACTGAGCCACTAGAGAAGCTGCAAACCTAATATGGACAGGTGGTTTTTCTCTTTGTAGGGAGAGGGAAGCCAGTCTGAAGCTACAAGCGTCTTGATGAGGATGGGCTGACCATACTCAGGGCCAGGCTCTATGTCAGCTCAGCAAAATGCCTGCCCAGTACTTCTCAGATATTACAAAGGACACATCGTGGCAGCAGAGATGGAAGGAAAGCAAATCTGAGACTCTAAGTCAAAGCCCTAAGCCATTGTGCCAAACAGAAAGTTTTGCTTTCTACTTCACAATATATACATGCTTATTTTTATATAAAAATGGTGGTGTTCCCTCCCCAAATCTTCAGGGTAAATTGGTACTTGAGGGAGCTGCACTATGTTTATCCTAAAGCCTCAGATGGCCCTGGGTGAGTACATACACAACAGTTTGAGGAGCAGCCATCTAAAATCTGAGAGAACAAGACCACATTCCTTCTTCAGGAATCCAAGTGCTATTTACTCTCGTCTTCCCAGCTTCCCCCACACACCATCTCCACCTCCACTTCCCAGACCCAGCCAAAAAGACATTCTGGATACATCTCACAGTAACCCTTCCGATGCTCCAAGGAGAAGGATCTAGCTTTTGCCATCTTTGTATGCTCCCAGTGCAGGCATGAGCTTCCTTGGTTGCTCAGATGGTAAAGAATCTGCCTGCAATGTGGGAGACCTGGGTTCGACGCCTGAGTTGGGAAGATCCCCTGGAGGAAGGCATAGCAACCCAGTCCAGTATTCTTGCCTGGAGAATCCCCATGGACAGAGGAGCCTGGTGGGCTACACTCCATGAGGTCGCAAAGAGTCGTAAACAACTGAGTAACTAAGCACAGCAGCGCAGTGCAGGGATACTTCTGAGCACTCAGTAAATAGTTAATGGGCTTAATACATCAGTGAAAGGAAAACATCTGGAAAGGAGCTCTTTTAAACATTTTTAAAAATAATTTTATTTATTTATTTCTGGCTGTGCTGGGTCTTTGCCTGCACAGGCTTTTCTCCAGATGCAGTGAGCAGGGACCACTCTTTAGCTGCTGTGATGCACAGGCTTAGTTGCTCTGTAGCATGTGGGATCTTCGAGGATCAAAGACTAAACTCGCATCTCTTGCATTGGCAGGCAGATTCTTAACCATTGAGCCACCAGGGAAACCTGGAAAGGAGCTGTTTTATAAGGACTTTTCCTCCTCATACCAGGTTTATGCTCTGGTCAAAGAAGATAGGCTGAGCCCAGTATTTTAGAGGAAGATATTCTGAATGATGTTAGCTCATACACATTCATGTGGACCCCAGAAACCTGATACAAACAAAAAGGCTTTGCACTAACTATATGGCCTTTTTATACTTTCTTTTCATGTTATATATTTTTAGGGAAAGACAACTTTTAAGTTAAAACCTTTAAATTTTGCAGATAGATCCAGTGTCAGAAAGCGAGGCGAGAGATGAGTTGCTGAAACTGATATATTTTTGCTTTCAGATTTTGTAGTTTGTCACAGCAGGCAAAATTCAGTCTTTCAGTAATTTTTCTCAGAATTTTCCCCCATTAAATAGATAAGTAATGATGTGGAAAAGCAAACACACACACACACACAGCTGTTGAGAGAGGAAAGAACAAAACCATTATTAGACTCCACTGCTCTAGGAATCTTGCTATATATGGCTTTAAATAGACAATAAGCACTGAAAATTGTTGGATGTAGCAGTTCAGTTCGTTTCATCGCAGATACTAGAAATAACAACCACCAAGAAAAGACAGCAAAGAAAAGGAAATCTACTTTCAGACTGATTTGCTCATAAAATGTATTACTGTCCTGGAGGTCCACGTTACCTCTTACCTACTAGTACATTAGTAATCCTATAGAGAGTGCTGGGGCTTATCAATATCTTGAAGAAATACATGAACAGAGTTCTAAGTTTATTTTTAATATTTAATTCTATTCTTACTTATCCCTAGTCTACTTGCTTTAGGGCTTATTTGGGAGTCCAGTTCGGGAACTATTTATTCAGCTTCCATTTTGTGTCAAGTCTAGTATACTTCACAACCTCAAACCCTGATCTCTAGTAACTGACAGTAAAAGAGAGAGAGATGTAAAGAAACCTATACAAAACAGCTTATTTATTAAGTCCAGGAATCTAAGGACTTCACTCATTAACCTAATTAGGATGTGCTTTATCTTTATTAACAGAATTATAAGCATAATTCTCTACTAATCTCAAATCCACTTCAAAATGCAAATCTATATATGCACACACTGATGCTGGAAGAGGCAAGTAGGGTAGGAATTTGACTGTTAGAGTAGTATTTTTCTTTGGAAAATATGCAAGATAAATTATTACTCACAGTCTAAGCCTAGCTTTGAAAAAGGCATTTTTTTATTTTTGGCAAATATTGTAATAATTCTTTCCCACTAAAATGGAAACTATACTCTTAAATTTAAAAAAAAAAAAAAAAGAAAAGAAAAAAATTTAAAGCCATGACTATTTTCCCTCAGAATTTTGCCCCTAATTCAACCTTATTGAATTACTTAATGTTTTCAAAAGTAGAAACTGTCAGCTTTTTCAGAGATGTTTTTGAAATTATGAATTAGTGAATAAGCAAGGAATTTTGAATATTTTACATAAGGTTGCTTCCCACTAAGTATGGATCATTTCTAGGTGGCTCAGAGTACTGCTGAATTTTAATTACTGCCTTTCTCTTGCCTTAGTGAGCATCACATGTTAAACCTCCGTGAACAAAGATCACAGAGACCACTGTGGTTGAAAATGGATCAAAGAGAATTCCCAATGTCCAGAAGGAAACGTGGGGCTATGAGGTGAATATTATCATATTCTCACCCCAGAGAACCCAGACCTGTAAGCACTCAATAAGTGTGGAGGAAGGCTGGTAATCTACCTTGAAACTCAAATGAAAAATTATCACTGTGAAATGGCTTAAGAGTTTATCATACACAGAGACTAAGTCCAGTTAGAGATGTTGTTTTCAAGAGCCACTGAATGTCAATCTGATTTACATTTGATTTTCCTGGAAGAAAATCAAAATACTTTCATGAAATCTGATTTCCCTGGAGGAAAGTAAGGCTGGTGTTCTTTAGCCAAGACATTTATACTCTGGCATCTTTACCAAAAGATCTGCAGAAAGATAATTTACTCATTAAAACAGTGATTCAGACTCGACTTACAAAATAACTGTAATGTCTATCATTTTTTCAGCTGGCCAAGCTTGGGTTAAAATCAGGCATTCAGATTCACACTTCCCATTGTAGAAAGGAAAAAGGAAGATTTAAAGATACTAATGAGCTATTCCATTTCAAAGCTATATTTGAAATTATCTGTTACTGGTAAAGTAGAATTGTGACATCTGAAGCCAGACCTCCAATAAATTGTCTTCAATGAGTTATGGCAGATGTGGGGGAAAATCATGGTGTTCTTGTTCTCTCATAGTGCATTGAACTTATTCCTACTGTAAAATTTGACATACTCTATTCTTCACTCTCACCATACATTAATTTTTTCAGGGCACAGATGGCATTTTATTCACCAACAAATTTCCAATGGCTAGAACACTGCCCAGGACATGTTGAATCCTTAAAATAATAGTAGTGAAAGGAACACATGGACATCCATTAGTATATAATCTAATGACCACTGGGTCAGCAGTGCTATATTACAGATACAATGAAGCACCATGTTAGAAAAGTTCTTTTTCTTCTAAAAGCCTAGATTTTTATTAACTGCAGTATTAACACAAACAGCTAACAGGATTGTTAACACAATTTAAGTGGTATAATGATCTGTTTTAATGATACAAAGCATTAAATCATTACAGTACAAAGGGGAAGAAGATTATGCATTTAATATTTTCATACAATTCCAAGATAATCTTGGAAGTTCCTTGTACATTCTCTTTTTTTTTTAAATAATTGTATATACCATTAGGTGATATTCTGGAACATATCTTTACACTCTGGTCCAATGGATTTTTTAAAAATGTCTTCAAGGGAAATAAAGAAAGTGAAAGTGAAGTCGCTCAGTCACGTCAGACTCTTTGCAACCCCATGGACTGTAGCTCACCAGGCTCCTCGGTCCACGGGATTCTTCAGGCAAGAATAGTGGAGTGGGTTGCCATTTCCTTCTCCAAGGGATCTTCCTGACCCAGGGGTCAAACCCAGGTCTCCCGCATTGCAGGCAGTTGCTTTAACCTCTGAGCCAAAGGGAAAGGTGGGTGAATAATATAGGAGTATGAAATTAACAGATACACAGCACTACGCATAAAAAAAATAAACAAAGATTTACTGTATAGCTATAGAGAACTATATGGGGCTTCCTAGGTGGCTCAGTGGTAAAGTATTCACCTGCATTACAGGAGATGTGGGTTCAATCCCTGGGTAGGGAAGATTCCCTGGAGAAGGAAATGGCAACCCACTCCAGTATTCTTGCCTGCAAAATCCCACGGACAGGGGAGCCTGGTGGGCCATGATTTAGCAGTTATACAACAACAACATTCAGTTCAGTTCAGTCGCTCAGTCGTGTCCGACTCTGCGACCCCATGAATCGCAGCACGCCAGGCCTCCTTGTCCATCACCATCTCCCGGAGTTCACTCAGACTCGCGTCCATCGAGTCCGTGATGCCATCCAGCCATCTCATCCTGGATCATCCCCTTCTCCTCCTGCCGCCAATCTCTCCCAGCATCAGAGTCTTTTCCAATGAGTCAACTCTTCGCATGAGGTGTCCAAAGTACTGGAGCTTCAGCTTTAGCATCATTCCCTCCAAAGAAATCCCAGGGTTGATCTCCTTCAGAATGGACTGGTTGGATCTCCTTGCAGTCCAAGGGACCCTCAAGAGTCTTCTCCAACACCACAGTTTAAAAGCATCAATTCTTCGGTGCTCAGCCTTCTTCACAGTCCAACTCTCACATCCATACATGACCACAGGAAAAACCATAGCCTTGACTAGACAGACTTTAGTCGGCAAAGTAATGTCTCTGCTTTTGAATATACTATCTAGGTTGGTCATAACTTTTCTTCCAAGGAGTAAGCGTCTTTTAATTTCATGGCTGGAGTCACGATCTACAGTGATCATATAATAACCTATAATAGAACAGAATCTGAAAAAGCATATATATATACTTTTTCATATATGCATGTGTGTATATATGTGTGTGTGTATGTTTAACTGGATCACTTTTCTGTACACCTGAAACTGAAGCAATACTATAAATCAACTATAGTTTAATTTTATTTTTTTAAAAAAGCAAAACCAAAATGTTTTCTGGACTATATCTGTCAAAAGAAATAAACTGATAAACATTTGTGGGTTTTATACCATGCCCCCGGATGCTGTGCTAAATGCAGTCTTTTATTTCTTTATTTGATCAGGATAATCTTGTGAAGTAGCTGTTAAATTCCTACTTCATGGGTAAGGAAATTGATATCATTATTTGTAACCTTTCAAGGAGTGGAAAATAGCTGAATTGGAAGATGTTCAGAGCATGACTGTGCTCAATCCTGAAAAGTACTGGAAAGTGTCTAGAGCAAACAAAATAAATCAAAACACTGCTCCCTGAAGAGTAAACACATGTCACAGCATCTACTGTAATAAATGCGTACAGTATTGTTGAGTGTATTCCTACAGGTCTTCTGCATTAATTGGGATGGAACTAGGATAGTTTAAGCCTTGTGGGTGATGTTGCTAGTGGAGAATAGACAAGTCACTCATCTTTGAGATCGACCTGCCCTGTTTGGGTCACAGGAAAATGCTGGTGTACCCCCCAGGGCTCAGTTCTTACAATTTTATATATATATTCTTTATGTATGTATATATTGTTTGTATGTATACTGGTGGTGGTGGTTTTGTCACTAAGTCCTGTCTGACTCTTGCCACCCCGTGGACTGTAGCCTGCCAGGCTCCTCTGTGCATGGGATTCTTCAGGCAAGAATATTGGAGTGGGTTGCCATTTCCTTCTCCAGGGGATCTTCCTGACCTGGGAATTGAACCCAGGTCTCCTGCATTCTTGTTTAGGCAGATTCTTGACCAAATGACCTACAAAGGAAACCCCTTGTATATATACTGCACATTTATAAATAACTTGGCTAAGTATATATCCCAAAATTATAGCCCCAGCTTGGACCTCTCTTGAGTTCTGGACTCAGACAAACTAATTACTGGACATTTCCACACGTCAGCTCCTCCCACAGCTCCTTCTCTGTCAGCGGCAAGTCAGCGCGTATGGCCATTCCTAACTGGCACTCTTTTATGTCTCTGAACTCATCTTCTCTCGCCCTCACCTTTGCCCCCTTTGTTACAGTCACGTGTCCTTTCTTGCTGTTCTCTAGCACACCTGGCAGCTCCTGCCTCAGGACACTTGCGCTTGCAGTTCTCTATTTGGGCTATTTTTTCCCTAGATATCCCAATGGCTTGCTCCCTTATTACCCTCAGGTCTATACATGAGTATCACCTCAGTAAGAACTTCCCATCTAAAATTGAAATTCAGGGACTTCCCTGGTAGCCAGTGGTTGAGGATCTGCCTTGCAATGCAAGGGACATGGGTTTGATGCCTGATTGAGAAACTAAAATCTCACGTGCTGTAGAGCAACTAAGCCTGCTTAGCACAACTAGTGAGCTCCGGAGCTCCGCATGCCACAACTAGAGAGTCTGTGTGCTACAACCCTAGATCCTGCGTGCCACAGCTAGGACCCAGCAAGACCAAACAAATAAATAAATATTTAAAATGGAAGTTTGCCCCTACCTGGCACCCCAATGTTACTAGCACTTTCTACCCTTCCTTCTTGCTTTATCATTATCTAACCTATATAGCAGAGAAGGCAATGGCAACCCACTCCAGTGCTCTTGCCTGGAAAATCCCATGGACAGAGGAGCCTGGTAGGCTGCAGTCCATGGGGTCGCTAAGAGTCGGACACAACTGAGTGACTTCACTTTCACTTTTCACTTTCATGCATTGGAGAAGGAAATGGCAACCCACTCCAGCGTTCTTGCCTGGAGAATCCCAGGGACGGCGAAGCCTGGTGGGCTGCCATCTATGGGGTTGTGCAGAGTCTGACATGACTGAAGTGCCTTAGCAGCAGCAGCAGCAAGCTATATAGAATATAGGAAGTGCTTAATAATTATTTGTTGAATGAATGAATATACATGGAGTATTCAGATCTCCTCAAATCTGCTTTACCCAAGAAGATCTAACAAAGTTCTGGAGAATTCTGTTGTTAAAGTCATTGCTTTGAGAAAGTTATAAATACTCAGGAGAAGCTGATTACATAGTAAATGTGCTATTTGGACAAGGATAACTTTAGCCTAGGGGTACCCATTAACCCCTTAATAAGCAGGGTTTTTATCTAATCAAAAACAAGCCCTGAGGGATGGGGACAAAGTTGGTTAGATTAAGACCATGTGGTCAGAAAAGGGATTATGAAAGTAAGGGTCCTTAGGAGCTAGTTTCCTGGGACCTGAATATGAGGGGGGGAGTAGAAAGAGCTGAATGGCCAAATCTGTCCTCTCAAATTTTGCATAGGACTTGGCTATGCCCAGGGGCTACAGATTCTCCTTTCCTTTCCTTTTGCCTTTACTCTGTAAGTTTTCTCAGCATCTTTTTATGATTGTCTCTACTAACTGAGAAAGAAAGGTCTCTATGTATTTTAGTTCCTTTTCCCTGCAAAAAAAAAAAAAAAAAGATAGTACATTATTTGTCTAACACCATTTGAGATCTAAGGTTTCCCTTGTGGTTCCCATGGTAAAGAATCTGCCGGCAATGTAGGGGACCTTGGCTCAACCCCTGGGTTGGGCATATCCCCTGGAGATGGAAATGGCAACCCGCCCCAGTATTCTTGCCTGGAGAATTCCATGGACAGAGGAACCTCGTGGGCTACAGTCTTTGGGGGTCTCAAATAATCAGACTAACACTTTCACTTTCACTTGAGACCTAAAACTTTTCACAGTGTCCACCTATAATCTTGCTGCAGTTTAAGCTTATTCTTTCTTTCCACTGTCTCTAATGGAAAGAAAATATCTGTTTAGTATATAATTCACAGAATATCTCTTTTTATATTCAGAGATCCTCAAATTCTGTACTTAATATGCTAGGTGAAGAATAAAAAATTAGCTCTATTTGCTTTAATGTGGGGCAGGGGAATGTGAGAAAGGGGAGTTTAAGTACTCCAATCAGTATTTATAAGCCAAATTTAGTCAGTTAAATTTTTTGAGACACTTTCCCTCGTTTTTCTCTAGTTTAAATATTTCAGGTGGTTAAAACTTTTTCTAGGGGGGCCTATTTCACAAATTTTTAATTAGTTTTGAGGGATTTTTCATAAAATTATCTCAATTCTTTCTATTCTTTCTAATAGCATGGAAACTTTCCAATCAAATCTCTGAATTCAAAACATGTATTTATATCCTCACTTGAATCTTTTAATAATTTATTTTCCTTTTACTTAAAACTCTAATAAGCCAATCAGCTTATAAGTGTATCACAGAAATAATTCAATAAGGAATAAAAAGTTTGAAATTTGAGACACAGACAACCCAGTAGCTATCAAAGTTCTATACTCATGCAATTATATTAATCTTGTGTTAAAACTCACATTAAAAAAAATTATCTTAAGGGAGGGTTTGTGTGTATAAAAAAAAGAATTATTCAGAATATTTAAACTAAAACTACACATTTATAAAGAGTAGTTTTTATTGTTTTTATTTTTTTTAATTTTATTTTTTTTTTTAATTTTAAAATCTTTAATTCTTACATGTGTTCCCAAACATGAACCCCCCTCCCACCTCCCTCCCCATAACATCTCTCTGGGTCATCCCCATGCACCAGCCCCAAGCATGCTGTATCCTGCGTCAGACATAGACTGGCGATTCGATTCTTACATGATAGTATACATGTTAGAATGCCATTCTCCCAAATCATCCCACCCTCTCCCTCTCCCTCTGAGTCCAAAAGTCCGTTATACACATCAAGACAGCAAAAAAGACACAGATAAAGAGTAGTTTTTAAAATGAAGGTGTTAAATTCAGTTTACAAATAGTACTCTGTCTAGTAAATATTTTCAGTCACATTTGAGGGCCATCACTCAATGTCTGATCTCATTTACAGTTAAAGGAACTTCCTTGAGCATCTTAAATTCTATTTACAAGTTTAAAAAACAGGGTTTTTTTAAAAAAAATAATTTTCTGATTTAACAAACAAAGTCTTCCTGGTACCAAAGAAATCATAAATCTAATAAAAATAAACTCTTAAGTACAAAGAACTTTGGGACCTCTTAACTATTCTAACATGTGTATCACCTCAATAATATTTCAACTTAAATCACAAGTCTAAATCCATTATGTACTGGGGGTTTAAAGTGGTAACCAAAAAACTGATCTGCTAACTCTGATAGACAAATTCCAAACTTTGAATCTACCAAAAATACTAAGTACAGACAGATTTCCTAACACAAAATATGTTCAAACCATGAAAAACTCTAAATCTTCTTGGAATTGAAACATGCTTAACCACCAAGAAAGTAATTATATCATCTTTCACAGTTTGGATGGTTACCTCCCCATGAAATTTTTACATTGTCTTTTCAGCTTGCCAGAGCTTCATAAGGACCAGATGGTACAGGCTGAGGCAACACTGGATCCTTGTTTGTAACACTAGAGGGGCATCTGGCATACTGAGCCCTATTTATAGCTCTAACAGAGAGTTCATCATTTAAAACAAAAGATGGCCACTTAGCCAAGGACCTTAGACTTGAATCATTTTATCCCTGATTTTCAAGTCCCATTAGGTTTGTGACGCCCACTCTTGAAACTGCCTCATTTGATGTTGTATTTCTTTTACTTTCAATATATTTAAAGCTCTTTGGAGTCAAAAACTCGTATTCTTTTTATATATTTTTAAAGTTTTGGAGCCACCCAACTCTTTTAGATATTAAAATAACAATCCATTAAATTCTATCTAAGTCTCATGGGCTTGTCTGGTTATTTTATCATAAGTTCTAAAATCATCAAAATGACACCTTACAAATCCCTTTCTAAAAATGCATTCCAAGGAAATATTTATAGATGTGCAAAAGAATTTAACCACAAGGATTTCATCACAGTATTATTTTTAGTAGAAAATGACCTAAATGTCAAACAAAATCTTTTTTGTTATTTAAAAATCCTGTAAAGGCAGGAACCAAAGTTTGTTGATTTTTCTCATCTCTCTTTTCATTTAGAACCTACCTAAGGGCATTGAAATGGAGTAGCCATCGTGGTCAACAAAAGAGTCCGAAATGCAGTACTTGGATGCAATCTCAAAAATGACAGAATGATCTCTGTTCGTTTCCAATGCAAACCATTCAATATCACAGTAATCCAAGTCTATGCCCCAACCAGTAATGATGAAGAAGCTGAAGTTGAATGGTTCTATGAAGACCTACAAGACCTTTTAAAACTAACACCCAAAAAAGATGTCCTTTTCATTATCGGGGACTGGGATGCAAATGTAGGAAGTCAAGAAACACCTGGAGTAACAGGCAAACTTGGCCTTGGAGTATGGAATGAAGCAGGGCAAAGGCTAATAGAGTTTTGCCAAGAGAGTGCACTGGTCATGACAACACTCTTCCAATACAAGAGAGGACTCTACTCATGGACATTGCCAGATGGTCAACGCCAAAATCAGATTGATTATATTCTTTGCAGCCAAAAATGGAGAAGCTCTATACAGTCAGCAAAAACAAGACCAAGAGCTGACTGTGGCTCAGATCATGAATGCCTTATTGCCAAATTCAGACTTAAATTGAAGAAAGTAGGGAAAACCACTAGACCATTCAGGTATGACTTAAATCAAATCCCTTATGATTATACAGAGGAAGTGAGAAATAGATTAAAGGGACTAGCTCTAATAGATAGAGTGCCTGATGAACTATGGACAGAGGTTCGTGACATTGTACAGGAGACAGGGATCAAGACCATCCCCAAGAAAAAGAAATGCAAAAAGGCAAAATGGCTCTCTGGGGAGGCCTTACAAATTGCTGTGAAAAGAAGAGAAGTGAAAAGCAAAGGAGAAAAGGAAAGATATAAGCATCTGAATGCAGAGTTCCAAAGAATAGCAAGAAGAGATAAGAAAGTGTTCCTCAGCAATCAATGCAAAGAAATAGAGGAAAACAACAGAATAGGAAAGACTAGAGATCTCTTCAAGAAAATTAGAGATACCAAGGGAACATTTCATGCAAAGATGGGCTCAATAAAGGACAGAAATGGTATGAACCTAACAGAAGCAGAAGATATTAAGAAGAGGTGGCAAGAATACACAGAACTGTACAAAAAAGAGCTTCACAATCCAGATAATCATGACGGTGTGATCACTCACCTAGAGCCAGACATCCTGGAATGTGAAGTCAAGTGGGCCTTCGGAAGCATCACTACAAACAAAGCTAGTGGAGGTGATGGAATTCCAGTTGAGCTATTTCAAATCCTGAAAGATGATGCTGTGAAAGTGCTGCACTCAATCTGCCAGCAAATTTGGAACACTCAGCAGTGGCCACAGGACTGGAAAAGGACAGTTTTCATTCCAATCCCAAAGAAAGGCAATGCCAAAGAATGCTCAAACTACCGCACAAATGTACTCATCTCACATGCTAGTAAAGTAATGCTCAAAATCCTCCAAGCCAGGCTTCAGCAATACATGAACTGTGAACTTTCAGATGTTCAAGGTGGTTTCAGAAAAGGCAGAGGAACCAGAGATCAAATTACCAACATCCGCTGGATCATGGAAAAAGCAAGAGAGTTCCAGAAAAACATCGATTTCTGCTTTATTGACTATGCCAAAGCCTTTGACTGTGTGGATCACACAATGGAAAATTGTGGAAAATTCTGAAAGAGATGGGAATACCAGACCACCTGACCTGCCTCTGAGAAACCTATATGCAGGTCAGGAAGCAACAGTTAGTACTGGACACGGAACAACAGACTGGTTCCAAATAGGAAAAGGAGTACGTCAAGGCTGCATATTGTCACCCTGCTTATTTAACTTCTATGCAGAGTACATCATGAGAAACCCTGGCCTGGAAGATGTACAAGCTGGAATCAAGATTGCCAGGAGAAATATCAATAACCTTAGATATGCAGATGATACCACCCTTATGGCAGAAAGTGAAGAGGAACTAAAGAGCCTCTTGATGAAAGTGAAAGAGGAGAGTGCAAAAGTTGGCTTAAAGCTCAACATTCAGAAAACGAAGATCATGGCATCTGGTCCCATCACTTCATGGCAAATAGATGGGGAAACAGTGTCAGACTTTATTTTTTTGGGCTCCCAAATCACTGCAGATGGTGACTGCAGCCATGAAATTAAAAGACACTTACTCCTTGGAAGGAAAGTTATGACCAATCTAGATAGCATATTGAAAAGCAGAGACGTTACTTTGCCAACAAAGGTCTGTCTAGTCAAGGCTATGGTTTTTCCTGTGATCACGTATGGATGTGAGAGTTGGACTGTGAGCTGGGCACCGAAGAATTGATGCTTTTGAACTGTGGTGTTGGAGAAGACTCTTGAGAGTCCCTTGGACTGTAAGGAGATTCAACCAGTCCATTCTAAAGGAGATCAACCCTGGGTGTTCTTTGGAAGGAATGATGCTGAAGCTGAAACTACAATACTTTGGCTACCTCATGTGAAGAATTGACTCAATGGAAAAGACTCTGATGTTGGGAGGGGTTGGGGGCAAGAGGAGAAGGGGACGACAGAGGATGAGATGGCTGGATGGCATCACTGACTCGATGGACATGAGTCTGAGTGAACTCCGGGAGTTGGTGATGGACAGGGAGGCCTGGCGTGCTGTGGTTCATGGGGTCGCGAAGAGTTGGACACGACTGAGCGACTGAACTGAACTGAATGGCATTGAATATAGAAGGTGTTCAATAAATGCTTGTTAACTGAATATATAACTGGATAATCTCTTGAATCCTCCTCGCAGGTATTTTGACACCAGGAATATGACTTGGTAGACTTCGATATCCCAATACATCTCCATGTGCCATTCTTTAAACTGAATAATTAATGTATTCTACATCTCCTGTCAAGTGCTATGCATGTTCACAGCTTTAATCCTCTCTCTATAATAATAGTACATGGCCCTTGGGCCTCTCTGTTAAATTCTAGATCAGCCACTCCTCTGTAAGATGGAGTTCTGAGAAAAAGAGCTTCCACTTGTCGCATCTGTCCTCTAACTGGAGCAGAGTATGTGGAAAGTTTCTCCAAACCAACTGAGAGATGCTTCTGCCTTTGTTATCAATTTACCATATAAACATTTTCCAAAGTTTGTTCATTAAACATGGATTCCTTTTGTTGGTGTTTAGTCACTAATCTGTGCCTGACTCTTTGCTACTTCATGGACTGTAGCTCCTCAGGCATCTCTGTCCATGGGACTCTCTAGGCAAGAATACTGGAGTGGGTTGCCATGTCTTTCTCCATGGAATCTTCCCAACTTAGAGACTGAAACTGCATTTCTGGCATTGGCAAGGAGATTCTTTACCACTGAGCCACCTGGGAAGCCCCAGATTCCTTCTGTAATAAAGTAAAATAGGTTTTAAAATTATGCTTAAAGAATTCTACAATCTGCTTTCCCCCCTTTTCACCAGGTGTCTAAATGTTCTCGTTGGCCAGGGGCAGGGACTTGGACTTTTAGCAGCAGTGTCACCCCACAGGCTTTGGAAACAGGGGCTCTGCTGGGCTGAAATTCATTGTCATAGAAAACTTCACCTCTACCACACAAGAGTGAACCTGGAAACTCAGAGAGCAAAAGGAGGAGTCCAGAAACTACCCCAAAGCTTCAGTGACAGGCCAGTTTCTCTCCTGAGAGCACTGCCTCCCTCCTTGAAACAGAAATTCTCACAGGTTTGCAAATTCAAGCTCTTTCCCAAGTCTTCCAGTAGATAGTGAGGAAATTCTGTTTTCCAAGATGAGGCAGACAGGTAACCAGAAAACATGATGTGGACTGTAAAAGAGGTGTAGACAATGTCATTGTCAATGTTGAATAAAGGGGTAAGATGTACTATGAATAAACAGAATAGTCAGCAGGGCCTGAAGAAGAAGAGTGACAAGTGGGAAGGAGTCATAGGAGTTATCTACTGTCTACAATTTAATCCCTGGGTTGGGAAGATCCCCTGGAGTAGGAAATGGCTAACCATTCCTGTATTCTTGCCTGGAGAATCCCAAGGACAGAGGAGCCCGGAGGGCTATAGTTCATAGCGTCAGAAAGAGTCAGACACAACTGAGCAACTGATTGCACATACGGAGTGGAGTTGCTGGGAGTACTCACATCCTTGGCAGCAGTTCTGAAATGTTTGCTAGAGAAGATGGAGTTTCAGCTTATTTCAAAAACAAATATCAAAGAATATTACAGAAATCAGTACAATAGCCAATTATGCACTCGCCCACCAAGTTGTGAAATGTTGTAGGCAAACGAGGAAGTAGGAAATATGTTTCTGGGGTCTCACTGAGAACCTCAAGATTGGTGAATTCATAGCACCTTGGACCATCATCTTAGAATATGTCTGATGGTCTCCTCTCTACCCAGGCCCATTCAGCCCCAGTTTACTTGCTCTCCCCCCGTCTCCACCCCAATAGCTCTTGATGGCCCTCCACACTTTGACTCCCCCACCCTCTGTGTCCTTCCTTCAGTTACCCATTGGCTATTTAAGAATGGAACAAAAAAAAAATCATTGCAGTATATGATATGGATATGGACAAGTATGAGATGTACAATACTGTGGTTCAAAGCAAACAACACCCATCTTCTAATCCACTAGTCTCTCTGAGCCTATTTTATTACAGTTAAAACGAGGATAATCATGCACCCTTCCCAACATTGTTGTCAGGATAAAATGAGATCATGTCTGCAAAAGCACCAAGCCTAGTGCTGAACTTAATGTGTGACTGAATGATAAACCAGTATATTTTCCAAAACATGAAAATATGGCCAATAACAGACGAGTTTTTCCATAGTCTGATTCTTTTCCTTCTTTAGTTTTGCAATAGGTCTCCTGTCAGCTCTTTCTGAAGTTCTGGACAAAAGAAAATAATAGTCATAGTAACCACATACAACTGAAATGCAGTGTTAAGAACAATGACTATAAATACTACTGACCATGAAAATGCAGAGATTTTTAATTTACAATCCTCCCACTGAAGTTAAGTCCCCCTAAAACTTAGGGGAACTTCTGCTCAACTTCTGCCCTGAACTTTATTCCATTTCTTGTCCTGCCACTGTTCCCCTCAAGACAGGAGTATCAAAGAAAAAGAGGATTGAAACAAGGCAAGACCTTGTGGGGCTTTATTGGGTACAAAAACACTTCTAGGTTCCCTGTTTCTTGTTTGTAGAAAAAGGCTTTTGTCTACTAGGCCTGTCCTGAGTTTCAAAGAGTAGACTCAAGTTATTAATTAGAGAAGTGAGGGATTGTAGAAACAAAGGAAAAGCAGTTCAAGCAAGATCGTTTAAACAATAGTTCAGCATTAAAACAGGGTCCTACTTCTTCTCCAAGGGATGTGCATAGTAATCTGATGTGTATCTCTGAACTGTTCTGCAGGAGAAACTGACTCTCACCCAGGTAGAGGATGGTGACTGCATGCTGACCACCAGCACACAAACCCAAGACTGGTCAGAGCCAGAAGGTTAATGATTAAGATTCTAGAAACATCGTCCTGTTACCTCACCACCAACCAATCAGAAGAAAGTCCACAAACTGCAGCCCTCACCCCAAACATTGTTTAAAAACCCTTCCTTGAAAGCCATCAGGGAGTTCAGGTCTTTTGGGCAGAAGCTGGCCATTCCCCTTGCTTGGTGCCCTGCAAATAAACATCGTACTTTCCTTCACCACAACTCAGTATCATTAGACTGGCTTTGCTGTGCGGCAGGCCATGAGACCCAAATTTGGCTTGGTGACACCATGTGACTTTAGCATCCAGGTCTTAAGTGACAGGCAAGAAAGGCTTCTCTTCCTGAAGCCAAGCTTTCCTTCCCTTGTCTTCAGTCTACTGCATATGCGGATTTTACCACTAAAGGATACGGTGTTTCTTGGCTGCCTTGTACTACCTAACCCTTCCCTTATTGAGAACTATTCATAGTACTTGCTAGCCATGAAACTCCAATAAAGACTTGGTCATGAAAATTATATAATTTTATACATATAATCCTGCAAATTAGCTCTAATTATCCTGATTTTACAAAAGAAAGCATAAAGGCTAAAAGAGATTAGGTAGCAGTATAGAGTTCGGATTCAAAGCATAAAGCTTTTACCACACTAACCCATCTTCCAAATATGCTTATAATTTATTCATTTGGCTTTTTCAATTTGTTGGTTAATTAGTTCATTTGTCTCCCTTTCCATAAACTATTAATGGAAATACCTCTGAACAAAGGACTTACATTGCAATACGGTTTACTTGTATTTGTTTCATCTTCTCCTTAAGTTACAGTCACCTGTTAAACAAAGCTAATGCCCTCTGGTTCTTATGTCCTGCACTGTAGACTTTCAGGACAAAGCTAGGAATGCTAAATACTCTCTATATATACTTATTAAACTAACTGAACTAAAGAAGAATAAGGGAAGTTATAATGAGAATCCCAAGTCGTTGCTGTCCTTCAAAGTTTGAACCTGAGAACCTAAGTCAATATGAATTAATATTGACTTAGGGTCTAGCTAAGTGTCACCAATTTTCCAAATGAAGGGCTTGAGTTATTTGTTTTTCATGATGAAGTGAGCCAATGTAGTGCTAACTCAAATCCTTGCTTCTCAAATGTTTTTAAAAAAATGAATTTGAAAGTTGATATTTAGCTATAACCAAACACATTCAAAAGGTGGCAATAACAACCACTGTTTTTTCATCACCCAGTTTTTTAAAATAGCTTACCTATGTGTTACTTGTTTAGACATTCAGATATTACTAAATATATTCTCTTACTAAAATGCTAACTGCCAAGATTCAGCCCACAGGCGTATTTTTATAAGCAAGTTACATATCCCTGAAAAATTATCGTAGAAATACACAATAACGCCTACATCCCCAGGGCCAAAATCCACAAGCAGCTTCTACAGACCTATGTGTCACAGGAGGCAGCAGTTTTTCCCAAATGAAAAGAACTCATAAAAATCTCAAAGGAAATGAAAACATCTCTTTGAAAATATGAAGCATCAAACCGTCCAGTCTCTTAAGAAAGGAAAACACAGACTAAAAATACATTCCATGTTCTTTCCAATCCTGTTTATTGTACTCATAAATTAAAATGTCTTGTATATCTTATTCATGCATATACCATGAATTCTATACGTATGTATTCAGTAAGAACAGGGCTAGAGTTTCCTGCCAGTACTGTGGCTTTGTCATTTGCGCTCATATACTTTAGTCCCTATGGTCTTGGTTATTCTCAACAAAAATTATGCCTGTGAATTACAACTGGGGCTTAGAGAAATTTCAGCAGTCAACTATCACACATTTAGTGAATGTTTACCACAGGTAAGACTCTGCGCTAGGCATTAGAGCCACATTCACAACGAAAAATATAATTTTTCTCTCTAAAATAAATGTGAAATCCAGATATTATTATTAGGTGCTTAAAATGGTAACAGGTGCTTAATATGGTATTCCAGGGCTTCCCAGGTGGCTCAGATGGTAAAGAATCTGCCTGCAATGCAGGAGACCTGGGTTCAATCCTTGAGTCAGAAAGATCCACTGGAGAAGGAAACGGCAACACACTCCAGTATTCTTGCCTTGGAAATCCCATGCATAGAGGAGCCTGGTGGGCCCCAGTCCTTGGAGTCACAAAGAGTTGGACACAAACTGAGTGACTAACACTTTCATTTCACTTTTTACTTTAACATGGTACAAACAGATAGCTGATTTCTATAGGCCTTTGAAGACTCAGCCATGAAAAAAAAAGTAAAAGTCTGAGTTAAAAATGATTTATCAGTCAATATTTTGAGATGATCAGTCTTTGAAATTGTGAGATTTTCTCCATCTTAACAGATTCTAGTACCCTGTATATTGTTGTTTAGAGTGGCATTTACCAAAATGCATTCTAACTTGAATTGAGTAAAACAAAATTAATGAGAATTTTTCAGAACTTTTAATACAGTAATGAGTTCCCCAAACATGCTCAACTATAGAAAGGAGTTTTTGGTTGTTTATGTTTGTTTTGGGTTTTTGTTTGTTTGTTTGTTTTTACAGTGTACTTACTAGCATCAAATGTTCCTATGTTTATGCCCATATTTATCTCCTTAGGAGTTCTGGAAGTTCAAAGATAATTTTGTAAAAAAATTTGTGCTTCTTTCTGTTATCCAAAACAATTAAAACATATATATATACATATATGTACGTCTATACATATATATAAGCAATGTTATAATGACTCTTATTTTTTAGTTTTTAACCATTTAGATAATTTATTTATTAAATATATACTTAATTTTTGGCCCGCTATTTTTTCAATTGGTGGGAAATTGCTTTACAATTTTGAACAAGTATCTTTTGAATAATCAGAATGACTGTATTATATCTGAGTAGGGTCGTGTGATTTCAGTATTCTCATTTGCATTTCTGTTTATGATTGTGTGAAGCACAAGCAAGGTAAAATCATGCTATTTTACACAAACAATGATTTCCCACTGGTTTCAATAGATGAAAGTGGTAGAAAAATTGAGTCATTATATTGAGCATGGTGTACAGCCTTGAAGTTAAGAGAAACGGCTCTGGTTGATAACTTATTATTCCAGAGCAGGATTCTAGTGTATGTATTGTATCTCTATATATACATTCCAACTTATGATAGCTTATTAACATTAGTATATTTAAAATTGTAAAACAAAAATATTTTCTCACAATTGTATTTTACAGGACATTATTAAAATTACTTGTAAAATAGAAGCACATTTAAATCAGTTCTAATGAGGCAGATGAAGCTGGAGCCTATTATACAGAGTAAAGAAAGTCAGAAAGAGAAAGACAAATACTGTATATTAATGCATATATATGGAATTTAGAAAGATAGTACCAACAATCCGACATGCAGGGCAGCAAAGGAGACTTTTGGACTTACCAGGAGAAGGCGAGGGTGGGATGATTTGAAAGAACATTTCAATATACATTGAAGAATGTATATTACCATATGTAAAATAGGTCACCAGTGCAAGTTCGATGCATGAAACAAGGCACCCAAAGCCAGTGCTCTGGGACAACCCAGAGGGATGCGGTTCAGGATGGAGGGAAACATGTATACCTGCGGCCAATTCATGTTGATGTATGGCAAAAACCATCACAATATTGTAAAGTAATCATTCTTCAATTAAAATAATTTTTTTAAAGGGAAAAAAGGAAAAAAAGGCAACTGGTGACATCATAGATTGTCATTGCCTGAAGGAAACAATAATAAATTAGTCTAACTCTCCTTTTATGAATGAGAACTGAGGCCCAAAATGAAGAGATTTGCAGACAAAAAAATGTAGCCTGTCATTTCTGTAAACAATGAATGTTGCCTGCCATCAAGTCATCAGCCACTACACTACAATATAGAATAAACATAGCTTTAAAGTGCACTGGGAAAAAAGGAAATAAAATTACTAGGAAAATAAGTGATAGTCAAGTATCAAAAAGAAAAAATAACGGCAATGCTAATGGAAGTGCATCAAATGATTCATTAGATGGGAAAGCAAAGGAATCACGTAGACAAGCAGAATAAAATCCACAAACATCTATCTCTCCACTATTTAATGAAAACAGTGGCAATTTAGTTTCAGCAAAACAACACCCACCATTATGTTAATGTTGTGGATTTATAATGTGTTGATTTTACCTGACTCTGATTTATAAATTTGGTTTGGTTTATTGTCATATGAGGGTCACAATAATTATGAGTTTTGCCTGCTGCTAAGTCACTTCAGTCGTGTCCGACTCTGTGCGACCCCATAGACAGCAGCCCACCAGGCTCCCCCGTCCCTGGGATTCTCCAGGCAAGAACACTGGAGTGGGTTGCCATTTCCTTCTCCAATGCATGAAAGTGAAAAGTGAAAGTGAAGTCACTCAGTTTTGCCTGACTCTTGGCGACCCCATGGACTGCAGCCTACCAGGCTCCTCCATCCATGGGATTTTCCAGGCAAGAGTACTGGAGTGGGGTGCTATTGCCTTGTCTTACGTATATGTTTTAAAATTATATTATAATAAAAATAATGTAAGTCAACACTTCGGGTCTTCAGGATTCTTCCTCTTTACTCAATTTTGAAAAACAATGCTGACATGGCAGAAAGAACTGTAAAGTTGAAGTAAAAAACAATTGGGTTCAAAGTCAACATTTAAATCTCTCTGAACCTCAATTTCTCATCTGTGAAACTGGAATAAAATTAAACCACCTTTCTGACAGAGTTTTTGGTTTAAATTACCTAGATTGATATGTGACATGTAATAGGAGTTTGATAAATAGATGATTTTTCATCAATAACAATCAATCAAAATTTCTCACTATACAGTTGTTTATAGTTCAAATTTGAAAATTACTTTTGACAGTTGAACTAGGGAGCAAAGGTAATCAATCTATTAATAAAAGAATGATTTAGTCAGTATGCACATTATGATTCTGTTTATAAAGTAATAATAATTATATAAACCAAATAGACCTGAGTTTGATCCCTGGGTTGTGAAGATCCCCTGGAGTAGGAAATGGCAACCCACTCCGGTATTCTTGCCTGGAGAATCCCCATGTTCGCAAGGGTCAGACATGACTGAGCAACTAACATACACACACATATGTATCAAATATATATAAATTGCCAAATACACACAAGGGGCCATGTATTAAAATATTTGTGGTGGGGCTGAACCTTAATAGCACCATTATAGAATCAACTTCTGGGATACAAAAATAACTCTGAAGTGATATTTTAAAAAACATTTTTATGATTATAATTTTAAACATAAAAATTAGACAGATTTTTAAAGTTTTATATTACAGCTCAGGAACAATCATTGCTTAGCACCATCAGCTATTAGATTGTTCTATAGCCTACAGTTGTGTTATTGGAGAGATGCCTCATTTAAAAAAACATCATTCACTTTTTTTGGGCAAAGCAGAAAATGCTTTTCAGTAACATGTTTTCTGGAGGAAATTTGTACCTAGGATTCATGGTGTGGTTAAGTTTGAAAAATCCTTAATCTTTACATCATTGGCAAACTATACCAGTCATTGTAACTAGCCTTTTGCTTACATTTTTTTGAATCCACGAACTCAGAACCATAAGAAAGTATCTTTTAAAGCATTCTTACAAAGTCTATGGTTTTGAAATTTGAAGCTAGTACAGGATATGTTTTGAGTAGCAAATCTTTCTCTAATATTATTTTGTTCATGAATGTTATCTTCATCATAAATGTAAGGTATATGCTTTTAGAAATTTTATCCATATGGAATTTATATATGGTAATGTTGAATTATTTTAATTCATCTTCACAAGGTACAAAGAAATCCCAAATAGAGACCTTTTTTGGAAAAAAAAAAGAAAAAGACCTAAAATGGATTTAAATATGAAAAGTTAAATACTGTCTTAAAAGATGGATTTTATTTAATGTCATGAATCCCAATTCACAAAACAACTCTATTCAGATTAGCATTATGGTATGTTAACAATATCTACTTTTCTATCTAAAGTTACCACTTTGGCATATCTGACCATTTGTTGGAACAACATTCGTGGTTTTTTTTTTGTTAGCTCTCTTGCTAACGTCTCTGTTTAAATAGTCCACAATCCTTTATCTGGAATTTAAATATCCAAAAGCTCTGAGAAGTGAAAATATTTTCATAACTCATTTGGCTGCAAAATTTGCCTGATCTGATGTGAAGCTTTGTAGAAATATTCATACACATCTTACTAGGCAGTAGCATGTTTCATTATTTTCTTTCCCCTATTTTCACCCTCTGGAAGAGGTGATAAATACAGTGCATGTAATGAATTACCTTCCTCAAATCATAATATTTCTGAATTCCATAAGAAATTTGGGACAAGGGATTACAGATCCATATTCATAATAACTCTCAGTCTTTAACTATTTAGAAGTTCTTAATAATTGAGGGGCATTTTTGGTATATAAAATTCATAAATTTACAAACATTAATTACTACATCATTTGATTCTCAGAATGCATTTATGCTTCAATTGACAAACTCTGAAAAAGGCACATGAGTGGACTTTTATTCTAAAGACTTTCTAGAACATTTATATTAAAAGAATTGTAATAGTTCCATAAATACATATATTATAAATTTCATCATAATATCTTATTTCTAGATTGCTTCTTTAAGATATATAATACATAAACATTATAATCACTTATATTTGAAACTGAATATTCAGACACTAATATTAATCTGAATAACATACTTTGTTTGTGTTACTGATGCTACATTATGGAATCAGGTATTTTGACTTTCAAAAACCAAGGTTAAGTCAGAAACTAAAGCCACATAGTAAATTTTGGCTGAATATTTTGAAACTTGGTTTGAAACCAGGTCTTAGTGGATCCTAAATTACAAATGTTTATATATTTTCTAATTTTTCTCCAAGTACATTATTACATATATATTTTGACCCATAAAATTTAATAGAAAAAGAACACTGTAATACTGGTTGATTCCTTCTCAGAAATCAAATTATGGAACTCTATTTTTCAGTATACTTTTTAAGCATAAATTTACTGAAAATCAAAAAATTTTTTAAACAAAAGCAGAAAATGAAACTACCTCTGGTGGAGAGGGAGAGAAGGGGATAGTATATGTGTGAGTGAGAGTAGGGATCCATGGAGAAGTAGCTTCCTACAGTGTAAAGCAACGCAGAAGACCCAGGTATGATTCTTGGGTGGGGAAGATCCCTGAAGAAGGAAACAGCAACCCACTACTGCATTCTTGCCTGGAGAATCCCAGGCACAGAGGAGCCTGGCAGGCTATAGTCCATGGCATCACAAGAGTCGGACGTGACTTAAAGCGACTAAACCACCACCACCACCACAGTGTAAAGATCATGGGCTTTGTGTCCATACAATCTGTACTCAAAATTCACTTCCGCATTTTTCTAGCTGAATGATCTTGGGGAAGTTACCTATTTTCCAGACAGTTGGTGTCTTCATTTATAAAACAGAGGCAAGAAAAGCTACCTTTCAGCATTGTTGATAATATTAAACAAGGTAATTTATGTATCAATAGATACACAACATGGGCTTTCCAGCTGGTGCTCTTGGTAAAGAACCCACCTGCCCATGCAAGTAGACCTAAGAGACACGGGTTCGATCCCTGGGTGGGGAGGATGCCCTGGAGGGGGGCAGGCAACCCACCCTAGCATTCGTGCCTGGAGAATCCCACGGACAGAGGAGACTGGCAGGCCCACAGGGCCGCACAGAGTCGGACACGACTGAAGCAACTGAACATACACATGCAAATACATAACATAGAGCCTATCACCTCGTAAACAGTCCATAACACCTGGGGAAATAAGTCCTTAAGGGAAAACATTTTGAAGAGGCCAAATGTAAGATGTGATTCAACACACTGCCTTTACTAAGCAAACTGAAAGACTGCCTGGGTGATTTTTCTGCCCTGTGCTTGCTACTGTGCTCATCCACATAGTGAGAATTCTCTGGAGGCCAGAGATGTCAGAGCTCCTTAGATGAAACGTGTTGTAACAAAGAAAAGTGATATTCAGAACAGTTCTTTCAGCCACATTGCAAATGCGCTGCACAGGAAGGCTTTAATTTCACCATCCTCCTCTCAGATTTTCTCCTGAGATTTTTGGCTGAGACAGCTCGTGGAGCCTGCTCCTGTCTGTGTTCCTCAGAGAGCTATGAGAATTGAACCAGAGCAGCCACATACCAACTCTTTCTCTACATGCAGGAAAATCCTGAGACTTCTCATCATACCAATCATCTCTCTAGAAAAATGGAAAAGTGGGGAGCTCTTTGCAGGCAGTGGGCTGAAATTCATCCCATTCCACATAAAGTTCATTTTCTTGCCTTTGAAGTTCAATCTCTGACCTACAGTTTGGGAGAACTGGGAATGTTTCTATTATTGTTATCAACAGCCATGTTGTTACTTACACTATACTAGATGTTCTCGTCTTGAAATGGGGCAAATGCAATGTGAGGAACAATCACTTAAAGTAAAGATATGTCTTTCATGCTGGTCATCTAACACAAAGCTTAGGTAAATGATTTAACTATCACTTTCAGGAATTCACCAAAAAAAAAAAAATCTCATTGGGGTTAATTTCAGTAGTTTTATGGCAAGAGTTGTCATTATATCTTATTTATTTATTTATTTACTGTTTTGCTACAATTGTATCTTCTTTTGGAATTTTCACTTTTTTTGAAGAACGTTAGATACATTTCATAAGTCCTAGGAGAAAATTAGAACACTTTAAAGAGCTGGAAACCTGCTGTTTGCAGATGCCAATAAAGAGAAACCAAAAACAAGCCAACAAAAAGCAGAAAAGAGAAACACGATGTTTACAGTGGGATGTTCCCACTTCCCTGGTGGCTCAAATGGTAAAGAATCAGCCCACAGTGCAGGAGACCCAGGTTCAATCTCTGGGTCAGGAAGGTTCCCTGGAGAAGGGAATGGTCACCCACTCCAGTATTCTTGCCTGGAGAATTCTATAGACTGAGGACCTGGCGTGCTACCATCAACGGGGTCACAAAGAGTCAGACACATATGAGCACTAACACACACACACACACACACAATGGATTGCTTAAAAGAACTGTGGCTGGTGAAACAGCAGGGCTTGGATTACTCTTTCTTTTCCTGTCCTCTCAGTGTGCCCACAAGCTGTTCAACTTCAGCAGATTATTATTTGCGTCTACTTTATTGAAGAAGCAGAGATCAGGCAACACGGGCTTCCTTCACATCCTGCCCTTCACCATGAATTACTTTAGATCTCTCAAGAGAAAGGGGTTTACTTTCCATCCAGGGAAGACTCCTCACCCACACCTGATCTCATCCTCTTCCATCTTCTCTAGGGCTTTGTTCTCCATCAGTGAAGTCCCACCAATCACTTTTGCTGCTTGACTTCTCCTCAACCGATAAACTTGTTCTATTTTCCCCATCCCTGTCCTAATGTCCCACCTGCTTTTCTTCATTACCAACCCTTCACTTTCAAATCTGGGTTTGCTCCTTCCACTCTCCTGAAATGGTTCTCCCAAAGGGCTCGGTGGCTTCCAAATCCACTGGCCTTTCCTGTTTTCTTACCCTGTCTTGATATCAGCAACATCTGACACGCTTGACCATCTACTTTCTGCTGAAATTCTGTTCCTTGAGGTCTTGGACTCCTTCATCTGACCTTTCACCTCACTTCCCAGGCTTTTCCTTCTCTTCTGCTCATTAAATGAATTGCCACCAAGGGTCCTTGATGACCCTCATTTATCTTACTCTTTTGTGCTGTCTTTTGGAGAGCTTATCTCAACTCTTTCACCTTTTGGAAAATGATTTCAAAAGCTGTGCTTTCAATGCTGACCTCTCTCCTGTTTCAGCACCTGAATTCCCAATTGTCTGCAACACACCTCTACACTCCAAAACAATTTAAATTTTAAAATCAAAGCTTAAGGAATCATCCCATCTCTGAAACTTGCTTACCTCAGTTAATGCATTTCCAGCCATCAGGAGCTTTTGCAAGCATATTCAACTCCTTTTCTCTCATTTCCTCCATGAACTTAATCAGTGGGGGGTGGGGGAAAAGTCTTAGGAATCTAACTGGGTCAAGTTGAATTTCTCTTCTTCCACATTGAACTGTGACCTCAGGCTAAGAGCTTAATCTCCCTGAGTTTCTTCATCTGAATAAATCAAGAATCTGTATTTACCCAACCTATACATTGCACCCCTGGAGGAGGAAGATCCCTGGAGGAGGGCACAGCAACATACTCCAGTATTCTTACCTGGGGAATCCTATGAACAGAGGAGCCTGGGAGGACATTGTCCATGGGGTCACAAAGAGTCAGGTCAAACTAAAGTGACTTAGCACACACACCTTGCACCAATCAAGTGAGATGTTTTACAAACCACCTTGAACATGCCTCACTTATAACAGACATGCAAATAGTTTTTCTTCATTTTGCTTTTATAGTTTTCCTTCCAAATATCGTTTCTTCTCTGAGCATTTTCTTTCTCAATGTCACTGACCTGGTCACCACCTTAGTGTCGAGTCGCATCACTTTCCCAGACCCTTACAACTTTATGAAAAATATTTTCTTGCTCAAACAACCTCCCAGTCTCCTTTCCATCATCCTTCTCACTACCACTATGGTTCTTTCTAGACACCAAGGTAATTTTGTGATGACACACGGTTTACAGAATAGATTCAATTCAGTTCAGTTTAATCCCTCAGTCGTGTCCGACTCTTTGCAACCTTATGAACCAGAGCGCCAGGCCTCCCTGTCCATCACCAACTTCTGGAGTTCACCCAAACTCATGTCCATTGAGTTGGTGATGCCATCCAACCATCTCATCCTCTGTCATCCCCTTTTCCTCCTGCCCCCAATCCCTCCCAGCATCCGGGTCTTTTCAAATGAGTCAGCTCTTCACATCAGGTGGCCAAAGTACTGGAGTTTCAGCTTCAACATCCGTCCTTCCAATGAACACCCAGGACTGATCTCCTTTAGGATGGACTGGTTGGATCTCCTTGAGGTCCGAGGGACTCTCAAGAATCTTCTCCAACACTACAGTTCAAAAGCATCAATTCTTCAGTGCTCAGCTTTCCTTATAGTCCAACTCTCACATCCACGCATGAATACTGGAAAAACCATGGCCTTGACTAGGCTGACCTTTGTTGACAAAGTAATGTCTCTGCTTTTTAATATGCTATCTAGGTTGGTCATAACTTTCCTTCCAAAGAGTAAATGTCTTTTAATTTCATGGCTGCAATCACCATCTGCAGTGATTCTGGAGCCCAGAAAAATAGTCAGCCACTGTTGTCACTGTTTCCTTATCTATTTGCCATGAAGTGATGGGACCAGATGCCATGATCTTCGTTTTCTGAATGTTGAGATTTAAGCCAAGTTTTTCACTCTCCTCTTACAGTTTCTTCAAGAGGCTTTTTAGTTCCTCTTCACTTTCTGCCATAAGGGTGGTGTCATCTGCATATCTAAGGTTATTGCTATTTCTCCTGCCAAACTTGATTCCAGCTTGTGCTTCTTCCAGCCCAGCGTTTCTCATGATGTACTCTGCATAGAAGTTAAATAAGCAGGGTGACAATACACAGCCTTGACATACTCCTTTTCCTATTTGGAACCAGTCTGTTTTTCCATGTTCAGCTCTAACTGCTGCTTCCTGACCTGCATACAGATTTTCTCAAGAGGCAGGTCAACTGGTCTGGTATTCCTATCCCTTGAAGAATTTTCCACAGTTTATTATGATTCACACAGTCAAAGGCTTTGGCATAGTCAATAAAGCAGAAATAGATGTTTTTCTGGAACTCTCTTGCTTTTTCAATGATCCAGCGGTTGTTGGCAATTTGATCTCTGCTTCCTCTGCCTTTTCTAAAACCACCTTGAACATCTGGATGTTCACAGTTCATGTATTGCTGAAGCCTGGCTTGGAGAATTTTGAGCATTACTTTACTAGCATGTGAGATGAGTGCAATTGTGCAGTAATTTGCGCATTCTTTGGCATTGCCTTTCTTTGGGATTGGAATGAAAACTGAACTTTTGCAGTCCTGTGGCCACTGCTGAGTTTTCCAAATTTGCTGGCATATTGAGTGCAGCACTTTCACAGCATCATCTTTCAGGATTTGAAACAGCTCCACTGGAATTCCATCACCTCCACTAGCTTTGTTCATAGTGATGCTTTCTAAGGCCAACTTGACTTCACATTCCAGAACGTCGGACTCTAGGTGAGTGAAGCTCTTTTTTGTACAGTTCTTCTGTGTATTCTTGCCACCTCTTCTTCATATCTTCTGCTTCTGTTAGGTCCATACCATTTCTATCCTTATCGAGCCCATCTTCACATTAAATGTTCCCTTGATATCTCCGACTTTCTTGAAGAGATCTCTAGTCTTTCCCATTCTGTTGTTTTCCTCTATTTCTTTGCATTGATCACTGAGGAAGCCTTTCTTATCTCTTCTTGCTATTCTTTGGAAAACTGCATTCAGATGCTTATATCTTTCCTTTTCTCCTTTGCTTTTTGCTTCTCTTCTTTTCACAGCTATTTGTAAGGCCTCCTCAGACAGCCATTGTGCCTTTTTGCATTTTTTTTTCTTGGGGATGGTCTTGATCTCTGTCTCCTGTACAGTGTCACAAACCTCCATCCATAGTTCATCAGGCACTCTGTCTATCACATCTAGTCCCTTTAATCTATTTCTCACTTCCACTGTATAATCATAAGGGATTTGATTTAGATCATACCTGAATGGTCTAGTGGTTTTCCCTACTTTCTTCAATTTAATTCTGAATTTGGCAATAAGGCATTCATGATCTGAGCCACAGTCAGCTCCTGGTCTTGTTTTTGCTGACTGTATAGAGCTTCTCCATTTTTGGCTGCAAAGAATATAATCAATCTGATTTCAGCGTTGGCCATCTGGTGATATCCATGTGTAAAGTCTCAGCTGCTCCGTGGTGCAGGAGTGGCCGAGAGGAGTTACCCCACGTGCAAGGTCAGGAGCAGTGGCGGAGAGGAGTTATCCCATATCCAAGGTAAGGAGCAGTGGCTCTGCTTTGCTGGAGCAGCAGTGAAGAGATACCCCACATCCAAGGTTAGAGAAACCCAAGTAAGATGGTAGTCACTGAGAGAGGGCATCAGAAGGCAGACAGACTGAAACCACAATCACAGACAACTAGCCAATCTGATCACACGGACCACAGCCTTGTCTAACTCAATGGAACTAAACCATGCCGTGTGGGGCCACCCAAGACGGGCGGGTCATGGTGGAGAGATCTGACAGAATGTGGTCTACTGGAGAAGGGAATAGCAAACCACTTCAGTATTCTTGCCTCGAGAACTCCATGGACAGTAGGAAAAGGCAGAAAGATGGGACACTGAAAGAGGAACTCCTCAGGTTGGTAGGTGCCCAATATGCTACTGGAGATCAGTGGAGAAATAACTCCAGAAAGAATGAAGGGATGGAGCCAAAGCAAAAACAATACCCAGTTATGGATGTGACTGGTGATAGAAGCAAGGTGCAATGCTATAAAGAGCAATATTGCACAGGAACCTGGAATATTAGGTCCATGAATGAAGGCAAATTGGAAGTGGTCCAACAGGAGATGGCAGGAGATCGACATTCTAGGAATCAGCAAACTAAAATGGACTGGAAAGGGGGGAATTTAACTCAGATGACCATGATATCTACTACTGTGGGGAGGAATCCCTTAGAAGAAATGGAGTAGCCATTATAGTCAATGAGAGTCTGAAATGCCGTACTTGGATGCAATCTCAAAAATGACAGAATGATCTCTGTTCATTTCCAAGGCAAACCATTCAATATCACGGTAATCCAAGTCTATGCCCCAACCAGCAACACTGAAGCTGAAGTTGAACGGTTCTATGAAGACCTACAAGACCTTTTAGAACTAACACCCACAAAAGATGTCCTTTTCATTATCGGGGACTGGAATGCAAATGTAGGAAGTCAAGAAACACCTGGAGTAACAGGCAGATTTGGCTTTGAAGTACGGAATGAAGCAGGGCAAAGGCTAATAGAGTTTCGCCAAGAGAACGCACTGGTCATAGCAAACAGAATAGATTAGAAACTCCAAATTTTGGTATTTGAGTTACTCCAAAACCAGGTCCTTTTCAGCCTTCTAAAATCAGTACTACATCTGCAGCCCCTGAGCCCTCTGCCTTAGCCACACTGGACTCTTAATTGGACATCCTTTCTTCCTCCATCTCCTTACCTTCACTCACTCCATGGTCTTTGTCAGCTAGCATGTCCTAGGACCCAATTAGGCCATAGAATCGTGCAACCTGTTGTCTGCTTTGGTGAAATGGTCCTGAGAGGAAACCATAAGGAGGTAACATTTATTTAACAAAGAAATAAGGACCCTGTGAGTTAGGTACTATTAAAATCCTGATTCAAAGGATTAAGAAACCAAGGCATAAAAAAAAAATCAGTTGGGACTTCCCTGACTGTCCAGTGGTTGAGATTTTGTCTTCCAATGTAAGGGGTGTCAGTTTGATCCCTGGTCAGGAAACTAAGATCCAACATGCCTCTTGGCCAAAAAACAAAACATGAAACAGAAGCAATGGTGTACAAACTCAATAAAGACTCTAAAAATTGTCCACATCAAAAAAAAATCTTAAAAAAAAATACTTATGAGCCCAAGGTCAAAGAACTAATAAATAGCAGAGCCAAGCTTCCAATACAGATGGCCCCAGAAAGTTAAGTCTGTGCTCTCTTCTTTCTTTTTTAAAAATAATTAATTAATTAATTTTCTTTTTGGCTGTGCTGGGTCTTTGTTGCTGGATTCGGGCTTTCTCTAATTGTCATTAACCTGGGGGGTTTCTCTCTAGTTCTGGTGTGCAGTCATCTCATTGCAAAGGCTTCTGTTGTTTCAGAGCACAGGGCTCTGGGGCATGAGTTGTGGCACACACACTCAGTTGCTCAACAGCATGCAGAATCTTCCTGGACCAGGGATCGAACCCACATTCTCAGCAATGGCAAGTAGATTATTACCTACTGTACCATCAGGGAAGTCCAAGAGTCTGCCCTCTTAAATAATCACCATGCTGTCTCCTAAACATTTGCTGGGGCAGTGCCAAGGTCAGCAATTCCAGCTAAGGTTATCAGTCCAAGTGAAGCTAGACACCAACAGACAGTACCAGCATGTAATGCCAGACAGGTCAGGAATGAAATGCATTGATGTGTGAGGAGGTTCAAGGCTGACAGTCGTTAGATGAGCAGATCAGGAATGACGTTGAGCAAAGTTCAGAGACTCAGGACCGCTATTAATGCAGTGTTGACCGTAACCTCTGCTGTGGGTCAGAACTGCAAGCTGGGATCAGTTCAGGACTCTCACATAGCAAGTCCATCTTGTTAACACATTGTGTGTCCCTGTGCCCCATGAGAGATGAACCTCCAGAGAGAAAGAAACATGCTTTCCTTACCTTGGTCACCTCCATTAGTATCTGACAGAACACCTTTATTTAATCTATGAATATTTATCAAGTGTGTATATGTGTTACGGGGTTTCCTGGTGGCTCAGACTGTAAAGAATCTGTCTGCAGTGCAGGATCAAAACCCGGGTTTGATCCCTGGGTTGAGAAGAAGCTCTGGAGAAGGAAATGGCAACCCACTCCAGTATTCTGCCTGAAGAACCCCATGGGCAGAGGAATATGGCAGACTACAATCCACAGGGTCACAAAGTTGGACACAACTAAGCAACTAAGCACCCATATGTGTTATGAACATTGTACAGTTTAGGACTATTTCATGGTTCCTTCCTCAGTGTTCTTTTGGTACTTTTTTCTCTAATTTAATCTATGAATTGCATTTATACAAGACATCTGATTGCTAAGAGTTCTCTCCATGTTTTTCGCGGAAGCTATACAAATCGCCTCAAAACTGCAGGGCTGTCTGGAAATGAATTAGGGCTGAGACTTAAAGAAAGGACTCTGGGGAGTTTTAATTAGAACTGCAAAAGCATCATGCAGATTCCTTGCCATTTGGCGAATCAAAGTTGATCCCAATAAAATTGCTACACTTGGCTCAATTACAAGCGTAGTGTCTTATCCTTCTCTGGATTCCCCTAGTGTCTTGCACAGATTCTAAATATAGTAGGCTAGCTATATATTCCAGTTGGTAAGAAATGTTAGTGAAAATTTCATACCTGATCACTTTTTCTTTTTGTCTTCGAAGCTTAAAGCTATTTTCCTTAGGGGAAAGTTGGCTGCTACAATATAGAAAGGTCTGGGTTATTTGTCACAGGTCTCCAGCTCTAGAATTTAATAATAGCAGAAAAAAAGTTTGAGATAAATGCCTCTATTTTACAAGGTTACACAAAGTAAAGTTCATCCTGTTCATTATTGACCAGCAACCTAGACATTCAATGTTTTGCTTCTACTTAGGATAAAAAGTTTTTATTGCCCTTTCCCTAAATCATGTTATTATAAGGATTTTGAAGTTACTGGGCCTATTCTTCAACCTTCAGGCAGAACTATATTAAGAAATTTTCCTGAGCATCTGAGAATTAGTGGTGTTCTTAGATACCTTCAGAGCAGATTACACAGCTCCCACCAGTAACCACATGTAGTGTTTAAAAGCTGGGTAAGTACTCTTGCCTGGAAAATCCCATGGACAGAGGAGCTTGGTGGGCTGCAGTCCATGGGGTCACTAAGAGTCAGACATGATTGAGCAACTTCACTTTCACGCATTGGAGAAGAAAATGGCAACCCACTCCAGTGTTCTTGCCTAGAGAATCCCATGGGTGGCGGAGCCTGGTGGGCTGCCGTCTATGGGGTCGCACAGAGTCGGACACGACTGAAGCGACTTAGCAGCAGCAGCAGCAGGCTTGTGTAGTTACTTTACAGAGTCATTTCTCTTTCTCAGGAAAAAGCATGAAATAATTTAGGAAATGGAGTTACTGAATTGTATGTGGGGCTGTCCTGGGCATCAAAGATGCTTGGATTTCTAGGCAAGAATACTGGAGTGGGTTGCCATTTCCTTCTCCAGGGGATCTTCCCAACTCAGGAATTGAACCCGGGTCTCCCACATTGTAGGCAGACGATTTTCCGTCTGAGCCACCAGGGAAGTCCTTTATGGATATAGAGGAAAATGACTTGCATATATGGCATATCTGAACTTAGAGTACCAATATTGAGGTTGAGTCCTGGTTCTAACTCTTACTAGCTATGTGGCTTTCTAGGAATATAAGAACGTTTACGAGATTCAATTTCTTTATGTGGGATCATAATAACCCAACAGAGTGATGTTTCATATACTGTGAAATATATAAAATATGACTGCTGTTATACAAAATATAAATGCCTCAATCCTTTTCCATTTCTACTTTAGCTTTATAGAAGAGATTATTTTTTAACTTCTATTTTTAAAAGATCTAAAACCATGCTTCTTTGTGGATGAGAGTATGCCCATTTAGTCATAATCCCATATTACTTAATTATTACAGAAAAATAAGAAATTACACTTGTGTCTCTTTTTCATAAGGTTGTACATTTTTCAAGGCAGAGATTCTGTTTTATTAATCTTTATAGTCTCATTATTTGGTACAATATGCAGAGTAGATATTTAGCAAATACTTATGGGATTGAAAAATTGCCTAAGTTATTTATGCTACTTTAAATGTTAGCTCATTACCAAAAGGGTGTAATCATTAATTACTCTTAACTCCTTTTCAGCTTCAAATGTATAGAAAGATGTTTTTCTTCCTGTACCATACATATACCATCATAAAGATCCTTAACATTGAACAATATAGCATGTCTTAAATCACAGAAACTCTTCTTTACCCTTAAAGATATGCTCATCATTTGAACTGTGTGTTCATCTTAAAAGAGAAAAAAAAAAAAACTGGTGGTTACATAGATCAGTAAGATTAATTGTTAGACAAAGAAGCAAGTAAGGTATTGAGAAAGAGACATGACTGAAAGAAGCAAAGAACATTTAAATGGCAAATATTTTACTCCAAGGATTTGGCTAAAGTATTTGAAAATCTTGGGGCCAATTATGTGAACTCTAGAGACTGTTGACAGGGTAGCTATAGCTATGTGGGTGCTGGAAAAGAATATGTCTTTTCTTTATACAAGCTTCCAGAACTAGTTCTCATGAATGCCTAAAATATTTGTTTTATAAAATCGTGTCAGGAAGGTTTTTTTTTTCCCCTTTACTTTAAGAGACATCTATTGTCTTCCTGAGCTTCTTTACAAATAAATTTTGCTTCACGTTTAGTGTATGTTATTGGATATTTGTAGCAATTTCATAAATTCTTTCAAGGTTTTCAGTTTAGCTATGTGATTTTAACCTTTTGGTGAAAGGCTATTTCACCAAAAAGAGTGTAAAACAGAAATTTTGTTTTACATATTCTTTTGGGTTGATCTTGTCAACCAAAAGAACTCCTTGAGTTCACCTTCCAAGGTCTGGGGGAGGGAATACATAGAAACATTTTCCTAAAGATCTTTGGGACTAGGCATCTTGCATATGTGGCCAAACGGGCTGATGGTTAAAGTGTGGGAGAAACCCAGAACCCACCAAACAGTGTTTTTAGGATGGGCATTTTGTATTCATGGCACCTGGGTACATAAAACCATTCATACTCCAATGCAGAAATTTGTGACCAATCATAGACTCTTTGCTACTGATCATGAATGTAACCTTATCATTCCTCAAAGTACCTCCAGGCACCTGACAGAAAATCCTCTTACCATCCCAGGTAGAGAATCCTGACACAGTTCACGTGTGTACTTTGAACAACAGGTATTTTGCAGAGGAAAGATACATTTTGTGGATAACTCTTCATAGCAAGAGGGACTCTGTGATTACAGCCTATCCTCCAACACCTTCAGCCCTTTTTAATACCTAGATACATTTTAATACCTATTGCAAACCAGGGAAATAAGCCAGAGTTAAACCATGCGATTGGAAATGAATCTGGAATCCATATGTCACTTTTGAAAGGATGTCATGTTAAATAAGGGCCTCCAAGGTGGTGCAGTGGTAAAGAATCCCACCTGCCAATGCAGGAGATGAGGGTTTGATCCCTGGGTCAGGAATATCCCCTGGAGAAGGGAATGGCAACTCACTCCAGTATTCTTGTCTGGAAAATTCCATGGGCAGAGGAGCCTGACAGGCTACTGTCCATGGGATCACAAAGAGTCGGACATAGTTGAGTGAGCACAACATACACACGTTAAGTTGAATGCCTTTCTTTGTAGGAGAAACTATATGAAATAAGACTTCTATCAAAGCGTTTGTTTTAGCCATGTTCTAATTTCCTCTGGGAATTATTCTCTCAGCACCAGTTGAATTGAGCTGAAATCACATCAATAATTAAAATAATTGATCATGGTAGGAGTTGTAAGAAAACAACTTTAAATTTCTGCAACACTTATGTGAATTTCAGGCTATTGCACTTGTTGAGAAATGGTTTTGTTAAGCCTGACAAGGACAGAGGGATAATTTTTTAGATTTGGAAGGATTCTTTCTCCTTAAGGGTTGGAGAATTTTCATGAAGAGAAAATTCCTGAAGCAGAAAAAATAGAGGTAACCTCTAGGTAGGTAGGAGAAAAGAGTTCTATCTCCATTCTGGCTAGATTTTGAAAAAAAAAAAAAAATCCAGGTGTCAAAAATAGGTCCTACTAGCTGGGATTAACAGAAGCCTTTTCCCTGTGGATGCATGAAGGAGGCTAAGGTTGAGTGGACTGGCACTTCATAGTGATGGACAAGTGAAATTCTCTAAACTACTATGTAGGCTAGATTTTCTAAGTTTTTTTTTACTTTAAGTGTTCACTTTCTATGTAACAGCTCAGACTTTAAGGAAAATTTTGTTTGACAGTTACAGATTTGTTAGACCTTTAAAGATGATAAAGAGTAAGAAAGGGTGAGAATTTTGAAGATGATGTTTCAAGGCTTTTACACTAGGATGGTAACAAAAAACAAATATCAGTAAGAGACTTCCAAGAGGGAAAAGAGGAACTTAATGACCCACTGCAATAATGCTCTGTACCAACCCTCAGTGAGTTCTACCAGTTTAAGGAAAGAGATTTTACCTAGCAGGTACAATTGGAGCATTTAGCCCTGTTGTGAATGAGATGTTTCCATAAACTAATGAGGTTTCGCAGATATAACTGAAAATTGGGGGACGAGCTGGGGGCATCCAAGCATCTTTGCATTTGAGTAAGCCTTAACTTCAGGCTAAATGTAGACATTTAGGAATAAAAGTTAGAAAAGTCTACCATAATACTGGACTGCATGTTGCCAAAGGGCAGATATTTGCTGCTAAGGAAAAGGCCATTGTAATGGGGAGAGGAGAGAGCTGTTAGAAAAAACACCAAGGGACTAACCAATACAGAGATCATGGGGTCAGGGGGCCTGGCCCTTTCAGCAAGACTTCCAAGGATGCTGTCAGTAGAGAGGGTGGCTGGCATATGGTCAGTCAGTTCAATCACTCAGTAGTGTCCGACTCTTTGCGACCCCATGGACTGCAGTGCACTGGGCTTCCCTGTCCATCACCAACTCCCGAAGCTTACTCAAACTCATGTCCATCGAGTCAGTGATGCCATCCAACCATCTCATCCTCTGTCATCCCCTTCTCCCGCCTTCAATCTTTCCCAGCATCAAGGGTAAATGTATGAGTTGGCTGTTCGCATCAGGTGGCCAAAATATTGGAGTTTCAGCTTTAGCATCAGTCCTTCCAATGAATATTCAGGACTGATTTCCTTTAGGATTGACTGGTTGGATCTCCTTGCTGTCCAAAGGACTCTCAAGAGTCTTCTCCAACACCACACTTCAAAACCTTCAAAAAAAGCTTTCTTTATAGTCCAACTCTCACATCCATACACGACTACTGGAAAAACCATAACTTTGACTAGACAGACATTTGCTGGAAAAGTAATGTCTCTGCTTTGTATTATGCTGTCTAGGTTGGTCATAGCTCTTCCAAGGAGTAAGAGTCTTTTAATTTCATGGCTGCAGTCACCATCTGAAGTGATTTTGGAGCCCCCCCAAATAAAGTCTGTCACTGTTTCCATTGTTTTCCCATCTATTTGCTATGAAGTGATGGGACCAGATGCCATGATCTTAATAATGGTAGGAACCTCTAAGATTGCCCCCTATGAACCTCACTTCCTGGTATTCATACCTTTGTATAGTTCCTTCTTATATTACACCAAAATAGGCTTCGTGACCAATAGCATTCTGTAAAAAGTGATGGCATGTCCCTTCTGAGATTAGCTTATAAAAAGATTTCAGGGACTTCCTTGGTTGTCCCGTGGCTAAGACTTCATGCTCCCAATCCAGGGGTCCCATATTTGACCCCTGGTCAGGGAGCTAGATCTTGCATGCTACAACTAAGACTTGGTACAGCCAAATAAATAAAATTAAAAACAAATTTTTTTAAGTCTGCTTTCATCTTGGGAGATTATCTATCCATCTATTCATACACCTACCTTTCTATCTATCTTTATTCATGTATCACTTTCTCTGGAAGAAGTCACATCATGAGTAGCCCAACAGAAAGGCCAGTGTGGTATGGAAATAAGGCTACCTGTCAACAATCATGAATGGGCTTGAAAGCAAATTCCTCAGCCCCAGTTAAGACTTCAGAGACTGAAGCCTTAACCATTATCAGACTGCAACCTCATACAAAAGCTTGAGCCAGAACAACCCAGCTAACTCAATCCAGATTCCTGACCCTCAGAACTATGTGAGATAATGCTGTTTGCTGTTTTAAGTGCTAAATTTGAGGATGAATTGTCACACACTGATAGATAATAAGGCACAGAAGTGTGGAGCCAAGAAATCCAAGAGGAATGTCAAATAGAGAGAGACTTATAGCTTACCAAAATCCCAGCTCATTCTCAGCACATCTGCTGATGTCAGGGACTTTTGGTTGGACACTAGTTGAGAGATGCATGTGTGCTGCGTGCTAAGTCACTTCAGCGGTGTCTGACTCTTTGTGACTTTGTGGACTGTAGCCTACCAGGCTCCTCTGTCCATGGGATTCTCCAGGCAAGAATACTGGAGTGAATTGCCATGCCCTCCTCCAGGGGATCTTCCCCACCCAGGGACTGAACCCCTGTCTCTTATGTTTCCTGCATTGGCAAGTGGATCCTTCACCACTAATAGCACCTGTGAAGCCCAGTTGAGAGATAAGATGGTAGATTAGTTTGTCCTCTTCCAATCTTCCAACAAAGGAGGGAAGAAAATGCCTGGTGTGGATAATAGAAACTCAATTTAATAGAAGCTTTGGGGAATCTATTCAAGAGTGGAAGGGATTACCAGCCAACATGCAGGAGTTGTAGACTAGAGGTGAAACTTGCTTCTTGCAAACATTCCGCTTCAAAAGGTAAAGGAAAATGACCATTCAAGACAAGAAGGAGCTCAACTTGTTTTTCACCAGCAGAGTAAGAGATCATATGGGGTAGGGGACCTGAAAGCTAGGCATTAATGGTAACCTTCTCCAAACAATCTTTCTGATTTCTGGGGATAGAAGAGCAAAGAAGTCCATGAACAGCTTCAAATCAGAAAGAAACATACCCAGGGAAAGGGGACTTTAAAATCTTAACTCTAAGAAGTCATTCTCTTACTTGATTAACCAAAATTTCTAAAGGTCAAATTTCTTTGTGAGTGGGTAAACCAAACAGCAAATAGGGTGACATGTCTTGCTCTGGGAAATCTAACCAGCTGAATAGAACACTTTGTAGAAGAAAGAAAGTCTACCCCAGCAGAAGCACACAGCATGCCCTAATAAATAAGGGGCAGGATAGCTAGTGGTTGGGTCCTGAGAGATCCAGTGGATGCAAGGAAATAGAACTGATGGTCCTGGTAGTAAGGTCGACTGAGATCTCAATAAAAGACACTTGTTTAGGAATTTTTCCCAGATGAGCAGAATCTTTCTGAGCCCTTTTCTCTTAGGGATGGTGATAAAAGTGTGAGAGGTAGGAGCTTCCCTACTTCTTGTGGCTCAGTGGTAAAGAATCTGCCTGCCAATGCAAGAGATCCCACATTCTGCAGAGCAACTAACCTGAACGCCACCACTATTGAGCCTGAGCTCTAGAGCCCAGGGGCTGCAACTACTGAGCCCACGTGATACAACTACCAAAACCCCCACACCCTAGAGCCCCCACTCCACAAGAGAAGCCACTATTAGGAGAAACCCGGCTCACTGCAGCTAGAGAATGTCCATGCAGCTGTGGACACCCAGCACAGCCAAAACTAGACACATAAATAATAAAATTATTTTTAAAAGAGTGAGAGGTGTACAGTAACTCCCGCACATACAAAACCATAAATTTTTGAACTTTCGAAGATGCAAGTACGCCTTCACGTGTCTAATCACATAAATTAGTTCACATGTCTAAAATACATTGTCACATGCATGCATCCTTTACAAGTGGTGGCCCTTTTGTGTACTTTACTGTACAGTACTGTGTAGAGTACAGTAATACAGTACCTTTATTTCAAGCCCAGGATGTCCAAAAGCAAGTATAAAAGCAGCAGAGATGTAGCTGGCACTACTGTACTTTTCAGGATAGTACACTATAAGATTGGTGGCTTAGCGGTAAAGAATTGTTCCCACCTGCCAAGTGGGAGACACGGGTTCAATCTCTAGGTCGAGAAGACCCCTTGGAGAAGGAAATGGCAACTCACTCCAGTATTGTTGCCTGGGAAATCCCATGGACCTTGCAGGCTGCAGGCCATGGGGTCACAAAAGAGTCAGACCTAACTTGGTAACAGATTTTCACTTTTCATTGCAAGATTTAAAATGTTTTCTTTATTTTTTGTGTTTGTTTTTTCTGTACTAAACTACTGCACAATTGCACTCATCTCACAAGCTAGTAAAGTAATGCTCAAAACTCTCCAAGCCAGGGTTCAGCAATAAGTGAACCGTGAACTTCCAGATGTTCAAACTGGTTTTAAAAAAGGCAAAGGAACCAGAAACCAAATTGCCAACATCTGTTGGATCATGGAAAAAGCAAGAGAGTTTAAAAAAAAACACATCTATTTCTGCTTTATTGACTATGCCAAAGCCTTTGACTGTGTGGATCACAATAAACTGTGGAAAATTCTGAGAGAGATGGCAATACCAGACCACCTGACCTGCTTCTTGAGAAACCTATATGCAGGTCAGGAAGCAACAGTTAGATCTGGACATGGAACAACAGACTGGTTCCAAATAGGAAAAGGAGTACGTCAAGGCTGTATATCGTCACCCTGCTTATTTGACTTATATGCAGTACATCATGAGAAACTCTGGGCTGGAAGAAGCACAAATGCTGGTGAGCATATGAAGAAAATGGAACCCTATGCCCCCTTGATGGAAATGTAAATTGGTGCAAACACTGAAGAATAGTATGAAGTTTCTTGAAAAATTTAATAGAACTATGGTACAATCCAGCAATTCCATTTCTGAGTGCTCACTTGAAGAAAACAGTCAGTTATTTGAGAAAAATACATGCATCCATATGTTCATTGCAGCATTATTTACAACAGCCAAGATGTGAAAGTGACATAAGCACCCATCAATAGATAAATGGATGATGAAGATGTAATACATATATATATATATATACACACACCCATAAACATATCATGAAATATTACTCAGCCATTGAAAAGAATGTAATCTTGCCATTTGCGACAATCCCTGGTGGCTCAGATGGTAAAGCGTCTGCCCGCAATGTGGGAGGCCCGGGTTTGATCCCTGAGTCAGGGAGATCCTCTGGAGAAGGAAATGAGAACCCACGCCAGTACCCTTACCTGGAAAATCCCATGGACAGAGAAGCCTGGTATGTTATAGTCCATGGACTCCCAGAGAGTCAGACACAACTGAGCAACTTTACTCACTCATTCACTCAGAGGGTATTAGGAGAAGGAAATGGCAACCCACTCCAGTGTTCTTGCCTAGAGAATCCCAGGAACGGAGGAGCCTGGTGGGCTGCTGTCTACGGGGTTGCAAAGAGTCGGACACAACTGAAGCGACTTAGCAGCAGCAGCAGAGGTTATTATGCTAAATGAAATGTCAGACAGAGAAAGATAACTACTGTATGCTTTTACTTATATGCGAAACTTAAAAAACAAAACAATTGCACACACATAACAGAAACAAAGTCATAGATACAGAGAGGAAATAGATTGTTGCCAGAGGGGAAGATGGGCTACTCTGGTGGCTTAGATGGTAAAGAATCTACCTGCAATCCAGGAGACTCAGGTTCAATGCCTGGGTGGGGAAGAACCCCTGGGGAAGGGAATGGCTACCCACCCCAGTATTCTCGCCTAGAGAATTCCACAGACAGAGAAGCCTGGGGGGCTACAGTGCATGGGGTTGCAAAGAGTCAGACATGACTGAGCAACTAGCTCTTTCACTTTTCAGAGGGGAAGATGGTGAGGGGAGAGAAATAGATGAGGGTGGTCAAGAGGTACACATTTTCAGTTACAAAATAAATGAATCAGAAAAAATAAAAATTTTAAAAAGCAAATTAAAGGAGTCACAGGTATAGAATGTATGGTGTGAGGAATATAGTCAATCATGTAATATCTTTGTATGGTGGCAGATGACAACTGGACTTACCATGGTGATCATTTTGAAATGTACAGAAATACTGAATCACTGTGTAGGTACCAGGAACTAAATAGTGTTATAGGTCAATTATATTTCAAAAACAAACAAGCAAGCAATGTCATCGAACAAGAGATCCAATTTGTAGTTACCAGAGGTGGGGGGTGAGAAAAGGCGGAATTAGATGAAGGCAATCAGAAGGTGCAAACTTCCAGTTATAAGATAAATAAGTACTAGAGATGTAGCGTGCATGCGTTCTGTCACTTCAGCCCTGGCCAACACTGTGCGACCCTATGGACTGTAGCCCACCAGGCTCCTCTGTCCATGGGATTCTCTAGGCAAGAATACTGGAGTGGGTTGCAGTGTCCTCCTCCCAGAGGATCTTCCAGACCCAGGGCTTGAAGCTGTGTCACGTCTACTTGTGTTGGCAGATGGGTTCTTTACCACTAGCACCACCTGAGCAGCCCAGAGAGGTAATGTACAGCATGACAAATATAATTAACACTGTTGTGTGTTAGAGATGTAATGGAGTTGATTTGCATCAGTCACCTGCTCCCAGTGAGCAAGCAGGAATGCAACTAGAGTTTTTAGAAGTTTGGGGGAAGTTGCCAGAGTATTAACAAGGAACTCTGGATGCTTCTCAAATCTGGTGGAATCTTTGTTAACACAGATGATATCATATGTATCTGTACATCCCTAAGGAAACTTAGGCAGAGTCATATTCAACTGGGAACACACTGGGGTACTGCTTTATATAATATAGATAATATATATATATAATATATCCTTCTCTATAATGTTCAATAACCTTTGCTACTCCAAAATTTTTGAGCCAATTTATTGGCTTAGTGTATATACTCTTTACAAACTTAAGTCTCCTATTACACTGTATTTTACCTGGTCTTGGATGTGTAGGACAGAGGACGTATGGGTCTAGAAGAAGTATGGGAATTTTAATCAGCTGAAAAAATGCTCTATAAGCATCACAGTCAGAAATGTTTTAAAAATATCCTCCCACTCCTGGCTGAGGGCGTGGAGGGACTAGTGGGAGCTTGATGGATTTTTATCCCTAAGTACCATCACTGCTCTTCCATACTCGTGAAATGTTATACTATCTTATGCAATGAGGAAAGATCTGTGCCTAAAATAAATACAAGTAATTTTGCTTTTAAAAATGGGTATTTGCCACAAGTAGAGAGCCCACAAGTCACAAGTACTGAGCCCATTCACCACAACCAGAGAGTCTGTGCACTGCAATGAAAGAAAGATCCCTCATGATGCGACTAAGATCCTGCATGCCACACCTAAGACCCAATGCAGCTAAATAAATAAATATTTTTCTAAAATGAAACATTATTAATTTAAAGATTGATATTAGCATCATTGTAATGGAGATTAAGCAGAATTTGATATCAGAATATCTGAATTCAAGTTTGGCAGACCACCCCATCTTTCTACATCTCCATTTCTTTATCTACAAATGCTTCATGTTTTTGGAGGTAGGTAAAGAGCTCTTATAAAACAAACAAAACAAAATCAATAACCATAAAGGGAGAGACTGATACATTAGACTACATTAAAAGTAAGGACTTTTTATCAGAAAACATCAAGAAGAAAGTAAAAACGGGAGCCAAACCCAGGAAAGAACAAGCTGTGATGTAAATAAATGGCAAATAACATATCCAAAATACATTAAGAACACCTACCAAATCAATAAGAAAGATAATCCAAGAAAAAAATGGACATGGAATTTCAACAGACACTTCACAAGCAAAGATATCCAAATAGCAATAAACACAATGGAAATAGTGTTCAATTCCATTGCTAATAACCAAAGAAATGCAAATTAGAGTGAGCTAGTTCTACACACCCATAAAAAAGGGCAAAATTAAAGACCAACCATAGCAATGTGATAGTGAATAGTAAGAAAAACAAGAACATTTATATGCTGTTGACAGGGGTATAAGTTGGTATAATCAAACGAAAAATGATTTGGCATTATCTAACAAGTACAGGAGATCCAACCAGTCCATTCTGAAGGAGATCGGTCCTGGGATTTCTTTGGAAGGAATGATGCTAAAGCTGAAACTCCAGTACTTTGGCCACCTCATACAAAGAGTTGACTCATTGGAAAAGACTCTGATGCTGGGAGGGATTGGGGGCAGGAGGAGAAGGGGACAACAGAGGATGAGATGGCTGGATGGCATCACTGACTCGATGGACATGAGGCTGAGTGAACTCCGGGAGTTGACGATGGACAGGGAGACCTGGCGTGCTGCGATTCATGGGGTCACAAAGAGTTGGACACGACTGAGCGACTGAACTGAAGAAGTACATCAGGCTTCCCTGGTGGCTCAGTGGTAAAGCATCCCTCTGCTAATGCAGGAGACACAGGTTCAATTCCTGGGTTGGGAAGGAAATGGCAAGTCACTCCAGTGTTTTTGCCTGGGAAATCTCATGGACAGAGAAGCCTGGCAGGCTATAGTCCATGAGGTTGCAAAGGAGTTGGACATGACTTAGTGGCTAAACAAGTGAGTACATATTTTGTGACTAAACAATTTCACTACCAGATACATTTACCCTAACCTGTGTACATGTGCACTTCTGGACACATATTCAAGAAAGTTCATAGAAGCATTATTTGCATTAGCCAAAAACCTGAAAACAATCCAAATTTCCATCAACAGTAAATGGATAAATAAGTTGTGGGATACTTATTCAGTGAAAATATTTCATTGCAATGAGAATGAGTAAACTGCAGCTGGAAACACTATTGTTGCTCAGTCACAAAGTTGGTCTGACTTTTTGAGACCCCATGGACTGCAGCACACCAGGCTTCCCTGTCCTTCACAATCTTCCAGAGTTCACTCAAACTCATGTCCATTGACTCAGTGATGCCATCCAGCCATCTCATCCTCAGTCACCCCCTTTTCCTCCTGCCCTCAGTCTTTTCCAGCATCGGGATCTTTTCCAATGAGTCAGCTCTTCACATCAGGTGACCAAAATATTGGAGCTTCAGCTTCAGCATCAGTCTTTCCAATGAATATTCAGGGTTGATTTCCTTTATGATTGACTTGTTGGCTCTCCTTGCTGTTTAAAGGACTCTGAAGAGTTTTTTTGCAGCATCACAGTTCAAAAGCATCAATTCTTGAGCACGCAGCCTTCTTTATGGTCCAACTCTCACATCTGTACCTGACTACTGGAAAAACCATAGCTTTGACTGCATGGAACTTTGTTGGCAAAGTAATGTCTCTGCTTTTGAATACTCAGCCTAGGTTTGTGATAGCTTTTCTTCCAAGGAGCAAGCGTCTTTTAAATTTCATTTTAAAGAACCTAATCTTATCTTCCCTATCTACATCAAATGTCTAAGTTAAATAAGAAATGTAAAGTCATTTTAAAACTATAACATACCATATGTTTATACTATTGTTGTTTCTATTAATATCAATAGGCGAATAGTTATAAAGAACTTGAGTCATTCTTAACACTGACAATACTAGAATACCATATTCTCAACTGAAAAATCACATTTCCAAGGGCAGAATGGTTTACTAGCCCAAAACTCTGTTAAAACAAATTCATCCTGTCTAGACCTATGCAGCATCAAAAGTGAAAACAGATGACTTAGCTATTTCCTTTTCTTTTTAAACATGACTAGTAATGCTCATTGATATGACTTTGGGGCCAAATATGTGAAGATTAAGTCAGAAAACTCAAGGCAAGAGTTGAAAATCAAGGAGAAAAATTCTAATTGAAGATCTAGAAGCATAATTTAAATCATTATGTTTCTTCCAGTTACTTGTGTACAGTTGAGGTTTATTTTAAATAATTACTATTTATTACTATTGATAACATCTACAGTAAAGTTAATAATAATAAATAGTGCTGAATTTCAGGGAATGTTGTGTTTAATATTATTCACTTTGTGAGCTTAATGAGGATCTTTTCTTCTGTTCTCAGTACCCTACCATGTCTGCAATCTGTTACCTATTATTATTAATAAATTATTAATAAAGTACTGCTTTCATTATGCTGTTCTCTCTTTGGTGATTTAGGGACATCCATAAAGAAAGGAGTTTTTATGGAAGAAATCATTTATGTATCTCCTAGGAATAATCCTCAACAATCCCCTTTCTCCCTCCACAAGTCATCATTCACCTGGTCCTCCTGATCGTACTTCTGTCATTTCATTTAGAAAGTTCTGGATTCTGTATTTTTTTCTTTCTCGCTGGCAATGATTTTAGTTCCCTCCTAGGAGTTATTAAAAAGACCTCCTAACTGGCTCTTCTGCTTTTAATCTCTCTCTCCACTAATTCATTCTTCATGTGAAACACTTTCCAAAACAGGATTTAATTGTGTCCATCCCTCTCCTTGAAATCCTGATGGCTCATTCCAGCTTCTACCTTTATTCTCCTGCCACCGGTCCTTTCCTCCACATCCCCATGGATTCCAGAGATAGGCTAAGCTACAATTACACTGAACCTTTGGGCATTGTCCCAACCCAGCCTTCTTATGCCTGTGTAAGCATCCCATGTCTTTCAACTGGCACACAGTAGGCATTCAGTAAGTGCCCATTGACAGTAACACTGTTAGACTTTATGGAGAAGCTTCAAGCTCCCCCAGGCATTTACTTTCTTTCTGCTTTGGGCCCCCAAAGTGACTTGGTTCCTGTCTTGATTATTGTTTTGAAACTCTTTAGTCTTTCTTCCAAGAACAGAAGCCCCATTTTATTTATCATTGTATCTGAATAGTACCTAGTCCCTGAATAGTACTATATATATTTATTTATCAGAGCCTAATAAAAAGCAGGGCTTCCCTGGTGGCTCAGGTGGCAAAGAATCTTCCCCCAATGTGGGAAACCTGGGTTTGATCCCTGGGTCAGAAAGATCCCCTGGAGAAGGGAATGGCTACCCACTCCAGTATTCTTGCCTGGAGAATTCCATGAGTCTGGTGGGCTACAGTCCATGGGGTCACAAAGAGTCGCACACGACTGAGTGACTAACACTTAACACTTTTCCAGTAAGTGACAACTGGACATTTCCTCTGTACCAGTTACTATGTCAAATGCTGGTACACAGTGACTAATAATCCCATTTTCATGGCTCTCTATCCCTGGTGGAATAGTAGATCTACCACAGTTGGGTCTGAAAAAAAATATTTCCTATTTGCCTTCACTCATAGCAGATGCCTGGAATATCCCATGATGAAAGGATCAGCCTTTTCTTTTTTAATCAACTTTTAAAATAGCTCCTTTCATCCTTTCATCATAAATGCTCATACAAGCATTTATCAGCTTCTCTGTCACTTGACCCGAGGTTTTCAAAGCATCCCCTGAAGAATCTGATTTGAAAAAAAAAAAAAATCGGTCAGTTGTGATGAGGGGAAATTGATCCTTAGTCACATGTTCTCCTTTCTCAGACTGCAGTACTAACCACCATTCTATTAAGTGGCGCCAATTATGTTTGAGAGTCCATCATGTGACCATGGGGCTATCTAGCCTCATTTGAATGAAATTGTTTAGATTTACAGGCCATCTAGAGAGTAAAAAAATCACACACCATCAATAAGCTTTACTCTTCACAATCCACCCTTAGGGTGAACTATATAAAATGATATGCTAAGGCATTCCTTTAAAGAAAATAATTTTCTTCCCTTCTAATGTAATTGATATTGCATATTTTTGCCCTAACAAAAAGACTTTAAGGAAAGGCTTTATATTAATTATTAAGCACGTACATATTAAATTCTCATCTTCCAGACCAGGTTGAGAATGTAAGTCAAATATCTGTATATCATTCATAGATGATCAGCTTTCCAAGATTTAGAGTTAATAAAATCCACATAAAATTATAAATGAGTTGATATGGTTTTATGGAATTATAGAGAAGTTGATAGCCTCAGGAAGAATGAGTTAATAGCTAACTTTAGATATCACCCCACATTGCCTGAAATACTCTTCATTTTGTCAGATTTCTAATCTTGGATCAATCCAAGTTTTATTTCAGCTGACAAGTTCTGCATTAAGAATATGGGACACTCCAAGGGGCCCAGTCATTCTCAACTTAATACCACTCAGTACCTGATTGGTTATCTCCTGGAAACATTCTAGTGAATATTAGCATCAGATGGATTTTCCCTTGGAATCCAGCTGAAAATAAAGGCAGTCAGATAATGAAAGTTTTAATGAATAATGAACTAGAAGAAGTGGTGAAATAGGGAAGGAGGAACACTGTAGAAAGTAGACTGGATTCTTTCTATTGAAGGGCTTTGTGACACCGAAGGAAAACATGGGAACATCCAGTACTCAGAAGCAAGGTTACTGGTAAAACTACTTTTACAGAAAAATTGATCTTAAAGTCAGGTAGTCTACAAACACAGAGTTCAGCTTCACTTCTCTGTAACCTCTTGCCTTTGCCTTTCTCTGTGTGTTGGCTTCACCTGCAACCTGTGTGTGGGCATAGTGTGTGTTAGTCTGACTCTTCGTGACCCCGTGGACTGTAGCCCACCAGGCTTCTGTCCATGGAATTCTCCAGGCAAGAATACTGGAGTGGGTAGCCTTTCCCTGCTCCAGGAGATCTTCCTAACCCAGAAACTGAATCCGGGTCTTCAGCATTGCAGACAGATTCTTTACAGTCTGAGCCAACAGCTGTGACAATTCCAGGTCACAACAACAATATCTAAAGGAAGATGGCAGTCTCTCCTTGTGTCATTGTAGGATGGCCAAACGTTTTCCTGAAGCCCCCCAGACAAACTTCCCTAGTATGCTGTATTGGTAGAAATTATGTCACAAGTGGGTGCACAAATCAAATCTCTAGTCACAAATCAATCTCCAGTCAGGAGAAAGAGAATGCCATGACCGCCTTGGATCAATCAGAATTTAGCTCCTTAAGCTAAAGGTAGAATCACTACCTCTTGAAGCAAGGTAGCACCATGGAAGAGGAAAGTGAAAGTGAAAGTGAAGTCACCCAGTCGTGTCCGACTCTTTGCGACCCTATGGACTGTAGCCCACCAGGCTCCTCCGCCCATGGGATTTCTCCAGGCAAGAATACTGGAGTGGGTTGCCATTTCCTTCTCCAGGGGATCTTCCTGACCCAGGGATTGAACCCAGGTCTCCCGCACTGCAGACAGGTGCTTTAGCCTCTGAACCACCAGGGCAGAGACCTAAAAAAGTGGAACTCTAATAGGCAGAAAATTCAAGGAAACTGGTTACTGATTATGTAACCAGTATCTGCTAGGTAGGGTTTCCCTGGTGGTTCAGATGGTAAAGAATCTACCTGCAATGCAGGAGACCTGGCTTCGATTCCTGGATTGGGAAGATCCCCTGGTGAAAGGAATGGCTACCGACTCCAATATTCTTGCCTACAGAGTCCCATGGACAGGGCAGCCTGGTGGGACATGACTGAGCAACTGAGCACACTCACCTATCTGCTAAAGTTAAAGGATGCATGATTCTATGAAGTGAAAGAGAAGGAAAGACTCACGGGGGAGACCTCCAAATACAAAATTCATAGGTGTTAAACTTTTGCCTATAATTCAACTCTGGATTTAAATTTGTCTTTGATGTTAACATCCATTATCATTGTACACCAGTCATAGAGATACTTGTCATAGAGATTCTCTATTTACCAATCACCTGATAATAGAAATAGTCTATCGATAGAATTATTGAGTATACTAACTGGACCTCATGCTTCCTTTTTCCAACTGAAGCTAGTATGAAACTAATTTTTGCAATAATGGTTTCACAGACAAAACACTATGCATGTCTTGTAATTTCATGAAAAGGTAATTTGATACATGCATGGGTACCTAGTATTTTGTGATTTAGTGCTGAGAGGAGATTTTATGCTGTTTAATTTAATATTTAGATTCATAGTCATTAGTTGCATTTTCTAATATTCTAGTATCACAGCTGTTATTTATTCATTTATTTTTCCAAGTAGTATTTACTGTCTATATATTTTATACTACTGTTGTTAAGTTGCTAAGTTGTATCTGACTTTTTAACTGTAGCCCGCCGGGTTTCTCTGTCCATGGGATTTCTCAAGCAAGAATACTGGAGTGGGTCGCCATTTCCTCCTTCAGGGGATCTTTCCCACCTAGGGATCGAACCTGCATCTCCTGCATTGGCAGGCAGATTCCTTACCACTGAGCCACTTGGGAAGCCCATATATTTTATACCAGGCACTAAGCAAAATTCTAAGAATGCAAAGCGTGGCAAAAACTGAAAGGATTCTCAAGAACAAATAGATGTTTTGCTCAGTAGGTTTAGATTTAATCTCTTGAGGGATACTCAAATTTTTTAAAATCATCCAAATGTAAACAGACTCTGAAAGAAGTAAGAAAGAAAAAAAAAATTTTAAGCCAACTTTCTTCAGATCTGGCAGATAAATAATATGGTGTTTTAAGAATTATTTTGAGGGGACCTCCCTGGGGGTCTAATGGCTAAGACTCTGTGCTCCCAATGCAGGGCCCAGGTTCCATGCCTGGTCAGAGAACTAGATCCCACATGCTGCAACTAAAGATCCTGCATGCCGCAACTAAGACTTGGTGCAGCCAAATAAATTAATTAAATCTGTTTTTTAAAAAAGAGAACTATTTTCAGGACTTCCCTGGCAGTCCACTGGTTAGGACTCAGCACTTTCACTGCTGTATCCTGGGGTTTAATCTCTGGCCAGGAGCTAGGATTCCGTGGCACAGTTAAAAAATATATCATTTTCTTAAAAACATCTTGTGGAGGTGAGTTTACATTTGGGAGGAAGCTGTTGGGTAATATAAGGCTCTCAGTCTCTGCTGCTTATCTCCAAAGATGGTAAAAACACTCAACATACTCAAACTGATGATATCATCTACCATTACACCTTTGCAAATAGTTATCTCATTATCAAATGTGAATAGAATAATGAAACGGGAAGACTCACAGAATCTGACAAATATATGCCTGTCCAACCAACAAAGCATGCATTTTAAAGATTTTGTGTTTCACAAAATATAGGAATTTTGACTGTCAAGACCTTGGAGGCAGAGGCTATTTTTACAATTAGACAATTTATGCAAGCCCCTGGTGTTTACTATGATACTTTATATTCAACATTGACTTGAATACTTTATACTGAGAAAAACAAAGATAATTCGTTTCTCATTGTTCATTTGTAAAACTTGCTCATTTGGGGAAAAATTCAAACCAAAGCACTCAGGGCTAGAAACAGAAAATACAGTTTTGAAATTACTGGCAACTGAAAATGTACTCAAACAGTAATTTCTGAATATACACAAAAATCTCAACATTGAATGATATTGAAACACGAAAAATTATGGAAACTCACAGGGAATATAAGTGCATCCTTCTTAACATTCAATTAGATACAATTCAACTAAACAAATACATTGCAAAATCCTAGATGAAGGTTAATGAGGGCGTAGCTAAAGATACTAACTTTGAGAGTACAGAAACAATTGAGCAATATTACGGCGCAGGATAAAATGCAAGCTCCTTAGCGTGGCATGAAATGGCATCACAATTACACTTCTCTTGTGTTTTCTGTATCATCTTTTGCTAACTACCCCTCATTCCAGCTGTTGAATATAGTCTGGGATTCCCCACATCCTTAGTATCTTCCTGCCTTTCCCCAATATTTCATTTGTAATATTTTCAAGCTTAAAAGTTTGGAGAATTTTACAGTGAGCACCCATATGCTCACTATCTAGACTTTATTATTAATGTTTTATTGTACTTCTGTTTTATATATTTACTCATCTCTTTACCCCTTTACCCATCAAAGTAAATTATAGTCACCTGGAGTCTTCACCCTAAACACTGCATGCATTTTCAGTCACCAGAGATCAGTACTTGTTTAAGACCTCTTATTTTCCTACTGAAGTAAAATTCACATGCAGTAAAATGTGTGAATATTAAGTGTGCCATTCACTGAATTTTGAATAACGTTGTGTAATATAAATCCCTATTGAGATATCTCACTATATCATCACTCCAAGAACTTCCTTCAGGCCTTAGTTCCCAGTTAATTCGAGCCCCAGCCTTCTACTGCTTACATTTTTTCCACCAGAGATGAGATTTGTCCTTACCGTCAGAGAATTGCCTATAAATGGAATTACGCAGAATATACTCTTATCTCATCCAGTGTACTGTTTTTGAGTGTATCCAAGTATATCAGCAGTTGATTCCTTTTTTACTGCTGAATAGTATTCCTTAGTATATATGTATCACAGTTTGATTATCCATTCTTTTATTGACAGACATCTGGGCTGTTTTCTGGTTTTGTCTATTACAAATAAAGCTACTATGAATGTTCCTGTACACGTCTTTCTTTAAACATATGTTTTCATTTCTTTTGTGTAAAAATTAGTGGAATTACTGGGTCATGTGGTAATTATACATTTAACTTTATAAGTAATAGTCAAATCTTTTCCAAAGTAGTTGTACAATGTTACACTTCTCTGCCAATGTGTGAGAGTTGTGATTGCTCCACACACCCATCAACATTTGGTGTTGTCAGTCTTTTTAATTTTAGCCATTCTGGTGGGTGTGTAGTGACATCTCATTGTGGTTTAATTTGCATTTCCCTAGCGAATGATGATATTGAGCCTTTTTTCATGTGCTTATTGTACACTTGCACACTTCCTTTTGTGATGCATCTGTTCAAATCTTTGTCTTTTTATTACTAAGTCGTAGGAGTTTTTCATATAGCCTGCTTACCAGTCTTTTGTCAGATATAAGTTTTAAAAATGTTTCTCTAGGCTGTGGCTTACCTATTTATTTTCTTGATGGTATTTTTAAATAATCAGAAGGTTTAGATTTCATGAAATCTTGTTTATCGAGTTTCTCCTTCATGGTTATTGCTTGCCATATCCTAAGAAACATTTGTTTCTTCCCTATCTTGTTTTTTCTTTGAAAGCTTTTATGGTTTTACCTTTCATGTTTGGATCCATAATCTAACTTGATTTATTTTTTTGTATACAGTGTGAGATGGACGTTGAGATTCATTTTTTCCATATTGATATGTAGTTATTTAAGAACCATTTATCAGAAAAATTTCTTTTTCCCATAAGATTGCTTTGGTATTTTGTCAAAAATCAAATGAACATCTAAGTGAGGATTTATTTGGAGGCTCTCAATTCTGTTCTATTGATCTTTGCTGATATTTATGCTAGTACTATAATTTATTTATTATTGTAACTTTACAGTAAGTCTTGAAATCATGCAGTATTATATAAGTGCTTCAATTTTTTTCCGTATGTCTAGCATTCTAGGCCCTTTGTGTTTCCATATATGTTTTGGAATCAGCTCGTTGAGTTCTACAGAATATCCTTCTGGAATTATAATTTGGATGACATTGAGCTATAGATCAATTTTGTGTCTTGTCCTTTAAATTTTTTTTCTTTTTCTCCATTCTTTTTTGTAAGTTAACCCCCCTGCCTGAAATATACTTTTTATGTCTTCACTAAAAGGTGACTACTATTCATTTTTCAGGACTCAGTTCAAATTGTACTTCTGTTAAATCTTCTTAGTCAGCCCTCTGTGGCAATAGCTTTAATTGCTTATTTCTTCTTTTGCACTCCACAGCTAGTTTTGCATACTTTAATGTAACTTACTATATGGTAATGTCAGACTTTGTTTTGGGGGGCTCCAAAGTCACTGCAGATGGTGACCGCAGCCATGAAATTAAAAGACGCTTACTCCTTGGAAGAAAAGTTATGACCAGCCTAGATAGCATATTCAAAAACAGAGATATTACTTTGCCAACTAAGGTCCGTCTAGTCAACGCTATGGTTTTTCCTGTGGTCATGTATGGATGTGAGAGTTGGACTATGAAGAAGGCTGAGAGCCGAAGAATTGATGCTTTTGAACTGTGGTGTTGGAGAAGACTCTTGAGAGTCCCTTGGACTGCAAGGAGATCCAACAAGTCCATTCTGAAGGAGATCAGCCCTGGGATTTCTTTGGAAGGAATGATGCTAAAGCTGAAACTCCAGTACTTTGGCCACCTCCTGCGAAGAGTTGACTCATTGGAAAAGACTCTGATGCTGGGAGAGATTGAGGGTAGGAGGAGAAGGGGACGACAGAGGATGAGATGGCTGGATGGCATCACTGACTCGATGGACGTGAGTCTGAGTGAACTCCGGGAGTTGGTGATGGACAGGGAGGCCTGGCATGCTGCGGTTCATGGGGTCGCAAAGAGCTGGATACGACTGAGCGACTGAACTGAACTGATGATTGCTTTTGGTTACATATCATTCTTCCTTTTCTAGACTGAAAGGTCATGAGCAGGGAGCAATATTTTATTCAGAGTTATTCCCCCTCACCTCATGTAGTAACTGGCACATAATAAACTATCCTTAAATTTTTATCCATGAAACTCTTTAACTGTGTGTCAACTCTTCACCAGAGGAGACATCTTGGTGGAGGAATACAGAAAAGAAACATGTACACAGATAAATGAATAAAATAATGCTGCTGCTGGTGCTGGTGCTGCTGCTAAGTCATTTCAGTCGTGTCTGACTCTGTGCGACCCCATAGACGGCAGCCCACCAGGCTCTGCCGTCCTTGGGATTCTCCAAGCAAGAACACTAGAGTGGGTTGCCATGCTAAGTGACATAAAAACAATAAAACCAAGGGAAGGGACAGGGAACAGAAGAATACAATGCAACTACTTTTCATCAGGTGGTCAGGGAAGGACTCAGAGGAAGCGACATTTTGAACTGAGAAATAAGTGATAAAATGGAACATCCGTAGGACTTCTAGGGGGAAGAGCCTTTCAGGCAGAAGGAACAGGAAATGCAAAAGCCCTAAGGTAAAATCAAGTTTAGACCAAAGAAGGGACAATTATTGGGGCAATTAAGCAAATCTACCAGAGAAGGGTGTCTGGGAAAGTTTCACAGGGCTGAAGCTTGAGAAAATGCGTAGGTGTTATCCTGTCAGAGAAGTCAGAGGGAAAATATTCTAGGCAGAGGGATATGGCAGGAAGAAACACATAAAGGGGAGAGTGGTAGGAGACAAGGTTACAGAGGTCGGCAGAAGTCAAGCAATGTAGGTCTATGGACCTTAGGAGGGTGAATGATTTTATTTTATTTTATTTGGAAAAGAAAGTTAGGAAGATGAGAAGTCTACACGGAGTACAGTTTGTGGAAATCTTGAGTGGCAGGTAGACACAGCTGAGTGACGGGAATGGTGAAGCCCTGAGAACAGGGAGACTGCTGCAGGGACTTGGTGAGACATAAGTGAAATTTTGACTGGAGTTCCTCAGTGGAATGAAAGGAGAGGCACCATCTTTGAGTTCTATTGGAGATGTCACAAACAGGTCTTGTGTATGGTGACTCTGAGACATCAAGAGGACTGGATTGAGGATGAGTGCCACTTGTTCTGGACTGAGTGTGTCGTGGGGCCATTGAGATGGGGAGAAAGACCACATTTGGATAGAGTGAGTAGAAGTGGGGAGAGGCCAGAAATCAGTAGTTAGAGGGCTTCGCAGGTGATGCTAATAGTAAAGAATCCGCCTGCCAAGGCAGGAGATGCAAGAGAAGGGGGTTGGATCCCTGGCTTGGGAAGACCCACTGGAGGAGGAAATGGCGCCAACTCCAGTATTCTTACCTGGGAAATCCCATGGGCAGAGGAGCCTGGTGGGCTACAGTCCATGGAGCCACAAATAGCAGGACACGACTAAGCATTCCCATTCTCTTGTTGTGGAAATGTTGAGTTTGAGATGCTATCCAGGAAGAGATGTCATGTAGACAATTGGATGTATGAGTCTGGAACTGAGAGGAAAGGTCAGAACTGGATGTACTTGGGAGTCATAAGCATATGGCAGGCATCCAAGGCCATGGGCCTGGAGATCATCAGACAGATGGGGTGGGAGGAGGGTGGGGAAGAGGACTGAGGAACAATGGAGATTGGGAATGAGGAACTACTGTGATAGGATAGAATCAGAAGTTTGTGATGTCAAGGAAGCCCAGAGAAGGAAATGTTCCAACAATGAGTATAAGTAAGAGATCCAACTAAATGACGAGTGGAAAGCTGGCATGTAAGAACCTTGCAAAATAAAATTATTTAATCATAAAATCCATGTCAGTTGAGTCATGTTCACATAACCTGATGACAGTGGGTTGAGGAGCGATTTCAAGGGAAGAAAGAAGGAGACAGGTAACATGGACAACTTCAAAAGTTTTGTCCTGAAGGCGATCAAAGAAATGTGTAACAGCTAAGGAGGAAGTAAAAGATTTGTCTTAATCATTTATTTTCTAACACAGATGATATTAAGACATGTTTGCATGCAGATGGAAATAACCCAACGACAAGGGAGAAAGCGAAAGAAAAAGAATTTAGGAATAAGATCCTTGTCAAGTTCTAACCAAAAATTGCAAAAATTTTCTTAAAAAGATGAATATATATTTCTTGGAAGCTTTCCTGGAATTTATAATAATTTCAAACTTTAAAAAGTTAAAGGGGACTTCCCTGATGGTTCTGTGGTTAAGATATCACCTTCTAATGCAGGGGACACAGGTTTGATGTCTGGTCAGAGAACTTAGATGCCACATGCTGCAAGGCAGCTAAGCCCTTATGCCGCAATTACTGAGCCCCTGCACTCCAGAGGTTGTGTGCCACAAGAGAAGCCTGCGCATGGCAACAGAAAGCCCACGTGCTGCAAGAAAGACCCAGTGCAGCCAAATGTTTTTTAGAAAGTTAGAAAATATGAATAGTAATAATATCTAGTTCATGGGATTTCTGGAAGATTAAATAATTTAATATATATATATATGCAAAGTTAGAATAGTGCCTGAGTATACATTCAGCATTATTTAGAGGATATGCATCATTTAAAGATTATTTTCTTTTTTATTTTTTGCTCTGACTCATTTTTATAGTTTAATTACCTAAGGGCAATCATATTTCTTTTAATAGCTCTTGAGGAACTATGCATAATATGAATATTATATATATGCTCTTCACTACATTTATAATTTAGTATAGTGCTGTCACCCAGTAGGCTTTTTACAAATGTACGTTTAACATTCTCCTAGTGATAACATCTTTTGTAACTATGCTACATTCATCCAAACTATTAACTCAACTACAAACTACCTGATTTTGCCAGGTTTTTTTTTTTTTCCATTAGTCCTTGCTCTATTCCAGGACCTAACCCAGGATAAACATGACATCAGATGTCCTATCTTCTTAGTCTCCTTCTATCTCAACTGTGCCCTGGTCTTTCCTCATTTTTCACGATCTTGAACATTTTAAAGAGTTATGGTCAGGCATTTCATAGGTTAGTCTGACTATTCTCATGATTAGACTAGGATTATGGATTTAGGAGGGCTTCCAGGTAGCACTAGTGGTAAAGAACCCACCTGCCAATGCTGAAGACGTAAGAGATGGTTCAGTCTCTGAGTTGGGAAGATGCCCTGGAGGAGGGCATGGAAACCCACTCTAGTTTTCTCGCCTGGAGGATCTCATGGACAGAGGAGCCTGGCAGGCTACAGTCCATAGTGTCACCCAAAGTTGGACATGACTAAAGCGATTTAGCATGCACGCAGGCATGGATTTGGGAAATAATTCCACAGAGGTGAGTTGACACTGTCCTTGCGTCATGATATCCACATGACTTATTACTGACGATATTAACCTTGATCACTTTGTTAAGGTGCTGGGTGCCAGGGCCCAACAAAACAAAAGTTTTGTTTCTTTCAACACTTTACAGCAAGTCACTGTGTCCAGTCCATACCCAAGAAGCAGGGAACTAAGTTCCACTTCCAGGAGCAGAAGTGCTTTCTTATAAGAAAATTTGCCCCTTAATCCCAGTTTCTTTATTCGTTTATTTAAATCAGTGTGAACTGTTCTTGAAACTGTGTTAGTGTATGTGTTCAGTCATGTCTGACTCTTTGCAACCCCATGGACTGTAGCCCGCCAGGCTCTGTCCATGGAATTCTCCAGGCAAGAATACTGGAGTGGGTTGCCATTCCCTTCTCCAATTATTTCTTGAATTATAAGCCAATACTCTATTTTGTTGCCCCAGTTTTGGTCCTTGGGTTCTTTTGGGTTAACTTCTGTCTTTTTTACATACTCTCACTCTTTTTTTATTTTTACCCATTCTTTGAGAGAATAGTAAATGACAATGTACACACAAAAAAGTGCCATATACAATTTAAACACGTTGTCATCCTCTAGAAAGTTAATCTTTGTTGGCAGTTACCTTTAATTTGGCATTATGCAATAAATACTTCCTGATATCAACTGTTTTTATTTAAGATTTTGTTTTCAAAAAGTGAAGTTCCTTGAAATTCTTCACATATTGTTCCACTGCCAAAAAACGAACCTGAAAAACAGCTGATAGAACATTGAGTGTTCCCTGTGCTTCTCAGTCTCCTGGAAAGTGAGAAACCTGTTAAAAGAATGCTTTAATGATTCTGTTTTCCTATTAAAAATAATAACAAGGTAAATATATCTGCTTGGTTGAGAGGTGCGACTTACAGTGAAGGAAGGGCCTCATGGTCTTGGTATCTTGTTGCTTTAGAAATACTAGAATAGCACTGCTAAGTGCTCTCATAATGCCTTTCTAAATATTTATTTGAGAGGTTCTTGCAGAGGCTTTTCTGAGCCATCAGGCATTCATGAGCATGGCTAAGCTGGCAGTCAGGCAATTTTCTGGAGAGAAATGCAAATTCAATGAAGATCTTTGTATCTATCATCTACAAGTTAGTTCAGAAAGAAGCCAGGAAGCTGAGTTGGAAAAATAACAAAAGCATTTATTTAGAAACTTACAGAGTTTAGTACATTTGTAATTTAGTATACTTAAAAAAAAAAATCTAACAGCGTAAAGTACTTACTTTGTACTAAGCATTAGAACAGACATGTTCGTCACCTTTCGTGTTTTTTTTTTTGTAATTTATTTGTTTTTAATTGGAGGATAATTGCTTTACAATATTGTGTTGGTTTCTGCCATACATCAACATGCATATGTCCCCTCCCTGGTAGCCCTCCTTCCCACCTTCCACGCCATCACACCCCTCTAGGTTGTCACAGAGCACCAATTTGAGCTTCCGGAGTCATTTATCAAATTCCCACTGTCACTTTTCTCATAACGTTAGAGGTTAAATCTTTACCCAAGATGGTTGTATTAGTTTTGCTTCAAGTTACAGAAAATCCAGAACTGCAGTGGCAGATATAGAAGTTTATTTCCCTCTTGTGTTAGAGTCTTTGAGCTGATAAGATGTTTCAAGTCATGTATGGACTTGACTTTATAGTCCAAGATGGCTGCATATGTGTCCTAAGCAGGAGGAAGGAAAAAGAGGTCAAAAAGTGCATCCATGCTGCTCTTTAGAAAGATTCCCAGAAGTTTCCCCTTGACCTTTCTGTTTATACCCTCTTGGTCAGAACTTAGGCATGTAGCCATATCTTGCTGCAAGTTATGCTGGAAATGTAGTTCTTTTTCTAAGTGGCTTTGTGCCCAGTCAAGTTTTCTACATCTACAGAGGGGAAGACAGATATTAGGGACAACTGGAAGCCTCTGCGATAGTCATAAAGGCACAAATGTGATTTGAACTCAGATATGTCCTGCCCTCATAGTCTTTCTAAAACAAATTTGTTCATGGAGAAAGGTATAGAAAAGACATTGAATTGGCCCCCACTTTTAGCATTAGCAAGTTAAGTGAAAGAAACGAACACATGTGAAACAAGGTATGCAAAAAAGCTAAAGAAGTGTGAAGGGGGCTTTGAAAATCCATTTACGTTGTCAAAGAGGTATCTTCATAAGTCTTCAGATCCTCCTGGAAAGGAAGAACAACACTGGGACCTCCCTGGTGGTTCAAAGAATCTGTCTGCTACTGCAGGGGACACAGCTTCAATCCCTGGTCCAGTAAGATTCCACATAATGCGGGGCAACTAAGTCCAAGCACTACAACTACTGAGCCCATTCTCTAGAGTCTAGGAGCCACAACAAGAGAAGAAACCGCTACAATGAGAGACCTGCACGCTGCAACCAGGAGAGCAGCCCCCACTCACCACAACTAGAGAAAGCCCATGTGCAGCAGCAAAGACCTAGTGCAACCATAAATAGAAAATAAAACTTTATTTAAGAAAAAGAGAAATAACGATGATTTAAGGACCTCTGTCCACAATTCTAAACTAGACCTGTGCTGTCAAATATTACAGCAGCCACCAGCGATACGTGGCTATTGAGCATTTGGTGACTAGTCAAGATGTACTGTAAGTTTAAAACATGCATTGTGTTTCAGACTTAGTACAAAAAAAAATTTAAGTGTATCAGAGTAATTTTTTTCTACTGACTATATTTTGAGAGTATAACATTTTTGCTATACGGGATTAAATAAAATATATTGTAAAATTACTTTCACATATTTCTTTTTACTTTTTAAATGTAGCTACTATATTTAAAATTGCATATGGGACTCACATTTGTGGATGTGTTATATTTCTATTTTAATTTGTCCTACAGCTGTCCTATCGTCGAAATAGTTTTTTAAAATGTTCGTAGGATCTGTGAGAAAGTCATCTCTAAGGGTTCCAGAAGGAAGGATGTGGTAAACTGGCTCAAATAAACGACCTCAGGTTCTCTCTGGGATTTCTTGCTCAGCTTCTATGAATGTCAATGACGCTAGCTGATCTCTGGATAACGTGTATGGATTGACTCCAACCCTGGGGTTGTACTGCACCTCTCCAAGCCACACTTCAGAAGCATATGGCCCTTGTTATTACTAGACAGATAAGATGATTTATTAAGATTACTTTTTGAAAGCACCTCTGTTTGGTTTATTCACATCCACAAGGGGAATACTTTTTGGTTCGACTTAGTAATAACAGCTGGTCAGCACAGTCTTGAAGAACCTCATGATTTCTCAAAGGTGGCTGAAATCGAGTCCTCAAGCACAAGTAGTAATATTGTAACTTAATAAGTCTTTGGCTGGCTCAGAGTATTAAATTCATTAAAGTAATGAGGGGCTTTCTTGTTAACCTCTTATCTATCTCTAGCTTCAGGTTCTCTTTAGCAGTGATTGATCTATACTTTCCAGATGGAAGTTCAGTGTTCTCTCTACTTAGAAAAAGAAGGCAGATTTGAAGAGTTCTGCATTTTTTTGTTCATTAGTATTTTACCATATATTGTCCGCAGTGAGTATATCTTTCCCTTATTCTCCTATTCTGAATACACTTTTGTGTATATATGCACATATACATGCGTTATATTATTAGTAGTAATAATATAGTTCTTGGGTTGGCCAAAAAGTTCAGGATAGGGGGACACATGTACACCGTGGCTAATTCATATCAATGTATGGCAAAACCACCACAAAACTGTAAAGTAATTAGTCTCCAATTAAATTAATTAATTAATTTCTATAACATATAAAAACCCAAGAGGACTTTCTGGCCATACAAATACATAATCAGCAATAACATAATTATATGATTAATAATATTATGTAATATTATAAGATCATGGCATCTGGTCCCATCACTTCATGGGAAATAGATGGGGAAGCAGTGGAAACAGTGTCAGACTTTATGTTTTTCAGCTCCAAAATCACTGCAGATGGTGATTGCAGCCATGAAATTTTAAAAGACGCTTACTCCTTGGAAGGAAAGTTATGACCAACCTAGATAGCATATTGAAAAACAGAGACATTACTTTGCCAACAAAGATCTGTCTAGTCAAGGTTATGGTTTTTCCAGTAGTCACGTATGGGTGTGAGAGTCGGACTGTAAAGAAAGCTGAGAGCTGAAGAATTGATGCTTTTGAAATGTGGTGTTGGAGAAGACTCTTGAGAGTCCCTTGGACCGCAAGGAGATCCAACCAGTCCATTCTGAAGGAGATCAGTCCTGGGATTTCTTTGGAAGGAATGATGCTAAAGCTGAAACTCCCATACTTTGACCACCTCATGCAAAGAACTGACTCACTGGAAAAGACTCTGATGCTGGGAGGGATTGAGGGCAGGAGGAGAAGGGGACGACAGAGGATGAGATGGCTGGATGGTGTCACTGACTCGATGGACGTGAGTCTGAGTGAACTCCGGGAGTTGGTGACAGACAGGGAGGCCTGGCGTGCTGCAATTCAAGGGGTTGCAAAGAGTCGGACATGACTGAGCGACTGAACTAAACTGAACTGAATATTATAATTACATTATAATATTAACATCATCATATAATATTATATACAGTTATATGATAATATCATATATTATCATATAACTTTATTTTATTATATATTATATATGTACACATGTATATAAATACAATATCTTATTTTTCTGAATATTGCATATATATAGGTAGACAAATAGAGAATCAATTTTCATGCCCTTAGCATTTTCATCAAATTTTGTCTCATTCCAGATTTCAGATATTCTATTTGTCCATTCTGCCATTGTAATGATCTTTTATTAGCTTCACATTATTCAGCACCCTCATGATTCATTTGAACAGTTTGCAAATACACAGCATGAAATTAAAATAGTGCATAAATGGCAACCCACTCCTGTACTCTTGCCTGGAAAATTCCATGCACAGAGGAGCTTTATAGGCTACAGTCCATGGGGTCACAAAGAGTCGGACACAACTGAGAAACTTCACTTCACTTCATGTATAACATTTAAAGCAAAGCACACCTTTGATAAAGAGCTTTAAAAAGTTTTCTTCTTTAACAAATATTGCCCTTGATGGCCAAAAATGTTTTTAAATGTATTGATGAAGGCAAGAGAAAGGAAATGTTGGCAGTGAGGAGAGGCAGTTGTCTATTCAAAGTGTACTAGTTTTTAAAAAGTTGTCTTAAATTACTTAAGATATTTAAGTTTTGTAGACCACTATTGTTTGGTTGTCCCCAGTTCTTCTCTTCTGGGACAAGCACCACTTTAGAAGTTTGTCTGCCTTGAGCTTTAGCATGGTGGTTCTTGTAGTTACGGTCAACTGAAGTACCCAAACTAATAACCACAAAAATGATGATGTGATGCAAGTTGAACTAATAATAGTTTTTCCCCAAGCTCCAGGAGACGGTGAAGGACAGGGAAACCTGAAGTGCTGCAATCCACGGTGTTTCAAAGAGTCGGACATGCCTGAGCCACAGAATAACAACAACCACCCCAGGATTTAGACGACAGAGCTGTCCTGCACTGAAGAAAGTGAAGGAGAAAGAGTGTGCCTGACCACGTGACTGGTTTGAGAGCATATCATTGATATGCAAAGAGGAACAGATTCATGGGATGGACAGAGAGTTTTCAGAGTTTTTGTGTATCTGGTTTCGTTAATATCTAAGGCACAGATGTATATCTATCCTTAATGACAATCCAGTTAGACAAGGCAATAAATTTCCCTTTGCCTAAGTGAATTTGAGTGGTTTTTCTGTCACTTGAGAGCCAAACATGCCCTGGCTAATACATTATCCTTTTGGTAGTCAGCCTGCAAGACCGTTGCCAAAGACCACCGACTCTGGCAGTCACACCTTTGTGTAGTATCCTCATAGACTGAATAGGAAAGTGATCGATGAAGCACAATGGATGTGATGGTCTGTGACTTTGTAGCTTCACAGAAAAGTACTAGGGCTTCTATTTTCGTCTCACCCATTGATTGCAGAGGAGGGCGCCAGCTGCCACGTTGTAAGGATGCTCAAGCAGTCTCAAGAGGAGACATACATTGAGAAGAACTAGAGCAACTTGCCAACAGCCAGGACCAATTTGTCACCATATAAGGAAGCCACCTTTGGAACCAGATTCTCCAGCCCCAGAAAAGCCTCTCAGTGACTGCATGAGAAACCTGACTGAAAGCCACCTGCCAAAGCCCCTTAAATCCTAGCCTTTAGAAACTATAAGAGATAATGAATATTTATCATTTCAAGTATCTGGTTGGAGATAATTTGTTAGCCCAAGCAAATATATTATCTATATCAAAACAGATAACTCATGCAGCTTTGAAGGAATATTGGAAAGAAGTGAGAAGCTTCCTACAAAATATAGTTCTTTCCCAGAGAGATGGTCAGAGCCTACGTTGGCTGATACCCAGTATTCTTATTCTGTCTGCTTTGCACACTTAACTTGCATTAGCATCAGTCATAATAGAAGCTACTATCTCAACATAGAAGAAAAATAGCAAATCAACTCATTTGAATTCCATTTCATGACAAAGAATAATCTGTTAGTTTAAATAAGATTCTAGGTTGACTCTTACTTAAACATATCAAATCTCACTTGCTGTTGCTCATAGAAGAGTAAATATTAACTTCTTGGAGATATTTAAACACATTTTTCCCACTGGTCAATATAATAAAGGTAAGATTTTTCCTCAGACAAATGAGTAATTGAGAACTACTGTTAATATAATCTAAGGAGGACTCTAACATTGGATTTTCTAATTGGCTTCTCTACTAGAATATTAGATTTTAGTTTGATGTAGTATAATACACAAAGTTATTTTTTGATGTGGTATTCTTAAGTTTGTTAAATAGCATTAAATATTTACTTTTTTTCCTGCCTTCATTTTCCATGTTTCTAGTTTTGATAATTATTACATGCCTTTTTGTTGGAATTCAGTTCAGCTTCACCCTCAAATGATAACTCAGCAAATGGATGTAGGTGTTTGTTCTGTTGGTCTCAACATAAGGCAGAGGCTTGCATGCCAAAAAAGCCATGTATTTTTGTGGTCCCAGCACTATTTATGGTGTGATTTCACATACATTCTCTGTACTTATTTCTCTCATATGTCAAATAAGTGCCCTGAACATGTACAATCCTAGTACAGTTCAGTTCAGTTCAGTCGCTCAGTTGTGTCCGACTCTTTGTGACCCCATGAATCGCAGCACACCAGGCCTCCCTGTCCATCATCATCTCCCGGAGTTCAATCAAACTCATGTCCATCGAGTCCGTGATGCCATCCAGGCATCTCATCCTCCGTCATCCCCTTCTCCTCCTGTCCCCAATCCCTCCCAGTATCAGAGTATTTTCCAATGAGTCAACTCTTCACATGAGGTGTCCAAAGTACTGGAGTTTCAGCTTTAGCATCATTCCTTCCAAAGAACATCCAGGGCTGATCTCCTTTAGAATGGACTGGTTGGATCTCCTTGCAGTCCAAGGGACTCTCAGGAGTCTTCTCCAACACCACAGTTCAAAAGCATCAATTCTTCAGCTCTCAACTTTCTTCACAGTCCAACTCTCACATCCATACATGACTACTGGAAAAACCATAACCTGGACTAGACAGATCTTTGTTGGCAAAGTAATGTCTCAGCTTTTCAATATGCTGTCTAGGTTGGTCATAACTTTTCTTCCAAGGAGTAAGCATCTTTTAATTTCATGGCTGCAATCACCATCTGCAGTGATTTTGGAGCCCCCAGAAATAAAGTCTGACACTGTTTCCACTGTTTCCCCATCTATTTGCCATGAAGTGATGGGACCAGATGCCATGATCTTCCTTCTCTGAATGTTGAGCTTTAAGCCAACTTTTTTGCTTTCCACTTTCACTTTCATCAAGAGGCTTTTGGCTTCCTCTTCACTTTTGCCATAAGGGTGGTGTCATCGGCATATCTGAGGTTCTTGGTATTTCTGCCGGCAATCTTGATTCCAGCTTGTGTTCTTCCAGCCCAGTGTTTCTCATGATGTACTCTGCATAGAAGTTAAATAAGCAGGGTGACAATATACAGCCTTGATGTACTCCTTTTCCTATTAGGACTCAGTCTGTGGTTCCATGTCCAGTTCTAACTGTTGCTTCCTGACTGGCATAAAGGTTTCTCAAGAGGCAGGTCAGGTGTTCTGGTATTCCCATCTCTTTCAGAATTTTCCACAGTTTATTGTGATGCACACAGTAAAATTGGGAAATTCACTGCATATTGAGTTTTCAATTATCTGTCTGGTAAACTGGCATGCCAGAAAAATAACCCACACTGGTACATGTAAAGCAATAGATTTTAGTGTTCCCGATACCTGAGGTTGTGTTTTGTATAATGATCTCAGTATTGGAAAGATTTTTGAAAAAAGAAGCATTATTAATAAGGTAAAATTAATGTTCTAGAATGCTGTTAAGAAAAAGTACCTAGAAGCCAGAAATGAGTCATAATTATAAAAATGACAATACCTTATCTTTGAAAAGCACAGTATTTTCAAGGAATTGTGATTTAAATCAAAATTGAATTACATATTAAATAATATGTGTGAATAACCCAATGAGGTAATGCCCCTTCTTTATGTTCTTCCTATTTCCTTGACTGTACAATGAAAAATGTCTGAAAGGCTGGATTTTCACAGTAACAGTATAGTTTGGTATCTATAGTACAATATAATGTTTCTATAGCAAACACTGACTATAACTCAGTCAGCATTTTATTCATGAAGCTGCTGAAAAATCTTTCTCTAAACCAGTAATAAAAAAACTAAGTCATGACCAGTAGAGTTATACTATTCAGTATCTGACATGGAACGAACATTTATTTAATTACAAGGACCCTGGTGCATTCATTATACATTGTATCTTACTAGATCAGCACATCAAACCTATGAAAGAGGTACCATTCTCTCCATCTTCAAAACAAAGAAAGAAAGGCAAAAAAAGGTAATTAACTTATGCATTTTGACATAACAAGAATGAGGAGGAACTGGGATTTGACACAGATCTCTTAGGATAGCTTTCAGACTTTGTTTTAAGCTGTGGAATCTTAAGGCAAAAGCTTCTGTGCATGTGAAAGATAGAAAACAGACAAATTCCTGGGTGTTTGGGTTGGCAGCTGGTTTTGTTTGCTGCTTCACTTCTCTCCCTGTCTCTGTCTTTCACTGCCCTGGAACATCCCCAGCTGAAAAGTACTGGGTTATGCGTTATGCCTTTGTTTGTTTGTTTGTTTTTATTTTTAATTTTGGCTGTGCTGGGTCTTTGTTGCAGCAAGAAGGCTTCTCTAGTTGTGCTGTGTGGGCTCTCTACTTGTGGCACTCAAACTTAGTTACCCAGAAGCATGTAAGATCTTAGTTCCCTGACCAGGGATCAAACCCATGTCCCTGCATTTGGAAGGCAGATTCTTAACCACTTAACCATTATGCCTTCCTAGTCTAGCTTTTTTTTTTTTTTTAATACCAACAATCCTCATTTAGGGTGCCAAAACCTTTTCTACTAATAAGAATGTTTGACAAGCCAGAGCAAATCATACTGGGCTTCCCTGGTGGCTCAGTCGGTAAAGAATCCGCCTGCAATACAGGAGACCTGGGTTTGATCCCTGGGTCAGCAAGATCTCCTGGAGAAGAAAATGGCAACCCACTCCAGTACTCTTGCCTGAGAATCCTATGGGCAGAGGAGTCTGCTGGGCTACAGTCTATGAGGTTGCAAAGAGTTGGACCAACTAAGCACACACACACTCTATATATTGTTATACAAGGTAGACACGATGATGATAAATTCTACTTGGTATATAAATAGCATCCGTTTAGTTTCAAAGTTAATAACACATGCGCAGGTCTTTTAAGGCACTTAGCTAGTTTTACTCTTCTCTCCGGAAAATCATTCGCGTAGCTCTTTGTGAGAAGTTCTATTTAGCTGTGTTCAGTTCAGTTCAGTTCAGTCAGTCAGTTGTGTCTGACTCTTTGTGGCCCCATGGACTGCAGCATGTCAGGCCTCCCTGTCCATCAGCAACTCCTGGAATTTACCCAAACTCATGTCCATTGAGTTGGTGATGCCATCCAACCATCTTATCCTCTGTCTTCCCCTTTTCCTCCTGCCTTCAATCTTTCCCAGCATTAGGGTCTTTTCGAATGAGTCAGCTCTTCGCATCAGGTGGCCAAAGTATTGGAGTTTCAGCTTTAGCATCAGTCCCTCCAATGAACACTCAGGACTGATCTTTAGGATGGACTGGTTGGATCTGCTTGCTGTCCAAGGCACTCTCAAGAGTCTTCTCCAACACCACAGTTCAAAAGCATCAATTCTTCGGTGCTCAGCTTTGTTCACAGTCCAACTCTCACATCCATACATGACCACTGGAAAAACCATAGCCTTGACTAGACAGAACTTTGTTGGCAAAGTAATGTCTTTGCTTTTGAATATGCTATCTAGGTTGGTCATAACTTTCCTTCCAAGGAGTAAGCGTCTTTTAATTTCATGGCTGCAATCACCATCTGCAGTGATTCTGGAGACCCAAAAAATAAAGTCATCCACTGTTTCCACTGTTTCCCCATCTATTTGCCATGAAGTGATGGGACCAGATGCCATGATCTTCCTTCTCTGAATGTTGAACTTTAAGCCAACTTTTTTGCTTTCCACTTTCACTTTCATCAAGAGGCTTTTGGCTTCCTCTTCACTTTTGCCATAAGGGTGGTGTCATCGGCATATCTGAGGTTCTTGGTATTTCTGCCGGCAATCTTGATTCCAGCTTGTGCTTCTTCCAGCCCAGCATTTCTCATGATGTACTCTGCATAGAAGTTAAATAAGCAGGGTGACAATATACAGCCTTGATGTACTCCTTTTCCTATTTGGAACCAGTCTGTTGTTTCATGTCCAGTTTTAACTGTTGCTTCCTGACCTGCATACAGATGTCTCAGCTGTGTTAGCCTTGTGTTTTTGCCATGTAACTCTGCCCATGAGACAGAGATTGACAAAGCTTGGAGACTGGTGGCTGGTGATGAAGCCTGGCATAAGAGGCATGCCGTTTCTTCTCTCTGGCAGAGTTTTAGTATGAAACATCCAGGGAGGGTCAGCCTTGGGTAAATGCAGAAGTGAGGAGAGGGGTGACAGGAAATAGAAGCCATGAGTAAGCAAAGCCACGAGGCAGAAAGAAAGTGAGCAGCATGGAGTCAATAGCAATAGTTGGAAAAATAAGCAGGTGGAGAGACACAGCCAGAGGAGCTGAGTCATGTGCATGGCAGCAAGCCAAGAGTTCCTGTGAGGTCACCAAAGGGGAGCTTATATGGCTAGACTAGAGCTTTTACTCAGTTGTTGCAGAGTGCCTAGAACAAAAATCTAGTTTTCCATGAGCCTGCAATGAGAACTTTATCCACCTTTTCTACTTCCCCATGTTGTATCCTTTTAAATGATGGTGGTGTGTTTAGTGGCTAAGTCGTGTCAGACTCTGTGACCCCATGGACTGTGTTCCACCAGGCTCCTCTGTACATGGGATTTCCCAGGCAAGAATACTGGAGTGGGTTGTCATTTCCTTCTCCAGGGGATCTTTTCAACCCAGGGACCAAATTCACGTCTCCCTTCATTGGCAGAAGGATTCTTTACCGACTAAGCCACCAGAGACACCATCCTTCTAAATAAACCTATTTAATTGAGCCAAGTGACCATTTCTCCTTTTTTGCCACCATAAAAAATCTAATTAACACAACATTGAAAACTTGCACAGTGCCTGGAATGTAACAGGAGCTTTATATAGCGTGGCTATTATTATTTTAAAAGAGATTCTTCAAGCAAAAACTTCAGACTAATACTCAAATCCAAGTGTTGCAGTTGGTTTGAATTTGTAGCTTGGTAGCTGTCCATGGGGTTGCACAGAGTCAGACACAACTGAAGCGACTTAGCATGCATGCATGCATTGAAGAGGGAAATGGCAACCCACTCCAGTATTCTTGCCTGGAGAATCCCAGGGATGGAGGAGCCTGGTGGGCTGCCATCTATGGGGTCGCAGAGAGTCGGACATGACTGAAGCGACTTAGCAGCAGCAGCAGCTTTTTTTTCTCCCCTGTCCTTTAAAGATTTTTTTTAATTCTAGGAGAGTACCCAATTTGGATAAGTTTAGGTGTGGAAATAAAACACATGTTCTAACAATTTGGAAGAGATGGATGAATCTCTTGAGATATGAGGTTTCACAAAATATTTCAAATTATTTTTCAAATATTATTGGCTTGGCCAAAACAAAATGATTTTCTAGAAGAATTTCTCTTTTTAACATTCAAATGTCCTCAAGGGAAATGTAATATACATATTTCTAACTCATTCTACGTAACTCAGTATTATCTAATAGGATTTGATTGATGTTTAAACTTGATTGATGTTAATAGGACTTGATTGAGTATTTTAACTAAGAGGTTTTTTTTGGATGGTGATAGTGCTTTTTCAGAAAAGAGTTGAGTTAGATGATTTTTTAAAAGGGTCTTAGAACTTGGCCTCCAAACCTTACCAAATATTTTTCCTTCCTTTGTGTAACAGGGAAAAAGTAATATCTGAAAGATCTCTTTTCTTCCAGTGACGAACAAAACTACAGTAATTTGAATTCCAGAAAACTAAGGCAACAGGGGTGAAGCCAAACATATTCTTAACCTAGATGTTAAAAAAGAAAGAAAGAAAACAAAGAATAAAGGGAAGGGTAAAGAAAGGGTAAAGGGTGAGGGAAGAAGAACAAAGAGAGAGAAAAAAAGAAAAAAGAACCAGTGAGATGATAAAGAATTACAGATTTGTGAACTGAATGACGTGTAATCAATGATCTAAATTTCTCTGCAGAATGCATGCAGTCTCAGAACTCTGGAAAGATCAGCCGGTATGAAATTATACTTTGGCTCTATTCCCTTGGTACCCTATGCTGCTCTCATTATAATTATCATCAAACTTTATTGAAATCCCTTCAAAATGGATAGCTCTGACTGCACTGTGCATTGTGTGAGGGTAGGGTCCATGTTTGTCTTGTTCGGTATTATCCCCAGAACCAGCATAATACTCAGCAGAGCAGGTGCTCAAATTATTTGTTGAATGAAATGTTATAACTGTACCATCTGGGGGTTAAAAGCACAAGCTCTGGAATCAAATTCAATGTCATTTTCCACCTCTGTAGATTGGATAGAGTAACAGTGCCTGCCTCACTGATTCGCAGTGAGGATTTGATGAGAAAATACACATACAGCCCTGAGCAAGGTGCTTGGCGTATTGGTAACGTTGAAAAAATGTTCTCTATAACAATAATCCTTACTATCCCCCCATTAGCAATGAATCTCAGCATTTGTCTTCAAAAAGAGAGAGAGGTTTTTACAAAAGCCAGTGAAGATAGATTAAAACACACACACACATTGTGATGTAATCATGTGCATTTTACCAGCACTGTCTGAAGCTCCCTTGCAAATTTCTCCTTTTCTCCAATTGGCTGGTTGGCCACTCTCACCAGTAGTGAGTAATTTGATCTTACTCATTTCTGGCTGAATTCAGTTGGCTGTGGAAAAGGCATGCCGAAAAGTATGAAGGATTGTAACTCTAGATCCTTTCAGCCTAGTAAGTATGTCAATCGTCTAAAAGAGTGGCCTTGATTTAACGGTTACATAGTCAAGAATTCCTAGAGTAAGACTTTTCTTTTTTCAACACCAGCATGACTCTGACCTTGAACAGAGTGTGCTCAGGTCATTCTGGAAGTATCCCTTGGACAGATGACACAGAGATTGAAAAGCCATAAATGACTTGCCTGTAAGTTCAGAAATGACAGTCGCGTTTATTTTTTTAATTGCTGAGATTTTTATTACCCTTTTTAATAGAGTATAATTCCTTTAAAATGTTGTGCTAGTTTCTGCTGTACAGCAACGTGAATTCTCTCTATGTTATACATATATCCTCTTCTTCTGGGATATTAGCCTTTACATGAACCCAAAAATGAGGCTGGAGGGCTATAATAAAAGCTGCTGCTGCTGCTGCTAAGTCACCTCAGTCCTGTCTGATTCTGTGCGACCCCACTGAAGGCAGCCCACCAGGCTCCCTCATCCCTGGGATTCTCCAGGCAAGAACACTGGAGTGGGTTGCCGTTTCCTTCTCCAATGCATGAAAGTGAAAAGTCAAAGTGAAGTCACTCAGTCGTGTCCGACTGAGCGACCCCATGGACTGCAGCCCACCAGGCTCCTCCGTCCATGGGATTTTCCAGGCAAGAGTGCTGGAGTGGGGTGCCATTGCCTTCTCCAATAATAAAAGCTAGAATTTATCAAACATCTATCAGTGTGAGATGTTTTATAAATATTATTTTTAATTCTTATAAAAAAAAAACTATGAAAGCCACTCTATATTTCCTACTTTACAGATAAGGAAACTGAGACTCACAGGTTTAAAAATCACTTGACTGTACCATCTTCATATTTTTTACGTAAATCTAAAACTTCTGAAATGTGAAGCTTATTTTGAAAAGCAAATTAAAACACTTCTTTTGTAAATGGAAACCTTCAGAAGAAAACATTGATTTAAAAAGTAAATTTCTAAAACATAAACTTTAAAAAAAAATCACTAGACCTGAGAATAAGCTCAGACCTGTCTTGACTTTAATGCGAGGAGCCTATGGTTTGCTGCTTTCCTAGTGCTTGCGTATGGAATTTATAATAAGACGGAAAACATTATGTGGATGGGTGGGTTTTTTGTTTTGCTGTTGGGTCATACTCTTCTTAAGAATAGAAGAGTTGCCTGTCTTATTCACTCTTTCCTCGTTGACATTCACTCCAATGCCTGGCATAAAACAATACACATTAAATATGAATTGAATGAATGAATACATGCCCCCTTTTCCTTGGTGGCCTCTTGGAATGCAATGAATAGATACCACTAATTCATCAAACATCTTGTCAAGCATTGTTTTCATTAAGGTCTTCAATCAGCAAACAGCACAGGGACTTAATGCTTTAGTAAGTTCCTTAGGATGAGAGGGAATCTGAGGATCTCTGAAGATGCACCCCCAGTCTCTCTTACATACACACACACACACCTACCTACCTGCTTTAAAATTCTCTCCACTTGCTAGCCATACTTTCTAATTGACACCACTTAAAAAGTTGCTCCATTAAATGAATAAAAGCTCATTAAAGGAAAGTAATAAGGTGGAAAGTCTTTTAGCCTTAAGAAGAGAAGAAAAACTCTATTAAAGGGGATGTGACAACTAAAAAGAGCCTGTTGGAGTCCAGGCAAGGAAAGCCAAGGAGCCTGTTTCAAGACAGTAGGTTGGAGATTGTGTACCATGGATGCCCTGAGACCGTGGCAAGAGTAACTGAGTTTTTCACTTAGGGGCTTCACAGGTAAAACGGCAGAACCCACTTCTGCCTGGTGGCTAGGCCAGGCTTTGTTCTCCTCCACTGTGATCGGTCAGTGGCAAATGGTTAGCATGGCTCTACTCTTATGTTCAGAGAAGGCAATGGCATCCCACTCCAGTACTCTTGCCTGGAAAATCCCATGGATGGAGGAGCCTGGTAGGCTGCAGTCCATGGGGTTGTGAAGAGTCAGACATGACTGAGAGACTTCACTTTCATGCATTGGAGAAGGAAATGGCAACCCACTCCAGCGTTCTTTCCTGGAGAATCTCAGGGACAGGGGAGCCTGGTGGGCTGCCGTCTATGTGGTCACACAGAGTCGGACACGACTGAAACGACTTAGCAGCAGCAGTAGCAACTCTTACGTTCCCCATTCCATAAGAATGCGAGCCACGTCTGATCTGCTCACTGGAGTGCCTTGAGCAATGATACAGCACTGGTACTGAGTAGGTGCTCAGTACATATCTATATCAAGCATGTTTTGTTTCAAGCATTTCATCTCCTAATCACTCTGGGAAAAAATGAATACAGGTAAGAAAACCTTCCATTTGGCAGTTGTAAAGATTGCATAGCGTTTGCAAGAGCAGTTCTTAGTTTTTCTGCTTCTTTATTTCTCTTTTTAAAGGTTATGTATTATTTTACAAGTAACAAACTTAACGGTAAAATTTTAAATAATTAAAAACTTTAAACTTCACCACCCACTATTTTTTTTACCATGAATAGTTTACTGGGTAGACTTCTGAATACATATGTAAATATTAATTTCTTATTACAAAAACAGGATCATGTAATTTTATAATCTACTTCTTGATGAAAGTGAAAGAGGAGAGTGAAAAAATTGGCTTAAAACTCCACATTCAGAAAACTAAGACCATGGCATCTGGTCCCATCATGGCAAATAGGGAAACAGTGGAAACAGTGGCTGACTTTATTTTTCTGGGCTCCAAAATCACTGCAGATGGTGATTGCGGCCATGAAATTAAAAGACGCTTACCCCTTGGAAGAAAAGTTATGACCAACCTAGACAGCATATTAAAAAGAAGAGACATTGCTTTATCAACAAAGGTCTGCTAGTCAAGGCAATGGTTTTTTCAGTAGTCATGCATGGATGTGAGGGTTGGACTATAAAGAAAGCTGAGCGCTGAAGAATTGATGCTTTTGAACTGTGGTATTGGAGAGGACTCTTGAGAGTCCCTTGGACTGCAAGGAGATCCAACCAGTCCATTCTAAAGGAGATCAGTCCTGGCTGTTCTTTGGAAGGACTGATGCTGAAGCTGAAACTCCAGTACTTTGGCTACCTGATGCGAAGAGCTGACTGATTTAAAAAGACCCTAATGCTGGGAAAGATTGAAGGGAGAAGAAGGGGACAACAGAGAATGAGATGGCTGGATGGCATCACCAACTCAATGGACATGAGTTTGGATAAACTCCGGGAGTTGGTGATGGACAGGGAGGCCTGGCATACGGTGGTTCATGGGGTCGCCAAGAGTCGGACATGACTGAGCAACTGAACTGAAAGTGAAAGCAAAAGCGAAAGTGAAGTCGCTCAGTTGTGTCCAACTCTTTGTGACCCTATGGACTGTAGTGTCCGACTCTTGGCGACCCTGTGGACGGCAGTCCACCAGGCTCCTCAGTCCATGGGATTCTCCAGGCAAGAATACTGGAGTGGGTTGCCATTTCCTTCTCCAGGGGATCTTCCCGACCCAGGGATCGAACTGAACTGAAGTAAACTGATTTTCATTTAGTAATATTTTGGTAATAAATCATAATAAATAATTCTATACCACCATTCTTAGTGGCAATATGACATTCTTAAGTGGCTATACTATGTTCTATATTAACAATCTCCTAGCATCCATTTTTTGCTAGTGTAACTATGCTAAATATGAACCTTATTACATGTTTAGAACATATTTCAAACATTGAACAAAGTTTTACTGAGGTCTGCAGTTAACAGAAAAGGCTATGGAAGACCTACACTGGATATTAGAGCTGGTATCTCTAGAGTCCGTGGGGCCACCCAATGGCCTATAGGCTATTTCCAACCTTAATCATGTCTGTTGCCCCACTGTAGAGTTTTCTCACCCTCATCCATCTTTTGATTTAGCTTTAGAATAGACTCTGCCCCTTATTGTTAAAGAAAGCTTCATTGTCCATGGTCTGTCTTTACCTCGGTTTTCCCTTTATTTCCATTCCCAGCCAGGAAATGTCATCCTAGCAGGATAGGATTCCAAAAGAAAATTTGTATCTATTGGGGTGACCTCCCCAGTTTTAAACAGGCCATTGGTTTCTGCTCAGTTCTTTAAGTCTTACCTCTAAGGTGGTGAAAGGGGGTTTTATGGTACCTCTCAAATTTCTTTTTTATGCTTTTAGCCATCTTCATCCCTGCTCAGCTAAGATCCCAAGCCCATCTTGTACTGGCCCAGACCCTGGGCCAGTGACCTGGGCCATTCCTTTGGTTCTGCAAACCTGAGTCTTCTCCACACATCTTTCTCTCGTTTCAGCTCCCACGTCACCTTAGAATGGGCCCCACAGCAATGTATTAATGTTTTTCTAACTTAGAAATGCCACAAGCCATGGCTTCCTTGAACATAGAGAAACAATTGTTCAATTCAACAAATATTTATTGAATACCAGACACTGAGCAAGGTTAAGTTGCAACATGGGCATTGAATGAAGACATTGAAAGGATAAGAGACATAAGCATGGGAAACACATAGGCAGGTAAGTCTGAGAAAGGCAACAGAACACATCCCTGAACTTCTTAGACTGTGAACTACACAAGGGCAGGGAGGTTTCTTTGTTCTGCTTTATTTTTGTACTGCTGTATCCTCAGTGCCTTAAATAATGACTGGTATGTAGTAGATATTTGATGGATATTTGTTGGATGTATGAATGAATAAGACATGACTCTTGACCTCAAGAAGCTTACACTCTAGTGAACAAGAAACAAAAATGGTACAATAATAAGTGCTCCTACAGAGATGAACACAGTGGGAACAAAGGTACAAAACCCAGGCTGGAGGTCATTAAAAGTGGCTGGAGACGAAAGAATTTGGTCTCCCCAGTTTTCCCCAGTGTGTAATAAGGCTGGAAGGGTTCTAAAGCAAATATTTCTGTCTCCTAGCCAAACGGTTCTGGTCAAGAGACAAAATGTGTTGAACTGAGTCATATTTTTAATTCTTAATAGGCGTAGTTATAACTTTAATTATTCTTCATGGTTGGGTGGGCTTCCCAGGTGGCTCTAGTGATAAAGAACCCACCTGTCAATGCAGGAGATATAGAGATGCAGGTTTGATCCCTGGGTCAGGAAGATCCCCTGGAGGATGGCATGGCAATCCACTCCGGTATTCTTTCATGGAGAATTCCATGGACAGAGGTACTGAAGCAAATTAGCACTCATGCATGGTTGGGTATTCCTTTAACATACCAATTTCTACTTTACTGTCTATCATTAGAGTCCAAATATAAATTTTTATAAATAATTTTAATACAACATTCCTTTTTACTTCTGCTATAGGCGTTGTGCCTTCTGATCAAGTACCAAAGTGAAGTTGAAAAGGAGAAGAGGAAAAATAGCAGATAGGCCCTTAGAACAATAAAACCAGAGGGAGAGGGGTCTGTGAATTACTGAGTTACTGTTTAGTCGTGTCTGATTCTTTGCCACCCCATGGACTGTAGTACACCAGGCTTCCCTGTCCTTCACAATCTCCCAGAGTTTGACCAATTTCATGTCCATTGAACTGGTCATGTCATCTAACCATCTGATCCTCTGTTGCCGGCTTCTCCTTCTGCCCTCAGTCTTTTCCAGCATCAGGGTTTTTTCCAATGAGTTAGCTGTTCACAGCAGGCGGCCAAAGTATTGGAGCTTCAGCATCAGTCCTTCCAAAGAGTATTTAGGGTTGATTTTCTTTTAAGATTGACTGGTTTGATCTCCTTGCAGTCCAAGGAACTTTCAAGAGTCTTCTGCAGCACTGCAATTCAAAAGCATCAATTCTTCGGCACTCAACCTTCTTTATGGTCCAGCTCTCACATCTGTACTGAGCTACTAGGAGGCCCTAATTTCTAAAAAGTGCTTTAAATACTTAGAGGGAAATTTTCTCATCAAAGAACAAACTAGAGGGTCTTCTTTGGTGGTCCTGTGGTTAAAAATTCACCTGCCAGTGTAGGAGACATGGGTTCAAACCTCGCTCTGGAAAGATCCCACATGCCCAGGAGCAACTAAGCCCAGAGGCCACAACTACTGAACCCTCAAACCCGAGAGCCCATGCTCTGCAACAAGAGAAGCTACTACAGTGTGACGCTTGGACCCGAAAGGAGAAGCCCCAGCTCTCCGCAACTAGAGAAAGCCCAGGTGCAGCAACAAAGACCCAGTGCAGCCAAAAATAAGTAAAGAAATAAATTTTAAAAAAGAGAACAAACTAGAAATTAAAAGTAAAGTAGTCAGTGTCTTTCATTGCATCATTCTACTCCAAGTATATGAGAAAGAATCTGGAAGCTTAGGCCCAATTGCTGTGTTTCTATTTTATGCTGTTATAAAATAATTTACATTCTATCTTGAAAGTCCCTTGGTTTAGGCCTAAAAGAAGGAAAAAAAACCATTCTTTTAGGAAAGGAAATTATCTCCTGAATGAAATCAGATTATGTTGTTGAACATAACATTATGGGTCCTTGTTCCCAAGCAAACACAGAAAAGGATTCTCTAACAGAGATTTTCAACTACAAGAGTACCTCTGACTCTAAACATATTGTTAGCACTCACAGATTCCTGCAGGAACAATGCACAGATGGTGTATTATATTGAGATTCTTGAAGGGCGCTCTGTGTGTTGATGTTATCAGTTTATGTACGTGAGCGACATAGCTTCATTTGTAAATAATAGACAACAAGAACATTTAGTGATAAAATAGAATGCCATTTGGACTATTAACGTTTTCATTATGGCAAATGCAGAGTGGTGTGTAAAGTTTTGGGTAAACACGTTTGTCTCTACTAATGGTACGGATGCTTTGCAAAAAAGACTTGCTGAATATAAATTGAAGCTGATGTTGGTCATACATTATGTATAATATTAAGAGCTGTGCCACAAAAGCCTGCATTTCCTGGGTAACAAAACATTTAATATGGAAACTACATATATAATTTCCCAAGTCAACTCAAGAGGTTAAAACTGATGGATCATATATTGAGATAAAATCATCTAAAGAACTCATCCTGTTCTTTTTTTCCAGTAGAAAGTTGAAATATTCATTTGTTTAATTCATTAATGCTTTAGAATTATTCTCTAAACAGAGTTGGTGCTGTTTCATACATTCATAATAGCTATCTTCCTATGCATGTAACATTCACTCCTCTCATTCTTTCAGTTCAAGTAGCAACGTTTCTAAGGAAAAAATTTCCAACTAAATGCCTTACAAAATGATTTCTGTGCTTCTCTTTTCAAACGCTGAGGTAATCATGCAGGAAAAGCATAAGAATAAATTATTCTCTTTTGGGGTGAAAGCATTCATATTTGATAAGCAATTTGAAAGTCAAATGAGATGTTACCTAAACATTTTACATTTTTTATGGACTTATTCTATTTGGTATTCTTTCCAGGAAAGATCATTACTAAAAGAAATATACACATCAAAAATATTTATGACAAAGTACAGTTACAGATAATTTGTGTTGCTGCTGCTGCTGCTAAGTCGCTTCAGTCGTGTCCGACTCTGTGTGACCCCATAAAGCACAGCCCACCAGGCTCCGCCGTCCCTGGGATTCTCCAGGCAAAAGTACTGGAGTGGGTTGCCATTTCCTTCTCCAGTGCATGAAAGTTAGAGAAACAGAAATCTTGGGAAGTGAATGTGAAACAGAACCTAGTGATAAAAAGTTTCTAGGAGAGTAGTGTTAAAGACAAAAAAGTAAAAATGTTTTGTTTTATGTAAATATGGGACCACTACTAGAAATACAATCTAGAAGATACAAAGAAGAAGGAGAAACAACAAATTACTCAGAGAGAAAAATATACATCACAGGAAATGTACCAGTAAGTCTCTGTTTTTAGAATGTCATCTGTATCTTAATGTGGCCCCTCTGGATGGCTGCCAAATCAGAACTGGACTAGAAATGTGGTTTGGGGATCTAAAGTTTGTTTCACATTCTTTCTCCTACCCTAAAATTTGTTTCTACTACATTTAAAATATCAACTGGCAATTAGTTCAGCATTTCATAATGTATACAGAGGCCCCAGGCTCTCGTGAAACCTTATGAAACTGTTTATAACATACCACAGTGGAGAAAAAGGCAAACTGGCAATCGACCTGCATCTCCACCCCCACCTTTGACTTTGCACCCTTCTTCTGGATACAACCATATATAAAAGCAATGAAATTCTATTTCAGTGTGATGGCTGCTGAGAACAGGGGTGATACACAGCCACCTTAGAGAATAACCAGGGCCAGGTTGGACTTCTTAGCATTTTCTCAGGAGGTATAGGATTTACACTTGGGGTGTAATCTTGGCACATATCTACATATATTTATTGTGCATCCAGTCTGTGCCAGGTACTAAAACTAGTCTTTATGGAGGATCCAAAAATGAATGGAACACAATTATGTCTTCAAGAAGGTTGCAATCCAACTAGGAGATATGAATCATTACAACCAGCTATATAATCAAGGTATGTCTGGTGTGAAGCTTTGATTATCTGATAGATTCATAGCCAACTTCAAAGAAAAACAGCTAAAAATTGTTACTTATTATATACATGTTGCATCCCAATATGCTTCGAAGATTGGATCTGAAACCAATACCAAAATCCCAGAGGCTGTCTGGGGCACAAGCTCTGCCCAAGACAGGAGTCTGAAATTGATGAGTCCCTCACCAGACAGCCTGACAAAGTTCACCTTCCAAAAGTTAACACTACTGAAGTTGAAGAAGTAGAGATAGATGCTTACTGTCACTGTGACGACAGAAAAGAAGAATAAGGAGCAAGCAGTGATGTGCTACTTGAGTTCGAATGGGGACAGCTAGCTGAGCATATGGCTAGAGTTTCTTTTGAGCCTGCAGAGTCCAGAGCACTGCTATGTCCTGGATTTAGACTCCCCAATGATTTGACTTTAGAGACTGTGGTTCTTTCTCTTACTTCCCTACAGAGCTTCATAATATATTTCTATCAATTAGGGGATTGCCTGCAGCTTCTCTGGTGGCTCAGCTGGTTAAAAATCTGCCTGCAATGTGGAAGACCTGGATTTGATCCTTGGGTTGGGAAGATCCCCTGGAGATGAGAATGGCTACCCATTCCAGTATTCTTGCCTGGAGAATCCCAAGGACAGAGGAGCCTACCGAGCTACAGTTGATGTGGTCGCAAGAGTCAGACACGACTGAGAGACTCACCTTTCACTTTTCCACTGGGTGTGCTTATTCCTTGAACACTGAAACAACTCTAACACAAAAAACCATAGGAGGGTTCAGTGAAACACATAGGAGCAGGATCATTCTCACCTTGTAGTTTCTGGCACAGGACACATAGAAGGCCCCACAGATAATGAATAAAAGAAGTGGATGCAGTGTGGGACTTTGCTGGTGGTCCAGTGGTTAAGATTCCACTCTTCCACTGCAAGGCGTGCAGGTTTTATTCTTGATCAGGGAAATAAGATCCTGAGTAGCATGGCCAAAAAGTTAAAAAAAAAAAAAAAAAGGTGGATATAGTAGTGAGAGCTGAGGAGAGTGGAAATTACTCTTTGCTAAGTGAATCAGAGACAAGCTTTTGTGAAAATTGTATCATCTGAGCAGAGACTTGAAGTCAGAAGGTGCCTAGTTGGAAATGAGAGGGATGGCTCCTCCAAACAGTCTCTAAAAGTGGGACTTTTAAACTGTTCTTAAGTTATTATGTTGTCATGAAAGTTGTTAAGGGCAAGATGAAAATACATTGGAGAGGTTGTTGTTTAGACACTGTTGTGTCTGACTCTTTGAGCCCACTAGGCTCCTCTGTCCATGGGATTTCCCACGCAAGACTACTGGAGGGGGCTGCCATTTCCTTTTCCAGGGGATCTTCCCAAACCAGGATCAAAGCTTCATCTTCTGTGTTGGCAGGTGGATTCTTTACCACTGAGCCACCAGGGAAGCCCACTTTGAAGAGGGCAGTAGGAAAATAGCAGTTAAAGAGTTGCACTGTTTGAAGGTACAGTAGTCCCTCAGCAACTCTGGGAGATTGGTTCCAAGGCCCCTGAAGATAACAAAATCTGAGAAAGCTTGAGTCTTTTGTATAAAAGGGCACAGTATTTGCTTATAACTTACACATATTCCCCCATATACTTTAAATCATCTCTCGATTACTGATAATATCTAATGCAATGTAAATGCTATGCAAATAGTTGCTGGGTATGTGACGAATTCAAGTTTTGCCTTGGGGAACTTTCTGAATTTTTTTTTTTTCTGAATATTTTCAATCCCGGGTTAGTTAAGTCTGTGGATGCAGAACTCATGCATAAGGAAAGCCTACTGTTTTCACCTTCTCATAAAACAAAAACATAGGTGTCACACCTGTCTAGTCCTCCTCCATTAGAACCTGCTTTTGCTAATGTTTGAGGATTAGGGAGGATTCAAACATGAAAACAAGAATTTCAGGCAGCAGATTCTTAGAGGCAGGAAAAGTAGGGAAGTAATGAAGTTTAGCGTAAAGTAAGGTACCTGAAGGAGGATGCTAGTGGGAAATGAGACTGGAAAAGTAGATTCAGAGTTGAACTTTGGTCTGCAGGTATCTGTGTTACAGGCAATAGACTTTTATTCTTTTGGCTGTGCCTCTCAGTTTAGTCCCCCAATCAGTGATCAAACCAGGGCCCCCTGCAGTGCAAGCTTGGTGTCCTAACTGTTAGACCACCAGGGGATTCCCTATGATTTCTAAACTAGGGAGAGATGTCAGCATTGTGCCTCAAGAGGATTAATCTGATAATAGCATATCAAAGTGGATTTAAAGAAGGAAAAATAGTGGGAGGAGAGAGGGGCAAAAGCCCAGGTGAGAGGTAATGTGGATTATCCTCACTGTAAAACTATGTACTTTACAGTGTTATTATTTACTAATTGTGTAAGTGTCTTGCATTTATATGCTGCTGCTGCTGCTAAGTCACTTCAGTCGTGTCCGACTGTGTGGGACCCCATAGACGGCAGCCCATCAGGCTCCCTCATCCCTGGGATTCTCCAGACAAGAATGCTGCATTCCTCATTATTTATTTATTACAGCTCTTTATGGTAAGTCAGGACCACAGCAATACTACACATCTTTCTTTAATTTATAGAAATAGGATTGCATACTAGATGCAAAATTCCACAACAGCTTGTTTCTTCAACAGCACATAAGGAAAAATAAAAACCACTCCACACACTGTTTACTATTTTGGGTAGAGATGTTACTGAAACCTAACCAACCCCAAATTCTTGTTACAAAGTAGTGCTTTTTTCTCAGCTGCTCTATGAATCTTTAGATTTAAAAGAAAACTGAAAGCAATCTACCTTTGGATGTTGAGCTTTATGTTAATGTCTCAATGCATAATATTACACATTTTAGGATTTTTGGATTTTATATATTCATGTTTCACCCTGTGAACGTAACATGCATCCCAGCAGCCTGCCTCTGACCATCTGAAAGCAAGCTCCCAATGAATGGTTTTCAAATGTTCTACTCGAGAAATATTTGAAAAAGACGACCCGACTCTGTATTGATAATGGCATCAAAACTTTTCTTCCTTCTTTTTCTTTATTTTGCAGGATTTTTCCTTTTTTCTTAGAAAAAGAGCCAGGCCAATGATTCTCAGTCTTTTCTCTCTGAGATGCAAATGATTGAAGACAATCACATTCATCATAGACTCCCATGGGAACTAGCTGCAACTCCTACTCAAGAAAGCACATGAGAATTCAAGTCAGCTTGAGAAGCATGTGCTCAAGATGACTCTGAACATGACTTAAATTTCTTAAAGCCAGCTCAAGTATGAAATCTTTTAATATCAGTTACAAATGACTTATAGATATTTTCACAACTAAATCATCTCAACACCTTGCTTAGTTGACAGCTCCTAGCCTTGATGACGCCCTCACCAGCAAGCATTACTCAGTGTGGTAAAAGTACACACATAACACTCCCCCACCATCCGGATGCGTGTATCTTACCAGTCTCTCTCTCGTTTTTTCAATCTTTTCATTAAAAAATTTTTTTGGCTGTGCTGAATCTATGGGCTTCTCATGATGTAGAGCACAGACTCTACAGCACGTAGGGTCAATAGTTGTGGTGTACGGGCTCAGCTGCCCTGAGGCATGTGGGGGTCTTAGTTCCCCCACCAGGGATCAACCCTGAATCTCCTGTATTGGAAGGCGGATTTCAACCACTGGACCACTAGGAAAGTCCCTTCCCAGTCTTAACTAGATATGAAAGTGAAAGTGTTAGTTATTCAGTCATATCCAACTCTTTGTGACTTCATGGACTATTGCCCGCCAGGCTCCTCTGTCCATGGAATTCTCCAGGCAAGAATACTGGAGTGGGTTGCCATTCCCTTCTCCAGGGGATCTTCCCAACCCTGGGATCAAATCCAGGTCTCCTCCATTGCAGGCATGCTCTTTACTCCAAACCACGAGGAAGGCTTAATGAGACATAGATTCTCACATTTTCTTCATTTTTAGCTCTGTTTTCTGAGCTTTCATTTTTCAAACTCTATCAACAATTACATACACTTGTGTAGAATTGGTTCTTTGATTTATATATATATATATGATTTTTATATAAATCACAACAAATTTTCACTTAGAAAATCAGATTGGTTATTGGTTCATTTTGATTTATTTTCATGAAATTGAATTTAGGCTAATAGGTATTCTAAATCATAAAGAGAAAACAAGAAACATTCAATTATGTTCAAAGGCAGAGTACCTTCTCTCATCTAAAATCATGAGGAGAATTAGCATACCTCTCATGATTTTATCTATTAAACAACTCATTTGGGTTTTTTACCTTTTAGAAAACGATATAAGCTGTATAACATTGTTAAGCCAGAAATAATTCAGTAGAATGTCCATTAGTCCTTGTTTCTTGATGTAATAGCTGATTTCAGGATGGTTTTCTGGAAATAAATATTTATTACATTTTAGCATATTTTTGTGATTTGTCCCCTTCTTGCTATTATGACACATGTCTAAGTTCTTTTTGTTGTTTTACTCAACAGGTATTTCTTGAGTGTCTCCTGCATGTTCTAGTGGTGAGAATTCAGCATTGAATAGAACAGACACAAATCCTAGTTCATGTATAGCTTGGTTTCTAGCTGAGGGAAGGCAGACAGATAGTGATAAGTTCTATGGAGAAGAGAAGAGTAGATAAAGAGAAGAGAGACAGTTCTGGAGTAGAAGCTGCAGTTTTAAAATAGGTGGTCAGGAACCTTGCTGAGGAAGTGGCATTTCAGCAAAGACCTAAAGGAAACAAGGGATGGGGTCATGGGGTGATCAGAGGGCAGGAGCCTCCGAGGTGGTAGAAACAGCAAGTGCAAAAACCATGAGGTGAGCACTTGCCGATATGTCGAAGGAATAAGAGGAGGCCAGAGTGGCAACAAAAGAGGAGAAGGACATGCCTCTAGGAAGGTAAGGGGGTCTCTCATGGGGCGTGCTGAGGGGGCTGCCTTTCAATGACTTGAGAAGCTACTGGAGGTTTAGAATAGAGGAGCGACAAGCTTTTCTTGCAACTGACTCGAACATCAGTGGGTAGAATATAACATGAATTTGACACTTAATTGATGACTTTGGAAGGTCAGAGTATTTTATGGAGCTAGGCTAAGATTTAATATCTGAGGAGTTTCATAGTTTGGGTATTTTTTCAAAAAATATGAAAGGAAGGAAAGAAGAAAAGAAGGAAGCAAGAGGGAAAAAGGGAAGGAGGGAGGAGCAAAATAGGGAAATAAGGAAGGAAGAGAGGGAGAGAGAGAGAAAGAAAAGAAGAAAGAAAGGAAGAAAGAAGGGGGAAAGAGACACTGAGACACTGAGAGAAATTTTCATTTTAACAACATTATCCATACTCCTGACAAACCTCGTAAATTAAAACAATCTGGAGAATATATAGTGTGTTTATAGCCACAATAAATTGATGATAAATTCTTTGTTTTTGCTCACAACTTTCCTTCAAGCCAGGGAAGCGCTGAAACTCTCTTTGTCAGTTAAACTGTCTGCCAAATACACAAAAATTATATTTGGAAATAATTCCTTTGGTGTCCTAGGAAGTTTAATTAATTGTTGTTTATAAAGTGCTTCAAAATCCTGTGGAACACAAAACTGACCTAAAAGCAAGAGTTTGCAATTATCACAGGGAAGTATATTATTCGGGGCTTCTGTTTTACCTGTGCATATTACTTTAGTGATAATTTCTCCTACACTCCATTGCCAATGAAAGCCTTCTTTTCTTTTTCTTTTTTTTTTCGACTGTTGCCTGCCATGTGGGATCTTAGTTCCCGACCAGGGATCAAACACCTGCCCCTTGCATTGGAAGCTCAGAGTCTTAACCACTGACTGCCAGGGAGGTCCGATGCCTTTTAAAAGGGATTCAGAGAGCCTGTTCCGAGAAGTAAAAGAATAACTTTAGAAAAGTTAACCATGGCTTTTGTCTCTATTAAATTTGATTCTGGTTTACCAGTAGAAATTTAGCAGTTCTTTCAAATGGTAGTTCTCAGAGTATATGGTTCAGGTACCCCTGGAGATTTGAAGACATTTTTAGGTGTTCCTCAAGGTCAAATCTATATTCATAGTAACACCAAGATGTTGTTTTCTTTTTTCACTTTCATTTCTCTTTTGAGTGTATAGGTGGAGTTTTTTAGATGCTATGTGTGATGTTTAAACAGAGAATCTGTCTAAAGTAGATATGAAAATCTAGCTTCTATAAAGCCAGGCCTTTAAGAGATTTGCAAACATGTTAAAACAATGTTACTTCTCTCCCTATTTTTTAAAAACATGGTTATTTTCACTGGATATATGAAAAGACATATAATCTTCCACAGAGACTAGAAGAATTTAGCTCCCCCCCAAAAAGTGTCTTGCTTCTATCATCTGAGGACATATGGATACTAAATTAGACACCTGGTCCCAAAGGGTTAATGCCCCTAGACTCCAAAATGTTCAACTGATGCGCAAAGTAAATCTCTGTTGAATGTACAGAGCTTACAACTTACAATTTATCTAATAACTGTGATTAAGGAAGAGAGAATCTAGGAAATCAAGCTTGTTGTCAATAAGTCATCCAATGAGCCCCTCTTTTAAAGAATACACCTAATTTCTGATTTTCTTAGAAACAAAACAAGCTTTCAGTGAAGTCCTATTGCCTTAGGTAGACAGAGTCAAAAGCAAGAGACTGAAATTAACTTGCAAAGATTTTACTTAGAGTGGATTATTATTAGTTCTTGTATTTTCTTTAGAGCAATTTAACAGCAAATCTTTATGATGTGACTACTATGCGTTAAGTTCTCTCTGGGCACTGAGGATTCAGGGGTCTATGGCTCATGAAATTTATATTTCAGGGGAGGAAGAGACAAGCAAACAAATGACGGAGATAATTTCAGATATGAGTGTTAAGCAAAGCGTGGTGTTAGACAGGGATTAGTTGAAGGGCAAAAGTAAGGGAGCAGGGTGAAGGGGTGCTGATTGAGCAAGGTGTGGGGAAATCTCTCACTGAAGTGCTAATGTTAAACTGACACCAGAAGGCAGGCTGAGGCTCTCTGGAAGGAAAATGCAGGTATGAGGCCTCAGGGAGAGAATTAGGAAGAAAGAAGTGGCTAAATCCCATGGATGGAGGAGCCTGGTAGGCTGCAGTCCACCGGGTCGCTAAGAGTTGGACACGACTGAGCGACTTCACTTTGACTTTTCACTTTCATGCACTGGAGAAGGAAATGGCAACCCGCTCCAGTGTTTTTGCCTGGAGAATCCCAGGGATGGGGGAGCCTGGTGGGCTGCCGTCTATGGGGTCGCACAGGGTCGGACACGACTGAAGTGACTTAGCAGCAGCAGCAGCAGCAGCAGCAGTGTAGTTGAAGCCTAGTGAGGGGAAGGGTCGTGAGTGGTATTATCTGAAAAAAGTAGAAACTACTTCTGTTGTGCCCAAGTCGCGAAATCTCCCAATGACCACCAGGGAGCCAGTATCCAATGCAAAAGCAAGAAAGTTTTTATTACCAAGCTGAAGCTGGGGCTCCCACCGTTACCGACGCAGCGGCTAAGGAGAGGAGCCCCAACTCTGGGTTACATTGCTATATAGGGTATTCTCGCGCGAAAAATTCAAAAAACTGGAGTTTCCGGGTTGGGAGACGTCTAATTGGTTACCTTCTGTGGAAGGGTCAGGTGTTGGGTTCTGATTGGTTTTCATTTCCCGGGCTGGCCACGGGTTCTGATTGATTCCCATTTCCCGGGCTTAATTCGAATTTCCCGGGCAGGTCATAAGTGCTGAAGGTAAAGTCAGGAGATCCTGATCTGGGATCTGATTGGCTCGCAGGTGGTGGGGTGAGGTCAGGGGATTTCCAAAAAGCTCTTTTCCGGGAATTTTTACAAAATGGAGTAGCTTAGGCTCTTCACTTCAGGGCAGCAGAGGATGAGAGGGTTGAATGGCCTCACCAACTCAATGGACGAGAATTTGAGCAAGCTCCGGCAGTTAGTGAAGGACAAGGGAGGCTGGCGTGCTGCAGTCCATGGGGTTGCAAAGAGTCAGACACGACTTAGCAACTGAACAAAAATAACCCCATGAAATAGCTTGAAGGAGCTTGAATTTTACTCTGAGTGCAATAAGAGCTTGAGCTGGTCACACGACTCAGTTTGCATTTTGAAAAGAATTAGTCTGGCTGCTCTGTTATGGGACTTGATTGCAGAGGAGAAACAATGGCAGCCAGAAGACCTGTTAGCAGTTGACTGTCCCCTGGGAAATGGATGATGGATGGTGGCTTGGAGAACAGTGGTCACAGTGAGAAACAGGAGGAGCGAACAGATAGGAGACTGATGTGCTGTTTGTTTACAAGAGTGTATAAAACTTGTCCAGCTCATCGGAGCTCAACAAACAGTAACCCTTATGTCACCATCCCATTCCTAAACGTGAAACTCCCAGAGATTCACCAATTTGTTCTAGTTCATAAGACTGGAAATTCAGCCAGTGCTAGTGGTAAAGAAGGAAATGGCAATCCACTCCAGTACTATTGCCTGGAAAATCCCATGGACAGAGGAGCTTGGTAGGCTGCAGTCCATGGGGTCACAAAGAGTCGGACACGACTGAGTGACTTCACTAGTGGGAAAGAACCCGTCTGCCAATGCAGGAGACATAACAGACTTGGGTTCCATCCCTGGGTGGAGAAGACCCCCTGAAGGAGGAAATGGCAACCCACTGCAGTATTCTTGCCTGGAGAATCCCGCGGACAGAAAAGCTGGGCGGGCTGTGGTCCATGGGGTCACAAAGAATCAGACATGAGTGAAGGGACTTAACACCGTACTGTTACATGATCCACAGAACACCTTACCTGAGGTCTTTTTTCCTTCCAATCTTTTCTGCCTTTAGCTGCCATTCTAATCTTTCTCAATGCTTTCATCATGTTTACCTTGCTGATAAGAGTGTTATATGTATTGTGTAGGTATTGAGTAATTGCAGTAAACTAGGCTTGTCTGGGTGGGTGGGGTCACACACCTAAGATAGCTTCTCGCCTCTGGGGTTTTAGAATTTACTTGGGAAGACATGATTAACTCATATGACATAATAAAGAGAGATCAAAAAGAGATGGCATACTTAAGGAAGCTTTCAAATAGGAGGAAGGACTTGTGCTAGATCTTGAAAGAAAGAGAATTTTCGCAAAGAGAGAGGCAAAAAGATGCCTGGTGAAAAAGAAAGGAGCAAAGACATAATATCCTAGCTTTGCGGCACAGAAGGGAGAGTTTTCTTTTTTTGAGGAAAAGAAGGCATCTTTGGGAAAAGGCAGGGGACAAAATCTCAGGGCAGGATGGTGCCGGACCATGAGTCCTATCATAAGCTGGGAGCCAAAGATTTGGACTTGCTGCAACTGGATATAGAGTTAATAAGGATTTATAAGCAAGAGTCAGTCTTTGTGAAGGCTTAACTGGGGCCAGTGATCATTTCCCCTCTCTAATTTTCTAACGTAATGATCAGTCTTTACGTACTCATTAGGAACTTAGCTTGTAACTCTTTACACTTTTAAAATATATAATCTGTATGAGTGCAGCCTCTATGGAGTCGGTACAGAATATACGTTTGATGACGATGAAAGACATGTGTAAGGAAGATTCACTTGGCAATAGCATGTGACCTGAATGAAAAAGAAGAAAGCCAGGAGGTAAGGAAGCTGTTCTAGAAACATAGGTGTGAATGAAGGAATGTAGATGAGGCAGAGATGAGAAAAGACTAGGCAGTATCACTAAAAGGAGCTTGCAAGCAGAGAGGGGTAAACATTAAATTTTCAAATCTCAGTGTTTTGAAGGATCATGACAGTGATCAAGTGTGAGGGAAAAAACAAGGAGAGGGAAGTAGCTTGGGGAAATCAGATGGGGAATTTGGGTTTTGACAGGCATCCAAGAAGATGACTGGACATTCATTTAGAAATGATCTGAGAGGGACTTCCCTGGTGGTCCAGTGGTTACGAATCCACCTTGCAGTGAGGGGGACTCAGATTTAATCCTTGGTCAGGGAACCAAGCTCCCACATGCCTCAGAGCAACTAAGTCGATGAGTTGCAACTACTGAGACTGTGTGCCACAACTAGAGAGTTTACGTGCCACAAGCAAAGATCCTGCATGCAGCAACTAAGATTCCACGTGCTGCAGCTAAGACTGGGTGCAGCCAAACAAACAGAAGAAAAAAAGAAATGGTCTGAGAAGTTAACTAGAGGAGATGAAGTGACTATGCAGAGACAAGGCAGGAGTTTTGTTATAACTTCATTCACTACATAGAGGCGTAACAATGAGGATACAGAGTGAAATGGGGCAAGGACTTTGAGAAATTAACAACCTAGTGGAGAAAACAGATATGCCAAAAAGGGACACAAAGTCTGCTGAAATAAGTGTCCAGAGGAGACTATGTGCTGGGTAAGGGAAATAAATAGCACCTATTCAGGACTTCCCTGGTAATTTAGTAGTTAGGGATCTGCCTGCCAATGCAGGGGACATGGGTTTGATCCCTGGTCCAGGAAGACTCCACATACCCCAGAGCAACTAAGCCCGTGTGGCACAACTGCTGGGCTCACACTCTAGAGCCATGAGCAGTAACTATCGAGCCGGCGTGCTGCAACTCCTGAAGCCCGTGCACGCAGAGCCTCTGCTCCGCAACCAGAGAGTCCACTGCAATGAGAAGTCTGCGCACTGCAACAGAGTAGTCCCCACTCGCCACAACTGAAGAAAGCCCGTGCAAAGCAAACAAAGATCCAGAGCAGCCAAAAATTAATTAATTAATTAATTTTTAAAAACCTATCTAAATAGCACCTATTCAGCAATTCATCTGAGAAACCTGATGGAGGGTCCACGTAAACAGCCATAGGTGGCTCCTCTTGCTTAACTTTCCCTGCTCCATGTCCTGCTGCTTGGCCACCACTAGACGTCTGAACCCAGGATTGGCACTCAAACAAAGGCAGTGGTCTCTAAGCAGGCATAAGGGAGAGCAAGTCACCAATCAGGTAGCCCATCAGGAAAACTATGTCCCATAAAGCCCATCCTAATGAATAATGAACGACAGATACATTCAGATCCTCTCTCTTGGGATGTTTTAAACACAAGTCACAGGGAGTGGTCACCAGAAACAGAGATGGCAGTACAGGCTGAGACTATGAAAAAGAAGAAGGGGGATGTGGATTTGAGAGAACGGCAAAATTACTAGAGTACAGGCAATAGATGCTTGTTAAAGAGGGGCTGAGCAAGCAAACAGAGCCTATTTTGGATCACAAGAGCTGCAGTTGATTCCTGGAACAAATGGGAGTTCTGGCTGATGATATGATACGATTTTCTAAAGTTTCCTAATTTTCTTTAAATAAACCCTCAGCATTTGCAGTATTGTGGACATGCCCTGGCATTTTACATTTCATAACAGCCCAACTAACACAACTAAGCTGTTGCTTTAGCTTTTGATTCTATCAGGGAGTAGTACCCCATGAAGAAAAGGGTAAGTATGATCTTCATTGGGTGGTGGTGTTTAGTCACTAAGTTGTGTCCAGCTCTTGTGACCTCAGGGTCTACAGCCCACTGGGCTCCTCTGTTCATAGTATTTCCCAGGCAAGAACACTGGAGTGGGTTTCCATTTCCTTCTCCAGGGGATCTTCCCAACCCAGGGATCAAACCCATATCTTTGGCATTGGCAGGCGGATTCTTTACCCCTGAGCCACCAGGGAAGCCCATGATCCTCATTAAGAGCAAAATGATGTGAGTGTGTGTACATGTGTAGGTGGCTGCCTGCCCAGGAGTGTATAATAGTAGAAGCTAGAAACTTCAGTTACCTCTTAGAGCAAGTCTGACGGCACCAAAGTTTATATTAATACTTTTTGTCATTCCCTTTTTCTTGCCGCATCATTATCAGTGTGGGTCTGTGTGCTTGTCCTTGGGGAGGTGGCGGGGGTGGGGGGGTGGGAAGAAAGGCAAAGTCAGGGAGACTATGCAACTCAGGCAAAGAAAGCTAGCAGAAAGTGCAACTGCCAAGGAGAGAGGAATCTGAATATTTCTAGATCGGAGTTTCTCAACTTTCAGAAATGAAGATTTCTGGTTCATCTTAGACCAACTGAATGGGATATCTGGATCAGGGGCCTAGGAACTTGCATTTTTGTAAATTTGCCTGGTGATTCATGAAATGCTTTCCTTTAAGACCCACTGCTCTGAGTTGGACAGGACTGAGCGACTTCAATTTCACTTTTCACTTTCACACATTGGAGAAGGAAATGGCAACCCACTCCAGTGTTCTTGCCTGGAGAATCCCAGGGACAGAGGAGCCTGGTGGGCTGCTGTCTATGGGGTCACACGGAGTCGGACACGACTGAAGTGACTTAGTAGCAGCAGCAGCTCTAAGTCTGAGCTTCCTAGGTGGCGCTAGTGGTAAAGAACCCACCCATCAATGCAGGAGACATAAAAGATGCAGGTTCGATCCCTGCGTCAGAAAGATCCCCTGGAGGAGGGCATGGCAACCCACTCCAGTATTCTTGCCTGGAGAATCCCATGGACAGAGGAGCCTGGCAAGCTATAGCCCAGAGGGTCAAAAAGAGTCGGATACGACTGAAGGGACTTAAGAAGCACAGTTTAAGTCCAGGGTCAAGAAAAGCTTGTTGGGGAGGAGGTGGCTGCTTAGGACCAATGGTAGAAAGGCTAGCTGTGCATATACTCACATTACGATAGATGGTAATGTGTGAGGTGAGGCAGGGGTGCGGGGTGCAGAGAACAGACAGTGGGATCTGTCTTGGCAATCCCCAGCCTAGATGATGACTGAGACATGTAATGGATTACATTTCTGCTCATGCCAGAATTTTCATAGTCAGCATAGAAGTGCTATATAAAGCTTTCCCCTCTTCTATATTATAGTCCTTTTAAGATTTACGGAGCACCAGCTATAGGGAAAACACTATGTTAGCAGCTGTCAGAGAAAACAAGAGCTTATCATGTATTTGAAATTGGACAAAATAAATCTGTGATTTACATTGAAGGGTGACTACAAAGCAACTTAGAAATAAGTGCAAATTCATTCAATAACAAAAACTCACTGTGTCCATCATGTGCTGCTCCTGCTAAGTCGAGTCAGTCGTGTCCGACTCTGTGCCACCCCATAGACGGCAGCCCACCAGGATCCCCCGTCTCTGGGATTCTCCAGGCAAGAACACTGGAGTGGGTTGCCATTGCCTTCTCCAATGCATGAAAGTGAAAAGTGAAAGTGAAGTCGCTCAGTTGTGTCTGACTCTTCTCGACACTGTGGACTGCAGCCTACCACGCTCCTCCGTCCATGGGATTTCCCAGGCAAGAGCACTGGAGTGCAGTGCCATTGCCTTTTAGAATCTCCAGGGTGTGGTATATCAGAAGGTGATGTGGGTAAGTTTAAAAGCAGATTTTGTTAAGACTACAGAGACTTTGGTGAATTCTCTCTATAGAAGGATTAGATTCACACAGTTCAGAAGTAAGGTAACATCAGTCATTCAACATTCCATGCACTTATTGAGTGTCTATTGTTTTTGTAGTGGTAAGTAAAGCAGACAAAAATCCCTACCCTTATGGAGCTTATATTCTGATAGGAGACAGACAAGAAAACAAAATAAATTGTATGTTGTGTTGCTGCTGCTGCTGCTAAGTCTCTTCAGTCGTGTCCAACTCTGTGCGACCCCATAGACGGCAGCCCACCAGGCTCCCCCAGCCCTGGGATTGTCTAGGCAAGAACACTGGAGTGGGTTGCCATTTCCTTCTCCAATGCATGAAAGTGAAAAGTGAAAGGGAATTCGCTTAGTCGTGTCCGACTCTTAGCGACCCCATGGACTGCAGCCATCCAGGCTCCTCCATCCATGGGATTTTCCAGGCAAGAGTACTGGAGTGGGGTGCCATTGCCTTCTCCAATGTTGTGTTAGAACAAGTGGTAAATGCTCTGGTTCCTTGGTGGCTCAGACGGTAAAGAATCTGCTTGCAATGCAGGAGACCTGTGTTTGATCCCTGGTTTGGAAAGATCCCCTAGAGAAGGGAATGGCTACCCACTCTAGTGTTCCTGCCTGGAGAATTCCACGTTCAGAGGAATGTGTTCGGCTACAGTCCATGGGGTCCCAAAGAGTCGGACATGACTGAGTGACTAATACTTAACAGAGATGCAATACCAGGTGACCTTTTGGGAAATTCATTAGAAGACATTTGAACAAAGATTTACAAGTGTCAAAGAAGGCTTTTTGGATATATTGTATTGTGCTTAGTTGCTCAATCGTGTCTGGCTCTTTGTGGCCCCATGGATTGTAGCTCCAGGCTCCTCTGTCCTACTGGAGTGGATTGTCATGCCCTCCTCCAGGGGATCTTCCCAACCCAGGGATCAAACCCAGATTTCCCGCATTGCAGGCGGATTCTTTACCAGCTGAGCCACCATGCAGTGTGTTCAAGATAAAGAGGCAGCAAAAGTGCAAATTCCCTGAAAAAGCCTGCCCGCATTTTCAAAAAAACAGCTAGGAATCAGCATGTATCTTTGGAAGTGAGGAAGACAGATTATATATTGGATAAGAGCTCAGAAAGGAAAGGGAGTAGGGTGTCAAATAATTTAAGGCCATGGAGGACGTGGAGAAGATGTTTGTTCTATGTTAAGCAGGACGGCAGCCACTCTGAGCAGAACATGATCTGACATGAAGGATACTTCCTTTCAGCTGTGTGAACTTGGACCCAATTTGTAACCTATCTAAATTTGTTTCCTCCTCTGTAAACTAGAGAAAAGCATCTGACTTCATGAGGTTGTTGTGATGATTAAGAAAGATGATATGTGCATTTAGTATCTACCTGAACTAGGGCAGGCATATTCTTTTCCCTGCCCGGTTTCCTGTCTCCTCTTCTGCCTCTTCCACCTGGTGCCAGGTGCCAGGAGACAAGAAGCAGGAAACAGCCTGGCAGAGTACAGCCCACGTAAGGGGAAGGAGGAAAAGGGGGCAGCTGGTGTAAGGCCTAGGTTAACAGACATACTAGTTGGTCTTTAAAATAACTATTCGTGTTTTATGGTGCGGATTAGAAGGACAGACCTATGAGCAGAGACTCAGATGGGTGGTCCTACTAGGTATAAGCGCCAGTCTGCCAGGCCTCAATTTTAAAAAAATACTCCCCCAAACCTTTATAGATAGTTTATCAACGCAGACTCTGGGCATACTAGAGTTATGTTTAATTGTTTCATTGTTTAACGTGCTAACTCCCCGAACGTTAACTGATTAATCTGTCTTCTAATTAATGTTTGAATGATTCTCCTCAAGTCTAGACTATTAAGGGCACTTCTATTTAAAAATAGTCTGTCGTCTGCTTGTACTGTCAGGTGCCATAGGTATATCTGAGGTCGTCGTTTTGAGTGACCCGCGATGGCTTCGAAATATACATAAAAATAACAACAGAAAACAACAGATCCGCCGCTCCCCCCCCCCCCGCCCCCCGCTTAATTAGTGGTGAAAGATTTTGTCGCGTTTGTCTGGGCTTGGGGCTAGCTCTTAACCCCCCTATTGTGGAGACTGGTAATCATCCAGGTGTGCTCAGAAAGCTCCGGGCCAGGGAACTGGCGGCCAGGTCTCTTCCGAGGTCCCCCAAGTTGCCTCCTACTTTGGGTGACTGCATGTTTATTCACTTGCAATAAATGATTGTAAATGAATGTACCCAAGTGCAGGCCGACCCCATGGGTGGCGGGATTTTCGCAGCTCCACCGTGTGGCCCCGACAGCAGGGCGGCGCTGGCCTCGGCATCGCCGGGGTACCGAGCCCGCGCCGGCCGGGGTCCGAGGCTGCGGCTCTTGGCCTGCCCTGCGGCTGGAGCCTGGGGGCGGGCCCCGCGTGGATCCGCCGGCGCCCCCACCCGCGCGCGCCGAGGCACCTCCCAGAGCCAACCCCTCTGCCACTACGCCGGCCGCGCGTCCCCACCCTCCACGGCCCCAGCCGCCCGCTTCCTCCGCCGCGCCGGCCCCCGCTCCTCCTCCGCCGGCCTGGTCCGCCCCCTCCCCGGCCCGGGCCGGCCCCCCCTCCCTCTTCCCGGCGGCGCTAGCAGGCTCGCTCTTCCCTCTTCCCACATCGCCCTCAGCCGCACTCCCGTCTGGAGAGGAATCGAGCGCCGAGCGCATCGATAGCTCTGCCCTCTGCGGCCGCCCGGCCCCGAACTCATCGGTGCGCTCGGAGCTCGATTTTCCTAGGCGGCGGCCGCGGCGGCGGAGGCACAGCGGCGGCGGCGGTGGCGGCGGCGGCTTCGGTGGCGGTGGCGGTTCGGCCAGTACTCCCGGCCCCCGCCATTTCGGACTGGGACGGAGCGCGGCGCAGGCACTGAAGGCAGCGGCGGGGGCCAGAGGCTCGGCGGCTCCCAGGTGCGGGAGAGAGGTACAGAGCGGACCACCCCTCGCGGCTCCTGCCGGGGTCCCGACCCTCCTCGCCGGCGCCGGGCGGGGCCGGCGGCGAGTGAATGAATTAGGGGTCCCTGGAGGGGCGGGAAGGGGGCGCGGGTGCGGGGCCTGGGCGGGCGGGCCGCCGGGCGGACGGGGCCGGTTGGGGGGGCGGTCTGCAGGGGGAGACGCGGCGACGCGGGGAATGAGGAATGGGCGGTGCGGGGCTGAGGAGGGTGAGGCTGGAGGCGGCCGCCGCTGGGGCTGCTTCCTGGACGGGGAACCCCTTCCTTCCTCCTCCCGAGAGCCGCGGCTGGAGGCGGCCGGGGAGAAACTCGCGGGCCGGGCGGGCCGCCCCTCTGGGCGGTCGGGTGCGGTGGAGGTTACTCCCGCGGCGCTCCGGCCTCCCCTCCCCCTCGCCGTCCTTCCCTCACCCTCCTCTCCGCTCCCGCACCTCTTCTTCCCTTCCTAGTACTGGGCTGCCTCGGTTGCTGCCTTCTCTGCTGCATCTCTCATCTCTGGGACGAAGGTATAAACTTCTCCCCCAAGCGCAGACTGGACGGCTTGTGGTCCTTTTTCAGTGTGTAGGGCGGATAGAAGAGTTAAGAGGTGAGGTCGCCTTTTGGAAGCGCAGGGGAAAGTGCTTAGAGACCACTGATGGAGGTTATTGTGTTTGGAAAAAATGCATCTGCAGCCGAGTTCCTGACGGCTCCCCTCCCCCCCGTATGGGCTGTGACATTGCTGTGGCCACAAAGGAGGTGGTGGAGGTAGAGATGGTGGTGAAAGAACAGGTGGCCAACACCCTGCAACGTAAAGCCTGGACTTCGTGTAAAGGAAAAAGTTAATCCCAGAAGGTCTGCTTTGCTTTGTCAAGTTAAAACACACACAGCAAACCCGCACGGCAGAAGCAGGGCTCTTTCCCTGCTAGTTGAGTGTGAACAGCGGTAGTTAAAATTGCACGTGAAGTTTAATTTGCCTGTTTTCCTTTCCCCCATGCCTTCTGTATTACCCTTATGCGTACAAATTGGACCCCCAGCCCAGGAGTTATTACAGTACTCCTAAACGGTTCCCAGGCCTTTTTTTTTTTTTTTTTCCAAAAGCGACCTACAAGAGAAGTTAATTGTAGCAGTCTGCCAGCCAAGTGCCTGAAATACTCTGAGGCATGTGCATTGGTGCAGGTGAAGTCCTAAACTGGCCTTCTTAAATCTTGATATCCACCAAAACGAGTGGTTAAGAACAAAAACGCATTTTCTAGTTTTTACTTACTATACATGTTACATTTGTAATGAAAGAAAAAATTGTTCAAAAGAAATTACAAAGGGAAAAAATTCTGTTCATAGTCATCATCTCAGAATCAACCTTATGAGTGATGTCATTCTTAGGTGACTAAGGTCCAAAATGCTGACTCGAATGTGTAGTGGACTAGAGACGTCAAAAATGGTTGATAGCAGTACTGTTTACCTTAGACTGTATCCGTCCACAGGCATTCCTGGTTTTAAGAGACAGTAGATGAAGTGATAATTCATTTTTTTTAATGGTCAAAAAAATGAACATTTTTTGCCTGAATGAAATGCTCAGTTCTGGTCCCAGTTCCACCCCTTACTAGCTTATGTAGCTTTGGACACGGAGAACTCCTTTGGCCTGTGATTTTCCATGGCAACCCATTTCTCTCTAGTGGATTAAAGAAACTTGATTTTTGAAATCCAAGTGAAAGATTTTTTTCAGAAATAACCACTGCATAAAAAAGTAGACCAGAAAGTGTGTGGTGTTGAGAATTCACATGTGTATCTGCAAGCTAAGCACTAATCCAGTATTTGTCCACAGTCTCCCCTAGACTGGCTCACTTACTGGCCATAAGGACTCTTCAAAATTACTGAAGATCCCAATGTGGAGTGTGTCAGTATTGCCACAACAGAAATTAGAATGGAGAATTAAACTATTAATTCATTTAAAAAAGAAATAATTAGCCCTTTACTTGGTAACAGAAATAGAATATTTAATGAAAAGTAACTGTTTTCCAAAACAAATGCAACAGTTAGCGAGAAGAGTGGCATTGTTTCACACTTTCACTAATCTCTCTAATTGTATGGCTTCGTAGAAGATAGCTGGATCCTCATAGCTGCTTCTATAGTCAATGTATTGTGATCACAGGTCTGGAAAATTCTACTGTATATACTTGTGAAAGAATAAGAGTGGGAAGGGTACATCACCTCATACCATTATCATCAAACCAGGTTTTACCTCTTGGACCCTCTCCAAAAGTCTTGGGAACCCTGGTGGGTTCCTATACCACATTTTAAGAACTACTCTTCTAGGCTATCCAGATTTTATTGGAGGGGTGGGGTGACAGGGAACTAGAGGATACGTTTTGGTGTGATTATCCTCACCTATCACATTTGCTAATGCCAATATTAGGAATGAAAAGAGGGAGCAAAACAGGACATAATGCATGTTGGCGGTGGCCCTAGACAAGCCTGGGTGGCACAGAGCAGGCCCATGAGGAACTGTGATACAGCAGTTGCTGGGCCTGTCTGCTCTTTGGGAATGGGTTCAGGAAGTAGAGCCAGAGCAAGGATGTGGTGGGGTGGTGGGGTGCGTACTGGGAAGATTCTTGGTCTTCAGTAAATGGGATGCTGCATGTGTATGATGTTGTATAGTATATCTGCACTTTCATTAATCTGGAACTACTTACCGTGTAGTACATTCTTGAACATTGACTACCAGTTCATGACTTAAATTTGTAGTAATGTAGTTATTGAGGGAAAGGAGGTTAAAGTAGATACATTCATTTCAAAGAGTTTGAAACTAACTAAAAAAATAGTGTCTGTGTTGGTGCTGTTAAACCTCACCTGTTGTTGATATTTATCGCTACTGTTGGGAGTTGATATATGACAAGCAGAGAGTAAAAGTCATGTGGGTTACTGTGATATAACTAACATCTTTTAGAAATTCTCTCATTAAAAGCATGCTTTTCTTTAAATATTATTTAATTCTATTTTCTGTGCAAAGTACTTCAGCACTAGTAATAGCATATATTGTGATTGATGATCAGATGATCTATGCTGAATAGTTCACAATTCTCAAAGTTCTCTTATTTTTTACACCATTATTTTCCCCAGCAGATAATTTACAGATTACAATGTCACCAGATATTGTCCTCATCTGCTTGGCATCTCAGTTTTTATTTTCCCAGCATAGTGTCTAGCTTTGACAGTCCTCCTGCCACCCCAATTTGATTCTTGCTAACTGTCCTGGAGAACGACCATGATGATGCTTTTAAAAAGTTTTCTATAGCTGTCGGCTCCAACAGAGACACTCAGCATATCCACTTGTAACTCTTAGGGGCCCACATCAGTGAGGAATACTGTGGTGGTAGCTGTCAACAAGTTCTGTGCGGTGGGTCCACAGGACATAGAGCAGCGCACTCAACACTTGTCCTGAGCGAAGTCATGGCTTGCTCCTCCGAGAGCCATTAACTGCTGCAGAACAGCAGACTGCTGGCTCTTTAGATAGAGCAGCCTGAGTTGAAGGTAAAAGAACTGTGCACTCTGAATGCATTGTTCTCAAATGCTGATGAAGGAGTTTGTAAACAAACTACAGTTCACTGCAATACACATCTGTAGTCAACTGGTGTTTCCTTGAATTTTGTGAAGTATTTTGAAAATAATTTTCCATATAAAGGTGAATTTGTGTATTGATAGAGCATTTGGGTTACATTAACCTCATGTGCGGCACATGTTCTAACTTAGTCACATTTTCGTTATTTTTATTATAAGGCCTGCTGAAAATGACTGAATATAAACTTGTGGTAGTTGGAGCTGGTGGCGTAGGCAAGAGTGCCTTGACGATACAGCTAATTCAGAATCACTTTGTGGATGAATATGATCCTACGATAGAGGTAAATCTTATTTTAATATTATGCATATCGACTTGTGCAGGCCCATCCTTTGGGTACAAAAAATGGTTTCTCTGATCATTTTCTCTGACTACTCATTATAAGGCAGTTATACTAATCATACTTTTATTACATTAACTGAAATGTACTTGGGTTTCACAGCTTTACTTTGATGTTATAAGTAACCACAGATACGAGAGCCCAGCCCATCTTCTCTCAGGATAGTAATACTGTGACGTTCACTCTGTATTAGTGTATGTGTATTTTGATTGGAAGTGTATTGCACAGTTTTCTCAGAGGATGAAAATGTGAGTTTACCTCTTGTCTGTACGATGAGACATATCTAATAGTCATTTTTTTAAAAGGTGGCTTTTGTTTTTATGGGGTTTTGGTTGTTTTTTTTTTGGTATTTTGATATCACATGTAGAAGTTGACACTGGTGATGCATAATCACTTGATAATTAAAAGCATTTGTTTAGTAGTATTTTCATATTTTCTTTTCACGTTGAAGTAGTGGAGTATGTATATCAGCTGATATATAAGGGTACCACCACCAATCCTTACCTTTGCTTTTCGGCCCTTTTTCAATTTATTCAAGCCAGTGTTAGAATTGGTTTTTTTAATTACAAATTGATTAGTAATTTTCAGACTTCTTCAGTTTTATGAAAATGAACCAAAGGATGGCTAACAGCAAAATGATAGAATAAAGGCCTGGCAGAGAGCTTGAGAGGGCAGGTAGTATTCCCCACTGCCTTCTGGCAGAACTGTACTCAGATGATTGGAAGCAGATAAGGATTTATTTAATCCCAAAGACCTGCAGGAGAGACTGGCACATAACTGTCCTTCTTAACTAATTTCCAGAATGTACTTATTAGCATATTTCTTGCATAGTCTGAATCTTCCTGTTAAGTTTAACCTAGTACCAGCTCATTTTTGAAATAGGTTTATGTTGTTAGATTATTTCTTAGACTTCTTTATTCCAGGTGAAGCAATCCTAATCCTTTAACTTTTATTCTAGATCTGATATTGCCAGATTTTTAATCAGCTCTGAAAAATTTCCCAGAACTGTCTCAGAGTCCCAAGCTGTATAGTCTAGAACAGGTCAAAATGCCCTGTTAGGTATTATGTGTGTAATGTCTTAAAAAAAAAAAAAAAAAACCACCTTGACTGCACTCAGGTAGTTTCTGAGAACATTGTTGGCCATGGGAAGATGTCTGTGCAGTGTAGCATTTTGAGGATTGAGTAGATAACTGTTCATAAGGAAATGTCAAATATTTTTGCTACTGCAGGAAAGAAGATGAAGAAAAACACCCTTATTGGCAAAGATCTGAGTTAAACACAGAATCAACTTTTACATGGCTTCCAGGTTTAATAATTTTGCATTAGTAAAAAGGAGAGTCTAACTTAAGTGGCCCACCTATGTAAGAGTCATTCTGTATTTCCTCTTGGCAAGTCAGTTCAGTGCTGATGGGTTTATTTTTTACTTTGAGGAGGATTAAATAGTTCACCTGTTCCTAAAGCCAGCATACTCCACCATTTAAATTGGAAGTAAAAAGGAGTTTTAATAGAATTTAAGTTAAGCAAAGCACGGTAGTTTTCCTGGGATTCTGGAATATGATTGTAGCAGAAGTGCCCATCTTCTCTGAAAATCTGAGGAATTCCATTATGCTCTGTTTCCTATCAGAGGTCAAGAATGATATATTAAGAACGTGATTAAAAAAAAAAAGCTTAGGAAACCTTTTGGTCAAAATTGTTCTAAGTGTAATATAAATTTTAAATAAAGCTAAAAGGCTATCCTTTATTTGGGGGAAAGAAAAAGCTTATAAATTCAAACCCATTAACTCTGATATGATTTCTGCCAAATCAGAAGACTTGACCCAGGGAACCATTGATTACCTGTGAACTTTGAAACTGACGTCCGTCACTAGAGTAGTCACCTGGGAAAAGGTTTCAGAGATTGTCTCTTATCTCCCAAGTGACAGTGAGTCTTTGAGGGAACTGACACATTAAATTCTTGGTGTAGTTCAACTAGAAGAAAAGCAGGAGAATCCAGTTGTTTATTTTAATAAACAAAAATACGTGACATTTTTATAAAAAGTTGAAGAATAGTGAGCATCACTACTGCTGAAGTTTTTGATTGGTGGACAGTGTAGTTCAGTAAAAATAAGAGAGGACATAGACTTGGCACATTTGGAATTCTCATCAGTTTTTCTCCCTTAAAACAATGGGAAAGAAGTTTAGAGAAAAATTTCTAATTAAGTAATGCCTTATTTTCTAGTTGTTTAGAATTTTCAGAGATTTATACTGTAAGAAAGGTGGTCATAGTCTCGTTTTATTGATAACAGTGGTCTCTGAGAGGTTGTAACTTGCTTAAGGATACTTAGCTAGTAAGTGATAGAATTTTAAGTTTCCTGAGATCAAGTTAAGCGGAATTTCCACTGTTCCCTTTTATAGCTTTTTAAAAATGAAAAAACTGCCCTTCAAGGTAAGGAAATATTAAATATTGGAGGCTGATTCGGATTTCCCAGTATATCAAAATTTGAGCTCAGCATACTATCTGATGGCATCCTAATGGCAGAGATTGACACAGAATTGGGTATGATACATGGATGGAGCATGCTTATATCTGCATGATAATCACCTTTACTTCTATGCTGAGAAGATTTTATCTTTATCTTTTATGAAGCTCATCTGCGAGTTCTGAGAGAGAACGAAAGACCTTTTTAGCAGTGCAGGATTATTAAACACTCAGTCCTCAAATACAGTACTAGGCTAGAAATAATAGGTACTTCTATAGTTTGGAGGTCATGGTTATTATAAAAATACATTCTCTGAAATGTGTTTTCTAAGGTAAAATTTGGTGGAAGCAGGAAAATGGAAGTAGAGATTGGAAGGATCAGGTGGTCAGTTAGCAAATATATAACAAGCATCTACTGGATATAATATAAAAATAGATATAAGAAGTATTTTCTCCCGGGCTCCAATTCATTGACATCTGCATGCTTCTGTTAATGTGATATTTATAATTCAGTCTCTGATGAAACAGTTCTTTCCTCAATAAGGAAGAATGGATTTGTAATTGGATTGATTGGTTCCATCTTTAGCGCTCTGGGCTGCTTATTCGCCAAGATGTATCAGTTTCTCTTTGAAAAAAAAATTTCCATGTTAATTGTGTAATTTACTTGCTGATTAAGGTATTTAAACTTTAGAGAATTAAATCAGTATTAAAGAGGAATTTAAGAAAAGCACTGTTTAATGATACAAGCTGTTAATTTTCTTTTTTCTTTCATTCCTTTCTTTTTTGTTAAAAAAAACAAAACACGTATCAGTAGTTACTAAGGAGGAATGGGTGGTGACTTTGCCCCTCAGGGGACATTTGTCAATCAAGACAATTTTGGTTGTCACAACCTGAGGGCGGGGACTGCTACTGGCATCTATAGTGGATACAGGTCGAGGGTTCTGTTAACCTCCCTGTAGTGCATGGGACGCCCCCCCCCCCCGCCGCCCCCAAATGATATGGCCCTAGATGTCAGTAGTGCCCAGGCTGAGACCCTAATATGCATTACATAGAGATTTAAACATTCTGTAAGTTGTGAAATTCAAGTCTATGAGAGTGGTTTATGTTAGATTTTTTTTCTTTTAACATAGTATAGATGGAAACCTTTCATTTTCTAAACTAGCAGTATAGTAGCTTACTCTGGAGTTCTGTAGAAACATTCTGTTGTTTTTAAAACAAGGTGCACAGCAGTTTTGTAAATGCTTTTCTTTCTCTTCAAGGCTGTGGCCTCTCTTCAACCACCCCCCCCTTTCAACTGAGTGCCCTCTACTGGTCAACTTACTTGCTTTTATAGTAAAAATTGAAATCCTAAGTTTGGATGTTTTTTCTAATTAACCTGTGGGTATAAACAATTTATAACTATAAATTTTACTTAAAAGTCTTATTTTATATAATGTTTTAATAATCTAAAGTGTCAGTTTTTCTCTGCTAGTATTAAGATTACTGTATGGACTAGTTGCTGCTGCTGCTAAGTCGCTTCAGTCGTGTCCGACTCTGGACTAGTTAGGCGTAAATAAATATGTGGGTGAATATTTTTAACTAAGTGGAAAAGCGGCAGTGTGAAGAAAACAGGGCGGTGCCCTTGTTAACATTGATTGAGGCTGCTTTGTCTGAGGGGACAAGAAGTGGCACTTTAGGTCTATGAGTTTCTTTCTGTGCACACAGGAGGTACCTCACGGAGTTCAAAGCTTAGTGATGAATTTCGTGGAGTGTTAGGAATGGCCTATTCAAAGGCGGAAAGCTGAAAGATAGCATTATGTGCAGTTTTATAGGACTGTAGAATAATTGAGAGTACCTTATTGTGTTAATTTGTTTTTAGAATAAACTAACACAAAATTCAGGTACTGTATTTAGGTCAACTTAAGAATATTTATTTAATAATAACTATTTATTGAGACCTGAATGTTAAAAATTATTGGGCATGTTTTATTCTAACTTGGGAGTTTTTATAAATACAAAGCTTTAAAAACATTCAAATGAAAGTTAGCAATGGAAATAAAAGGAAAACTTTTTATGATTTGGCATCTCATAAGATTCTGGTTTACCATGTAATTAATTTCTTAATTCCATAACTGTTATTCAGTGCCTACTGAGTACCATGCAGCCTTCCTAGGGTCTACAAATACATTGAGAAACGAAAGGGACCACCAGTTCATTGCCGTTGTGGAGCTTATTAGTCTTAGATATATTTGGAAGCAGATCTACTGTTTATAGACACTAATCCTAATTAATGTAACTTAGAGGCTTTATGCTTTAGGAGGGCAATAGATTTCTTATATCTTAATTATATTATCTCATAGTACCTAGGTTTATGGAACAGTTATATTATTGTGATCTTAATATAATAAAATTAAAAATGGGTAGTAACAATAAAATATTTGAGAGGATTAAATAGGGATACAGTGCTTACCTTAGGTAATTTATGAACTTTCTGTTTGGAACATTTCAACATGCGAAGAGTTGACTCATTGGGAAAGACTCTGATCCTGGGAGGGATTGGGGGCAGGAGGAAAAGGGGACGACAGAGGATGAGATGGCTGGATGGCATCACCGACTCGGTGGACGTGAGTTTGAGTGAACTCCGGGAGTTGGTGATGGACAGGGTGGCCTGGCGTGCTGTGATTCACGAGGTCGCAAAGAGTCGGACACGACTGAGCAACTGAACTGACTGAACTGAAACCCATGGAAAGGTAGTTAAAAAAAAAATTGTACAGTGAATGCCTCTTACCTTTAAACTACACATACTTGCTTTATGTGTGTACACCTCTCTATGAGCACCCATAAGTGCTGAGTTACTTCAGTCTTATCCGACTGTTTGCGACTCCATGGACTGTAGCCCACCAGGCTCCTCTGTCCGTGGGGTCCTCCAGGCAAGAATACTGGAGCGTGTTGCATGTTCCCCTCCAGGGGATCTTCCCAGCCCAGGGACCGAACCTGCTGTCTTATGTCTCCTGCATTGGCAGGCAGGTTCTTTACCACTAATGCTACCTGGGAAGGCCTATGTGCACACACATACTTGAATACATATTATTTATGTTTGCTGAATTCTTTGAAAGTAAGTTGCATGTACACATACATACTTGAATACATATTATTTATGTTTGTTGAATTCTTTGAAAATAAGTTGCTTATATTGGGACCCTTTTCCTCTGGATGCAGGGGTCTGCAAACTACGACCTGCCTGTTGGCCCAGTAAAGCTTGTTTCTGTTTTTGTCAAGTTTTATTGGGGCATAGCTGCTTGTAGTGCAGCTTTTGCACTACAGTGGCAGAGTTGAGTGGTTGCAAGAGACCAATTACTGTCTAGTCCTTTTTGGAACAAGCTTGCTGACTGTCCTCTAACAGCAAGCATAATTTCTTGTATAACTCCAGCACAATGACAAAATATAGGAAGTTCAACACTGATAAAAAGTCTAAATTTTATCAGTTTCCAGAATGTGCTTTTAGCAGTTTTTTTCCCCCTGATCTCAGGATCACAAATTAACTGTCGCATCTCATAGTCTAGAAGGTTCCCAGCTTTTCTTAGTCATTCATGGCAGTGGCACATTTTGAAGAATTCAGGCCAGTTGTTTTGTGCAACATCTTCTCATTTAGTTTTGTCTGATGGTTTCCCTATGGTCAGGTTCAGACTGAACATTTTTGATAGAAATACTCTGAAAGTGATGTCATACCCTCCTTGGGGTATCACATCAGGAGGCACAATATGCTGGCTTGTTGCATTATTAATGGTGTTATATTAACACTGGTTAGTGACTAATGTCATAGCTATCTCATATCTATCAGCTTTATCTCTGTGAAGGTATCTTTAATTCTTTATAATAGGTACTCTGTGGGGAGATGCTTTGAGACTGTAAATATCTTGTTCTCCAACAAACTTGTACCCAGTGGGTTGTAGCATCCACTGCTAATTCTCACCATGTTAAACTACCACCATCTTGACGGCAAAATGGTGGGTAATCTGACTCTGTCATTATTTCTACAATTATTAGTTGACAGCTACCATTAAGTAAGGGTTCTCTCTTTTCTCTCCCTTCTCTTTATTTGTTTGGTTTGTATTTATTTGTATCAGTAGTGACCCACAGGTTCTTTTTTTATTTGATGTTTTAAAGTCTATTCCTGTAATCACTGATTTTATGCTCACATTTATTTTTGAGATGACCAATGAAATTGCTTTTAAGCTGGCCTCTGTATCTTACTGACATGTCTCCATCAGTTTTTGAACTCTTTCTTACTTTCTGGCACAGTATATCCCAGGTTCACTTTGCCTGTCCCTGTCTTGGACTCAGCCATTTGTCCAAAGGGCCCTAATTCATTTTAATAGGGAATGCTATTTAGACATCAAGACCTGGGTATTGGGTGTGCTTGTGGCTACTGGGATGTCACTGCTTCTAGACCCGTTTCAATGGACAGAGCTAAGAGGTAGATTTTATTTGAAAATCATGAGTTCATTCTTCCTCCGTATCTTTCTTTACTATATGTAAATTTTGAATATTAATCAACATTAATTAATGTTAAACATTAGACAGCTGTGGAAATAAAAATGATAATGTCAGTTAACACAGATTGAATTATTTAACATTAGGTTAGCTTTTCTATTTGTGGACTTGGGATTAAATATTTTTCTCCATTAAGAAAAGTAGGGATTCTTTTCACTTTTTCAAAGCATTCTTAAACCATTTAGGAAAAAGTCAAGCTGTTTGGCTACATGGAAATTAAGACATCTTTAACAAAAATACAAGACAGGTGAAAACCTGGGAAAACTATTTGCGTCATCTATCAAATCAGGATTTTCTTCTGTATCTGAATCAGAAAAAAGCAAACATCCAAAAAGATAAAAACGGGGGCGGGGGTGGGGGCTAAGCACACAAATAGCCAACCTATCCACACTCACACAAAAAGTGATGTAGAACCATATTAAGGGATACTTCATTAATATGGTAATGCAAGTTCAAACAGTACCTTTTTTTTTTGCCTGCACTCTGCAGCTTAGGGTATCTTAGTTCCCCAATCAGGGATTGAACCCATGCTCTCGGCAGTGACAATGTGGAGTCTTAACCAATAAACCGTCAGGGGATTCCATAAGTAACATTTTTTATTTTCATGATGGCTAAGATTGGAATGATAGCACACCTGGAAAGGTATGGAAAAATGTGTACTCTTTATGCTGTAGTGGGAACATACATTATTGTAAACTTTTCTGGAGGTCATCAGTTTAGCAATACATATCAAAGTGGAAACCACATGTCAATAGATCCCACTTACAGAAATTTACCTGAAAGATTCAATTGGATAAATGTTTAAATGTATATCCAGGAGTGTTTATTGCACTGTTTACAGTTTTTAAAAGTGAAAATAATCTACACATCTACTAGTAAGGAATGGGTGAAGTAAGTTATGGTATATTTATGTAAATGAAATTACACAGTTGTTGGAAGGGATTAAGTAGATCCGTATGTACTGACATTGAAAAATGGTTCATTATGTAAGAGAAGCTGTATCATAGCCCTTTGTATGGGAATATGTACATAAAATATGGTAGGACATATGCCACATTCTCCATAGTATTTTTTTTTAAATGAGTATATACTGTTGGAGAGGGAAATATATGTCCTCATTTTTGAGGGAGAAGAGTCACTAAAGTATTAGGTACTATTAGATTACTTCATATTTATTTTCTTCCCCCTTTTAAAACCTTGAGGAGTTGAATAATACAGATGTATTAGAGATAAAAATATATAAAGAAATTGGTATTAGGCCAATTAAAGAATAGCTGAGAGGTACATAATTGAATATATGAAAATTATATTGGCATTCTGTAATTATTAAGATTGGATCCATGATGGAGCCATTCTGACCTTGGCATCAAGTGATAATTTGTGGGAGAAGGCCACATGACTTCAACAGGTTACAGGTACAGGCTTATAATATCCTTATTTTCAAAATTTTGTCATTCAAATTTTCCTTGAGTTTATTCAGATTTTTGAACTAGTTTTATCCCTTGGGCATAGTACCCATTTTATTCTCTAGTCCTAAGCTAAGAGTCAGTGGGTTTTTATAATTTCAAATATCCATTATTTGAAAGAAGTCTTTGTTTTCTTTTTCTTACTTTTAATGAATGTCTTAATCAGAATTCTGCTGTGCGAACAAGCTCTTTTAACACCCTTGCTCCCTAATCAATACAGAAATCCTTCATAAACCTCAGAGTTTTAGCTCTTTTTCCCTGGATCTTATCTAGCTCCATTATATTTATTTTGAAATACAGTGAGTGGTTTTGGGAAAAGTAGTCCAGGTGTAGATGTTCAGTTAGCTTTTTATAGGACTTTTCAATTTATAAAGGAATTTTCGTGGTCTTTAATTCTAACCTGTATACAAAGTCCTGTGTATTATTATTTACCCACTTTTATAGCTAAAGGAATGAGAGCTTAGAGAACACTAGAGATTAAGTAGTTTGTGCATACTCACACACCACAAGTGGCCTTCCCTGATGGCTCAGTGGGTAAAGAAGATTGCCTGCAGTGCAGAAGACACAGGAGATGTGGGTTTGATCCCTGGGTCAGGAAGATAACCCTGGAGAAGGAAATGGCAACCTACTCCAGTATTCGTGCATGGGAAATCCCATGGACAGAGGAGCCTCATGGGCTACAGTTCAAAGGGTCACAAAGAGTCGGACATCACTAAGCGACTGAACGCAGGCACACCACAAGTAAGTGGAGTTCTGCAGCTGCCACATATGCAAGGTTCAGGAGTATATCTCTAGTTTGGATGACTTTGGCCCTGAGCATCAGACCTGTGTGTCAAAGCTGCCTGCAGGTCATAGCACCAGAGCAACCTACAAACGTATGAAATTCAACATGCCTCAGATTGAACCCATCTTTTCCTTTCCCCTTCCTCTTAAGTGCTCATCTCTAAACAGTTAGCTGTGCCATTTAAAACAATGGAAATATAATTCACATAACATAAAATTCACCCTCTTAAAATGTACAGTTCAGTGGTTTTTAGTATATTCACAAAGTTATGCAACTATCACCATCACCCTATTTAAGTCTATACCAATTAGCAGTTATGACCCAAACCCTCCTCCAGTCAGCCCCTGGCAACTATTAATCCATTTTCTGTCTCTGTGGATTTGCCTATTCTGAATATTTCATTTAATTGAAATCATGCAATATGGGGCCTTTTGTGTCTGGTTTCCTTCATGTAGGATAATTTTTCAAGGTTCATCTATGTTGTCATGGTTCGATACTTCATTCCTCTTTATGGCTGAATAATATTCTTGTGTATGAATATTTCTTTATGTAGTCATCAGTTGATGGGCATTTGGATAGTTTCCTCTTTTGGGCTATTTTGAATGACAGTGCTGTAAACATTGCTGTAAGGGATATATGAAGGTTTTTCTGTCCGTTTCACCCGTTAGATATTTATTAAAACTGTTTAATCTTCTCCATCTTACTACTGTTGCTGCCTTACTTCAGGTTCTTGTAAAAGCTTGTGAAACTCATCTTTCAGCCTCTAGTCTGGGCTCTTTCTATAATTTGCCATAATAATGCTGTGAACCATAATAATAGTGAATCATGTCAATCTGATCCTCCCCCTACTTAAAAACCTTTTCATGACTTAGTATACAGTGAAGTTCAAAACTTCTTAATATGGCTTATTAGACCCTCCATAACCTGACCCCTGCTTGATGGTGCAGTTTCACTTCTAATTGCCTATAGTCTCTTAGAGGGACTTCTTGGTTCCATGTACTGAGCATGCCCCTTCATGTTTCTGTGCAATCTCTGCGCCTTTCTGCCTGGAGTGGTCCTCCTGTCTTTCTTAATTCATATAAGCAAAGTGGATCTCTTCTTTTATTTGCCATCTTGTTCTACATAAGGCGTTTTGCATCTATTTCATTGAGTTGTAATCATGTGTTTACATTCATAGCTCTTTCACCAGACCTAGTTCTTTGAGGTTAGAAACTTTATTAATGCCTGGCTCAGTATGATACCTAGTAGATTTTTAGTAAGTGTTCCTATGATGCAAGGGAGGAAGGAGTAGGTAGGTCTGAGCGACTTCACTTCCACTTTTGACTTTCATGCACTGGAGAAGGAAATGGCAACCCACTCCAGTGTTCTTGCCTGGAGAATCCCAGGGACAGGGGAGCCTGGTGGGCTACCGTCTATGGGGTCGCACAGAGTTGGACACGACTGAAGTGACTTAGCAGCAGCAGCAGCAGGTGGGAATGAACTAAAAAATAAGCCTGTGTTGGTATGTCCCAAATTCTTTGTTTCTGTATTGTAATTCTAACATACCAGGCTATTGTATGTTTCTAGCTGTCTTTGAGAACTAGCTGTGTACAACCACTTTTGATGATTTATAACCAGTGTATGGAATACACTTCCCTGATAGCTCAGTTGGTAACGAATCCACCTGCAATGAAGGAGACCCTGCTTTGATTCCTGGGTCAGGAAGATCCCCTGGAGAAGGGATAGGCTACCCACTCCAGTATTCTTGGGCTTCCCTTGTGGCTCAGCTGGTAAAGAATCTACCTGCAATCTGGGAGACCTGGGTTCTGGGTTCATGTATGTTCTTACACATACATTATTCTATGATAGAATCTTTTAGAAGGGTAACAGAATACTTGAGCATTGAAAGAGTAAAAGTTTCTCAGTTTTTTCTGTTGGTGTTATAGAGCTGTGCATGAAAAATACTTCAGTTCAGTTCAGTTCAGTTGCTCGGTTTTGTCCGACTCTTTGCGACCCCATGAATCACAGCACGCCAGGCCTCCCTGTTCATCACCATCTCCCAGAGTTCACTCAGACTCACGTCCTTCTTACGATAGCACAATAAGAAAATCTCACAAACATTTCAAAAGTAAATCCTCAAAGAATACATTAGCTGACATTTCCAGCAGCCCTGTTCATATTTACAAGAGCATCTGATGGAATCAGCAGCATGAAGATGGAGATTAAATGGGATAAGGCTTGTAATATGCTTATCACAGTATCCTACATATAAATAAGGGTTCAGTAAGCCTTGGCTGTCATAATTACTATTAATAGTAATATGATTACTCTTAGTAAAAGTTAATAATTTCTTTAGATTTTGTGTTTACTGTAAGATGTCTTCTCATGACAGGGTTAACTGCCTTAGTGGAAAACTCAGCTGAATATGTTAGGAGATGAACATACTGAATAACTTGATTACTGTTAATTATAATAGAAAAATGACAAGATGAGGTCCTGATAGTGAATTTATCTCATTCTTGAAAGATTTATTCCTGACTTTCAAAGTCCTCTGTTGGGTCTACATATCAGTTTCTACACATAAAACAACACTTGAAGGCACTTTAATAAGTTGGAAGACACTTTAAAAAACTTCAGTTGGTTCAGTTCAGTCACTCAGTCGTGTCCGACTCTTTGTGACCCCATGAACTGCAGCATGCCAGGCCTCCCTGTCCACCAACTCCCGGAGTTCACCCAAACTTACATCCATGGAGTCAGTGATGCCATCCAACCATCTCATCCTCTGTTGTCCCCTTCTCCTCCTGCCCCCAATCTTTCCCAGCATCAAGGTCTTTTCAAATGAGTCAGCTCTTCGCAGCAGGTGGCGAAAGTATTGGAGTTTCAGCTTCAGCATCAGTCCTTCCAATGAGCACTCAGGACAGATCTTTAGGATGGACTGGTTGGATCTCCCTGCAGTCCAAGGGACTCAAGAGTCTTCTCCAACACCACAGTTCAAAAGCATCAATTCTTCTGCACTCAGCTTTCTTTATAGTCCGACTCTCACATCCATACATGACTACTGGAAAAACCATAGCCTTGACTAGACGGATCTTTGTTGGCAAAGAAATGCCTCTGCTTTTTAATATGCTGTCTAGGTTGGTCATAACATTCCCTCGAAGAAGTAAGCGTTGTTTAATTTCATGGGTGCAGTCACCATCTGGAGTGATTTTGGAGCCCAGAAAAATAAAGTCAGCCACTGTTTCCACTGTTTCCCCATCTATTTCACATGAAGTGATGGGACCAGATGCCGTGATCTTCATTTTCTGAATGTTGAGCTTTAAGCTAATTTTTTCACTCTCCTCCTTCACTTTTCATCAAGAGGCCTTTTAGTTCCTCTTCACTTTCTGCCATAAGGGTGGTGTCATCTGCATATCTGAGGTTATTGATATTTCTCCCAGCAATCTTGATTTGAGCTTGTGCTTCTTCCATCCCAGCGTTTCTCATGATGTACTCTGCATATAAATTAAATAAGCAGGGTGACAATATACAGCCTTGACGTACTCCTTTTCCTATTTGCAATCAGTCTGTTGTTCCATGTCCAGTTCTAAGTGTTGCTTCCTGACCTGCATATAGGTTTCTCAAGAGGCAGGTCAGGTGGTCTGGTATTCCCATCTCTTTCAGAGTTTTCCACAGTTTATTGTGATTCACACAGTCAAAGGCTTTGGCATAGTCAATAAAGCAGAAATCAGTATTTTTCTGGAACTCTCTTGCTTTTCCATGATCCAGTGGATGTTGGCAATTTGATTTCTGGTTCCTCTGCCTTTTCTAAAACCAGTTTGAACATCTGGAAGTTCATGAAGCCTGGCTTGGAGAATTTTGAGCATTACTTTACTAGCATGTGAGATGAGTGCGATTGTGCAGTAGTTTGAGCATTCTTTGGCATTGCATTTCTTTCAGTTCAGTTCTGTTGCTCGGTCGTGTCTGACTCTTTGCTACACCATGAATCGCAGCGCGCCAGGCCTCCCTGTCCATCATCAACTCCCAGAGTTCACTCAAACTCATGTCCAACGAGTCGGTGATGCCGTCTAGCCATCTCATCCTCTGTCGTCCCCTTTCCCTCCTGCCCCCAATCCCTCCCAGCATCAGAGTCTTTTCCAGTGAGTCAACTCTTCGCATGAGATGGCCAAAGTACTGGAGTTTCAGCCTCAGCATCATTCCTTCCAAAGAACACCCAGGGCTGATCTCCTTTAGGATGGACTGGTTGAATCTCCTTGCAGTCCAGGAGACTCTCAAGAATCTTCTCCAACACCACAGTTCAAAAGCATCAATTCTTCGGCACTCGGCCTTCTTCACAGTCCAACTCTCACATCCATACATGCCACTGGAAAAACCATAGCCTTGACTAGATGGACCTTTGTTGGCAAAGTAATGTCTGCTCTTGAATATGCTATCTAGGTTGGTCATGCCTTTCTTTGGGTCTTTGTGTACAAAAAAGACAAAAATCCCCAAAGGGCAAAGGACACAGGTTATGGGAATAAATATGACAAAGAAAAACTATGTAACATTACTAGTCCTCAAGAGATTTTAAAACAATAGGGTTTTTGGTCTAACAAACTGAGAAAAATAATAATGTAAGACCTATTGTTGAGTGAGTGGTGATGAGATGGGTACACCCTGTTAATTATTATTATTTTTTAATTAATGGAAAATTGCTTTATATTATTGTGTTGATTTCTGCCATACAACAATGTGAATCAGTCATAATTGTATATTAATATATAACCCCTCCCCTCCCCCCACCCTTCTCCTTTCAGTTCAGTTCAGTCGCTCAGTCGTTTCCCACTCTTTGCGACCCCATGAATCGCAGCACGCCAGGCCTCCCTGTCCATCACCAACTCCCGGAGTTCACTCAGACTCACGTCCATTGAGTCGGTGATGCCATCCAGCCATCTCATCCTCTGTCGTCCCCTTCTCCTCCTGCCCCCAATCCCTCCCAGCATCAGGGTCTTTTCCAGTGAGTCAACTTTTTGCATGAGGTGGTCAAAGTACTGGAGCTTCAGCTTTGGCATCATTCCTTCCAAAGAAATCCCAGGGCTGATCTCCTTCAGAATGGACTGGTTGGATCTCCTTGCAGTCCAAGGGACCCTCAAGAGTCTTCTCCAACACCACAGTTCAAACGCATCAATTCTTCGGTGCTCAGCCTTCTTCACAGTCCAACTCTCACATCTATACATGACCACAGGAAAAACCATAGCCTTGACTAGGCGGACCTTAGTCGGCAAAGTAATATAAAGCGCCAGGCTGAGCTCCCTGTGTTAAATAGCAGCTTCCACTGTCTATTTTATATGTGATAGTGTATGTATGTCAGTGCTACGTTCTCGATTCGCCCTACTCTCACCTTTCCTGACTGTCCGTGTATCCACAAGCCTGTTCTCTATTAGCGTCATCAGTACTACTATTCTAGATTCCATATATATGTGCGTTAATATGTAATAATTGTTTTTCTCTTTCTGATTTATTTCACTCTGTATAAGAGGTTCTAGGTTACTGACTCAAATTTGTTCCTTTTTATGGCTAAGTAATATTTCATTGTATATATGTACCACATCTTTATGCATTTATCTGTTGATGGATATCTAGGTTGCTTCCAAGTCCTGGCTATTGTAAATATTGCTGCAGTGAACATTGGGATACATATGTCTTTTATAATTACGGTTTTCTCAGGGTATATGCCCAGTAGTGGGATTGTGGGGTCACATAGTAGATTTATTCCTAGTTTTTTAAGGAATTTCCATACTGTTCTCGGCAGTGACTATATCAGTTTACATTTCTAACAAGTATGCATGAGGATTCCCTTATCTCCACATCTTCTCCAGCATTTATTGTTTGTAAATTTTTTGATGATGGCCATTCTGACTGGTGTGAAGTTTGTAGTTTTGATTTGCATTTCTCTGATAGTGAGCTTTTGATCTGTGGTATTAGAGAAGACTGTTGAGAGTGCCTTGGACAGCAAGGAGATCAAACCAGTCAATTTTAAAGGAAATCAGTCCTGAATATTCATTGGAAGGACTGATGCTGAAGCTCCAATACTTTGGCCACCTGATGCAAAAAACTAGCTCATTGGAAAAGACCATGATGCTGGGAAGGCTTGAAGGCAGGAGGAGAAAGGGAAGACAGAGGAAGAGACGGTTGGATGGCATCAGGGACTCAATGGACATGAATTTGAGTAAACTCTGGGAGTTGATGGTGGACATGAAAGCCTGGCATGCTGCAGTCCATGGGGCTGGAAAGAGTTGGACAGGACTGAGCCACTAAACTGAATAATGAGCAGTGTTGAGCATCTTTTTTGGTGTTTATTGGCTGTCTGTATGTCTTCTTTGGAGAAATGTCTGTTTAGGTCTTTGCGCATGTTTTGCTTGGGTTCATTTTTTTTAATTGTATGAGTTGCTTATATATTTTGGAGATTAATTCTCAGTTGGTTACTATGTTTGCAATTATTTTCTCCCATTTTGAGAATTGTCTTCATCTTATTTATAGTTTTCTTTGCTGTGCAGAAACTTTTAAGTTTTACTGGGTCCTATTTGTTTATTTTTGTTTTTATTTCCATTAATCTAGGATGTGTGTTAAAGAGAATCTTCCTGCAATTTATGTCAAAGAGTGTACTGTCTGTGTTTTCCTCTAAGAGCCTTATAGTTTTTGGCCTTACATTTAAGTATTTAATCTGTATTGAGTTTATTTTTGTATATGGTATTAGGGAGTGTTCTTAATTTCATTCTTTTACATGTAGGTGTCCAGTTTTTCCAGGACAGCTTATTGTACCACTTATTGAAGACACTATCTTTTCTCCGTTGTATATTCTTGCCTCCTTTGTCAAAGAAAAGGTGTCCATATATGCGTGGGTTTATCTTTGGACTTTCTATCTTGTTCTGTTGGTCCATATTAATTTTTTTGTGCCAGTACCATACTGTCGTAGTATAGTTTGAAGTCAGGGAGGTTGATTCTTATAGCTGTTTTTATTTTTATAAGACTGTTTTATAGTGCCTGCATATGTTTACAGTGGAACGGTTTATTGTTCAACTACTGAATACCTACTGTGTTTAAGACTGACACACAGGGTACGTAATAGTGAATAAAACAGATGCAAGCTGAACCATCCTGGAGTTTAAAGCCAAGTAGGGGATGTCGGCTTGAATAATTACACATAAGTACATAGTTGCAAATTATAATATGATCACCAGCTGCTGTTAGAAGATATATTGTAGGACTAGCAACAACTGCTAGGAAGCAATTGTAGGAGATTGCATGAGACATAAGCACATTGGGCCAGGGTGATGGTGGTGAGTGCTTGGATTTGGAGTATATTTTGAAAATAGATAAGTGGCATAAGATTGTGGGTATTAAAAGTCTGTAATTTTGTGCTCTGTGGTAAAATGTTAAGTATATTTCTTAACTATAGTTTTTTGAAAGTAAACCGTATTTTCTTAGTATCCTTTACCATAAGTAGCATTACTGTGTCAAAGGCTATGAACATTTGTGTGGCTCTTGATAAGTACTATACTTGCTTTCCCAAAGGGCTGTACCTGTTAACTGTTATCACCAGAAATGTTTGGCTTCAGTCTGTGTTTAACTTTTGCCAGTGTAGTATATTTCATTTAGAAAAGTTTTTCTTTTTTAAATTAAAAAAGTAGTACTTTAGCTGGGAATAAGGGGAAATTATGGAATAACTTTCCCTCATTTATTATTTTATTGTGTTGAGTTAGTTTTTAAGTGACTTTGTTTTATCCTAGTTTCTAGAGGATGTTAGTAACATATGTACCTGACCTAAAAGTTTATTCTATATTATTAGTATTATTCTGGGAATAACACTAATTAAAAATGAAGAGTCTTATTCCTTTTCTTGCTTTATCTTTAACTAGTTTCATTGTGGAATTTATGTGGTTTTAAACTGGCTATGCTTTATAACTTGTATTTTCTCAGTGATGATTTGTTTTTTACAAATAAAAGGAGTAATATATGTTAAGAGTACTTTAGATTTGTGATAAGGCATTTTATTAGCTTAGAGCGGGGTTGGCAAACTTCTGTTAAGCATCATTTGATTCTTTGTCACATAATCTTTTTTTTTTTTTTTTTTTTTAACAATCATTTAGAAACCCAATAACTATTCTTGGCTCATAGGCCACACAAAAACAAGTGAGCTGAATTTGGCCTGTGGGCAGTAGTTTGCTTATTTAGGCTTTTCATCTTGGGAAAGTGTCACTGTTGATACATACATTTTTTTCTTACCTCCATATACTTTTTTTCTATGGCTGCCCTGAAGCTGAAACAAATGCTCTAGTATTCACGTGTCATTTTTGTTGTGCTTGCTGTATGCTTTGTCTTAAAACCTGTCAGTTCTTTTCAGATCACATCTCACCATGTAACACTTTTGTTCTTAAGTTTTTACCAAGTTGTATTGCCTTTTTATATAGCTCAGTGACTAGTTACGCTTCTAAGGATGACCCTAGTTAAAATTAACTTGGGAAATACTGGTTTAAGTTTTTCAGTTCAGTTCAGTCGCTCAGTCGTGTCTGACTCTTTGCAGCCTCATGAATTGCAGCACACTAGGCCTCCCTGTCCATCACAAACTCCCGGAGTTCACTCAAACTCATGTCCATTGAGTCGGTGATGCCATCCAGCCATCTCATCCTTTGTCGTCCCCTCCTCCTCCTGCCTCCATCCCTCCCAGCATCAGAGTCTTTTCCAGTGAGTCAACTCTTTGCATGAGGTGGCCCAAGTGGGTGTTTTTAACCTAAATCTATTCTTTGTAATCAGCAGATTCCACCTCATTGTTTATAGGCAGGTTGTAGATTATTTTTTTTTCAGTAGCAGAATGTGAGTCAGAACCTTGCTGTCAGTATCTTTAGGGCTTAGAAGGGAAAAGATAATAGGAATGAACAGAAACTGCTTTCCCAGTTTCCCAGTCTCTTTGATGGAGTGTTCATCCTGGGAACATGCTATGAAATACATGCAGAAACTGCGGCTATTTTACATTACATACTTTTTGAGACACAGAGTGTTTGAAAATTTTGTAAATGGGAATTTACTGAGGTGTTTGTTTTAGAGGCAGTATCTGTCTTCACATGTGAGTGATCCTCCAGCCATGCCTTAGGTATAGATCTGTATGGCTCCAGAAACAACAGTCTTTAATTCATTGTTGATAGGAAATTTCAAAGACTAAAGAAACTATTAACTATAAGGTTAACTTGTGCTAGTTTTGGCAAGTAAAGACTATAAGGAAAAGTCTTTGGTCTGTTTTACGTGCTCAGTAGCCACACTTGGGTAATGAATGGATTGACTTGAATACGCCGTACTTTGCTCTCAATTCCTGTTCTTTGATTATACCTCAAAAACACTGGTTTTTATTAAATAATTTATGATATACAGGAGTTCTTTCAAGTGGTTAAGGGAATTTTTTTTTTTTTTGGTGTTTAATCGCTAAGTTGTGTCCAACTCTTTTAGGTTAAAATAAAATGTCAACCAAATGTTCAAATCTTTGGTCAAGAGCTTCTTGTTTGGAAAATTAAATATTCATCCTTTTTTTCTGACTAGTGAGATCAACAGCTTTTTATTATAGACATTTGGAAAATATGGTTTACTTTAAAAGATAAGCACAAGATCATAGTTTAATATGGTAATCTTTCACACTTTTTAAAATTAAGAGGCAAAGAAAGAAATACATTAAAAATAATATTTGTTACCAAAAAAGATAAGTAATCAATTATTTCTTAATTCTTTCCATCAGAGACATACTCTTTGTTAACATTAATATACCTACCACCATGAGTTTTTTAATGTATATATAGATACGTTTATACAGATGTGTAGAGATACTGGGAACATGTCACATGTGTATCTTAGAATACTTTGTATGCTGTGAACATTTTTTCAGACATTTTACCAAAAACATAATTTTTAATGACCACTTTTTAAATGATAGATTGGTTTGTAAAGTAATTCATGAACTAAAGGTGGAACAAGACGAAACAGTGTCCTTAGGCTTATACTTTATACCCATTATTAGCCCTACCTCTGCTTCCATGACCTCACCTTACACCAGCTCTTTCCCTTATTTTTTGAAGTCTATTTTGGCAGACAGTGTGTGAAATCTTTTAGGCATGAGGATTAATCAAAAGGTTCCCAGGTGGCTCAGTGGTAAAGAATCTGCTTACCAATGCAGGTTATGTGGATTTGATCCCTGGGTTGGGAAGATCCTCTGGAGAAGAGACTGGTAACCCACTCCAGTATTCTTGCCTGGGAAATCCCATAGATAGGGGAGGTCTGTCAGGCTACAGTCCATGGGGTCACAAAGAGTTGGACACGACTGAGTGACTGAGTAGATACACACAGACTAATCAAAAGTCAGAGGAAAGTCAAATTCATCTCAAGAGTCTGTTATGCTACTCACCCTCTTTTCTTTACTCCCTCTTTGAGTTGCAGTGTCTCTAAGGTATCCAACTCTTTCTCTTTTCTTCTCTACTCCCTCTCTTTTTCACTAGGGATCTCCCAGAATTTGCAGACAGAACAATCATTCTCTTTAGCAGTTTCATAGTATCTATCTGACTGTTAAATATTGTTCCCAGGACTGTAGAAATGGACTATGGAGGGTATGAAAATTCTCAGTATTGACCATTCTCTTATGAATTCCTTTGACCATAGGTAAAATAATTGCATGACAATTATTTGTAAGTTGCTTGGTTTTTCTTGCCACCTAAATCATCCAGAATAGTAAGAGCTGATAGAGCTATCCCATTTTGTAATAATTATTTTTCTTTACAGAGAATTTTGGGTCTTTCTGTTCTCAGTCTGTGCACTTGCGTTGTTGAATCTTCTTGTAACATGTTAAAAAAAAAAAAAACTTTTAAAACCGTGGTAAGATACACATAAAATTTATCATTGCCATAATTTTAAGTGTACAGTTGAGTGACCATAAGTTAAATTCACAACATTGGACAACCATTAGCTCTGTTTCCAGAATTTTTTCCTCATCCCAAACTGAAACTTTGTGCCCATTAAATAATAACTCTCCAATTCCCGTCTCCTCAGCCCCAGGTAACCTCTTTCCTACTTTTTGTCTGTGTGACTTGACCTTTTCTAGGTATCTCAATATAAATGGAATCATAGAATGTTTGTCTTATTGTGTCAGACTTCATTTAGCATAATGTTTTCAAAGTTCATCCGTGTTGTATAGCATACATCAGAAATGCATTTCTTTTTATGGCTGAATAATATTCCACTCAGTGTGTGTGTGTGTGTGTGTGTGTGTGTGTGTGTGTACAGTCATGCCGTCACACACATTTTATTTATCCATTCATTTTATCCAACAAACACTTGAGTTGTTTCTACATTTTAGCTATTGTAAGTAATGCTTTGACCATTGGCATACAAGTATTTGAGTTTCTGCTTTCAGTTCTTTTGTTAACATACCTAGGAATGGAATTGATGGATCGAGTTTCTCTGCATCCTTACTAGCACTTATTATATTACCTTTTTTTTTTAATAGCCACTCTAATGGGAGTGAAGTGGTAGCTGATTGTCATTTTGATTTGCATTTCCTGAATGAGGTTGAACATCTTTTCATGTACTTATTGGCCATTTGTGTATTTTCTTTAGAAACCTGTCTATTCAATTTGCCCAGTTTTGAATTGGATTGGTTTTTGTTTGTGAGTTGTGTCTAACACCTTTTTAGAAGCAAAAGGTGCACCATGATAACCCAGACTGTGTTTCTCCCTTCTCAGGATTCCTACAGGAAACAAGTAGTAATTGATGGAGAAACCTGTCTCTTGGATATTCTCGACACAGCAGGTCAAGAGGAATACAGTGCAATGAGGGACCAGTACATGAGGACTGGGGAGGGCTTTCTTTGTGTATTTGCCATAAATAATACTAAATCATTTGAAGATATTCACCATTATAGGTGGGTTTAAGTTGAATAAACTAAATTGACATTGAGGAGTAATTGTATCTCCGTTCATTGAGTCTTTGCTAACTGCTATGCACAAATTATCTAATATAAAATAATTTTTGTGAGGTAGGTAATATCCCTGTTTTGCAAATGAAATCTTATGGATTGAGCAGTTGAGCAGCTTGTTCCAGATCACACAGTGGCGATGCTGGAATTGAAAAGCAGGCCTGTTTGACTCTAAAACTGTGCTCTTAACCACTCTGTACTGGAGAAACAAAGCTTTATGCTAGATCCATCATAAAAATGAAAACCATGAACAAAAATGTGAAAAGATAATTGAGATGGCACCACTTGAATAGCCTTAAAAAATAAGTCCATTTAGTGTGGCATTTCTTGGAATCAAATAAATATTGGCTTTAGATAATTAAGGAAAAAACACAACTCTGAAGTTAAAAGACAGAAGTGTTAATACAGCTTTTAAAGAATCTTGGTGAATTTGCATAAAATTGATTACTTTTACTAAATAAAATAATTGTTCACATAGAAATAAAATCTTTCCACTTGGTGCTCTTTTTTAAGAATGGAAAGTTAAAAATATGTTAATGTTGTAAATCATGTTTTCATAAAAACATTAAAAACATTCCATACATGTATATTTAACAACATATATAGTATGTATTTTTAAGATTATAATATTAAAAATTAGGCATAGCACTTTTTTGGCCTAGAATTTTTCATTATTTCTGTTTTATCATTGTGACCTATCTGCATATGAACCTGTTAGACTGTAGTACTATTATATTTCTGGATATTTGATCTTTTAAAAGGCATAGAAGTTCTCTCTGTTTAGAATAGAGAAAAATAAGCAGAAGGAAGAGAAAGGAAAATCTGGTGTGATGGGAACTAGGAATTACATTAACAACCTTTATTTTATGAGACAAAGTTGTGAATAGTTTCTGAAAGATTTTTGTTACTAATTCCTGTGCTATAACTTTTTTTTTTCCTCCCCAGAGAACAAATAAAAAGAGTTAAAGACTCTGAAGATGTACCTATGGTTCTAGTAGGAAATAAATGTGATTTGCCTTCTAGAACAGTAGACACAAAACAGGCTCAGGACTTAGCAAGAAGTTATGGAATTCCTTTTATTGAAACATCAGCAAAGACAAGACAGGTAAGTAAAATTGTAATAACAAATCTGTCCTCTCAAACTATATCAAGTGATTTTAATCATTAATCACAGTTTACTAATATATATTCCAATAATGTGATTTTGGGAGCAGGAAGGCGTGAGCATTAATAAATGGACATACCTGATAGCATAACTGTTGATTTTTTTTCCATTATACTAAAGTAGGAAGTAAAACAATATTTACTTGGTAAATGTTCTGTAAAGGATATGAGAGGGCAGTCCTCATTCCAGTGTCCATGTGTTATTTTTGGCTTTGGTTTCTTTCCACATTGAACAGTTCAGCACATCTTATAGTTAGGATTCAAGAAATGTGGGAATTTTTTTTTTTTTTTACTGTTTTATTTTTAAAATTAAAAGGGAGACAAATTTTGAGTTTCCTATTTTTGAAGTGCTTTTAAGAATATTATGTCATATGTTTCTAGATTAAATGTTATGTGTTTGGAGAATTTTACTTTGCTAGAATATTCTTTCAGAGGATATATTTGTTTTTCAGGGAAGTTTTTATTAAGGCAGGAGAATATTTAGAAAGCAAATAGAAATTCTCAGTTATTCATTTACTGTGTTGTTCTGAAAAAACCACCACCACCAGATTGATCCTGAATTTTGTTTCAAAAATTATCTTTATTTTAAAAGTAACTTTTTCCCTAGGTAAAATTAATTGATATGATTTAACCTCTTTGTGTGAAATAAGAGTTTAACATATAGAATAAATAAATTCCTAGAAAGGAATATATAATGTTATGATGGAATACCGGTATGTTCCATACAAGGTGAACATTTGTTTGGGGCCTTGTCTGGTTATGGCCCGGAAAACCAGTCTCATGGTTTATCATGCTAGAAGTTAAGAAAATTGATGAAAACTCATTACATGGTTAAACTTATAAAAACATCTTCTAGATCTTTCACTGAATTTTGTAAAGGGATAAAAATTTTAAAAGTAAACCATTACTCAGCTAGTATATATATGTCTGCTTCCCTGGTGGAAGATTATATGTACCACTTTCTAGTTGTACGAATTTGGTACACAGTGAAAAAAAAAATTCTATTTTAAGTTTTCATTTGGAATTAAAAGCTGAATTACTGTAGTTTTTAACCATAATACAGGTTATCTCATTCTAAAACCTGATTTATAAGTTATAGAAATACTTGGTATATACATTACTTCATTTTACTTTGGAAGAATTAAGATTTTATTCATAGCATTCCCAAGTCCCAAAGACTAGGAAGAGGTTTGATTTTTATCATCTTTGTACTGGTCTTCTCTGACTAGAATCCTGGATTTCGGTTAGGAAGTACTCAGAAAGCATGATTATAACATTGTAACTTTTTCTCCCACTTTCATATGAACATTTTTCAGATATAAAGTTGAAGGATTCATATGAACATTTTTCAGATATAAAATTGAAGGATTTTTACTGAAAGCATTTGCAAACCTGCTACCTAGATTTTACCATTAACATTTTATTAACTTATATTATTTATAACTTTAAAAATAAATATTTTAGATTGGGAGACATATTAGTTTACATTGTACAAAGGAAAGAAAAAAGCCTAATAAGAGACTTTGCCTGATGTTGTAAAGGGCTGCAAATAAAGCTGTACTTCTCATACTTTAATATGCATAAGAATCAAGTGGGCTTCTTATTCAAATCCAGATTCTAATTCTGAATTAGAATTAGGGTCTAGGTTGGAAGCTGTGATTCTGCATTTTTAACAAGCTCTCGAGTGATGCTGACTTTGGTACCTGGACCACATCTGGAGTGGAAAGGTAATAAAGGACAGAAAAAGAAGTCCTGTTACTTCTGCAGTGTTACCCTCCACTCTTATTTGATATAAGAGCCTAAAATAGTTGTCTCTTTCCTTGTTGTATGGTTACTACCTCAGAAGTAATATTGATTCTTAGTGTTTGACATTAATACTTTAATACACCACAGCATTCATAACTAATCGGAAAACTACCTGGTTTCCTTTTAAAATAGATTTTTAGGTTTTATACTGGTTTTTGTGGAGGGAGGGGTAGGGAAGGTAATTAGGTATGTGATACCTAGTGGATTAACCTGAATTTGTTTTGTAGACATTTTTATGGATCATCGAATTAAAATATACAGTGATAAATTACAAAGAAATACTTGTACTTTATTCCTTAACCTTCTAGCCCTCAGCTTTTCTTATATTTATATCCTGTTTTATTGATCTGGTTATGTAATTTATGGTGCTAAACTACAACTTCGATATTTAGTTTCTGATCTTTGATTTCTGTATTATATGGACTTGTTGATTTGTCTCTCAAAAAGTTAATTCATTTCTTTCTGTTGAAATTAATTTGATATTTGCATGCTCTTAGAAGACTTGAATTAACTATTCCAAGTAATTGAGAAAATGAAATATGTAAATTTTTATAAATTTTAATTTACATCTCCAGTTTTTGTGAAAATTTGAAGCCCTATTTTCTGCAGAACATTTTGATATTCATCTCCTGTTACTTATTTATTATTTGAGCAAAATGAATATGCATATCCTCATTGTAGTTTATCAGCAGCTACTTGTTTAATGCCCTGTTTTGGTCTTGAGCATGAACTTAAAACACAAAACAAGAGAAAGTTGTATTCAAGTTAGTAGGAACAGGACATGCATTTAGAACTTTTATAGATAAAAGTCAGGGGCTGGCAAGCTTTTTCTGCAGAGGGTCAGATGATAAATACTTTAGGCTTTTGGGCCCCAAGTGATATCTGTTGCTTTTTTTTTTTTTTTCTTACAGCTCTTTAAAAATGCAAAAATCAGTCAGCTTGTGGGCAGTACAAAAATACAGGCTGTGGCTGCATTGGGCTTGTGGGTTGTACTGTGCTGATTGTTGGTTATCTAGGGAACTGTATTCTTTGACCAGATATGAGAAGTTAGGTCAGACTTTCAACTTAAATTTTATAGGCTAACATTAGTAATTTTAAAGTAAAATTTATATATTCTATGAAAGAGAAGTAGGAGTTTTACTCTAGTATTTTTAAGGTAAGGGTTGCAGCCTATATATTTTACCAACTTAATTAGTTTCTTATTTTAAAAAGCCCATTTTTATGGCTAAGATACAATTCTGTTATATTCTTATAAAATTATAGTTTTCAGCTATCATTTTAGTCCACATCTGAAAGGCCAAAGAAGTTTTTGTTTCTGCAGTTAGGCTGCGTCGGGTCCCTGTGTTCCAAGTGTATAATAAAGTCTGCTGTCTAGATGACATTTTTCTGGCCTCTTTGGGCAGTGCATGGCAGTGTTCACAAAGGCTGTTGAAACCAAATTGTTGACACCATGGTAATCAGCAGTGTGTTTTCCAGTCTGCTAAAATCAAAAGTGGGGAGCATTCAGGAAAATGGATGATAAAAGCAGAATTCTGAGTATCTGTTACTTCTGATTCAGCTTTTTTGCTTTCTGGAGGTCTCAATTTGAGCATAATGTGAAAATTTGTTTTATGAACTTAAAAATGTTTTAAATTAAAAAAATTTTTTTAATTAAAAATATTAATTTTCTGTTTTGTTGTTGTTAATTTCTAGATACATAAATTTAGTTGTTGGGAGACCTCCATTAAAGAAAGCTTATGATCAAACTGTTTTAACAAAGCAAAACAAACAAAAAATATTCTCATGTGCCACATTTCTCTGTTTAGCAGTAGTTGGGGTTGTGTACAAATGATTGATATTTTGAACTTTGCTTTTTATGAGTTCAGTTCAGTTCAGTCACTCAGTTGTGTCCGACTCTTTGTGACCCCATGAATCGCAGCACGCCAGGCCTCCCTGTCCATCACCATCTCCCGGAGTTCACTCAGACTCATGTCCATCGAGTCAGTGATGCCATCCAGCCATCTCATCCTCTGTCGTCCCCTTCTCCGCCTGCCCCCAGTCCCTCCCAGCATCAGAGTCTTTTCCAGTGAGTCAACTCTTTGCATGAGGTGGCCAAAGTACTGGAGTTTCAGCTTTAGCATCATTCCTTCCAAAGAAATCCCAGGGCTGATCTCCTTCAGAATGGACTGGTTGGATCTCCTTGCAGTCCAAGGGACTCTCAAGAGTCTTCTCCAACACCACAGTTCAAAAGCATCAATTCTTAGGCGCTCAGCCTTCTTCACACTCCAACTCTCACATCCGTACATGACTACTGGAAAAACCATAGCCTTGACTAGACAGACCTTAGTCGGCAAAGTAATGTCTCTGCTTTTGAATATATTATCTAGGTTGGTCATAACTTTTCTTCCAAGGAGTAACCGTCTTTTAATTTCATGGCTGCAGTCACCATCTGGAGTGATTTTGGAGCCCCCAAAAATAAAGTCAGCCACTGTTTCCACTGTTTCCCCATCTATTTGCCATGAAGTAATGGGACCAGATGCCATGATCTTCGTTTTCTGAATGTTGAGCTTTAAGCCAACTTTTTCACTTTCCACTTTCACTTTCATCAAGAGGCTTTTTAAAACTAGACAAAACAATTAACCGAGGACCTGCTGTGCACCAATGCATAGCATAGCCTCCGAAGCAGCTCAGTAGTTCCTGAGGTAGGTTATCGGTCAGCAAGGTTTCTTTCCAATTCAGTGATGCAGAGTTGCTTTTTAGAATACATCTTGTTCCTCCCATTGCTGTCCCCCAAGAAGGCTAGAAGAGGGGTGGCAGAGGATGAGATGGTTGGATGGCATCACTGACTCAATGGACATGAACTTGAGCAAACTCCAGGAGATAGTGAAGGGCAGGGGAGCCTGGTGTGCTGCAGTCCATGGGGTTGCAAAGAATTGGACAGAACTTAATGACTGAACAACAGCACAGGAAGGCTAGTATTCTTGCATCTGTCTACGGTTCAGGTATTTGAAGTGTTATTTCATTGAAAGAGTTTTGGCAGGTAGTAAACTGTTCAACTGGAACAAGTACTTGTTTAAAATTGAATTGGTTAGTGAAAGCTTTACAGGCATCAGGATACAGAATGATGTGGTTAACAGTTCTTTCTCCGGTACGGAAGTGCTGTATTTCCATAGTCTCCACAGGATGTTTTCAGATAATGACTGAGCTGAAAGTAATGTCAAATCTCTTGATTTAAGAAAATGTACAAATATATCTTTAAAAACTTATTTCAAATTTACATACATAGATACATGCACTTTTGCTCCTACAGTACGCACTTGTGTCTCAGTTGTTTAATCAGTAAGATCTGAAGATGAGTATTTTGTGGCAACAAGCCATAGTCTCAAGAATAAATCATTGTATGCCGGTTAAGACCTTAGCAACTAGCCATAGTAGGTATTAAACATCTGTTTTGGCTGTGCTTAATCTTTTAAAATTACCTACAAATTCTGGAATATGAAACCAGTGTTTTGTGCCAGTGGTTTAAGGTACATACAAGGATCAGTAATGTTCTCTTCATGTCAGTATGACTTTAAAGCATTTATTATCAAGAAATAAGTAATTAAGTCTGAGAAAATATGGTAAATAACAGATTCTTTAAAATCTAATTTAAATTTTCTATTAGTAAAGAAGAGAAATGAAAAAGTCATTCTGGAATAACTATTTCTTGGTGTTGTTAATTATCTTAGCCTCTGAGGTCCTGATACTGACTTCTTGGTGGCGGGTAGTATAGTTCTTTTTAATTATTGGCTTCCAACTCTCTCTCTGCATTGCTGGAAACAAAAATCATATATTCTGATATTGGTGATGGGATGTGCATACTTAAAAAGCAGACACATTCAAACTAGTTTTAGAAATAAATTACAATCAAAATTTGCTTCTGCTAAATTAGTAGAGCAACAAAACCCCGTTTTTTCCCTCCATCATAGAATATTTCAGTACTTCTACATTGACCTTATACCTTCTTTTTTAAACAGGAATGAGAGTTTTTATTCTTAAAAATGAGCTTTACTTGGTTTGTTTTATTTGTATATACATATATTTGAAATTTCTTGCATTAATTTTCAAATTGAAAAGAGAATCATTTGTGAAGATATCTTAAGTGTCAGCACAGGTTTTATATTTTATATGCATTACTAAAGCTCTTTTGATACCTTAATTATTTATATAATAATGAGAAGAGTAATTTCTTCTTCTCCTCTTGGACAGTAGTGATAAATACAAAATATTAAAAATTTTATATATGGGTACATGTGGCTGTCTCGTTTAAAGTACCAACATATTTAATGATATCAGAAAATAGTTGGAATTTTTATTTTGTAGTTGGCTTAGTTACCTAGTTGATTAAATTGATTTCATTAAAAGTATACAGATTTTTATATCACAAGTTGATAAAATAACTTCAGAGGTACATTTTAATATATAATTAACATTATTTAAATCCCTACTTAACTAAAACTTAATTTTATGAATTTTAAATTGAAGTTTTACTTCAAAGATAAATTACTGAGTTCCACTGAAGCAGTTCTTAATACATTCTAAAGATTTGTAAGCATTAATATTGCTATAAAAATTGAGATGCCCCTTTTCTTTTCCTTAACTGATGTAAGCAGTGGATGTGTGATGATGTATGTATGCTAAGGTTAAACTTTAGCTGTTGGTTTACTTAAGTTAATACTTAAATGGCTGATTCTCTGTGCTTGACTGAATTTAAAACTGCAAATCATATTTTTGGTACAAATTAGCTTTTTAGGTGCCGGGTCCATTTTGTCACATTTGGTTTTTGAAAGACTGGTGTTACCAATTGCAGAGACTTAATATGCCACTTCCCATAGTGAGTAATTCTATCTTAAAATTGAAAGAACAGATTAAGTTTAAAAAAATATATATGGTAAAATAAACCACCAACATTTTAAAAGCACATCTTTCTTTTAGAAGAATGGAACATATGTCTTTTAAGTTAATTTGTACCACATGTAAATTAATGCGTGCTTAAGTCACATCAGTCATATCTGACTCTTTGAGACCCCATGGACTGTAGCCTGCCAGGGTCCTCTGTCCACGGGATTCTCCAGGCCAGAAAACTGGAGTGGGTTGCCATTCCTTCTCCAGGGGATCTTCCCAGCCCAGGGATTGAACCCGTGTCTCTTACGTCTCCTGCATTGGTAGATGGATTCTTTACCATTACCATTAGTGCCGCCTGGGAAACCCTATGTAGGTTAATGTTTGTGTTAGTATTTCTTTTTGTTCTTAATATTCTTAATATTTTTGAGAATATACTTTAAAGAAAATTTTAAGATATTTTTAATATTTTAAGAAAATACTTTTAAGTATTCTTAATACTTTTAAGAAATTAATATTTCTTTTTTTAGATGTAAGCTTCTACTTTGGTGGTTACATTCTTCTGGACAAACTAACAGTACAGTTAATCTAAACATTTTGTCTTCTTGGCTACTGTCTAATTTTCTAGACTAGAAAAGACATAAAACATCTCCCTACGGGCATATATGATTGTGTTTGTTGTCGTAGCTTTCTCACCATAGCCTTAAGCAGAAGAAGTCCCCTTGGCTCCTTCGGAGTGTGTAAATTAGAAGATATAAAGCCAGGACATTGGGTATTGTTTTAAAAATTATTTTTTAAGACTTGTAGTACAGATACAAAATTATATTGCTACTATTTTGTATTTTTTAAACGATTAAAAATATTTTCATTTTATGGTAAATAGCCCTCATTTAGCATTTTTATTTAAATAGTGCAGTTCTTGATCCACAAAAGTCTCAGTCTCGGTTCCATTTGTGGGCTCTAGAAATTGACTGGACAGTTGCAATTGAAGATAGAACTTGTGATTCCAGTCTCTTGAACCAGCTATATTTTGAGGTGTTGTGTGCATGTTTGTGTGTGTGTGTTTAAACAAAGGTCTGACTATCCCTTTTGTACCATTTTTCTCCTCACTCCTGACTCAGAGCAGGGGTGGGGATCAGTGGTACAAAAATAACTTGTTTTCCCTAAGTCAGAGAAATAATTTAAATCTAACTTCAGTTTAGACTTTGATTAATTCTGTGACTAACAAACTAAAATGATTGCATTAATTGATATACAGGTACTAATAACACATGTACTTCCAAATTAAAAAAAAATTCTTATCCCATTACAAAACAAAACTTGACTTCAAAGAACAAATCACAATTTATGCCCTATTTTAATACTGAATCCCCAGTTCTATTCAAACAGTCTGATGTCTGTTTGAAAAAAGAAAATGCTCAAGTAAAGCTCAAACTTTCAAATTTCTTGCACATGGCTATCCCAATAAATTACTATTACCAATGAAACAGACTTTAAAGAAGTTGTGTTTTACAATGCAGAGAGTGGAGGATGCTTTTTATACATTGGTGAGAGAGATCCGACAATACAGATTGAAAAAAATCAGCAAAGAAGAAAAGACTCCTGGCTGTGTGAAAATTAAAAAATGCATTGTTATGTAATCTGGTAAGTTCAGCATATTAATTTTGGCAGAAAGCATATGTTTTTCATAGCTAACAAAGTAGCAACCACATGAGATCTACCTTGGTGTGGGATTCTAATTTGAAGTATTAAAAAAATAAACATGTAGTTTGCTTCCACAGTCAATACATTTTTTTTTAATCTAATGGGTATTAATTATAATTGAGGCAGATTTTGATGGCTATAGACTGTCAGGGTCTTGAGAGACAAAATATGCCGTATCATATAGCAGAGTTGAATGGCCCAGAAGGTGGGAAAGGATCACTCTTACAGAGTATGTTTTCTTTTGGACATTCCACAGGCAGGTACTTATTCTGTCTCTGCTCTCTTAATGTAGTGACATCAGCATCACTTCTTTACCCAAGTGAGAAACCTGGGAGTCTTGGGATGACTCCCTGCTTTTCATATCCAGTTGGAGGCAACCACAAATTTCTGTTATGATGTTACCCTCTAACTTCTTTTTACATTTATTTATTTTTGGCTGTGCTGGGTCTTCATTGCTGCACACAGGCTTTTCTCTATTTGCGGTGGGCAGGGGCTACTGTCCAGTCGCAGTGCATGGGCTTCTCATTGTCGTCGCTTCTCTTGTTGCAGAGCATGGGCTCTAGGGCACATGGGCTTCAGTACTTAATGCACGTGGGCTCAGTAGTTGCCACTGTTGGGCTCTAGAGCACAGGCTCGATAGCTGTGGCACCACGGGCTTAGTTGCTCCATGACATGTTGAATCTTCTGCATCAGGGATCAAAGCTCCATCTCCAGCACTGGCAGGCAGATTCTTTACCATTGAGCCACTAGGGAAGCCCACATTCTAACTTCATCACATCATTAGTTCAGACTTCTATCATTTCTTGCTGGGATTGTTGAAACCTCTTACTTGGTTTACCTTTTGCTGCCTTCATTCACAGTGCAACCAGAGAGATATACCTAAAAGGTTTCATAGAATATATATGGCTCCTTAACACCTTCCTTCCCCTCTCACCTTTGGTTTTATCTCTAAAAAACTCCTTGACTGAACTTTTTTTGTCCTCTTGTAAATCAGCACTATGTTATTTCTTACCTTCCCTTAAGTGTTGGCTGTTGCTCTTGTTTGGAATGCTACTGTTCTTACCCCCTAGTTTTACTAGTTAACATACTTTCATGCTTGTCTAATCTGTTCTCTAAGAATCTTCTTTAAACCACCAGTAGATTGGGCATAATGCCCTTCTTGTGTATTCCCAGTTTATTGCTCTTAACTGTTACACACTTTCTGTGTTAAAGTGACATAACCTATGTTTGATTCCTATACAGTAAGAATTTTAGAGAGCTAGAATCTCATATTTCTAATCTTTGTATGTCTGTGGCCTAATGAGGTTCCTGGCACACAGGAGCTGCCCAGCTGGATTTATTGAGTGGAATTTCTCAATTTCCTTTCTAGACCAACCCATATTAAACTTGGTTTTCCTTAGAAAATATTTCCCTCAATAGATGCCATAAAGTTCACGCCAAAGCTTAAGGTTTTGATGCATATTATTTGCAATATATAATGTTCTGGGAGAACATGAAATAAAATTGGAGGATATCATTTATTGTGCTGATTAAACTAAAGGTTGGTGTTCTTTGTATGACTCGAGGGTCTGAAATAATGTATCTCCAAAAATATACTTCGGAATAGTAGATTAAGTTCCAAAGATGATATGTGGTATGTTATGAACTAAACTCAGATGAAGAAACAAAGCAAAATTAATGACTGGCATTAATTTTTATTGATTTATGAACTCTTGATATTTTTTGAGCATCACTATACAAAATAATATTTAATTTAGAAGTTATAAAACCCAGCATTGGGATGCAATCTGAAAAGTAAAACTTCTGAAATAACAGCATTTATGACCAGAGTTAAGTGCTAGTCTTTTTTCTTCCTGCTCTGTTATTATTAGATGATTTTTAAAGTGGAACTATTCAGAATAAAATAAGCTTTATGCTTCAGTTTTTATTTGAAACAGATGACAGTGTATACTTTTCTAAAATCTCAAATTTGTGCTATTTCAGTGACTGTAGTGTAAATGTCAAATTGTTGGGCATGATGAATCTTTTTCAGTGATCATGAATAGCATTTTATATAAGGAAAAATTGTACTTGGTAATACCTAAATTTTTTAAATAAAGATATTTTACAAAATTAATTTGACAGTGATAAATATATGCAAATTAGTTTTTCTTAGTCCTAAAATGATGGGTTTGAACAAAATAACCCTAGTGGTATCCTGTTTTGTCTTCTTTACATGTATATGAGAATGATTAGTTCCCATGTGAAAAAAAGGCATCCATTGCCCTGTTTTGATCAATTTTAATATTTTACTAATCATTAAAATTAATAAGATTATATAGAAAGGAGAGTTCAGTCCAATATAAACTATTTGTCAGAATCTTAGAAGAAGGTAATGTAATCAAATTCTCCCTTCATTGTCTCCTAAATGATTATATATTGTTTTCACCTTAGGGTGTGTCTCCTCTGTATCTGTCTCATGGTTTTTCATTTTGTCTGCTTGAACACATTGATGTTTTTCGTCATTATAAAAACTGTTGAAGTAGACTACATAAGGATGTGTGATCGAAGGGAATTTGTGAAAGGTGAGGGAGTTAGAATAGATCCTCTCTTAAGATTCCATCCCGTTCTAATAGTTTATGTTTATAAACTAGTCAGGGTTGGTATTGTTTATAAGGCAGTAATTATTCTTTATTGTGTCATTGGAAGTTTTTTGCTCTTTATGTGTTAACATGAAGGTTTATATAAATGAAGCCTTGTTTGTATTGCTGATGAACTGTCCACCTACTTTTCCTCTCTCCTGTGGGTGAAGCAGAAGCATAGGTTGTATCAGAAATGGTATCAGTAAGTGGGGAACATCAAGTGAAGTTTGGGGGCTTCACTGGGAACTTCTACTCACTAGTGTTCAAATCAATAATGCTGGGTTTTATACCACTACTACTGTTTAAATGTGAGCAAGCCTTTCATTCCCACTCTGTTTAATTCTTTAAAAACATTGGTAATACTTTTATAAATTTTAGATAAAATGTGAAAATCAGTTAAATGTAACTTGCATGGAAATGCCCAGAATTAATTGTTATTGAAATATTGATTGTAGAAGATCTTAGTAATGCATACAAGAGAATTATCTGTTAAATTTTCAGTTATTTTCAAAATAAAATAATGAATGTGTTTCTGTTCATATTCGACAGAAGTGGTTAAAATGAGTAAAAAGCCAATTTTTGTTATTCTTGAAGTGGCTTGATTTATACAACTTTGTTGTGTATTTGTTCCTGAGACTCCCTCTAGTGTCTAGGTTTGAAAACATCATCAAGTTAACAGGCATTTGATGACAGTTACTGGGGCTTCCCTGGTAGCTCAGCTGGTAAAGAATCCACCTGCAATGCAGGAGACCCTGGTTTGATTCTTGAGTCAGGAAGATGCCCTGGAGAAGGGATAGCCTACCCAACTACAGTATTCTTGGGCTTCCCTGGTTGCTCAGACGGTAAAGAATCCACCCGCAATGCAGCAGACCTGGGTTCAATCCCTAGATAAGGAAGATCCCCTGAAGGAGGGCATGGCAACCCACTTCAGTATTCTTGCCTGGAGAATCCCCATGACAGAGGAGGAGCCTGGCGGGCTACAGTTCATGGGGTTGCAGTCAAGACCTGACTGAGTGACTAAGCACAGCACAGTACTCTTCAGTTGAACAGATTTTAAAATACATATTTTAAATACAAGATCGTGTTTTTTCTTTAATTTTTATTTTGCTTGTATGTTTAATTTGCTTTTAATAGAGGTAGGGTAAGAATAGACTTAGGTGTAGATCTTGTACCATTCAGGATTGCAGGGTTAAAATCAGCTGTCCTATTACCAGTTTGAGTGGTATTTTTCATGTTCTGTATGAATGACTAGGGTGAAAATTATTTTGACTCAAAATCACTTTCAGCCATCAGTGATTTGGGTACCTTACTTTGATCAAAACAAGATTACCAAAATGACCAAATGGCAGTTTCTTTGAAGATAACAGCATCTGACTATATGACAAACTTCTGAATACTTCATATGCTAAACAGATATTAAAAGTATAATGAAACATCTCCAAATCAGTGGACTTCACCACCATTTAAATGATCTAGCTCATTTCTCCAATAGAAGCATTACATTTTTCAGAGTAGCGTGTCTTGTGGTCATTTTAAATTTTCTTCTCACAAGTATGTGAATTAAAACTAATGCCTTAATAAAACCGAAAGTAATATATTCTGATACTCTATACTTCATGATAATCCATTTAGATTTAAATAATATTGAACCAGAGCTCAAATATAGTGAAATAATTATAAAAGTAGTATATACTGGCATGGCTTATATGAAATGTCTAGAAACTCAGGGATAATTAAGTATAAGTATATATTCACATATATACACAAATACATTTGGATTTTGGTGACAGAGATATGCCAGTATGGAAAAACTGGTAGCAAATTAAGTTCTCAGGAAGTCATGTGTTAATACCTAAGTGTATGTAGGATTCTTTGCCATTGATTTCGTTGCCTTTTGTGAAAATCAGTGTTCCTATAATGTTACCAAAATATCCTTGAAGACACTTAGGAATCCTGAAAAATCTGATATATATATGTCTAAAGAGAAATGTTAAGTATTCTTATTCTTTCTCAGTATTTCCACTAGTAATACATCCTTTCTGTTTTCTGTATACCTCAAACTATCATATATATTCATGTTTTAATACTTGTTATATGTTTCAGGGTGTTGACGATGCCTTCTATACATTAGTTCGAGAAATTCGAAAACATAAAGAAAAGATGAGCAAAGATGGTAAAAAGAAGAAAAAGAAGTCAAAGACAAAGTGTATAATTATGTAAATACAATTTGTACTTTTTTCTTAAGGCATACTTAAGTAAAAGTGGTAATTTTTGTATATTACACTAAATTATTAGCATTTGTTTTAGCATTATCTGAGTTTCTTTCTGCTCCATCCATACTGTTAGCTTTTATCTTGAATGCCTATTTTTAAATGACAGTGGAAACTTTTTTCCTCCAAGTGCCAGTATTCCCTGCGTTTTGGATTTGAACTAGCAATGCCTGTGAAAAAGAAACTGAACACCCGAGATTTCCGTCTTGAGGTTTTTGGTGCATGCAGTTGATTACTTCCTATTTTTCTTATCAATTGTGAACTTTAGTGTGAAACAAATTAATGAGGCTTTCAAATCATCCCTATTGTATTGTTTTATCTAGTCACACACATGGATTAATTACTAATTATAACTTCAGTTGAGATTTCATGATTGGTTTTACTGAAACATCGAGGGAACATGAATTTATGGGCTTCCTGTAGTTTCATCTTGTAGGTATCATTGTCCTATAGTTTCAGTTACCCTTAATGAATGTAAAGTTACACTGTTCACAAAGGTTTTCTTCTTTCCACTGCTATTTGTCAAATGGTCACGTTCCCCAAAATACTATATTTTTTCTATAAAAAGGGAAAAAATGGAAAAAAATATAAGGCAATTGAAAATATTAAAAGGCCACTTACTTTCCACATTAGGTAAATTCTTATAATGCTCTGAATAGCTTTTTATGTTAAGGCAGACCCAGTAGGTATTGAGGATTAGAACAAGCATTTTGGGACTATATTTACATGCTTTAAATTTTTGTAATAATTAAAAAATTTTAACATGTACAAAGAATTCTCATAGGAATTACATACAGTCTCCCTGTGTCAGATTGCTCTTTCTTAGTATAAATCTTTTTCTTGAACTTCAATCTTTGAAAGTAGTTTTAATTCTACTGGTAGTGATGTAAAAGATTATTTGGGCCAGTTAGCTTGGTAGGTGTTACAGAGACCAGGGTGGCAAAGCTGGGCCTTGTGTGAACCTTTAAGCTACATGGAGAGTTTCACAGTGTGGACTGCATCCCTGTGGTCTTCCATTGTTGCCATGCCTTGGTTGGTCAAAAACAGGGACTTGCAGCGAGATTGAATAGCTCAGCAAGGTACATTCTCATTATGTCGTAGTCCTGCTCAGGAACATCACTTTTTTAAAACAAAAAAAAACAAAAAAAACAGAACTTAAAAAAAAAAACCACATTATTTTAAATGAGATTTTAGGTGAGGTGGCAAGATTTTAGTTTTTTTTAAACGTTGAAATGAAAAAATGTCAAAATCTTGAGTATTGGCTAGTTCTCTTTAACGCTGGCTAAAGTAACATTTCGTAAACACTTCAGTACAGTCTGGCCCATTATTAAGAATATCTAATGCTTATACAGTAGATAAAGTAATGCTAACAAAATGATTCTTTGAATGAATTTAAAATGTTAACTTATTTTAAAATATTTGAACTGAGATAGTGTGTTGAGGTGAAAGTATCACTGGAGAAGGAGGAAGTTGACTTAGATTCTAAGTTATGTGTCTTTGATTTTGGACAAATCACTTACTAGCCATTTCTTCATTTTTAAAGAAGTCATCTCAAAGGCTGTATCTAGCTTTATAACTATGTGATTTACATTCAGTTTACATAAGGATATACCTATTTGTCAGTCTCAGCACCATCTGTAACTTTTTACTTGTGTTATCATCTTCAGTGCCAGTCTTAGGCAAAATTGTGCAAGAGGTGAAGTTTATTTTTAAATATCGTTCTCTGCTTCCAGGACTTTTTCCATATTAGTGTTGTCTTGCCTGCCTACCTTACCCTTCTCTATGTCCCATGACTTGATGTTTTTTCTTATAATATTTCTCATTTCTCTGATCTCAAGATTTATTGCTGCTTTGGATATCTCCATGATGGCCTCCCATCAAATCATATCAAAATGTCTTATATTGTAAAATTCCTCAGGCTTAACATAATCTGACAGAAACTATAATGGGATTTGACCTAATAGCTAATTTTCAGGTTGTGGCTGTAGCAATTTAATTTTGATCCTCTGAACATCATCTCTTTGCTGCCTGGTCTATCAGTGATAAAGCAGGAGTTTTCATACCTGCTATGAATAGTTAGAACCCTATCCTGTGAAAGGAGAATTTAATAAAAGTAGTGCTGAGAGAATTCCTTATGTAATTTACTAGGACTAGCTCTGCTAATAGTGATACATTCCATTGTTTTAAAAACTAAAATCCTACCGTGAAAGATACTTTCAAATTTAATTCATGTCTTAACTTCTTTAGCAGAAGTCATTTATTCACAGATATTTGAGTGCCTGCTAGATGCCAGGCACTGCCCAAGGCACTGGGGATATTAAGAGTACCCAAACACGGGACATAAGGCCTGTCCTTAAGTAGTGTTTATATTCTAGAGGGTCTATATATCAGTGAGGCATCTGACACATGACCCAGATACAACATAATGCATATTGTAATTCTGCAGAAAAATGATTTGGTCTCTAAGCTTAGTTTCTTCCAGTTCTAAAATAATTGTTTTGCTCTTATTCCAATGTAGCTGTTTAGTCAAGCTCTTTTTTAATTAAATCAGTTTACTTCAATGTTTTAAAGGAGTAAATTTGATTATTTTTTTAAATTTGGCATAATTATGTGATTCTATTGAGACAGTTATAGTACAAATTAAGTTGTATGTCAGATAATGTTAAAATCCCCCTGTGTGTAGTATGGTCTCTTTGTATAAGTAATTATAATAGATGTTAAAAATTAAATATTGAATTCTAAAAGTTGTTTCTTCTGGGTAAAAATAAACAGATGCCTGAGCTAATTCACAGAAAAGGAAATGTCTGTGTAAAAATCAATACGGTTTCTGAGATGCTATATTAAACTACAGGCTTTTGGAACATTAGGTAGGGAGTTAAGACTTGCTTTAGTACCTCCTCTTGTTTCTAAACAAGAGAAAGAAATGGCCATACTTCAGGAATTGCAGTGTATAACTGAGATGATTTTTAGGACTCTTGAATTTTTGATGTAGCTGGGCAACTTTTTTATGGCAGTGGTAATTATCCTTTATTATGTGAATTTTGAATGGTTTAATAAACTGTTTGTTTTTGTAGAGATTTTAAAAGGGGAGAGATAATCCTAGAAATAACATAAATGTTATCTAATTACAGCCTTAAAGATAAAAATCCTTGTTGAAGTTGAAAAAAATTGCTAAATTACATAGTTTTAGACATTAACGATTGTGGAAGAATGTAGCAGAAGTATGTAGTAAAATTTGAGTATCTCCACTTAGGAATTCTAGGCTCTATTTTAACTGAGTCACACTGCATAGGAATTAGAATCTAACTTTTATAGGTTATCAAAATCTTGGCCACCATTGCACAATTTTGTCCTAAAATATATGGAAACTTTGTGAGGCATGTTAAGTTGCAGTTTGCACAAGTTCATCTCATTTGTATTCCAGTGATTTTTTTTTTCTAACCATTTTTCCTAAACATATACACATTTAGGTTTCTTTGTAGGCAGTAAAAACAACCTGCCCTTTCCATCTGTCAAAAAGTAATAATTTATTATTTTGTATTAATGATTTTTAACAACCCATTAGTAACTTTAAAGCTGAATTTATATTTAATAACTTTGTTGTTGATATTGGGTAGCATGAAGTCTGCATTGAGAAATTGAACAGCATATAACCGGTAGCTGTAAATTCCTTCAGAAAATGAAATTTCTTTCTTTCTAGAGATATATTCACATCAGTTCCTAAAGATGAGTCATAACTAGTAATACTTGTTTCAATAGTTTTAAGTGCCTGTTTGGGATGATAATAGGCAATTTTAGATGAATTTATGAAAAAAAAGTTATTACCTGCAGAAATGTCAATTATAGACGGTCCCCTTCCCTGTAGAGCTAAATGGGTTATGTAATGTTTTCTTCAAAAGTTTCCAATTCCACTGTCCTGTGTTTTCATGTTGAAAATACTTTTGCAGTTTTCCTTTGAGTGCCAATTTCTTACTAGTACTCTTTCTTAATGTAACATGTTTACCTGGAATGTCCTTTCCCTATTTTTGTATAGTGTGAACTGAAACATGCACATTTTGTACATTGTGCTTTCTTTGTGTGGGACATATGCAGTGTGATCCAGTTGTTTTCCATCGTTCGGTTGCGCTGACCTAGGAATGTTGGTCATATCAAACATTAAATTTAAAATGACCACTCTTTTAATTAAAATTAACTTTTAAATGTTTATAGGAGTATGTGCTGTGAAGTGATCTGAAATTTGTAATATTTTTGTCATGAACTGTACTGCTCCTAATTATTGTAATGTAATAAAAATAGTTATGGTGACTATCATAGTGTGTACTTTTTTTTTTTGGCTGTGCTGCACGACTTGTGGGATCTTAGTTCCTTGACCCCGACCTGGGTCCACAGCAGTGAAAGTGCCAACTCCTAACCACTGGATTGCCAGGCAAATTTGAAACATTATCCCCACAAATGATACAGGATAGTTGATAAGCAACAGACACTATAGTATATTAGTATATCTTTTCTTTAGCTTATGAGCTAGATGTTTTTTATTTGTGTAAGGTGCTGTGAACATTGTGTAAGAGTTTAAGTGTTTGCTTAAAACCATGTTAGGATTAGGTCCTATATTAACTCATTTAGAAGTGGATGCAAACCAAATCTGCCTTTATGACAAAAGAATAGAATAACATAAATCATTACTTTTTATTGAAGAAGGTAATTGGTATACAACAGGTGATTTAAGGCCCAAAGGCATCCAATTGCAAAATTAATACTGGAAATAAATAATTAAATAGGCATATTATGTAATCCCAGTCACTGGTAGGCTGTTTCAGGTTCTTAACTCTATACATATTAGTTCTACTAACTGCACTTAAATCATTACCAGATGCTACTTCTTTTGCAGTGAACACTGGATATGTGCTGTTAACATTTCAAATGGGGTAAAAAATGAGCTCCTTTAAAAGTTAAGGGAAATAAACTTGCAAGAAATTATTCTGCTGAAGTGTACATTAAACGGCATTCACTTCTCAGTAAAATGCAGAAATGGGCTAAGAATAATTGGCAAATTTTTCATTAAAACTTAAGTACATTATATTTTCATTCAAAATTGGGTGCTCATCAATTTTTAATAAGTAGGCAACATTATATAGCTAAATTACTATAAAATTGACATTTAACATTAGTTGTTATATAAAAATAGAGCATAAAGGTTGCTGATAAAGCAATAGAAGTTGAAACCTGTGTTAGTTTAGTAAGGCGGCTCAGGTATTTTTAACACAAATATATCTTGACATTTTAAAGTTATTTTTGTCATAGCTGGTACATAAACAGCTGGCACTGATCTTCAGTCAAATGATAGTAATACTGATCATTTAGTTTTGTTGGTATCTGAATAATAGCGTTGTTTCATAGCTCTGTATTTCCTAAGGAAGTATAATGCTTCTAGTTCTTTCATTACAAATTTGCCCTGTTCAATAAGTTCTTTGATCTTCTCTGGGTCCTTCACATCTTTGTTTTTAAGGAAAACATTCTTCAGACGCCTTTTGAAATAGTCTGCTCCTTTTGGATAGTCTCGTCCAAGATACAGCAGCTTAAAAAAGAAAGATTATGTATTTCTAAACAACCTATGTCATATAACATTTACAAAACTGGCAATATACTTACATTCTTATAAAGATTCAATACTTCTCCTCTTAAAGAATTGGCCATTTTCATTTATCATGGAAAATATCCACTTTTATATGTAATATACCTAAAGAAAAAGAAAAATTTTTACAAATAACTGCATTGTAGTCTTGAAAAAGATTTTACCCACTGGTAAACTGGTACCCTTTTTTTTTTTGCCATTCAATAAAAGTTGACTGCACTTTTATGTTCCAGGCCGTGAGATGCAGCTGTGAACGTGTCAGGTAAGATAGCTGCTATCACAGAATTAGCCTCTCCTGAGGGACATTATGAATTGTGGTAAGCTGTGTGAAGGAAACAGAACAGTTAGAGAAAGCAGATCATTATAGCTAGATAAGCAGGTGGACCTCCTCTTACAGAGCGGAATGAATTAGAAGTAGATTTGGAATCCCAGCTGAGTGTTGTACAGGTTGCTTAATCTTTCCGAGCCTCTTTTCTTGTCAGGGGGAACTGTCTGCCCTGCTCTCAAGGCAAGGCTCGAACTGTTTGCAGGACACTGGGAAGAGGCCTGACCAAATCAAGCGTGCCCTCCTAAGAAAGGCTAAAGAGTAGGACAAACAGGTGTGAGAGTCAGGCAGGTTCACAGCTAATGGCAAATGGGCAGGAGGATCAGTGAAGAGACCAAGTGAAGAACCCATAAAGGAGGTACGTGAGGAGCAGGCAACATCCAGTGGGATAGATAAGCTTAATCTTCATGTGTCCTTTGTGCTGCTAGTGAGAGGCACCATCACAGCCTAAACATAGAAAATAATTCCCAATACTTGTGATGGTTGTGGGGGTTAACTCCTAAAATTCATACATGATAAACATTTAGTTTGTGATAGGCCCCAAATGAATGTCAATGCCATTTATAACCTTAAAATTTCATAATGCCCATTTGCCCATTAATCTAAAATAACATACCTTTTTATATCCCTCATTAACAAATTTTTATTTTAAAATAATTTCATTCAATCTTTCAGAAAAGCTGCAACTCAGTACTAATAACTTTTTTCCCTGAACTATTTGAGGATCAGTTGCTAACATGATACCAAATCAGCCTGAATACTTTGCAGTGCCATCCAAAAGAAATACAGTGCAGGCCACCCATGTAACTTTTGATAGTCCTTATTAAAAAATAAAACAGCTCTAACTATTTTAATAATGTATCATTTTTATCCAAAATATTTTAAGAAGTGTTATGCCAGACATGTTTATAAGTACCAGTGGCTTAGTTGCTACCATACTGGACAACAGTTTGAGGTACTTTCTATGAACAAGGACGTTTTCTTACAGCACAAAACCACCATCAGAATCAGGAAATTAACAAGCACTGCTATATTACTACCATTGAATCCACAACCCCGAGTTTTGCCCTTTGTAGCGAAAGAATCCAATCTACACTGATTACACATTGCATTTAATTTCCATGTCTCTAGCCTTCAATCTGAAAAAATTCCTTTGAGTTTCCTTGATTTTCATAAACTTGACATCTGTGAGGATCACAGGCCATTAATTTTGTAGAAATATGTCTTGTTTTGATGTTAATTTATGGCTAGATTCAGCTTACATAGTTTGGGCAGAAACATTAGACATGCCTTACTGCATTGCATTCTATTATGTGGACATAATTCTAGTCTGTTCCATCATGGCTGAGATTAGTTTTGATCACTTGGTTAAGGTGGTGTTTGTCAGGACTCTCCACAGTTACTTTTTTTTCCTTTGAAGTTAGCATTTTGTGGGAGGTACTGTGAGACATAAGTATATGCCATCCAGAAAAACCTTTCATCTTGCAAAAACATTAAAAGTAACAGAGCTTGTGGGGGTGGTGGGGATGGGGGGGTAGTTTGAGACATACCACTCAAATCCTCTGCAGCTGTAAACAGAGCACCAATTAAAACATAAATTGGTACCTGGAGAGCTGATCTGAGCCACTCAGATTGCTCTCAGCATTGCTGGAGGATACCACAGAGACAGATGAAGTTTACGAGTAGGAGTAGAGGGCTGGAGACCAGGAAGGGATCACAGGAGACAGGAGGAAATCCCTGGGGATGATGGTTTTATCATCATGCTTGTGAGGTTTCATAGGTGTAGGTATGAGTCAAATTTATCAAATTGTATTTATACTTAACAAGTGTAGCTTTTGTGTGTCAATTACACGTTAGTAAAACTGTTTAAAAGTAGTGTAGACATGCTGGCAGAATGCTAAGAGTAGGGCTGGGAGATACTGAAGTGCACGTGAAAGTAGACATCTAAACCACAAGGCTGGTCAGTAGGGGATTCAACCTGTAACCAGGTCAACAGTTGTATACCTCTCTGGGAGGAAGCCCTTTTTTTTTTTTTTTTTTTTTCACAAATATACTTGAAAAGCTGCTGCCAGTATAGCAACTAAGTGAAGACCTTTTCTTGCTGAAGTTTATAGATCTGCTTCTGTGGCTTTTCTTTCTTAGGAAAAAAAAATATAGGAGCCAACACTGCTTACATATTAATAATTGTCTGCATCCCCTATTTACTAGTGATTTATGAGTTCACAGTGACAAGTATACAATGTATCAGAACATCAGAGTTCATTAATATTAACTTTCTTGTTTTCCTCCAAAGTGCTATTTTTCTGCTTTTGTGTTATCACTTGAACTTTCCTACATAAATGGTAGTCCTTTTTAAAAAAAAAAAAAAAACAACCTTTAGAAGATCTGCTTAGAGGTTGCAGCTTAGAGACTTTGGGGCTTCACTGCTACTGCTGCTGCTAAGTCGCTTCAGTCGTGTCCGACTGTGTGTGACCCCATAGACAGCAGCCCACCAGGCTCCCCTGTCCCTGGGATTCTCCAGGCAAGAACACTGGAGTGGCTTGCCACTTCCTTCTCCACTGCATGAAAGTGAAAAGTGAAAGTGAAGTCGCTCAGCCGTGTCCGACTTTTAGCGACCCCATGGACTGCAGCCTACCAGGCTCCTCCATCCATGGGATTTTCCAGGCAAAAGTACTGGAGTGGATTGCCATTGTCTTCTCCAGGGCTTCACTGAGGGTGATCTAATTGGGCCCTTTATTGGGGAACCTCTGATGTTATCATCTTAGTCTGTTCCTCCGGGGCTGGTCAGATTCCCCAGTTAAGAGTCTTCCAGTCTTCTGAGGATTTACTAAATTAAGAAGTGGAAAACGACTCAGGGCCTTGCATTCAGCATCATGTGTACTCAAATGCACCTAACCTGCTCCCAGTGTGATTCGCACTGAGGACACCTCCACACCATAGATTATTGATTCTGTCCAGAAATAAACCTCTAGTCTTCTGAGAGTGAGGCATGCACTTAGAGGTGTTTCTCAAATAGCTTTCACTTCATCCTCTTTGATTTACTTCATTCTTCATTTCCAACTCCAATGGCCCTGTTGCAGGGCCTTTTTGAGAATTATGCAGTATAAATTGGGCTTTGCAAGTGTGCTAGGTGACAGTCATCTGTCTTGCAGCTTCCAAAGTTTTACTGTTGTCATCTCCTCCTCTATTAGTCTAATTTACTTTTTAAATGGCTTACTAAAGATTTAGTGCTTTCAGGAGTGAAATTAGATGGGGCTATCTAACCAGGTACAGCACCAACTAATTCCATTTTTAAAACTTTTTTTCTGAGAGCCATTTTTTGTGTGTTTTAATCTTACTGAAAATGACACTTAAGGAAGAACCTTCTGCTTTTAAAATAATTGTAAATTAAATCTACATTAGATGTAATTTCAAATCAGAAATTACAGTCTGTTTAATTCCTGGCAAAGAGCATAGCTCTATTTAATTCATAATTTGTAAAAGCTTTTAGAAATGTGGCTTAAATTATCTTTAGCTGTTTTTTTTTAACAAATTATGCATAAAAAAGGACCTGCCAGGCAAAAAAGTAGCTGCTGTGACCGAGATAACTTTGTCCCATTCCTTGATATATTAATTTTTATGAGTTAAGGAAATGTTTTATTACTGCATACTGATCTTCAGGCATTTAAGTTTACTATAGCCTTTAGGAGAAACAGGTTTCCTTGGGTGAACTGGTGAACAATTTAAATGCAGCAGGGAGCTGGGGCTGCTCCTTAACCCTGCATAAAGTCATGGAAGTTACTGTTTTTATAAAGAGCCAAATGAGAGTTAGGGACTGAGAAGTTCCCTATCATTCTAAGAAACCTGGATGGAGGTGGGCATACAATCCACATTGATAGCTCTTTCCCAGTGACTTGTGGGCCAAGACTTAACCAACTCCAGTATCAGGTTAAGTGAGAAAGCAATGGTACCCAACTTCAGTATTCTCGTCTGGGAAATCCCAGGGACAAAGGAGCGTGGGGGGCTACAGTCCATGGGGTTGTGAAAGAGTAAGACATGACTTAGTGACCAACAACATCATGGTGCCCAAAGCTATTACTGATCACTCTTCCCCATGAAGTTCAGATTTGACTCAGATGGAGCACATTTCCCCAAAGTAGTTAAGCCCAAAAAGCTTCACACTAAAATTTATCCCAACACACTTGCCAGCACCAAAGGATATGTAATCCAAGAGGCAGGTGGCAAGAGATTTTGCCCCCAAAGCTGGTATGTTGCTTGGTTGAGGCCTACCTAGAAGCCAGATTATAAAAGTGAGTTGGAAGATGGTCATGTACATTCAGAGGGGCTAGGAACTGCACCTGTCTGGAGGTAAAAGTGAACAGAGGAAATGGGTCTTCTTATTCATGCAGGTTGTAAGACTAGTAGAGAACTAAGTAAGCCCACTGGTATAATCTCATAGCAGAGCAGTCCCCTAGAACACAGTCCAGCATGTTCTAACACATCCATAGCAAATCCTCCTCCCTGGGGGGAATTTGGTGGAAGGAGAACTGGAGCAAGTCTCTCCCCTGAAATCCCACGATATCAAAATTATTTGTGATTACCATTCACACTTCCTTACTCCCATCAGAGCTGACTGAAGTTCTGTAATCATACACATTAGTTTGACTGAAAAACGTAAAAGCTTAGTTCCATACCAGCTTTGGAACTGTATATCAAGTCAACATTAAGACGTTTTTAATCTTGCTACCAGGGATGTGAAGGTGAAATGTCATAGCTATGAAGCAATTTGGATTTCTGTGGGAGAATAACTTTAACCTATAACGACTAGCTCAGTCAGAAATACTTATTTAATAATACCTTTGGTCAATGAAATTGCAAGAGAGACTGGGTTGTGTGGACATAAAATTACAATCAGAGATGAAAAATGGTGGCAAGAATTTTAAAGCATTTCATGTCTTGTCAGGCTAAAATGGGGTTTAAGCCTAAACGGGGTTTAGATCTAAATTCATACGGAATTCAGATACGCTTTGGAAGGTTAATGTCTCAGTCTCTTAATTTCTTCTAGTTTTCCTGTTGGTCTAAGCTGCCAGAGTTTCTTCATGTTGGTAGACCGACATTCGAAGGGTTGTGCTACCGGTTAGTACACTGTGACCTTGACTCTGGGCACAGAATTTAGCGCGTCTTGCTGGGTCTCTGAGACCTCCACCAGTTACCCAGGAACTGCTTCAAATTAGTTCCAGTTCTTGCTTAGAGCGCCTCTTAAAAAAAAAACCAAAAAACAAACCCCCAAAACAGCATATACCTTGATGGCTCAGGAAATAAACAAACAGGTGCAAGGAGAATAATCTGAAGGTCATTTAAAAATAAACAACCCTCTAGGAGCCAATTTATTTACCTCTTTTTCTAAACTGCCAATTGAGCCCAGCCCCACGCTGGTCTAAGCGGTGGCGGCCCAGGAAGCCGACCCGGTGTCAGCCACTTGACCCAGTCGCGTAGTCGGCGGCCCCCTTCCTTCTCGAAATCCGCAAAGAAAGATTCGCCCCAGCAAATCTAGGGAAACAGGGAGAGGGGCCGTCAACGTCGGACGACGCACATAAGCCCTTTTCCTACACCTGCTGGTCCTCTCCCAGAGGATACCGCCTCCAGACTCAAGCATCCGGAAAACAAAATAAGACGCCCCGGCGCGGCACTCACGCACTTTCCGGCACGCCGCAGCCGTAAACGCAGCCCTCAGCTCCAACGCCGGAGGCTGTCGACCAAGGCGGGCGGCAGGCTGTAGTGGGGCGGAGCAACCTGTCAGGGAAGTGGGTAGGGCACCGTCCGGAAAAACCCCAGCGCGACTGCGCGAACGCAGACGCGGGGCTCTCCGCAGCGGCCCTGGGGCGCCAGTGGGCGGGGCTTGTCGTCCTGACAACGCGGGAGCGTTTGTCCACATAGCCCGGAGATCACACTTGGCCGACTACCGAGGTCGTGTATGCTTCAACATGGTGAGCAGGAAACGTAGGGGAGCAGGGCCAAGGGGCGATCATTGATGCTCCTGCGCGGTGTTAAATGATGTGGCAAGGGCCTGTCGTATTTTATTAGAGGAGAGCGAGTCGGTTTAGGAAAGACCCCATATCCTTAGCGGGTATGGACCTCTCCTGAAGTATGGCCTTCCATTCGGGGTCTGATGGACCGGAGAGAGAGTCCAGACCTGTTTCTGCAAACGGGGAATGGTCAGTTTGTGGTGTTTTAATCAGATCAGATGATGTTTTAATCTCCAGCTGCTGCTAAATTCAAATATTCGTCTCAATTTAGTTACTCCTAGTAGTGATAGACATTCCTGTGAAATTTCTTTTTTTTTTTTAAATTGAAGCTTGGTGGAAATGCATAGTTTTGTTTGGTTTGCTTTTTCCGCCTCAGCAATTAATTGAAAGCTGCTGCACTTTACTCTCGGAGAAGGCAATGGCACCCCACTCCAGTACTCTTGCCTGGAAAATCCCATGGACGGAGAAGCCTGGTAGGCCTCAGTCCATGGGATCGCTAAGAGTCAGGCACGACTTTCCTTTCACTTTTCACCTGCATGCATTGGAGAAGGAAATGGCAACCCACTCCAGTGTTCTTGCCTGGAGAATCCCAGGGACAGGGGAGCCTGGTGGGCTGCCGTCTATGGGGTCGCACAGAGTCAGACACACTCAAGTGACTTAGCAGCAACAGCAGCAGTTTACTCTGCTTTGAAAATTTATTTTATGTGGTTTTTTGTGGAAATTTGAATTGTTTTGTGATTCAGAGTATGCAACCTGCCTGGTGTTTAAGTACGATAGAGCGTCTTGTTTTGTTTTTCTGCACTCTTCAGCTGTCGTGTCTTCTCCAGGAACACAGACCAACATGTAGCTAAAATGTTCTCGTTTCCCATTTTCTTAAAAGTGATTTCCATCTTCTTCAGTGATTAAAACCAGATGGAAGTGGAAAGCGTAATTAGTTTAATTATTTAATTCATTAATTAAGGGAAAATATGGAGCATACTCTTTGTGCTTGGTACTAGACTGAAACGAAGTACACAAAGGTGATAATTACAATCTCTCCCTGGTATGGAAGACAGACTTAGCAAATTAATTACAATACAGTTTTATAACTATAATCATTGAAGTGACTACGATGGAGTAACACAAAGATGGGAATGTTAAAATTAGGGCGGGAGAGGAAAGGGGGACAGGAAGAGCAGAGCAGTGCTTTTCAAGCTGTGTTTTAAAGTATGATGAATTTACCAGAAGTAATGAGAAGAAACAGGGTGTGGAGAGCGTTTATGTCAGGGAGAACAGAAAGTAAATGGATTTTAAACTGACTTAAAGCTGCTGATAAGGGAACAATAGGCACCTATTTATTTTCCAACCAGTACACAAGTTTATTGTTTTTAGATCCCTTTGGCAGTCTTTCTCAAAATGTGGTTTCTGGAAAATTGGAGTAAGCCTGGAATGGACTTGCCAGGTGGCTCTAGTGGTAAAGAACTTGCCTGCCAGTGCAGGAGACATAAGAACCACAGGTTCCATTCCTGGGTGGGAAAGATCCCCTGGAGGAGGGCATGGCAACCCACTTCAGTATTCCTGCCTGGAGAATCCCAAGGACAGAGAGGTCTGGCGGGTTACAGCCTATGGGGTTACAAGAGCTGGACACTACTGAAGTGGCTTAGCAAGCACGCAAGCCTTGAATACCAGTTCAAATGCAGCTTCCAGGAACAGACTGGACTCCAGATCTAAGTATTAGTTTCCTAGGACTGCCAAGTAACAACATACCACAGACTAACTGGCTTCACCAATAGAAATTTATTGTTTCATGGTTTCAGAGTCTAGAAGTCTTAGATTAAGGTGTTGTCAAGGCTGTTCTCACCCTGCCGGTGCTAGCTTCTGCTACTTTTTGTCTTGTGGCAGCATTATCCCATTCTTTGGTGTTGTCTGAGTGTGTGTGTCTCTATGTCCACAGTTCCCCCTTTTTACAAGGTTTCCAGTCTCATTGAATCAGAGGTCCAGCCTATTCCAGTGTGACCTCATCTTAATTTAATTACATCGACAAGGACCCTCTTTCCAAACAAGGAAACATTTGGAGACACTGTGAGATGGGACTTTAATGTATGAATTTTGAGGGAACACAAGTCAACCCATACCATGAACTGAATTACAATGGGGAGAGAGAAGTGAGTGTGTATACTTTTAGCCCAGGAATATGCATTTTTAACAGGCATCCCAGGTGATGCTTATGCTGAGAACTACTCTACTACTTGATGCTCTTACGATTTGCAGGAAGAATGAGTATATGTGGTTTCCCTGATAGCTCAGCTGGTAAAGAATCTGCCTGCAATGCAGGAGACCCTGGTTTGATTCCTAGGTTGGGAAAATCCACTGGAAAAGGGATAGGTTATCCACTCCAGTATTCTTGGGCTTCCCCTGTGGCTCAGCTGGTAAAGAGTATCCCGGCAATGTGGGAGACCTGGGTTCGATCCCTGGGTTGGGAAAATCCCCTGGAGAAGGGAAAGGTTACCTTTCCCTGGAGAATTCTATGGACTGTATAGTCCATGGGATTGCAAAGAGTCGGACACGACTGAGCGACTTTCACTTGATTGTATGTACTTATCCCGAACCTGCCTCACATTAAAAGCATTAATGAGAGATGACAGTTTGCCCACCTTTAAAATGTGGCTTCTTGGGAACAGGGCCATTGCTGTTTACATATTCTGCTGTATAGAATTTATTTCAAGATGGAAGTATGTTAACTATTAATGATAGCAAGTATGGTTAAAATAAAACACCTTTGTAAAAGTTGTGAGAGTCAAGTCACCATTCTTATTTATGTCATCTCTAGTATCTCAGAGAACTTTGTGTGTAAATCATTAATAAATATCTGTTGAATGAATTAGTGAGATATATGCATTTTACAAGAACATATAATCTACTGCTTGATGTCAGTGCTAACATTTATATTTTATATAGTGATAACCTTATGACTTGAACCAATAACTTCTCTTGTACTAGTCTTCAAATGTAGAAAGTATATCATCTTACAGTCACATGATCCCCTACAAATTCCTTACCAGAAATCTAGTGAACACAAGGGCCAAATCAGGAAATTACAAGTAGTGTTACTAAAAAATACTTGTAAATATTTATTGAAATACTGTACTTTCTAAGATCTAAACAAGCATACCTCTGCTTTAGAACACATTGCTGAATAGAATAACTTTGCCATAGCTTTGCCCTCTTTAAATTACTGATTTTTTTTTTCTGTAAAATCAACAATCTAACTTGATAGAATGACTGTTTCTCTGTGATGTGAAATCATTCCCACACTTTTAGGCTTGACATTAATACCAATAGTCAATGATCCCTTGTTCTTTAGAACCCTTTAAATCAGTGCCTTCTTGACTGGTATTCTGTTTCATAATCAGATATTTCATTAAACACAGATCATTGATTGTCATAAGAAAGTGTAAAATTTACTTACAAAAGATGCTTCAGTGGGTGAACTATCATAGTGTTTTCTAGACTTGTTATAGTTCTGTCTGAATTCTTTCCTAAGAAAACCTTTTGAGGTAATTTTAGATTTAAAGAGAATTTGCAAAGAGGGTACAGGAAGTTCCCTTGTCTTTTTTACCTAGCTTCTCTTAATTTTAACATGTTAGGTAATCATGATATTTTTGTTTAAAATGTATGAATTATTTTTTAAATTTATCAATTCTTTTGTTTTTCCAACTTTTAGGCTCCCAAAGCAAAAAAGGTAGGTAGAAATTATTTCTCAAAATAGTTTTAAAGAGCTGACATTGTACAAATCGAATTTTTAAAACATTTTCTGGTAGTTGTATTATAGTTTAAAGAGTTTATACTAAGCTTAGTTTTTAGACATTAATGCTATTTAAATCATTGGATAACCCTTTACAATAACAGGATGTATTTCAAATTTGATGTAGAAAAATGGTTCTAATTTCACAAAGATTTTTTAAGATAGCCTTTAATTTTTACTTGTGTCTAGATTGAAAGTATTTTATTGTTTGTGCTCTAGAAAATTTTGGATTAAGAAGCTTTTCTTCATTTCAGATAAACCCATAAAAATGTAGATCCAAAACCTTCTGTGACTTAAAAGTGAACCCTAAGATAATATGTTTCTAAATGGGTTGCATGGTAAGATGTACTGAATTTTTCTGTGCTTTGTTAAAATTTACCTTCCTTAAAGGATGTCTCAAGTAACTTTTTCTCTCTTCACTGAGTAGATTTATACTTTAAAGCAGAGATTATAGTCTCTTACTGGCACACATATACATAGTTCATTTAACCTAAAAGTTCTTTTTTTAATCAGTTGCCAAAGGATTACCATGCAAAAATGTGATTTCTATTCTTAAAAAATTGGCAACCTGATAACACTGTTCCCATAAGGGAACAATTGGCTAGACAAGTGACAGCTACCCCATTTTGGAAATGCTTCCCCTTTTGCTGTAGTCCAGACTATGACCAAATCTCTTTCATTATTTACCTCTCTGGTCCCAATGGGATTTCGATTTGGGATGCCAGATTTAAGTCATATCTGATTTGGGATGCCAGATTTAAGTCATATCTGAAGAGTCACTACTCTGTTAATTTCCTATCATTTTCTCTTGTGAAATCAATTGTACTATGTTCTGATAGCACATGAATTCGTACATACCTCGATTATAATACCTGTCATTTTATTGTAATAATTTTTCATTGTGAGCCGCTCAAGGTCAAGAACATGTTTTTTTTTTTAATTTTTGGATCCATAGTGTTTAGTCTAGCACATAGTAGAAATTCACTGAATATTTGCTGAATAAATATATAATAACCCATTTACCCTACCATTGCTTACAAACACCCGGGCCTATGATTATTTAAGAAGAAATGCTTATATAAATGTGTCTTTGGTATTTATACAGTTAAACATTTTTTTCAAAAAATACTGTTGACTGCCATCAGTTTTTGCTTTTCTCAGTCACTTGAACCCCCTACCAACCTGATACTGTGTTAGGGACTGTGGATATAACTGAGCAACATTTATAAAACACATTCTTATGGGGAGTATTCTGGAGGACTACAATCAGTTATACGTGGGTTTACAGTGGTTTATTAGTTTGTGTGGGCATTTCATTTTTGGCTTTAGATCATGAAATCTTAGAGGCATTGTTTTAAATCTGAAAAGTTTTCACTTAATGATGTCATATTTTATTAATTCTAGGATACTCATCTTTTTACATTTTACATTTTAACGTGACTGAAACTGAGATGTATCTTATGGTTGCTAATAGCTTCCAATCATTGTAGTCCTGGATTGACGTCTTTTTCCTCCAGAGATGTTTGCTTCTGTCAGTCACATGGGCTTACTACCAACCCAGTACTACTTTAAATTCTCTTCTTGAGGGTTTTTCGACCACACTAATGGTATGAATCAGACTCATGAACTGGCTTGTGGTTTAAATTTTGAGGGATTTTTTTTCTTTATTTCTATTCATTTTCAGGATCGATAGATGCAAGTTTCCTTGCTATGTCTTTCTGTATCGTGGGTTCATTTATGTTTACCTGATATCCAGCTGTATACAGGCATCTTCCTTTATATTTGTATCTTGGGAATGTAATCTATTTCCTTTTTTGGTATAATAATTTATACCAGTTTATAATAATTTATAATAATTTAAAGGTACATCTCACATTTGATGGCATCATAGATTCTATGGAGTAAATATATCTTGGGGAACTTTTTTTGTTTCAGCACATTGAGATTGCATCACTTCTTTTCAGAGCTGTATCACATTTCACAGAAGTATGTCTATGATTTTTATATTGTTCCTATTTTTTGCTTCCACATACAAGGTAGAAATGACGACTCTTGTATATAAGACCTTGCAAACATATGAAAAAATAGTTGCTTCACTGATTTTGCAGTGTTCTAGGTAGTTAAGAGTACAGCAGCAAGACTAAGGGTCCCTGTCCTCTTGAAACTTACATTCTTTTTTTCCAAGCTTTATTAAGATATAATTGACATATAACATCATGTAAATTTCAAAGTATACAATGTAATGACTTGACATATGTATGTAAATATTATGAAATGATTACCAATATAAGATTACTTAATACATCCATCACTTCACATAATTACCACTTTGTATGAGTACACATGTGTTGAGAACACACACATACATACACACACATCACACATCACATTTTCTTTATCCCTTCATCTGTAGATTGACAGCACTGAGGTTGTTTTCAGTCTCGACTTGTGAATGACATCTCACTGCACATGAAGAGAGCGATTTAATTTCATGATGCTTGCATTCTGTCTGGGGAGGGGAGGTGAAGAAAAAAGTATAATTTTAGATTGCTTGGAAGGTACAGAAACCAAGAAAGGAGTCAGTGAGAAATGTAGGGTAGGGTGTAATGGTGATGCTATGTCATATAGGTTGAGTAAAGAACTAAAGTTTGAGAAGAGACCTGATTGAAATGACATTCTAGGCAGGAGAAACTATTGCAAAGACCCATAGTTGGGACTGACCTTGGTGGTTAGAATCTAAGTGAGCAAAATAGAAAATAAAAGATAAAACATGAAGTGGAGCATGGTGAGGGTGGAGGGGTGGGCCGAAGGATTGGGGGAGAGAAGTAGGAGCCAATTCATAGTCACGTTGGCTATGGTGAAATGCCTGGATTTTATTCTGAGTGTGGGAGAGTTGTACACAGAAGAATCACATGATCTGATTTACATCTTTAAATGGTTACTGGAAAATGCACTGTAAGGAAGCAAGAGTAGAAGTAAGAGTACCAGTTAGGAGGTGTCTTTAAGTCCTGTCCTTTGGCCATTGCATCTCTCCTTCTGCTTTAGAAAACAAAGGCATGTGTCTCATCCATTCTGAGTCTTACAAGCTTCATTGCCCTAGGTCCTTGACTATGAAACTATAGGACAGTTCAAAACACTGATATTGGCAAAGCATTGTTTAATCAAGGCACCAAAGACTTCTTGCTTTTATCTGTCTTACAAGTAAGTGGTGAAATGTGGCCTTTGAAATATTGAAATATTCTGAATGTCCTATATATTGTAGTGTGGAGTGGTGGAGCTGGTATTAATTTTTCTTTAGTGGCATTGCTTTTTATTGCCAAATGATGATGCAAAAAAAAATCCTCTCACAGTGTAATCTATTGATGAAATATTCAAGCTTGAAAAGTGATAATATTAATTTTTTAATGAAGAAAGATGAAAAGTATCAATAAAAATATAAATTAGCTTAATATTTTTACATAGACCTTAAAGTTGCCTTTGAAACTTCATATAATTTAAATTAGTGTTATTCACTGCAAAAACTAGGAAATTGTGTAAGATGAACATAAAGGTTATAATTCCTGGTGCACTGTTAAAAGACCCATCACTGCTTTTAATCAATATGTTTTCCTCAGAAACCATTGTACTTCATGAAGTAGCAGAAGACATTGATTAGATTATAAGGAAAAACTCCCTTATAGATTAATGAATGTACAGATTAAGTCCAAATACTTTAATTTGAATTGATTTTACTTGAATACTTTGAGACTGATAACCAAGTACCCCTAGGCATGGAAGTATAAAGAATGAAATAAAAAGGGACCCTATCACTCATTTCTCTGTGTATATCCTATTTTAATTTAGGAGCACCATATTCACAAAGAGGCCTTGGTTGCTTAAAATTTGAGTCCTAGCTTCTATCGAACATTCAGTGTTGACCCTAAAATATAAATGGTGTTAAGTTCAAGACATTAAATAATTGCATCTTTTAAAACAATGTGTGAGGAAATGGAATTGACTCATACCTGGCTTGTAATTAAAAAAGAGCTTATCATGATGATGCATATTAACACATTTATTTGTAGAGAAAAATGAACTCAAACTGTCCCTGATATAAAGTAAGTATGATATGGCTAGTTGGTTTAACTTTGAAGGCTGGGTTTTGTTAATTAGAGAAATAGACCTGTTTTAATACTCTGAAAGAGCAAAATCTACAGTTTTAAATTTACAGTTTTGATCAATTTAAAATCAAGACAAGTGGTAAGATAAATTTTTTTCAAAAACATTATTTTGACTTTCCCATTTCCAGTCATACTGGTCTTAAGACATTTTAGATCAACCTTTCTGCTGGAAACAATTAATAATGCTGACTAAAATATATATGTATAGATCAAAACTATCATCTTAAAAGCACTTAAGAGCTGATAAGACAGTAAGAAATTATCAGGCAAAAACCTAAGTTAAGGTAGGAACCAAAGAAGCACTAAAACTCTTTTTCATGAGAGCATTTGCAGTTCAGTTCAGTTGCTCTGTCGTGTCCAACTCTTTGAAACCCCATGGACTGCAGCACTCCAGTTACCAACTCCCGGAACCTACTCAAACTCATGTCCATTGCGTCGGTGATGCCATCCGACCATCTCATCCTCTGTCATCCCCTTCTCCTTCTGCTTTCAATCTTTCCCAGCATCAGGGTCTTTTCAAATGAGTCAGTTCTTCGTATCAGGTGGCTAACGCGTTGGAGTTTCAGCCTCAGCATCAGTCCTTCCAGTGGATATTCAGGACTGATTTCTGGATATCCTTGCAGTCCAAGGGACTCTCAGGAGTCTTCTCCAACACCACAGTTCAAAAGCATCAATTCTTTGGCACTCAGCTTTCTTAACAGCCCAACTCTCACATCCATGCATAACTACTGAAAAAATCATAGCTTTGACTAGTCAGACCTTTGTTGGCAAAGTAATGTCTCTGCTTTTTAATATGCTATCTAGGTTGGTCCTAACTTTCCTTCCAAGGAGCAAGCGTCTTTGAATTTCATGGCTGCAGTCACCATCTACAGTGATTTTGGAGGCCAAAAAAATAAAGTATCTCAGTGTTTCCACTGTTTCCCCATCTATTTCCCATAAAGTGATGGGACCAGATGCCATGATCTTAGTTTTCTGAATGTTGAGTTTTAAGCCAACTTTTTTTTGTAGAAGTGGTTAAATGTTGAATTTCTGGTCTTAACAGCCACAGTGGAAGCCAAAAAAAGTGGAGTGATGTCTTCAGTGTGCTGAAAGTAAATAACTGACAAGTTAGAATTCTGTATCACCTTTCAAAACAAAGGCGAAATAAAAATGTTTTCTCAGGGAATTTTCTGATAGTCCAGTAGTTGGGACGCTCTGCTTTCACCAACATGGGCCTGGGTTCAATCCCTGGTTGGGGAAGAACTAAGATCCTGAAAGTCACAGAGCAGTGAAGCCAAAATAAAAAGCATTTTCTCATGCAAAAATTGTGTTTTCCACCTGCAAACCAGATTATATATGTAAGGTATAAAACAGTAATCCTAATAATGACATGTGGATTTAAAAAATAAACTGAAATACATGACAACAAACAACCCATAATAGTCATCAGTTGAGAAATAAACAAAATGTGTATATCCATCTTGTAATACCATGGAATATTTTTCAGCCATAAAACAGAAGTTTTATGGTACATGCTGATACACATAGCATGGAAGAAGCTTGAAAATGTTCTGCGTGAATAAAGCTGATTACAGAAGACCATACATTGTATGATTCCAGTTACATGAAATATAGAGAAAGTAACTGGTGGTATCATAGATCTGGGGTGTTGTGAGGAAATGCGTGTGTGGGGGAGCTGTGAATGTATATGGGGTTTCTTTGGGGGAAGTGATGAATATGTTCCAAAATTGATTATGGTGGTGGTTGCACAACTCTGAATGTGCTAAAAACCATTAAACTGTCTACTTTAAATGGGTGAAATGTATGGCATATAAGTTTTATCTCAGTAAAACTATTATTAAAAGATATATGACAACAGTATTTGGGTTGAGGAAGGATTATTTAAGATGTTCTAAAGTCCTTGTACTGTTTGGTAGTATGATAAATATATATATATATACACACACACACATATATATATATTAGATATATAGGTTGACTTTCTAAGATAGGCAATACAATGATACACAGTACATAGATAACTTCCAAACGAGTAGAGGGAGAGTAGTACACTAACAAAGAAATAATCAATTGAAGATACCAAGAAAGAATGCAAAAGGAGAAAAAAATTAAATCCAATCATAATCTTTTTACAAACACTATCTTAAGAATAAAAGTACAGAAAGGTTGGAAGTAAGGTGATGGGAAAAGACATGCTATGCAAATACGAGAAAAACAAAAGCCAGTGTATTAATATTAGACATGATAGACTTTAAGACTAAAAACACTTCTAGAATTAAAGAGGGTCATTTTATAATGATAAAAATTTGGTTAGCCAAGAAAATATAATTTTAAATTTGTATTTACCTAATTGTGAAGCTTTGAAATATACAACGCATGAATTCAGAGAGCTATCAGGAGAAATAGACAAGCTCAAAATCATAATGCAAGATTTCTTCTTTAATTAACTGATAGAACAAGCATTAAAAAAAAAGGATTTAGAAGATTAGAGCAACATGATGAATAAATCTAGTGAATAAGACATTTATAACATTGCAGCCAATAACTAGAGAATTTTAGGCACACATTTTTATTTTTTACCAAAACTGACAGTGTTCTGTAGCATAAAACTTCTCAAAATTCAAAAAATTGAAACAATTCAGAGCATGTATTATAACCTTAATGAAATTAAGCTTAATAAAATAAGTACGAACAGAAAGACATGATATGCTAGGAATTTTAAAAAATTCTGACATGGGTCAAGAAAACATAGTGGAAGTATAAAATAATTTTAACTCAATAATAAGAAAATTACTTCAAAATTTGTGAATGTGTCTAAAGGTACTTGGAAGGAAATATGACACCCTATATCCTTACTTTAGAAGATGAAAAATTAATGAAACTAAGCATTCTTTTCAAGAAGCAAGAAAAAGACTAAAACGCAAAGTAAGGAGAAGGAAAGAAATAAGACAAATATAAAAATTAATAAAACAAAACATACAATAGGGAGGATTTATAATCTCGTATCCTTCAAGTCTTCACTCAAATGTTATCTTCTGCGTGAGGCCCACCCTAAACACTCCATTTAAAATTGTAGTTTGTCTTTTTTGAGGGGCCCCTACAGTCTGGAGTCACCTTGCTTTCCTCCATACTACTTTTCATCCTCTAAGATATTTTACAAATTACTTTATAATTTGTTTAGTGTACCACAGTGATACATTGTAGAGTACAGGGAATATAGCCTGTATTTTATAATAACTATCAATGGTGTATAAGCTTTAAAAATTGTGAATCACTACGTTGTACACCTGAAATGTATTAATATTGTGAATCAACTATAATTCAGATTTTTAAATTATTTTAAAATTTTTGGTTATTGTTTTTGTCTTTCTCTCCCCATTTGAATGTAAGCTCATAAGTACATAATTACAAGGAATTTTGTCTGTTTATAGATATATTTCAAATGCCTACCACATGCTAGATTCTCAGTATTTCTTACAATAATTGAATGAATAAACAGGCTACAATTTATTTCTTTGAAAATATTGATAAAATTAACAATTCTCTGGTAAATTTTATCAAGAACAAATGGCATATATAATCAATACAGGCATTTCTTATTTTATCATGCTTTATTGCACTTCACAGATTCCGCATTTTTTTACAAATTGAAGGTTTGTGGCAGCCTGTGTCAAGCAAGTCTATTGGTGCCATTTTTTCCAACAGCATTTGCTCACTTCATGTCTCTGTGTCACATTTCGGTAATTGCAATATTTCAAATCCCCCACCAGCAGAATGATTATGACTTGCTAAAGGCTGTGTATTGTCACCCTGCTTATTTAACTTCTAGCAGAGTACATCATGAGAAACGCTGGGCTGGAGGAAGCACCAGCTGGAATCAAGATTGCTGGGAGAAATATCAATAACCTCAGATATGCAGATGACACCACCTTTATGGCAGAAAGTGAAGAGGAACTAAAAGGCTCTTGATGAAAGTGAAAGAGGAGAGTGAAAAAGTTGGCTTAAAGCTCAACATTCAGAAAATGAAGATCATGGCATCCAGTCCCATCACTTCATGGCAAATAGATGGGGAAATAGTGTCAGACTTTATTTTTTTGGGCTCCAAAATCACTGCAGATGGTGACTGCAGCCATGAAATTAAGACGCTTACTCCTTGGAAGGAAAGTTATGACCAACTTAGCATATTAAAAAGCAGAGACATCACTTTGCCAACAAAGGTCTGTCTAGTCAAGGCTATGGTTTTTCCAGTGGTCATGTATGGATGTGAGAGTTGGACTCTGAAGGAAGCTGAGTGCCAAAGAATTGATGCTTTTGAACTGTGGTGTTGGAGAAGACTTGAAAGTCCCTTGGACTGCAAGGAGATCCAGCCAGTCCATCCTAAGGGAGATCAGTCCTGGGTATTCATTGGAAGGACTGATGTTGAAGCTGAAACTCCAATACTTTGGCCACCTGATGCAGAGAGCTGACTATTTGGAAAGACCTTGTTGCTGGGAAAGATTGAGGGCAGAAGGGGATGACAGAGGGTGAGATGGTTGGATGGCATCACCGACTCATTGGGCATGGGTTTGGGTGGACTCCAGGAGTTGGTGATGGACAAGGAGGCCTGGGGTGCTGCGGTTCATGGGGTCTCAAAGAGTTGGACACGACTGAGTGACTGAACAGAAGAAAATCTTAAAAATCTTTAAAAAAAATACATTATTGATTCCTATCACGTACTAGGATGATGGTCCGCATTTTTTTAGCAATGAAGTATTTTTAAGTTAAGGTGCATACCTTTTTTTAGACAATGCAATTGTGCAATTAATAGACTACAGTATGGTGTAAACATAACTTTTATATGCACTGGGACACCCGAATATTTGTGACTTAGAATATTGCAATAGTCACTTTACTGTGGTGGTCTGGAACCAAACTTGCAATATCTCCAGAGTATGCCTGTTTTAGAAATGAAAAGAGAGACATGAGTTTAACAATAAATGACATAATTTGAAGAGCTTTATATGCCAATAAATTAGAAAATTTAGATGAATTAGACAGAAAACAAATTCTTAAGCTGTTTCATGAAGAAGTAGAAAACCTGAAAGTCCTATAATCATGTAAGAAATTATATTAGTGGCTTCAGATTTTCCCAGAAAGAAAATCCTAGGTCTGTAAGTCTTTGATAGCTTGTTCTTCATTCAAAGATTAATTATTTCATTTTGTTACGAATTATTCTAGAGCATGGAAAAAGAGGAAACATTCCTCTTTCATTTTAAGTTACCTGGGTAACCTGGGAATAGTATGAGAAAGGAAAATTGAAATTCATTTCACGAACATAAGTGCAAAATTTCTTACTGACAAAATATTAGTATGCTCAACTGGAAGTATATAGAATGATAAAAAATCATGACCCAATTCAGCTTATCTCAGGGAGACAGAATTGGTTTAATATAAGAAATTAAGTTAATAAAATTAGATTGAGTTAGAAATTCAATTACTGTACCTTAATAGGGTATAGGGCACTTCCTTAGGCTGATAAGCATTATCTGTATTTTAAACAAAAAACTGCCAGAGAAGCAAAATACTGACATTAACAAATATTGACCAGGATAATGATTATGGGAGTGTAAATTGGAATAATTACTCTGGAAAATTCAATTTCAACTACATTGAAAATACGCATACCCACTAGTTTTACCTCTAGGTGTATACACTAGAGAAACTCCTGTGTGGACACCACGATACATACACTTAAAAGTTTATAGCAGCACTATTCGTGATAGTGACAAACTAGAAACCATCCAATATCAATCAGTAGAAGAATGGATAAATAATGAGTTACTATTCAGCAATGAAAATACACAGCTGCAGCTATAGCCCCCCTTGGATGAATCTTTCAAACCACAATTTGTATCTAAAGAAGTAAATCACACAGAAGGATAAATATTGTATTATTCTACTTATAGAAAATATCTAGAGTAATTAAGCTCATAAACACAGAAAGTAGGATGGTGATCGATAGAGGGTGGGTTGTAGGCAGAGATAGGGAGTAGGAGTCCATGTTTTAAGGATACAGAGTTTAGTTTGGGATGATGAAAAAGTTCTGGAGGTGAATGGTGGTGAGCGTTGTACAGCAGTGTGAATGTATTTAATGCCACTGATGTGCACACTAAAAAATGGTTTAAATGGTCATTTTTTGTTATGTATACTTAATGACAGTAAGTTAATAAATTACAGTTGTATTTATAAAATATAATTTGATTTATGTAAAATTCAAAAGTAAGAAAACTATATTGTTTAGGAATATATACATATGTAGTAATGCTTTTAAGGAAAATAAGAACATCATCACAAAAATTAGTGATTATTATAGAAGTAATTTTTTGGGCAAGTCAATATAATTTTTGGCATCTTGTTGTGGAAAGAATTTGAAAAATTGCATGATATAGCTGTAACCTATTTCATTTGCTGTTTAATATAAACTAGATTTCCCATTTTCTGTATCTGTAAAAATAGAATCTGTCTGAATCTTTATTTTCCTCATCAATAGCTAACATTTATCCTTGGATCGTGAACTAATCAGGGAAAAGAAAAAACCCAATTGTCTCATCAAAAGATGCATATCTAGTAAAATTTTACTGTTTATGTTTTAATATTTACTTACCAAAATTTGTAATATAAAATGTTGCTTTACTCAATTGTACACCAAAATAATTAAAACATTAACTCAATCCAGAGCAAAATTTATATTGCTTAGAAACTTAGAGTCAAGGAAATTGAAATTTTCTTTTTTTTTTATGATCTAATTTATTTTTTTTAAATTTTATTTATTTTTTTTAGTTTTTTATTTTTTTTAATTTTAAAATCTTTAATTCTTACATGTGTTCCCAAACATGAACCCCCCTCCCACCTCCTATTTTTATAATATTTCCATATCCTATTTATGATAAGAAAATCAGCAAAAGTTTTTCAAGTGTATTACAGTAGGGTAAGATTCTGTGAGGTGAGTGGAATGGAAATATGAAGTCAAAGAAAAAAGGATTAGAAAACTTTCATTTAAAAAAAAGCTTATTCATATTTTTAATTGAAATTGGCCATTAAATCACTATATTATGTAGCTCTATTGGGTATATTTTAAATAATGATGGATATAATATTTAAAAGAGCGATGTTACAGTTTTCTTTTGCATATTTAGACTTGTAGTTAAAAGTTTTTAGTGTAAGCTTAAAAATGTCTGAATGGGTACATAGCTTTTCAAACTTCTTTTAGGGATATGAACAAATAATTTTAAAAGTTACTGATCAACTACATCTGAGGAGGAGAAGCCAGAAAAGAAGTCTAAGAAGAGGGGGAGGAAGCAAAATCAGTATCAATCTGATGGCCTAATGAAGAAAATATTTCAAGATGGAGAAAGAAAACGTTGTCAAATGATGATGACAAAATGAGGGCTGAAAAGTGGCCATTGCCACTGGAAACATGGCCATCTTAAGCTTCCACGACAAGAGAGGCTTAAATGGTACAACAGAAATGAAAGCCTGATTGGAGTGGAGCATGCAGAAAATGGGGACGTAGAAGCAGTGGGCAACTCCCTTTAGGCAGTCTGATATAAAAGGTAACAGAAGATCCCCTGGAGAAGGAAATGGCAATCCACTCCAGGACTATTGCCTGGAAAATCCCATGGACAGAGGAGCCTGGTAGGCTGCAGTCCATGGGGTCGAAAAGAGTCAGACACGACTGAGCGAATTCACTTCACTTCACTTCATTGGAGCAAAAGAGAGAGAAACCTGGGAATGATAGAATTAAATGGTATATACTTGTCAATGTCAATTTTGCCTTTGAATAATTTATATGCTAATTTTCCTACTGTTTCTGTGTTTTGTCCTTAAGGCCCTGAGTCAAGACTTTGCACTTAATAGGCAGTCTTATTTGAATAAATAGAGGACTAGATTCATGGAAGTAAAAGTGCTTTTAAGTAGTTTGTATACATGTTAATAACCTTTTTAAAAGTTGTGACCTTTATTAAGTCTGGCAGTAAGAAAAAGAAAATCACCAAAGCTGACCGGTTGAAGCAGATACAAGAGGAAGAAGAGAAACGACAAAAAGAGGAAGGTATAAGACACACAGTGGTAACTATTTTCATATGCAGGTAATGCTAACAATAGGTTGGCATTTCTGTCATCCAATCAATACTTTTTAAAGACAATTTTCAAAATTTTTAATTTTTTGAATTTAATGGTTTTTTTCAGATTTTATTTTATTTTTTTACTTAACAATATTGTATTGGTTTTGCCATATATCAACATGAATCCGCCACGGGGGTACACATGTTCCCAATCCTGAACCCCCCTCCCACCTCCCTCCTCGTACCATCTCTCTGGGTCATCCCAGTGCACCAGCCCTAAGCATCCTGTTTCGTGCATCGAACCTAGACTGGCGAGTCGTTTCTTATATGATATTATACATGTTTCAATGCCATTCTCCCAAATCATCCCAACCTTGCCCTCTCCCACAGTCCAAAAGACTGTTCTATGCTCAGCCATTAAAAAGAATACATTTGAATCAGATGTATTTTGAAGGAGAGTTGCCAGATAAAATACAGGATGCCCACTTAAATTTGAATTTCAGATAAACAATGGATAATTTGGGATAATTTACCCATGCAATATTTAGTATATACTTGACTCTTGAGAGTCCCTTGGACTGCAGGGAGATCCAACCAGTCCATTCTGAAGGAGATCAGCCCTGGGATTTCTTTGGAAGGAATGATGCTAAAGCTGAAACTCCAGTACTTTGGCCACTTCATGTGAAGAGTTGACTCATTGGAAAAGACTCTCATGCTGGGAGGGATTGGGGGCAGGAGAAGAAGGAGACGACAGAGGATGAGATGGCTGGATGGCATCACGGACTCGATGGACGTGAGTCTGAGTGAACTCCGGGAGTTGGTGATGGACAGGGAGGCCTGGCGTGCTGCGATTCATGGGGTCGCAGAGTCGGACACAACTGAGCGACTGAACTGAACTGAAACAAAAAAAAAATTCCATTATTTATCTGAAATTCAAATTCATCTGAGCATCCTATATTTTTATTTGCTAAATATGGCAATCCTATCTTAAAGTTTATATCATTACTACTGATTAAATTGAGAGCTTTGGTGCTGATTGTGCAGTAAGAATTCTTAAATTAAATATGGGAAATATATACTAGCAAGAAACACATAGAGCAGCCTAAGTTCTTACAGTGTAATAATATCTATTTGTCAAATTTAAAGAGGATTTTCATTTGTTAAAGAATGTCAGGTAGAAATTAATAAAAATTTGGTTATTTAAAATACTTAAAAGTGACTTTAAGAATCTGAAAAGTTCAGATAGTTGTAGCTTTTAACATGAAGAACATCTGTTGATTCATACTGGGTTTTAAATGTCTGTCCTTAGCTTCCCAGGTGGTTCAGTGGTAAGGAATCTGCCTACCAATGCAGGAGATGCAGGTTTGAGATCTCCTGGAGGAAGAAATGGCAACCCACTCCAGTATTTTTGCCTGGAAAATCCCATGGACAGAGGCGCCTGGCAGGGTTACAGTCCATGAGATCGCAAAGAGTCAGACATGACTTAGCAACTGAGCACCACCAGCACATTAGTTTCTAAGTTGATTTTTTATTAATAATCATATAAATCCTTTAGGTGACTTACGATAAGAATACAGTATCATGACCTACTGCTTGGGGAATGTTTTATTATTTTGGGTTAAACTCTTATTCTTTAACGTATATTTCATGTTTTATTTTTTAACAGTGAAAGCAAGAGAAAATTTAGGTAGTTACTTCTGATGGTGTGGATGTCACGAGATTATGGAAATCTGAAGATTTTATTTCTTCTTAATTACCCATGATAGATCTGTCACTTTTCATTTATTAAAATCATTATTAGATTGCCATAAACTTTTTGGAGAAGAGAAATATAATTGTGGGCCAGAAATTTTGAAAGTCGTGGTTTTTTTTTTTTGAAAGAAATCTGACAGTTTTATTTCTACCACATGATAAAGGCTGTGACTTAAATCTAGTATTCTACCACCACTCTATCTTAAATATTTGCAGTCTCTTTAAGTGCTTAAAAACAGACTAAAAAATTTTCTTGCTGTTGTTCTTTAGAAGAAGCACGCGTGAAATATGAAAAAGAAGAAATGGAAAGACTTGAAATGCAACGAATTGAGAATGAAAAATTGCAAAAGCTTGAAGCCAAAGTAAGTTAACATTAATGATATTATTACTGAAGACAAACTATGTGGCTATCAGATCTATTTTAGAGAAGGAAATGCGACCCACTCTGGTATTTTTGCCTGGGAGATCCCATGGACAGAGTAGCCTGGTGGGCTACAGTCCACTGGGTCACAAAAAGTCAGACATGACTTAGAAACTAAAACAACAGCAATCAGATCTATTTGGCTATTTAATATCATCCTCTTCCATAGATACCCATAATATTTAGGCCTATATGAACTGATTTAACTCATTTGATCCTACCATAAAGTTATGGTGGGTAAATTATTACCCACATTTCACAGATGAGGAAATTGGGGAATATGGACAGATTAAACAGCTAATAAATTTCATAGCCAAGACTTAGGTAGAAGTAGTCTTGCTTCAGAGCTCATGCTTATAACCATTAAGTTATTATTCTCAATCTATCTTATGGATAATTAAATATAGGAACCAAAAAATGTTCAAATTCTACCTCTCCTTTTAAAATTTCACTTCTCTTTTTCACCAGATTTCTTCATTATTGAATCAGTAGTTCTGAGACCTTTTAATCTCAGGACAAAGCCTCATCACTATTAAAAAGTGAAGATCCCCAAGAAGTTTTTGTTTAGACAGTTTATATGTATAAATATTTATCATATTAGAAATTAAAACAAATTTCAAGATATTTATTGTATTAATAGAGATTAGACATTGTTAAATGTAAACATGAATTAAGAAGTAAACACATTAAACATACTTAGAGAAAAAAAACAATTGCAGTATTTATTGAGTTATAAAATTATATTAGTTTCAAATATATGACATAATGATTCAATAGTTGCATGTATTGTGAAATGATCCCACAATAAATCTAGTTAACATCCGTTACCACATAAATGTATATTTAAATTAGGGAAATGAGTGGCATTGTTTTTATCTCTTAAAGCTCTTTAGTGTCTGACTTAACAAAAGACAACTGGATCTCATATGTATGCTGAGTCACTTCAGTCGTGTCCGACTCTGCGACCCTATGGACTGCAGCCTGCCAGACTCCTCTGTCCATGAGATTTCTCTAGGCAAGAATACTGGAGTGGGTTGCCATGCCTTCCTCCAAGAGATCTTCCCAACCCACGGATCTAACCTGAATTCCTTACTTCTAACCTTCATGGGCAGGCAGGTTCTTTACCACTAGTACCACCTGAGAAGCCCTCCTGGATCTCTTCCTTACTTCATTATTCCATCTGTTACAGTGTGTGTTGTTTCGATTGAAGTAGATATAAAGAAAGAAAATTTGGCCTCATATAGATAGTTGGAAAAACGAAAAATATTGTAACAGCCTTTCAGATGATTGTGGATTCTTGCCTTGATACTATACTGAAACTCAATAGGTGGTAGCATCTTAATGTGGAATCTGAAACCAAATAAATGAACTTTATGTACTCTGTTACACTAAAATGTTGATCTATTTTTATACTCCGAATAAATCTTTTATTGACACATGATTTTGCAACATCATGACTTGATAGCTTGGGAAAAAATGGTTCACTGAATTATTTGCTTCCAAATGTTGATGTATTCTTATAATTCATTATCAAAAAGATCACATGCATTAGTGTCAGCTCCAGCCAAACCAGAAAACGTTTTAAGGATCGGGAAACTGTCAGGCTCCCTAGTAGTGGATACAGGTTTTCTAAAATTCAAACTTTTATCTGAAAGCTTGAATTTTATCAAGGGCAGCAGTGTTTCCTGAAAGTGACATGGTCAGTTCATTCATTTCTGACAGAAGTTCTGCCAAAGTACTCAAACAGTTGCACAGATGTTAATTTCTCAAGATAGCATTGTTCTTTGATATGCAGCAAAAGTGCTCTATGCATTCTTCCCATCTTACCACACAGAATATCGAAGGACATATACTTAAGTTTTTATGTTTAATACAATTAATAATTTTTACTTCTTCATCAGGTCATTCTTATGTGAACCTGGCTACTTATCACCCCTCTCTCCTGAAGAATACGACCACTAATAAAGCTTGTGCCTTGATTTGAACAAAGGCGCCAGCAATTTTACATGATCTTGCAATGGTGTATCCTGCAAAAAGAGCAAATAAAGTTGTAGTATTGTCATTAAAATAGATTTGACCTCACTGATCCCGAAGGAATTTGGAGAATCCACCTGGAGGCTGCATATCACACTATATACACCACTGTTTCAGATGAAACCTTTTAGAAATATCAGTTCAGTTCAGTTCAGTTCAGTTCAGTTCAGTCACTCAGTCGTGTCTGACTCTTTGTGACCCCATGAATCGCAGCACACCAGGCCTCCCTGTCCATCACCAACTCCCGGAGTTCACTCAGACTCACGTCCATCGAGTCCGTGATGCCATCCAGCCATCTCATCCTCGGTCGTCCCCTTCTCCTCCTGCCCCCGATCCCTCCCAGCATCAGAGTCTTTTCCAATGAGTCAACTCTTCGCATGAGGTGGCCAAAGTACTGGAGTTTCAGCTTTAGCATCATTCCTTCCAAAGAAATCCCAGGGCTGATCTCCTTGAGAATGGACTGGTTGGATCTCCTTGCAGTCCAAGGGACTCTAAAGAGTCTTCTCCAACACCACGGTTCAAAAGCATCGATTCTTTAGTGCTCAGCCTTCTTCACAGTCCAACTCTCACATCCATACGTGACTACTGGAAAAACCATAGCCTTGACTAGATGGACCTTAGTCGACAAAGTCATGTCTCTGCTTTTGAATATGCTGTCTAGGTTGGTTATAACTTTCCTTCCAAGGAGTAAGTGTCTTTTAATTTCATGGCTGCAGTCACCATCTGCAGTGATTTTGGAGCCCAAAAAATAAAGTCTGACACTGTTTCTACTGTTTCCCCATCTATTTCCCATGAAATGATGGGACCAGATGCCATGATTTTCGTTTTCTGAATGTTGAGCTTTAAGCCAACTTTTTCACTCTCCTCTTTTACTTTCATCAAGAGGCTTCTTAGTTCTTCTTCACTTTCTGCCATAAGGGTGGTATCATCTACATATCTGAGGTGATTGATATTTCTCCCAGCAATCTTGATTCCAGCTTGTGCTTCTTCTAGTCCAGTGTTTCTCATGATGAACTCTGCATATAAGTTAAATAAGCAGGGTGACAATGTACTACCCTGACATACTCCTTTTCCTATTTGGAACCAGTCCGTTGTTCCATGTCCAGGTCTAACTGTTGCTTCCTGGCCTGCATACAGATTTCTCAAGAGGCAGGTCAGGTGGTCTGGTATTCCCATCTCTTTCAGAATTTCCCACAGTTTATTGTGATCCACACAGTCAAAGGCTTGGCATAGTCAATAAAGCAGAAATCGATGTTTTTCTGGAACTCTCTTGCTTTTTCCATAATCCAGAGGATGTTGGCACTTTGATATCTGGTTCTTCTGCCTTTTCTAAAACCAGCTTGAACACCAGCAAGTTCACGGTTCACGTATTGCTAAAGCCTGGCTTGGAGAATTTTGACCATTACTTTACTAGCGTGTGAGATGAGTGCAATTATGCAGTAGTTTGAGCATTCTTTGGCATTGCCTTTCTTTGGGATTGGAATGAAAACTGACCTTTTCCAGTTCTGTGGCCACTGCTGAGCTTTCCAAGTTTGCTGACATATTGAGTGCAGCACTTTCACAGCATCATCTTTCAAGATTTGAAATAGCTCAACTGGAATGCCATCACCTCCACTAGCTTTGTTCGTAGTGATAGTTTCTAAGGCTTACTTGACTTCACATTCCAGGATGTCTGGCTCTAGATGAGTGATCACACCATTGTGATTATCCCGGTCATGAAATATCAGTTACATTTAAACGAATTTGTAGTATTCATCTTGAAATTAAATATTTATCCAGTATATTTTAGATGCTACTTACAAAATACAAAGCTGAAATTAAAAAAAGATCAATGTATCTATCCCCATGAAACAGGATCTAGAAAGGAGAAATGAAGAGCTTGAAGAACTTTATTTATTAGAAGCATGTTTTCCTGAAGCAGAGAAATTGAAACGAGATAATAGATTTCTTTCCCAGGTAGGACTGATTTTATTTTTTTAGCTAACGCTTTTATACCATAAGAGGGAGTTATAATCCGATATCCATCTTAATAACAGGAAACTTTAAATGTGTCTATAAAAAATTTAATCTGACAGATCTCTCTCATTTGCTTGTAGCTAATTAAATTCATATAGCTTTTAAGAAATCTATTTGTCAATAAGATCCTTGACATTTTTATATCCTTTGACTCAGATTTAATTTTGGGGAATTTATACTGAGGAAGTTATCCTAAATTAAAATATAAAAAGTTTGACACTGAGGCAGTCGAGTGTTGTTCAAAACAGTGCAGCTTTGGAAAAAATATCAGTGGTTAAAAAGGAAAAACTGTAATAATATGGCAAAGATTATAGTATAACTTAAAGCAAAAAAATTGTAATCACAATATGATTGGGCTTCTCTGGTGGTTCAGATGGTAAAGAATCTGCCTGCAATGTGGGAGACCCAGGTTCAATCCCTGGGTCAGAAAGATCCCTTGGAAAAGGAAATGGCAACCCACTCCAGTATTTTTGCCTGAAGAATTCCACAGACAGAGGAGCCTGGTGAGCTTCAGTCCATGGGGTCGCAAAGAGTCGTACATGACTGAACAAGTCTCACACACACACACACACACACACACACACACACACAAACAACACGATTACAAATGTAGAGTTTGCATAGACTACACAGTGAATGAATGACATATGAAAATGACATGGTGATTAATAGTTAGTAATAATTTGAGAAATATAAATTAACCCAAATGTTAAACTTGTATAAAGATAGGAGCTATATGATTAGCAAGGAAAGCAAAACAAAATTATCTCATAAACACTGTTTTAAAAGTAAAATGTGACAATAGATATAATTTCTATTTATTTGAGTTATTGAAGCTTATAAGTTATATTGATGCAGAGATATTTGGGTATTTTAGAGACATCTTCAAGTAACTAAAATCGTAATATGTTTTCGCCTGAATTGGAAAACTAGGTTGTAAGAGTTCATACCTCGAAAAAGAAGTAATTTAATCTTTGGTGGAATTTTCATCAGTGAGAACTTGCAAGCATTTCTGTTCCACAGTGGAAACACTACATTCAATGTGATGGGAGTCCTGATCCTTCAATAGCCCAAGAAATTAATACTTTTATTACCTTGTGGAAAGAGGAAACCAATGAGACTTTAGAGGAAGTGATTGAGAAGAGTAAACTAGTGCTAAATGTAAGTATTTAAGCTTTATTCTGTGATTTTAAGTTATAGTCTGATATTGACTCCAAAAATAGAAAAAATTATTGCATTTGCCAGTTAGTAACACTACTTCTTTCTTGGTTAGGAAGAAAAATATTTGCTCGTGTTTTTATTTTATTTTTTATTTTTACCACTCCTAAAAACCTCTCACCAGCTTAAGTAAGATCAGCCTAACAAATCTGAAACGTTAACTGTGAAATGTGAAAGTGATGTCTCTCAGTTGTGTCCAACTGTTTGTGACCCCACGGACTATAGCCTACCATGCTCCTCCATCCATGGAATTTTCCAGGCAAGAGTACTGGAGTGGGTTGCCATTTCCTTCTCCAGGGGGTCTTCCCAACCCAGGGATAGAACCCAGGTCTCCCACGTTGTAGGCAGACGCTTTACCACCTGAGCTACCAGGGAAGTCCAAAACTGTAATGTTAACTGTAAGTGTATCCAATTCCAGAAAAAAATCAAGTTGCACCCATTTATGTAGATAACAAGTGTAAAAGTGTATGATTTTATCTTCAGCCAGAATTATCCACTTTTCAGTGATTCATTACACATATTTTTTTTAATGTTAACTATAAGCCAAGCACCTCTTTTAAGCACTATAAGTACAAAGATGAATAAGAATATCCTACTTTCTATTTCTACAAATAGGATGGATAGGTTAACCTGAGGCACTACCACTTACCATGCACTTTAAAATGCCAGGAAAAAAAGTTGTGACATTTAAATCCATTGCCTAGCTCAAAGGAAAGTAAAGGAAAAATCTTGGAGTCCATAAGACAATTCAGAAAAGTGGACAAGTGTCAAAGTCAGTGGCTTCCTAGAAAGTGTCTATTTGTTAATCTTTCATGGCTTATCATTGGTTTAAAGGAGCATCAGGAGGCAAGCCTAAGGTACAAGCAAGGTAGCAAGTGATATCAGAGACCCTTTTATGGCTGAGAGCCTCAGAAAGGTAATGTGGATAATAGATGAAAATCTACACTGTGAAGGGTGATGATATGCACTTGATTGGTTCACATTTAGCTTGATGAAGGCAAAACAATAATGTCTCTACCAAGAATTCTTAATAATGAGTGAGTCAGTAGTTAGATTGGAAGAATTTATCAGAATACAGCACAGTGAAGAGATGGAAAATTATCAAGGAGTAGTTAACAGACATGTATGATGGAACAAAAAGGACTAAAGGTTTATTGACAAGGAGTACCAGAAGGAGATGTAGAATAAGGAAGAGACAATATTCATTAGGCTGACAATTTCCCAGAATCCTCAGAAACCCAACAAATCCCAAGTTAGGGTAAACAGAAAAGAATCCACACTTAGATACACCAATGTAGCAATGGAAACTGGCTATCTGATACGAAGAGCTGACTCATTGGGAAAGAACTTGATGCTAGGAAAGATTAAAGGCAAAAAGAGAAGAGGATGGCAGAGGATGAAATGGTTAGGTAGTTTCACTGACTCAATGGACACGCACTTGAGCAAACTCTGGGAGATAGTGAAGGACTGAGGAGCTTGGCATGCTGCAGTCCGTGGAGTCACAAAGAGTTGAACATGACTTAGCAACTGAACAACACCAACACAAAGGATTCAGTCCTCTTGGTCCTTTTATTCTCTAATGCTTTTTGTTTCATTTCCTTACCATGTTGCCATTCTTATCACTGTGGTTTACTTCTCCATGTGCCTATAGAGTGGAATAACTCCAGACTGTTAAGGTCATAATATGTTTGCCTAATTTAATCTGGAAAACAAGCTTATGAGATTCATTTTACACACGAAGAAACAGATAGTGACTTGCTTATGGTCCCCTACGAGACCTTAGATGAGCCTTACTCTGACTTTCCAAAGATTCCAAAGAGCCTCCCATGAGGGGTTTGGCTGCTAACAGAGTCCTCATAGAGTGTTCTTTCATATCCTCTCTCCCAACTGAGACTGCCATGATGTGATGCTGGTCCAGGAATCTGCTGCTCTTTAACTAGCAGAGGCAGCAGGAAGTAGTACTAGAGTTCACCAGTGATGAGCTGGGTATGACATCTTCCTGTTACAAATGTGGAGTATAGAGGCAGAAATAATAAATAGTAGGGAAGATGAGAAAAGGATAAGTAAAATAAAACAGAAGACAGCCAAGGAGAGTAATCAATAACAGCAGAAGTCACAAGATGAACGGAAAGAACTGGACAGCAGTAATCCCATGGTAGGGCTTCCCAAGTGGCTCAGTGGTGAAGAATCCACCTGCCAATGCAGGAGACTCAAGAGATGTGGGTTTGATCCCTGGGTCAGGAAGATGCCCTGGAGTAGGAAATGGAAACCCACTCCAATATTCTTGCCTGGAAAACCATGGACAGAGGGGCCTGCTGGGGAGCAAACTCAGAGTTTGCTACAGTCCATGGGGTGCAAAGAGTAGGATGCAACTGAGCACTATCCCACAGTAAACATCAAGTTCCAAATTATCAAATTTATTTGTATGGCAAATTCGTATGTAAGCCTTGCTATGGCAGACATTCTCAGGCTGGTTTAGGTTACTCATGTTGCTGCTGTGAAGTAACTCCAGTAACCCTGTGAGGTAGGCACCATCATCCCCATTTTTCAAATGAAGAAAGCGAGACTCAGATGTTACATAACTTGTCCCAGATCATGCCACTGGTAAGAGGGTGAGGACGAAGCCCAGGTTTCTGGCTTGAGCCCACACTACCCAGCACGACTATGCTCTCTCTCTTACTTTAGAAATTTTCTATATATTATCTATGTCACTTTTCAAAATTAAATTCTACTCTTTTATTCTTTATATGCTATACTGCTTTTCAGCTGAGTTTACTCAGTCATTGCTTTCATGCTTCACAGCACATCAAAAGGTCATTCTGATTACAGTAAAAAATCCTATTCCATTGCATGTGATTATTTCCTAAAATAAAGCTGGTTGCTGTCTTCTGTAGGAAAAAAATTACGTTCTGCTATTTATTTGCTGTTCCTTGATCATACTGTGCCTTAATTTTTCCCAACACTGAATGTCTCTCCACTTGGTTGTATGATTTCTGAGAAGTTGGATATAATTCTTAACTTTGTTTTTCTAAAGGTAAGGTGTTTTTTCCCTTGGGCTGTTTTCAGGAATTTTTCTTTATTTTTTATTTTCTGTCCTTTGAAAATGATATGCATAAACAGGTTTCTGGGGCATTTATCTTACTTGTGATTCTCTGAGATTTCTCAATCTGTGGTTTGGTGTCTGACATTAGTTTGAGGGAAATTCTCAGCCATTTTTATTTCAAATATTTCTTCTGTTTCTTTCCTTCTTTTCCTCCTTGTATTTCCATTATGTGTGTGCCACATTTATTTTAAGTTGTTCCAAACTCCTTGGTTATTCTGTACTGGCTTTTTTCAGTCTTTGTTCTCTTTGCTTTTTGGTTTTCGAGGATTCTCTTGATAAATACTCTCAGAGATAACCTTCCTCAGCTGTGTCCAGTTGAGGAATAAGCCCATCAAAGGTATTCTTTGTTTCTGATGAAATGGCCTCTAGCATTCCTTTTTGGTTCTTTCTTGGGATTTCCATCTTTCAGTTTTACATCACCCATCTAATTCTTGCATGCTGTCTACTTTATCCATTAGAACCTATAGCACATTAATCACAGGTGTTTTAAATTCCTGTTCTAATCTTCATATCCCACCATGTCTGTCTGGTTCTACCATGTATGGTTCTGAGGCTTGCTTTGTCTTTTCAATTTGTGGTTTTTGCCGTTTGGTATACCTTGTACTTTTTTCTTGATAGCCAGATATGATGGACTGGGTAAAAGAACTGTTGTAAATAAGCCTTGTGTAATGTGGTAGTGAGGTGTGAAGGAAGAGTTCTGTAGTCTTGTGATTAGGTCTCAGTCTTTAAGTAATCCTATGTCTCTGGACAATGAATCCACAAGTGTTTTTAACTTTTCCTGTCCTTTCTTAGGTGAGAGGGAATGACTAAAGCCAGTTGGATTTGGATTTTTCCCTACTCCTGGGTGAGTTAGGCTCTGAAAAATCAGAGCAGAAATAGAGAAAAAAAAGGGAGAAGAATCAAATCAATAAAGTTAGAAATCAAAATGGAGAAATGACAACACAGAAATATGAAAGATAGTAAGAGACTACTATGAGCAATTATATGCCAATAAAATGGACAATTTGGAAGAAATGGACAAATTCTTAGAAAAGCATAACCTTCCAAAACTGAACCAGGAAGAAATAGAAAATCTTAACAGACACATCACAAATAAGGAAATTGAAGCTATAATCAAAAATCTTCCAACAAACAAAAGCCCGGGACCAGATGGCTTCACAGGTGAATTCTACCAAAAATTCAGAGAGGAGCTAACACCTATTCTACTCAAACTCTTCCAGAAAATTGCAGAGGAAGGCAAACTCCCAAACTCATTCTATGAGGCCACCATCACCCTAATACCAAAACCAGACAAAGATGCCACAAAAAAGGTAAACTACAGACCAGTATCACTGATAAACACAGATGCAAAAATCCTCAGTGAAATTCTAGGAAACAGAATCCAACAACATACTAAAAAGATCATACATCATGACCAAGTGGGCTTTATCCCAGTGATGTAAGGATTCTTCAATATTCACAAATCAATCAATGTGGTACACCACATTAACAAATTGAAAGATAAAAACCATATGATTATCTTAATAGATGCAGAGAAAGCCTTTGGCAAAATTCAACACTCATTTATGATCAAAACTCTCCAGAAAGTAGGCACTGAAGGAACATACCTCAACATAATAAGAGCCATACACGACAAACCCACAACAAACATTATCCTCAATTGCAAAAAATTGAAAGCATTTCCTCTAAAATCAGGAACAAGACAAGGGTGCCCACACTCATCACTACTATTCAACATAGTTTTGGAAGTCCTAGCCACAGCAGTCAGAGAAGAAAAAGAACTAAAAGGAATCCAGACTGGAAAAGAAGTAAAACTCTGTTTGCAAATGACAGGATCCTCTATATAAAAAACCGTAAAGATACAACCAGAAAATTACTGCAGCTAATCAATGACTATAGTAAAGTTGCAGGATATGAAATTAATACACAGAAATCCCTTGCATTCCTATATACTACTAATGAGAAAACAGAAATTAAGGAAACAATCCCACTCACTTTTGCAGTGAAAAGAATAAAATACTTAGAAATAAATTTACCTAAAGAAACAGAAGACCTATATGTAGAAAACTATAAAACACTGATGAAAGAAATCAAAGATGACACAAATAAATGGGGAAAAGTACCATGTTTGTGGATTGGAAGAATCAATATAGTGAAAATGAGTGTACTGCCCAAAGCAAACTATAGATTCAGTGCAATCCCTATTAAGCTACCAATGGTATTTTTCACAGAACTAAAACAAGTAGTTTCAAAATTCATATGGAAACACAGAAAACCTCGAACAACCAAAGCAATCTTGAAAAAGAAGAATGGAACTGGAGGAATCAACCTGCCTGACTTCAGACTATACTACAAAGCTACAGTCATCAAGACAGTATGATACTGGCACAAAGACAGAAATATAGATCAGTGGGACAAAATAGAAAGCTCAGAGATAAATCCATGCCCCTTTGGACACCTTATCTTTGACAAAGGGGGCAAAAATATACAATGGAGAAAAGACAATTTCAAATAACAAGTGGCGCTGGGAAAACTGGTCAACCTCCTGTAAAAGAATGACTCTAGAACAATTTCTAACACCATATACGAAAGTAAACTCAAAATGGATTAAAGGTCTAAATGTAAGATCAGAAACCATAAAACTCTTAGAGGAAATGTAGGCAGAACACTCTTTCACATAAATCACAGCAAGATCCTCTATGATCTACCTCCCAGAGGAATGGAAATAAAAACAAAAATAAACAAATGAGACCTAATTAAACCTAAAAGCTTTTGCACAACAAAGGAAACTATAAGCGAGGTGAAAAGGCAGCCTTCAGAATGAGAGAAAATAATAGCAAATGAAGCAACTGACAAAGAATTAATCTCCAAAATATATAAGCAATTCATGCAGCTCAATACCAGAAAAATAAACAACCTGATCAAAAAATGCGCCAAAGAACTAAACAGACATTTCTCCATAGAAGACATACAGGTGGCTAACAAACACTTGAAAAGATGCTCAACATCGCTCATTATCAGAGAAATGCAAATCAAAACCACAATGAGGTACCATCTCACGCCGGTCAGAATGGCTGCCATCAAAAAGTCTACAAACGATAAAACTGGAGAGGGTGTGGAGAAAAGGGAACCCTCTTACACTGTTGGTGGGAATGCAAACTAGTACAGCGGCTATGGAGAACAGTGTGGAGATTCCTTAAAAAACTGGAAATAGAACTGCCTTATGACCCAGCAATCCCACTGCTGGCATATACACCAAGGAAACCAAAATTGAAAGAGACACATGTACCCCAGTGTTCATTGCAGTACTGTTTATAATAGCTAGGACATGGAAGCAACCTAGATATCCATTAGCAGATGAATGGATAAGGAAATCGTGGTACATATACACAATGGAATATTCAGTTCAGTCGCTCAGTCGTGTCCAACTCTTTGCGACCTGGTGAATCGCAGCATGCCAGGCCTCCCTGTCCATCACCAACTCCTGGAGTTCACTCAGACTCACGTCCATTGAGTCAGTGATGCCATCCAGCCATCTCATCCTCTGTCGTCCCCTTCTTCTCCTGCCCCCGATCCCTCCCAGCATCAGAGTCTTTTCCAATGAGTCAACTCTTCGCACGAGGTGGCCAAAGTACGGGAGTTTCAGCTTTAGCATCATTCCTTCCAAAGAAATCCCAGGGCTGATCTCCTTGAGAATGGACTGGTTGGATCTCCTTGCAGTCCAAGGGACTCTCAAGAGTCTTCTCCAACACCACAGTTCAAAAGCATCAATTCTTAGGCGCTCAGCCTTCTTCACAGTGCAACTCTCACATCCATACATGACCAGAGGAAAAACCATAGCCTTGACTAGATGGACCTTTGTTGGCAAAGTCTCTGCTTTTGAATATGCTATCTAGGTTGGTCATAACTTTCCTTCCAAGGAGTAAGCGTCTTTTAATTTCATGGCTGCAGTCACCATCTGCAGTGATTTTGGAGCCCAAAAAATAAAGCCTGACACTGTTTCCACTGTTTCCCCATCTATTTGCCATGAAGTGATGGGACCAGATGCCATGATTTTCGTTTTCTGAATGTTGAGCTTTAAGCCAACTTTTTCACTCTCCTCTTTCACTTTCATCAAGAGGTTTTTTAGTTCCTCTTCATTTTCTGCCATAAGGGTGGTGTCATCTACATATCTGAGGTGATTGATATTTCTCCTGGCAATCTTGATTCCAGCTTGTGCTTCTTCCAGTCCAGTGTTTCTCATGATGTACTCTGCATAGAAGTTAAATAAGCAGGGTGACAATGTACTACCCTGACATACTCCTTTTCCTATTTGGAACCAGTCCGTTGTTCCATGTCCAGCTCTAACTGTTACTTCCTGACCTGCATACAGGTTTCTCAAGAGGCAGGTCAGGTGGTCTGGTATTCCCATCTCTTTCAGAATTTCCCACAGTTTATTGTGATCCACACAGTCAAAGGCTTTGGCATAGTCAATAAAGCAGAAATCAATGTTTTTCTGGAACTCTTTTGCCTTTTCCATGATCCAGTGGATGTTGGCAATTTGATATCTGGTTCCTCTGCCTTTTCTAAAACCAGCTTGGACATCTGGAATTTCACGATTCACGTATTGCTGAAGCCTGGCTTGGAGAATTTTGACCATTACTTTACTAGCATGTGAGATGAGTGCAATTGTGCAGTAGTTTGAGCATTCTTTGGCATTGCCTTTCTTTGGGATTGGAATGAAAACTGACCTTTTCCAGTCCTGTGGCCACTGCTGACTTTTCCAAATTTGCTGACATATCGAGTGCAACACTTTCACAGCATCATCTTTCAAGATTTGAAATAGCTCAACTGGAATTCCTTCACCTCCACTAGCTTTGTTCGTAGTGATGCTTTCTAAGGCCCACTTGACTTCACATTCCAGGATGTCTGGCTCTAGGTGAATGATCACACCATCGTGAATATCTGGGTCATGAAGATCTTTTTTGTACAGTTCTTCTGTGAATTCTTGCCACCTCTTCTTAATATCTTCTGCTTCTGTTAGGTCCATACCATTTCTGTCCTTTATCAATCCCATCTTTGCATGAAATGTTCCCTTGTATCTCTAATTTTCTTGAAGAGATCTCTAGTCTTTCCCATTCTGTTGTTTTCCTCTATTTATTTGTACTGATCACAGAAGAAGGCTTTCTTATCTCTTCTTGCCATTCTTTGGAACTCTGCATTCAGATGCTTATATCTTTCCTTTTCTCCTTTGCTTTTTGCTTCTCTTCTTTTCACAGCTATTTGTAAGGCCTCTTCAGACAGCCATTTTGCTTTTTTTTTTTGCATTTCTTTTCCATGGGGATGGTCTTGATCCCTGTCCTCTGTACAATGTCATGAACCTCAGTCCGTAGTTAATCAGGCACTCTGTCTATCAGATCTAGTCCCTTAAATCTATTTCTCACTTCCACTGTATAATCATAAGGGATTTGATTTAGGTCATACCTGAATGGTCTAGTGGTTTCCCCTACTTTATTCAATTCAAGTCTGAATTTCGTAAAAAGGAGTTCATGATCTGAGCCACAGTCAGCTCCTGGTCTTGTTTTTGCTGACTGTATAGAGCTTCTCCATCTTTGGCTGCAAAGAATATAATCAGTATGATCAATCTGATTTCGGTGTTGACCATCTGGTGATATCCATGTGCAGAGTCTTCTCTTGTGTTGTTGGAAGAGGGTGTTTACTATGACCAGTGCATTTTCTTGGCAAAACTCTATTAGTCTTTGCCCTGCTTCATTCTGTATTCCAAGGCCAAATTTGCCTCTTACTCCAGGTGTTTCTTGACTTCCTACTTTTGCATTCCGATGGAATACTACTCAGCTATAAAAAAGAAAACATTTGAGTCAGTTCCAAAACTGGAGCCTATTATACACAGTGAAGTCAGCCAGAAAGAGAAATACCAATACAGTATATTAATGCATGTATGTGGAATTTAGAAAGACTGTAACAATGACCCTATATGCAAGACAGCAAAAGAGATACAGAAGTAAAGAACAGACTCTTGAACTATGTAGGAGAAGGCAAGAGTGGGATAATATGAGAGAATAGCATTGAAACATGTATATTGCCATATATAAAATAGATGACCAGTGCAAATTCAATGCATGAAGCAGGCATCCAAAGCTGGTGCTCTGGCACAACCCAGAGGGATGGGGTGGAGAGGGAGGTGAGAGGGAGTTTCAGGATGGTGGGACACATGTACATCCCTGGCTGACTCATGTCAATGTATGGCAAAAACCACCACAGTATTGTAAAGTAATTAACCTCCAATTAAATTAATTGAAAAAAAATTCCAGCAGGTCAAACTTGCTCTTAATTTTCCTTGAGATCAAGCCTTGTTAAGAAGAACAGAGTGCTCTTGTATATTTCAAAATGCTTCCTTTACCCCTCCTCCTGCTTTGTGATACATAATGAAGTTGTTGGTTTTTTGAGTCTGTTCAGCCTTTCACTTGATAGGATGGAGTGGCATCTTCTAAGCTCCTCACTGGTGGAACTAGGTTGCTTCAGTTTCCTCATCTACAAAATAGGCACAATAAACAGTATCTACCCATAGACTTATGATGAAAATTAAATGGATTAAAACATATAAAGCATTTGGAACACAGGTCTTGGCACACAGTAAGTATTTAGTAGATATTAGTGATTCTCCTCTTCTGTTTCTGCTCACTCTTCTCATTGTTACCATATTGTTATTGTTTCTATTGTTCCACAGTCTTGGGTAATGGGCCTCCTCTATCAGCTTGCTGAGGACAGCTCGTTACACATAGTTGAGGATTCTTATAGTGGAGTTTTGGGAGGAAATATTTTATTTCCCCATGACCTTTTCTAACAGAATAAATACAGGAAACTATTTTTATATATTTTACTGGTGATATGTTCCTTAACTCAAAAATGGTAAAACATCCCATGTTTCACTTTTTCCTTTGTTTTTCAGAAGATTACTTTTATGGTAAATTTTTGCTTTGTATTTTTACTTTAACTTTATAGTTAATTGAGAAATTGAAGTTAATTTTATTGGAAACTCCACCATATGATTTGCAAGGGAAAAATATAATCCAGTACCAAGGATCAATTCTAGAACTGCAGGAGCTCCTTCATCTTAAGTTTAACAGAGCCACAGAAATACTTCTCAGAGTAAGTGTGATGTCTTGCTTTATATGTTGTTAATATCTTTTGTGTTATGATTTTGTATTATATAACTTTTAAAATCCAATATCATTTTTTTGAAGATTTAAAAGGTTGAGGAAAAGTCAGAATAATTTAAGGCACAATGTATTTATCAACTGAATATTTTATTTTTAAAGAAATAAAACATTATCAATATAGCTAAATTCTAGATATTTTCTCTTATACTTGCTAAAGTTTACTAGGACTATTATGGAAATAAATTCACAAAACCTTGTATGTTAGATATTCACTCTAGATGAATCAGTTTACACAAGATTACAATTATTGGTAGTCACTCTTTTTTTTACCAAATATCTTAGCACAAATGGCAATGTTCAACTAATTATAGAGCCATTATATCCATGAAAGTTAATAATAATTCCATAATATATTCTAATATCCAGTCCATATTCAAATTTTCCCTAATATTCCATGAATATCTCCTATAGTTTTTGTTTGCCTTTGTTTTTTTAAATCAGGAAACAGTGTAAGATCCTACCTTGCTTTTGGCTATTTTGTGTCTTGGTTTCTTTTTTCTTCTGGTCTAGAACACAGTAACCTTTATAGACTTGGTAAAATGTGTTCTAATTACAAAAAGAACTGCAAAGAAGGCTTATTATTGTTAAGTTATTCTTAGCTGTAATATTCATATTAAAATTTTGCAACTATCTTATTTATATTGCAAGAAAAAGCCAGTAAGGAAATGTGTTATAATTATTACTGATCAAGATTTTTATTTTAAGAGAAGAAAAGATATGTTATATAGAAGAGAAGATTAGAAAAAACACTGTAGTGTTAAATTTGTAATGGAAATATCAGTATGAACCAGATTTCTCTTTATTCCGTGAAAAGGAATAAGTTCTAATTGGGGTAAATAGCTGATTCAAGCTTGGGGCAGGGAATTTGAAAGATGAGATTGTTATTGCAAGATGAGTTTTTGCATTATCTTGTGCTAAAAAGCAAGTAAATGTTCAAAGACTAATGGAGTCATAGGTAAAGGGACAAGACTAGCTTAAAAAAGCTCCAGTGGTCAAGTTGGAGATAATTTGAATATCGGAAAGAACAACGACTATAATTTATTAAAGCACATTGATTAAAATAAAAATTCATGAGTCTACAGTGATACCCCAGAAAGGAAGAGGGAAAGTGAGGTGGGGTAGAGAGAACAATTCTTTATAGAATACCATCTGATGAAGGTGGAAGGAATGGTCAGTAAGATAATCACCACTTTTCAATCTCCAGCGTAATAACTGATAAAGATAATTAACCGCTACCTCAGTAATTAGGTGAAAAGTTTAGGAGCACGTCATTCTCATAATGCCAAAGTATTTGACCACAGATTACTTACTGACTAGGATAAATGTACTTTGCAATGGGAAGATATGGGTAGTCACCACCTGAACTCAGTGATCAAGTCCACATTGCTAACAGTAGGACATCATATGCCTCCTGATAGGATGCAAGGTAAAGAACACAACTTCCCATAAGGTACCTTCTTGCAGAAAATCATTCATCTAATCTGATGAAACCTACCTTGACCTAACTTCCAATGTACAAAAAAGAAAGAAGATAGAGGAGTAAGTAAAGCTGTGAGGGAACAGCTGGATAAATTCACACAATGCGGAACAGTTCTACAACAGTTTTGTTATTTATGCCGCACTGAGTGACATGTGGGATCTTAGTTTTTTGTTTTTTGTTTTTTTCAGTTTTTTATTTTTTTAATTTTAAAATCTTTAATTCTTACATGCGTTCCCAAACATGAACCCCCCTCCCACCTCCCTCCCCATAACATCTCTCTGGGTCATCCCCATGCACCAGCCCCAAGCATGCTGTATCCTGCGTCAGACATAGACTGGCGATTCAATTCTTACATGATAGTATTCATGTTAGAATGCCATTCTCCCAAATCATCCCACCCTCTCCCTCTCCCTCTGAGTCCAAAAGTCTGTTATACACATCTGTGTCTTTTTTGCTGTCTTGCATACAGGGTCGTCATTGCATTCTTCCTAAATTCCATATATATGTGTTAGTATACTGTATTGGTGTTTTTCTTTCTGGCTTACTTCACTCTGTATAATCGGCTCCAGTTTCATCCATCTCATCAGAACTGATTCAAATGAATTCTTTTTAACGGCTGAGTAATACTCCATTGTGTATATGTACCACAGCTTTCTTATCCATTCATCTGCGGATGGACATCTAGGTTGTTTCCATGTCCTGGCTATTATAAACAGTGCTGCGGTGAACATTGGGGTACATGTGTCTCTTTCCATTCTGGTTTCCTTGGTGTGTATGCCCAGCAGTGGGATTGCTGGGTCATAAGGTAGTTCTATTTGCAATTTTTTAAGGAATCTCCACACTGTTCTCCATAGTGGCTGTACTAGTTTGCATTCCCACCAACAGTGTAGGAGGGTTCCCTTTTCTCCACACCCTCTCCAGCATTTATTGCTTGCAGATTTTTGGATTACAGCCATTCTGACTGGTGTGAAGTGGTACCTCATTGTGGTTTTGATTTGCATTTCTCTGATAATGAGTGATGTTGAGCATCTTTTCATGTGTTTGTTAGCCATCCGTATGTCTTCTTTGGAGAAGTGTCTATTTAGTTCTTTGGCCCATTTTTTGATTGGGTCGTTTATTTTTCTGGAATTGAGCTGCAGGAGTTGCTTGTATATTTTTGAGATTAGTTGTTTGTCAGTTGCTTCATTTGCTATTATTTTCTCCCATTCAGAAGGCTATCTTTTCACCTTGCTTATATTTTCCTTTGTTGTGCAGAAGCTTTTCATTTTAATTAGATCCCATTTGTTTATTTTTGCTTTTATTTCCAGAATTCTGGGAGGTGGATCATAGAGGATCCTGCTGTGATTTATGTCTGAGAGTGTTTTGCCTATGTTCTCCTCTAGGAGTTTTATAGTTTTTGATCTTACATTTAGATCTTTAATCCATTTTGAGTTTATTTTTGTGTGCGGTGTTAGAAAGTGATCTAGTTTCATTCTTTTACAAGTGGTTGACCAGTTTTCCCAGCACCACTTGTTAAAGAGATTGTCTTTACTCCATTGTATATTCTTGCCTCCTTTGTCAAAGATAAGGTGTCCATATGTGTGTGGATTTATCTCTGGGCTTTCTATTTTGTTCCATTGATCTATATGTCTGTGTTTGTGCCAGTACCATACTGTTTTGATGACTGTGGCTTTGTAGTAGAGCCTGAAGTCAGGCAAGTTGATTCCTCCAGTTCCATTCTTCTTTCTCAAGATTGCTTTGGCTATTCGAGGTTTTTTGTATTTCCATACAAATCTTGAAATTATTTGTTCTAGTTCTGTGAAAAATGTGGCTGGTAGCTTGATAGGGATTGCATTGAATTTGTAAATTGCTTTGGGTAGTATACTCATTTTCGCTATATTGATTCTTCCGATCCATGAACATGGTATATTTCTCCATCTATTAGTGTCCTCTTTGATTTCTTTCATCAGTGTTTTATAGTTTTCTATATATAGGTCTTTAGTTTCTTTAGGTAGATATATTCCTAAGTATTTTATTCTTTTCGTTGCAATGGTGAATGGAATTGTTTCCTTAATTTCTTTTTCTACTTTCTCATTATTCGTGTATAGGAATGCAAGGGATTTCTGTGTGTTGATTTTATATCCTGCAACTTTACTATATTCATTGATTAGCTCTAGTAATTTTCTGGTGGAGTCTTTAGGGTTTTCCATGTAGAGGATCATGTCATCTGCAAACATGACATGGGATGGGTGGGATCTTAGTTTTCCCACCAGGGATTGAACCTGTACCCCTCTTCAGTGAAGTCCTAACCACTGCCACGGACGTCACAGAACAATTACTTTTAAAACAAATAGCAGTAAATTCAATTTCCAGTACTTTTAAGTTTTTACATTATAGGAGCTGAATACATATTGACTTATTTAAGTCCTTTGAAAGAACTAATGTCTTACACAAGAGGCATGAATCTATTTTAGTCTTTATTAAAGAATGCTAAAGAATATCCTTAAATGGTATGTTGGTTATCGAGTATTAGACTAGTAAAATACAGAACTCATAGGGATATTTTGTTTTGTAAACTTGGTGTGTTCAGGAATAGGCTAACTTTTGCAGTAGCATAGGGTAAGGATAAAGTTAAGATTAGGATATATAGTTAAAATGAGAAGTCACGATAATGTTAAAATTGAAAAGGGTAATCTAAAAGCAATCTACGAGAGCTACCTGGGAATACAGGAGCAACTACCATCCTTAGACACCTTAAGAGAAACTAGAAAAGGGGGAACACATTTAAGTGAGTAAATACATTTGTATCATTTAGAGAATTATTTAAAACAATTCTTTGTTATTTTTGTTGAACCTTATTTTTACCAAAATTACTTTTTTAAGTATTGAAGGGAATCCAACAGCTAACTGATGAAATAACTTACCTAAATTGTATAATTTAGGAGGCCTCTAATCTTAATAATGTTTTCTTTTTTTCTTACAGCAAGCTAGTACTTTAGCAGATCTGGACAGTGGAAATATGGAAAAAGTCATTCGAGATGAAAGTGTTACTCTCTATATATGGGCAAACCTCAAGAAGAATCCAAGGTATTGCCATGGGTGATGCTATAGGTCTGAAGACATTAGAGTCACATGACCAAGCAGATGCCTGTTGCATTACAGCATAGCATACTTATAAAAACCCATCTTAGGAACTCAGCCAGTTAGGGTTTAATTCTGAGACCTGTTGTTTATCTTAGGCAAGTTACTTAGCCTTGTAAGGTCTCAGTATATCAACAGTGAAATTATTTTTATCACTTAATAGGATTGGGCTGAAGATTAAATGTTAGTACATGTAAAGGTCATACATAACAGGATGTCTAGTATAAATATATACTGGCTAGATATCGGGGTCTTCCTCTTTTTTTCACTCACTCAGCCTCCCTCCCCACCAAAAAGTAGAAGTGACAGGTGCTTCCTTATGGGACAGTCTGAAGCTTTTAAAAAATTTATTTTGTGTGAACTGTGAAAGTAGCATCAACATATATGCACTATCAGGTGTAAGATGGATAGTTGGTGAGAAGTTGCTGCGTAGCAACAGGGAGCCCAGTCTGGTGCTCCGTGATGACCTAGAGGGATGGGATAGGGAAAGGGGAGAGAGGCTAGGGAGGGAGAGTGAAAGAGAAAGTCACTCAGTTGTGTCTGACTCTTTGTGACCCCATGGAGTATAAAGTGCATGGAATTCTCCAGGCCAGAATACTGGAGTGGGTAGCCTTTCCCTTCTCCAGGGGAATTTTCCTTACCCAGGGTTCAAACCCAGGTCTCCCGCATTGCAGGCAGATTCTTTACCAGCTGAGCCACAAGGGAACCGGGTATGTATGCATAATTATGGCTGATTTGTGTTGTTATATGGCAGAAGCCAACACAACATTGTAAAAATTTAAAAATATTTATTTAAAATTTAAAAATAATACTTTCAAAAATAATTTCATATTTATTACTTTTTAGATATTTAAATGATATTTTCAACAAAGTAATATCATTTTGAGGAATAATAGAGATAATGACAAATTCATTATCAGTTGGCTGCTGTTTTACTCAAATGTTTCAAAATAGTTGAGTTAATATGGCACAGTGAGTTTTAGAGAAAAATTATCAGAATAAAAAAGTTAGGAGGTCTAGATTTCTAGTCCCAGTTCTAAAAAGACTAGTCAACAACAATGGGAAAAATTGACTTTATTTTTGATATTTAGTAAAAGGAAGGAACAAAATATTTTCCAAGTTCTATTTGCTACCAAATACTCTGTGGTTTAAATTTTAATTAAATTTTTTATTCATTTATTTTTGGTCACACTGTGCAGCTTGCAGAATCTTATTTCCCCAACCAGGAACTGAACCCACAGCCATGGCAGTGAAAACATGGCATCCTAACCAGTAGACCGCCCTCTGGCGGAAAGTAATCTGTATAACTTTAAAAGAATAAAAGTAAAACGAACAGCTTTGTATTAACTACCCAGGTTTAGAAAGAGAATTAGATGGTATTCTTTTACTAAGATAAGGAACAGTGGTGGCAGAACAACTTTTGTTTTACTTTGATGGTGATGAAGAGGGTGGTTGGGATGGTAAGTTCAGTGTGGGACTTGTTGAATTTGAAGTTACCTATGAGACATCAAAGTGTAACTGTCTGAAGGCATTGAGAGAAATGTGAGTTGGAAACCTATTTGGAGGCATTATTAGCATTGTTGTTGTTGTTTAGTCGCTAAGTTGTGTCCAACTCTTTTGTGACCCCATGGATTGTAGCCTGCCAGGCTCCTCTGTCCATGGGATTTCCCAGGCGAGATGACTGGAACGCGTTTCCGTTTCCTTCAGGGGATCTTCTTGACTCAGGGATCAAACCTGCATGTCCTGCACTGGCAGACAGATTCTTTACCACTGAGACACTAGGGAAGCCCAAGTTTTGGAGACATGTTTGGGGAAGTTATTAGCATACAGATCAGTAGTTCTTAACTTTTTAGATATCAATCTTATAAACTTTATTACATATGCGCACACATATGTAAGGGAGTTTTTTTTAACCTTTTATAGTTCATTCAGGGATGATTCTTCCCCTAGGAAACATAGAGCTCATTGAAGTCATAGAAATAATATCCAGGGAGAATATGTAGAAGGAGATAAAAGGACTCAGGCTGGAAAGCTGAGTGACATCAGCATTTAAGGGATGGTTAGGAAGTTCAGATCAGTTCAGTCGCTCAGTCATGGTTAGGAAGGCTGCTGTACAAAGGAACCAGAGAAGGAACTCCCAGAGACAGAGAAGAGCATGGAGCCATGGATCCCTAGAGACAGTTTTGAGACTGTAACAGCAGCAACCTGGTCTAAATGCTTGCAAAGAAAGCAAGTTAAGGGTATCCACAAGTACTCCAAACTCTGGTGAAATTAAAGAGGAAATAATGCTTAGGTATAAATTCACAGCGGACAGAGAACTTCATAGAGCCTCATCTTTTTTGTTAAATTGATTAACAGGCACAGAAGTATCAGATTCTCTGAGACACAAACTGGATTTGAAATCCCAAGGATATTAGCAACATCTGACATTGCTCTACGCCTCCTGCATACTCACTACGATCATGTCACACCCCTGAGCCCTGTTCTAACACCATCACAAGAAAACATTTCCATAATAACTGACTTCGTCAAAGAAGAAGTTAAGACTCTGCAAACAGCAGTCAGCAAAGATCTCCAAGAAGAGAAAAAACAACAAGAAAATGAGTCTAACTCAGTTCATGAGGAAGAAACAAAAGCTGAGGGACAAGGTGATGTCGAAGAACAAATGGTAGGACACTTTAAATGTACATTTTTTTCTTCATGTAACGGATGTTATTAGATTCTCTTGATGCATTCTCAAGATTGTTTCCTAAACAGCTAGAAACTGAAAGCCACTTTCTAACCAATGGCTCCGTGTTGAATGTGGATTTTTTCCCCTTGCCTTCTATATCATAGTCACTATTTATAGTTGAGCTTGTTGCTTCCACATCCTAAAGTTGAGCACATAAATTGCTCATTTTTATTTTAGGTTCATTCTGCAAAAGCTTTGAAGCAATTTAATTTGTGGGTATTTATTATATTTCAAATTCACTTAAGGGAACTTGTGATAAATACTTTCACAAACTGAAGGATTAGTTACTTCTTCAGGTTTTGGTTTTGTAAGAAAGAATTTAATGAAGTAAAAACTAATTTTTTTAAACCGTTGTACTTCTCTTTTAAAAACTGACATCTTTAGATATAATAATACATTAGGTGCTATGTGCTCACTCACTCATTCTGTCTGACTCTCTGTGGCCCCATGGACTGTAGCTGGCCAGTCTTCTCTGCCATGGATTTCCCAGGCAAGAATACTGGAATGGGTAGCTATTTCCTACCCAGAGGAACTTCCTGACCCACAGATAGAACCTGAGTCTCCTCTGTCTCCTGCATTGGCTGGTGGATTCCTTACCACTAGTGCCACCTGGAAAGCCCAATAATATGTTATAATAATCATATTTTGGTAATTGGTTTCTGCTCTCTTCATTCTGTTTCCAGGATTTTCAAGCCACTTACCTATTATGGTAAAATAAATTGCCTCTCTAGCATTTAATAGAACTTTCTCAGAACTGAGCAGCTTTCTGTTTGGCCATGGGCAATTTTATTTTAGGGAGGACCAGGTTTTCCTGTAAGTGCTTAAAATATTGTATTGGTTTATTGGTTTGTTTTCTTTAAACACAGGTAGGATTAAGAGTTAAGTTGAATATGAATTAGAAATCAGAATAAGTATTATTAGGTATTCTAAGAACACATTTAATTGAAAAAATGCCATTTGATTACACCAGAATCAAAAATTGTAATGATTCTACGGCAATGTAAAAGATGGATATAAGACACAATGGTCAGTACAAAGAATGGTATTCAGAGTGTGATTACAATGATGAGAAAATCAAAAAGGCATAAAAGGAAGAGAATCTGGAAACCTATATATAACTGATACTTCAGAGAGGTTGGAAATTAAGTGATTTGTTCTTCTTTAAAAGTTGTCACTCTTCAAGAAATGTTTTTTGAGCAATCTGGTAGCTTTTAAAATTAAAGAAAAAAATTATTTTTCCTCTCAGCTTGGTAGCTTTACTAGATTTCAACAATATTTCCAGTTTTCTTCCCTTTCCTGGACAGGTAGGAAGATTATACTCCTCTCTCCCTTAAAATTAGGGGTGATCATGACCATGTGACTTGCTTTAGTTAAGAAGACATGAGTGGATGTAATGCACTGATTTCTAAGGGGGGAAAAATAAAGAATGAGTAAATGGGCCCTGGATGTCACATTATTTAAGTATGCAGTAAGAAACAAAATGGAGACCTTTACACTTAAAATAAGATTTTGCAAGATTTGTGATTGGACATTCATGAAAACAACAAATAAAAAGGTATCAAATTTGTTTATATGAAAAGATGTTATCTAAAAATGTTTGATCTTGATCTGATAAAAATTGAATTTTGAATAACTTCTGCTCCTCAAATTCCTTGATCATATTTTATAAAAAACTCCTCAGCAGTGTACCCCAAAATTGCATATTATTAAAGTTCTGAAATGATTTAGAAAAGATATAATTTGAAATATTACTTGAATTTAGATGGCTTTAGCAGTTCTTCCTATGCATGTATGTCTCAGTGGAAGCACCTTATATAAGTGAGGACTTATTATAGTTCTAGGTCTAAAACTACTTAAAATAGTTTCACATTAAAGATATCAGCACATGAATTCACTGTAATACCAAATAGTGTAGTTCTCTATTTTTCTCAAAATCTGTCATCTATTAGAGCAAGAAGTCATTTCCTTTACTCTCACTCACTGAGCTCCAAGTTACCAAACTAAGTTTTCCTCCATTAACAGGCCCTTTCCAATGTGTTTAACTAAATCTTTTTTTTTTTTCTGTTATTCTTTAATGTTTTATTGAAACTCTTCATGGCAAATAGATGGGGAAACAGTGGAAACAGTGGCTGAGTTTATTTTTATGGGCTCAAAAATCACTGCAGATGGTGCTTGCAGCCATGAAATTAAAAGACGCTTACCCCTTGGAAAGAAAGTTATGACCAATCTAGACAGCATATTAAAAAGCAGAGACATTACTTTGTCACCAAAGGTCCATCTAGTCAAGGCTGTGGTTTTTCTAGTAGTCATGTATGGATGTGAGAGTTGGACTATAAAGAAAGCTGAGCGCCGAAGAACTGATGCTTTTGAACTGTGGTGTTGGAGAAGACTCTTGAGAGTCCCTTGGACTACAAGGAGATCCAGCCAGTCCATCCTAAAGGAGATTAGTCCTGGGTGTTCATTGGAAGGACTGATGTTGAAGCTGAAACTCCGATATTTTGGCCACCTGATGGGAAGAGCTGACTCATTGGAAAAGACCCTGATGCTGGGAAAGATTGAGAGCAGGAGGAAAAGGGGACGACAGAGGATAGGATGGTTTGATGGCATCACTGACTCAATGGACATGAATTCGGGTAAACTCCAGGAGTTGGTGATGGACAGGGAGGCCTGGCATGCTGCGGTTCATGGGGTTGCAAAGAGTTGGACACGACTGAGCAACTGAACTGAACCTCTTCAATCTATAATGAGACTAAAGGTATAAAAATGACTAAAGGCATAAAAATGACTAAAGGTATACCAATGCTGTGCTGTGCTGTGCTTAGTCACTCAGTCATGTCCAATTCTTTGCGACCCCATGACAGTGGCCTGCCCTGGCCGTGGAGATTCTCAAGGCAAGAATACTGGAGTGGGTTGCCATGACCTCCTCCTGGGGATGTACCAATGCTACTGTTGATAATACCACAGAAGTACATGAAGGAAAAGCATTCTACTCGATGGTAATGCATATTTTAAAGCATAGTGAATGAAGTTCTTCTCAAATAATTAGTCTAGGGAACCAAGAGTAATGATCAGACAATTAGTTTAACCTTATGAAACTTCACCACAGTCTGGAAGCACGACTGAGAATTGTGTGAGTGGTAGGTGGAAGAACCTGGCTGGCAGAACTTTGTAATCAGGCAGTTGAAAAAAGAGAAGATTGCCTAGAAGATGACACTAACATTACTTTAGTGAGCACCCCTGTTTTGGGCAACCAATCCTCTCATCACACCACACAGGCGTGTGTGTAGATACTCATGTTTATGTCCATGTGCTCTATCATTCTTCCAAATGCCCCACAGCATTATGTAAAGTTAATATGAACAGTGCTGAAGTATGTGTGATTTCCACAGAAGCAGAAAAATCCTATAGTCATGCTTTAGTGTACCAAGGCAGGGGAAAAGCCATCTCCTGTGCTGAAGGAAGATTTTGGAGGGGAGTTAAGGGGGGCAGCAGTAACCTGCATAGAGTGAAAAATCCTCCAGGTCAGAGCCACTTGCCCTGCTCAGCTGGCTAGGAAAGGAAAGAGAGCAGGTGGAAGCAATCATCAGCTGGGCCTCCACTTGCCACTAATTCTGAACAGAATACATTTGTTGAGCACTTTTTGTTAAGTGTAAGTTGCCTGCAAGGGGCAAAAATCACTGGATTTATAAAAAAAATCAGCAGCTCAAAAGAAGGGGATAAAGATAACTTGATGGAATTTATAGAAGTGAGTAAAATAAGTGGTGGAAAGAAGTAGGAGATCCAATATCTATGTAAAATAATTTATAGAACTTGAGAAGGGAAAGGTTGAGTTTAATATAATAATTGTCTCAGAGACAGCTAGCTAAGATATGAAACAAAATATATTTCCTACCATACTTCCCTCTACAGAATAAAAAAAAAAAACAGATCAAAGGTTTAAATATAAAAATGAACTAATCAAAACTCATAAAATAATAAAAAGTATTTGAAGAGAATGTAGGGAAGTTATTTTATCATATTTACTAAAAATAACTGTGGTGTTGGAGAAGACTCTTGAGACTCCCTTGGACTGCAGGGAGCTCAAACCAATCAATCCTAAAGGAAATCAGTCCTGAGTATTCATTGGAAAGATTGATACTGAAGATGAAACTCTGATACTTTGGTCTCCTGATATGAAGAGGTGACTCATTTGAAAAGACCCTGATGCTGGGAAAGATTTAAGGCAGGAAGAAAAGGGGATGACAGAGGATGAGATGGTTGGATGGCATCATCGACTAAATGGACATGAGTTTGAGCAAGCTCCGGGAGATAGTGAAGGACAGGGAAGGCCTGGCATGCTGTAGTCCACGGGGTTGCAAAGAGTTGGACATGACTGAGCAACTGAACAAAAACAAAAAAGATCTTTTTTAAAAAAATTATCATTATGTTTTTTTGGTTGCGCTGGGTCTTCATTGCTATGCATAGGTTTCTCTACTTGCAACGAACGGGAACTATTCTTCGTTGTGGTGGGTGGGCTTCTCACTGCAGCGGCTTCTCTAGTTGTGGAACATGGACTCTAGGCCATGCTCAATAGTTGTGGCACACGGGCTTTGTTACTCAGCTACATGTGAAATCTTCCCAGACCAGGAATCGAACTGGTGTCCTCTGCATTGGTAGACGATTTTTCACCACTGGACCCCATGCAAGTCCTAAGATCTCCCTTCCTTATTAGTGCATCAAAACCAAAACCTTGCAAGGAAAGGAGATTATGGGTTCGAACATTTGTGTCAAATAAACCTCACTATAAACAATGCTGAAAGACAATGGACTGGGAAAAATATTTAAACATATCAAACAAATGGTTAGTATCCTAATATAAAGAACTTATACAAATTGGTAAGACAAGTTCCTAATATAAATTAGGCAAAAGACTTGAGCAGATCAATAAGAGAAATGCAACTGGTCAATAAAGATATGAAAAGATAACCAAATAAGTAAACAAATTAGAACTGACATTATATCACTTCATATCAAACTGAGTGTGAGAGGTTGTAGTCATTTTCATGTACTGTTATTAAAAGTGAAAATTTGTACAATCTTCAGGGAAATTTGGCACTATGTAAATGTACCTTTTAGTGATTTATTATTATGAAATCATAAGACAACTAAATAAAAATGTTACAATGTGCACTGGCTTTTTTATATTAGAAATTAGAGTCCACAGATTAATTATAAAATATTCAGTCAAGTAATAGCCATTCAAAATGATACAGATTTTATATACTTTAATTTTTAAAACTCTTGAGATGTGCTTGACATATGGCATTATATTAGTTTCAGGTATACAGCACAAAGATTTGATATTTCTATGTACTGTGAATAATCTCCACAAGTCTAGTTAGCATTCATCTCCATACATAGCTATAATTCTTTCCTTGTGCTGAGAACTTTTAAGATCTCTCTACAAACTTTCAAATATATGATACAGTATTATTAACTACAGTCACCATGTTGTATATTTCAAGCCAAGAATTTATTTCTCTGTAACTGGAGATTCATACCTTTGGCCACCTTCACCCATGTGTCCACCTCCACCCTCAACCTCTGGCAACCACCAATCTATTCTCTGTATTTAAATTCTTTATTTATATTCCACAAAAAAGTGAGATCATATGGTATTTGTCTTTCTCTGACTGATTTCACTTAACATAAGGCCCTCAAGTCCCCCTTGTTTTCTCCAGTGGCAAGGTTTCCTCATTTTTTATGGCTGAATATTAAGATCAGGAAGCAACAGTCAGAACTGGACATGGAACAAAAGACTGGTTCCAAATAGGAAAAGGAGTATGTCAAGGCTGTATATTGTCACCCTGCTTATTTAACTTCTATGCAGAGTACATCATGAGAAATGCTGAGCTGGAGGCAGCACAAGGTGGAATCAAGATTGCCGGGAGAAATATCAATCACCTCAGATATGCAGATGACACCACCCTTATGGCAGAAAGTGAAGAGGAACTAAAAAGCCTCTTGATGAAAGTGAAAGTGGAGAGTGAAAAAGTTGGCTTAAACCTCAACATTCAGAAAACGAAGATCATGGCATCTGGTCCCATCACTTCATGGCAAATAGATGGGGAAACAGTGGAAACAGTGTCAGGCTTTATTTTGGGGGGCTCCAAAATCACTGCAGATGGTGACTGCAGCCATGAAATTAAAAGACTCTTACTCCTTGGAAGAAAAGTTATGACCAACCTAGACAGCATATTTAAAAGCAGAGACATGACTTTTCCAACAAAGGTCCGTGTAGTTAAGGCTATGGTTTTTCCTGTAGTCATGTATGGATGGGAGAGTTGGACTGTGAAGAAGAAAGCTGAGCACCGAAGAATTGATGCTTTTGAACTGTGGTGTTGGAGAAGACTCTTGAGAGTCCCTTGGACTGCAAGGAGATCCAACCAGTCCATTCTGAAGGAGATCAGCCCTGGGATTTCTTTGGAAGGAATGATGCTAAAGCTGAAACTCCAGTACTTTGGCCACCTCATGAGAAGAGTTGACTCATTGGAAAAGACTCTGATGCTGGGAGGGTTTGAGGGCAGGAGGAGAAGGGGACGACAGAGGATGAGATGGCTGGATGGCATCACTGACTCGATGGACGTGAGTCTGAGTGAACTCCGGGAGTTGGTGATGGACAGGGAGGCCTGGTGTGCTGCGATTCATGGGGAAGCAAAGAGTTGGACACGACTGAGCGACTGAACTGAACCAAACTGAACTGATTATTCTATTGTCGCTATGTATCACATTTTCTTTATCCATTCATCCACTGATGAACTGTTACATGGCTTCTGTGTCTTGGCTGTTGTGAATAGTGCTTCGATGTACATAAAGGTGCATACCTCTTTTTGAGTTAGTACTTTTGTTTTCTTCAGATAAATGCCCTGAAATAGAATTGCTGGATCTTATGGTAGTTGCTACCATATGATCCAGCAGAAACTATTAATTTATTTAATTGGAGGGGCAACCCTGGCCCTAATAAGTATTATTCCTAACACAGCCTTCATTGCATTTGTTATTCTCTTTCTACTCACTATCCTTGAATTTGCAGTAGCTGCTTTGGCTTCCCCGATGCCTCAGCAGGTAAAGAATCCACCTGCAATGCAGGAGACACAGGTGACGAGGGTTCGATCCCTGGGTCGAGAAGATCCCTGGAGGGGGTAAAAATAGCTTACTCTGGTATTCTTGCCCAAAAAACCCCAGGGACAGAAGATCCTGGTGGGCCACATTCCGGAAGGTCACAAAGAGTCAAACGTGCCTGAGCACACACAGCACAGCATAATTATTCAAGCTTATGTCAGCCCCCTGCTTATAAGCCTCTGCTTACACAATGACACATGGTAACCCTATGCATTCCAAATGATAAACTCCAGCCCCTAGCCTTTTGCAAGAGCTCTCTTAGCCCCTCTTGAACTGTCTGGTCTAGTCATACACTTCTGTTTAGACTCAACATTCTTTTTATACTTGGACTTATTAACCAACATTTTAGCAATGTATTAGTGACAAAGAGACATCATCCAGAAAAGCTCTCTTGTATTTATCGCTAACTTCCCCAACTAAACACATGGAAAAATCAAGTCCTTGCAAATGCAGATTTGACATTATAGGATACGCATGCCTACAGCTTTTCCTTCAAATTTTTCATAGCGACCATTATGTTTCTTCTCTGTATGACCTAGAAATTCTGCCCCTCCCCTGAGCATTCCAAACAAATAATCTAATAGCAATACTCATAGGACTCATCCTAATTTCACCACTAGCAGTAAATTTAGCCTACAGGTGGACTTAAAAGGGGTTAGAGTGGACCAAATATGATAATTAGTTTAAATTAAAGCAAGTTTTTATTTTTTCACTCATTAAATTATGATTAAATTCATAATTATCAAGTTCCTGTAGTCTACATAAATATTACTCTGGTATTTACAGTTTCCCCTGGGGGCTTCCCTGATGGCTCAGATGGTAAAAAATCTGCCTGCCAAGCAGGAGACATGGATTTGATCCCTGGGTCAGGAAGATACCCTGGAGAAAGGAATGGCAACCAACTCCATTATTCTTGCCTGGGAAATACTATGGACAGAGGAGCCTGGTGGGCTACAGGCAGGTAGCAAAGAGTAGGACACGACTGAAGCAACTAACGCCAGGGGGTCTTAATATACCAATCCTGTGTAATATCCTCCCTACTATTTCTGGAGGGAATAATGTCATTATTTATTATGGCAACTCTTAATAATTCTGAGCACCTGTTTAACTCTAGCTAGCATAATACCCATCATCTTATCAGTTTTTACAGACTGCGAAGCTGTACTAGGATTATCCCTGCTAGTAATGGTATCAAACACCTATTACATTGATTACATACAAAATCTCAACCTCCAATTTAAAAATTCATTATTATACCTATTAATACCACTAATATGAAGAAATATTATAATTTGAATTAATACTACCACTTTCTGTTTACTAGTTTTATTAGCTTAGTCCTTCTTAACCAATTTAATGACAACAGCCTTAACTTTTTATTAATCTTCTCTGGCTCTCTAGCAACACCTTTACTAACTCTAACAATGTAACTCTTATCACTCATACCCATAGCCAGGCAATTCCACCTATTCAAAGAATCACTAGCTCAAAGCACTACCCCTATATATCACTACATTATTTATGTTACAGATATTTTTAATTAGCACTTTGACTGGTATGGAGTTGATTCTTTTCTATATTATTTTCTATTGATTCTATTCCATTCTTATTCAAAACAACACTAGTTCCAACATTAATTACTATTTCTATCCTGGTGGTTCAGATGGCAAAGAAACCTCCTGCAATGCGAGATCTGGGTTCAGTCCTTGGGTTGGGAAGATCCCCTAAAGAAAGGCATGGCAACCCACTCCAGTATTCTTGTCTGGAGAATCCCCATGATCAGAGGAGCCTGGCGGGCTGCAGTCCATGGGGTCACAAAGAGTCAGACATGACTGAGCTAACTAAGCACACTGAGGAAGCCAAATAAAACAACTCAATGCAGGAATTTACTTTTTTTAAACACCTTAGTACGATCTCTTCCACTTCTAGTGTATATCCAAAATATTATAGGTTCACTAAACTTTTTAATAATGCAATACTGAGCCCAAACAATATCTAACTCTTAATCCAATATTTTCATCTGATCAGCATGCATAATAGCTTTTACAGTAAAAATGCCGCTCTACAGATTACACCTTGTGACTGCCAAAGGGGCTTGTAGAATTCTCATTGATGGATTTGTAGTTCTCATAGTTGTACTGCTCAAACTGGCTGGTTGGGGTATACTACGAAGCACAACAATCCTAAACACCTTAAACTATATACAGTGGATCCATTCCTTCTATTATCCTTATGAGGAATAAATATAACCAGCTCAATCTGTTTGCACCAAACAGACTTAAAGAAATCACTCATCAGATACTGCTCCATTAACTATATGGTGCTTGTCATTGTAGCTCTGCTCTTTCAAACACCTTAACGTTTTGTAGGGGCTTCCCTGATGGCTGAGACGGTGAAGAATCTGCTTGCAGTGCAGGAGACCTGGGTTTGATTGCTGGGTTGGAAAGATTCCCTGGAGAAGCAAATGGCAACCCACTCCAGTATTCTTGCCTGGGAAATCCCATGGACAGAGGAGCCTGGCAGGGTATAGTCTGTGTGATTCTAAGAGTCAAACACAAGTTGGTGACTAAGGCACACAATCACCACCAGCCTAAAAACTGCATGGCCTCACATCATTTATACTATTTGCTTAGCAAAATATTTGACATCTTTTCATGTGCTTGTAGACCATTTGTATATCTCATCTGGAGAAGGGTCTATGCAGGCCCTTTGTCCATTTAAAAAATTAGTTTCTTCGTCTTTTTGTTGATGAGTTCTTGACGTATTCTGAATAACAGACTCTTATCAAATGTGTAATGTGCAAATATTTTCTTCCGTTCTGTGGGCTTTCTTTCTACTTTCTGGATAATGTCTTTTGAGGCATGAAAGTTTTTAATTTTGAGGAAATCTAATTTATCTACTTTTTCTTTCATTTGTTTGTGCCCTGTTGTGAAATCACAGAAACCATTGCTAAATCCAGGGTCATGAAGATTTATCACCATTTTTTCTTCTTGAATTTATACAGTCATTCCATGGAGGAATGGTTCCAGGACTGCTCTGTGGATACCAAAATTTGCAGATGGTCAAGTTCCTTATATAAATTAGCTTAATATTTGCATATATCTTACACACAGAATCCCTTATACTTTAAATCATCTCTTGATTACTTCCAATACCTAATACAATATAAATGCTATGTAAATAGTTGTCAGCAAGGCAAATTCAAGTTTTTCATTTTGGAGCCTTCTTGAATTATTTTTTGGAATATTTTTGATCCACAGTGAGTTGAATTTGTGGATGCAGAACCCACAGATATGGAGAACTGACTAAGCTTTTTATCTATTTTGAGTTAATTTTTGTATGTGGTATGAGAGTTCAGTTTCATCCCTGTGTGCATAGTCAGTCAGTTGCCTAGCACCATCCGTTGATAAAATCATTCTTTCCCCAATTTATTATTTTCCACCCTTATCAAAAATCAGTGACTATATATGGACGTGTCGACTGGACAACAACAAAATATTTTTTTAGCTCTCCATTCAATTCCATTGATCTATATCTATATGCGAATATCACAATGTTTTATTTACTGTTGCTTTGTACTAAGCTGTGAAATTGGGAAGAGTGAGCCTCCAACTTTGACTCCCAAGATTGTTTTTGCTCTTTGGAGTCCCTTGAAATTTCATATGAATGTTAGGATAAACTTGTGTTTTTCTCCCCAAAAGCCTTTGGGAATTTTAATAGGAATCACATTGAATCTGTAGATCGCATTATGTAACATTACCATCTTAACAATATTAAGTCTTTCCATCACTATGGGATGTCTTCACATCATTTAGTTTTTTTTTCATTTCTTTCAGACATGATTTGTGATTTTCAGTGTAGAAGTCTTGCACCTTGATTGATTCAATCTTTTCCCAAGTATTTTACTGGTGTTGACATTATTTAAAGTGGAATTGTCTTAAATTCCTTTTGAGAATATTTATTGCTAGTATATACAAATAGTTTTTTGTGTATTGATATTTTGTCATAACTGTGGGGAGGGAGGTGGGAGGGGGGTTCATGTTTGGGAACGCATGTAAGAATTAAAGATTTTAAAATTTAAAAAATATAAATTAAAAAAAAAAGAAAGGAAAAAAAACCTTTTCTGAATTAGTTGACTAGCTCAAGTGATTTTTTGTTGATTCTTTGGGAAGTTATATATATAAGATACTGTCACTGTGAATAGATATGGCTTTACCTCTCCTTTCATATGTGGACAACTTTTATGTCTGTCTTCATTGCCCTGGTTAGAACTTTCAGTACAATATTGTAACAATGGTAAAAGTCAGCATCTTAATCTGGTACTGAATTCAGAGGTAAACCTTTCTGTCCTCAGCACTGAGCATGATGTTTGCTATGTGTTTTTTTCTAATGTTTTGTATCATATTGAATGAATCTCCTTTTCCTCCTCCTTTTTGTTAGTGCTTATATGATGAAATAACACTAGTATTTGTTTAAAGCTTTTTCTGCATCAAGTTATATGATCATGACATAATTGTCTTGTATTACATTGCTTGGATTTCATTTAATAATTTATTACATTGCTTGGCTGAATATACCTGGAGTTTCTGGTACTGAGACGCTTGCTTATGATGCACAGTCTTTTCAAGATGCTGTTGGTTTATATTGCTATTATTTTGTGAAAGATTCTTATATCTTTGTTTAGAAGGAATGTTAATATATAGTTTTCTTTCTGTGATGTCTTTGTATGATTTGATTAGATTGGAGTTGGTGATTTAGAGGACTAAGATTAGGGCTGAAGAGTGGTATGGGAACTGACCTAGGGCTAGGTTAAGGTTAGAGTTTATGATTATGGTACATGATTTATCATTTTTGGTTTATATTTTAATTGTGGTTATAGTTAATTATTATGGTTGATGGCTTATGGTTATGGTTTCTGGTTATAATATATTGTTTCTGGTTATAAACTATGGTTTATGGCTCTGATCTCAGTTTCTTGTTACAATGTATGTACTATGGTTTTCATTTCAATTTCTGGTTATGATTAGGTTTATGTTTATGGTTTATAACTATAGGTATATGATTATATGATATATGATTTTATGGCTTTTGGTTAAGGTTAAGTTAGGTTTTATTGTATAGGTAAGGGTACAGGTATGAGCTAGGGTTTAGGAGATAGGGTTAGGAGGGAGGTTTAGGGTTTTTCTTTGCAAATCTACCTAAAGCTTTGTCAATTTTGTTTATCTTTGCAAAAAAAAAAGGGACCTTAGTTTTACTGATCTTTTCATTGTCCTTTTAGTCTCTTTCATTTATTTCTGCTCCTATCTTTGTTATTTCTTTCTATTCATTTTGGGCTTCTTTTTTTTTTGTTTTCTAATTTCTTGAGGTTTAATGTTAGTTGTTTATCCTGAGATCTTTTTTGTTTCTTGATGTAGGCATTTAGTGCTGTGAAATTCTGTCTTACAACTGCTTTCACCTTATCCCGTAAGTTTTGGTGTATTCTATTTCCATTTTCATTTGTCTCAAGATATTTTTTTAATTTCTTCTTTGACTCATTGGTTGTTCAGTAGCATGTTGTTTAATCTACACATATTTGTGAATTTTCTAGTTTTTTTCTTGTAATTGATTTCTAGTTTCCTACCATTGTCATCAGATATGCTTGATATGAGTTCAGTCTGCATAAGGTTTATTAAGATTTATTCTGTGATGTAACAAATGATCTATCCTGGAAAAATGTTCCTTGTATACTTAAGAACATGTATTCCGATCCTTTTGGGTGGGATATTCTGTTTATGTCTGTTAAGTCTGTCTTGTCTAATGTGTTGTTTAAGGCCAATGTTTCCTTATTGGTTTTTGTCTGGATGATCTATCCATTGATAAAATTAGGATATTAAAGGCTCTTACTGTTAATATTATTGTATTGCTTTCTATTTCTCCCTTTATGTCTAATTTGATATATATATATATATATATATATATATATACATATACATATATAAGGTTCTCTTATGTTGGGGTTTGTAAATATTTACAAATGCTATATTTTATTAGATTGACTCCTTTATCATTATGTAATGACCTTCTTTGTCTTTTACTACACTCTTTGTCTTAAAACCTATTTTTGCTGATAAAAGTACAGCTGCCGAGGTTTCTTTTGGTTTCTAGAATATCTCTTTTCATCCTTTCACTTTCAATCAATGTATGTCTTTATATGTAAAGTGAGTTTCTTATAGGCAGCACATTGCTGGGTCTTGTGTTTTTATCCATTCAACCACTCTACAATCTTGTGATGACTGGAAAATTTATCCTATGTACATTTAAGATAAGTATATACTTATTGCTATCATGGTAATTGTTCTCTGGTTATTTTGTAATTCCTCTGTTCCTTTCTTCTTTTCTTCTTCTCTTTCTTTGCAATTTGATGGTTTTCTAGACTGGTATGCTTAGATTCTTTTATCTTTATCTTTTGTGTATTTACAGTAGATTTTTGCTTTATGGTTACCATGAGACTTACATAAAGCAACTTTTATTTATAGCAATGTATTTTAAATTGGTAACAACTTAAATTTGAATGCATTCTGAAGTTCCACATTTTTACTCCTCACTGCTACATTTTATGTTTTTGATGTCATAATTTACATATTTTTATCTTGTGTGTCTGTAAATTATTACAGCTATGTTTATTTTACTACTTTGTCTTTTAACATTCATACTAGCTTTATAAATGATTAACCCACCATTTTTATATTATTCTGAATTTTACTATATATTTTTCTTTACCAATGAGATTTATATTTCCATGTTTTCCTGTTGCTAACTAACGCCCTTTCATTTCAGCTTAAGGCAATACCTTTAACATTTCTTGTAAGGCTGATCTAGTGGCAATGAACTTTTTTAGTTTTTGCTTGTCTGGAAGACTCTTCATCTGTTCTGAATGAAAATGTTGCTGGGTAGAGTATTCTTACTTTTTTTTTCTTTTGTTAATAGCTCTTTGAATATATTATTCCACTCTCTTCTGGCCTACAGATTTTCTGCTGGAAACTATGCTTATAGTCTTACGGAAGCTCCTTTGTAAGAGTCAGACATGACTGAGTGACTTCACTTCAGGTTTTTACTTTTTGTATGTAATAAGTTTTATCTTGCTGCTTTTAAGATTCTTCCCTGTCTTTAACTTTTGGTGCTTTAGTTATAATATATCTTGGTGTGAGCTTCTTTGAATTTATCTTTTCTTGGAACTCTCTGGGCTTCCTGGTTCTGGCTGTCTGTTTCATCCCCCAGGTTGGGACGTTTTCATCCATTACGTCTTCAAATAAGTTTTCTGGCCCTTCTCTCTCTCCTGTCCATCTGGGACCCCTATAATGCAAATGTTGCTCTGCTTGATGTTGTTCCATAAGTCTCTCAAGCTATCTTTACTTTTTCTCATTCTTTTTTCTTTTTGCTTGGGTGAGTTCTACTACCTTGTCTGTGGACTCTCTGATCCTTTTCTCCTCCTTTATCTAGTATGCTGTTGAATCTCTCTATTGTATTTTTTCAGTTCAGTTATTGTATTCTTCAGCTCCATGGCTTCTATGTGGTACTTTCTTATATTTTATCTTTGTTAAAATTCTCAGTATGTTCCTTTATTCTTCTCCTAGGCTCAGTGAGCATCTCTATGACTTTTCATCTGAGTCTTTAGTCAGGTAAATCATTAAAGTCTTTTTCTGAGGTTTTATGTTTTTCTTTTGTTTGGAATATATTCCTCTGTGTCTTCACTTTCCTTGACTCTCCATATTGGTTAGATAAAACAGCCATCTCTCCCAGTGTTGAAGGAGAAGCCTTGTGTAGGAGATGAAATTTATCCTTCAACACTGCTTTGGTTTCCTGTCAATTCTTTGTGATTGTACATGCACCTACTTTATTTTTAGTGACTCTCCGTAGTTGAGGGTGTGCCAAGAGCTGTCAGTGTCCGAGAAGAAAGGAGCTCAGTCAGCGCCTAGGTCCAGGCTGAAGCCAGACCTTCAATCAACAACCTTTTTTTCTTTGTTTTTGGTTGAGCTTCATGGCTTGCAGCATCTCAGTTCCCTGACTGGGGATTGAATCCGTGCCCTCAGTAGTGAAAGTATAGAGTCCTAACTACTGGACCAACAGGGAATTGCCAAGCAACAACTTTAAAAATATACAAATATGCATATATTTGTCCTCCCTCAGGAGCAGACTGAGAGATGGTCTTTTGGAATTTTCTACTCCCTCTGAGCTGAGCCTTGAGGTCATAGTTAAAAGCTACTTCTTTCCTTGCTACCATCCTGTTGAACTAATGAATACATGCCCTACTGGCCACCAGAATCAAGCACTCAAAGGTCACTCCCTGGGTAGCAGCCATAAAAACCAGGGTGGTGGTGGTGGTGTTATTTAGTAGCTAAGTCACGTCCAATTCTTTGTGACCCCATGTGTAGCCCACTAGGCTCCTCTGTCCATGGGGTTTTCCAGGCAAGAATACGGAAGTAGGTTACCATTTTCTTCTCCAGGGGATCTTCCCGATCCAGGAATTGAACATATATCTCTTGTTTGGCAGGTTGATTCTTTACCACTGAGTCACCTGTATACCAGATGTAAAAACCAGGGTGCCAGATACATGAACAAGCTTCCCCTGAGAAATACTGGTGCTCAAAACCAATTGTGCCTGCCTTCCAAAGTCTCTAGGGAGGATTATAATGGGCTGTCAGATGTGTGTTCAGTTGGAAGCCCTCCCCTTAAGCCATAAACCATCATAGCTGATAAACCATTAGGACTGTTTCACACTGAGCTTCTGGGCCTGTCCTCTCTGCTGTGCCCTAGGGGTGGTAGTCTACCAGTTAAGAACTCTTTTTTTATTTGTTTCAATCTAGTGGGATCTGTGCATGTGAGCCCCACCAGCCACCAGAGCCAGGAGACCTAGAGTTAGCCCCTCAGTGATACAAGCTCCTTTGGGGGAGATACTGGCAATCTTTGAGCAAAATAAAAGGAGAGCACAAAGATATGGTAGCCACTGGCCTCTGTTTTGGAAGTGTAATTCATAAGTTCCCTGCTGCCGCTGCTGCTAAGTTGCTTCAGTCGTGTCTGACTCTGTGTGACCCCATAGACGGCAGCCCACCAGGCTCCTCCGTCCCTGGGATTCTCCAGGCAAGAACACTGGAGTGGGTTGCCATTTCCTTCTCCAATGCATGAAAGTGAAAAGTGAAAGTGAAGTCGCTCAGTCGTGTCTGACTCTTCACGACCCCATGGACTACAGCCCACCAGGCTCCTCTGCCCGTGGGATTTTCCAGGCAAGAGTACTGGACTGGGTTGCCATTGCCTTCTACGCATAAGTTCCCTAGGTTTGTGGTATAGTACATGCCTGCCCCTCAGGCCTACACTTTAAAATAACCAAATAAGCCTCTTTCACAGAAAATCAGGTTGCTTTTCAGCTGGCCCCCTTTGCTCTGGGCCCTGGGGCAGGTGATTCTGTGCAGGGGGCTCTTAAATAGCTGCTTCTCAGTTCGCATAGCCTTATGGTCCTGGTGGAAGTAAGTCCTATCGGCTTGCAAAGCTAGATATTTAAGGGGCTAGTGTCTCAGGTGCAGGTGTTAAAAGCTGAGGCCTGATGTGGTATTCAAATTCTCTGTTCCTCCTCTTGCTTGTGAGTTCCCTCCTGATTGTGGATTGCTGCACAGGGGTGGGTTTATGGTGAGATTATGTCCCAGCCTCAGCTACCCACTTCAGTATGGACGTTTTCCCACTTGCACAATGTGTAGGAGTTACTCAGTTAGCTTTTGGGTGTTTTGTTTTGTTCTTTCTAAGAGAAAATTTTCCATGTGCAGCTGTGGATTCAGTGTGTCTGTGGGAGGAGATGGCTTCCGGATCCTCCTACGTTGCCATCTTGGACTAGAACCTATAACTTTTATATGGAAAAATACCTAAGATGCTTTGTTAAGATTTTTTTTGAAGAATGAAACTATATTTGCAATGTCCTGTGCTGTGCTTAGTTGCTCAGTCGTGTCCAATACTTTGTTACCCCATGCACTGTAGCCCACCAGGCTCCTCTGTCCACAGAGGTTCTCCAGGTAAGAATACTGGAGTGGGTTGCCATGCCCTCTTCCAGGGGATCTTGCTAACCCAGGGATTGAACCCAGGTCTCCCGAAACTCTAGGTGGATTCTTTATTGTCTGAGCCAGGGAAAAAATTCTTATTTGTGAAATCATAGAGCAAAATCTGACAGCTTGCTTAACTGAACAGAGGCTCTCTTGGGGTCAGGAGGAGAGGGAGTATGAGAAAGTTGGGATGGTGTGTTGTGCTTAGTCGCTCAGTTACGTCTGACTCTTTTTGGCTCCATGGACTATAGACTGCCATGCTCCTCTATCCAAGGAATTTTCCAGGCCAGAATACTGAAATGGATTGCCATTTCCTCCTCCAGGGGATCTTCCTGACCCAGGGGTTGAAACCATGTCTCTTGCATCTCCTCCATTGGCAGGCAGATTCTTTACCACTACATCACCTGGGAAGCCCCAGGATGGTGTTACTATCAGTTATTTTTTATTCTCTTTATACTTACGTATTGTTTGACTTTTCAATAAATAAGTACTGAACATACATTCCTTTCCTAATAAAAAATGAAACAACATATTGGGTTGGCCAAAACGTTCATTTGGATTTTTCAGTAACATCATATGGAAAATCCCAAACAAACTTTTTTGGCCAACTCAATATTTCCTTTTCTGTTTTTGGTTTTAGAAATGGAAAATTCATGATAAGCCTCTGTTCATGATACTCCACTTGCTATTCTGTCCTTATGAAATTCCCTTCCTCCCATCAGCCTCATCCACTTTGCCTAACATCTACTTGTCTTTTAAGATTTACATTTGTTGGTAAAAATTCAGTTAATGACTGAGTTAAGAAAAAAAAGAATTTTATTTGAGCCAATTTGATCATTACAACCTGGGAGACAGACTCTCAGAAGCTCTGAGAACTGTTCCACTTGTTAGAAGTCAAGGCATAGTCACCTACATTTTCGAGGCAAAGGATCGTACATTAAAAAAATACACTGACATTTACATGAAGTTCACCAAAGATACATAATCTGGGTAAGTATGTGCAAAGTGAGCAGTAAAGCACCATCAACCCCTTACATAGTTGAGAAGAATGCTAACCTTCAATAACTTACCTTACCGACCTCAGAAGAAAGGGTGAAAACACTGATGTTTGTGGTAAGCATTCCCATGTTTCAGGAGGTCTGGCCAATGCATAATGCGTATGCCCATTGTACAGTAGGGAGGGCCAGTGCAGGCAGGGAATATGCTATGCTTACATTTTCTTGTCCAGCTTTAAAATATAAATTTCATTCCATTACCTTCAATCTTACCTCCACAAGGTTCTCTGCTTATTGTGAGGCTAAATTAGATGTCTTTCTACTATGCTCCTATCCTTCTGTTTAATGATTAGAATTGTTAACTTAAACACTAAGGTATGATCTTAAGGATAAGAATATCTTGATACACTTAACATTTTCAGTAAACACAGGTCCTAGTATGTGATAGGAATCAATAATGTATTTTTTTTTTTAAGATTTTCTTCAGTTCAGTTGCTCAGTCGTGTCTGACTCTTTGCGACCCCATGGACCAAAGCATGCCAGGCCTCACTGTCCATCACCAACTTTGGGAGTTTTACCCAGACTCATGTCCATTGAGTCGATGATGCCATCCAACCATCTGATCCTCTGTCATCCCCTTCTCCCTCGCCTTCAATCATTCCCAGCATCAGGGTCTTTTACAGTGAGTCAGTTCTTTGCATGAGGTGGCCAAAGTATTGGAGTTTCAGCTTCAACATCAGTCCTTCCAATGAACACCCAGGACTGATCTCCTTTCGAATGGACTGGTTGGATCTCCTTAAAGTCCAAGGGATTTTCAAGAGTCTTCTCCAACACCACAGTTCAAAAGCATCAATTCTTTGGTGCTCAGCTTTCTTTATAGTCTAACTCTCACATCCATACATGACTACTGGAAAAACCATAGCCTTGACTAGAAGGACCTTTGTTGACAAAGTAATCTCTGCTTTTTCATATGCTGTCTAGGTTGGTCATTGTTTTTCTTCCAAGGAACAAGGGTCTTTTAATTTCTTGGCTGCAGTCATCATCTCAGTGATTTTGGAGCCCAGAAAAATAAAGTCAGCCACTGTTTCCTCATCTATTTGCCATGAAGTGATGGGACTGGATGCCATGATCTTAGTTTTCTGAATGTTGAGCTTTAAGCCAACTTTTTCACTCTCTTCTTTTACTTTCATCAAGAGGCTCTTTAGTTCTTCACTTTCTGCCATAAGGGTGATGTCATCTGCATATCTGAGGTTATTGATATTTCTCTCGGCAGTATTGATTCCAGCTTGTGCTTCCTCCAGTCCAACATTTTGTGTGATGTACTCTGCATATAAGTTAAATAAGCAGGGTGACAATATACAGCCTTTATGTACTCCTTTTCCTATTTGGAACTAGTCTGTTGTTCCATGTCCAGTTCTAACTGTTGTTTCCTGACCTGCAAACAGATTTCTCAAGAGGCAGATAAAGTGGTCTGGTATTCCCATTTCTTTCAGAATTTTCCACAGTCTTTTGTCATCCATACAGTCAAAGGCTTTGGCATAGTCAATAAAGCAGAAATCAATGTTTTTCTGGAACTCTCTTGCTTTTTCCATGATCCAGCAGATGTTGGCAATTTGATTTCTGGTTCCTCTGCCTTTTCTAAAACCAACTTGAACATCTGGATTTCACGGTTCACATATTGCTGAAGCTTGGCTTGGAGAATTTTGAACATTACTTTGCTAGCATGTGAGATGAGTACAATTGTAATGTGGACCAGTTTTAAAGTCTTTATTGAATTTGTAACAATATTGCTTCTATTTTTTATGTTTTGCTTTTTGGCCTCAAATCATGTGGGGTCTTAGCTGTCTGACCAGGGGTCAAACTTGCACCCCCTGCATTGTGAGGCGAAGTCTCAACCACTGGACTGCCAGTTGTTGTTGTCAATCACTATGTTGTATCTGGCTCCTTGCAACCCTATGGACTGCAGCATGCTAGATTTCCCTGTCCTTCATTACTTCCCGGAGATTGCTCGAATCCATGAGCTATGCTGTGCAGGGCCACCCAAGACAGGTCATGGTAGACAGTTCTGACAAAATGCGGTCCACTGGAGAAGGGAATGGCAAACCACTTCAGTGTTCTTGCCTTGAGAAGCCCATGAAGAATATGAGAAGGACCCCCAGGGAAGTTCCTAAATGTTTGTTGAATGGATGAAGGAGTAAGCGAATATGGGTGGTTAAGTGATTAAAAGTAGGCCCTAACTTGGTTTGTTGTGAATAACTTGTGTAAGAACACTTGCCATATGAAAGAGTCAGCCGGAACCCACCTTAAGATTGTTCTGTGTTTTGGAGGCGCTTAATTAAGACTCTGTTACAGTTGGCTGTGTTGGAACCATTTGCGCTACTTTAGGGAATCTACAAGCTTATCACCGGGAATTCTTGGGACCCTCTCCTCCGCAGTTGTGACCCCTGGAGTGATCTGGTATATGTACATGTGGTGACAGGAAACTTTCACTTCTAACTTCACAGCAGCCTCAGAAATGTGCTTCTTGCAATCCAGCTGGAACTCAGAATGTGAAGCAGTATTTATGGATGGTGGTGAGGTTCATGTTCCTTTATACTCACAGCAACATAGAAACCATCCTAACCCTAAATTCACTCATAACACTGTTTTCTTGGTGTGGCAAAATACATTATAAAATTTAAAAGCTGGCATATAAATTCATGAAACTTCAACTTGTGTGTGTATGTGTACATGTGTTTGTGTGAATGTATGTAAATTAGGGACTACCTGTATGGCAGAAAGTGAAGAGGAACTAAAAAGCCTCTTGATGAAAGTGAAAGAGGAGAGTGAAAAAGCTGGCTTAAAGCTCAACATTCAGAAAACTACAATCATGGCATCTAGTCCCATCTCTTCATGGGAAATAGATGGACAAACAGTGGAAACAGTGTCATACTTTATATTTTTGGGCTCCAAAATCACTGCAGATGGTGACTGCAGCCATGAAATTAAAAGACGCTTACTCCTTGGAAGAAAAGTTATGACCAGCCTAGATAGCGTATTCAAAAGCAGAGACATTTACTTTGCCAACAAAGGTCCGTCTAGTCAAGGCTATGGTTTTTCTAGTAGTCATGTATGGATGTGAGTTGGACTGTGAAGAAAGCTGAGTGCTGAAGAATTGATGCTTTTGAACTGTGGTGTTGGAGAAGAGTCTTGAGAGTCCCTTGGACTGCAAGGAGATCCAACCAGTCCATTCTAAAGGAGATCAGCCCTGGGTGTTCTTTGGAAGGACTGATGTTAAAGCTGAAACTCCAATACTTTGGCCACCTCATGCGAAGAGTTGACTCATTGGAAAAGACTCTGATGCTGGGAGGGATTGGGGGCAGGAGGAGAAGGGGACGACAGAGGATGAGATGGCTGGATGGCATCACAGACTCGATGGACGTGAGTTTGAGTGAACTCCGGGAGTTGGTGATGGACAGGGAGGCCTGGCGTGCTGTGATTCATGGGGTCACAAAGAGTCGGACACGACTGAGCGACTGAACTGAACTGAACTGTAAGATCAGTAGGCAGACTTACTGTGTTTGTCTTTAAAGGAAGAGAATTCTCTATTTTTAAAACGTTTTCTTTAGGATAAGTTGCTTATTTTTATAATTTTAGGTTGGCATATTTTAATGTATGACTACATTTCTTTTTAATAAAGCAAAGCTATTAAGTAAATGCTATATCTTTTTAACAAATTTGGAGGCCGATTGCAAGGCAAATTTTAGTATAGTAATGTAGGAATTTATGGCCCCAAATACCTGAATTATGCCTGATACATGATATGATTATAAATACCAAGTATTTAGTACTTTGTTAATTTAAAATTAAATCTCAAATTTAGAAGATGGTCCAAATTATGTCTTCCTTTTCAATGGGTCTATTAAGAATTATGCCACTAGAGGGCTCTGAATACCACATTTCAGTTTATTTACATCTGCAATGGTACCCCACTCCAGTACTCTTGCCTGGAAAATCCCATGGATGGAGGAGCCTGGTGGGCTGCCGTCTATGGGGTCGCACAGAGTCGGACACGACTGAAGCGTCTTAGCAGCAGTAGCAGCAGCAAGGCAATGGCAACACACACCAGTACTCTTGCCTGGAAAATCCCACGGACGGGGAGCCTGGTGGGCTGCAGTGCATGGGGTCGCTAAGAGTCGGATACGACTGAGCGTCTTCACTTTCACTTTTCACTTTCATGCATTGGAGAAGGAAGTGGCAACCCACTCCAGTGTTCTTGCCTGGAGAATCCCAGGGACGGGGGAGCCTCGTGGGCTGCTGTCTATGGGGTGGCACAGAGTCAGACACGATTGAGGCGACTTAGCAGTAGCAGCAGCAATAATACTAACACAATAATATTGTCAGTATTGGCTAATGCTGTCTTCCCAATGAAGATAACTTAGAAAAATTTTAGAACAGCCCAATTTAAAGTGAAAGGGAAGTCGCTCAGTCGTGTCCGACAATTTGTGACCCCATAGACTGTAGCCTATCAGGCTCCACCGTCCATGGGATTTTCAACGCAAGAGTGTTGGAGTAGATTGCCATTTCCTTCTCCAGGGGATCTTCCCGACCCAGGAATCGAACCCGGGTCTCCCGCATTGCAGGCAGACGCTTTACCGTGTGAGCCACTAGGGACTACAAGTGTAGCACAATATGAGAAATATTGCTTTTTAAATAAAAATAATAATTATCTTCAGAAATATTTTGGTGATCTAAGGGACATGCACAATAATATATGAACCTTTGAAAATTTTAAAGTTCAAGTTAAGAATAGCCTTTGGACTTCCCTAGTGGTGCAGTGGTTAAGAATCCGCTTACCAGTGCAGGGGACATGGGTTTGATCCCTGGTCTGGGAAGATTCCAAATACCGCAGGGCAGCTAAGGCCCCGCACGCTATAGAGTAGCCCTCTCGTGCAACAGTGAAGACTAAATGCAACCAAACAATAAGTGGATAAAATAAAATTATTTTTAGAAGAATAGCCTTTGTCTTTAAGATACTCTAAACAGATTTAACATAAATGTGAGTATATATCTATTGTATATATCTAATATGGGCTTCCCAGGTGGCGCTAGTGGTAAAGAATCCGCCTGCCGGTGCAGGAGATGCAAGAGACCCAGGTTCGATCTCTGCGTTGGGAAGATCCCCTGGAGAAGGGAATGGCAACCGACTCCAGTTTTCTTGCCTGGATAATTCCAGGGACAGAGGAGCCTGGCAGTCTGGCAGTTCATGGGGCCACACAAAGTTGGAGATGACCAAGTGACTGAGCACACACACATATATTTAATATAAATATGAGTATGTATAATTTGTAAACATATATATGAAACATAAAATTTACTAATTATCTTCTGTATGAAATTTGATTGAGGAGGAGAAGTGTAATAGTTACCCTATATTCTGATATATGTAATGGAGAGATTAGGCATAGGCGTTAAGAGAGAGAAATGAATCCAAAAAACAAAAGAACAGAATTGAACAGATTAGAAGTCTTCACTGATGAGATAGCATTTGAGCTAAATCTCTTGATAGGTATGGAGGAGTTTGGATGGAAAGGAAATTATTCTGCTCCGAGGAAAAAGTGTGGAGAAATAGCCTTAGAGATTTGAGGACTTCTCGGCATCATCATGAATAGATTTAGAGTCTATAAGAATAGCCCACATGAAAAAACCTACCTTTTAACATTCAACAACCTTCAGCTTCCCACAAATTTACTTGGACCACCCGTTTACCTGGTCATACCTTGGAGCTTGTTCTTATTTCTTTACTCACTCAGCAAATTTTTTTTTGAATGCCTACTTATATATGTTGGCACTATCTTGCCCTCAGGGGACAGTGGTGAAGGACAGTTGAGATTCCTACTCTCATAATTTATAATACTTGCAAGTCAGGAGAAACCAACAGGTCATAAAAAACTGGAGACAGTTGATGTTAATAAATGCCATATGCAGAATTAAACAGGATGGTATGGTAGGAGTGACTGGTAGTAGCTAGATTGGATGGTTACAGATGGCTTGTGTGATTAGTTCTTATTTAAGCTGAGACCCAAATGACCAAAGGGAATCAGCTATATAATGATAGAGGTGAGGACCAGGATGAAGGCCAGTGGACTGATGTAGAGTGGACAAGAAAGAAAGTGGTATGTGATGGTGTCAGAGAGGAAAGCAGAAGCCAGGTGAACCAGGGCTTTGCAGGCCAGAGGGAGAAGTTAAGATTTACTGTAGATTCAACAAGATGCCGTTAGAGGGCTATTTAAGTAGGGGGTGGCATAGTTCATGACATAGAAGGGTTACTCTGACCACTGTGCAGAAAACAAATTGTGAGGGTCTAGAGTGGAAGGTGGCTCAGGTGGTAAAGCGTCTGTCTACAATGCGGGAGACCTGGGTTCGATCCCTGGGTTGGGAAGATTCCCTGGAGAAGGAAATGGCAACCCACTCCAGTACTCTTGCCTAGAAAATCCCATGGATAGAGGAGCCTGGTGCAGGCTGCTGTCCATGGGGTAGCAAAGAGTCGGACACGACTGAGCGACTTCACTTTCTTTCACTAAAGTGGAAGCATGGTGCGTGTGTGTACAGTCTCAGTCCTGTCCGACTCTTTGCCACACCAAGGACTGTAGGGTTTCCTGCCTAGCAGGCAGATTCTTTACCATCTGAGTCACCAAGGAAGGCTGGCAGTTGGTAAAGAACCCGCCAATGCAGGAGACTCAGGAGATACAGGTTCAATCCCTGGGTTGGGAAGATCCCCTGGTGAAGGAAATGGCAACCCACTCAAGTATTCTTGCCTGGAAAATTCCATGGACAGTGGCGCCTTGGTGGTCTTGGCAGGCTATAGTCCATGGGGTCACAAAGAGTTGGACACGACTGAGTGACAAACACTCACTTACCAACTGCGCCATCTGGAAAGCCCTGGAGACATGGTACCAAGTTCAGCAGTACGAGAAGCACGAGAAGTCGCGGTGGTTTGGACAAAGGTGGTAGTAAGACGTGGAAAGGTGGATATGTTTGGGATATGTTGGAGGTAAAATAAACACTTCCACTGAATTTTAATTTGGGAAAACTAAACAGTTCACTGTGGTGGACAGGAGTGGGCTGAGCTGGTTGAGAGTGACAGTGAAACCAGAGGATTTTTGGAGGGACATGGTAAGTTTAGGACACACAAGTGGAAATACCAGGTAGGCAAATGTGAACCTGGGGTTCTAAGGAAAAAGTTCTTCCCATCATATGTGTGTGTGGAGACTTCCAGGGCTGAGCAACTACGTGTATGTGGCCTGAAGAGCATCTCTGGCATGGGTTTGGGAACCACCAGCTTATAGGTGGTATTAAAGCCACAGGAGTGAATGAGACTTCAGCACACTCGGGATAACCATTCTTATCTTTTATCCAAAATGAACCATAAGGTATTGTATTTTCAAAATTCATCTTCACTTCTTTACCAAGAGTCAGTTCCAACACTTTATTCTGAAACTGTAAATTACGTTTTGATGAAAAAATTGAATTTCTTTTGTACAGATTTTCTTTTGATGGGAAATAAACCTCAAGACATTCTATCAAACATATATGGTATCCAGTACTGACATTTTGCAGATGTCCAGTATCACAAGCTTTTGAACTGTGGTATTGAAGAAGACTCTTGAGAATCCCTTGGAAGATGAAAACAGTTGATCCTAAAGGAAATCAACCCTGAATATTCATTGAAAGGGCTGATGCTGAAGCTGAAGCTCTAATACTTTGGCCACATGATATGAAGAACCAACTCAGAAGAAAAGACCCTGATGCTGGGAAAGACTGAAGGCAGGAGGAGAAGGGGACAACAGAGGATGAGATGGCTGGATGGCATTACCACTCAATGGACAACAGCAACAATATCAAGATTTCTTTCTCTGATAATTGTTGACATCAAATCTCCTTTGTTCTCTTCATATATTTTCATATTTTTGTGGCTTTTGATTGGTTTAGTTATCTTTTCACATTTAGATCTTTTATCTATCTAGAACTTAGTATAAAGTAGTTCAGTTCAGTTCAGTTACTCAGTTGTGTCTGACTCTTTGTGACCCCACAGGCTGTAGCACACCAGGCTTCCCTGTCCATCACCAACTCCCAGAGCTTGCTCAAACTTATGTCCATAGAGCTGGTGATGCCATCCAACCATCTTATCCTCTGTTGTCCCCTTCTCCTCCTGCTTTCAATCTTTCCCAGCATCAGGGTCTTTTCCAGTGAGTCAGTTCTTTGCATCAGGTGGCCAAAGTATTGGAGTTTCAGCTTCAACATCAGTCCTTCCAATGAATATTCAGGGTTGATTTCCTTTAGGATTGACTGGTTTGATCTTCTTGCAGTCCAAGGGACTCTCAAGAGTCTTCTCCAACACCACAGTTCAAAAGCATCAGCTCTTTGGTGCTCAGCTTTCTTTATAGTCCAGTTCTCACATCCATACATGACTACTGGAAAAACCATAGCTTTGACTGGACGGACCTTTGTTGGCAAAGTAATGTCTCTGCTTTTTCATATGCTGTCTAGGTTGCTCATAGCTTTTCTTCCAAGGAGTAAGCATCTTTTAATTTCATGGCTGCAGTTACCATCTGAAGTCATTTTGGAGCCCCCCCCAAATAACGTCTGTCACTGTTTCCATTGTTTCCTCATCTATTTGCCATGGAGTGATGGGGCCAGATGGAGAAGGAAATGGCAACCCACTCCAGTGTTCTTGCCTGGAGAATCCCAGGGACGGGGGAGCCTGGTGGGCTGTCGTCTCTGGGGTTGCACAGAGTTGGACATGACTGAAGCAACCTAGCAGCAGTAGCAGATGGGACCAGATGTCATGATCTTAGTTTTGGGGTTTTGTTTTGTTTTGTTTTTTTGAGTTTTTTTCACTTTTTCACTCTCCTCTTTCACTTTCATCAATAAGCTCTTCAGTTCCTCTTCACTTTCTGCCATAATGGTGGTGTTATCTGTGTATCTGAGGTTATTGATATTTCTCCTGGAAATCTTGATTCCAGCTTGTGCTTCATCCAGTCCAACATTTTGCCTGATGTACTCTGCATATAACTTAAATAAGCCAGGGTGACAATATACAGCCTTGATGTACTCCTTTCCCAGTTTGGAAGTCTGTTGTTCCATGTCCAGTTCTAACTTGCTTCTTGACCTGCCTACAGATTTCTCAGGAGGCAGATAAGGTGGTCTGGTAGAATTTTCCACAGTTTGTTGTGATCCACACAGTCAAAGGCTTTGGTGTAATCAATAAAGCAGCAGTAGATGTTTTTCTGGAATTCTCTTGCTTTTTCTATGATCCAACAGATGTTGGCAATTTGATCTCTGGTTCCTCTGTCTTTTCTAAATGTGTAAATTAGGGGAGAATCTAAATTTATTTTATTTCAAATCTTAGTGAGCTCTCTCAAAACACTTACCATATAAACCTAGGTTTTTCCTATTGATCTGAAATGCCATATGCTACATTCCCAAGTGGCTCCTGAGATCTATTTCTGGAATTTCTAGTCAGCTTTCATGATCTTATTCATGATCCAAGCTATGTTTTTATATCATGTTCAAGTTACATACATATTAAAATAATTTCCACATTACAGTAACTGCACAATGATCAAGTTGCAATGAAAAATACTTTGCTAGTGTTCTTTGAAGTTCTTCCATGTGAGAAGCCAATTCATAAACCAGTTGAACCAAGATGTTAGTTATACTTTACCTTCTCTGCTTCATATTCTGTCCACATTTCCATGCAGTTTTTAAAATGTTATTTTAAAAATAGATTTATTATAAATTTAGTGTAATTCAAAGAAAAACTCCACTTTGGTAATTGTTAAGACTTAACAAAACACTACTTATTAAAATTTAGCTATAAGAAAAAAGTATGTGGAAAATTTTCTGAAACAGTTAGGTTGAAAGAGTACTTTTCTTTAGCAGATATAAACATGAGGATAATATGAAGAAAGAAGCATTTTTCCCAGCTTCATTGCCAAGAAACAGAAGGAGCTTTAGAAAGTGTAAAACGCTAAAGGATTATAGGATTAATAAATGTGGTTTGGAGTTTACTTTTTGTGCAGGAGTATGTTCTAGCTGTGATGACAGGAAAACATTCTAGAATAGTTATCAAGATTCAGGAGCTTGCACCAGAGTGTAAATTGACCCATTGCTTCCATTCTCTAGAAGTCTAGCTTCAAAAAAGAGTCAATTAAGCTAAAGAATACATAAAATTATAAAAATTGTGAATTATAGGGCAATATTTTGAGCTAAATACAAGATTGTTCTATCATGTGATGATAGAGATATGGATAAATTCCTGTTGTTGCATATTGAAGTACTATGTTTATCAAATTTCTGTTGAGAAGGTCTAAATTCTTTGGTCTCCCTGCAAGGTAGAAAACCATTCTGATCTACATGCTGAAGAATTTTCAAATGTTTGACACTGTGAATTGGAAAGCTTGACTCCCTTGTTGGTTGATATCTTTTGATACTGTTGTCAGAGAAAATCCTTCCTGTAAGAAAGAAATGCAGCTGGCTTTTTAATGGTGGAAAATATCAAAGGCCACTTAGATGTCCCATGGGCATCTCAAATTCAACATATCCACAATCACATTTACTACTTTTTTCCCCCTAAACCAACTCTTCCTTTTCTTAATAATTGTTACCACCATCTATCTTATTACCTAAGCCAAGCATTTGAAAATCAGTCTTCTATATCCATTTTCCATCCAAGCTATGTTGATTTACTTCCTCATCATCTCTCATCTAAGCTCCTTCTGATGACCTTGATTGCATCTATCTTGACTTGTGCCCTGATCCTCTTACCTTGGACTTCCTATTCTGAATAGTTCTTTGTTTTATTTTATTTACTGATTTAGCTGTATCAGGTCTTAGTTGCGTCACATGGGATCTTTTGTTGCAGTGCTCGGCCCATCTAGCTGTGGCACGGGCTCCAGAGCTCACGGTCTCAGTAGCCACAGCACATGGGCTTAGTTTCTCTGCATCATATGAGATCCTAGTTCCCTGACCAGGGATCAAACCCATGTTCCCTGCAATGCAAGACAGACTCTCAACCACTGGACCAACAAGAAAGTCCCTGGATTCCCTACTCTTTACTAAGCAATACATCATCATCTGGCCACCAAAAAAAAAACCCTTTCCAAATGCATTTCTTCGTGTTACTTTCCTAGTAAGTCTTTCGGGGGCTCTCTTCTACCCATAGAAGAAAATCTAATCTTTAGAGCGGCATCCAATGCTCTCCACAAGTTGGACCTTGCCTCTCTCCAGCTTAAAATCTTTACCCTCCTAGCCTGACTCATTCCAACCGTCCCTGACCACTTGGGGGTGTTTGGAACCCTCTGTTTTGCTCCATACCTTTCCACCTTCACTCACACCTGGAATTCTTTCCCACCATTTTTGAGAGGACCTAATTATCTTTCAAGGTTTAGTTCACACTTTACCACCACAGACTGTTTTCCCACAGAATTAACCACTCTTCCTTTGCATTTCTCTTGTGGACCCCTTTGTGCACTATAGCACCCACTTTGTTGACCTGCTTCCCTAGTACACTGGCAGCTCCTTAAGCAAGGACCTTGGCTTTCTCTTTCTTTTCACTCCTAGTATCTAGTGATGCCTATACAATTCAGGCACTCCGAAAAGCTCCATTGAATGAATGAGTTAGTAAGTGAGAAGTGTCAGAGGCTTGATGAAAAGGTTGGCAGAGAATGCATGGTATTAAAACTGGTCAAGAGGAAGATACAAAAAAATACAGTGATGAGAATAAGAAGAAAGATCATCTACTAAGAAGGACTTGGCTTTGTACGGCGGATGAGGATGAGCAGCATGGTGGGATTAACTGATGTTAAGCTTCTGACTAGGATTCTGGTATGAGGTTCTTCTGTTGCTGTACAAAAGGGCAGGTGGTGTTTGAGGGCAAATGAATTTTTCTGGATATAATCCTTCCTATTTGCAAATATTAGCACACACATGCTAAAGTTTTATAGTAGCACTGCAGTTATCTAGTAGTTTACAGTGTACAATATTCTTTACTTTTATTGTTTTATTGGACCCTTAGACCAGTTATCTCCATAAGCTTCAGTTCCCTTATTGTAAAATGAAGATAATAGCTTAGGATTGTTTACAAGAGCTATTATATGTCTAGTGCACAGATGCATAGCAAGTCAATTGTTAGATCAGGGCTTTGTGACTCGTAATGCTTAAATGACTTGCTTAAGTTCACAAAGGTAAGTTAATGGCGTGCGTGTGAGCTCAGTCACTCAGTCATGTCTGATTCTTTGCGACCCCATGGACTGTAGCCTGCCAGGATCCTCTGTCCATGGAATTTTCCGGCAGGAATATTGGAGTGAGTTGCCATTTCTTACTCCAGGGGATCGTCCTGACCCAGGGATCAAACCCACATCTCCTGCATTGGCTGGAAAATTCTTTACCACTGTGCCACATGACATATTTAAACTCTTCTGTCCTCTTTTTGTACAGTAGTATTCTGTTTTGCTATACCAGGATATAATATCTTCTACATTACTTTAGGGCATGGCATCTTTAATTTTCTTGAGAGGCTTACCCAAAAACAGGCTGTGGAATTACTCAGAGAGTTTATTGCCAAAATCAAGCAAAATAAAAAACTTGGCTAAAACCAAAATGCCAATATAAATAATATTTGTATAGCTTGCATGGATTCTTAGTCCCTCTGTTTTGTGCTTGGGGGTTTTCCGCAGAAAATCTGAGCAACTAGCTCCTGGCCTTGTGAGGTTTTGTGGAGATATGCTCTCATTTAAATTAATTTTTAAAGTATTATTTTTGAGTCCAGTTTTAGACCAGAGCAAGTGTCCATTTGGGGTCCTGGAATTAAGGTAGCAGAAACCTAGTGGGAACTAGAATAGGAAGAAGGTGAATCTGGGCTGCAGCAGACACTGACAATCACCCCCATCTGTCCTTGTGTTCTCTGTAGTGTCCTGTCCAGGAAGAACCTGAAACCACAAAATATGAAATGGAGATGAAATTAATAAGTGAAACAGTTTTAGCAGGTATTCTTCTAAGTCACATTTTTAGAATTTAACTTAACTGGGATTTTCTGCTTACAAAAGAAACGCAAGGATATTAGAAAATCAACTCAGATGTTGCAGAAGTATATTTATAGTGAAAATTCTTCCTCATCTCTCTACTGAGATAACCAGTGTTAATGGTTTTCTTTTGAATTTGTTGTACTCTGTCTCTCTCTTTTTGATTTTAATAAAACCATTGGGTCATATTATATGAATATTCTTATTGAAAGTTACTTTTTTTTCACCTAACAATATTTGTTATTGTACATACACACATAAAACACAATACACATTCTACTTAAATGAATAATATTCAACATTATTCTAAGTCAGAACACATTGGTAACCTTACTTTTTAAAGTATCTATGTAATGCTATGGTACATTATCATCTATTAGTAAGGACTTAAATAAGGTTATTTCTAATTTTTTTTATTATTACAAGCAATGTTGCCTTGAACATTCATAAGCACACACATGAAGTTAGAAATTTCTTCACACTTTTGTATTTAGTCTTGTCCTGGCAAATAACAATTGGATACAGTTTTTAAATGTCAAGATGATAGTGATGTCTAATTTGCAGAACTTCTAGTTTGAGATTTATGTAATCTTTTTCATTAACTTTATCATTTTGCTTCTTTCCCAGAAACTCCTTAGGAATGTATTTTTTATACAGTTCTTAGCAGAGTCTTTATAACAGACTTCTTGTCCACTTCACTTTTTCCAATGCACTTTTGTGTCAACAGTCAATTAGGTTTATATCATTATAACTTTTCTGTAATCCTTATGAGATAATTTACCTATGAAAAATATAAATGGAGCCCTCCCCTGCACCCTAACATTATGCATGCCTGTTCCCACTTTCAAGTGAGTGATTTTGAATTAACCACATTCTGAAAATGTGTAGTTGCTAAATAAACATTTTCTTTACCAGTATTAGAATGCTTTCATTTCCCTACTAAGAAAATACAGAAATGTTGTGATCTATTTAGAAACTCAATCAATCTGATTAATTTCAGCACAGGAGTTGCTGTTAGAGAATGCCTGTGAAAAGCCCAATTTCTTTGAAGAAAATGAGGTTGATTTATGCCAATTCACAACCCTGGGTGGAGTGTACCACTTGGATATTTTGGAGCTTCCTCCACAGTGTAAACCAATGAAGGGCTGGATGATTGTGGAGGTAGGTTGATTCTTGAATCAAAATTTATGGATAAAATAATTTCTCATGCTTTAACTTTATCTGAAATGATTTAACATCTATTTAACCCTAAAATGATTTAACCCTATTAAACAAGCACAAATGCGGAAAATGTAATTTTAAGCTGTCTTGAATTTATGAATCAAAATCAGATACTAAAGGAGAGGAATCTGAAATAATAACAGATTTTAAAACTAGAATTCATACATGTTAACTTAATTGTAAACCTGTAACACTGTTTATATTATGCCAATTTGGCCTTAATAATGACAGTCATTTTCAGAGGTCATCAAATTTTTTCTGTAAAGGGCCAGATGGTGAATATTTTCAGCTTTGTGATCCATACCAGCTCTGTTGCAACTCCTCAACCCTGCCACTGTAACATTAAAATAGCCATTGGTTAATGAATGGACATGGCTGTGTTCCAGTTAAACTTATTTTACAAAAACTGGTGCGGGCTGGATTTTCCAGGGACCATGGTTTGTGGATTCTAGTCTAAATCAGTGGTTCCCAGCATGTGGTCCCTCGACCGGAAGCATCACCATCATTTGGCATCATCTGAGAATTTGCTACAAATGGAAATCCATTGCCCCCACCTCAGTCCTACTGAATCAGAAAGTTTGGAGGTAAGGCTCAGCAGTCTGTGTTTTAGCAAAGACACACCCCAAAGTTTGAGAACCACTGGTCTGTATTCTTGATATACAAGTGTGGTCCATGAACCTGCGGCATCTGTATCACCTGAGAACTTGTTAGAAATGCATCATTTGGGACTTTACCTCAGGTCCACCGAATCTGCATAGTAACTGCACATGAAACTTTGCAAAGCACTGATGTGGGCAATGCCAATGGTATTGATGCACAGATAGCACACATTGAGTAACAAGGATACTGATGGTAGCAGTTGTCAATCATTTTTCAAGGAGTTCTCACTCTTGTTTCAGTAAGTAGTGACATTTGCACTAGTATTGACTTGACTTAACGTTTAGTGGCCAACACCCCAGATAATACCCCATTATGGTAAAGAATCTGCTTGCAGTGCAGGAGACCTGGGTTCAATCTCTGAGTCAGGAAAATCCCCTGGAGAAAGGAATGGCTACCCACTCCAGTATTCTTGCCTGGAGAACTCCATGGACAGAGGAGCCTAGAAGAAGCCATAACTTCTTTATGCATAGGCATTCTTGAATTAGTGTAGTATTTATCTTTTTTCTTTTCATTATCACCCCTCCAAAGAGCCTTTGTAGATTTTTTTCCTAACTGGCCCCCATAAAATATTAATACCACATGTATACTGTATATCTACATATGTGCTGTATGTGTGTTTTATACCAAAAAGAGTACAATTTTTTCATGACCCCTCTAAACTAATTTTTACCCTCTTAGGGATAATATTGCTGTTCCTTTCTCCTTCTCATAAATGAGAATACAGTTATTAGGTTGACCCTGGAGAGATAATTTGGTTTGTAGCCCCTCTAAGGGGCTTCCCCAGGGGCTCAGCAATAAAGAATTTGCCATCAATGCAGGAAACTCAGGAGACACGGGTTCGATCCCTGGGTCAGGAAGATTCCCTGGAAAAGGGCATGTCAACACAGTCCAGTATCCTTGCCTGGGATATCCCATGGACAGAGGAGCCTGGCAGGCTACAGTCCATAGGGTTGCAAAGAGTCAGAAATAACGAAGCGACTTAGCACGCAGCCACTTTGAAGAATCTGTTTGAATCAGCCTTCCCTACCTCAGAAATACCTGAAGGGCAGAGTGGAGTCCAGAAAGACACCCTTTGGTGGAGATAGGCTTTCAAAACTCTTTATCCATAGGAAGGTCTAAGCCTGAACTGGGAATTTCAAGGATGCATGCAAAGATCTGGTGTTTCTGAATTTTGTCCTGGTATGTGCTCTATTTGAGCCCAGAGTGTTCTCCATCACACTTATTTTTCTCTCCTGCAACGAAGAGACCTTCCTCATTTTCTAAGTCCCTTTTAAATAATCTCACACTTCCTCTAGAAATTTTCCCCGTCCAGTTTTTTCCTCTGTTTTGTAATATTTATAATCCTCTTCCCTTTCCTAGATCCATCTCTGCTAAATTCTGATAATAGACAAATCTTTATCCCACAGACATCTGCTCTTGGCTTAATTTACTTTCTCCCCTTCACTACCCCCCTGCTTTTTTAAGATGTAATTGATATATAACACTGCATAAGTTTAAGGTATGCAACATGATGATTTTTAATTTCACTCATTTATTTCCACACTTCTCAAAAGGTTGCTTATTCTTCTTTCTGTCTTCACCCACACACCCTAACCAAGTTACTGGAACATGGGATTTGGGGTCCTATAGATCTGCTGGGTTGGTCAAAATCTTTCTATAAGATTTTGTTGTTCAGATCTTTCTGTAAGATGTTAGGGGAAAACCCAAATGAACTTTTTGGCCAAGCCAATACTTTTGGCTTCCGGTGCCTTCTTGGAGTCATTTTGTAATCTTTGGCACATTAATTGATTTTTCTAAGTCCCAGTTATCTTCTCTGTTCAATACATATCTCATAGAATTATTGGAGAAATAAAATGAATAGTTAAGTCCCAGCCAGCCTAGAATCTGGCCTATAGGAGGGTTCTGAATTACATTCAAATGTAGTGATTTTTCTCCCCTCAATCATTATCTTTAGTTTTGTTGTAACATTTTGTTAGTCAATCTATAGTGAAATGTGACCAAACTGCGGTGTTTATTTAACATATATAGCTTACTCTGCATAACTCTGCATCATAAACTGTTACCAGTCAGCTTCTAACTTAGTATTATCTTGGTCATTTTTAAAAGATACTCAAAGAGGGATTACAGAAATATACATATCCTCCAGAAACTGCAGAAGACCTTGAAGCAGAAAATGCTTTTCCACCCATAGAGGTCACGCTTGAAGTTCATGAGAATGTAATCTTCTTCGAGAATCCTATGGTTGCAAGGTGGGATGCTGAAGGTACAATGATGCCTTAACCAGCTTCGATAATTATGTAATGAAAAGAGGTATAATAATATAAATCCTTAAATCAAAATAGAAAATGGAGAATGTAAACTGAGTTTCTAATCATACATATTTCTGTGCCAATTCTAGAGTCTTTGTTTACTTTTTATGGAAATGAATAGGGTGTTTTTAAAAAGAAGGAAATGAATAAAAATATCAAATAGTATAGCAAATAAAAAACAAACGAAAAGCCTACTCTCTCTTGAAATGGCCAAATAATTCAGATTGGGGTGATTAAAATTTGATTATTTTAATGTTAATGATTTATAAATTGCAAAGCTTATTACAACCAGGTACTGAGGATGGGTGTCTGCCCAGGTGGCTTCAGTGGTAAAGAACCCGCCTGCCAAGCAGGAGACACAGATTCAATCCCTAGGATGGGAAGATCTCCTGGAGAAAGAAATGGCAACCCACTCCAGTGCTCTTGCCTAGGAAATCCCATGGACAGAGGAGCCTGGCAGGCTATAGTCCATGGTTTTGCAGAGTTGGACACGACTTAGCAACTAAACAACAACTGAGGATGGGGAGTGGGCAAATGGGAAACGCGAGAAAGAGGAAAACCAACCACTATATGCCTCTATAACTTTTAACTATTGAACCATGGGCAATTATTGCTTATTCAAATTGTTAAATATCAATAAATTGGAAGTGTTAACAAATACAAGTTAATCATTCACCAATTATTAACAAATACCTGATTTGGGGTTGGCAGGCTAAACTTTGAACAGTCTTGGTCTTGTGAATTAATGTATTCAAATCTGGAGACTCTTAGATGAAAGTTGAATAGCTTTGTTTTTAATGTAGGTGAGTTACCCTACATCCATTTATTTATTTGTGAAAAGGTTTGCATACAAGATAACAGGTCTAGATAATAAGATAACTAAAGCACAGAGCTATTACTTTAGTTATGGCAGCAGAGAATTTAGAGACTATTTTGTTCTTTAAATTTTTTTATGGTTGCTACAACACACTACATTGTTGCTTATACAGACATAACCACAAGATGTTTAGTGTAGAGATAGTTTATGTTTTAGAAACAGTATATTTCTATCAATACATTAAACCATAAAATATATCAAAATGAACATTGGGTAATTTTTTCCTTTCATGTTGCTTTAGAGGTTTCACATTTCCTTTCCTTTAATGGTAACATTCCTAAATATTTACTTATCAAATTAAAATTAGAATTAGACAAGATCAGTTATCCCACATGATTCAGGGAAATACAACAAGTAAAATTTGACTCTAACTGCAGTAATTATATGGCAGTAATCTCTTGATGAAAGTGAAAGAAGAGGGTGAAAAATTTGGCTTAAAGCTCAACATTCAGAAAACGAAGATCATGGCATCCGGTCCCATCACTTCATGGGAAATAGATGGGGAAACAGTGGAAACGGTGTCAGACTTTATTTTTGGGGGCTCCAAAATCACTGCAGATGGTGACTGCAGCCGTGAAATTTAAAGACACTTACTCCTTGGAAGAAAAGTTATGTCCAACCTAGATAGCATATTCAAAAGCAGAGACATTACTTTGCCAACTAAGGTCTGTCTAGGCAAGGCTATGGTTTTTCCTGTGGTCATGTATGGATGTGAGAGTTGGAGTGTGAAGAAGGCTGAGCACCAAAGAATTGATGCTTTTGAATTGTGGTGTTGGAGAAGACTCTTGAGAGTCCCTTGGACGGCAAGGAGATCCAATCAATCCATTCTGAAGGAGATCAACCCTGGGATTTCTTTGGAAGGAATGATGCTAAAGCTGAAACTCCAATACTTTGGCCACCTCATGCGAAGAGTTGACTCATTGGAAAAGACTCTGATGGTGGGGGGGATTGGAGGCAGGAGGAGAAGGGGACGACAGAAGATGAGATGGCTGGATGGCATCACTGACTCAATGGACGTGAGTCTGAGTGAACTCCGGGAGTTGGTGATGGACAGGGAGGCCTGGTGTGCTTCGATTCATGGGGTCGCAAAGAGTCGGACACAACTGAGCGACTGAACTGAACTGAATCTACAACTCCATGGTTTCCCTGGTGACTCACTGGTAAAGAATCCACCTGCCAATGCAAAAGACTGGGTTTCAATCTCTGGTACAGGAAGATGCCCTGCAGAAGGAAATGGCAACCCACTCCAGTATTCTTGTGAGGAGAACCCCACAGACAGAGGAACCTGGCAGGCTACAGTCCACGGGGTCAACCAGGAGTTAGACATGACTTAGCGACTAAACAACAATTTTTATGGTTACAAATTAAGATAATTTTGTAAATGTAAAAACAGAAAGAGGAACTATATATAACTTAGTTTTCTAATATAATTATTTATTATATTGAATTCAAGAGTCAAAAATAGAACTAATATAACATTGTAAAGCAGCTATACACCAATTTTTTAAAGTTTTTTTTAAAAAGTAGGTGTATGGAGATGAAAACTAGAGAGAGCTGGGAATGACAGCTGAGGTTGGGAATTACTTTATTATTTATTACTTTATTCATTATCCAAGATAATTCTCATTAGGAGGATAGCCTCAATAGGAGGAGAGTTTAAGTGCATAGGGGCAATATTATATATTCCTATCTACTATTTTTTATTGATTGCTTTAAAATTACCTGCCAATGCAAAAGACTGGGTTTCAATCTCTGGTACAGGAAGATGCCCTGCAGAAGAAAATGGCAACCCACTCCAGTATTCTTGTGAGGAGAACCCCACAGACAGAGGAACCTGGCAGGCTACAGTCCACGGGGTCAACCAGGAGTTAGACATGACTTAGCGACTAAACAACAATTTTTATGGTTACAAATTAAGATAATTTTGTAAATGTAAAAACAGAAAGAGGAACTATATATAACTTAGTTTTCTAATATAATTATTTATTATATTGAATTCAAGAGTCAAAAATAGAACTAATATAACATTGTAAAGCAGCTATACACCAATTTTTTTTAAGTTTTTTTTAAAAAGTAGGTGTATGGAGATGAAAACTAGAGAGAGCTGGGAATGACAGCTGAGGTTGGGAATTACTTTATTATTTATTACTTTATTCATTATCCAAGATAATTCTCATTAGGAGGATAGCCTCAATAGGAGGAGAGTTTAAGTGCATAGGGGCAATATTATATATTCCTATCTACTATTTTTTATTGATTGCTTTAAAATTAATGCCTAAAAGTGTTTTATTTCTTTTCTCCAGTAAATTTTCAAATAAATACATGCCAACATTTAAAAAAAATTTAAGTCAAAAATAGCCAGTGGAACCTTTCATGCGAGAAAACAAGAAAGCCAAGTGGAAATGAAGAGGGTGTTCTAGGAAAAGAATGATTCATTCATTTCATTAAATGCTAAACAATGAGAAAGAGAGAAATGAGACACAATTCCTTCTTCCAGGAATTTTCAAAGTTGTAGGAGAGGCAGACAGGGAAAGATATCATACACAAGGGGCCAGAGTAGTAAGGGGCTATAGAATAGATGAAAGTGCTACGGAGCAGAACAGTGACTGGGCCCCATCTGGAGTGTTAAGGACGGCTTCTCGTAGGCTAGAATATTGAGCAGGTCCTTAAGAGACTAAGAGACCATTGATGCAGTATGTTCTGTGTGGGTATAAGTCCTCATTCCTCTTAGGTATATTGGTAGGAGTGGAATTTCTGGGTTGAAGCGTAAATTGATGTTCAACTGTTTAAAAACTGCCAAGCTGTTTTTCAAAGGAGCTATAACCACAACACAAGGTCCCCCATTTCTCCATATTCTTGCCACCATTTGTTATTACGTATTTTTTTTTACTTAGAGCCACCTTGGTGGGCGTGAAATGTTTTTTCATAGTTTTAATTTGTATTTCCCTAGTGAGTGGTAATGTTGAGCATCTTTTTTTATGTATTTACTATACTTTCATGTAGCTTCTTTGATGAAATGTTTATTCAAATCTTTTGCCCATTTTTAAGTTGTGTTGTGTTTTATTATTGAGTTGTAAGCGACACAAAAGACCACTTATTATATGATGGTGGTTAATGAAAATTAAGAAAAGGCAAATCTTTAAGTATATTAATAGTTTCTTGGGGCTGGTGATGCAAATGGGAATTAACTATAAATGGACATGAGAGATCTTATTGGGAGGATAATAATACTCTAAAACTGAATGATGGTGATGATTGCAAAAATGGGTAAATTGACTAAAAATAATTGTATACTCAAGATAGGAGAATTTTAAAGTTCTTTAAAAAGAAAGATGAAGAGAGGTTCTCTAAAAGAGGAAGGAAATGTTCTCTAGGAAGAAAGAACTGCATGTGCAGAGGCTTACAGGTTTATGATGTTGTTGGGGAAGAAAAGAAAAGTGTGACTGGAAAGAAGTCTGAGAAGTAGCAAAGATGGAAGCCAGGAATGAGAGTCAGAGCTTCATTCTGAACGTCTTGTGACCATGCTGAGGAATCTGGGCTTGATCCTGTAGACAGGAAGAAACTCCAGTGAAGATGGTTTGTTGTTGTGATCCTATTCTCAGTGTGAAAAATCAGTTTATACATATTAAAGTTAGTGGAGTGGTTTCATTCATCTTATTTTTGCAGAGGAAAAAATGGAACTAATGTCTTATTAATCCTAATTATAAAGGTAAACACTGGAAAACTGATGGCATCAGCAATGTGTCTTACAAACCGGAAGAGAGACTTATTACATTCAACCTGGAAACTTTTTGTCCTGTTACTTTAATTCAAGATGCCCATATTAATATGCCATACCAGTCATGGGAGCTAAGACCACTTGATGTGAATAAAGTGCTTCTGACTGTGACTACAGTATTTACTGAACTTCAAATACAAATTAAGGTAAACCGCTGTTATAGCAAGTCATACCAAAGAGCTAAATCTCTTTGATGACTATAAGAGTGTGTGTCAAAACAGTCAATCACTGATGATTTACATATTGAAATATATCCTTTATAAATACATTGAAAATATACCTTGAGCTGTAGTTTCTAAACAAAATATTGAGTATATAGGAAATAACATGTAAAAGTAAAGTATAAGTTTGTGCCCTAAAGTTACTAGGAATAGAGCAATTGATGAAACTCTAAGTATGGTTGCAGTATGACTTTCAAAGTTTTTGGTCCACTCTAAAGAGGCTTCCTGATCTTATCACAGGAAGATAGCACCCAGCCACTTGAAATCCCTTTTGAGTAACTCCATTGCTACAGTCTGACTCTATGATTTCAATACCTGTAGACCACAAAATTTTTGTACCTTATTTTATGTTCCTGGTTATGTTGCAGTGTCTCCTAGTTTGTAGTCTATGGGAACTTGAATAGAATTTGTATCCTACTATTGAAGGAAATGGCAACCCACTCCAGTATTCTTGCCTGGAGAATCCCAGGGACAGAGGAGCCTAGTGGGCTGCCGTCTATGGGGTCGCACAGAGTCAGACACGACTGAAGCGACTTAGCAGCAGCAGCAGCATTGTGTGAAAATTGTATGACTTAATTATGTTGAATTGGTTCATGGTGCTTTTCAGGCCTACTGTATCTTTCTACTTTTCTGTCTATTCTATTAATTTTTAAGAGTTTGATATTGAAACTCCAACTAAAAATCTTAATTTATCTACTTTAAAAAATAACATATAGTAGGAGAATATGTAACTTTGTTCTGTATTTTCCAAATCTCCTCTAAATATGTTATTATACTTTCATAATTAAAAAAAAAGAAATTACAGAGTCTGAAATTTAAAGACACAATAAGTAGATTTAGTGGTTGCCTGAGGCTGAAGTGGGGAATGGATATAAATAAGCATAAGGGATTTCACTGACGGGATGAAAATGCTCTAAAACTGATTTATGGTGATAGTTGTACCAGTCAACAAAGTTACCAAAAAAAAAAAAAATCACTGAACTGTGCACTTGAAATGGGTGAATTTTATGATATATAAAATATACCTCATGAAAGTTGTTTTAAAAAAGATTTTTTTTAAAAAAAGATATAACCTGAAATTCTTTATGAACGTGGCAGGAAAGCTAGATCATCAGACTTGGTTTTTAAGGTCAGAGGAGAGATGTGAACTCTATGCACCTTCAGATTACCATTTTTCTAACTTTAAAACTGGATAATAATTTTGCATTATGTTAAAATTGTATACATATAAAAAATTATGATCTTTAAAAGTTGCAACATGGCTGCTGTCAAATAGCTCTTCAACAGGAGCACATGCAGTATTCTTAGATCATAAGTTATAAAGTAGGCAACCAAAGAGATCCTTGGATTGCTCAGATGAGCCTGAGAAGAGTTGATAAACTGCTTAAGGTAATATGGAAACTTTGAGGTGGACCTTTTGGATCAAGCCTAAAATATGTCTGCCCTGCATTCTAATATAGGATAATACAGGATTTTCTTTAAAAAAAAAAAAAATAGTTGCTATTGTTCAGTTGCTAAGTTGTGTCCAACCCTTGGCAACCCCAAGAACCTGTCCTTCACTATCTCCTGGAGTTTGCTCAAACTCATATATATTGAGTCAGTGATGCCATTCAACTATCTCATCCTCTGTCTCCCCCTTCTTCTCCTGCCCTCAATCTTTTCCAATGACTTGGCCCTTCACCTCGAGTGGCCAAAGTACTGGAGCTTCAGCTTCAGTCCTTCCAATGAATGTTCAGGGTTGATTTCCTTTAGGATTGACTGGTTTGATCTCTGTGCTGTCCAAGAGACTCTCAAGAATATTCTCCAACACCACAGTTGAAAATCATCAATTCTTCAGCGCTCAGCCTCCTTTATGGTCCCACTCTCACATCTGTACATGACTACTAGAAAAACCATAGTTTTGTATAAAGAACCTAACAGCTGGACCTGGAATTATAACGAGGTAATAATTGCTTTAACTTACTTATATAAAAGCTTTTTTCTTATTGAAACTAGGAAAATCTCTGTATGTTAGCTTCAATCAAAGTAAATAACAAAAATCATTCCACTATTTTGGAAGAAAAGTGGATGACTCCTGTTTCTTTCATTATTGCTTTGAAGAAGGCTGGATTGAATATCTTCCCTACTGGACACTCTCATCTTTATGTTGTTATAAACTATAAGGTAAGAATGAATCCTTCCAAATTTAATGTGGTGGACGTTTAGAATGTTAGCAAGTATTACATTTTATGTAAATCTTAAGGTACACCAATGAATTTTCTATATTCACTTATATGAGATTATAGTTAGAAAGGAAGGAATAAATAGCAAGACTAGAAATCCAGTGATTTCTGATTGACAAAGCTGACTTAAAACTCAACATTCAAAAGATTAAGATCATGGCAACCAGTCCCATCACTTCATGGCAAATAGATGGGAAAACAAAGGAAACAGTGAGAGACTTTCTTTTCTTGGGCTTGAAAATCACTGCAGGTGGTGACTGCAGCCATGAAATTAAAAGATGCTTACCCCTTGGAAGAAAAACTATGAGCAACCTAGATGGCATATTAAAAAGCAGAGACATTACTTGGCTGACAAAGGTCCATCAGGTCAAGGCTTTTTCATGTATGGATGTGAGAGTTGGACTATAAAGAAAGCCGAGCACCGAAGAATTGATGCTTTTGAACTGTGGTGTTGAAGACTCTTGAGAGTCTGTTGGACTGCAAGGAGATCCAACCAGTCCATCCTAAAGGAAATTGGTCCTGAATATTCATTGGAAGGACTGATGCTGAAGCTGAAACTCCAATACTTTGGCCATGTGATGCAAAAACTGACTCATTTGAAAACACCCTGATGCTGGGGAAGATTGAAGGCAGGAGGAGAAGGTGACGACAGAGGATGAGATGGTTGGATGGCATCACCAACTCGATGGACATGAGTTTGAGCAAGCTCCGCGAATTGGTGATGGACAAGGAAGCCTGGTGTGCTGCAGTCCCTGGGGTCACAAAGAGTCGAGCATGACTGAGTGACTGAACTAACCTGAGAAATCTAGGGTTCTCCCAAATTTAATATTCTATAGAACGATCTTCATATTGACACATGGAGCACAACCACAGATGGTCAGTTTAGTGCAGAGGTAGTCTGGGCAGCAACCCATTTTGTCTGCTTTCTTTCTTCTTCCAGAGTGCATATATGGAAGATTTCTGAAAAGAGTAAATGACTCAGCAGTTCCCCAAATGTGATAACTCAGGTGAAATTAAATACATACAAGGACCACTGATCATTAAAACCCACTTCCTCCTACTTCACAGAGTCTTCCTGTCTGCATATTGCTTCATGTAACTCATAAGTTGAGTTAAATGAGATCCTTCCATGTTAAACTCTGAGCTCCTTGAGAGTGGTGACCATTCCTTAATCAACTTTGATTCTTCTAGCACCAACCCTATTCCCAGAATACAGTAGATATTTGCCAAACATTCATGATACATAAATGAAGACAGGTGAGGTGAGGTGAAGTCGCTCAGTTGTGTCCAACTCTTTGCGACCCCATAGATTGTAGCCTACCAGGCTCCTCCGTCCATGGGATTTTCCAGGCAAGAGTACTCGAGTGGGTTGCCATTTCCTTCTCCAGAGGGTCTTCCCAACCCAGGGATCGAACCCGGGTCTCCCACATTGTAGGCAGACACTTTACTGTCTGAGCCACCAGGGAAGCAAGGGACTTCTAATCATGAAAGATGTTTTGGGCAGAAGAATTCTAAACTCAAGAACAAGCTTAAAATATACCAGAAAATGACAATACGGGTAGACACATACTGGAAATAATCACATTATAAGAGTGTATACATATATGCATAGTGGAAAAAAAATCCCACTTCAGTTTTAGTAACTCAAGTTGCCAGTTACTCTACAAGTGCTGAACATCATATACTAGTCATCTTTTCAGAATATTGTATTCAAAATATTCAAGAATTTTTTTCTGAACACTTATATTCCAGATACTGTTTTAGATGCATAGGAAACATTAGTGAATGAAACAGAGGTCTCTGCCCTTGTGGAGCTTACATTCTAGAATAGAGGGAGGCAAACATCAACAACAAACATAATAAATCAAGTGAAAGAAAGAAAAGGTACAATATCAAATATGGTGTAGGGGGTGAGGGGTCAATAAAAAGGTAATATTTGAGGAAAGCTTCAAGGTGGGGAATTTAGCCAAGTTGCCATTTCTGGAAGGTTATCAGCTGGAGAGAACAGTGGAAGGGGGCTGGAGGGAAAGAGGCCAGAGGGTGTGGCCTGATGTATCTGAGGATGGGAGGAACAGCAAGAAGAATGGAACAGCAAGGAGGCTGGAGCACCCAGAGCAAAGGGAGAAGAATAGGGGATGAAGTCAGAGAGATAAGGGTGTGTATGGGGGATGTAAATAGCCAACTAATTGGAAAAGACCCTGATGCTAAGAAAGATTGAGGGCAGGAAGAGAAGGGGACAGCAGAGGATGAGACGGTTGGATGGCATCATCGACTTAGTGGACATAAGTTTGAGCAAGCTCCAGGAGATGGTGAAGGACAGGGGAGCCTGGCATACTGCAGTCGATGGTGTTGCAAAGAGCTGGACACAACTGAGAGACTGAACAATGGGGGCTGTAAGAGCACAGAGACCCCGTGGAGCACTGTTAGGACCCTGGGTTCTGCTCTGAAAGGGGAAGCCATAGCCCCATTTTGAGAAAGAAGTCATGAGTCTGACTTAAATTATTTTTTATGTTTGAATTTTATTTTTCTTAAAAAAATTTTTAAATTGGAGTATAGTTGATCTACAGTGTTGTGTTAGTTTCTGTTGTATAGTAGTGAGTCGGTTATACATACATATACATAAACCCACTCTTTTCAGATTCTTTTCCCATATAGCTCATTGCACAGCATTGTGTAGAATTCCCTGTGCTATATATCAGGTCTTTATTAGTTGTCTATTTTATATGTGAAAGTGAAGTCGCTCAGTCGTGTCCGACTCTTTGCGACCATGGAGGACCCACCAGGCTCCTCCATCCATGGAATTTTCTAGGCAAGAGTACTGGAGTGGGTTGCCATTTCCTCCTCCAGGGATCTTCCCAATCCAGAGATCGAACCCAGGTCTCCCGCTTTGCAGGCTGATGCTTTATCGTCTGAGCCACCAGGGAATCCCATTGTGGCTTTCCCTGTGGCTCAGCTGGTATAGAATCTGCCTGCAATGTGGGAGACCTGGGTTCAATCCCTGGGTTGGAAAGATCCCCTGGAGAAGGAAATGGCAACCCACTCCAGTATTCTGGCCCAGAGAATTCCATGGACTATTTTATATGTAGTAGTGTGTATATGTCAGTCCCAACCTCCCAATTCATCCCTCCCCTTCCTCTCCTCCTTGGTAACCACAAGTTTGTTTTCTATGTCTGTGACTCTATTTCTGTTTTATAAATTAGTTCATTTGTACCATTTTTTAAGATTCTGTTGATAAGTGATATATGATATTTATCTCTCTCTCTGACTTATCTCACTTGACTTACATTTTAAATGGATCTGGGTTGAGAACAGACTAGACTGTAGGAGGTCAAGGATGGAAGGGAGACTTGAGAGGCTCTGTGATCAACTCTATTTGTTTCTCTACTGACAGCATCCTTTGGTAGAAGTGAAAGCTTATCGGCAAATGGCCCTGTTAAGTTCTGCTTTTGCATTTTGTTGGAGTAAGTGGAATACAGCATGTGATTCTAAGAAAGCTATATTTCAGGTATGGTATGCAAAACCCCTTAAACTTTTGTCTTCCAAAAGAAGATAAAGTACTCAAAAGCTAAATGAATGTAGACCATGTTTTCTCCTTTTAAAAAGGTAAAAAGATTCAAAATGGAGTTGGCAAACTTCATTTTCTTTCATTTTGCCAAAAATATAAAACCAAACCATGTAAAGGTCATGCCTTCGTTGTCCATTATGGTATCAAATGCTCTTGATTTTAGGCTAGAGACCTTTTTACATCAACTGAAGAACAAATGTAAGCCTTTCGTGTGAATATGTCTATGATTCATGAACTCTCTCCTCTGAGAGTAACCTTCTGGGGACATTTCCTACAGCCTGCTAAAGAAGTTGTCAAATTCTGCAAGCTGACTGATGAATATTTTAGCATAAATGAGCTACCACATTTATTTATCTTGTTCACTGTGTGTTTCTTCCATTAGAATACAAGCTCCTCGAAGACAAGGTTTTTTTTTATGATTGTTATTTATTAATATGTTTGGTTATTTTTTATTTTGTTTTGTTGTTGTTATATCTCTAGGACCTGAAACAATACTTGTCACTTGAAGGCATTCAATAAATATTTTTTAAAGAATTAATATGTTTTGATAAACTCCTTAAACAGTAAGATATAAACAGTTTCATGCTTTTTAAAAAAAATGGGACATTAAGAATGTTTGTTTTTATCTTAGCAATTTGGGGAACTCAAGCCCTTCAAATATTGGGTTGGCCAAAAAAATTGTTTGCAATTTTTGTGACCATCATATGGAAAAACTTTGGTCACCTGATGCAAAGAGCTGACTCATTGGAAAAGACCGTGATGCTGGGAAAGATTCAGAGCAGAAGGAGAAGGGAGTGATAGAGGATGAGATGCTTGGATGCTATTACTGACTCAGTGGACATGAGTTTGAGCAAGCCCCAGGAGATAGAGAAGGACAGGGAAGCCTGGTATGCTGGAGTAATTGGGTTATGAATAGTTGGACATGACTTAGCCACTGAACAACAACAAACAAAGTAACATACTCAACTGTCAAAATACCTAATAAAAGAGGAACTATTAACAGATTTCTCTGCTTTTGGTTTTTTTTTTTTTTCAGGTGAGGGAACACCTTCTCAAAGAAGAACCCACTCAGAATCCTAACTGGACCCTTTTAATGTTCAGTGGTGACAGGGCACAAAGTCTCAAGATCAATGAATCCAGTGATGCATTTTCTGAAGTCCTTAAAGAAGAAACTGAATTTCATTCCACTTTGTATCACATGGTTAAGGATTTTGCTTCTCAGGAAGCAATGAGGGCAGTTAGGCGTCCCAGCTGCCAGTTTGTTGACTCTGTGTGCCACATGCTACTCTCAACTAGGTTACTCAGCTTTTCTTAAATCCCCAGGGATAGATTTTATCCAGTATGAAGAATCAAACAACTTGGAGAAACCTCAGGTATTTCTTCAATAAAGTGTAATGAGTGAATATATTTCAAACGGGCTGTTCAGATGATCTAATCAGCATTTTATACTCAAATTTTATTTTTTAAGAATTAGGTATTTTTTTTTTCTCTTGGCCTACTGAGACTTCCAATGTTCACTGTTCATAGATTTGAATGGTTCTTTATTTCAATAAATTTTAACAAACAATAACATCTCCTCCTCAGAAAGCTCATTAAAAAAATCATATAAGCAGGCTTCCTCCCCACTGCATTTTAGTTAGGAAGGTAATCACAAAAAGAGGGAATATAAAATATCTTACAGTCATTCTGAGAACCTCTGGTTCCATTCTATAATTTCCCAGCTAAAAGTTACTAATGTACAAAGTTCAGATACTGAAACTTTAAAAATCAAGATACACACATTAGGATGTGCTGCAGTCACACGGGTGGTGGCCCGTTGTGTCGCAGTCTGGTGAATGGCCACAAGATGTGTTCTAGAGACATCCAGGGGTCCGCATCCTGTGTGGGGGCAGCGTCCACGGGCTTCTGGAAAAATCGGCCTGTGAAGAAGCTCATCAACGCTGCAAACAGTACAATGAATGCCACAGAAAGCCAGAGCATCTTGTTGGCCTCTCGGATGGAAGTCTTGAGGTTTGTTGCCCAGGAAGCTAATGTATCGTAACTACAACAAAAACACATATCAGTATGCAGTAATCACAATTGTCTGTATACTAGAAACATTTCTTTTGCCAACAATAATCAAGTCGCGTATCTGCCCTACATAATTCCACCAGTGTACACGTGTACTCAGTCATTTCTGACTCTCTGCAACCCACAGACAATAGCCCACCAGGCTCCTTTGTCCCTGGGATTCCCCAGGCAAGAATACTAGAGTGGGTTGCCATTTCCCACTCCAGGGGATCTTCCTGACGCAGTGATCGAATCCACGTCTCCTGCATTGGCAAGTATATTCTTTACCACTGACACCTCCTTGTAATAAGCTACACAGTGTCATCTGTTGTCTTGGGCTTGGCCACTATCTGCTTCCCTGCTATCCCTTGTAAGTTTTTAGAATTGAAGAAATGAGGTGCTAAGAGAAAAATCTGAAAATTATATGATTTAGGCATTATTTAACTCCTAACAAGTATATTTGAGTACTAATTGCATTCTTTAAAGTAAGGTAAGGCAATTTATATTCCTATGGTAGAAACAACAATGTTATTTATTGGGTTGAGCACGATTTATGTGTATGTACTTATAAGCCTGTCACTTATTCCTCATCATACCCTGGACTTTTGGTGTACTGAAATGTAAACTCTTCCTTTTAGAAACATCCACCAAAAAAGCTCATTACAGCATCATATAAGTCTTTGAAAATAGTTAACTATGTGTTAGGTGCTGTACTAAGCATTTTACATGTGCTAATTCATTTCATCATGATAGCGAAACAATGACATAAGTACTATTATCTCCTACTTTATAGATGAAGAAATTGATGGTCAAAAATGGATGAACTTGCCTAGGTCACACAGCTAGTTAGGGAGCTAATTCGGTCATCTGGTCCCCAAGGTCAAGTTCTTTACACTGTGAACTCCCTTGCCTCCTATAGCTCATAGGTTCAGGAATAATTCTTATAGACCATATGGAGTTTGTTATTATTCATCATAAATTTAACATTTTCCAAGATCTTTTAGTAAAGTAATTTGATTAAGATTAATGCTCCTAGACTTCCCTGGTGGGAAAGTGGTAAAGAATCCACCTGCCAATGCAGGGGACACGGATTCGATCCCTGGTCCAGGAAGATCCCACGTGCCAAAGCAACTAAGCACCGCACCTGCTGCGCCTGCGCTCTAGAGCCCACGAGCCTCAGCTACTGAAGTCTGTGTGCCCAGAGGCCGTGTTCCGCAGCAAGAGAAGCACTGGAATGAGAAGCCTGTGCAGTGCAATGAAAAGGCCCCAACCGCCACAACTAGAGAAAGCCTGCACACAGCAGTGAAGACCCAGTGCAACCAAAAACAAATACATTTTTAAAAGGCAAAAATAATAAAAAAGATTAATACTTCTAACCCTGCCTTACCTTTCCCCATTCCACCAAAATGATATCATTTAGCAAGTAAATAACTTACATTGAGGACACATTCCATTTTGATGGATTAGTTTTCTTTTCAGAAAGACTTGGCTTTCTTGTCTTTTCTACTGTTTCTTCTTCTGGTGGTTCTAAGTCATCTTTAGTTCTGTAAATAAGTATTGTTTCTAAGTATTAAAGTATGGATAATGTTCTATAATTATTTATAAAATATTCCTGTTTTACTGTATTTTGTAAGGAAGCTTGCAGATATTTATCTTGCTTTAGAAAAATTTGATAAATACCTAATTCTAAAAGTCAAATCACCACCTTTATATTTTTAATCATTTATAGGAATTTAATTTTTTAAAGTAACTTTGTATTTAGGAAAATAGCAAATGTTTGTTGTAGAAAGTTCGGGTGCTAGCCAAAGAACAAATAAAAAGGGGAGATTTACAAAGAACATGTGTAAGTTAGTTCTCACCACTTATAATTAACCAGTGTTATTACTGTGATTTTCCGTCTTTGCATGTACATGCATGTGTGTGTGTATGTGTGTGTATAAGTAACTACACCTTAAAAAAACAAATGCGGATGCCATTATTTCTTCTTCTGTGAATTTTTCATTCAACATACAGTAAAATTTTTCTCAGTAAGTATTCTTTTACCACATTTTTTTAACATTCTATATTAAGTAGAATGTAGATAATTAAAATTAATTTTGTTGGTTTTTCAGCAACACTAAACTGGAATAGCATTATAAAGTGTCATTTCTTCTTTCTTTAAAAAACCTTCATAATTTAAAAAGTGTTTATGAAGATAGGTTTGGTATAAAACTACTTAAAATCAATAGTATTCATTGAACTGGGAAGTTGCAATTGGGTTGACTGTATTGAAATCATATTATTTAAAGAGGAATCCTTTGCCTGAAAAAAACTTAACTGTTTCATTGTTCATGTTCCATGTTTCATGACCACTCATGAGTCCCTAGTTAGATTTGAATTTTGGAATCCCAAGTTCATAATCCCCCACAGTGGCCAAAATGAACTGCATGTCAAAATTTTTGTTTTTCAGTCAAACATTTATAGGGAATGCCTGTGGTAGATTTTAATTTGGTTTTAAAGAACACAAGACCCCCAACCCAGAATTCCTATAGGATTCTCAAGGTTACAGTCTTTTGTTTGCAAAAACTTCTCAGTAGAAATCATGCCATACAAACAAAAATTTTTAAATAGATAATTTTTTTCAAGGAAACTCTTGAATTTTTTAAAACCCAGATCAGAAAATATCTATTATGTTAACTCTAAATCTTTAATAAAAGGGAATTCAGTCCATGCAATTAGGCTTCCACAATTATTTAAGGGAGAAAAAAGGCTTTGAGGGTAGGAACGATGTCTTTTTCATCTTCTAAGCTTGAGCGTAGTGTGCCTAACATAATAGGCATGCAAGGAACGTGTATATAGTCAACATAAAATCATTTCATTAAGATCTCTACAGATGAGGAAACTGAGATCAAATGTCACCAAGGATTTTAGAGGCAGCGTTTCTTCATGTCCCTCCCTCTTACCTTCTACCTTTCACTACACAAGTATGTTTTATTTGTTTCACTTGCCAAATATAGAGATAGCAATATAGAGTTTTGTTTTTCCTACTCTTCATTTACCTAAAGAGAAGACAGATGTATATGTAAGGCACATATATTACATATGTGCCTATAGGATATATATATATAAACATATACAGATATGTCTATATGTACACACACGTTGTATATAATTCATCTAAGTTGATGAACATTTTATTTCTATGGCTCTCTTATGAACCTTTCCCCCTGATGACGATATACCTATACAGGAAAAAGGTTATCTTCACAAATTTGGCAAATTTCTAACTTAAGGTTCTTTTCTAACTTAAGACCTCACACCTTGCAGTACTGAGTGAATGTACTCATAAGTAACATTTACATAGTGCTTTATTTTCATAAAAGTCTTATACAATGAATGGTCTTTTTTGATGCTGCAGCAGTGAACTCCACAGAATAAGAGTGACGCCCACTATTTATTCCCCAGTCACGTCAGGTTAATAAACACATCAAGCTTCACCTACTTTAGTTCACACTTTTCTTCTTCAGCATCTGCCCAGGAATAGGTGCTAATAAATCGATGTAATGAGGGGCGGTGTTCACTCTGCTTTGACCCCAAAATACGCCTAAATAAAGACGATTATAGCCACTTATCAAATCAAATACTTGTGTAGCCATTACCAATTTATTTCCCACTACTTAAATCAATACAGAAGCAATATGTTCTTATTTTTTCTTTAGCATATTCATGTAATGCTTAACTCATGAAAACAATTTCATGATCATATACCAATTTTTAAAACTATTCTGCATATACTCCATACAAAACAAATGTTACTATATTGCTTATTTCAAATATTTACTTTACCCAAATTATAAAATAATAAGGTTCCCAAAGATGCATCATAAAATTATACTTACCAACTGCTTGACCTCCTACTAAATCGCTCATTATTTTCCATCCCAGCCAACTTTAAAGTTCAGACATTAAGGAAATAATAAAATACAAATTTAGTGAAGTTTGTACTTTTGTGATATGAAAATTAATTTGCTTCTAAGAACACTTAGGAATTTGCTTACCATTCCCGCATTTCCAATATTTCTGGGCAAAGAGGCAATGGTCACTCTTCGAAGAGAAGATGGCTACCCAAAGGGAGGAAATGTACATTTAGAAAACTCTCAATATTTTATCTTTGTATGAAACACTGATGGATATTCTTGTGTGTACACTGACCATTGCTGAGTTAAACAGGAGACATATTTTCAAGGTTTTTGTTATGGCCAAATTTCCTTCCAGAAATATTCTGCCAGTTTCTATTCCACCTTCTCCAACACTGGATAATTTTTGCCAGTCAAGTAAGGAATACAAGGTTTTCTGTTTAGGTTTATAGTAACACTGAACACCATTTTTCTATGTTGAATAACTATGTATCTGATCTGAGAACCACCTGTTTATGATTTTTGCTCATATTAATTTTGCTAAAGATACTTCTTGGCAAAAACCATTTTTGTAGTTAATGCAGCCAAATCTTTTCATCTTTTCCTCACTTTTGCTGCCATTTCTTTTATGCTTTGAAAAATTTCCCCAAATCAAGAGGAGATAAATATGCATCTATTTAAGAGCTTTCTTTTTTCATGGTTTCATTTTTTTCCAATCTAACACATATAAGGATAAGTATGACATTTTAATGAATGGATGTTGTTTATACCTTAGCCTTGAGATTTACATAGGAAAATGTTATGTCATATTTTGTGACTCTTAAAGTTGAAATAAGTGGGACTACAGGAAATAAAAATATGGTAAATGTAGGAAATAAATGAGAATTTTTATGTGAATTCTTTTCTTAAACTATCATCCCTAATTTAATTTTATAGGTTAGCTGAACATCAAGCAAATTAAATTGTGGTCCAGGAATCTGGGTTCTAATCATGGTTCTATCACTACAGGATCATAACTAAATAAATAATTTCTGTGAAAGTACTTTGGTTCATCTGTGCAAAAGATCAATTTAGATGGAGTGATTTTTAAACTCACTTGCTCAAAAATTCTGTGAAATCCTGATTTTTAAACTGACAAAAACTGCTGGTTGACTTTCAATATCCCATTTTCCAACCCTCCCTCCTCCTTTTTTTAGTAACGGACCTCTTGATTTTCAGTTGCACATAAAGCCTCCAGAATAAAAGCTCTGTTGTCATCTTGTTTCCAAGCAAAAATGAAAAGAGAAATGTTATCTGGGACTTCTAGGGAGTGTCTTTAGAGAGAGAGAGAACCCCTGTTTCTCTTATTCTTTTTTCTTGGAATATGGCACAATATATTGAGTAATGACCAGGACTTGGTACTCAGAACTGACAAAGCTATCTTAGATGATGAGGTGGAAGCAAAGCTCTGAGGGTGATGATTCATTAAGAGAGAAGGAGACTGGGCCCTAGACATTTTGTGAAGCTGCTCTGCCGCTTTTGGACTGCTTATTCCCAATTCTGGTTTCACATGAAAGAGAAACTGTTGTTACACTGACTTTCTTCTCACTGCAGGCAAACTTGGTGCGTGTGCATGCTCAGTCGTGTCCGACTCTTTGTGACCTTATGGACTGTAGCCCACCAGGCTCCTCTGTCCATGGAATTTTCTAGGCGAGAATACTGGAGTGGGCTGCCATTTTCTTACTCCAGGGGATCTTTCAGGGATGGAACTGGTGTCTCTTGAGTCTCCTGCACTGGCAGGTGGGTTCATTACCAAGTGCACCACCTGGGAAGCCTTGTTACATACAATTATTGTAAGAAGTATAAAAGCATATACATAAACGCACACTGCGTATAACATATAGGGCTTAAAATCATTGTTGCTTTATGATTTACATTTAAAGCCATGTTACTTCAAAAATATTTTTAAATCATCTCATCTGTAACATTTGATAGACATTTGTTAAGTGAATTGGTAGTTACCTTCGAGTTTGCAGAAGATGAACGTTTTTTAGTTTGGCAGTCATCTGAAAGGGAAAACACATTTGCATATTTTTTGAATTAACATATGCAATTTAACATAATGGTCTCGATTCCTTATAAAGAAAAGTAATAGTCGGAAACTATTTAAGAACCTAGCGACTACTGAACAATGCAAATATCTAGTTGTCATTTATTTGGTGATTCTAAACAATATCTGAACCAATGAAATACAGTCCTCTGTGTCACTGCCATGGTCCACAATGCCTGTCTGGGACAGATGGGGCACAAAATGAATGTATGCTGAAGAAATGAGCCCAAAACTACAGATCAGAAGATCACCAGACATTATTACTTTTACAAGACAGAGAACATATCATTAAAATGAATATTCTGCCTATGAACATTTATATTATCTATTTAAAATAAAATTATTACAAGGTATATATAGGCCTTCTGTTGAGACACTGCATGTTCTCAGTAGTCTATTTCCCAAGACACTCACCAAGACACCATTCTGCCACGGTCATTCCTTCTTCGAGGGATACAAAACCACTGTTGATGAAAGTGGTTCATTTATACTACGGGGCCTTGTTTTATGCATGGCGAAAGAGCCAGTTCCTAAGTAGGACAACACTGGGGTCAACTCAATGAGTTGGATTAAATATACTCTCTCATATCAACAATTTAATGAATTTTTGGTGTCTACCATAAAATACTTGTCTCCTAATTTGTATGCTGACATCTTACTTTGGGCTATATAAATAACAGGCATGAGTTACTTCTTATATTATTTTATATATTATATCCTTTTTATATTCTTCTAAAACAACCTTAACATAAAGGGTGTTGTACTAAAGACAGTGTATAATAAGAATTAGTAAGAGAGAATGAAAGAGGAGAATGTTAGAAAAATGTAACTATTATCTTAAACTTTTATTACCTTCATCTTCGAGAGGGTTAAAAGACCTTTCATTTTGCAAAAGAACCTGTTTCAGTTCTTCTAATTCAGCATGCTCTTTGGCATACATCCTCTTCAGATTTTCTACGTGCTGAATCATCACTTCAACTGCTTTACTAACCCGGCTTTCCTAGCAGGAAAAAAAAAAAAAGAACAAATTTACATAGAAAATACTATCCTTAATACCCAGTTAAAAGATATATGCTCTTGTCTTCATCCCAGACATAACTCCCACTAAAGTGATGATGAAAGTTTTTTTGTTGTTATGTTTTAAAGGCATGGATGTAAAAGGGTAAGGGCTTCCCAGGTGTTGCTAGTGGTAAAGAACCTACCTGCCAATGCAGGAGACATAAAGAGACCCTGGGTCAGGAAGGTGCCCTGGAGGAGGGCACAACAACCCACTCCAGTATTCTTGCCTGGAGAATCCCTTGGACAGAGGAACCTGGTGGGCCACATTCCATAGGGTTGCAAAGAGTTGGACATGACTGAGCAACTTAGCAGGCAGGCATACAAGGGTAATCAGAATGGAAGAGGATAGAATAGCAACCAAATTCTGAACACTTGCCAAGTAGACAGACTAGTGGTAAATGACAAAGACCTGAAAAGCTAAACCCTAAAAAAAAAAAAGTAAGAAAATCTGGAAGAAACCTGGGTTAAATCACAGAAATCCACAAATGCCCAAGAATTAATGGTATGTCTGGAATTAAGCTTGGAGGTAAAACACATGAAGAGTTGAAAATCTGTATAAAAAGCAATTAGATCCACAGATCCCCTCTGTTACTCAGGTCAGCTGAGCCCCTCTACCATTTTGGGGAAAGGCTAAAAATGGTGGATATCTGGAGAGATTTGAACAGAGGGTCTGTGGATTGAGCAGTAACAGTTGATGGTGAATGGATCCTACAGAAAAAAATAGATCTAAGCAAAAGTCTGTTGTTGGTCAGTCCCTAAGTCATGTCTGACTCTTTATGACTCCATGGACTGCAGCATGCCAGGTTCCTCTGTCTACTATCTCCCAGAGTTTGCTCAAATTCACGTCCACTGAGTTGGTGATGCTATCTAACCATCTCATCCTCTGTTGCCTCCTCCTCCTCCTGCCCTCAATCTTTGCCATCATCCAGGTCTTTTCCAATGAGTTAGCTTTGCATCAGGTGGCCAAAGTATTGGAGCTTCAGCATCAGTCCTTCCAATGAATATTCAGGGTTGATTTCCTTTAGGATTGCCTGGTTTGACCTCCTTGCTGTCCAAGGGACTCTCAAGAGTCTTCTTCAGCACCACAGTTTGAAAGCATCAATTCTCTGGCACTCAGCCTTATTTATGGTCCAACTCTCACATTCACACGTGACTACTGGAAAAACCATAGCTTTGACTATACAGACCTTGGTCACCAAAGGGATGTCTGCTTTTTTATATACTATCTGAGTTTGTCATAGCTTTCCTTCCAATGAGCAACCGTCTTAATTTCATGGCTACAGTCACTGTCGGCAGTGATTTTGAAGCCTAGGAAAATAAATTCTATCTCTGCTTCCACTTTTTCCCCATCTATTTGCTATGAAGTGATGGGACCAGATGTCATAATTTTAGTTTTTTTCGGGTTGAGTTTCAAGTGAGCCTTTTCACTCTCCTCTTTCACCCTCATCAAGAAGCTCCTTAGTTCTTCTTTACTTTCTGCCATTAGAGTGGTATCATCTGCATAGCTGAGGTTGTTGATATTTCTCCTGGCAATCTTGATTCCAGCTTGACTCATCCAGCCCAGCAACTTCACTTGATGTACTCTGCATATAAGTTAAATAAGCAGGGTGATAATAGGCTTGTCATACACCTTTCCTAATTTTGAACAAGTCAGTTGCTCCATGTCCAGTTCCAACTGCCACTTCTTGACCTACATACAGGTTTCTCAGGAGACAGATAAGGTGATCTGGTACTTCCATGTCTTTAAGAATTTTCCACAGTTTGTTGTGATCCACACAGTCAAAGGCTTTAGCATAGTCAGTGAAGCAGAAGTAGGTGCCTTTATCAAATTCCCTTACTTTCTGCATGATACAGTGAATGTCAGCAATTTGATCTCTGGTTCCTCTGCCTTTTCTAACCCAGCTTGTACAACTGGAAGTTCTCATTCACATACTGCTGAAACTGAATTTGAAGGATTTTGAGCATAATCTTATTAGCATGTGAAAGGAGCACAACTGTACAATAGTTTGGACATTCTTTGGCATCGCCCTTCTTTGGGATTGGAACAAAAATTGACCTTTTCCACTTCTGTGGCTGTTGCTGATACATGTTGAATATTAAGATACAAAGCCTTCTTCTTCTTCTAACTACCAAACACTGGTAGCCAGGATTATACTCTCAAGATAGGCAGTTGAAATTTTCTTTGAGGAATCTTAACAATGCAGGATGAAAGTCTTAAAACTATTGGCATTAAGAGGATGGTGGTGAAACCTCCTAGCTTGTGTGAAACTCAGAACCAGGAAAAAGCTTCCCCGCCTAACACATCCCGAGTTCTCAATCAGTTAATGGGACTAGTTAATGGATCATCACTAGTCAGAGGCAAGCCTCTAACCTGAGAAAAGAAAATAAAAATACAGGGGGAAAAAACAAGCCGAAAGAAATAAACTACAGAAAAATGAAAACTTCAAGGAAGCTATCAATATCTTCAGAGAAGAATAAGCATAACATTTGTGAAAGAGGAACAAGATATAAAAACGTGGGCTGGTGCACTGGGATGACCCAGAGGGATGGTACAGGGAAGGAGGAGGGAAGGGGGTTCAGGATGGGGAACGTGTATATACCTGTAGTGGATTCATGTTGATGTATGGCAAAACCAATACAATATTATAAAGTAATTAACCTCCAATAAAAATAAAGAAGTTTATATTTTAAAAAAAGAAGCATAGGGCAGAATATAATAGAGAATATAAAAGTGCATCTTCTTCTCTAAAGATTAAAAAAAAGTTAGGATCTGAGAATTTTAAAAGCCTGGAAGTTAGAAATATAACAAAAATACATAACTGAAGAGAAGAGTCTCGAGATAAAGTTGAGGAAACTTCTCTGAAACTAAAGCAAAAAGACTAAAAGGTAGAAAAGAGAAGAGAAAGGACCAGTTCAGGAGATCCCACAGCCAAAAAACAGGAATGCAAGTATAGAAAATGTAGAAACAGTTCACAAGGTGTAGAAAAGGAAATAGTTCAAGAAAGTTTCTGAACTCAAGGCATAACTTGTCAATTTATGTCCACTCAGGACTTAAAATAGTGGCTTAAAATAAACCCATGCCAGGGAAGGACAGGAGAGGTAAGAGAATATTCTAAAAGCTTCTAGAAAGTAAAAATATGTTATAAACAAAAGCTCAAGAGTCAGAATGGCATCAAAATTTGATACCAACACCAGAAGCTAAGAAGAAAATGAGGCAGTGCAAGAAAAATTCTAAAGGAAATGATTTCTAACCTAAAATCCTTTACCCAGCTAGTGTAAAGATGCATAAGAATGAATACTTGAATTTTCGGTTATATAACATCTCAAAAAGTTTACCTCCCAGGCATTCTTTTTCTTGGAAAGTTACTGGGTGAGATGTTCCATCAAAATAAAGAAAAATAAACAAACCAGCAAAGAAGAAGGCATGGGATTCAGGAAATGGAGTTTAACTCAAGAGAGAAGTGAAAGAAGTCTTCATTTAAGAATTTGCTTCCCACACGGCATAGTGGTAAAGAATCTGTCTGCCAATGCAGGAGATACAAGAGATGCAGGTTTCATCCCTGGGATCAGGAAGATTCCCTGGAGTAGGAAATGGCAACCCACTCCAGTGTTCTCAGCAGGAAAATTCCATGGACAGAGGAGTGTGGTAGGCTACAGTCCACAGGGTCGCAAAGAGTCGGACACAACTGAGCGTGCGCGCACACACACACACACACACACACACACACCCACACACACACACACACACACACCAGTTGAGACTGACAGGTCAAAAGTCCCTGGAAGCAACAACTCAAAGAAAAAATTGACAGAATATCTGATGAATGTGTATCTATTGTGAAATCTAGACTCCACTGAGAGGTTAAGAATAAATTAGAGATAAGTAAATAGAAAACTAAGCATAACAATCATGGCAAAGTAAAATTATTAACTCCAAAAAGAACATAAACATTGTGCAAAGAAGGAAAAATCGTCAAAGACTACTTGTATCTGCTATGAATAGAACTTACATGGGCATAATAATTTTTACAGATAATATAGATCTAATATCATTTATCTACTTTTTAAAATTAAAATTGTTAATATTATGATAATTTCCACAGACACAAAAAGTACATAATAGATCCACATACATCCATCAATCAGTTTCAAGAACTGTCAACATTTTGGCGTATAAGTTTCATCTCAAAGTTTGAATGCTATTTTTTAAAGTACAGGTGACAGACATCATATTATTTAACTCTTAAACATTTTAATAAATATCTGAAAAATGGGAGTATATTTCCTTAAATAATAATACCATGATCACTTCTAACAACATAAAAGAAACACCTTAATATCATCTAATTCATATTCAAATTTCCCTAACTGTCTCAAAAACATCTATTTACAGTTTTATTTGAACTGGAACCTGACAAAATATATATTTATTGTATTTTTTCTTTTTTATATACTAGTGTATAATTCACAATATAAAATTCAATATTTTAAAGTGAAAATTTAGTGACATTTAGTATGGCACCCCACTCCAGTACCCTTGCCTGGAAGATCCCATGGATGGAGGAGCCTGGTGGGCTGCAGTCCATGGGGTCGCTAAGAGTCGGGCACGACTGAGCAGCTTCACTTTCACTTTTCACTTTCATGCATTGGAGAAGGAAATGGCAACCCACTCCAGTGCCCTTGCCTGGAGAATCCCAGGGATGAGGGAGCCTGCTGGGCTGCCGTCTATGGGGTTGCACAGAGTTGGACACAACTGAAGTGACTTAGCAGCAGCAGCAGTACATTCACAATGTTATACAAATACCACTTCTATCTCGTCCCCATTTTCATCATCCCCCAAAAAACCCCCATACTTACGAAGCAGTTACTTCCTACTCACTTCCTTCCCCTAGAAGCTAGCAAACACCAATCTTCTACCTTTCCCTAAAGATTTATCCACTCTAGATACTATATATAAACACAATCACACAACATGTGACCTTTGTGTCTAGCATCTATAGCATAAAATTTACCAGATTCAGCTACACTGTAGCATGTATCAGCACTTCATTTCTTTTAGTGGCTAAATATTATATTAATAATGCAACAATAATACAGCAGAAACCAACACAACATTGTAAAGCAATTTTTCTCCAATAAGAAAATAATATTGTAATTTCCCCACATCCTTTTCAACACTAGTTATTTTCCTTCTTCCTTCCTTTCTTTATCCCTGCAGCCCACTCCAGTACTCTTGCCTGGCAAATCCCAGGGACAGAGGAGCCTGGTAGGCTTCAGTCCATGGGGTTGCTAGGAGTCGACACGACTGAGCAACTTCACTTTCGCTTTTCACTTTCGTGCATTGGAGAAGGAAACGGCAACCCACTCCAGTGTTCTTGCCTGGAGAATCCCAGGGACGGGGGAGCCTGGTGAGCTGCTGTCTCCGGGGTCACACAGAGTCGGACACAACTGAAGTGACTTAGCAGCAGCAGCAGCAGTGGGTGTGAAGTGGTGTATCACTATGGCTTTGCTTTTCAATTTGCTAACAATTAAGCATCTTCTCATGTGATTATTGGCCATTTGTATAATTTCTTTAGGGAAATGTCTATTCAAGTCTTTGCATTTTTTATTGGATTGCTTATCTTTCTGTTGTTGAGTTGCAAGTATTCTTTACATATTCTGGATGTATGTGTATGTATGCTCATTCTCAGTCATGTACAACTCTTTGCGTCCCCATGGATTGTAGCCTACCAGGCTCTTCTGTTCATGGAATTTTCCAGACCAGAATACTGGCGTGGATAGCCTTTCCCTTCTCCAGGGTATCTTCCCAACCCAGGGACTGAACCCAGATCTCCCACATTGCAGGTGGATTCTTTACCAGCTGAGCCAAAGGGAAGCCCAAGAATACTGGAGTGGGTAGCTTATTCCTTCTCCAGAAGATCTTCCCGACCCAGGAACTGAACCAGGGTCTTCTGCTTTGCAGGCAGATCTTTATGATCTGAGCTATCAGGGAAGCCCATATTCTGGAAACTAGATCCTTATTAGATATATGATCTTCAAATATTTTCTTCCCTTCCATCAGCAGTTTCTTTTTGGACATGTTAAGTTTAAGTTATCTATCAAACCTCCAAGTGGAAGTGCTATGTCAACAGTAGCAGATTCTAGTCTAAAACTCATGGCAGATGTTTAAGATAAGTGTGTGAATTGGGGAGTCATCAATTGACTAGATGGCATCCCACTCCAGTACTCTTGCCTGGAAGATCCCATGGACGGAGGAGCCTGGTAGGCTGCAGTCCATGTGGTTGTGAAGAGTTGGACACAACTGAGCGACTTCACTTTCACTTTTCATTTTCATGCATTGGAGAAGGAAATGGCAACCCACTCCAGTGTTCCTGCCTGGAGAATCCCAGGGACGGGGGAACCTGGTGGGCTGCCATCTCTGGGGTTGCACAGAGTCGGACACGACTGAAGTGACTTAGTAGCAGCAGCAGCAGCAGTTGACTAGATGGGATAGTACCGGGATTGAGTGATGATGGAGACCAGACGTGTAAAGGTAAAGCCGTGGGGTCCATCAAGATTAATGAGCTTAGAAAGGTCCATGATGATTCATGATGTAGAGAAAAAACCAGGGGATTGTGGTACCTGGAAGCCAAATGTTAAGAGTGTTTCCAGGAGGAGGAAGAGCTTAGCCATGTCGAATATAGCAGACAGGTTAAGAAAAAAGAGTAGGTTAAGGCCGACTAGAGTAAATTTCAGAGATGACGGGAGGAGAGAAATTAGAAACAGTGAGTTCAGTTCTATTGGGGAAATTTGCTAAAAATGGGAACAGAGAAACAGGGTGATAACCAAAGGACAAAGAGTGAAAGATTTTTTGTGTTTGCTTACTGAACTGAACTTGTATTATTTTTCCTGTCTTAAAAACAAAGTATTTAAGTATTTGTGTGCTGATGAGAATGATTCCATAGAGTGGGGGAAAACTGGAGAGGAAAGACTGCAGGGAGAATTGTGGCCCAGATTCTAAGCAAACTGAAAGGAATGGGCTCTTGCACAGAGGTGGGATGGTTAGCCTTTGATAGCAGAGAAAACTCATCTTTGGTACTAGGAAGGAAGGCAATGTTAACGTTTAGATGCTTGTAGGTTCAAAGCTTTTGGTAGATTCCTTCTGACTGTCTCAAATTTCCTATTGAATTAGGAAGCAAAGTCATCATTTGACAGAGAAGATAGGAGAGGACAGCATGGGGATTTCAGGGGAAAGGGAAAGTATGAAACTGATATATAGAGAGAAGCAGGGTGAATGATGGGAAGCCCAAGGACCACTTAAGATTTGTGATGAATTTCAAGAGAACTCAGTCAGCATAAGGGTGTGAGGTTTTCCAGCTATGCAGGCATGAGCAGGAAAATAAGTGTATTCAACAAGACTGTAGATTTTCTAAATGAATAAAATGAGAGAGGTAAAAGTGTTGAGAGTTCATGAAACAGAGTGAATATAGTGTTTGACCATGGAATTTAAGCTTGGTCAGGAAAGAAGAGAGATCAACAATAAAGTGAAAGACGCTTTAGGTGTGAGGAAGGAGAGATTGATAAAAGAACTAAATATTCATCTTCATAGTAAGAAACAAAAAAATATCTGAAACTGTAAATAAATCACTAAGTGATAGTGTAGACATATTATTTAGAGATATGAATATAACACATCTGTTTAGGTATAGATTCAAAAATTTAAAATCTTTCCCACAAAGAAATTTTGAAAAAAAAAAATCTACTTCTCTCTGAATAAGAATGAGAAGATCCATAAACAAGGATCTTTATTGCTGCGTTGTTTAAAAGCACAAAATACCAAAAATATTCTGAAATGATCAAATAGAGTACTTTCCTAGAAATACAATCCATAATGTTACAGATAATAAATCCTTTTAGTAATTTCATTGTAACTAGAGAAGTGGAGACAAGTTACCTGATTAATGGCTCCCAGCATCTCAGCCCTACTGGCCACTCGTGTTGTGCACTGGCTGAGGAACGTTATGCTCTTCTCCAGCTTCTTAATGATTTCCTGGGCCTGGCTGTCATCTTCACAAAGAGATGTTAGAGACTGCACAGAAAGTAACGTATTAGAAAGTATCAACCCCAAGAATTCAGCAAGTGATTCTAAATGCTGACTATGTTGTAAATTCACGTGACTCTGTTATCTCTGTGGAAGGTGAAAAGCAGCAGTAAAGACAAATAATGAATGCCACTGAAATATTACGACCTTTGTTGGCTATCAAGTAGACCTATGGAGGTGTTCATAAAATCTGTTATACAATTTTGATCTCCTCCACTTTAACTTCCCAAATTTGCCACCCCTTCATGTGTGTTTCTATCTTTCTTCTACAATTAATGGGATGGGATATAATTAATTGGCAGTGGTAAAGAAATTATTCCTATAAATGAATGCACTATATGAAGAACACAGTTTGAACTTTTAAGAAAAGTAGTAAAAATATACTCAAATTATATTTGACTCTGACCACTATATTTGCTGTTCCATTGATGACAAGGTGAGCCTCGGCTGGTTAGGTAAGTAGGCCTGTATTGCCTTGTGAATATTTATCTTAAACCTGTGCCATTGATCTAAGATGATGGCTTTCCTAAGGCTTTCCTGATGGAAAGCCATTTGTCTCACTGTCCATACTAGTCAAATCAATTAACAAATCAATATAATCTCTATCAAAATCCCAGTGGATTTTTTTATTTTGGCAGAAACAGAAAAACTCATCCTGAAATTCATACGGCATCTCAATGGACTCTGAAGAGCAAAACAATTTTGAAAACAAAAGTACAAAGCTAAAGGTATCCCAGGTCTTGGTTTCAAAGTACATTACAAAGCTACAGTAACCGAAACAGTATGGTATTGGCATAAAGACAGACAAATAGAACAGAATAGTAGGCCCAGAAATAAACCTACACATGGTCAAATGGTCATATGGTCAAATGATCTTTGACAAGGGTGCCAAGACTACAAAATGGAGAAAGAATAGTCTCTTTAATAAATGATGCTGGAAAACTGCAAAACAGTAAAGTTGGACTCTTATTTTACACTATATAAAAAAATCAATCCAAAATGGATTGAAGACCCCAAACTACATAGCGCCGGAAAATAGCTCTAGAAGAAAACCATAGCGGAAAAGCTTCCTGACAATGGAGTTGGCAATGATTTCTTGAATATGATACCAAAAGCATGGACAACAAAAGCAAAAGTAGACAAAGAGCACCACATCAAACTTACAAACTTTTGTGCATCAAAGGACATAATCAACAGAATGAAGAGGCAACCCACGAAATGGGAGAAAATATTTGCAAATCATATCTATTACTTTAATTTTGGCAAAGGACTTGAACAGACATGCTCCAAAGATGATACACAAATGGCCTGTAAGCATATGAAAGATGCTTCAAATACTAATCATCAGAAATGCAAGTCAAAACCACAATGAGATATCATCTTGCACCTATTAGAATAGCTACTATCAGAAATCAGAAAATAACACGTTGGCCAAGATATAGAGAAACTGGAACCTTGGTACATTGTTAGTAGGACTATAAAATGGTGTAACCGCTGTGCAAAACAGTATGTTGTCTCCTCAAAAACTTAAGAAATGGAACTTGATATGATCCAGCAATCCAACATCTGGGCATATTTCTAAAGGAATTGAAAGCAGGGTCTTGAAGAGATATTTGCACACCAATATTCATAGCAAAAATGTTCAATGTTCACAACAGTCAAGAGGTGGAAGCAACTCAAAGGTCCATCAATAAATAAATGGATAAACAAAATGTGGTCTGTGCATACAATGGAATATTTTATTCAGTTTTAAAGGAAGGAAATCCTGCCACATGCTACAACATGGATGAACTCTGAGGACTTTAAGTAGAGAAAAATAAGCCAGTTACAAAAAGACAAATACTGTGTGATTCCACTTACATAAGCTATCTAAAGTAGTCAAATTCACAGAAACAGAAAATAGGACGGTGATTACCAGAGGCTGAGAGAAGGAGAAAGGGGAAGTAGTTTAATGGACATAGAGTTTCAGTAAGCAAGATAAGAAAGTTCTGAAGCTCTGTTTCATAACAAAGTGAATATACTCAACACTACTAATGTACACTTAAAATTGTTATTATGGTAAATTTTACATTATGAGTTTTTTTAAACCACAATAAAAACAGAACATGGCTTCTTTACTTTTCTTTTGCAAAAACTAGCCATTTTAATTTTCTAACCCATCTGTTATTTATGGTGACTTCACAAAATAGAAGAATAGTAGCTATTACATTTCTGTGTACCTTCCAGAAGGGTCTGTCCATTATCTAACAAGACTGAAATCAGTCACCATCCTCTTTTCTCAGTTAATTCAATGGAAATGTCCTTTGGATTATCGTCTTTGAAGCTTAAAATTGTTTTCTGCTTATTCTTCTACCTGAAATCTATTTGAAGATCTAGAGAGATGGCAGAAGATTCACATAACTGCTTTAAACACATTTGTTTTACTTTGTTTTACTGCTTACACCCTTCTATTGGTGAACCTTTTATCTTAGCTTGATTGGGACTTCTTACCTCCTATTTAATTCACATTTGAGTCAGACAGGGTTTGGTACCTGGTGACAGTTTTAGTTATACAAATAAACTCATGAAGTTTTGAAAACTTTATTAATAATATAACAAACCTATAGTTCCCAAATGTTAGGGTCCTTACCTCTAACAGTTTTAAACAGTTAGTGATTTCTTTCTTCAAATTTTCTTCAGCCAAGTCACGGGATCTTTCTTCAAGCTTCACTCTTTTCTCCAAGGTGAACCAGTCACATTTAAATGCCAAAGATAATCTGAGAAATTCAGCCTATTGTCAAAATAATGTGAAGGTGAGGGGAGAACGTTGGATATAGTCAAATATGTTAGCTTAATACCAAATTACACTGAAGCATATCTTTCTCCTCCCAGTGACATAATGCTAGCATGCATGAGCTTTACCTGTACTTTGTCATGGCCAAGCCAAAAGACAACACACGTAGGACAGTTTATGAAAAAGCAAAGCATACAGGGACTGTAGGCAAGTGATTCTGAAACACTTTTTTTATTAAAGAAAAAAATATTTGCTTGAAACTTACCTCTACCTCCTTCTCATTAGCAGAAGTGCTACAGAATAAGAGAAAGAACTTAGTCAAACATAGTTCAACAGAAACAAAAAATGTGAGCATGCTGTAAGAGGAAGAACTTACTTGTCACTTTGTCTAAAGTTAACTGACTTCACAGGAACAGAGGAAAGAGCAGCACCTATTAAAGATGATAGAACAGTGTTTGGTTAAAAAGGATTAATAGCTAAGGGCACATTCAACCAAATGTTGTTATGTCCTTGCTCCAATAAACAAAGGCATTTCATTGACATATGTCTGAGAAGCTTGCTAGCTAAAAATGCATGCGTGCATGCTCAGTCATACCTGACTGTTTGTGATCCCATGGACTGCAGCCCACCAGGCTCCATCATCCCTGGGATTCTCCAGGCAAGAACACTGGAGTGGGTAGACGTTTCCTCCTCCAGGGGATCTTGCCAACCCAGGAACTGAACCTTTGTCTCCTGCATTGGCAGGTGGATCCTTTCCCAGTGAGCCACCTGGGGTGTCTCTCAGCTAATAATACATCTGCTTAAATATTAATATAAGATAATGTTTTGCTACGTTATGCTTTGGGGATTATGATGACATTAAAATTACTGGCTCACATTTCAGCATGTGGATAGTCTTTGAAACCTGAAGATGTCTCAGAGTCAAAGGACAGCCCAGTTTGTTCTTCCTGTATTTGAATGTTTATTTAATTTGATTCCATGGTTAAATGCATACCTTCCTCTGGTACCCTGGTCCTCCTACATATCAAGGGTTTAAAAGCAGCAACAACAAGAAGAGTAATGACTATAGTAGTAGTAATAATATTAATAGTATAATAATAATAATAGTAACAATAACAGTAAGAATAAACATGATTGTTGTTGTTCAGTGGCTAAGTCATGTCTGACTCGTTGCAACCCCATGGACTGCAGCACTCCAGGCTTCCCTATCCTTCTCTATCTCCTTGAGTTTTCTCAAACTCATGTCCACTGAGTCAATGATGTTATCTCACCATCTCATCCTCTGTCACCCCGTTCTCCTCTTTCCTTCAGTCTTTCCCAGCATCAGGTTTTTTCCAATGAGTCAGCTCTTCGCATAAGGTAGCCAGTATAAATATGACATCCCAATCATTTCCCACAGGTTTACTACAGGCCAATCCCAGAATAAGACTCTTTACACATATTAATGATACTCTTCACTATTTTGCAAAGAACACAATATTAGTTATTAACAGCATTAGATTTAGAGTTGAAAAATCCTAGTTTAAATTCTAGCTTTTGTGGACAAAGAATGTCACGTAATGTTGCCAGTAAACAAAAGATGTTGCCATCAAGCCATCGGGGATTTAAGATGGAGAAAAGCAGGATATTGGCCTTAGACAGTCGAGGTGCATAACAAAGGAATGATTGTAATAAGTCCAGACTCTTGTATCTTCCCATGCACAGAAAAGTGCTAAATTCATTAACTTGAGATGTCTGGGGTTTTTTACAATTAGCAGTAGTCTTTGATGTTGGATGGCCTGGTGGTTTTTTGTTGTTTTTGCTTTTTGGCAAAACTCCTATATATCCTGTCTCTTCCTTTACCTCTTTGGAGCAGTTCCTCAGAGCTGAGAAGCTATATCCCAGGCTTAAGTCCTTAATAAATCTACCAGAAAAAATGTAATTCTCAAAGTTTACGTTGTGCTTTTTTTTTCAGTCAACACTTTGATCCTTATAACTAAGTTACTCGGAACAAGTAGTCACAACTTCATCAAACCATCCACAAAATAAGGATGATTTTTCTATAGTAGTTTTTATGAGAACTTTCATCAGGCACTTTTCTAAGTGCTTTTTATATCATTTACTCAATCCTCACAGCCAGCCTTCTGTGGTAGGTTCTCTTCTTACCTACAGTTTATATGCTATGAAACTGAATCACAGCTTACCTATTTCAAACAGGCATTGGGGAGAACTGAATGGAACTATGCACATAAAGAATTCTGCCTAGTACTTAGCACAGTCTATTCATAAAGGGTACATTGATTTTTGAAAGCGGAAGTCGCTCAGTCATGTCCAACTCTTTGTGACCCCATGGACTATACTGTCCATGGAATTCTCATGCCAGGATACTGGAGTGGGTAGTTATTCCCTTTTCCAGGGTAACTTCTCAACCCAGGGATTGAACCCAGGTCTGCCACATTGCAGGCAGATTTTTTACCAGCTGAGCCACCAGGGAAGCCCGAGAATACTGGAGTGGGTAGCCTCTCTCTTCTAAAGAGGATCTTCCTGACCCAGGAATCAAACAGGGGTCTCCTGCACTGCAGGCAGATTCTTTACCAGCTGAGCTACCAAGGAAATGGCACCCTACTCCAGTATTCTTGCCTGGAGAATCCCATGGACAGAGGAGCCTGGGGGTCTACAGTCCATGGGGTCGCAAGAGTCAGACACGACTGAGCGACTAAAGCACCACCACATTGTTTTTTACTCATCATTTCCACTTTGCAAATGAGGAAATTAAGACTCAGGTTAAACAACTTTCCGAAGTCACAGCAAGTAAGAGTGACTGAGCATAGTGTTTGATTTCCAAAGGTGGAACTCTATCCACTGTTCCATCCTAACAGGAAGATGGGGAGAGAAGCAAATGAAAACTCATTCTTTAAATACTGGCTTATTTGCTTTTAGATGGGACAATAAAAAAGATCTTAGATTAGAGCTGCTGAGAATTCACTACTAACATTGGCATTTCTAAAATATTTATTTATTTGGCTACATGGTGTATTAGTTGGCAGCACACAGGATCTGCGATCTTCCTTAAGGCATGCAGTATGTTTAGCTGAGGCATGTAAACTCTTAGCTGTGCCATGTGGGATCTAGTTCCCTGACCAGGAATTGAACCCAGGCCCACTGCACTGGGAGTGTGGAGTTCTGGCCACTGATCTTCAGGGAAGTCCCAACATTGGCACAGCTTTTAGTTCACAATAGGGTACTAGTTATTACCAGACCTTTAGGCTTAACAGGCAATGCAATGTAAATATGGCATTCTGAAAATGATACAAATTGAATCAAAATTAGTTGTATTTGGCTGGTCTTATCTACAGATGCAGAGTTATAGGCGGCTTCCCAGGTGGCTCAGATGGTAAAGAATCTGCCTGCAATGCAGGAGACTCAGGTTCAGTCCCTGGGTCAGGAAGGTCCCCTGGAGAAGAAAATGGCAACCCACTCCAGTATTCTTGTCTGAAGAATCCCATGGACAGGGGAGCCTGGTAGGCTATAGTCCACAGGGTCACAAAGAGTTGGCTTGCCATTTCTTTACTGAAAAAGATCTCTCCCGTAAAACCTACCAGCGGGGAATGAAAGTTAATATGCAGGGTTGGAAGAGAACATTCCTTACCTCCTGCAGCACATTCTTTTCTGTGCTCATCTATTGTTTCTGGTTCCTTTTTGGCTTCCTAAAAACATAAGGAGATTTTATTGCTGTACATAGAGTGGAAATCCTTAGTATCCAATCATTTCTTGGCTTCCTGTCCTCTCCTGCCCTACCCTGTTCAAAAACAAAGTATGCCACGAACTGTGTTAGGGATTAAGAAAAGAGGACTGGCTCCAAGGTGGTTTCCAGTCTAGTTGAGGCATAAAAAAACCAGAAATACCTGAAAAGCTGCAAATGGGATACCAATTACCACAAAGAAGACTAGGATTAAGTGCCTGCCAAATGAGATACAAATATATGCTTTGCAAAGGGAGGAGAGAGACGTATGGCTTGAGAAGCATGGAATGTCTCCGCAGGCAAAGAACAAGTTGGAGCTTGAGGGAGAGGCGGGACTGAATGAATGAAAAGACGGTGGTAATCTAGGACTTTCACACGCAGCATTCTAAATGGGTTGTTGGGGAAATTTTGACAAAATAACTGCTAAAAGGAGACTCAGATGTAGGGAACGGACATGTGGTACAGGGGTAGATGGGGAGAGTGGGACGACTTGGGAGATTAGGACTGACATATATGCAGTACCATGTGTAAAACAGATAGCCAGTGGAAGGAATCTGCTGTATAACACACGGAGCTTAACTCAGTGCTCTGCGATGACCTAGGAGGTGGGATGGGGAAGGAGTGGGAGGGAGGTCTAAGAGGGAAGGGATCTATGTATGTATACAGCTGATTCATTTTATTGTACAGCAGAAACTAACAGAACATTGTAAAGCAATTATACTTCAAAAAATATATATTGTGCTATGTTTGGCTTTTACTCCATCTGAATATACTCTACGGTCACTGACCAACTGTCCTACAAAGGCATCTACACAATAAGAATCACCATAACAGGAGTTGTACTCTACTGCCCGGGGAAATCTAAAGGAGAAGCTATAGGTTACAATTATTTTCAGATAATTATTATTCAACATTTTCAAAATTTTTCCATATTTCCTTATTTTGGCCAAGACAGATTTCCTTCGTAGGGCCCTGGATACCACATCATATCATTTTTGGACAACTGAAACTAAGATTTTGATAAAATATAACAAGTGCAATAATGCAGGTAAAATACTGGATCATTTGTATCACTATTTACACAATCTTAATTTTTTTAATCCTCTCTTAATCCTATGATGTCTTCCGGTCATGTCATTTTCCTCTTCTTCTGTGCTTCCTGGCTATGCTTCTTCTGGGAAGAGTTGGCCACTGTTGGACACTGTTGCAGAGTTGTTCCAGTTCTTCATTTCCCATTTGTGATCTGTGAACTACTCTGCCCCTGCACCCAACACTCCTAGGAACGTGCCCTCCCCAGGTATCAGTGACCTCCCTACTGCCAAACCCAATGAATAATTTTCAGTCAGTATCTTACTTAAGCTCACTGTAGCATCTCAAATGATCTAGAATCCCCTCCTTGAAGGTTTTCAGCCCTTGGCTTCCCTTTCCTGATGTCCCCCAGTCACTGCAATAGCTCTTTCTCCATCTCCCTCGCCACTGGCCTCCTCTTATTTGACACTGGAATCATCAAGAGTCCATTATCCTCTGTTCTCTCTCTCTGCCTGCTCTCCTTTCTGGGGAAATCTCATCCACATGCTTGGTTTTTCTGCTGGTAACTCACAAATATGTCTCTGTCCCCAGAGTCCTATTGATGAGTTTATGAATATAGCTTATCTATAAAATCTCCTTACAGGATGTTGATGATATCACATATCAACCTGAAACTTGACTTATTTCAAATTAATTAAATTTACCCCACAAATTCTTCTTACTCTTTCCTACTCTCCTGTTGTTCTACTCATTCTGTAGGTTAAGCTGTAAACCTGAGTATTTACCTTTTCCCAGGCCCCTGATTATCAGTCACTATGTACTGTGAATGTTATTCCGTAAATACCTCTCAAATAAGTCTCATTTTTTTCATTATCACTAAATTCATACTATCTTCATATCTTGCCTGAATTATTCCAATAGCATTCTAACCAGTCCCCTACTTCCATTACTACATTTTCTAATCCATTATTTAAGTGTTTTTTTTATTTTTGAAATGAGAAAAAAAATGATTTCTCAAAAGACTACTATGAAAGACTGCTGCTGCTGCTGCTACTGCTCCTGTCACTTCAGTCGTGTCCGACTCTGTGCGACCCCATAGACAGCAGCCCACCAGGCTCCCCCGTCCCTGGGATTCTCCAGGCAAGAACACTGGAGTGGGTTACCATTTCCTTCTCCAATGCATGAAAGTGAAAAGTGAAAGTGAAGTCGCTCAGTTGTGTCCAACTCTTCGCGACCCCATGGACTGCAGCCCACCAGGCTCCTCCATCCATGGGATTTTCCAGGCAAGAGTACTGGAGTGGGGTGCCATTGCCTTCTCCAACTTGAAAGACTAGAGGATTTGAATTTTCCTCTGTCCATTTTTTAATAAGAGGCAACTATTTTGGGCATGTCTGCTAGCTAACACTACACTTTAGGTATAATTTATATCACAAAGAATTATTCCAAACCCCATATCCAATTACTCTACTCCCTTTAGCATAAAATTTTTATCTCATTACTTCAAATGTATACATGTCACAACCTTCTCTCAACCTGGGTTATTAATAGTTACATGAGTCTCTGTTTCTTATAATCAAATAGGCTGAACTAAATCAATGTTAGTTTAACTGCAGTCTAATTACTGAGGAATTGTATGTTTCTTCCCTTAATTATAGAATATTTTTAAGATAGGTATCACTTTTATTTAGCCTTATTTATTAATGCATTCATTTATGTAAGAGGACTTTAGAGATAGATATTTAGCTTGTTTCCAGTAGACCTTTAATGGATAAATGAGTTAACAAATGCAAGAATGAATGAAAGAAAAACCAGTGTGGAGTCAGGAGGTCCTACCTCTGACTCGACTGCATGACCCTGGATGCTCTGGCTTCAACTTCTTCATCTATAAAATATTGCTATAACTAAATTCTAGGAACCTCATAATATTTTGAAAGGATACATTGAAACAATGCTTTTAAGAGTACTTTGCAAACTTAAAGGGACAGTTCTACCACTGTAATGTATCATTACTTTTCTTGTTAACACGTATATATTACCTGAATCAACATGCTTTTTTCTTCAGTCACAGAGCCTTGCAGTTCAGTGTTTTCAGGAGCTGGACTTCCGCCTGTAAGGAGGAAACACACCAAACATTGTGGGGCGAGGAGGGTTACCAGGAAAAGAGGAAGAAATAGTGAGGGCAGCAATGTGGGCAGACAGCTAAGTGGAAAGGGTTTAATATGTGTTCCCAAAGAAGCTAGCCATGTAACATTTCTTAAATGAATATTTGTATAAATCATTATCAAGTACATTACAGTACAAATAAATACAAGGAAGTTACAAAAAGGAATGGCATAAATTAAAAGTGCAAATACAAATACTTCTGCCATACAAATGTGCCATACAAATACTTGTATGGCCTTCAAATAATAGGGTTTTTAAACTATTTTTTAAGGCTGATGCTGCTTTTTCAATCAAACACATTACTAGTGTAATTACAGAAACAGAATGAAAGAAGAATGAACAATTACTTAGTTGTTGTTTCTTAGTCACTAAATCCTGCCCAACTAGTTTGCTACTCCATGGATTGTAGCCTGCCGGTCTGCTGGAGTGGGTTGCCATTTCCTTCTCCAGGGGATCTTCCTGATCCAGGGACTGAACCTGGATCTCCTGCACTGGTAGGCAGATTCTTTACCACTGAGCCAGCTAAGCTGGCTCTTCCCTTACCAGGGTAGCTAGCTTTTTTTTTAATAGCTTGACAAACATGTTTTAAAAAATTATATATGCATGCCTGATAACAAAGTATGATATCCTTCCAAAACACAGGATCTTTCTAAGTAAAATGTCATCAAACTAAGAAAAAGAGATGCAGTTTTTATTTATGCCATTCCTTTTTATAATTTCCCTGTATTTATTTATACTGTAATGTACTTGATAATGATTTTCATCTTCACATGACCCATTGTCCTGAATTTAGTTCAGTCCAGACACAAAGGTCAGCAACAATAGTTAGATTTTGTTTCTTTCTTTTCAAGAAAACAGAATAACTAAAGGATGTACTCAATTTTTAAAATTTATATGGAAATAAGAACAAAATGGTAACCACTATCTTCAAAGACATAAAAATCTTCCCTATGGAAATTTTATATTTAAAAAATTTTAAGACTGATAGTAGATTGATATGGTCCATAAATCAAAAGTATAAGATGTTTTTCAGTGAAAATTTTCTCTCTCATCATGCCCACCAGAAAGCCAGTTTCCTGACTCATAGACAATGTTACTAATTTCTGTCTAGCTTTGTAGAGATATTTTATATATGTATTATAGGTACAAAAACTTTTTTCTATTTTTTTTCACAAATATTTACATACAATACATAGTGCTTTGTACTCTAGTTCTTTTCCCTAAGAAACAACAGTTCTTTGATATTCTTCCAAGAAAAAAGTTCCCTTCTGTATATGTTTTACAAATATATATTAGTATTCCATTACTTGGACATGCCAAAATATGTTAGTCTTCTACTGATAGTTAACTTGTTTCCATTATTTGTTATCACAAACAATGCTGGAGTAAATAAACTTCCATATATGTCATATAGTATGTGTGTACTTAGATCTACAGGATAAATTCCCATAAACCAATTATTTTAGCATGGGATACATACATTTATGACCAACCTAGACAGCATATCAAAAAGCAGAGACATTGCTTTGCCAACGAAGGTCCATCCAGTCAAACCTATGGTTTTTCCAGTAGTCATGTATGGATGAGAGTTGCACTATAAAGAAAGCTGAGTGCCAAAGAATTGATGCTTTTGACCTGTGGTGTTGGAGAAGACTCTTGAGAGTCCCTTGGACAGCAAGGAGATCAACCAGTCCATCCTAAAGGAAATCAGTCCTGAATATTCATTGGAAGGGCTGATGCTGAAGCTGAAACTCCAATACTTTGGCCACCTGATGCAACGAGCTGACTCATTTGAAAAGACCCTGGCCACAGTCATTAAGACAGTATGGTACTGGCACAAAGACAGACATATAGATCAATGGAACAAAATAGAAAGCCCAGAGATAAACCCACACACATATGGACACCTTATCTTTGACAAAGGAGGCAAGAATATACAATGGAGTAAAGACAATCTCTTTAACAAGTGGTGCTGGGAAAACTGGTCAACCACTTGTAAAAGAATGAAACTAGATCACTTTCTAACACCGCACACAAAAATAAACTCAAAATGGATTAAAGATCTAAATGTAAGATCAGAAACTATAAAACTCCTAGAGGAGAACATAGGCAAAACACTCTCAGACATAAATCACAGCAGGATCCTCTATGATCCACCTCCCAGAATGCTGGAAATAAAAGCAAAAATAAACAAATGTGATCTAATTAAAATTAAAAGCTTCTGCACAACAAAGGAAAATATAAGCAAGGTGAAAAGACAGCCATCTGAATGGGAGAAAATAATAGCAAATGAAGCAACTGACAAACAACTAATCTCAAAAATATACAAGCAACTTCTGCAGCTCAACTCCAGAAAAATAAACGATCCAATCAAAAAATGGGCCAAAGAACTAAATAGACATTTCTCCAAAGAAGACATACGGATGGCTAACAAACACATGAAAAGATGCTCAACATCACTCATTATTAGAGAAATGCAAATCAAAACCACAATGAGGTACCACTTCACACCAGTCAGAATGGCTGCGATCCAAAAATCTGCAAGCAATAAATGCTGGAGAGGGTGTGGAGAAAAGGGAACCCTCCTACACTGTTGGTGGGAATGCAAACTAGTACAGCCACTATGGAGAACAGTGTGGAGATTCCTTAAAAAATTGCAAATAGAACTACCTTATGACCCAGCAATCCCACTTCTGGGCATACACACCGAGGAAACCAGAATTGAAAGAGACACATGTACCCCAATGTTCATCGCAGCACTGTTTATAATAGCCAGGACATGGAAACAACCTAGATGTCCATCAGCAGATGAATGGATAAGAAAGCTGTGGTACATATACACAATGGAGTATTACTCAGCCGTTAAAAAGAATTCATTTCAATCAGTTCTGATGAGATGGATGAAACTGGAGCCGATTATACAGAGTGAAGTAAGCCAGAAAGAAAAACACCAATACAGTATACTAACACATATATATGGAATTTAGGAAGATGGCAATGACGACCCTGTATGCAAGACAGGGAAAGAGACACAGATGTGTATAACGGACTTTTGGACTCAGAGGGAGAGGGAGAGGGTGGGATGATTTGGGAGAATGACATTCTAACACGTATACTATCATGTGAATTGAATCGCCAGTCTATGTCTGACGCAGGATGCAGCATGCTTGGGGCTGGTGCATGGGGATGACCCAGAAAGATGTTCTGGGGAGGGAGGTGGGAGGGGGGTTCATGTTTGGGAATGCATGTAAGAATTAAAGATTTTAAAATTTAAAAAATAAAAAACTAAAAATTAAAAAAAAAAAAAAAAAAAGAAAAGACCCTGATGCTGGGAAAGACTGAAGGCAGGAGGAGAAGGAGATGACAGAGGATGAGATGGTTGGATGGCATCACCAACTCAATGGATATGAGTTTGAGTAAACTCTGGGAGTTGGCAATGGACAGGGAGGCCTGGCGTGCTGCAGTACATGGGGTTGCAAAGAGTCGGACACAACTGAGTGACTGAACTGAACTGACATACATTTAAATTTTGGGTAGATATTGGCAAATTCCTCTCCATACTAATTATAATAATTTACATTCCTTGCAGCAATGGATGAGAATTCTTTTTCTTCCAACAATCTTAGCAGAAGTGTGCAAACAAACTGTTCTGTCTTTGTCTACATGATAGATAAAAAATGGTATCCTGGTGTAGTTTTAAAATTTTTCTTATTTGGTGTGAGATATAATGTAAACATATTCTTCAGTTAAATGAAGGAATGGATTCCATTTCTACAATTTTACAGCTCCTTTAACTTAGCACCTGTATCTCAAATTTAATTGCCAATTTAACTTTCAATGAATTTTCCTTAATTGACACTTTAGGTAGAAATGGGAGCCTACATTTCCCAAGAGTATCAACTGTAGTGATGCCTAACAGGGAATGGTTGAGAATAACCACTTTATTTTTGGACTCAAATGGCAGAAAAGGAGGATCTAATGCATTGTCTAGTTAATTTCTGCCTCCTGAGTGGACCGTCACTAATTGGTCCATCCTTTTTTCTTTTAATATACAGTTTTTATTTTATTAAAAAAATTTTTTTGACCATGCTACATAGCATGCAGAATCTGAATTCCCCCATCAGGGAATGAACCATGGCCCCTGTAGTGTAAGCACAGAGTCTTAATCACTGGACCACCAGAAAAGTCCTGGTCCATCCTTTTAACCTAGTAAATTCTAATGAGGATTCTGAGAATTTCCTAAGTAAGTGATTTCACAACTGCATCACAGCTGAGACTCAGGTGTGTCCAATAAATTTTGGCCATAAGGAGATATTTAAATCCCATTAAAATACACAGTAAGTTTTATTCTAAATATAGAGTTGGAAAAAGGTTGGTCACATTGTCATATGTGAAGGCCATGGTCACCTGTTAGAGTTCTTTTCTTCAGACTATGTCTTCAAAATTCTTTTATAAGACAATATTATTCAGCCACTCATGATAGTTACTCCACAAGCTTCCAGGTTCATTTCATGTTTTAGAATGGAAACTATGCTTGAACCCTTCAACAGCTTACCTGGGATCTTTGTCACAGTAGAAGCTGATCTTTTATCTTCCTCTTTCTCACAGAGTGGTTTACAGTCAGGGTCACCAGAAGCCATATGCAAAATTTCTGATCCAGAATCTATCAACAGGAAGAAACTAACAGCATGAATACTATGCAAAAGATTATTTGCTTATGTCCTTTTCACTTGTATATACCTCAGGAGATCACAAGATATCCAAGCTTATGGTTATAATATCAACATTCTAATTTTTTAAAGGAAGTTTTAAATAATATACCATTTATTGAAATAGAGTACAGCTTTCTGCATATGGGATCTTTAGTACAATATCCTTGAGTTTTTTTCTGTTTCCTCATATTTATTTATTTTTCCCCCAAACTTTAAACTTTTCATTTTGCATTGGGGTATAGCCGATTAACCATGTTGTGATAGTTTCAGGTGAACAGCAAAGGAACTCAGCCATACATATACAGGTATCCATTCTCCCCAAAACCTCACTCCCATCCAGGCTGGCACAAAACATTGAGCAGAGTTCCATGCACTGTCCAGTAGGTTCTTGTTCATTATCCATTTTCAATATAACAGAATAACAGTCTTATTTTATATCTTTTCTAGTCTACTTACCACTTGAAGTTACAGTACTCTCTGTGGATGAAGTGTGACCAGGGGAGGGTAGGGTGGAATATTCCCTGTCAAAAGAGTAGAAGCAGTATTTGTGGAGTGTTGGGTCCAAAGAATTCTCTTAGAAATTATGGAATATGCATCCAAATTCACACACAGAAACAAACAGGCAAACCTGGGTTGGGGCTGGCTCTCAGAACATAAGTATTCAACACCATTCTCCTTAAGGGAAAAAAAAGAGAGAGAGAGAGAGAGAAATAAGTTTAACAATTTGACATTTTCCATTCCAGAGAGGTTGTGTTAAGCAAATATTTTCATACAGTTTTAAATGAACCCATATTTGCTTTGCTCTTTTGGAGAGGATATGGGAATGTGATGCTATAGGGCAGATGGATACACATACTTACTCAAAGCTGTACTTTCAAAAAAAAAAGTCCAATTTTAACTATACTTGCAAGTCCAATATTGAAAGAAAATATAAAATCTTGGGCAAAACAAATTCTAATCTTAAAGGGCAGGCAGAGTTTCTATCATGAACTTAAATTTTCTTTAAACAGAACTAGGTGGGCATGAAACAACATTTCTATTTATGGAACTATTACTCAACCTAAAACTTTTGACCTGTTGATTTAAAAATGGTTCTCAATTTTCTAGCTAGATCCATAACACATTTAAAGTTTACCCAAGTCTCAAAGTTCTGAGGGATTATATCTACATCAGCTCTTCTTACTTGGGGCTCAAAAAGAGCTTTAACACAATTGTGGTCCCCCCACCCCCCCAAAAAAAGCTGTGGTCCCAGTCTGCCAGGACAAGTATTTGAAAGTCTCATTTGAGCTTCGTAATCCCCATCAAGTTCCTAGTTTGCAGGGAACTTTAGGAGATTAGGTTTACTCATTCTCTTTCAAAAAATAAAGAAAGCAGTGGGAATGTAAATTCACTTTTTGCTGTTGTTATTTAGTCGCTAAGTCATGTCCAACTCTGCAACCCCATGGACTGTAGCCTGCCAGGCTCCTCTGTCCTTGGGATTTCCCAGACAAGAATACTGGAGTGGGTAACCATTTCCTTCTCCAGGGGATGTTCCCAACCCAGGGATCAAGCCCATATGTTCTGCTTGGCAGGCAGATGCTTTACCACTGAGCTACCTGGGAAGCCCTAGATTCACTTATTCTCTTTCAAAAAATACAGTGGGAACACGGGTTCCTCTTTAATAAAAAGTTTTACTAATAAATATATATTTTTATTATTTATTTAGAAAAACAAATAAGAATTTAATAAGTTAAAACTGAAATCACTTGGACATATCCAAAATCTGCACAGACAATGCAAAAATAAAGATATTTAAATTTCCATAATCAAACATAGAACTTCTCATTAGGTGTCACAACATACAATAGGTTTCAATAGAGGGCTGCTGTATATCATATACCATATTGAGAATCTATCCAAGAAAAGATTGACTCCACAGAAAGGTAAAGGTTTAGCAAGAGTTTGCTGAATATATAGTTATCCAATACAAAAAACAATAGCTTACATCTGTACAGCACACTACAATTTATTAAGCCCTTTTATATACCGTCTCATTTAATTCACTCCACAACCTTATGCAATAGATTTTAATGAGATTAAAAAAAAAGATTTACTTATTTCAGGTGAGGAAAGCAAAGCCAATGAATAAAGTAATTTCCCAGGAACATTCAGAATGGTAGTGCCAGCCTCTAAACTGTCTGAACAATCAGACTAAATATAGTGTCCTCTTCACTGTAAACAGAACTGTCTCTGAAACACCCTAAGGCTATTGGAGAGGCAAAGACTTTCCGTTGATTGTCTTTGACTGATAAATGATTTGAATATAAACTTTCAAAATGTTCACCTCAAATGTTAAGAAAACTCCACAATCAAATCTGCAAAGCAAGATTTTACACCTAACCCCCTCACACTGGGAAAGACTGAAGGCAGGAGGAGAAGGGGGTGACAGAGGATGAGATGGTTGAATCACATCACTGACTGACTCAACGGACATGAGTTTTGGCAAACTCTGGGAGATAGTGAAGGACAGGGAAGCCTGGCGTGCTGCAGTCCATGGGGTCACAAAGAGTGGGATACAATTTAGTGACCGAACAATAATAACAACAACTTGTATATGTAAATGTTAGGCAATCTTCTCTTTTATTTCATTTTGTCCCTGCTTTAAACATCTTTGTGTCAGACTTTATGTGACTGAAGTCCCTTGTGGCACCAGTTTAATTCAATAACTTTCAACAAAGGCCTAGTTTGTGCCAGAAACAGCCTTTCGTTGTTTCTGGCACAAAACTGAAAGCCTGAAAGAGACCAGAAACACAGTCCTTGTCCCAGAGGAACTCATAGGCCAGTCAAAAAGACAAATATGCAGAACAAATACTTCATAAATTATAAGCAGCATTGCATAGAGGAAAGTATGCACAGAACAGAGTAGGAAAATATGTGCATTGAATTTTGAAGAGAAATTGTACCTTATATACCATTGGTAGTTAAATGATATTGGCTCTGTCCTTGACATATTTAAATATATTGTACTAGTAATTACTATATGCTTATTTAACTATCTACCAATACATATGTAAGAAAATGAAGCTGTAAAATAGGAAAAATTTAAACATTCTTCAGTTTCATTGAGTACCCTCCATAAAAATCAATGAGCATTGAGGCCTTAATAATAATAATAAAAAAAATCAGGCCCATTTAACACTTTATAACATAGAAATCTATTATTATATGTGACTTGAAATAGCACTTATTACTGTGTTATAAATAACAATAATATATGCCATAATTATACTGCACTAACTAAAAACCTAAGTTTGTCAGGAAAAATTCCTTTTTATACCAATCGGGCATGAAACTTTATATTTGAATTTAAGAGGTGTGAAAGCGAATGTAGCTATTTTCTATTGAATTAAACTGATTTCCAATATTAAAGGAAAGAGAAAACATTATTTCTATAGATTGTTTTCCTAAAAATTCTAATTATTTAAAATCAAAATAATAAGTACAGCAAAAATACATTATGTTAAAATGAGTCTCATCTGTCATAATGCTCTGTGTAAAGCCCTTCTTTTATCCTAATTTTTATGTGAAACTGGTAAACATAAAATATTTATTAAGTAAGTAACAATTCTGTTATTTTGGATAAACATTATGTATTTAGTAGCCATATATTACTACATTGTTCTGTTGCAAAGATATTGGATATTACTAGATATTAGTCCCAATTCATGAATCATTATAAATCTCACTGATCAAAAAAACAACCTAATACACAACATACCTCAATCCTAGATTTTCATATATTCAGCTAACATTTTTTTCCTCCTTAGAAGAAGAGCCAAACCAAAGAAGGAGATTTTTATTTTTCAAAATTTAGAGTTATAGTTAATGAAAGTTGGAGATATAGCCCCTCAGGGTGTCTGTGTGTGTGAAATGGGGGGTGAAAAATAACTCAGCAAACACTTTCTACAATTATGCTCTTTTCTCCCAGTTTCAAAAGGTGCCCCTATTCAAACCAGTTTCCTGAGCCCACAGGAGAACCTAACACACACAACAACTGCAGGATCTAGACAGATTATAAAAAAAGATAATTTACTGGATATATCTTAAAACCAAGGAAAATCGAGAAACTGACTACGTGCAAGAAAGAGAAAGCTCAGAAGAGAGAGACTTACTTACAGCACAAGATTGGCTCACATCAATGAGTCTAACACATGCTGACAGCCTAGAGCAGGAAGCATGTTCTTCCTGTTCAAGCCATTCAAATAGGAACCTGCATAACATTTACATGAAAATCTGTGGTGCAGCTCATTTGCTTTTGACAGTAAAAGTCTAATGTAGGGTAAGGGTGGGGTAGCCAACGTACTTACGGAACAAAGCGAGATATTCTCCCACAGACTGGGTCAGCAAATGCAAGACACATACACACACATTCACCCCTCTCACTTCAGCTTTCTCACATACATACAGCAGCATTAATATTCAGTCAGAAAATATGAAGAAATAGCTTCTAAGATATTGAAAGTGAAGTGAAAGTGTTAGTTGCTCAATCGTGTCCAACTCTTTGCCACCCCATGGACTGCAGCCCACCAGGCTCCTCTGTTCATGGAATTCTCCAGGCAAGAATACCGGAGAGGCTAGCCATTCCCTTCTCCAGGGATCTTCCCAACCCAGAGATCAAACTCCAGTCTCCTTCATTGCAGGCAGGTTCTTTACCATCTGAGCTACCAGGGAAGCGCTATCAGTATCAGTAAGGGCAATTAACAGGCCTACATAATCTTCCAGGGTTACTCTTTTAGATGAAATGCTATTTTACCCATAGATTTTTATGATCAAAATCCCTTCCACTAAGAAACATTTGTGTTATCAGTGTAACTTTTACTTTTAGATCCATTTTAGACAATTGACACTACTCAAGTAAAGTAATATGATTTTGTGAGAAAAAAAAAACTGAACAAAAGGAGTCTATATAGACTTATTTCATTCTAACTTAAAAAAAAAATGCCCTTGACTTGGAGTCAAAGTTTCAATCTTCTAGAAAGAAAAGAATGTAAAACTGAACATCAAAAGATATTAACTGCTGTAACCTGCTGCTGCTGCTGCTGCTAAGTCTCTTCAGTTGTGTCTGTCTCTGTGCAACCCCATAGACGGCAGCCCACCAGGCTCCCCCGTCCCTGGGATTCTCCAGGCAAGAACCCTGGAGTGGGCTGCCATTTCCTTCTCCAATGCATGAAAGTGAAAAGTGAAAGTGAAGTTGCTCGGTCTTGTCCAGCTCTTAGCGACCCCATGGACTGCAGCCCACCAGGCTCCTCCATCCATGGGATCTTCCAGGCAAGAGTACTGGAGTGCGTTGCCATTGCCTTCTGCTGTAACCTAAATAAAACTAAATTTCTTCACAAGCCTTTTTTTTTTTTTCCAGTTTCTAACTAAAAGGACACCACACCTTCAGACCTACAGGACACACCCACCACTTCGAGGTTCATTTGTAATATAGTTATCAGCCAACTTTTACATGTTCCAGTTTTGCAACTGGCAATTTATTTATTCTCTAAGGTTCTTAAAGCTGCACCCACACACAGCTTGAGAGAACAGGACAGACAATGGCCAGAAAATCTGAGATATTTTTAAGTGGATTCTGTACTTTGCCTCATAAATCACCCTTTTCTAGTGATAGTACATCTGAGGCAAAAACATGTAATTACATGAAGGAGATCTCAAAGGGATAGCAAAACACTTAATATTTACTGTGTACTTTTTTTTACCAGCCAAATGGAAAACAAAAATTCATCTTCATATCCTTTAACCTATATCCTCTGAGCTTCATGCTACTAATAATCCTGATTTGGGGTGACAGTTACAGCTGCTATTTCCCGAGTGTTTACTATGAACCAGGTACTTTAATATGTTATAAAGAGTCTTGTTGACGTAAAATCTAAGACTCAGGTAGGTAGAGGGAAGAATCAGTTTCATTTCATGGTGCTAAGTCTCTTCAGTCATGTCCGACTCTTTGAGGCCCCATGGACTGCAGCCCACCAGGCTCCTCTGTCCATGGGATTCTCCAGGCAAGAATACTGGAGTGAGTTGCCATGGCCCCTCCAGGGGATCTTCCCAACCCAGGGATCAAACCCTCGTCTCTTACATCTCCTGCACTGATGGACTGGTTTTTTACCACTAGCACCACCCGGGAAGCTCCCCCCAAATTTTTCTGGTCATACTACACAGCATGCAGGATTTTACTTTCCTGACCAGGGATTGAACCTGCAACCCACTGAAGCAGTAAGGTGGAGTCTTAGCCACTGGACCACCAGGGATGTCCCAGGATTTTCATGAACCATCTTAATTCTTGGAGTGTTAGGGGACACACACAGGCACCTAATCATGAATGCAGTTTTGCAAAGGCCCAGAAATCCTTTGGTTGCTATTCAGACTCAGTGGTGGGAGGAGTGAATAAGGAAAGAAAGATAGATTATAAGGAGAGACAACTTAGGCCTGAGAGAAATAGAAATCGCCAGGAGTGAGGAAGAATGGAGAAAGTTGGGCTAAATAAACTGCTAGGTCTAGCTGTGGAAGAGAGCAGCAAGCATCAACTCAGTGGGAGACTGTACTGTTCTGCAGCACTGCTGCATTATCCATTTGTCTTGAAAAGCAAAGGATAATTTCAATGACTAAGTCACAAGCAGTCCACCCGACACTACAGTAGGATCCTTAAAGTGCTGGAACAAGAAGGAAGAGACTTCTGTCCACTGGCCAGGGTGAGGAGATTACCAAAAGTCCAGACACAGTGTTCTGAGGAGGTCAGCAGGGGAGCAGGCAGGGCCTGTGGCCAGTGGGACAGCAAACAGAAAGGACTGCAGGGATGGGAGTGGTGAAACCACCTGCCTTCTCCAACAATCTCTCAGGAGGTGAAGTCCCTTTTCCTGGGACCCACTGGTTGGTGAGGTCAGAAGGACATTGGGGTATACTGGTAGGCATCAGTATGAAACGGTTAGTTGCTCAGTCGTGTACGACTCTTTGGGACCCCTTGGACTGTAGCCCACCAGGCTCATCAGTCCATGGAGTTCTCCAGGTAAGAATACTGGAGTGAGTTGTCATTTCCTTCTCCAGGGGATCTTCCCAACCCAGGGATCAAACCAGGGTCTCTTGTATTGCAGGCAGATTCTTTACCAACTGAGCCACCAGGGAAGCCCAGGCATCAACATAGGTTCTTGGAAAAACAAATGTTCTTCTGTTTCTTGTTGACTTCATGAAACAAAGAGAGCTTCCTCTTCACCAGCAAGTGAGGAGACAGAGCACTGAGATTTGCCTTTTCTCTAAATATGAACAGTTTGTTTCTCTAAACAAACCTCGTTTGTTTCCATGGACTGGTTAGAGCAGAACTTAACAGTTGCAGATATATATAGGTATGTGTATATACATAATATATGTATACGTATGTGCAGATATATATATATATATGTGTGTGTATGCGTAATATATGTATGTGTATGTATTTGAATTCTCAGAAGAACTCTGCAAACTAATATCTCTCTTTCACAAGGGACGCAAGCAAACTGAAAGAGGTTGAGCCACTTGTCCAAGGTCACACAGATAATAAGTAACAGAGCCAGTTTAAAACCACACCTGCTTAATTCCAAAGCCTAGGCTATGTGGCTTGGAGAGGCAATGGCAACCCACTCCAGTACTCTTGCCTGGAAAATCCCATGGGTGGAGGAGCCTGGTGGGCTGCAGTCCATGGGGTCTGGAAGAGTTGGACACGACTGAGCGACTTCACTTTCACTTTTCACCTTCATGCACTGGAGAAGGAAATGGCAACCCACTCCAGTGTTCTTGCCTGGAGAATCCCAGGGACGGGGGAGCCTGGTGGGCTGCCGTCTATGGGGTCACGCAGAGTCAGACACGACTGAAGTGACTTAGCAGCAACAGCAGCAGCAGCATGCTATGTGGTTAAAAATTCTAAGTCACTATTGGGGAATATTTCAAATAAATACAAAAGTAGACAGAATAGAACAGCCACCCTTGTGTACCTATTTTGCAGATTCAACAATTATCAACCTGTTTCATTGACACTGTTACCCACTAAAACTACCCTGGCATTGTTTTGAAGTATGACTCAGGTACTGTAAAAATTTCTCTCATAAATATTTTAGTCTGAGCCTCTAAAAGAGAAGGAATGGAAATAATTTCTTTTTTTCCTCTCTTTAAAATATTCCAAATAAGTAGATTTCACTGAGCCAGTAAAATAGTTCTGTTCTTCCCAAGAATGCCCCAAATTGGACCCCAAATTATTTTACTGAGATGTTCTTTTTGAGATGTTAACCTTGCTAGAGTCCTCTGCTCACCCCAAAATTCTCCTGTGAATACTGATGCTCATTCTGTGCTTTCTGCAAAAGAGGCTAGAACATAGCTATCTCTATGAATACAGGAGAGGAATAAAAAATAGTTCTCAGGAACACCAGTCAGAAAGCAATAGGGCAAGACTGTCACTTGAACAAGTTCACTGGGTGCTCACTCTCAATGTTTTAAATAGACCCTATAGGGGATACAAAAATGAAGAAGTAAACAGGCATTCACCAAATATTAATAGGATAGCTACCATATACCAAATCTATTCAGGATGCTAGGTGGACATTGGTTAATGGCCAAAGGCATTCTATACCAAGCTAATAACCTGATACTGGAAAACACATAAGAAAACAAAGAACTACAATGTAACCAAAAATATAGACAAGAGGTACACAGTTACTGGGGTCTAAAAGAAAAGGGTAAACTTATTTTTTCCCAAGTGGAATAGTTGAGAAATGAAGAAACTGAGATCTGAATAAGACTTTTCCACAATTGCAGAGAGGGAGAACCAGGGTAAACCCTCATCTCTCAACTTCTAATTCGTACTGATTTCAATCTCAAGAAGGACTAAAGAGGTCTTCCTTGGGCAGTCCAGTGCAGGCTGTTGGAGAGTTAAGATCCCACATGCCTCAGGACAAAAAAAAAACAAAAAACCCAAAACATAAAACAGAAGCAATACTGTGACAAACTAATAAAATTCAATAAAGACTTTAAAAATTTTCCACATGAAAAAAATCTAAAAAAAAAGAAGAAGATAAAGGACTAGAGATGCTTGACTGCAAATATTTCTATCACAAGAAAAGTCTTTGGAATGGGCCTTGACAGTCACATGGAATTTGATAAACGGAGGATTGTTAAGTGTTTGGGGCAGAGAAACAGCATAAACAACTTGGTGTGATATATTCCGACAATGCAGACCACATGGCTCGGCTGACATTTAGGGACAACTATAAGGCAGGGATGAGGAAAGGGTGAAGATGAAGACTGCAGTCAGATTAGAGAAAAGCTTGAATACCAGGGTAAGTTGCTTGCTATGAAGGTCCTCAAGAGTGATGAAATTCTGAAAGTTTGAAGCTGAAGAGTTAAGGAAACATGATTTATGGGTCACTGGGATAAACATGGATTATATGCTTTGTAATTTTAATCTCATATTTAATTTTAATTCCTATTAATGAGGATGCTTTGACAAGCACTGTCTAAGGAGAGCACTGTATTTGTTTAAAAGACGGGTGTGGGAGGGCATGACAGGGTAGCAGGTAGGGATTTGCTCAGGGGACAGGCATGAGGGAGTGAACAGGCTGCAAGGATTCTTCAGTGAAGCAGAGGAAAAGGGAAATGGTGGAAATAGTTGAGAACAGCCGCAGGGTGCACCTGGCAGGCTAGTTCCTGGGGCCCGTGGAAGACATGGCTTAGAGGCAGCAGAAAAACCCTCAGGGAATCTCTATATTTCCCTAGGAGCATTTGACCTATGTTCTATGTTAGCTCCTATTTCTTCATGGGTGTCAAGACAAAATAACTGGGACTTCCCTGCTAGTCCTGTGGTTAAGAATCTGCTTCCTAATGCAGGGGACTCAGGTTCTATCCCTGGTCAGGGAACTAAGATCCCATATGCCATGGGGCAACTAAGCCCACCTACCACAATTACTGAGCCCACATGCCACAATCAGAGAGACGCCCACTTGCCACAACGAAAGATTCCACATAACACAACTAACACCTGATGGAGAATAAATAATAAAAAGACAAGATAACTCGGTCACATATTCTAATAAGGATGGATTAGGAGCTCTTTTTTGATATATAAGGAAACACATTTGTTTCTCAGCCAAAAAAATACTTTCAAGGTAACTATGAGTAATTATCATGATTGAAATGTCTAAATTCAATGTCATGTAAGAGGAGTTGTAAGAAGCAGTTAATCTCTGAAGCTTGACAAACCTGAATTTGCAGCCCAGGTTTCCTACTTACTAGTTGAGTGATCCTGGTTAAGTTATTTAACCTCTCTGAATTTCAGTTGCCTTGATGGCAGAAGCAGAGAATACCATTCAAAGTTGCAGACAAAATTAGTATATAGAAATGCTTTCCTACAGTTGTGTACCTGGTAGACAACTAATGTTGGTTCCTTCCACCTTCTTGGTGAAATCAATACCAGATAAAAGGGAAATTACTAATAACCAGACATCCTGTAAGCTTCCAAGTTCAACTTCCTTTATTAAAACTTTAAAAGAACTGCTAAGTAATAGCAAAACAGATTCATTTCCTTTTTCTTTCCTTCTCTTAACTACTCAATAGGACGGGGTACTAAGGGAGAGGAAAATGTCAGATACACACACTTAAACGGAAGAATAAGAACAACTCGTATAACTCAATTAAAAAACAAACTCATTTTTTTTCCAGTGGGCAAAAAAAGATCTGTTGACATATCTCTAAAGAAGATATACATATGGCCAATGAGTACATGAGAAGATGTTCAACGTCATTTGTCATTAAGGAAATGCATATGAAAACCACAATCAGATACAACTTTGCATCCACTGATACCTATAATTAAAAAGACGAAAAAAAAATAGATACATGTATATATATAACTGAATCACTTTGCTGTACACCTGAAACTAACATGTTTTAAATCAACTATGTTTTAGTATAAGAGAAAAACATTTTCTAAGTAAACCAAGAAAAAAGGATAGACAAGGGTTGATAAGAATATAGAGAAATTGAAATTTTCATACACTATTGGTGAGAATGTAAAATGGTATAGCTGCTTTGGAAATCTGCTTTGCAGATTTTAACTCCTCAAAGTGTTAAACATAGAGTGACCCTGTGCTGTGCTTAGTCGCTCAGTCGTGTCTGACTCTGTGATTCCAGGGACTGTAGCCCGCCAGGCTCCTCTGTCCATGGGGATTCTCCAGGCAAGAATATTGGAGTGTGTTGCCATGCTCTCCTCCAGGGGATCTTCCCAACCCAGGGATCGAAGCCAGGTCTCCCACATTGCAGGCAGATTCTTTACCGTCTGAGCCACCAGGGAAGCCTCTATGGTGCAATAATTCCACTTGTTGATATATGGGGTACCCCAGGTGGCACAGTGGTAAAGAATCTGTCTGCCAATGCAGGAGATGCAAGAAACACAGGTTGAATCCCTGGGTCAAGAAGATCCCCTGGAGCAGGAATGGCAACTCACTCCAGTATTCTTGCCTGGAAAATTTCATGGACAGAGGAGCCTGGTGGATTACAGTCCATGGGGTCACAAAGAGTCAGAAATCACTGAGCACACACGCCACAGCAGATGTATACTCAGAAGAACTGAAAACATATATTTACACAAAATGTTTTACATCAACGTTCATAGTGATGTTGTTCATGATAAAAAGTAGAAATAACTCAAGCTCTTATCAATGGTGAACGCATAAACAACACATAGCATATTCATACAGTGAAATATGTGGTCATAAAAAGGAAGTGTTGATGACATGCTACAAACATGGATGAGCCTTAAAAACATTATACTAAATGAAAGAAGCTAGTCACAAGAAGTCACAATACAAGAAGTATTGTATTATTCCGTTCACATGAGATAGCCAGAACAGGCAAATCTATAGAGGCAGAAAGTAGTAGCTGCCAAGAGTGAGGCAGAGTGGGAGTCGGGGTAGGGGTCAGAGATAGAAATAGACTCCTAATAGTCATGCTTCTAGGAGCATCAAAATGTTCAAAAGTTGATTGTGATGATGGTTACACAACTCTGAATATTTTTAAGAACATTTAATTGAACAATTTTAATTGATGAATTGTTTGATATGAGAAATATATCACAATAAATCTTTAAAAAAAAAAGAGTGATGGATTTTCAGATTCTGAAACAGAACTGTCTATTCCATTTGGTTGAGAAGATCATGTTCCCTCAGGCTCAGCCTGCTGCCGGAGAAAGTTACTTCAGACACATCTCCATGACCTGGGGTATTTACCTGAGCCCTCAGTGACTTGGGGATTCCCTGGTGACAGATGGTAAAGAATCTGCCTACAAATGCAGGAGACCCAGGTTCGAGGCTGGGAAAATCCCCTGGAGAAGGAAATGGCTATCCACTCCAGTATTCTTGCCTGGAAAATCCCAGGGACAGAGAAACCTGGCAGGCTACAGTCCATGGAGTTACAGAGAATCGGACGTCACTGAGTTACCATCACGTTCACTTTTTTACTTCACCAGCTACTTAGTATTCTCTTCTTGGATACAGAGGAAGTACTATGAGCCCCTAACTGAGGCAGTGATTGCTCCTTGGGCATTGCCTTACTTTGTACAGCAAAGTACAACACCTCAAAGATTATCGAGCCTTGACCTCAATTCTCAGAGAGTCAATGAGACCTGAGACTTCTTGCAGTTAATAGAGAATTTAAGTCCCAAACTCCACCTCTCAAATAAAAAGTTCATCACACTTCATGAAAATATCCTTTTGTTTATATTTTCTTGAGTTTACACTACAGAAGAGGGTAGAAAGCTCCCTATATGGTATCAAAGGCAAACAGACATTTCTCATGCATCTGAATTTTGTGATATAAGACTTGTACTTGAAAAAGTCTATAATACTTATAAGAGTCTATAATATTAAAAAAAAAAAAAGAATACCAATGGAAGAGGATCAGGATATGGTAGAGCTAAAAAATGAAGCTGAAATATAGTCCAGTACTCACTTCCATACTTAGGTCATTATTCATCCTGATGCAACCTGAAAGATCTGTTCCTGGGTGGGGACCAGCTGAACGGCCAGGGCACCTAACAACACAAAGTAAAGTTCCTTACTACAAGTGGAAAACTTGCAAATTTTAGCAGATACTAATCTATCATATCATTTTCCTTCCCCACCCCAATTTTACCAAATATCTAATTAAGTTCATGCCTTCAGTGAGACATGATGAAAGAGAGCTCCAAGTTCCATCAGAGAGAGGTTATAACCATAGAGAATCCAGCCCCAAATGAAAATGAAGTATTTGCAATTCAAAGTCTCGCTTCCTGACCCCTTGGTACAGATAGGAAATTTCAGTGGAGTGGACAGTGCTCAGAAATTCCACTGCCTTTTCTGAACTTTTCCTAAGGAAGATCAATCTGTGTACTTATAAAGTTGAGTAAACTCAGAGGAGCTTTGGGTGCAGGAAGAGGGGCACAGGGGTAGATTCTCAAAGACTTATTCACCTGGAGTGTGAAGGAACAGAATTAGGATCAAAACCTAGCAGAATAAGTTAAATTAGTAGTACAGAATATATTCCTAAAAACTGGGAAACATTTTAAATAGCTTATCTTTTACACTTTTAGGATGGATATTATGAAATTCAAAAGAGCTATGGAGCAAACTATAGAGGTATCTTTGTTTTAAATTATTGATTTTCAGAAAGTTAGGCAAGTTACACAATAAAAATTCCACAATAAAGGTGTTACAATCTGAGGATATGAAAATCTAACTGATTAAAAAGGTAGGCAACGGAAAGAGGCCACCCCCCCACCCCAAAAAGCAGAGTAAGTACAGTCTGCCCTTTTAGCTTACCTGTGTCTTTCAGTCACAGCCAAAGCACAATCCTCTATTTCTTCATATCTGGGCCTTTCATGTGAAGCATGGATTAGGTTGGCCACACATGAGAAAGGTGTCAGTTCTAGTCTTGGAACTGCTGTAAAACTATCCAGATGCAAGGCATCTGCATTAGAAGAGAAAAAAATAAAAATAGAAATTAACGGTTCAAATGCAGATGCCACAAAATTCAAAATCTTTGGAGGGACTCTCCAAAAATTTCTTCTTTGGAGATGAGACCATTTCTGAGACAGCAAAAATCAATTCAGTTTTATTAATATTTTAACATAATCCCCCACCCCCTAAATTTTCATGCCTTTCTTTTTTTCAAGGAGGAGTGTGAGTGGAGGAGGGGAAAGAGAAATCCTTGCCTAGTAAGCAACTAGAGGTTTCAACAACAACTTGCTGTTACAAGCAAAATCCAGCCAGCCACCTGTTTTTGTAAATAAAGTTTTATTGGGACATAGCCACACCCATTCATCCAGCATCATCCAAAGGTGGTTGCTTGTGTGCTACAACAGCAAAGCTGAGTAGTTGTTGCAGAAACCATATAGCCTGCAAAACTTCAAATATTTACTATCTGGCTCTTTACAGAAACAGTTTACCAACTGCTGAAGAGAAAATAGTTCGACATTGTCTTTGTCTTTGTTGTTCAGCTCTAAGTCATGTCCGACTCTTATGGACAAGACCGTATGGACTGCAGCACAGCAGACTTCCCTGTCCATTAGAGAGTGCAGGAAATAGGATGACAATTTTTTTCTGGGTGTGGAAACTGTCTTGTTATGTTTTTCTGAGTACAAGAGGCAGCAGAATTTAATAGAAAAAACATAGACTTTGGAATCAATCACAATGCTCTAGTCAAAGTCTGACTGACTCTGCCATGTACAGTTTTGTGAAAGTGAAGTCGCTCAGTCGTGTCCGACTCTTTGCGACCCCATGGACTGTAGCCTATCAGGCTCCTCCGTCCATGGGATTTTCCAGGCAAGAGTACTGGAGTGGATTTCCATTTCCTTCTCCAGGGGATCTTCCTGACCCAGGAATCGAACCCAGGTCTCCCCCATTGCAGGCAGACGCTTTACCGGTAGTCTGAGCCACCAGGGAAGATCTCAGATAAATAACTAACCCACTCTGAGCCCCAGTTTACTTACACATGAAGTGCCACATGACCTGAGGCAAGTTCCTAACTCAGTGTTCCTGTTACCTTATTTCTAAAATGGCAGTTACAGTAGCATCTACCTCACAGGGATATAGTGAGGATTAAAGGAATTAAGAGGTATGCTCAGAGCAGAGACCTGTGCCTGGCACATAGGGGGCTCTCCTTCAGTGCCCTTGTTATGATCACTGGGTTCCTGTGGGTAACATCATCCCTAGAGAGCAAGTGCTCATCTATTGTCCTACATGAACTGGTCACTCGTTAGCTGTGGCGGCAGTTTTCCCTTTTCTAGTTGAAATGATCCACCTATCACTCTACTTACTTTTTATTTCTTCGTAAAGTTATTTTATCATCCATTTCTTTTATCCTTTCTGAACCAACCGTTAACTTTTACTTTCAAAGCACATCTATGTTGTGATGAGAGATGCCCCAGTTTTGAGCATCTCCTAAGAGAAGGTTCATTCTCCTTAGCCTGGCATTGACATGAACCTGCTCCAAACTTACATTCAACTGTACCCTGACCCAAGTCCTCTTATTTCCAAAGTGGCTTGTCCAGCTTGAACTCTTCTCTTACAGCTTTGCATTCTTCTTTTCCCCCAACTCTGTTATTTTCTCCATTGGAATACTCTTTCCCATGCTTTTTGCTCTTCCAAATGCAACTTGTCTTTCGGTGCCCAGCTGAACACTCATTTCTTCTGCAGAGCCTTCTCTGACCCCAAGTCTTACTTCCCTTCATAGTCTGTGAGCCGTTTTAGGGATTACTCTTTATTATATCAATATACAATACAGTACCTTACACAGAGTAGGTGCTCAAATATAAGTTGACTGACTGAATTCAGGGATAAACATATAAGCTTTCAACAATCTTTGCTATATATTGCTGTTTAGTCACTAAGTCATGTCCAACTCTTGGAGACCCCATGGACTGTAGCCCACCAGGCTCCTCTGTCCATGAGCTTTCCGGGCAAGAATACTGGAGTGGGTTGCCATTCCCTCTTGCAGCCAATCTTCTCAATAACTGATTATTTTCCCTTTCAAAAAAACCCCCACCTCCACTGGCGTCTAACAGGGTATAGGAGAGGGGCCATCCACGCTTACCTAGCAGAGGTGTGTACCAGCGTGTGTGTTTGGAGGCCAAGGGTAGCTGATGTATTCTTGCTTCTGGACCACTATATCTTTTATGGCAATGCTGCTTCTGAACAGAAAATCAAGTACTATTAGCTTTCCAAAGGGCTGTAACATATTTCAAAATCTACTCTTTTCATCTCCAGAATCAGAAAGAATATTATTGTCCTCCCACAAGAGAGATCAAGAAGAAAATAAATGACATCAAAGTAACAAAGCTTTCATGCTCTGAATTGAGATGTATACCTCATGAGTAAGATGTAATACTTATTAAAAATTACTTTTCAATAATTTAATAGAATGGTAACACCAATTCCCAATAATAAATGCTTTCATATAAACAAAAGTTTGGGGGAAAGAAATATGAGGGGCAAGTGTGGTTATATAATTCTTCTTTATGATACTATAATCAAAAAGTTTTAAATAGTACCATTTCCTAGGGCCTATCAGAATTGTGTGTGTGCACATAATAAAGAAAAAAATAATAATAGGGCTTCCCCGGTGGTCTAGTGGTTAAGACTCCAACTGCTAAAGCAAGAGAGACAGGTTCGATTCCTGATCTGGGAAGGTCCCACGTGCAACAGAGCAACTCAGCCCATGCACCACAACTACTGAGTCAGCGCTCCAGCTTTGGAGCCACGCTACTGAGGACCTCGCACCTAGAGGCTGAAGGGAGCCACAGGGGCAGCCACCCCAGTGAGAAGCCCGTACACCTCAGGGAAGAGCAGCACCTGCTCCCTGCTCACCGCAACCAGAGAAAGCCTACACACAGCAATGAAGACCCAGCACAGCCAAAAATAAATAACAAATGAATCTTAAATAAAAAGTAAAATCAGGCATGCAAGCTTTAAAAAAGAAAAGAACACAGGTATCTTGCTTCATCTGATAATCTCTCAAGCAAATTAGCATAGAGGTCTAACTTACAAATACACGCACAGTAGGTTCACAACTGGCACTAACATAGTTTCAAAAAGCTGAAACTTACCAGCTGTTTCTGGAGAAATTGATGAATTCTTTCTGTGCAGGACAAGGGATCACAGTGAGGAAATTCCTCATCTAAACAGCTCTGTCACGAGAAAATGGTAGAGTATATTCAAAAATAGGATGATGGAAGAGTCACAGATACAGAACACATTAAAGATGTGATGTTAACTGAGGGGGAGAAAATAGACTAGTCATTTATCTTGAATTTTACATTAAGGGAACAAGTTTATAATAGTAAGCTTCTCATTGCATTTTCCCCATTACTTATTCTAGGAATGAAATTCAAGGATCGGTAACAGGAAACTAAATGGCTTTGTCATTGAAATCTTCAGCCAGAGGCCAAAGAAGCTTGTTGGAGACATAACTCAGAGTAGTGAAAACGGTGTCTGTGAAAATTTTATAGCAAGAAAACTGCGACTTTCCTCGAAGAGGTAGATACATACCTATCAGTTACATTATAATAGAAAACTGGTGTTCTTGAGAGGATTAAAGCACATTTAGATATGGAGATTTTTCCTGTTCAACTTCCTGTAAGGGGCTTTATGGGCACTCTGCCTCGCTTAATCTCTGACATGAATTTTTTTTCTGCTTAAACAGATGTTCCTGCATTATGCCCTGGGAACAAATACATGCAAATGTCACCCTTCTCTCTTTCCTCCTCCAGCCCCTTCCCTCCAGTGCCAATCTTACTGTTCCTTATGTTCTTCATTTATGAACAGAAAGGAGAAATTCACCAAGTGTCATAAGGGAAAGAAACACATCTAACTCCACCATGGATATCCTGAGATATCCAGACAGAAAGGAGTTGAGAGCTTTGTTCGACCAGGAAAGAAAAGAGACAACAACCACCAAAGCCTACTCAAGAGTCTCAGAAGGGAGGTGACTAAGCTTAGAAAACTGGCCCTTTTCTAATAGATACAGTAAATTCTGAGGTGCTTCCTCTCTAAAAGATGTTATTAGGAACCACTCACTGATGAGTGTTCTCTCCTGTTTTGCGAAATGCTTTCAAAAATGCATGAGAGGACAAAGTTCACTAGAGCATCTTTTTCTAAGTCAGTTATTTAACTTTATGACTAAAATTAGTATATATTATAACAGCTTCAAAATCTTACACAAACTGGACAACTTCCCCACAGTAAACAAATATCACAGGGGTTTGGGTCTTTCTGTTTGTTTTTTACCTGAAACAGCAAGCCATGAAGTTGTCCTTTAATTAACTTCTTTCTTAGTGGCTGAATTGTTGCTATAAAGAGAATGTATAACCAGCTTAATATGACAATTTGGAAACCGCCCCCCCTTATGCATTTCATAAACTTTTAACAGCTTTAGATCTGGGGCCTGAGGAAAGGAGAGAGAAAACAGTGGCTTTTGAGAATGATGTTCTCAACTCAAGACTCATCAAACTGGGAAAGCAGAACAAGACAGGTGGGAGCAACTAAACTACTATTGCCCTTGAGTATTTAAAATTAACCCAATCAATGCAAGTGAATTATCTTCTACAAGTGACTCACAGAAGTATTCATGTTAAAAAGGGAATACACCTCAGAGGTCACTCCATCCAAACTCCTACTCGTGTGGAAGTTGTCTCTTTAATAAGCCTCTGCTCAAGCTACAAGGAAAGGAAGCCCTGGAAACAGAGCCACAGACCCCCAGACTCCTATAAGTAGGTGTGAGACCATGAGGACACTGATGTCCAGAGGATTGAAGTATGTAACTGACTATTCATGGAGCTAAGATCAGACTCACAGGACAGTGCTCCATTCGCTATCCTCTTTTGTGAAATTAAAAATATTTGTCTCTCTACTTAACTGAAAATCTGCTTCCCAGAAACTTTCAAATTCTCATCTCTGAAATAATGAAAGTGAGAAAAACACCTTTTTAAATTAAATAGTAACATATTTCTTATTTTACAATCCATACTCTTTGAAACGGTAAAGCGTCTGTCTACAATGCGGGAGACCCGGGTTCAATCGCTGGGTTGGGAAGATCGCCTGGAGAAGGAAATGGCAATCTACTCCAGGACTATTGCCTGGAAAATCCCATGGACAGAGGAGCCCGGTAGACTACAGTCCATGGGGTCGCAAAGAGTCGGACATGACTGAGCGACTTCACTTCACTTCACTCTTTGAAAAGTAGCCAAGAACCAGAAAATAGGCTGAAATCATTGGAACAACCAAAATAAATGTTGATGTCCATGTCCTTTATTCATGTGGCAAGTCCTATACTTCACTCAGATAATGGGCTCAGAATTTATACATAATTCTCACAAGCTTGACTGTTTTCTCAGCCCACAGATGATTAAAAACAAAAATTAAATGAGGGTAGGAAGCTCTGCTAGATGGAGGCATATTAATAGCTGCCACTTAAAAAAAAGTCACTAAGAGCCAGGAAAATTAACAGCAGATACTCTGGTGTCCAAAACACACAGAAATCTGGTGTTTCTTATTTTAAAGACCAACAGTTTTATATCTCAGTAGCCTGAAGAAATTCTGAGCCATAGAAAATAATGCTAATACATGTGAAAAGTACAAAATCTAATTATAAATATTTTCCAGGGGAAAAAGCTTAAAAAGCTCCAATTTGTGGAAAATTACTGATGCAAAATTTATTTTATATGAATTTTTTTGGGTAAAACTAACATTTTTCAACTAAGCTTGACAGTGTTTATGAGGCCCACAAGGAGGATAATATATTTTTAAACTATTTTAACATATTTAAGTAATTTTAAAGAATAAATTCTGAATACTTAGAACTCAAGTATAGATTCAGTTTCTTTACAAATTCCCTGTGTTTACTATATTAAGAAATAAGGCTCTGTCCTAATCAGTTTTTCAAAGCAAGGCTCTGTTCTCTTAACCACTTTCCAACATTATACTTCTGAAGTTGTATATCTCAATACACTGTCTTTGAATTTCTAAATTAAGTTTGTGTTTCAGAAGAAATAATGAGTTAGTATAAGACTGTCTAAATTGCCCATCTGCTTTCCCATCAGGCAATCTTGGGTTTTAGAAACAGTCAATCTCAAAACATTCAAGCTGTAAACCTCATTTCAACAGATGTTTTGTGCAATGGGTAGCAACGATTTTCATATGTTTCACAAGGCAAAACAAGCTGGCTTATGACCTTAATTTGCATGAATCTTTGCATTCTTCTTTATGTTTTTGGAGTTCAACCTGCCATGTCTCTAGGACGTTTAGGTTTTACATGGAAGCAAGTAAAACAATGGCCACTGTACCCCCTGCTGTTGCCATCTGTGATGTAGGATGGGACCAGTTGTCTTGGATACATTCAGCCTTTGAAGGAAGCTGAAATAAAGCAACTTTCTAAATGACTATGCACTAAGACATTGCAATTAATTGGCTGTTGAAAATCAAGACCATGATACTGAGCCATGATAATGTTAGTTATCAACAAGCGTTGACATTCATGGACTATGGACATCATAGCATCTGAGTGTTCTATTAAATTGTGCATTAAAAATATTAAAGTTCTTTGAAAACCACAGACTAGAAGAAAATAACTCACAACACATATATCTGTCAAAGTTCTTGTATTCAAAATATATAAAGAAAAGAAATTCTACAACTCAATAACAGAAGGACACGGGACTTAACTTGGAAAAGGGCAAAAGATTTAGGTAGCTCACAAAGAAGAAATACAACAATGGCCAATCAACCCAACAAATTAAAACCAAATACCTGGAACTCCCATACACTGCTGGAAGGAGCATGAAAGGCTCCGAGCACTATGAAAACAGTTTGCAGTTTCTTAAGATGTTAAAGTTACAGCTATACTATGATCTAATATCTCTGCTCCTAGATAGTTATCCTAGGTTAAAAAAAAAAAAAAAAAACACAGGTCCACACACAGACCCAAAACTGGAAATAATTTAGATGTCCAATAAAAGGAGAAAAGATAATCATATTGTGCAATGTTCTTACAAAACAATGTAACTCAACCATGAAAATGTATCCCACTGATAAACACATTGAAGGGAGGACAGACAGAAGCACACAAATGTTTATACTACACAACTCAATTCTAGAACAGCCTAAATTCTAGAACCCATCTAGAACCCACTGATGATAGAAATCAGATCAGTGGTTCCTCCTGGTGGTGGGGAAGGTAGAAGTGGAAGTAACACAAAGGAAGTTTCTGGGGTTATTGAAGTTCTGTGTTTCCATGTGCACTTGTCAAACTGGTTCCACAGTACACTTAAGATCTGAATGTTTCATGATATACTAATTACTCAGCAATAACTAAGAATTTAAAAACTACAACAAGGCTTCCCTAGTGGCCCAGTGGTTAAGAATCTGCCTGCCAGTGCAGGAGACACAAGTTGGATCCAGGGTCTGGAAACAACCCACATACCACAGAGCCACTAAGCCCATGGGCCACAACCACTAAGCTTGGGCTTTAGAGCCCATGCTCTGCAAAAAAAGAGAAGCCACCACAATGAGCAGCCTGTGTACCACAGCTAGAGAGTAGCCCCCCTGCTCACCACAAGCAGAGAAAGCCCTCGTGCTGTAAGCAAGACCCAGTGCAGGCAAAAATAAATACAATTTTAAAATAAATAAAAACTACAAGAACAAAAATAATGGAGCTCATGAGATAAATAGGGCTAGGAAGAGACCACTAAAAATGTAACATGTGCAACATTGGAACCCAAGCACTATCGAACACAATTGTCATTAGTACCAGGGAAGATAACTTAGATCACCGAGACATACGACTTAAAATGGCTAAAGGCTGACTCCAGAATCCTAGAATGCACAGAAACAATGGAGTGGAAATGCTGGTCACACTTTAAGTGGCGCAGAGCTGCTGGGGTGCTGAGAAAACGCATGTGAAAGTGGAACTTGGAGACTGTGGGGCTGCTGAAACAAATGCAGGCGGGGAATACAGTCTGCCACAGAGCAGAGCTCAGCCGGGGCTGGGACAGTGCTCCTCTGCAAGGGAGGCCCAGGTGCAGACACTTGTTTTTAATTTTCTTAAAATAAAGCTGAAAGCCTCTTGCTGCCTATCAGCAGCCAAGCTGAGGGTTTTTTCCTTTGCTGCTGAAGGTTATAATTCTGTTCCTACTAATCCAGATTCTATGCCCAGGTAAACTGAATGAAACGTCCATATTGTTCTTAAATGTCTTCACCCATTTGTCAACTGTGAATGAGGTAGTTTACATATAGAAACATACTCCTGCAGAACAGACCTTACCCAGTATGGCCAACCACTCACTAGCTACTGTTGTGCTTTTGTTACAGCATTTATAAATTAAGAACTCTGGCATTTTCTGGAAGAAGATACTGAGGTTCGGAGAGGTAGAGAGTTGCCCAAATTTATAAAGTCTTTTGTAGACTTAGAATCAGAACACAGGTTTGTTCAACTTCAAATCCTATGCTCTTTATCCGACTCTGTCACTTAACTCCACCAGGCTCCGCCGTCCCTGGGATTCTCCAGGCAAGAACACTGGAGTGGGTTGCCATTTCCTTCTCCAATGCATGAAAGTGAAAAGCGAAAGTGAAGTCACTCAGTCGTGTCCAACTCTTAGCGACCCCATGGACTGCAGCTCACCAGGCTCCTCCGTCCATGGGATTTTCACACGACTGAAGTGACTTAGCAGCAGCATGCTCTTTATCACTGCAATACTTTCTCCTAGATTATTTCATCCATTCATGCATTTTTCCTCTGGGACAATAGAGGCCTGCATCCCATCAGAACTGTCCAGCAAGCCATGTTTTAATTTTGCTATCTCCTTGGTCCTCATCCCAACACCTATCTTTGAGTATCTCCATCACCTAAATTCCCCTTCCAGTCTCATTTCACTCTTGTGTTTTAATTGCTCAGTACACAACCACATTCAACCTCAAAGCTGTAAGACTGATATCTGCCCTATAGATCATGCCTTCCATGCTAAGTATAGAAGCTGGAAGAGAATTTCCAGTGAGCTCATCTAGGTGAAAGCCTACTCTAAAGTTCATGTCAGATACTATGTTCAAATACAGAATTATAATATACAGGAGCTTCTCAGGCTCTTTCCCCAAAGAGATATTTATACCTTCTAAAGGAATTATTTATGGTTTCACTCACTGTCTATTGTATGAGCAACTCTCTGAAGATTTTATGTAGATGGGGTAAAAAAATAGATGAATAATAAAGGGATGATAGCTTGGATTAGATCATTTAGTCTCTGTTTCCTGCACATCAGATGCACCCTAATATGCTGTATGCATACTCCAGATCTAAGAAGCTTTATTCACTTCATTTTAAAAGCAAACATTCATTTACACATCCAGTATTGCCCTTGTTAATAAGATACTTAAGAGGTACATACGAAAAAACAGAAGAAAGAATGCATGCTACCATTCAAGACATTTAATAATTCTAATGGCATATTTCAGGAGGGCAAGTGTGTATACTAATTACCTCATAAATCAGTCCAGTCCTGGTGGCAATGGAAAACTTGAACAATTTTCCCAGTCAACAGTAAATTCAGGGCATCTCATCAAATGTCATAAACAACTTCCTACTTCCAATTTGAGAACACTGTCATTAACCTAAAATTTTGGACTAAACAACGGCATCCCCACACAATGTGCTAATGAACCTTTCTTAGGTACAGCAGAGAGCAACTGCCATGACATTTAAGGAATTTATAAAGCTAACCAGACAGTTTCACAAGAACGAAATGTATTTAAATAGTTTTGTTTTCTGACTCAGAATTCAAATGTCTGAGTCAGAATTCAGACAGTATGTGGTAGTAGCGGTCCTGGTGGAATGTGTGAGGATGTGCTTGTGTGATAACTGTCCTAGCTCACTGACATCTGTTCACAGTCTAGCTGGAAAATCTTCTCTACAGACTTCTTGAAAATATGTGCTACCCCAATTTCCCTCTTCTTGCAAAGGTTTATTTTTCAGGGTATTATTAGAAAGATCTTCATAAGCAGAAGGTCATCAGAACAAAGCTTTGATAGGCATGCCTTCTTAGGGGAACAAAAAGCACTAGCAAGGGAAGGAGCTGATGCAGCAATGCTGTGTCATATGCAGTGAGCAATTCGAGACGGAAAGGAAGCATTCGTCCTACTTTATCCAGCCAGACAAAAACACACGCATCCCACCCAGGGCAGCTTTCGTATTCTGTTTTAAATGATAGTTGGACCAGCTATCCTCTGAGTATACACTGGGAAGACAAGAATAAGTTCATAATATTAAGAATGTATATTTTGGAACAAGTTATAAAACTTGGCCTTTCCAAGAAGTCACTACAGACCAATAGAGGAAGCGATACATTTTTCATTTTACAAACCTGTGAGGTATAATAGTGATTTAACCGAAGGATAAATATAACTGGATCAAAAGATTAGACCTCAAAGCACAGCATCTAAAGCAAACAAACTATAAACCAACTTTGGAATGCCTTAATGAAGGCACATTCATGTCTCAAAATGAACAGCTCTAATCACAAGGGGACCTTTTCCAATGCCCTCTGAGCAATACAAAAAATAACATATAGATTACATAACTTAAACACGCTTTACATTGTCTGACAGAGTAAAATGATACTTAGAGTTACT